>NW_028083079.1:2586832-5173664 GCF_014824575.4 Sturnira hondurensis | reverse complement strand
GTGTGCGCGGAAAGGCAATTAAAAAAACAACTATTTCTAGCTTCCACTTTCTAATCATATGCATTTCCTCCTGTTCTTTGTGATGCTTGCAAGTTTGGGCATGTAAATTTATAAAAAGAAATAAAATCAATCTTTACTATCTTTGGTGATGTTAAATAACATCATTAAAATATTTCGCAATTAACTGTGATCATTGAATTGTAAATTATGGAAGGTTCAGCAGTGTTGAAGAATCTCTCCACTAAAGCATTCTGGGATACTGTAAGAACCCTTTGCAAGGTGTAAGAAAAAAATGATCTGCGGGTTGCAGATGAAGGTACCAGTTCTAAGAAGGTCCCGAGGGGAACACAACTAGTGGTGGCGGTGAATATCCTGAGCATCCACAGGTGCCTTTTAGGTGCAATACTAAAACATTACTTAAAATTGAAAGTTATTTTTGAGTGTATCTTCCTAGGAGAGACTAATAATTGCCAGCTGTGATTCAGGTCAAAGGGGTTGGTGATGTGGACATCTGTTGCCTATGTAACACCTATCTCTTCTTCATGTATCTTGTGGTAGCACCCCCAGATTTTCTTCTAAGGAGCCACCTTTTCCCCTCAATCCATCTGGTTGAGGTGATATTGAGTTATCCTCTGGATATGGAAAATAAGAGAACCATGATGGAGATTTAGTGATGGGGACACAACTCTATTATTGCCATTTAGACTCAATCTTGGGATTTTCATTGGGACTTCTGGGAGCAGTTAATAGTCACCCTACAGCTACTTGTGAAGGATGACTGCTTGATTGCTTAGTCAACCCAAGGGACAAAGAACAGTACACTGTTGGTGGGAATGCAGACTGGTGCAGTCACTGTGGAAAACAGTATGGAATTTCCTCAAAAAACTAAAAATGGCCCAGCTGGTATAGCTCAGTGGATTGAGTGCCAGCCTAGGAACCAAAGGGTCACTGGTTCAATTCCCAGTCAGGGCACATACCTGGGTTGCAGGCCAGGTCCCCAGTAGGGGGCGCTTGAGAGGCAACCACGCATTGATGTTTCTCTCTCTCTCTCTCTCTTTCTCCCTCCCTTCCCCTCTCTCTAAAAATAAATAAATGAAATCTTTTAAAAAAACTAAAAATGGAACTGTTTTTGACCCAGTAATTCCACCGCTGGGGTTATATCCTAAGAATCCTGAAACACCGATTCAAAAGAACCTATGCACTCCAATATTCATAGCAGCACTATTTACAATAGCCAAGTGCTGGAAACAGCCTACACGCCCATCAGTGAATGAGTGGGTCAAAAAACTATGGTACGTTTACACACTGTACTACTACTCAACAGAAAGGAAAAAAGAACTGCCCTTCACAACAGGATGGATGGAACTGGAGAACATTATGCTAAGTGAAATAAACTAGGCAATGAAAGACAAATACCATATGATCTCACCTACAGGTGGAACAAAACAAATCAACAAAGCAAAAAAGAGAGCAAACTAGAACCAGAGATAGGAAAATGTTGATTATCTCACCGATAGTCAACAAAACAAAAAAGAGTGCAAAACAGAACCAGAGATAGGGAAACAAAGAACAAACTGACAGTAACCAGAAGGGAGGGGTGAGGGAGATAACGGGGCAAAAGAAGGGGAAGGGTCATCAAGGAACATTTATAAAGGACCCACGGACAAAGACAACGGGGGAGGGGAGGATTGCATGCGAGAGGTAGGGGTGAACAGGGTGGGGGAGAGAAATGGGGGAAATGGGGACAACTGTAATGATACAACAGTAAAGAAAGGAAAACAAAATAAAACAAGCAACCAAAAAAAAAAAAAAAAAGAACTGTGAAGGCAGGCAGGATGGGTCCTGATGACATGAAGCCAACTCCAACCAAGTTTTACATCTGTTTTTCTCAGTTACATTAACCAATGCATTTCTTCTCTCCCCCCACCACACTTTTTTTTTTGCTGCAGTTAGTTTCATATGAGTTTCTTGTCATTTATGAGCAAGAGAATGCTAATTGATACTGCAAGTTGGATTAAGTGCTCCTATTCAAAGCCTGTCTGAAGTTGTTGTAGCCCCCTGCAGCGTGTAGTGATCCTGCAGGATGATTAGCATGAAAAAGTATATGGCTTGGCTGTACCATGGTGTGATTACTTAACAGTGTTATTATCGGCAAGATCTAATGCAGGCATACGTGCTAGCGGGGAAAAACAATGACTAAATTCATTAACCATGGCTTGTTTACTCTCTCATTGTTTAAGCAAACAGAAATTAATTTGTTTCTTGGGATACCTGTCCCTAGTAAATCCTGCAGTGCTCACGTAGCAATGAGATTGGGTTTGATATCTACAAGTATGTCTGGGTTTCATAAAGACTGCATTTTCTACAAGTAGCCGTAGAGACCCAGGTTCCGCAAACAGTTTTCCGTGCTGACATCTGTAGTAAAAGATGGAGAAGGCAATGAGTTACGCAGCGATCGACCTTCAGGATAGAACGATAAAGATATCGTTATTTCACAGTTTAAATATTTCTTTCTCTTTGCTCTTCCCATCAGACAGGCATGCTTTTAGCTCTGGCATCTCCAGAGGGCCTGCACCTGTCTCAGGCAGAGAACATCCAGGGCTGACACGTGGGTTTCCTCTCTCGTGACTCATCTAACTGATTGGGAGTTGTTGCCTGGAGGGCCGGACTAAGAAGTGGTTTGGGGTTTTCTGGGAGAGGGTTTTGTGATCCACTGGCAATGGCTGCCCCAGGCAAGGGATAGACAAGAGGTAACACTAAGGAGACGCCAAGAAATATTGAAAAATCGAAGCCTCTCTGGTGGTTTGAAAGAAGGCAAAGATTAGCCTGTGAGCATAATCAAGCTAATTGCAGTAGAAGTCAATGATAAACACTGACCAAAGGATATTTATGGCATAAAATAACAAGCCAACCATACCTTCTCAGGAACACTGATGCTGAAGCTGAATGAAAATGTGTTGGTAGGTCAGTTTAATATCACTGCTAAATGCTGTCTTGTGTTATAGTTCTCAAAATCAGGGCCCAGCAGGGCTGAGCCTGAAAGAGCACAGCAGTTAAGAACACAGACTCACAGGGCTGGGATTCCCAGCCAATCGTCAGCCCTGGCTAGCCTTGGGTTCTTAAGCAAATCATTTTACTTCTGCGAGAGGACCTGTGACTCACGGCTTTTTTGAAGCTTATTTTAATCAATTAATTTAAATAAAGGATGTTTCTGAAGCTCTTAACAAACGTTCTGGCACATTATGGGCATAAAATACACAGCAAATAAAAACAACACAGAAAACAGCAATGCTAGTGATATTCTTTTGTCGAACCCAGTCAGTGATTGTAACTTGCTCAGAATTTTCATGTGTGAGGCACTCATAGTATATAAGATTGAGGCATAGGGAAGGTATAACCGTTCAAAAAGAAATGTGTAAACAAAGCAAAAACTCTCTCCCCTCTTTTGCTTTAAAGGCATCAAATTGGAGGTGGCAGAAAATCATGATTAAGTGCACTGAATTATGAGTTCAACTATATGAATTTGAATCTTAGTTTAATGCTCGCTAATTCTTTTCTTTTTAGAGATAATAGTTGTAACATCTACCACTGGGATTTTTGTGCAGATAACATGAGTTCAAGTATGGACAGCAGTTGGCCCAAAGCAATGCCTGGCTCAAAGTAAGTGCTCAAGAAATGCTGTAGTTAATAATTATGTAACTCTTAGGGATATAACACTTCTAAGCGTGGCTCCCATTGATTTAGGTATTACATGTCAGGCTTCATGCTACACGCTGATCTCATTTAATCATTACAAAAAGCTTGTTGGGATAAAGGTTACTTCCTAATGAGACTGTGTGTCCCCAAGGGGAATGGTCTGTTCACTGCTATAGATCGAAGGTCTGGCTTACGGAAGGTACTCAATAAATAAATTCTGGACAAATGATTGGATCCTCATTTGCTAAATGAAGACATCTAGGCTTGAAAGGGTTAATGTTACATGTATACAGTTCTTAGCAAGGCTTTATTTTGTGCCTCAACGGGAGATGGTGATGTCAGGTTTGGACCCAAATCCATTTACTTCTGACTCCAAAGTCTATTTCTCATATCCACCATGCTCACTGACTTGAACATAATCAAGGTTTATTCACATCTCAGGAAAAATGATGTCACCATATTGAAGGCCATCTTACTGAGAGCAAGCTGTGGGACAAATAGCTACTTTCACACCCCCCACCCCCATTAATCATGCTTATCCAGATGGAATTAACTTCAAAATTATAAATCAACAGAGCAAGGCTTTATAAGAAAAGAAGTTACTGGGTACAATATCTTTACAAGCTGAGTGGGAGGAGTTTCTCCTTCTTTAGTCTGGGAGGTGTTTATGAATGGACATAAGGTAGGCTATGGGGCACTGAGATATCGTGTAGGAATCTGCAGATATTCAGCACCAGCAGGTATTGTCATGCAACATCAGAACTGAAAAGGAAGACTATAGATACAATTTGACACAACTAATTTATAGATTATATTCACTTTCTGTGAGTGTGCAACCACAAATTCAGTGATTTTTTTAAAAAGCCACATTTATGGTCTCACAGTATCTGTAGGTGAGAAGTCCAGGCATGGAATGACTGAATTCTTCACTCAGGGTCTTATCAGACTGAAAACAATGGGTGAGCTAAGGCTGTGATTGTCAGCTGAAGCTTGGTGTCCTCTTCTCAGCTCAGATGTTGTAGACAGAATCCACGCCCTTGTGGTTGTAAGACTCAGGTTCCAGATTTCCTGCCAGCTGTCAGTTAGGGCTTAAAGACCACCCACTTTTTCTTGTAACATAACATAATCATGCCAGTGATGTACTCCCAGGTTCTGCCCACATTCAGAGGAGAGGGCAAGGGTCACTGGGAATCAGTTATGGAATTCTGTCTCCGAAGCAAGTGAAGAACATGTCCCAGAAGGACGAATGGATTTGATTTGTTTGGAGCACAGGGCTTGCTAGAGATAGACCCGGACTGATGGCTATTCACCTGGCTCCAAGTTCATCTCCATTTCTGGTCTCTGTAAATCAAATGCTTCACATTGTGTATCTAACAACTCAATCACTCTGATTGATAATGTTCTATTAGCATACATTTGGTAGTGAATGACAAAAATTCAAATCAGACTGGCTTAACCAGAAAGGAATGTTATTGGCTCATAGGGTCAAGTGTCTGTCTATGACTGCAGGTATGTCTCCATCTATTTTCATGTCGCCTTCATTTTCAGTCAGGCCTCCTCATTTTGGTAGCAAAGGGAATTACCAAAGCTCCAAGCTAGATTTTACTAGCTAAGCATGCCCATTATTATCATTTTGTTTTTATGAGTACTTTTAAATAATAGTTCCAGTAAATATTCTAGGCCTGATAATGATTGTACCAACCTGTGTCAGTACAAATATCTAAACGAACCATAGCACTGGCATAGAACACCCTGGCTGACGAGTCTTGGTCATGTGCCTTAGTGCCAGGGGCTAGAATCAGCACCCATAGAACCAAATGGACTGAGACACTTAGAAGGCTGGTTTCCCAAAGGAAAATAAAGGTGGTGTAAACGCAATAGGAAAATGGATGCAAGACAGTCAAATGTTACCAGTTATCTATGTAGGGCTCCCCCTAGTGGAATGTGGTGGAGAGTGGGATCTGGGGTAAAGCAGATTGCAAAGAGGGAGGTGAGGGGAGAAATGAAGGGTGAAATAGACTGGCCATTAAACCACCAAACTAGTGTTTTAACAGAGAAATAAAGAGAGAACTAATACACCAGCCTTGATGAGTTTGAGTTCCTGGGGTCAAGCTGTGGGTCCATCATAACAAAGTGTTGTTCTCATGTAAGTCGTACTAAATTTCTGAGCCTGTTTCCTTTACTGTGAAGTGGAGCTACCTGCTGTGCCTACCTCGTCTTTCCACCATTGCAAAAAGTAACATTCCAAAAAACAAAGCAAAACAAGGGAGAAACTGTCTGAGATTTCAAAAGGGCTTATATATGCTGAATTAGTAGTTCAAGTGGAATATTGAAATTTTCAGTAGGGTTATTACTTGAGATGAAGCCAACAGGATAGTATTCTGGACACGTATTAAAAAATTGTTTTTGGAAATCATATGCTACAGAGGTAATACCTTGGGCAAGCTCAGGCACAAGGAAGCTGGAACCTTGGCAGCATGGGAGAGAGGGAGTTGAGAGAGAGCTGGGCATATCCAGTGAAACAAGTTTGCATGGGTCCCGGTACATCCATTCTTGTGCCTGAGGGAGCCTGTTGGGGGACCGGGAAGCATGCAAACCCCAGTCAAGGTACTACTAGCAGGTGATGGCTTGGCTCTGGAATGTCAGTGTGGCTGCTGAAGGATCACAGTCAGTAGCTGGGAATACTAAGATTAAGTTTCACAAATGCAAATAGGCATCCTCAAACACAGAAAGTGAAGAGTGTTAATATTCTTAAAGGTTGAAGGGTTTGTCAAGAATTCCTGTTTATCCAATGAACTGCATTCTGGGCTTCTCCCAGGTGAAGGCCTGGGGTAGCATGGTGACTGTGGGCTTGGCTTCTGTAGCAGGTCTGGGTTTGAGTCTTGGATCCAGTATGTAATATTGGGAAATGCATTTAGCCCCCCTGTGCCTCAGCTTTTCTCTTATGAAAATGGGGGGTATTCTCGTAATAATAGTACTAATACCACAGGACTATCTGAGGGATTGAATAAAATAATATTTGTGAAGCACAGAGTAGTTCTGGAGCATAGGGCATGGTTAACACTTTTTCACTGCATTTTTATGTGCCAAGACCTCATTATGAATACAACTTTTAAGGCTTTGAATTCTAGTTCTAGCTCAGGGAACATATATTAAACAAATAATATCACCAGTCACTGTTTAATGACAACGATGATGCACGTTACAAAGGAGACATGCAGGTGTGAGGGCGCTGATAACAGGGGACCTGCCTTGGTCTGGAGATGGGGGAAGTGAGAGTTCCCCTGACCCTTGGAAGGGCGCGCGGGGTTTGGATAGTGATGGAATGTGGCTTCTGACAGAAGGAGCCGCTGGCACGAGGTAGCAGGGGAGTCCAACCTTTTGGTGTCTCTGGGCCACACTAGAAGAAGAGTTGTTTGTCATTCAGAAGTGAAGGGTCACTGGGGAGAAAAAGACATGGAAGTAGAGGGACCAGTATAATTAGGGTACAAAGGGTGGAACACTGGGAACTGGAAGCAATTAGCAGTTCATTTTTGTTAGCAGTGATGATAACTAGGTATAAATAATATAGTAAAGAACATGGACCGGGTGATGGAGGGCATTGAATTCTGGGCAGAAATGTTCAGACTTTGGTACATCGGTATGCAATTAAAAATCCTCTAGGTTTTGGATAAGTATAGTGATGGATACGAGCTGTGTTTTTGAGCATATTGACCCAATGGGTTTGGGAAGGGTGACAGTAAAAAGGGAGGGAGGAAAGGAGGGATGGAGGGCGGCGGGGGGGGAGAGAGAGAGAGGGAGAGAGGGAGAGAGAGGGAGGACTAAATGGCATATAACATTTTTATTCAATTAGGAGATGCTAATAAAAACCTAGATGAGAGAGGCAAGGAAGGCTTGAATGTTGTTCATACATAGCAATCACTCAGTAAATATTAGCTCTTATTAATTCAGCTGCTTTTAAAACAAAGAAAAAACAGCTCTTGATAGGTACAGAATGTAGCTCATATACAGGCAAGCTCTTCCCCCTCTTAGCTCTTGTAGCATTTCCTACAGACCTTCAAATGCCAGCTGCATTCTGTGGTACATTGTGATTGTTTAGAGATAAGTACAGCTCAGCAATGGATTTCGTCTAGACTCCTAGAAGACAGATACCAAGGGAGATATTTATTTCTAAATCTTTCATACCACCTCATATTCAGTAGGCTCTTACCAAATGTGGGCTCCTTTCTGCAGTTGTTCAGTCTGTTCTGAACCCCAAGGACCCCAGATTAAGGGATTTTAACTCCTTTGAGATTTGACAGGAGTAGTACATTTAAGCTTTTGAGGCAGGGGCAGGTGGCTCCACATCCTGCACAAATGGGGCGAAATCTTATCTTTATTTAAGGAGGGGGGAGTGAAACCTCCACTCTGTCACTGAACATTTGTCAGTATTTCCTATTTCTAGGAAAAGATGGCTGCTTACCTGTTTTTGATTTCCCTATTGACTTCTATTTTGCAATTTCTTAAGCTCAAATATAATGAAGTAGCCTCTAAAACCTGAGGTCAGACTGAAGACCAAAATTGTTATCTCCTCTAGAGGTCCTGAAGCTGGGATCCAGGTATACACATCCATGAATGAGCTTGACAAATGAAATGTCATGGTAAACTTTGCGGGTCTTTTCGTAGATATATTTTTTCAGAAGAGAGAAGGCCTATAGAAATTGTGAGGTTCCCAGAAGGGTCTATAATTCTAATAATATGATCCAATTCTTATCAAGCCATCATAATGGGAAAACTAAAAAGGAACTATCACATTGTCTCATTAAATGTCCTTGGAAAAAGGTCCCATTCTAGATGACCCAAGATCTACAGACAGGAAGTTCTTTCTTAAGTCTACCCTGATTCTTTGGCACCTCCTCCCCATGCAAGCCTTTGGTAAATTCAGTGGAAATAGCAAACAGCTGCTCACCAACACCCACCCCAAAGAAAGAACAAGACATTTCTCACATATCTCAAGCTGCTTTAAATGTTCTTTCTTTGGCAAAGAAGAAAAAAAAGAAATATATTTTTGGCCTCTAAACCTTTTCCCACCCATGTGTATTTCTGCAGAAATGTTATCCATATGGTTCCGATTGCTTTCTTCATAATTCATTAGGAATGCTTCGCACTGAGAACTCTTCTGATGACCAGGGAGTCTTTGGAGACTTTTAAAAATGGCTCTCTTAGCCTTTCTTCACAGAAAACGGGGGAAACTAAACAGAGCCAAATGCAAATGAACTAAGACCAGAAAAGGTTGGCGTTTTATTCCAAACTCAAGCCATAAGGCTTGGGTAAGTCTTACATCTGCTCATGCAGAACCTTCACCACCTCCTGCAGGCACAACAGCTAATAAATACTCCACTGGCACAGAAGATGCCATGGTCTCAGCCATTTAAGTTGATATTAGGAGTTGGGTGTGATGACCCCATTAGAATTCTAAGCTTTTCCAATCACCTTAATGCTTTTCCACTATTTCCAGAGGACACAGGAAAGAGTTTGGACCTAGACTTGGGTGTGGAATCCCTGAATCCATAACCTATTAGCTGCCCCTTGGCTTGCTACTCAAGTTTCCTAAGCTCCAATTTCCTATGATGTAAAAATGGGTTCGTATTACCTACTCCATACCTCACAGCATTTTGAGACTTATACAATATAATACAGGGAAGCTCCAAATTAAATGTTTGCTACATGATGAAAGTTAAAAATTCTCTCTTTCCCTCTTCTCTTTTTCTCTGACAACAGTTGGAACTGGGAAGGGTTCCGTGTTTCCTGAGGGAAATATTAGCGGTGTGGGGTGGAGGAGAGGAAGATAGGGAAATATTCCTTAGTGCTAAGTCTTCTCTTTCTGAGGCATCTGGATCACAGCCTATCTTGGGAGACTGATTAAGACAGAAGAGCTAAGAAGAATTAGTCATATCTTGGGCCTCCTCCGAAGCTGCCTAACTAGGTTGTTTCAGACTGATTTCAAAGCTACATTCCGGGCAGGACTGCTGTGCCTACTCTCACTCAAAGAGAGGTGATGGAGAAACAGAGAGAAAAGAAGGAAATAATAAAGGTCAAGATGGGATAGTGAAAGATGAGAGAAAAGGCAGGGGAGAATGAAAAAAAGGAAGGAGGGAGGGACAGGAGACATCAACCCGGGGCTGCATTCTGAAACGGATGGGAGAAGCAGCGTTTGTGGTGAGTGTGTCTCTTTGTGGTTGGAGTCAAAGTTAGAACTGCCTCAAGAATCTCTGCCCAGGATTTCAATCTGAAGTGGAGGGAAGGAGAAAATAGTCCAAGCAAAAAGGAGAAGGTTCTACCAGGCAGAGAGAAAGCGATCACTTCCTAGGTCAGTGGCTGGAGAGCTGTCCGTGGTGCTGACCACCCGGGGTTTGGATTAGAGTGCAGGAGAAGCAGAGGGGCGCTTGGAAGTGTAGCACTCCTGCTTCCGTCTGCTCCCGCTCTCCCCCTTGCCCACCTCCGTCCTGTGCTGCTGAGACTCAGGCTCATTCTGGTCAGTTCTCTGTCTCCTCCTCATTTATTTCCTCCCTCCTCGTCAATTAAATCATTTTCTCAAGTTCTCAATTCCTCACTCAACAATTTATCTTCTGTGTTGTTTCACAACTTCCCTCCCTCTAATTAATTCACCAGGCCCTAAATCCTTCTAGGTTTCCCTCGTTATCACATCTCTCTTGTCACCCTTTGCATTGAAATAACATTAATAACAATAGCAATCATAATTACAGGTAACATGCTTTGAGTGCTTACTAGCTGTCAGGAAGTATTCTAAGTACCTTTACATACACTAACTCATTTAAATCTTACACTAACCATGTTAGATAGGCATTTATATTCTCTTACTATGCAGGTGAGAAATTGAGGCATAAGAGGTAAGAAGTGTGACCAAGATCACATAGTTACAGGATTCCAGCTGGTATAGAGCTGGCACTTTTACTGAATCCGGGTTCCTTTAAATTTCCCATCACTTTTTCCTTATCGCTCCCTGTGCCTCCATCTGGCAGCTTCACCGTTGTCACCTACCACTGCCTAAGTTTCCAGGGGCTGAGATTTCCTCATTGCCGATTTAGTTTACATTTTTAAAGGATGCAAAGCAAGCCAACACACCGAATGTGCACTGTGTGAGAATTCCGATCGGGTACTGGCCTTCTTTCCTGCTTCAGGCTCAGGCCCCGTGTCAGCAACTGCAGCCTGCATCTCTGGCTAAATTCCGGGTCTTCGGCTCTCTGTATTCATACCCTCGCTCCCACAGTATTCTCACCCCTTCCCTGCCCCTTGGTGGGAACTAGTTTTTGGCTTCCACCTCGACTATGCAGGCGGCCCCTTTGCCTGATTTTCCCCAGCAGAATGTGGCAACATTATTGTAATACATGTTCTAACAACAATCCTATTCTTAGAGGCATGCCACAACCCCGTCGTTCCCGAGCTTGTTCGATGGAGAGAACTTTGCGTCCCCTCAGCGTTTCACTCCTACAGCCTGCCCACCTAGAGAAGGACCTGCTTAATTCTGGGAGGTTACGTGGGCTCACGCCTACAGATACTGAGAAACAAGCAGTCAAATACTCATAGAGAGGCCCAGAGATGCGAACAGACCCACGCGGGCACCTCCCCAGACGAAATCACACGCAGACAGATACAGACGCACAAGCACCCGCATACCCAGAAACCCGCAGATACTCGCGAAGCATACAGCCACAGACGCGCGTGAGAACACCAGGATGCGGGTTTCTCAGTCCCTTTCGGTGCTCACTCGGGGGCACGCCACCCTATCCCCGGACCCAGGAGACTCCCCAATGGCTCAGCCTCAGACCACCCAGGCCGCCCCTCCCTACTCAGAGGCCTCCCTCCTCTCTTCTTCCTCCTCCGCCTAAAGACGTACAAAACACTCCTCAGAATAAACCGGGTCTCTGGGCTCCTCCCTCCCCGCCCCCGGCTGCCGCTCCCCCATTCATTTTCGCCCGTCTCCGGGTAAGTCCCTCCCCCCGCGTAGCCCGGCCTCCCCTGCTCCCCGCCCTGAGACCGCGGCGCACTTGGACTTCCCTCTCCATTCGCTAGCCGCCTCGCTCCGGGTCCCCACGGCTGTGAACTGATCTGGCTGGGGGGAGGAGGAACGCTCAGGCGAACGAAAGAGAGAGGGAGGGAGAGCGAGCGAACCAGCGAGAAAGCGGGGGGCAGAGGGAATAGTGAACGCCTTCCGGAGCCGGGATTCATGCCTGTCCTCGGGACCAGCCAAGGGGACTTTACGGCTGAGTATGAGCCAGGCTGCTAGGAGCCAGGTACCCTCACGCCTGCAGTCCCCGCGCCGTTCCCGGTATGCGAGCTGGACGCAGGGCTCTCCCAAGTTCCCACCAAACCGAATAAAAAGCGTCCGCCTGCAGCTCTCCGCCAAAGACGGACATTGACTCCAGGTAAGGCGGTGCCGGGGCGCAGCGCCCCGCAGCCCATCTGCCCTTGGAGACAGCCCCGGGCCGCATTTGGGGCTCCCCCGCCCGCCCCGCCCCCTTCCTCCCAGCACCCTTCCGCTCTTCCCTTGCCTCCCGCCACCTCTAAGCCCTCTCAGGTTCCCGGGAAGGGGGGTGCTCAGTATACTGGGGTGCAAAGGGTTAAATGCGGCTTTTAGTTAGTGGCCTCTGTGCTCCCTGGCGCGCTCCCGACGTGTGTACCATGGTGGGAACTTGATGTGGTGCTGGTGTGTGTGTGTGCGCGCGCGTGTGCAGCGCCGTCTTTTGCGTTTGATGCCTGTGTTTGTGATGTGTGTGTGTGTGTACGTACACAGGAGGGGTAAAGAGGGGTCCTATAACCTAGTTAAGACGCGATGTGTGTGCGCATGTTTGTACGTATGTGTTTGTATGTGTGCGTTGTGTGTCTTTTTAATTAGGTCTCCAGCTTACACGGAATGGGATCCTTACTATAGGATCACATAGCCACCGGGAAACCCGCTGTGGACTTCCTCTTGGGGCTCTGGGCTTGGGGTTTGGGGAGGATTGTGGGAATAAGGATGGTACCTTATTTAGCCCAATATTGGTACCCTTGAAGGAAAATTCTGCAAAGGATGGAGACCTGCTACCCTCGGACTCGCCGTTTCATATGAAAGAGAAATGGCCAAATGTTGAGGCAATGAGATGCTATCACTTTAAATTCCACACTAGGCAGGCTCCAGGATTCTGATGGGAATTTGGACTCACTGGTAGTGGGTGACATAGAAGGGGAGAACTCAGCATCGAGCTCCTTATCGGTGGTTTGACAAGTCTGGGATAGACTCTGCCCTGCTTCTACATTTGTAATTGTAACAGCATAACAGGACCTTCTGCTCCTGGTGCTTTGGGAGAGGATCTGGGCAAGTTTGCATGGATCTCCTTAAAGGGAAAGGAGAAAGAGTCCTCAGGGACTTGCTCATCCATTACAGTTACACAGGATCTCCCATTCCTACCAATTTCATTTGGCAGAAGTGCTGGGTAATATGGAAGGAGATGGTTGGGGCACTCGCCTGAGACAGACTCCGTTCTCTCTTCCCCATTTCAGACAGGCTTGGGAAGCCCCAGCGCATCTCTTCCTGCACAGAACCTCCTCATGGCTCCCCTGGAGTGAGGAGGGTACTGGGAGCAGGCAGAGGGGCGGTGTGTGTGTGTGTGTGTGTTTCAGTACTGACAGAGATATGGGAATGATTTGGGAACGGGTGGGGGGTGGAGGACTCATGGCAGGATATGTCAGTAATTGACTTAAACTGCTGTCCTGCTATTTGTGCTTCCCATCTCTTACTTGGTTCCAAAATACTGCCAAGGGCACGGGGGCGGTGGGAAGAATCTCAGTAAGGAAGACAGTTCCAGCCAAGTCCTTCTTTCCTCTTTCCTCCAGCCCTAGGAGGCTCTCTAGGTAAGTCCTCGGCCACCCTGGCTAGGTAGGTCCTGCTGGGCTGGGACTCTAGGGCCAGTCATTGATTTGATTCCTGGCTGCCTCTTAAAGGCTTGCCCGACTCAGCAAAAATGCTGAGTTTTACTGCTGTTCATGGCTTCCAGATTCGGCAGCTGTTACTTTTCCAAGGTAAGAGGCAGCGGTTCGGCTCTCAGAAGCAAGGCTAGGGGAGGACAAGGGCTGAGATGCTGGGACACAGCCTCGTGTCTGGCTGGGAAGGGGCCATGAAAAGACCTTTTGGGGAAAATAAAAGGAGAAATATCCTTGTCTTAAAAATTATTTATACGTATGTATATATATATCTTCTGGGGAGAGAGAAAAGCAAACGTGTGTTGGCAGGAACCTGCCCTGGCGGGTGGGTGCTGGTGCTACCTGCAAGCAGTTGCAGACACACTGTCATTCTCTGGCCAGAGGCTGATACCTGAAACTGAAGCCTCTGCAGGGCCACAGGGAATCTGCTTCCAGAAACTCACATCAGAACAGAGCTCCCAAGTTCATTCTGGATAGGGGTGTGAAGGCAGAGGAGGAGACCCCATGTAAGGAACTGCTTGTGTGTTCTCTTTTCAATCCATAGACATTCAAATCTGAAAGGAATATTAAAGAGCAGACAGGCAGGACTCTGTGGCCCAGAGAGGGGATGAGAATTCCCTCCAGGGAGTTGGTGACATGGCAGGGCCAGAACCTGTGAAGCCTGACACCCAGGTCATTTGCCACACTGCCCAGGGACTGTATATTGCTCCTCACCCCTGTCCTGCCACTGCACTCCCACCCAAGATAATCGCTTGTCTTCCATCATCAAACTTCTCCTTTTGGAGATGCATCTCAAAGCTGCTCTGCTGAAAACGTGACCCTGGGGAGAAAGGGTCTAATGCCTCAGTCACTCTCCTCACTAGACAGACAGATAGACAGACCGACAGACGGACACACACATACACACACAGAACATACATTCTTTCTCCATTGCCTTCAGAGAATTACACACGGGTGGGAATCCAATACTGGCTGTGACTGTAGTGCATCTGAACTCCACCTGAGCCCTTTAGTAAGGAATGGGTTGCCTTCCATAGAGCCAAGTGTGTACCCACCCACCGATGCAAATACTTCCAGCGAATTAATGTCTTCATCATCATGATAAGAATCTCACCCTCGTACATATTACCCATCTTCCAGTCACTGTGGCCTGTGCGGGCACACATGCATATGTGCGCTCATACAGCCATGTGCATACACAGATCCAGAAACCTTTCTTACTTGCTGTATTCCCCAAAAGGGAGTTGCAACCTCCGCACCAATTTGTGTTCCTGTTTTTAAAGGCTTCACCCACAGGAAGATGGGACACATAGTCATGGGGAAGGAGAAATATAAAACCCTACAAAAGATGGGCTTTTGCGGAGTAAGAATGAGGCCCACGCAGGAGTACGCTCCTGGACTCCTGGCTGTGTGTTTCGGGGTATAGACGAGCACTGACAAAAAAAAACGTGGGGGTTTAAGGCCCATCCGCAGTACAGCCTTTTCCAAGCCGGCTTTTCCGGAGCCGGATGGCACTTCAGTTCCCAGAAGGGGGAGCTGTGACTCCATTTCAACCAAAGAGAAACAGCTTGGCGATTCCAAATCAGCTCCTGGGCCCCTGTTGAGTTTAGATGGCCCAGCTGAGGCTGCAACGTATTTATTTGAAACAGCACAGGTAGGGACCTTAAAAACAGTCCGTACACTCTCTCCTGCTCAGTCCAAATAAAACATCTTGGTGCTTGCAAGAGTTTGTGCTGTTGACCACAAAGCCCTCTATTTGTCTGGAAAGGTCTTTTGCCCAAGGGGCCTTCGGCTGTATGGAGACAGTTTCTGATTTGCATCCTCCCATTTCCTTAGACAAAATCACCACTGTGAATCACCTGAACAGGCTGCTGAGGTGACACATATCCTGCCCTTCCTCCCTGCATCACACTTGCTGATTCCAAAGATACACAAATCGGCCAATGAATTCCTGGCAATCATGTTGAAGACAAGATGGGAACCATGTAAAGAGGACAAACCTTCAAATGTCATGCCCCCAATAGTCCCCCTCGTTGTTTTTCATTCTAATCTTTCCGCAAGGAGTACTTTTATTGTGTCCCCTTTATTTTTCAACTTCAGCCTCTACTTAATAAAATTCCACCCATATTTCAACATCCAGCTCAAATGACCCTTCCAGGAAGTCTTCCCAAAATCTTATTTTGGAATTAATCTCTTTCTCTCCTGTTCTTTTGTGTAATTGTCTCTGAAACTCTATTTTAACTTGCATCTCTGTCTGTCCTATTTGATAGCTCTGTGGGGATATGTCTAGCTTGCCCTCCTCCATACGGTCTTTTTAGGAGCATTTTTTAACCCCCAAGGACTGACACATACTACTTGTTCTATTAATGTTTGCTATTGCTGTTTTCCAGTCTCAGCAGAAGCTGTGATTTCTCTCTCCCTCTCCCTCTTCCTCTCTCTGTCTCTTTCTCTCTCTCTCATTGCCTCATATTCACTCAAAGCAATACAATTATGGCTTTAAAATTGTACCACTGTACCTACAAGACAGGGATATCAATGATGATATAGACAGGTAAAATTACTTGCAGTGAGCATTTCCTCACCGTGTTCCAGAGATTTGTTCTCATTTTATCTTTCTTCTTACCCAGTGAGGCAGTACAAAGAGGGTAGTGAAACTCTTGCTGGCTGGTCCCTGGCCTAAGGTCACGTAAAGAACAGATAAGATTTGAACCCAAGGCCTTGCTTTGGCATCTCTACTCTTTCCAGTGCACCAGTGATTTAATGGGAACCACTGTGGATGGCAAACAGGATTGGGTTGTTTAATAGATGCTGGGCATAGTCAGGGGCTTATTATGAACTCCTTGAAACTGATGTTATAAAGGAGTTGCGAAGTCACCAAATCAAAGGATCTGTGTTTTAAGGTTTCTCAATAACAAAACCTTTCTCCTCATTGAAGAATCAAGAATCCTTTTTGGAACACCCATAATACACAGCCACTCAGTCTCATTTTTAGTACTTTCAGCGACAGCAAACTCAGGATCACACAAACCAGCCTGTGTTCTATAGAAAGAGCTTTGTTGGAATCTTGACCCTAAACCTGCCTTCTAAGACCGGACATCACCCAACACAAGTGTAATTCTCTCCCAAATGTCAGCTCTTCGTGTATTGTGGAAGCATGATTGCATTACCGGGAGTATTCTTGTTTAGACTGCATGGGGCCGTTTTCACAGCCTTGTCTCCTGTACCATTCGTGCAGGCCCCTGACCAAGCTGGATATTGTCTTATGGACATTATCTAGTTTATCTGAGTTATAGGGTTTAGAGACCACAAAAGTGGGGAAGGTGACCCGAAATTAGGAGATTACAGTCATCCATTCATTCACTTATTCAACAAATATGGGGTTCTCACTATTTTTCAATTATTGCTCCAGACTAATCCTGTCAAATAGAACTTTCTGCGATAATGGTTATGTGCTCTGTACTCTCCAATGTGATAGCCATTAACCACATGTAACTGCTGAGCACTTAAAATGTGGCTGTATTACTGATGAACTGCACTTTTCATCTGAATTTTATCATAATTTAAATAGTTATATGTGGCTAGTGA
The DNA here is from genome assembly GCF_014824575.4 of Sturnira hondurensis. Taxonomy (NCBI): domain Eukaryota; kingdom Metazoa; phylum Chordata; class Mammalia; order Chiroptera; family Phyllostomidae; genus Sturnira; species Sturnira hondurensis. The sequence continues at coordinate 5,156,423 of NW_028083079.1, read as the reverse complement.
CTACTGTTATTGAAAAGCACAGATCTAGACATTAGCAATGTTTCATAAACATGGTCCTATTGTCATGGAGCCTCTAGTCTAGTGGGAAGGGATGGATAACAAATGAATCAAGAATAAATAAAATTCATAGAATAGTAAGTGTCATACAAATAATAATTTGGGGTAATAGGCTGGAAAGGAATGAAGATGGTATAACTTTAGACAGTTGGGGAGTTGGGGCAAAACTTCTCTAGAGGTGATATTGGACCTGAGATTTAAGTAGAAGGAACCAGCCATGTGATTATGTGGGGAAAGGATATGAGAGGCAGAAACAAGAACAAAGATGGATTCACTAAAGAGAGGCAAGCTTAGATGGTTTAAGGGATAGTGTGGTTAAACTTTTGAATACGAAAGAGAATGTCATGAGTTAAAAATAAGAAAGGTAGGCAGAGGTCAGATCACAGAAGCCTTATATGAGATGAAGGAATGAAAGGTTGACCTCTGTTTTCTTTTCTGAATCTCCCTGTTTGGGAAGGAGTTTGTGTGAGGACTTAGCTGAGGAGAGTCTGGAGACTGACAGAAGCTCGTCATCAAGTCCTGTCGATGGATTTCCATTGCATGCACATTTGGTCGGTCATTTCAATGAATCTTCCCATTCTTAATCTCTAGTCCTGCTTTGAGTGCTACACACTCTGGAGATACCCAAATCTAAAGAGAGATGGGAAACGGGAAGAGGGGAGATGGATAGAAAATGAGGAAGAGAATGAATACCTGGGGGGAAGATGATGGACAGGAAATCTGGTGAGAAAGGGAGACAGCTGGAATCAGTTTGGATCAGCAAATATTTATTGCATATCTCATCTGGAAAAGGCCTTGAACAAAATGACTTAGGGGGGATGGTGATGAATCCTGCTAGGTGCTGGGTGACCTAATGGAGGAGATGTGCAAATTTGTAAATAATTACCATTCATGGTAGACTGGTAATGGTCATTTCAGAAGTTCTGTAAGAGTTTGGGGAAGTGGAAGATCTCAGAGGAAGATACAGAGGTGGAGATGATGAGAAGAAAGAGGAGGGTGGCCAAGACTCAAGGTCTTGGAGATCATAGACTGTACCTTTTCATTTTATATCCCTCTGCATTCTAAATTTCATGTAATAAGAGCACAGGGACTCAGACCACCTGATTCTAGTCCTGGCTTCAACCACTGTATATCTGGACCATGAACATATCTGCCCCCTTCCTGGGCTTGCCCTCTGCAAACTGAGTAGGACCAAACTATGCCCTGCCTCACTGAAAGAGTTTGCTGAGCTCTTTGGAAATGTTGCACGACAAAATACTTGTGAAAGCAGAGAGAGACACACGTGCATGGCGGCCATGCTTCATCATAAGGTTTAGACGTCTTTTCAGAAATGAGCAAATCTGAAAGAAGTCACACCTCAGGGCACAGACTGTGGCTCAAGACAGGGTGGCTGAGTGGGATAGATGTGCTGCTGTTGTAACTCTCAACATCAGAGTGATTAAGTGGTAGCTTGAAAAACCACTGTTTTTTTCTGGAACACAGTAGCCTAAAAAGGCTGCCTAGAAATCCATGGACAGTCCTTGCTAACTAAGGGGGCAAACAAGACAATTAAGAAGATAATGAGGCTGAGGAAAAGTGAAATTAATTTCTTTTTTTTTTCATATAAGGGTGAAGGGGATCTTTGTCTCTCAAAGGAACTCTCTTTTAGAAATTGCAGGTGGACTTAAGAAGCAGAGACTAAATAGAATGAGTGTGAGAAAGTTCAGAGTGGTAAATTACCCTGGCTGTCTGCTCTCCAGTGGAGGACACACATAGGAATAGGGAGCCTGGTGGGGACACAAAATATATCATTCTGAACAAATCCCATTCTCCATTTGCAGAGGTTTGTCTCACGGGTGCAAAGCTGCCTATAGCGAGGTTGGGACTGTCTTGGGAACACCCAGGAGACTGTATCCCCCCAAGGGTGAGGAGGTAGATGCAGAAGGCAATTAACGAAAGCGAGATGCAATCATTTTTGTTAAACTGGGAAGGTTGGAGCAGCAGGCTTCCAAGTAAATGACCTATCTGAACGGCTAGAACCCTCTGTAAGGGTCAACCCAATTCTGCCCAAGAAGGGTTGCTGAGATATAATTTATCTGGCCTTTCAGAGGTCCTGCAAATGAAGCAGCGGGAACCTGTGTGAGAAATAAGGGATCCTGGGAGTAATGTGGCACGGTCAAATTACAGATTCCAAGCTGCTTCGGGTGGGGCATGGCCAGTCATTGAGGATATGACTGCTTTTTAGAGGACCCGCACTTCCAAGGGGTCAGTTCTTGAATCTCCACTCTAAGAATTTGCAATCCACCAAAATAGATGAAACTCTGGTGAGCTGTGGAACTCCTAGAGACCCTGGAGACCCCAAGAAAACCTCAAAAGAAGCTTATGAGAGCTATGACACAGGCATTTGCCTTAAGTGAGTACATTTTAGTCTATGAGTATGCAGTAGGGGATAAGCTAGATTTCTCCCTGAGTTTGATGGGCTGTGAGTTTATAGGCAGACAGGGGAGGACCTAGAAGGAGCCTTGGCCAGCACTATAAAAACATCTTCACAAAGCACAGAGGCCAGTTAAACAATACAATTAGTGGGTTTTTTGTTATGTTTAGGAATGCAGGTGAAAGATTAAAAAACAGATTACCTGGCAGAGGGTGGTAATGTTTTTTTTTTTTTTCTGCTCAGGCACATTTTGGAGGGACCACTCTCTGAGATAAGGTGGTTCTCATCACATGCCATTGCCAGAGGTGGCTGAGGCAAGGGAGGGCTGAGATGGGTCATCAAGAATTTTATTCCAAATGTACATCAGCAGGACAGCATTGTCCAAAGTCCAGGGAAGCCTTACAAGTGATTCCTAAAACTAGTACTTGATCATCCACAGTTTTACCTGTGCTGTTCTCTGTCATTCCTGAGAGTGGGGATTATAGATTTAGGGAGAAGATAGGATAGAATGTGAGGGAGTTCTGGAAGGATTGTTTTAAAATATTTTATTTATTTATATTGAAAAAGAGGGAGAAAGGGAGGAAGAGAAGCATTGATGGTTGCCTCTTGGCACGTGCCCTGACCCTGGACCAGGGACCAGGTCCACAACCCAGGCACATGCCCTGATTGGGAATCAAACTGGCGACCTTTCACTTTGTGAGGTGAGGCTCAACCAACTGACTCACGTGGGTCAGGGCAAAAGAAGAGGGAAGGATCTTCATCCACAATGTTTAGAGATGGCTGCAATGTCACGGTTACGAAACCATTTGTAGTGTGGCAAAGTGTATGTGCCAAGCATGGCATATATTCTTCGTTTTGTAGTGGGGACTTATAGATCTCTGCCCCAATGTCATCATCTCAGTGAGGACCTCCCTTGCCTACCTATACAACACAGCAAGTCCTCTTCCACCATGTTACCTGCCATCTCTAGTACACTCATCTGATGTCCTGTATGTTTCCCTATTTATCATCTTCCTCACTAGACTGTTAGCTCCAAGGAGTCGGGGACAAGTCAGTTTTGATTACTGCTGTATTTACAGCTCCTAGAACAGTGTCTGGCACAAAAGTAGTGTTCGGTAAACAACGTTTGTTTGTTTTTAAATGAAAGAATGAAAATCACATTTCATAAAAGGCTGTATTCAATACAGATTTCCACCAATGCTACACAAGAGTGTCTTTTATTCCCTGCATTCTTGCCAAGACTGAATGCTGGCATTAAAAAGCAAACTGTTAATGCTATATGGTGTCACATTGCTATTTTCATTTTTTATTATTAGTGAACTTGAATATTTGGGGATTTTTATAGATTTGTTGGCTAAATGTGTCCCAAATTTCTATTTTTAGCTAGAAGTCCCATCCCTCATATCACATTCTTATAGTAGATGATTGTATGATCATATTTGCACTCAAGTTTCACTAATAGGAAAGGAGAACTCAGCCTTGAACATGTTACCTGTATCTATTCTTCTTCTTTTCCCTATCTATTCTCAACAACATTCAATATTTTTTCTTTATACATACCTGTGCATGCATGTGTGCATGTATGTTAGACAAAGAGAAAGATCATATATATATGTGTATACACACACACACATATATATACACATACACACATGATCATCTTTTCTCACAACATCTGGCTGTTACAATTCATGTTGCCTTCACGGTGCTCCTTCATGAGCTGCTTTTAAAAGAGCTACTGTTACCAAAGGTGGCTTTGGTTATTCCATTCTCAAGAAAAATAAGATCTTAGCTCCGGCCCAGGGTTATAAAGCAGCTTATTCTATGACTACTGATCCTGGCCTCAGTAGTACTTGAACTCCCACATCTTAAGGTGCAAGTAAACAAGCCAAGCTAAGTTTCTTGCCGAGGCACTGTGAAGTTTAATTAGTATTTTTAAGAGGCTATGAAGTTGGCAACCAGAAAATACAGGGAAAGGGGAAGATATTCACAGTGTTGACAGAGAAAGGAGAGAAAGGAAAATGCAGGTTATTAAGGAGATTTACGAAGCCTCCGATCTATACCGTGTCCTGAACCCTGTCAGAGAGATGCTTTTCTCATTTAGATGTGTACAAGACAGGGATGGAGGGCAGGGCCTGTGTGACAGAATGGCTGATGCTTTGCAACCATGGACTTGGCCTAAGACAAAAGAAACCCGGCAGCAATAATCAACCTTGGTCTTGGGAGGCCACCATGCTGCTAAGAGCTGGACGATGCCTTAGAGGGCAGATGGCAGGAGTTCAGGGCGATGAAAGAATGTTAAGTCTTGTGTCCATTGATGAGGGTTGGAGACCTGATGCTACCACTTAGCACATAACTTGGGGCAACTCCTTTCATCTCTGAGCCACAAGGTCCTCATCCGGAAAACAGGGAGGATACTTTCAACTTCAGAGTATGACTATAAAGGGTAAATGACATAAAGCATATTATGACATGTAAGTACTTGGTAAAATAACTTGTAACAATGAGGAAGGGAGGAATCCTGAGGAAAAGGATGATAAACAGAGTTCACACAAGAGCAAGCAGCACACTGTGCTGTCAATCAGCTGCTCTTCAATATGCACTTACTGGATACCTTGGTCCTACAGATTGGAAAACCACGTCAAGAGCTACAGGGACATGGGCTGCTGCAGAGGGCTAAGGTATTAGAATCAACTCAGATCCTGTTGCATTTTAAACCAAAAATAGTTTATATCTAAAAAAAAAACAAGAGAAAGTTAAACTGGACTATGGTGAAGATAACTTTCAGCTCTAATGGCCAATTATCCTCTGCCTTAGTCTGGTTTCTGACCCATGGTAATATTCAGAATAAAGAAATCTGTCTCAGTCATTTGACACATTTTACAGCCTTTTCCTACTCTCAGTCTCTCCTCTAATTGCTGGGATCGCATTGCCTCATAGGGGAGACAAGGGATTGGTAAAAATGATTGAGCAAGCGCATTTGCAAGGTAGTGCCTCGGACCTGGTAATAATCTCTTTCCTACAAGACATTTCCAGTTGGAGAACATACCTGGGGTCATGAGCAACATTTCCTCTAATGCAACAGGGTGTAATAATACTAAAAAGTAATAATAGTTAACATTTATGTAATGTTGATGGTCTGCCAGGCATTGTTCAAAGCACCAATCATATAAACTCATTAAATCCTCACAATATCTCTTTGAGGAATTGCCATTGTCATTCTCATTTTATAGATGAGGAAACTGGCACGGAAATGTCAGGTAATCCGGCCAAGGCCGCAGAGTCAGCCAGCGGCAGAGCTGGCAATCCAGCTCCCGCGTGCAAGCTTCCGACCATGCTAAAGTCAGCTAGAGAGTACAAATCTCTGATGTGACATCGACGCAGTGTGCAGCCTTGGACAAGTGGCATTACTATGCCTGAGCCTTGGTGTCCTCGCCTCTAGATTGGGGGATGCAGCATCTATGCATGACCGTTAAGAGTATTTAACAGGTCATTGAGAGTGATAGCAGAGGGCACATTCAGGAGTTAAAGAGAAGAATGAAGGCAGGGATTGTGGTGTGTAAAACGGGGCTGCCAGCAGTGCCCCCCTGACAGTCTTGCTGTGAGAATGAATGTCACATATATAGAGCACTTTGCAACATGCCTCATCTATAGTAAGGGCTCCATAAGTGGCACACATGACATTTATCAACATGGACGTATTTTTTTGTTGAATTATTAGTTAAAAATATAGAAGGTACAAAATACTGTGTATAGCATGGCTTCACATGTACCTTAATGTTTGAGTGGTTATCTGTGGGTGATTCATGAGGAAAGAGTTTTATTCTCCCTTTTATATTTACCTGTCTTTCATAATAGTTCTCTAATGAATATTTGTGACTTAGGTAACTAACATTTTAAGTAGTAGAATTTGGGGGGTCAGGGAGCCAGTCTGATAGGAGACATGCGTGCAAACCTGAGATAATACAGGTGGCTGAAATTAGAGGCACAGCGTGTTAGGGAGCAGAGAGGGAGTCTGTCTGTGTGAACCATGAAGGTTAAGCAGCCAGTTGGAGAGGTGGAGAAAAGCCATTCCACGTAGAGAGTGGGGAAGGGAATAGCTCCTCGGGACTGCAGAGCTTGCTGACGGGTGGAGCTAGAGAAATAATCTACGCATGCACCATATAAAGCCTTGGGGCTCATATTCAGTAATCTGTGTTTAGAAAATTCTTGGTAACTGTTAAAATGCTTGCCTTGATTAGATCTGGGATTAAGGAAGATAAAAGGAGTGGAGAGAGGAAGTCTGGTGTCAGGTTATGGTGAGGATTCAGACAGAAGATGTCCTTCTAGCCTGGGGCGGTGACAAAGGACTGGGTGGACTGGAGAGACACCGTGACAGTGGGACAAGGGAGAGGGAGGGGTTAAGGGTGACTTCCTCTGAGGTGGTGTAACATCTAGGCCTGCTCTCTCTAAATAGTACTTCCAAAAACAGCAGGGTCTCAATTATCTCACCCTGGGCTGTGAGATTCTTAAAAAAAAATAAAAAGTTCTCAAAACAAAATTAAGTGTAATTTGCTTTAATTGAAAAATAAACGCAGGCCATGTACAGCACTCCCAAGAGAAGAAGAAAGAGCAGAAAATGAAATGAACAGTTGGGTGTGGTAGGCCTTCCATTATTGGAAATCTTGAAAAAAGAATTGGTATTGATCGACACAATGAATTCAGGGTTAAATTCAGGAATGGGAAGTGAGGGCTTCTCTTGAGGTATTAGTTTTCTTAATCTCTTATGAAGTCATTTGTATTATTATTAAGAATGTGATAAGGCAGCTATGGGATAAAGGAAGGAGAGCTGAGCTTGGGGTCAGACAGTTTAGAGTGGATGCTTTTTCTCCTCACATTAATTATGTGATCTTTGGTCAGTTGTTTTATTTAAGCCTCAGGCTCCTCATCTGTAAAGTGGGGATAATAATCCACACATCATTGGATTCTAGTGAGGGCTGTCTAATTATTATCCATGGGCATTCTAGCATGCTCTTAAGAGGTGATGGGGGAAGAGGAGGAGGATGAAAGAGAAGGGAGGAGGAAAAAGGTGGAGGAAGGTTAGAAAGAGGCAATGGGAACGAAGGGGGGGGAGGAGCTCCACAGGGAGTCTGACTGACTCGGTCCATCTCACAGTATTTACTGAGTGCCTTCTAGGTTCAGGCGTTGTGTTGATGCTGGGGTAGAACCGCAAGCAACCCCTAGGCCTTGTCTCCATGACACCTGTATTCTAGCAATAGATATTCTCGATCTCTAGGCCACAGAATGCAGTCTAGGAGGAAGATTGGGCTGAAGCGTATGTTTGGAAAGCCTTGAGATGTGTTTTAGGAGCTCTTATTGGGCATTTCTCTCTCTTTTTACAACCACTCTTTCTTCCTCATTTATGTGTAGATACTTTAACCCTGACTTGGGTTCTTCCTGTCTCACGGGGAAGAGCTTCATAAACACATTTGCATCTAGGTGTTGGTGGCTTGGAATTGTAAGCTCTAAGTGTCAGGTTCTTATAATACTGGCATTTGAGAATCATAGTTGTAGAATTTTAAGATCTATCAAACCTTGGAATCAGGGAATCTTAGAATAGTAAAAACTCAGAGTCAGAATCTCCTGGACTCATAGAATGTAATATTCATGGAATATAAAAATAAACTGTTAGTACTGCCAAATCTTAAAAATCACAGAATCATGAAATTAGAGTCTTTTAGGAGAGAATGAAATTTTATGGCTATCTGGTCCACCCTCCTGCCCAGTTCATGGAAAATACCAATGTAGCATTAAAAATACAAACATTTTTGAGAATCTCTATACAAGAAAAAGGTGGCCATAAGGAAGATATAATATTTAATAACACTAATGGTAAGTTGGCCCATTGGCACTGATGGTGGAGACAGGTGGAGTTTCTGAGTGTCATAAAAGTTCTCGGTGGGGTACCGTTGACTTCACTGACATCTGAAACTGACCTTTATTTTCATAGAAAACTTGAAGCAAAATGAGAAGTAATGACTTTCCTCACACCATCCCTGCCGTCATTCTTCATGGTAGCCAATCTTAGCCACACTGTCATTTTAGAAAATAGTCCCCTAAACATTGGCCTTCTTTCTTTGGACTGTAAACCCCAGAAGGGTAGTAGCAATATGTGGCTTCTATATGGCTTCTACAAGGTTTCTAGGCAAGTGCTTTGCATAGCAGGGCTTTTTGGGTAGCCTCTGAAGTATTGGCTTATTTGGCCAAGACTTTTAAAAATTTTAACCTGGCACCTGTTTTGTATGTAGCAGTTGTTTCTTCCACATTCTCTCACAGGACCTCAGATAGAACAGCATATTGTAACAGATGCAGGAAGAACCTAGCTCAGAGAAGTCTGCAGTGTGTTAGAACTCTTTGCTGTGTGCCACGGGAGCTGTGTGTGTGTGCCTGTGTGTGCCTGTGCTGCTCATGCACATGCAAACTGTGAGTTTGGGTATTGTTCACCCAAGTATGCAGCTGCATTTGGAAGTATTCATGGGTTCCTATGTGCATTCATATGTGAATAAACTTATGTGGAAATGAATGCGCTTGTGAATAGGTAAGATATGTAAATGATTATGTGGCTTTTGGCATACCTTTGTTGAGCATCTACTGCGTTTCTCACAATGAAGTAAGTGTTTTCATGCATACTACTATATCTGACTTTAAAGCCATGAAGTAGTTACCGTGGGTATTACAGTTTCTATTTTGAAGGTGGGCCAACGAAGGCGCCCAGAATTGAAGTGATCAAGGCTGGTGTTTGAAATGGGGTCTATTTAACAGTTTTCTTTGTTTGTTTATATGTTGATTTGAGTGTACCAGTGTGTGAATGCAGGTTGTGTGTATGTGTGTGTGTTCACACTCATGCTCATGGACATTTAGGTATGCATGGGTTTCTTTCTTTGACATACGTTATTTTGTATGCATGGGTGTGTGACGATATGAATATGTATGTGGTAAACATATATGCACCAGCTGAAACCATAATCACCCAGGAAAGTAAATCCTGGTCTTGGGGGGTCAGGGGCGTGTGGACAGAGTGAGCTGTATGGGAATAGCATCCAAGGGACAGAGGATTTGTACTCAGGTTTTCCTGCCTGTGTGCTCTCCCATCCCCTCCACATCCCCTCACAGTTTCCTATGCTGGGGATTTTCTCAGGCTACGATCTGAACCCACATAAATCTCAGGCAGTCTGACACCCAGCCAAGCCACATAAACCTTCCAAATGCACTGCACTGACACTCCAAGGGGCTGAAATAGAACTTTGAAATTCTCCTTCACTTTTAATTAAAAAAAGATTTAGGCCAACCCTGGGTTCCCAGTTCTATTTAACTGAGACTGCTTTTAACCGTTGTTGTATTTTTATTGTTGCAAATGTGACGCACCGATCCATCTTCCTCGTAATGCTTCTCGGTTTCTGCTCCATCTGTTGAAGAGAAAACATTTGCAGAAATTTCTCGGCTTCTCTCCAAGGGCTGAAACTTCAGTTGTAGCAAGCGATGCAGCCCAGGAAATGGGCTTGGCCATCAGTGAAATCAGGAAATTGGAAAAATCTGTTTTCAGTACCTTTTTGGTTATCATTTCCCCAAACCAAAGGTTCTTCCATGTGCCCTGGCCACCGATCAGGGCCCTCTCCAGGGCCACCATGCTCCCCTGTTATGCCGGGCACCCCACATTTAGTTTTCTTCACTCTTCTTTGCAGTGGAAACATCAGTTCTACTTTTTGTCTGTCCCCAATTCTAAGCTAAATCTACATACTTTTTCTAATCAACTATTATTAGTTCTTCATAAGGTCTTGCATTGGCACTGGAAGACTTGAGTTAAGGTCCTTATTCTGCCGTGTTTTAACTTGGCAGGTCACTCAAATGCTCTGAGTCTGGATTTCCTGGGAACACCCCAGGATGCTGTGAGAATCAAATGGTTTAATTAAAACCCAAATGCTCTGCAAATCGTGAAATGCTGCACTCATGCTACACTTGTCAAATCTTGCCATTCCTTTGACAGTTCTTTTTGTTTGTTTATTTTTCTACATACTTATTTGCTCATGGAACGTTGCTGGATGGATGCCGTGCATTAGGTCCTGCTTTGCTGTGGGTGCTACTGATATGGATAAGGTGAAGTGCATGCCCTCTAAAAGCCCACACGTAGGACAACATAATAAGTGTTGGCATAGGGTCACGAGTAGGCTGTGTTTTCCTCTCCCTGGGGGACCCGGGGATTCTTCAATATTCAGTCCAAGGGGATGGTGTTGAACTGAATATTAAAGATATGGGGTTCTTCGGTTTGGTATGGGGATAGGGTAGGGCAGCATTCTTGGCAGAGGCATTGGCTTGGGAGAAGGTGATAGAGAGGTGAAACAGATTGAGACATGCTGAAAAGACCTGCAGGCAATTTAGGAGGCAAAGGTAGAGATGCTGGAAAGAGGCATGGAGAGCGAACCATGGACAATAATGGAGTAAAGTGACAGCAGCTCGGAGGTGACATCTAGAGGAGGGAGGAGCCCTTGGCAGATATAATCCAGAAAGTAGCCCAATGTAATATTGTGACATATAGTGCTCGGCCTTCAGCCTCCTTTCTGGCAGAGAGCTTCCAAGACCTTTGGAATTTCCTAAGTGACGAGAGAGATACGGGTGTCTTTTGTTATGTCGATGAGATAACTTGGAACATGTGAGTGGATGCTGGTCGCCAGTGAAGCCCACCAGGTAGGTAATTGAGAGGGTTGGAACTTTCAGCTCCACCCCACTGACCTCAGGGGAAGGGAAAGGGGCTGGAAGTCGAATCTTTCACCAATGGTTAATGAGTTAATCAATTATGCCTGAGTAATGAAGCCTCCATAAAACCCCCAAAAGGACAGGCTTGGGAGAGCTTTGCAGGTTGATGAACATGCAGAGGTGCTTGGAGGGTAGTGTACCAGGAGAGGACACGGGAGCTCCGTGCCCTTTCCTCATACCTTGCGCTATGCACCCCCCTCTGGCTGTTCCTGAGCTATATCCCTTCGTAATAAGCAAGTGACCTAGTGAGTAGACAGGTATCCTGGGTTCTGTGAGCTGTTCTAGCAAATTAATCAAACCCAAGGAGGAAGTCGTGGGAACCCCTGATTGATAGTGGGCCAGTCAGGAGTACAGGTGGTTACCTGGACTTGCGAATGACATCTGAAGTGTTGGGGGAGGGATGGTCTTATAGGACTGAGCCCTTCACCTGTGGGATCTGACACAATCTCTGGGTAGATGGTGTCAGAATTGAGCTGAATTGTAGGACACCCAGCTGGTGTCCAAGCATTGCTTGTGGTTGGTGTAGCAACACCCCCACCCGACACACGCATTGAAATTGGTCTCAGAACACCAAAAGATCCAATTATAATGATAACTGCAGCCTTTTACCAAGCATTTAATTATTGTGTATCTGGCAGACACTGTGTTAATGGTTTATGTTGCTCATTTCGTCGAATGATCAAAAAGGAAGATGCTCCGAAGAGGTACAGTTTTGTCTGATGTGAGAACGAGATTAAAAGAGTTGACCTGACTGGCCGGCACAGATAGTGGGCTCCACAGTTTGAGCCCAAACCAGGTCAGTCTGCCTCTAGTGTCCGCTCTTTTTCTCTTTGCTCTCTCCAAATGGGTATTTTAGGAATATCTGCTTAGTTATGGAAAGGAGCTGGGAAAGAGGGAGAGGCCGAGCAAGTAACAATTATGGACACTGTAAGGGTAAGAAAATCCCTTAGACCTCTACAAAGAAGTCACTCTAATTGTGGAATTTCAGTCAAAATTTCCAGCCTTTGCAGGAAATTTTGGAGCAAAGAGGAGAATTTGTGTGAGCAACCTCCTGGTGCACCCAGGAGAGGAGGTAGGGATTTGGGAGGAAGTTGGATCTTCAGGCTTTTGTTAATCACATCCTTCACATAGTGGGTTCTTAGGGGATTCCTAACATTTCAGGATAATGTAATGGCAGCTGCCTTCCTTGGCAATCCACCAGAGACAGAACTCTAACGTGAAAGGGCCATAAAAACAATACATAAACTTTATTTTTTGTCCTTCTCTAATTATGTTTTTATAGCATTTTTTAAGTTCTTGAAGGAAATGCCATAGAACCACATACCCTGTGGTTTGAAATGTCTCTGAGATTCTTAACCTCTTTGTTGATTTGTGAATTCCAGGACCCACAGCCCTCAGCTCTACCTCAGTCTGTTGCTCTCCTTTTGCACATGCCTTTTCATGCTGTTCTCCTTTGGTCAAGACTTGTAGCTTGATGGCTCTTAAATGCTGGTCTAAAATTCATGTCTAAATTTGAGGAGCCATCTTTTATTTGGGGATTATACCCTCCCTATTTTATGTTGCTGGGTAAAATATATGTTGTCATATAAACTGCTGGTAATAGTAATGCAATTTTTGTTCAGTTGAATGCCCTTTTCTGGAACAAAAATACATGGAGAATGTTATGTTGGTCCCCAAAAGTTGGTTTTATAGATTCGACTTGGCTATGGAACCCGTGAGACTGTCGCTGATGCTGTAGGTCATGCAGAGTAGGGCTGTTTCCCACTGCACCTTCAAATCCAGAATACCATTGCCATATCTTTGTGTATTTTATCATCCCCTGCAATACCTCAGTAATGTCTTGCCAATGGTAGGTCGTCATTATATGTGTGATAAAGTAAGTGAATCTCCAGGTAATCAAGCATGTATTATGTTCAGGGCTACTTGGTGTAGTGAAACACACACAATGTAAATAAGTTTCAGTTTGATATGAAGCTTATGGTTAAGACTTCAGCATTGAGTAAGCTAGTGGTTAAGGGCTTAGGTTCTGGAACCAGACTGCCTGGGTGTGAGCCCACTCACTAGCTATATAACTTCAGGCGGGGTACTTAAAAATGTGCTACCTCATTTACCCAGTCTGTAAAGTGGGTATAATAAAAGCCTCACAGCATAGTTGTGAAGATGATATGAGTTTATCCAGGTAAAGATTTTGGAACAGTGGCTGATACACAGGAAATGCTCAGCAGGTGTGAATTCGCATCATTAAGAGTCACACTATCAGAAATGAGGGAGTTGAGAGCCCAGGTTGACTTGAATCATAAAACCAGGTGCATGTCCCTGCTCCACCACCTGTTAGTTGAGTAAAGTTGGAAGTCACCTAACCCTAAACTAACAGTCAATACACCTTTAGAGGAAGCTAATGTGCACAGGATGAGGAAGTTGAAAAAGCCTCCAATGAAGAGGCCTTACAGGGGTGTCCAACCTGCGGCCCATGGGCCACATGTGGCCCAGGATGGCTGTGAATGGGCCCAACACAGAATTGTAAATTTACTTAAAACCTTTTTATTTTGCTCATCAGTTTTTGTTAGTGTTTGTGTATTTAATGTGCAGCCCGAGACAACTCTTCTTCTTCGAGTGTGGCCCAGAGACGCCAAAAGGTTGGACACCCCTGCTGGGTGATGCAGGGTGTTGCTATAGAGAAGGTGGTGAGATGGCCGGCCCAAGAGCTGAAGTGGCCTGTGGAAAAGATTGAAAGCCACATAGTTTCCTCTTTCTGGAAAGTTCTTTGAAGAATTAGTAAGATTATTTTTTTTCTCTTAGGGTGGAAGAGATTGGAGCTATTTCATTGGATGGGACATTCTTTTTCGTAGAGACACCCAGAAATAGAATTCCTATTCTCCTAGGAATTTTCTACCGTGATGAACACCCTCCTTATCATAAGGGGGTTGATGAAAAGATGGAATTAACATTAAAAATAGAATTAAGGGAATTCAAGTAGTTAGAATATTGTTCAGGGTCTGGAATTGTTATCGAGTGCACTTAAGGTGGGATAAATATGGAATGGGTTTCCGCCTGATGCGAGTGGAATCAGATGTGTGTTTGTGAATACTCAGTGAGACAAAGGTTCTGGGTGCTTCCAGCTCTCTGGATTTTGTTTGTTGCCAGAGATTAGGCTGCCATCTGGATAGTACCTGACTCCAAGATGTTGCATGGATTCTTGTGGATTTTTAGAAGTTTGTCAACAATTTCTTTTGTTTATTTTTGTTCAGGGAAGAAATAAATGCTGGAACATTAGGTTATGAGAGGAGACTGGGCCGTGTGGGGGTGGAGGCAGGAAGTCTGAGGCTCTGTTTTTTATGTGCTTTGGGAATCTTGGTAAGCCGCAGCAGGGGCTGAGTTTAAAAAAAAAAAGCATGAACAGAGGATGCTGAATGGATCATCTGATTGAGTGCCTGTCTTAGCAAAATAAAGGTGTTTGCACAATTGGATGATGGCTGTGGCATTTGAGGCTGAATCTGTGGCCAGAAACTAGGCCATGGGGGTATGTTCAGAACCGCAGCACTGGGTGTCAGGTAAGCATTTTAACTAGAGCATCTTAGAAATCCATCCATGTGCTCACACATGCACCTATCCATGCAGTGAGCAGGCTTGAAAAGGCTTCTCTTTTTGCTGGAGACTGTGGTGAAAATGATAAAGCAGGTACGTCCCTGCTCCAGGGGAGTTTAATCGACTGATAATTACACGTTATACACCTACTGTGTGTTATGTGCTGGTGATAAAAGTGAGCAAGACAGTATGACCTTTACTTTTAAGGAGCTTGCAATTCTAAAGAAAGGTTAATATTAACCAGACAGAGTTTGAGAGTGCTAGAATATAGGTGGGTGTATACATATATATTCCAAATAATAACAATGTAGATTTATTAAGCATTTGCTATGTGTGAGCCAAAGTACTAAGACATTTTGCATGTGCTGTCCCAACCAATTCTCCCTGGTCTGGGGCAGCCAGGGAGTCTAGGCAGGAGAGGGACATTCCGATCTTTCCATGCAGGACAAACTTGGACAGTTAACAGTGTCTCAGATTTTGGTATCTGCCCAGGACCACTACTTCTCAGGGACCCCGTGAGGGAGAATCCATTGACCCGATCAGGAGCTACCCTATAGAGATAGAGATGAAGAATGAGGGGGCAGATCTTAAATGTAGAAAGATGGGCTTTGAGGTGTAAGAACTCCTTTGAGGGGCAGGGGTGGCTTTTAAACAGGATGGCGTGCAGGAGGAGGACACATTTGAAAAAGTCAGATCCATCTAGTTCAGAGTAAATGCAGTGACTGTGGGAAACAACCTGCATGAGTAGAGGGAAAAGCCCGCTTGGTGCCAGGCGGGGAATGGAGCAGTTGTTAAGTTCAGGGTTTAAGACTTGAAGAACGTGACCCAGATAGCCAGCTTTCTCTTACTGATGTGCTTTTAATCGGATGTTCTTCTAAAATTCACCCTCCACTGACTCCATATCTCATTCCCCAGAGGCACCGTGGAGCAATCCGTTTGCTTCTGCACTTTATATAGCTGTGGGTCCTTTTCCCGTCACACCTGGTGGGTCACATCTTGGACACAGCACAGTAGCCAAAAGACCATTGTGCTGAATGACCTGGAGGAAGCTCAGCTTGACACTATGCCCTAATAACACCAGGAAGCATTTAGTGCAGACTTCCTGTATTAGGCACTAATACAGATGTTAGGCACTCTGCTAACATCTTTACATACTTTTATTGATATGATCCAGGCAAAATCCCACTGTATTATATTAATGTCTATTTTACAGATATGTAAACAGAGGCAAAGAGAAATAAAGCAACTTGCCAAAGTCACACAGTTAACTAATGGCAAGCCTAGGATTTGAACCGAGGATGTGTCAGTTCCAGAACCTCGTGCTTAATCAATCTAGTCTATTGTTTGCTTGACGTTGTACATCGATGTTCCAGCAGAGGGGCAGTTTTGGGTAGCACTGTAATAACAGTTACATTTAGGAATAGGAATGGAAGTAATATCAGGCCTTCACAAATACCATTGAGTTCATTTTTCTCACAAATCATCTGTCATCGATTGGTGGAGTCTTACTGGTCTCATGTCCAGAGGTCGGCCAGGCGCTCATGAATCTCAACATGATGAAAATGCAGCTGAGCCCCCATTTTGTGGGAACACAGACGGAGGCTCAGACTCGGCATGCAATGCTCTCGAGGTGATTGTGGGAGTTGGTTCCAAAGTCCACGTTCTTCCATGGTGTTTTGTGTAGGCCATTACTCTCGTCTTTGTTTCCTTTGTCTGTGAAACAAAGGAACCGTATTAGATCAATGTTTCTGAAATGTCGGTTTTCCAGGTACCACCATAATTTNAGAGGTCGGCCAGGCGCTCATCATATGAATCTCAACATGATGAAAATGCAGCTGAGCCCCCATTTTGTGGGAACACAGACAGAGGCTCAGACTCGGCATGCAATGCTCTCGAGGTGATTGTGGGAGTTGGTTCCAAAGTCCACGTTCTTCCATGGTGTTTTGTGTAGGCCATTACTCTCGTCTTTGTTTCTTTGTCTGTGAAACAAAGGAATCGTATTAGATCATTGTTTCTGAAATGTCGGTTTTCCAGGTACCACCATAATTTCTGCTCTCTTTTTGTGTCAGCTATTCCACTTTTTGGTTTTTTCCCTTAAATTAATCCATTTATTATGTAAATGCATACATACATTTATAAAGGAGACTTCCTCTCACTACAACTATTTTCTTTTTAAAAGAACATTGTTTACTAAATAGATGGTAGTTAAATAGATGGTATAACTGCACAAATTAATACAATTAAAACAAAAACAGCACAATGATATTCTGACTTACAGTCTCACTTCTATATTCAGCTATATTCTTTCCTGCCCAAGTCCCCAATCTTCGGGCCTGCCCTCCTTGTATTGAAAAGGAATATTTGCAACAGCATGGATAGAACTGGAAAGCATTATGCTGAGTGAAATAAGCCAGGTGTTGAAGGACAAATACCATATGATATCACCTTTAACAGGAAGGGAAACAACAAAACAAACAAGCAAGCAAAATACAACCAAAAACACTGAAATACAGGACAGGCTGACAGAGACCAGAGGGGAGAGGGGAGGGAATTTCAGGGGAAATAGGGGAGGAATTTAGAGGAACAAATATAAAGGATACATGGACAACAACTGAGAAGGGTGGAAATGGGAGGGAGGGGGGAGCACAGGGGGGTGGGATGGGAGTAATAGACAGAAAACTATACTTGAAAAATAATTAAATAAATTTTTAAAAAAGAAAAGGAATATTTGGAAATGTTAGGGAGAATCTAAAGACACGGTAGCATCAAAAGGAGCCTTTCTCTTTGACTTAATCAGCATTGAGACAGAGTTGAATAGGGCTTTTTTTTTTTTTTTTTTACTGTGTGAGTTAAAGTTACTTCATGAAAAATCAGGTCTCCACTTCAAGCCACGTCTCCTCCAGCCAGAGTAGACAGCGCTGATTTTATGAAATGCTGGCCCAGGGGTCTGTAGCATCTCCTTGCGTTCTTTCACTCTAAGAATTCCTGAAAGGGTCCTTACCTACTTATCCGTCCATTTTGAGAGAAGCAGGCTTGATTGGATGGTGCAGTGAGAGATCTGAGTCTAGACTGAGATGTGGAAGAAGGCAATAAAAAGAGAGCTGTCGCCATGCTGTTGTAGCCACCTCGACACACGTAGGGGGAGGCAGGGATCGGAGTCGGTAGAGCACCCAGTGCTGGAGTTCGTTTCCGGAGCCCCATCTTCCTGTTCTGACCTTTCACTCTTCGGTCGTTTTCATTGATGCCCATCAGCTCCCTGTTCTCTGGCCCTTTCCACGATTCTTACCTATTTTCTCTTCCTTGTTCACCAGAGACAGACAATGTCAGGGCTGACATTCATTTAAAAGGCTATGTCTAGTGAAGACTTTAACTATCTGTAGGAGGAATGAACAAGAATCACAAGTTTTCTCTTTCCTCATCATTGGTTGGGCATTTGNGAAAGAAGGCAAGGAGATGCTACAGACCCCTGGGCCAGCATTTCATAAAATCAGCGCTGTCTACTCTGGCTGGAGGAGACGTGGCTTGAAGTGGAGACCTGATTTTTCATGAAGTAACTTTAACTCACACAGTAAAAAAAGAAAAGGAATATTTGAAAATGTTAGGGAGAATCTAAAGACACGGCAGCATCAAAAGGAGCCTTTCTCTTTGACTTAATCAGCATTGAGACAGAGTCGAATAGGGCTTTTTTTTTTTTTTTACTGTGTGAGTTAAAGTTACTTCATGAAAAATCAGGTCTCCACTTCAAGCCACGTCTCCTCCAGCCAGAGTAGACAGCGCTGATTTTATGAAATGCTGGCCCGGGGGTCTGTAGCATCTCCTTGCCTTCTTTCACTCTAAGAATTCCTGAAAGGGTCCTTACCTACTTATCCGTCCATTTTGAGAGAAGCAGGCTTGATTAGATGGTGCAGTGAGAGATCTGAGCCTAGACTGAGATGTGGAAGAAGGCAATAAAAAGAGAGCTGTCGCCATGCTGTTGTAGCCACCTCGAGACACGTAGGGGGAGGCAGGGATCGGAGTCGGTAGAGCACCCAGTGCTGGAGTTCGTTTCCGGAGCCCCATCTTCCTGCTCTGACCTTTCACTCTTCGGTCGTTTTCATTGATGCCCATCAGCTCCCTGTTCTCTGGCCCTTTCCACGATTCTTACCTATTTTCTCTTCCTTGTTCACCAGAGACAGACAATGTCAGGGCTGACATTCATTTAAAAGGCTATGTCTAGTGAAGACTTTAACTATCTGTAGGAGGAATGAACAAGAATCACAAGTTTTCTCTTTCCTCATCATTGGTTGGGCATTTGCCCTATATAATTTCAGTTCCCCCAGCAACTCAATGAAGTAAGCAAGGGTAAGCATCTCATTTGACACATCCGAAAGTGAGAAATAGAGAGTATCAATTAAGTCCCTCACCAGCTGAGGCCTACACAGCCCGGCTATCTCAAAACCTGTGCTTTGCTTCTATTACTGTGGTGTGTCGAAGACTTTCCTGGTCTGGGGAAGAGGAAGTTCTTGGATTGGGGGGGACCTGTCCCTGCACCCCAGGGGTAGGACGCACTGTCACACCTTTCAGCTCCACCTTTCTTTCTTCGCTGTAGAGGGATGATGCTAATGAGATCCTCCCCACGGTTTGTGCCCCTTGGGGGCCAATTAACTTCACTTCACTTCAGCTGCCAGGTACCTCAACACTAAATCCAGATCAATTAGCTCTTCCCAGGTGCCTGGTAGCATCTCTTCACTCATTTTCACTATTCTTTGTTCCATTTTTATTTCTAATTGTCCTGATTTATATCTTATTTAACTTTGTAAGGTCACTTTAGCTGTGCCTGGCATGTAGGTGGGGTATGAGTTCTAAGGAAATAAGTAAAACCACTTTAGTGCCGTCTCTGGAGAGGGAGAGCTGCTCCTGCATCCTCTTCTGGATGGAAGCGCTAAGGTTGTTTCTGAGAGGACAGCTTGGGGAGGGGAATCCTTTCTAGAGCACAGGGGCACTTGGAGAGGGGCCAAATCTGGCCCACTACCTGTTTTTGCCAATAAAGTTTTATTGGAACGCAGCCATGCACATTTTCTACTGATTGTCTATGACATCTTTCATGCTGCAATGGCAGGGGTGAGTAATTGAAACATGGACAATATGGCCCATAAAACCTAAACTATTTACTACCTGGCCCTTTAAAGAAAACATTTTCTGTTTCTGGTCTAGAGGAAAACAAGATTTATAGAAACTGCTGTCCAGGTAGAAAGAGAAGCTAAAGTTTTCTCTATCCCCTCTCCATTTATTTAGTGTCTCATTTTTCCTTTCCTCTCTGATTTCTTCACCTTACCCTTCCCTTCTGTTCCTTTCCTTTGTCTTCCCTTCTCTTCTTCCTTTTTTTCTTTCTCTTTCTCCCCCTGTGCTGAACTGAAAGATTCCTTCTAAGTTTAGTCTTTTTTTATTATTATTTTTGAAGAGGACACTGAACTCTGGAAACTGGCAGTGACTGGCAAGATAAGGTGGTCAGAGAGTAGCCATGAGGGGACCACCACTTCCCAGGTGGTGTTTTTCTCCTTGTATCTTTTACTGTGTACACAGACCACGGTTATCTCTCTCAGAGACAAGAGAGATACAAATTCAGGAAAAGAACTTAGTGCAGTGCCTGGCACATAATAAATAATAGTGAAGCTTAGCTGAGTTCAAGAAAAGCCCAGTCTAATTGCAGAGGCAAAAAATGTATACCCACGATCTGAGTGCCAGAAACGAGTCAGAGCCCGAGAAGTTGCTGTTTTTCGAGACTGGCCAGGAGAGCCTCGCCTGCATGTCAACACCTGTCCATTTAGCATGGCCAGATCTGAGCCCACTTTTAAAACTGCTACCTTAGGCCAATATTCTTATTTCAAAGGTGGTGGTAACTGAGTCTCAGAGAGAGGTGTTAACCTGCCCAAGGCCACGCAATCAGGTAGGAAGACAGGCAGAATGAGAACACTGGTACCGTAGGTTTATAGTCATATGCTTTCTATTGCAGGATCCTGTTAAGTAACCATGGGGTGGTGGCATATGTTTTAAAGGACAAAACAGTTTTACTCCTTCTTAGCTATTGGATCTGAGAAGGGGCTGAGGAAGTCAGAAAGGGCTTCCTGGAGGAGGCAGGGCTTAGGTGGTACAAAACAAGCAGAGACAAATGATTTGCAGCTACCACAACATCAGTATATGTCCCCAAATGTTAGGAAATTGGACTTACTGTCATTACAGGACCTGTACTGTTGTACAAGAAGGAAAAGCAAGGTTTAGGGAATTAGGTTCAATCTAGTTAAGGGTGAAGTTTGGGTATTTATTTAAGTGACACATTTGGACTTGATCCTATAAAACCAAAATCAAAAACAGAGGCACCTGTTGGCACTTAGAAACGTTGTTTTTGACCCTCACATGTCAGGGGAAAGGATCATTTGTCCATGCTTAAAAATGGAGAGATTTCATCTAAATATCTGGATTTCCTTCTGGCTTCTTCTAGAAATCAGGGGACTGGCAGCCCAGAGATGCTTCCTGCATGGAAGCAGTCTGCTGTCCTAGACAGGATCACGTGCTAGCATTTGTCACCTTACTCCCGTCTTAAGCTCTGCACCTGCCACTCACTCGGTCCCCTCATGCGTATGCCTGGGCTTGAGGCTTTTGAGTTTACGTTTCCTGAAGAAATGGCGATGTACTAAAAATTCGTCATTATTGACGTGATGAAATCAGTGTCAGAGGCTGTTTATTTGCTCATCAAACATTTATTGACCATCTATTTCCAGCAAGGCTTTAAAAGGGAAGGATTGAGTTCAGGAGCTGAATTTGGAGGTTCGTCCAGTGGTTCAGAGGAGAGAGGATGCAACCTGCTTGGGGACAGAGCCATGGTTGGGCACTGTCCTTTGATCCCCATGGTCCTACTTTTAAAGAGAGAGTTGCCCCTTCCCATGTCTGTAGAGTCAGGTTACCTGTCCTTTTGAGCCCCCTCACCAGTTTCATCAGAGAGAGGGATCCATCCTCATTCATTCTCAGAGTCTCTCTCTCTCTTCTCTTTCTCATCTTGTCGAGCGAGCACTTCCCATCTGGTCCTGATTCCCTGTAATTCACCCCCTGCATACAGAGTACATGGCTGTGAACCTCTGAGGGTGGGTGTGTGCTTTCACAGACCTACCAGAAAGAGCCAGGCTGCCAGCGTCGACCTCAAAGCTGCCTCTTCAAATCAATACAACTGCTTTGTTTCCATCTCTGCATCCGACTGCGGCATTCCTGTTCCCTCGGCTCCCCAGCACACTCTCTTTCTCCTGAATTTTGCTCCTCCTAGCCGCCCCCCCCCATCACCTCTTCACTGTGTTCTCCAAAGGCTCAAATGTCTCTCCATCCCTCATGCACATCACAGTATGATTGCTTTCCGAGTAACGAGTTGCTGAATTTGGGGAAGTGGACTTCACTGGAAATGGTCCTGATGCTAAAACAAAACCAAACCTTACAAGAAAAAATCCATGCCTGTAAGAACAGGAGAGGATGCTTGGAGTAGAGGAAATAGTACACAGGAGGAGGCATGAAGACTCCGTCTTCACTTTTGGTTTCTGCCATTAACTGTGGGGCGTGGGGCAAGTCTTGGTTTCCTTTCTCATAAAATGAAGGTGCTGGGCTTGATCCGCTTTGAGTACCATTCAACCTAAAATTGTTCGGGGTATTAGGAGGACATTTTGAATGGGTTTTCTTTTCATCCTTTTAATGACACGTCTATGGTGATGCCAGTAAGACACATTAGTGTGCAGAGCAGGAGACTTTCCCCAGGGGTTTCAGCCTTAGTAAGAACTGCCTCTCCAGAGAGCAGGCCGGGCTCCAGTGAGACTCAGCAGAAGAACCTGCTGCTTATATGAGGTCTTAGTGGCTCTTCAGGAAAGTCCTTTCCGTCTCTGGGTACTGAGGAATAAGGCGGACATCAGCCCACGCAGTGCCGAGTTTCTGTACTCGGAGAGGGCAGACTAGAGGAGATGGCACCTTTGGGTCATTGCCCACCTCAGAGAAGTGGTGATAATCTCGCAGAAGGCTGAATTTAGGTTTAGGAATAGTCAGTTACCTCATCCCCTACCACGTTGCCTGACATCTGAAACGTGTCCAGTAAGTACCTGTCGAATGAGTGAAAATCACTGATATTTGATCATGGAATGTCATAGAATGTCACAGAATGTCACAGAATGTCTGAGTCAGAAAGACCCATAGAGATCATTTAAAACTTCTACCTGTTTTCTACATGGACAAACAGAGGTCTGTGCACAGGATGAGCCTTGCCCTGATCACATGGTGAATTAGAGACCAGTCTAGGCCTCCTGACTCCCAAACCCGTGCTTTTCACACTGACCAGCTCCCGTGATATCCCACATTGTAACCTGGCTCAGTTTTAGGTTACCCACTTCCAGAGGCCCTTGTGGGGGGAAGCTGAGCTGGTGCCTTCTCTCTTACCCTTGGGCTTGTTGCTTCTGTTGGTCGCTGTCAGAACTTTATAATTTCCCCCCTCCTCTCCAGCACACATGGCCACCCAATCAGTCACTCTAACAGACTCCGCCGAGCACCCACAGTGTATCTCGAAGCCATTTTCTGTTTGGAAGTCAGTGGCGGTCAGCCAGCATTTCAGTAATATTTGCTTTCCTAAGGCTTAGATGCATCAAATCTATCCACGCTCTCAGACTCTTTTTCTCTCGTCTGGCATAATTTCCTTGTATCCAAGGCATGCCAAAATTGAGCACGGTCTGCTGTCTCCCTCTTTCCCTCTATCTCTTTCCTCTTCTTTCTCTGCCTCAGTGCTTCTCTCTTCCTTCCCTCTCTTCTCTCTTGAATAATGTAAGTTTCTTCTTTATTTCACCCACATAGAACTATAACCTGAAATAGCGTTAAATTTGGAAGAAATCACCCAAGCCCACCTTCCTGATTTTGATAAGTACAGACCCCCAGTTCCGGAGACATGGGGTTAGCAGGTACCTCATCTTGCTTCTGCAGTGGTGTCAGCCTGGGCCTAGCACTTAGACCCAACCTAGTCCAGAGTCAGGTACACCTAATGACCCTCCCTGCTAGAGCCTCACAAACAGCCCTGCTTCAGGCTTTGCCTTTGCTGACTCCCCTGGAGCTGCTGTCTAGTTGAAAAGGGTCCGGAGACATGTTTGCATAATCTTAGACTTCGGACTTCAACTGTCTGGAACTTGGTTTCCTTGTCTATGGAGTGAGGGCTCCGTTTCCTCATCCTGCCCAGGATAGAGCTGTTTCTATCAGATGAGGGAATCAGATGAGGTCACAGGACGGTTTTAGAGTGCTAGACGTATGCCTACTCCTGCTGCTTGGTGTTTTTAGGCCTATTCCTTGAATGGGCACTTTTCAATTTTTCAAAGTTGTGTTTATTCTATAGTGAGCATTTGGGGCATCCCTGCAAGGAAGCCGGTGCGGTTTTGGGGCAAATAATCCCTTTTAGGTGTTCTCTCCTTCATCTAAATGTCTAGTGTGTGCTAGGCCCTTGTCCCTGCAGGGAACCAGCCCTCCTCTGGGCCTGCATTTAAAGCTGACTCAGACAGGGGGTGTATCGGTTAGAAAGAGACCAGTGGTTTTCTTGGAAGTTTCACAGAAATGAATCCTTTGGGTCACAGGCTCCTTAATCTGCAAAACACAAGCTGTTTGCCTGACTTGAGGCCTCAGCAGACTTCCTAGGCTTGAAGGGGCTTTGGTATGGAAAAATGGTTTGTGTTTTGAAGATTAAGGGCCCTTTCATCCAAAAGGTGCATTTTTTTTCTTCTTTCCTCAAACTCCCAAAGAAACACAATGTTCCTTTCTGGTTTAAAACCTGCAGCCTCCTTTCGCATGCACAGATGGATTAGGTTACGCTGCACACTCACAGCCTGCAAGGAGAGAACCCCAGTGAACCTCAGTGACCTCCTCTTCTAGGAGGGGCCCTCCTCTTCTATTCCCAGCAGGGACCGGTCATCCCCACAAATGCAGTAAAATCACCTGGTAGTGTTGCAAGACTACCGAATCTAGGACCTCATCAGAATTCTTGATGAAGTCTCGAGGAAAAAATGCATTTAGCATTTTTTCTTTCTTTTTATTGATTCCAGAGGGAAGGGAAGGGAAGGGAAGGAGAAAGAAGAATTTCTTTTTCTTTTTATTGATTGCAGAAAGAGGGGGCAGGGAAGAAGAAAGAGAGGGTGAGAAACATCCATCCGTTGTCTCCTCCATGTGCACAGACTGGGGACCGAACGCAGTCCAAGCATGTGCCCTAACCAGGAATCCAACCTTTCAGTGTGCAGGATGATGCCCAACCAACTGAGCTACTTTGGCTAGGGCAAGAAAATGTATTTTACAAGCAGGGACTGCTTGGGACTCACAGGCTTCAAGATACCTGGTTTGGGGACCGGAGTTCCTAGCCCAGTAGCTGTCAGTGCAGTGTGGTGGTTAAGAGCCTGGACTTTGGAGAGACCTAGAATCAAATTTCAACTTTGACTCTTAACTGTTCATGATGAGACTTTGAACAAATTATTAAACTTCACTGACCCAATTGCCTTACTACCAAACGGGGAGAGTGTGTCTGTTAGCTACCCTCCCACCACCATCACTACCCATTCAGCGGCTTTAAAAAAACTGGCATTTATTATCACAGCTCCTGCATCTGCGACTCAGCTGGGGGCCAGCTGGTCTAATCCAGCCTCACTGATCTCAGCTGGGCTGTTCTTGCTTCTGAAGTTCAGCTGGGGGCTCTGCTCTAAGCTTGGTTGACTGAGGCATGTTTTTCATCCTCCTTCTGAAACACCAGTCACATCCTTCTTGGGCATTAGCAGAAGCACAAGAGGTGAAGCAGAAACCCACAACCTCTCTTGAGGCTTAGTAGTGGCACATCATCACTTCTGTTTCATTCTCATGACCAAAGGGAGTTACAATGATGAGCCTAAATGTAAGGGACGGGGAATAGGCTTCATCTGTTTAGTAGAAGAGCTGGAAAACAGCACAACGAAGTGCCTGATTATAGGAGACGGTAAGGATTGGGAGCCATTACATTGCCATTGCACTTATTTCATAGGTAATTGTGAAAGTTAACTGAAATATTGTCAAATTCTTGACACAGTTCTGTCACATGCTAAATATTCATTACTTGGGTTCATCATGATCATTATTGCAGTAAGGACTCAAAAATGACGGCTAGTATTATTGATTCAAGTTTCCAAATCTAGTAACACAGATAAGAAAACAGATGCTCTGAGGGGTGATGGAGCGTTCTCAAAATTAGTCACTGGAATGAGGTTTTCTTTGGGATTTGAAGGGTAATGGGAAAGACCTTGGTGCTAGCTTATTATGATATTTGACATTCCAGGAATTGTGAGGCATTTCTTAGAGTTTAGGCAATGGCTTCAGATGACCCCGCCCGTCTTCCTCCCCTACCAAGGCCGTGGATCTTACAGGAGGATGTGACGTTGGTGTACATAATAGTCACCTGGAATATTTATTTCAGGTACTGATCCCTATACCTTTCTCACTGGAGGTTGCAATTCGGTAGGTTTCGTGAAGCATCCAGAAGGTTAAATATTTATGAAACATCTCCAGTGATTTTGACCCAGGTGGTCGAGGGAGTGCCAAAGGCGGGGCAGTGCTCAATCTCTTGATTCTTTGGTTGCTTCTCACATTAATGGGACCAAAGGTCATCTCTGGGAGAGGGACAGCCCTCAGATTTGTGAGGGCTTAGAGAGTGTTGGCAAGGGACCGTGGTGATAGAGGAAGACAGACTTGACCGTGCACATGCTTCCCAAGGAACACTCCTGGCAGCGGGAACACCCCAAAACAAGAACCACAGAAGGACGATGAAGTAACATTAGCTGAGCAAATTTTACAGAGGTTTGCAGGTGTGTGTTGAAAAATTGCCGTGTGTTGGTAGTAACAGAGAACCCAAATCATAATAGATTAAGGTTTGAAAACAAAACAAAATCACAGTGTAGCTGTGAGAGCACTGGGAAGTTACTGAACTTTTTTGGTCCCTGTCTCCTCTCCCAGTCAATGGGAGTAATGATCATACCTTCTTCAAAGGCCTGCCTTGAGGACTAAGTAAATTATGTGTGTTTTATTTAAATAATTCACTGGTGTTACCTTGCTGCATGTTAATTTTCACATTTTTTGGGGGGAATGAGAGGTATAAATCCCTGCGAATGTTAAAAGTGGCTCTGAGATCAAATGGGAGCTGAGTCCCTTTGCAGCCTGAAATCCCTCTGGAATGCAAGGATGGACTGAGCATGCCTTGAGAGAGTGCAGGTGAGCGAGGGCACTTAGAGTCTCCAGGCACAGCCTATTTTTCTAAAACTGTGATTGCCAACCTAGCACCTGCTTACATACTCAGATGTGTCCCCTGCCTTCTGCTTTGGATGCCATGACTGTCGTGCACAAGCAGCAGTTGTAGTAGTCCTCGGAGTTCATCATTCGAAAAGCACTGCAAGAAGGAGTGAACCCATTTCACAAAACTAGCAGAGCCCAAGGAGCCTCTATCCAAGTGCACCCACAAGGAACCTTTCAGCTCTTTCCATTAGTGACCTGTTAGAAGCACCAAACCAAGGGTCAGAGTTTTTCACGAGTAAATGTTGAAATTTACAGATGGAAAGTTAAGTGTTTTATGTATTTGATACACTGAATATTAAGACTAGGTTGGCCACAGGGAAGAATTGAGAGCCATTAACTCAGTATAACACGGTTTACTTATGGAACAATTATATTTTGAGCACCGGTGTAGTGCCAGTTCCTGTCTGTGGCATCCATTCTAACTCCTGGCTCTTCAGCATACCTCTGTAGGCAGAGTCCTTTTCTTACTCATTTCTGTGTTCCATGCAGCTACTAATTTGCTGATTTGCACATAATCCGTGAGTTTGCATGTTTCGATACATTTTGCTGTATCTTATCCCACTACCTGAAATGCCATCTATCAAGTCCTTTTTTCCCTCTTTAGCTAGAAATCACTACTGAGCCATTAGAATCCAAGTAAAATCTCAATGCCCTTGAGAAATCTTCTTGAACTGGCTCTGTTTGAATTACTTTCCCCCTCCTTTGTTCCAACAACACTTTAAGTCTCCAATAGAACTCAATCTATTATTTTGTAGTTTGGGGGATAAGGATTTCTCCTCTTGCCAGTTTATGGCTCTCTAAATCTATGGACACATTCTTATTTTTATTTGATTTCCTAATGGCTGGTACAGAGTTTGGTATTCCATCCCAATCCCAGACCCCAGGCTGTTCTTTCCATCAGTACCAATTTCCTTTCTCTCTCACAGTTTTCTTCTTTAATTCTGTACCTGTTCTCTGAGATTACAAACGTCCTCATCCTTCTATGAAGGAAAAATTCCTTGTGGACTTTGTGCTTTCTTTTCTCATGGAGAGAAAGGAAGCACTGACTTCTGCTTTTTGGATATGTTTCTTTGCCAAATACTCTACACCCTATGCTTCCATGTATCCGTGCCCCATTCATGCCCTCATCTCTGTCACTAAATCTTCAGTTCCAGTTAAGGCATCGATCACTGGCAGCCACCTCTGGATTCTTATGTGCAAGAGGTATTTTGAATCCTTACATGTTGTACCGCTCTGTAGTTTCCTGAAACTTGGGGCCCTCCTCTTCATAAATGTTTCTGCTCTTCTGGTTTTGTTGATATTGTAATGTCATGATTCTTCTCCTCCCTGCCTTACAATCGTTTCTTATTCTACTTGATGGGATTCTTTCCCTTTTTATTCTTCCTGAATATGAGCACGGCTCCGTGTTTGTTTCCATTACTCTGGTCTCACCTGTATTCACTGAGTGTTCTCAGCCACTTCCAGAGCTCGAAGAATCACTAGTTCAAATTGATTTACAAATCTCTGCCTCTAGTTTGGCCTCTCTTTTGATCTGAACTCAAGGATTTTCTAGTCTACTGGAAATTCTGACTTAAATATTCAACGGAAACCTCAACCTTAACAGATCCAAGAGGGAACTTGTCATCATTCATTCTAAACCAATTATTTATTATTACTGTTTATTAACATGAATGACACCATCGTTAGTCTAATTATCAAACCAGATCTAGTACTCATCGTAGTGTCTTTCTTTTATCCCCCCACCCACGCAGTCATCAAGTCTTGCTAATTTTGCCTCCATTTTTTTTCACTTTCTGTCAAAAGTAAGATACCTTGCTCAAGCCATATCTAGCCTAAACTACTGTGATAGCCTCCTCCATTTTATCCTTGTCCCTCTTAAATCTATCCACTACTCTTACAGTTAGAGTAATGCATCTAAAATGAAACTCAAATGTAGAACTCCTCTCTTTAAAAGCCATCAGTGGATCCCTGGGATCTCACAGGGTTAATCCTAGCTCTTGATTCATTGAGTTCATTAATTTAATGAATACTGATTTGGTTCCTACCATAGGTCTGGTTCCAGATTCTGGGCACACACATACATGGGGGGGGGGGGCAGCAAAGGGAGAAGAATCTGTCTCTTCAAGATACTACCAGTCATGCATAATGATACAATTATAAGAGAAATTGCCCCATTTAGCTCTTTTGCACCATCTCCTGTCCCCCTCTTCTTCAAAATTCCCACTGCAGTAACTTTGAAATATTTATAGATATTATATTTATACCGCACTCCTCCATTCTGTTCACATGTTTTGGTCCTGGCCTGAAATAGAGGGTCCACATTTTGTCACCACACAGGATTCTTCAGGTTCTAAGCCCTTTCCTGGATGCTGTCTCCAGGAAGCCTTCTCAGGGAGCCCAGCTCGGAGCCTCATGCTCCGCAGAGTGCGGGCTATGCCCTGTCTCTGTCCTGTTATGTTATATTTGAATTACCTTCTTCTTTGTCAATCTCCTACTCTGGACTCTGAGAACTAATTAAAATAGTAGAAACTCAACAAATATTTGTTGAATTTTATCAAACTGACCCAGAAAAGACATTCCAAAGTGTTAATTTCCTTTCCTTTTTGAAAGGTCTCCTGCAAAGACTGCTGATAATTTTGAGGGAAAGCTTAAAAGGCAGTTTCCCTGAAAGTAGAGCTTTGCATTTCTAAATGTGGTTCCAAATAAAATATTTATGAAGAAAACGATACTATACATAACTTATAGATATATTATTAATTACAAACATATATATATAGTATTTAGGATCCCATCCTGAAATCACAAAAATAAGTATTCCACATATTTCAGTTTTCTTTCAAGATTGCCATGGCCTTCTCTAAATTCAACATTTCCAGAAGTTTCACACCTCAATTTGACTTGTCAATCATTTTCTTTGTTGACATCTTTACAGTTAACTTGTGCTTCTTCATGATTGTCAAATAAAAAATCTACAACTAAGGATGATGTGGTCTCTTAGTTTATTATATTAAAGCACTGAGTCATAAAACTTTGTTAGAATTGGCTTAGGTTGAGGTTTAATTCTGTTATTTTAAGATAATAAGGCATTGGAAAAATAACCAGGTTTTTGAGAAGAATCTGTCTTATCATTTGCAAAATAGAAGCAATGCTGTTTAGCTCATAGAATTGCTCTGTCCATTTCTTTAATGTCATGGGCATGAGAAAGTCTGGCATGGTATCTAGCGCATGCTAGGTGCACAGTCGTCTTTCACCCACTCCTAGTAATGCATTTAAAATATAATGTGAAGTAGTAGTAGCCTATGATAAAGTTGGGAAATGGGGGTGGGCATTGCAAGAAGGGGGAACCATATAAGCAAAAACAATGAGGCATAGAGTTTATAGTGTGTTCAGTCAGTGCAACTGGGCAGAGAGTAAGGCGAACTGAGGATAGAAAGTGGAAGAGCAGAAGTAGGAAAAGGGGAGTGTACAAAGGATCCAGCTCATAGATGCTGATGAATGCAAGACTCAGAGGTAGGGCAGCCAACAGGGAATTGTTGAGTCTGTTTAAGTAGGGAAGTGCCATGGTCAGGTCTGTATTTAGAGTAATTGCTGTGGCGACCAGTGGGGGGCTTAGGATGGAGGTGGCAGAGATACACGGAGCAGGGAAGACCAGTAGGGAGATGACAGTGATAATCCAAGTGAGAGAGAGCCATGTCTTGATTGGCATATCAAGAGGAAATGGGCTTAGAAAAAAATATGTTTCTAAGGTAGCGTGTCCAAGGGTGGGGGGAAGGAAATGCAGGATTACACTTAGGTTTATAGAAGACAGGAGAAGGATAAAGTTGTAAGAAGTGGGTGAATAGGAAAACAAAGAGAACTGGCAGGATGGAGCTGGTGGTGGTGGTGGTGGTGGTTGGAATGGTGGGAGAGGACACTGTTTAATAGGGTGGAGGAGGAATTTAGGGAAAGCCCCAGGCTTCTCACGGATATGATTTGGGAGACTGCGTGGTTCACTTGAATGGAGAATACCAGGAGAAGGGGAAGTTTGGGAGAACCATGATGGCTTTAGTTTGAGGTAATTTGAGTTTGAGAAGCCTGTGGGGTTTCTTAGACATATTGATTATGTGGTTGAAAATAATCACATAAAATATACAAAGTAAAATGAACACGCCAATCGTTTCTAGACCTCTTTTGCAGTCGCACACATAACATTCGGTAAAAAATTTGACTTTATACTTCTCTATGAATGTCTGCACATGAATCATTTACACACATTACCTTCACTAGTTAATATCACAATTCCCCAGTGCTCAGTGTTTATTTACAGCAAGGATCAGCATTAATAATTACATATTTTAATTAGTAGTCTTGATCATCTTGAATTGTTTCGGCCAGTTCTTGACGTATATAATGAAATCATCATTATTTTGGTTCAGTCTTGTAAACTTGCTATTTCTCCATTATTTTTGTGTTCATGTTGGCTTGAATCATTATTACTGTCATCCACACTTTCTTTATTTGTTTGTATTTTGTTCATCAGTTTATTTTGTTCATTAGATTCCACATATAAGTAAATTTATATTGTACTTGTCTTTCGCTGACTGGCTTATTTCACTGAGCATAATAATCTCTAGGCCCATCCATGCTGTTGCAAAAGGTAAGATTTCCCTTTTTTACAGCTGTGCAGTATTCCATCGCATAAACGTACACCAGCTTTTGTATTCACTCATCTACTGATGGGCACTTGGACTATTTCCGGATCTTGGTGATTGTAAATTCTAATAAAATGACTCGATTTTTTCAAGAGTTAGTTTAGTTAAAGTCAGATAATATAATCCTAAACTTTTTATCTCTAGGCACAGGTAAGCATCAAGGCACTGGGATACACTGAAAGTGAAGGAGTGATGAAGCCCAACCTCCTTAAACTGTAGGACTCCCATTCTTCACGCTAGTGTGTTTTGTGACTTGTGGCTGTCTGATATTTAGGCTAAGTGTTAAAAGTAGGTAATCAACATGTACACTAGATGTTCTCATTTTGTTTCCCGCTCTGTGTGCCCTGATTAATACTTTCTAATTGAACTTTTACATTGAGCTGGGTGAGCACTGAGTTCAGTATTTTAACATGTGACGTCTGGACTTTGACTAAACAGGATTCATAGAATAAGATGAGGAAAAAAATCCTGGTTCTGTTTCCCACTGTTTAAACTTATTCTTGGATCAGGTATCCCTGACATTTGGGTAAAACTTAAGACCAAACAGTGTTTTCAAATTACATTCAGCATTTTTCTGTTCACATCTATTCCTCACCCTTAGCCTTGATTTAGCCATTAATGTGTCCAACTAAGTATATTCTACCAACTCAATTTTTATTTAAAGTGGAAATCTCAGTATTCTTCCATATTCTTCTCTCTTTCCCCAACTTATGATTTTGCCATATCTCCTCCATGTCACTGACTTTGATCTTGACTTCTTCAGGGTACAGAGTTTTCTCAAGATGGAGAGGCAAGGAGTTAGCAGGATTCTTCCTTGACTAGTACTTTGTCTTCAACTTAGCATCAGTGCTCCAGGGGCTGGGCAGGTGTTCAGTGCTAATGTGTGTCACCTGCAGTAATTTGGGGTATCTGGGGCTTCTCTTTTCCTCTGGAATCTGTCACCTGTGGTTCCTTTGATGAAGGGAAATACATCTTTTTTTCAGCTCTTCACTGACCAGTTCTCTCTGGGTCAGTGGTAAATTGCAAGGCAATTTCCATTTCCTTTTGCAGGGATCCTCTTTCGCTCCAGGTCAGGATCTAGGGGAACCTTTCCTGGCTTTCTCTTGCTGTCATTTATGGGGGGATGTTTCTCTTGCACATGGGCCAAGAAGTTACTTCCCAAATGGAAGTCCCTCCTCAGCCACCCGGTTTTAGCCGGCCCCTTTTTAGATTTCCTTTAGAATCCTTTTTTTAGATTTCTCTGGTATGAGTCAGATACTAATATGCCATGTTCCCCCAACCTCCTGGGGACATTTATCATGTTCTTTAAGTGGTCTGGTGGAAGCTCAGGGTGAGGGGCTCCTACCTGACTCTGCCCCTGAGTAGTTTGGGATTGGGCAGGAAGAGGCACAGCACACAGTCTGTTCTCACTCAGACTTCATTCATGAGCTAACTCAATGTGCTGTCATGTGACTGAAGGGTTGGGAATACCAGAAAGCCTTTTTTGGCTACCTTTTTGGAAATCCTGAATAGTGGTCGCCCACCTCTCTTTAGAATATAATTCCTATTGTCTTGGGCTTCAGGTGAAAACAAGACTAAAATAGTTGTATTAAAAATTCTATGTAATCCTTCTTTGAACCCTGAGAGGTACCACTCATCCTCCTGTTATTGCCTGCCTTGTGCAGATGAGGAAACTGAGTGCTCAGGGTCACCCAGCTGTGGAGGTTGTATCTCTGGCAAGAAGTCTGAGCTGGAGATCCGGGTTTCAAAGTCAAAGCCTGGGTGAGATCATCAGGTTGACCCAGGCTCAAGAGGCAGGCACTGTGGGTGGCCTCAGATCTGGTGACCCACTGTAGGGACCCTGAAGGTGGGGAGCACAGTAGGCATTCTTTACCTCTTTCAGCCCAAAATGTGGTCCGTGGTTCTGCAGTGCAGACAGAACTGGCGGAAGAGCTTGGTGATAAAGCTGTGGAAGGCCCTTCTCTCTCATTTCTTCTGTGTGCTGCTCGGATGTAAATGATTTACAATGCCAACAATTAGAGAAAGTGCTCTGTGTGGGATGAGCCTGATTCCCTTAATAACTTTGCAGGCTTATATATAGCACAGTTCAGCCAAGGGCACCCCACATGCGCTCCATTCTACATCCCTTTCTGCTGCTCCATGTCTACCAGAGCACCTGCAACCGAGAGCCTGGGACTGACAGAAGGTCGCGGGGGTCAAGGGAGCACTGGGAATAGAACTGGCCCCCCTTTTACAGGCTCTATCCTGGGGGAAAGAAGTTCTCTTTATGCACATTGGGAATACAATAGTTCTGAAATGCATGGCAGGGCTGTCTGTAGGATTGCAGTTGGGAGATGCGGCCCTTGACTATGGAAGTTTTTGTTTGCAATGTATTTAATGTCTGTTTGTTGATTGATTTTGAAGGAAGGAATTTTGAAGGGAGGAAAAAAGTGGCACAGTGGTTCATCACTCCTTCACTATTCAGTGTAGGAGAGTGAATTCAGTCCTCCAAATGGGGGTAAAAATGTGGAGATGGAGGAGTGGCCTCCTCAGGCACCGCCACAGAACATTCTCGCCCTGCACTGTCCTATAAAAATAGAATAGCATATACGCATGTAATTTTAAAGTTTTAGTAGCCACGTTAAAACAATAAAAAAGTAAACAGGTAAAATGAATTCCAATAATATATTTTGTTTAATGCAATATATACAAAATAGTAATGTTTCAACATATCACCAGTATAAAATATTAGGGAGATATTTTACATTCTGTGACTCCGACTCAGTCTTTGTGATCTGGTGGGTGAGTATTTTAAACTCAGAGCCTTGATTTGGAGTAGTCACATTTCAAGTGCTTGAGAGCCACGTGTGGTCCGTGGCTCCCAAGTTGGACAACACAGACTCCGTTACTAACTCTGTCATTTGCCAGCTCTGTTCTGTTGGACCTCAAACTTTCTGAACCTCGGTTCCCCTCCTCCTTGTATCAAATGGAAGACATAATCTCTCATGATACCGAGAGGCAGTCCCATGGATAAAGCAGCTAGAGTGGTTCAGGGTATACAGTAAGTACTCATTTAATGCGTGATTCCTTTATTTTTTATTTTTTATATTTTATTGATTATGTCATTACAGTCGTTCGATTCCCCCCTTCATTCCCCTCCACCCTGCACATCCCTCCCCCACCATTCCCTCCCTTTAGTTTATGTCCATGTGTCTCAAGTTCTTTAGATTCTATATTTCCTATACTATTCTTGCCCTCCCCCCTATTTATTTTCTATCTACTGTCTATTCTACTTATTCTCTGTACCTTCTCCCCCCTTCTCCTCCTCCCACTCCCCTGTTGCTAACCCTCCATGTGATCTTCATTTCTATGGTTCCGCTCCTGATCTAGCTGTCCTCTTGGTTTGCTTTTGTTTTAGGTGTGGTTGTTAATAACTGTGAGTTTGCTGTCCTTTCACTGTCCATATTTTTTATCTTCTTTTTCTTAGATAAATCCCTTTAACGTTTCATATAATAAAGGCTTGGTGATGATGAACTTTTTGAATTTGATCTTATCTGAGAAGCACTTTATCTGTCCTTCCATTCTAAATGAAAGCTTTGCTGGATAGAGCAATCTTGGATGTAGGTCTTTGGATTTCATGACTTGGAATACTTTTTTCCAGCTCCTTCTTGCCTGTAAGGTCTCTTTTGAGAAATCCGCTGACAGTCTGATGGGAACTGCTTTGTAGATGACTGTCCCCTTATCTCTTGCTGCTTCTAGGATTCTCTACTTCATTTTTTTTTATNGTGACTGTCCCCTTATCTCTTGCTGCTTCTAGGATTCTCTCCTTCATTTTAATCTTGGCTAATGTAATTATGATGTGCCTTGGTGTGTTCCTTCTTGGGTCCAACTTCTTTGGGACTCTCTGAGCTTCCTGGATTTCCTGGAAGTCTATTTCCTTTGCCAGACTGGGGAAGTTCTCCTTTATTATTTGTTCGAATAAGTTTTCCACTCGTGGCTGTTCCTTTTCTCCTTCTGGCACCCCTATAATTGGATGTTGGAATGTTTAAAGATGTCCTGGAGGTTCCTAAGCCTCTCCTGATTTTTTTGAATTATTGTTACTTCATATTTTTCTGTTTGGCCATTTTTTCTTCCTTCTGGTCCACTCCCTTGATTTGAGTCCCAGTTTCCTTTCCATCACTATTGGTTTCCTGTGCATTTCCCTTCATTTCAATTAGTTTAGCCTTCATATGTTCCTCTAATTTGTGGCTAAAATCAACCAGTTCTGTGAGCATCCTGATCACCAGTATTTTGAACTGTGCATCTGAGAGGTTTGCTTTTTCTTGGTTGCTTAGAGTTATTGGCTCTGGGGCTTTGAGTTCTTGAGCCATATTTTGGACTCTTCGTGCCTGTTACATATGAGGAGCGGAGCCCTAGGTGTTCACCAGGGTGGGGCAACTCAGTCTCTGGGTTGTGACACTGTACGTGGGGGCAGGGCCAAAGAGGAGCAATGGCAGTGCCCTCTGCTGTTTCCCTACGCCACTGGGGCCTGAACGGTCTGTCTCACTGCTCCCTCCTTCACTGGTTTATCTGCACGAGAATGTGTGACTGCAGTCAGCCAGCCACCCTGCACCCTCACCGGGTCCGCCTGTTGCCACCCCATACCTGTGATCCATCCACAGTGCCTGGGCACCTGGGCGCCTGTGTAGGGAGATCTTTCCTGCCCTACCCGGCTCTGCTGCTGGCTCCGCCCCTCTTACTGGTCCAGTTGAACGGTTCGTTGTTGTTGGGCTTCTGTATAGTTCAATTTTCTGTGTTTTGGCTGCAGTTTTGTTTACTGAACCTTTGTTGTTTGTTGTCTTTAAACGTGGTTGTGGGAGAGGGCACAGTGTTTCCACCTACGCCTCCATCTTGGTAAAAGTCTCCTGATTCCTTTCTTAAACTGACTTTCCGGGTCATAGCAAATGTTCATTTACTGCATGATTCCTTCCTCAGACTAAACTTCCACAGCAACTAATCTGTAAGCTCCTTGCAGGAGAATGAAATGCATCTTGACCTGTGACTATATCCAAGGCAAACCCGTGCTGACCCCCTCTCTCCCTTCCTTTCACTGACATCGCCCCACCCTGCCCCCCACCCCGCTGCCCCAGGCACTTGCACCACCCACACCTTCATGCCCTTAAGGGTCTCTGATGAAAACCCACTTACTCAGAGAAGCTTTTCCTGAACACCTCATGTGTAAAGCAGCACCTTTTCTCTCAGTCCTCTCTTCCCTGCTTTGATTTTCTTTAGAGCGCTCCTCACTATCATGGATTACTTCTCATTTGTTTATTCCTCCGGACCCAATAGCAAAGAAGCTCCCAGAGGGCCCTGGCTGCTCTGTTTGCTATTTCATTTCCAGCTAAATATGTTAATGGATGAATAAATGAATTTATTGACCATCCCCAGTGCTTTGTCCTTAGCATATAACACCAAAATGAAATACAGCATTCTTGCTTGATGAGAGAGAAAGAAATGTAGATGATCAAACATCTCAGAGGTGCTTATTCCCACCAAAATCTTTGCTACCCTGTGTCCTACCCTGGGCACACATGTCTCACGCTACCCTCTTCCTTCCTCTAGACTTGTTTTATGCCACTTGCTGTGCTGGAATTTTCTTTACCTCATCTCTCCTTAATAAAACCTTCTATGCTGTTTAAGGCCATGCTCAAGGTTTCTGTTGAATTTACTTTTAGATATTTGGGCTGAAAACTTTATCCCTGGCCTTTATTCCACCCCCCCCCCCCAGTGGATTTTTTCCTTTTGTTGTAGTATTTATGACAGCATATTTCATATTAGAACTCCTCACGGATGGGTGTGACTCCCCACGATATATTGAACCTATGGAGGGTAGGACCTAATTTCAGCTGGGGTGGGATAACAGTGGGGATATAGTTGAAATTATTTGTGATGAGAACTTTGGGTTAGAATCTTGAATCTAATACTTCAGAGTTGTGAGCTTGGGAGAATTACTCAATGTCTTTAAGTCCCAAGGTGCCCATCTGTGAATGAGATAGCTGGGGTCATCTCTATTAACATCTACTCTATACTGGTTTCTTTGATGACTACCAAGACAACAGACATGAGATCCAAGTACATAGTAGATGCTCAATAAATACCAGTCACGTGACTTTTAAATCATCCCGAGTGTCTAGTACAGTTGGCGCTAATATGGGCTTATTTACTAAGTGGGAATCACAGTGTCTATCATAATATGACCACATGGAGGTAACATATCCACTGGCTCTTGTTCTTGCCCAACAAAACATCCATGTCCATTAAAATTCACCTCATAGAAACTTCTGTTTTCATTATTAGTGTTCTGTGGATTATCGTAATTTTCTAAGTCAGCAGATATATACATTCAGACTTCTTCCCTGAAGCGCTTATCTCTACTTGCCTAAGTGTAGGTTTTAGCGTAGACCTCAACAACAGAGAAGGTTCAAACATGGCTCTATATGCCCACTGTGTTGTTGAGACCTGTCAAAACAAAATCAGGAGGCAAAAGATAGAAGTCTAGTACAATTGGCCTCTGAGGTCATATCTTGTAAAAAAAAAGGTTGAATAAAAGCAAGGTTTAATTTTTGTACCATTGCCATTTGGGTCCAGTACTTTTTGTTGTGGGGAGCTGTCCTCTCATTTGAAGGGGGGTTAGTGGCATTCCTAGCCTCTACCCACTTGATGTAAATAACACCCCCTCAGTCATGACAATGAAAGATGTCCCTTGAGTCACAAAAGGGCAACCACTTGGGAAGCACTGGATTGAATCTTTTAGATTTCAGCAAATTCTAGGACTGTAGGCCAAGGTCTCACGCTCTTGCACACACAGACACACATGTGTACACTGCTGCTTTGTGCATAGCTTCCTTCCACTTTGGAAAGCTGCAGTGTTCTGAATCGTGTTACCTGGCAAACAGTCTAACAGCCAAGCGTTCTCTTAACAAGCTCCCGCCCTGCACCCACTTACAACAGAAGCCATGTGGAAGGTTTGTATGGGTGACATGCTGCGATTTCAGCGTGTCGTAGCTCCCCACCAGGATCTCTGAACAGTCGCCTCCACCCCCTGCTTGCCACTCAGGTGGGCCTGGCAGACAGTGTTGGCAGCTGCAGCTGTGACATTTCTGCACTCACCACGTACGGCTTTGTCTGAGGCTCTGAACAAAACTTCAGGCCACAGCTTCTGACAGCCACTCCTCCACGCACGTGCCTCACTCCTTGGCCGCTGACAGCTGGGGCTTGCGGGGCCAGACAGATTTCTGTAGCTACTCATAATAAAGTGGTGCAGTTGGGCAACAGAAAGAAACATTCAGCTGAGCAGGAAATTTCCATCTCTTTGTTTGATTTTCTTATTTTTTTTTTTAGCTTTACTTTCTTTCCAAGTTTAGTTGGGAGAGTAAACAAATAAGATACCATATCTATCCATGCTTATTGTAACTTTACACTTGGCACAATGTCTATGTCCTTGCCACATTTTTAAAAGGTAGGAATAAAAATCTGAGACCCAGGGAGAGGACGTGACTGCCCCAAATCACACTGCTAGCCATGGGTAGAAATAGCCTTTTAAAGGTTCTTGCCAGATAAAGGCTCACAGCCCAATGAGTAAGACACAGAAACAATTAAGTATAATAAAAATCATGAGCACCAACATACAGTTATATAAAGTGAGCAACTAGAGCAGAGAGAAAGGATCAATGAACACTTCTGGGGATGAATAGAAAAAGGAAATAGCCTTTGAGGACCGGACTCTGCTGGCTGCTACAGGACACACAGGACCCGGCTGGGTAGGGGGACGATATGAGCAAAGACGCTCCCAGCAGGGAACGAGTGGGCGTCATCAGGACCAACATTCTTCATTACCATTGTCCTCCCCATCGCACAGCACTTACTAACTGCCAGGCACTGGTTGGAACACTTTCTGCGAATTGTGTCGTTGTATTTTTATACAGGTGCTGTTGTTAATCGCATTTTGCAGACAAGGAAACTGAGATTCAGAAAAGTTAAATGGCTTTACTGAAATCATACTGTTGGTAACTGATAAAACCTGGCTTCAAAGCTGCCTTTCAGTATGGAGTCAGATAAGCTCTTCTAGAATAAGTGGGGTAGGGGACACAGAAAGCGCAGTTCTAGCTAGGAAGTAGAATCATAAGGAAATGATAAAAAACAAAATTTATGAATTTTCAAAAGGGTAGACATGACCTTGTGGTTTCTCTTTTCTCCTCCGTGCAAGGAGCCTCTTCCTAAGCTCTTCCTCAGCCTTAACATTTCTCTAACATGGCACTGCTACCATTCTCCCCAAAAGAGATGGGCAAGACTCCACTTAGTTTCTTGGCTGTTAGTTGAAGAAGGGGAACCTTGTGGCTTAGAATCACCAACAGGGGAATTCGTTGGTCACATTTCCTTGGGGTGAGGGAGACAGCCCACTGAGCCCTGGAGAAGTGGATCCTAAAGAGCTCCATGAATACATCATCTGTGAGGTGTCCAACCCAGAAAGTCATGCTCCGTCTTGAGACTTCGTGCATTCCTGTAATTATGCAAAAGCAAAATGCATATTCAGTAGG
The DNA here is from genome assembly GCF_014824575.4 of Sturnira hondurensis. Lineage (NCBI taxonomy): Eukaryota > Metazoa > Chordata > Mammalia > Chiroptera > Phyllostomidae > Sturnira > Sturnira hondurensis. The sequence continues at coordinate 5,115,993 of NW_028083079.1, read as the reverse complement.
TATGTGTTTATGTGAGAGGAGGAGAGGAAGGACTTCTCATGTACTGAGTCCTTGTCAGGAGAGACAGGTTGATTGTGAAGATGAGAGGTGGGACAGACACTCGGACTCCGCCTCCGCATCTCTGAGACTCTCTTTCTGCATCTATTCACTTCATATATTCTTTCAATACATATGCCTTCAACCTTTTCGATGTGCCAGGTGCCAAGGTATAGGCACTTAAGCCCATGCAGTGTTCTACAGATGAGGAAACTACATCTCTAAGCAGTTAAGCAACTAACATGTTCATAGAGTATGTGACGAGCAAAGCAGCAGCATGAGCCCAGATCTCCATAGTTGCCTGCTCTTAACCAGACACTGTACTCGATTTTGTAAACCTTAAAATACTCTACTGATTTAAGGTAGTATTAAAAAGATGTGTTAATACCATTTTCCCCTGTGTCTTTCTCTCTCTCTTTTTTTATTTTTTCTCTCTCTCTTTCCTTCCCTGCCTCCCTCCCTCCTCTTTTCTCCACAGGACTCCACAGAATGGAGCAAGAATGAGAGGAAAAAGGCCGGCAGAAAAGCATGAACTGGAGGTTTGTTGAGCTCCTCTACTTCCTGTTTCTATGGGGCCGTATCTCAGTGCAGCCCTCCCACCAGGAACCAGCTGGGACAGACCAACATGTCTCCAAGGAATTTGATTGGCTCATTTCAGACAGGGGGCCTTTCCACCACTCCAGGAGCTACCTATCCTTTGTGGAAAGACACCGTCAAGGATTTACAACCAGATATAAAATATACAGGTAAGACCTGGGCTAAGCTGGCCTTTGATTTTCATTCATAGAATGCTTTTCCTGGTCAATCAGTGGCATGGGCCTTGCCGTAAGGGGGAATGTCTGGTCTGGGCCAAGGGATTATGCCCCTTCTGCAGGTTCTTGGTGAAGAGCCTTTTTTTTCCTTTCTTCCTTTTTCTTTACTTTGCACAAGAGATTAGCAACGACAAGGAGAAGAATAAAGAGCTAATATTTATTGAGTACTACTGTATGCTGGGGATGGCACTTATACTTTGAAAATACTATTTCATTTAAACCTTATAAACTACCAGAAATAGGTTCTATCTGTTTTCACCACTTTAGAGGTGAGGTGACTCAGCTTCAGCTAAGTGAAATAACTTGTGTAAAGTCACAGTGTAAATGGGGGGACTGGGACTCTAACTCTGGGAACAATATTTTTAGTCAACCACATCAGGTTTTGGTAGTGTTATTTTGAAAATTCTGTTCACCCAATAGCCTACCTAAAGGTATGCACTCATTTGGAAATAAGCCAGGACACTCAGTGAATAATCCTTCTTGAACAAATCCGAACCTGTTATTGGGCTCTTGGAATCCTATTCATATAAAAAGAACTTAGTCTAAAGTTCTCTTTTCTTTAAAACCATCATAGGGTCTCCTTATGCCACTTGATCAGCTTCTCTGATATTTCTACAGCTTCCTATACTTATACCTCTCTAGTTTTTTTTTAAGGTTTACTTTATTTTCATTCAAGAGAGAGTGGAAGGGGGAGAGAGAGAGGAATATGGATGTGAGGGAGAAACATTGATGTGAGAGAGATGTCAATTAGTTGTCTCCCACATGTTCCCTGACTAGGGATCAAACTGGCAGCCTTTTGGTTATCAGATAATATTTCAACCAACTTAGCCAACTTAGCTATATCTCTTTAGATTTAAACCATTTAGAATTAGCATGCATTTTTTTTTTCTTACCTAACTGGAAACTTTATGAGAACAGAATATATACAAGGTCTGTCCAGAAGATATCCAGCCACATAATATGAAAAATAGAGACATTTATTGAAGAAGATACAAGATACAAGAAACATTGTACATAGGACAATCATGTCTCAGTCCCCTTCAAAGTGGCATCTTGGGACCTCACACAGTTTTCTCAATTGGCATCATCTTCCCTGTCATATTTTTTCGAATCTCACTGACAGTCTGAAATCTCTTCCCTTTCAAAGGTGATTTTGGTTTTGGGAAAAGCCAAAAGTTGCAGGACATCAAATCTGGGCTATAAGGGGGCTGAGCCACCTGGGAGATTTGATGTTCCACCAAAAAACTTTGCACAAGACGTGATGTATGAGCAGGCGTGTTGTCATGGTGAAGCTGCCAATCACCATTTGCCCATAGCCATGGCCTTCTGAATCATCCAAATAGTTTCTAGGGAGGAATGTTCAAACTTAACTCAAAATTTGATGCAGATTAACTCTCTACTCCCTCAGTCATTTTGAATGTGACAGCCACTCAGTACACATGCTCACTCAGTGGCATCTACTGCCCCTACTGACTAGCACAGTGAAGTCATCATTGTTCACAGATGCGCATTCCAGTCCACTCTTTTTGGCTGCCAGGTTCCATCCGTGTCACGCAAACTGTTCTCATTATATATTTTTAAAAGATTGTATTTATTTATTTTTAGAGAGAGGGGAAGAGAGGGGAAGAGAGGGAAAAAAAGAGGGAGAGGAACATTTTGTGTGGTTGCTTTTTGCACTCCCCCTACTGGGGACCTGATCCTCAACCCAGGCATGTGTCCCAACTGGGAATCGAAGCAGTGACTCTTTGGTTTGCAGGCCTGCACTCCATCCACTGAGCCACACCAGCCAGGCTGTTCTCATTATATTAACAATGGCTGAACATTTTCTGGACAGACATTATGCACACACACACATGCGCACGCACACATGCACATATGTATATATACATGCTATTCACACACATGCTAGTTACACATGTATGTACACATATATACATATACATGCAAGTAATCCATTTCTATATGCCCAAAATCATTTTTATTCTTCCATACCATACACACATAATAAATGTGGGTGTAAAAATGAATTGGAGAATGCAAAAAGCTCTCTAGAGGTATAACTTTTGTTTTAAGGTCAAGGAAGGAGGACAACCTGTAACACTTCTGTACGAGTTAGGATAGGAGAGCCGGGAAGCATGGTGAAGGAAAGAATCTTGGCCTACACCTAGGGAGGCAAGGATTCAGGTCTTATATCTTCTATATTTTTGACCTGAAAATAGGCATGTCTCCTTTGCACATTTTGTGGCATGGTGGGCTGAGAATGCGTTATTTATGAAGTCTGTATTAGCTGCAAATGCCTGTGATTTCATACTGAATATTCAAATCCTAGTTTAAAATTTGGCCCACTAGTGACTGAGGTCTTGCCATGGTCCCATTTATGTAAGAGTTCACAGATGAATATTATTTTGAGCCGTGAGGAGCAATAAACAATAAGAGTTACCTGGAAAGGTACCCTGGGAATGATGAAAGACAGGAACACAAAGAAAAATGAAGATGGGGTGTGCATGAAAGAAAGCGGCACCAGGATGAGAAATATGGTGCACTTCTTCTTTCGACAAAGAAGATCAGGATTTCAAAAAATATATAGTTATTGATTCAAAAATCTGAACTGTTCCTTAGGAGAACTATTTCTAAGTTAGCCAAGAACAATAGTTATCTAATTAACTATTCAAATTTGGATTCTTAAAACAGTCTCTGACAGACTACAGCCGTTGCTATCAGTGACTGCGCATAAACTAAGTATGGTGCTCATTGGTCACACAACATAATGCTCCAGTATCAGGAATCCCGGGTGTGGGAAAGATGTTAGCTTGAGATGTTGGATTTCAGGAAAGAGAAGAAGTAGTGAAGATCCAGATGTTTGTGGTTTGTCAGATATTAACAACCCCTTGGTTTTATCAGTGGCTTTCTCTTCTATTTGAGGACAATTTATCCTTCCTGGGATAACTGGGGCTTGTATTTCCATTTTAAAGATCAGGAGAGGTTTGACTTGAATAAGGTTATATAGGTGGGAAAAAGTGGAGCCTGGACTGGAAACAAAATCTGATGATAAGTCCACTCACATGAATAAATATACTAGAACGAAAGGCATCCATTCATTGTTTACAACTGTTTCTTAGCAACTGTCATATGCCTGACCCTGTGCTAGACACTAGGGATAAGTTGGTTGGAATATAAGTAGTCATGATATGACATGGTGATGGCCATCATGGAGATTCATGATGGAACTATCACACTTGTTAGATGATTAATATGTGTTTGCAATTTCTGTTGAAATAACCATCACCCTGGCTGGTGTAGCTCAGTGGATTGAGCTCAGGCCTGCGAACCACACAATCGCTGTTTGATTCCCAGTCAGGGCACATGCCTGGGTTGCAGGCCAGTTCCCAGGAGAGGACTCACGAGAGGCAACCATACATTGATACTTCTCTCCTTCCCTTCCTTTCTATAGATAAATAAATAAAATCTTTTTTAAAAAAAGAAATAACCAAGACTTAAAAGAATATCCTCAGTAGAACCACAGCTACAGAACGTTCAACAGTAGCATCCTTTTACTGGGCACTTACCATGTGTCATGAAGGAGGTCATTCAGTTCTCACTACTTCCTCTGTGAGATGAGCAGCGCTTTGGTATTTTACAGGTAGCAAAACCAGGACTTGGGGAAGTTGAATGCATTGCTCCAGCCCACAGATTTTCAACATTTTATGTCTCATGGCACATATAAACTAATTACTAAAATTCTGCGGCGCACCAAAAGATATATTTTTGCCGATCTTACACTAAAGATAGGTGTAGTTTTGATTCATTCACACTGAATGGCTATTATTATGTTGGCTGTTGTCAGTTTTTATTTGACGGTCTAAGGGGAAAGAGGTCTGTGCTCCTAACTAAATAGTCAGGTACTGCATTTTATTTATTTTTTATTTTTAAAAATAAAATACACATTTTTAATTCTCACTGATAACTTTATTGATTTGGATATTTGGAGAATGTCAGCTCACAGCACACCAGTGTGCCACAGAACAGCAGTTGGAAATCACTGCCCCAGCTCATCCATCTGGTGTGGGGTGGAGCTGGGCTCCAAACACAGGTCTACCTGACCCATGGTGCCTCCTCCAGCCACTGTGCTTCATGGCCCTCCAGCACGGTGTCTGACTATGGAGTGTTCCAGAGCTCTGAAAGTCTACTCGCAAACATCTTTTCCTCACTCCTGAACATTTCCAGGGTAGTTAAAGAGATCCTGAGAAGTGAATGGTTGCTAATGAGGTTGGGGGTCAGGACACCTGGATACTAATTCCAGCTCAGCAGGCACTGGTCTAGGGCCATTAAGCAAGCTCCCTGCTCTCCTGGATCCTACTTTCCTTACTTACTGAATGATAGGTTTGACGTAGGTCAGTGGTTTTCAACCAGTGCCCTCTGAAATTCTGATGATCGGCGAAAGAAGTCCTAGAAGCCACTGTAGTGTGGGAAGACAGGACAAGGGGAGGAGGTGGTCAGGCAGGATCCCCAGAGAAGGTTTGCTTCTTCTGCTTTTGGACACAGGCTTTACGTATGTTTTGCTTTGGATTCCACTGCTAAAACAGTGTGTAGTCAGCCAACATGCTGATTTCTAAGCTCCTTTCTAGCTCTAAAATGAAGTGTAAGAGTTAACCAAGGTCACATGATTAATTAAATGATGGAGTTCACCTCAGAGGTCAGGCCCCTGGTCATCTAGTTATTTCTTTCTTCTTTTATTTAAGCCTCAAATAATGATTAAGCACCATCTGCAGGCCCAGTGCTGTTTGGGGGCAGATGATACAATGATGAGTGAAGCAAACATGGTCCCTGCTGTCATAGGAGAGACTAACATTAATTAGACACACACACAGTGCTACAAAGAAGAAAGAGCAGGACGGGCGTAACTGGTCTGACGTTAATACCTTAAACGTGGATCTGGAACCTGTTATGTGCAGAGACTTGGTGAGGCTTCTCTGATAGACATGCAAATGGGTAACAGAGGCAAATGTAACTCTCCAAACCAGGTCAAACCAGAGCAAATGCCAAGTAGGACATGCTCCTCAGGCTGGTGGCTAATTGACTCTTTCTCCCCGTGGCATGCCGCTTTGTTGAAACGCGAGGACGTGTCCACCTGTGATTTCCTGCGCTTCCCATGTGCTACTATGGATGTAGGACATCGGGAAGCTGACATTTGCAGCGGGAAGGATAGACTTTCTTACTGGACTATGCCACACGGGCATATGCTACAAAGCCGGCTTTACTGAAATGTTGTAGACTTCAGGCTTCGGCCAGTTTCACCCACCCTGAATTCAGGCTGGAGCCCTGAGTGATCTAGAAGCTTCGGAAAGAAAATGGAGGTCTCCTCTCCTCATTTTAGTGGGTTAAGGCCATCGCCCTCCTCATGCATCTGCACCCAGAGGCGAGTTTCAGCTCACAGTCTTAGTGGGGGATGGTGCCACTGGCAACGAAGAGACCCTTTCCAATGAAATCCCAGCAGAAGCCTTCTCTCGTGTTGCTTCACAAGGTGAGCTGTAGTATGTGCACAAGTAGCGATGTGGGTGCATGAGGCACACGCCGTGTCCCTCACAAGCCTGAGCTGACACATGGAGGCTGGGTGGGGGGACTTCTCTGCCGGCCTCTACCAGCAAGCCGTAGCAGCATCATTGACCTTGGACCCAGGGAATCTGCTGCTGGCCCAGGCTGCCCACCTCCTCGGTGCATGACTTCAGCTAAGTAATGGAACTTTTTTAGCCTCTGTTTCCTCACCTATTAAGTGGACATATTACTTAAGGTGGTTCCCAAGGGCCTTTCCATGTCTGAAATTGCTTGATTCTGTGAAATACTGTCATTTAAAAATAGAATGTGTCAGGTAGCAGAGAAGACTTGGGACGCAGAGTCTGGAGACTCAGGTTTTGTTTACTTTAGAGCCACGTTCTAGCTTTGGCCTCCTGGCGAATTCACGTGTGCACCATTCACTCATTCCTATATCCATTGCTTTAGAACTTAACACAAATCATATGCTGTAAGCTGTGCCATAATTAGAGATAAAGAGGTAAGCAAAAGAAAATAATAAAGCACACACACTCAAGCACACGCCCCACAAGACCACAGTAGAGGGTGGAAGGAAAAAGATTCAATAACAAATAGGTGTAATTTTATGTATGTAGATGATACCTTATTTTCTCTGTTGGAAGAAGGGATAATGATGCCTGTCCTACCCACTAAGCCAAATGATAAACATTTGTGTGAGAATGCTTTGTAAAATTAAAATTTTTTATATCTGCATTTTTTCCTAAGATTCTAAATCGCTATTCTAATAAAATCACTTATTTTTAACTTTCCTTTAAGCCTATACATATCTTTTTCATGAAATATAGCCATCCTGTGATGGAAATACTGTTTTTGTCCATATTATGATTGAGAAAACTAAGACACCCAGAGTCTGAGTATATTGTTCACATCTTGCAGCTGGGAAGTGGCCAAGGTGGGATTCAAAAGCAGGCTTTAGATAATCTACAACGTGAGTCCCTAACACTACGTGTTCATGATTCTCTCCGGTTCTTCATCACCTCGTTTACTAGCAAATGCTGAGAGACTTCCTTTGAACGTGGACAAGTCCCAACCTCTCTGAGTCTCAGTTTTCTCATCTATAAAATGAGGATAACATTAAATGTGTGGTTGTGGTGAAAAAATAACATAGATATCAAGCGTATGGGGCTTGGCATTTTGCAGGAGCTGCATAAATGCAAACTCTTTCCTTTACGAAAGAGAGCTGATTGCTTTGCTAACCATTATTTATTTCCTACTTATGTTAATTTCAAAGTCAGTTTGGTTCAAAGGTGTTTCTGGTGTTTTCATTGCTTTTTGTGATTTATTTCTATGTTTAGTTCTTTCCTGACTTTGAGATAATAAGTAGTGGCTGTAAATTTAGCAATTATTTTAGAGGCAGATCTAATAGTATCGTGATACCCTTTGAGGGCTTTGGTTCCGGAGCGTCCAGGTAGGGGAGAGATACCAATAGTGGTAGTGACTGTGCCATAGAGGTGGTTTCACACCGAGCCGTCTTCCCTGTAGGTTGCAGAGTAAGTGGTTTGTGATTACGGTGCACCTTGCTTTGAGCCTTAACTAAACACCTAAAACTTGAGTGCAGATCAATCTTGGTACACCGAGTCTCATTGCCTAACTTTCTTGCATTTTGTTCAAATGGGCATGAATCTGAGTTTTAATCTGCTCTCTTGATGGTTCTTTCTTGTGTTTCACAAAAATCTTACTAGGTTTTGTGGTAAAGGACCACAAAATGAATGGGGCTGGGGATAGGTGGATGGTTCTATTGAGATCAATGAGATGTGGTCCTTATCCGGAATCATTAAAGAATATGTAGTGAGTTGGAATACTAAATGCTGTACACTGGGGAGATGACGTGCAGGTTAGACAGGTCTCTGCCTTCGAGGAGCTTACAGACTAGTGATCATGAGAAAGAAGTCCATGCTGTATCACTCAGGATGTTTGTCGTTGAACTTGAAAGGAAACCACAAACCTCAGCACTCCATATAGAATCTAGATATCACATGCTGCAAAAGTTATATTTCTATTATTGCAGCTAAAATTAGTCAAAATGAGCATTTCTTAAAGCATAGTGTATGGAACTCTAGTCTAATGTGCTATTAAAAGGTATTTTCAGGAAAAAAATGATCTTATAATAGTCAAATAATAATAATAAGGAGAAGAATGATGATGATAAGTTAGTTGTTAGCATAGAAAACCTACCAGGTACCTCGTATGGTGTATAAATTGTTCCGACTGATTGATCCCCACGATAATCCTGTGCCTCGCGTGTCGTTATCTTCTCCATTTACACAACTTGTCCAAGGAAAGAGCTAATTCACGATCAGGTGGGACATGTCACAGGCAAGCAGATCCCAGAGCCTGCAAGGCCAACCGTGCTACGTTTCCTCCCAAACGACATGAATATATTTGTCTGGAAAACAGATCGCTACTAGAATATTAATAATATTTGACTAGACTCCTTTGTCTATACAGCCTCTTTTTCTCAGAATGATTGGAATTCTGGAGTGCAGGTTCAAGGAGTCACCTGGCACTCCCTGGTGGCGGCAGCCCGGGTGTCACTTCTTTGGAGGCTGGCCTCTACCGGAGCACTCTTAAAGCGACCCCTCTTCGGCTCGGGAGTCTGGCATCCCTTCTGAGGAGCCACCCACCTGCGGAGCTTTTGCTTTGAGAACTTTGGGTGAAATCTGCCTCCTGGTTTATAATTAAAAGGAATGTAATTAGTACCTTTAGTTTTCCTGTCTCAAGTAATAGCCTTATCTTTTTTCTCTCCCTTTTCATGTCCTTAATTTTTGCACTATTTTTTTCTTATTCCTAAATTTGGCATTCCACCCTGTGGTATAGCGGTAGGAATTTCAACAGAGGCCAGAGCCACAGTTGATTCAATATGCAAAGTGGCTGTGCATTAGAAGCCCCTGCCAAGCTTTTTAAAAAGTACCAATGCCCGGGTCCTTCCTCACATATTTGGATTTAGTGGGTCTAGGATAGACGCGAGAACCTCTGACCTAGGGCAAGGATTGTCAGTCAGGCATATTTCTCTTCCTAAGGGGACATTTGGAAATCCTCGGGGGTGTTTTTGGTTGTGGCATCCAGTGTGCAGAGGCCAGGGATCGGGGAAACTACCAACCTTCCTACAATGCACAGCCAGCCCTCTGCAGCAAACAGTTAGCTAGCTCACAACGTCGGTGGTATAGAGGTGGAGAAACCTTTCTCTAGAGCAAGTCTTTTTAGACAAAAAGGGAAAGGGGTGGTGGGAAAAATATTAGAGTAAATGGTCTTTGGTTTTGGTCTTCATGAGTTTGAGTTGGAATGGTTGAAACACAGACACCAGCATGTGGCCAGGTTCCCAGAGAGTCTGGCTGCTGGATGAGAGGGGGAGGGATCGTCTGTGTTTTTAGACCCGGCCTCAGTCAGGGTGGCTGTTGATGCAGGAGGAAGACGAAGGGCTTTTTGCTTCCTGCTGCCGATGGGCGGCATTTACGGGAAACTAGCTTTCCACTCCGGAGAAAACAGTCTCCATTCTTCTGGGATAGCTGGGAAGTCTGGTGGGTTTCTCCTCTGCCGACAGTATTCCACAGACAGTAAGAAGTTTAGGTTTCGTAAGTCCTTCAGATACACTTCACCCAGGAGCATTAGAGGATGCTGACCAGGCTCAAAGAAAGATGAGACGGGGACGATGTCCCATGGTGAGAGCCAGTACCCTGCACCTTCCTCTCCCTTATCCCTCATTTCATGTACATTTCTGATCAAGGTCTTCCTGAATAGAGCAGATGGGAAGGCTTACCCAGCCAACATCTCCTGAGCTACTTGTGGTCACTTCAAAGCTAATCTTCCATGTTGGTTATTTAAAATTGATCTTCCACTTCCAAGAACCATACAGCTTTATTGCTACCCAGTTGGTGCCTCTGTGAACTTCCCCTCTTTGCTCCCATGCTGTTGCTGAACTGGCTTCTGTGGGCAGCTGCAGACGTCTCCACAGAGCCATTGTCCAGCTTTAGTCAGGAGCGAGTTCTGAAAATGGACGCTTGCACCCCTTCCTCATAGGGGCCGATCAATTGACCAGTGTCTTCAAACTGACACAAACTAGGCCATCGCCATGATGGGGAGATTAGGAGGAGAATGGAGACAAGCCATTGGGAGCTTTGGATATTATGTTCCAAATCTTGGCAAAGGAAGACGAGAGGGACTGGATCCATGATCTGGAGTATCTGTCACTTACTTATTCATCTGGAAAATATTTGCTGGGCTCCAGACTCCTACTAACTAGACTCTGCCCTGTGTCCTGGGAGTAGGAAGAGGAAATCCTTGATCCCCGCCCTAAGGGGACTGAGGGTATCTTGAGGAAAATACCCTCAAATAACCACAATGCCTCCTGCTAAGTACCCTGATCGGGCACTGCCCTGGAAGCTGTGTTTGTGTGGGAGAAGGGAGTTTTCTCCAGCATTGGAATTGTGAAGGTGGGGAAGGATGGGAGGAAAAGGCAAATCTAGGAAGGCGTTCTAGAGGAGGAGCATCGAACCCAATCTTCAAAGAGGATTCAGGTTTCATGAGAAGGCAGCAGGGGGAAAAGCAGTCAAGACAGATGGAGTGGCCCCTGCAAAGGCAAGGAGGCAGGAGAATTCGGGGTGGCACTGATTTGAACTAACCTTGACACTTACCTTGTAAGCTCTTCAGAATAGTGTTTTGTTTTTTTTTTGTTTTGTTTTTCCATTTCTTGACCCTAACTCATGCTACAAAAAATACATTTTGCATGGGCGCTCAATATACCTAGATATATGTGAAATGAAAATTCATGAAAAAATCTTAACCTTACTACACGTGATGAATCTTGATATTTTATATTCTATTGCATTGTAACCTAATGTATTCTTTTCGGATTCATTTATTTAAAAAAATGCAGGTGTGTACCAACTAAATTGACTTTAGCCTCCACTAATGGGGTAGGCCTTGCAGTTTGGAAAACACTGACTTTGAGTCTATGTTGCAGTCACGTTTTGGCTCAGAGGAAAGAAAACTTGCACCATGCTTGGTTAGCAGAGTTTGCCATGGGTTCGGGATAAGCAGAATCGAGCCTGTGCCTTGTCGGATGTGGGCAATAGGAAATCAATGGAAGGTTTGAAGCACAACACCAGCATGGCCTGACATACATTCACTCTGGCAGCAGCACGAGGGAAGCATGGATGGGAGTAAGAGACAAGGGTTAGGAAGCTGTGACAGTAATTTAAGGAAGAGGAAGGAGTGCTGGATCCCAGACAAAGGTGATAAAGATGGAGTTCATTAACTCCCAAGCACCACTCAGGGCCACCAACAGAGCTGCTTGGGTACCTGTCAGCCAGCTCTCTTCCTGGGCTGCATCCAGGCTTACCTGCTGCCCCAGTTCCATTCTGAGCACCCTGTGGCGGGATGCGTTATTTTGTTCTCAGCAGCTGGATACCTTTGTATTTCTCATGAAAGGAATCAGAATGCCCAGGCTTCTGCCTCTAGGCCAGGGGTGTCAAACTCATTTTCACCAGGGGCCATATCAGTCTCATAGTTGCCTTCAAAGGGCTGAATGCAATTTTAGGACTGAATGAATGTAACTACCCCTTAACTAAGGGCAAGGAGCTCAGAACTGCCTCCGGGTAGAAACAAGGTGTGAGGAGGCCGGATAAAACAAGGCGGAGGGCCGGATTCAGCTTGCGGGCCTTGTGTTTGCCGCCTGTGCTCTAGGCAATTTCTTCATCTCTCCAGGCCTTCTCTCTGGGTCTCACTAGCCATGGACTCCCGACTGGCTTGGAGGAAGGCCTTGCATTCTACCCTTTATCTACATTTGACTTGTCCCTGCAAACCTTGATGAAAAGTACAGCTGCAAGCCTGTAACTAAGTGTATGTGAACCCTAAAACCATCACTATAGCTTCGGAGTGAAGAGCAGCTCTTTAGACTCAGGCAGACCTTAGTTTGAGTCCTGGCTCTGCCGCTTCGCACTTTTGAGATCCTGAGCATGATTGCTAAAATTTGAGCCTCAGTTTCTTCATCCGCAAAATGGGGAGGTATTCCAAGATTGTTGTGAAGATCGGAGAAGATAAAATATGATGGTGGAGCAAGGGGTTGAGACTGCTAACTTAACTGTCTGCAGCACCAACCCCTGGAAATCCAGCAACAGAGACTCTGCAAAGGCTTGTGGGAGACTCCAGCAGCAGGTGGGAGGCTTAACCTGTGTGCTCAGGTGCCCTGTGAAGCCAGCATTGCCTTATTCCTAGACTAAGAGGACAATTCTTAGGGGAAGATGGGGAAAGAGGACCAGAGAGATGAAGATTTCCGATGCCCCGGAGCACATGTAGCAGGAATCCAGAGGCCCTCTGAACTGGCAAGGTATCCTTAACCAGCAGATGGGTTGATTCATGTAAACAGCACACGTCCCATGATTTTCAGGTGTCTCATTTATTAATTAGCCCAGTGATGGGAGCAGTCTGCGACATCTCATCTTCCAGATCCTGCTGCACGGTGCCTGCCAGTGCACCGTTGTCTTTGGTGTCTAACGCTTGGGAGACATTGGCCCCTCGGGGACAGCTTTTCACCCCAGCACCTTCACAGCAATCAGCAGCGCTCCAGGGTGGGGTGTGTTTGTGTGGTGGGGGTAACTCTGCTTTTTCTCAAGATCCAGGCATGTTGTTTAGAGCTGCCTTTAGCCTGAGCACTCGTGACAGCCTCTCTGTGACTGTGGCGTGACACCAGGTTTGCTATCACATTGATGGGGCAGTGTGGTTTGTGTGAGAAGGAAGGAGGTGAATACAAATAATAGGGACATCTCATCACTGCTAAATGGTTGGGGGTTGTCCGGTTTGGGAAGGCATTGCTCACCTGTGCATTCGTTCAACAGCTATGAGTTGAGTCCCTACCACGTGCAGGGACGGCATTAGCCTCTGGTGGCACCAAGGCATTTCTGATCTGTGCCGCAAGGGGTGCTGTAGGGAGCTGGGGAGGGACAGGCAATACACAGTCAAGTTGCTGCCTTGCTTGAGGAGCACTGGAGTCTTAGCCCAAAGACGTGGCGCTGAAGTGGCTCTTGCAAGATTAAGGAAAGCTTTCAAGAGGAGGTTTTGTTTGTCTTATTTTATAGTTGAGATCTGTATGATAGGAGTTAGGCCAAGGAGGGTAGAGGCGTGTGTGTGTGTGTGTGTGCATGTGCACTTGTGTGTGCATGTATGTGTTTTCAGGTGGTGTTCAGAGAGGGACAGACATGAGTGATGGGCAGAGGAAATGTTCCCTGTGGCTAGAGAAGTCAGGATGGGGTTAGGTCACGAGGAAGCCATGTGCATGTTGTATTAAAGACTTTGAACTTTACCCTCAGGCTGTAGCTCCCATTTCACACTTCCTCATTTCAAGATACTCTCTTAATGTCTCAGTGATTTTGTTATGAGTCCCCTAGGCCAGAGAAATACTAACAATTCTGTTTATTAAGTAGTTAGGTCCAAACAACTTAATGGAGTGTTTATGTCCCAATAAGCTTAGTGGCCATTTGAAAAATAATGCATGCAAATCAAAAGAAAACTGTTTTTCTTTTGTTTGTAAATAAGCACAGTTACTACTTCTTAGATCTTGTAACTGGGTACTGCCACCTTTATTTCCTGTCCCTCCTTAATTGTTCTGCAGTCCTTGGTAATTGTACCAACTGCCTAAAGCCCACCTTCTCACACTGAAAGGATTGCAGTGTGCTTTAATGTCGAAACTATGAAGCACCTGAAGTCAGTAGTTTCTACGATGCCCAATAAATGTCTAGTACCCCTCATTTTCCTCGAACATTTACAATATCCCACTGTGTTCCTGTTCCTGTGCTCTGGTGCCATGCGGTGTCTCAGCACACAATGTACAATGGGAACCAGGTCCTAAGGACAATAGGGAGCTCGTTAGAGGCCGTGGCCCAGAGACGGAGCATGTTCAGGATGTCCTCACAGAAAGATCAAGCCTGCTGAAAAGGAGAGAAAGGGATTGATGGGGGAAAGGTGGGCGAGGGTGCGGAATGCATGGCAGGAAAATAGAGCGCGATGGCCGTGACCCAGGTAAGGCGGGGGGTGTCTTGGACTAAAGTAGCACCAATGGGGATTTGAGGTATGTTTTTAAAACTTTTATCTGAATTAGCTATAGATTGGCAAGACGTTCCAAACATAAATTGTCACCCCGACTGGTGTGTGGCTCAGTGGGTTGGGCATTGTTCTACAAAGCAAAAGGCTGTCAGTTCGATATCCAGTCAGGGCACAGGTCTGGATCGCAGGTTTGGTCCCTGGACTGGGCACATACAAGAGGCAACTGATCGATGTTTCTCTCTCACATCGATGTTTCTCTTCCTCTGTTTCTCCCCGCTTCCCCTCTCTCTAATAAATAAATCAAATCTTTTTATAAAAGTTCCGAGCATAGTAGAGAGAGGTCTTATATACCCTCCACCAAGCTTACCCAAGGGTTACATCTTACCAACTGGAGCAGAGTATCAGAGCCAGCAGCCGGACATCGATGCAGTGTGTGTGCCTAGGTCTCGGCCATTTTATCACATGGTCAGATTCATGTGATCACCACCACAATGAAGACACAGGACAGTTTCATTCCCACAGAGGTCTCCTTTGTGATGGCCCTTTATAGTCACACCTCTCCTTTCCCCTCTGCCATCCCTAACCCTGGCGGCTGCTGATTTGTGCCCCATGTCTGTGACTTCATCATCTCAAGATTGGCACACAAATGAAATTATAACTAGAGATACTTTAAGGAGATGGAAGACTCAGTATTTGAACATGAAGTTTGAAAGGGGGGAGACTCAATACGAGAGGGACTTGGCAAGATTTTACCTTCAGTGACGAATCACTGGATCTAAGTTAAATAGGAAAAGGGGGGGGCATTTTTTTAACTTGGTCAACTAGGTGGGTGGTGAAACTCTTCATCAAGCTAGGGAGCCCTGGGAGGCAAAGTGACTTTGGGGGGTTTTGTGCGTTTGAAGATGAGTCAGCTTTGCAAAATGTGGAGTTTAAGTTACCTGTAACATCCAGATAAAGACTTGGTAGGCGGTTGTTTTATAAAGGGTTCTGACCCTCAAAAGAGAGCCTGGATAAAAAATTATGGTGTACAGAGTCATCAGGTTAGTAATGGTAACCGTCGATCTCCCTTAGGGGTGGGCTGGCCCATGGAGGAGCCTGTTTAGCATTTGCAGGGAAAAACACTGAAGAGGCGAGGAATGGCCAGTGGTGAAGGAGGAAAACCAGGGGCTTGGTGCTGTAGACACTAAAATAAATGAATGTTTAAGGAGGAAGGTGTAGGTCATCAGAGCCACGGTTCTGATACATTCCATAAGGTTAGAACTGAAAATAGTCTTTTATACTTAAATCTTGACCTTGGCAAGGGCTGTTTAAATGGAATGTCAGGGACTGCAGTGGGTTGAAGAGGATGTGAGAAGCAAGAGAGTAGACATTTTTTTTTTGAAGAAGCATAGCTATGAAAGGGAGCAGAGACTTGAAATAAAGAGGGTTTTGTTATTGTTTTTCTTTGGTTTCTAAGAGGGATGAGACCATTAAGAGAGAGAGAGACTGATGCTGAAGGGCAGAGTAGGGTGACTATGGAAGAAGCAGTTTCTCAAGAGGCAGGGAAGGAAAGAATAGGTGGAGGTAAACGGAGGCACCCCTTTCTATAGAGACGGGAAGAAGAGAAAGGGAGGTGCAGGTGCAGATAAATTACTCATGGGATTGGCGGGGGCGTCTGACGCTCCTGTTCTCTTTGTGAAATGAGATGTGAAAGCAGTCGCTGAGGAAGGGGCACTGGGAGTGCAAATAACGCTGGTAGTATGGGGAGAAATTTTGAAATAGCTAATCTGCAGGATTATAGAGGGATCTGATTGAGGAAATGGAAGCAGTCACCAGGAAGCAGTTAGGTGACCATCAATGTATAACAGCGATAGCCTGGGCTGCTCATATAGTCTTCTCCAAAAGAACTAAAAATTTGAGGAAAGAGAATGCGCGGTGGATGTAGGTTCAAACAGGGTAGTGGGTTGCCAAGGAGATGGAAGGACAACTGATCAAGAATGAAATGTATTGGCCAAATGTAAGTGTGGCGATGGATCATTGGCTCAAAGTTGATCCAAAAGGAAGTGAGGACAGTAGATAGTAGATAAAGGGTAAGGAGACTGTCCAGGGCCTAGATAGGTCTTGAAGAGGTTGGGAGCAGGTATTGTGATAAGACAAGTCAGAGACTGGATGCTTTCATACAACATGTCAGAGTTAGAGGGGCCTTGGAGATGACACGTTCTAGGAGAAACCATAGGAGGAAGAAAGAGGCTGGAAGAGGGTGGGGGTGAGGATCATTGAGCTGGCGTGTTAGGGGCTGAGGGGCTGAAGGTATCGGATGTTAGGCCCTTGGGATTAAGACACAGTCTGAAAATGAAGTGCTGAAGCGTTCAATTAACACGAGAGGATGCCTTGAAAGTTGGTTATGGAACACAAGGCAGAAATGAAGGAAGAGAGTAGGGTGCAGGTGAACTCCATCTGCAACAGAAGATTTGCATTTGAGTTTCTTTTCCTCCTCTGCATTAGATTTTTGAATAATGATCTCTCATCTCTGAGCCTCAATTCCCTTCTCCTTAAATAGAATCTTATCATCTTTTCTCCCTGTAGAAGAGTGATGTTCAAAAAGGGATGCTGGAAGTCAATGTGCTCGGTAAACCCTGCACCTTCATGTAACTATGGACCCTGTTATTCCTGCTGACAGGCCCCGGCACCCAGGACTGTCTCTGGATTCCTTCCACTGTTCAGAGGGAAGGTAGTGCTTCAGCACCTCAGCACCTAATAATTGCCCCTGAGTGGCCTGATTTCGGAATATCATTTTAGGATAACAAAATGAACCGCAGTCATGATATTAAAGATGACAATTAGATGTCCTATCTTTTAGATGTCCAGAATAAATGTGCGAGGACAGTTGCCCCAGACAAATTGACCGATAAATGGATAACTTGTGCTTCAACATAATGAGTTTAATATTCTTTTGATTTACAAAAAAGCACTGGGGCACCCAGGCCTGGGATGCTTGTCTGCAAAAGGAAAATGTAAATCGTATTGCACTTCCTGTAGACAACAGAGTTCTCTAACAGCTTCAGCGCAACCTGCTTTTAAATAATGATAACTTATTGTTATTGTTATTATGATTATTAATTATTATTATTACCAAGGGCAAGGAAAGAACTACTAGAGAGCAGGTGTTTCAAAGGCAGAGTGTTGGGAAAAGGGAACCATGTAACTCTCCCTTTCTTGGTGTTGCAGGTTGAGCTGAAATGAATAGGATAGTGGGAGGGATTCCAAAACAGAATCCAGTTGGAGTTCATTCAAGAACCAAGAACAACATTGAAAAATAAAGCATACACTGAATGGAACTCATAAACTACTTTTATATGTGATACTGAGTGAAGAGCTAAATAGCCTACTAGCCTAAGTAGTATTTGATCCTCAGGACAATCCTATACAACAGATACTACCTTTACCTCATTTTACAGATTAGGAAATGCAAGGTCACTGTAATATCTTGCTCAAGGTCACACAGCTGGGAGGGGGCATCACATAACAGTGATTCACAGCCAAGCAAAGTGCTCGTGCCCACTGGCTGTGCAGAGTGCTGGGAGTGGGGGGGATCAGGAGTCTGGGTCCTACTCCATCCTCGACACTGAATCACCTTGTTACCTGAGGAAATTATTTTCTCTATTACCCCAGTTCTTGTTTCTCTTTCTTTGTGTTCTCCTCCTTTTTCTTTCCCCTTTCCACTCTTTTCCTCCCTGCTCTTCTTCTTCCTATTCAGATATACCTCCCCTATGTAATGCTTTAACATTCACAAGGCACTTTCCATATGAGGTAGGTAATGTTGCCCCGTTTCAGAGATGAAGCAGCCAGAGATTTGAACAGCTGAGTGATTTATCTGGGGTGATAGATCTGGTAAGTGATGGAACGATGACTTGCATTCAAGCCTTCTGATGCATCCTTCAATACTTATTTTAACTTCCCCACAGGTATTTTATTTGTTTATTTTTTGATGAGCCCTACTTATCACTGGCACTCAGTAGTTTAGGTACCTCATTTGTGCTGAGTCGAATACTTTTTAAGGGAGAATGGAGGAGAGTTTTGCAAACAGGTGGTGCTTGACCTTGTATGTGCATACGGATTCGGAGGTGATATTTGGAAGGAGGAGGAATGAGGCATATGCAGTTCTTACCTGGTGTGAAGCTATGGGTCTCTTGGCTTCACAAAGATTTCAGAAAGTCAACTCATAGGAAGTGTCATCCCCCAGCTCTGGGGGAAAAAGTGGTTTTTCCAAGATTATTTTCTTAAAGTTAGTAGTTTGATGTGATATCATTAAAAACAACCAACCCACCACAATTTAGAGTAGAGATCCTTTCGTCTCTTGTGGATGGGGGACAGTAGACAGGAGATGCGTAGCTGTACTTATTATGCCATTCTATTTCAGTCTCTGCTATAAGACTCTTCCTTTTGTGGATCTATTCCTTTGCTGTGTACCACCCACTAACTTCTGGTAGCAAGGTCAGGTGAAAGACACATGCAGATGTCTCAGCTTCCTCAGTGGGTGCTGGATTTTCCATAGTAACTCAGGAGCCTGTCTCTCAAAGAGAACCAGACAAAGTAGCCCCTGACCCTGGACCAGTAATTATTCTGTGTAGGAAGCTTGTGAACTTATATATCCAGAACCTGCACTGGGACTGTAGAGTTCCTCATTGGCCTGCTCCAGGAGAGAATTGACAGTACTTACTGGAAGGCAGTCTTCTGGACGAGAAGTTTGAATGATCAGAGTTGCTGGGAGATGGGAAGGAGCACCCTGATAGAATTGACAGAACAGTCAGTCCCCTGTTAACAATTCTAATGAGCATAGTCTAACTAAAAAGAATTAAAGTACAGTATGGGGTTGAGGGGGTTGGTTTCAGTGACTGTGGATGCCTTTGACAATCCAAGGTACATCATTTCACCTAAAAAATACTTCCCTGTCACTTGTCTAACTGCAGAGAGCCCCATTTTCTAATTTTCTTGTGGAATCTGTTGTATGGGTAGAGTTCCCAAGAGCCCAGACAACAATCTAAGGGGCCCACCTACTGTGTTGTTGAATTTTTATCTAAGTCTTTTCTGGGGGTCTCCCCTCTTAGAGCTGATATCAACCAGCTGCTCTTGCTTCTGCTCTCCCTGGTAGCCACATTCACTCCCAGGTCTTCCTTTATCACCTATATTCCATCAACTCCCAGATACCTGTGTTCAGGTTTCATCTCTCCTACAAACTCCAAAGTCCTTTTACCCAACTTCCAAATGGATGTTTCCATTGGACTTTTTCATGAAATCTCAGAATCCTCATTTTCCCCCTTCTCCGTCAATCTAATTTTCTTTCTGTAGTCTCTCTCTCAAATGATGGCACCTCATCAGGCAGGAGTCCAAGCCAAACATTGGACAGTAGTCTTGAGTATTTCTTCCTTACTACTACTACTACTACTACTACTTATAGTAACTGCTAATATTTGAGTGCTTATTGTGTTTCCAACTCTGTTCACCACATCACATGGATGCTATCTCCAATTCTTCCAGCAACCTGTGACTATTGCCCTGTGTCATAAGTCAAGGAAATGAGTAGCTTGCCCAAGATTATGTGGTTAGTTGGTGAAGGGGTCAGGGTTCAAGACTCTGGAATTTGTGTTCTTAATTTCTGTTGCTTTTATATCTAATTAATCACCATTTTCTCTCTTAATTGATAAGTTTTCCAGTTCATGTACTTTTCCCAGTTGTGGCTTTCTCTTTTCTATCTTATTTTTCTATTACTTATTTCCTAAGTCAGTGGTCTCAAAGAATTATGCATCTGTGTCTTTCAAAAAAAAATCCCATACCACCATATATTGATGTTCATTTATACATGAATATTATAAACATGTAAGATGTTTATGTTCATTTACATGTTATAAACTTGTACTAATATGTAATGTTCGTTATTATACAAGCAAAAGCATAAACATTTTAAAAGATATAAAAGAATAAATAAGAAGAGTAAATTAAAGTAAAATAGAGCACTAAATACAAATTTAAAAAATTAATATATTGCTTAACAGTGTATTATTAGCAATAGTGGATAGATGTAAACGCTAATGTCTAGTCTTTTTTATTGTTTTATATTTGGGGGAGAAAATTGGCAGATATGATTGCTTTTCATGATTATTTAGTTTATAATATGACTGCTAATGTGCTTATCCCAGGGATAGGAGAAATACCAGCTCTACCATTTTCTTTTGCTTCTGTTAAAGGTTTTATGTTCTTTTGGTAGTTTCTTTGCAGGAAACTGTCATAGCTATTTGTCCATAGTAGGAGGGTTGACTTCAATAGTTTGCAATGAATTGAAAATGGAAGAATCAAGGTGCTACTGGTCACCCTCTTGGTCAGATGTCTAAGGACTAGCTGTGACATTTCTCTCTTTCTGAGTTAGTTAATTACACATAGACCTGTGGCACTTGGACTGAGCCATTTCAAGTTAAATTTTGTGTATGGTGTAATGTAAGGGTCAATGTTTATGTTATTTCCCAGTATGAATATCCATTTTTATCAATTCTGTTTGTTTGAAAAGACTTTTTTCCAATTAATTGCATTAATGTGTTTCTTGAAAATCAATTGACCATTTGTGTGTGAACACTTATATTCCTTACACTAATATTACACTTTATTGATTATTGGTTGGAAATTAGGTTGGGATTGTTTTTGCATGTATAAATTTGGAGAGAACTGGCATCTGAACAATAAGTTTTCTGTACCATGAGCATGGTTTATTGCTTCATTTACTTAGATATTTAATTTTATTCAGCAATAAATAAATAGATACTATTTATAGATACTAGTGTGTAAGTCTTGTACATACTTTATTAATTGTATTCATATTTTTGAATGGTGTTGTAAATGAAATTCTATTTTTAAGTTTTAATATTTTTATTTTTAGTATATAGAAACATAATTAATTTTATATATTGTATTCCCCAACTTTAGCATTTTTACTAAGTATTTCTGGTAGCTTTTTTGTATTCCTTAAGCTATTCTACACCATCCATGAAGAGTTTTACTTCTTTGTTTCTAAACTGAGTGCATTTTATTTCTTTGTCTTATCTTATTGCACTGGCAAGAACCTCTGGTAAATGTTGAATGGAAGTGTTGAAAGTGTAAATCCTTGCCTTATTACTGATATAGAAAGGAAAACACTTATTCTTGCACTACTAAATATGATGCTAACTGTAGGGTTTTTTTTTTATTCCTTTGTTTTTGTCCTGCTTGAGCTTTGTCTGTTCTATGTAAGTCAATGTTTTTACCTAGGTGTGGGAAAGTTTCAGCTATTATTTTATTAAATGTCTTTCTTCCCTATTCTTTCTCTTTTCTTTTGGCTACTTGGATTGCATGTGTCTTGGACTATTTGTTTTTAGACATGTCTCTGATGTGCAGTTCATTTTCTACAATCTTTTTTCTCTCATTTACTTGATTATATATATTTTTAATGATTTTTCTTCAAGTTTACTTTTTTATGTCATCCAAATTATGCTGTTAAGTCTGTGTTATAAACTTTTAATGTTATTGTTACCTCTAGATATTTTCATCTCTAGAATTTTTATTTTTATGTATAGCTTTTAGATATCTGTTGTGATTCCCTTATTTTCTTATTTCCTTTAATCTTTTAAATATATGTCTATATTTATAAATATGCGTTATATTTATAATCGCTGCTTTGAAGTCTTCGTCTGGTAAATCAAACATCAGGGTTTATTTGGAATTAGTTTCTATTGTCTGATTACCCTCTTTTTCTGAATTATATTTTCTTGGCTAGTGTAGTAAGTTTTGGTTATAAAGTAGGCATTGTAAAGAACACGATGCAGTGCCTTTGAATTATGTTGTATTTTTAAAAAATATTTGTTGTTGTTCTTGTAGATTTTGTTCTTGTATCCTGTTAACTTGCCTGAGCTCATTGCTGGTAAATCTGTCTCAGCTGCCTCGTGCAGGCACTGGTATTACTGCTTTGCTTTTATGACTTCCAGCTGTTGCTTTATCAGCTTGGCATCCTGCAAGTCTTCTCTGTACGCAGTTTTTGTGGTCAGCCAACTAATTGGGAGAGATTATAATTCAATTTGGAGGCGCTCTCTTTCTTTGGTTTTCTTGTTTCTAAGTCTCTCTCACCATTTAATTTTCAGCAGTTTTGCCTGCTGTTGGTTTAGTCTTCTGAAACTTCAAGCCCATAATGAATTCAAACTTTGTCACTGAAGTATGCACATTTTAGGGTATGCACTTAATTTTCAAAAAGAAGCAAATGTGCAGGTCTCTCCCTGTGCAGTTCTGTGACTGATGGGTAGATTCTGTTCTGTTCTCTACCATCTCTTGCACCAGTCCCTAAGGTCTCTTCTCCACATTAGTAAATGGTATGGGCAGAGTTTTTAATGTAGGTAGTGGTTCTCACACATTTTGCAGTTGTTGCTGCCATGACTCTCCCTTATAATTTTCTCCTTTTCTTCTATTCCTGACCTCTGCTCTTTGCTGTTCTCTTTTGTAGATTTCCAACAGTGTGGCTTTGGGCCCGAGGAACACCATAAGCCAGAAAGCCAGACTTGCAATTCTTACCTTTTCCAGTTTCAGTTTTTTTAAGAATAGACTTTCCTATGGCTTCTGTCTGCTTTGGGTCACTTTCCAGTATCTTTAAGTAGTTGTTGTTGTATTTATTTTAAAGTTTATCTGTTTTTTTTATTGTTATCTATAGGAGATTTTGCTTGATGGATTTCCAATGATACCTGTACCAGAAGGTCCTGATTTACACGTGTAAAGGTCACTGTAGGTAAATCTAACAGTAGGGGAAACCATAAAGTGTAAAGCTTGAACCAATAAAGAGGCTAACAGAATTCCCCATACAGGAGATGGTAATGACTTGGACCAGGTAATTTAATGTAGTTTGTGAGAAATTATCTAATTCAGAACGTTTAAGATGAGAGAATTGCACCAAGCCTTGTGATCAGTCATGGATAAAAACACCATAGTCTTCAACTTATGTCAGTAGGTTATTGGCTAGTACATAGTCCTTCCAGGTTTCTGAGCTGGTGGGAACCTAGAATAAGTAACTATCGGAACACTTAGCATTCTACACACATTATCTGTGGTGGTTGAGGCTCTGTATGAGATTATATCTTTAAGGAGTTTTCACAGTCAGATTAATGGAGGTCTCAAACATGTCTCTTCTCACTTTCCACAAATCAACTGGGGCATCAAACACTACTGTTTCTGATTTCTTTTTTCTGCTCTCTTATTTCCATTCCCTGGCCCTCATATACTCTCATCAGCGTCTCTCAGTTCCATAGGTACAATAGTGTCTTTCCTAACTAGATCTCCCCCTTGCACAGAACAGCTAGACTTCACTGATTTCCTAACATGAAAGTCAAATTATTCTTTCCCTCCCTCTTCTCTATAATCTTCAGTGGCTTCCAGTTTTTACAGATATAAAGTCCAAATACTCCAGCTTGATCTTCCAGCAATTTCCTTACTATTGCATTTCTTCTCAAAGGCAAGGTCATACCTCATCACTTATGACTCCTTGGATTTCATCCTCACTGTTCTGCCTCTATGCCTTTTATCATTCTTTTCTCTTGCTCCTTCTCCTTCCTCTGTCCTCTGACTTTTGAAACTGTATTCAGACTTCAAGAATTAGTTTAAATGACACCCCCCTTTCAGTGCATTCATTTCTTTTTATTTTATTCAAATATTTTATTGAGCATCTACTATGTGCTAGGCACTGTGCTCTATCCTAAGGCTATGAGGTTGAGTAGGAAACTGTTTCCCACCACTTGACAGAGATTGCAACAAATGGCTTGATCCTATTTAAGATTTAACTCTTTTTCCTCCAAATCCTGTTACACCCAGTTTTACCTTTGATATATAATGCATAGTAAGTGCTCATTGGTTGTTGCTTAATTAAATGACTGCTGAAAGAAACTGTTTTGCTTTCTGTATTGTAATATGCGATTCTTTCTACCTTCTTTCATCACCACAAGGAGTCTATTGGTTGATGAGGTCAAGGTTCGTGTTCTAGTTATCCATTTTTTCTTCCAAAGCATTTAGCATTAAGTCACCAATTTGTATCTGAGGTACACAACAGTTATCAACAAAAAAAGGACAAAAAGAGTACTGAGTGGTGACCATTGCCTCATATGTCTGGCCTCCAGAAATCATATAACGACAACATCATTCACAGTGAATTATTAATAGAAAAGTCGTTTATTTTCCTTAAATGAATCCCTTTAGGTGAGATGAGAAGATGAACCGTGGGAAGAAGTCCTTGCATGCTAACAGACCAGACATTTGACAACCACCCATCCATCTGTTCCGATTCTGCAATGTAATATGTAGACCTTGACCCAAAGGCAGGACCTGTCATTACTTGGCTCATAGTGAGTTTTTAAAATGAGTGATGAAACTCCAGATATTTCTCTCATGGTTGCTTTTAATTGATACGTCTGGTAAATCTTTGCCATCATTGTGCATATTGACTGTGGGCAGAACTGTGTTACAGGTATTTCCTCCAGATGTGAGTAAGTGCTCAGACTTGACCACTGAGAGACTGTAGTAAGTACATAGACTCTTGAGCATTACTGCCATAATCCTGAAAACTTTTGAGATTTTGACTAGCTACACTTATTGGTATTGTCTTATTTTTCTGACCTTTGGGGAACAAGTCCCGTGTAGCAGGCTCAGTGTTCTGATATATGTCACCAATAGAATGATCATAGCTACTCTACCACAGAGATGTGGCTATACCATTTCTATTGATGAGGTGTTTACAGTACAGAGAAGGTAATGAACTTGTCCCAAGGAACACAGAAAATAGTGAAGAGAGGTGGGACCCAAACCTAAGGCTGTCTATTCCCAGAAGAGTATGTGGAATGAAAGCTGAAAATGTGAACCATCTCTGAGCAGGGATAATGAGGACATTTCATCTTGCAATGATACATTAAGGATGTCATTCAAGAACTACTCCATGCAACCAGGTCCCTCATGTGAATGGTCATTCTCAAAAGAGGCAGCTTAAAGCACCACGTGTGAATTACTGAAAACTAAAGTGCTCCATAGCCTGTAAACTAAGAATCTGGAATTACTCCAGACTGGAGCTCCAGAGAGGAGAGATAAATCGGATGAGATTTTTAGGTGTTTTTTTCCCCTTTCCTACCTCAAATTTCTCTCTTCTTCTGATTTCCTTAAGGTGAAATCAGCCAGACGGTTTGGCTATTTGGAGGGAAAAATGCAGCCAACCACGTTAATTCAAGCAATTCAAGTGTTTGAAGAATCCTTGGCACTGGGAAAGGCTTGAAAATCTAGCTAGTATTTCTCATTTTCCACTGAATAAGCTGAGAAGAGTGGTTAGATGATTTCATACAAATTCCGCGTGTGTGAATGACACACACAAGTCTAGAATGGCCTTCCCAGTGAGCTCCCTGCCCTCTTGTGTGGCCTCTTACTGCAGGTGTGACTGTCGCTGATCTTTTCAAAATACCAAAAAGCCCTCTTCTGACATTTCAAATCAGACCTTGTATTGTTAATAATTTGTCTTCCCAGCTACGTCAAAACTTCAAATATGCAA
The DNA here is from genome assembly GCF_014824575.4 of Sturnira hondurensis. NCBI lineage: Eukaryota > Metazoa > Chordata > Mammalia > Chiroptera > Phyllostomidae > Sturnira > Sturnira hondurensis. The sequence continues at coordinate 5,089,953 of NW_028083079.1, read as the reverse complement.
AGGCTGTATACTTTATTCTTTTAAAAAGTGGTTTTATTTATTTATTTTTAGAGAAAGGGGAAGTGAGGGAAAAAGAGGGAGAGAAACATCGATCAGGCGCCTCTTGCACTCCCCCAACCAGGGACCTGGCCTACAATCCAGCTGTGTGCCCTGACTGGGAATCGAACTAGTGACCTTTTGGTTTATGAGACGATGCCTCATGCACTGAGCCACACCAGTCAGGGCCATCTTATTCTCTATGTTTCCAGTATGTCGTAGGTTTGCATTCAATGCCCTCTGTTAAAAATGGTTATGGTGATAACATCCTAGGTGCCCTCAGCTATGCAGAGGGATCTTTATGTTGGAAAAAGTTGCTGATAGTAGTAATGTTGGTGATGACAAAGATTAGTGATGGCACTTTTGTTGGTGGGAACAGTAGTATCTCTAGCTGGTTCCAGGGCTGATGTTCGTATTAATGATGATGAAGATGGTGGCAGTGATGATTTTGATAGTGTTGCTAATTGGAAGAGGGTGACAAGTATTATTCTGTTTCCGGGTTCCTCAACTCTGTGCCCAGGCGTATTTATGGTTCTGTGTGAACCCATTTATTTGGCTCTTCTCTCTAGTACATGCAGGATCCCACATCTATAATTAATGAATTAATATGAGTTAATAGTGTACCACCACTGAAAATCAAAAGAAGGACACTGCTGGAACCTCTGGAAGTTGTGTTTCTTCTTGAATGGTAACAGATATCACTACCGTGGCATCAGAAACCCATGGAGGACCAGAAAGCATGATGTTCTCTGGAGGAGGAGGAGGGAACATGGAAGAGGAAACGTGGAGAGTGGAAAGACAAGAGAAGGAGGGAGGGAGAGAGAGAGAGAAGGAAGAAAGGAAGGAAATAAGGGAGGAGGGAAGGAGAGGTATAAAGGGTCTGAGAGCCCAAAGGCCTTAATTTGAAGTTCTCTCTAAGGTATGAATCCCTAAGTACAAAGCTTTGGCAGTCCCACGAGTAATTAAATTAAGGTTTTGAAGGGTGCCTCTGGAGTGAGAAACCTTGAAACTGAAATTGCACCGCTATCACTTATTAGCCAAGTGGAGCCTGGGCTCACCAGTGAACCGCTCTGAGCTTCAGGACTATCACACCCCTAAAACGAGGACATTCACACTGAACTTGCCAGCTGGTGAGAGTTACATGTAGGTAACTGCTTGAAGTCCACTTCCTTAGTGGCTGCACATGTGTGCTCTTCCCTCATTTCCTTTGTTCACACCATGGTCCCTGTTCTATTTTGAATGTGCAAGTCCATTCTGCTCCAGTCCCGTGAGAGCGAAGACCGTCTTTCTCACTGGTGAGTTTCATGTCCTGATTTCAGGGATTCTGTAGAACTTTTTTTCCTGCCTGCCTGCCGGAACTGATTGGTATGCAAAGGAGTGGCCTGTCCGCTTCACTCTGCAGCAGGAACCAGGGCTGAGCAGAGGCCTTGGGAACTGTGTGGTGCATTTCTCAGCGGCAGGCAAAACAAACCCGGGACAAGCCAAGCTTTGCTCGTTTCAAAACCCTGTCGTAAATTAACGTAAAGATGCTCTTTTTTTTCCTCACCAGCCTTAGGCAGGGTGCGTTGCAGTTGGCAATTAATCTTGGCTGGTCTATATTAAATATTTATCTGCTGAAATGAGCCCAGGATTGTAGTGTTATTTTTCATTAGAGGACTTTGTCAGTTTCAAAGAGATTTCCACGTGCCCTTGTACATATTAAACCCAAATTTCCTGTGAAATGACACATCTTTCTTGGCGACACCCTTTTTTTCTCGGTAACTAGCTGCTGCTCTGTTGGAATAGACAGGGTGATCAACACATTTATCGAGAAGCAGGGAGGGAACGAAACAATCCAGTATCTGCTTTCCTAATAAAAACCCTGGAGACAGTTTCAGGAATGTGGAAATCAGGGCCCATGTTCAGCAGTAGGAGGTGAAGGGCACACAATTGAGATCTGCCAGGAAGGAGTGAGGCAAAGCGTTGCTTCGGTAATAGTTATTACAATTCCTCGCATTCGAATAGGGTCTTTTGCATTCGTTTTCATTATCGCATTTTATTTTCACAACCAGCCCAAGGAAAAAGGCATGATAGCGCCATGGTAGAAATGAGGCTCTGAAGGTTAAATGGTTTTGTCAAACACGGAGGTGGGGCAGAGCTGGGACTGGAACCTTGATCTCTGGGGTGGTGGCTGAGTTCATGGCTCTGGCCTCTACCACACTGCCTCCCACAGGGAGAAGAGAAAAGTGCAGCTTCGTTAGCCAATGATTCTGAGTATGTAATCTGATATATAAGTCACCGGGTGGTGTGCAATTTGTTCAGCATGATGGTCAGCCTAGGTTTAAGCTGAGCCTCTAGAAAGCACAGGCATTTCCAAGGGGGAGTAAAAGAAAAATAAGAGTGATGAAGAATGAGCGAGCTGCAGAATTACGAAAGGGAAGGGAAGGAGAGAAACAGACGAGGTCTGGTGGCAGGCTTCTTAGATGTGAATGTGAATTCACATCAATTCAGCATCTTATTAAAAGCCAGTGGTCTAGAGTGGCACCTGGGATTCTGAATTTCTAGCAAGCCTCCAGGTTAAATGGATGCTGTAGGTTCAAGGACTACAGTTTGAGCAGTAAGGTGGTGAGAAATAAGAGGAAGCAGGAGGGATGACAGCATCAGGTCTTTGTCACCCTTGTCCCAGGAGACCAGGGGCTAAAAAAGTGTTTAATTTCACATTCCTCCTCCCCTCTTCTCCTTAAGGCTAAGTTTGGGTTCCATGAAATTAACAGGTACTTTTGTGGTTCAGTGACTCTCAAACTTCAGCCCGCATCATAATCACCTGGAGGGCTGAAACAGATTGCTGGACCCCACTCACGGAGCTTCTGAGCCAGTTGGTCTGGGCAGGGCCAAGGAGCCTGCATTTCTAGCATGTTCCAGGTGATGCTGCTGCTGCTGCTGCTGCTCTATCCAGGGACTTTGGTGACTGTTTTCTCTTAACCCCTTCATTTTGGAGAACGTCCAGAGAAGCCCAGAGAGGGAAAATGACTTTGGTTCCAGTAATGGGATCAGTGAGGGGCAGATTCAGGCCTGACATTGTCTAAACGTCTAGGCCACTCCCCTTTCCATTTCCCTATAGCTTTGCATCCTTGGTCAGGTCCTGGCATCAATGCCTATCCCTGAAAAAGGTACAAGAGGAACCTAAGAAGGAGTGGTCAGTGAGGATGATGACTCAGACAGTTGTGATTAATATATCCTTGAAGAGAAAAGAACCCGCCCCCTTCGCAGGGGCAGAGCACTTGTGTGTCTGCGGCACACACGGACACACACAGCCACAAGAGGTAATCTGTCACCTCGCTCCCTCCCCTGTGACCGGCTATTACTCTCCCCTTGGTCTCACTCAACATGGAAAACATTATTTCTGGGCAAAATTAAATTTGCGGGGGGGGTGGTTAAAATAAAAGAGCAACATCCTTGTTTCTCACTTCCCTTTTGGAATTCCTTTCTCTTTCTTCCAAAGGTTATAGCTTCCGGCATTGCTACATATTGAATTTTTAAAAAGGCTTTTCTGTAACATTGACAGTGGAGATGGGCTTATTCTTCACTCTGCTTCTGCTCTTTGGTTTTTCTGTTTTTCATTTTTTATCCGTTTTTCTTCTTCCTTCCCATTACTCTTCTCTTTTAGGGCCCTCCTTTCCCCTCTCTTTCCTTTCTCTCCTTCATCCCTCCTTTCCTGGAATCACTGCATGTCCAAGCCAAAAGAGACCCTCAGCCACCAAGTCCCACATACCTGTCTCCCAGGTGGAAAACCAAGGTCCAGAAAGCTTCAGCCCCGCATCGTTGGACCTTCTAGAAGGGCGTGGCCAAGATCTCAGCTGTACTCAGCTGCAGGGCAGGTCCCACTGTGGCTCTCAGCCATTTTCCACCTCAGAGCCTAGCACACCCCTCAACAGCGGCACGTGTAGTAGCCCAGGCAGGGGACGTGGTGGATGGGACATGGGTGAAAGGCCTCGTCCAACTGTTCAGACCCGTAGAGGATGTGGGGAAGCCAACAGCTTTCAGACCTTATTGAGAGATGTTCAGATCTGTGTTTGGGAGAATGTGGTGTGTCTCTGCCCTGTGGCTCTGTAATTCCACTTTAGGGACCACTGTCAGGAGATGCTCACACTGTGTACAGAGGTCTTTGCCTGCAGTGACATTTTCTGCAGCACTGCTTGTACTAGCCAACACAGGACAAAAAATGGAAACAACCTTGATATCTATCAGTAAGGATTGTTCAAATAAATTAGGGTCCATCCTCCTAATGCCACAAAGCCAGTAAAAAGGATAGAGACGATCTGTGTGTAGTGATCTGGAAAAAATCATGATATATCGTCTTGTGCAAAATAAAGCATGTTGCACATCCACACATGACTTGCTTTTTGCTTTAAAAAATTATCTGTCTGTAGGCCTAGATGCTAGATTTATATAAGCATAAGTGAAAGAAATAAAAGAATGAAAATACATAATAAACTAGTACCACGATGGGTGCTTTTTAATATTTTTCAAAATATCTCCCTTCCATCAGTCTTCATATTCCTTGACAGTGCCGATTTATCCCACTTGCCTGCAGAAAATCCCATTCAGCCTTAATCGCTTTCTCCCCTCGATCTTGCTCTCTCTCACTCTGTCTTTTCACCTCTCCCTTCTTCCTTGCTCCCTCCCCCACTCCTCATACACACTGCGTAGAAGTGATTTTTGAATGCTTACATCAGTGCTGAAAGACCCACAGAGGAAGGACACTAGTTTCCTGGTGGTTCTTCTGCAGAGGCAGGCTGATTGATTGCAGATTGCAACCAGCTCCAACTTTCTGTCCCAAATGACAAATGAAGAGCCCTTAAAAACAGAATAAAATATCCCATACGAGGAGAACTATCTCTGCCAGGCCAGGCATGAAAGGCAGTGAGCAATGAGAACCGTGTGTAATTCCTGACCTATCCGTAGCCTGTCTCATTTCTACACTCATGGAACCAGTGTTAGCAGGGCCAGCTGGGCTCCTTGGCTTGGCTCTCAAGGCTTCTCCACCATTTATCCCCAAACCACAATGATCTCCATCACCTCCTTCTCCCACACCATTGTGCTGGGGGCTTTGGGTATGTCCCCATTTCCGATATAGTACTCTGTGGCTTTACTCACGTTTGTTCCATCTACTAACATCCTATGAAGTCTTTAAGACCTGGCTGCCTGCTCCCTCCTCCATGAAGTCTTCTTTCAGAATTAAACCAAACCTCACCTGCTCTGTTATTAGAGCAGTTTATTTAATGGCAGTTCTTCACCCCAGATGGTTCTTGAGGACAGGAACCATGTCATTTTCTGGGTGTACTGAGTGCCTCTTTATACCTGGTAGATGTTCAGTGAATGAAATAAAGAATGAACCAGGAGGTAATGATTAGGCAATAAATTGAGTAGCGAGATTCCTGGTTCAGTTAGGCCCACTAAATAATTACGACTAAATTTCAACTGGACTTAATTCAACAGCATTTTAAGATACTAGATATTTTACTCATGTTGGCAGTCTCGGAAACCACTGTGTTCTTTTTCTTTGTGTGTTACCATATATCCATAGCGCCAACATTAATTCTCTGAACACTGGCTCGGATTCAAAAAAGTCTCTCCTGAGATAATCTACCATTTTTCTTACGTTGAACATTTTATTTTATTGCCCTCTTTTCAAAATTATAACCAAGGTGGTTATGATCCTTTTTGTGTGCGTAACATCTTTCTTCCTTTGAATTATTTCTGTAGGATAGATTCCCAGGAGAGGGATTATTAGGTTAAAGCATAGAAACATTCTTATAAACCTCATTAATTTTGACCCCAGAATTGGCGCTGATTTGGGCAGATAGAGAGCTTTCTCTTACTCTCTCTTTGAAAGGAAAACAGCGAAATAAGAAATTGGCATGAACACAGTTTCCAAGGTGCTGTTGATAGTGTTTCATGCAAACGTTTTAAGCATTTTTGTAGGCACCTCTTTCTGACGTGTGGAACTGATATGTTAATTATGATTTATTCTCACCAGTTCATGAATGCAGCCTTCACTGATCAACGCTTGGTTAACTAAGTCCCACCTTCTTCTACAGCATTGACATGAATGAGACATTGGCTACCTCTGAAGGGTCCCCCGACTGATTTCATCTGGTACCCGTGCCATTAAGCACCCGAGACTTGTTGGGTACTATTTTAGGTGCTGAAGACACTGTAAATAAGACAAGGCCCCTTCTCTTTAGGAGCTCGAGTCTCTTAAAGGAGACTGGCAGGTGGACAGATGCAGCATGGGGGGTCAAGGGAGTGGAGGCTGGAGGGAGCGAGGGGGCCCTCGCCGAGCCAGGGACTGGTCCTCTGGCAGAGTTAATAAGTTCACCAACCAAAGACTTTCAGTGGGACATGTTTCAGTTACTGTCTCTACTAGATGGTGTTCGTTTGCTTTCAAATATTTAAATTACCCAGACTTTTCATGAATACAGACTCAACTTTCCCCAAACAGCCTGAATTCATATCACTTTTTTCTCTCCCCTGCAAAGAACACTGGGAAGAACCTACGATCAGAGGTGTGAGCTTGGCTCTGTTATTGATTTGCTCTGAGCAAATTAAGGGGTGCATCCGAACCTCAGTTTTCTCATCAATAAAATGGAAATCTGTTTATTTTTTAGTTGGGGTATTATGAGTATAAAAAGTCAATGAAAGAAAAATGCTCTGAATATTTTTTAAAAGATGCATTTGTCTTATTTACTCAGTTGACACAGGGCCTCCCTTAGCTCTTTGGGAGTTCCTCATCTGTCCCTTTGTTTGAAGTTTCCCGTTGGAGTGGGGTGGCAGATATCATCTATGGAACGTGAACATGGTTTCCTAATAAGCTCAATATGAGGCCAGAAAAAAGTGCCAAACAAAATCAGCCAACAGTCAGTCAGGGAGGCAGCGCTGCCTCTGACTGTGGGGAACGGTCCGCTGCTCGGGGAGATGGGCTGTAAGTACAGCTTGTGCTCTCAGCGCCGCAGGGCTGAGTGGAGGGAGGCAGGGGGGCGGTGGGTCGGGGGTGGTCCATGGGAAGACAGGGTGGGGATTCATTCAGGGGAGTCGGGGTCCTGAAGGGACACAAGATGTTGTCCAGTACAAACCCCAAACCATTAGTACAGAAGAAGGTCCCAGAGAGGGACAGGGACAGGGACAAGATGTGTCTCCCTGCCTCAAGCACCAGGGACAGCAACAATGGACAAGAGACTTAGGGTGCAGCTATGTCATTGTACAGCGTCTGGCACAAATAATGCCTATTTTTTATTACAAAATCAGAAGCATGTAATTATGTAACACAACAACATCACACACAAGCACACCATAGGACATTGTAGGTGAAATGTTCAAATGGAAACTATAAATTATTTCACCCATATTATTACCCTACCTACCACACTCCAGCAGGCCTTACTCCTTTCTGTCAGACCCTGTAGGTGAAGCTTAGTGCTGAGGAGGTCACGAGCAGCCAGCTACAGGAAAGTCGACCTCTCCCAGCCTCACTGAGATGACATTAACAACTAAAAATTATATATACTTAAGGCATACAATGTGATGTTTTGCTATATGTGTGCATTATGAGATGATTACATGATGAAGATATTAATACACGTGGTTACATTGGTTTTGGGGGGAGGGTTGTTTCTTTTGGCAGGAATAATTAATATTTACTCTCTTAGCAAATTTCAAGTATATAGCACGGTGTTATGAACTACAGTCACTGGGCCGTATGGTAGGTCTACAGAATTTATTCATCCTGCATAACTGAACTTTCTCTGGCCGACGTGTCCACCTTTCCCCCAACGGCCTCCCCCCCCCCAAGTCCCTGACAAGCACTATTCCAATCTCTGCTTCTGTGAACTTTCTTTAAGCAGATGTTGGGGACCTCGTTTGAAGTACATCAGACAAGGGAATTGGTGAGTAAGTGAGGGGTGGGAGGTGGGGTGGGCTGCCTTTTCTCATAGATGCCGTACTTCCTGCCATGAGAAATTGCTAGTATGCTGAANATGATGAAGATATTAATACATGTGGTTACATTGGTTTTGCGGGGAGGGTTGTTTCTTTCAGCAGGGATAATTAATATTTACTCTCTTAGCAAATTTCAAGTACATAGCACGGTGTTATGAAGTACAGTCACTGGGCCGTATGGTAGGTCTACAGAATTTATTCGTCCTGCATAACTGAACTTTCTCTGGCCGACGTGTCCACCTTTCCCCCAACGGCCTTCCCCCCCCCAGTCCCTGACAAGCACTATTCCAATCTCTGCTTCTGTGAACTTTCTTTAAGCAGATGTTGGGGACCTCGTTTGAAGTACATCAGACAAGGGAATTGGTGAGTAAGTGAGGGGTGGGAGGTGGGGTGGGCTGCCTTTTCTCATAGATGCCGTACTTCCTGCCATGAGAAATTCCTAGTATGCTGAAATTCCTGAGACTCATTCTGTTTTTTTGAAAAGCTATAACCTTTTGGTCCCAACTCAAGATGCAAGGCCCCTCAGTCTGACCATCAGGCACTTAACATTCATCTGTGTTGTTGTGTTGAAGGATCACTCAGCTGCAACCCCCGAAGGGGGCTTTGGGTTCTTCTCTAGTTCTGTCCTGTTTGGCTCTTCTTCTGGAATCAGAGGTGTACTCACAGTTAATGCATGTTTAATAACCATGAGCAATGTGTACCCTTCTCCCCTGTAAAAGCTCTGATTATTAGCGTTGGTCAGTTTCCATGATGGAAATATTCCCACAATCAAGCTACCTGACGTCACTGAATGTGGGGTTAGGAAGAGAGCCACACAAGCAGCTTTCATGAGCCAGAGGGAAGGAACTGACTTCTGCAAACCAGTGCCTGGACCTGTGCTCTCAGCTTCCTCTGTGGAGGTTGCCCTGCATCTCATCTGTTTCAGAAGTTAATGTAGCAGGAGAAGAGGAAAGGTGAAAACGAGGAAAGGGTATGAAAAGTAATGACAGGAAACAATTCAGACATCCTTCAATGGGTGAATGAATAAATAAACTATGGTGCATCCACAGATAATTAGAGAAAAAATTAAGAGAAAAACATATATGTTTATACAGCTGCTTTGGAGAGCAACTGGGCAATATTTATGTCATTTACAATGGGCAAGCCCTCCGATCCAGCAGTGTCCTCCCTTAGTACTTTCCTAGAGAAAACGTGCACCCATAGACTGACTGGGAGACATGGACCAGGGTGTTCATTGCCAGGTGCTTTATAAAATAATAGTGAAGATATTAGAAGTGGCCTAGATTTCCACCAGGATGTCAGTGCATAAATACATTGCAGATTATTGATAGTATAGAACACTCCGAAAGAATTAAAAAGATTAAAGCACAATTATTGTTACTGACATAAAGATTCTTAGAGAGGAATTTGTTGGGACAAAAAAGGCAAATTAAACAACAATCCACATGGTAGTGTTTCCCACATATATTTTACACATTTATGCATGCACACACACAATACTTAAAATTTTTAAGAGTGTATTAATACACATGTGAATGTAAAGTTAAAAATCAAGAAAGTTTTTTTACCATAGTAATGGCTATTGTCTATAATTGAAACCTTTTTCAAACAAATACATTGCATTCACATATTGGTTTCATAATTAAACACAATGGGACTGTGTCATTAGGAAATGTTATGATGGAAACTCATGGACTTGTTTTGGATGTGTTTAGGAAAGTACCCAATTAAGATGACTGTTACAGACATTTCAGGAAAATGAGTCTTCCAATGAAGATGGTTTATCTGGCTGTCATGGGGGGGGGGGGAGCATGAAAGAAGGAAAGGAGAAAGCAGTGAGGAAGAAAAAAATAACCGATACAGCAAGAGAGACAGAAGATAAAGTGAAAAGAAACAAACTAGAGGGGAGGGGAAGAGGCAAGGGAGGCAAAGACCGCAGGGCAGAGGTCAGTGAGAGGTCAGATGGGGAGGATGGGAGAGAGGGTACAGCTCCGTTGTACTGCTGAAGGGTTCACTTCTAGGGAAGCCAGTTACATCACAGCCTTCCTGTTCATAGGCTCCGAATCTGAGATACCTTCGCATGTCTGTGCCAGATGGAGTGAGGGCCATTGGGAGAGTATGCTCCACCAAGGTAACATGACTCTTGCCTTAGGATTAAGGAATCCAGCAAGAACTGGTAGAAATTGCCCTGCAGGTGTGACTGAATACTTGCTCCCTATGCCATTGTAGAAGATCTCATGGTCACAAGCATCCAGCCTACTGCACTGGGTACGCCCAACAGTGTGTCCCTTTCAGAATTAGTCTTGGAGGGTCCATGATATTGAGACTGTTCACAAAACCTCACCTCTCTTCTTAGCCCATTGGAGTCATTTAAATTCATCACTCGGAACAGAGTGCCCACGTGGTGCTACTGGGCTTAGCAAATGTTTCATGAGCAACTACTCTGTCCTGGGAACTATGCTAAACCAGGACAGAGGGGACAGAGGTAAACAGAGTGGGTTAGAGCCGTAACAGTGTTAAGCTCACAGTCTGGTGGGAATGAAGAATATATACATGACTCGAGATAGGGCAAAATCGTAAGAAATGCAGAGATGATTTGATGTTAACGACCTACAACGTTTCCTCATTGATTGGAAAGGGTCCTGCTCCTTGGGAGTTGGACTTTTATAAGCCTAAGTTTAAGCCTCTTTATTAAAATTAAAAAATGAGTTTTGATTTTAGATAATGCATTATGAACTGCAACCATCTCTTATCAGGACACAAGTACTGAAATACAGGGTCCGGCAGAAGTAAGGCCTGCTTGAGAGTGGTGGGGGGGTAATAATATGTGGGTAATAATTTATAGTTTTAATTGGAACATTTCACCTACAATGTCATGCGGTGTGCTTGAGTGTGATATTGTTATGTCACAGAATTACATGCTTATGATTTTGTAATAGATTTTGTAATAAAGAGGGGGTGTTATTTGTGCCGGACCCTGTAGCTCAGGTACATACACAAAGCCTGGAGTCAGACAGACACAAGTTCAAAATCCAACTCTGGTTTTACTTATGCATGACCTTGGGCAATCACTTTAACGTCTAAGCCTCCATTTTCATGTATATGAATGAAGATATGATTTAACCCACAGATTAGGATGGGCATTAAATACTATAATTGTGTAATATCTATAGCATGTACTTACATTTTTATATGTATAGTATATATACTGTATATACAGTATATGTGTTTGTATACATATACTATGTATATATATATACGTAGGTATGTTTTTACATATACAGCATATTTAACGTATGTACATGTACTATACATGTACATGCACATGCACACATAGTATATGCATGTTTATATCTATATTTATATCTATCTAATTTAGTTAGAAGATCTTCCGAGGTAAGTTCCGAAATCACTCTCTGTGACCTGCAGTTACCCACTCCTTGGTGCTTTATGATTCTAACATCACTCACCTGTCTGTGCCCCAGTTTCCTGATTGGTAGCAAGGCTATGTGATTGATTCTGAGCACACTCTCACATTTGGGCCCTGGGGCTGACCTGTGAGGTAGGCAGGGCTGCAAACCTCCCGCCCGCCCCCCCACCCCCCTGCCGCTGCCACACTTTCCAAAGAAGGACCCTGGTGCACAGCAAGTTAGAGGGATTTCCTCGAGGTTGCCCAGATGAAGGGTGTGCTCTGCCAGCACTGCGCATGGTTGGTCCCAAAGCAGAGCCAGCTGGGGTCCCATCCAGTGAAATGAATCCAGGCCCATCCAGCAATATCCATTGGCAGGGGAAATGGGCTCGTAAAGGTTCTCCTTAATCTCCACCAAATCCATCTCTTAGTTGCTGGGGTGGAATCATTTAACTCTGTTTACTCTCCATTTTGTTTTTCCTACTAGAATTTGCTTCTCCCTCATGTGCCCTCGCCTAGTGCCTTGCTTTCCAGGGCTGGATCACTCAAGGCCAGAAGAGGGAAGCTGGCTTCTTCCTCTGTCCTCATTCCCTGTAACGTGCTCTCTGTTTCTCTGAGCTGGGAAACACCCGCCATTCACAGAGCACCGCCCTGGGTCTGGTGAGAGGGGCCAGCAGAGGTTTCCTTGGCTGGGCAATTTGGGGAATGACTCGCGGTACACGGAATGTAGTGGACTCAGAGGTGCCGATCACACTCACTCCGGTTTTGGCTCCTGGCCTTCTGCCATTTGTCTCTGGGGCTCGACAGTCAGTATCATCGTAGTTGAGTTTGTTTGCATTCTGATAGTCAGCTTCAACTCTCTGTCAGGCCCAGGGAATACAGAAGTAAAGGTGGCTTGCCTTGGGGAAGGTCTTCATCCAGGGGCAATGTAAGCCATGGACAGACAGTATGAGGAGTTGCAAAGACATGGTCTTGCAGCATGACCTTGGACAAGTAACATGACCTCTCTGAGCCTGATAATTTTTGCAACTTCATCCTGGGCTTTTGGCTGACACAGTTGAGTGAGACTCTCTTTAAAACATGTGGCTCAGAACAGGCAGCCAATGACCAGTATCAACCAGTGAGTACTGAGGAGGTGGTCACAGGCACTGGAGAGGCAATGAGGCTGTTAGAGATCAGGAAGAAGTAGCGCTGTGCTTGGCCTGGAAGGGTGAACTGGACAGAGTGGGCCAGTCCTCGCAGGCCTGTCTCACCGCTGCCTACCCCTCCCTCCATGCTGCTCCAGTCCAGGCTCTGTGCCTTGCTCAGCAGTCTCCCCAACCCTGAACTGTCTTTATCCCTTTTCTTTCCTCACCAGCCCCCAAATCNGAGGAGGTGGTCATAGGCACTGGAGAGGCAACGAGGCTGTTAGAGATCAGGAAGAAGTAGCGCTGTGCTTGGCCTGGAAGGGTGAACTGGACAGAGTGGGCCAGTCCTCGCAGGCCTGTCTCACCGCTGCCTACCCCTCCCTCCATGCTGCTCCAGTCCAGGCTCTGTGCCTTGCTCAGCAGTCTCCCCAACCCTGAACTGTCTTTATCCCTTTTCTTTCCTCACCAGCCCCCAAATCCAGTGAAATCTTCCCCTTCCCTTTGCCAACCTGAACTTCTCTGGTTTCCTTTTGGATTCAGATTCCGAATCACTCAGGTTCATCCTCACTTGTTTTCTATTTGTGTCAGAGAATCATAGTATATACTGACAAGGACCCCAGGGAAACATTATTCAACCCTTTAATTTTATAGATAGGGAAATTGAGTTTCCCTAGAGAAGAGAAACCACTGGCCTAAGTTCACAGAACAATTTGAAAACAGAGCCAGACAGAGCGTCCTGAGTTTTATTTCCCTGTGTGGACTGTAAATTTCTGGAGTGCCTGACTTATTTCCTGCTTCCCACACAGTGGGTGCAGACAGCTGTCAGAACAGGGCTCAGAAACCGCAGCACCCGAAGCTGCTGCTGCAGGTGTGATTTCCGCACCTCCTCTTTGGAGGGGACTGGGAATTTTCATAAGCACCTTTTTCCCCCGGTCTGCGTTCCCTGACCTGACAACCCCCTCTAAGGACAGTAGACCTGCACAACAAGCCCTAGCTCAAATTACTTTTATTTTTAGTTACGAACATGAGAAAATGTAACAGAAATCCAGGCTACCCAGAGTTACTGACTAAAGAAGAGAGGGAGCTAGAGCAGGGACAGCTTCCAGGGAGAAGCCTCTGCTTCTGCCGCGTGGCTGTCCAGCCAGTCCAGCCACTAGGGAAACCTATCTTTCATGTGTGTTGCTAGAGAAGGAAATGGTGTGGAAAGAAAATGTCTGGAAGTAGCAAGTTCAACACACACAAGGCCCTGTATTCCCCATGGCGGGCCGCCCTGTTGTGCCTGTGTGGCTTTCCTTCTCTTTGGAGCTGGCTGTCCAGGCCTTGCAGGTGGTGTCCCCGAGGTATCCGCACAGCAGACCAAGAGGCAGTGGGGCTCTCTGCTCTTCGGGACTCGGCACTGGTCATTCTCACGCTCGTTTCAACGTAGGGAACCCTCGATCCGCCGCCTCAGCAGGATGTCACTTTGAAGAGGATAAATAATTGTCTTTAAAAAAAAACCCCTTTTAACTTTTTATTTCAAAAAATATTTTAAAAATATTTGCTAAATCCTCAAGAATTTTGAAGAATTCTAGGACGTGAAAGGAAAATTGACACGTGTACCTGTATATGAGAATCATGAATGTTTTGCTCTATCTCCTTTCTCTCCATCTCTGGTTTTCTCTTTCTCTCTCTTCCCCTGCTCGTTCTTCCCTCTGAAATAAGGGAGAGGCAGACATCATGCCATCGCCCCTACGATATTTCAGCACACTTCTTCTAGAAAGAAGGATGCATAAATAATAAATAATAAATCTATTAATATAAATAATGCATCCTGCTATAAATAATAAATACATACATTTTTAGTAAAAATAATTATACCAGTAACCCCCTGGGAAAATTAGTAACAGTTCCAAAGTGCAGTCTAATAACCAGTGTATATTTATTTAAATATCCACAGTGTTTTCCAAGACTCCTTCAATGCTGTGTTTCTTTTGTAGGCTCGAAGTTCACACACTTGCATTTTTTTTTGTCTCTCTAATCTCTTTCAGGATAAAATTGCCTATACCAGCCTTTATTTATTATTTTTTTTAATGACAGTGACTTTGTGAAAACTTCAGAGCTCTATCTATAGTGTTCCCATTCTGCATTTGTCTAATTTTTCCTTGTGGTGTTAACTTGTCCCTCTTCCCCCTGTATTTCCTGTAAACTGGGGGTTAGCTCTAGACTCTTGACTGGATTCAGCATATATCTTTGTGGCCCGAATACTTCCTGGGGGCCATTATGAAGGATCCAGCCGATATGGCCAAGGCTCCTCCATTTCCTCTCATGACATCACCTGTCCTCCTGTGTGTGGGCCACTGCGCACAAATGCCTACCAACAGAGAATGAGTGAATCCTGCCCTAGAAGAAGAGGCACTTGAGTTCCAAGACTGTCCGTGATTTTTCACATCTCTGAGACTCTCAATACTTTTATCCCTTTGCTCCATGTCTGGATCTACCGCGCATAATCTCAGTTGCCACCGCCTTCTGCGGTATGTGTTGGTTCCACCTCTATGAATTTTCAGTATGGATTCCTGTTCATATTTCTCCTTGGCGTATGGCACACCATTTCCATAAACATCCATACTGAGGCTCAGTTCTCAGGATGATGCAGTAAACAGAGCGGTCCTGGTGGTTCCTGATGCTACAGAGCTTGGAGTTTAGCTGGATTCAATTCCTCGAGAAGGAGGACTGGTCTTTTCGACCTTGATGTTCCCAGAAGCCAGCAAAGAGTTGACTGGGCAAGGCATACATGCCACTGGCTGGACCAGCCATGTCAGCACTGGCCTCCAACACAGTGCCTAGTGAAGAGTAGGCATATATAGGTGGGTTGAATGAGTCTTCACCCAGATCATTTTTGGAAATGAGTATGTGTATGGGGAGCGGAGGAGACACAGTAATGTTTCCTGCCTGAACATCTCTCAAATCCAGATTTGTATACCCAGCTGCACACCGGGCTTCTTGCCCGTGTCAGGTGGACATCTTTAATATATCGTGTCCAAACCTGTGCTTCTGATTGCCCTTCCCTGCTGCCAGCCAAATCTCTACTGCCTATGGCTTTCCCGTCTCATTTCATGGACGATCTACATTTCCAGTTGCTCAAGCTAAAAACCTTTTTATTCTTCCTTGATTTCCCTGGTCCTTTCACACCCCTCATCTGGTCCATCGGGAAATTCTGTATCTTTCCTCTTCAAAAATACCAGTCCAGAATCTGACCATGCCTCCTCTCCTCTCCCGTTACTCCCCTGGTTCATCCTGCCATGCTGGATTATGGCAGACGCCTCCTGTATAGTTTTACCATTTCTGTTCCTCTCCATTCCAGTCTCTGCATGGAGTGATCTTTGTGAAACAAGAGTTTGATGATGTCACTTATTTAGATCATTACCCTGCAATAGTTCCTCATTTATTCTGTAATAAAGACCAACATCCTCACTTTGGTCAAGAAGGTCTTACACTAGATTAGACCCCTGTCTTCTCTGTGACATTCCCTCCTACTACCCTTGCCCCCCCCCCCCAAGTGACTGCAGTCTTGTCACCAGGAGTCCTGATGTTCCCTCTGATTGGGAGGCTGTTCTACCAGGTGCCAATATACATAGGTCACTAACCACCTCCTTCAGGTCTTTTCTCAGTGACTCACTGACCCCTGACCATCTTGTGTGAAATTGCACCCCTTCCACCAGTACGTCCAGTCTCCACTACCCTGCTCTATGTTTCTTTTTTCCCCCCTATATTTCTTATCACTTTCTATTTTACTTGCTTAAAACATTCATTACCTTTTGTCTGTCATCTCTCACTAGAAGAGAAGATTCTCATCTGTGACTGTTCTGTTATTTATTATAAGGGTGCACCCCACAAAATAGAATTAACTTCTGGAGGGTAGATCCCCATGCAGTACAGGCTTCCCCCGCTAGGTGAGTGTTCTAGGAACCCGTCTCTATGTGCGTGCCAACTGGTGTTGCGGTGAGAGGCTGTGTTTGGCTTCAGTGAATTTGTTTTGAGGACTCTTTCAACGCATTTGCCCATTTTGTGATGGGTAATTTATGAGCACACCTGTCCACATCACACTGAGTGTTAAGCAGTTTTTGCCCCAAAATGACATGGCCTTTGTGCCCCACCCTTCCTATTCACCCATTCTCACTCTGATCACTGTTTTTTGTTTGTTTCTCGGAATGAAAAATGTCCCCAAAGGGAGACATTTTGGCGATGTGTAAGAGGTGAAACAAAAAACAGCAGAAGCGCTAAAAGACATCAAAGTCTATGAGTTCAAACACAGTTTTTAACAGTGGGGGAAAAAAGGCCTTGGTAGGTGTACTGCATCAAATGGAGAGTACTTTGAAGGTGGCTGAAATTTAAACATGTAATAATAAATATACTATTTTTTATAAGTAAATTCCAAGTGTTTTTGGTTCCCCTCTCGTATATCTCAAGTGCTTAGAATAGTGTCTGGTGCTTAATCAATATTTGCTGAGTGGAAGTATGCACAAATGAATGAATGAAAAAATTGTGAATTAATGAATAGTGTGGCAAAGGGGAGAGAGCAGAGAATTTAAGGCCACGTGTACCTGGATTATGTTGCCTATAGAGCTTCAGTTTCCACATTTTAAAAATGTACCAAATAAAAATCTCTACACATAGGACAGCTTGAGGATTAAACTGAGGTGTTTGAGATGTGCTTTGCAAGCTAGAAGACATTGTATAGACGTTAGCTTAAGAAAGGAAGGTGGAAAGAAGAAAGAAACCACGAAGCAGGAGTGACCAGCGGGGGATTGATTATATAGGCAAAGTCCCACAGTCCCAGTGAAGCACCGAAGGGGTAAGACACTAGTAAAAATGAAGCAGAAGAAACTCAGGCTAAAAATGCTCTATGCCCCTGAGGAAGGGGAGGTGATTCATTCTATAAGCGTTTACAAGGAATTCGGAAATTGCAAGTCACTGCACTGGTATTGATAATTTCATAGTGCTTGATGGGGTCAAACCCCACATAGGAAAGAATTGTAATCCAGGGTCATGAGAGGTTCCGGTGCCTGCCTGGGGATGCAGGGGCGGGAGGGATAATGGTTAGAAGATAATACCCTTAATGATCACCTCTGTGTGGCTAGGCCTTTCCATATATTTTATCTAATAGGAAACCTTGGGGAAAGATCTTTATATGATCCTCATGGTACAGGAAACAAGCCCAGGAAACCTGTGACTGGGCCAGAACCACCCAGCTGGTTAGAAGCAGTATTGAGCCTTGAACCCCATTCTGTCTTCATTTCCAGGCCTGTCGTCTTTCTGCCAGATGTTACTGTTCGTCTCATGTTGCTTTGAGATGGAAGGGTTAGGGAAGTTTCCATAAATGAAGTAGGATTTTATTTTGGTCTTGACGCATTGGATTTGGACAGGTGAATTCATTCATGTGTTCAACAAATACTTGCTGAGCACCTACTAAGTGCTGGGCACGGTTAATAGGCTCATGCAATGAGTCATCCCATGAATAAGCCAGTATTTTTGTTCCCTTGAAGTGTGTTGTATTGGGGGAAAGGGCTGAGGCCTAGAGAGTATATGGAGAAAGATACTAAAATGTAAACAAATGGGTACAATTATTGCAGATAGTGACACAATTGTTATAAGTAAATGAATATCTAGACAACGGGATGGGGACTCATTTAGTTTTGTTGGTCAGAGATTGCCTCTCTGAGCTGGTGACCTAGAGTTTTGAATGATGAGGGGGCAGCATCGCAGAGATCTGAGGGAAGTGCCCCCCCTGCAGGCTACAATGGCACTGACAGCCAAGGCGACGGAGCCTGTTTGAGGCCTGAACAAGGCCACTGTGGCCAGGGTGCAGTTAATGGAAGGAGATGAAGCGGGAGAGGTAGATAAAGGTCAGTCATATAGGCCACGGTAGAGAGTTTTGTTTTTCCATTAATTAAAATTCAACTCCTCTTTCATCGATTCTCCTTGTTGACTTGGATCACCTCCTTGGTGCCTTTGCTGGATCCTTCTCTTTTCAGTTTCTATATGTTGGACCATTGGTGTCTCTGTCCTGGGACCTCTTATCAACATACACCCAACCGTTTTGATGGTCTCATCTATTCTCCTTTATTCTCATGGCCTTATAGGACCTATCCTCATCACTCACATTTATACCCTCAGCTTAGACCTCTCCCCTGAACTCCAGACTCCTAGACCCAATTATTTAATAACCTTCTTCACTGTGCTATATCAAAGTCTGGATTCTTGGTTTGTCCTCTGTAATGTGTTCCTCTACCACTGTTTCCGGTTTTGTTCAGTGGCATCGCAATCGACCCAGTTTTTGCACTCTAAGCCCAAAGCATTCAAGATTCTCCTCTGACTTCCACATCCCACACCAACAAATTTTATCCATTTCACTTATGCCATACATCCACAGTACTGTTGTCATCTTGACCGCTGTCTCCCTAATCCAGACCACCATTGCTTCCATCTGGACCACTGCAGTGGCCACCGGGTGCCATCCCGGCTTTCACTTGGGTTCTATCCCCACCTTCAGCTCTCCCCACAAAGCAGCCAGAGTGATCTTCTGAAGCTCAGCTCAAATTCTGTCACCGAGCCCAGGCTCCTCCAGTGGCTTTTCGTGGCACTCAAAATTGGAAGTCCTCGTCGTGGTTCACCAGGACCCACTGCATGCAGTCCCTGCCACTCCCCCTCAAATGGACCTTCTTATCATTGTTCACATACTCTGTCTGCTCACAGAATTGGGCATTTTGAAGTTGCTTTTCCCTTTGCCTGGAACATATCCAAGTCTCCTGTACTTCATTCAGGTCTGCAGTCATTTTTCTCCTCATTGGAAAAGCTTCTCCTGCCCCATGTGAAAATGAACTCTCTCCATCCCTGTTATTTTCTGTCCTCTTTCCTTTAAAAAAAAAATGTGTTCCATGAACTTGCCATTGTCTGGCATTTCATGACGTCACCATTAGTTTGTTTATTGACTGGCTCTCCTCCTAGAATAGAAGCTTGACTAGAGCAACAGTTCATCCTTTGCAGGCTGTATCTACTCCCTGGAGAAGACCACCCTGAACACTATAGGTGCTCAGCATTTGGGGGGATGAATGGATACACGGGAAGTCCTGGAGCCAGCTGAGCATGACAGCACCTCGGCTGTTCTTTCCTCAGATATTTCAGAATCTCCTCTACGCCAGGCCTTCAGCGAGGTGCTGAGAATACCCCGAGCAAGCTACCTTTTTTGTTCTCATGCAGAATGCCTCCCGGAGCAGTGACAGAAAGCAGTGAACAGACAATTTTAGTGCAGGGTCAGACACACTTTAATTGGGGAAGTACAAAGTGCTATTGGTGAGGAAGAATAAACCAGCAGAAGCAGGGGAGTTCTTTTAAGAGGTAGGAAAGCCTGGAGGTCAGAGTGGGTTTGTACACTTGATGGAGCTCAAAAAACAATGAAAAAAAAACAAACAAGCTGTGTACATGCCAGGGCCAGGGGAGAGATTAGATGTCACAAAGAAGCTGGACAGTCCTGGGCAGGACAGGTCACAGAAGGCAATGCACTCAGAATGAAGTGCTTTGGGCTCTATTTCAGGTAGTGGCTAGTCTCTGAAAATTCATAAAAATGGGACGTAAAGGTGTAGGTGGGAGGTGCTGATTGTTATGAGTAGGTCCACAGAGCAGTTCAGTTTGACTGGAGTCAGGTAATGGAGACAGGAGCCGGAGATTGAAGTTCAACTCTGGTCACGGGGAATATAGAACAGGAACTATGTAGACAGTAGGGACGCGTGCTGGCTTCCTAGCGAGGTGGAGGAGGTGTCGTCAGCTAAGCCCTACTTTGAGAATAGAATTCTGGCTGTAACACCAAAGAGAATTGTAGGGTTGTCACTGTGGAATTGAGGGACCAGGTGGGTGGCATTTGCACCTCCATGTGTTTTGGCTAAGAACCTTGTTTTTTTCAATCCCATAAGAATCCTTTCCTGCATACTTTTTGGACTTATTAGATGTGCTACTGATTAGAAAAGGAGAAAATGAAAGCACTAGGGTGTCGAGGATTAATTCCAAAATTTCTCACCCCCGAGGCTTAAATTGCCACCTTTGTCTACACTTGGAACACAGTGCAGTCATGTATAGAAACAAGAATTTGCTGGGGACTTGGGGAGTTTGGAAATAGAATCCTAGGGTAACTTGCCATATTCCAGGGGCTGAGTGTTGGTAGTGAAACAATCTGACTGTGGGGGGTGGGGCTGTCTAAAAACACAGGTTTCTTAATGCTGGAGAGGAGATGTCTATTAAGAAACTCACTTGTGCTGCCTTGATTTATTTAATAATCATTTATGGAGCACTTTATGAGTTCCAGAAACTTATCGGAGCTGAGCAAAGTAGACACAGTCCTTGCTCATATAGGTTACTGTCAGGTGGAGGGGATGACGATAAAATCATCACACAAGAACGTAACTGCTAGCTGTTCAGGGGTTCGGGGTCCTTGAACTTGCTGGGGGAGTTGGGGATGGTTTCCTGTAGCAGCGACTTCCGGCTGAGGTTCAGGAGGTTGGGAAGGAGTTTACCAGGAGGGAAGGCAGGAGAAGATTGTCCAGATCAGAGTAAACACAAGCGTCCCATCAGTCCTGAGGGTCTCCATTTTACTCTGTAGAAGCATCAGTCGGGAATCTTGTTCAAAGGCAGAGACGGAGACTCTGATTTGCTGTCTGAGTGCGCTCTTGTTTCTGTGTTTTACCGTGGCTTTCCACCCAACCCTGATGAAGGCGGCCTGCGGGTCTCATTTCACAAAGTGCAGATAGAATCCGACTCTGACGGGGCCTGAGTACAGGACAGTCAGGGGACAGACGGGGTTCTGTGATCCTCCCCTCACCCAGAGAATTCCTACTTAAG
Source organism: Sturnira hondurensis (assembly GCF_014824575.4). NCBI lineage: Eukaryota > Metazoa > Chordata > Mammalia > Chiroptera > Phyllostomidae > Sturnira > Sturnira hondurensis. Next base: position 5,068,536 of record NW_028083079.1, on the reverse strand, counting down.
TTACAAAGATATTAGACTTATTTTACAAAAACGTTTACTGGAATATGCATATTTGTGTTTTCCCCAGAAAAATGCAAGTTCTCTGTCAATGCTGTTCACTTCTGTTGCCTACCAGCTGCCGCAGAGACAGAATCACGGTAGATGCTTCGAAAGAAACAAATAAAATTACTTATTTAGAACAATGAATTGATGAATCAAATGTTTCACATCTCAACAAAAATTTGAAGTTCACGAAGCCAGTCCAGCTGTCCATTTTACAGACGGGAAAAGTGAAATACAAAGAGAATTTTTCTCTAGGGTTGTGCAGCTTATCGTGGTAAAGTAGGTTGGTGGATTTATGATGCCTTTGCTCAAAGCTCAGGGCTTGTTTCTATAGACCCAACAGGAGGTCTATAAGGAGGACCAAATATTGGCAGCACTTTGCCAAAAATGCAAGAGGTAAATAAGATATACACGGTAGTTTAAGAACAGTTCATATAGATTCATGGACCTGAGGCACTTCATAGGCAATTAGCTTGCTAGACAGAATCTTGGGTTGAAAGTCATCATAAGTCAGATCTGATGTGCCCTTCGTGTAATAGAGAGAGTTAAATCTGCCAAGCCTTTAAACGTTAGTTTCTTCATATGTAAAGTGGGGGTGATTGTAACCAACTTCCAGGGCACTTGTGACTATTAATGCAAAGCAGCTGGCCCGTGTTAGGTGACCAATATACATTTGCGCGGAGGCACATGGATCTGAAGAATCAACCATGCCCAGTGTTGGGAAATCGATACAATCTGTGGCTGAGCCTATGGATTTAGGTGGATAAGCATCGGCGTACGAGAGAGAGGGGTCAGACCTAAATGGAGAGTACCGAGTGAGTTTGCAGAAGAGTCGTTGCCAGGCTTTCATAGGATGTGGCCATAGAAATGCCTGTATGCTCAAGAATAATAAAACTTCCTAGTCATCTGTGGGGACACTCAAAGGGAGAAACTGGAAGACCATTTGATGGAGAGGAACCATTAGTATGTGCTGTAGGGGGAGGAAGAGAATTAAAATTCATAATCAGGGGAAGCTGTGGGACCGTCCAAGGGGCTGACATCTCTCAATGTGTGTTGGAGTGTCATTCCACTAATGCAGAGCTAAAAATAGATAACTAGGTAATCTCTCCCATAACTGTCATCTAGCGTCCTGGTGCTGCCTACTTAAAACCAATATACCTGTCAGTGCTTACAATGATGAGTTCCTGACTGAAACATTGCTAGTTCACCCGCGCACTCAGAAGACAGTTCCTAATGTACCATACACATCTTTCTTTCCCGCAGCTCATTGGTTTTCCTAGTCCGTAAATACAGCAATGGCAACACTTTCCAACAACCATGTGGACTCTGAGTTTCCCCCGTAAGCATCTCTGTCAATCAGTTACTCACACTCCCCTTCCGTATCTTCAGGAACCTCTCTACTTCCCAGGTCGAGAAGGTTCACCATGTCTATTCACATTGGTTCTGACAGTCAGAAAGAGCTTGCTTTATTAAATGGTGCTATGCCTTTCTGTTGGTACCTCCCAGCATCCTAATTCTGGCCCTTGGAGCCATGTTTCTGAGGAATCACAGCTCGTTGGGCTGTAATGGAAAATCGGTGCTCTCTTTCTTCTTCCTGTGGTGGTTGAGCAATCAGATACCTCTGAAAACGCCTTAGGCGCCCCAGATGGTGTTTTTTCATCGTTGCATATATTAAATCAATTACTATGTTTAATCATCAAATCACAAATTCCACTTGAAACATGTTTATTTTCATAATCAGGTGTGATTCCAGCATTTTGGATCGGTTCCTTGTAGTTTATATTTTAACAAGTGGTTTTATTTAGGCTCAAAGGTGCTCCAAGCAGACTCTGTAGGAAAGCGCCCTTATTTCCCAGTTTGAGTTGGCCCAGGGGTGTTCCAATATTTTTAAGGCAAGGAAGTCTTTTTGTTAAAAAAAAAAAACTCTTAGAATTTACTGATCTACTCTTTGAGTGGTTCAATCTGTAATCTTTGATCTGGCATCCTTGATTATTCCCTTAAAATACATTATTTGACTGATTAGTTCAATGGGATAAATTAGGGTCAGCAAACCTTCTCTGTCATGGCCCCACCAGTAAGTATTTTAGACTTTGTGGGCCCTGGGGTCTTTGCTGTAGCTCTCACACCATGCCGCTGTAGTGTCAAAGCAGCCCCAGCCAATGCAGAAACAAACACGCATGACTGTGTGCCAGTAGAAACGTGTGCACAGTGCAGACAGTGGAACAAACTCGGTCTGTAAACAATAGTTTAGCAACCCCTGAGTTAAATCATTTTTAAGGACTTCGATACATTTAGGTAAAGGATGGCTTTAGATCCCCAACTTTTGACATAAGACCAATAGGTCAGTCCATGTGCATTGAGTAAGTTGAAGGCAAAAATATTTCCGAACTAGTATAGAGCAGGAATAAGGGAGCTTTCTCCACAGGGAAACAGAAGAACCTAAGTAGGAGTGTGAGTGTTGAGGAGGCTCTGAGATAGTGGCACCCTGGTTAATTCTAAAGCATTTAACAAGAAGGCATTGGCGATTAAATGTAGTATTGCTTCCGGGGGAAGTTGTTCATTTTTCTCCTAAAAGGATGCACTGAAGCAAAGGGAAGTGAGCAGAGGTCTGCGTGTATGTGAACTGGTGTTTAAAATGGGTAAGTGTCCCTGGGAACATCATCAGCCCTCTCAGAGTCTCCACGTTCCATCTGAAGTTTGAAGGTGGTGGGAAGATGTCCTCTGTGGTCCCTTGGAGCTCTCAGATTTTGTGATCTGAAAAAGAAAATTCATATAATTGCAGTATTTAATGGGATTTATGATAATTGGAAAATAATTGCTGCTCCAAACTTTTATTAATCTATATTTAGTTATGAGTCATGCTTTCACAATAGATGCTTTGGAAATTAGCAGAGAGACAAATCCAGTAAACAGAATTTTAAATATTTTATTTATATGCAGTTTGTGTAATCCCTGGGGCCCATGGGCATATTAAGATCATTTAAAATACCCATTAAAAGTTATGTTTTATGCTACAAATCTGCCTTTTAGAATGCCTTGCCAAAGGATAAATAGTGAACATTTATTGAGTAGCTACTACTGCCAGATTAATTGCATTCATTATGCTTACTCCTCCCAGCGCCCCTGCAAGGTCAGAACTGGGCTTCCTGTTGCACTGATAAAGAGGCTCAGAGAGGCTGAGCAATCTGCAAAGGATCACTCAGCTGACGAGCAGCTTTCTGCTAGGATTCAAAGCCAGGCCTTTCCGACTTTAGTCTGAGTTCCTCCACATTGCCACGTCTTTGGGAAAGGACCCGCTGAGTGTCTCTTTTTCAGATGCTCAGGGAATGAACGTTTGCCTTCCTTTGATATCATAGGTATTGCTGTTCTCCTGCAGAGCACAGGAGTGTTCCTGGCAGGGTGGGTTGGGAGAGTTGACACCTGTCATCCCTCAGCTGGTAACGTGTGGCTGGAGTGGTCAGAGAAGGAGGAGGGAGCAGGAGGAAGCAGGGAAGAGCCCAGCAGAGAATCCTGCATTCTGAGTTTCTGGCCCAGCCCTGCCCTGGGTTTGCCACGTGGCCTTCATGGGCCCGGGCCTGGTTCCTCCACATCTGATGCAGAGAGCAATACTCCCCGTCTTCCAGGTTGACAGGAAGATACTGAATGTGATGGCAGAGCTTTATAAAGGACCAAGTGCACTCCAGACCCGCCCCCCTGCAAATTGAGAGGATAGGTCAGAACAGTGGATCGGGATAGAGAACACTGGATCTGAGATCAGGAACCCAGATTCTAGCTCCTCTTAACGCTGGTGGTGCCATGGCCTTGGGTGAGTCTCTTTTCCTCCCTGGGCCTCACTTTCTTGTGAAATGGCTGTGGTGTCCTTGGATGATCACCCCCAAGCCCTTCCATCTGATGGTTTGGGTTCCACGTGGTCAGGCAGCGAGACAGCTCAGCTGACCGAGGGCATCGCAGGAAACTCTGGTCGCTCCAGGGAAAAGCAAGCAAGTATATCCTCAGCTACTTTCCCCAGATGAATTTCCATGACCCTCACAGTGGCTCCTGTCCTCAGTGATGGTGCGCCGTGAAGAATCCCATTTGCTTTCCTGCAAATGGTCCATGTATACAAAAGTTGAATAATTCCAAGTGTGCTTGTTTGGTTTCTACTTTTCCCTCTCAAGTCTCTACTCAATAAGAAGCAGGGAGCTCCACTCCAAGATGCTTCCCTTGGATTAGTTGCCCCCGTTTCTCTGACTTGTATTTTCATAAGAGCTTTTAGAACTGCTCCTTAGGTGGGGGTAAGCATAAAAGTGCAATTATTTAAGTGAACACACTTTGGAAAATGGAAAGGCATATATATATATATATATATATATATATATAGTAAGCAAGGATTATTTTATTCTCTAATGTTAAGGCGATGTCTTGTGATTAAAATGAAACTATTTATAAGCATGGCCCAGAGGGTTTCTCTCTGCTTTTCTTTTGCTCATCCCTCTGGGGCCATAATGCCCCAGAGATCCACTTGACTCTCACTTGTATTCCGGGGCGTGGAGCAGGCAGGAGATGGGTTGCAGACACCCTCCTTGTGAAGATGCATCGTTTCCACTTCACATACGCCCTTGGGTTCCCTTTCCCCTGAGCTGAATAGGGGTCATATGGGAGAGACTAGGAATAGCAGACAAGAGAAATGTCCTCTCTCTCCCTCTCCCCCTTTCCTCTTTAGCCTCCTCTGTGATTCCCTCCATTCATCTCTGGGGATAATTTGCCTCTAACAATAGCAGTGGTGGTCCTAGGAGCCCCACCCCCCAGCACTCCATACACAGAGGCCTGTTTATTCCATTTGCAAAAGATTAGTTCATGCAACCAATGGGATAAGCCACTCCAGAATAAACACATGCAAACATCCTGTAACCATAATCAATCATGCTTTCAGTGAACATTTTTGGGGGGCATAGTGTCTATAAACTGTTCTAAAGTGTACCCTTGGAGTCAGTCAGACCACAAGAGAGCTACACATTTCGACTGTAATATGTTTGACTCTCATGGAATTGCTTTACTGAATGGTGCTTTGGCATATGCATTAGGCTATAGTGAGCCAATCAAACACTGGGGTATTGTTGACGACACCCCTTACCATGCCATCCATAGCAGCATTCCATCCATTTCTTTATTTGAAACCATGGAAGATTCTTGTCCTCGCGTGGTATCTAGGAAACCTGTGTTTCTCCGACAACTGGGAACAACGGCGTCTCTGTTATTTTCTTGGCTGTGTGGCTCTTTTGGTTGGAAGTCCTTTTTTTCCATTGGCTGCCAGGAAGCTCAGAGACATTTGTAGCCCATTTCCATCAAGTGTTCAGGACTTTATAGAATGAATTTTGCATGCTAGTCTTAACCCCAAATTTATAATTTCTCTTTATTCTTCCAGTTTTATATTATTTTAAGTCTATATGGTATATGTGTCTTTGCACATCACCTCCACTTATTTCTTTTATGAGATGAGATTTAATTTTAAAAAGCTGCAAAACATGCTCCTTAAAGAAGAGGAAAACAACCCTTCACTTCGTCATACTTCGTTAGGAGCCTCAATAATCTAGAAGGCAGTGGAGGGAGCTCATGTTATCCAGCACTTACGTTCTCCTCACAGCCCCAAGAAATAGAAATTGGCACCCCCCTATTTTACATGAGAAAACAAAAAAGAAAAATTTAAGCAGTAAAAACATCATTATAAATGTGCCCTATGCAAATAAAATAATAACAGAAACTTATTTTTTTTAACAGCGGCTTACAATTGTTTGTATCCTGTTGCAATGTACAAAGTTTCCCGACCATTACTTTGTTTCATTCAGTCTGAGGAGATACTTGGTTTTGGTCTTCATAGCATATAAGCGAGGTAGATTTGGAAAGAACTTATAAACTGTTGGTTCATTTGTTAAATTCAGACTCACTACTTTTAACATACATCACAACATTTAAATCCCACTTACCCCAAAAGCTCTACCTGCTGATGACATTTAAAAGATTGTGATTGATGTCTTTCCTCTCTGATCCCAGCATCCACACACTGTCACCCAACTTCTCCTTTGTAACCTTTCGCATCAGCATAGCAGCAGTGATAATATCGATCCTACCTGAATGCTACCATGTGATTGAGGACTCATTATGTCCTAGGTACTGACTGCACTTCATGAATTAATATCATCCTAAACCCATCCCTCTAAAGTAGTTATGCTTCCCCTGGATTACATCTACATTTTATAGACTGTAAGCAAACTTCCACTGTCTAATCGGTAGCAGAGTCAGGTTTTAACTCAAGATAACATACAATTATTTTATTGTATTTTCTTCCATTACCATTGAATCCCCTTATACCCTCCTCTCCTTTCCCCACCCCCGGCAATCTCCACCCTGTTGTCCACGTCCCTGAGTCCTTTTTCCTTTTTGCTCAATCCCTTTCCCCATTCTCCCCGCTTAGCTGTAATTTTGCTCTCCATCTATGAGTCTGTCTCTATTTTGCTTATTAGTTCAGTTTGTTCATTAGATTCCACATATGAGTGAAAGCACATGGTATTTGTCTTTCTCGGACTGGCTTATTTCACTTAGCATAAGGTTTCTACCTCCAGAGCCCAGGCTGAGAGATACAGACGGAAAGACCATCTAATACATCAGCTTATTTCCCAGGAGAGTGAACACCTTCCAGAGGGAACGGAGCCCGTGCTCCTGCCTGTCTTACCATCTTTTCTCCCTCAGTGCCACCTCATGCTCCACCTGTCATTGTGTGTGTGTGTGTGTGTGTGCGCAGGCGCAGGAGAGCAGAGGGTTAATAAAGAGGAGGAGTGAGCATTCCTACAAAGTCAGTGCTAAGCTTTGGACTTGATTTTTGTCTCCGACCTTATCTTAAATCCTGCCCCCCCTGGCCCCAGTCTTCCTGCAGCCTTTGCCTCTGTCGTCACCAGCCTCCCGTCTTCTGCTCCCTCAGTGGGATGGGCATAGCTGCAGCCACCCCAAGCCTCCCATCTAGGGTCCTTTTTTAATCTCAGTCTAATTGGTTTGCCTGTCCTGCTGGGAGGCTTAATTGGGCATAAGCACATTCCACGGATCCTGTGCCTTTGTGAGTTCTGCCTTCTCCTCCAAGGGGAATTGACTTGCTCTGTGGTCTCAGAAGGAAAGATGTATTTTATGTTGTGTTCCATTCACTGAGGGCTTACATGGAATTGTTCCTGGACCAGCAGAGCAGTTAGGCAACGTGACAAGCAAGGCTTTCTCCCTCTCCAATTTTTTACATTTTTTAAAACTTTTTATTTTTTTAAAGGTGGTATGTTGCATTCGAAAAGCCACTATATTTGAAGTCATGAACCAGGCTCTGATTTCAGCCCTGCCAGTCATTTGCTGTGTGATCTTGGGCAGATCACTGAACGTCTTTGAAATTCGGTTTTCCTATCCACAAGTCAAGTGATTTAAAATTGATGGCTTCCGTGAAGGGAGTCAGGGATGCTTTTAGAATGGGGGGTCATACTCCCTGTGGGCCGAATCCAGCCTGCCATCTGCTTTTACAAATACAGTTTCATTGGAGCACAGCCACACTCTCTTATTTGTGTGTTGTTTATGGTAGCAAAGCCAAAATATTTACTATATGGCCCTTAACACAAAAAGATTGTCTGCTCCTCTTTTAGAACATATGTCAGAGGGGGTCATTGTTCAATATTAAAGATAAAGAGAGAATCTTCAAAGCAGCAAGAGAAAAGAAGAGAGTTACCTACAAAGGAGTTCCCATAAGGCTATCAGCCAATCTCTCAAAAGAAACACTACAGGCAAGAAGGGACTGGCAGGAAATACTCAAAGTCATGAAAAGCGAGGCCCTGCATCCAAGATGACTCTATCCAGCAAAGCTATCATTTAGAATGGAAGGACAGATAAAGTGCTTCTCAGATAGGGTCAAGTTCAAGGAGTTCATCATCTCCAAGCCCTTATTATATGAAATGTTAAAGGGACTTATCTAAGAAAAAGAAGATCAAAACTATGAACAGTAAAATAACAAATGCACAACTATCAACAACTGAACTAAAAAACAAAAACAAAAACAAACTAAGGAGACAACTAAAACAGGAACAGAATGGCAGAATTGGAGATCACATGGGGGGTTATCAGCAGGAAGGGATAGGTGGGAGAGTGGGGGGAAATGTACAGGAAATAAGAAGTGTAATTGGTTAGGCACAAACGAGACAGAGGGGGGTTAAGAATAGTATGGGAAATGGAGAAGGCAAAGAACACTACCCGCAAACATGAACTAAGGAATGCTGGATGGAATGGGGGTGTTGGGCAGAAGGAGAGAAAGGGGAGGAAAAATGGGACAACTGTAGTAGTATAATCAATAAAATATACTTAAGAAAGAAAATCTTTTGACTTTCTATATTTTTTAGAATTCAAAACCACAAAATTGTTACCAAATCAAACATAGACTTTTGAGATCTTTTGATTCTGTATTTTCAGGGATTTTTCTCTTTTACTCTTTCTTTCATCTCAAGTTCTCTGCTCATCTAGACCTGCCTCTTTGATGCCCCCCAAACCTGGTGGACTCATTTCTACCTCAGGACCTTGGCACCTGCTGTTTCTTCTTCCTAGATCACTCTTCTGCCCAGTGGCTCCATGGTCTCTTACTCATCTCCAAGTCTCTCCTCAAATGTCATCAGATCAGGAAGGCTTTTCCTGATCATCTATACAGACCCACCCTGGACATCCCAGCCTCCTTCCTCTGCTTTATTGGTCTTCGTAACATGTACCTCCCTCTGACGTGTTCCACATTTGTCTCTGGGAACTGTCCACACTCACCTGCACGCACACTCCCTGCTACGGGACTTTTATTTGTACTGCTGCATCCTCAGCTCTGGGAGAATAGTAGGTGCCCAGATTTTGAAAACACAAATCAATTACTTCAATTCTAATGTTGTTTAATTCTATTCCTGAACAGATCCAGATACCATAAAGCTCTTTAGCATAAGTACATTTTGATAAAGAGTATAAAATTGTAGAATTCTGTGACTATTACAGTCTTTGCTCTAATATCCCTATGATAGTCACAGAGTTTCATGAACTCATTATTTGAAAGTTTTTAGTCTGGATTTTTGGCCAATAAGAACAGAGTTTATAGACTGAAGTGTAATAACAAAGTTTGGCGCACGAAGCCCTTTGTCCTGTGATTCCCTGAAAACCTGTCTGCCTCTTCCTCTTATCATTTTTTAAAAACATTTTTTAAAGATATTATTTATTTATTTTTAGAGAGGGGGGAATGGAGAGAGAAATATAGGGGGAGAAACATCAATGTGTGGTTGCATGTAATGAGCCCCCTACCTACTGGGGTCCTGGCCTGCAACCCAGGCATGTACCCTGACCGGGAATTGAACCTGTGACCCTTTGTTTTACAGGCTGGCACTCGATCCACTGAGCCACACCAGCCAGGGCTTCCTCTTATCATTTTATAATCCATGCACATGCACACACACATGAATGTTGTCCATACCTATGCATCCCTCGCTCTCCAACTGCCTTCTCATTCCCCTCCATTTTTGCACATACTGCTTTTTCTTCCTGAAGCATTCTTGCCCCAATCCTACATTCTCTTCAAGATTCAACTTGAATGGGAGAATTCTTTGACATCTCTACCCCCACCCCATCCCCCGCTCCAGACTGTGTCAAGGATCCTCCTGTCTGATTGCTCTGTAACTAAAATGACCACTGCAAATAGCACACCATAGGTAAATAGCTTTCCTAAACATCCCCCTTCTCCCAGTAAGATGGAACTCCTTAGGACGGGAACTCTGTTCATGATGGTGCCTGGCTCAGGGCCAGTGCTTCATGATAACACGCCCCCGTGACTGAGCTCTTCCCAAGAGCCCGGCGCTGTGCTCAGCAGGCCACATGCAGCCCCTCTCTTAGGCCTTGCACCCACCCTGCTGGGGAGGAACCGGGAACCAAGCATCAGCTTCCCTAGTCTTTTCGAGGAAACAACCCGGACAGCAGGCCCTGGGGGTGGAGTTGGTGAGCATCAGGAAGACTAGGGAGGCTGTTAAGACAAACAAACAAACAAACAAACAAACAGGAATTGTGTCAGGGGCTCATCATTTGGTGGTGGGGGTGACATTATTTCCTGATATCAGTCCTGGTTCTACTACAGTTTTTATATTCCACCTCTCAGTATCTGCGTTGAAAGAGTGACTTAAGAATCAGCATACCAGTGTTCTACTTTTAGCTTTACCACTAACTAGTTGTATGACTTTTGACGTTACTTTAACTTCTCTGTGTATTAGTTTTGAGGAATGTAGACATAGTCACATAAAAAAATTGTAGCCCAAGGTCATAAGTCATAAGTAAAAATAAGACATATGTAATATAGGGTGTAATTATAATATATAACATATAAAAGTATATATGTGTCTATTATATTATATACATCTATGAAATATGTTTATATATATGTATTCCATAACTAATGTGCATATACTTTAACAAATTTCAGGGACAGTCTGATGAGGAAAGACTCCTTTTGTTCAAATATCTGATGATTCTCTTTGCCTTTCATTGGTCATTTATTGCTGAGTAACAAATTACTTCACAACAGTGGTTTAATGCAATGGTATTTATCATCTTTCCTTTTGGGTGGGTCAGGAACTGGGTGTGGCTTAGCTGGGTGCCTTTCTCTCACCAGGCTGTGGTCATTTCAGGGCTTCAGTGGGAAAAGCCTGCTTGTCAGCTCATACCCAGTGTTACTGTTAGAACTCAGTTCCCTGGGAGTCCAGTTCCTCAGAAGCTGTTGGCCAGAGGCTTCCTGGTTCCTTTCCACATGGACATTTTCATGGAGCATCTCATGAAATGTCAGTGTGGGGTGGGGAAAGACAGAGAGAGAGAGAGAGAGAGAGAGAGAGAGAAGTTGCTGTATTTTAGAACCTAATCATAAAGTAACATTTCATCACCTTCCGATTTTATTTTTTAGAAGCAAGTTGCTGGGTCCACTCCTGCCCACACTCCTGCCCACACTCAGTAGGAGGGGATGACATGGGGGTGTGAACACCAGGGGGCTGGGATCATTGGGGTTCATGTGCACGCTGCCTGCTACACTACCCTCTCCCCATATCTGGTCACTCTCTTGCCCCATCTTGTCTCCTTCCACGCCCCCTTCTCACACCTCCTGTGCTGTTCAGCTCTTCCCATAATGCATTGTGCGTCTCCCTCCTTCCCTCTGTTCTGGCCCTTTCCTCCATGCACATAGTTGTGCATGTATTAACAATATTTCCACTTATCCAAGCCCCACGTGAACTTAAGAACTATGGTTCAGCTGTAACCTCCTCAGTGAAGCATTGCCCAGAGACCTGAGAAATCTCTCTTCCTTCTTCTGTATCCTGTAGTCCTTGATTCTCAATAAATTGAAAATTTTTTCCCTGCCAAACTGTAAGCTTCTTAAGGACGTGAGACAAGGACATGCGACTATGACATGCCCATCCCCCATTTGTAGATTTGATACTTTGTGCCTGCAAAGTTTCACCGAGTGCGGCTGATTGACTGAAGTACCTATGTGTGAGGTACTCAGTTCTGCTTTATTTAGAATTTGAACTATGTTATGAATTATGGACAGAGTAAGCAGACAGATCACAAGCTCTGAGACTTGGGAACGTGTTCTGATGTGAAAGCTCTCTTCAGACCCGGTTTCCTCTGCATCAGGAGTCAGACTCCACCACTGAATGATCTGGGCATGTCTCAGCGGGATTCCCATCCTACTCTGCCTCTTCTTGCTCCGTGCTCCATCCTTCATTTGTCTCTCCCATCTTGTAGCAGGAGAGAGAGACCTTTTCATTAAACTCTGGTTCCTGTCATTTATCTAGGCTGAACTCACATTCCCCTTGGCTGGTCTGTTTCTCTCAAGGGACCTGGAGCTTGTAACTCAGACAGGTTGGAGAGCTGGTTGTTCCTGGGGAGATTCGTCTTTGGTAGGAAGGAGGTCATTACTAAAGCAAAGATAACCTGAGCCAAGGCCTTTAAATTTCTACTGGTATTCAGTGTGCATGCTCCTTGTTCATTATCCATGAACCCTTAATGATTTACATGGCTGGGAATTTGTGAGGAAATAAAGTTATGAAACTATCTTTCACACTGAATTAGTGCCTGGCACACTCTATGTTTCTTTTTTCATCATTTTTATTGTTATTCTATTACAGTATGATTTTTCCCTCTTGCCCTCCTCTGCCCATCCCACCCCTGCTCCCACAGTCAGTTCTCACACTGTTGTCCATGTCCGTGGGTCACACTCTATGTTTGATGGAACCGGTGCTCCAGCAACAGGAAATAGGTAACGCCAGTTGGATTTTATAGAGAAGGAAAGGCAGGTCCAGAGAAGCGGCATGCTCTAACTAAGATCACACCACACAGTTCTCAAGAGCCAGAGTGAGAGTCTGAGTTGGACTCCCAAGGTCAATGTTCTCTAATCTCCATCCATTCTATCATTAGTGAGAGGAAGAATGGGAATGCCCCTGCACAATCTTCAGAACACAGCTTAATTTCTTCCAAATTGCAGTTGCTCAATGAATTCATGTTCATTGTTTGAATTAAACTGAGCTCTGGGCTTATTATTTGGTTTTGCAGTTGTCTTAGAACAGGTCTCAATTTGCTTTGTGCCTTAGCTCTTGTCCATTGTTACATAGCCTGCCTCCCTCCGTCCTTCCCTCCCTTATCTATTTATTTGTCCAGATAGCATTCTTAGGAATCCTAGCACACAACACGCACCATGTATGTGGGAAGATTTTGGCTCTATGGTATTGTTTCAGTCTAGTGCAGGGGTGTCAGACTCATTTTCACCAGGGGCCACATCAGCCTCTCAGTTGCCCTGAAAGGGCTGAATGTAACTTTAGGACTGTATAAATGTAACTGCCCTTCACAGTTAAGCAAGAGCTCTGCGCTGCCACCAGGTAGAAACAAGGTGCTGGGCTGGATAAAACAAGGTGGAGGGTCAGATTCGGCCCGTGGGCCTTGTGTTTGCCACCTGTGGTCTAGTGAGGGAGATGGGTAAGCACCTAGACAACAGTGAGTTTTGGTGTCCCTGATGATCTGTGAGCAACACGAGAGCACTACTGTGTCTCTGGTTTACCAAAGTACCCAGTGACAAGAAGTGTGTTCAATAAGTCTTTGTTGGCTGAAGAGACTGAGAGCCCCAGATCTAAGTATCACTTAACAAAGACTAAAAATAACTGTAGCCATTCTCTCACCTACAGAGGGATACTTGGATGGGATGGTTGGGTAGACTTTGGCTTGGGGTAGAGGTGGTCAGTTGAAGAGTCTCGCTCATCTCTCCTGCCCAGGGAGTTTGCCCGTTGGAAGGTGAGGAACACAGCCATCGAGAGGAGAGACTTGGTCCGTCATCCAATGCCCCTCATGCCGGAGTTTCAGAGGAGTATCCGCCTGCTTGGCAGGAGACCCACCACTCAGCAGTTCATCGACACCATCATCAAAAAGTACGGCACCCACCTCCTCATTTCTGCCACCTTGGGAGGTAGGTCAGCAGCCACTGGGCCGTAGCCTTGTCATGACTTGGGTCTGGGATGTTGGGCAGGGTGGGATGCCCAGAGATGGGTTAATGCACAGAAATGTGCATTAACCCATCTCTGCCCTGGCACTTCACTCAAAAGCATATATTGCCAGATAAGCCAAATGGTCTTGGTTCTTGTGATTATATCAGAGCAGTGGATTCTGTTTTCTGGGGCAGTCTAACTTGACAGTTCATTGTCTTGTAGAAACAGGGCTTCATCGTGGAATTAGCTCGATTTGTTGGGAATGCTTAATTTGGTTATTGTCTTATTCTAATGTAGTCTAATCTGGGGAAATAATTACAATTCAGATGTTGTTTAGAATGTTATTTGTTCATGTACGTCTGCTTTAGGGACTCATAATTTGAGTTTAGCATTTTACAAAGGGAGTATCATTTGTATCTTCTCTGGGCTTGGAATGGGTTAGTAGGAAGGCCCCACCCTGTTCAGCCGTGTCCATCCGTCCCAGCAAGTGCAGTTAGGCCGTGAGGAAGTAAGGGGAAGAGGGGAGGATAAAAGGGAAATAAATGCAAGAGAGGGGAGGAATGGTGGAGACGAGTGCCTTTAGGTGCTTATGGGTCTTGCAGGCGTGCAGCGTTTTATATTTTAAGCTACAATCCCTGTTATCAGTTTTCTGCCACAGTGATGGGGTTCGCAGAAGGTTGAGAAAACCCCTTTGGTGGTGGAGCACCAGGCCTCCTACTCAGAAAGCTGCCTTTGAATATGGCTTATAGCAGCTAAACGACAGGGATGTATCGACAGAGACAGGCTGGGGGGGCTGGGGTGTAACTAATTGTACCAGCTGATCTTCTCCCTCAGGACGGGTGAGCACCACAAGTGGGACTGGTCCATACACACTTTAGGGAGGAAGTTGCTGTTCAGCTCAGCAGGAGTTGCCCAGGTAGAAGGCAGGGGTGGAGCTTTCTAGGCTGAACACACAGTGTATGTATGTTTTGAGGAAGTTCCGATGACAAATTTGGGGCTGTGAGGAAAGTGGATTGGTTTGGCAAGTTTACTCTTTATTACAAGAATAGCCACTACTTATGAAGTATTTGCTCACAGTCGTCACTGCACGTTGCCTTTCGTCCTCAAAAACTGCATGTTCAGTCAAATTATCTGTAATTCATAGATAAGAAAGCTGAGACTCAGAAGCATTATGGCTCGTAAGTGACAAAACTAAGTTTAGTGTGTGTTGTTTTCATTCAATTTCGGTCTTTCAGTCTACAAAGCCTGTGTTAATTTTTGACCCAGCTCTGGTCGTGTCTTTGACCAGCTGATTCATCCACCGACCCACCCATTCCCCAGAACAACCAACCAGCATATATTTGTTGCGTCCTGCTGGTCAGAGATTAGGTGAAGTCGGACTTTGTATGTTAAATCATGTTGCATAAGTTTTATTCTCGTAAAGTGAAAATGAAATCACTTCCACACTGAGTGCTGCATTAACCTGTATGCTATTCTGTGAACTTCTCTCACTTGTCATTTTACCTGAAAAAAAAATATTGCGACCAATTCAGTTCTTCCATTAGAGGCTGTGTTCTGTCTGAGTCTCTGGAAATCCCAAATAACGAAGACCTTTGTTTTGCAGTGAAATATATTTTTAATTTCTCCAAGGCAAGGTGGTGAATTATTCACAGAGCTTTGTTCCTCTCCTGTTTTCACAGCACAACATTTTAAAGTATGCAAAGCTTTGGACTGAGCTCTGATTTTGGACAGCCGACCCCAGATATTAGCTCAACAGGGGAGAGTGGGGGCAGGGAAGGGAAGAGATTGACTGTTGATTGAGCGCAATGTGCCAGAAACACAGTGGTCCTTCTCACGTCGTCATTTCATTCATTCATTCATTCATTCATTCATTCATTCATTCATGGAAGAATATTTCTGAAGGGCCCCCTCATGCAATGGGAGAGAAGGGAGGTGGTAAGTTGTAGTGAACGAGAGGGCAGGCTCTGTAGTTGGGTCGCCTGGGTTCCAACCCTGCCTTCTGCTCCTCCCCAGGTTCCTGTCGCCTTGCCAAGTCCCACTTCCCCTAAGCCTTGGTTTTCCCTTGTGTAACTAGAAATAATGATAGTACTTAATTCACATTGTAGGGATTAAATAAAATGATGCATCAGAAATATTTACTGAGGCCTTAACTGATGTGGCTCAGTGGATTGAGCACCAGCCTGTGAATTGAAAGGTCACTGGTTTGATTCCAGGTCAAGGCACATGCCCATTGCAAGCCAGGTCCCCAGGTTGGGGCGTAGGAGATGCAACTGATGGATGTTTCTCACACAGCTGTTTTTCTCTTCCTCTCTTTCTCTTCCTTTCCCTCTCTCTAAAAAATAAACGAAAAATCTATTTAAGTGTTCAGTGCAGTGTTTGTCACCTAACAAATTTTTGCTATTATTATTATTAATATTATTATTGCTATCGGTTTAATGGGGCTAAGGAACTTAGGGACTCAGGATTAAAGCCCATCCCTACCACTCACTGGATGAATGGGAGACATTGACAAATTAATTTTCCTGTCTGGATATGAGTTTTCCAGTCTAAATAGAAGGGGGGTGCAGAAAACTTTATTTCCGTAATTTTTCCTGAGAAGAACACCATATTTATTTAGGCAAAACACTTCGATAAGCTGTTTGAGGTGGCAAGCGCGTTCCTAAGGGCACACTCAGACAACAGCGAGGATCCGTAAACTGTCACATGTGGGACAAGCAAATGCTCTCATGGCTCCCGAGGGAGAGGGAAGTGGCAGAAAGTGGAGTGAGAAGGAGCAAGCGGAGGCAGCGGGAGGGCCGACCACTGAGACGTGGCCACGGGATCGTCAGCTTTGCAGTGAAGTCCCTTCAACTCCTAACATGCTTGGTGTGAGTGATTTTCTTATGGAAGGGGGTGAAGAGAAAATTTCGGGGTCAGGCTGACACACAGGGGTATCCGCTTCCATTACTCCCTTGGAAAATCATATTTTGACCCAAAGAAAGCCCTTGGATCAGAGATATCTGTGTGATGTGTATGATTAAGCTTACATGTATGCATAGACAGAGGTGTGCAAATATATGTACTCGAACATACATTAACCTATAGGGACGCATACATACACACTCAGCACATACACGCTTCTCATTGGACACATGCATATGAATGCAATGTCCACATATATGAGTCTATGTGAGTTTGCACATGCATGTAAGTGTGTGTATATTGCACAAATGTCTTTTTGTGCATGAGGCATCATGTTTTTGTACTTGTGTGTATGTTTGTGTCTACTCATTGTTTCCCACCCTGCATTTCGGGACATCTCTGCTTGCCTAAGAGCAAGACTGAGAATAAAGTCACAGGGGCTCAGAAGGAAGAGGATGAGGGGTGTCTGAGAAACCTCTAGTTCAGACGTCTCCAACCCCCATCTGGCAGCCATATCCCCTATTGACGCAAAAGGTCAAATGGTCGGCTCCCGCTTCAACCCCACCCCCATGAAAGTTGTGCTGCAGAGAGAGAGGCGAAGTCCCCTCGAGGACAGAGACTGAAGAAAGGCCTTTGTGGGGCGAAGAGGCAATTTGCAGGAATGCCCAAATGGGAAAGCAACTCTAAACAGAACATTCTCTTAACAAACAAGAAATTAAGTCTTAATAATGTAGCGAGAATCTCATTAACCCCTCTTGATCTAAGGTGTGCTGCTGGCAGTTCTCAGTCCAGAGGGAGCAGGCTTGTTTCACCTCCTCTTTCACAGGCCCCTTAGAGAGCCTGAGCTGACACTTGGAATGTTTATTGCCTCTGTTCTCACTTCTAACTTCTAGACTATTCGCCTGTTTAATCATTTACCTTTCCACCTATCTGTCTATTCATGTACCCAGTCAATCATCTCTTCATCCATCCATCCATCCACCCATCCATTTATCCTTCAAATGATGACCGAACATCTGCTCTCAATCTGGCCTAGGAGAAGCGGATTGAGTCCTTGTTCCCCCAGGCCACCACCCACCACTCCTGAACTCAAAGTCTCATTGTATATGAAGTCATTGTTAAGTCAGATCTATCTGGGCTTCTGTGGAGTTCAAAGGATGCAAGATCACGTCCTCTTGGATAACCAATGCAGGCTTCAAGGGAAACTGCAAACATGAGTGTCTTATTCTGAACCCAGCTCAGAGGCATAGGGCACCTGGAGATTAATTTTGATGATGTTGAATCTTCTCATTGGAAGATTACAGTCTAGTCACTGAGGCAGATATGTCAATAAATAAACAAACACTGTAGGGTTGGGTCATTTCCATATTCATTTGTTCATCCAAAAATACTGTGATAATTTGTTAAGTACATAATACATACCTATATTGTGCTAAGTAATAACAATGAAATGATGAAAGACTCTCTCATACTCCTGGACATCACAGTGCTTCTCTTCTAGTGAAGGAATCAGCTGTTGAACAAGCCATCACCAGAAAATGTGATAGGTGCTGTATCAGAGAAATAAGAGACGGTGGGAGCAGGGGGTTGGTGTTCTTATTCAGTTTAACAGTGGAGGATTCAGGGAAGACTTCTCGGAGACGGCATTGTCTTAGGTAACCTCTGAGGAATGAGTAGAAGTTAGAAGGAGAAAAGCAGACTTCAAACAATGAGAGAAACAGGGTGCATTTGGGCAGGATAAAGCATACCTAGAGAATGGCAGGGGGCAGCTGGAGAGATGAGACCAACAGGGCCCCGTATCCCACGTTAGCAACAGGGATTCAGGCCTCCTTCTTCCGGCTGCATCCCACTCTGTGCATCTCTGCACCTTCACTGTTCACCTGAGACATTGAAATGATCCCCATCTCTCCTTTCCTAGACCTACGCTGTCCAACAGGAACGAAATGTGTGTCACAGTGTGGGCCACACATGCCATTTTACATTTGCTCACACCCACATTTTTCAAAGTGGAAATAAAAAGGGGAGAATCAATTTAAAAATATATTTCACTTAACAATAGTAACACTTCAACAAGGAATCCATAGAATACACAACTGGATATTTCCTTTTTTTAACATTTGGAGATGTTTGCTGTGTAGCTTACACCTGCCACGCATCTCAGTTTGGACTGGCCATGCTTCATTGCTCAGTAGTCACACTTGGCTGGTGGCTCCTGTGTTGGACAGCAGGTGTCTAGTCACTTAGTGACTCAAGCATGGGGACAATGTCTTATTCACTTGTCACCCCAGTGCATGCCAAAATGCTCAGCACACACACAATGGCCAGTGCCTGCTGAACTAAACTGAATGGACAAACAAGCTCGTGACAGAGAGAGGGAAAGTGACCAGTCTCTCGTGGGGTTGGGGCAAGCTCACCGGGAAGGCGGTGTCTGAGCAGGTTCTCAGGGGTGTCTACAATTTGGCCAGGTCAAGGACAGAGAGGGGGTAGTAAGGGTAGATGACATGTGAACTGGGCCCAGAAAGCTGGATAGGACATCAGCAGTCAGATATTCAGGGCAGAGACAGAACAGCATTCCACGCAGGGAAAAAAAAAATCTGAGGAAAGCCTGGGAAGAAGATTGGTCAGAATAAATCTCGGGGGCAGAGGAATGGTCTGGGTAGGACAGGGAGAGAGACAGCACTGCAGAGACGGGTGGGAGGCGGCCTCTGGGGGCTCTGGCAATGGAACTGTGCTCTAGAAGCTGTCACGAAGGGATCCAAAGGCAGAGGAGTTAACCTTTGGGTCAGGACTGTGCCTACTGCTCTCGGTAGCCACTGCCCTTCTGAGAGTAAATTATTTTTCTCTTCGATTGAAAAAGCGATCGGCATGCTAAAGAAATTTCAGTTACCCTAGATTTCAGGCTTTGTCCTTAAAAACTACTGATAGTGTTTGGCCTGGCCTGCATGGCTCAGTTGGTTGGAGCATTGTCCCATAACCAAAATGTTGTGGGTTTGATTCCCTGTCTGGTTGCAGGTGCGTGTGACTCCTAGTCTGGACACATTCGATTCCTCTGGGTGGTTACAGGAGGCAACCAATCGATGCTTCTCTTTTGCATTGATGGTCTCTCTCTTCTCTTCTTTCTCCCTTCCTCTCTCTAAATGCAATGAAAAAAAAAAATCCTCTGATGAACATTTAAAAAAATGTGTTGATAGCATTTGATAGTGTTTCCTTGACTATCCTATTGTGTTGGGTTGATTAGATGTGAGGATGAATCTCACACAACTGGTAGTTTATGGTGATCAAACAGTGGTAGGTAGTCCTTCCATTGTGCTATGTGCCAGACAGGAGACAGGAGTTCGCTTAAGTGATGAACTAATGTACCCCTGCGACAACTGTATGAGGTAAGTTGTCACCCCCAATTAACACCCCAATTAACACCCCCAATTTTACACCTGAAGAAACTGAAGCAGGTGAATAACCTGATCACACAGCTGCTAATTCAAGTCCAGGGCTGCCTTGTTATTATTCCAAATGATTTGGGGTTGCTACAATGCACTAGACACTGGTACAGGGACTTTACATGTATTAATTAATTTTTTTCTTCTTGATAACACTATGGAGTAAGTGCTGTTCTCCTCCTAAGCTTGTTAATGAATAAACTGAGGAACAGAGAGTTTAAGGAACATCCCCAAGTTCACCGTTAGCAGAGGGTGAAACCAGATGCGCAATGGTCAGATCTATTTGGTGTATCTGGATCTTCCTGTCTGAAGTTCTGGTGAAATATCTTGTTGTGCAAAATAAAAGGCACCATAAGGAAGTGCTGTTGTTAATCAGTGCATATGCATGTGTTTCTAAGGATGCATAAGTTTACAGCTCTCTCTGTCTTTCCTCTTCCCCGTCCTGTACTGAACTCCCTTAGATGTAACCTCTTTTCCATCACACTCTCAGAAACACAGTGCCTGGTATATGTAGGTATTTAAGAATAGAAAAAGATGAATTAATTGCTTACTGACTACTATATGCTAAGCACTGGGCTTTGTACAAGGAATAAAGAGATAGCTGATATAGACAGTGTCTGAGTTCACAGAGCTGACAGTTTAGAATTTTCTCTATAATGAGCACATGATTTTTCCTTTCTGGATATCTTTCTGTAAACTATGTCTTTATCTACCTATCTATCTATCTGTCTATCATCTCTTTAGCCATTCATCCATCTATTCATCCATCCATCTGTCTGTCTAGGAAGGGGTAGCAGAAGGAGACCGAGAGAAGGGAAAGGAGGAAGGAAGGAGAGGAGAGAGATGAGAAGAGGCAAAGGAGGAGCTGGGTGTGATGAGTAAACACAGGATGAGCAGAAAGGAAGGGGAAAGGACTATCTATGGCACAGGTGGCAAACACAAGGCCCACGGGCTGAATCCAGCCCTCCACCTTGTTTTATGTGGCCCAGTACCTTGTTTCTACCTGGCAGGAGCACTGAGCTCTCACTTAACTGTCTGAGGAGTAGTTATGTTTATACAGTCCTAAAATTACATTTAGCCCTTTGAAGGCAACTGTGAGGCTGGTGTGGCCCCTGGTGAAAATGAGTTTGACATCCCTGGTCTATGGTAAATTCATCCATTTACAGAAGAGACTGTACCTCAGAGAGAGGAGCTGAGTCGTGAGATGATGCTGGTGAGAACTATGAAGTGGGTTAGTAGGGACCGCACTTGATGACTAGGAGTTTTTCCATGATCCTCGTCTCAGAGGACTTGGCTCTTACAGTCACCTAGGGACTATTTCTCTTTCCCTGTGCTCTTGATTTTCAGTGGTAGAAGGAAATTTGGGCAAATTAGTGCGAGGTTGGAGGGTGTTTTACCTTCCACATTCTGGAGCTGTTCCTCTAGCCCCAAAGCTGGATAGCCTGCCTGAGTGTCTTTCCTTTCCATGCAGGGGAGGAGGCCTTGACCATGTACATGGACAAAAGTCGCCTCGACAGGAAGTCAGGGAACACCACTCAAAGCGTTGAAGCTCTGCACCAGCTTGCATCATCCTACTTTGTTGACCGTGATGGCACCATGAGGAGGCTCCATGAGATCCAGATATCAACTGGAGCAATCAAGGTACAGCTTGAGGGTGGGTTGGGGTGGCAGGTTCCTAAGACAACAGCGCTGCAACCCAGGTATTCTGAAAGTTGATGGGCAGATACGATCCCTGGCTTCATACCCATGTATCTAACAGTGTACCCTGACAGCCATTCTGACTGATGTTGTCAAGTGCCCTGTAATACATGAGTCCTGTCATTAGTGTGGTCATTGCTACTGATTTACGGGGGCAGCTCCAGCTATGGCCACAGCATAATTAGCAACAGTCCTCTCCCAAATGCCTTAAGTTCTCCTCTGTGAATGATTTTCAGGCTGTCTTCCTAAGTGAAAAACTGGAGCAACAATGGGTACATGATTTTCCCAAAGTCACAGAGCTAGCAGGAGTCAAATTACTGAATTACAGTAATTTTTTAAGCACTTGTGTTTTTTTTATTCCCTTCTCCCATGTCACAGATGGAAAACTGTAATCCAGGGGTTAATACCCTTGCTCAGAATTTCACAGAAAGAGAGAGAGAGAGAGAGAAAGAGAGAGAGAGAGAGAGAGAGAAACCTTCACAGAGACTGGAACTCTCATCTCTAGACCAGGAGTCTTTGAATATCTTCTGTAAAGGGCCAGATAATAACTATGTAAAGTTTCGCACATCATATGGTTTCTGTTGCTACAAGATCATTCTACTGCTGTTGCCCCGAAATCAGCCATAGAAGATATGTAAACAACTGGGTGTGGTTGTGTCCCAATAAAACTTTATTTACAAAACACTTGCTCCTGCTTATGCACACCAGGCTCATCTACACCAGCGCTAGCCTGTAGACCTTTCCAAGGTGACAAAAATGCCCTATCTCTGTGCTGGCCAAGACAATAGCCACTAGTCATTTGGGATCATGGAGGTCTTGAAATGTGGCTACTAAGCAACTAAATTTGTAGGTTTTTTAATTTTAATTAAGTTTAATTTTAATAGCCACACTAGATAAAGCAGCTATAGACTTTTAATTAGGTGACTTACAGCACAAGAATGTTAAAAAAATACATTTCATTTTAAATGCAATAAATTCAGGGATCAACTTTATAACGAGTATAAAGGAGGACATTTTTGGTATAATTGATTAGTTCTTCTGAGGGTTGCAATGCAAATTTTTTGCATCTGACTATTTTTACAACCAGATTATATCTGCTTTTTACTTCTCAATCTCCAGACATTTTTTTTTCTGAATAAAATGTAGACCTAGCTTTATATTAAGACTTTCAAAGATATCTCTAGGGAAAAAGTGTGTATGTGTTGGGCGGGGGAGCAGTGAAGAGGGGAGACTCAGGCAGATGAGTCAGAAATTGACCAAAGCAAGAGAATAGTGTGGGAGGAGAGAGTTACTGAGGAGGGAGCTAGGAAGAGGAGAAATAAATCAGATCAACAAACAAAGAGCCCCTTCTCTGAGAAGAATCGCCTCTATTGGGGGGATTTTGTTGTTAGGGAACTCGGCACAGGGAGACGGATCTTTATGAAGCCATCAGAGTCACAGCGAAGCAAAGGCCTGGTTTTTATTATCACCAAACGGTTCTCCCCCCACTGGACAGGGTGAGGAATTGAGATATTGAGGCCTGTCACGAGAGAACGCAGGCTGCCTCCTTCAGAGGCCTTTGGCAGAGAAAGCGCCCAGAGGCCACTCCAGAAGCCATTCTTACAGGACCACAGCTTTCCCCACTCAGTCCAGGACTTCAGTTTTTCTCGACGTTTCTTGATTCTCCCTCCAGCCTCAGCTGACTAGCAGGGGCCTCACTACCATCTGGGTGTGACTCAGGAGCTGCCCCAGGTGGGGAAGTTTTGCCCATGATTCCCTTTTCCTGGGTCATCCCTCATTAACGACTATGTTCTCACAACTGTGTTATCATTCTGTTCAAAAAAGAATAAATCATTCGTTAAGGACTCCAAAGCTAATGGCCCTCCATTATTTACCATTTCCTAAGTGCTAAACACTTCAAACATACAATCCCTTTCCCCACTGAGGTGGCTGAGTATTACCAGCGTTTTATAGATGGGGACGTTGAGGCTTAGAAAAGGAAGTTACACACCCTAGCCCTCTCAGCTAGAGAAAGGCGGAGTTGGCACTTGGAGATCCCTGGGGCTGTTCCCCAAGCCACCACTTCCTACGGCACCCGCTGCTCTGTCTTTGTAGTTGGGGGAAGATCTCACTACGATTCTGCAGTGCCTGTGTGCAATAATGGGAAGTGAAGGCGCGTGGGATGACGAAACCTCTTCTCATACTCAACTAGTCCTGATTCAAAGTTAGCTTTTTGAATAGGCATCCACCTATTATCCACCGCCTCGCTTATGCTAAGACGATGTTTTGGGAACTGTAGGATCTGGATGTTTTGTTCTGTGGTGGTGTTGATTATGCTCCTCGCTGAAATGTTTTTAAAAATGAGGATAGTTTTATTGTTCTTGCCTAATAATAGTGCCCGTGGACGTAATAAATTGAAGAGACTTTTGGCAGTAAGATGCTCGTTTTCGAGTGCACGCCATGTGTTAGGCACCCACGCCCATCATGTCTAGTCTCACATCCTCTTTGGAAAGCATTTACTAGCTTCAAGTTACGGAAGTTAAGTGACTTCCTTAGGTCACAGAGCAAATAAATGGACCAGCCAGGATTTAACACCGATTCTCTCCTGATTCTAAAGCCCATGCTATTGAAATGTACTCTACTGTTAGCTTACTAGTTCATATAATACGTAAAGCAGCTTTGTGAAGGGGTACCGTGAACAGAAGCTGGGCACTTTGGCTCCAGACTACCTGTTTGATCAGTGTGCTAGCTTGTCATCTGCTTGGAGACAGCCAGGCCTGGTCCTTGGCCTGGGGCAGATGGCTTTCTCTGATGGCTTTGCTCTGCTGGGGGCCAACCCGTTGCAGGGTTTGTCCCATACCTGGGCGTGTTTCTCTCACATGTGTCACCCTTAATGTCCCCTCCAGGTCACAGAGACACGCACTGGGCCTCTGGGCTGTAACAGCTATGACAATCTGGACTCTGTGAGTTCTGTCCTTCTGCAAAGCACCGAGAGCAAACTTCATCTTCAAGGTAAGTGTTGGTGGCGATGGGGTGGGGTGGGGCAGAGGGCGGAGGGAGAGGTGGTCTAGGGGGAGGCATGATGTGCAGGGAGAAAGAAGTAGATGAAACTCAGGGAAACCAATGAAAACTAAGACAGTCATGATACAATTACAAATTTTTAATATAGACAGGACATTAAATTCATGGTTATTCCATTCAGATATTAAGAATGGAAATGTGAACTTTACCTGATTATTTTGATAAAAATATCTAAAAGGTGTTATTTATAATTCCTTCAGATCTAATATATATTATAGTTTTATATTATATCATCTGAACTTCCTACATTATGGTGTTTGATTTTCAATGTACTTTGGCAGCTGTTACTTGAATTCTAAGAGCGATAGGGCAATTTATAAAATTTTTAGTTCTATGTAAACTTCTTTCCCCTTATTCGTTAATAATTTGTGGTTTTCTGTATATCCACCCACACGCACACAGTGTTTGTGCATGTGTGTGCACTTGTGGCAGAGTTGACTAATGAGAACACTCAGTGCTGTCTGGAGTGTAGAGAGACATGCTCTTACGCATTGCTAGTGAGAATGGAATGACTAGAAGGATGAATCTGTTGCTCCCTGGAAATATTTGTGTTTGTTTAGTGTCTGTTATGTATCAGGTCCATGCTAGTTGCTCCATGTGTACTCATGATGTTAGAATAATACACCGTTTCAAATAGTAATTTTAGCCTTATTAATTCATCATAAAGTGGAGGGGAGATTGTGGGGAAAAATTAACAAGGCTCTAAGTACAGATAGTGCTGTGTTAAAAAGCATAATTTATAACTGAAAAACAATGTAAAAAATCTCAGTTTTGCACATGAGGAAGCTAAGTGAATTAATGTGCTATTCATACAACATAACATTAAGTAGGTACTAAAATGTTGTTTATAAAGAATTTCCAGGTATATGTGACAATGATTTGATATAATGTTAATTTAAAAATGGGTAGTTTCTGAGGGAATGTACGGCATGACGGTATAAAAGAATAAAAGAAAATAATATTGCAAGGATATGAGCTGAGACGTTAAAAGAGGTTACCTCTGGGTGGTTTAGGTTATAGATGATTTACGTTGGGCTTGCGGTGCCTTTTCTAACTTTTCTGATCATGTATTAACTTTATAGTCAGAAAAAGAAATTGCCTGCTTTAACTTTGAGCAGACTAAAAATGTGACCTTCTGGAAAGGTATATGATAAAGGTGATTGTGAATGTCAGTGGGAGGAAAGTTGGGTTGAGATTGGCAGGTAGAGCTAAGCAGAGCTTAATGTGACTTTTATATTCTGGTTCCTTGGCAACTGCTTGATTCATGCTCCCGTTATAGAAGATGGTTGGAAAATGGTTCGGGGAGAGCTTGGAAGTGTCACTGGGGAACAATGAATGAAAGTCCTCGGGGAAACTCAGGCCAAGAAAGTGGTTTAGTGTTAAAACAAAACATACCCTCGGATACGGGAAGAATAACCCTACCTCTTTAGTAGAGAAAAGAGTAGACAGGTGAGCTTGGTAATGCCTAGTAGGAGAGTCAGAACTGCCTTGGGCATGCTAGCAATACTAGTTTGTTCCTATGATGCCCCACAGTGACCTCAAGGTGCCAGCAGGCTTTGAATCCAGGAAGTTCGGCTCAGTCTGCATTGATCCCCCTGCTGTGCTGTTAGAGGAGGAAAGAGCTGTAACTCATAATTGGAATATATTTAGAACGGATTCACAGGGTGTTACTGGGAAGTTATTCAGATCACGGGGACATTTAGAGAGGCTGATTTACCATGAAACTAATGAAGCTTGAGGTCTAGGGTCCCTCACCTTTTAAGTCCTCAGACTTTCTCATTGTAAATATGCACTTTCATATCTAATCTTAAGTTAGTGTTTTCATGAAGCAACTAAGGTATAAGTCTTAGTCCCCCAAAACTCAGGTCTGCCATTGGTTACATGATAGACATATATTATTCAGAAAAAAGGAGGTGAGAGCTTTGTCTTATTCTAGATCCGTCAGAACACACCTGGAGGGTTGGATTCAGGTCTGTGCATCCAACAGACCACCCAAACTACCATCAAGAAACTACAGTGTGCCTGAAGGAAAATGTCTTATGATAAACTGCTGAGGAGGGTTGACTGGGAGCAAGAGGACTCGACTGCAGATACCTGAAGGATTATCTTGCAGAAAAGGATAGTCAAACTCATTAATATGGAATAAATGGGTTAAACCTGGTCTACTTAGAGGAAACTACAAGGACCCCAGCTTTTAACTGAGATAAAATAGATTTCAGTTTAAACTCAGTATAAAATAGATTTTCTAATGTACAAAGCTAGAATGGCCAACTGAAGTGTATAGTGACTCTCTGAGTTATAAATGGATGACATTTGGTCAAAATGTTATTTAATGATGATTATTTAATCATCATTCCCTTGGATGCAGTGATTGAAATTAGTGGTTTTTAAGACCTCAATAGCAGCATTTCTAGTGTTTTATGAAGTTTTTCTTGAGACTGGTTATGTGCCAAACCCAGTGTTATACCATGGGCATTGGAACACAGATCAGTTTGTTTCAACTCACTATATATAGGGTGGGGCAAGGATCCATTTACAGTGGTGAGTACATGAAACACAGTTTATTCTTGTGTTATTATTTATTAATTATTGTACTATTTCCCATAGGAACAACTGTAAACCTACTTTTGCCTGCCCTGTACCTATTTTTTAAGGAACCAAATTAGCGTCGAGTTCGGCACAAGGATACAGGAGTAGACAAGACTCGGTTTCTACCCCAAGGACACACACAATTTAACAGAGAAGATGGATTCAAACAACAATAGGCATAGTGCATTGCAATGGAGAAAAATGTGAGGGTTTTACAATACCAGCGAGCATGGGGAGTTCATTTACCAGGGAGTCAGGAAAGTTTTCTTGCTAAAAATGATGCAAGGATGAGACCGGAAGGATGAAGATGAGGGCAGTGGCATGGGTATGCAGGCAGAGTCTTAATGAAGGGGCGCTTGAAGAACTGAAAAAGTGTTTAAGAGGTTAGAGCTGAGACATCAGTGGTGAGAAAGACAAAGTAATCCTTCACATCCTGGAAGGCCTCTGCAGCACGTTAATGAGTTGAACATTAATTTGACAATAATGGGCACCATGGAAGGGTTTTCGAAAAGGAAGTAGCCGGAAGAGATTGATCTTTTGGAGGACCATGCTAGCTTTTGCGTGTGGCCAATTAATTAGAGAAGGATAGGTTACAGACTGGCGACCAGTTAGAGGCTATTGCAGTACTTAAGATGAGATGTCAGAAATTTAGACATGAAGGTAGCAGTGGGGGTGAGAAAAATAGGCCAATTTTAGAGTTATTATACTTAGAAGGCATCATGACCAGGATTTAGTAAAAAGATCATGAAGAATTTAGATAATTGAGTGAGTAGAGTGTGGGAGTGAGATAGAGAGGATGGACAGGAAGATACATATGATTCGAGGTAATATATAATAGAGATAATGAGAGTAATACATACTATTATGGAAGTACAGAAGAGGGAGTAATTGATTCTGTCTGCCTAGGTAGAGGAATCTTGGGGAAAAAATGATACTGAGGGAGAATAATCTTCCGGTGCTGGAAGGTAACAGAAGAAAGCTTCTTAAATATAAGACAGAGGAGTATCTCTTGACTTTGCAGTATTCTGATATTTATTCAGCAGAATCCAAAAAGCACTAAGTGTAAGAGAAAGATTGATAAATTGAACTACATTGAAATTAAAAATTTCTGTTCCTCAGAAGCTGCTATTCATAGGATGAAAATGCAAGCTACTGAGTAGAAGGAAATACCTGTGATATACGTATCTGACAGAGAAGTCTTTGCAAAACATATAAATAACTCCTAGAACCAATAAGAAAAAGACAGACAATCCAGTAAGACAAGAGAATGGGGAAAAGATAGGAAAAGGCACTTCACAAACAAGAATAGCAACATAGCAAAGAAACATTTGAAAAGGTAATTAACTTTACTAGTCCTCAGCAAATGTAAATTAAAACCGCAGTTCAATATCATAACCCCTCAATCAGTCTGGCCCAAATGAAAAACACCGGCAACATCAAGCAGTGATAATGCATAGCCACGGGAACTTAACACCCATTGCAAGGGGGAGGGGGAATAAGTGAGCACGACTGTTTTGAGAAACCCTTTTGCAGTATTTACTAAAAACTCGGTATGCCCTCATCATCCCACCTAGCAACTACAGCTCTCCTAGGAATACACGCAGCAGAAACGTTACCTATGTTCACCAAAAAACGTGGATGTTCATAGCAACTTTATTCAAAATTTCCAAATGGAAGTAGGCCCAAATGCCCATCAGCAAGAAAATAGATAAATAGTCATATGTTCACATAATGGGCTACAACACAAAAATGAGAACAGAATAGATACTCTTGCATGAAACAGTATGGAAGGATCTCATGGAGAGAACATTGAGTAAAAGAGCCAGACACAGATGAGTGCACACAGAATGATTCCATTCCATTACAGCTCAAAACTAGTAAAAACAATTGCATCGTTTTAGAATCCATGGAGTTAGGGAGGACCAGTGATGTTTCTAGAAGTGCTGGTGATGTTCTGCTGCTTGATGTGGGTGGCAGCACATGGGTGTGTTTTACTTTGTGGACACACATAGAGCTGCACACGCGTGATGTGCATCCATATGTTTCTGTATATGTAATATGCAGCTAGTAAAAAATGTATTTAATAGCGTCCTCCATCTTGACATCTCCTGGAAATAAAAACATGAATGCCGCAGGGACATCAAAAAGCAGCAGGTGGTCCAGCCCAGCAGTCTGCGTGCACTGAGGCTGGGTGGCAGATCCTGTTTATTCAGCTCTTCCTTATGAGACAGGGACTGTGCCAATTTATTGTCATTATGTTTATTTTAACTCATACTTGTTTATATTACATAGTTGTATTGATTACAGTTTTAATCCTCACAGCATCGCTATGAAAATGGCGTAACTAACATCCCCGTTTTGTAGGTGAGGAAGGATGGCAGAAGGGGCAACTTCAGAGCTTCTTCTCCAAACAGCGTTGCTCTCTGTTCCTTTCCCAGTTCCTATGAACGAGGCTGGGAGGGGGGTGGTCGGCAGAGGTTCACTTTGGCAGATAGGGATGATCATGAATGACACTGTAATGCAATTTACCTTGTGGCATTTCATCAAAGCTCCACAAAACAGGGCAAAGATAAGGATAAATAAATAGGAAAGAGAAGGAAGAGGATTACAGGAGACTAAAAGCGAGGGAAAAAATGGATCATAGAAATAATCAGAGGCTATTAGTAGCCAAAGAAGCAACAGCTTCTAGTAGTAATAATGCTAACAGCATAATGATAACTTCTTGTTTTTATACTTTTCTCTCCAAGAAGCCCATTGAGCATTTTACCGACATTGTCATGTAATTTAATCAAGTATCCATCCGGTGAGGATACAGAGAGCAGAGCTCTGCCTCAGTGGCTCACTGATGTGGAAAGGGTGGAAAGGGATGCAGAAAGAATATTTTGCTGAAACCTAGGGATGATCCAGATATTTTTTCATTCATACATTCACATATTTATTTAGCAATATTTGTTGAACATGAACTCTATATCAGATACTGATTTAAGAGCTGGTTATATAGCAATTCATGAGCTAAATCTCCATGATTTTGGAGCTGATATGTAGTATGTGGGGGCAGCAGACATAAACAAGTGAACAAAGAAATATATTTTCTTTATACTCAGAGACAGTGAGGGAACAGGTCATGCAGGGATTTGTGGTCCATGGAAAATACCTTAGATATTGCTGAGGTTTAAATGAGAAGCCACTGCAAATGCAGACAGTGGAGTAACTTGACCTGACTTGTATTTTAAGTGAATCACAATGCCTGTTGACTAGAAAACTATTGAGGGAAAGAACACATACAAGGAACCTAGTTAGGCAGCTTCTGTGTATATCAAGATGAAGAAAACTGGTGGCCCTGACCATGACAGTGGCAGTGGGAGTTGTGAGAAGTGATTGCATCATGGATATATTTTTAAATAGTGCTGACCTCATTATTCAGAAGTGCACTGAGAAACTTGTGAGTGCAAGAGGAAAGATGGTGATCCCCAAATTTTGCCTGAGTCCATTCAATGATAAGATTGCCTTGTTGATATGGTGAAGACTGGGGGAGGGGTAAGTTTTGATGGGACATGAGGAATAGGGTTTGTACCTAAATTTGAGAAGTCTATTATATATACAAGTATATATGTGGAATGTGCATTTGAAAAGTCAGAGGAGAGAAGCCAAGACATAAATTAGCATAGAGATGATATTTAATGACGTGAGATTGGATAGATTACCTTGGAGAAAGTGTAGTTAGAGAAGAGAAGGAATCCAGTGATTGAGCCATGGAGAGTTTAATATTGAAGGGTTGGGATAATGGGATGATAATGAGGAACAAGAAAAGAAAGCTCAGAAGTGGCCAAGGAGGTGGGAAGAGATCCAAGAGGGTGTAGTATCTTGGAAGCCAAGTATAAAATGTTTTTCCAAACTGAGATCCTGGTCAACTGTTAGAAATGCTGCTGATAGGAGAATTAAGATAAGGACTGAGAACTAAGCAGTGGATTTAGCAACATGAGGTTGTTGGTGATCTTGACAAAAATGTTTCAATGGAGTTATAGAAATCAAAGCCTAAGTTGACTGTGGGCTAGAGGAAATTAAAATGGAGGACATGAAGGCAAGTGATACAGCCAACCACAGGGCAGTGTTGCAGTGAAGGGCACAGTAGCAGAAGGTGATGTGGAGTAGGGGAGCTTTTCTCCTTTTTCAATATGGGAGCAACTAAACTTATATGCTGATGGAAATTATTATTTAGAGAGGGAAAAGTTGATTCGACAAGAAAGAGGGATGGCTTTAAGCTCCAAGTTCAGCAGACGAGAGTAAATAGGGTCTTTCGTGCTAATGTAATTATTTGCCTTAACTAAGAGAGCCTGCTAATTTATCTACAGTGATGGGAGGATGGAAGGACCTAGGGGTTCAGAGGTGGCTACAGGTCACAGATGTGGTAAGGAGGGCATTTCCTTGAACTTTTCTTCCGATTACTTTTCATAAATTTAAGTTGCATCTCTGAAATTAGCATGTTTCTTGTATCTAATGGCATGTCATAGTTTAATTAGCAGGCTGTTTTCATCCTAGTGTGCATAAAACAATGATTTGTCTCACAGTGAATGACATCTTAGTTTCAATGGCATATGATATTTTTGTAAATGAAAAGAAAAGCAGTGGGGTCACTAGCCAGTTCTCAGCTTCTCAAAGAGGAAGTTGAATGGAAAGAAGGTAAAGATCTTTAAGAGACGGGAGGTTAGGCAGTGAGGGGGGTGGGATGAAAGGCTGGTAAGATGAGGAGGCATCATCTACTTCCTGCACCTCCAGGCAGGGCCCCCTGAGGCTGGTGTGTTTTAAGAGCCTCCTTCTAATTATTCATGTCCAAATGGTCCATTTTACCTATTTCCCTTGCTAATCTCAAATTATTTCTCTTCTTCCTCCTTCTCCTTCCTTCCTTCCTCCTCCTTCATTGTAATCCTTCTCATTTTTCTTTTCCTCTGTCTCTGCTTGAAATCTCAGCTCCTTCGAGACTAGGCTCTATCTCCTGTCACTCATGCATCCAGAATCCTTTCATGCCTTGAGTGACCTTGGTCCTCTCTTTTATCAAGTTCAGTTCATCTTCCAGTGCTCAGCACTACCGTCCACCCATATCAGAGATCCTTCCTTCGGCACCCACTCCTTGGTTCAGCTTGGCCCCCATCATTCCTCCCTTCCATGGACCACACAGTCGTTGCCAAGCCAGCCTCCACGATTCTCACCCTTCCTACTGTCCATCCCCATCACAAACACAAATGTGATCTTCTTAAAATCAAATCCAATATGGTCACATTCCTGCTTAAAACCCTTCACCTTTTCTGTAGAGATTTTGGTATAAATTTTAGACTTCCTAACTTGGCACCAGGCAACCTAATCAAACCTTTGCCTAATAACTTCTTGTCTTTGTCTTATTCTGCATTCCAACACATACTCATATCTTTACTCTGGATCTATGGAATTTCTTACACTTCACTATAGGCATCTTTTTAAATTATTATTTTGTATTACTTTGTACCTTCGCACATCATCTCTTAAATTTCTGGACTTGCGCTTTTTCCAAGAAAGCTTCTCTTACCTTCTCTGCCCACCTAATAACCTTATTAGGCACCCTGCCCACCTTCTTCTCTAGAACTTCTCTCTCTCTCTCTCTCTCTCTCTCTCTCTCTCTCTCTCCCTCTATCAAACACACACACACATGATCATTCTATATTATCAGTATGACTCTCCCATTGAAGTGTGAATTCCTCAATGGTAGGGACCCTCTCTATCTCTAGAAGAACGTATAGAACCTGGTACATAAACAGTGCTCAGAGTATTATTTTAAAATTTATTTATGAATGAATGAATGAATAATTATATGAATGAATTGCCCAGAACATAGTGAGTTCTGTTTTCTTGGAACTTTTACACTTCTTATCCCACATTACACTGGATCCAGTTCAGCCTAGTAACCGTTTCCTGAGGACCTACTGTGTGCTGGCCACTATGCTACCTTGCACGGATAGCAATCTTTAAAGTACATGTGCCCCTTCTATGGAAGTAGCTGTTATATCTTCCAGGAAGGGGCCATGTTCTCTAAATACCGCCGCTTCTGAAAAACCTCTTTTAAGACCTCTTTTATTGTATGATTTTTTTTTTTTTACTCATCTTGCAACACATTCAGTTGTGTTTTGGCTTTATTTTTTCTCTTTAAGAGAGGGTTGCACCTGCCAACTTTCTATTTCATCATATTCAGCACAGCGCCCTGGACATAGGAACTCAGTACACATTGCTGAACTGAATTTTTGTGCGTGATTGGTGCTAAAGTGAAACTAGAAGGAGGAAGACTAGGAGGAGGAGGAAAGGGGGGAAAAAGGAAGGAACAAAAAAACAGAAAGCAGGAAAAAGGATAGAGGAAAGGAAGAGAGGGAGGGGAGAGAGGGGGAGGAGAGGAGGGAGGAAGAGGAGGAGGCCCAGGGAGAGAAGTGGCACAAACAGTCTCTCCAGTAGCTACACACCACAGATGGAGTGAAGACGATAATCTTCAACATCATCTTGCAACGAGAGATAGAAAGAAAGGCACAGAGAGCGTAGAACTGTTTGGAAAGAACACTTTTTGAGCTGCTGCTTCTTCTTAGACATGTGTTGATATCCACTCGTCAATGTGTCTCTTCCAACTAATGAAGAGATAGGGTTTATCTTCCCCATTATTCAGAGGATGAAACTTAGGCTCAGAAAGGTAAAATCTCTTTCCCAAGGTCCTCCAGCTTTCAGTTCTTAGTCACCTGGGCTCCTAAGGCTACTTCCCTTCTCCGGAGGAGCTCTGAATTAGTACAACACATTCTAGATGCGGGTAGGATGGTAATATGTCCCTGCCTGACTGTAGTAATAGAGGAAGAGGGGACAGGACATGAGCAAGTCTCCTTTTCATAAGCCTTTGCCTCCCTACACTCCTGTCACTGAATGTGGCCTTTTGATCCCAGAGCGAGCCACTGAGTGGCTGTGGCCAGTGCACCTTGGGATGAGTCCTTCTTAGAATCAGCCCAGAGTTGCAGTCAATGGTTTATGACGAAGGTCCTTCCTGGCTCATTAGCAGGGGCCTGGGAGGCACTGATGGGAATCCTCATTTCTGCCTTCCCGTGATTCCCTCTGTTGGATAAAAGAGCAGCGCCTCTGTGCCAACGGGGTTGCTGGCTTCCACCCAGCTGCAGGCAGCCAAATATTGGTTTTCCTTTATGAGCCAAGGAGTAAGTACTCTGTTCTCTGTGTCATCAGAAGGGAAAGTAGAGTTCCTCTTGAAGAGTAGACTGAAATGTCAGTTAAAGACTCAACCAGAAAACAAACAGAATGGGGAGCTTCGGGAGAGTGCATTGGGTAGTGATAAGAGTTTGGACTGGTTAATGAAGTCTTTGAGGTTCTTTGGGACTGTAGTCTGCAAAATGGGAATAAAAACACCTCTGCCTTGGAGCCATTATTTTTCATTTAAATAGAACAATATGTAGAAAGCCTCTGACCAAAAAACCAAGGGGGCTGGTAAAAAAATAATAATCATGGCTACAATTTACTGGATAATTCTCACATGCCAGGTATAGACCTCATGTTTTAATATTAGCATCTCATATATGCCTCAACACAGATCCATTTTCCAGATTTCAAAATTGAGGCTCCCAGAACTTAACTATCTTGTAGGCAGCAGAGCAAGAATTTGAACCCAGGTCCACTCAACGCTGGTGCTCTTAGACTATACACTATATTGTTTATCAACCTGAAACATATAAATTGTAATCATGTTTTTTATTAGGGAAAGGGTTATAGGTTCTGCTAGTTACTTCAGAAAGTCTGAAGTTTTCCTAAAATGACGTGCCAACTTATATACATGGCTAGGTATTCCATTTCTGTAGCTATTCGCAAATTCTCCAGAGGATCCAGAACTGGAACAGATCAAATGTCTTTGTAACAGACTGTTAGGGAGGTCTTGCAACATTCTGGGTGCACAGGGCTATAGGAGGTGCTGCCTCTAACCTGGAGAAATCTGGAATCAACTGGCGACTCAAGACTTAGACTTGTACAAAGAGGTGGAAATTCTGGTGGAGTATAGGCTGATGTTGAGAGGAGGGATCTCAGGGGACTTACCTCTTGGTGTGTGGTCATTTGAGGCCATCCCCTCAATAAAGTCTTGGCTGAGTACTTGGCAGGGAGATCCTGCGTGGTACATGGTCAGTGTGGCGATATGATCTCCTTTAATCACTGTGTCCCATTCAGTTCTTCATTGAGCTCATTAATTGTGCAGAAACCAGGCACCAAGGTGCCAAAAACGGAAATAAATCACGTGTGGAAGTTAATTCATTGACTCTGATAGACATGGTACCAGTATATTTTTTAAGATTGTTAAGTCAATCCTTATTCCCCGCTTCCCCAGATCATCTCAGTCAGAAAGAAGCTCTCCTTTGGCACTGCAAACAGCAGTTCTGATGTGCCTTTATTATATTCTCAACGCATTCCACCTTGCGTTATGTGCACAATTGTGCATATTTGCTACTAAATTGTAATTAAAAGACCCGAGAGAAGAAACCATATCCTCTTTTACTTGTTTATTATCTACTTATTCTTAGTTCCGTGTTTCGTTCTTAGTAGGTACTCCATAAATAGGTCTGATTTAAATTTATTTGAACTGTCAAATCAATTTGTTTTGAATCTTTTAGTTTTTACTGTGGTAAAATATACATGACATAAAGCTTATTTAACTGTCGTAAAATGCACAGTTCAGTGGCATTCAGTATATTCACACTGTTGCGTAACTATCATCGCTATTTAATTCCAGACCTTTATTGCCACCCCAAATGGAAATTCTGTGTCCATTAAACAATCATTCCCCATTCCTCCCTTTATTCAGCCTCTGGCAAGTACTAGTCTGCTTTCTGTCTCTATGGATGTGCTTATTCTGGGTATTTCCTATAAATGAAATTATACAATAGGTATTTTTATTGTCTGGCTTCTTTAACAAAATGTTTTCAAGGTTCATCCATGTCGTAACATATATCAGTACTTCATTTTTTTCATGGCTAACTTAAATTTCACTTTATGGTTGTGCCACATTGTGGTTACTAGTCAGGGTGGTGGACACTGAGGTTGCTTCCACCTTTGTGAAATTATGAATATTGCTCTTATGATCATATGTGTGCATGGTTTTGTCTGAATACCTGTCTACAAATCTTCTGGGTATATACCTTAAGAGTGAAATTGCTGAAGAATATGATAATTCAATTTTTTAAAAAATATTTGGCACAACAAGCTTATTCTGCAGTAGATCACAAGCTTGCACTGTTAGCTTCCCCTTGGGTAACTGCCAGGGCGTTGCTATGTGACTTGTGGTGCTGTCCTGTGGGAGATGCACACTTCTCAGCTGGTTGACATTGGACTTGGCCATAGGATTTGCTTTGGCCAAAGGAGTGTGAAAGGACAAGATGCATGCCTCATCTTAGCAGACACTTCAGATATTACCTTGGCTTCTGCTCTTTTCTCTCTGTTATCTGAATCGCATATACCTGCGGAAGGCTGCTCCTTCAGCCTAGATCCTAAGAGGAGAAGGCTTCTGGGAAAAGAGTCAAAGCCCAGCCAACATGAAACATGAGCAGTAAACAAACCTTTGTGGTTATAAGCCACTGAGATTCTGGGGTTATTTATTTGCACACAGTAACTCAACAAAAGCTTGGTGCTCCTGGAGCACTGGATTAAATGGCAGAAACCACATTCAATTACTTACTGCAGGCCTTCTCAGTGCCTTAACTGTGCTAATGTGGACTATGAGTCTCAAGAGGTGGATTAAATACAGAGTTTCCCAACTGTATTTGATTCTGGGTACATTTGCCGATTTATGTTTCTATGGCATACAACTTGGCTAATGCCTGACTATACATGTCATTTGGGTTCATTCCTATCCCCTTGACTCATGAGGTCAGAAATCACGTCTTATTCATTTTCCATATCTATAGCATCTAGGACAACACTCAACTTAGTAAAGTGATGAGGAAAAGGTCTTTCCAAATAATTGCTGAATTGAGCGGTTTTA
The DNA here is from genome assembly GCF_014824575.4 of Sturnira hondurensis. Lineage (NCBI taxonomy): Eukaryota > Metazoa > Chordata > Mammalia > Chiroptera > Phyllostomidae > Sturnira > Sturnira hondurensis. Next base: position 5,031,247 of record NW_028083079.1, on the reverse strand, counting down.
TTTTTGCACACCTACTAGGATCTACCACTGTGCTTGGTATCCTTAAGAGAATGCAGAGAAATATTTTTAAAAATAGCTGTAGTCCCCAAGAATCATGATTTATAGCTATGGATGCAAAACAAATATGTGCCGAAATTAGTGGTCAGGTCCTTTTGTATCATCTGAACACCTGTCTCTTTCACTGCTGAGCTGAAGTTAATATAGCTTCAGGTTTCCAGCTGTGATGTTGGGACAGATAGCAGGTCCTGCTCATGAAGGAGGGATGGCTCCAGAGAGAGGTGGGGCGTGCTGGGCACAGAGCAGGGAACCAGTCCTCTCTGCAGTGTGATCTGTGTACATTCATCTTCCTTCCGACACATTTACTGGTGCCCTAGGTGACCGGGAAATGGAGATAAACAAGCCATTGCCTTTTCTACTCCAGGAGCTCACACACCAGGAGGAACATGAACATAGACATACATAGCATGATGTGATCAGTGTTCTGGTAGAATCTGAGCTATGCGCAGGGTGCTTCGGGATAGCAACAGGAGGGTGCCTGAGATTGCCAAAGGCCTCCAGGGAAAGCACAGAAAACAGATGAGGAAATGATATTAATTGAACAATGGTCATATACTAGGACTCTAACATGTGTCATATAATTGGTTTCGTTTTCCAATTCGTGAGGTATAATTTACATCCAAAATAAGTTACCCTTTTGAAGTGAACGGGTTCTGTGATTTGACAAACATATTCAATCAGGCAATCACGATACACCACAATCAAAATATAAAATTGTTCACTTAATTTTGACACCAGCACTGCAACAGAAGCTTTAATGAGCAAACTGAGAATTAGAACAGTTAAGCCTCTTGGACTTAACTTCCCAAGGTCATGCAGTTAATAACAGCTGGGCCAGCATTTGAATAGGAGGGAACTTGGCCCATGAGGACAGAGCCAGGGCTGTGGCAGGTTGTAGCAAAGCAAGGGAGCCAGGTTAGGGAAGAACTTGGAGAACTCTGCTGATCTAGGATCAGGCCACACAGAGTCTTCTAGGTGTCAGGTTTGGATTTTACCGTTTGTTCTATGGAGAAACTTTTGCTTAAATGGAGTCGACCTCTTCTTGAAGCTTGAAGGCATCCTTCATGTATAAATTTTATGAAGTTAATTATAAAAGTATGCTTACCTTTTTATCCTTGGTGATTTCATAGTTTAGACCATTTCCTCCTTTTTTAAAGTTAAAATGGTCACGTATAAGTTTCCCACCCCTCATGCCTTTGTCAGTATAAACCCTGCTCCATTTTTAATTTTTATGTGTTCTTTCATTGTGGATCTCCCTCACCAAAAGGTGAGTTCCATGAGCACAAGAATTTTGTTTCCAGTTTCCGGTCTTTTCTCCAGAGCCCAGAAGAGTGTCTGACACATGGTCACTAATTGATCTTTGCTTAATAAATGAATGAATGGTGTGGTAGAGAGTAGACTCTTAGAAAATCAAAGTTGAAAGAATCTTAATGAGCAATCAGTTCAGAGGCTGGCGAACTTTTTTCGGGAAAGAGCCAGATGGCCTTAGGATTTGCGTGCCGCCCTCAGTTGCTGTTGCGAATACTCATCTCTGTCGTAGTGATGTGGAAGCAGCTATAGGCAATCGTTAGATCTCTGTGGCTCTGCTGCAATACAACTAATCTACAAAAACAGGGGGTGGGATAAGTTGGCACCTAGGTCATAGTTTTCCCACTCCTGTGTCTACTAGTGTAGACCAGGTTATGCTGTGCTAACAAAGAGTCCCTGAATCTCAGGGGCTGGCAAAAGGAGATGCTCCTTTTCCTGATGCTACAACATGGTCACAGTCCATGGTGATTCCACTCATCTGGTGGCCTCAATATGGAACATTGCTGTTCCCCTGGGGTTGGGGAAAGACAAACCCATGAACCCCCTTGTTGGTTCTTCTTACTTCATTTTGGAAGGTGCATACATCACGTCCACCCCCATTTGATTGGCCAAAACATGTTATGTGAACTCACCTGGGTTCAGGACAGAGCCATGCAGTGTTTTCAAAGGGAGGACACTGCAGGTAGGGCCACTGAATATGAGTTAATGACAAGCCAATCTACCATGTGCCATTTGGACCTTGGGTTCTTTAAAACATTCTTAGTGTATCAGCCTTCAAATTCTGCTGAGGAAGGAGTTCTCTGCCTACTGGAGCATCCCATGTCATTGAGCCTCAGAACTTCTGATAGTGAAAATGGATTTTTCATCCAAGGGCTCCAAGTCTACTCCAAAGATCCTACAGAGTAGATGACGATACCTTGGGACAGAAAAGGTGACTCTCTCCAGAAGAGGGAGCCAGAACCCACCCACTCTTCCCCCAGGTAGCTGCCTTTCTTTATTTCCCAGAGAGCAAATGACCCATCTCGGAGACAGGGCTGAACTTCTGAATGAGATCATAGCCTTTTTGCCCTTTCTGCACAGTTTCACCCGGTGAATTATTGTCTTATTTTCATTCCACTCCAATGAGCTGTCAGCGATGGATACCGTAACTCACAGCAATAGAAACACAAACAGATGGGTAATTGACCTGCATGCCTTCATTACGCTGGAGTTCAGAATGGCTGTTGGAGCCATAAAGTCCTCTATCTGCCAGTCTGAAATCACAAGGCTTTCACGAGGAAGGGGATCAGGAGGACTTTTAGCAAAAGGTTCAGTCCTTGTTGTTTTCCCTACCTCGTGCTTTTCAGAAATAGACCGAACTTGACAAGCACAGCTTAGCAGGTACAAGACAACAGCTGGGACTCCTATAGGGCTTGGAGGTATCTACGGGGAGCCACATTCTGATGCAAGCACAGGATAGAAAAAATGATGTTCAACCAAAATAGAACCTAACCTGGATTTCCCCCCTTCCCCTTAGCACTGCATGAGATCATGCATTTAATATCTAATGAAATAGGTCAGAAAAGAGGGAGTCCATCAAAAAATAGTACTATACTAAGTAATTAGGATATGAACTAAAATAAAACAATGCTGAGGGAAAAAAAAAACAGAAAAATACATGATCTTTGCTTTGAACAAGACTTTGATTGATCCAAGGTATTCACACACTAATCTTTGCTCATGGTAAGCCCTCTGCCTGGAACAGGGTGGCTGCCCTTGGTCTATTCAAGGCCACGCTCAGGTTTCAAGGCTCTGTCCACATCCCACACACATCACCAAGTGTCCCGTAATTTCTGTCTCCAGACTTATTTTCTTTCATCTCCATAATAGATCACTGGCATTCAACATTTGAAATATATTTCTCAAACATCGTCTGCTACTGTGTACCAGACATGGTGCTAACTTTTTACAATTGAATTATCAATGAAGGTTTTTGTCTATTATTTTAAAAATTTGTGCCTTAGTTTTGAATCTCCAAGGAGCCCCTCGGTGTCCTTAGACGGTCAGGGTGCATCTGCTTCAACAATTCCTCACATACCTTGTTGAAGAAGGAGGGTGAGTTCTTACCAACAAACGAGCAGGATCATGATCAGAGAGGAAGGTTGGACTAGAATCTCCATATCTCAGAAGGACCTTTAGCTTTTGTTGATCAGATCTTCTTTCCCAGCTATTTCGTAACAGTCACCGAAACCAGGTGCTTGCTTTTGGTAGCAATAATATTGACGATGTTATTGGAGGTCTCCAGGATCCTTCAGCAATCCTGAAAGGTCTTGTTACTTTAGCGGCACCCTCCCTCCCCCAGTGGTTGAAACTCAACAATACAGTGAGCCTTCCCTGCACACTCCTCCAATCTCGGGTACAGTCCCTGCCTGCGAGGAACAAGGATCCTTGACTTTTGTTGCCGTTCATCTAATGAGCTGACAGATCTCTGCTCTATGTCATTTTTCCCTTCAGAATTGTGATCTTCTCTGAGGCACCAGAACTCTTTCTTCTCTATAGAATTTGGAAGCAAGTAGATAAACAAAGGAAGAAAATGATGAACCTTAATCGGAAAAGAAGGAGATTATTAAGTCAGTTCTTAGTTGGACGTTCCACTGCCTGAGACCTTGGCCTGTGGTGTTTTCATTTTCTGGTCTGTTTTTCCTGTGGATCTTCCATCCCCTAATCCATCGGGTCTCAGCCTAAAGGCCTCCCCTTCCAGGAGAGCCTCTTTGACCACCCCCACTCTATTCTAGGTTAGACGTCCTTCCTCTTGTTCCCCCAGCAGCTTTGTGCTTCTGGTAGAGCACTGTTCTCGCTGCATCCAGGCAGCTTGGTTAGTTATACGTCTGTCTCCTTCCTACGCTGTGAGGCTTGCAAAGGCAGAGAGTTGCCTGCCTCATTCACCCTGGTATCCATGGCAGGGGTGTCTGGCACATAGTAGGGTTTAAGCAATATGTGTGGAAAGAAGGGAAGAGAGATGGGGGGAAAAGGAAAGATAGAAAGAAGAAGAGAAGGAGGGAGAGAGCTTGTCTCTTTCTCTTCCTATAAAGGCACTAATCCTATCAGGGAGGCTCACCCTCATGAACTAATCAGCTCCCAATGGCCCCACCTCCTAATACTAGGGGGTAGAGTTTCAACATAATGAATTTGGGGGGGATGCACACATTCAGGCCCTGACAACCAGGCTCTTGTTTAAGTGCTGTTTATGCCTTTTTTTGGCCTCAGTTACTCCTCATAACAGCCCTGGAAGATGGCTATTGGGGTTTTTAATTTCACAGGCGAGAAACCCGAGTTTAGAGAGTCTGTAACACTCCCAGAAGGCCCTCTGCACCAGAGCAACTGCAGGAACGCTAAGCCAGGATTCTGTCTCAGTTTTCACACTTGTCCGCTGGAGGGGTGGGAGGACCCTCCAATGTTTCAAGACTCAACTGGATTGAGTCTGTTACTGTAGCTGTGGGGCTTTGGGCTGATCACCTAGCTTTTCAATTCTAACATCTTCTAAATCTAAAGGGACAGCATGTTTTTCTGTTGGGATAAAACATAGGATAGTTTTTTGTTTTAATTTGACAAATGAGTTCACGAACCCTACACTGGGCTTGGCCTTAACTTACACTCTGGCCCTGTAAAGGAAAGGCGAGGCCCTGCTCCCTAATGCTCCCCTTCTAATGGGGGAGATGGAAAAATAAACATGAAAGCAATTTAAGAAGATAGTTTCATTAAGTAATGAATCCTGCGAAGAAGGTAGAGAGGCGTGTTAACATGGGGGGTCTGGGAAGGCTGGAATGCAGGACAACGCAGAAGGCGGAGCCTGGGAAAAAGAGTATTCTAGGCTCAGGGAAGGGTAAGTGCAGAGACTGTTGGGCTATGACTGGCACACGGAGGCACTGGAAAAGGACAGGGTGCCTGGTGTGTTCTGAATAAAGAAGATAAGGTTAGGAGACGAGAGGAAGGAGGGAGACCAGAAAACAGAGCTATTTCACTGTGTGCTGGAGAGAATAAGAAATCATATTTCAGACTGTAGAAAATACAGAAAACATTGGGAGGTGTATGTGTTGAACGTGAGGTGGGAGGAAGGAGGACTGAGGAGAGTGGGCAAAAGCAGGCAAAGAGAAGGCGACGTGGGTGTTCCCACATCTACATTGCCCACGCACTCTGCGGAACACCGAAACATTCCATTTTAAAGTGTAACAAGCTTTTTTCCCAAAGTATAATGAGATTGAGGGGGAAATATTCCATATGTTTAGTGTGGGTGAATTGGTGTTCAAATGCAGCTCTCAACTATTGCCTTCCTGGGTTTTGTGAAGCAAAATTTATATGCTTGGCAATAACAGTGGCCTTTTTTTCTCCCTCTCTCTCCCTCATTTTCTCAGTTTTCCTTTCTCTGTGTGTGTGTGTGTCTTTGGGAACTGTGGGGACAGAATATTCCAACCTAGCCAGCAGCTGTATATCTTTCAAGCAGTGGTTCCAGAGGCCAAATCCCCCTCCAAATTATTTACGACTCCCATTGAAGCCTGCCGGATTCAGGCGCCCATCTAGGAGGTCAGCAATGGGTCTCTTTGTTGGACGCAGGTCATCAGGAGACATGGCTCTGGCGGTGACTGCTCTGTGAACCTCCGCTGCTGTAGAAATGGTTATGTAACTTTAAAACAGTAATGACATTTTGCAGAAAAGTGCTTTTTAATTGCTATGTCTTCATTATTCTCTTTCAAATTTGCCCAGGAGACTCAGCCTCAGAGACAGCTCACGTGTTCTGAGTTTCCATTTTTAAAGAGCAGTCAGTTTTGCGTTTCAGCTTCTCCCACAAGCCCCCCAACCCAAAACTTCATCTGTTTTCCATTGCATTAAATAGGGTAGGTAATATTGCCTTTTGTATCCTTGCCAAACAGAGAAATGGTTTGACGCAATTTTCTAAAAATGCTCTCCCCAAATTCCTTTTGGGCTGGGACCAAGAATAGAATATTTTATCCCCTACAAAGGGGAGAAAGAAAATGATGAGCAAGCTAGAAAAATAGGACTGCGGGTATAGTCTATAGAATTCCTTTAAGCAACAGAAACTCAACCCCAATCCATGGACTCAGATGCCTATAGGGGATAGGAATCAGCTAAAAATAAATTTTGCTTTGGAAGGGAAAACTGTGATACAGATAAAATGACTCAATAATGCATACTCAGAAAGAATTGTAGACTTAGTTTAGAGGAAACTTTTCTGCATAATTTGACTTGTTTTGCCCACCTTTCGGTATTATATCCCTGTACAGCAAGCCCTTCCGGGCAGCCACCCAAACTCGTGAGGACCCGTGCTGATCGGTGTGGCCCTCACCCAGGCTCAAAGAGACCCACTGCCCAAGCTGGGCAGCTCTATCTGGTAGAACGCCTTCCATGCACGTTCACATAGGATACACCTTCCTGAATAGCCCTCCCAGCACTGCCGGTTCAACAGGCCTAGAATGCCTAACCCTGCTTCTTGTGAAATCTCTCTAAATATCTAAAGACTGCCTTCTGAGTGTCATTTTCTTTTGATTAAATACCCACAGCTATTGTTCATGCATTCTGTAGATTCTGTTGAAACTTTAAAAAACTTTAATCAGAGGAGTACCATTATCACATCATCTACAAAAGGGATAATTAACATCTACTTGCTATATGCCAGGAACGGTTTTAGACATTTTGCAGAAATTCTTGCACTTAGTCCTCCCAACAACCTTCTGATGTAAGTACTAAAAGTATTTTCATGTTATAGAAAAGAAAATGAAGTCTTAGAAAGGGAGAATAAGTTGTTTGAGATGACTCAAGTAGTGAGGGAGGAGCCTGACTCTAGCAATGTCTGGTTTTTAGCTACCTCATTGTGGTTTCCAACCTCACGACATGCTGGAGGCCCACGCTTCATTTCCACAATGCCTCTCTCCAATAGTCTTTTTGAGATGCCATATGAACACCACTTGAAATGATGGAGATTTGGTTTTTTTTTTTTAAAGATTTTATTTATTTATTTATCTTTAGAGGGGAAGGAGAGAGGGAGAGAAACATCAATGTATGGTTGCCTTTCGTGCGTCCCCTGCTGGTAATTAGCCTGCAAGGAACCAGCCTGCAACCCAGGCATGTGCCCTGACTGGGAATTGAACTGCGATCGTCTGGTTCACAGGCCCGCGCTCAATCCACTGAGCTACGCCAGCCAGGGCAAGATTTGTTTTTTAAAAATAATTTGAAGGCGAGAGAAGGAAAGATAAAAGTCTAGAGAGACAAATGTGAAGTAGAGAGGGAAAGAAAAGCTGAGTTTATTCAGCAAATCCCTGATGAGTAGGGTGGGGAATGTCCCTGAAGCATGAATGATAAAAAATTAATCCAAACAACAGTTCTCTTTCGCACAGTGGGTAGTAAAACCATTAAGCTCATACCCATTGGTGGCTAAAACTGTTATCAGCTCCACATGAAGTAGAGAGAAATGTCCCAGGTGAAAGTACATTAATGGACTAATTTAAGTCTGAGTTGTCTTACTGTCTGGGCACCAGAGGCTATGCTGACATTTCAAGGGCACAGGAGGAGAGCTCATGCCCAGATAAACCCTTCTCCATCATTGGCTCTGAGGATTCAGACTTTGATAAGTTCAAGTATAGAGAAAAGATCATGAGATGTAGTAAAGAGTACTCACCACCAACAACTGGCTTGTCACCTTCCCTCAGTGGGCCCTGGCTTCTTCATGTTTAAAGCAAAAAAAAAAAAAAAAAAAGAGAGAGAGAGAGAGAGAAAGAGAGAAAGAAAATTAAGTCTCTGGTTTTACTTTTCACTGATATTTTTTGATACAGTGGTCTTATGAAATTATATTGCTCTTGACATTTCATTCTTACCCTTGGAATTTACCAAAGTATCCCCATTATCCACAGAATGAAGTTCAAATTCCTTAGGTTTAAGCTCTTTGCACTCTGGCACCTGCTCCTTTCTAATACCTGCTCTCCTACAGAAGCCCCCCCCCCCATCCAAGTTCAATGCATTCACAGATACATTATGTCTTTTTTGTTGTTGTTCCTCTCTTCAGAATATTCCTCCTGTTCCTCTTACAAGATGATTTCTTATTTACTTTTCAACCAGCCCAAATACCATCTCCTCTACAAAGGTTTCCCTGCTCTCCAAGCCATGGTATTTGCAGTCTTCGGCTGCGCGTTGCCTCCCAGGGCCGTCTCTGCTTCGGGTCTATAAAGCCGCATTATGATGGTGTGTGTCTCTGTCTATCCCTGCTGATTACATTGCGAACTCCCCAAGGGCTGCGAGCGTGTCTTTTTTAATCTTCCTTTTTTATCTCTGTAGACCTACTGCCTAGCTGAGGACTTGTGCTTCATAAATAGGGTTCATAAATATTTGAAGAAAGGAAAAGGAAAGAAATGAAGGACATACGAAAAAAATAAACAATAATCTTGTGTTTTCCAACAAGGATTTTCTCCCCAAATAGAAAAGGTATATACCAGACCCCAGTCTTAATATAACAGAACAGAGTATGCATTTCAGAGATGGCCAAGGTCAGGACCTGATACGTTGAAGTAGAAGCAATGCTACTGGAGGCCTCACCAATTATGACCTGTTGGGATGTACGCAGGCTCCGAGGTATTTTGGTTACAGTACCCAGGGAGAAAGCTAGCAGCTTCGGATTCCTGCCCGTCACCTTTTGAAGCTGTTAATGAAACACCTCCTTAAACCCCTCCGTTTCCTCTTCTTGCTCTTCTCAAACAGGCCTGCAGATCATCTTCCCTCAGTACCTGCAAGAGAAGTTTGTGCAGTCGGCCCTGAGCTACATCATGTGCAACGGCGAGGGCGAGTACGTGTGCCGGGACAGCCAGTGCCGATGCCAGTGTGCGGAGGAGTTTCCCCAGTGCAACTGCCCCATCACCGACATCCAGATCATGGAGTACACGCTGGCCAACATGGCCAAGTCTTGGGCCGAAGCTTACAAGGACCTGGAGAATTCAGGTGGGGAGCCTGGCGTGTTCCTGCTGTGGGAATGGCCCCGAGCCAAGTCCAGGAGAGGAAACGGCCGGGCTGGGATTAGGCTGCTGTGGGGGATGAGTGACTGACACCGGGTGCCCCTTTCCACTTTGGAGAGTCCAGAGCAAGGTCTAGTAGCTGCCATGGGGTAGGGCACGCACTAAATCTCCACCGAGTGAGATCATGAATAGTGTAATCAGGTCTGTGGTCCTGTGATGTATTGTCTTTGTTGGACCCGGGAGACAGAGAGAGGACTGCACATAGGGAGCCTCTGGGGAGTGGAGAGTTAACCATATCTGTATTATTTCCCAAGTCTGTCGGTCTCTCTGAATCGACAAACACACATGCACATATGTAAATATATATACGTATATATACATATACATGTCGATGTTCATAGAGATACCCAAAGAATTCACAGACTGTCAGCACTAGAAGTCACTGCTCAGGTCGCTGAGCTATTTCCTGCTTTTCACGGCTCAGAGGAAGAAAGTCTGTCAGCTAAGGCCATGACGTGGGTGAGGTGCAGAGTTGGATCTGAGCCCTCCTGCTGCTTCTAGTTAATGGGAAAACCAAGCCTCGCTCACATAACCATGCAGATAATTGACATTTTAATCATATCCGAAGAATGGGAAGCTACTGTGAGCCCATCACACAGAGCTTGACGAGGTTGACGAGGTCAGGAGGGTCAGGGAGGCCACCCTGAGGAAGAGCAGAGTCTGAGTGTCTGACTGTCGTGCGGAGATGGCAGGGTGAGTGCAAGCCAACCAGCGGGAGGCCACTCCCAGGAGGCGAGGAGAGAGATGGCTTGTGACTTGGGTTAGAGCAACGGCGAAGGGAGTCCTAAGGGAAAACGTGCAGTGATGCTGAGCTAGTTCCAAGGGAGAACTAGCAGGCCTTGATAAAGGAAGAGCGAGATGAGATCCAAGAACTCCTTTTAGGTCTGTTTGTCAGACACTTTGATGGATGTGGGTACCATTCACGGAGCTGGAACACCCTGCACAGTTTGGAAAGAAAACTGTGTGTTCAGTTTGAACATGCAAAGGTTGGGAATCCTTGAGACTTCTGTGAAGAGATGCCAAATAATGGCATAAAGAATGTGCTCAGATATCTGTTAAATAAATGGACATAGAGAGAGCACATTACTGTTTTAAAAACAACTTTATATTCCCTAAATCTATTACAAGAACCGCATTAGAGTAAGTAATGATGTTGCTGTACTGTAGAGAGGGGAGGGTGCCAAGACCCAGTGTCTTCCCCAGGGTTACACAGTAAATGATGGAGCCGGTGATAGAATCCCTGATTCCAGACCCAGTGCTCACAGCAGCTTTTGTACCTTATTAATTCCACTTTACCCCCAGTCCTCAGTTCCCTCATCTGATAAATGAGAGGACATGTTTATGTGTTTAATTCTTGAATTTATTCAAATATGTAGCCAACAACCCTTTTGATCAAACAAAATCATACCTTGGAGCTACTGTGTAGCAGAGATAAAAGCTGAGCTCTGTTGAGCTGTATTTGAAAACCACTGGTTTCCATGAACTCCAAGTCCCCAACCAGCTCTGAGCGCACACGATGCATCAGTGATTCTGCTCTTAAAAGGTCAAGCAGCTCCAATGGAGCCGTGGATGCCTTAAGAATCTGCACCCATTAGTCCATTTAAAATCTTGGGAATGCATAAAAGCGAGAGGTTCAGAATGGAAATGTATTGTGATGGTTATTTGGCCTCAAACAAAGGAAGCGTTTGATGACATGCTTTTGCAAGAGATTCTCCCCATTGCTAAAAAGCAGAAAAGAATGCAAAGCCATACACACAAGCAATAAGGGTCTTGAGCATGTGGTCCTTATTCCTAAGGGAAATAACTGCTTTGAGTGGGTGGGTGGGATGCTGTTGTGCTGAGATTTTGCAGAGTAATAGTCCATGGAAATTATTGGTGCCATGCTTTCTCCCCAGAGGAGCACACATTTACTTGAGATACCCTGTACTTATCCATCTGATATGTTTTTACCCATTAAGACAAATCCATCCATCCATACACATCTTTGCAGTGTGTGCATGTGTACTTTCCTCAATCTTATTTCAGCACCAGGTAATGTGGAGGATTTCTGACCAGCTAAATGTAAAAGCCATAGATTCTTCGGTGGCTCCATAGTTTGGTGGTCAAATAAATGGGACCAAGTTCACGTGCACGAATGGGAGTCTGCTTGTCCTTATTGGGAGAGGACCCTTCCACTTTTAGTCAAGAAAGTATTGGGTTGGCCAAAAAGCCCATTTAGTTTTTTTCCGTAAAATAAAAGACACAGTTTTCATTGTCCCCAACAACTTTATTGATTGCAGTATTTTGAGTATGTCTCCTGTCTCCCACATGGTGGAACATGGATTGTTCTCAATTACTGTCTTGATTTGATGGCTGTCAACTTCAGCTGGTCTAACCAACCCTGGAGCCTCATCCAGAGAGAAATCTCCAGCACGAGACTTCGCAAACCACTTTTGACACATTTGATCACTCATAGCACCTTCTCCATACACTGCACAAACCTTTCTTTGTGCTTCAGTTGCGTTTTAACCTCTCTTAAAATAATAAAGCATAATATGCCGGAAATGTGTATTTTCTTCCCTCCTCAATATTAAAGTAGCTACACAAAAATTTCACTAACTTTCGTTAAGTATTTTTTAGATGCACGCTGATAATACAGCAGTCACAATACAATCTAACAAAGTTGTTTAAAATGAGGGTAAAGACTGCTAAGAGCTACTAGAGCCATCTTATGGGGGAAAAAAAGCCAAATGGACATGTTTGGCCAACTTTTAATCACTGTAACTTTTCAATTGTGTTTTCTTATCTGACCCAAATTCGGGTTCATGGGAAGGGCGGTGACCTCCAAGGTCAGTGGCGCCGTCTGCATGCATGCGTCCCACAGCAGCAGCACTGGCCTGGCCCGGGCAGCAGAGTCTAGGCCAGCACCCTGCCTGCAGCCTGCTCACTGAATGTCCCCATCACTCAGCCCTGTGTCATCCTCTCAACCTTCTGCTGCCGTCCTTTGAGCACTTCCTGTATTTTGGGAACTATTTAGGCAGATACAGTCCTGTGTCACTGTTTCAACATTTGAATTAGGTGCTACTGTACCTGCTTGACAGATGGGGAAACTGAAGCGTCAGGAGATTAATGGTCGCCCAGCTGTTGTTGGGTGGGTGAGGCGCAGTCTGCAGGCATATGCGTGTCTCACTGTCAGTAATGCGGTGCCTGAATTCTCAAGGAGTCAGAGGCAGTTTTCCTGTACGTGTTTTCAGCACCTTTTATTGTTTCCCCCAATGCACTGATTTTCTTTTTGTGTGTTGCAAGTAAATGTAACATGCTAAGTAAGAGCATCCGATTCAGAGCCAGTCTAGAGTTCTATCATCATTGGCTGTGTGACCTTGGCAAGTTAATCTACTTCTCTGTGCCCGAGTTTCTAGAAAAGAGGGTACTAAAAGCACCCACCTCACAGGTCTGATATAAAACCACTTATATGTGTTTTTGTGTGTTTGGTGTTTAAGACTGAAGCTGGGGCTTAGTGAGAACTTTGTAAGCATTTTTTAAAAGTAAAACGAATGTCTAATATACCTGAAATTTTCTTGTAGGTTTTAGAACATAAAGTGAAAATATTGGGCTCAAGATCCATGTACATGTGCATTTTATTATCTGCATAATCTAATCATTTTACCTTTTCACCTGTGAAATGATTAACCTCTGAATTCTTTTAATTTCCCCACTAGCTGAAGGGGGGTGTGACCGAGTAGACCAATGAGAATTAGATCAGAAACCAGCAGTTCCAGTTTCAGCCCCGCCTCTTGGCACTCTTGGGTTGTTCTACCTTCAGAAAGCCATTTCTCACTTTGCGTTTCAGTTTCCCTATAAGCAGAATGAGAGAGCTGACCCAGATAATTTCTAAGTCTGTGTCAAGTCGTAGCACATGCTGACACTCGGAAACTGAGCACCGCGCAGAAGCAGAAACCTTCCCCCAGGAGTCTCAAGGGTTTGTCCCTGTCTCTTAAGCTGAAGTTTTCCAAAACGGGACGTGACATAAGACGTCATGAGCATACAACTTCCCTCCTGTATGACTGGGTCACACAGGAGGGATGTTGATCCATTTCAGTTCTCTGTCAGACCTGAAGAATACATCAAGGAGAATGTTTCAGTTGGTGCAGATATGTCCCTAACACCTATCTATCCCTTGCTCCTCTGTATTTCAAAGTGAGAGCAGGTCCAGGGGTTTGGTCAGGTAGCAGGTAATAGTATCTGGCCAGAATTTATTAACATTGTTTTGGTCCTACTTATTTTTACAGCTCCCGTTCTACTGAATACATGTGACCATGGTTTTCTGTGTACCTTAGAACTGAATAAAAATTGTGTTTAATTGACGCTGAGTAAATATACATCCAAGTGATAGTGAATGTTGTTGTCCAGTTGGCATTCAGAGGACAGAAGTTTGGGAAGCCCTGTCTTGCACAGGATGCAGGTTCACTCCCATAGCAGCCAAGTCAAAGACCTTCATGGAAAGCACAGTGGCCCCTGCATTTCCTCCTGGGAGCGGAGCAGGCCAGCGCCATGTTCAGGGGCCTCTAGCAAGTTAGTTTTATTTGCAGGCCTGCTCTGTTGGTTGGTGGGCCACCTCAGCTGGGGCCGTCGTGCTCAGCCCTTCTCTCCTGGCCTTTGTCTCCCACTAGATGAGTTTAAATCGTTTATGAAGCGTCTCCCCAGCAACCACTTCCTGACCATTGGGAGCATCCATCAGCACTGGGGCAACGACTGGGACCTACAGAACCGCTACAAGCTCCTGCAGAGCTCCATGGAGGCCCAGAGGCAGAAGATCCAACGCACCGCCCGCAAGCTCTTCGGCCTCAGCGTGCGCTGCCGCCACAATCCCAACCACCAGCTGCCTAGAGAGAGGTAAGCGCTGACCCCCTGTTCTGCCTCTGCAGGCTCGGACCTGTTACTAGCTTGCGTTTGTTCGCTGCAGGGGGGACACGCAATGCAGGTGAGGCATTTGGGGGTGTCAAGAGAGACTTGCGTTGTCCAGATGGACAGTTTTCTGGACCGTCTCTGGCTTCTCCCCCGCTGGCTCTGGCTGCCCTGAAACAACGGATTTCTCCCGGTTTCCTGACTACACCCTGGACTTTCAGCCTCTGTGTTCTGTCTGATCCATCTGACTGAGGAAGGGAACTAACTGACTGCCTTAGGAAATTATTCTGGTTGCTTAAAATGCATTTTCTCTTTCAATTTAAAACTACTTGGAAAAGCAGACCATTAGGATCACCATCTTAAGGGGGAAGAAACTGGCTTACCTAATTAATCATTCAACTGTTTGCTGAGGTCCTTTGATCAGGTAGGAGTAGAGTGAAGCAAGTAAGGCACCTGCCATGAACTATTTAAGGGGGCACACCCTTTCTGGGTCCTGTGAGTGAAGGGTCCTCACCTGAGAGTGAGCGCCTCCTTAAATGCCCAGGTGCCTCATCTGCCTAACTCTAGTCCCAGCCCTGCCTTTGATGTGCCAGGTGTGCTGATGAATGGCGAACACAGGGCAAACAAGCCAGATAGCATTTGCCAGACAGGCAAGCCAGACAGGGCGTATCTTCTCTCTCAGGGCCCACAGGGAAGGAGCTGGGATTTACATCCAGGTCTTTCAGGTTCCGTCTCCCATGGCATTTAGGAGCTGGCTGCATCTGGGGTTTTCTGTGGCTGTGGCTTGAGGGTTTCCACGCAGACACCGCAGGAGAGCAGAACACAGGTTCGGTTACTCTCCACCCTGCTTCAGCCGAAGCAGCTGTGCTCTCTCTCATTCGCCTCATATTTGGAGGTTGCGCGTTCAATGTCATTTGAAAAGAGATCTGCTCTTAAAACGATTGAGGCTAAGTCACATTCACTGAGGAGATTCTGTGTCAGCCACATATCAGTATACAGGAAGGAGTGTTACCCCCTGCACAGAGACCGAAAAACTGAAGTCAGGGAAGCAAAGTGATTGGTCGAAACCACAGTGTAAAAGTCAGCGGTTCTCAACGGGAGGTAATTTGTTTCCATTTAGAACTGTCTGAGGACGTTTCTCGTTGTCTTTATCAGGGTGGAGGTGCTATTGCACAGGGTGGCCCCTGCAGCAAGGTTAGAAGTCAGTGGCGGTGGAGTGTGGAAATCCTAACGTAAGAGGAAGAGACAAGATACCCCGACTCCATGAATCTAAATACTGTGTTCCTAGTCCCCGTGCTCTATGGGCTCTATTTAAAAATCACTCTGCTTGTGTAAGCATCCCAAGCACCCCCATCCACAAACCCGATTTACTCTCATTTTCTAAACTCAGAGCAAATGCTGCCTCTTTCATGAAGTCTTCCCAGATTGTACCAGCCAATACAGAAAGCTCCTTATTTTAAAATCCCATGAACCTAAAAGCCCTGCCTCATTCAGCATATTTTCTTGTCTTTTCCCATTATAAAACCTCTTTCTTCTACACTTGCTGTGCTCATCTCTGCTTTCTTTACTCCTTTCAAGCCCGAGCCCGTTGCTTTGCACAGAGCATGTGATAATTATATTGTGAATCAGAAAGGATTTCTCTGGCCGTTGCTCACTTGCTGCCATGCTGCAGAACCAGGGGCTGAGAACGAGGTTCCGTCTCAGAATGGTTTCCTTGTCGTCTGCAACAGATGCCGCAGCAGCCGCCATGAGTGAGTGTCTGAAGTAGGTTCCACTTAGATCCCTCCGGTGCCTGTCCTGTGACCTGCAGTGGGCACTTGGAGAGACTCGGAGATGACCGCAGGACACAGTGCCGCGAGTGATGTGTTTTATAGGAGGAGTGAGGAGCTCTGCTGGCCATCAGGAAAGCTCCATATATAGGGCTTGCTAGGGCTGACATAACGAAGTACCGCTTCCTGAGTGGTTTAAAGGGCATACTGATTCTCTCACGGCTCCAGAGGCTGGAAGTCTGAGATGGAGGTGTGGGCGGGGTTGGCTTCTCCTGAGGCCTCTCTTTGGTGGGTGTCTCCTCCCCGTGTCACATGGCCGTCCCTCTGTGTGTGGCTGTGCCCCAATCCCCTCTTTTTCTAAGGACACCCATCCTGTTGAATGAGGGCTTACTTCAGTGACTTTGTTTAACTTCATTGACATCTTTGAAGACCCTGTCTCTAAACAGAGTCGTACTCTGAGGCTCTGGGGTAAAGACTTGAACGTATGAATTGTGGGGAGATCTAATGCAGCATAAACACCATCTGGCTCTTGCTAAGATCCTTAGGTAAAGAAACTCTGCATCCCCGGGACTGACCACACTGAATGCACATCTGGTGGAAAAGGGTAATCGTTACCAGGTTTGCAAAAGACGTGCCTTCAGTGTTGCTGGCTGTCTAACTTCAGAGTATGAAGTGAAGGGTCCAAAGGCCCAAAGACGCTGGGAAGACAATGAAAAGTGAGAAGAAGGCCCAGGCAGAGCACAGAGCACCCAGGGAATGCCAGGTCTAGGGAAGGCTCAGGAGTTCCAGGAGAGGAGCTACAGGCATTCGAAGGGAGGAAGGAGGGACAGCTCCGGGTGATGGAAAGAACACTAGAAAAAATCAGGGGGCTGAGTTTGAGATCATGCCCTACCATTAGCAAGCTCTGTGACCCCTGAACAAGTCCCTTCCCTTTTCTGAGCACAGAGGCCCACTTCCTGTGCAAGCAGTCAGGTGTCGACAGCTTGAGGGGTCCTGTTTCCACCAGGACCTTCAAAGAAGGAACTCGCAGCCTTGCCTTCTCCCGTCCTGAGGTGAGAAAACCTGCCCGAATCATACCATCCCTCTTCCACTCACGTGGAGAGGATGTCTGGAATTCCACCTGGGCCAGTGTCTCAATTACACTCATTTAAGGGGTATTGAATCCTGGGTACTAGGGAACACAGGGCACAGAAACTTGGCCTGTGCTGGTCCGTTTGAGGCTGCACCTCCTTGCTGGTTGGGGGCTGCTTCCTGACATCTGAATCGAAGGCTATCATGAGCATTTCTCACACCGGCAGGCAGGATACCTCCTCGCCTCAGAGCACTGTCAGACAGAGGTGCTAACCCAGGGGATCTTGGGCCACCCGAGCTGAGCCAGCTGGAATTTGTACACGAACTGATCGCTAGGCTGCGCTTTGTCTGTGTGCCAGACTCTGTGGGGGCCAAGTCCGCCAAGCAGATGCTGTCACTACCACGCATGTCAGAGGGATTCTCACTTGAGTGGCAGACAGGTGGCATGCTGGAGACTCGGTGGGAGAGGGAAAGAGCTATAGCCACAGGCAGACGGGGTCTGCATCTTGGCTCCATCATTTGTCAGCCAACGGGCTTTATGCAAGTCCTTCACCTCCACTGCAGTGTGCCATAATAACACTTGCCTTCAGGTTAAGTGTGAGAATTAAGGTTTTAAAATTTAAAAAGCCTAGTAAATGCCTGCCTCTGTTAAAAGATAGTGGAATAGATACTAAGAGGGTGGGGGTTGGAGAGAGAGGGAAAGAGAGAGAGTTGTCACTTAGTATATGTGTCCTAAATGTTAGACACTGTTCTATGCATTACGTATCAACTAACTACTTTCCCCCTTACTGCGACCTTGAACCTAGGAATTCTTACTGTCTTACTATTCTTATTTTATAGATAAGGGAACTGAAGCATAGACAGTTAACTGATGTACCCAAGATCAATAAATATTATTATTTTATTTTATTTTTTCATTCACCATTTATCACCCTATAACCTCTTCCACCTCTACCCACAGGGTGTATAAATGGTGACTGAAAAGATTAAAAATAAAATAAAATACATTATTTTGTTACTACTTGAGAGAGGTATTTAGCTATAAACTATAGTGAAAAGCCAAATACAGTTAATGAGACCTTTGTTTCAAGGCATGCTGGGATCTGTGTACTGGGGTGGAACGCAGAGGGTGTTCTGCTTATCAGCTTGTGCAAAGCAGTTCTCTGAGACCAAAGGAAAGCTGTAAGACTTCTCACAACTCAGCTTTGGAAGCCAGAGACCATCACCTGAACTGTGTTCTATTGGCTAAAAGCCGAGTCCCAATTCAAAGGTGTGAATACTAGGAGGCGCAGGCCACTGGTGGCAAAAGGAGTCTTCCTTGGAGACAATTTACTACAGGATAAATTGAGTATAACAAGAGCTGGAGGTAACCATCCCATATGTAGGGAAAATGATAATAATAGCAAACACAAAATAATAATGACTGCTTATTGAGTAACTAGTGTAACCGGCAGTGTCGCCGCTTATACAAGAGCTCTGGGGGGCTTACTACCATCTTTGAGCCTCAATGTTCTTATCTGTAAAATGGGACTAATAATAGTACCAACCTCATAAGTCTGTTTTGGAGATTAAGTCCTATAACCCACATGAAATACTTAGAACAGTGTCTGGCAGGTGGAAAACGCTCAATATACCTTAGCTACTTTTCTTATTGTAATTTGTACCAGTCATCGATATTTTGCATATAAATTGTTTAGCCCACTATAAGGCTCCAGTGACTTTGAGTGTTGATGATAATGGCATATATTCTTTCATCTAATCCTTACAATATCTCTGTGAAGTTGATGCGATTGAGTTTGTTTCATAGATGAGAGAACTAATGAGTCAGATATGTAATGGCCATGTCCAAGGTCACAGGGCAGGTAAGTGACAGGAGTGCAATTGTCGTGCTGTCTCCATTGGCGGGCTCGGCAGTCAAGAGTCCTGTGCAGGTTTTCAGCAGTATGCGGTGCCTGGGAGAGGCAGCATGCTTGGTGGGTTCCCTGGGTCAAGTGTATGTTGATGCCAAAGGCAGGGTTAGCTCATCAAGGTCATGGGGTGAAGGACCAGGGTTTACAGACTCGGATATGGTGTGCTGAGATTCGGGGAATGGCCCCCGCTGTGGAGCCCCGAATCAGTCCTGAGGCCCAGGCAGAAATGCAGACAGATGGCATCAGGCGCATCTCCAGTATTTAGAGAGAAGAGGTCAGGTTCAGCGCAGGACAGCGCAGCAAGCGTTTTCTGGGAGCTTCCTCTGCATTGAGCTCTGGAAGCATCAAAACAAGTGAGACTCATCCACCCCAAGGTTTAGGGCTTGTCGGAATGCAAGATATTTCCAGACCACACTTGCCAATGGTGGGGTCCAACATCCAATCAAAAGTTTACTGGGTGCACATAATGTATAAGGTTATTGGGGGACCCAGGGATACCGTGGTTGATTTCCTTTAGCTTATGTAGGAGCTGGCCTTAGTGTCAAGGCACTGTGATTGGACAGGTCAAGGGAAGGCTGGAACCCACAAGGAAGGTTCCTGAGCATTGTTTGGTTACCAGGAGATCTTGGCATTGGGCAGTTGAAAAGGAGGAAAGATTGGGAGGTGGACTTTCACTTTGGTCACTACTATGATTGACACTTGGGACTTAATGCCCATCTGCAAATGGGCATCATAGTTTCTTCGTGCCTCAGGGGGTCTGTGTCTGGAAGCACTTTGTAAACTCTGAGTACTCTAGGAAAGGGGGTCATGCAAGTAGGGTGAACTTGAAACCAAAGTCGTAAGGAAGAGAATGAAGCTGAGCTTAGGCCCAAAGCAATATTTAATAGTCAGGCTTCTAAGGCATTTGCTAGGCACCAGGCGCTGCTTGACCCACTTTCACCTCATTTAACCAGGTAGCACCAACACATCCCATTGTATGAATGGGGAGATTAAGGAACAGAGATGTCACGTGGCTTGCTGAAGCTTGTACAGCAAATAAGGGCAAGATTCCTTTCCTATAACCTCTGTGCTGTTCTACCTGCCTGAGGCAGGATGGTCCAAGGTGATAGATGACCTGCCTAGAATACACTGTGTTATCGGGGAAATCTCCTCTTATTAAAAAGGAAGGAAGGAAGAAGTGAAGAAGAAAGAAAAGAGGGAGAGAAAGAGGGAAAAATAAGGTAGGAAGGACGTGTGAGAACAAAAGAGCCATGCCGAATTAGCTCACTTCCGTGCGATTCCACAAATATTTACTGACCCCCTGGTCTCCCAGCCCTGTGCCAGATGCTTTTAAAAGGCACAAGCAACAGGGCCCTGGCCAGTGTCACTCAGTTGGTTAAAGTGTCATCCTGTAAACGGAAAGGTCACTGATTCAAATCCTGGTCAGGGCACATGCCTGGGTGGTGGGTTTGGTCCCAGGTCCGGGGTGTGTGCAAGATGGAACGATGTATCTCTCTCACATCTATGTTTCTCTTCCTCTCTCTCTCTCCATCCCTTCTTTTCTCTCTCTGTCTCTCAATGAAAAAAGGTCTACTATTAGAGAGAGAGAGACAAGCAATAGGGCCTTTGTCCTCAAAATCTCAGTTCCTAGCATCACAGCGTGTTGAAGAGGACACTGGTTTGAACCAGGAGGCCTGAGTTCTCTCCCTGGCTCTGGCCGGGAGCAGGTGCTCTGGAGAACCCTGGGCACCACACCCATGCCTTGCAGGGGTGCAGTGCAGATTAGGTTACGGACAGTTAATTACCCCCCACCTTGAGTGCCACCTTTTATCCATTGTTATGGAATTCTGAATCAAAGCTCATTTGGGAAAAATAAGGTGACGCTTTTTTCCCCCTAAAACTGTTTGGAAATCACCAGGCTCAGTGTCTCTGAGGTCCTTCCCAGCTCTGAGAGGGATATCACAGAGAATGAGCAATAGTTCAACTCCCAAATATCGGTAGAAGGTCAGTAATTGGATCTTTGGGTGGTAGTGCTTTCAGGTGATACTAATTAGTCCATTTTAATGGGTAGTAGCTGAGAGTTCAAACTAAGATCTTTCTTCCCCCAAAATACAATGGCCTTTTACCTAAATCTCTCTGAATCTAATCACTTTCCAATCTATGTTACAGGCAGCAATCAGAATTATTACCTAAGAATCAAATTCTGTCTCTTCACTGGCTGCTTAAAACCTTTTGGTGACTAATCACCACTTTTAGGAGGAGGAGCAGAAACTTAAGATGACCTTCAAGGCTGCCATGATCTGGCCCCGCCTACCACTCTCACGCTGGCCTTCCCACATTTCCTTGGCTCTCTCAGCTGCCCTGTGACCTATCTCCTTTTTTCTTTTTTTAAAATTAAATGTATTGGGATGACATTGGTTGAAGATTAAGTAAGTTTCCGTTGCACAGTTTTATAATACATCCTCTGTATACCTCCTTTCAGTTCACTGGGTGCTCCCTCCCACTCTACAGGCTTCACGTGGCTGTTCCCTCCACCTGGAATGAGCCTTCCTGGTTCCTTCATCTTCCTTTGTCGTGGTAGCTTCTATGTGCCCTTCGGACCTCAGCACTAAAGGCTGCAATCCTTGTGCCTAAAGGCCGCGTTGCACACTTTCCTGGTGTGCTGACCTCCCAAATGAAGCCCAAATGGCAGTTTACCATTATTCCCTCATTTGTCTACTTATTGACGCCTGCCTCTCTGTGAGATTTATCAGCTCCAGGCATGCGTCTGTAACCACATTCTCCACCACTCATCAGCATCATGTCCTAGCACATGGGAGCTGTTCAAGTCACTTTGTTCAATCCATGGACAAATCCATTATTTTCTACTTGGGAGGGAGATCCCCAAGGCATGTTGACATGATCTTTTAAAATTATGTCCATGGCCAGGTAAATAATCTACAGATTTTCCACCTGTGTAGTATATATTTCTGTCATCTTCCTCATTCACAAATGAAGAAACTAAGGCCAAAGGGAGTTAAGTGACTTGCTCAAGGTCACTCAGGGAATTTGTGAACAGACCTCAGCTCTAAGTTGGGCGCTCAGACTGTGACGATGGTCCAGACCGTGGTAGAAAGGGAACTGTAAGAGGAGATTGGTTTCAACTGACCTGGATTCAAATCCTGAAAGTATTGTATCCTCCTGGAGAAGCAAAACAACAACAACAACAGAGAGCAAAAATAGATACTTCTTATAGTCCATTAATTCAACGAAATGAAAAATTCCTAGCACCAAGCAGGTGCTTAATGTCACTGTGATTTGATGTTTCTTCCCTATATCCCATTACCTGGTTTTAGTAGAGGTTATAAAATCATGAGGCAAAGCGGATTCATGGAACCTTAACTTGAGGGCAAGCACTCTAATTATTGGCATTTTCCAATGACTCTTGGTCTTTGGTTTATTTTTACTTCCCATATTCACACGGCCTTGACCCAGCAGTCCAGTCCAGGCCTTAGCCAAACACAATGTAATTATGCATTGTTGAGATGAAAATCTCTTGGCAGAATCCACGTCAAGCTCCAATCCTGGGGCCATACCTTCTGAACCCATGTCAGCTTTTAACATATTTCCTGTTCTGCACAATGCTTAATTGGTGTCTGTGGAAAGTTTCTGCCTACCAAGATAATCATTATCTCTCTTATGATGACCCTCAATATCCACGCTGATTTTGATTCTTCTCTCTGAACTCATACGTACTTGCGTCTGGATTTCATCTCCGTAGACACATGCAGGGGGGCAGACAAATGTGACTTCTTCTGTTTTATTGAACTGAAGTCGGGTTTAGTTTATTAGACTGACGGATCCTGCTCTGCCACTTATTAGATGCATGACCTCCAAAAATCTCTAAGCCCGTCTGAGTCTTCTGTTTCCTCATCTGTGTGATCGGGGTAATAGGAGTAGCTGCCCTGTGGAGTTTTGTGACCCAGTCAATTATATGATGACTGTGAAAACTCCTCATAAGCTATAAAGAAATGAACAGATACAATGTTAATACAGTCAAGAGCACAGCAATAGTAGATCCTAGGTGTTTGATGAAGACACTTTCTGCTTCCAAGAAACGTATGTTTCCATTAGAGAAGATCAAGCATGCGCCCCACACAATCTAATAATATAGCAGGGAGGCAATGGACCTTAAGAAACTTAGACTTCAGCTCCTGAAGTCTGACAGGCCAAGAAGCGTGGCTGCCATTCTAACATTGTAACCTTGGCACAGTATTAAGTTGTCTGAGCTTCAGTTCCTAATTGGTATTCATAATGAAAATCAATAAAAGAACATATAAACCACTTTC
Organism: Sturnira hondurensis; assembly: GCF_014824575.4. Classification (NCBI taxonomy): domain Eukaryota; kingdom Metazoa; phylum Chordata; class Mammalia; order Chiroptera; family Phyllostomidae; genus Sturnira; species Sturnira hondurensis. Next base: position 5,007,887 of record NW_028083079.1, on the reverse strand, counting down.
AGCATATAGTAAGAACTCAAAGCATAAGGATCCTTGCCAGATAAATTAGATACCAATAATTTGTCAGTTAATTGAAAGAGGTATGTTAAATTAGGGAATCCTAAGATGTATATATGCTGCACATACATAAATACATTTTACTTTAACTTAAAATATATACATATATATTCCTGGGCCAGCCTTTCCAAATAGGGCCAAACTTTTTTTTGTATGATGTGGCTATATTCTATTTGACATTTTACTAGCTTCCTTGCATATTCCTGACCAATATTTGTATAATAGTTCCAATTTTAGCTTATTCAAAGTGGAGCAGTAATCTGAAAACTCTTAAGAAATAATATAAATGTTTGTAGAATTTTACAAATTTTTCCTAACTTTCTTGGACACTCCCCCTTTATTTAAATGGATGGGATTTTTTTCAGTAACTGATCTTTGTAGAATTTTTTCATAGAATTCAAGTTAGTTTCCACAGAAAAAGCTCATTATTTCATCAATTTATTTGCTTTTAATTCCACGATAAAATAATAACCAATATGACTAGCAAACAGGTTTGGGAACACAGAAAACTGACTCTCAGTAAGTGTGCTTGTCACTTGGAGGGAACAGAAGCCTGCAGGTGTGTGGGACTGTGACTAACCAGCCATGAGTATCAGATGCGCTGTGATCCTCACTCCCCACCTTCACCTCATGGAAGGGGGGGTGTCAGGTGTGTGTCAGGTCACTCACATGAAGGTCAGTTGTGAGCTTGCCCTGAGACAGAATCTCTTATTATTAGTAATTTGCCACTATTACTGGAGCAACTTGCTCAAGGTCATATAGTAAGAAAAAGAAAGTTGTGATAATAGTTAACACAGATTGACCATCTATTATGTACCATACACATAGTTTTCAATGCTTACATATATGTACTCATTTAATCCTTTCAACATCCCTGTAAAACATACTCTGTTATACTTTCCATTTTATAAATACAGAATTTGAATAGCAACAATGGCAAAAAGAGAGACATACATTCCTCCTGGGAAGACTGGAGAATTCCTTTCCCTTTTTGCATGGATTCCTCTTTTCATCCTAAAAATTTCATATTGAACCCCCAGTTCATAAGGACGCTTGGCCGGCTCGCTGGACCAGTTTGTGGTGTTCTGCAGTGTATCTCACTGCATCCCGCTGAGTGGTTTTCTAATACTTGGCACGTTTGCCATTGTCTATTTGGTCCCAGACTTTCCCTGCTTGACCAAAAATGCTATGAAGGCAGGGACTTGTTGTTCTCTTGCTCAGCAGGGTACCTTCCTTCCCAAAGTGACGGGGTGCCTGGCACCCAAGGACACAGCATCTCCTGGACTGAAGTCAGGATACATTTGAGATAGGAGTTGAGGGACAATAATGCTTTGAATATTTTGGGGGGGGCTGGTTTTTCATGTAAGAAAACAACAGGTACTTATGAAAATTTAAATGTGAGATTATTTCATCCAGAAATGGGAAATGGGAAATCAGAGCACATAAATCAAGACTGAGTACCTGGTCTTTGGAGTCAGACAATCTGCTGTTAAATCCTGGGGAGCTGTGTGCGTGCTTGTTGTCTTTAGGTCCCATGTGTCCTTACCTGTAGAACAAAGATGATAACAGACCTTTCTCCACAGAGTTACTGTGAGGATCACTTAGAAAACATAGAATTTTTAGCATATGTGGTCAGTATATTAGCTCTTAGTGTAATTGCCCTTACATGTTACTGAATTAAGATTAATCCAGTATGTGGCGATGAACTGTGGGGGGATGGAACAGCTAGTTGTGGGGTTTGTATATTAATTATCCCTTGGTGTTGAGTAGCCGTTGGAAACCAAGTAGAAGGAAGGCCTTTAGTAAATGTTCTCTGGCGGCCGGTACACCTCTTCCTCTGGATCCAGGGCTTCCTGCCTGTGCCGCCATGGGCTCTGCCACAGGTCTGTGGGTTCTAGCATGGTTCTCACACTGGAGTGGACCTCACCATCCCCTGGAAGGCTTTTTGAACACGGATTGCTGCCCCCCACGCCCACCCCCGCCTGGGCTTCTGATTCAGTAGATTTGGGATGGGTCCTGGCCGAGATGACATAACATTGCTGGTCTGGGGACCACACTGATCCTAGAAGAGTCCCCTCCTTGCCTATAAATATGGTCCCACCTCACTTTCCATGCACGTGGAAGAAACCGGGTGAAAAGGAGTTCCCCCAAGTGAATCCTGCAGGATAATGTGAGGGACATGTAGGAAAGGAGGTGCTGTCTGTGATTGAATACACACCTGTGATTGTGATTTAGGAAGTGTTGGATTAAAAAAGCAATGGAAGAAGGAGTCAAATATACATATTTTTGAAACTCATTTGGCCACAGAGCCCTTCTTTTTGAACTTCTTTCTAGAGATCATGTTCCCCCGTTCACTGCCTTGGAAGAGAGCGACTTATACCAGAGGAAGAGGCGGTGACCCAGATGATTGGCGTGGTAACTAGGTTGTGAGTTCCCTTCCTGTCCCTTCCTGTCCCCCATCCTGCAGCCGGTCTTAATCAGATGCTAGTGGCTTTGTGCCCTTCAGGCACCACCCCTGCTGAGGGGTGGGGTGGCTGCCCCCAGAGGCAGCCCTAGTGACAGCAGGAAGCTGTGTACTTTCTGGTGTCATTAGGCAATCGATTTACCCCATTTGGCTCAGGGACAGTCCTGACCCAAAACAATGAATTATTGCTAAGACAAATAACTCACCCACAGCTTATTTTAAAGTTTGCAAAGGGCTTTCACACCAGTGAACTCACCTGACCCTTGTAATTACCAGTGAGGGAGCTAGAGCGAGGATTAGTGTCCCCATTCACAGGAGAGAAGACTAAGGTCACAGAAACGGATGACTGGCCCTCTGCTGCTGTCCTACATAGGCACCGTCCTTTGTTCTTGTCAAAGGATATTTATACGGAATTTTTATCCATTCATCCATTCATTGCTTCATTCAGCAAATATATAGTGAGCAGCTGCTACGTTCCAGGCATTACACAAGGGGTGGTGGGCAAGACAGAAGGTGTCTCTTTAACAGAAAGGTTGGTGTTGAGCAGGTGAGATCAAATTGGCAACTGGCAGATCACGCATCTCTGCGTTTGCCTTACCTTAGGAATCTGAGGCTCAGGAGGGTTAAATTACAAAACCATAAAATGCCATTTCTGCCAGGGAACCTAAAATATTATCTAATCTATCCCTGTCATTTCATTAAAGTGTATAATGAAAGAGAGTGGGGAAGTGGTTTGGCCAGAGTAACTATATTAGTTTTGTATTGCTGTGTAACAAATCACCACAAATTTAGAGGCTTAAAGAAACATGCCCTTATTATCTCACAGTTCCCATGGGTCAGGAGTCTGGGCATGAGGTAGCTGGGCTTCCTGCTTCTGCCTCGCAGGTGGGAAGTAAGATATTGAGGTTCTGGGCAAGAATCCACTCCATGCTCATTCAGGTTGTCAGAATTCACTTCTTTGTAGTTGTAGAATGGAAGTCACCTTTTCCTTGTTGGGGGTGGACTCCTGGATGCCATTCTGCAGTCCCCCCACATGTAGCCCTCCATCTGCAAAGGCACAAAGATGCAGGGAGTCCTTCATGCCTGATCTCTGAGAGTTCTTTCCGTGCAAAGCCAGGGAAAACTCTGCTTTTCACGAGACACATCTGGGTACATGAGGCCCACTAAGATAATCTCCCCATCTTTAGGTCAATGGTGCCATGTAAGTGGGACACAATGCAGGAAGTGGTATCATATTCACAGGTCCTGGAATCTTGGGGAGGGAGGAGCCATTTATAGAATCCTGCCTGGCATAGTCATGTGGCTTGGTTGTAATGGAGTGCGGGAGAGATAGCCTGAGTTTTCTTTGGGGCTCATGGTATATAGTTGTTTGCACATCTAATGCTGAATAACAAATTGACCCAAATTTGGAGGTTTCAGGCAGCAATCATTATATTATGTTCATGATCTCTGGTTAAGGAAGTCAGGCCAGGATTGGCTGGGTAGTTCTGTTCGCTGTGGAGTGGATTGAAGGTGCTCATTGATATTTAGCGGGCAGCTGGGCTGGGCTGGAGGTTCCAAGAAAGCTTCACTCACATGCCTGGTGCCTTTGCACAGGTGGCAGAGGCTGGGCTCAGCTAGCCAGTGCCCCCTCGCTGGGGTCTTCCCAAGTGGCCACTCCAGCCAGATTGGTCGGATTGCTTATAAGTGGACTCAGAGCTCTAAGAGGGAGTTTTCCGAAAGATAGGAGGTGGAAGCTTCCAGTCTCTTGAGAATCCCTAAATCCCTAAACTGAGTGAATCATGTCTGCCTTTTTGTGTTGGTCAAAGCAGTGGTAGAATCTGTGCAGACTCAAGGGGAGGGAAGAAAGAGCACCCCTCCCCCGCTACAATGTAAGGAAGGGGTGTCAAAGGGTTTGTGCCCACCTGCCATACATAGAGCGTTGTTCATTTGTTTCTCTTTCCATTGTAATACACTTTAGTACGGAGGGGACTTCGCACCTTCAGAGACCATATGAGGAAGCATTTTGTAATATACAATTGGCCTGTAGAACCATTGTCAACCATGCTTGTCGTTTAGTGGATTTGTCTTCAGGTGTATGCCCCTTGCCACAAGCGGCAACCAAAGTGCATGCTGGGTTGTTTTCTTTTCTTGGAAGCTGGCTAATGGGAGAGAATGTTCCATAATGTTATTTTGTTATTCGGTGGGTATATGTATAGTGTGGACACCCGAGGTGGGAAGGAAGATGATTCTGTCAGTTGCTAAGTACGCCAATTATAGAATAATTCCAAGTGTGCATTCTGGAACCAGGGAAATGACTAGAGGAAACAACCACTGGGCCCACTGTGACAAGGACCTAAGCTAATCCTCCACTGATCAGCTGACCTCCCTGAACACCTGTTCTGTCCGGTGGGGCACAGTCACATTTTGTGGCTCCTGGAGGCAGTATCAGCTCAGAGCCAGTGTCTGATAATCCTTGGAGAGTATGAGTAGTTCCTTTACCTTGGCGCACAGCCCCCCAGGGAAATGCTGCCAGCCGCTTTCAGGGAGGCCGGGGCAAAGATGATGGCTGTACATGTGTAGCCTTCCCCAAGAGGAGTATTCTGGTTCTGCACTTCCAGAAACTACTTTTATCACCTCAAGCAAGCACATAGACCTCTCTGGGCTTTTTCCCATGGACCAAGCTTTGAGCATCATTCAGCTCCAGTATTCTGGAAATTGCCATCCTAAACCCACAGTTCCCCTTAGAATAAATGACTTACTTTGATAATCCTTGACATACTGATTTTTTTTTGGGGGGGAGGTGGGAAGGGAGGTGACAAAAACCTATTTTAAGTGTATTACATTGTTCTATTTAAGAAGAGGTACAAGCCCATGAATAGCCCCAGGCTATTAGGGGCCAGCTGGCTGTTGGTCACAGAAACTTACCTGCACCCTTCCAACCATGGGGCAATGAAGCTTTCATCTAGGAATATATTTGGCATTTTTTTTTCTATTTAGGGGGGTAAAGAAAAGGCAGTCAATGAGGTTGAACCCGGCAGCCACCCACGGGTGTATAACCTGGGTGAGGGGCAGCAGCCAAGCTTTGCCCCAAGTGACGTGCAGGGTTTGCGCAATACAACGCTAGGCCTATCTCTGTTTCCATCCCTGGTTGTCACTCTGCACTTGAAGTCAGGGCAGTTGACTCACTCCGCTAATGCAGCAAGAGAATAAAAGCATCTTCAAACCCCTTTTGTTGTTTTTAGGGATTTTTTTCTTCCCTGGGGCTGAAAAGGTAGCTTCTTGTTTGGAATAGAATCAGGAGGCACAGATTATTGAATCAGAAATAGAACTGGGTTTTTACATTTTCTGTGGCTAGCTCCTTCGAGTTCTCCTTCAGAGCCACCTCCCAGCCCTCCCACCACCGTCTGCCACCTACCCAGCAGCCAACTCACACATGGGTGAGTTACAGTCCTAGAGATGTGACAAGTTGCTCGTGACCTTCAGTAAGTCACGCTGCTCTCTGAGCCTCGCTTTTCATATGGCTCAAGGGAGATTCATTTTACCCATTCCACCCACCCCACAACACAGAAAAGTTGTGATGATCAAAATTAGAGAACCACACAGGAGATCTTTGGGATGTTTAAAAGTGATATAAAAATATAAACTATCACTACCTTAGAAATATTATTAGGCTTGTCTTAAAGGATGATTTTTGAAGTAAGTGACCCATGGCAGAATTACAGATATCTAGACAGTGAAAACATCAGAAGTGCACAGCAACATAAATTTGCACAAAGCGAATTCACACGTGTAACCAGCAGCACCCAGGCTTTAAAAAACTCAGGCGTCGTCAGCGGGGCAGAAACCCCATGTGTCCTGATCTGGGCACCAGGAACTTCAGTCCCAGGGACCTCCTCTCATCACTACGCCACCTCAGCTCCGGTTGAGATCCCTTCGCGTGCTTTTGTGTAGTTCAGGCTCGTGTATGGCCAAGATTTTTCTATTTTGTTTGTAGAAGTCTGTTGTGCTGCTGATGGTCACTTGCACAGATAGCCTCCAGTTTGGGGTTAAGTTGTCTTACACGTGTCTTTGGGTGACCCCCCCGCCCCCCATGCATTTTTGCTGGTATTAAGATTAGGATTGGAATTGCTGGGACATAGAGTATTCATAGTTCACCTTCCAAGGTTCTTTAGCAGACACTTCCAGTTTCCCTGGAAATTTGCTGAATCAATTTTCTTTCCTGCCAGTAGCATCCTTGCCAAATACTCAGGGTTTCCCATCTTTTCTATTTTTATTTTTGTTTGATGCTAGCCATTCTGCTGTAAGAGGATCGCACTGCAGTTTTAATCAGCATTGTCCTGATGACTAATGAAGTGGAGTTTCATGTGCTTATTGGCCTTCTGAATATCCTCTTTCCTACACTGCCTGTTCACATCATTTGCCTGTTTTCCCTTTTGGTTATCTGACTTTTTCTCACTGATTTGTAAGGTTTTTTTCTGGGACAAATTACAGTATTAAATAATCCAGTGAGACCTTTCTGAGGATAAACATAAACTGTGATAATTGCATCTGCTGTGGTTTAAAGAGACCCAGAAAGGAGTGGGACGACTCAGGAAGCACAAAATGCCTTTGACCGGCCCCAGCATCTGATCAGTGCAGGAGTTATTTGTGTATTACATAGAAGAATGCAGTCTTTGATTGGCTAGAGGTATTGCAAATGCATTCCCCGATTAAGGGTTGTCTTTTCCCTCTTGGAATGGTATCTTTGATGGCTATGTTTTAATCTTTGTGTATACCTATTAATCTTTTTTTTCTTTATGGTGAGCCGTGTTCGGAAATCTATGCTGCCTCCCATTTCATAATGATGCTTCCCTATGTTTTCTTCTAAGAGCTGTTTTTCTGATGTTGGTACTATGGTTTGTATTTACTTTTCACAGTTAGATCTGTAATCCATCTGTTAATGATTTGGGGGCACAGAAGAGATTAAGTGTCAAAAAAGAGGTTTTGCTGTTGTTGCTGTTTTAATGTCAATAGTCAACTGATCCAGGAACATTTATTGAACCAGTTCCCTGGATTTTTTAAAATCTAGAATTACCTGCTTCAGAGGAGCCACTTTCTGTGTGGGCTCAGGAGGAACGCAATCGTTGATTTTCATGAGAGACACTGTGCCCCTCCTATATGTCGGAAGCATTTTATCCATGATCTTATCTGGTCCTCCAAACAACCCTGCAAGTACTGTGTTATTATTCTGTTCTGTAGTTGAGAAAACTGAAGCTTCCAAAGGACAAGCTATTAGCTCAAGGTTAGTAATGAGTAGCAGAGCAATGATTCAACACCCGGTTTTTCTGACTCCAAAACCCAAGTCTCTAGCTTTTTCTTCAAGCATCACGGTGACAGCATTCATAATGCGCTGTGGAGGGCGAGTGACCAGTGAGACTAGGATATTAAGCTGTAATGAACTGAGCTTTCTCATAAGGGAGAGGAATATTTTTTACCTGGAACATTTATAAAACGAAGTACCCTTTGCCCTCAGTAACCATAAAGGTTCATGGTCAGTCATAATAACCTCCTTTCGCTGCAAACCCCTAGCAGCCTTTGCACATTAATTCTGGTTCTGAAGACAAAGTGTGAGGTAGGCTTTTCCTTCCCCATTTGACAGGTTAGCAAACTGAGGATCAGAGAGGTGAAGTGACTAATCCAAGGTCAAACAGCACGATCCAATATCCCAGGCCCAATGGTGGTAGAGCGGAGTCCAGCCATGTCCTTAACTGACTCCCGCACCCATGCTCACCCCGCCTCACTGCCCAGGTTACTGATCTAGAAGGCCAGTATTCTACTTCGGGGTTAGCTCCTTGTTACTTCCCAACTTTTTGGTCTGAGTCTCTTGTCCTTCTGCCTGAGCACTGGCCAGGAAGAGCAAACGGCTCTTGCAGCCCCCTCCTCTCTCAGCCTGGCCGCCAGCCGCGGAGCAGCTCCTGGCTCCTTCCTTCCTCGTCTCCAGCACTTCCATGCCCACAGCAAAGTGCTGAATTTGACTATGTAGCTGATGTTGTCTGTCACCTTCTTGCAGACCCAGAACTGTGCAATTGCAAAAGTTATTTCACAATCCTCCCCAGTTAAGTTCCTGACAACCTAACTCAAAAGAGTCCCCTATTGGATTTTTACTCGCTCTTCTCCCTGTTCCTCCCTGGACCCTTTTCGTCCTTGCCCCCCTCCAGACAAGACCCGTTGCCTCCACAAAACCAAATAGGAAGCATCTTTGTTTTGGCAGGGGACCACAGAATTCTTTTTTTCGGTCTCTCCTTCCTTATTACTACAAACTGTTCACTGAGGCTCTGACAGCATGGGAAGAACTGAGAAGAAGAAGGGTTTGCAGGTTATTAGGGAAATGATAGAATCTCAAGAATGAAATGATTAATAAGCTACCTATTTATCTGGGAAAAGTGATGAGCACAGAGTGGGTCTGATGCCCAGTTATAATCCATACTAGCACATCCATAAACCAAGGCTGCTTTCGGTTGAGCCCCAAACATTTGGGCACCATCCATGTATTTATCTCTCATCAGCACCATTTCCTTAACATACACACGCACACAGCACAACCAAAAATCAGTGCATCATCAGAAACCTAAAAACAACTGTTTGTCTTCCCCAGCTAGTCTAAGGTCTACAGAGAATACATTTTGTGGAATCTCACAGAATCACTCAGACGCCCATTACAATGTCAAAAAATGCCAAGGAAGAAGCACTGGACATAACGAACAGAATAATTCAGAACTCCAATATTTTTTTTCATCTCCGCTCCACTTTAAAATAAACACTCCTGGTAGGTGAACGGGAATTATGGATTATAGTTTTCTATTTTCATCTAGCCCCCCCCACACACACACTCCCTGGCACCCGAGTTGTATGATCTTCCCCAAAATGCCACTGGCCCACATTGCATTCCTGGCTGAGGCAAAACCTCCAATTAAAATCAGCAGGGAGTTTGCTTGCATTAGGAACACCAGCCTGGGCTCCCCACCCAGGTGGCTCTGAAAGGGAGATGTGTGTCTTTGAAAGCACTGATGGGAAGCCCTGGGTGGCATAGCCACCGTCCTCAAATGACGAGTGCCGCCACGCTGTGTCACCGGGAGACCTGTCATGTTACCAGAAAATGCTGGCTGAGGCCAAGACAGGGCCTGCCGGTGAGCAGCAGAGGTGTCTCCGGGCCCGGAGCCTCGCTTCTGCGCAGTCTGGGTTTTAGAGCAGAGAAACCACGGCAGGCCCACTGGGGGAGCGCTGCATTGGGATCAGAAATCCTGAGCTCTGGGGGGCTGCAGCGCGCTGTGTGACCGTGGCAAAGGCACAGTCCCTCTCTGGACCTCAATGCCCTGTCAGTAAAATGGAAATCGTCACCAGGGAGTCCTATCCCAAGGGCTTGATGGTAGGATAAAGGGTTAATCACCATGGTGTAGGAAGCACTCAGGAAACACAGATCTTCCAGCAAACCATCTGATCTCAGTGTTTGTGTCTAAATAGGAGGGAGATGGGCTGAACATTTCCACGGCTTTTGCTCCTGTGGTTCAGACTGCTTCGTGTGAGCCTCTGTGGATGCCAGCCAATCGGCTTTAGAAATCAAAGTGCCTCTTCCTACCCTCCCTTCCTTCCTCTTTTTGCACTGTCCTCAGTCCCCCATCAGAATGAACTGGAATCCCATCCAACAGAAAGATGCTGATTTAGATGTACTGGAGTTCAGCTTTGGCTACAAACGGAAGGTGCTCTGGATCCCTAGGGACAGAGAAAAGCATTTAAAAACTCAGTCCTTACTGCCTCGAACTGACTGCCTTGTGGTGGGGCTGTGTCAGTCCTCAGTGAGACCTCTCCCTCCGGCAGATCTATTAAGTCACTCCTCTGTTGCCAGGGTTGAGACAGGCTGTCACCAGCCAGCCTGGGAGATTGTATTTATAGATCGCAGTCCCTACTACCCCTGGTCCCCAGCCTCTCCCTTTGCACTTGTTGTGAGCTCCAATTATCTGTGAATGGAGGCGAGGGATCCTGGCACGTCCAGCGGAAGCAAGGAATGTGATAATAGGCCCTTTATATGGTCACACTTTCAGTATTTTTCCATTATTTTAATTTATATCTCTTTATCGTGGCCTGCTTACTTTTTTCTTCTTGCTGGCTTCGTTGTCATGATTTTACATTATGGTACATTGCAGCAAGTGAACCCAGGCTGGAGTGAGAACCCAGGCCTGGTATCTGAATAGGGAGGAACTTCGTGCTCTGAGACAAGTTCTCTCCTCCAGGCTTCGCTGTCGTCATCTGTAATGCAGATGGTTGGTTAGGCTTGGGTAGCCTCCAGCTCAGTGCCCGGTGTACAGTGAATGCTCAGTTCGGGTAGCCACTGATTGCTTTGGTCAGTTTAGGGTGATGCCTTCTATTGAGCATTGCAGGGTTTCTGAATGTCAATAATTACAACCTAGAGCCCAGGCTGCAGATGGAGAAGGTATAGGAGATTGATCCGATTCAGGTGGGGTCCTCGTTGTTGTAAGTTGCTTGTCAAGAACAAATACATAAAAAACTGGAATGAGTTTGTATTTCTGGTTTTACTCTTCTCAAAATTATTAAAAAACAACGGAAAGGCCACTGACCTTAGGCATGAGGACTCAATAGTAACATTGCTTCCCCTGTGGCCCCCTCTCGCCACCTCTCTAGAAAGGAACGACTTGCCCTCAGCTGGCGCCCCCGGTGCCCATGTCCCCGAATCTGTGAGTTATGACAGTGGAAGGGGTGGCTGCACTTCTCTGTTTCTCGGCTCCGGGCTCGGATTTCATTCCATCGCCTTCTCCCTCTCCAGGTGCCTCCTGCATGGCCTCGCCGCTCATTTGGCGCAGACGCCTACGTTTCCCCCACCAGCTCCAACACCAGGTCCTTTTCTCCTCTCTGATCACCCTCCCCCCACTCCACCTCTCCCCCTTCTCTCTTTTCCTCCTTCCCCTTCCCAGAGCCTCCCTCCCCGCCCCCTCCCTTCACTCCGCCTTGTTCTAAGTCCTCTTGCTGCATCATTAATGCCTTCATTGATACAGCCCACAACCTCATGATTATTCTGAGGTCAGGAGATGCAGGTGCCATTCAGCTCGCTAACGCGCTTCAGAGGGCCTCTGTCCCCTGTCCCTCCTGCTCGACGGGGCCGGAATCCTAATGGGCCACTGGCCCCTTTGCTTGTTGCAGCGTGACCAGGAACTTTCATCTTTTTTTATTTCCCTCACCAAGGATTCTGAGGGTTCAGCCACAATGAAGCATTGATTCAAGGAGTGGGGGCTGCGGCCCTGACAAAGGACCCCAATGATGAGACACGAGAAAGGGGGTGCTCTGCGGGGTTATAGAATGCCTTGCAGATGGGAACAGAGGAGCTCTAAATGGGGTACTGTCCTGTCACTTGGAGAGGGAGTGACAGGGGCAAGTGTGGGCCATTTGAAAGAGGCATTTTGAAATTACGCTCTTGTCAGATGGAACCGCGCAATCAGAGACGTGTGACGGGGTCCCTGCAGCTCACAGAACTATCGGATGACTCATAGCCAATATTCAGTCAATGCTCTGGTCTGGGAGATGGGATCCGCAGAGCTCGTTATCATTCCAGCTGCGTTCCCTGAAGGCTGGGCCTGCTGCTGCTCTCCAGGCTGTGATAGGGTGGGTCTCACGCAGCAGAGACTGGAGGGGGCCGAGCCGTGTGGGTGGACAGTATGGGAAACTAATACTGCAGTCCAGAGGGGAGAAGAGAAGTCGGATTTTCTTAATGAAGAATAAGAAGAAAGAACATTAATTTTGTTTGTTCATTCATTCAACAAACACTAGTAGGGAGTCAGTCTTGCGGTTAGATGCTGGGGAAGGAGGGATCCGCCCTCTGAAGCTTCAGAGCCTGGAAGGGAAACTGACAAGAAAACGAGGTGTTTCGATACAGTGTTTTGAAGGTTGTGAGGGAGCTTTTATTGCCGGGGGCTGGTAGGTTCTGTGGATTTAAAAGGCAGAGCAATTTCAAAGGAGCGCACTAATTATTCCTCCATTTTCTCTCTGCTGATAAGCAACACATTCAACGCAAAGCATCCTGGGAGGCCGTTTCAACAGTATCCATTTTCAAATGTCCCCTATGACAAAATGGTTTTCCTCAAACTCCAGAGAGATAGTGAAATCCCCGAGAGTGTCTCAATACCTTCAAAGGAATAGCTTATTCCCTGGCATAAGAGTCCTTATTATTATTACCGTCTCAATAATTGCTCTATGCCAGGCTCTGGGCTTTAAATATATTATCTCACCCAATCCTCTCACCCACTGCATGGGACGGGCTTTATTATTCTCACCTTAGATGTGGATAGGGAGGCTTAAGCACATGAAGCGACTTGTCCCTGGTTACCTAGCTGAGCTTTGAACTCAGGTCCGCTTGGGCCAGCACATGTACTTTTCACCACTGGGCTCCGCCGCTGACCCCAGGGTTCCTGGGCGTGGCCATTGGGGCTTGACCTTTGACGTGATCCCGTAAATGATTGTTACCACTTCCTACCACAGGCAGTGCCATGCACATGGGCTTGTTTCCAGCTTCCTAAGGCTGGATCACGAAGCACCACCATCATCATCGCCACCCACGTCACCACAGTCCATGAGGGCCTTAAGAAGGCCACTTGCTTGACCTTTCATTAAAAACGAAGAAAGCCACAGCTAGGCAACTTCTCTGCTCACTCACGGCGTGACTTTTAGCCCATCATTTCACCTCTGAGCTTCTCTTGCCCTGTCTACAAAATGGAGCTGACAGTCCCTTCGCAGGAATAACAAGAGCTAACTTTTATCGAGCCCTTAACACTCACCAAGTTAGGGGGTAAGCTTTCACGTAAACATTCACGTCATGCTCAGGACAGCCCTGGGCGGTAGGGATGATTAGGAAGGCGAGGACAACTGCCTGGCATTACCTCAGCCCCCGTTTGCAGGAGCCAGGGTTTTAAGCACTGACTGACCTCAAGTCCCAAGCTATTTTCAGGGTGTTGTGAGGCGCAAGTGAGAAAATGGGAGTGAATGTGCCCCATGCAGGGTTGGAAGTGCGAGATGCATGAAAGGGATTATTCGTAGCATGGAAGACAGCCAAGAGGTGACTTGCACAGAAATGAGGAAAGAGGGAGGCCCCTGAGCTGACTGCCTTCCACCTTTCCACCTACTCTTTGGTTGCTTCTGCTCTGCCAGAGTATCTCTTACCTGGAATGTTTCAGTGGCTGGAATCTGGGGACAGGCTTGGCTGTCACTTATAAAATTGTTGAGGGGCAGTGGGTGGGGAGGCCTAGAGATACATGTTGTAATGAGATGCCACTGAATTGAGAGTTGGGAGGTCTGGAAAAATGGGGGTAATAACATCTTTCTCACATGTTTTGAAAAGCCACTGTCGGGATCATGGAAGATCATCGATATGGAAGCAGTACGCTGCCATCTCTAGAGAGATATAAAATTATAAAATGTAGTGTTGTGTTGAGGTTGCATGTAGTGTAACCGCATGTGAGACTCTGTGAGCAGTTTTGAAACATCTGGTGCAGGTTACAGTTACTTTCTCTTGCTGATTTTTCTTTTTACCTTTACCACCTGTTAAAGTTAACAGCCAGGGGTGTCTGGGTTTAGACACTTTCATTCCCCGAATCAACCGTTATCTGGGGCTAATTGTATAAAGGAATCATAGAGTTAAAAGGCCCCCAGAGAACACGCCCCCCAACCCCTTCACTTTCCGGGTAAGTACACGGAACTTACCAGGGCAAAGTGCAACGTCATATAGCTGGCCCGTGGCATTAGGAGGACTGACAACGTCATGCTCACCATTTACATCCAGAATGCTTCCTGTTTAAACTGTGGTTCCCAATCCTTTCATTCTCTCGGCGGCTCCACGAACCAGGTGGATGACCATCACGTACCTCCTGCCCCTGGTGGTTAACATTCTCTGTTTTCCCTCTGTCCCCTAGGACAATTCAGCAGTGGCTGGCAAGGGTCCAGTCGCTTCTCTACTGCAATGAGAACGGGTTTTGGGGAAGCTTCCTGGAGAGCCAGCGGAGCTGCGTGTGTCACGGGAGCACAACGCTCTGCCAGCGCCCCATCCCCTGCATCATAGGCGGGAACAACAGCTGTGCCATGTGCAGCCTGGCCAACATCTCACTCTGCGGCTCCTGCAACAAGGGCTATAAGCTGTACCGAGGCCGCTGCGAGCCCCAGAATGTGGACTCGGAGCGGAGCGAGCAGTTCATCAGCTTCGAGACCGACCTGGACTTCCAGGACCTGGAGCTGAAGTACCTGCTGCAGAAGATGGACTCGCGCCTCTACGTCCACACCACCTTCGTCAGCAACGAAATCCGCCTCGACACCTTCTTTGACCCGCGGTGGCGCAAGCGCATGTCCCTCACTCTCAAAAGCAACAAGAACCGCATGGACTTCATCCACATGGTGATCGGCATGTCCATGCGCATCTGCCAGATGCGCAACAGCAGCCTGGACCCCATGTTCTTTGTCTACGTCAACCCCTTCAGCGGGAGCCACTCGGAGGGCTGGAACATGCCCTTCGGGGAGTTTGGCTACCCGCGCTGGGAGAAGATCCGTCTCCAGAACAGCCAGTGCTACAACTGGACTCTCTTGCTGGGCAATCGGTGGAAAACGTTTTTCGAGACGGTCCACATCTACCTACGCAGTCGGACTCGGCTGACCACCGTCCTGCGGAATGAGACCGGCCAGGGCCCCGTGGACCTGTCCGACCCCAACAAGAGGCAGTTCTACATCAAGATCTCGGACGTGCAGGTGTTCGGCTACAGCCTGAGGTTCAACGCTGACCTCCTCCGCAGCGCGGTGCAGCAGGTCAACCAGTCCTACACGCAGGGCGGCCAGTTCTACTCCTCTTCGTCCGTGATGCTCCTCTTGTTGGATATTCGGGACCGAATCAACCGCCTGGCCCCTCCTGTGGCCCCGGGGAAACCGCAGCTGGACTTGTTCTCCTGTATGCTGAAGCACCGCCTGAAACTCACCAACAGCGAGATCATCAGGGTGAACCACGCCTTGGACCTCTACAACACGGAGATCCTCAAACAGTCGGACCAGATGACAGCCAAGCTCTGTTAACCGGGGACTCCCGGCCACGGACTTTCCCTTTTGTTGTACAAACGTAACGGGACAGAACGAATCAAAATAAATAAAAAAATTTGTAAAATGTAATTACTATTCAAAGAGCAGGAGGACGATCTTCATTCGTGGGAAACGAAAAACGTTCTAGCAACTGTATCAAACCGTGGGGCATGTGTGTTACGTCTATCCTATGTCATGAAGAAGGGTCTCGGCGTTTTGAGGAGCTTGGAGGGAGTTGCTTCTTAGGCCTCAGGTTCTGTGTGGAGGGGGAGGAGGGGGAGAGCATATGCAATGAACTGTAAAGGTCTCTGCTGTGCAGGTGCTAAGATGAAACACTAAAAAGAGAGAGAGATATATGCTGTAATGTACAACCGACACTGCCATTTTTCCTTGTGGGAGGAAATGGACATAGATAAAGAAGATATTTCTTCGGTTATGATTTCTCCCCTCTTTATGCCTACTTCTTTGTGGTTCTCTGGACTCATTTTCCACGCAAGGGTGGGGATGCAATGCTGGGGCTCTCTCTTCCCGCCAGCTTCTCTCATGCTGAATAAACAAGCTGCTAGAAGGTGGACAACAGGTGGGATTGGGGAGAAAGGCGCAATCACACAGGGTTGAAACCAATAGCAACCTTAGACGTCCATGGTCGAACTCCTCGATTTCACTGGGGAAATAGACTCAGAGAGAAAGGCATGCCCCTGGCTACCCACAGCTACTGCCTGAGCGGGGACCCAAGTTCCTGGGCGTCCCCCTGCCAAAATCAGGCTGCCGCCATCAGGTTTTCTCCTCCAAGCAAACTGCCAAGGGACACAGTATATTTCAGCCTCAGGTTGTTTTGATTGTCTTTGTTTTCTTTTAATCAAGAAACTCCTTTCTCCGAAAAGAAATGGTGTCAGATTTCCTAGAAAGGCCCCATATATTAAATTTTAATTTGAATAAAAATCAATAACCAGAATTAAATAGGGTAGGTTTAAATAGTGCATTGGTCTGCCAAACTGACTTCCCCAAGGAAGTATGTAAAAAATTATTATTTTTTGATTAACTCAGAGCACACACACATACATAAAATAACACTGCCATTTCTTTGGCTTCTGTGAAAGCTGACAAGCCTTGTGTGGGACTTGGGGTCAAAGTGAAAGGAGAGACACAAGAAGGAAAATTATTCTAAAGCACACCTGTAGGGGCTTTGGGTAGATGCCACTCCATCACCGGGAATGCTGTGTTTATCTTTTTGCTAGGGTGGCACTTGCTGGAGGTACTTCTGAGCATCTGGATCTTCCTTTCTGTATTGGCAGCAAAACAGCATCACACACTTTAGGGCTGGAAGAGAAGGTAGAACACCTGTGGTCTAAACTTCTGCCCAGCGCAAATACCCACTTTACCCTCTTAGGGAGATGACTGCGGTTGGCTGACTGGGCCGTTTCAAAGACGGGACGCTATTTAGCTGTATCATCCACCTTCTGTGGATTCCTGTATTACTGAAGGGGAGCAATAGTGTGCATTCCAGCTGCATTACACAAAAATCGATTAGATAGACCTCCCGTACCTTGATCCGCTTTTGCGTACCTTCCACCCACTGGTTTCAGTTCAGGAATGAGCATTTCTCTCTCATAGTAATGCTATCCAACACAAAATAGAAAGGCCTACCTCAGAGGTCACGGAAATGTAGGATAATGTGACTCAAAGAGAACACCATTCCCAATATGGTTTCTTTTAAGATGAAAGGAGAGGGCTGCAGTTCATAAGAGGTGAGGGATTACCTAGTTTCTTTGTGTGTCTAGAGGGTGTTTATTTCATAGCAGTAGATTCCAACTGTAATGTTCCCGTTTTCTTAGTGTGTATACTTACAACCAGTTTTAACACGTAACATGCACTTCACATGAATGCAGCTTTTTGGACCTCCGATTTTGAAAGGATTCACTGTTCATTTAGGTAGGAATTTCTTCGTTCCAAATAGCAGCTATTCATCAAGCACAAGATTTTGCAGGTCAGCAAAACACAAAACATGTTTTCAACACCTAGCACACAAATGGGGCGTGTCAGAAAAATAAAGATTTGTAAGGAAATGGTTCATGCTTTTGTTGTCACTCACAAACTAATGAAAAAGACAGACACATGACCAATTAAAAAGAATAATTACAGTACACCACGGTGAGTGCCATTGTGAGTTAGGCACACAGAGAAGAGTCCTGAAGAAGTAATTAACTCTGTTCATAGGGTTGGTAAAGGCATTAATCCCATGGGCAAGTTCATTCTGAGTGTTGAAAGTGGATAGGAGGTTGGCATAGAGAGGAACAGAAAGCCAAGGAATGGAGAATGCAAAAGCACAAAGGTATAAATATGCATGGCGTACTGCAGGGTCAGTTAAAATAATAGCGATAGAAAGGTATCATTTGAAAGGGTAAGCCTACCAAGGACAGTGAGGATTTTGACTCTTTATAAAAAGTTGAAATAATCATCCATAATCTTCATGAACTGAAGAATGAATTTACGACTGATCACCCCTCAGTTGCCTCTCTTCCTTTTCCCCTTTCATCTCTACCTTCCAAAGACTCAACATTTAATAAC
Organism: Sturnira hondurensis; assembly: GCF_014824575.4. Lineage (NCBI taxonomy): Eukaryota > Metazoa > Chordata > Mammalia > Chiroptera > Phyllostomidae > Sturnira > Sturnira hondurensis. The sequence goes on along the minus strand of NW_028083079.1, from coordinate 4,989,721 downwards.
CCCTCTATTTGCACAGCACTTTATGGATTGCTAGGCAATCTTCATATGCACTGTGCTACCTAATCTTTATTAAAGTTCAGTTGAGGCCTTCAGCCTAAGTTCTTCCCCCAGACTTCACCAACTCTGTGTGTGTGTGTGTGTGTGTGTGTGTGTGTGTGTGTGTGAGAGAGAGAGAGAGAGAGAGAGAGAAAGGCCTCCTCTCTTCACCTTGAAAATACTAACTCCACTTCGTATTATAAAGAGAACACATTGGAAAGTTTAGGGAAATAGAGAAATTTTCCAGGAGAGAGAGAGATTCAGACATCAAAATATTTAGTCAAAGGTGAAATGAAAATACTTTGCTATAAACCAATACAAAGTTCTGTGGATTTCCAAATGTCTCCTGTTTTGTTCTGGCCCTTTCAGCTAACCAAGTCCACCCCCCCCACCCCCACCCCCCACACACACACCAGCTGGGAGGAAGAAAAGCTTGAAGCCTTCAAGTGAGATTTTAATTCAATTAGTGTCTTACCCATTTGATGCAGCAACCAAGGACCTGTGGTGTCTGATTAATATGCTGATGCTAAGGCAAAAGACTGAACAGAATGCCCACTTGGATAAGGCCTGGCAGCAAAGCGTGGCATTGCCATGGAAACCATAGAAGGCCATTAATTAGCTATCAAACAAAATCATTGGAAAATTCTGGACCCTGGCGTATGTGCTCCCTTCAAAGAGGAGGCCAGGAAGAGGTCACACTAGCAGCAAGACTCCCTTCAGTGATTAACATCATAGTAGCACAGAGACGACATGTCACCAAGTGCGAGAAAAACTGGGAAGTAAAATAAATAGGCACAATAGAAGGAAAGGGGCTTTGGGCTATCCAAGTCCAAGAATATAATTTTAAATATGGAGTCTCTTGTTAGGTTGTCTATGCTGACAAAATTATCTCAATGACATTTTCTCCAATTCTCTTTCCTGTGGAAAGAAAGAAGAATATGGATCCACTAGATGGTGATAAATGATTGGGGGGAGAGTTCATAGAGTGAAAGAGTGAGAAGTGATTAATCTCTAAAATAATAGATAAAGCTTGTAAAATTTTCAAATTAACAGGGGGAAGGTTTACACATGAGGAGAAAAGGAGAAAAACTTATTAAAATAGTTGCACACAGACATAATAACTTACCACACAGATAATCACAACAAATATAACTGGAAAAAACTGGTCATTAAAAAAGACAGAGGTAGTCGTTACAAATTTTAAAAACAAAGGGAAAGGAAGGTTAAAAATAAAAGGATGGATAAGGACAAACTAGATAAATATGAATAAGGAAGTTGAGGTAGCACTGTTAACAGCAGTCAAAATAGACTTCAAGGCAAAATACATTATTAGGTTTAAAGATGGCCAATTTATCAGGGAAAGTGGAGAAGGGAGAGCACACATACAGCCTAGACTTGAAGGGCTAGAAAGGTCATTAAAGATTTGTAAATCTTCCATCTTCAGAGATGTGGAGCTATGCCTGCAGTTATTCTACAAGTTCAAACACTGAGCATGAATTTAGTTCCCTTCACACTATCACAAGCTTATTTTGGCATAGATCATGTATCAAGTTAATGTAGTTCATACATAGATTCCTGCCCTCAGGAAAGGCAGTTTTTAACATATGCGTCGGGATGGGTGGGACAGGACAAAATGGCGGCTGAACTACAACCCAAAATGGAGGCTGAACTACATCCCGGAAAAGATGGCTGACGTCAAACCAGAGAGCCAGAAAGGATGGGTTTTGCAAGCTGGAAGAGCCCAAAGAAAGCCACCAATGATATATTGCCGCTTTGTTCAAAGTGGACCAGTCCCCAGCTCCCACAAAGAGAGTCAACCAAAATAAACCCCGCCATATTCCCTGCTTGGGCGCGACTTCCCCAGCCCCACTCTGCGGACCAGAGAACCTCATCCAGGTGCGCGAACCCCAATAAAGCTCTATACTACCTAACTTTGTGGTCGATTGGCATTTCTTCCTCCGTGGAGCCTAAGAAAACCTTTCAATATGGATAAATATCTTGATGGTAGTTATTTTCACTTCAATAAAATCCAACATACATGAAATCCAAAACATATTAAGCATATATATTCTTTGTAAGTACCAATAAAAAGAAAGATGTTTCTAAACTGGAAAGTAATGCCCTTGGATAAAGGAAGGGCAGAAATGCATTGGTAAGTAAGTATTGCATCACCGGCAGTCACAGAGCCTAGCCCGTGAACCTGGTATAGTCGTACATGAAGTTTGATGGACAGAGTGCTGTTTTAGTTCATGTACTAACAAAAATAGACTACAAACATTTATTTCTCACCTTTCTGGAGGCTGGAGGGTCCAAGATCAAGGTGGTCGCAGATTCGGTGTCTGGTGAGACTCCCTTTCCTCATTCATCGAGGGCCATCTGTCCACTGTGTCCTCCTATTGCAGAAGCGGCAAGAGAACTCTCTTGGGTCTCTTCTACAAGGGCACGAATCTCATTCATTAGGACTCTATCCTCATGACCTACTCAGGTTTCTGCCTCTTCTAACGCCATCATTTCCTTGGGGGCTAGGATATCAACACATTTGCGGGGAACACAAACATTCTGTCTACAACAGTGTCAATTTAGTAAAATAAAAGCCTCTGTGAAGTAGCTTGGAATAGACAAGTGAGCTTCCTCAGCCACAAGTTGAGTTGCTCTCTGAGGTGAGTAGCTGACCTCTACTCCCAAACTTACTTTCTTGGTAGGTCCCCACCCACACTGTATTGGCTCCCTCTAAGGGAGAATGTTTCCCTAAGAGTGAGCAAGGGGCCTCTTCACAGTCGAGGTTTCACAGTCTCCATAAACTTCTAAACAAAGACATTTACCCCAAGAAGCAAATGGCTTTGGTAAACTTTGTTTTGCAGAAGCTTCAGAGCTGAAGATAAGGAGGAAGGTCCAAATTTTCATATCGATGTCAGCAGGATGCCCGCCCTCTCCCTGACGAGTGGTCTCTGCCAGCCTTACCCAGGCACCGAGCATTGGTCTGTGAGCCACCAGCTTGCAGGAGCAAGGGAGTTGTAATGTTCTTATGAATTAGAGGATGCTTATAAACACTGCCAAGGGGTCGTTAATGAGAGGGTGTTAATCGTATAACACGATATTATACATTAATAATCACATCACCTAATATTTTGTTAGTGTGCAAGAAAATGCTGAGCTTAACAACCTAGATCCAGAAGCTGGGTTTTTCTGAATTACTAGCACCTGCAGAAACAAGGGTGGAACTCACATTTCCTGGTTCCCAAGTCAGTGATTTAACCTGGAACTGTATTTAACCCAACACATTCAACGTGACTTCTGACAAAAAAGAATATTGGCAGCACAGTGCTCGGGCAGAGATCACAGCCCTCGAGCTCATTTTGCCTCTACCTGTGCAATGACTGAGACCGTTGACCTCTCTGGGCGTCAATTTCTTCTTCTGTAAAAACGAGCTTCTTAATAGGTCCTGTCTAAAGCGGTCGTTATGAGAATTAAGTCTATTTAAAGAGCCTAGCACGGTGATTGGTATACTGAAAGTTTGTGTTTGTTAGATAAATTACATAAAAATACACTTTAGATAATATGTAAATTAATCATCTTAATAACAAGAGCTGAAAAGCAATTGACCTCATGTTACAGGCCCAACAATACATTCAGAACTTGATTTAACTTCGTGGCAACCCAATGGCGTGGGCCTAATTACCACCTCAGCTTTACACAGGAAGAAACGGAAATAATTTGGGGCCACATAGCTAATGATGAAATTTCAATTTGTAAGTCTCCAAAATCAGGTCTCCTAACTATGCCACACACATTTTCTCTAATTAGAGCAAATAAGTGGTCTAAAAACATTATCTGTAAGAATAGATAATGCAAACTTTAAAATTCACCTGGCGCCACTCTTAACACCTAATCATTAAATTATTCTATGAGCCCGAATCCAGGGCATCCAGATAGTGTTCAGGTAATTACAGACCTTCGGCAAGGATCTGGGAGGGATGGGTGCCCGAAGACAGATTTAACTCTGAAGACAGGGATCTACCCAGAGCCCAGATATCCTTAGTACTTGTATAGAGCACCTTCTCAAACACTGGTGGGGGGGCGGCCCACTGGCTCCAGGTAGGGCCACAGGCTCTTCGGACGAAGTGTTACTGACTCTTCCCAGAGTCAGAGAAATGGGCAGGTGGGGAGCAGAAAAGGAAAACCCTAGTCTGTTCCTCACAGCTGTCTTACAAAGAGAAAGTCTTCGATCCCCAGCCTGATCCATTCCCACGTCTCAGCTGTGTGGCTGGAGCCGGAACCACTCTGATTCAAGGCTCCTGAAAGCCCATCCCAGGCCCATTTCAATGCAGACTCAAACTGCTGGAGGGGATCTTTAGAATGAATGGGAGGAGGGAGAGTGACTTCAATAAATGGTGGGTGGGGCACTGTGAAGACATCAACGTTGTTCCTTGTTCGGCTTCCTGCTATTGTGGACTTTCTCAAACTATTTGTCTCTCCCTTACCCCAGAAGTCCCAGAATTCTCAAGTCCAGAATTCCCATCCATAAGATGAGATGCAAAGCTATTTTCTCTCTCTTGCAGTGGCTCAGGGACTTCACTGACAGAAAGGCAGGATGAATAAACTATGTAATTAAAGGATATTAAATGTTTACCCAAAATGTCACTTCTTTCTGTGTTGTCTCAAGCAATGTCTATGGAAAGGGGGCTATAAATGCCATTCTCTCCTTCTAACCCTGTAAGGCCACCCAGGTGTTAGGAAGTGGGACTCAGAACACATTTACTGAAGGGGGAAAAGTACGTAGTATATACTGTGCCCCTGTTAGTCCCAGGTACTTAGCATGTATCTAACTCAATCCTCATAAATCCCTAAGAAAAAGCTATTGTTTACATCAAACCAGGGCACCAAAAAGGTCAGCGGACTTCAGATCGACCTCACAATGTATCTATCTAGCACGAAACAAAGCCGTAAGATGAAACGGTTCCCAGCATGAGGTCTAGGGCTTGTAGAGGTTCAGTTCTCCGTGACCTTGGAAGGTTACTTAACCTCTGTGTACCTCAGATTCACCACCTGTCCCACGGGGAAAATAATGAGTGCCACTTGACTGGGTTGCCATGAGGAAGTTTCTTTGGCCGCATTTTCACTGGTTAGTGCAGGAAAGGCCTGCCTAGCAACCCCCTGCGACACAGTCAGCACTCAGTGGAAGTTAGCTTTCATTCTTCCTGCGGGCCAGGCGTGGCTCAAGACTGGTGCTTGGCTTCCCCTGTGGCATGTATGGCTCCTCTGGACTCAGCAGCAGCACAGGAACTGAGTGGAGGAGTTAGGCAAATCCCCGCCTTCCAAAAGTTCACAGGCAACTAATGACAACACATGCATTTAAAACCCGAAGTAGGGGTAGCGTAGAATTCGCAAAGATATTGTTGTTACATGATAAAAATAAAATCAGGGAAAAAGAGAATGAAAGGCTGAGTTTGTAAGAGGAGTAATGACGAGAAGCAGCTCCAAGTCACTGTTCCTGGCGTGCTCTCTGACAAAGCCTGGTACAGCCTCACCCCATTCCCAGGCAAGCAGAGACGTTGCTTAGCAACCAGCCCAGACCAGCAGAGTGAGCTCAGCGCTCCCTGGTGCATTAAAGGCTGCTACTGCTGCCCTGAAAAGGACCAAACTTTCGCTTAAAAACCCACCTACAGCACAAGGGATACCTGCAAATGGGAAACACCTGGGAGGAGAGTCGCTTCTGCAAGGTTAAGCTGAGCAGAAGGCAGACAAAGGTGAAAATACTTGGTCTAAATTAGGGGCAAAACACAGAGATTATTTTCCCTATCTTTCAAACACTGCAGAAACTTGATATGCTAAGAATGAGCTGCCAAGCTAAGGGCTTGGTGAGTGTGCTTCATTGAATGTTGATGTGACAATTAAGGCCAGCAGGGCATGCCTGGTTTCCGATTTGTGTAGACCACCTCCCCCAACAGCTGCAGTCACTTGATGACCACCCACAAGTTCAGTCTCAAAGCCAGAGCTCGAGAAAATACTGTTCTCAGTACAGATTGAAGGTAGAAGAGTCCAACTCTATAGTCACTCACTCAACAAATATTTTTTGAAGTTTGCAAATTAAAGGGGGAAGAGAGGCATTGATTTTTAAGTGTCATATGTGTTCAGGAGGGAGGAGTGTCAGATGCTATGGGAGCCTGTCACATCTGGCCCTAACCTGGATTAGACAGGAATGGAGTAAGGTCATGGGAACCTACCCAGGAACTGATCCACTTCAAAGGATTCGTCTCACATGAAGTTCTAGTCATCCTAGTGATGATTCAAGAAATCCATCCAGCTTGCCATCTCTTTAGAACAACGATTAAGAGTAAGAACTCTGGAGTTAGCTCCCCTTGAGGGTGGACCCTGGCCTAGACCCAGACTTAGCCCTGTGACCTTTAACAAGTTAGTTAATCTCTCTGAATCTGGTTTCATCATCCTTATGTGAAGATATTACTTAGGTGGGTAATATCATGGGGGTTATTGTGAAGATTAAAAAGAAGACTTAGGCCCTGGCTGGTGTAGCTCAGTGGATTGAGCGCAGGCTGTGAACCAAAGGATCGCTAGTTTGATTCCCAGTCGGGGCACATGCCTGGGTTGCAGGCCAGGTCCCCAGTGGGGGCTATGTGAAAGGCAACCACACATTGATGTTTCTCTCCCCCTCTTTCTCTCTCCCTTCCCCTTTTTCTAAAAATAAATAAATACATATTTTTTAAAAAGACTTAATGCAGAGAAAATAAGTAAAATAGAACCTTTCACAGTGTAAGAGCAAAATAAATATTTATTCTTTTTCACCCTTCCTCTGAAAGTGCATTATCTGCTTATATTTTTGGTTTGGATCCTTCCAATGGCTTCCTAAAATTGGAGGATTAAAGGAGATTATGCATATAAAGCACCAGGTACATAGTAAACACAAGCTATTATTATCAATTATTATCGTTAATTAAGCAGAATGTCCTGATGGAGATTTAACTGCGTCTTATTTTCTTGAATACAGGCTCATCATACGTAAACAAGAAGTAACCATCCGTTATGACTGTCCTTTCTGTGCCATCATGTATACCACACGCAAAGGGCAGCATCTACCCCCTAAGGGCACTTCTCAACCCTTGAGCAAGGCCAGCAGCCCCTTTGGCTTCAGAGGCTATGCTACAGAGGAGACCACTGGGGAGATGAGCAGAATGGCCACACTGCACCACTCCTGGGTTTTGTTCTTAAAAAAAAAAAAAGAAGAAAAGGGAGGAGGAGAAGGGAGAGGAGGAGGATGAAGGAGAAAGGGAGAGGGACAGGAGGAAGAACAGGAACAAGAACAAGAAGAAGAGAGAGGGGGAAGGAGGGAGGGAGGGGAAGGAAGGAACTAAGGAAGGTAGGAAGGAAGGAAGAAAAAAAAAGAAAAGAGGAGGAGGGGAAGGGGAGGGGGAGAAAGAAGAAGAGGAGAAAAAATGAGGAGGAGGAGGAGAATGGCATCTCAGGTAGTAAGTAGTTGACAGTGATGATGACTGCTGTATGCTGCATTGTCTCCTCCCAAATTCAAACATCTAAGTTCTAAACCCCAGTACCTCAGAATGTAACAGTTTGGGGGAAGAGGCCCTTTAAAGAGGTGATTAAGGTAAAATGAGGCCATTAAGTTGGGTCCTCAGGCAATCTGACTGGTGTTATATATGAAGACATTTAGACGCACAAAGACACACCAGTAGTGTGTATATACAGAGAAAAGAACTTGTATGAACGTCTGATGCAATTGCTGGCCTAGATGCCTCAGAGAACGAACACCCGGTGTGTGTCCGTGAGGGAAGTATTCGGGTAACACTGTGAAGACTCTGAGACATGAGAGGAACCTATGAGTGACCTCAGTGTGGTCTTCTTGTAGCAGAAGCATGCAGAAGTCCCGTACAGCATCTTCAGGTAATGGGTGCAAGGGGCTGGTCAGTAGAGACCCAGGACCAGGCCTCTGCCTCATTTTGGTGGAACCTTGTATGTGCATGATCAATCTAGAGAGGGTTGAACGGAACTTCATTAGAGAGTGTGGTAGCCTCCACACTTATCTGATTCTGCTAATCAGATTAGTAACAACTCAGAAATACACAATGTTCTTTAAAAAAGAAATATACCATTTCCAGCATCTGTAGGGGGTGGAATAAACACACATAAATAGGCAATGCAGGTNGAGGCTATGCTACAGAGGAGACCACTGGGGAGATGAGCAGAATGGCCACACTGCACCACTCCTGGGTTTTGTTCTTAAAAAAAAAAGAAGAAGAAAAGGGAGGAGGAGAAGGGAGAGGAGGAGGATGAAGGAGAAAGGGAGAGGGACAGGAGGAAGAACAGGAACCAGAACAAGAAGAAGAGAGAGGGGGAAGGAGGGAGGGAGGGGAAGGAAGGAACTAAGGAAGGTAGGAAGGAAGGAAGAAAAAAAAAGAAAAGAGGAGGAGGGGAAGGGGAGGGGGAGAAAGAGGAAGAGGAGGAAAAATGAGGAGGAGGAGGAGGAGAATGGCATCTCAGGTAGTAAGTAGTTGACAGTGATGATGACTGCCGTATGCTGCATTGTCTCCTCCCAAATTCAAACATCTAAGTTCTAAACCCCAGTACCTCAGAACGTAACAGTTTTGGGGAAGAGGCCCTTTAAAGAGGTGATTAAGGTAAAATGAGGCCATTAAGTTGGGTCCTCAGGCAATCTGACTGGTGTTATATATGAAGACATTTAGACACACAAAGAGACACCAGTAGTGTGTATACACAGAGAAAAGAACTTGTATGAACGTCTGATGCAATTGCTGGCCTAGATGCCTCAGAGAACGAACACCCGGTGTGTGTCCGTGAGGGAAGTATTCGGGTAACACTGTGAAGACTCTGAGACATGAGAGGAACCTATGAGTGACCTCAGTGTGGTCTTCTTGTAGCAGAAGCATGCAGAAGTCCCGTACAGCATCTTCAGGTAATGGGTGCAAGGGGCTGGTCAGTAGAGACCCAGGACCAGGCCTCTGCCTCATTTTGGTGGAACCTTGTATGTGCATGATCAATCTAGAGAGGGTTGAACGGAACTTCATTAGAGAGTGTGGTAGCCTCCACACTTATCTGATTCTGCTAATCAGATTAGTAACAACTCAGAAATACACAATGTTCTTTAAAAAAGAAATATACCATTTCCAGCATCTGTAGGGGGTGGAATAAACACACATAAATAGGCAATGCAGGTTTGAGGTCACAGCATTAGCATAAGGGGCATATTTGATCTCCGTTGCATCTCTAGTATTAATACAGCACCTGGCACCAGGTATGTGCTCAGTAAATATCTGTTGAATGAAAAAGTGGATTACCCATGTGTTATTTTTATTTTAGACATCCACAGACTTAGGCCCAGAGCAATAAAAGAGACCTAGCCAGGGTCACACAGTGACCTTGAGTCATTGGCAGACATGAGTTGTCTTGGTCAGTTGGGGCTTCTAAAAAACAAGATGTCTTAGAGTGGGGTGGCTTAAATAACAAATGTTTGGAGGTTCAGTTCCTGGAGAGGGCCTTTTTCTTGGTTGGCAGATGACCATCTTCATGTTGTATCTTCACATAGAGGACGGTGAGAACTCAAGGTTCTTCTTGTAAGGACACTAATCCCACCTTGGGGACTCCATCTCGTGACCGCATCTAAGCCTAATTACCTCCTAAAGGCCTCACCTCTAAATATCATCACACTGAGTTACAGGCTATCAGGAAATGAAGTGGGGGGACATTAACATTTAGCACATAATACAAATCAGGAACAAAAAAATGTCACTTCCATTCCGGGGCTCTGCTCAGAAGCCTATGTAGATATTTAATGTCCATTCTCCAGAGGCATCTGGTCCAGGATTCGGCCTGGCCAGGCCAGTGGGTGGGCAGAATGATCTGGTATGACAAATCCTCTCTTCCTCTGTCCCCTTGGGATGGGAATGTGTCAGCTTTTATGATCATCAAGCTGGCAAACATCCTCAGTCTGGATGTGTGTTGGTGACACCCATCTAAATCTGTTACGTTTTGAGGAACCCTTGGTGGCAGCTGGAATTTGTGGCCCTGTAGTGGTTTTATTGTGCATGAAACTCTCTAATAAGCTGATGAAAAAACAAAATATTTTGAAGTCTTAATATGCACTTTTCAGATGTCTGATAAGGAGCAAAGTTGAACGGAAACATCACGCTGAGTCTAGAAAGGAGGAATCCTGTCGTGTCAGACCAGTGACTTTCAACCCGTGTGCCCTAAGATTGAAAGAGAACATTTTTTATCCTCACCTGAGGATATGCTTATTGATTTTAGAGACTGAGGGAGGGATGGAGAGAGAGAGAGAGAGAGAAACGTCCATCAACTGCCTCCCGTACAGGCCCCAACCACGGTCTGAACCCACAACCTAGGCATGCGCCCTGACCAGGAATCGAATCCGCAACTTTCCGGTTCATGCAATGACACTCCAACCAACTGGAGTCGCACTGGGTAGGGCTGCAAGAATTTTGAAAACATTGAAAGCTAACTATTTCGTCAGACCTCTTTTCCCTCAGATTGTCAAATTAAAAAAATGACAACAGCCGACACAACAATAGTCCGGTGTGAATGAATCAAAATTATACTTAGTCTTTTTGTCAGGTCAGCAAAATATATAGAGGTATATTTTGTGTGTGTGCCACAGAACTTTAGTTTGTGTGTGCTGTGAGATTTTTGTGTGTGTGCCACAGAAAATTAGTTCGTGTGTGCTGTGAGATGAAAAATGTTGGAAATCACTGTGTTAGACGATGCTCCTATTTGGAACGTGGCACACTTCTCCCAGTTGCCAGAGCGAAGGTATGGCATCGCGATGTGCTTTGTTTAAGCCTTTCTGTGGTTTGCTTTGATACCAGGTCAGCACATGAGGGTGAAGTCGTAGGTAAGCCAAGGGTCTCCCTGGGATGGATTGACTTCTGACTGTGTCTCAAGAAAGAGGATTGTTTTGTTACTATGTGCTAGGCACTGAGCTATAGGTTCATATGTCTAATTCTCCAAATAACTCTGCCAGAAAAACAGGCATAGCCACCGCCCACTCCGTGCATTCTAACCATTCTCATTTTAAAGAAACAGCAACTGAATCTCAGTAAAGGTCTTTGGCTCTGGGACTTGGAATGAGCTGGAATTACACCAGTTCTGATTAATACCCGAGGTCACACCTCAAGCACCTACTATGCTTGGCACTATACTTACTGCCTCGCTTTCTCAAAAGGAAATCGTGGGTCCCCCGCAATCAGAAAGCTCTCACGCTGTTCTTTAGGATAGTATTCTTCTCGTTGAAATCTGTACATCTTTTAGTACTTTTCCATATGAAGAAACCTAACCTCATAGATGAGTACAGTAGTTACCCCCCGCCCTTACCTGCTCTTTTGCTTTCCATGGTTTCAGTTACCCGTGGTCAGCCATGGCCTAAAAATATCAAGTGGAAAAATCTGGAAATAATCTATTCATAAGTTTTAAGTCGTGTGCCATGCTGAGTAGTGTGGTGAAATCTCATGCTGTTCCCCGCCACCCTGTGTGGGATGTGAATCATCCCCTTGTCCGGTGTGTGCATGTTACCTACCCATTCGTCTCTTAGTAGCCATCTCAGTTATTGGCTGGTTATCAGAGAGAAAGAGACCATACTCACATAACTGTTACAACAGTATATTGTCATGATTGCTTGGTTTTATTCTTACTTATTATTGTTAGTGTCTTACTGTGCCAAATTTGTAAGTTAAACTTTATCATAGGAATGCACACAGAGGAAAAAACATAGTACATATAGGGCTCAGTACTACATGTGATGTGATTGCAGGCATCCACTGGAGGGCGTGAAACCTACGTCCTGTGGATAAGGAAGGACTGGACTACTGTACTTAAAATTGACCATTATGCAGGAAACGATTGACTTAGTGGACCTGGGTTGCTCAAATTATGCACATTTGTGAGAAAGGCCTGTCTTTAGGGTTGGCTCTTGGCCAGCTCCCAGGAGATGAGCTCTAAGCTCTTTGAACATTCTGCCTGATAGAAGCGTTTCTGTAGGCCAGGTGCCTTGGGACAATCATTCCAGATTGACCGGATCGTTCCTGCTAACAAATGTGATTTAAGAGTGAATGCCTATTTTTGCTCTGAGGGCCTGGAGTTAGAACAGCTGAGGTCAGTCACATAAACACTGCACGCCTGTGTAACTGACCCCAGTAAAATTCCTAGACACCAAGGTTTGGATGAGCTTCTCTGGGTAGCAACCCTTCATATATCCGTCACAAATCTTTGCTGGGGACACCGGGAGCTTGCATATGGGTTCTCTTGGACGTCACCCCGTGACATTTTCCTTTTGTAGATTTTAATGTGTCCATTTGCTGTAATAAACTGTAAAGTGAGTGTTACGACTTCTGAGTCCTGTGAGTTTTCTTCAGATCAATGAGCCTCGGGGTGGTTTGGGGAACCTCTGAAACAACCATCCATTTCTCCATCCGTCATCTTCTCTGTTCCTCATCACACTTCAGAGAGGGCCTGTGCTGGCGTGTCTATTTCATGGTTGAGGAACCCTTGACTCCCTGAGGTCACGTGCCTCTGATGTTTTTAGGGGCCCAGTATCACCTGTGTGCTAAACCAGTAGAGAGTGAAAGTTGAAAATTTAAATATTACCTGTCACACTGATAAAGGTTGAAGGATAGGGTTTAGGTGTGCGCCAGAATTACGGATATGCCCACCCAATCACATAATGGCATTGGACAACCATGGGACTCTCCCCTTGAAGATAAAGCNCATTTTCCTTTTGTAGATTTTAATGTGTCCATTTGCTGTAATAAACTGTAAAGTGAGTATTACGACTTCTGAGTCCTGTGAGTTTTCTTCAGATCAATGAGCCTCAGGGTGGTTTGGGGAACCTCTGAAACAACCATCCATTTCTCCATCCGTCATCTTCTCTGTTCCTCATCACACTTCAGAGAGGGCCTGTGCTGGCATGTCTATTTCATGGTCGAGGAACCCTTGACTCCCTGAGGTCACGTGCCTCTGATGTTTTTAGGGGCCCGGTATCACCTGCGTGCTAAACCAGTGGAGAGTGAAAGTTGAAAATTTAAATATTACCTGTCACACTGATAAAGGTTGAAGGATAGGGTTTAGGTGTGCGCCAGAATTACGGATATGCCCACCCAATCACATAATGGCATTGGACAACCATGGGACTCTCCCCTTGAAGATAAAGCTCCCATTCCAAGTATTGGCATATTGGGGAGAAGACCGGTGCACTACTTTACAAGTACCCAGATCCCAGAGGAGAAAGCTCACTCACTCTTCCAGACACAACAACCAGAACACTCATTCAGCTGCCATGTGAGGAATAAATGATGAGGTGGACAGTGACCTGCAGTGTGCTTCTAATTCATGGAATTAGTCCTTTTGCTTGAAATCAGTGAGCTGGGAAGTAAGTGATGCTACGGCGAGTAGACTCCCCAGTGGCCCGGGGATCCAGGATGCATCCTTCAACATCACTCTATATTGACTTCATGGCAAACACTGTGCTTTCCACTGAGCTACACCAGCCAGGGCTCAAACACTGTGCTTTCATTGCTGACTTCCAAGTCTCAGAGTTTTGAAGGTGTAAGATACTGAAGAAGTGTAGTATGTAAAATATCCTAAGTCACCTTTACTGAATTCAATTAACACCACTTATTTAGAGACACCAGCTCCCCTTCCTTCAGACCCAGGATGATATCCAGGAGCCCATACCTGATACTTAAGATAAGCATAAACCGTCCCTGGCTGAGGTAGCTTGGTGGATTGAGCACAAGCCTGCACACCAAAGCGTCGCTGGTTGGATTCCCAGTCAGGGCACACACCTGGGTTGCAGGCCATACCCCCAGTATGGAATGCGCTGGAGACAACCACACATTGGTGGTTCACTCCCTCTCTTTCTCCCTCCCTTCCCCATCTCTCTAAAATAAATAAATAAAAAAACCAGATAAGCATAAACCTTTAACGGTGCTCAGATAGCTCCACAACATAACACAGTGCAGGCAAACACTCTAGGTCAACCACTTCCTAGCCTTATTTCACCTCTTTTCCCTTTTGCAGACTAAAAACATTAAAGGAAGGAGTTTCACCCCTTTATTATTAAACGAACATTCATAAAGCATTAGGTATGTGTCAGATGTTATTCTACTTTTGGGAGATACAACAACAGTGAAGGATTTACTCTCAGTTTTAGGAAGCAGGGCATGATCACAGATAATGCAAATATGTGCATGGAGAATGGTTACAGAGCTTTTGCAGGAGAGAGTCGAGGTAACGATGAGAAAGTGGTGCTTTCCTAGGGTAACTTTCCTAGCCACATTGCAAAGAAATCTATTATTTTTCTGCCTTCTCAACCTCAATTTGCACTGTTTACTCTACTCCCCAATTATTCCCAACATCCACTCGTGATCTAGGTAGTGTTTTCAGTATCTGGATCCCTCACTAGCCATGATGGTTTATACCAAATGCTCCATTGAACACCAGCCTGGTTCTCAATCTGCATCAAAATCAAGCGTCATTCAGATTCAGGCTGGGCCTACCTTAGGGCCTTGCCTTATCATCTTTTGCTGCAAGATTCTTGCTGACAGAGCCCAAATTGTACCACCAGAGACCCAGTGCCTATAGGGCATTTTCTATGGCAAGCCCGTGTCCTGGAATTGCTTATCCAAGCTGAAACACAATCCACTCACCTCCTGGTAGTGGGGCAAGATTTAAAGTCTTAATGGTGTCTCATTGATTTCTTAAAGCATGCATAGAACTGGCACTCTGCTGGTGCATATTTTAATTCTTACTGTTTTGTTTTTGCATCCGAGGTGATTTTATCACAGGGGACACTTGCTTAAAGAAGCTGAAGTCAATACAGGCAAACCTCATTAATTCAGACTCCACTAATTCAGGCTGGATGGAAACATAACTTGGTGTTATCTAGGAGTACAAAGATTTTCTAATTAATGATGGAAATAAGGAGGAGAAGGTTTCCCCTGTTTAAAAGGCAGGGTCCCCAAACACCTTCAGGGGTTCCAGAAGGGCCATCAACATGTAAAGAATTTCCTCTGTGTTTGTTTGTTAAGGCTAAAGACTCGTTCTTCAAACAATAATTTCTATTTGGCAAATGTTTCTTTCGGTTTGTTAATCTGTAGAGCTGAAAAACGAGAAGGCTAAATATGTCTTTCAAAATACTCATTAAATCCACTCCCCTCCATAATGCTAAAAATATTATAGACATATTGTAACCACACATAAACACGTGTGTATTGCATTAAAAATACAGTGCGAACATCTTAAAGTGAAGTAGAATATTTATGGTTGGTAGTATTAAAGGTGATTTTTATTCTCTACTTTATATTTGTAAGTATTTTCTGTGATGAAGTCTTGTTTTATCAACAAAAAAAGCATAAAAATCATTAACATTTTCTAATATATAACAGGTGATTTTCCCATTGTTTGTATGAAATTTGTCCAGAAAGTATCCAGCCACGCACTATGGCTGAATGAAAAATGGAGACATTTCTTGAAGAAGATACAAAACACAAGAAACACTGCACATAGGAAAATGCCTCAGTCCCCTTCAAAGTAGGCACCTTGGGACCTCACACAGTTCTCCCATTTGCCACCAGCTGCCCCATCTTATGTTCCTGAATCTCACTGGTGGTCTAAAATCTCTTTCATTTCAAAGCTGATTTTAGTTTTGGGAAAAGCCAGAAGTCTCAGGGCACCAAATCTGGGCTGTAGGAGAGCTGAGTCACCTGAGTGATTTGCTGTTTTACCAAAAAACTCTGCATGAGACATGATGCATGAGCATATGCATTGTCATGATGAAGCTGCCAATCACCAGTTGCCCATTGCTGCAGCCTCCAGAATCATCCAAATAGTTTCCAGGGAGGAATGTTAGAGGTTAGCACAGTATTTGTGCAGATTTGTTGCTCAACTGGCTCAGTCATTTTGAATGACTGAGCGATGGTCAGACAGTCCACATGCTCACTCAAGGGTGTCTACCACCCCCACTGACTAGTGCAGTGAAGTTGTCACTGTTCATGTATGTGCATTTCAGTCCACTCTCCTTGGCTGCCAGGTTCCATCGATGTCATGCAAACTACTCTCTTTTCTTTAAAGATTTTATTTATTTATCTTTAGAGGGGAAGGGAAGGGAAGGGAAGGGAAGAAGGAGAGAAACATCAATGTATGGTTGCCTCTCATGCGTCCCCTGCTGGAAACTGGCCTGCAACCCAGGCATGTGCCCTGACTGGGAGTCGAACCGCGACCTTTTGGTTCACAGGCCCACACTCAATCCACTGAGCTACACCAGCCAGGGCTATTCTCTTTATATTAACAATGGTCAGAAGTTTTCCAGACAGGCCTCATATGAAATTTTTGGGGGAGGGGGAAACGCCACCCTCAACCACCCACCTTTGAGTTCTTATGGCTGGGCTAATAATAACATTGACACAAGACCAGATTGCCAGAAGAAAAAAGAATTTCATATTGTGTGCATGGGAGAGCATAAATGATCCTCAAAGAAATGATTGAAGCAGGCAGCTTTTTAAGCTTTTTAGACAAACAATGGATTTTGAAGATTTGATGGGACAAAGAAACTTAGGTTTGGGTGCTCATTTGTAAGAAATCTTAATAGAAGGAGGGCCTGGTGCAGTAAATTAGTAGAGTACGTAATAAGTTTTGTTTATGCATACTCTTTGGCACTGAATTCCTCAACCTGGCAATCAGAATGTCTCTCTTCCAGTCACCCTGGGGCACGGAGGGCATTTTCACAGGGAGATCTATTTTCTGCATTCAAGGAGACAAAGGAGGGTCAACATATCTTTCTAATATAGGTTGCTTTTCAAGTAAATTTAACTAAAAATGACCAATATGCCATTGTGGGCATATTTGTAGGTGACCTGCCATGGGCCCCAGAAGAATACAGTTGAATCCTATTCAGCCTTAATGAATAAAAGTATCTGGTGGATAGAGAGAGAAGCAGGCTTACCACAAGGCCACAACTTCATCTCTTGCCACCCTTGTGAGAGGCAACCGGATCCTGAAATCAGTTTAGAAAATGAAGTGATCCAAGACTGCTTCTTATCTTGTGGTCAGGACTGTATTGGGTGAGGAGCATGACTTGAAGCTGCCTTTATGTGTCTTCTACGGGAGCTCCTCGGCCTCACAGTCACAAACAGGGGCTGCTCACCCACAGTGCGCGAGACCATTGTGATCATGCGAGCCCTTGTAGGCCATGACAAGCCCTAACTGTCTCTATAGAACTCTGCCAATGACTACTGGTGGCCATTACAATTATTGCTGCTGTATCGAAAGTCTTACTTGTGCTGGGTAATTTTCCATGCATTTTCCAGACAGAATTTGATCCCCCCGGCCCCCTACAAATAATCACAGATGGATGCTCAGGGATATCTAACAAGTTGCCCAGGTTCCCACAGCTGATACGTAACAGAGGTCATATTCCAACCCGGTCGGCCAGCACAGAGGCCCTGCTGGGAGCATCCTGAGGTGCTGGCAGCCACAAAGCTAACAGCCAGCCTGCCCCCGGATGGCTTCCATCTGTCCAGACAGTGCGGTGGAAGCTCTAAAGAGCCCTTAGTGCTTGCTGGCCATTCTTAAATTTCAGTGGTTGATTCTTGAGATAGGTTTGGGTTTGGGTTAACCAGATAATTCCACTTGAGACAGGCACATAATTTTAGGTTCAGAGAAAACAAAAACAAAAACAGATTATATAGAAAGAGCACCAGACTAGCAGTCAGACATTTTGAATTTTGAGTGCTGATTCTGCTACAAATTAAATGTGTGTAGGGTCTTGAGCTTTGGGCTTAATCTCCTTAAACCTCAATTTTGGTAAAATGCTGAACATATACAACTAATGAAGAGAATAAATAAGATAAAGTGTTTTATATACTTCAGAAAGTGTTGTTTTTACTAATAAATTTCCAATGAAGAGCATCTTCATTTTCACGATCACCCACCTCTTGGGTCCAAGCGTGCAATGCAGAATTCGCTGTACACACATGTCCCCGAAAAGCACTTCATCTGCTAGAGTACAGTGTTCACGTGCAGATTCTCTGTCTTTTGTTTTACGGGGTCTACTCCTTTCCAAATTAAGTCAGCATTTCCCTTCCTCCGCCATCTTCACTGAGGTCGTTTCATGCATTTGTAATACAGTTTAATTCTCTTGTCACAGTGTGCATTCCTTCCTGGAATGACCAAGCTTCTAAATTATTTTTTAATTTGCATACATTAAGGGCTGCTCTTTGTGCTGTGAAGTTCCATGGGTTTGACTAACGCATAATGATGTCATGTATCCGCCACTACAGTATAATACAGAAGAGACTCACCTTTCTAAAACTTCTCCCTCTTGAACTCTCCCCCTGAAAACTACTAACATTTTTATTGTCTCTATAGTTCCCCCTTTACCAGAACAGCATAAAGTATGCAGCCTTTTGAGATGGGATTTTTCACTTAGTAAGCCAGGTTTAAGGTAAATCCATGTCCTCAGTTGCTTCATAGCTTATTGCCTGGAACCACTCCATTTTATGGTTATAGCACAATTTGTTTATTCATTCACCTATGGAAGCACACCTGAAAAGTTCCCAGTTTTGGATAATTATAATACAGCTGCTACAAACATCCACGTGCAGATTTTATATGGGTATAAGTTTTCAAATTAACTGAGAGAAAACCTAGATGGACAAATGTTCAATTGCACGGCAAGACACTGTTTGATTTTGTAATAAACGGCCAAACAATCCCTTCGAAGTGGCTTTACCATTTGCATTCACAGCAGCAACGAAGGAAGTTCCCTGCTGCTCTGTATTCTTACCAGCATTTGGTATTGCTCCTGCCAGGTTTTTGTATCAGCCATTCTAATAGGTGCGTAGTGGTTAGGCATGCTTTTCACCCTCAACCGTTTGGGGGGTCACTATGGGAATAGTCAGATAGTCATTTAGTGGGTGGCATGGGCGTTATTATTTTGCTCTAGGCAAGGGTGTTGGGGGGTAGCTGGTAAGGTGATGAGTGAAGGAAGAGATGACTTAACTCATGACAATTGGATGAGCTACTATACCACATCGTGGTACATAAAATCCACACTCATTACAAATCTGAAAGCTAGCTGGTGAAAACTCTGACCCTACCCACCTGTTAGGAACTGCAAGCAGCCCTTTGCAGCCGTTTCTGAATTCTTCTCCTGCATCCTGCTTCAGAACACAGGCTTGCTGCTGACTGATCTCTGTACATTTTTTTTACATGGCATGATTAGTTGAATGAAGATAATCAGATTAAATTATCACCTAGAAAACCATGATCATACAAGAATTCCAGGGAAGCACAGCATACATTGCTGCAGAAACAGAAATCCATCAAGGAGAGGAAACCAAAGGAAGAGGACGTCACAAAAAATTAGAGAAGAATAAACAAGTAATTAGAATTCTATTGTAAAAATTAAGTCATCGTGAGAAGTTAAAAAAATAGAGTTATGACTTCACTGAACACCAAAAACAAAGTTATGGAGAACAGGCTTAGAAAAATAATATAAAATAATATAAAAAATAAAGAATAAAATTGATAAAAAAACATGGCTGGGAAACAGAGAAGATGCCAAAATATGGATGATTAATTTTATTGAAAAAGGGAATTAGACAAGAGCCCCAATATTTTTATAACATAACAGAGAAATATTGAATTGGAGAACTACGCCCTACAGGCATTCTCACTCACACGTAATCCCCTACAGAGAGGGGCTCCAGGAGGAGCAGGCGGGCTTCTGCTGTCGTCCAGGCAACAACATTCAAGGCTGGCAGACAGTGAAGCAAAGGGTATAAGCGAAGTACACCCTGGTCCAAGAGAAAGGGAGGTGACACAGGAATTGTATACCATGCCAAACTGGTGTTCAAGCAGAGAAGCAACTGAAAGCCATTTTTATACGAGGGAGAACTCAGGAAATGTCACCCATGAGCCTTTCTTGAAAAAAGACATGGTCATAAAATCCTGTTGACCAAGAAATGAAGAAAATAAAATGCATTGAAAAGAACAACTATGAAAACATGGTTTTTTTTTGCACTGGCTTTATTTTAATGCAGAACTACGGCTAAAAACTGGGAGAATTTTGGTTATGATGCAAAATGTAACTGCTATAAACCATGAAGACACATACGACAATGAAGCTAACAAAATTGGAAGTGGGAATGTGGGAGATGGAAGGAGGAGTGTGTGTGTCTGTGTACGTGTTTGCATGTGCTAATTTTTCTTTTCACTGTGGTAGGAGGATTCTGTAAATATCACTTATATGTGCTAAATTGAGGAAAATGTATTTATATATATTATTACTAACTATAAATGTAACATATAGAGTGTTACTATTTTTATTGTCAAAAAACTTTCCAACTTGTCGGAAGAAAATAACAAATTCAAAAGAAGAACATATCCAAAAGAAAAAAATAGAAGAATAATGAGGACAAATGTAAGAAATTAACATAAAATAACAAGACAGAATAGAGACAAAATTGAGACATATTATTTAATTACAATGAGATAAACTCATAAAATATTTTAAAAGACCATAATATTGTTTCGGAGAAAAGCGTGGAGTTATAAGTAGTTAAAACAAGTGCCTTTGAAAGATTATAAATTACTTAATAAAGACATATTATTCAAAATAAACCAGGGATTAAGTTGCAAGCTCAAATTAAAATCAGAGGAAAAAGAACTGAAGAAGACAAAAAAGGTACTTTCTGGTGATGTAATGAGGGAAAGCTCATTGCCATGGATTTCTGTTTCCAGTATCACAGCATTTGCATTAAAAGTGTAGAAATGTCCAGATTAGTACATAAACACAACAGTGGTGAGGCTTCTTAATTAAACTGTGTGATTAAGAAAGACACTTCTCTTCTATCAAATAAAAGAAAAAAATAGATGAAATGTTGCCTAAATAATAAAACCAATGAGGCAGAAGCTACTACTTTCATTCCAGTGTACAGCCAGTAGCCATTTTTACAAGTGTTCATTCACATATTTCAAACCAGCATTTGTTTTCTATTAGAATGTCAATAATTGATCATAAGTAGAAATTGAAAGATTATATTTCCCGATCACAATAAATCCTAGTGGTTTTTCCAGGACGGGGGCAAGATCTGAAATCCCACCAAAACTACCATCTTCAATAGTGGTCCCAGAACAAAAAGAAAAGCACAGCTAAAATTGTTGAATATATAGAAAATAATAATAATGAAAATGCCAGAGATTAGAACTTAGGAAATAGAGTTATAATTATGCTTAGAGAACAATTCATAGCTGTATACACATTATGAATTACACAATGTACATACAAAATGAATTAAATGATGAAAATGAATTAATTATCCAACTGAAAAAAGGTTAGAAAATAAAATATAAAAATGAGAAAGGCAAAAGGTGAAATGGAAGGTGGTTGTTTTGGAAAAAAATAGATGATTCATTGAATATTGACTTAAAAGAAGTGCCCACATGTCTGGGTGTGGTAAGCAAAGGGGTAGGCTAACTGAAAAAAGACAATATTGATGCCTAATCCAGACACTTAGGACAACATAAGAAAATGCAGATATATCCCATATATGAATATTGATATAAAACTTCTAAATTCTTAGAAAATAGAATACCTCTTTACATGAACTAATATATAACAAATTATAACCAAGTAGAACTCTTTTCCCTAGGAGGAAAACAACTTTTTAAGATTAAGTATTAAATTAATATTATCCAATATCTTAATAAATCAAAGGAACAGAGACTCAGCGTATGGTTATCTCAATAAATACTGAAGCACATAAATGTTTAAATTTATCTATACCTGATTTTTTGATGGTTAATAAAATATGAAATAGGTGGATACTTCCTTAATCCTATGTCCAGCAAAAGTTTGTTAGTTTTGTAACAATAGAAGCGTTTCCATCAAAATCAAGAACAAAGCAAAAAAAGTACTGCGGTATTATTTAACATTGTTCTGAAAGTATTAGCCATTGCATTTAGAGAAGAAAAGAAATTAAGATATATTTAAAAAATGGAAAATTATCATTAACACATCAAATAACTAGGTATCATTAAAAACTTTGAGCAATGACTTAAATTATTAGAAATAGGATCATTTTTAAAGTCATTGGCTAAAATTATTAATAAAATTCAATGGCACATAATTGTTAAATTAAATTAAATGTAAGAACATATCTCATATATAAAACTACTAATAAAAATTAACTTTCTAGATAACTTAGCAAGATATGTGTAAGGTCTATATAAAAAAATCCCTTAAAACTCTACTGATAACCATAAAAGAAGACTTCAGTAAATAAGTAGACATAACTTATTCTCCTATAAAAATGTGTAAATGGTTTTAAAATTAATTACACTAATTTAAATATTCCACGTAATCCTGAAAATGCATTAATATCATATTTCACTTTGGAACTTGAATATATAACTCCAAAACTCATCTGGAAAATAAGTATGAGGAAATTGCCAGAATCATTTTGCACAAGAAGAGAAATGAGAGGGCTTAGCACCATCAGAGAATAAAAGGCATCACAAGGCTATACCATATTTCACCATGTATAATAGGCACCCATGTTTTAGCACCAATTCCCATGTATTGTGCATACCCTTATTTTTCCCTCAGAAATTTGGGCAAAAATGTGTACATCGTACATGGCAAAATATGGTAGTAATAAAGCTATGTGTTACTGCCCCAAGAATAAGCTAATAAATTAGTGGCATATAATGAAAATTCCCTAAATAGGCCCAAACAAACATCTAAAGAATGGATTGTTGTAGAATTTCAAATATAAGGAGGAAAGATGGTATGTTGAATAAATTTTTTTTTTTGGACAAGCTAGATATTTGGTGTGAGTAGAGGAGCAAAAACTAAAGTCTTACCTTTATTTTTCACACCAAAAAATTACAGATGTAGAAAAGATTTAAGATAAAGCATACAACTGTAAACATAAAGAAAAAATATCTTTTAAAAAATATTTTATTTATTTATTTTTAGACAGAGGGGAAGGGAAGGAGAAAGACAGGGAGAGAAACATTAATGTGTGGCTGCCTCCCAGAGGCCCCCTCCCAGGGACCAGGCCCTCAACCCAGGCATGTGCCCTAGATCTGGAACCAAACCAGCAACCCTCTGGTTTGCAGGCCCACACTCAATCCACTGAGCCACACCAGCCAGGGCAGGAAAAATATCTTTAAAAGAAATTTTGAGGTGGTAATGCCTTACCATATTTAACCTAAAACCCCAAACTACTCAAATACAGATTATTTCATGCACATACATAAATATTTCTGTGCAATATTTAAAATTATAGCCAAAACAAAACAGTCAAATACAGAAATTTGATATGCAACACACAGGGGAAATAGCTAATTTCCTTAATACATAAGGAACTCTTGTCAATCACTAAGAAACAAATAACTATCGGCCAAGGAGAAACTGGAAAGGACATAAAAGAACAGTTCATAGAAAAATTCACTCATGCAAAGACACACAAAAATAGGTAGTAAACATATAAATGAGAAAATTTTCCAAAATTTCTCATAATTGAAGGAAAGCAAATTAAATTAGCAACTAGATACCTTTTTTATTTATTATTTTGGCAAAGATCAAAAAGTGTTAAGTACACAGGAAAACAGACATTGTCCTGCGCTGCTGCTGAATGCATGCACTAAAGCCCCTCTGGCTGGCCCTGGCGGGATAGCTTGGCTGGTTAGAGTGTTGTCCCCGATACATCAGGTTTGTGGTTCCATCTCCAGTTAGGTCATGTGCAAAAAGCAACAAATGAATGCATACATGAGTGGATCAACAAATCAAAAGGGGGGGTCGGATCGAGGGTGGAAGGTGGGGATGGCTGGGGTGGGGGGAATGGTGGGGAGAAAATGGAGACAGCTGTACTTGAACAACAATAAAAAAATTAATGTTTCTCTTTCCACCTCCTTCCTCTCTCTTCCAAATCAATTTTTAAAAAGTTGATTTGGCTATCTCAATTAAAAGTAAACATCTGTAGATTCTTTTACACATCAGCTTAACTACTAAGAATTTATCCTGTGGGTACTGTTGGTCACAGACATGTAAGAATTTTTTTTGAATGTTCACGAAAGACTAATCAAATTAAAGTATATCCATACAATGAGAAACTTATATAACCAATGAAAAGATTAAGAACTTTCCTATTATATAAATTATAATAGGATTATAACTTATATTTATAATTTAATAGTTTATAATTATAAACTATTAAATTAATAATTATAATTAATAATTATAATTTATATTTATAATTATAATTTTCCTATAATTATAAAAGGATCTTTAATCCACATTTTGGGGAAAAATAACATAATCAATGTACAAAACAGTATATAGTATGATCTGTCCTGTTTTTACCCAATTAAATAAAGGATACATATTTATGCTTCTTGTCCTTTCAACATTTCTGGAAAGTTTCATACGTACACACACAAACAGTTGACAGTATTATTTNTTATAAGCTATTAAATTAATGATTATAATTTATATTTATATTTATAATTATAATTTTCCTATAATTATAAAAGGATCTTTAATCCACATTTTGGG
This sequence comes from Sturnira hondurensis, assembly GCF_014824575.4. Taxonomy (NCBI): domain Eukaryota; kingdom Metazoa; phylum Chordata; class Mammalia; order Chiroptera; family Phyllostomidae; genus Sturnira; species Sturnira hondurensis. The sequence goes on along the minus strand of NW_028083079.1, from coordinate 4,965,072 downwards.
GAAAAATAACATAATCAATGTACAAAACAGTATATAGTATGATCTGTCCTGTTTTTACCCAATTAAATAAAGGATACATATTTATGCTTCTTGTCCTTTCAACATTTCTGGAAAGTTTCATACGTACACACACAAACAGTTGACAGTATTATTTCGGGTGTGGATATGGGGCTGACATTCCAGGAAGACTCTTTTTATTATTATTTTAACATTTAAAGTACTTAGAATTTTACCATGTGTATGCATTTATTTTATAATGAAAATTTTAAAAGAAACAAAATGGCCTTTTATTTCTACGAATAGTAAGAGTGAGGTGATGCTATTGTTTGTAAAGAAGGTTTTGCAGACTCTGTGAATCAATTTACAAATATGTAAAATATATTTTATCTTGAATAAAGAGAACTAATAGATGAACCATGATAGGCCATGTGGTGGTTACAAGATTACTCCATGGAAGCAGGCAGGCGTTGACTGGGGTTCTTGCCCTGGTGATGAAATACGCATGATCTGTATTCATTTACTCAACAAAGCAACCAGCTCTAGGCAGCTTGCTTGCATTCCATGAACCTCGATTTCACATTAGTACGGGAACGATAATAATAATACTAATAGTGATAATTACATTAACACCTGCCTCATAAAAGTATTATAAGATTAAATAAGCAAATGACCATAACGCTCTTAGCCCAGTTTCTGACACAGAAATTACTTATAATATATTAACTATTATCAGAAAGAACAGGAAAACAAATGAGAACCATCCTCTCACTGTGGAGTTGCACATGGAGACATTACAGAGTGAGACACACGCACAGTGAGAGAGAGAGTGAGAGAGGGCCGTTTAAAGATGCGGATATATCTATTTCTCTCCTAAACACAAAGTGGGATTCATATTATTGGGAAACCTACTTTTATGCCTTAGCTTATATTGCCAATATCTGTCTTCTGTATTGATAAGTCCAATTCTATCCCCCGCCAAGCCTGAGTTCAAGCTAATATGTTATCTGCCTGAATCTATGCAACAACCCCAACCTGTCTCCCTGCCTCCATCCTTTCCCATGTTTGTGTGTCTTAAGTATTTGTATTGTATTTGACATTAGCTTTGCATGGTCAAATCTGCACAGATTTGGCTCCCATAACACACCCTCCATGCACTTTTATGTCCCTGTCATGCCTCAGCCAGCAGAGAAAAGGACTGTAGCACCCATCTTTCCAGGGGGCAGCGGGGCAGAGCACACAGGGAATGCACATCAACTTTGAGTCTAGACTGGCCTGCATTCTTTTAATTTGATACACTTAACATGTTACGTTTCCTAAATTTAAGCTGTGCAGTGTGTTACTTTCATATACTTATATATTATGATTTCCACTGAAGCAATATTATCACATTATATAATTTAGCACTATGTTACTGTCTACGTTCATTATATTGTGCATAAGATTTCTATGGTTTCTTTACTACTTGTTACGAGCTTGTACCATTAAACATTATCAGTCTTATGCCCTCCTCTCCCCCGTCCTATGGCAACCACGGTTATTCTGATTTTTTATAGGTTTGGCTTTTTTAGATTAGACATGTAAGTGCTATCTGACTTCTGTCACTTAGCATAATGTGCTCAAGGTCCATCGTGGTGTTGCAAATGGCAGGAGATCCTCCTTTCTCAGGGCTTAATAGTAACATTCCATTCTGTATAGGTACCACATCCTTTTAGATCCACACATCTGGTGGTTGGCATTTGGGTAGTTTGCACATCTTGACAATTGTAAATAATGCTGCAATAAACATGGGTGTGCATAATTCTTATTGAAGTCCTGTTTTCATTTCCTTTGGGTATATACCCAGAAGTGGAATTGCTGAATCATATGGTAGATCAATTTTTAGATTTTTGAGGAACTTCCATTCTGTTTTCCACAGACCAGCTGAGGTTTTCACCTTGGTTCTAATGTCTCCTGCAGTGTGACCGCAGGTTGTTCAGTTAACCTTATTCACGAATCAAATTGGCTTTTGGTCAGAAGAACTTTTCCAGTTTCAGCATCGAAATCATTATTGTGTTTATAAGCCAGAACACAGCAATAATTAACAAAAAGTACAGTGTCCCCACATAGTAATAACTGACTACACGTGTTTTCCCTGAGAACAGCCACAGTCTGCCTCCCATCTGGATTTTCCTTTTTATCTCCACTGTATGCACTGTAGTTCCTTCCATAACTGACCTGCCTTATTACACCAGCCTTTTTACCGATCTCCAGATCTCCATCTGATCCTTCCTCCTATACTTTCTTTCCGATTCATTTTTTTTCAAAGCATTTTTTCTGACCGTGGTGCTCAGCTGTTCAAAAGTCTGCAACGATCTCTATCACCTCCAGACTAAACTTCCACCTCTTTCCAGGAGACTCTCCCAGCCCCGTGGCATCTCATTCCTTTCCCTTCGCCTGGGCTCCAGCGTTCTCAGACCCTTCCCACCCCTGCGCCTCTGCTCAAAGTGTTGCTGGTCTGGATTCTAACCACTGCCTGCTGGGACACCACGCCTCCTTCATGTTCAAATTGCCGACATTTCCATGCCATTTTCTTTAAAAAAAGATTTTATTTGTTTATTTTTAGAGAGAGGGTAAGGGAGGGAGAAGGAGAGGGAGAGAAACATCATGTGTGGTTGCCCCTCACGCACCTCTTACTGGGGACTGGCCCGCAGCCCAGGCATGTGCCCTAGCGGTGAATCAAACCAGTGACCCTTCGGTTCGCAGGCCGGCACTCAGTCCACTGAGCCACACCAGCCGGGGCTCCGTGAAACTTTCTTTGCTGCAATTGATTTTCGCATTTTTGTATTTACAGAACATTGTTTGAGTGCTTCCTACATGCCTGTTTCATGTTCTGCTTTTTTGAAAATCTTTTCTTCAGTAGACTGGGAGCTCCTTGTGAATAAGAGGTATGACATTCACCTCTGTACTTCCGTCACCCTGAATCATAGTTGGGCCACCATGGTCACTTACAAGAATTCCCACCAAAGAGAGTGAGTGGATAAAAGGCCCACAAGCATGAAATCAACTGTAACTCACTACTGACATTGTGTAGTTGAAATACAGTGTAGTAATGAATTTGGGGCACTGTACAATACATGTTATATTTATTATTACACTTCATCCTAACAATACATCTAGGCCCTTTTCACGATCTCTACTCTACAGGTGAGAAAATTAAGAAGATAAAACCTGGCCTGCTTGCCACATATGTGCTATGCCAAAATAATATAACATATGGAAGTAAAGTACCTTTTTATGCAATGATGTGTCAGTTACTGTGTCTGGCCTCTTACATCTGGTTTTTCTTATTATTGTGCTTGTTTTAGGACATGAGATTTCAGAGGTTAAATGATTTACTCAAGACCATTCACTATGTAGAGAAACAAACATTAAATCTCATAAAACTTCCAGGCCATCAATTCGACTGCAGCACTGGCTTCAAAGACATGCCATAAACGATTTTATTCTGTCAGATGAGATATGATATGGTCACTAATTTATTAGGCTTGTTTATGAGGTTCGTGTGGGAGCAAGTTAAGAGACAAAGTATATGAGAACCTGATCGCCAGGGCCTTGCCTGCAGAAGGTACCATTGGATTCACTTCCCTGAGCAATGGAGAAGAGGCACTAAACAATGTTATCAGGGGCACACACAACCGGGAGGAAGCCCCATTTGAGACGCTGTTTCAATAGCGGCCATTAAAGGAGGGGGTGGCAAAGGCAGCAATGATAGAGAGGAAATGACTGAGTCAAGAGATATTAAATAGTTTGTCTATTTAACAAGTTTGGCCATCGCCTCTTGAGCAAACTTCATGTCACAATGTGAAGTTCATTGCAGCCTCCGATGTAACTATTAAAACAAAAGTGGAATTTGTGGTTCCTGTTGCCCATAGGGCTAAAGTTAATTCTGTCACCATCAGTTGGGGTAAGAGGCCCTCTAACCAGGACAATGACCCTTTTATTTTACCACGCTATGACATCCCTTTAAAAGATTCCAAGGTACAGTGCTCATGTGGGTGTACAAGTCAGCCTTCCCTTTGCAAAGGGATCGATAGCTGTTCTCCTAGCCATGGCTACAAAGCACCTTTTAAAACTAATAATTGTGGAAGGGCTGAATCCTTCATAATAAAATCTTTAAAACCTTTATAAAATGCCCCTGTAAAACCATTTTCCTAGGGAGACCTATAATTATTGAAAGGCAGGGTGAGAGCCATCAGCCCATTTCACGTAAACAGACGGTACGAGCCTCAGCGAGGAAAGCTGAAGGTAGGGACATAAAAACCAGATGAGAAAATAAACCAGGATCAATTTTTCTTCCCAATGTATTTTATTGTATACAAACGATAAAGCATAAACAACCTCTGATTTCCCACCAGACTCTGATGATGTTTTTTCCTAAAAAGACTGTGGCTAACACTGAATCTCAAATCCTATCACTGAAATATACACGCTGCATCCACCCTCCACGCAGTCTGCAGCGGTTAACCCTATTCTCATGTGACTGCTTCTTATTTTTCTTGAATTTTAAATTCAGGCATTTAGTTAGCATTCAGAATCATATTTTCTCTTTGATCTCTTAAAAATCATAGTGGTGAGGGTAATTATACCCCTGCAATTTCTGCTCAACCTACTTTTTTTGTTCAAAAAGCAGAGAAAAGAGACTCTGGTTCAACTCAAGTTCACCCCACCCACCCTTCTAAGCGATGCTCCTGCTTTTAGCAAGATTTTCCAAGGTTATACTTCCAATGAAGTCTCACAGGACTTGGGCAAGCCTTGTTAATTTATACCACAGGGGCAGAAGAAGAGACCAGAGTCCAGAAAACCAAAACTCTGTGTAGCCTGGGTAATCCATTTCATCACCTGGGTCTCAGTGTCCTTATCTCTAAAATGAAGGAGTTCTGCCCTGGCTGGTGTAGCTCAGTGGATTGAGCACGGGCCTGCCAACCACACACTCATGGTTCGATTCCCAGTCAGGGCACATGCCTGGGTTGCAGGCCAGTTCCCAGCAGGGGACTCACGAGAGGCAACCATACATTGATATTTCTCTCCCTCTCTCCTTCCCTTCCCCTCTAAAGAAAAATAAATAAAAATCTTTTAAAAAGAAAAAAAAGAAAATGAAGGAGTTGGACCAGAGCTTGGAGACCAGATTTAATGTTCTGTTCCAATTCTGTTCAGTCAGTAGTGACTGGAAGTGTTGCCTAGATTCTGAGGTGGGCTCCAGTTTCAGGAGGAAAGAGTATTGAGACTGGTTAGTGGTATCTACAAAGAATGGCAGGATGTGGTAATATCAGCATGAGGGACAATATTTTGACATTCCTTGGATAGGGTACTTTTAGTTCTTATATGATTTCTATTTCCTATTAGAAAAGAGGAAAAGGACTGTATCTTGGACTAAACAGAGTGATTCAAGAGTTGCGAGAGTGTGAACTCAGTGTTCTAGAATGAGATGTCTAAACAGGGATTAAAAATAGAAGGTAATCCAGAGGCAAATAATTGGTCATGAGACAAGAGACACAGCAAAATAGAAGTAGGGATAAATATGATACCCAGGCGTATACATGGGCTGAAATTTGTGATAAGACCTGTTGTCTGTAGTTGCTCTCTCCCTGGCATGGTGCTTGAAGGACAGCTGTGTACAAAGGACAAGGAAAAAAAAGTAAGACTCCGGTTGGCTTTGAATCCATCCATCCATCCTAGTTTAAATTCTATAAGTTTACCACTTGAGCAAACAGGAGATATTTCGCGACATTCCGGAGTTACTCAATAAAGAAACATTAAATTAAACTAGGAGTGATTTCTGCCTGTGCCCCCCTATCACCCAGAGGACATATGGAAATATTTGGAGACATGACTGGGTAGGGTGAGTGCTATTAAGAAGGTTCGGGCCAGAAATACTAGTAAACATTCTACAGCGCACAGGATAGCCCCGAATAACACAGAACTGTCCAGGCCCAATGCCAGCAGCATCAAGGTTGAGAAATCCTGTATTAAAGGACTACATGAAAGAACAAATGCTTGAAGGCCCTATCCTACGTGGGCTCGATTATGCTCAAGACTTCCGAGGCCACCAACATGAACCAACATGATCTCCTCTTCTGCTTTAACCTGCATCTAGGCCATGTTTCCTCCTCACCACCCTTTAAGGTCGGGTGTGCCCATCTGACTAACTTGGGTTCCCCGGGATGTAAATAGAATTTGCTTATGACTCTTCTCGACTGAGCCATTAGTAAACCTTCCAGTCTCTCTTTTTTCCAATTGCAGGAGCTGAATGGAGAGTTCTGCTACGACCTGGGAGGGAGAAGACACAACACGAGGGAAACAATGGAAACCCGGGTCCCTGAAGGACTGTGCAGAGCAGGGCGTGCCCTCAACTCCTGGTTTTCCACATTGGATCAGATGGTAAAGGGAAGTTAACTTTAAACTTCTGTTTCATTAAGCTGTTGAAAGTTGAGGGTTATAGGTTACAAGAATTAGACTTTCAGTAATACATCTAAAATCTGACCAATTAGACGTGCTATTCGCTAGCCTGAAAAGCAGGTCAGCATTTTCAAACCTCTGTTTCCCACCCCCTTACTCTTTCTGTCCACTGTCTTTGTACACGGATCTATGTTTTACTAACTTCTCTTTTGTGGCCTCCGTTCCAAGTTTCAGCTTCCTTATTCTTAGGAACTCATTTTTCATCTATTGTTCCCTGTTCAAAGCTGTTGACAGTCTACATTACTAGCTACAATATCACAAAAGCAGAAGTGGGGGGATAAATATCTCTGTTTTCTACATCAGAGTTTATCGGATTCCTGAAGCATCACAACTCCATAACTGACTGTAGAATCTGTAAATTCTTCTAAACTCAAAAGAAAAACATACACAGGAAGCACTAAGCTAGGCCCCATGGGTCATAAAAATGTATAATATATGATGCTTATCTTCAGAGGATTTATATTCTGGTAAAATACATAAAAAATAAAGAGAAACATATTACAAAAATAAATTCCTCTAGGAGTTGAAGAGAGAGTATCACATGTAGTTAGAGATGCCAGAAAAAAGTGAAGCGATGTTCTTTCAGGCAGATTTCTGGAATTTTTGATAGATGAGCACGAACTAAGATGTGAGGCCATGAGCGTGCCAGTCACACCAGGGGGCAGCAGGAAGTCCACCTGGCTAGCCCCTTCCAAAATAGCATCATCCAATAGAAATATAATGAGCCACAAGTGAAAGCTAATTGCCATTATCTTCCAAGTCACTACATGAAAAAAGTAAAAAGAAACGGATGAAATCAATAGATTTTAACTCAACATATCCAAAATATGATGATTTCAACATCAGATAAATATAAACTATATTCATAAGGCATTTCACATTTTCAAATTCAAAATCTTAAATTCTGCAGTGTCTTATACATTTAGAGTACTTATACATTTAGAGACAGTTTGGATTAGTTGCATGTCAAGTGCTCAGGAGCTCCATGTGCCTAGTGGTTATACTGGACAGTGCAAAACTAGAGATGGTTTAATTTAAGAAGCCTAGATTTTGATCTCAACATCACGCACACTGCCCAGGGTACAATCATTTGCACAACGGTGCTCAGTGAAGCCTATGAGGAGGAATTGTTTCAATAAGTGCTTCCAGGGAAGACACAAATTTATGAAACTTTGGAGACAGACCTTTCTGCTATGATGTAGAAGCTGGGGAACCATGGAAGAAAGTCTTAATTGGCCACCCTATCACCTTTTCTAAATGCCAGTTTCTGATATTCGATGTTGACATTTTAATGCCTCTTTTTCTGCCTCCTTAACTACATGACACATATTGCAACAAAGTCACCAACATCACCCTGGGACAGAGGTCTTCACATCTGTAGACTCTTGTCAGCAGCATCACCAACTCCAGGCCCTGAACGTCATCTGGGTCTCCTGGAACAAATCCAGCCGCCCCACGAATTGCTTTGGAGAACTTCAGAACTTTCGGAAATGTGTGGTTATTTTGCATTACCACCATGGTGTGTATTTTCAGATTTCCAGTTTGGGTTCTGCCTCATTTTTTCCTTTGGACCCCAGGGCTTATCCAATCATGCCGGTCTTCTCAAATTCTCTGCAGCTCCTTTTGTTCAGGTGCTCACTGCTCCCTTGATTCCAGTGACCTTCAATGTGACCTCCTGACTTAAGACCAAGCCCCTGCCATCCATTCTCCCATGGTCTCCCATCTAAGTACTAACCAGGCCCAACCCTGCTTAGCTTCCAAGATCAGATGAGATTGGGCGCATCCAGGGTGGTATGGCCGTAGACTCTCCCACGGGTGCTAGAATGATATTTCCAAAAATACACTGGAGTATGATTCTTTTTTCCAAAAGATCACCACTGTTTCTAGTGAGGTCTCAAACTAGTTCCCAGAGGACTGCTTTCGACTCTCAATGAGGTTTTGTTTTATTTAGCTATGAACATTGTTTAATCATCATCATAATACTTTAAGGTTCCCCATTGAATTCACCTCAAAACCACAACTAGATAGAATCTCCTGCTTGGTTAGTGTGCTAGTGTGCTTGGTTCCCTTTATGTGGGGTTAACACCTCTGGCCTGTGGAATTAAGTCCAAACTCCTCGCATCCACAGCTTTCAGGGCACTTGTCTCAGATTGCTTTTTACAGACTCTGTTTCTTGGGTGTTATGCTTCCTATACTTACTGCTACTAAAGTGGAAGGAGTAAGAGCTAAAAAAGTTCCAGGGATTGCTGTGCTTCAAATGCAAAGTTCACAGAAATTCCCAACACTACCCAACGGGAAAGTGACTTTTTATGGAATAAGAAATTAGAGCTGTGACCATGATCATAGGGTCGTAAAGCTGACACATATCAGAATGAGATTTGAACCCTGAACTCTTGGATTCTAGAGCTCGAGCAGTTCAGCGTTCAACTGTGTTTTGGCATCTCTGTGGTGTTACGGACTTCGTCACCCTGGAGAGATTGCTCCAGCCTGCGGGGTAGTGATGCTTTTCTCATCCCCCCAGACACAGACTACCTGTGACCTGTGTCATCAACGGAGTCTTCTCTGACATGTCCTGATAGATCATTCCCACCCTCCAGTCCTACAGAGGGATGTGGCAAATAGTTCAGCAATACTGGTTTTTCTTTTTTACATTGGTAGCTGTTTGTAAGTATTCTGCCTACTGGCTTTGGTGAGTCGCTCTATTTCTTGATGTCTCAGTTTCCTTTCCTTAAAATGGAGATTCTAATAGTACTTAGAGTGTTATTGTGGGAAAGCAATGCCAAGGGATAATACACGGAGACTGCTTAGAATCGAGCCTGAACACAGGAAACGATCAGCACTGGTTAGCAGGTTAGCTATTATTATTCTCACCATTTTTAGCACTGCACTGAGTATGGAGGAATTTGCATGGGAAGTTTCTATGCCCCCAGTTCCTAGCATCACATGTTTTACCCAGTAAGTGTTCCGTAAGTGTCTGGTGAGCTGAAAATGGCAGTGCTATTTCTTTCTTCCCTCCTGGACTTGCGCACTGCGGAGCTTCCTATACCTAGCAGTGTTCTGCTGCTTTGACTTCACACGTCTCTAGAGTTCTTGTTTTAAAATATCTCTGTCTACTCAGCACGAATCTGTTAATGTCTCAGTTTATACTTTTTTCACTCCCTCTGCTATGCTTCTGTTCTGAAGGGTGAAAACAAATTAAGGACTAAGAAAGTTTAGTCTCCATTTATAAGTAGCTTACTTTCTAGTGGATGAGAAAACTATATACAAGGCTACAAGTAAATGTATGTACACTAAAAAAAATCAAATAGTGGAGGATGGATGAGAATATTGATTAATTAAGGGAGATGGCTATTTTAATAAGGTGGAAGGCTTCTCTGATGAGACTTGTGTGATGGAAGAGATCAATCAAAGAGTCAGGCAAGAGTGTTTCCAGGTAATCGGACAGCACATAAAAGGTCCTGAATTTGGAATTGGTTTGGAGTTCACAGAAAATAGTAAGAAAAGGCTGCTCTAGACAGTAAAGAAAGGAAGCCCATGAGCATGGTGCCGGTTCATTCACTGTTATTTTACAGATGAAAGTATGGAATTTTTAAAAAGACACTAGGGTTTCCACTGGACACTTTAATACAGAAACTGAAATGATTCCATTTACATTGTAAAGGAAACACTCTTGATTAAGTAAAGTGAAAAGAGAGGAGCGAGACAAGAGAGGAAGCTGGAAGAACAGTTAGAAGCCACTGAAGAAGTAGTGCAGGGGGTATGACGGTTTATACTGGGGTATTATGGATGGGGAGAGATGTGTTTGCATTTAGATACAAAAATATTACGGAAGTATTCAAATATTTATAGAAGTGGAAAGACTAGAAAACCAAACTTGTATGTAGCCATACATACTTAATCAATATTTCATTGTTTTTTTCTTTTTCTCCCTTCCCTTCCCTCCCCTCCCTTTCCTTCTCTTGCCTTGCCTTGCCTTGCCTTGCCTTGCCTTGCCTTGCCTTGCCTTGCCTTGCCTTGCCTTGCCTTGCCTTGCCTTGCCTTGCCTTGCCTTCCCTCCCCTCCCCTCCCCTCCCCTCCCCTCCCTTCCCCTCCCTTCCCCTCTCTTCCCTTGAATTCCCTCCAGTCCCCCATGCAGAAGCAGTCCTAGATAACGTGTAAATTGAGGGGAGTGGGTGAGTTCCGACAACACTTTATAAAAACAGGTGGTAGCCGGATTCAATCCATGGGCCATAGTTGATCAACCCCTGGCTTAAAATCCTATGTGGTAAATACCACCCATCATTTCATATTTACCAGCAATTAACTCAGAAAGTATCTCTAACAGGTCAGATCTGTCTCTTCTTCTTCTCCCCCCTCTCCTAGTCGTTGTTTGGTTACTGTATTACTATCATCACACATAGCATTTTGAGGTTCTTATTGTTACCTAATATCTGTGCTTAATATTTCCCTATTGTATCAAGAATGTTTGTGTTTTCCAAGTTTTTAAAAAACTTATTGTCGTCTTTATTATTAAATTAAATTTATTGGGGTGACATTGGTTAATCAAATTATATAGATGATGTGTTTAAGTTGATTTTTCCCCAAATTGGAATCCAAATAAAATTTGCACATTGAGGTTGATTTGTCTCTTAAGTGTATTTTAAACTATAAGAATTTCTTTTCCTTTTTATGAAGTCAATTAAAGTGTTTTTGTTTGCGGTACTATTTACACAAATTTCAAAATGCAGCTCTATACATTTTAAATACCCATATAAGAACCTTGCCAATTATGAGCCCGACAATTTCAAGGGACAGGCCTCCCTAGTCAATAACCCCTGAAAGAACCCCCATCCTATTCTTTGTAGTGTAGATTGTTTTTGGCTGCTTTTGAACTACTTAGGGGAACAAAGCCTCTTCAATGTCCTATAAAATGAACATTATTTTTGTTTTTTAAAAGCTGGATCTTTCATCCTGTAGACTTCCCCACATTCTGTATTTATGTGATTCATAGTGTCATCAATACATTCTTCTACCCCCTGATATTCCTAAGATCTGAAAGTTATATCTAGAGGATTTATTACTTTCAGGTGCACAGATGGTGACTGGGACTGCCTATTGCATCTCAGGGGACACATGGGCTGGTTGTCGCTCATTAAGTGATATAAAGATTGAGCAGTGCAGAGGTGTGGTGCCTTGATCAGTGTAGTTGCATTAGAGGAGGAGGTATTTTGGAGGGCGGATGAGCTGGCTGTTAGATGGGAGAGGGGAACATGAGCAAAGGCTTCTATTTTGAGCAACTAGGTGAGTGTTGGCACCGGCACCGTTAACTGGTTAGGAGGTGGCAGAACTTTGAGGGGAAAACAAATCAAGCTTTTGACTTGGAGATGTTACATCGGAAATGTCTACTAGGTATCCAAGTGGATTTACTGAGTTTAATAGAGGAGCCAAGAGAGTTTGTGACTGAGTACCTAAATTTGGGAGTCTTCAGTGATCTGTGAAGCCTTGGGATAAAACACCTTCCCAAGGAAGAGATACAAATAGTGAAATGACCCCAAATGAAGACCTTTATACAATTGCTACATAGACCAAGAAACTTTTTTAATATTCAAGGCAGAATGCACCTTAGAAAATCTTAGATAATACTGTGATTTTACAGCTAGAGAAACTGAGGTCTGAAATGGCAGGAGATGTAACACTCAGATTAGACAGAGAGGATGTGGAGACAGATCCGTTTGGCTTGGCCATTTAGTGCCTGCGGTTTGCCTTCACAGCATGAAAGTGCTCTGAGCCTCAGCCTCCTAGTAAAACAGCAATGCCCACACCGAGGAAAATAGCTAGGGCTCATTTGTTTGGCTAAGTCCCAATTGTAGTTTAGGGTTCAGTACAGTTCTCCTATCCCTGGAGAAGCTTTCTCTCACTTTTTCTAACCTCCCGTCCCCTGAGCTGTGCTGCCCCGGAGTCTCAGGGCACCTACATCGCGGCACTTCTCACCCCCCATTGTGACTGTCTACTGTGAATTATTTCCTTCTCTAGACGGAGAGCCCCTTCAGGGCTTGGTCCGTGCCCTATACATTCTTGAAAAACAAGAACCTGGTACATTTTCTGGCACAGCAGAGGCCCTCAATAAATAATGGTGGAAGAAACAAAGGAAGAAATAACAAGTGAAAAAAGGGTTGGAAAAAAGAAGGAAGGAAGGGAGGGAAGGAGAGAGAGAGGAAGAGATAAATACGAAAATCTTTCTCATTAGGTGGAGTTTTTTAAGAATAGGGTATTTTCTTATTCAGTTCTGTATCTCCGACCCTTACCACACAGTAATAATAATAAAAATAACTGTACTAATTGCAAAAATACACCAAATTATTATCATGCCATTATTATTGGGCAATATTTTATTATATTGTACATGCTATTTACAGAAACTTTTTAAATTGGGTAATTCTTCTAAACAGATATTTTCAGACAAATTCAACGAGGCCCCAAGCAGCAAAATCACAGGCTCCTGGTCATGTTAGTGGTAAGTGCCAGAACTAGAATTTCTTTCCTGCAAGTCTCCAAAATACCTTCTTCGGGTCAGAACCGGAAACCCTTTGTCACATCAGTGACAGAAGTTACAACTGAAGTGACTGCAGCACAGTAATTGCTCCATGAGCATTAGCCAATGTCATCATTCATTCTCCGTGCATTCCCGAGGGAGGCTCCCACTTCACCTGCCCACAATGGCCTTGCAGTTTTCCTACTCACAACCCATGAAGTAGTGCGTACATTTCTGTTTTATCTTTTCTTTCAATTTGTAAATTGTTTTTATTTATTTATTTGTATTGTATTTTTCCCAGTCTCGTTTATCCCCCTCAGGCCGCCCCCACCTCTGCAATCACCACACTGTTGTCCATGTCCTTTTTGCTCGATCCCTCCCCCCACCCAACCTGACCCCTCAACCCCAGCCATCACCCTGCTCTCCACCTATGAGTCTGTCTCTTGTTAGTTCAGTTTGCTCATTAGATTCCACATCTGAACGAAATCGTATGATACTTCCCTTTCTTTGACTGGCTCATTTCACTTAGCGTCATGTTCTCAGGTTCATCCAGTGAGTCCACTTCTGGGAATTTATCTGAAGAAATCCAAAAACACTAATTCAAAAGAACACATGCACCCCCATGTTCATTACAACATTGTTACAATAGCCGAGATATGGAAACAGTCCAAGGGTCCATCAGTAGATGAATGGGTATAAAACTACGGGGCATTCACACAAGGGAATACTACTCGGCTGTGAAAAAGATGATCTTACCACTTGCAACAGCATGGACGGCCCTGGAGAACATTATGCTTAGTATTGTCTCTTTTAGACTCAATGGTAAACACCTTGCGTACTGAGACGGTACTCATAACACTGTTACATCTGTCATTGAACATTAGTGCCGGCTGAAAGGCTGGTGCTCTGTAAATGCTCCTGAACGGACTGGTTGGTTTTTAATCTAGAGGGCGCGTGTGTTCAGAACAGGAAACACCAGATTGGCTGGAGGAGGTTCTAGTTCTGCTTCAGTTACCAGCCAGACATGGAGAGGGGCCACAGGACAACCACTTAAACTCTCCACGCTTCCACTTCTCATCTATAAAAGTGGGGTGATAGTCTCTGTCCCCAGGAGTATGATGGCTCAGAGAGGATAATGCAGACCATAAATTACAGGGCAGGTACAAAGTTTTATTGCCCCAGTGATATTTCAGCCCTTCCTGCTTCTTGCTACACTATTACCACATTCTCGTCTAAATGAACATTCAATATTCGCTAAATGATTTTTCCTAAATCAATAATATAAACAAACAAAACAAGATGATCTAGTAAAAGAGGCTCAGGAAATTGACTCTCAGGATGCGAGTACAGCATTCTTAGAAAGGCGGGCTGATACAATATGCCACTAAGTCTATAAGTCAGAGAAGAATTTACCAGAAAGCTTGCAAGGAAATGCATTTTCTACAATTCACTTCAGCACAGCAATTCTCTGGAGATAACACCATTCACACTCCATTTCAAATTAAAAAACATATGCTTTTTCCTCTCTCAAAAAAAAAAAGGAAGGGAACATGGCCCATTTTCTTTCCTTCACAAAAACAAAAGCTTTTAAAATGATAAAAACTGCCTTTGCTTGATAAAACAGCCATCTGCATCTGATTTGGTTAAGTGTTAATCTTGTATCTTTTTATATTATTATTATTATTGGTTGAAGGAAAATACATAAATCCAAAGAGAGTCCTTTGGAAAGGTCACACAGTTTTAACTTCAATTATGCCTGAAACTTGACCTCACCCTCAGGCTCACCCCAAAATGGAATCTTGGCCCTTAGTAGAAGGATTTGGAACAAAGCTTGAAGAAATGTTTCTAATGTAATATCATGTTTTTTGTTTTTTTACTGTGATGTTTTATTTTTTGGTTGTAAGCAAGTTGTGTATTGAAATATAATCATTCTGTATTAAAAAAGGAAATATTTCTAATTATTTATGAATGATATCGTGCCTTTCCCCTCCCCCACTTGTATGACGTTGGTGGAGAAGAGATCTTAAGAAACTTTAGGATGAAAAATAGCTATTGCATTTGGCATTTATATGACCTTCTATTATTGTCATCATTTTTATTAGTTATTTCTCATGGAGGCTGTAGAAGGGAGATCGGATAAGCTTAGCATTCAGAGTGGGTGAGCTCCCCATACGCTGTTAATGCTCGTGCAATGGTCATAAACACCAAATGGCATGGCATATGAAACAGGCGCAGGGCAGGCTGCCCAAATATGTAATTATGATAATTGAAGATGGCATCACCTGTACACATGCTACAGCAGCTTCAGAATTACTCTCACGGAGATGGTTCCTTTGAGTTCAGGACAAAAAAAAAAAGAAAAGAGGGTTTGTTGATAATACTCTTAAAAGGATGGGCTGATGTCAAAAGCTGAAGTCTGAGAATGACACCACTACGCAAAAGGGGGCGGGAGCAGCTTCGACTATGCAGCTGACCTCGAGTAATGGGTGTGAAATGCACGGGTCTACGTGGTATAAGCACATTTTTTTCAGTGAACAGTGTAAATGTATTGTTCTTCCTTATGATTTTCAAAATAAAATTTTGCTCTCTCTACCTTAATTTATTGTAAGAACATAGTAAATAGTACAAACAACATACCAAATATGTGCTAATTAACTGTTTGTGTTATCAGTAAGGCTTCTGATCAGCAGTAGGGGATTAAGGGTTAAGTCTGGGGAAGTCAAAAGCTATACTCATGGGATGTTGGCACTCCTAACCCTCACGCCATTCAAAAGTCAAGTGTACATACCGATGCTTGAATTGTGTGGTGTAAAATTATGACTGTTACTGTACCAGATGAACAGGTAGAAGGTCAGAAGACAGGGGTTTCAGTCCCCTGCTCTGCAATCCACACACTGCATAGCTTATATCTTGGATTTGACAACTTTGGTCCCCTTTTTGGACCAAAATGGGCACGATGACTTTAGTGTCTTAGGGTAATACTGGGGAAGAAAGTGAGATCAGCAAACCAGGACCACTGGGCCACACTGACACTTAGCAGACAGCATCTAAACAGAAGGAGTAGCAGAGGTCAAGGTCACCAGGGAGAGTCTGCTGTGAAGGGGGCAGGGCTCGAGGGGCTGGGATCTGGAAGGCCTGCAGAAGGGCAATGAGATCAGAGCTGGGACCAGATCCCAGGAGGATGGGGATGCTGGGCTGGGGCTTTGTGACATTGAGATGAGGAACTACCGCTTAGCTTCTTTTTGCTCTTTAGTGGTTCGTTTGTTCATTTTTGGTAGCAGAGGAGTGAAATGTTAAGCGGTCTAGGAAAGGAAATTAATCCAATTAAATAAAATGGATTGGGAAGGAAAGAGAAGTAGCAGGAAGACCAGTGGGAGACTTTTAAAAAATGAGGTCCAAACCCATGCAATTGGAGAGGGGAGGAGGGGAAGGAAGACAAAGGAGAAATGCAGGGGACAGAGTTAGATTTCCGTATGCAGCACCTGTGTGCATGATGGATATATACAGGCAGTATGTGTTATCTGTTACAATTTCCTCTGCTGGGCTGTCCTTTGCAATTTGGTGATGACCCCTCTGATGGTGATTACTGTGTTGTGTGCAGCTGTGGCTGAAGAAAGTGACTTGGGGGAGCAGGATTTATCACATGAGTCAGACGGCAGCCCTGTGAAGACGAGTTTGTAAGGCAGATTCAGGCTTTCATTCAATAACCTCCCTTTCCTTTCTGAGCAACCCCCAGTCGATCTCCTCTTTCTTCCTGAGTTCAGTATCCCTGTTCTCATGAATGATAGAATCCTAGAGCATTAGAGCTCCCAGGGACGGGCTCATAAAAGGAGAGTGACATAGATACTGGCAGACATTGAACTAAAAAATAGTGCTTATAGTATTAGAGGGTTTGGGTTCAAATAGTGTTTCTATGTCATACATGCTGCATGAATGCAACAGTTCTGACCTTAGGTAAGAATAAAACATATTGGCTTCAGTTTCCTCCCTTGTGAAATGGATATAGAAACTCAGAAACAACATGCATTGTTGTGGATTAAATAAGATAATGCACAGTAAGCATTTGGCCTGAGACTAGTCCACAGAATGAAAGCTGAGCAAATGGTAACTATTCTAACAAGTATGAGGAAGTTTGTTTGCCCCTACATGTAACACTTTTCCAGTTCTTACTCCCTCCACCCCCTTCCCTCTCATAGTGACATCAACCACCCTGAAACAGGTTTCCCTGCTTAGATTGGACCTTTCCAGTTTGGATACTACAGAGGTTCCATACGAGAGACTAGCATAGTTATTATGAGGTAGAATCAGGGAGACAGGTAGGTGACATGTAGCCACTGCAGACTACATTGTGACCTTCAGAAGCGAATGTCTGAGAGACTACTTAGATTGTACAATAGGCTGGGCATACCATGATAAAAATCTTGAAAGTATAAAACCCTGGCTGGTGTGACTTAGTGGATTGAGCACGGGCCTGTGAACCAAAGGGTCAGCAGTTCGATTCTCAGTCTAGGGCACATGCCTGGGTTTTGGGCCAGGTCCCCATTGGGGGGGGGGGTGAGAGGCAACTACACATTGATGTTTCTTTCCCTCTCTTTCGCCCTCCCTTGCCCTCTCTCTAAAAATAAATAAACAAATAATATCTTTAAAATAACATACATTTTAAAATAAAACTTACAATTTTAAAGATGTGTTTCTCAAAGGAGAAAAACGTGAACAGAGACATAATTGATTATGGCCAGCACTGAGGTTGATTCTCAATACTCAGGTCACTTGGTCTAAGCCAGTGGTTCTCAACCTGGTGGTGACTTTATCCTCAGGGGGACATAAGACACTGTGTAGATGTATTTCTTGTTTGTTACTACTGGGAGGGATGCTACTGATGTCTAGTGAGCCAGAGATACTGTTCTTTCCACGCACAGGGTAGCATTTCCAGGACAAGAATGATCTGGCCTTAAAGTGTCAGTAGTTTGATGATTGAGAAACCTTGGTCTAAGGCAACCATTATAACTCTTCCCTATTTGCCAAAGATGGGTGTGGGAGTCCAGTGAGATACACACAAGCCAACGAATGTCACATTCTGTTCGAGTCTATTACTCATCTTGGGGTCAGCATATTTTCTCAATTGGCTAAAGGGAAGAACAATGCTTCAAGATTAGAAATCTTATTTCTCCACTTAATGTGAATAAGGAAACACAATGCCCCATTTGCTGCTGGCCGAAATCTCAGGAACACTAGAAGAACGAATCTGAGGCTCAAGAATATACTCCAAGGATAGCTGAAAAGAGAGACAGAAACAATCCAAGTTCTCTGAATGTATTCAACTTCAAATCTCGCCCATGCTGGATATTTTATCATGTGAAGTAATAAATGCCATTTTTGTATATGTCAGCTTACCTCAGTTTTTCTTTTTTTACTTGCAAACATAATTCTAGCAACTCAAATCCTGAGTAACTGATTTCCTACTTTTGAAGAAGTTTTTTATCTTATTTGATGAATTTTCTTGCTTGGAATACAATAGTATCCCAGCAATAAACTCCTCCTCAATTCAATACCATGGCCTACAAGTGGATGGTCCTTCCTTTCATCTTTCATTAATGGAGCTTTTTCCACTCAGGATAAACAAAAGTGAGGGGAAGAAGAACTTGAAGTACTGTGCAAGAAAACGAAGAAAAGGAAAATAAACACAGGAGAGAAGAAGTGATATTTTTTGGAGAAAGTTTGAAGTCTCTAGTCCAGCCCCAAAGATTGTCACAATTGAACTCAATTAAGCTTCTATCAAGGAACAACGAGAACTCTGCCAGGGGCTGAGGGTACCTTGATTAGAAAACACCAAATTCTTTTCTTACAGGCTCTCACGGTCTCTCCTAGGGCACAGATGCGGGTGAAGTTAATGAAAGTGTGGGAGGATGGGGGCCATGGTGGTGGGGCAGGGAATAAGAAAGAGAAGTAGCCCCGAGGTAGGAGTACTTCAGTAGGTCACTATCCTGGCTCCTCCCTTTGCATCTCCTGATCTATTTCTAAGTGGACCATTCCATCTTACAATTCCCCTCGTGGAATATTTTTTCTGCCATCTTGACTACCTCCATGATCAAGAGCACAAAAGAGAAATTCTTATCATGCTTTCCTTCTGGAGCTCATTCTTTCGGTTGCTCTCTGGTCTGAGAGACATAGAGGACAATGACACCTGAATGACTGTCCCTTCCAGGGAAGAACACCAATGCAATACCCACATGGATGAGGAAGGCTAGTCATGCAGCCATGCTTTACTTTCATTACAATTCAATGCACAACAACAGATGACTATGCCATGTAAGATGGGATTGGAATAGCACAGATTACCCAAACGGTTGCAGGAGAGTCACCCCCTCCAAGAAAGGAACGCACAGTAGAAATGCAAAGAGAGGTGACAAAAACAACAAGAAACATATTCTTAAGGAAGAATTGCTAGGATTTAATGGCATGCCAAATGAAAAACAGGGTGGAGTAACAAGGACTCTAGCATTTGAATAGAAGCTAACTTAGAGAGTAATTCTGTCACTAAGAAAGATAGGTTGGCCCTGGCTGGTGTAGCTCAGTGGATTGAACACAAGCCTGTGAACCAAACAGCCACGGTTCGATTCCTAGTCAGGGCACATGCCTGGGTGGCAGGCCAGTTCCCAGCAGGGGACACACGAGAGGCAACCATACATTGATATTTCTCTCCCTCTCTCCTTCCCTTCCCCTCTAAAGAGAAATAAATAAAATCTTTAAAAAGAAAGAAAGATAGGTTGGGGAGAGAGGTTAGGAGGAGCCAGTTTGTGAGACTGATGATGAGTTTGTTCCTGGCCATATTACCGTTAGGACTGCAGCCTCCTTTCAAAATGTTGTCATGCTCCAGGACTAATTGAAGGAGGAACATGAGGATGGATATAAGGAGGGAAACTTAAGAAAAAAGAAAATCTAACCTACAGAGGAACAAACAAGCATTAGTTTCTACCTTGTCCCCAGTACTTTATAATACGATGTACAGCAGAAAGGGGTGGCTTTTGCAAATAAATGTAAATATGTACAAAAAAAGAAAGAAAGGAAAAGCAAGTTTTTTCCAAAGTCAATCTAACAGTGGTCAAAGATATGAGTGAATATGTCTTGCCTGTTTCCCACCCCCACCATTTCTGTCAGGCATAAAAAATAGACCAATTTGTCATTGTGTCTGCATAATATCAGGATAAGGTATAGTGTTCACTTCCCTTAACAGAGGGCACTGGGAAGAGTGTCTCCAAGATTGTCTGAAGGAAAACAAATGAGCAAGCCAAGAAATGGGAGGTGAGGTGCTCTGCTGTGGCAGGGGAGATGCCGAGATGATGACTTTTGGAAAATTGCATTGGTTTTATCCAACACAGGACTGTTTTAATCATTGCACCAGGGAAACTGCTTCAAGGACAGATAGATAATGCACGTTTCAGGGAGGCCGGTAGGGAGATAATGGGTCTTTAAATGTCTTGCACAGGGTTTTAAGTGAGCAAAAGTCCTTGGACATCTGTTTGGGGGTGTGGGGCATGAGTTTCAAAGGAAACATCAAGGTTCCCAAAGGGACACTTGAGGAGGCAGATTACAGCAGGACCCTGGGGAGGGAGAGGAGGCATATTTTGCGAAGTCCATTCAGGGCCTAACATCCTCCCCGACCCCAGTCCCCAGCCCCATCCACTGAAAGTAACTGGTGACAAAGGATGGATAGGCAGAAGAACAGTCACCCTGATAGATACATGGACCTTGTGATAGCCTCATGTCCAAATTTCCCAAACCTTTATTATAGAACTGACTCGAGTGCCAAGAATTCACAGAGGCACATCAGGGTATGGGGTGGGGTGGGGGCTTACATTTACTATTAACCCCGTGAACTTAATGAACTAGGGAGAGATTTTGGCATTAAATTATCCAGGTTCATAGCCCAGCTTTTCAAAAAAAAATTTCTTTCTTTCTTTCTTTATTTTTAGAGAGAGGGGAAAGGAGGGAGAAAGGGAGAGAAACATCACTGTGTGGTTGCCTCTCACATGCTCCCTACTGGGGACTTGTCCTGCAACCCAGGCCTGTGTTCTGATTGGTAATCGAACTGGTGACCCTTTGTTTTTGCAATCTGGCGCTCATTCCACTGAGCTACACCAGCCAGGGCATATCCCTGCTTTTATGTGAATTACCTGTGCACCTTGGGCAAGTCATTTCACCTCACCAAATTGGGTTCTTCTCTTTCAAAGTGAGAATAAGGGTTCCTATCTGATGACACTTGTAAACCCAAAATGTTACAGTATATCATTGCTATGACAGTGATTCTTCTTTTATATTATTAATATTAATATTAATATTATTACTATTATTTTAGTAAAAGGGGTTGCTGTATGATGACATAAATGTCCCATCACCTCCCTGGACCTTACTTTTTCTTCTAAGTTAAATGTAGCATTTCGATTAATGATATGCATAACAGTGATATATAAGGAACTCTCACCATATACCAAAATTTTTCTAAACACTATTCATGTGTTTACACAAAAATTAGCTTATGCTATACATACCATGACTGACCCTGTTTTGATACTGAGAAAAAGAGACATGGAGAGAGAGGTTGAGTTCTTACTTCAGGTCACACTGTGGGTAAAACCGAGATACGACTTCAGACTTTGTAAGGTCAAGACTACCTCTCCAGCTCCCCTAGTGCCTGCCTAAGAACATGTGACACCAGAATATGGGCCCAGACACAGGCCGTTTGCGGGTCTAGTTCTTGGCCCCAGGGCGACATCTTACTCTCCAAAACAGTCATGTGAAAGTATTAGCCCCAGGAGAGGAGCCCCCGGTGGTCCCGGTAGCTTCTCTTGGATCGACACCCTCAAGGCTGGAAAGGGGTTGTTTCAATTAGAGGTAAAAAAAAAAGCATGTAAAAACACAAAACAAAACAAAAACAAAAACTTCTGAGGAAGTTCGTATCAAAGATGGAAGAGACCACTGAGCCCATCCAGACCTTTTCTCTCAATTTCAAGATGGTGGAAAGAAACTGAGATACAGAGGGAGAGGGTAGCCCAAGATCGCACAGTGAGAAAGTAGCAGAATGGGGACTGGACCGTGCGGATTCCCAGGGGAATGCTCCTTGACCTACACTAAGTGCTCAGCACTGAACTCCGACCTCAGCACAGCACCGAGACCCTGCCCTGACCTTTTATGGGCATAGAATTTATGTGCATAGTGATCAAAATACTAATATACAGGGTCCAGCACAAATACGCCCTCTTTTTACTACAAAATCTTTTAGTACAAAATCATAAGCATGTAATTCTGTAACACAACAATATTACCCTCAAGCACACCATATGACATTATAGGTGAAATGTTCAAATTAAAACTATGAATTATTACCTCCACATTATTGCCTTGCCAACCACACTCAAGCAGGCCTGACTTCTGCCAGACCCTATATTTTTATTTACAAATTTAAAAAGTTGACTTTGAACAAGGTGGGGCCCCTATATTGAAACAAACACCTGGCTAAGTGTCCAGTATAAGGTTGGGTACGCAGCAGATATTTCATCAAACTCCTTAAGTAAGACTGACCCCCTTGATGGCAGACACATGACTTGTTTCCTTCATCTCCCACTTGTCCTTCCATCTCAAGTCTTTCACTGAATCTGTGCTTTTATGGACACAAATTGTTGTTCCCATTATTTGTGAATCAGCAAATAGATCACGCTCTATTAGATGACCAAACTGGAATTTTTAAAAACATCTATACTAAGCTCCTACTACGCTGCCATTGAAAGGAGGCTTCAGCTCCATGCCTGGCTCATGGCAGCCTTTCATGAACATTAGCTATTAGCATTGCTGCTCAGAGGGCTCACAATAGCCTCTGGGGACAAATCATGACTATTGAAGAATCCCCATTTTCTCCAAGAAGCCTCAGAATAATGGGGGGATTATCACTTTAACAAATAACTCAAACCCAGTCCAATTATTAATGGCAAAACCACAGGGATTTGTGGATGCTACAAATGACAAGCTCAAAGCAGACCTCAGAGGTAGGAAATGCTGAGTAGGGTTTTGATGGGTGAGTAGAAGCAGGGGAGGCTACTCCAGCAAGAGCAAACTGGAAAGAGAAAGCATGGGATTATTCAGAACATTCACAGAATTGCAAGGAGGCCGTCAGCCACTGAACAGACGAGAATGGGAGAGAAACACAGTCAGGTGTGCCTTTTAGGAAGAAGACGTTGCCAGCAGCTCAGACACGAGAAAGGAAGACGGAAGTTGCAAAGGAGAGTATCGGGAGGCTATGGAAGTAATAGAGACATGATCGAACAATCCCACTCCTGGGTACACATCCGAAGGGAATGAGCACAGGGTAGCAGACATCCCTTTACTCACTCCCATGTCATAGCAGCAGCCGCCGCCCTATTGGCAACATCCAAGATATAAGAGCAACTGAAGTGTCTGTCCATCGGTGAATAAAGAACATATGGAACCTCATTCACATGGAGAGAATATGTGGAACATTACATAGCCACAAGAAAGAAAGAAACAGACCCTGCTATTTGCAGCAATGTGAACAGACCCCGAGGGCACTATGCTAAGCGTAATAAGCCAGACAGAGAAAGACAAATACTTCATGGTACACTCGTGAAAAAAGAGGAATCTTTTTTAAAAAAGTGTAACATATGGAAACAGTAGAAAATAGTAGGGAGTGGTTGCCAGGAACTTGGGGATGGTGGGGGTAGGGACAGGTTGGTAAAGGGTGAAATGTCTCAGGTGTAAGATGAGTGAGGACTGAGACTTGAATACATGACGTGGTGGCTACAGTTGGTAACACTGCATTGTGTAATTCAAATTTTCGGAGAGAGTAGAACTTAAATGTTCTCACTTAAAAAAGGTAAATATATGAGGTGATGGATGTGTTTATTAACTAATTAGATAGAGGAATGCTTTTATAATATATATGCATATTGAATTATGATGATGTACATTTTATCTTATAATTTTATTTGTCAATTCTAATTCAATAAAGCTGAAAGAAAGGATTGTCTATAGAACAGACTTAGACGCAGGTATAATTTAGGCTTAACAGTTTATTTTGTGCTCATTTGAGCCGGGGGAATATTGAATGTAATTACTGAAATTGAAAGAAAATGAACCACAAGAAGACTCAAAATTTAGAAATAAGCAATAACATAGACAAGAGATAACAGAGGCCTGAATAACCTAAACTGGCATAAGAAGAGGGAGACAGATGTTTAAGAGTCATACTTGATGGGGCCTGGTGAGAGATTGGATGTAGACGTATGCGGAGGTGGCGTGGGCGGCACCTACCCCCCCCTGCAGGACGAAGGCTGTCTTAGCAGGCTCCTCAGCTCTCGGCTGGGCTCACATTCCTTCCAAGGCAGGGATTCGAGGGCCCCTCCCAACACCTAGAAAAGCAGACCGCTTCCTCAGCTAGGAATGGGGATCCTGGCAAATTTCGCCTCCCGCCCTCTCAACCCTGTCATGTTTATTACTTGAGCTATTTGTCTTTGCTGAATGAACATGACCATCTGTTACTGTAGCTCAACTATGAGAAAGGGATGCTTTTATTTTTCCCCGTGTCACTTTGTACTGCTTGGGTGACACCTCAAGGAAGAAAAAAAAATGCGGAAAGCAACAACAAACGGCATCGGTGATGAAAAGGGAGAGGCTAAGCTTCCATCCCTCACACATTTTCGCAACTGGCCTCATAAAAGGCCCCGCAAGACGTGTGGCGGCACCAGTGCCGCTGCTCATCCACCTGCCTGCACACACTGTGTCCCTCACGGAGCCCATTTCTTACAGTGAAGGGTGTTTTTCTTCTTTTCATTTTTTTTACCTTCTCACCTGGCAACAAATGTAAGATTGTAAAAGCAAGCTGCAAGGTCTATAAAACTTTTCAGACTCTGTTACACACGGTGCTTAAGTCCAGGTTATTTAACCTGTCAACTAAACCTCTCTATGATACCAACTCAACCTACTTTCCCCTCAAAAACTTTTTTTTACTCAGGTATTAAAAGCTTGCCCCAAATGCAATTACCTGTAATTCTCAGGACAAGCGACATTCTTTGCCACATCTATTCTCTTAGCCCAGAATATTGTTTTACAACGCCCCCTCCCACTTCACAGCACCAGCCTCACTGACCTCCTTTCCACCCGTTCGTGGTGCCACGCTCCCTCCCCCTTCGAGACCTTTCCTCTGTCTCAGTCCCCCCTCCCTTGAGCCCAGGGAATGTCAGAGATCAGCACCGGCACCTGTCACTTCTTCGAGGGAGTAGGCCCCCCTCCCCACCCTCACTGGATTATATCAAGTCACACTGTATTCTACTTATGTGGAAAGTTACAGTCATCTGTCATGACACCTGTGATTATTAGGGTACTGTCTGTTTCTTCTTCAGAGAATCAGCTCCATATTGCTCACCATGGTTTCCTCCGTGACTAGCATAGTGCCAGGCACATGGTGGGATCTCAATAATCACACTCTGAATAAACGGAGCACTAGAAGAATGAATGGATTAGTCAGTGAATATGAAGATCTTATTCACTCCTCGAGGTCCATCTCTAATGCCTCCTCTTACATGCCGCCTTGCGTGAGGCTCCCTCTCACCCACAACCTGTCACTCATTTGAATATTTAAAACATATTTCCTATATTTCCCTTGTGAAATTTTTGGAGAATGGCTTCCATCGCAATAGGGGTGCTATTTTTTTTTACCTCCTGATTAATGGCAAAATCTTTTTTAAAAAAGCTTCTCTAGAAAATCTGAGCTTCCCTTTTATATTCTGGGGTTAGACAAAGATAGGACTTCTGAAAGCTTTTCTGGCCTTACCCATTAAATAGTGTCCTCTGAAGCATTTTTGAGGTACACTCAGACTCTGTGTACCTATTTAAGTGCTTCAATTTAAGAAATATAAGAGAGGTAAGAAATCTGTCATCTCTAGAAGGGAAATAAGTCATCAGCAATTTAATGGCAGAGTTTTGCCCAGAACCCAGGTCTCCTGATGTCCAGCCTAATCCCTTATCCAATTTTCTCTGTTTATTGTCATATAAAANCTCTAGAAAATCTGAGCTTCCCTTTTATATTCTGGGGTTAGACAAAGACAGGACTTCTGAAAGCTTTTCTGGCCTTACCCATTAAATAGTGTCCTCTGAAGCATTTCTGAGGTACACTCAGACTCTGTGTACCTATTTAAGTGCTTCAATTTAAGAAATATAAGAGAGGTAAGAAATCTGTCATCTCTAGAAGGGAAATAAGTCATCAGCAATTTAATGGCAGAGTTTTGC
Source organism: Sturnira hondurensis (assembly GCF_014824575.4). NCBI lineage: Eukaryota > Metazoa > Chordata > Mammalia > Chiroptera > Phyllostomidae > Sturnira > Sturnira hondurensis. The sequence continues at coordinate 4,938,770 of NW_028083079.1, read as the reverse complement.
CCAGAACCCAGGTCTCCTGATGTCCAGCCTAATCCCTTATCCAATTTTCTCTGTTTATTGTCATATAAAAGCAAATAGATATGGCTGAGGGGAAAAAAGAGACTTATTTATTTCTGTCCTTTGGAACACATTCCTAAAATGGGACAGACAGAGGCATTATTTATCCTGGATGGTGGATTCCAAGTTTAATAAAACAAACGCTCTTGCCAAGAACTGGAAGGGTGGTTCTCTAAAGTTGTGGAGAATCACTGAATTAGGCACATCCATCACACACTGACACATTCCTGGGATGATTTTTACAAGTATATTAATCAAAAGGTTTTCACAATTTCAGGGCTTGAAATTGCCTAGGAATCAGTACATATTTTAATTGAGTGTACATGTATACATATATACTCAACTAAAAGAGCTGGTAATGGAGGCTGTCTTAGATTCGATCTGCTGTAGCCAGACAGCATAGTTTGTTCCAAAGAAGTCTCTGCTCTACCCCAGGCTTCTGGTGTTACCATGGGCACGCCAGCTCCCCTCTTTGTTTCACCATTGGTAAAGTGAAGTTCCTGGGGCGGCTTCATAGGTTGTTCCTCCATAAACAACCTGAAGTCCTTGCAGTGAATTTGAGCGCACAGTTTGTAAGGACTGACCATGTGAAAGGCACTGGACTGGATGTATTACGCTCTGACGTAATACAGAGCGTAATACCTGACTTCACGGTGTTCAGAACCTAAAGCACAGAGCAGATATGTAAATAGCCAATTGGAACAAATGCAATAGAAACGAGGGGAAACTCAACTAGGACATGTTAGAAAAGAGAAAGAACTTACGACTATGGTTAGAGAGGAGTTATTTAAATGGCCGAAGAGTACAATATGCAACACTTTGCTAAGTAACTTTAAAGTATCCAGAACACTATTTTCTAAGTAAATATGAATGATCAAGATTGATGTAAGCATATGCTGTAAGCGAAAATACACAGTGATCGTGGATGGAATGTGGAAATCACCCAAGAATATGGAGGCGCTGCCGAGCCCAGCATGTTTCATGGACAGGTTTCAAAATCTTTAACACGGTTTCTACATAATTTCAATAGTTCTCAAGTACAAAAAGAGGAAGGGGTGTTTTACAATTTATTTTGTGGATTTGTAATGAACATTTTATTTATTCTAAAATGGGAGACGTGGGGCATACATTGTTTCCCTCACATGTAAGTGGAAACTAGCACAAGGAAAATGCTACTAACTCATGGTCATTGCTTGCAGTAATGGCCGTATAATGAGGACAAGTGATTTGTTACACAAAGCATCATAATAAAAACTAGGCAAAATAGTTAAAAACAGACATTTGAAGACACTGCAAAATAAATAAGAAGAGCTGGTCAAAGCTGCGGAGGAGCTAAGACTTCCGACACTGCGCAGGCACCAGAAGAGACCGGTGGAGCAGGGGCTGCCTCACGTGGGGGGCTGCCCAGCCCTCCCACAATTCCAGTGGTGGAAAAGCTCAAACCCTCTTGGTTCCACGGGTTAGCGAAGAGGCGTGAGAGGTTAACGGAACCAGAAAATTCAGGGAGAAACTTCAGTTCCTTTGAATCACAGAGAAGGTAGGACACCCAAACTAAGTATGAAGTCTGCCCCAAACTTTGACCACTCAAATAAGCAGATATGGGGAATACTCAGAATTTATGTCTGAAAAAAGGCAACAGCTCAAAACCAAAAAAACCCCAACAAAACCAAACCAAAAGCAGAGTCAAGATGTCAGTGGCTGCATACCACAGGAAGACACAATTCAGCCTGACTGCAGCCAAATTAACTGCCTCTTAGAGCTGACAATACTCGTAAAAGGACAACAGATTCTGGTGTATCTGAAACGTACTATATGCAATGTTTGGTTTTAAACAAAAATTACCAAATGTTCGAAGAACCGAAAAGTATGACCAATATGCAAAAATACAAACAACAACTAAAACCCAGTCAATAGAAACTAGAAACTGAATGTGTCCAGCTCTTGGATTTAGCAGGCAAAGATATCAATGCAACTAATATAACAAAGATAATTCTGAAAATTGTAACAACTGAAATAAAAAAATACTAGAGAAGTTCAACAATAAATTTGAGATGGAAAAAGAAAGAATTGGTGAACTTGAAAATGATCAATAGAAAATTTTCAATCAAAATACAGAAAGAAGAAATATTTTAAAGTGTATATATATATGTGTATATATATATATACACACACACAAATATATGTATATATATCCTCAGAGACCTACAGTCAATATTGACCAGTCTTAACAATTAACTCCCAGAAAATAGAATGGAGCACAAATATATATAACGGTCAAAATTTCTCCAAAGTGGTTAGAGAAATACATTAATTTATAGATCTAAAAACCTCAATTCAATAACTACTAAGATGTATATAGATTTAAAAAAGAAAACATGAAAGCACATCATCTTAGTAAAATTGCTGAAAGCCAAAAATAATAGAAAAAATGAAATCATCTAGATATCACACATTATAAGCAAAGATACAATTATACAATTAATAGCTGAATCATCATCAGAAACATTGAAAGCCAGAAGATAGTGGATTTAAATAAAATGTTGGAAAAAACTAAAGGTGTTATAAAGACACTTTCAGATTTAAAAAACTGATCAAATTTATTGCTATTGACACAATTTAAAGGAATGCTGAAGAAAATCTTTCAGGATGAAAAACATATATCGGAATGTGCCTTGTATATATACGAACAGATGCAGAATACTGGAAATAGAGATATGTACATATCACTATTTATATATATGTTATATATACATATTTTTATTGTAAAATTAAGTAGTCCAAGAATTGAGGGCCTAGACGGGTTTAGATGTGACAGATTCCTTTAAGGGAACATTTGTGAAGATTCAGTGAAGAAGCAACTAGAGTAGGCAGAAAGCCTTCGACTACAGTGCAGGTGCAATACCTTTGAATAAAGAGAGAACAAAAGGTGAATTGGGTAGGAAAGTCCCCAACCCACAGTTTGTTTCAGAGAAGAACCTCAGCCAGTCTATCTCTCAGAGCAATTCCATGCTGAGCATGAATAAGGCAGCACTAATATCTCCAGCCAGCCTCCGGGAAGAATGACCTGAGTGTTCCTGGGAACACCACCTGGAACTTTTAGTTAGCTATGCTCCCATCAGCATGTATTCTTGAAGGAGTCTCAGTCCACGAATCTCCAGTCATCATGCTTGATCCTTTAATCATATATGACTATTTAAAGCAAAAATTACATCACAAACATTGAGTGTAACACATCTATGTAATATATAGATGTGGATGTAGCTATAAGTAAGCCGTAGATATCATTTTACATATATCTAACTACCTATATGTATTGCTTAATCTGTCAGGCTATTCCTCTACTGATCTATCTGTTATGTAAATGCCAAAATAGTGCAAAGGATGGAAGGGGATAATTGGAAATTCACTGTACCCAGAATCATCTATTTTTGTTTTAACCAGAATAAATTCAGTATTAATTTCAATTAGAATTTAAATATGTATATTGTAATCCTGAGATAAAAAAATCACAATGTAAAGAAATGTACCCAAAAATTCAGTTTTGGAATGTAACATGTACACTAAAAAATAGTTGTTTAGCACAAAATGATAAAAATACAAAAAAGGAGAAAGTATTTAAAAAAATTTAAACTGGTAGACCTGAATCCAACTAGTATAATAATTCCACTAAATGTAAATGAATTAAGTCTCCAATCGAAAGAGAGACTATCAAACTCAGTGCAAAAGAGATATTCCAATATAAGCTGCTTACAAGAGACATACTTTAGACACAAGATACAAATACACCGAAATTAAACTTACAGAAACAGGAATCATGTACACAGTACAAGAAACCTGTAGTAGCTATCTCACTGTCAGATAAAATAGATATTAAAACATATACTTCTAGCCCTGGCTGGTGTGGCTCAGTGGACTGAGTGCCAGCCTGTGAATCAAAGGGTCAATAGTTCAATTCCCAGTCAGGGCACATGCCTGGGTTGTGGGCCAGGTCCCCAGCAGGGAGCATGTGAGAAGCAACCACACATTGATGCTTTTCTCCCTCCCTTCCCTTCTCTTTAAAAATAAAAATAAAAAAATCTTTAAAATTTCTTTAAAAAATCATACATTTCTAGAGAAAAAGAGAAACATTTCATCGTAACAAGATGATGACATCAAAGAGTGACCACAATAAGAAAATATAAGAATTATCACTTATATGTGTTTAACAGTAATACTATAAAATATATGAAGCAAAAAATGACAGAGCAGAAAAGAAAATAAAGACAAAAATTATATTTGAAATTTCAATACATCTCTCATTAACTGATAGAATAAGCAGAAAGAAATTTACTAAGGATATAGAAGAACCAAACATTATCTGTCAATTACTCCAAGTTTCTAGAATATTCCATCTACAAACAAGAGGCTACACTCTTAGGATATACTCCTAACAGTGGAATTGCTGAGTCAAAAGGCATATTCATTTTTAAAAACTGTGGTACATTTACACAATGGAATTCTATGCAGCAGAAAGAAAGAAGGAGCTACTACCCTTTGCAATAGCATGGATGGAACTGGAAAGCATTATGCTGAGTGAAATAAGCCAGGCTGTGAAAGACAAATGCCATATGATCTCACCTTTAATAGGAATCTAAACAACAAAACAAGCAAGCAAAATATAACCAAAGACACTGAAATACAGAACAGGCTGACAGGGACCAGAGTGGAGAGGGAAGGGAGTTTCAGGGGAAAAGGGGAAGGATTCACAGGAATAAGTATAAAGGACACATGGACAAAAACTAAGGGGAGTGGAAATGGGAGGGAGGTGGGGAGAACTGAGGGGGTGGGCTGGGATGGGAGTAAAAGACAGAAGACTGTACTTGAACAATAATTAAATTTAAAAATGCTTTAAGAAATAAAAACAAATAAATAAAAAAGGCTACATTCTCTTCAAGCACACATGGAAAATTCATCAAGATAATTTTCTAGACCATGAAAGTGTCAATAGACTTAAAATAAATGAATTGTATAAACCATGCCCATTGATCAATAGAAAGGAATCTGCAAGTTCTCCAAATATTTGGACGTTTAAAGAACACACTTCTAAACCACCAATGGATGAAAGATAAAATTACATGGAAAATTTTAAAGTAATTTGAATTTGAATATACATCAAAACATAACACATCAAAAGTTGTGAAAAGACAATATATGAAAAGTCAGTGTTTATTGGGATATTTATGGTTTTAAATGGTTTATTAGACCAAAGAAAAAGTCTAGAAACAATTATCTGATTTTCTACCCCATGAAGCTAGAGGAAAAGCAAGTTGAAGGTAAATAAAGTAAGGAAATATTGAAGAGTGGTAATTATTTTTTTAATGAGAAAATAATATAGAAATCACTGAAAACAAAAGTCCCTTTATTTTAAAAGTCTATTAAAATTGGCTAACATTTAGTTTGACTGAAAAAGGAAAAAAAGAGAGTGTCCTAATTATCAGTATCAGGAATGAAAGAAACATTCTACGAACATTGAAAAATAGCAAGTGAATAATATAAACAATTTCAGGCCAATAAATTTGATGAAATTTAAATAAAATGAATGAATGTCAAAGAACAGCAAATTACTTTAAAAAGAGAATTACTTTCAGGGTATAATGTAAGGGTAAGACCAATATCCCACTGAGACCAAACAGAAAGAAATTAAACAATTTTTTAAAGACATAAGAGAACTACTGAGGGAAATGAGACTGAGGTTCCCAGAGTCCGCAATGAAGAGAATCAGAGAGGTTAGCTCACACTCACACAGCTTCCACATTACTTCTCAGGGCACCTACCAGTTCTTGAAATATGGGGCAGATGGCTTTGCCAGGTGGCAGAGAATCCAGCACAACTGTCGGGGAACTAATGAATGTTAGGATTAAAAAAATGCTCTTCTGACTGTCCTGACGGCCAAGACCTAGGAAGCCAAAAGTTCTAATAAAAAGAAAAATTAACAGGTGGGAAAACAATTCTTGTTGTTTCCTGGGGACATCTGCTGAAGTCCTGAACTGTAGAGGTCAGGAAAATAGCAAGCAACGCAGAGTTTCCCAAGTCTCTTACAGCTGATCAAACAAAAATTGAAGATCAGAAATGGGAAAAGATGAGGAACCAGAATTGTTAGTAAAACAATAGGGCTCGGAACTCATCTATAGATTTCTTGCAATCCCAACCCAAACCCCAGCAGTCATTTTTTAAATAGAGGTTGACAAACTAATCCTAAAATGTAGGTAGAAATGCAAAGGACCTAGAACGGTGGAAAAAATTTTTGAAATCAAAGGACAAAATTACTTTCGGCACTACTTGATTTTTAGACTTAAAATATAGCTTCAAATAATCAAATGCTTTTAGCTAAAGATTAGATTTGTAGATCAAGGAGCAGGAGAAAGGGTTAAGAAATAGGCCAATGCTCATATATATGTAACTGCTTTTATGAAAGCTTTCAAAGTAATTCAGAGGAGACACGGTATTTTCAATAAATGATAGTTGAACAACCATATATCTCTGTAGAAAAATAACAGTCACAAAATTATGCTATCAAAATGGATCCTACATATGTAAACATAAAAGCTAAAAATATAAAAATTTTAGAAGAAACCAGAAAAAAATTGTAGGATCATAGGGTTAAGCACTTACCATAAAAGGGAAAATGGATTTATTAGACATCACCAGAATTAAAACCTTTTTTTTTCAGAAACAGGGTTGTCAAATAACACACACACACACACACACACACACACACATCTGTGTATTTAATCTGACAAAGGACTAGCTAGTATCAAGAATATATAAAGGACTTCAACTCAGTAATAAGACAAATAAAATTTTAAAATAAAGGACTTGAACAGACATTTCATAATGGAAGATAAACTAATAATTAAAGGCACATGAAAAGACACTCAATAATATAAATGTACATTAATGTGTGTGTTTCTTTAAAAAGTCAAAACCAGGTGAAAGTTTTTTACAGTACAGAAGTCAGAATAGTGTTCACTGTGGGGAGTGGCAATGAGTGGGAGCTGGGGCCTCTGACGGGCGGATGAACTTCTTTGTCTGGGTGTAGATTCCACACACTTGTTTGTAGTTCTTTACATATATACGTATGTTGACACCACAATATAAAGTTTACTGAAAAAAAACTCAGAGGGTGGTTTTATAAAATTAGTAAGTAATTTATCTCCAAGAGTAAACCACTTGACAATAGGTATGAAATGTTAAAGTGGAATAAAAGGAAATATTTATATGGATTTGAGTTTGTAGGTTTGGTATTAGGCCATCCTGGGGTTTAATCTCTGCTTGATTAGATAATACATAATATATGCCTCCTTTTCCTTAGCAGAAACACTCATATAATAATTGTACCCTGTTTCACAGAGTTGCTTGAAAAGCAAATCAGATATATTTTGTGAAAGTATTAAACACAGTATGCTGAAATATTGTATGTTGGCCATGGACAGGAAATGGTAGCTATTAAAATAATAAGTGTTAATAATTATAAGATGAAGATCAAGAATATTTACATGAACCAAAATAATATTGAAAAAGAGTAATGATAGAGAAATTGACAGATTATTTTAAAATGTTCAAAAAATGCCCTGGCTGGTGTAGCTCAGTGGACTGAGTGCAAGCCTGTGAACCACATAATTGTGGTTCGATTCCCAGTCAGGGCACATGCCTGGGTTGTAGGCCAGTTTCCAGCAGGGGACTCACGAGAGGCAACCATACATTGATATTTCTCTCCTTCTCTCCTTCCCTTCCTCTCTAAAGATAAATAAATAAAATCTTAAAAAATATAAAATAAAAATAATAAAATGTTCATAAACTGATCTGCGTGTATACAGGGAGGGAGAAAAGTAGGTTCACAGTTGTTTATATGATAATTAATAAAAAAACATGAGAATAAACAGTTTTGTGTACTCACAGCTCTAAACCTACTTTTGCCCCACCCTGCTTGTGAATCAATATGTAATACTGGTACTATTTCAAATCAATGGGGATTGGATGAATTGTATCATAAATCATTTTCAAATTCAATGGCAGACAGTTAAAAGAGATACAATGTTTGTGAGGCCTACCTGACAGACAAAGAGTGATATATAAAACTAATGGGAAAAAAAAGATAAGCGCCACAGTGGAAAAGCGAATCAGAGGACCCAATTAAGAAAATCACAAATGAGAAAAAAAAGCATGAGTTTAATATGTAGAGGAAAGTATACCTCACAGAGGGGTTATGGTAAATCAACAGGAACACGTTTTTGCTTATTCAACAGTTATTAAGTAGCATATATTTATACTACCTTAGTGAGGGAATAGGCATGCTTTGCTTTTGGGAGTACAAATTAATGGAATCCCTTTGGAAGAAAATTTAAAAAGGTATTTCAAAAGGCTTAAACTTGTACATCCTCATTGATCCAGAAATTCCTCCAGTCAAAATTTGTCAAACAGAAGTAATTGTAATTACACTCAAAGATTTAGCTATAAAGAGAGTAATTTCTTTCTTTTTATAATGGGAAACATTTGGACATAACTGTAGTTCGAACAATAGGAAATTGTTTCATTCATCCAAGGACATTGTTTTCAACATTGACACTGATGTTACAAAATAATTTTAGAGGCGGAGATGATTTTCACAAGATACTCTTTCATTTCCAAAAGCTGATTACAAAACAATATGGAGAGTATGATTATATTTTTGCAAACTAAATGCTTCTATAGAGTTGGAGAAAAGACTAGAGGCAGAGTCCACCACAATGTTAACAATATTTGCAACTGAGTGGAACAAATTATGAATAATTTTAATTTTTTATTCTGCTTCTCTATTTTTTCAAAAGGCCTCACAAGATGCATATATTATTCTGCAATCAAAAGAAACTTATATAATATTTGAATGCAACCTATGTAAAGATTGCAATACCCATGAGGTGCTTTTGTAGTTAAAAAAAAAAGAGAGGAGTCGTAATAAATGTTCTTTGCAAAGATACAGATCATCTTTGGGTTTGGGCAGTTAGAAAAAAGAAAAACAACAGACATACATAAATTGTGGAGACTCTTCCAGCAGGCAAGGAAACAGTATGCAAAAAGAACAAGGAGTTTTAGGTCATTTTGCAGACAATGAACACAATGAAATGTCCAGAGTTGCCGCCTCTTGACCTTTCAGTTAGTCTGGGTTAGAGGCAAAGCTGGAGTCATAGGTCAGCCCGACAGGTCACACTGAGGAGCTCAGACTTAACCCTCTCATAGATGGAAACCATGGAAGTGGCGGGAAGTATGATGAGATCTGGTTCTAGGAAAGTACCACTGGCAGCACTGGAGGGAATCGATGGCCTTTCCGCAGAGAGCAAATGGAGATCAGATACTTAATGTGTCCTTGCAATAGTCCTGACGCATCAGTGAGGGCTTGCCGTAAGGCAGTGAGTGTCTCAGGCTGGTCTGAGAAAGAGGTGAGCATGGGAGAAATTTAGGGCATAGAATTGGCAAGACTTGGTGTCTATCAAGATGTGAAAAGTGAAAATGAGAAAAACATCAAGTAACTCCTAATAGGTTATTCTGAACAGAGAATGCATGAATGTATAGATGAAGTAACACTTGCCTTATTTTGCCTATATTGCTTTCTGCTTAAACAAATATGGAAAATATACATATGCACACAGGTAATAAAAATATTGATGCATCTTTAAACCGAACAGAACCAAGCCAAAACAAACAACAAAAGACTTAAGGTAAATAAGAGAGTGAGAAATGAGAACTAAAAAACACAAAATTTACAAAGGAAATAGAAATTATGTCCAGCTTCTCTAGGTACCAAGTAAGAACTTTGGGCCAAAAGAACAGATTTCAGTGAATCTATGACCCACACCATTAACGAAGGGCAGTGCTTACTTTTCTGGTCTTCGTGTTGAACCATATTTTTTTCCAAAAAAAGGAAAAACAGCAGCACTTTTTCATACTGGAGAATGCAACTTGATTTCTTCCAGTCTTTGTTTCATTTGTATTTAAAGTTCTTTTTATGATTGTTGTTGCTTGCTAAGAGCATAACTATAGCATTATGTAAGCTTCCGTTGCAATCGTGACTTTTTATTCAGCTGTGGAAGAAATATGTGTGGGCAGGAGGCACTTTGGGTGGAGCAGGATGTACAATTTTGCTAGTCAGGAGAGCTTTGTTTGGTGCCGAGAGCACCCGCTCGTATCACAGCTCTTGGTGCAACATAGAGTACGTGTTTGTTTAAGTCACACTCTCCTTCATGTGAGAGTACGTTATGTAAGATGAGGCAGGGGCTTTCTTAGGTAGGTGGATGGAGAGACAGAGAAGAGAGAGAAGAGGGAACGAGTAGATAGGTGTGTGAATTCATTCAGCAAAGGTTTAGTGAATGCCCACTGTGTGCCAGAGACAAACACGGCCCCAGTCCTAATATAATGTAATGTGCCCTCTTCCCCTCCTCCCATATCAGTGCCTATCATGGGACATGGCCGTGAGCAGGAACTCAAGAAGCAGCAGTCATCTGAATGTGACCTGGATTTTGGTCTTGACCATTAGTCTCCTACTTATGTGACCCTGCACACACTGCTTCACCACTGGGCCTTCTGTTTTCATATGCAAAACTTGTATGTGTTGAGGGTGGATGAAGGAAGCGGGGTGGTATCCGTGTAGATTTATTCATTGAGTGCGTGAAGTGGGAGATGGCTTGTCCTGTCTGCAGTCTGATTGTTGCCTGGCTGCAGATTTGTCAAGTGTGTGCATCAGATAATGACAGTGAGGAAGGATGTGGGGGTGCAAGTGTTTCTCATTCATGAGAGAAAACGAATTCCTGGTGATGAAGATCACAGACCTTGGAGTCATCTCAAAACCATTAATGGCAAAACTTCTTGCCCCCCCTGGCCATCCAACTTTGATCAAAGTACACACTTTCTTTCTTCCTCTATAAAGAGGAGATAACAATGAGCATTTATTGAGTATGTACTGTACTCCAGGCACCATGTTGTAAACCTAATCAATCTTCAAACTGTCTCTTGTGAAAGAGATGATGCTCTAACCTCCACCAAAGAAAACTGAGACACAGAAAGGCCAAATAACTCGCCCAAAGTCCCACAGTTAATAAGTAAGTAGGCTGATTCCAGAACTGAGCCTCTAAACACTGCTTTGCCCTGCTTCTTCCTCCAGGTGAAACGATGCGGTAATAGAACGCTGAGGTATAAACATGAAAAAGGGCCATGGGAATTATTTAGGTTAAGAGGCAGTAGAACTGAGTTGCTGGCCCAAGAAAAGCATCATTATTTTCATGATAACTACCATTTCCCGAGTCTACGTAATAGAGGTGGCCGTAAGTTGGGTGCTTTATATATTTCATCTCATTAAATTGTCACATATCCTTTGCCAGGTAGTTATTAGAGATGAAATAACTTGTTAATGTCCCACTAGTTATAAGTGGTGGAGCTAGCACTCAGACCTGCCTGCCCGGACCTGCCTGGCCGAGGCCCCTGCACTTTCTGCTCTGCTGTGGCTCCTGTCCACAGGTGAGTATCAGAGGCAGGAAATGAAAGGCATGCTGGGGACGGAATCTTAGTCCACGGTTGCACAAAAGGGAAATGGTGGCTAACAGAGCTGGAGCATACGTTAGTTCAGATGCAAAATGCGAACCAAGAATCTTGGACTTTACCTTGCAGACAATGGTGAGCCATTACGATGTAAATGAGAGTATGAGCAGAAATTGTCCCACAGACTCACCTGGAGAAATTCTGTCTCTGTTGTTGCTGGCATTCTAATCACCTCCCCCCCACAGATGCATTCCTTAAACCCTGGGAAAAAGGTGTTCTCTGAATATGTGACCTGCAGTGCTTATATCTTCCCCTGAATTTTTTATAGGGTTTACTGACAGTACTTCTCAATGAACATCAAATGGTATTTGTGTTTTACTGCCTATTACTTGCCTTTTCATTTAGGCTGCCGTTTCCTAGAAAACTAACATTGTGTCAGCTTTCTGTGTGTTAAGTGCATGTCCTTATGTTTTTACATAGTTGGAACTTTTAAAAAGCTACTATTGGTGGTGTGATAGATACAGCATCATTTTAAAAGGGCTACCTCAACCAAAGAGCAAGATAGGAGAGAGTTTCTTTATAGTCAAGAGTTGGAAGACCTGAACTCACCCCAGATGACCAAACTGGAAGAAACTACTCCCTACCATGAGCCTCAATTTCTTGGTCTATCCAAAGGAGCCGACCCTTCCTCTGAATATTCTGTTTTAAAAAGGAAGGGGAAAAAAACAGGCATGATGCTGAGTATTAGTCAAGCTTTACTAATGGCTAGAAGGTAGAAGCATGATATGTGGACTTGGGAATCGGAATAGCCTATATTTAAATATGGGCTCCATCTAAATGCTGGGTACTTGTTAAAGGCTGGGTTGTTCCCCCCAAATTCATATGCTGAACTCTGAGCCCTCAGGGCCTCACAATATGACTATATTTGGTGATACAACCTTTAACAAAGCAATTGAGATGAACTGAGTTTATATGGGGAGGTCTTAATCCAATGTGACCAGAGTCCTTATATAAAGAGGAGATTAGACACACCCAGATACACCTAGAGAAAAGAAGGTGTGAAGACCCAAGGTCTTCACATGTGAAGACCATGACCAGCAAGACAAAGTGGGAGCTACAGAAGCAACCAACCATGCTCACACCTGTGACTTCTAGCCTCCAGAAATGAGAAAATAAATTTCTGTTGTTTAGACCATCCAGTATACGGTACTTTGCAAAATAATAACATCGCTTAACTGCTCTGAGCCTAAGTTTGTTGTTGTATGTAAAGGGGATAATCATACTCAACTTCAGGGGAGTGTTGTGAGGCTTAGATATGCTTTAGGTAAAGCAGGGGCAGGTACTTTATAATCGAATCCCAGAAAGTGTAGCAATGGCAGTCATAGTGTCAGCAGGGTTAGCGATAGGAAAAATATCACCGATGTGGCCCACAGGGATCCTGAGGGGGTCAGTGGAGGTGATAATTTGGATGTGAAAGTCATACTCTCTGATTCCTGAGCTCATGACTGCGGCCCCTTGTGGTGAAGTGGGACCGTGTTACTAGGTCATCCAATCGTCGTCCGAGGACATGAAGTCTTTGTGGTGACACAAGGAAAGCATTTCGGGGACAACACATGGGAGGATGAGGTGTAGTGATAGGTTTATGGAAGCTGGAGCAAAGACAGAGGACTGTACCCAGGTGTCCGGAGTCGATCTCATCCACGGCCAGGTGGTTTAACTCTCTCAGTACAAGTCCGGCCTTGCCTTCATCAATCCCAGAAGAAGGGCCAGAGTCCAGAAACTCTGTGCCCTCATTTCAGTCCATGCCAAAGTTCAGTCCGGTGCAGTCTCTGTTCCCATCCGGACAGCTTAGTCTCTGTTCCCTGCTGTGCTCCAGGCGGCACCACCTTGCTGGGTACAACCCAGGCCAGAGTTCGGTCTTACTTGGCGCTGGGTCTGCACAATTGCTAGGCCCTTACTTGGAGCCCATGCTTGGTCCTGTACAGACACTATGGAGAGAGGGTGTGTGAACAAGCTGGCGAACAAACGTGTTAACGAGAAAAAGGCCTTTGTTAAGCTTTGATTATATTATCTGAGGATTTCAAGCTGAATCATCTTCCCAAGACTCCAGGGGCTTGTCCAGGGCATTCTCCCCACCAACTCATTTCCCAGATTTTCCAGGGATCTGTATCCCTTACCCAATCCAATCCTTTCCCAGGCTAGACTCCTCCCCTTTAAGGTTGTCACCCTTGCTCCTCTTGTGCATGCCTCGAAGTAGAAAGGCTTCCTCCTGCACCATTTTGACTTCTACTGTGCGTGGGTTCAGCAGAGGAACTACCCCAGTTGCTTTTATTCCTCCCTCGGTAATCCTGGCTAATGACCCATCGCCAGGACTTTCTACCTGCTTTGGAGATTACGTCCTGAGGGTGAAGAATACAGCGGTCGTGTGGGGAGCCTAGGAATGCTGCAGCTTCCTAGTGAAGCAGGCTTAACGTCCAATTCCTTCTGCTCCCTTCCCTGATTAATACTAACCAGCTATGTACGCTAACACAGCAAGTGATGACAAAAACTAGGTGTACCACTAGTGGGTTCAGAGCATTTGATTGCCGGCGTGACACCTCCTGAGCTCAGTTTTCCTTTGACGTGGTGAGAAGCGGTGACTGGGAGGCTGCCTGCCCCTTCGCCTGGATTGCTGAGTGACTGTAAGGACCACAACAAGCCTTCTGACTCACGATAGACATGCAGCTTAAATGAGAAATAAACTCTCGAGGATTTGAGGATTTGTCTCCCAGCGGAAATGTAAGTATATGTGAACTTAGGGGCAGTGTCACCCTGTCTGTCCTCCTCCTGTTCAAATTAGGACCTGGAGGTGGAAACAACCCTACGTCCTGTTCAGGAAATGCAGCCATTTCTGCAGGCACAGTGAAGACTTAGGTGCAGTTGAGGTCACTCCAGCCAGACCTTATCTTCCCAATGATGAGGCTGTGTCTATCCATGACTACACTGAGTATGAACATTTAACAAGGACAAGAGTCGCTGATACGTCCCTAACGGGCCTTGAAAATTCACTCAACTAGCGTGAAATGGGTCAATAAAAATGAGAAATGAAATTGAGGTCAGAGGCTTTCTCCGGAGAGATAGTAAACAGCACTGAGGCATCCTCCGCGCTCCTGCCCCCAGGGTGCAGCTCCTAACAAATAGCCTCAGGAAAGGCATGGCTGCCCCCAGGAACCACGGAGGAAACAGGGAGCTTTGAGAAAATCTTGCAAGATAGGCTGTGTCCATAACAAGTGAGATTGTCCTTTCAATTCCTAATTCTATATTTGTAGCTAAAATCTCAGGGCTATGCTCCTTGACCATGACTGGGGACTTGGCTAGGGTATAAGCATTGTAAGGACTGGAGTTAGATCTTGCTCACGATTGTATTGTAGCATCTAGCACAGTCCATGGCCTGTAGTAAAGAGCTCGTAATTTTCCTCAAATGATTCAATGGATATATCAATGTCTTAATCAAGTTGGGGTGCTGCATCAAAAATACTGTAAACCGGGCTGCTTAGAAACCACACACGTGTACTCCCCAGTTTGGGGGACAAGGAAATCGAAGATCATGACACCCGGAGGTTCAATGAGATGAGAGCCTGCTGTCTAGACAGCTGTCTTATGGTCATAGCATCGCATGGCATAAGGGCAAGGGACTCTGTTGGGCCCATTGTGTACGTGCACTCGTCCTGCTCAAGCCCTCTCATCCTAATCACCTCCCAAAGGCCCTACTGCCTAATGCCATCATATTGGGGCTAGGATTTCAACACTTGAATGAGAGCAGGGCCCACGGATCAATAAACTGTGTGAGTTGCTCTCTTCCCCACCCTCTCTCCGGCACTTCTCTGAGTGTTGTCTATGTGACTCTCACTGTGTTGGGCAACAGGGATGAGGACACACCAGTAAGGCAAGGCTCTGCTCTTCTCATCTTAGTGAGGAAGGCAGGTGTTTTCACGAGGGGTCTCAAGGACAGGGCAAGTGAAGAGAGTGTGGGGGCAAATGAAAAAGAGAGGAAATCTCCCCCAGAGAAGAGAGGAAGAGGAAAAGATGACCTCTTGGCATGGTGACCCCTGATCTGAGGGTTGGGTGGATGAATAAATTTGCTGTATGGAACTATCACAGACAGAGATTATATCTGTCTTAACACCTGTCCTTCCTGGCAATCCTGGGTGGATAAACAGGACAGAGAATGTGGGCCATCAGGAAGGAGCTCTTCAGGGAAGGAACAGGGAGATCTCGGTCTTCCTGAGTCTTAACAAGATGCACTCTTCAGCCTCATTCGCTTCATCCTCCCAAGCTGCACCAAGCCTCGTCCCCTCTGGGAAGCCTTCAGCTTAATCTGCCAAATATTTCTACCTTGTGTATCAAGTGTGTCTCGTGCAAGCTGTGTGATCTCAGGGAAGTCACCTTCAATTGTTTAATCTGCTAAATTGGGGCTTTAAGAACACCCTTCCCTTCAAATTAGAGCATAATTAATGACACAGCACCTGGTAGTGCATCAATCTCTCAGTTTCTTGTTTTTTCTCACCTATGAAATGTAAAAATAATAAAATGTATCAACAGAGGTAAAACACATAGGACAGTGACTGGCACATGGAAAGCATGTCTGAATGTTAATATGATAATTCCTACTACACATATTACATCTATTCCTTAATAAGGACTGCTTGGTATTAACAATGTTTATTAATTGTTAATAAAGGGCTCTCATGCCTTTTTATTACTCTGGACCTCCTTTCCACACTGATCTCAATTGTTAAAGGAACTGGTGGCCTGAGTCCAGGGCCTTGTCTGAAAAGTCTAACTCCTGGCCCAGGGTCCTTCAGTCATGGGCACCAGCCAGCTTCTTAGTTAAGAATGGCAGCTGGTGAATCTTCCAAGCTGCGGGTGTGCTGCCCCTCTGAGCCCTCGGCCCTCTTCTGTGGCTGGAAGACACTGTGGGGTCATTTGCCTTCTTCCTAGAGATGCTGGCCACATAGGCTTTTCTGCTGCTAAAAATAGGCAGCTTGAGATTCAAGGTGAACCAAATGCACTGATTTTCAACCCGGACAAAGACGAGAAGGAAAATAGTGTTCAGGGACTTCTGCATGGAGTTGAGAGGGTTGGGGGACTTAAGGTTTCATTTAAATTTATGAAAACATATTTTTAATCCATTGGAGTCTCTAACTGGTTTTGAGGCAGGAGATAGCATAGGAATAACTCTGAGACTGAAGTACTGTGACTGGCCAGTGTCTAGCATTCTGGTTGATAGGAAATGCCTTTTACCAATTAGGTATATTAAATAGTAAACCGAGGCAGGGAGGAGGAAGGAGACATTCCTCACGTGCTAACTCAGCAGTCCTGAGTCTTGTCTGATAATATTGCCAGATTTCCAACGTCATGAGAAACACTGTGTTAGCAAGAAAGAAGGGAAGTCCTCAAAATTCTTTGTAGCATTCCCACTATCTGGGAAAGAAAGCCTTGAAACTGTACTTTCTTCCCAAGGCCTGGAATGCGGGAGAGGGTCCACAGTGCTCAAAGAAGTCCATAAAACAAGTTTAGTTAATTGTTTACCTCTGGTCACTATCTGTTGTACAAGGGAGTCCCTGATACTTACAGAAAGAACCCATAAGTAACTTTGGAAAGTGCCCCAGTTTTAATGAACTGCCTCCTGTCACGTATTTGTTTTACAACGAGATGAACAAATGGAGTCTGGAGCAAGATAAGGATTTGGGCTAATAGACCCCCACACATACCTAAGTTTGGGTAGTCACATTCCCCCAGGAAAGCTGGAACCACATTTACCCATCAATCAATATGTAACTTTTCCCCTCCTATCCCACCAACTATATAAGTCTTCAGAACAAAGGGCTCTCTTTCTCTCTCTCTCTCTCTCTCTCTCTCTCTCTCGGAGGCTTGGAGGCTTGGGTGCTCTTGGCTCTTGGGCCACTGGGTCTTGGGCCACCAGCCTCAGGCTGCCCGGGGGCTTGCCACCCTGGTCTTCAGCTGCTCTGACTTTTGCTGCCCTACTTTGCCCTGAAACTTTGCCTTTCACTCCACCCTCTACCCAGTCCCATTCTCTTCCATGGGAACAGGTCACTAATAAACTGATTACATGCTAATAGATTTGCTGATCTGTAACTCTACATGTGTCAGCAAGAAGAACCAGGTCTCTCCTGTCAACAGATTGATTAACACATTATTATTATTAATGTAGACTTCTTAGCAATGACTTCTTGATAGCAGAGGGTAGAAAATTTCTCAATTTGAGAGACAGCCCCTCTAGATGGGGTTAAATATACTTCAACTTGACTGTTATCTCTCAGGGATTCTTCCCTGGGGATACCTTGTCCCTGCAGGTCATAGAGGCCTAAGATTCAAACATACTCAAAATTCTCTCTTCTGGCCAATTTCATGATTCATGACCTCTGAACGAAACTATGTATGTAATATTTCTCCAACAGTAATGATGGATAGTGTGGGTATAAAACTGTTCTCTACTCTGTATGTTCTATGGTGAACATACAACACATTTTTATAAGAACTGCAGAGATTTAAAAAAAATAAAAATATTGCACAGAAAGTGTTACAGTTGCTTGGTATATTTAGTGAATAAAACATAAATGAAGATGGATCCAGGCATCATAAAAATGATAACTTTCCAAAGTTCAGAATCAGCATCTATTAGGTATTTTAGCCAGACATTGGCTAGATTACTATACATAAACTACTTTATATAATCCTCATCAATTGGGACCACTCTGCCTGGTTTCAGGAATTGTGACTCTACCCGCTGTGGCCAAGGACGAGTGAGTGATGACCTCTGGAATGTGAGCTGCAGGAGACAAAGCTTGTTTCTGGTAGCAAATGCTGCCTCAGTTTCCTTCCTGCCCCCAAAGCATGGCTGGAAATCCTTGATGGGTAAGACCCTCAGAGGAGGGGCAATCTAGGCCACACATGACCACTTGGGAGGCCATCATAGAAGGACTTGGGGGGCTACAACAAAGAGGGAGCAATGGACTCTTGCCCCCTGGCTTTGACAAAGCCTGAGTCCCCATGCCCTCTGGGAGAAGCACTTCCTGGCTCTAATCCCCTTAAGCCTGAATACCTGATGGGGAGGGGTGCAGCTCCTTGCCTTGCTAGAGTATGTCCAGGGGTAAAATCTGGCATCACAAAGACTTCATGAAAAACCCGTGAAATCTACTCTGCTAAGAGTGCTTTCATTCATATGTTAAGGGTCTGAGCAGGAAATGAGTATGTCTCCCAAAGTTTCTGCAAAACCCCTTTTTCTGACAGACTCTGACTCCGACTAAGCCCTCAGATTTTTTTGAAATGTTATCTACTGTTTGATCCTTGCTGCCCTATATTTCTGTGTATTACAACCCAATAACAGCCCCTGGAGAAGGGGGCTCAATGCCTTTTTCCCCTGAAAAACTGGCCACTGCTCAAGGCCTTTTTCCTCTGGGAAACTGGCCACCTCTCCTCCCAAAGCAGATTATGTCTCAGTCAAGTTTACTCTCATCCATGGCACACAGGGGGACTTGTGAGGAAAGATGCCGCCACAAGGTAGTGACAAAGAAAGCAATAGCCCTAATGTTACAGATGAAGATATTGAGGCCCCAAATGATTAATCAGCTTGCCTAAGACCACAGAGTAGGAAATAACAAAGGAAGGATAAGACCAGGTCTCAAAGACAATGCTTTGTATATGATAGCAAGCTCTCTCTTTCAGTCCTGGGAAAGTCAGAGTTTGGATTCAGAGTGCACATAGTAGAGTTCGTCCCCAGGAGGTCCTGGGTCTGTGGCATCAGCATCACCTGGGAACTTGTCAGAAACCCAAATCTCTAGCCCTGTCCAGGCACGCTGGATCAGTAACCCCGGGGGGCAGAACCCAGCGATCTGGATTTTAGCAAGCCCTCTGGGTGACTGGAATGAGCTCCTGCAGTCGCAGTAAAACTGGTAAAGAAATAGAGCCTCAGAAAGGCAAAGCAAATTGCCCACATTCCCAGGACACACCTAGGTTTTGAAATGAGGTTTGTCACAAGGTTTTGTTTTTTCTCATACAAGATAAATTCTTTGGTAGCTGAGTTTTAGGGTTTTGTTTGTTTGTTTGTTTGTTTTTGGCTACCAACTAAAAGCCATGGTCAAAGACGATGATTTCAGAAATCAAAAGCATTTCTCCTTCTGAGGAGCTAAGTGGCTTAGGCAATTTATTAAACACTCCCTGCCTATATTTCCTTATCTGCTAAATGTCTGTTCAGGCTATTACGGCCATCAGTGAGACACTGCATGTTAAGTGCTTCTGCACCGTGCATGGCGCAGAATAGATGCTCAGCCAGTCATGGATATTAATAGCTCAGCCTCCTTCTCTCTAGGGAAAGCAAAGAATATCCTTATCCTATGCCTGGGGCCTAGTAGGCGCACAATAAATGCTCAGTCCTTTTTGTTCTTTCTAATGCAGGCTCCTTTTATTCTTCTTGACAGGTTAAGTACAATACCTCTGAAACTGGTGTTTCACTGTCTGGAGTTTCTCCCTGCCGCCAACTCCTTTAATGTCATGCAGTGGAAATGGATCCCATGGAAATAAATTCCAAAGCTACTATAATGGAAAAACTTAGCTTCCAACAACTTTAGCATTACATTTTTAATAAGAGCTTCTGTCCCATAAAGTAGCTGCCTTGCAGCCCTTTGTCCTAAGAACTCGGGTTATTAGCTATGACCCTCTGGGGATGCACCCACACATACATCCCCCCTCTCTGAGGAGCCGTTGCTTTGTCCCCGCTGCAGCCCACTAGGTAAGACAGCGATTTAATAAGATGCTTAATTATTTTTGAACCAACAACAATATTTTGCTGAATACTGTAATTGCATTTTCCATTTTGCTAGAAAATTGAATTCTGAGAAGCCTGTGAACTTGTCACATCAGTGAGCAGCCTGGAAAATCAACAGACTCAACACTAAAGACTGTGGCTCCTATTATAATCATCCATAATGCCCCAAAGTCTGAGCAACAGGTTTTGAGGATTCTGAACCCAGCTGAAGTGGAAAAATTTCATGTATGCATAATGTGACTGGCAATATAGAGAGGGATGATAAGTGTGGCTGGACAGTCAGGGATTCTATACAATGGTTCTACAGTTAACGAACATGTGATCTTGTAGCAAAATCACACTACCTCTCTTAAGTCTTAATTTTCCTGTCTCTGAAGTGAGAGTAATAATGCCTACTCTGTTGGTCATGGAGGGGTTACAAGATACCACAGTAGGTAATGGCTGACACCTAGTAAGTATTCTACAAACAGAGCCTTCCCTTTGGTAGAAGGGGCTATCTAGAGAAATTCATTTCATCATTTAAAAAGCAAACCGGAGTAAAACAACCAAAATGGGGGAACATATGCCTTGGACTTGGCCAGAGCTCAAAATCATTAAAGTCAAGTCATTCTGTGGCTTCACCCATTTCTGCTTAGCGCTCAGTTCATTGCCACACTTCTGTGCTGTCTGTATACTTTTGTCCCCTACACATGGCAGAGAGCACTCATGACAAATTGCTGTCTCCATGAATCACAGACCTGTTAATCCCTGCCACCTTAAAACACATCCCTGCAGTTCACATGATGCTGTGCTTCCTTTACAAATCTTTTAGTTGCATAGTTACTAAGGATAAAGAATATCCTTATCCCATGCCTGGGGCACAGTGGGTGCCTAGGTGGAAACACCTGCTACATGCCTTACCTTGCTCCCCCCTGTAGCATGGAGGGACCCCGAAGTGCTCTGCTTCAGCCCCTGTTGGTTTGTCTTGCTCTGGTTTCTTCCGCCCAGGCTTCTATTCCTTTACTCCCTAGAACGATTTCCCTGGGAGTTTTCCAAAGCATAGGCTCCAGCTTTCTCTCTTCTGGATTCTCCCTTCCTATGAATCAAGATGTGCCCCATTATTAGTACCAGAGCATCTGAACTCCACAGACGTGCCCCAAATTGGCGACTGTTTATAGTGTTCCAGTCTCACAGAGTCTTTACTTTTTAAAAGATTCTACCTTCCACTTTAAAAACAAACCTTATCATTATTTTTAAAAAATTTTAAATAATGAAATAAAGGGAAACAATAAAACATTGTATTTTGTAGGCAGACATCTAGATACATGGATAAGATAGACACAAATAGTATTACCTAAGGTTCATTAGTATGAATGCCATGGCATGTTTCCTACCAACATTTTTCTATTTATAGTTATTTTTTAATTCTGGTGTTTGTAATACAATAGTACTTATTTGTACTTTTATATTCAAATTCTTCTAAATTATTTTCTCCATACATAGGCTATCCTCCAGAGACCCTCTCCATAAGCATACATTAAGTGGCTGAATACTATTGTACTACTCCCCTGCGTAGAGGTATCAGGTTTCTTCATTCTTCCTCTAATGTTGTGCTTTCAGTTTTTTTTAAAAAATATTTCTTTTTATCATGAATAATTCTGTGATGGGCTACTTTGCCCATGAAGTTGCCCTTCCAGAAGGAGGCCACTGATCATAAAGGAGAGATATAAAATAAAGGACAGAGCCCGGTAGGGCTAGAGGGGACAGGAGTCAACAGAGTGAGAGTTGCTGCCTGAAGCATGGTGGTGGGGGTGGGCCTCACGGATGCCAAAGACAGAAGGTGATGAGGGAGTCGGCTGTGCTGGTAACTGGGAGGAGATTCTTCCAGTTACATGAACACAACTTCATATAGTTGTCCAGGGCCCTACAGGTGGGACTGAGACTCTGAGACTCTGTCTACTGTGTCTCAGCTTCCAAACCTGGAATCATCACATAACAGAGTGATCAGGACTGTCTCAACATTGTCCTCAGCTTGATGAAATTTGGGGCAGGTTCCTTCCTGACTGTAGCTCCTGACCTCCCTTTTCTTAGGTAATTTACTTGGGACAATTTATAGTCGTAAATGATTTCTCTGCCCCTTTGGGGTGTACATTTTCTCCCAGACTCTTGCAAGTTTTGCAACTCAGAATTGTCTTTCTTGAGGGCCAGGGAGCCATGACTTTAACATGGGATCATCTAAGGAGGTCATGCCCCATCTCCCAGTCTCTGTGGAAGGATCAGAGCTTAACTTCGACAGGTGCCCATTAGCGGACACCCACAGCCCAGTCGCAGTGACCAACGCTCCCCTCCCCAAACCGCTCCACAGCTCTCTTCCACTAGCCCACCCAGCTCTTCACCTCCTGCCTTTTGTGTCAGCAGATTTAATTCAACCTCACTCCCCTACTGCAGTAGTCTTGAATAAAGTCTCCCTTTCTTGTTCCACTCTGTCCAGTATACTTTTCTTTGATAAGAGGTGTGGCCCAGCATCAGAATTTGTCTCCAGGTGTTCACCTTGAGAGTCCTGACCGGCACTAATTTATGTAAGATTACTCACTCTCCCACCAATCTATGGCTGCACTGACCCAAAATTTAGGAGGCATTTCTCACTCTTTTTTCATGTCTCACACTCATCTGGAAGCCCTGTCAACAGTATCTCCATCACATCTTGCAAACCTAGACCTCTCTCTCCACTTTCACCTCCATCACTAGTCATTCCATCCATCATCATCATCTCTCACTTGGAATAGTGCAGTAGCTTTCTAACTGAGTCCCTACTTGCTTGCCCTTATTGTTTACTCTTTATAAAGCAGGTAGGAGTCAGGCAGGGGGGAGAGAGAAAGAGAGAGACACTTTTCAAGTGAGATTACATTCCGCCTTTGCCCATGAGCCTCCAGTAGCTTTTCATTACACTCAATAAATTCCAAAGTCTTTCATGACTCCCAAGGCCCTGGCTCCCTCTCTGGTCTCTACTCCACCCGCTTAAGTTCTTCATTCCTCCCAGACATTTTGGCCAGTAATGGTCTCACTCTGGGGACCTTGGACTCTGCTATTGTTACTGGGGAGGCCCTCAGTATGGCTTCCATTCTCACTATTCAACTATGTGGTGACATATATCTTCCTGAATTATCTGATTTCTCCATCAGAAAGAGTGGATCTCGTCATTCCTGATCACTGCAGCTTGTGTGCATGACACATACCAGGACCCAACACTGTATATTTATTTTATTATTGTCTGAACCCCCATGTAATAAAGTTTCATTTTGTCACTGCCCTATTTTTGTTGCTGGTAAGGTCCTGATACAAAGTAAATGCTCAACAAGAAAAGAGAAAATGAGGGAAGACTGAGAAGCCTTGCAGTTAAAAAAAAAAATTGCTCAGCTGTCCGACCCACCCTTTCCCAAACTTACTAATGCACCAGATCCTTTTCTGTGTGACACTTTTAGTGCAGAATCAGATCAGAAAGCACAGATTGAGGTGGATGAGATAAGTAAGATGTCTTTGCTCTTGCTCTCGTCAAGCAGCAGGATCTATGTTGCCTCCTACTGGAGCGCAGGTAGTCCCTGTGAGTCCTTTGTACAACCACATGTGGTGGAAATGGGGCTGTACCAGGTTGTGGGCTCAGGCCTTAAGAAACAGGCAGCTTCTATGTCCTGTCCCTTGACAAAACTCTCTCTGGGAGCGCTGAGCTGCTGTGTATACAAAGTCTGACCCTGCTGACGATGCCTGCAGGGAAAGCCACACATAGACGCTCTAGTCAACAGTCTCAGCAGAGCCCAGCTTTGTGGCTGCCGTTCTCCCAAGACACCTTCCTGCCATCTCACATCTCACAGACATGTGAGAGACGCTGTCTTGTGCTCCCAGGACCAGCCTACCCATCAACTAAACAGCATTGAATGATGCCTTTTGACACCTCATGGAAGAGAAGAATCTGCCCCTGAGACCTGCCCCATTTCCTTATGCACAAAATCATGAGATGCATTAACGTGGTTGAAGTTTCCCCCAAATTAGACTATTGTATGTTTTGGTATTTTGTTATGCAGCGATAGAGAGCTGAACTACTGATATAATCTGTTCTCTTTGTTCTTTTCAGATGGAAAAACTAAGTACCAAATGCTCTTATCCAGTTCATAACGTAACAGGGACTACAACCGTGTGTTCTGATTCTAGTTCAGTATTTGTGACAAAGAGGTTTAGGAGTTGCTCTGAATCCCTGTTGCCCCTTCTCTCACGTGGGCTGTGTCTTTCCATTTCATCTGACATTTATTGAATACATTCTGGGTGTCAAACCACAGACCTGGGAACATTTACATACTCATTTCATTCAGTCTCTCCGGCTTGGGGAGTTCTTTGGGAACCCAGACTGCGCAGACCAGCAAAGAGGGATGTCACCAAGGCTATAAAATAAAAGGTAAGCCCAGCCAGCATGTAAATTGACCAGAATATATTTCATTCTCCTGGCTGCAAGACCTCAGGCTTTTGAATGAATATGTGCTTAACTATTTATAATTGACCTTTGCACAAAAGAACATGAAAATTTTATAGCTCAAGGCTTCATTTATTAACTTTACTGGAGTGTAAAATATTGCTGTTTGCCATAAATTTGTACCAGGACAAACAATATATATGCTAATTAGCAGTCATGTCGTCGTCTACACGCTGTTGTGTTGGCTGGTCATTTCCAACAGGCAAAATAGCAGAATTCAATCGACAAATGACAATTGAATTGCTTGATACTTGCTGTTCAAACAGTGAAGTCTGAAGTGATGAATTAATGGAGTTCATTATAACGAGTCCATTTCCTTCTCATTTCTTTTATAAATGAGTCCAGGCAACACACCGATTGATTCTCCTCGAGAAATGCTCCTGCGAACCTGTGGTGATACCTGCAAAACCCGTGACTCAGCACAATTTCTTCAGCTCACATCCTTTGGTTTACATGTTCCTTCTGGAAGTTTCTGAAACTCACAGGTACTCCAGTCTTGGAAGGGGCCTTAGGGATCATCTGTGCTCGCTTCATAGGGAAGGAGACAGAGGCTGGGCATGGTTAAGCATATTGCCTATGGTCACACAGAAAATGAGAGGAGGGATCAGGGCTCAAGAGTGAATCTCAGCAAAAAGAAGCCCGGAAAAGCCCTAGAAATCATTGTTTCCTACCCACTTAGAAGATGGGAAAACTGAGGACCAGAGAAGACAAGTTCAAATGCTGTATCTTGCACGCAGCCTGAACCCCTACTAAGTAAAACCAATGCTTTCATCCCACCCGTTCATGTATCCATTCATTGAATAGATTTTTAGTACTTACTATGTGCTAGGTGCTAAAAATAAAACAGTTATCCAACCACAGAGCCCCTTCCCTCATGGAGTCTAATGTACAGAGTGAGAGATATACATTCATTAGATTGTCACACGGTTATACAATAGCAAGATGCGACCGGCACTGTGAGTATTATGAGAGTGGCAAAAAGAAATAAGATCTCATCTGAAGGGCCAAATAGCATATGTGAGCGGAGATCTGAATGAGGAATAGTGATTGGTAGGTGAAGTCTGTTCAGGGGGTAGTCAAAGGGAATGGCATGTGCAAAGGTCCTGAGGAAGGATAAGCTTGGTCTACTGCAGGAACCAAAGACAAGTTGTAAGGGATGTATGAGAACATAACATGAAATGAATCTAGTAAGATGGTCTCAGTTTTAATCATATTGAACTTTGTGGGTTTTAGTTTAGAAGATATATGGAGAGCAAATAAACACTTCAAGGAACATGAAAATGACATGCATGAACAGAACGCTTTGTCTCCATTGTAGCACATATTATATTGAATCACAGTGTTGCTCTAAAAGTTGTACCCTTGACTATAAAACTAAAACTTGAAACATGACTATTTATTCCTTAGGTTTATAGTATCTAGTTCAGTTCTTGGTATCTAAGGGGAATTTGAATACTGCCTGCTGAATGAAAAGAAGACTTTCCCACCATCATCTAAAAATATTGGCAAAGAAGAGCCTACTGCTTTGTTTTTAGACACAGTGGATTATTCCTTCCCATCTCTATTAGAATATG
The DNA here is from genome assembly GCF_014824575.4 of Sturnira hondurensis. NCBI lineage: Eukaryota > Metazoa > Chordata > Mammalia > Chiroptera > Phyllostomidae > Sturnira > Sturnira hondurensis. The sequence goes on along the minus strand of NW_028083079.1, from coordinate 4,912,264 downwards.
AGTGTAAAGATGGAAAACATCCCAGAGTCATCCTGTCTTCCTCTTTGTTGGCCCAGTTCATTTTACTTCCAAGAGCAAACTCCCAGCTAAATACTCCCCCAGTGATATATAAGCCAAAGGCTGTTGAAATTTTCTGGGAAAGCTTTGTTCCTCAACAAATGAGACAAATGAAGCTGGTAAGTTTCCCCAGCTTTCCTGTTGCCTTGAATTCAAATGCAATGTGTGGAGGTGTAGCAACCACCTTGTGACCATGAGCTGACCAACATTATGAAACAGCAGAGAGAACTATTAATATACAGATATCGATCTTGATATTGTTAAGTGTTAAATAACCTTTTGCTCTAGACTCTTATCTGACCAATGTAAACAAACACACAACAAACAAACTTTTGTTAGTTTCAGCCACTCAGGTTTTCCTATATTTGCAGCCAATCACAGTTCTAACTGGTACAAAGCTCTAACACAGTACCCGTCACAAAAATAGAAATTGGATACATATTTACTTTTTTCCCAATTCATTTATCCAGTGTTTACTTTCTTCACTTGGTTGATCATGCATATTGAAATAGTGGAGAGAGAGAACGAAATCTGCATGAATGATGTTACCTCGGGAAACTTAAAATCCTGTTGGAAGTACAGAGGCTCACACAGACCAAACAATAACCCCATAGGCTACCTTGTTGAGAAACAGGGACAAGACCTGGGTTCCAAGCCTAGACCTGCCATTAGTAACAGTGAAAATCTGTAAAAGTCATGCCACTATTTGGGACCTCCCTTTACTCTTTTGAAAACTGAGGAGATTTTGATATTCTCTAATTTAGCACTTGTTGAAGGTGTTCCATAAGCCCCTAACATCTAACCCCTGATGAGGTGTGTTGGATGCAGATTCCTGAGCCTCACCCCTACACTAAGTCAGGGTCTCTGGGGCTGAAAAAGAGTGATTAGCATCTTCAGCACGCTCTTAAAGTTATGGCATTAAAGTCTGAGGACCACTTGATTTAGCCAGTATTCTCTGATTCACTTGGAATGAAGTTCACACTCTATGTTTCAGATTATACAGATTACGCAGAAAACTGATGGTTTGAAGCACTGTTTTAATTGATTTAAGATGACTAAGAGCTCAGGCCACAGTACACCTGAGAGATCCCAACTCCTCCTGAACCAGAACTGAACCTTAGCGACAATTGCTGAATTAAATTGTAGGAACCTCCATGGTGTTTGCTGCTGGAACTGCTCACAGTGTTGTCAAAATACCCTCTGTGCACATGTATCTGTGCAGGTGTGTGTTTGGACACATGTATGCCTGTGTACAAATATTTGCATGGCCACATATGGGTGTACACATGGGCATGGGCATGGGCTTAAGCATATACTAATATGTGTGCATACAGACAGAATGGATTCTACTGTATGCGGCTACCGGTGCTTATAGACACATCTCTGCACGTCTATGCTTGTGAATTCATATGAGCATACACATAGGTATGTAAGTGTATCATTTTACACCATTTGTTATTAATTCCAAATTGAGTTATGAATAGAAAACCATAATCCTCTTTATTCAATAGACCCTGAGGTGTGGGGAAATAGAAGGAACTGGGTGATTTGCAGAAGTTAGACTCTGAATATCAATTTCACATAGTTTCTTCAAACATCGTCTTATAAATTTGGCTTTAAAATAAATGAAAAAAAGGTGGAAACACTGAGATTCTGGTCCCAGCACTATGGGTAATACACTAGGTGGTCTTGGGTGAGTCCTGTGATCTCTATGGGTCTCAGTTTCCCCTTCTTTTTCTGTAGTCTCAAAGATTTTTGTTCAAACCTAAGTGATATTTACAGTGTGCGTCTATTTCCTTAGAATATCAACATCCCTTGATGTTAGGAAGTATACCTTATTCAGTGCCACATTACCAACATCTATGGGAGAGTCTAGTATATTACGATGATGATGGCGACAATGGGAAGTAACATTTATTGAGTTCCTACCTTATTTATCATAGCAATGTTAAGCACTTTACATGGATTGCTTCATTTTATTTCACCAGAATATAAAGTAGTTGCCACTACTGTCCCCACTTTTTGAAGATACAGTTCAGAGAAATCAATTAGCCTGTCCTGCGCTATCAGGCTAGGAATCACATAACAAGTTCAAATCCACGTCCGTCTGGCTCCAAGTGATTGCAATGGATAGTGGTGCAACTGTGCTCGGTGAAGAGTGACATGATACTCTAACAGAATGATGTTTAGTAGAATGCAATGTTTACTTGGAATCCTAAAATACCTTGTCAGCAGAGAATAGACTCTGGTTTAAGATCACAATTGAGAGACACACTTTAGATTTGGGAAGGGTCACAACAGTCTCAGGACCCAAATGGCCTCACTATATATTAAGGAAGTTGAGGTCTGGTGAGGTAAAGCGACTTGCTCAAGGTGGCAAGTCACTACAGCAACAATAAAAATGGAATCCTGTGTCCCTCATTCCCAGTATGGCTCTCTTCTATCCCCAAGGGCTTCGTAACCTTCTCTTCTTTTGCACAAAAAGACAAAAAGCCTTCAAGGTTATCTTACAGGATAAGAAAGATCAGTGGAAATTTCCTCTATACAAACACGAATTGCACTTATTATTATTATAATAATTATGCTGTTTATGCCTCTGCTCCCAGTTAGTCTTTAGAGCCAGTGGACAGACACCAGGACTGGATAATCAAATATGCCCTAGTGCCTAGCATGACTCCACATGAATCCAGAAGACAGAGCTTCCAGGAACCAATCACCTCATTCCCCCAAACTGCCCCATCTCGTAATTAAAATTTAAACTGTTTTCCAATGAAATAATTTTGTTCATTCTTCTAGCTGCCGCTCCAGTGCCTGTGGCACCAGCTAAATTTCAAATTAAATAATTCAACTGCAATACATTTAAAATAGATCACGTTTAGTGCCGCACTTCTGATTGGCTGCAAAACCAGGCCAATTGAACAAAACTCCGGTGGATGTTGGCCACCAAGGGTGTGCGAGGCGTGGGGTTCCATTAATGAGGACTGGCTAACTCTCTCTTTTTACTCATTTGTAGGGTGCCGGAGCACAATGAATCCTTCCCCCCCCGCCTAAAACATTTTCCTCATGTTTATTTCTTTGTTCTCATTTTCTCCCTTTTGATCAACGACTTCTTTTAGAAAACAGAATGCTCCATTTTGCCCTTTTTGGTGGGCTGCTCTGAGCTTGCATTCAACATCTGCTTACCTTCTAGGGCAACAGAGACACATTACGACTCTCCCCACGACTTGCAAGAGGGAGGCAGAAGGCAGGTAGGATGGATTAAGGGACTGTGCTGAGTCAAATGCTCTCTCCTCCTGGGGCTGCCAGTTTTCATCTGGCCCAGGCTGGCAGGATCTCAGAATCATTATTTCCTCTGATAGATAATACTGTAACAATAGCGGGCACTGCTAATGGTCCTCACCTGGGAAGCTGGCATGGCTGCACGGACCCCAGGTGAGGAGGGGCATGGGTTTGATGTCCCGGCGTGCAACCGAGAGGGAGGCACTTAGTCACTCTGGACCTCATTCCTCAACTCTCCCCTGCCTAGACAGCATAGTTTTCTCTATTCTCAGGCACAGAAGTACAAGGGAGAGCTGAACAAATGACTTTCAGGGAGGTCAACCATGACTATGAGTTGATGAGGACAGCTGAACAAGGGATATCAATTGCTAGACAGGAGGCAGGGAGGATGCTCTTTCCCGAAACTCAAGTATCCACAAAGGGCAGGGAATTCCTATTTTACTGCCTAAGAGGGGAAAGACACTCTCTGTTGCTCTCTGGTTTCATGCTCCCTCTTCCCCAGAGGATGGATATTCACTTATGTGATTGCTGAGTTTGGGAGAAGAGTCTGGGCTTGAGTATCTCAGGCTCTTCTAAGCGCTCACCTTTCGAGCCAGCCTGTCTACAGGACCCACACGTCTCCATGTCCTGGGGCTCAGCTTACAGAGCCAGTCTCTACCCAGATGGGGGAGGGATGTGCTGTGGTCCAATGCTGCCTGGGCTGGGTGGCTAAGTTCACTCCAGGGTGATGTAAACGGGCTGCTGACATGATTTACCTTCCAAGTAAACTTTGATCAGTAACGAATCTGAGACATTTGATTTTCATTGCTGTGTGTTTTAATCTTACTTCTCAATAAGTTCTGAATACTCTAAAGGGGAAAAGGTCTTGTTTATTTACTGAGGAAAGATACCAAATACCAACTAGGTAGAAGAAGGGAAGGGTTAGCTCCTTGAAGCTCTCTAGGGCCATTTAGGACCAACAGAAGCTGTTACAAGCAGACACGTCCACCCTAAAACAGTAGAGGAACACACCCCTGAGGCAGTGAGCTCTATCACAAGGGGGTGTCCAGGCCACAGCACCATTAACCCCTCCTGTGTACACCTGTCACTGGGTGGTGTGACATAAAAATGGAAAACAATTATGGACGGCATTGGGAAGACCCCCGGGTCCTTCTTCACTTGCGCCAAGTTCTGTCACTTTCTTCTGCAAAGGCTTTCACAGTGGTGGATGCCAGGATAGCTGTGTTCTTGAATAATTAATGATTGCATTTGTCACTTGCAGAAATGTGTTTATAGACAGAGAACACGAGTTTACAATGTGGCACGCGGGACCTAGTGAATGTCTTTCCTTCCTATCAATGCACTTGGGCAGGGCACATGCACGCACATGCACAGGTGTGTGCACACTCACATATACATGATGTACACACATGCACGTACACAAGCACACTCACACATGCACAACGCATACATGCATGTGCACAGGTGGTTCACACTTGTGCCTACACAATGCACTTAGGCAGGGCGTATGCATGCACAGTCACACATGTGTGCACACACAAATGTTCAAGGAGGCAATCTTGTTGTCTTATTTATTAGATTGTGCCCAGGACTCATAGCCCTCTTGGAGTAAATCCAAAGATATAAAATGGAACGCTAGCCCTGGCTGGTGTAGCTCAGTGGATTGAGTGCGGGCCTACGAACCAAACAACCATGGTTCGATTCCCAGTCAGGGCACATGCCTGGGTTGCAGGCCAGTTCTCAGCAGGGGACACATGTGAGGCAACCATACATTGATATTTCTCTCCTTCTCTCCTTTCCTTCCCCTCCAAAGATAAATACATAAAATCTTTAAAAAATAAATAAAATGGAACGCTATTAAAAATAAAAGCAGAATTTCGGTCTAGAGAGACTGCCAAGTTACGAAGCTCACACCAGTCAGGGGCATCCTGTGGAGAGAGAGGGCTGGGCACTGCACTGTGTGGTGTGGCTGCCCCAAATATGGGGGTTCCCACCCACAGTTAGAGACTAGGAAAGGAGACCACCTTCCTCACATATTACCACAAAGTAGCTGGTCTTCGTCAGCCTACTTTCAGAGGCTCGTGGTTGATTCCGGGTGCCGTTCATTGGTGAGCTCCAAAAGGACTCCTTTTCCAGGTCATATCCAGCTCCCAGGGGACTGGGTTTGGAGACGAGGGAGCCAGCCTGGCAGCCTCACAGGGAAGGAGAGGCCTGGGACTCACGCTGTCACTGAATAGGGTCCCTTCATTCTTGATTTTACTCTGGCCTTTGATTCCACCATGTGCACCAGCATGCGGCAAAGTCAACCATGCATTTTCCATGTTCTTTTTTGTTTGGGGTTAAATATTAATTAGCAATAGAGAGAACATGGGATCCAGTCAGTGGTGAAGGGTTGAGAGCCAGCAGGGGCCAAGCCAATTCATAGGTTCTCCGTGTGAGGGGTTAAAACAGGCATTTGTTTGCAAGCTTCACGTTTGGTCTTGAGAAAAAAACTATGCAAAGTAATTTGGGGAAAGGTACAGAAAGTGTCCCTTTCCTGAATAAGATTCCTTAATTCATTCACCATGAACCTAACTCACAGAATGGTGGGAAAGACCCCCAGATTTGGTGGCTGAAGACCTGGGTTTGAAAAAGAGTTTTTTCAAGGCCTAGTTTTTACTAGGCCTCTGCTCCTAGGTAATTAATTTACTTATCTACCTGCATGTTAGTTTCTTCATCTTTTAACTGGAAAATGTTACAACAAAAGCCCTTTCCTCACAAGATTATGATTGTAATTGCAGGAACTAATGGATACAAAATACTATAACTCTTCATATGCTAGAGTCCCTGTTGTTTCCTCATCTAGAGGTTTGTGAGATTTCTGTGGTCAAATAAATTTTATGACATTCACATAAAAGGCCCTGATGAGCCCTGCTGTAAATGAACAAACTGCCCAGTAGTTTCAAAATTTAATTTTACCCTTGAACTCAGTCTCCTGGGAGTACCTTTTACATCCCATTTCACATGTATTAGAAGATGCACGGTCATAAAAAAAAAGCCCTTCTATTTTGCAAAAAAAAAAAAAAAAAAAAAACTAGCATGGAATGGGATGGGGTTGATACCCAAGTCAGGGAATGCATTGAAAGTCTAAAGCGTCCCCCACCCCCAAATATTTTGCTTGATAATTTTGCCAAAGTTTGGTTGTGGGTTAGCTCAATGATGCATTAAAAGCATCATGGCTACATCACCAGAAGTCAGGGTTCAGTGGAGATTCGAACAAGTTCTTTTCATTCTGAGGATCTGAATTTCCTCACTTGACCCAGGAGGCACACATCCGAGATCTGTGTGAACCACATAGAGCATCAGCATCGAAATCACTGGGGTTTAAAAACAAATTCCTGAGCCCCAGACCTCAGACAGAAGCAGAACACCTGCACTGTCAATGGAGTCCCCTGTGGTGAGTTTTATGCACACCATGGTTTAAGAAGCAGTGTTCCAGAAAACTCTCAGAGCTATACCAATGCTAACATCCTTGGCTTTCCTTATGTTCACACACTTGAAGCAAAGACAAATAAAGGTCAGGAGCTCTAAACAAAAAGCCGTCTCTCTCCACTGGGAAAACCCCCTAAGACAAGGCTCAACACCTGGGCAATTCTGCACACCACACATCCAAAGCAAAGCAGAACCAGCCTGTTCTAACAGCCTCCCGCTATCATTTTAGAGAGACTTTGCACACATATATACAGATACCTCCCTGAATGGGCCAATCTGGAGCCAGGAGTGTTGGAATGAAGCATAAAATATCACAGCATTGATTTAATGGCCTTTAAAAGTCCCTCCTGTCTATCTCCCTATGCGCCATCATGCCCATAAAGCATTCATTAAAATAGCTGCTGTCCATCCTGATAGCGTTCAGGAGGGATGTGGTTTGAGGAGGTCTGGCAGCCTTAACCCTAGACCACATCTTCCCAAATCCTCCCTGTGGGGGGTGGCATCTAGCTCTTACTAGACACCTCCTGGGACATACCGGCTCTGCCTCTTTCAATTTGAACTGTTCACTCCCCACTCTTCCTGGAGCCAGAATATGAATTTATTTCAAGTATCTCCTGCTTCTACCTGGCTGGCCCCCACTATTACTTCACCTGTCCACACCTGTGTACTTCTCAGAATTTGCTTTGTAGACTATCATTGCAGACCAGCGCTGTCTAATGGGAACATAATGCAAGCCACAGAGATGGCTCGTACTACACATACGAGGAGAAAAAATGGAAAATGCTCCAGTAGCTACATTTAAAAAGATTTTAAAAACTGAAATTAACTTTAAAAACATTTACTAACATACTTCATTTATCCCAATATATTCCAAATACTAGCACTTCAACAAAGAGTCAATGTAAAAATTACTAATGCAATACTGTATTTTTGGGGGACCATGTTATTGAAATCCAGTGGGTACTTTAGGCTTGCAAGCACATCTCTTTCTGAATTCACCACATTTCAGGGACATAATAACAATGTGTGGCTACCACAGTGGACAGAGCAGTTCCAGACCAATAGGAGTGAGACTTTTGAGCTAACAATTCCTTCATCTACTCATTCAAACATGTTTCCAGCACTGGCTGTGACTGACACAGGTCTGGGCACTGACCTGGGGCGGTAAAAGCCCTGTGACATCTCTGCTCTCCTGGAATTTAGTCATTGGGCACAACAGACCATGAGCAAGTAGAAGAATGAGTGGACAAAATAATCTCAGGCTTCAATAAAGAGTATTGAAGAAGATAAAAAAACAAACAACAGGTTGCCATGACAGACAGTAACCCAGAGAGAGGAGTAAAATGGGTTAGATCAAGTTATAAAGGAAGCATTTCAGAACAAAACCCTCAACGATGAGAAGTTGTTCATGTACTTTTTCATCATGGTAACAACAAAACACGCGCTGTCTTAGGACCCAGGTGGTATAAGGTACTGTATGGACAATTTAATGGAATTTCTGGTGCCTGACTAAGCACTGGCCTATAGTGAATATTAGACTATAATCCCTATACACGCAAGACACATATTCCCAGGAACCAGAAAAAGAAAACTGTCTAGCTCATATTACCTGTTCAAGATATATTTAATGGTTAGACACGTGAATAAAAGAACAGCAATGTTTCGTGAACCTTGGTTTTGAGATTTACAAGGTGTAGTAAAGATTGAAAATGTTAATTCCATGTTGGTTACTTAGTTGGTTTTGGGGGTTTTACCTGGTCTCTAAACAAGAAGTTCTCTCAGTAGGTAGGTACCTCACCTCTGCAGACGATGGCAGTAGATCTACCCAGTGGTTTGGAAAAGGAAGATCATTTTATGCTCATCTTTCCTAAGACATATGAATAGAAGACTGGGCCCAGAAAAATGTGCTTCTAAGCACCAGGATAACTTGTGAAAATGCCAGGCCTTTTACTCAAGCAATTTGCCAAGATGTGCAGAAATAAAATTAAAAGTATAAGAAAAGCTGTTGCATTTCAAAGTGGTAAAAGCTAGTGTGAGTTTTGTTGTTGTTGTTGTTTAAGAATTAGAGTATTTTATAAAACTCCGGGGAAAGCCTGACTCAGGAGATCAATGTTTGCAGAACAATATAAAGTGATTCAGGAGAAGGGTCATCTGACTAGTATATTTTTATTGCAGTCAAATCTGGTCCATTACAGAAAAAGATATTTTTAAGACTTGTATTTATGGTGTTTATTCATTTTTAATACTTTACCTTCCCCCTCCCTCTGTGACTTTGATCTAACCTACTATAGTTCTGCCAATAATAATGGCTAACACATCTTAACACTAACATAATGCCTGCAATTTTACTATCTACTTTAAATGAATGATCTCATTTGGCCCTCAAAACGGCACTATTATTTTGGGGAAATTGTTATCCTTATTTTACAGATGTAAAAACTGAGGCCAGTAAAATATAAAAGATTTGCCCAAGATCAAAGGAGAGTGTTCCTTAAATATTAGGTTGCAGAACTCACATACTTAATAATTAGTGAGGACCTGGTAATAGTTTTAAATTGCTACATAACAAATTACTATAAATGTAGTGGCTTAAAGCAACAACTTTGCCAAAAATCAGTTGAGTGTGCTTTTGCTGTTTTATTTCTGGGTTCTCTGTTCTGTTCCATTGATCTCTAGGCCAATACCACACCTTGTTAATTGATGTTGCTTATTACTATCAGTCTGGAGATCAGGTAGCCCATTTCTACTATTTTATTCTTTTTTTAAAGAACTTTAGAATGATCTTGTCTATATCTCAGAGGGATTTTCATAGCAATTAAGCTAAAACAGAATATCAATTTGGAAGAATGTATACCTTTACTATGGTGAATCCTCTAATTCATGAAAATGATAAGTCTCTCGATTTATTTAGGTCTTTGATTTCTTATGTATCGCGCAGTGTTCTATACATGTTTTGTTTGATTTATACCTTTTTGCAGTGATTTCTTTTTTTCAGTCATTGTCAACAGTATTATATTATTAATTTTGATGTCTACATGTTCATTGGTATATAAAAAATATCATTTTTTACACTTATAGTCTATAACATCTTGTTAAACTCACTTAGTAGTTCTAGGGTGGTTTTATAAATTTTATTTTCCAGGTTTATAATTATCATCTTCAAATACAAATTTTTATTGACTCTTTTCTGATTTGCATGCTTTTTATTCCATTTTTTTGCCTTAATGCACTTTCTGGAACTTCACTGTGTTAAGTGAGTAGTGAGAGTGGATATTTTTGCCTTGTTAAGAATATTAGGGCAAAAAAGTTAAGTTTTTCACTGTTAAGTATAATGTTGGTAATAGCTTTATCTTTTCTTTTCTTTTCTTTTCTTTTTTTGTAGGAGCAAATACTTCTTATCAACCTGGGAAACTTCTGTTCCCATTTTCTGACAGTGTTTATCATGAACATTGAATTTTGTGAAGTTTTTTATGAATGCCCCAAGATTGATATGATTGTGTATTTTTTTTCCTTTAGCTTGTTAAAGGGTGGATTACTACTCTAAGATCAATTTTTGTGTTTCACCCCAACTGTTCTAGCACTAACGGGTAAGCTAGAATTTAATTCTGGCACCAAACCTCCAAGAGTCAGCACATCTCCCCATAAGGATCCACAAGATGTCCTTCGGTTTGAATGCCAGGCAAACATTTTTGGGGTCCCCACTCACATTTCCGACTGGCTGGCTTCTAATTCCAGGGTTCCCACAAGGCCTTCAAGCTTGATGACTTGCTATAATGAGTCATGGAGCCTAGAAAACTGCTATATATAGCAGGCCCTCAAAAAACATCAGATGCTATAGGAACTTAACTTTTGTTTATGTCAATAAGCCTATGTATGGTAAAACTGGTTTCATTGTACCTAGGTTCTCTTAAAGTAGCAGAATTTATGGACCATGTTAAGTGAGGACTTACTGTGCTCAAGAGTACAGTGTTATTATAAAGGGCACACAACTCAGGAACAGAAGTGAAGAGACATGTGGAGTGAGGTCTGGAAGAGTCCTGAACGCAGGAGACTTCTGTGCACTCTGTCTACGGGATCCGAGAGTGCTACCTTCCGGCACATTGGTGTCTGCACCCGCTAGGAAGCCTGGGGCCCATAGTTTTTATTGGGATTTCATTTTATCATCCTAATACAGAATACTATTATCAAATTAGGATCCTACTAACAACTATTACCAATTAACAACCATGAACTTTTAACGATGATTCGTTATTAACAATAAGCCTTGATTGCATGTGTATTTACACATATATACACTCATACCATAAGACATATGTCACCCATTAAATATTATTCACTGAATTTCTGTTCACTTCTCACTTTTTTACCAGAACAAAAGAGCTGTGTCTTACTCACGTTATCACCTACAACAGTAACTTAACAGCTACCACTTATTGATTCCCTCCTATATGCCAGATTGATTACATATATTTCATTTTCATAAGAGCCCCATAAGATAAATATTATGATCTTAAACTATCGAGGAAGGAACTGAGGCTCAGAGAAGTGAGGTTACATATTACAAAAACCTCACAGCTGATATTTAAAACAATGGTCGTTTTGCCTTCAATATTGTAAGTTTTTTTTTTACTGCCTCTTTTCAAATACGCTCTCCATGGCTCCTGCTTCAAGGGGCCCAGTGTAAGTAGCTAGATTGCTCCCCGTTAAGCCGGCTAAGCTAGCAGAACAGGCGTTGGCTTAGATTCTGAAAAGACCTCTGTAGATAGAGAATCCTCTTTTCTCCCATAGCCTGTTAAACCGGGGGAAGTGGGACTTTTTCAGGCTGCCGAAGCGATCACTTATCTTGCCTGTTAATCAGCCTTCCAAGTCTGTAACTTGCCTCTCTGAGGGCCATCCTGTCCTCCTGAGCCTCATAGGCATTGATCCTTCAGCTTAAGCCCTAGGAGCTATCTGCGCATCGACAAAATCCCTACTTTTATTTTTTCCCCAGAGTTATCAAAGGGGAGGCCATCAAGACGGGAGATAACGCTGAAGGCCGGACTCCACAGGACTCGGTGCCTGCTTAGAGGGTGGAGAAGACACCGAGGAAATGGGAGAGCCCATGGTGACTGCGGGTTCTCCTGCCTGTGCAAGGCTGGGCCGGAAATCCAAGTCAACGCTAACGATAATGATGATGATAGATGGGCGACGTTCAGGGAGAGTTTCGTGCACACCAGGCCCCAGTTTGAAAGCCTGGCCATATTAACTAGTTTAATTCTGACACTAACCCTTCGAGAAAGTGATTCCTGCCCTCATTTTACAAATGTGAAAACAGAAGAAGGAGGGTGAGCTGCGGCTGCCGGTGTTGGGCAGAGAACGAGGAGGGGACACTGGCCCAGAGGCCCGCTCTGTGTTTGAACTCCAGGGAGTGGTATGGTCTCCAGCTAGAAGTCCGTAAGCCGCTCATGTGCCTGCTCCCTTTCAGGTAGTTGAAGGAGGCGTGACCTGGTCAACTTGTGTCAATTCCAATACTGCCCTGACCAGCGGCCTCCTGGTCTGGGAGTCGCCTTAAACGCAATGCAGGATTGACGACGAACCCTTACCTCCCAGAGGGGTCTGTGGAACACCTGGCCTACAGCGGACTCCTGCGCAGTGGTATGTGTCCCTTCTGCCTTTCCCACACACACGCGCGCGCACACCTTGGTGATCAGAAAACAGGTTTCCTCTGCTTTAAGACAGTGAAAGACGGGGATGAGTACATTCTCTGGGGGATTTTTGTAGACGTGCAGAAAGTGTCTCCGAAACAGCCACCGCGGTGAGTGAGAGAGCGGCTCCACTTGCTGTCTTTACACGGAGTGCCCCTGCAGCTCACTCCAAGAGGAGGATGGGTTTGCCTGCACGGTGACTGCACCACTTCACTCTAAACGCCCCCGGGGGATTATTCCAAAGACGCCAGCCAGCGAGACAGCATAATAACACCTCTGCAACTTGACTGCGCCTTCCTCTGCTTGGCAGGATGCGAGCGCGTGGATCTGTCTCCGCTAGTCCCTAACCCTCTATTAGTTCACTCTTCACATGGCCGAGGGCAGTTGGAAGGTAGAAAAGTTCAGCTTCTTTTTTCCCTTCCCTTCCCTTCCCCCTGGGAAGCAGCAGGACCCAGATGTGAGGCGCTGCCGGGTTCCCCCGGGGCTGCCATGCACTGGATCCTGGGCCTCTGGCAAATAGCCTTCACTCAGCTAGACTTAAACTATCATCACTCCTCCATGTATGCTCCCTGGTCCAAAATCTTGCTCCATTTCTACCCACTCCCAACTCTGCACACCTCTGCACACACACAAAGCAGTTTTTTTCCCTTAAAGATTTTATTTATTTATCTTTAGAGGGGAAGGGAAGGAGAGAGGGAGAGAAATATCAATGTATGGTTGCCTCTCGTAGATCCCCTACTGGGAACTGGCCTGCAACCCAGGCATGTGCCCTGCCTGGGAATCAAACCAGGATCCTCTGGGTCACAGGCCCGTGCTTAATCCACTGAGCTACACCAGCCAGGCACAAAGCAGGTTTTTAAGCCTGCTGCTTGACTAGGAAACTTTAGAGGTCATCCAATACTTGTTTTCTCAGCTTTCTGTGAGACCCTGAGATTTCCCTCATTTCCGTGTTTAAGAAACTGTGATGGTGACCATTTACCACAGGATAGAAAGAAAGCCTCGTACTATGGCATAAGCCGTTGTTTCCTGCAGTCTTCGTTTGTGTTCTAGACTCATTCTCCCTTCCATCCTCACCCCTTCATTCTGAGTACCTTTTGGTTCCAGACATTTGTGGGGCAGTGAGGCCCTTTGCTGCCCCTCAGCACAGCTGTCACCTGGTTCACCCCACCCAGTCTTCAGGTGTTAGTATTGACCTTGCTCCTTCATTGATCCCTGCACACAGTCAGGTTCGTTGCCTATGGTCCATCTCCCACTAGACCCTAAGCTGGGTCTGTCTTTTACAATGTTGTCCGTCTAGTAGAGTTCCTAAGACAGAGATTATTAACTGTTCACCAGTATCTGCTCTGCTCTTCTTCAATTACAGAAACCCTAAGTACTAGCACACTAAATGACCAACCAACTACAGGCTACACATTATAGCTACCCTTGCGTCTTGTTGTGGTGAAGGGATTAAATTCTAGTCCTTAGTATGTGAATAGAAGTAGCATATGCTGCATAAAATAAATGGTTATATACAAAACTGCCTTCACCCTTTCCCAGTTTCTAGGAAGGGGTTAGGGCAGGAGAGTTACAGTCAGCCCAGTTGTGAAAGACACATTTGGAGTACGGCAGAGCTGCCTGCCCCATTAGTCTCGGACAGCTTAATGCTACATGCCTGCATTTAAAAAAACAAACTTGATTTGTTGAAGCCATTATATTTATTTTAGGGTCTTTGGGTTGTAGCTTGGATCATGATTTGGGTGGGTAGATATCCAATAAATATTTTAATGAATAATGATGGGTGAATTCTGATGGTCAGAAGAACTTTCCTATTTTTGTTCTGATGTTTACTCTTTTTCCTCAGTCATTGTTCCTTTCTCATCTTAGAGTGAAGACTGTTCCATAGTCAATGAAACACAAAAGTACACAGGGATTTGTCTAAATAGAGAGAGATATAGATATAAACATAGATACCTAAAGAGAGAGAAAGACAGAAACAGAGAGAGAGAAGAGACATTTTAAAAGGAGCAACAAGTGGTTAATCATGGAAACCTTGAACTTGTATCAAGTGCTGGATAGCTGTATACTAGGCACTGATCTAGGTGCTGTAAGTGCATTAATCCATTTAACACCCAGGACCATTTTACAAGTAGGTACTATTATTATCCCCATTTTACTGATGGGGATACTGAGGGTCATTTAAGGTAAATGGCTTGCCTACAGTTATACAAGTTGTGCTGCCCGGTTATGAACTCAGGTGGTCTGACATTAAGACCCTAAATCTTAATGATTGTACCATATAGCCTTATGAAGAATAAAAGTCACCCAAAGCATAGAATGACAGAGCTGAGAAAATATTCAAAAGCAGTTTCCTCATTTTACAGATAAGGAAAGTGCAGTCTAGTGAGGGAAAATCATGATTTGCTTAAAGTGACACTGATAGAAAGAGATTTCCTGTTTCAGGCAGCAATGAACCACTCCATAGATGGCAATTGCCATTGACTGGTATGCTGAGAATAAAAAAGGAAGAGTACAATGACAGAGAAATGACACATGTCATGCGTGTAGGGGGAGTGAATGGCAGAATGCATAGATGCATGTATGCTAGAGTAGGTATTTGCTTCCAAGTACTCGTTCTGTTATACATCCTCAGTCTTTGTCATGTAACTTTACAGCGTCCTTCCACTGTACACACAGTCCGTGCTATTGAAAAGGAGCTCGGTCGTGTGATGTGATGTGGCCAATGGAATATCAAACAGACAGGAAGTGAGAGGATATACACATGTGCTTGCACAGACCGGCACTTGCACTCCTATGATTCTCTAGAATAAAAAATGCCCCAGAAGATGCTAACTGAAGGAGAGGATGGAGATACCCAAGTCAAATATGAATCCCAGGAACATGGCCATTGGACTTACAGACAAAAGCTGCACTGTGTCAACCAACCCACAGGCTCATGAGTGAGAGAAGAAATGCTTATTGTTGTCAGCCACCGAGATTTGGGGTTGTTTGTTGTTAGATCATTATGATAATAGGTAACAAACACAGCATGATTCATCTTTGCCAAATGTACCTTTCACTAGACTATTCCATAACCACTTCACATTTATTTTATATCAGCTTACTTGCTACAGCTCCCAAAATTGGGATGCTTGAAGGGAGATGAGTCACGTCCAATATGCCTTTATGAATTTGTAGAAATTTGGGGTAGGTATCAAAAGCCGAGAGCCTGTTAGAAACAACATCTCCTTTAGAAAGTACATACACTCTCCTAAAAGCCCTGGGGAAAAGTAGCTAAAATACTGTAGGGTTTCTGAACATGGAACATAATAGTTCTGTCTACAGAGGTATCAGCATAGGAGAGTTGGACTTATTTCTTAAAATCATTCATATCATAATACTGGTTGAATACCCATTGATAATTCTTATCACTCTGTGTAATTTTCTTACTATAATATACTAATTATTTGTGATCAAGGATGTCTGCCTCAGCAAGTGAACTAGGGAAGGGCTTGAATTTATTTCTTCTAAATCAAGGTTAAAATTGTGGTGATATTATATGATGTTAGGATCAGGATCTGGGAACACTGGACTTCTGTTGCAGTAATCACCTCCATTTCCTGTGTCTCATAGAGATAAACAAGTTATAGTAACCGCAGGACTAAAATGATTATTAATTGCCCACCCCCCTGAAACTGCAGGGCAGCTTTCTAGGGAAAGATTGGGTTGGGCATGCATGACTTTGGTTTAAGGTCTAAATAGAGCCTTTAACTCCCCCTGTTGCATAACTGCCCTTCCCCCGGTATACATCTCCAAATCTTATGATTTTCTCTACTTGCTAGGAGGAAAGGAAAACAACGTGGCCGGGTCTGAGCAGCGGCATGTTGCTCCATTCATCAATTCTGCGTAGGAAATGGAAGAGAAAGCACAGAGAGAAGACCTGCCTGCCCCAAGTGGGCCACTTACTTTCTGTTTGAATAAGTATTTGAGAAGTGTGGGGTCCAGCATAAGGCATGGGAATCTTGTCTCCTCTGGAAATGGGGCCTTTTTCCTTCCTTGCTGAGTGCCCCAATCATGACAGGTGTGGAAAGACACCCTGCTTTTGTCTATGTTGTAACACCATACCTCATCATCTATGTTAGGTCCAAGCAGAGTATAAACATTCAGGCATGTTTGTTGATTTAATAAAGACATGTGCTAGAGACCGTGGAAGCCAGCAAAACCAAGTAATACTCCGCATACCAGAAGAATTAAAAATCTATCAAGAGGGATCAGAAATGCACAGAAATCAGTTGATCAATACCTATTCGTTGTCTTAAGTGGTAGGACTTGAGATACAAAGGCAGCTGAGATAGACTATCTGTTCTCCATGAACCCACGTTCAGAGGGAGGACATCCTCAATTACACTAATAACTCTGACAAAAACTATGACAGAGCTAATACGGGGCCAAAGAGACAGAGTGTAACCTCAGATCAGACAAGGAGTCCTTTCTAGAGATGAAATCTAAACTGATGTTGGAGAATGAGCTAAGGTAAGAGAGAGAAGTGTAGGTAGGCAGGAGTAGTAGCAAGATAAATCATGAAAGCTTGCAGAATCCCGGCATGTTTTAGAATAAAAGTAAAATTCGGAATGGTTAGAGTGTAGGTTGCATATGTGTGTGTCGGGATGTTGGTCTGGGAGAGGACATGATAAAGTTGGACAGTCGGAAAGTGGCAGACGATGTTTAACTACAGCTCAGCAGAAGGTCAGTAGAATAGATGGTGGGCATGGAACTGCAGAGCAAAAAAGAAGTTCTTCACGAATGAGGTAATAAGATAATTCTAACAAAAGTTAACAAAGGCTATTATTATTCTTGAACTTTTAATATGTCATAAATGTTAGACACATACCATCTTGTATCCTCACACCCTCTCTTTGATGGTCTACTTTTTATAGGTAAAAAAAGGAAGTTCAGAGAGGTTGGGTGGCTTGGTTAAATCCCACCGTTGGTAAGGGAGAGAGCAGCGATTGTAGCCCGTGCCTGATGCTCCCCAAACAGATGTTCTTAACCTCCAGATCCTATAATTGTGAAACACTCTTCAAAGACAGGCTAAACGCGGAGATGCAGAGATAGGGCTTTACATTTTATGTGAAGACCACAGCACTGGCCAGCCCCAGACTTCTAAAGTACCAGGCCCCATTAGGGAGCCCGAGAAGCTGCAAAGATTATAAAATGGATCCCCAGGGGTCTGCACTTACGCTCCTAGTGCATCCTCCCAGAAGAATCTGCTGCCATCTATTCCAGGAGACAGATATTCACCCTGAAGTTGTAGAGAGCAATTTATAAAAAGTACAACAAAAAAATGAAACCTCGTACTTGCAGCTGATGGTTGGACAAACTGGGGCAGAGAATAGTTTATTATTATTTAATTTTCCAAAAAGAGTGCACAGCCTCATCCTACTTATAATAAAAATCACTGATATAACAAAAGCATCTCATCAGCAGTCATTTCTACAAATAGAGCATTGAAGCTTTAGATATTAACATGTGTTATAAATGTCATTGATATATTAAGACTTTTCAGACTGTCTATCTAAAAATAGAGGGGAAGCCAGAGGGAGGAAGGAGGAAGACACATAATTCATTCAATCAGAAAATAGGGAACCTATTCTTGCACAATTAAGCCTTATTTGTGAGCAACACAAGTAAATACGTGAGTCTGATTTATGGTTTGAATTCTATTCACCAGCAGAAGGGGATACAAAAGGGAGGAAAGAGACAGAAGAAAGGGAGGAAGGAAGAAAGAATTGAAAATATGTGGAATTGAGGGATTTTTAGTGTGAAAAAGACTCAGAAATTGTGCTCTCCAATCATCTCACTTCGCATGTGGAGAACACTGCGTCTCAGGGAGGGGACTCAATTCAATCTTGGTCAGTGTTACTTGCTGGTAGACAAGAAACGCTTCAGCAATCTGAGCTCTAAATCAGATATTAAAGGAGAGAACAGGTATTTTCTCTTTAAAAAAGTGGGGGCTCTGTTGTTCAGGGAAACAGGCGTGGGGAGGCTTGGGTGTAGAGTTAGAAGGAAGGGAAAGGGAGCATGAACCACGTTCTGTACCTGCCTTTAGACAGGAGCAGTACGTCTACATGTTTTATCCAACTGGATACTCATGGCCACCCTGGAAAGGCGGGCAATCAGACCCATCTTATTCATGAATACTCAAGGAAGTTAAGTCATGTGCTCATGAATAAACTAACTCACCCAGCTTTGCTGATCCTTGTCCCCGGAGGTGGCAGGCCCATTCTCAGCCACACAGTCCAAGGACCGAGTTCCCACTGGCCACTTCAACTTAAGTCTTCACATGGGCACCTCAGGGCCCTAGAGATAGTGCAGTCACCAGGGCCCATCTCCTCATCGCACAGAGGGGCTCCCTTGAGATGACAGGGACCCCGGTATGTGTTCCCTTTACTCTGCTTGGCCTAATCCCTTAGCACCAATTCTGATTCCTTTCCCTTTAACTCTGGGAAAAATTATAGAGCAGATCAATTCTGTCCTACATTACACACAAGGTTGCCTGATTCAATTAGAAAAAGAATAGCAACCAGTAATTGTACAATTAAGTTTTGTATTGATGAACTGTACAAATAACTAAACGTCTAATTTTTGCCTTGAATGTAACTCATCATAGCAGATGTTCCAGAACAGGCCACGGAGGCAGGCCACATGGGGTGGCAGAGGGCATGTGGGAGGAGGGAAGAAAGAGAAGAGGTTTTGTAGGATTTAAAAATAAATACTGTGGGAAAAGGTGGTTGTAGTTTGGCAGTGCAAAGTGGTGCTTTGATATTGCTATTATTATTTTTAGGGCCCTTTTAAGCTTCCCTGGAGCCCTATAGCCACAGAGAAAGAAAAGAAGGTTCCTCCATTTCTCCTCCGCCTACAACTCCTCCTCCTCCTCCTCCTCTCCTCCTCCTTCGCCTTAACCTTCCACTTCTTTTCTCATTCATCTGGTCATTGAAACGACAAATGCTTGCTTTTTATTTCCAGAATGAGACTTAGCTCATAATGACTTAACCCCTAATTCATTTTGCATCTGCTTTTTAATTTTTAGAGATACAAATTATTATTATGGTAAGGCAATACTTGCTTAAAGTAAAACTAAAGTAAAGTACATGGAAGTCTATAAAATAGAAAGTGAAGTCTCTTCCCTGATCTCATCCCCAGGGGAGACCACCTGCTGGGAGGCAGTCTCTGGTGCGAGCAGCCCTGCGCTGGCTTTTTCTATTCCCATTTGTATTCCGGTTCCACCACTTCCAACTTGTGTGTCTTTGGGAGAGTGACCCAACTTCTCTGGGTCTCAGCTTTCTCAAGTGAAAAACGGAGGCTAAATGCCATGACCTGTCTCTCAGGATTGCTTGTAAGGATTAAATGAAATAGTGTACATTAGTCCAGTGCCTGACCCACAGTGCGAACTCCCATTCAGCCTTCCAGGATATACTCCAGGATAGCCTTCCAGATACGCAAACGTATATGAACAATTGGTTAATTCTATCTATTCTGTGTAGAGAATGCTTTTCTCCCCTTAAGCTATTATGGGGGAAATAATAGCTTCCAACGTCTGCTGACATGAACTCTTCCTTTTAAACATTTATCCCATTGAATAGATATACCTCCTCAGTTCTTTACTGATAGTAATTGAGAAGGCATCTTCTGTATTTTGGTTTTCCTTTTTAAGCAATACTGAAATAGATGTCATAACACAGATCTTTCAAAGACTCCACGATTGTATCACGTAAGTGGCCCATTTGTTACATGAAGCACAACTGGGTTGTACAATCTCCTTTGAAACGATGAGGGAAAGAGTCCCAGTAGTCATTTTGCTTGGATTTTCTTTCCCTGACTGGTCCCGTGGCAGTTCACTCAGCAAAGGTTTACCTGGATGGAGACCAGGGTATTCTAAGACACCTCAGCACTGTTCCGTGTGCGGAGACCTCAGGGTGTGATACAGGAATGAGACATAGATACTAGAGAGACACTGAGGCATTCAGCACAGCAGAAACAAACTTGCAGTTCTTGCCCAATTTTGGTAGAAAAGCACCTTTCTTTAGTAGAAAGGAATTTATTTGTATTATTGCTGCTCTCTAAATGTCTCTTGGGCTTTGGCTACTCACAAGATTTTTTTTTTTTAAATAACCGGGTGTCAGGATCCCTGGGGCCTGAGGATGACCTGGGTCTTAGAAAAGCCTGACTGGGTTGATCTATGCTTATCTGTAGTCTGCCTTCGAGGCACCCCAGTCCAACCACAACCAAAGGGCTCTGTCAGAAACTTCTGAGTTCCCTGCTGCTCAACATCCCTATGCTTAGGAAAAATACGTCACTGTGACTTTTTCAAAATATCAGGCCAAAACCACAAGACTTGGGCCCGCTGCAGCAACCAGAAGGAAAACCAGGGAAAACAGCACATGGGAAGAGGTCAAAAAGAGCTGACATTTCCTTCTAGACTGAATAATGCGTTTGAATGTTTCCTTTTGCTGTAGTGAGAGGGGCCTAAAGGGGGAAGAGGTAAGAGGGGAAAGAAATGAGAAAGATAGAGGGATGTGTAAGCCCCAGGAGATGGGCATTGCAATCTAGAAAGTTCTTTCTTGGCTGAGCTTGGTCCTGTAGTTCACCACTGCCTTTTGTGTTGGGTGTTTGGAGACTATTCCTGGTGCCCTGGTCACATCTGTGATAGAATATGCTGGGCGTGAGATGATTCTGCCAGTTCAGGACTTACTGCAACCTGCTCAATTTCCCTTTTTGAGTCTTCGTTCTTCATCTCTTTTTTCTTCTCCTCCTTTTCCCCCTTTCTTCCTCCTCCCTCCTTCCCCTCCTCCTTCTTCTTCTCTAAACTTTTTTAATTCCACATCTCTTTTTTCCTCATATTTTTAAGTTAGCGAATAGAGGCTCAGTAAATATTTGCATACAACCATGTAAACATTTTCTTCCCTTAATTGTAATTAGAAAAAAAAAACCCATAACAGGACTAGATCAACTCCACACTAAAAATGCTTAGGACAATATATGAACTTTGTGAAACAAAATGTGCTTCACTTTATCCTAAATGATTGTCCATTAAGAATCTGTGGAGAAGGTCTGCACATAACTAGGCTAATGCTCACATATAATATGAAGATGTTCTTTTGGAAAACAATTTCCTAGATGGATGCAAATTATAGTTAAGGCTTCTGTAACTTTCTTAATTAGCATATAGTATTTAAAGAAAAATATGATTTCACCAATTAAATTTTAACAGTCCTCAGAATAAGTTGCAAAATTTAAATGCAAAGTCGATGAAACATTTTATTAACATTTGGCACAATTGCTTAAGAATAAAAACTCCGTATCAACTTCTAGTAAAACTTAGCATGTAAAAGGCCACCTAAATATGTGGTAAGGAGGACAAAAAGAAAGACAGGAAGAAAGAAAGAAAGGTATAAAAGAAAGAACTGGAGAGAATGACAAACAGGGGAGGGGAAAGAAAGACAAGAAGGCAGAACGTATATGTGAAGGTAAAGAATCACCATTAGTTTCATATGTCACAACGATTGAGAAAGTATGTCAAAGGAGCAAACACTCACTGTGAGTGGGTGCTAGGGGGAATCTCTATGGAAAGTGCAGATGGAGATCATTTGAAAATTTGTCAGAACCTTACCACATCATCTGCAGAAAGTAAAGGGGAATGTTTAAGCTCCTGGTTTAATGAACAGACATTTCTTATCAGACTAGACTAATTTGCTTCCCAGCTTTTCTACTCACTAAATCTATGGCCTTGGACGAGTTACTTAACTTTCCTGGGCCTCAGTCCCTTCATATGCAAAGTGGGAATTATAATTCCTAGGACTATAGAAAGAATGGGATGATATATTACTTGCTGAGAGTTTAGAACAGAGTCTGTGTAGGTTATGCCCCTGGTTGCTGCTATTCCTCTTCTTATTATTAGCGTTATCACTAGTATTATCCTTTTGGAAAATAAAGGCTCAATATTTATAAAGAACCCTACATGTATTCATTCCCTTTGGCCCAGCAATCCCCCTCCTGGAAATGAATCTCAAGAAAATAATTCAACAAAAGGATAAAGCTAAAGTGCTCATCATTAGAGCATTAACCATAATTGTCAAAAAAAAGGAACAATTTAAATGTCCATCAATAGGGGAATCATTTACAGTAAATTATGATATATCAACATAATAGGATATTATGCAATCATTACAATGATAATTATGACAATGTAGCATCATGAACAAATGCTTACCATTTAATGTTAAGTGAAAACATATAAAATGATATATATAGTGCAATTGTAGCATTGTAAAAATATGCATGCATATTGGCAAGTACTGGAATCTTATATGCAGAAATTGAAATAATTATGTATGGATGTGCACTTAAAGATTTTTTTCTCTTTACAAATTGTTTTATAATATTGTTTTGAAACCATCTATTCAATAATAAAAAAAACATGAAGCAGAAGATTACTAAATAGGCATACTTGTTATAAATCATATCAGTGAATTAGTGGTAAAACAGATTTACTTAGAGACATGCATACAAGGGCTTTGGGACATCTATGTGGGCAATATTTATAAATAATAAGCAAATAGCTAAAACATATAACTTCTACTATGTGCCAGGTACCATAGCCTATGTGCTTAACTCATTTTATACTTTGAATTTTTTATAATGATACCAATTTAGAGATAAGAATGCTAAGGCATGCTTGTAACTGTCCATAAGTCACGTGGCTACTGTATAGTGGAATGGGATTTGAATCTAATCCTAGTCCCCAAATCCCACGCTCCTCACTGACACGTGCACTGTCTGCAACCAGGAATGGCTTAATGGATGTGTGACCATTGCAATCACTCCCCACAGAGCCTCCCGCTCAGAAGGATCCCATGTGTGGGGTTTAATGCTCTGCTGTTGCTCTCTTGAAGTGCTTAATAAGTTTATCTTTGAATGCGTGTTTTGAAATTAAACTCTGATGGGACAATTGATCAGGCGCTGAGGTCTTAGAGCCACAGCCCCCATGTGGCTCTACCTCCCTGAGATGAGTTCACAGATTCCACTCTCTAACCTGGTGCCCTGGGTCCTGCCCGGACTCCAGCTCTGCACCCTCACTTCACAGCCACTGCCACCCTCCATCAAGGTGGTGACCTGATCACACTGGCAGAACAAAGAGCAGGCTCCATCAGCATTCTCTAACCCCCATGGGGGCCTACATGAGATTGAGGCTGGGCATGTGCCTGGTGGGTATCTTTGAGTGGCATAAGGCTGTAGGTATCTTGCCTTGGTTGGCATCAGCATGATGCATTCAGTGGGCAAGGCAGCAGCAGCCTTTTATGGACCCTTGATCCAGGTATGAAAAACCTCCCTGTTGTAATGAGAGATTGGAATCCCTTGGGTGTTGCCCCTCTGCTATGGGGCAACAGGACCTGTGGAAAGTGGAGACTGACTTTCCCACACCTGATCAAGGCCCAACTATCTACTGGTACTTCTAACTGATCCACATGAATTAGGAAGCTGACCCTACATTCTGATATGGTTTTATATATTAACAAAAAAGCATACATGTGATTAAAATGAAGACTCCTGGCCTTGACCTTCTACAAATCAGAGGACACAATAGAGGAGGAATCACAGAAATGAAGCTTCTGCAGGTGACCTATGTTCTGTACATTTTTATTTGGATGAGATGACCTAGTCCATGGGTAGAAGTTACATGATCTCAGTTGCCTGCAAAACCTGAGGTCACGAGCCAGCTTGCAGCAGCTGCTGGGTCATCAAGGAGGTGCTGATGTTTCATGGCTGACATACATGCTTGTCACCATTCCCCCTGGACTGGAATCCTGGTGTGCCATAACCATGTCACCTGTGTGGCCTTTTACTAGTTACTTCATTCATTAAAAGAAGCATAAGGTCATCTTCTCTCTCACTGTTTTGAGAAGTAAATTAAATAATGTTCATAAGGTAGCTATTAGCATAGGGCCTGGTACAGAGCAAGCAAAATTTTATTTGTTACTCAGAGCTGAGGCTTATACAGCATCCGAGACATGCAAGTAAGAACTTTATGCTTCAGATACCATGTGGGAAGCAGACAATGAAGGATGACATTTTGTTGCAAAAGTTTAAGAATGAGGTATTTTCAGCTTCCCATCAGTTAAGCACACCTGAACAGCAGGTACTAACAGATATAACCAATATATATATATATTTTTTTTTTTCTCAGAAACATATTTCAAATGTGCTTATATATTCCTTTAACGGCTTGGTTGAGCTCCCAAAATTTTGTGAAATACCACATGGTGGAGACTACTTTGGTTTGAAAAATCAGAACAGGTGCTCTCAGTTTATTCTTCATCCATAAAAATAACCTGAGCATTTCCAAGTGGAGTCTGATATTTTTAGAATTTCGAGAAGATTATCTGATGCATAGAAATTCCCATTGGAGGGAGACTTTCATTTATATATCCTCTTAATGAATAAGTTAGTGATAAGTTAGCTAGCCAGTGAGGAGAGAAACCAATATTGTTGATAATTTTTTAAAAGATTTTATTTATGTATCTGTAGAGGGGAAGGGAAGGAAAGAGGGAGAGAAATATCAGTGTATGGTTGCCTCTCCTGCATCCCTGCTGGGAACTGGCCTGCAACCCAGGCACGCACCTGGGAATCGAACCGTGATCCTCTGGTTCACAGACCTGCACTCAATCCACTGAGCTACACCAGCCAGGGCGACAATTTTCTTTTTATCCTTACCTGAGAACATTTTTTTCATTGCTTATAAGGAGAGAGGAAGGGAAAGAGGAAACATCAATGGGAAAGAGGACTATCAACTGGTCACCTCCCCTATACTCCCAGACCAGGGATCATATACCTGAATTGAGGATTGAACTCACAGTGTTTCAGTTACAGGATGATGCTCCAACCAACTGAGCCACACTGGCCAGGGCTGTTGACAACTTTAAATGTTATAAAACTCTTTGCATACACGTCTAAAACCAATTTGACTAGGCATAACTTAAAACACTATGACAAATGTGCTTGTTTTAAGTATACAAATCGACGAGTTTTAACAAATGCATACATTCCACTGATCACTGCTTCAATCAAACTGTAGAACATGTCCATCATCCCCCAAAGTTCTACTGTGTCCCTTCCCAGTTAATCCCACGCCCTCTACTCTGGGCAATCACTGATCTGCTTTTTATTACAATAGATTAATTGATCTAACCTAAACCTTCATGTATGTGGAACCATGCATAATATACTTCTGTGTTGGCTGCTTTTGCCCAGAGTTCTGAGAGAGAGAGAGAGAGAGAGAGAGAGAGAGAGATGGAGAGATTGATTCATAAGGTATCGGCTTACACAATTCTCCATGCTGAGCAGTCAGTCCCATGATCTAGTGTCTTTGAGCCGAAAATCCAGAAAAGCTAGCGGTCTAGTTCAAAGGCCTAATGGTGAGAGAGCTGATGGTATAAATTCCTTTCTGGGTCTGAAGGCCTGAGAACCAAGCATTGAGAGCAAGAGAAGGTTATGTCCTAGCTCAAGGAGTGAGGCAAAGAATAAAGTCAATTTTCTTCCACTGTTTTGTTCCACCCAGGTCTCCAGTGGATTGCAAGAGGTGCCCACCCACATTGGGGAAGGCCCTCTCCTTTACGCAGTCCACCAATTCAAATGCTAATCTCATCTGGAAACACCACATAATGTTTAACCACATATCCAGGTCCTTCGTGGCCCAGTCAAGTTGACACATAAAATCAACCATCACACCAATGACCTGCAGTCCTGGTAGTTTCTTTGTATTGCTACTTATTAGTACATACGATGGATATGCCACATGTAGTTCATCCATTCACCTGGTTTTGCATACTCTTGCAGTTTTTGACTGTTTTAAATAAATCTCCATGAACATCCTGTATACATTTTTTGTTGTGAATCTGTATTTTTATTCCTTTCAGATAAAGAGACATTTTCTTTTCTACTGGGGAAATTTTGGGTCATGTGGTAGGCACATCTTCTTATCTTTATGAGAGTCTGCCAAAGTTTTTTTTTCAAATGCTTGTGTCATGCTGTACTTCCGCCAGCCACAGGCAATAATATTTGTCAATTAATAAATTATTTCATAATTAATTATTTTATTGGCAAAGAAGACAGAGCACTTTAAATTTCCATGAAATGGCTCCACAACAACCTTCTTCATCAAAATTGTTTCTTTCTTCTTAAAAAGCGACAAGAAGGGTCATCGTACATCTTAAATCGATCACAAAACTGCTTTCAGAAATTGAAGTCCTCAGATTTATGACTGTTGTAAAAATAAATTTTGGCACAACGCTATGTACGTAGAGTTTAAAACATCATAAATTTGATGAAAAAGATTCAAAGTGAGCAATATAGGGTGTGTTATCAGGCAAAAAGAGATGCTTATATTCCAACTACAAATAATAGATTTGGGATATATATTGCTTCCCTTTCCTGGAATATGCTAGTAGAATCTTATCCTATATTATAGAAAAGTGAATAGCTTTGCCACAGGGGCTAGTTTTATCACTGTTTTAGTACATTTGGGCTGCTATACAAAAATACCACAAACTGAATAGCTTATAAACAACAGAAATTGGTTGGGTGAGGGCCCTCTTGCAGGTCATAGACTTCTCACTGCAGCCCCACAGGGCAAAGGAGCGCAGTGAGGTCTCATTTATAACAGCATCGATCCCACCCATGAGGACTCCACCCTCAGAACCTAGTCATCACCCAAAGGCCCCACCTTCTATCAGCATAACTTTGTGGATTGGGATTCCAACATACAAACTTCCGGGCAGGGAGGACACAAACATTCAGACCATAGCAATCTGACATTGTAATTGTGTTCCCATTGTCCATGAAAAGCAAAAAATAGAGACTGATTGCACGATTGCAACTGGTGCTGACTAAAATTTCAAAATCTGTCTCCATAGTATCCTGGAATAGGCCCAAGGAGACAGAAAACCTTCAGAAAATGAACTGTATTTCTCTTCATACTTTCTGCACCCAAAGGCTCTGCAGGGACTCCTGGGGGCTCAACAGCTACATGGTAAGGGGGGCTAAACTTATCTTTATGCCCCGCAGGTCATTGTGAGCTCAGATCACAGTGATACTCAATTATTAATCTTTGTATGTAATACTTCATATGCCTTGAGAGACTTATTTGTATCTGTCTTGATTGAAAGATTGTTCTACAAAGCCCCTAAAACAGGAACTCTTACTTTCACTCTTTCCTGGTGAGAAATGGAGGCTTAGGGGGGTTTCCTTGGCTTTCCCAAGGTCACACTGATGACATCACCTTCATAAACTTGGTATCCATGTCATGTTGAAGACCTTTGACCCTTCAACTCTGGTGCTCCATGAGCAACCGTCATGCTTCCAATGAATTTTGTACATTGAAAAATATTTCTATGTTTGCTCAATAGTAGAAGTTTTATGACCCAAATCATCATGTCACCCCTTTTCATCTCTTCTTTCCTGTTGCCTTTGTGAAGGTAGCCTGAGATCCGCGGTGGAGGTGTGAATTAAACTTATAACTCCTGATGACAAAAGCCCCTGGGCCAGGCGAGAAACTGTGTTTATACATAATAATCTCATCAGGGGGTTATGAGGCCTAATTAATTACTATTTGCAAAGCAGCCTGGAATAGGAAGATGAAAGCTTTTACCAGAGTGTACAGTAGCAATGGCAGTGTGAGCATGGTGTGTACCTAACTAGCAAAAATGACATACAGCCAGTGAGACAGAGAGCATCAGTGGGAGGGCTTAATTAGTGGAACACCTGCATATCCCTGAGATTCCTGGGGGCCACAGGTTCAACTCTAAACAGCTAAACCTGTGTCTTCATCCTTCCACGGTAGTTAGACGAAGGGCCCACAAACATGATCCACCTCAGCAGCCGCTTGGATTTGACCTGGGAGGTAGACTGTGTGCATCTTTGGCTTTGAAGGATTGTGTTTATAGCAGACAGAACAATGAGATAGTTCCCTGCTCACCGTCATTTGTAAGATCATACCTGGAACTGTTGTTTATATTTTAATAGATATTTGCAGTTCCTTGGAAAGAACATTTACACTGTTATTTGGAATTGTTACTAAGCCAGAGGTTGAAGTCTATGTACAAAAAAAAGAGGGATGCACAAGGTCAGTGACCAAAAGTAACTGCACAGGTTTATCTGACCATAATTTCCTAACTGGGCAGGTCATGGTAGGTAGTCACATCCCAGACCTACACCTTCTTTAGGGAAAGGTTATAGGTCAGCCCTCCCCATTGTTCTTGTGCAGCTGGGTTCACACACCTTTGAAATGCCTGGAGTGATCCTCTTTCAGACCCCTCAAGGGCATAACCTCCTTCAAGGGAGCACATAATCTCGTTAACTGTCCCGTTCCTTTCTTTCTCCCACCCTCATCATCTTCCTCAAACTCCCATCTTACTTTAGAATGTATAAAAGAAACCGCAAAACTGTCATTTTGGTGAGCTACAGAAATCTTGCTTTCCACCATGCTGTCACTTGGGCTCAAATAAACTCTCACAAAATTTCTCCATAGGTTTGAATACTCTTACATCAGTGGGTCAGATTTGCGTTCGACTTCCTTTTGCTTGCTAGTTGGATTGACCTAACATCTTGAACTCATTTTTAACATCTAAAAAATGATTTGTTGTCCGTGGGGGATTTAAATGAGTGCTGTGTAGGGTACCTGGCACATTGTAACCACTCTACAAAAGACAGCTTTAATCATACAGGTCACAGATCTCACATGGCACCTTCTCACATCTCTATTTAGGAAATGAGGACCCCCCAGAGACAGGAGCTTGTTTACCGGAGGTAGAGACAAGTCTAAAAACTTCCATGAACGTAATTCTCAATCCAGCTTTTACTTCTCACACTATTAGACTAAGATTCCTTGAAAGTGAAATTTCCTATGACTAAGATTTCACACAAGAATTTAAATTATGCTATTTTATTATATTAGGTTTGTGTTTAGAACCAGCTTTGAAATGTTCCCAGGAATGAAGACAGAGAGATCAGGGTTCAAAACTCACCCCACTCACTCACTGCGTGATCTTGGGCTATGTCAGAGCCTTCGTTTGCCTTCTGTAAGAATTGTGGCCATATATTGTTATGGATGGAATGTTTCTGTTCCCCCAACATTTATGTGTTGAAGCCCTTACTGCCAATGTGATGCTATCAAGAGGTTGGCCTTTGGATGGTGATTAGAATGAGTTGAGGCAATCGGGATGGAGACCCCATATAGGACTGGTGTCCTTACAAAAAGAGGGAGAGACTAGAATGTACCCTCTCCATGTGGGGGGCACAGGAAGAAAGTAGCCACCTGTAAGCCAAGAAAAGGGCTCTCACCAGAATCCAACCACGCTGGCCCCCTGGTCTCAGACTTCCAGCCTCCACAACTGCACAAATTAAGATTCTGTTGTTTAAGCCACCTAGTGTATGGTGCTTTGTTATAGCATCCTGAGCTGACTAAGATATATATTAGCTGCATATCTACATGTAGATATTGATATAGATATGAAATAACATCATTTTGAGTCCAAAAGTTCAAACACCTAACCCCGTACAGACATAAAGGTGGACGATAAACACTAATTCTAATCTCCTCTATTTTTTTTTTTTTACTACAAAAGCCAATATTTGAGCTTTAGTTCCTTGTTGACTGAATGACCTTCTTGGTTCTTGGACAATAGGTTGAATGTTTGGCAATCATTCCAGAAGCTGTGGTGTTTTGGGATACGGAGGGAAACCTTTAGATGAAAAATGTATTTGTATGTGTAGTTTCATTATTATTATTATTTACCTACATTCAGAGCAACTTTGGGGGGGGGGACAAGCACCGGCAGGTTAGCAGAAGTGTCATTTATGGGTACCTTCCCTTCCTCAGGAGCTGAGTGGGCTCTCATTCACTGAGCACGGCTTTGATTCCTTGGAACAAAATTGCAAGAGACTGCAGCTTCCTCTACTGGGCACTGACGCAGCAGGAGGGGTTAATGTATTTCACAGTGAATTCTGATTTGTAAAATATGTCTAGCAACCTATGAATATGGATGTGATTTCTGCAAACAAAAGGCTGTATGGCTCCCAGTTGGGAAAGACAATATTTAAGAATGCAATGCCATGGCAGGACCTAAGGTGAGGAAGAAAGTTCAAGCAGAAAGGAATTCAAAGGGTCCAAGAGGAGGCAAAAATAAATGAAGATCAAGAAGAAGGCTGGGAACAGAGGCTGCCCTTGTGCCAGGGAGAGACTGGCCAAGGGGGGTGCAGGAGGTAAACCACGAGGGATCAGAGGAGGTAAGAAAGGTAAAGTGAGAGCCCAAAGCAGTTAGAAAAGAGCAGAAAGAGGGGAAAAAGGTCAAGGCCACCTTGAAGTATTAATGTCTTCAGAGAGAATGGGGAAAAAGCTTCATAATGGATTGAAAAAAACTTGTGAAAATCTTTCCTGTGGCATTTAAACTAATAAATATGTATTACTCTTTTGGGCTGTGTGGTGTGTGGTATATGGAAACGCAGCTATTTTGGGTGTAGTCAATTAAAGAATGCTCAGTAGAATATAGTCCGCTTCCTATAGGATTGATCTCACAGCCAAGTTTAATTTCTCAAGTGCTTGGAAGTTTGAGTTGAGCTCCATCACTTGTAATCAAGAGCTCTAACTATCACAGATTCTATAACCAATACTATATTTTTGAGAGGCATTGCATCTTATATATCTTTCCCGGAGATTCATAATGCACACAGATATATAAAGGTTTTATAAAGTACTATCTTAAATAGCTATTTATTTCTGTCTAACCAGCAACTCCCAAACATATTTGACCATGCTAGTTTTTTTTCAGAGTATCTACTTACATGCTCTATGATTAATATTTTCCAGAACATTCTTAAGGTTCAGCTGATCAAAATGAATCTTTATAAGGTTCTTATGGACAAAGTATTATTGTTATTCTTTCATAAGAGTAAATCAAATGCTTAATGAGGTGACTTACATGATCTAGGTCTCAGAGTAAATTACAGAGCTGAGAGATGAGAAACTGAATCCTGTGAACTCACACACAGTCCCCTTTCATTTAGTATTTATTCATCAGATGCAGTGTGGCAAACTTGGTCTAAGTCCTGGAACCTGCCTTCCAAAAGTTTAGGTTCTAGTGTTTTCAACATCACTCTGGGAACAGGTAAAGAAGTTGAGATTTAAATTCATATCTCTAGAAGAACGCATGAACTTTTAACAATGCTGGTCTGTTTCCTCCCTGCAGGTAAGATAAGAAACATACAACTACCGCTTTTGTCCGTGTAAGAAATGCTCACAGAAGATGGATGAATCTGTACATGGTCACAGGAAGTAGTCCACAGCTGGGCTGGAAATGATCAGGGACAATTTCACATGACGGTGGCTTTTGAGCTGGGCTTTAAGAGACAGGTGAAATTTTGACAGATGGAGACAATGAGGGAGGAGCGTTTCAGAGCCTCTTATTCTCTTTGTCTCTCACCTGCACGTCCTGCTTCATTTCGCTTGGGCAGTGAATACACTGACGTCAAGTTTAGAATCTGTTAGGTTCTTGGTTAACAGGTAAGTACCTTTTCCTAAAACAATGGGCAGCATAGGACAGTGTTCAGATATCCTCTTAACAACATTTTAGTTAGCCCACCTTAACCCAAGAATTTCTACAGTTCTAGAGGATGTGTAAAATTTATTAAAAGCTACCTATTTTGAATGTTCCTTGTGAGCAGGAAGGATGTGTTCCAGAGGACGGTATCCTAAAAGATAAGCCTTCCAAATTATCTAGGAGTAATTCCCAACTCTGAGTTTTATTTAACTCAGCCAATGATACAAAAGAATATAAGAGAATTAGGAATTTCACATTAGGGTGTAGATGTGTTCATAATTAGTATTTATGAGTCAGCTATATTGGATAGATAATGTCCATTTATTACCCCAATAAATCTCATGAAACATATGCCACTATTAACCCCACCCCCATTTTTTTAGAAAAGCAAATTAATCTTTAGGATTTAATTACCATATCCAAAGCCACAAGTTAGATGCAGATCTTGGATTTGAATTCAGGGTCTCCTGAATTTGAATTGAATCTCTTGGATTTGAATTCAGGTCTTGCTTTGAATCTTTATGCTTTATATCCTCTCAGTTGCCTCGTCCACAGGTTTCTGCCCCTGATTGGCAAAGAGACTTTCAGCTACCCAGTGAGTTGCAGCTTGTCAACTAGAGTTTTTGCTGAGTAATGTGAAGCAAGTTCTCACTACTATTTCCAATGACATTGGAGGTAGACATTGGAAGTAGAACTTAATGAAAAGTCAGGTCTATAGGACTATTAAAAATAAATAGAATTGTACTAAATACATATATATCTATTTGCCCACTTAAAGAGTATACAGAAAAAAATCAAAAGCAGTTACCTGAATGGAGTGAACAAATTATTGTCTTAGGCTCATGAAAGACCTGCTTAATAATGATCTAAAATGAGTTGTAATGATCTCATAGGTACAGTGAAGCTGTACCTTCATTGGTAGTTATTTTCCATAGTCAGAGCTGAACATAAAAACTGTATTTGGTCTCAATTGCTCTTGAAAACCATTCATATAATAACAAATACATCCATACATATATACTACTTACTCTGTGCCAGATACTTTAGATAAAAGAGCGTTTAGTCCTCAGAACAATTGTATGCAGAAGACCAATTATTATCCTTGTTTTATAGGTGAGAAAACTGTTACAGAGAAATTGGGTCATTTGCTTAATGTCCTATTGTTATTCAGTGGTGATTCTGGGTGTTGAACTTAACTAGCGTGGCTGCAGAAACTGTGTTCTTAACCACTGTGCTCTCCTACCTGCTATCCATAGAATGCGCTATCCTTCCTTCAGTGGCTGACTTGGTTTGACAGTCATTGTATATAACTGTTTCTTTAAACACCAGAAGCACACTTATCATGGCAAGATGCTCACACCATGATGTGAGAACAGCTAATAAA
Source organism: Sturnira hondurensis (assembly GCF_014824575.4). Taxonomy (NCBI): domain Eukaryota; kingdom Metazoa; phylum Chordata; class Mammalia; order Chiroptera; family Phyllostomidae; genus Sturnira; species Sturnira hondurensis. Next base: position 4,878,761 of record NW_028083079.1, on the reverse strand, counting down.
CTATTGAGCATGCATGCATCAAATCCAGCATTGAGTAAATTTCCCAAATTAAACTCATTTTTTATATTTTCTGCATCTGTATTGGAGTCTGTCTCTATCTTTTTTCCCTCTCATCCTACTTTCTCAAAAAAGTGGGCATTTGAGTAAATTTAATGGGTTTAATTTTACTTATTTTTGCAGAGAACACTCATCAACCTCTTTATGCCACTACCACTGGAAGTCCCTCTAAGTAGAAAGTGTTTAGGATGCAACTCCACTCTGTTTTGTGAGTTATTCTCCTCTTAATGGAAACTTACAATAAACTAATTCCTAAATTCTTCATGAAACACCCCATTTCCCCCTCAGTATAAACACCCTGGCTTTATCTACGAATATGCATAGCTACCCTCCAGACTTGAGCTACTGACCCCCTCATCCCAACATGCAAATCAGGGAAGTCTGAATTAGTGAGTTTCCTGTACTCAGGTCTCCTGGATCAATTCTTCAAATACCTGAAGCACACGTGCCACTGAGGTAGGTGTAACGGTGATAAAACGAGTCCATACAACAATTCTTGCACTTAATAAGAGCTCAGAGTTACAAACATGAATTAATTAGAGAATTACAAAATACCTACATTTTATGATATTGAACTTGGTATGCATATAATTTATCAGAAAAGAAGGACATCACCAACAAAATTTTTCAGGAAATTCTTTTCAGAGGAGGCACAAAATGGAGCAAAGTAGAAACCAACTTTTTCTGAGTATCTACAATAATAATAGCGACAATAAATTTTACTGAGTACCTATATGATCTGCCAAGATTCCTGTTCATTCATTCAGAAATATTTTGTGCTGTGTACTGTGTGGACATTGGGGACCATGTCGTCAGCAAATATAGGACTCCTGCACTCTCAGAGCTCAGAATCTTGCGAGCCAATAATTATGTCATCACAGAAATACTTATTTAGTGGCAAGCTGGGATAGCTGCCATACAGGAAAAGTTGAAGTACATGAGCATGTAGAGTGCCCGTTGTGAGAAACTGAGGAAAATGTTCCTGGTGGAAGGGTCTGTGAACTGGTACCTCCAGGAAGAGTGTGGAATTAATGATTTGGAAGTGGAACAAAGTGAGCAGAGGAGAGGGGCTTGTTGAGACATTCCAGGAATAGACTGAAGAAGAGGGAACAGGTTCCCCACACAGAGGGTCAGGAAATTTGGTGCTCAGAGGGCAAAGGGGTGTATTGCAGAAGCTGAACAGAGAGATAGCCAGAGCCTGATTATCCAGCATCCTATGAGCTGTTAAGACTTTTTTTTTTTTTTTTTACTCTAGAGAAGTAGCAAGATCTTGAGGAGTTTTAAGCAGAGGAGTGACTTTTGCATTTTAAAAAGGTCTCTCTGGCTGCAGAGAGAGAACATAGTAAACGAGAGTTGAAGTGGGGACAGGGAGGCTGGGAAGAAGTGTGGCGGGGAAGAGCGAGGGGAGGGTATGGTGGCCCGAACAAGGTAGTGTCAAAGGAATTGAAGAGAAGTTGGTGGATTTCAGACATAAAATTAACATAATGAAGACTGATTGACTTGGGGATTGAGGAGAGGCTAAAGAAATGCAGAGCCAGTCACCTGGGATCCAAGTCTGGGGCTGCATACGATGTGACAAGGACTGCTGGAACCGGGGACTTGTTCTTAATTTAGACCTTCACTATATCTGGGCAATGAGCAGTGAGCATCGGGACTAAAGATACAGAAACTGGTTAGGAAATGAGGCCACTTCCCAAGTTCTGCAGTGGTATTTTGGATGCTGGACTTGGGGGACTTCGTGGGGACGGGGGTGTGTGTCTCTGTGTGACTTTGTGTGTAGGGGCGGGGCAGAGAGAGTTAACTTTTCTCTCCTGCCCCAGTTTCTATGAGCTGCTCTGTATTTTGTGTTCCTTGGCAAGAGGAAAGAAAACAGATTGTTCTTGCTCAGAACATTCAGCTGACTCAACCAACCCCCCTGCCCCACAAAAAAAGAAAGAAAAAGCCCTAAAACATAATTGCTCATGTGTACAGAGCACCTTATAGTTTACAAAGGGCTCTACATTACACTCCTAAAACTATAAACTCTGTCAGGCAAGCCTCTGACTATTAATTTTACTTCAATTTGAAAGACAAAAAGAAAATGTTCTGAGAGGTTAAATGATGGGCTTAAGCCTTACAATATCTTTGCTTCATTTAAACCTGACTTTAGTTCTCCTTTCATCAGTTAGACCAGGCTTGAGTCACCATGAAGAGGCCATGTGTAACATGAAGGACTGGGTATGGCCCTTCCACAGTCACAAAGCCCTTTCATACTGGGCACTCACTTGCATCATCACAAGACTCAAGTCATCCTCATTTCAGATGAGAAAATAGAGCACCCTAGATGTCCAAGGTCAAACAGCCAGCAAGTGGTAGAGTTGGAACGCAAACCCATTTCTTCTTCTGCTTTTTGCCTCTTCCTAGGACTCCTGTTATCTAAGTGGTATGAGACCTCATATTCAGAGAGAGAGAGAGAGAGAGATTCAAATCATTCAAATATGATGGGTGTTGATGCTCTAACAAATCTTGAGTTTTGGTTAAAGCTCTCAGCTGAATGAGGCTTGGTCTGCAGCAGTGAGGAGTGATTGGGATAAGAGCAGTTGTCATTTTGCATCTCCTGATTGGAAATCATTGGGATTCTGTCTCAAACCATAGAGCCTTGATTTAGCCAACTCAGACTTAACCAGGAACTCTCTGCTACCATGTCCAAAGGCATCAGGTCAATTGCCACTTCCAGCACACTGCTCTTCCCCGCCAACTGGCAGGCACTGACCACCCAGAGCCTGCTGGTTTCAAGATCCAGCCCTCCCTGAGACCTCAGGAAGAATCAAGTTGGGTTAGCTTCCCAGGTTAGGAAAAGTTGAAGAGATGGAGAAGGGGAAAGGTAGAGAACAATGCTAAAGAATTGCTTTTGGGTAATGGAATTAAGGTTTCTGAGGATATGCTGGGAAATGCATGCATGAAAATTTATTTCGTAACCCAGTGGAGCAGGGATAATGCCATTTGGCAGAGGAATAAATAGACTCAGTGAGGTTATACTGCTGGTCCAAGGTCGTGCATCTGGTGAGTGGCAAAGCTAGGATTCGATCTCCTGTTTCTCTGGTGCTAAGGCCATGCTCTTCTCACATTTCCACTCTTTTTCATATTTCATCATCCCCTCTATTCTTTTAAAGACTCTCTAATGGGAGTATTTCTGGTCTCATCTCTATATCTTCCTTAAGGCAAAGGTCAAGAACCACCTGCTCTTTACGTTCTCCCTTTCCTTTCAGGTAAAATTATAAGAATACAGTCCCAGATCTAAGAAAGACAGAGGCATTGGAAAAGAAACCCACAATCACTGAGCAGTGAATATTAGTTGTTTTTACATCACCTTGCTTGTGAATGCTGGAAATAGACTTCCGTTTATTATGTTAATGAATCCTCTGTGATTCTCCATTGCTTATGTATAATTAAGATGGCCTTTTAAAAGTACCTCTTGCTAGAGTTTGGGGGAAACTAAAGTGTTTGTTTGGGTTGGTAATAACTAATAACAGAAAATACAGCAACTGGTGCCAAAAGCACTGCAAGAAATGAGCTGCTGGGTAGCTCAGAGAAGATGCTGAGAGAGAATCCAAAGCACCGCAGGAGGCATGCAGGGTTCGGGAGAAGGGAGGTGATTGTCCTGTTCTCTTCCAGTCAGCCTATTATAAAGTATCCCCAGTGCCACATTTTGGGAAGAACATTGACAATTGGATTAGGTCCAAACAAGAGTTCCTAGATAACAAAAGGACTGGAATGATTCCTTACAGTGTTTGTTAAAATGAATGAGCTCCTCTGGGTGTCATTTTAAAAAATGAACACATTTAATGCAATTGGTATTTCTCAGCTGTATTGCTTTACTTGTTAGTTGTTTGTTTGTTTAAGGAGAATGATATGGAGTAATCACTCACGGACCACTTTGAAGATCTATGCATCAACTATGTGCCAATCACCTACTATGTGCCTGATGCAGTTGCAGATGCTTGGATGATCTCAAGGAACATGGGTCTTGGTTTCATGGAGCTCACATTCTAATTCGGTGGGATAACATAAGCAAGTAAACCAAGAGAACACAATTTCAGATTGTGATAAGAGATATAAAGAAAATATGAAAAAAATAATGAGGGTAAGGTGATAAACAATGATGGATATAAATAATCATTTGGTGCCAAAAAAAGTGATATTTAAGTTCTGAAGGACCAGAAGGAACCAGACCAGCAACAGATCTAAGGAAGGGCATGCTAGGCAAAGGCAACAACTCATGCAAATTTCCTGAAGCAAGAATCGCTTTGGAGTGTTCTGAGACTGGAAAGCAGTCTGGGGCGCCTATGGCCAAGGGAGTTAGGGGGAGAGTGATAGAAGATGAGGTAAGAGAGTAAGCACGGGTTAGACCATGTAAGGCCTGGTAATGAGAAAGGGTTTTATTCCAGGTACCATGGGAAGGAGGCTTTGGAGGGTTTTCTATTAGAGAGTAACATGATCTTTGTGTGTGTTACCTGCCATTGAGTCAGCTCTGACTCCTGGCGACCCTATGAGTGAGTGACATCCACAGTGTCTTGTCCTCAGCAGCCCTGCTCAGCTCCTGCATGTGGCTTCTTCTGTGGGGTCCATCCATCTCATATTCTGCTTCCTCATTTTCTGCTGCCTCCTGTTTTTCTCAGCCTTACTGTCTCTTCCAAAAAACTCGGCCTTCTCAGAATGTGCCCAACATAGGACAGCTTTGGCATTTTGTCATTTTTGCCTGCAGCGACGTTTCAGGCTTACTTTGCTCTAGGACCAATTCTTCATCTTTCTGGCAGTCCAGGGTATCCATAGAGCTCTGCTACAACACCTTATTTCACATGAATAGAGTTTATTTTTTCCTATCAGCCTTCTTCACTGTCCAACTTTCATATCCGTACATAGTAATTGGGAATACAAGAGTTTGAATGATCTTAGCCTTAATTTCTAATGACACATCTTTGCTCTTAATGATCTTTGTATTTATTACATTGCTGTCCTTCCAAGTCTCAGCCTTCCTTTAATCTCTGTGATTAAGACATCAAAGAATGACCTCTATGTAATAAGTAATATAGAACCTATCTGCAAAACTATATGCATAATTTAAAAACTGACTATTGTTTTAGAGGCTCCCGGCTCTCCCTAAATCCCATTCACATTTCTCCTCAATTTCATAGAATTCTAAGTCTCCTTCTAGTTCTCATACAAACATATTTGAGAGAATCAGGATCATTTAGCTAAAAGGCAATAATTAACAACAATCTTCGATAATCTCTGAGAAGAAGAGTCTGCATGGATCAAATGGGATGTGGCCTTTGAACTGAAGGCCCCCCGTTACTCACCCCTCCTGCCCCCCTACCCACCCCTGTTAGAGCATTATGATGTTGAGAGTTTACTGCTGGGTGGGAAGGCAAAAGTTCTGACAAGAACAAATGTTTTAGGGCACAGGGAGGGAGGATATACTGCGTGCAGTCAGGTCTTCACTTTCTCCCCATCTCTGCCATGAAACATTTCCAAATGCTTGCTTGCTATTTATTTGCAAATGTATTTATTTGAGATTGTAACATGTTCTATCCCCGCTTCCTGATTTATATTTAGATGAGGACTTGCCTCACCCACTGGCCTAAAAACATCTCCAAAGTAAAGATTACGTGTTCTTGTTTATCATATTAAACATAGTGCCTGTGTTATTGGCTGGATGTTGTCCACTCCCACAAAGTCATATGGTGAACTCCTAACTTCTAGTACTTCAAAATGTAATTGTATTTAGAGATAGAGTTTTTAAAGAAGTAATTAAAGTAAAATGAAGTCATGGATGGCCCTAATCCAGAATAACTGATGTCTTTGTAGGAAGAGGAGCTCAGGACACAGATACAAGCATTGCCCAGGGGAAAGACTGTGTGGTCAGAAAAGTGAGGGTGGCCATCTGCAAACCGAGGAAAGAGGCATCAGAAGAATTCAACCCTGCGGACACCTTTAATATTGAATTTCCAGCCTCCCAAACTGTGAAAAAACAGATTTCCATCATTGAAGCCATCCTGCCCATGGCAATTTTGTTGTGGCGGCCCTAGCACCTAACACAGCTGGCCGTAGTATATATGATTTTCAACCTCCCCTACTAAATTGTGAGCACTTCAAGGCCTGCAGCTGTTAAGCTTTGTGCTCAAGGTTCCCAGAACTAGGCTCAGCACCAAGTGAATAAATCTGAACATTCATAAAAATGGCAGGTCCAGAAAGCTTAAGCGAAATCCCCAGTTCACTACATATCAGCCTAAGTATCCTCTACTCCATTTTGGAGAAATCTTAGGGATGGTCATGAGTTCAAGGTTCAAGGTAACAGCCCCGAGGCTTCAGGATGCACTGAGGACAGTTACTGGAAGCTCAAATCCATTCACGGGGACAACTGATAAGGGGGCAATAGCCAGACTCATACACGCTGAAATGTGCGCACTTGATGGAGACTGCCCAGTCCCCAATATGGCAGATGGGGACACACTGCCCCTCTTTCTGCACCAGCCCTGTCCCTTCCCACCTACTTCCTAGCTTTCTCCAAAGGCAGGAAGAGTTGTTCATCTGATTGGTCAAGTCTGAGTCACTAATTGAGCTGCGATTCATAGTAGGATAACGGTGCTTTAAAAAGAGCAGGAACCAGACATTAGACTCTTTCTTGATTGCCCTTTACCCCTTCAAGAGACAGAAAGCATAAGTGACAGAGAACACCAGGATCCCCACTGGGAGCCGGCTATGTCTTTCTCCCCCAGGCCCCCTTGAGTGTGCCAGCCCAAGGCAGATGTAAGGAGCAGGAGGACATCGACTTAAGCTTTGAAGCTATACTATAGCCGCTCCAACACCGTTTGCTGCTTTGTGATTAGGGATTGGCACATACATTTGCACGAAGTGGGCATTTGATAATTATGTGCTCACTGCTCCTTGTTTATCTTTGAATGCGTGGGTTAGGGACCTATTTCATATTGCTACCCTATCACCTCCCAGCCCCCACCCCTCCCACCATCATCTGAGCTCCGTGACGTCTGCATGGAGACAGTTGGGCTGCACGTCTGTGGGCGGTTTAAGATCCTGTGAATTACGCAGATCCTGGCTCTTATATCATCAATTATTCTGGTCCTTCATGTGGGCCTGCGTGGGCTGCAGCGTGTGATTTCTGATTCTCGCCCTGCAGGGACTCTTAGCAGCCTGACCTTTTGAGTCACTTCTTCACTGAATTGCTTTTCTTAATTTGTAATGCCCCTCTGCCCCCACCTTTCTCTGCTCGACACCCAATTGGCTAGCACACCGATTCCTAACCCACACAGCTTGTATCTCAGGTCCCTTTTCTCTCTCAAGTGTGAAGTTCATGGCCTAAAATACAAATCAAGTGTGACTTTTCTCCCTTTAGTTTCCTAATCATTTTAAAGCACTAATTTATTTCCCCAAATAATGGGGACAGTGCAATATTCTAAAAGGGTAATGAAAAAAAGAAACACTTTTCTTGTTTTAAGCATTGGATTCACTTTCACTTTTAATAGAAAAAATATATATATATACATGCACAAAGAATAGTGTTCATAATAAAAATATAGTTACTGAAGATCAAACAAAAGAAAATAAGCTATGTAAATGCACATATAGCTATAGATGTGATCTTATTTCACAGTCTACTGGTGGAAATAGCCTCCTGAGGTCAGCTGCTCAGAAGCATTCGGTTCTCATTCTAATAAAGATTGGTGGCATTTGTGCAGGATGTGCTGCCAGGTCATTCCGCTGCTGTGGCGTCATGTCTACAGCTCCCTGAAGCCGGAATAATGTCACCTTCTCTAGAAGCTGGAATCTGGAAAGAGCAAGAGCAGCTCCCCGGGATGCCCTGGGTTCCTTCCTCCATATATGTGGGGGAATCACTCTGCCCTGCCAGTAGAGGGTGGCACGTGGGCTGGTTCATGCTTTACTTCCCTCGCCAATGCAAGTCTTTGCCAAAGCATGGCATTGAACATATGCATCCATATTTAGTTAAAATGGTCATTCTTTCTTTACCTGTATGTTTCTCTGTGGCAATGTGCAAATATCAAATAATAATAAAATATTTCATTCAAATACTGTTTATCTCCCAAGACCCCCTAAGGGCATCATACAGTGGAATCTGTGTTTAGAACTTGTCTACAAGGACCTTCTTGACTAATGCACTCTGGTAGCATTTTAATTTCCACATAGTTGGGACTTTCCTAGCTTATAGTTGATTTCTAATATAATTCCACTTGATTAGAGACTATACTCTATAAGACAGTCACCTTTTAAAATTTGTGGACACATACTTAATAGTGCAGCATATGGTCTATCTTGATGGACATTCATTGCACACTGGAAAAAATTTGCCCGCTCTGTAGTTTTTGGGGACAGTGTGGTATAATTGTCATTTAGGTCAATGTGGTTGACAGTGTTTTCAGAGTTACATCCTTACTGATTTTTTTGTGATCTACCAATTATTTTTTAGTGTTTTTTAACCTTATTTGTCAATTACACTTTCCATTTAATAGTACTTTGTATTAGTTTCGAGTGTACAGCAAAGCAGGTAGACAATCATATAGTTTACGAAATGTAGTTATCTACCGATGATTGAAAAGCAGTATTAATATCTTCAATTATGATGGTGGCTATCTCCCTCTTTGTTTAAAAGAAAATTCTGTCAGTTTTGCTTCATGTATTTTAAAATCTTCAAGGTGAATGTGGATTTTTCTCTTTTCCCCTTTAATCCAGCCAGTTTTGCTTCGGGTATTTTGAAGCTCTTTAGCTGGGCATATATACATTTAAGATTACTGTGTTTTCCTAGTGAGTTGCCCATTTTTCAGTGTTAACTGTTGCTCTTTATCTCTGGCTATCCCCCCTGCTTACAACTGGAAATCACCTCACTACTAGGTAAGGATCAGCAATGAGTGCTAAAACCGATAAATGGAAGTTTGATGAGAAACATGATATTTACCCATTCTCAAAGAATCTCCCAATGAGATACTTGTTAATGACAAATACAAAAATAGTAACTTTACAGGAGAAACCTGGCAGACACCATCATTACTGAGTGACAAGTTAATTAGCAGAAATCAGACAGACATCATTTTTTCCCCTAACATTTTGCAGAAAAAAGGACACAATATCACTCCCAAATTACTCCTGCTCAAAATGTATAATCTGAGCCAGATCATGAGGGAATATTAGACAGGGCCAAGGTGAGGAACATTCTACAAAAAAAAACAACCCTGTGATTTTCCAAAACCCTCAAGGTCATGGAGGACAGAGACTGAATAAGCATCCCACATTAAAGACAGCAAAGGGACATAACTAAGTGCAACATTTAATCTTGGAATAAATTCTGATCTCAAAAAATATTTTGCTATTAAAGAGACTTTAGTGGGATAGTTGGAAAAATTAAATAGCACCTCTAGATTGTGTCATAATATGGTACCAATGGTAATTTCTGATTTTGAGTATTGTATTCAGATTTATGTGACAGATTACCCTGGTTTCTGGGGAAAATACACAACTAGATTCGCAGGCTTGGGTGTGTGTACAGATCTCAACACAGGTGAAGAGACAAAGGAAGAGGGGTTGGGGAGGAAGAGAAGGAGAGGTGCGGAGAGAGAATACTGTTGAGAAATGTGGCAAAATATCAACATTTGGAGAATCTGGGTGAAGACCATATACAGATTCTTTATTTTACATTTTTATGTACATGTGAAATAATTTTAAGGTACAAAAGCACAATCCTGTCTCAAAGTCTATTTTTTCTGTCTGATAGTATAGGCACTTCAGCTTTCTTCATCCTAATGTTTGTATGACATTTCCCTGCATTCTTAAACCTCCAAACTCTTTGCAGCTTCATGTTTAAAATACCATACAATTGCACCATGCCTTGCTTTTTTATTTAATGTGACAATCTCATCCTTTTAATTGTAATGCTGAGTTCATTTTAGATCTAGTATTAGTATTATTCATATAGTTGGATTTAGGACTTCAATTTTTATTGCCTTTTCGTTTTTTTCTTTCATGCATTCATAAGCATTCCAGATTTTGTGGGGCTGCCATGTTAAGGAGTCCAGGAACTTCTCCATCTCCTGACCATCTTACCCACTCTGGTGCAAAGGCTTTGAGTCCCCGTTGAGTGGTCTAGCCACAGATCTACTAAATTAGGATCACTGTGGTGGGTCCCCGGGGAATCTCTGTTTCTTTCAAAGCTTCCTACCTACCCTTCCCGCTCCGCCAGCACGGTTCTGCAATATCCTGGAAACACAAGTCAGGAGGCACTCTGTGGGACACTGAGGGCACATTATCCTTAAGACCATATTACTGTGAAAGGAAGCAGTTCTAAGTAAGGCAGTAATCAGCAGCCACCTTGTTTTACTGATGGGTACATGGAGAATGAAAAGGGAAAGTGCCTATGTCATCCTATCCATGTATTATGCTAAGTGAAATAAGCCAGGTGGTGAAAGACAAATACCATATGATCTCACCTATAAGTGGAACCGAATCAACAAAACAAACAAGTGAGCAAAATATAACCAGAGATGTGGAAATAAAGAACACACTGACAGTGGTGGGTGGGGGGTGGGGAGTAACAGAAGAAAGAAGGGGAAGGGTTAAGTCAAGGAACATGTATAAAGTACCCACAGACAAAGACAACGGGACGGTGGGGGGAGGATTGAATGTGGGGGGGGGGTGGGTAGGTCAAGGGAGACTAATGGCGGAGGGATGTAATTGAACAACAGTAAAAAAAAAAAAAAAAAGGAGCGAGTGTCTTAATCCTAGCCATCCCGATACCCAATGGAGAGGTCAGGTCAAAAGCGTGTCGCCTGACTTCACAGCTGGCGCTCTGGCTGACATACTTATCAAGTGATTGCTTCAGTTGACTTAGACACTAGGCCTCTCTTATCTGCTTCAGACTCTATTCTGACAAGTGATCTCTCTTGATTTTTGTCTTTTATGAGAGTCATTATTATCTCAGTTTGTCTCTCTTTAAAATTGGTGCAATCCTGACCTTAAAGAATTAGAATGCTGGGCGGTTTAATTAATGTCGGTGGAGTCCTCAGATGCTTCTACATAAAAGACTGTCCTGAGGGAAAGTGCTACTGTTATTACAGTTTACCAGTCCCCAGGCTCTGGTCACCTGCTGGCCTTGCGTTATGACATTGGAAAGAAAAACGGCAGAAAAGCAAGCACATGAGACAAAAAATGTAGACATGTTTATGAGCTTATTCTGTTTATAGCAAGAGTCTGATAGGTGACTTCCACTGTCTTCATTCTACAGATGTGATTGAAGCCCACAGAGATACTTGAGGTCACATCGACATCAAGGGTAAGGACGTGCTATGCCCAGTGTTCTCTTGCCACATGACAGCGACCCATATGTCTGCAGGGTGACAACATGTGTGGGACTCATGGTCACATGTGTTGTTTTGTTTTGAATCCCAACATACGATAGAAACTGTTGAGAATTTTAAGAGAGTAAACAGTGAGTCATTTTAACATCTCACTGTTAATTTTATTCTTTTACTCTTGCAACAATTATGAAGAATAAAAGAGTGGCCATTATAATTCCCAATTTATTGACATGAAAACTGAGGTCCAGAGAGCATTAACACCAAGAGAGTAGCAAATTAACATTATTTATATAGAGGTCGAATGCTTCCTGGGGGTTTGAAGATATTCTGCATCCCTGTTTTACCCCCAATCCTATTATAACCTTAAAGCGGGATTCCTTAAAGATGGGCGGGGCATAAATGCACTAACAAGCTCTCTTCTGTATCCCCAAGGCTGGAAGCCGTCACCTTCCACCTGAAGGAAGAGAGGCTCTGGCAGGTAAATGATTTCTCTCATAACAGTCATGGGAGCTCCCAGGTGGGACAGTTTCTGCTGGAGATAGTCAACACTCAGTTTCCCTGATCTTTTGCTCAGTCCTCGGCGGCAGTAACGGGGCATCTGCTGGGGTGAACAATGGCTACCCTCCCTGTGCCCCTCATGATCAGGGATGGCCCCTGGGGTCCTGAGAGGGCAGGGTCCTCAGGGTGGGCCCACTTGAGCCTGAGACATGGTGAGTTTCTCTGGGATTCTATCCTGCTTTCTTTCCATCCTGATTTATTTCCTAGCTAGTGACTCTCTGGACTTGGTGATGTATGATGCTCTGTCAGGGACAAAAAAAATTGAACTTTGACTAATTAAATAGAACCTCTTCATGCAGTGAAAGGTTCTGCAAACAAATGTAACTCACATAGAATTATGTTGGCAGGAGAGTCCCCTGGAAAAAGCTTCTAAAGACAAGGGACTACAGGGAGGGATACCTAGTGCAGGTGAGGAGGGAGATCAAAACGGGCAGAGGAAGAAGAGAGTGACACATGTATACTTAGAAAGATAAAGAGACCCATACAGAGAAACACACTTAGCTTGAGATAGAGACTCAAGGACAAAAGTCTAAAAGGCAGAGATCAGGACAAACTCTGACATATATAAGGGCGCATTTGGCTATTTGAGTGAGTAGACTTATATAGGTATTCAATAATATTCTGCAGACATTTTGAGTGTAATACTTATCTTAAATAAAGCTATCTGTCATGTGTCTGTTTATTCAAAAAAATGTATGCATTGAGTACCTTCTCTGTGTCAGGTTCTGCGCTACAACCTGGGGATGCAAAAAGCAAAACCTCCTTGCGGAAATCTCATTGGAGAGAAATTCATTAAATGGGAAGCATAGAAATAAATATCCAATTTTGATATTGCAGTTACAGTGATGGATAACTCTACAGTTGCTGAAAGGCATGTTTAACAGCTAAATTATTTTCAAGTGTGATATAAGTGGCAAGGAATAACAGAAGCAGAAAAATCTATTTTTCTCTTCATACAGTTTCAAGGTTCAGAGAAATGGAGGGGTTTGAATAAGCTTACAGAGGAAAAGGTATCCAGAACTGATACCCATCATCTAAGTGGGATTTCAACAAAAGACACACCTTAATTTAGAAATCAAACAGCTGTGGAATAGTTCAGACCTGTAGTGAAGTATAGAAATTGGTACACTGGCCATCCATGTGCCCACCGCCGACCGCCACCTTTAGTAACTCTAAATTTCAACCACTTAGAAGGACAAAGAGCAACTGAGGGCTTTCCCCATCAGGTACCCTACAGGTACCCTTTGATCTTCTTGACACTCTCAGTATGCAAATTTCACACCCTTTGAATAGATGACATAACTAAGATTCAAAAGATGAGGGCACTTTCCCAAGTGTGAAAAGCCAATACCTGGCATAGTCGCAAATCTCCACCCATGATTACCTGATTCCATGCTCCTTCGGCTATGATAGGACTCAAGGGCAAAAGGCAGAGAAAGGGTCAAGACTTTCTAACATTCAGATGTTTGGACATAGGACCCTAGAATACCGCCACCTCCTCTTCTATCTCCCTCTTATCTTCTCTTTATTGGCTGTGTGGTTAGGAGATTATTTTTGTTCCTTAAGGATTATTCACATGTTCACTCCCACCTCATCTCAGGTCTCAGGAATGTTGGCAGGAGAAGGAGCACACCTGTTCCACCTTCTCCACATCTTCCCCTCCTGCTCACATCAGCATCGGAAGCTGTCACACTTTGTTAGCTCATTGCTGTGATCCCTGACGGAAGGCAATATGCTGCTAATGCACAGATGTTGCTATGGTGAGCATGATGTCATAAGGTGACGCTCCTTGTTTGGGGTGAGCACAATGATGAATTCTGTGTAAGATATTAACTTCACAAACAATGTGGAATGCTAGATGTTATAGTACAAAGGAACCCAATATGAGTTCATTTCTTCCTTCTTCATAATCCAGTTGGACACTACAACCTCCATAAGGTCTTTCACTGCTCAAAGATTTTATGGTGATAGGAAAAGATGAATAACTACTTTTCTCAGAAGGAAGCAGCATGGTTGGCCTAAGATTGCAAGGGTTCTGAGGTGAACAGGACCCTCAGTTGAAAAGGAGGCTGGTCTTCTGGAAAAATTGTGAAGATCTCTGCTCACTTCCATTGAGTAGCTGGAAGGCCCCCTTTTCTCCTAACCTCAGTCACAGCATCTGTTAAATAGGAACGGAAGCTTGGAGCTTTCTCTAAAGACTGAATGAGAAAACATGTTCAAAGCACTTGGCACATAGTGGTTCCACTTAAATATTATTTTCTTAGCTTTAAGTACTTGCATGGATTTGTCATTTCACAGCATGAACTCATGCAAGTCATTCTCTTTCTTTTAGGCATAATCATTTTATTGTCATTTATAAAAATGAATATAAAAGATATATGGAAACAGATGAAAAAGAGATGAAAACATGATCTTATTAAAACCTTTCTTTTTATGATTTAATGTTTGCGTATTTTTTCCATTACCATTTAGCCCCCTTTTACCTTCCTCCCCCCAGCAATCACCTCACTGTTGTCTAAGTCCATGAGTCCTTTTTCCCTTTTGTTCAGTACCTCCACCTCCCTTTCCCCCCATCACTGGCTATAGAGTCCAGGATCTAGACTCTAGAACAAATTGTTTCGCAAAAAGAACAGATGTGCACGTATGTATTACTCCTTTAACTGTGTGATCAAATTCAATTCTTGCCAAATATGACAATTGATATATGATGCAAGATACTTAAGCCTTTCTCAGTGAGCATTGGCCAGTGGGGTTATGACCATGGAAGGTGGCCTGGGGCTTCACACTAACTGGCATGGGTAATTGGATTAAAGATATTGAACTTGAAGGTAGAGAAGTCACAGGGAGAAGTATGATAGTCATTTTCAACTCTGCGTAGTATTTTGTGTCTAAAGGGAGACTTGCTTGAGTTGGCCCTAAAGTCAGGAAAAGGGACGTTGGCTGACAGTTAAAGCACATGGACTTTAGGTAACATTTTCATATGATGACAGCAGGTGAGAGTGAGACCTTCAAAAGGCTGAATTCTCCATTCCTGGAAATGTCATTTCCAAGGATAAGGTACACGTTGGGGAGCTGGGGTACATAGGGGGTCTAATGTATGAGATGAAGGTGTGTGCTGTCAGGAAGAGGGGTTAAGAAGCAGGTGGCTAGGCATTCCCAGGATCAATAGTCAGTTTTCAGAACTTAGAGGGACATTTTTCTATAGGTAGATAGCTTGTATTTGTCCCAGAGAACAAAGTTGAAAATTGATACACACACCAAAAAGTCTGCAGAGAAAATGTATGAATGCTAAATTTCCTTTTTCCCCCTCCAAGTTCAATTCAGCTGCTGAAGTTTTTATATTTTGTGGGCATCTTTAAGAAATGGTATATCAGGTTGACTATGAGAGACATTTATAAATAATGTAGGAGATGGGGTAGCAGCTGGATATTGAAAAAAGGAAAAAATTAGTTTGTTTTTGATTAAAACTGGTTCTACATGAATTCACTAACTGGTCATGATCATATAAAACTTTGCTGATACACTCAGAGTCTCATGGTGATATTGGGGGCTACATAGGAGATATATAAACAAAATAAAATCAATATAAAAATATCACAAGTATCTTACTCTAACATGATGAGCCTTAGAGAAGGTGTTCAGAGTATAGTATTGGCCAAATATGTTTCAATGGGAATTCCATGCCTCATCAGTAACAGATTTACTCATCTATGAAATGCTCTAATGTATTTTTAAAATTTTATGGGTCGTTGTCACACATATACACACAAAGCACACCATTAAGCTGAGCATCTTGAGATATAAACTAGGAAGACACTGGTGAACAAGTAAAAAATAAATATTGCAGGGTACTAAAAGCTCTTTTGTAGCCATCCAATTTGGGGGGTAAGTCAGCCTTTTAGCCTATGTCTCTAGTAGGTGAACACATCAGTTACAAAGCTCTGAACTTTAGTCAGGCTGATACCAATCCAGTGCATGCCAGGTATACAACCTCGGGCCAACTATTCCCTTTTCTGGGCCTTGGTTTCCTTTTCTGGACATGGCCGTCAGCATCGAGTAGGCATCACAGAACAGGGCTACCAACTCTAGGACCAAGGCTCACAACTCTGTAGTCCATGACCACTCTTGCTGGTTCTCTGATCTCTTGGAGTCTTTCAAGATTTCTGACTCCTGCTCTGTCCTTCTGCTTTTGCTAAAGTTGCAAGGTACTAAGGCCAGATTGTTTATTCTGCCTATTTCTCGTCAGTCTGCCTTCATTCAACAAATAGTTCCCAAGCATGGGGTTAGACTGACAAACTTTTCCTGGGAAAGGCAGGATAGTAAATGTTTTAGGCTTGAGAGTTGCAGGGAATCTGTTAGTAACCGCTTGACTCTGTCATTGCAAAGGCATCCACAGATGATATATACACCAGTGACACTGCCTGTGTTCAAATAAAATTTTATTTTCAGAAACAGTGGAGGACCAGATTTGGCCCCTGAGCCTTAATTTAAAGACATCTAAACTAGATGCTGGGCATTAAAAAATGAATACAATCTGGTATTTGATATAGACTTCAACACTCTCTAGCCCATGCATTTTTGTAGTGTATACAGTTGATTTTATGCTACAGCGGAAAAGCTGACCAAGACCTTATGGCCCACAAAGCCTAAAGTATTTACTATTCTCTTCCTTGTAAGAAGTGTGCAGATCCCTGGTTTCTAATAATAAAAGGGTTATTATTAAATAATAATTAAGAACAAGGAATTAGGAATGAGACATATTTTTACTAGATCCAAATCTAGTAAAAATGCCATTGGTAAGAAAAATAAACAAGTGTCAACCATGTGATAAGCATTTACTAATAATTTTTGAAAATTGCATTTAATGTGCTAATCACAGCAATTATGTAACATAATTATTGTTGTACTCAATTTACAAACTCAGAAGTAGTTTACCTAAGCCATACACCTATTAGAATATAAGAATTCAAACCCAGCTCCATGCATCTCCAAAGCTCAGGCCTAATTAATCTGGATTATGAAGGATGAATAGGGAATTTGCTAAATTGAGGGAGGAGCAGAGAAAACACCTCCTGTAGATGCAGAGAAGCATGAAACATGTTCAAGGAACAGGGAGAAGCATCGAGAAGCAGGAGGAAGCTGGACCAGAAAAGACAACAGGCCTGGCTTACAAAGAGGCTTGAATGCTGGGGGAGAGTCTGTGTTTGCCAGGGCTGGTTGGTGTGGATAAGCTACTTAGCTATGCTGGAGAGTATTAAACCCCTGGGACATGGGTTTCTCTCACTTATTAAACTTTTCTTGTGGCATTATGGTGCCCTCCAAGATATCAGCAAAGACTTGTTAGGGCACAGGCGTCGCTAGCTTATTGTTTGATCCTTTACTGGGGCAAACAGCACCCCTTCCTACTTGGAATGCTGCTCGCATGCACTTATTCACCTCTGGCGCTTATTCCGAGAAATTAAACAGCCAGAATATTAGTCTTTGAGGCTGACTATGGAACTGGAGGCTGGGCTCATTTTAGAGATGCCAGGAGAAGTTATTCTAAAGTAAGAAATGCGGTGGGACTCTGACTTTAAGGGCAATGCTGAGTGTTTCAAAATGCCCCCGCTCTGAGCTCCTGGTCAGGATCCAGAGCATTGGCCTCAGACATGACCAGTCTCCGTCTTTCACGCTCTCTGGAAAAGAAGGCGAGGGCCCAACAAGAGAATGGTCTTCCCTGGGTCCTAGAATTGGTTGAATAACTGGTTCGGTGGCAGGGAAGCCATGCAATCTGGGTTCCAAATGAGACTGACTGGTCAAATGAACTGCATAGAGTTGATGGATCATTTGCCTGCACAGATAACAACTGCTCCAAGATGCTGGCATTACAAAGCGAAGATGCGGACTCCTCTGAAAATCATGATTTATAAAAGGATTGGCCACTTCTAGAGAGGTTGTTTAACATTTAGGGTGAGGAGGAAAGACAGATCTCAACTCAAAATATGGAAATACCTTCTGTGAATTAGAAATGACAGTGGAATAATCTGAGACATATGGTCCCCAAGTGCTTACTTGTCACTTTTCTGAAGTTTTCTGTTTCACGGCAAAATTCCATACACACTTTGCATTAAATCCAACAATGAGTCCCTTTTTGTTTTAAGATAGCCCTTGCAATATTTACTATCCTGTAAATTTGGTCCTTGGCACACCCCTGGAAGTATAGCCACACTAATCTGAGAAGCAGCAACTCATATTATATAATATTTAAGATCATAACATCTCAGAGTTGAAACAGGTTCTTGGAATAACCCTTTCTGATTACTACCCCGTGTAGATAGTTTAGTACAGGGTAATTTAAGGCCATCTGATGTCCCTTCTAATTCTGAGAATCTATGCACCGAGACTTCAGTTGAACTTGACACAAATGCGTTAGCAATGAGCTGTTGTTTTCACCTCTGTTGCAGTAATTGTGGTAGAATTTCAAATATTTTAGGCAGCTAGCAGGTGTGTATGTGTGTGTGCACACACACATGAGTGTGACTCTCATAGTGACTGTCATGAACCGAGAAGCTTATTAAAAATGTGTGAACTTGAACAGAGTTGAGTCACATGCTAGGAAGAGAGAGGGCTTCATGGATTCCAAGGCTAAATTTCAAACCGAAAGAACAGTCCCCAGGCAATATTTGTTCCTTTACTTCTTGGCTCCAGGAAGCCCCTGAGACACAGGAAACTCTGGAACTCAGCTCTGAAAAGCTGAGAGTCTACGTTTCTCCTCAGACATATGTGCTTCTCCTGCACCCCAGACACAGCAGATGGCCAGCTCTTTGCACGCAAACCAACTCTGCAGAAAAGCCCTGGGCATAGCAGGGGAGACAGAACATCTCCACCAGTTATTCTCCTTGAATTGAAGAACAGGTTCCTCTTCCCTCTTTTCACTGACAAAAATAGAATTGACTGGACTCTCGAGATGCCCTCTAATCCCAGACTTACCAGTTGGTAGCTGATATTGTTCCAAGTTCCTTCATGAAAGTGTCCCTTCCCCAGCACCACAAGAAATCTGCAGATTAAAGACACAGAGCCAATTATTTATTTTTCCCCTGGGGAGAAGGATGATGTTGGGAGGTGCTGAATTTCAGGTTTTTATCTAGTCCAGGCAATGGGAACATCCACGAGGCCACTGGGCTTGTTCACAGTCCAGCTCCCCAGAGAACCACCCACAGTCTCTGGGCAGCTCGCAGCCTGTCCTAAGCCATCAACGTGCTGGAGAAAATCTGCACTACCCCTACACCGGGGAAAGGTATTAGTGGGAACTATGTTCCATATGCCGAATACACACATGAAACACAACTCTATTTATAAAATCTTTATCCTGCTTTTCTCCCCAAGATGTTCTACTTCTCAAACGGAGCAGATGGGTGTCTTGTTTCCCCCTGGCAGCTCTGGAGCCCTCCCTGGGGAATTTCAAGATATCTGTAGATATGTGGGATCCTTGTTACATGAGTGCTCATTACTTGAATCTGGAGAGTTGTGGCTGTCCGAAAAGTTCTCCACTACAAGAAAACATTTTTAAAAAGATTAGTGGTAGAAAAAAAAACACGTCTCAGTCAAGGTATTCACCCTGTTCCTCCCCACGTTGTTGAGATGCTTTGTGTTGTTGTTTAGGCTATCACTGACTTTATAAAATATTCCAAGCAGCCACATCGTATTGAGAATACAGGGCGCATTACCTGCAGGATGAAACTGCAGGCCTGGGAAAGCTACATTGTATCATGAAGTTGATGGAAGAGATGCTGAGGTTCTCTGGGATCACGTTCAGAGCCATTGGCAAATGAGGATTAGGCGGAGTTAGACCAATTAACAATTGAAAAAGAGAAAACCAACAAGGACTATGATTAGAAACTTCAAAAGGGAAATATTTGAATATCAAAGGATTAGGAGAAGCCTGGCGGGGGGAGGGGGATGATGAATCTCTCAAATATTTTTACAAAAATTACCTTCCTCCTAATCATGATAGGAAAGTTAAACGCAAAGTGAAAGATTGCATTTCATTTGATCATACAATTTTGTCAGAAAAATGTCTTAAAAAATCAAGACTCATTTTCTGATCACTTTATGGATTAGCATGCAGTTAAATTTATCAAGTAAATTCCGACTATATAAGCTAAAATAAACTTATGTTCATGCATTTTAGTTTCATGAGCCAAACTTCTTGCATGCTTTTCCCTGGCATTGTGTTTCTATTTGAGGGTAGATTCACTTTTGAACGGACTGGTTTTCTGAGAAGGATATTGCGTGGTATTTAAGGTAGTTAAAATTGTGTGCAGAAGGTGCAGAATCTGGAGCCAGAATGCCTGGGTTTGGAGTCCAGTTTCTGGTGCTCATCACAGAGCACGGGAAGGTTATTTGACCTTCCCGTGTGAAGGGTTCTTCACCTAGAAAATAGAATGAATAGGAGTCCTGTTTGGGCAGAGGATGGGAGGCGAGGCAGTGGGCATCAAAGTGAGAGGCATGTTAGTCCATCCTTTGTGATTGGGTCTGTTCCACTTTTTCCCTGGGTGCAGGGTCTATGCTTTCTAAGCAGGGACAGTTAATTTAATTCCTGTCCAGACTGCCTCCTGGAAAAAGAGATATCCTCCTTTTCTAGTTATCTCCTTTTTTTTTTTTTGGCTCAGCCATCTTTGACTATTTCTATTGAGGTACAAGGTTAGGCAGTCCTTTCCTATGACCCCTATACAATTAGTGAGTATCTCTAGAGCTTCTCCAGTTTAATCCTTTCGTTTCCTTCCCTCCTCAGTCTGTTTCAACGATCCATGTCTGGCTGAACTATGAGGAAAAAATCTCACTTATCTTTGCATCTCTAGTACCTGGCACAGAAGACCCCTAATTATTATCAAGGAGTGAATGGCAGGCTCTGCAGCAAAGAGGAACTTTTGTGACAGGCACTAGCCAGGTTGGCCATGGACTGGCCCTAGAGCTTTGAAGAGTTTGTTTCTCTCTGAGCCTCATTTTCTAGGAATTGTGGAGTGGAGGAGTTGAATTTGTGGAACCCTTTAGGCTCTTTCAGCTATGATTCCCTGTAGTTTGATGATACTCATAAACTGGTAGGAGTTACACTCATTTTTTTTTCTGAAATTGTAAAAGGAATTTGTCCTGAAGTCATGGTGAGGGCTCATTTTTTTCTGCTCCATTTTCGCCCCTTGATGAATATTTGGGGCTGACAGTGTCTCTCCATTTAGATCAGCCTGATGCTGTCCATTCCCCTTGTAGTGCTTCAGCTAAGGTTTCTGGGGTCATGAGTCCTGATTTAAAGGCTTGGTCCTCTGGCTGTGCATTCTAATTATTACCATCACCGTCTCTGGTACCCTTTGTGTGAGCTATCACATGCCAGACGATCCACTAATACTTTTCGTACATCATATCATGTAATCCTTGCACAAACTCAGTGGGAAAGAAATCATTGTCCCTCTTCTATGATTGAGACCATTGAAACTGGGAAAAATTAGAAAAGGCCCTGAAAGTCTCTGTGATAATAAAGTACAGAAATCCAAGCCCTGGTCTTTCTGGCTTTACAACCCAGGGTCTTCTCACCACATTCCACAGCATCCTGAGTTGCATCTACACTTACTCGATTGTGCACATTGTCTGGCAACACTATGTGGTGTGAGCACCTCGTCTTCTAGGTCACCAACTGTTCATCTCCTACACTTGTGTGTGTTGTGAGTGGAGGTGGGTGCATGTTGAGTTAATGTCTAAGTCTCCTAAAGGTCTGTAAATTTGCAAGACAGTAAATCTAAGAGAGGCAGAATGGTGTGGCCACTGAAACGATGAGCTCTGACTCATTTTAGGAGGACAGCATTGACCTAATCTCAAAACCAGGAATAGACACTACAAAGAAAGAAAATTATAGGCCAATATTCCTAATGAACACAGAGGCAAAAATACTCAACAAAATATCAGCAAACTAAATTCAGCAATACATTAAAAAGACCGTATACCACGATCAAGTGGGATTCATTCCTGAGTTACAAGGCTGGCTGCATGTGATACACTATATTTTTAAAAAATGAAGGATGAAAAATGATCATATTAGTAGATGCAGAAAAACCTTTTAGTGCTGATAGATCCAGCACTCACTTATGACAAAAACTCAGCAAAGTGGAAATAGAGAAAACGTGTTTCAACATAATAAAGTCCATATATGACAAATCCACAGCTAACATCATACTCAACTGGGGAAAAGCTGAAAGTGTTTCTTTTAAGAGTAGGAATAAGACAGGGATGTATGCTTTTACCATTTTTATTCAGTGTAGTACTGGAAGTTCTAGCCAAAGTAATTAGACAAGTAGAAGAAACAAAAGGCAACTAAAAAAGAAAGGAAGAAGTAAAACTGTTAATATTTGCAGATGATATGATACTGTATATAGAAAACCTAAAAGATTTCACCAAAAAACTACTAGATCTGTAAATAAATTCAGTGAAATAGCAAATTACAAACTTAATGTTCAAAAATTGCATTTCAAAACACTGATAATAATCAATCAGAAGGGTAACAAAAAAAATCTATTTGTAATTGCATTCAAAAGAAAACCTCAGAATAACTTAACCAAAGGCTAAAATATATGCACTGAAAAATTGTAAGACACTGAAAAAAAAAAAAGAAATTGAAGGAGATACAAATAAATGGAAAGATATACCATGTTTATAGATAGAAAACATTAACATTATTAAAATGTCCATACTACCCCCCAAAATCTATAGATCCAATGTAATTTCTCTCAAAATGCAATTGGTGTATTTCACAGAACTAGAACAAATCATCCAAAAATTTATATGGAACAGCAAAGACCCCAAATAGCCACAGCAATTTTGAGATAGAAGGACACAGTTGGAAATATCTTGGTAGTTGTTATCAAACTATACTACAAGACCGTAGTAATCAAAAATGGCATGGTACTGGCATAAAAACAGACATACAGATCAATGGAACAGAATAGAGTCCAGAAATAAACCCTCACATATATGGTCAATTAGTATTTGTCAGTGAAGTCCAGAACATACAATGAGGAAAATACAGTCTATTTAATGAATACTATTGGGGAAATTGGACAGATATATGCAAAAATAATACTAGACGACCTTCCTACACCATATATAAGAATAAACTTGAAACTGATTATAGATGCAAATGTAAGACTCAAAATCATAAAACTCCTAGAAGAAAACATAGGCAGTATGATCTCAGACATTTCTCTTAGCAATATATTTTTCTGGTATATCACTTCGGGCAAGGGAAACAAAAGAAAAAATAAACAAATGAGACCACCTCAAACTAAAATGTTTTTGCAGAGCAAATGAAGCCATCAACAACAACAAAAAAGGGACAGCCTACTGAATGCAAGAATATATTTGCCAATGATACACTTCTTAAGGAGTTAATATCCAAAATTTATAAAGAACTCATACAACTCAACACCAGAAAAAAATCTAATTAAAAAACAGGCAGGGGACCTGAATAGACACTTCACCAAAGAGGACATACAGATGACATACAGAGGACAAAAGAAAAAATAAACAAATGAGACCACCTCAAACTAAAATGTTTTTGCAGAGCAAATGAAGCCATTAACAACAACAAAAAAGGGACAGCCTACTGAATGCAAGAATATATTTGCCAATGATACACTTCTTAAGGAGTTAATATCCAAAATTTATAAAGAACTCATACAACTCAACACCAGAAAAAAATCTAATTAAAAAACAGGCAGAAGACCTGAATAGACACTTCACCAAAGAGGACATACAGATGGCCAGTAGATTTATGAAAAGACACTCAATGTACTAACTATCATAGAAACACACATTAAAACAACAATGAGACATCACTTCACACATGTCAAACTGGCTGTCATCAATAAATCCACAAACAACAAGCGCTGGTGAAGCTGTGGAGAACAGAAATCTTTGTGCACTTTTGGTAGGAATGAAGTTTGGTTCAGCTACTCTGGAAACCAGTTTGGAGTTTCCTTCTGGGAATATATCCAAAGAAACCAAAAAGAATTCAAAAGAATATATGCACTCCTTATTCATTGCAGTGTTGCCAAGATATGGAAGCAACCCAAATACCCATCAGTAAACAAGTGGATAAAAGAGTGGAGATGCTCATATACAATGAAATGTTACTCTGCCACATAAAAGAATCAAATTCTGCCATGTGCAACAACATGGATGGACCTAGAGGGTATTACGATGAGTAAATAAGTCAGTCAGAGAAAGAAAATGCTCTATGATTTCACTTCTCAGTGTTTTCTCAAGAGAGTAAGTAAACAAACAAAATTGAAACAGCCGTTTAGACACAGAGAGGAGACTGGTGGTTGCCATAGGGAAGGAGGGGTGGGAATGGGGTGAAAAAAGCAAAAGGATTAAAAAATAAAATTGGTAGTTGCAAAATTGTCATGGGGATGTAAAGTACAGCATAAGGAATATAATCAATAATTATTATAAAAACTATGTGCGGTACCAGGTGAGTATGGAAAATATCTGGGGGAACACTTTGTGGAGCATGTGATTGTTTAACCACTGTGCTGAACACTTGAAACTAATCTAAAAGAATATTAACTGTAAACTGTAAATGAAAAGTAAAGTCAAAATAATACAAATAATAATTAAGAAAAAAGAAAGTATGAGCTTTGAACTGCCTGCTTTAAAGTCTACTTTTGGAGCTTACTAGCTGTGTGGTTTTAAGCAAGTTACTTAAATTTTTGATGCCTCCGTTTTCTCATCTGTGAAACACGAAAGAATGATATTTCCTACCTCACACCATTGTTGTAAGGATTAATAAGTTAATAAATGTGAAATATATAGAATGGTGTCTCTCACATATTCAATCTTATATGTGTTAAATATCATTATCCCGTATACTTGTGTGACTGCAATTCTAATGACATTTTCTCCATACTTTTCCCCCCAAATTCTCCTTTTATTCTTCAAAATTCTTCTTAGTTTCTGGTGTGTCACTAAGAAATTAAAATTTAAAAACATCGCCACGATCACCACCACCGCATAAAAGCAATAACAAAAACACCTTTATCTCATTTAGCTTTCTGATTTAAAAATATATTAATTAAACAGAACATCCATTTCCTTGTAGAGTAAGAACAAAGTGACAATTTTTCACTTCTGGTAGGCTTGTCACTTATGTGAAAGATCAATATTTTTTGGACGTTTTCTCCTTTGTCTTGGCTGTTAGGAAACTCATATTTTGAAGGTTTTTCTAATTAATTTTCCCTGATCTTAAGTTAAAATTTATGTATAAAATGTAGATTTCCTGATTTTATTTTTAATCAATGTATAGTCTTTCCCCCATTTAATTATTAATCTTTTGGTTAGTGTCCTTGCATTCTTATCAAATAAACTAGGATATCAATGAGTTACTATAGTAAGAGCTGTATTCATCTTTGAATCCCATAATTTCTAGCACTGTTTTAGATTGAACCATTGTTAAAACCAGAGCTGCACAGTAGTTAAAGCGGCAAAAGCAGATTTTAATTAGGAATTACTGTAATAAAGGAAATGAGTCCTCAGTATAGAACAGGGCTCAGTTCAGAATGTAAGGAAAAGTGGGAATTCAAGGCTGAGACACAGACTAGCAGTAGGGAGTCAGTGGATGGAAAATACTGAAGAGATAAGGTAGTTCTTGTGAAGCTGATCTAGCAGGATCCCTTGACAAGGGCACACCGTGATGATCTGGGGGATACTGAAAGATGAGGTAGGTGATAAAATATTGAGGGTGGGGAATTTGGTGAAACCAACTTGACTTAATAGGATTCTTGCTAAATCTGGGCTCCTAGAGAACAGGCCCAAGGATGGCGCCTTCTTGGTAAAGAGTTCAAAGGGGACTGATTAGAGTTTGGTCGAGGGGAGAACCTTTGTCGCTTTCTAAACATGCTGATATGCAACTATTTTTTACTTCCATGAACAGTACATTCAGCCTAATATTGCCTCAGTAAGTGATTTTTTTAAACATCAATTCTGAAGTATTAGTCACAAAAGATAAACTATATTATTTCTTTGAAAATTGGAATGACATTTCTTGAATACCTCCTACCCCCCTCTCAGCTTGTCAACAGTGGCAGGTTATTCAGTGAATATCATACCCGTCTGCCTCTGCTCTACTGTGACATGAAGTTGATACCTTGAAGGGCTGTTACTTCCACCTACATCTCATATTTAATTTATTACATAATTCTCCATAACTGATTTTATTGATGAATTGTACAGTGTAAAATTGTTACTTGTTCAAGATTTCACATTGCTTTTTAAAACTTTATAGCTACCAACCAAAAAAAAATCCATTCCTCTATAAAGGCTTTTGGGAGAATAAATCCAAGATAAAGAACTTCACAGGATTAAGGATCTGTTCTGCCTGCTGTCTTCATCCCCTGTTTCACGTAAACACAGTGGCCTTATTTTTCAAATAGGCTTTCATTTAGGAAACAGATAAGAGGGATTCAATTTAGTTCCACGAATATCGAGAATCCTCCATTGGTTTGGCTGCGGATAAAAATGTTAAAAAATAATCATATTTCCTACCGCGGAAGAACAGTGCGGGAGAAGCATAGATGGTGTTCAGTGCGATGAGATAGGTTCTCAGTTTCTGGTTTTAAGTTCAATTCATGCTTTTGGGGGGATAATTCAACATCTTCCACGATCTTCCCCCATTATTTGTAATTTAAACAAATAAACTGAATGTTGGAACTGTACATGAAACTAATGGTGACTTTATTAAGGTGCACTTTTAAACGCTCCCTGCCAGGCACACCGCTCCCCTCCTTCCTGGACACTTTAGCCCTCCCCACAGCACGAGGAGCAAGCAAAGGCTATCCAGGCCTTTTTGGAAGTCACAAGAACTCATGGAATGTCACATTAAACATGGAATATAAGAATTTAATGCCACATTAAACGTGGCAAAGAAAGGGTAACCCCCACAGCAACTGGTACAACTCTGATTCGAACCCAATGTGTGCCCTTTGCTTTCACTGATTTCTGGACAGGGTCATGGGTTTTTTATTTGTATAAGATCATGGGGACCACCTTATACTGCACAGGCCCCAAACAACCGCGGTTCCTAGAGCCGCAAGGTCTTATCCAAGAGTAGGACCTAGGCCTCCGACTCTAAGTGCTCTTTCCAGGGTCTCGGATGTGCGCTCTGACGACCTCCATGATTCCCCCGCTGTGACTTTATCATCTGGTATCCTGTGCTAGTTTTATTTCATGTAAAATAACTTCATTTCTTTTAGGAATCCTTGTTCTTTCTATATCACAGTTTGGTTCCCACTAGCTTGTCATTGTAAAATAACACGTGTTAAATATAATTATCCTAAACAAATTTTTTAAGAAATGGGAGCTTTCATCTATTTCTCTGTTTCTCCCCCTACCACCATCTCCCCTGCCTCCCGACTCCTCAAAATGGGAGGGAGTCGATGGCATATAAGAAAGCAGGAGAAATGCCTCATGCTTCTCTCAGCCAAAGGGCAAACAGACTAACTGTGGCTGCAGAGAGCTGAAGGCAGAGTATGGGATTGAATAGCAAGAATTACACTCATGCTCCTTTTGGACTTTTACTGAACTGGCCAAGGTGGACGTGGCCTGGGTGCAGAAGACCACCCTGGACAGGCGTGTTAGCTAGTGAACTTCGGAACATTCGAGTGCGCGGGTCCAAAAAGAACTCGAGAGAACGCTGCCTATACTGTTTCCAGAGTGGGGGCGTGAGGCCGCGACAAGGATCACGTTAGAGACGAGGAACAAGATGAAGCTGCAGAGGAAGGAGACTCACACATGTCCACACCCACAACGTCTCATAACTCACGGTAGCACTTCACTGCCATTGTCTACAGTGCAGGTAACCACAGCACAGGAAAGGAAAACTCCTGGCGCCAGAGAGCCAAACACAGGCCCCCGCACCCTCGTGGGGGCAGCTTAGCTACTGCTGCATGTAGGGCGATAAAAACAGCATCTGAAGATCTGAGCTTTCAAACCCAGACTTGTAATTACGTAAACATCTTCTCAGGACACTAGTTCACTTAAAAAAAAAACACAGATATTTAAAATATATCCCTTGACTTCTTCTGAAATGGCTTAAGGTGACTTAGCAGTTAAAACAAGTAGAAGAAATAACATTTTCAAATAACCTTTTAAGGTTATTTGAAAGGGCATTTAAAAACATGTATTGGCACTTTCAAGCCCTTGAGTTGAGAAGATTATAGTATAGAGACAATTCGTTTTCTTCCTGGCGACTAAGCTATAAAGAAAAAAGCCTTTTAAAATACATAATAATAGAAATCATACAAATTCATCTGTAGAGAAAATTCTTCCTGGACACTAACCCAAGAAGAAATTTAGCATGTTCAATGGTATTGAAAGAAAAACAAACAAACAAACAAACAAACAAGCAAACACATCTCTGGCTGGTGTGCCTCAGTGGATTGAGCACTGGCCTGCGAATGGAAAGGTCATTGGTTCAATTCCCAGTCAGGGCACATGCCTGGGTTGTGGGCCAGGTCCTCAGTGGGGGATGTGCGAGAGGCAACCAATATATGTTTCTCGGGCACACTGATGTTTCTCTCCCCCCCTTACCCACCTCTCTAATAAATAAACAAATACAATCTTTAAAAAAAAAACCCAAATATCATTCCGTGTACTTTACCTACAGGGAGAGTTTTACAAAAGATGCAGAAGCACTGTTCTCCTGGGTGATTCACAGACTGACCCTCCGTAAAGGCAGAGGGCGTGACATCCAATCGGGGAAGGCAATCTTGTGTGAGGCTGAGAGAATGGTGTCCCAGCATTTACTCAGCTTTCTGAGGCCTTAACTTAATGCTTGAGTAGCACTGGAGACTTGAGTTGAATGGCTAGTTAGCCACTTCCTTTTATGCTTCCTTTCTCAAATGGAAGCTGTTTCAAGCAAGCTTTGGAAAAGAACTATATCTCTTTCAATTCCCTCTTTAAAATTTTCAGCTTTATCGACATATAATTAATATACAAACAGTTGCATGAACTTAATATATGTGTATATATTCTGAAATGTTTGTACATGTGCACACACGCCTTATACCAGTATGATAATAAACCTTACACCGTCAATGTAACAAACATATCACCTCCAGAAGTTTCTTTTTGTCACCTGGCTTTGTGTGTGTATGTGTAATAAGAACACTTAACATGAGATCTATTCTCTTCAGTTTTTAAGTGCACAACACCACATTGTTAACTACAGACACTGTGTTGTGCGGAAGCTCTCTAGAGCAGGGGTGTGAAACTCATTTTCACGGGGGGCCATATCAGCTTCGCAGTTGCCTTCAAAGGGCTGAAATAATTTTAGGACTGTATAAATGTACCTACTCCTTAACTGTGAAGGAGTTGAAATTATATTCAGTGAAAATGAGTTTGACACCCCTGCTCTAGAGCTTAGTTATCATGTGTACCTATAACTTTATACTCATTGAACAGGTCCCCATTCCCCCCACCCCCCATCACCCGGCAACCTCTCTTTTATTCTCTGCTTCTATGGGTTTGATTATCTTATATTCCTCTTATAAATGGCGCCAGGCAGTATTTGTCCTCTGTGACTGAGCTATGTCACTCAGCATTTAACCAGTGCTTATTTCACCACTGTGATGTTTATGAAGGAGGATGCTGTATTAACGTCTTTACTCACACAGGCCAAGCGTGGTTTCAAGCATCCAAAGCTAGGGCACAGGGATAATAGTCCTATCACACTTCAGAGTTGTAAAGGTGTGTCTTGACTCACAAGTTAGATAGACTATTGATCATTATTTAGTCATGTTTTACTGAGAATGATTGCTTGTTAAAAGGGCTGCAATTCATTCCTGTTGTCCACATGCTCTGTGATGTGACTTCATAGCCTGTCCCATCAGGAGATAGAGTTGATTTCCCTACTGTTTCAAATTGGGCTGGCTTCGGGATTCGCTCTGACAAATGCGCCATGATTGAAGAGAGAGTGCCTTGATTGTGAGTGTCTTCCCCATGTGGGCTGGGCCTCTTGGAGCCCTGCCACCATTGGCCCTTGAACTGCTGGAGGATGACAGACGCCAGGGTTAGGCCTCCTCAGAGACAGACAGCCAATAGTCAGCCAACCTGTGGAAGCAGAGCTGCCTGGGCAACCTGCAGCTTGCTGTAGAAGTGTGAGCGAGCCCTGCCAACACTGGAACTGCTCAGCTGAAACCAGCTTAATTTGCTGACCTACAGAATTGGAGCTAAATAAATGGTTGTTTTAAGCCACTAGCTTTGGAGTGGTTTGTTTTCCACTAATTGCTAACTGTTATGTATATTAAAAATCTCCAATAATAACACCTTATGTTTGCATAGAGAGTTATCATTTAAAATATTTTGCTCATATTCTCTCAATTGTCTCCTACCCCAAGTCTTTTTATTAAACAAACTGGCATTGTTGAGGGAAGGTTGCAGAGGGTAAAGGGAGTCAAGTACATGGTGAGGGAAAGAAGCTTGGCTTTGGGTGGTAAATACACAATCTCATACACAGATGATGTGTTATAGAGCTGTATGCTTGAAACATATACATGGTATTAAACAATGTCACCCCAACAAATTTAATAGAAAAGTGATGCACCTTAAAAAAGAAGAAAACACCTATCTCTGGTTTCCTTACAAGGTTGTGAAGATGACGGAGGCCTGAGGGCTGGGACGCTGTAGCTGCTCCATGCACGTTCCTTACCGCATTTTCTGCTGCAGGGTTTCTCAACCTTTTCTCTCTCTCTCTCTCTCTCTCTCTCTTTTTTTTTGCCTCTACTGCCCCTCCAGAGAAATCTTAAGACTTTTTTCTAATTGCCCTCCCATAAATCTTTCATGTGACAAATACACTATGCAACTGTTTCTATACAGTATATAAATCTGTGTTTCGTACGTACAGAGCTAGACTTTTTCGCCCCATAAGAATCCATTTTAACCCCCTTGGGAGAGCCTATCTTTTCATTACCATTGAGAATGCATGCTTTATTGGTATCGTGAAATGCGTTTCTTTTCCAGGTTGACCCTGGAATCAGGAAATGATTTGCATTAGGTCACATGGCTTTAAAAGTGCTGGCCCAAGAGGTTCACCGAGGGCAAGGCGAGCACTCTCTGAGAGAGCCTGGGTTCACACGTGCAGTTAATCTCAGGGTGGGTACATTGAATCATCTGTCTTTACAACTCGGGTGAAAACCAACTAATTAAACTGCTTGTTGCTGGTACGGTGAAAGAGGGGAAAGCTCTATAAATGCTTAATAATCACATTGACAGAATTGAAAGGTGCCATTTGCTTCTCTGTATATAGAGACTGTTCTTCAGATAAAGAGAATCTGTTCTCTGGAGCCATCCATCCAGCCTCTCACTAAATTCACTTACAGTCCATTTCTTTAAGAATTTATAAGACAGAAAAGAAAATAGCAGAGAGACAGATGCAAACATTTCCTTGATACAGGCATAAAACTCTTAAGGACTGTGAGTGAGGGGAGGGAACCCCAGACAGGGAAGACAGGCGAAGATTAAATGTGTGTGTGTGTCACTAATCACTATATTCAACCTTTAGAAATGCTCTTAGTGAGGAAAAGCCTCTGCAGAATGAGAGTGTATAAAGAGACGTGCAGCTGACCCCAGCCACAGAGTTCACAGGACGGCATGGGATGGTTATTAAGCTCCAGCTGGCTTGCAGCCAGATGCGGAGTGTGCCCATGCCCAGTCAATTTAACCTGACCTTGGTTAAAGAAGCAATTTTACTTATGCATATGAGGAAGGGGGCTTTCAAGGAACTGAAATGTGAAAACACCTAGAATCTTCTTAGCATTTAGGTTAGTTCTCAAGGACCTCAGAGTCTGACTGATTCGAAGCGATTACCTACATGTTTCTAAATTAAATTGTTCCCAGAGACTTCTGGTTCCCTGCTTGAAGAGCCTCTCCTTTGTTCATCCAGGTAAGAGTAACTAAATGAGAAGTGATTTTTCTATCCCCAGAGATTACCTGATCAAGAAAGAATGATGAATATTATAACTATTTACCAAAAAGTAGAAAGAAAAAAACAACACAATATAGAGAAGGGCTCTGGAAAGCACTGAAAGCACTATCATTATTTAACAAATAATGAAAGCAAGGTTTTAGGGCAAGAAGGGATTTCTCTCAAATTCACAGATCCAGTTAAAAGCACAGTGTATTTATCCAATGCTCATTGTACTACACTGGCTCGTACCTCCTGAGAAACAGTGGTCTTCTGCCATCTCAAGTATTGATTTAATTTTTCTACGGAAAATTAATTTTTCTACTTTAAGGAAACACTCACAAAGCAACTTCTAGAATTACCTTTAGGCTCTTTTACGTTCAGGTTGACCTGCAAGAAGATTCTCTTTGCCAGAGAGACCATTACAGCTCCTCCCTCTTCAACTGTGAATACCTTCTCCAGCTCAGAGATAACTCAGGAGAGACATCACCTGTCTGTTCTCTGTTCCTATTGGGTCAGAAGAGCAGGTCAGCCCACTCCCTGCCTGCTGACTCCTTTTTCCTTCCCATCCTCTTACAGTGAAACCCTGTTCAAGTAGTGCTTTTTCAAATACCTTCCTTCCAACAATTCTTCACTGTTGCCAAGTGCATACAGCATATCGGGCCCACTGGCCATTCCCTTTGTGATTTGTTGATTCTGGAGGAACCCGCTGTGGGGCTAAAAAAATATTGGCACTTCTCCTCCCACCTTTGCAGTTCTTCTGGCTGGGCTAAAAACAAATTAAGAGAGACAGATCAATAGGAGAAAATAAAAGGTTAATACATGCATTTGGGGAGTTCACAAAGGCATGGTGATTCCATCAAAATTCCAAAGACAGTGAGACAACATTGGGAATATAAGACATTATGGGCAAAGGAGAAGAGGGGTGGGGAAACAGGGTATTAGATTTCAGCAATGAGAACGGGTGATTTACAGGTGGTTTGGGCACATCAGAATACATGTGGCCACAACATTCTGGCTAGGCAAGTCAGAAACAATGGGACACCAGTGATGCCTAGCTAACAGGTATCTGCTATCTTGTTTACTCAATTCAAACTAGGCTAAGGAGGCATTTTAAGATCTCCTGCCTGAAGCAGGTTTCTCCGTCTGAATCTCTTGGGCAGGAAATGGAGGAGGGTCAAGGTTCTTCATGAGCCCCTTGTTTTTTAATAAACTATTTAAAATCAATATCCCAAAAGGGCAGCTTCAGGATGGCAGAATTTTCATCTCGTCACCACAGTTTCTTTCTTTGCTGCTTCTCTTTCATCCTCCTGCTCATTCCTCTTGCCCGTGATACCCTTCTTGACCTTCTTAGAAATTCAGCTTGATGATTTTATAGGGTCGACATAGTCTGTGTGAGGCTTCCTTACTTAGCACAGTCTGCAATCCCTTCTACCCTCCCTGTCCTCCTCACCCCATAACCACTGACCTCTTGGGGTTGATCCAAAGACTCATGCTTTCATGTTCTTTCCCGTCTCTGGAATCTTCTCAGATCTCAGTTCTGTTCATTTACTTCTGAACTCACTAGCATGGATGGAGCCTGAAGAATTTAGATGAAACACTGTCCTCAGGTTTGTTATGACGTAGCTGTATTAGATGGTCCTTAACCCCCATCCCTACCTACTGAGCCAACACCCCTTCTAGGTATGATACTGCCACTCACTTGCTATGAAAGGTGGAGTGTTTAAATATTCATTCATTCATTCATCCATCCATCCATTCATTCATTCATCCATTCATTGACCCAGCACACATATTTTGAACACTTATTCTTTTCGAGGAAGCTTAATGAGGTCATCTTAAGGAATCTCCAGGGTGCCTTCACTGGGAGGTCACATGAGGTAACCTCCCTATTTTTGCAGAAGCCAGAGTGACTCATTCTAGACAGGAAGCAGATTGTCTTAGCCAGAGCTTAGGGGTATAGAAGCACCCCTCATCTGCAGGAAAAAGTCAGAGCTAACGGTACGGTTTACAGAAGAGGAGACTGGGTGGGAACGGAAGGAATGAAGTAGCCGACCTATGTTTTCACAAGTCCTTCCCACAGCCAAAGGAGGCTGCATCCTGTGGTTGAAAATACAGAGCAGGACAGAAATAGCAGCACCTGCTTAAATCCACAGTATCACAACCTAGGCTCCCAAAACTCAGAGACTTGTCTGCAGGTGAACACCCTTGCCACTGGGAATTGCAGAACAGCAAGGCTGGCCCTTAACATTGTTTTTATTGCCCAGGAGCCAGAATCCCTGTGTCTCTCTTACTTTCCCTCATCACAGATGCGGTTGTCAGAGTTTTTACAACAGGAAGAAGCCTGAGTCAGGGCCTCAACTTGCTGTGTGATCTAAACAGGACTTTGATCCTTTGCAGGCCTCATTTTCCCACCTATAAAATCAAAGACTTGGTCTCGAAATTTTACTTAAGTTCGAACAGGCTAAACCTTACTATGTTTCTTGCTGCCTCTCCACATCCTGCACCACACCCCATTTTCCTTCTTTCCTCCCTCCTCAGTGTTATATCCATTGTCCCCTCTCACTGTTCTCCTTTACAGATGACTGCAGACGCAGCGAGCGTGTTTCAGAGCACTAACCTTGTCCGGAGAGACAGTGACAGCAATCCCTGGGCCCCTGTCTCAGTCTGTGTGTGTTTTCTCCCTGTTGTGGGGATTTTCAGGGACGGAGGAAGCTGGCTCTGTGGCGGGGCCAGGCCCTGGGCAGTTTTAGGGCTTTGCAAGATTGCCATTTGACTCCAGAATCCTTTCATTGTGTCCCTTCCTCCTCCCTCTTTCACTGTCCCTTCTCCTGCACGTTTATTTCATATCAGGCACTCCAGGTCTTCCGCTCACAAGCAGTTTTCTTTGGTTTTGTCCTTGTCATTCAGGATCACTCTGCTCAGTAATTCACTGCCATCACTTCTCTTCCAGGAAACCTCCTCTTCCAAGGACTACCTTTGTTCTTCATTGTGTGTTCTTCCCCTGCCCTCTTCTTGCATGCTTCCCCTTTGTCTCATCTGTAGGTCCACCCTCCAGCCTCATTCTCCTTTGTTCTTTCTTGACTGCACATCCTCTCTTATACTATTTCATTTCTGACTCTCTTCGTTCTTCCCTGCCCTCCTAACCTCTCTGCAGCATGTTAGTGGAATGGAAAGAGTGTAGTCCTGGATGGAATTTGAACATGAGTGGGTGTACATTCAAAAGGTCTTGAGGAGCCCTGGCTGGCGTAGCTCAGTGGATTGAGCAAGGGGCCTGCGAACCACATGATCGCAGTTCACCACCACCTGCATCATCAACAACAGCAACAACCAATGCTACTCTTTCTCCTACTTTCCTTTTTCATTTCCCCAGTCTCTCTTCTAACTCAGTTTCTCTGGGACAAAGTTAAGTGTCCTTTAATACGTTCTCATAACCTCCTGAATGTCCCCTCTGATAGTTCGTACCACGCTGGTTTACATATACCTGTTTGAGCTTCCTTCTGTCTTCTCCACTCAGAGCAGGGCCCCATCTTGTTGGTACTATGTCTCTAGGGCCTGGGATAATGCCGTGTGTGCATTAAGTACCAGGGTCCGGACTAGTGTGAGACAAGTGATGTGCCTGGATCATAAAATATAAGAAGACCTCAGAGATGTGCCTCTGTAATAGGTACTTAGTAAAAAAGTATTGAATGGCTTGGTGGGTTAGTTCTTTCTGCCTCTCCCACCCTTACCTTTTATCAATCACACCAGTCTTTTCCTTTGTTCTCTCTTTTCTCTCCGTCTCTTCTATTAGCTCCTGTCTCCACCCATGATTTCCACTGTCTGATTCTGTCCCTCCAGCAGCATCGGTCTTCTCTTGCCCTGGCTCCCTATGTTCCTTCGCAGGCCCCTCCCCAGCCCTTGCTCTATCTACTTGCTTGAATATAGCAAACTTTCTTCTCTCTGCCTCTTGCTTTATTGATTTATAATATATGGGGATATTTTCTCCGTGTAGAGAGAGAATTTCTTTGATACTTCAAAAATCAGACTGAGCACAAAGCCATGGACAGCCTTTGTTTGATGTGGACAATTTTATTCTGGCTCAATTCCCTGGGTTTTCAAACAGCTGTAGATCTCTGAGCTTAAAACATCTGAGCTAGTTCATCTTCCTTCTCCTGAAAGTGCTCAGGCATTTTTAAGTCTTTAACAACCTGTCCTGTACCTCACTGAACAGAAGTCACATCATTAGTCGGGCTCTGAGTTCATCTTGAAAAGGTAAAACTATTAAATTAAGAACAGATCTAGGTACAGATTTTAAATAAAAGTGAAAGGTACAAGTTACAAACCAAACTACTTCCTTCTTCCTGTCACATGTTTGGTGCACTCTCTACTTTCTAAGGTCAAAACCTTTTTGAACACTTACGTCTACCATTTGAGTTACATTCATTATTAGCTGAGTGATTCTTCTTTAATTAGGTTATCCTCTAAAATAAAATTGCCTTAGAGAATTTTAAATGTAAAGAATTTATCGAATAGGACACAGTTGGCCTTATAGGTTCTAAAAACGGATGCAAATTTGTATGAACAATTTATAGACAAGGGGGTGAGTTTTTTCTTGTGGACTATCTTTTCTTTTCAGTGTCTTTTCACCCCATGTTTCTGTGACTCTCTTGTAGTTTATCACATACTAGCCAGCATGCTAGACTTGTAAAGTGTGACACTGGACTCAATATTTGACCTAACCACTTGGGTAAAAGGGGGTAAATTCAAGAAGACAAAAATATAGGTTCATGGAAAGACTCACACTTTGAAAACATAATTTCTGCCTGGGGAAGAACAGGGCAGTGCAGAGCTGGGTAAGACCAGACGAAGAGGGAAGCAGGGCCCCCTTGGATATAAGAAATGTTGACTATTTGGCAGAAGGCTAAGCTGCTGTTGTACCTACTCTGGAGAGAATTTTAGCAATATCTGACACAATTTTAAAATGCATGTATGACTGACCCCACATTCCTACCCCTAGGAACGTATTCTATGAATTTATATGCACATGTAAGAAAAGACGTTTATATAAGGTGAACATTAAAGCATTGTTGGAAGTAAGAAACTGACCAGAAATAACCTAAATGTTCACTAGTAGAAGAAATTATATGACACATCATGCCTTGAAAAGTCTTGCAGCTGCTAAAAGGAGTGCTATAAGACCAAGTATTAATACCATGCACTGCGTGGTACCATTGTAATATTTTTGATACGTCAACTTGGCTAGACTGAGCTTATACTATGTTCTTGGTTAGGGAGAGTTCAAAGGATATTCTCTCAGGACACTTGGGGGGCAGAGCAGAAGCTGCAGTGATTCTGTGGCACACACAGATTTCCTCCCAGTTATTCAGTCAGACACTGATATAGATGCTGCTGTGAAGGGACAGATGCGACTAAAGTCTCAGTTTGGTTGGTTTTTAGGTGATCAGAAGGGCGCTTATCTGAGGCCAGAAAAGAGCGGATGCATTTAGGTGGATAAAGAAGATGTACCTATATACAATGAAATACTACTTGACCACAAAAAAAGAATAAAGTCTCACCATTTGTGACAACATGGACGAACCTAGAGAGCATTATGCTAAACGAAATAAGTCAGACAAAGCAAGACAAATACCATATGATTTCACTTATATATGGAATCTAAAGAACACATGAAACAAACAAAACAGGTTTCATAGACACAGAGAACAGACTGATGGTTACCACTTGGGAGGGGGTGAGAGGGCTGAGTGACAAAAGTAAATGGATTAAGAAGTACAGATTGGTAGTTACAGAATAGTCATAGAGATGTAAAGTGCAATTTAGGGAATATATTTAATAATATTGTAATAACTTTGTATGGTGCCAGGTGGGTACTATAATTATCCAGGGGATCACTTTATAAATTATATAATTGTCTAACCACTATGCTGCACACCTGAAACAAATATAAAATAATATTGAATGTCAACTGTAATGAAAAAATTTTAAAAATTAAAAATAAATACATACAAACCCATACATACATCAGAAGAAAGATTATCCGGGGTGGGCCTGGTGTAATCCGTCAGAAGGCCTGTGGAGCCTTCAGCATCCCCAGGGCCAGACCCTCCAAACAGTCACAGGGTCTGCAGCTGCTCTCTCTCCTCTTTAAATCTTCCTTCCTGACCACAGCCCGCGCACTAGAAGTTTTGGCTCGTGCCCGGGGGGATTCTGTCAGCTTGTGATCTTTGCTTCCCGACTGCCCATTGTACAGACCGTGGACTTGGTCAGCCAGCCAGACTCCACGATTGCCTAAGTCAATTTCATAACATAAACACCTCTATACACGTCTGTGTGTGTGTGTGTGTGTATCACACAGGTTTCCCCTGTTTGTTAAAACCCTGACTGATCCGCTTTCAGTGTAAAAACAGGGAATTAAAAAAAAATAACCCACATGTTTCAGATCTCTCATAGGAAACACAGAAGTCACAAAGAGCATTTCTCTCTGCAGAGCAGGGCTGTGGGATTAGGAGACAGAAGTGAGGGTGGGAGGAGATGTATTCCTACCTTTTACACTTAACCTTGTGTTGGAAGTTACTCAAAAGGTCACACTTAATTTGGTTTTGCCTTATTATGCTAAAAAGCATAGCATAAAATTTGCCCTCTTAAATATGTTTGAGTGTATGGTTCGGTAGTGTTACTGTTGTAAAACATATACCCAGGACTTTTTTTTTTTAATCTTGCAAAACTAAAACTTTATAGCTTTTAATCAATTATTCCCCATTTCACCCCCTACTTCCAGCCCCTGGTAGCCGTCTTTCACTTTCTAGTTCCGTGAATTGGACCACTTTAGATACCACCAATAGGTGGAAGCCTTGTGGCCATGCTTAATTTTAATACCATGTTTGGAAGTGCTGCAAAAGCACAGTAGCTATCCAGTAATCCCTTTCCTCTCTAGGGAACATTCTCATGAGAACTGGTTGACTGGTCACTTGAGTATCGTCTGTGTCACTTAAACACAGACCTTATTTTATACTTCCATGTTTTCAACCAATGTTCATTGACTGCCAAAAGTATGAGCCAGTGAGTTGGATACCTGAGGACCTGACGATAAAAAAGGTGAAATAGTACAATGTTTATTGTTCCTGTTGCCTGTCTTTAGAGCCACTGCAGTAACAGATGTAACACGGACACCCCAGTTGCGGCACTGTTACCGACAGGAGTGAAAACAAAATCCCATGCAGAGCCCAAGGAAGGCAGTTCCCATCTCTCTCTGCAAATCTGCGGAGCAAATTTGAGTAGGCTCTCCCACCACTGCGTGCAGACTGCAGAGATGGGCTCTTACACTCCGTGAGCTGCACCGATTGGTGCCATGTGCTGCTGCATAAAAACAACCCACTGAGGTGCACAGTTGACCGAAGAGAAAAAGAAAGGCGCAAGTGTGCACACTGTGCTAGAGCCTGGTTTTACTTTTTATTGTGTTTAACTCAATCCTAGTCTTCTGGGCAACTGAAGAACATGGAAACTTCCCTTTATCCCTTCTCCTTCTTATATCTGGGTAGGCTAATATCACTGCTATCAAAACGTTAAAATTATGAATGATAATTTGGGCCATTTATATTGAGAACTTACTCTGACGTACACCGGTCTAATCTTTTATGTGTATGGATCAATTTAACAGTCACAAAACCCCTATGAAATAGGTGGATGACATTATTCCCATTCTTCCAATTAAGGAACTAAGATTTACAGAAGTTACTAACTGTGCCTATGGCCATACAGAGTCTGGGTTCCTTGTTACTGTGGGAGCTGCACTCCTAATTGCATGCATTGTCTTGGGCAAGGGGGTACAGAGATGAAGAAGATCCAGCCCCTGTCCTCGAAGACAAATGGAAGGCAGTGAATGTACATAATGAATTCTAATTCAAGGCAAGATGGCATAAGGGTCCCAAGAGACATGCAAGCAAACGAAAGCAGAGCAGGGATGCTCAGGCTCTTGCTGACCCTGCGTGTCAGAAGTCACACGTGCTTCCAACAAAGCTGGTGTCATTCAAAATATCAAGAGATGTCCTCTTGGCAAACACTCAGAGTTTATAAATTGCACTATATGCACACAAGCAAACTTTGGAAGCAAGCTTTGGAACCTCCTCGCCCTCTCATGTCAAACCCAGCGTCACTTTATTTCCCTGGTCTCTAGCTCACATTGAGTAGTTAATGAATAAATATTAATTAAAAGCTCGTCATGAATAGTATGTGTTTTGGATTCCACAAGACCTGGGTTCAAATACTGCTCCATGAGAAAGTTACTTAACTTCTTTAGTACATAGTGTCCCTGTCTGTAAAAAGG
This sequence comes from Sturnira hondurensis, assembly GCF_014824575.4. Taxonomy (NCBI): domain Eukaryota; kingdom Metazoa; phylum Chordata; class Mammalia; order Chiroptera; family Phyllostomidae; genus Sturnira; species Sturnira hondurensis. Next base: position 4,838,476 of record NW_028083079.1, on the reverse strand, counting down.
GAATTTATAGTGACCTACAAACCTTGTGAGGTTGTTTTGATGATGAAATGAGAAAACAAAAAAAAAAAAGAAAAAGAAAAAAAGTGATTAACATCACCCCTGACAATAATAAATACACAGGAATAGGTGCTGTGATTGGGCTCTTAATAAATGACTCAAAAGCATTTGAAGGATTAAGCCAACAGATTCCCCCACTAAAGATTACTTTTTAAAACATCGCTCCACTGTGTGGATGAACCGAGGTACATATGTTAGCTACTGAGTCATGTTTCTTTAAAATTTTGTGCTATGAAGTGAAAAACATATGGGCTATCTATATTTGGAATAAAAGCAGAGAAGGAAGGTCTGTTTGGTGTAAGTCTCTTATACCACCAGTGAGAGAGTGATCTAGCAAGCGGAATGGTATTTTGGTAAACTCTGAACCAAATAACAAACCTGAGCTAACCCAAGCTTCTCTACACCCAAGAAGTGGCAAGCCTGGATTTCACCTTCCCAGATCCTGGAATTTCAGCGCTGATGAGTTAATTCCGGTCATTCCTACACCATACACACTCTCCAGCTGTGGGCATTGTATTCATTTGAACCCTTTGCTCAATCACTGATATGAAAGGGGGCTGTGAGTTTGCCAGCAGATGATTTCTGAATTGGGGAGGAGGAACACACATCCCCATGCAAATCAACTTGGTTTCCTAGCAATTGCCTCTCTGCCTTCCCCTCCCAGATGCAAGCTGGAGTCTGGAATCTACTTGAACAGTACGGCTGTTGCAGAACCAAGCTATAATTTTCAGGCTAATGGAAGACGTATTGGCAAAAGTTGACATTAAGTGGAACTAATTGCACTGTAACTGCTAAATAACTAAGAAATAAGTACTCTGTAATTTATGGTTCAGTGTGGACTATTCAGTAACTTTGGAGCTCTTTTCGTATAGCAAGGAGTTAAGTGATGCATGAGCTGCCAAACTTTCCGCCATTTAGGGGGCCCTAGAAACTGAAGGGCATGCATAGCACAAACATGCAAGGCTGCAGTTTACAAAGGCAACCTGCCCTCCTTTGTGAATAATGCTTCACTCCAGGGCTTACTGGATGAGAATTGTGCCTGGTGGAGTCTTGGCTGAGAGTCCACTATAGGTTGAAATCCCAAACATACTTAAGGAGTACGTCTTTTATGCTATGATTCTGCTAATGGATGGACATTCTGCTACGAACAAAATAAATTAAAGGAGAAAGTAAGGGCAAGTGATGAGGCATAAAGAAAATTACTCTCATCTGGATGACAGCTCTCATGTCTAGTTAGGCTATGTACAAATTTTAGTCCTTCCAAATCATCCTCTGAGCGACAAACCTAATACAGGACTCCATTAATTTTTCATTAACTACTGCAATCATCTTCTAACTGATAACCCTGTCACCCATTCTTCTTTTCCACCCCCGCCCCCGCCCAGTGTCTCCAGTCTGGTTCCTCATAGTTACCACATACTCTTCCAAAAGCAAAAATGTACTCAGACCACTTCCTCTGCTTAAACTCCTTAAATGACCTTTTGTTATCTAAAACAGTATTTTTATAAAGCTGTGGTCCATGCTACACTCATGACATAAAAGACATTTCTGAAAAAATGGTTAAATGTGTTTTAGGAATGCTGAATACTGTACCCCTCTTAGAAAGTCACATCTGAAGGCTCTAAGTGGTATAGCACAGGTAAAGCTGACTGAGTTAGTTTTGCTCAATTCTGGACCGCGGACATTTGTGTGCGTGTGCTTCTGCCTGAGTGTGTGGTATTTCTCTTTCTGTGCTAGAGCTCCGTGTAGCCAAGTATTCTCTGGAAAGCAACTTTGAGAAATACTGGTTCCTTCTTTATAGATCCTAGTATGTTCTTTAATTATGTAATTGGTAAACATTCTTTTAGACAATCCACACTGTCCCCACGAAAATTTCTTCATCCTGCCCAACCAAACTTAGTTATTCCCTGAGGTTACTGTAGTGGTCTGTTATTTAGTAATCATTTGTCCTCTCCATCTAAGTCAGGATTTCCCGACTTGGGCACTATGGACATCCTGGACCTAATAATTCTTGTTGTAGGAGCTGTCCTGTGTGCTGAAGGATATTTAAAAGCACCCCTGGCCTTTAAGACTAGGTACCTGGGGTACCAAGGTCCCGTCCCACCTCCAGTTACGATAATTTAAATGTCTCCAGATATTAATCAAACATCCTCCAGGCATAACATCACCCCCTGTGGGGAATCAGTGATCTACGCTGTGAGGTGGTGGAGTCCAGAAGGTGTATCTCGCTTGTTCGTGTATCTCCTCACCTCATACCCATGGTTCCCTGTCTGTACATATTTAGTAAACAATCACTTTCCCCTCAAATCTTTGATAAACCACAAGAACCCCGACAATAAATAAGTTTATTTCTTCAAAAATAGTTATCTGCCTATATATCATTATAGTAATTTAATCATTTAATTATTGTCTTCCAACCATATTTCCAAAAACTTACCTGTTTTGAGATTTTTTAAAAATGTTTTATTTATTTATTTTTTAGAGAGAGGGGAAGGGAAGGAGAAAGAGAGGGAGAGAAACATCAGTGTGTGGTTGCCTCTCATGTGTCCCCTACTGGGGACCTGACCTGCAACCCAGGCATGTGCCCTGACTGGGAATCGAACCAGAGACCTTTTGCTTCACAGGCCCATGCTTGATCCACTGAGCTACACCAGCCAGGGATCAGGATTAAAAAAAAATCAAAGAAATAGAAAAAGTAAAACTCTTAATATGGTAAGTAGTAGTTTGGGCAAAATATTAGCTGATCATAACTCCTCTGTGTTTCAGGTTTTTACATTTGCCAAGTTATCAATAGTTTCTTACTTTCAGTTGCTTCATCTATAACAGATACATTGTTATTTATTCTGTCAATCACAAATTGTTCCTCTGATGACAAATTAAAGTACACATTTTAGAAAGACTGAAAATTCTAGAGTTCTCACAAAAGGTGGTTATGATCTTTTATTCAACATGTCTGAGGATTAGAATATGCTACCCCTTATAAATTAATTTTTCTCCAACTAACTAAAACATAAGTATTGAAAGAACAAAAATTGTTTTTAAACTTTAATTTGACATTTTCGTAGCATCTGTAAGTTATTTTACTAATTTCCTTTAAAAAAAACTAATTGCACTATATTTGCACATAATGAACTATTATTTCCTGAGACAGATCATCATTATGAACACTCATGTACATACTGAATCATTTCAACCTCAATCTAGAAAATTCAGAATGTTTCCAATTCTGCCATCATTCTCTGGCTCTATTTGTTTTGTGTCATTTCTTACTTTCTCCCATCAGTTACTCGCCCTGAGCTGTCCCTCTTACTGCTTTCATTGTGTCTTTGCCTAAAACTATCTTCAAAATGTGCTGACCCTATTTACCTCCTATCACAATAAAGCACAGAGACATGAATATATTCCATTTACTTAAAAGCAAAGTGAGAATAAATAGGATCTGAAGAGCTTTTTTCCTATGAAGAAAATGTGCGGGCATTAGTGCATAGGTATTGTGATACCAATTTTTAACTGCTCAGAAATCTCATATTATTCCTCTCTTTTTAATGTACCAGGCTGTATTATTATAAAGAAGTTACATTATGCGTTGGGTGGCCACCAGACAAGGGAGGGATAACATTCTGTGTGTAGACAGAGGTAAGAAGAGTGAATAAGGGTGGGGAGGATGGAAAAGATGGAAACAAGAAAGGATGAACAAATGAAATATCAGAGGAGAGAGGAGGCAAGAGAAGATTCGGAGTACAAATCCTCCCCCATGGAGGACGGATTTGCTCCACCTGTATTATGCTGAGGTGGTAGGAAAACATTCTTCAGAGGAGGACTCTTTCTGTGAAGGTGTTCCTCACATGAAGTTCTAATCTAACACTTTCTAGTCAAGCTAATATTTGGCACATGAAGTAACGGTTACCTTGAAAAGTGGATGCTGGCATTCACATGCAAAACACTTCTCCTGGCACAGAGCCCCTTTTTTAGAAGCCACTGATGTTTCCCCTGGGGGTTTAAAAAAGCAGACTTAAGTTCTCAGTTGTCCCCTTCTCTTAGGCTAGGCTTCTACTAAGGAAGTCGAGGTATTATCTCCTCCAGTGTATTGTCCATCTGCTCCTAGAAGCAGAGTAAGTGGTAATTTCCCCCTCTTTACCTTTTGCATGTGTCCTGTTGCAATTCCTTGCTGAAATTTGCACACGCTTTTCCAATGCGAGTTCCAAATCTTTGTTTTTCAGGATTTTGATCCGTACAAGAGGAGTGATACCCTACTCGATGCTTCTCAAATTTTGATGCAAACATGGACCACTTTGGGATTTTGTTAAGATGTAGGTTCCAATTCAGTATGTCTGGGGCATGGCCCAAGACTCTGCATTTTTATCATGGTACTCAATTTATAAGGTTATGGGTATAAGAGGTGAGGCTTTCTGATGATGGATATTCACACAGGATGTCCACAGAACAGTTGGAAAGACATGATGGATATTTCTTCTTTTAGGTAAAAAAGTTTGGGAGTTTGAAAACCCGGGTTCTAGTCCTGTAACTGGGTAAATACGTCCTGAGTCACCACCTTCTGCCACGTAGGGTGGGAATGACCGCCCATCTCACAAGGGTTAAATCAGAAAAATGTATATAAATGTCCTGCCATTGATTCTGGCACATTATAAGGAATCAGTACCTGACAGATGTTTTATTATATTGTTACAAAAAGCACAAGGTATAGATACTAGTATCACCTGCATTTTGTGCAAGTTGTGTGTTTTGAGATGGCTTTTTATTGGATCCAGAGACTCAACAAAAAGGAAGAGAGAAAGTAATGAAAGAGACTGTTACTGTGATCAATGGAAACTTAGTATGTAATTGCAGCAAAAGACATTTGTATCTAAAATGATAATGGAAAGCAATTTGATAATGTATATGCCCCAAATAATAAATAAAATGTTTTCATACCAATTCGAAGTATGGGGCTTATACATCCATATGTATTTTACTTATTCAGAATGGTTCAACCTGAATTAAGTTGAAGGCTCCTTTGGCGTTACCTAAGAAGGAAAAGTCTTGCTCCGGAACTTAGGAGTGTCACTCACACTATGTGGAGGAAGGAGAGGGTGGAGAGCGTGCGATAGAGCAATGCTTACCTTGATCAGAATGGAGCATCATCTACTGCGCATGCTTTTGTTGTTTATTTCCCCCCATATTAAGCCTTTTCCCAGACATTACCTTTTAGTCAGAACTTTTAAAAGTAGCTCTCACTACTGCCAGTAGCATAGAAATGTATCCTCTGGATCAGGGGTTGGTAAACTCTGGCTGGAGGGCCACATCTGGCCCTCTGCCTGTTTTGGTAAACAAAGTTTTATTGGAACTCAGCCATGTTCATTCATGTACATACTATCTGCGGCTGCTCTCACACTGCACAGTGATGTTGAGGAGTTGTCATAGAGCCTATATGGACTGCAAAGTCTAAAATATTTACTATCTAGCCCTTTGCAGAAAAAAAAATTTGCTCAAATCAGCTCTAGAGGAATATAAATCTAACATATAGCCTACTATATGGCATGGACTTCATTCATGTTATTTTAATCAAAACCATTTTATGAAAACATCTCCAATGACTTTCATTTGCCAGAAAGTGTTTTAGATGCAGCAGTAGTCAGTAAGACTCTGTTGCTGCCAACTTACATTATGGAAGTGGGTAAAGTGTTGACGCCTACTAATGTGAATGGTGAGATGCTGTGGACTCCCTTAGGGTATTTAATTGATGGGGTTGTGGAACACAACACAACGTTGAGATAAATGCTATTATCCCCTCTTTAACAACAAAGATATTGAGACCCAGAGGAGTTGAGAAAATTGCCCAAAGACAAGTACATAATAACCATCAAAGCTGTGATTCATATGTATATATTATATATATTAGAATCCTGTGATCACTGCCCAGCCAATACTGTGCTTCTAGAGTTTGTCTCAGAGTTTATAACCATTTGCTGTCTCTCTAGTGTCTTACCTTACCTCTCATTTTCCCCCTCCTTGTCCCATTCTCTGGCTTCAGGAAAATTTCTGTCATTCCAACCACCTTTCTGGTGTGTTACCATCCTTAACTCCATTTTCTCTTTGGACGGTGCCTTCCTGGTACCTGGCCACCAATCTCATGTTCCCCCCAATACCTTGTGTGCCTCGATGTGAAGTTTCTAACGATCCCTGGCTCTGCTCCAACCACATTATTTCTACTCTCAGCGTTTTCTCAGTATTCCTGATTAAAACAATCCATGATCCCCCATCGGTGAATCATTTTGGATCAATGATAAATGATAAACATACATTGAACAACTTCCATCAGTCTCTCTTTGGGATGCAGATGGATACCGCTGATTATCGGTCTTGCCTACTTCTTTGGCAATTCCACAAGGTCTGGTGCACTAGAGCATCACAAGAAAATTGCCTGTGCATGGGATCAATAAACCCGGGTTTAGGTCCTACCACTGAGTGTCATTTTCTCACTTGTAAATTTCAGATTTTCACAGGCATCTTACAGCCTGACTGTGAAGTTATAACGAACCAAGTTTTGTGATGGCACTTTGTGTAAATACAGGTAATTGTATATATTCAGGGTGATGATATTAATGTTGACTTTACTATTAGGTATGGTGTAAGTGCATTAAACTGTCATGCTAGCTACTTAATATTTCAATATGATGAAGAGGAAAAAAGCTCCTAACGGAAGATCAGGAGCAAACTATCAGCAAAAAGCACTGTTTTAGGAGAAAACAAAAGCAGAGCATAACGTGGGCGAGCCGAACAGCATAGCATCATATGACTTCTAATCTGTGGAACGGAACGCCAGGCGCAAAGGAGAACACTCCCACCCGTACCAAGCTCTCTCCTGAGGACCTACAAATAGCTTCTCTAACTCAAAGGAACTAAATGTTTCCTCTTAATGAATATTTTATTGTTTATAAAATCTAAGGTGTTTTATAAATATAATAGTTCCCTATTATCTGTGGTTTCGTTTTTCAAGATTTCAGTTACCCGTGGCAACCAGGGTCCAAAAATAACAAATGGAAAATTCCAAAAATAAACAGTTCGTATGTTTTAAATTGTGTGTTGCTCTGCGTAGCGTGATGAAATCTCACACTGCGCCACTCTCTGCTGCCCAGGATGTGAATCATCACTTTTTCCAGCGTATCTGAAAAAGTGGCGGCGTATGCATAGCCTTGCATACGCCCCCTGCCTGTTAGTCACTTCGTAGCTGTCTTGGTTATCAGATCAACTGTTCGCGTGTCGCAGCGCTTGTGCTCAAGTAGCATTTATTTTACTTGAAAATGGCCCAAAGCCAGTCACGTAACTTTTGTTACAGGTACTGTTAGAATTGTTCTTTTTATCATCAGGATTGTCTGTTACATGGCATAACCTAGCCCGTTTGAATAAATCTAGCAAATTATAGATGAAGACTATTCAAAGCCTCCCCTGCAGAAGTGTTTGCTTTGGCAAAAGCAGAAGAAAGCCCCTTGCTCTCAACCTCTAAGCCACATTGAGAATAAGTCGCATTGCTTATTGACTCCCTAAATTCCTAAAACTTTGGTTAATAGAGATGATGGACACACCTCCGAGTTTATGCTCAGGTTTTCTTAATTAGTACTTTGCCATTTGTAGTACAAAAATCTAACTTAGACTTCTCAGTAAAGAAAGTGACATGCAAAGGAGAAGGGATGACGCAGATGAAGAAAGTAAGTTAATGGGGATTTTTTAAGTCTGATCGGCACAGGAGGTGGTTTTTGGTTTTATGTGTCATACTTGGCAGCCACAGGTAGCACTGTAACTGAAGTTGGATTTCTTTGTAACAAAGGGAAATAAAACCGATGCTATAAAAATGCACCTGCCCCTCTTGCCACCAAATGAAATGAAACTAGACAGACTAATTCAAAGCTCTTTTGGGATTTAACAACCTGGTTGGGTTTTTAAGTTAAATTGGGACAAAGGTCAAGAAGAATGTTGCATTTTCATCTTCTTTTGAAGTTCCCCTGAGAAAAACCTGTAATGCTAAAACAGGGCAAAGCGCACACACACAGACCCCCTAAGACGTAAAGAGAGATTCATTACTCACAGAAACAAGCACAGAGAGGACTGAAAAAAACAAAGTCAAGTTTTGAACATTGAAAGCAGAAAGGCAATGACCAACTCTCACTTGAATGCATTTTCTAGATGCGAAGAGAAAACGACACAGAGGGAGCATTCAGAAATTAGAGACAATATACCAGCACTGATACAGAAAGATAAGGGAGTCTAACAGTTTTTGAACACCTGCTATGTGACAGGAATTGCATACATGCCTACAAGCCTCATTTTCCTAGAAAAACTTTTGTAAAACACTTGTTCATTGATGGGTATCTGCTTGGGACTTTACATATATCATGTCATTTAATTTTAGTGACCACTTGGAGTAGATTGTCTCTATTTTCAGGTGCAGAAAGATGAATTTCAGGAAAGTTAAGCAAACTGTAACAGACATCTAGGCAACCAGCCAGCAAGTTGGGAATATTGCGATTTGAGTCCTAAACCAGTTGCATCAAACCTCGGGCAATTTCCTCAATGCCAGGTGGTCTCCAGGAGAGTTTCTGGTCTCCTATCCTGCACCTTGAGCAAAACTCTGCCACAGGAACCCCCTGCTAACGTGCCGGCAATACCAGGGCTCAGAATCCTCAGGAAAAGCTGAATTCCATGGGATGTTCTGCCTGGAATTGGAATAGAATCAGCTTTCTCATATCTTCTACTCATTGCCACTCACAGAGCCTTGTAAAACAACCCAGGACAATAGTCATTTTAAGATGGGAAATAGCAGTTCAGTTGCTATTCAGACTTCACTGGGATATTTGCTGACCCCTTAAATCATTAGTTCAATGTTCCTTTAAATGTGGCAGCTGTAAAGGGACCACTCTGTGTTTTCTGTAGAGAAATGTGCCAATTTAGTCCTTCATCGTTCTTGGAGTACAGTGTTCAGGTCTTAAAGTTTCACCATAAAATTCATAAAACAAATTCTCTATCTCTTAAGACTTCTTTGTTTATAACCATTTGCATTTCCCAATTGCCAGAGAAGTGATACAAGCTGCAGTGAAAAAAAAATGGCATTTCACTGACATGCAGTGGACAACAAAATGACATAATTATGTCTAACGTGCATGAATATTTTAGAACTGTGCACAGAGCATGTTAAATAAATACCTTAAAATTCTGCAACTGTAGCAAGGTTTGGGTTCTCTCATTTCCCTCTTCTGCTATTGACTCTAAAGAAATTCTGTCGGTAGCATCAGGAGGGCTAGTTCTTATATTTCGTCATCTATCCTGTTTCTGTTACACTCTCTGAGGAGCTCAATGCATTTAACCCATTGCTACCAATGGATTATTTATGAAACACATGTTTTAACTTCTAAATTTACAAATTTTCAATGAGAGAAAACAAACTTATTGTTTAATAGGTGAATACAGAAAACAGAAACTTCTTTTTTTTGAGGAATAATCTTACTCTCACTGTATATCCCTTGACTATTGTACCCTAAGGGGCATATCTATGCTTTCAGTTCTTTGGCAGAGGGTCCTGCACATGACCCTCAGTAAGTCTGGTAATTAATAAACTTATGGAATCCCAATCTGATATAGGAAATATGGTTAAATGATGGGCAGGATGCCTGTGAATTTCTAAGATTCAGTAATTTTCAAAACAATGGAAGTTGGGCACTGTAAGATGATCAGTAACTGCTGAATGGTTATCCATTGTCTTGTGTAATATAATTACACAAGTTTTGGCAACATTTACAAGGTCAAGGACAAACTGGCCCCTGCCTGCGTCTTCACCTCCACCAGTCTCACACTTGTTCCTGCCACATCATCCTTGTTGGTCTTATTTGAAATGTCCAGATGAGTTGATCTTTGGCACATCAGACGCTTTGCAGAGGCTCCTACCTCTGCTTGGAATGCTTTTCCCCCCACCCTTGGTTAACTTCCTCACTCATGAACTCTCACTTAAACATCACTCCCCCAGAGATGCCTTCCATCTATCCCCAGCACAACACCAAGCACACAGCAGGTCCTCAATAACAACAAGCTGAATTATTAAACAATTACCACCCACAATGTGCATTATCTTTGCTTGACTAAATGAGAGACCAAAAAAATAGGGCATGCTGTTGAAGAAGCTTTATATTAAGACTAAAACCAAAGAAGGGATCTTAGCTTGTTTTGATGAAATAATTATGATTATTGGGTATATTCACATCATATCTTCTTTTTTTTATGAGGAGGGGTAACTTCTTTTATGAAATATTAGAATAACAGAAGAGATTTGGACACATGTCAATGAGCATGAGAACGCATGTCCCCTCATCCAAGAGATTCAGAGTGCATTTGTGTTTGTGACTAAGTTCATAACTGACTGGGGCTGCTACTTGGAACAGAGCCATGGTGGGATGGTCGGGACTATTTTCATTATCTCAGTGGATAAGGAAGAAGTAATTATGTGAGTTTGTGAGTTTGTGTGTACTTCATCAAAGAGATGGGACATGGAGGAGACAGATAGGATGCAATTCTGCTGAATCCTTGTCTCCGGACTTTATTACTTATACATCACTCAAGAGGAAGGGTAGTACCTACTACCCAGAGTGGCAAAGAAGAAGGTAAGTGTGTATGATGGAAATGGCCATAACCTCAGAACACGGCTGCCAGACCAGGGAGGTAAGTTCAGATGAGAGATCCTATCGATCAACCAGAAGAGCCCTACCTTATACAGTGACACAACGGGAGTTCATGCCCACGATCAGGCCAGGCTTGGTGTGTTATACTGAGCAAGGAATGGCCACCACGTTTCAGAGTCTGAAAATAACAGACGTTTATTTCTTTTTTTACACTACATGTCCATTTCAAGTCAGAAGGATGCTCTACTTATTATAGTCCTTGAAGGTCCCCGACTGATGGAGGCCACCCACCTACGTATGCTTCCAGGATTACCACAGCACTGCAGCGTCTGACGCTGCCCTGATAAATAATGCTTCCACTTCAAAATGACACAGAACCTATCTGTTCACGTTTTTCTTTTCTGGGGGGGTCAAATTGAGTTATATGACATTGCCTAACCTAAAAAAGTAGGGAAGTGTGCTTTTTCATGTGCCAAGAAGGGAGAAAATCAAGACTATTTTTAAGAGATTGAACACCTATTCCAGTCTGCCTCTTTAATAAAAAAATATTTTTTTCTTTCTCCTGCCTGTAAAGCATATTCACTCTCATATCACTAGGAGAGAAAATGCAAGAGCTCAGCTCAAGAACTTAAGACAAGTCATTCAGTCACCGTGATCAACCTGATGTCCAGACCCCGGAGTGGTTCCCCGTTGCCTCGTCAAGTCCGGAGGTAGTTCTCTTTAGTTCAGAGACTTGAACTAACACACTGAACTCAAAAAACATGTTATCAACCAACATTCAATAGGAAAACATGCACAGGATTCCCACAAGAAACGCTCCCAATCATAAATGAAGGAGGCACAACAGTTGTCCTACTGCAGTCCTGAAATCCTGCCAGAGAAATGTGACAAGGTCCCCTCTGGGAGTGAAAGATGTTCCCAGGTTATTGTCCCATTCTGCTCCTATTCTTTTGTTTTCTGTGGTCCATGGTCCTCTCGCGGTCCATTTCCTGTTCATGCAAATGGAACTCTTCTATTTCCATCAACTTCTTTGGCCACATCAAAAAGTGGGCAATCAAAATATGCTCTATTCAGTAGCTGAGCATCTTTCCCAGCCTTTTTTCTGTTTAGAAGTTTGAGAGCCCTAGTGGTTTTTTAAAAATCTCTAACAGTCATAGACTCTTTGTGATTTATGTGCCATGCCACTCACTCAAATGTTAATAGCTCTCGTATCTCTTTGAATCCAGCCATTTCTGTACGCCAGTACCACTCCATTCTTTTCTAGAGATATTTCTTACATTTGTTATGTTTTTGCTTGCCTCTCTTCTCCCGCCACCCCCTGCCACCTTAATTAGTTACAACAACTTTAACTTACAAATCTTCCATGGGCAAGGCAAGACTGTAGTGTTTTTTCACCATGAGCTATTTTGTGCAATTGAATGCATTTATTGGAAACCAAGATCTTAATTACACCTTCCCTCTGAAACACCTAATCTGCTCAGAGATTTTACAGTGGTTGTGATAGGCATTCCTTTCATTTGATTCTTACTGCCAGTCAAAGTGTTCTTTGGCCCTTGTTATAGTCAATGGCTACGTCAATATCTTTTTTATAGATTGGGGTGAAAAACAGTTTCCCCTCTTAATCCTTCAACTTCTTAAACTCCTTGACTCTCATATTCATTTGTATTTCTCTTGTAGTTAGAATTGGTCCTTTAGAATATATTCTCTTGTATTTAGAATTGGTTCTTTTATGAACTCATCTTTTTCTTGTAGTAATCTGACAAAAGTTTTCGAAAGTACCCACATCATGTACAAAATCACAGTAGGGCTATGAGGAAGAGGAAGAGGACAACCAATAAATCTCGGTGCCTTCAAATGAGTCTAATGTGGATCAAAGGGGCTCTCGACTCATTGTAGTCTCTCAGGATGCAGGCGGATACAGATAGTGCCTGGACACAGGCTTCCACTGTCACTGTAGAAATGGTCAGAGACCATAATAACAAAGTATGGTCTGTCTTATAAAATATCCATCAGGGGAAATGCAGAAAACTTCTGTTCACATTCCGTTAGCATATTCCATGATCTTGTTCACTTTGTGGAAGCAAAGGATCACAATGCTAAGAGATGGCTCTCAGAAGGGGAATGAGAAGACATATCTAGTGACCGACGCTATAACCACAACACTCTACACTGATGCAGAATATTAAGAAAGATTCCCTTCCCTCCTCAATTTACCAGTCAAGACCACTTGATTTAGAGGGTTGTCAACTGAGAAATGTATGTACCTGTTTTCTTCTCTGTTGGAATGCACCAGTGTCTGTTCAGGCGAGACTGTGGGAATTGGCCACCAGCTGGAAAGGGTCTTTTTACTCCCACCCAAAATCTTGGACTCAGGGTGCAGTGTGATTTGGTAAATTAAATTGCTGAATTGTGCATGCTGTCACAAGGCACAATCCAAAATAAGGGTGTGAGATAGATCTATAACTATAGCTATGACCTGACTAATGGTTCTTCTGGCCATGACCACGATTGTGACACCTGTGGTTATGTAATCTTGAATACATGATTAAACCATTCAATGTCTCAATGTCCTCATGTTTAAGATAGCATGATCAGTTCCATATACCATGGAGGTTTTATCTTTTAAAATGTCTTTAAGATAGTTATTAGGTACAAGTGATGTCAATTGTTGTCTTAACAATCATCATTGTTTCCAATAACAATGCAAACATTATTGCCAATATTATTGGTTGGCCTTGCAGAGCCATGAGGAAAACTCATGTGAGTAAAGGGAAGGAAAGATTAATTCCACCCTTAATTATTCTTCTCCCTCCATTTATGAATCAGCAGAAAGCTTTTGCTAGGATCAACAATCTTGGAGGGAATCCCTTTGCTTGCACAGAGAGCTAGAATTTACCCTTATACTACTGGTAGGGGTGGTATCCACTTTTTATGGCCCTAGTTCCAACATAAAATATTTAGTATATAAAAGGATTTTATAACAATGCTGGCTGCTCATTATAATATAGAACAGATTCTTGGAAGAGGCATTTTAGCTGTCAATAAAGTTGGGGATAGCCTTCTATCTGAAGTGGGTCCTGTTGAAGTTTTTCTGGAAACAAAATGAACAGCTCATCTTTCAGAGCCCAGTACAGATGTTACATCTGGAAAATCTCCCATGGTTTCAAAGCTCTCACATCCTTATTTATCAGGGATGCACAGGAAGCTAGGGTTCCAAGCATGGCAGCTTCACTGGACCACCTCGGCTCACACACAGCTTTGGCAGTTGCTCTCTGTGTGGGCTGGGGCACATTGCTCAACCTGTGCTCCTGTGTTTCCTCGGCTCAGTACCAGTTAGCACTGTGTTTTCTGCCTCGCAGAGTTTTGTAACAACTAAATACTATTTTAAATGTATAACATTTAGAATAATATCTGACATAGGGCATGTACCCCCAAACTGTTTGTGATTTTATAGCACGGAACCTCAAATATAACATAATGTATATGTCTGCATATCCTCTTTCTATATTCGAACTGTGACTACCTTGGCATTGGAGAGAGGTGTCATCTAGCATTCCTGCAAAATCGTTTCCACAATAATAATAGGAATAGTGATAAGTAGCATTAATAAAACCACACCACATCCTAAGCCTTCTTAGGTGATTTATATACAGTATCTAACTCAATCTTGTTAATCTTGTTAATTTTGAAGAAACTGAGGCTTGGGTAGTTTAAGACCCTCGTTCGGAGAAAAAGACACAGTGCTTGACGGTGAACCTAGGTCTGTATGGTTGTAAATCCAAGGCTCTTAACCGCTAGGCTCGCTTATTGCACAGTATGCAAACTGCTGCTTTGAATTCTCAGCCTCTAGCACAGTATTCACACTTAGTGAGCATTCCATAAATGTTTGTAGAATTAAATGGGCTCTTAGTTTTGGGGAATGGTGATTAAATGTGATTGCTTATAATGAATTACTTGGCTATAGTGAACAGACTTTAAAGAGTTCTTCCTCTATTTGCATACTATAGGTATTTTTTTTCCTATCTAAAATTCTAATCCATCGCTGTGCCTCCTCTCTTTAAAAACCTTTGATTGCTTTCAATTTCTTACAAGATAAAATCCAAACTCTTAGTGTGGAGTGGTAGCTTTCCATAGTCTGTTTTCTCCTCTATTTCCCTTGTGCTCAGCTTGAACACAAGGCTGGTTGGAGAGAATAAAAACGGTTAGCATGTGTTCAATGTCAGCCCCTGGTTTCAGCTTGTTAAATAAATTGCCTCATTTAATCTTCAAATACCTAATCTGGGGAATAGGTATTAGTGTTATTTCTGGCTTCTACTCTTATTTTCAGGACAACTGGATTAACTTGAACAAGGTCATAATGCTAGTAAACGGGGAGTGAACATTTAACTTACAGGATCCTATCCTCTGAGTCCCACAAACTGGTCATAAAGAGATACTTTCCTGGGTGGACTGGTTGGAAGTTGGGAAAACTTCCCTCATGAAATATGGCCAAAGAAGAATCTGGTCATGAATCATCAGGTGGAGAAGACAGAACTTTATTTAGAGTGAGCCATGTGTGTGAAGGTTTAAGGAAGAAAGGAGGAGGAGGAGGAGCAGGAGAAAGAGAAGGAAAGAGGACACAGAGAGAGAGACCAAGTCTTTAGAATAATGGCTATCCTGTTGAAGCCACTCAATATATTTTTTAAAATGATTTTTTCTCCTTAATATTTATCTCTTGATCAAAATGTAAACAAGCATATGCAGTATACATGCCCGTATTAGAAATAAGCTCTTTAACAATTTCAGTGTATCATTTAAAGGGTCTAAATCCCTAGTGGTTTTAAATGAAAACCTGCCATGAGGCTGTGCGCTCTTTCTTATTCGATGAAATAATCTGAGTCATCTTTCCCTGTATCTTTCCAACACTCCAGCCCCTGCGATCTCCCAGCCGCCACTTTCACCTCTCGCCCCTTCCAGTTTTGGCTCCCTTCCTGACATCCCCTCACATTTATGCTCCACTGAGACAGGAAGACGCAAACCCAGTTCCAGCAGAAAGCACAAATATGGAACTAGAACAACATTTCTGTTAAACAGATTGAGTGTTGCAAGGCCTGGGAGCTCAGAATGCATCTATTCAACCAGGCTTTTTGCTAAATTAAAATTTACTGGAGCCAGGTCAGCAGAATTCAGTGACATTGGACCTTCCGCGGGAACAGGAAGAGTGCATTGCGAAACAGAAGCCCTCAAGGGGTGGCTTTGATCGAAAGTTTTATTTCTGCTTTTGTTTATCTGCACATCATACACATGCATTTAGCATTATTAATAATATTTGAAAGTTGATCAGTCAAAACTTACCAACGGCAACTATTTTCTCATAGTAATAGGGACCGCTTACTGAGCACCAGCACCTTGCTAGGTTTTAAGAGAAAGCCCGTAACCCTGAACGCCCCCAGTTCCCCATGGCGAGGCGTCCCTGCTGCAGGAACTCCTGGCTTCTTGCAAGAGCCTCTCTTTAGAGCCCTCAGGGCATCTTCTCACCGGAGCAGGAGGCCACAGAGCCCCTCATGGTTACTGTTATCGTGTTAATTGTTGCCTGTTAACTATCCTGTAGGCACAGAGGTAAAAGCCCACAGGAGTGAAAGAAGTATGTGTCTATTCCTCTTACCCAATCCCAGGGATGTCCCTCCTCCCTACTTTGCCTTCTCCCCCGCCCCTTATCTATCACCAACGAATTTCCTGTAACCTCCTTATGTCTTCTCCTTTGACTGTAATGTATAAAATAAAGTGCAAAACTGCCCCTCTCCAGAGCATTTTCCCAATCTGTTGAGATTTTGTTTCTCAGCAGTTGTCAGTTTGGCACAAATAAACTCACAAAAATTCCAAAAATAAAGAACTTTTTTTCTTAGACTCTCTCATAGAAAAGGGAGCCATTGACCTTTGGGTGGCAGACATTATTAGTCTGTGGGTCTGTGTTTCTCAACTATTTAGAGGTGATTTATTTACAATTTAGTAAATACCTGGAAGGCACTCGGTTCCACCCTCTGCACCCAGTGATTCTGTGTTGCAGTGACAGGGGGTCGCCTCCCACTTCCCCTGAGTCATCACTTACCCCTTGCGGCTATTCCAGGACCTGAAGAGGGTGGGGGAGTACAGCAGTGTGTGTGTGGTAAGTCCATTCAACCTGTCGTTAGACTAGAACACTTTGTTCAAAAATTTTAACAGAAGGGTGGAAATGGGAGGGAGGTGGGAAGGGCTGGGGGGGGTGTTGAGCTGTGGTGGGGGGGGAAGGGCAGAAAACTGTACTTGAACAACAATGAAAATGAATTAATTAATTAAAAAATTTTTAATGTATTATTTTACTTTAAACTGGCTGATTCCTTGATCTATTTTTCCCTTGAGTCAGAATTAAAGCTAATTTTCTTATGATTAATATATAAATATTAATATCACATATATACTCATAATAGCACATGTATAAAGTCCTAATATACACGCAATATATAACACACTCCCTAAAGTTATGATGCAGGTGAAATTATATATGTGTACATGGGTTATATACAGGTTATACCATGAATATAACTTTAAATACAAATTTATGAATAGGAATATAATTTATGGATATAAATTTTGAACATTATTAGGTATAATAACTTTAATAAAATATATATATAGTTATATTTTTACAAAGGTCACTGCTTAAGCTGAGATCTCAGAGAACTTGTTTGCAATTGTGTAGCCAGTCAACTGACATTGAAACCTAAGTTTGTCTAAGTTAATTCAAAGCTTATGCTCATAACAAGTAAATCGCTTCTTAACAGTTACTTGACAAGTTTGAAAAGCCTGGCTGAACTCTTTATGGGTATGCAAACTGGATCTAAATTCTGACGACTGCTTATTTTCTATGTAATTTGCTAACCATGAGATCTTGTGTAAGTTCTAGTGCAGAAGGAAACAAAGTAAAAAGAATAATGGCCATGGAAACCCTTGATAGTGAAGGTGCACGATGCTCATCCGTCAGTGAAGAACTTAGTTTAATAGAACAAAGAATTTTGGAGGAATAGGAATGGAAGGTATCCTGGACAACATGTCAAGATATAAGGCTAGAAACTAAGACTAGAACTTGACTGTGAAGGGCTTTGCATTTCACTTAAAGATCACTAGACATTGTATTACCTGGTTAGTAGTACATAAATTAACAAAATTTTTGGTATTGTTTGTCCAATACTCTGTTAGGTTTCTCATACTTTATGTCTACTTTTAAAATTTACCCTTAAATATAGTTATAATTATTCTCACATTATTAGCATGGAAACTGAGGGTCAGAGGGGATCAGAACTTTTTAAAGAATTACTGATGATCTGGCATGAGAGTAATCTTTTAAAAATACTTTGGATTGTTATTGTTGTTCAAGTCTAATTTTCTGACTTTCCCCCCTCTCCCCACCACCCAGCCTTCTCCACCTCCCTCCCAAGATAGGAGAGAAATCTTATCTTGATGTGAGGGTGTGAATATATGACTTCATGGAAACTGAGACATTTGTGGTCAACCTTGAAAGACGAGAAGCCATTGAACATAACATTATGAGAAAGCATCATCGTAGGCTAAGGGAACAACTTGCAAGGAGGTGTGGTAATAGAGAAATATTAAGGCTCCTGAGAGTTTGGGGAGCAGCAGCCTATTACCTAGCCCTGAAATTTCTTTGTAAGGTGAATTGCAAGAAGAAACCTTGTTCAAACATATTCTCCTGAATCTATATGCATTTCTTCTTTCCATCTTGAGGTACTGGCTCTGTGGTGGAATGCTGAAGAGGGTTCCGTATTACTGAGTTAGATGAGCATCTTAAAAAACAGCTGTATCTTTATGAAAAAATAACATATTAATTTCTCACCAGTCCCGGGAACTCATGTAAAATGTATGTGCTGATTTTTAATTTTCTTTAGTGCAGGTGGCATGCTGTAGTAGAGGTGGGGGTGTGGAAGGGAGGGAATTTGTAGCATAATTAGTTAAGTCACGCAGACTCATGCATGGAATGACCTTGCTTGCATGCCAAACTTCAGGCAGAACAATAATGAGAAGGTAGCAGAACTAATCAATTTGGAACAGTGCCCACTCCCTCCATCACTTGGGCCACTTAGAATGCAGGCGGTATCCTGAGCTTTTCCCCAAGCTTGCCCTTTGAACACAGATACAATGCTTTCTCTTACATAACTCCACGGAAAATGTAGGCTTGCTGTCTAAATAAAAAGCAGAATGAGTTTCCATGCTAATGTAACTATTTTTTCCTTTTGCTACCATTTTTTCTCTTCTTCAAAGTCTCCTTTTTTCATACCTTATGGAATATTTAGGGCATCTTACTAAACCCAACTCTCTACCCTTGGAGATCCCACTTATATGAGAGTGCTCATGTGTCCATTTCACAGAACATTTGCATGATCTCTCTGAGTGAGAACCACATTGCCCTGACCTTCATTTTATCATCTGTGAAATGAGAACAAAACAGTTAGGGTTTTTGTGAAGATTAAAGGGGGAAATGCGTACAGTGCACTTACCCATGTTGTTCATGACCGTGTTTTAACCCTCTTTCCTGACGTAGCTGCTTTTGAAGTGTGACTTTAGCGCATGTGCATCTTAGGCAAGTTCCTCAGTGGTTCTGAGCCTCAATTTTGCCTTTTGGAAAATAAAAATAAATGTCCATCTTGTGAAATTATTGTGAAGATTAACTGAAATAACATTCAGGATACAGGTATTTAGTCAATTGTTAACTGATCTCTGTAATTTCTACAGGTCTTTACAGAGCACATATTAGTTGTACAGTGAGAATCTTAGGGATTGAAAAATAATTCAATAATCATAAGTTCAGGCCGAAGGTCTAGAGTCTGGTGGTTTCTTTTAATATACGCTGTCCCGTTTGTGTTGTAGTGGAGTGTATTTATCACCCACAGGTGATAAATACACAGGGGTGCTTGGCTGTCAGCTCCAAGGAAAGAACCCCAGGAGACCCTGCCTCTCCTGAATTTCAGGAAGCAGGAGGTGTAAGAGGTTCTGAATTCCTGATAGATGGCATCAAGAGGCTCCAGCCAGTGGCTCTGCTCAGCCACAGCCAGAGAGCTACTCTGGTGGTTCCCGAGACCTGCTAAGAATGGGAATCAGATTATAGACAGAGAAGCTTCTCTGCTTCAAGCCTTTCAACCCGTGACATTTCTAGATAGGGCAAAGTTTTACATCAAAGTAAAAGCACAAAGTGCTGCTGTTTGCCACTAACAATTGGAGCAGTAGCCTATGGAGTGTCAAGTAGGGTCACAGACAGAAGCCTTTTAGAATATGACACAGTCTTTCACAGAGTCTTCTCAGTACTTATACATTCTCTAAAACACACACACACACACTTCTGGATTATGTCTCCATCATGAACAAATAACCAGATACACACGCTTCTTGATTTGTAATTTTTTGACTACCTTGTGCTTTTCTGCAAATTTTAGGGGCACTGCTGATCTTTAAGAGGCTGAGAATCCTCCTAAACATTAACACAGAAATATGTTTGGAGACAAATTAATTACCATGTCCAGTAGCTTGGGGAGAAAGTAACCAGGACACACTGAGCTTCTACTGGGCTACTCCTTAAAAAAAAAAACATTTTTATTTATTTATTTTTAGAGAGAGGAGATGGGAGGGAGAAAGAGAAAGAGAGAAACATCTCTGTGGGAGAGAACATTGATTGGTTGCCTCTCACATGTCCCAACTGGTGACCTGGCCTGCAACCCAGGCATGTGCCCTGGGTAAGAATTGAACCAGCAACCTTGCAGTTTGTGGGATGATGCCCCATCCACTTAGCCACACCAGTCAGGGGCTCTACTAGGCTATTCTGTGTTGGGTTATATGTCAGATTTTTGCTTTTCATACTTATTTTATGTGATCCTCAGAATTCCATGGGGTCAGAATGTTTTGGGACATCTTATACATGACTTTCCAAATGCTCAAAACTTAGGTTAATAATGATTTGGCTCCTTGGGATTTGCTGGCCAAGCATAAAGAGGCAATGTGCATAAGATGCATCTTCTAAGGAGGGCAGTTTTTCTCATCAGAAGACCCTTTGTTTAGCTAAATAACTTTGGTGACATTGGATAAGCACTGTTGCAAGTGGGAGCTAGTTCAGAGTTGAATTATGGTGTCTCATAAAGGAAAGAAGAATTCAAAATGCTTAGAGAAAAATACTGAAGAGAAGAGCTCTAAGTCAATTAGAAAGTTTTTTTTCCCCCCATGCATTAAAAGGAAGAAAAGAGAACTCCTGGTGACAAGAGAGGCAAGGGATTTTGGGAGGATTGCTAAATTGCTTGCTTAGAGATGTGTGATACATTCTCCTCCCTGTCCGTTTTATCCTGTGATATTTTAAATAAAATATGTGTTGCTCACCAAACCTCTGGTGCAAGTGACTTAGTCAAAAGATTTTAAAGAGGAATAGGTTTCTGAATTTAGCTGGATGCAGGATGAGCCATGAAAAGCGCTTGCACTTACAAAATGCAAAATGAACCATAAAAGAGAACTCACATTTATGTCACGGAGTTGACATGTGGCCTTTACATGAGAGACATATTCTTACTGCCTGGCACTGATTAAGAAAAAAATTAAAACTTAGCAAAATATGTTGAGTTTAATGGGATTAAAGATGAAAGAAGCTGTAGGATGTAAGGAAAAGTCAAGAATTCGACACAAGAACAAAAAGGACATTATTCAAACACCAGCAGAGGTTTTTTTTTTTTCTTCATCAGTGAAATGAGATTTTTGCATGATGTGCTTTCAAAGACATCGTTCAGTTTGTGCATTCTTTATTTCTATAGCCACTTCAGTTTGTCTCAGACCGGGGCAAAGTCACTAACCTTAAGGTACTTTCCACTGGGGTAAGCAAGACACTTGAACCTCTTATTCTGCGGAAGCCACTATACTCAATATGTTCAGTGTGAGTCAGAATTCTTGTCTTGGTAGGTCAATTCCTTGGTTCCTGAGGTTATCACCAAAGGTTTAACAGGCAGACCTGATAACAGGTTATACTCTGACNTGCATTCTTTATTTCTATAGCCACTTCAGTTTGTCTCAGACCGGGGCAAAGTCACTAACCTTAAGGTACTTTCCACTGTGGTAAGCAAGACACTTGAACCTCTTATTCTGCGGAAGCCACTATACTCAATATGTTCAGTGTGAGTCAGAATTCTTGTCTTGGTAGGTCAATTCCTTGGTTCCTGAGGTTATCACCAAAGGTTTAACAGGCAGACCTGATAACAGGTTATACTCTGACATCATTAACAAAAGATAAGCAGTGTACACTCAACTTCTACCATAGTGTCTCACAGTTTTCAGCAGTGTTGCCACAAAATAGTGAGACCCATGAGCAGGGTTTTAGCATGAGAAATAATACCCAAAGTTCTGTCTGCAAAAAAAGTCTTGCTATTTTAACTGACTGTGCATTTTATCTAATCATTCAACAAGTATACTTTGAGAAACTAGTACAAGCCAGGTCTTACATGAGATGCCTGAGCTGTAAGAATGAAGAAGACATAAATTATTTTTTGCCCTGTTTCAGTGGTAGAGACAGGCAAGAAATCCAACAATCACAATTCTCACCATGGGAGTAATGTGGCGGGCAAATGTAACATGGTATGAGACCATAGAGGAGAGAACCCAATCCAAATGTAGGGGTCAGAGAGTCCTTCCCAGAGGATATAAAGTCTAAAAGATAACTATGACTTAGCCACACATAGAGAGCAGAGAAGACACTTCCAAAGAGGGAAGTCATCTTCTAGTTGTCTGAAGGAAAGATGAGCACACTGGGCAATGCGAAGGAGACCACTTGGATACATACAGGGCTGGTGAGAAGTACTGAGAGATGAAACCAGAGATGTGGGCAGTGGCCAACTCTTCTAGTCTCTGGAAGCCATTTTAAGATTTTGAGCCCTATCCTATAGTCAATAAGGGGTAATTGAAGGGTTTAAGCAATGGGAGATAAAATCAAATAGACATTTTTAAAGACTCACCCTTCCCGGACTTTGAAAACATGTTTTGGATGGCAGCAACAATGAGGCAGCAGAATGAGAGACGATGGCACATGGCCCAGAGGGGTGGCGGCAGTGAGAGTGGGCAGAAATGGGCACTTCACGTATATAAAGGGCATCCAGTTTGACTGAAATTTAATCTTTTAAATTATTCTTCTGATACTATTTTTCTGATCTCTTCTATATTTGCTGGATGGTGTGGCTTAAATACATGGCATGTTACTAGCCAATAAGTTGATGACATCTGTCAATGACTTCTCAGTGCGAAATATTACTTACTGCTCTTTTATCCCAATCATCCAATTAATGTGTATATTTTCATCCATTTCTTCATTCCTTTTTTCGAGCGTGCAGTTGTTGAGTATCTATTACATGCCAGGTACAGATTGAGACACAGAAGACCTAACACTGAAGTGATAAAGACCTTATTTTAATGGAGCTTATCATCCGAGAGTATTGCAGGCAAAAAGGGTACCTACACCGATGAACAAATGTTGCCCCAGATACTTGTGAGTGCTACCATAGCAGGTAGTGAGACAGCATAGCTAGAAATGGCCACATGTCACTGGGGCATCAGGAGAGGTCTCTCTGAGAGGTAATATTTGAGCTGAGACTTGAGTTCTGAGAAACTCATGTAAGCATTTGGGGGAAGGGTGTCCTGAAAGAAGGAGCCATAAGAAATAATACCTTAATGTGAGACATTTTTCCTGACCACCTCATTTAAAGTCACAACCTAGCATTTCTTGCCACTTAAGCCTGACTCCATGTATACTACTCTATTTTCTCTTTTTTTTTTGTAAAGAAATTGTCACTTCCTAAATGCTATGCATTTTACATTTTCATCTTCTTTATTGTTGGTTGTCTAACTTCCTTGATTGGAACATAAGTCTTAAAAGGTTGGGGAGATTTGTATTATGTTCCCTGGTGTATCCCCAACACTTAGAAGAGTTCCTGGCACACGCCTGGTACTCAACCATTTTTTGAGTGAGTGCATGAAAGAGTACATACTAAGTGGTGAGGAGCAGAAATAAGAACTATGTGGTTAAAGCATCATGAACGTGGGGAAGGAAGGTGGGATGTGAAATAGGTATGGGAAAACCAATCATACAGAGCTGTGTAGACCAGAGCAAAGAGTCCCACTCTTATTTTCAAAACCCTCTATTAGAGGGTTTCAAGTAGAGAAATGAAGAGATTGGATTTGCATTTTTAACATATTACTCTGGGTGCTGTGCAGAAAATGAACTTTCAGCATGAGAAAAGAGTAGAAGCAGAGAGATCTGCTGGGGAGGGAAGACTTCAGTGACTCATTTCCTCAGCCTTAATGGATTGCTCAGTGTTCACTATCCTTCAAGTACAGTTTGCATTAGCTTTACAGTAATGGGTTATGGGGAATCTGCCAAGTTCCTTTCCTCTGGCATGGCCAGAGGTAACAACAGCCTGGAGCAGGGTGCAGAGCTAATCTGAGGGAGCATTTTTTATGCCAAGAAAGCATAAACATACTTCAGAGATGCAGCCTTGATTAAAAATACATGGACACTCTGTGGATCTAAGCTGAAGACATATGGCCTTTGATTGCCTGGCATTTTCAATTCATACAAGAACATTATGGTGCTGCATTATGGATGAGAAGACACATTTCACTCTCTTAAATGGAGGGATGTTATGTGCTTTTTCCTTCCCCTCCCCATCCTCCATCACCCCCCACCCCTTAGTCAGAGATTGAGCTGTTCAATTACGTCCTGATTAACTGTACTTCCAATTTTGTCGTAGGAGTGCTTTCCAGAGCCTGGGAGCTAGCTATGCCCCAAAGATGAAGAAGTGTCCATTTCACCAGCTCTCCTCACTGGCAAGTTCCCTGCACATCTCCTTCACCGTCCACCTTCAGCACGCCAATCTTGGACAGGTGAATTAACTAACTTTTTTAGGAAGCTCCTGCCACATGAACTTTCTCTGGTTGTCGGTTACGATTCACTGAAATATTCTGATGCTTCCTTCACCTCAAGGAGCAAGACAGCATGCTTAAGAAAACAGACTCCATCATAAAACAAATAAACAAACAAACCAACAAAAAAAGACCTAGGTTTGAATCCTGGCTTTATTTAAAACTAGGTATGAGATCCTGGATCAAGTCAATTGATATTTTTGATCCTAAATTTATTTTCTGCGAAGGGGGTAATTATAGTATCTTTTTTGGTGGCTATCATAAAGTCATGCCACGAAATAATATTATATCAAGTGCTTGCCACAGTGCCAGGGACAGAGTAACTAGTTCAAAAATTTTGGCTACTTTCATTGCTTCAGTATTTCAATATGTGCTCCACACATGTTAGGTGCTCAATGAATGTTTTCCTTATGGGAAGTCATGATGCAGTACAAGCTGCAGATGCCAGTTCTGTTTCCCTTCTTCATCTGTGATGGCCTGTGGATCACATCAAGCTCAAGTATGGCTCCTCTCTCCTTCTCTGCTAGTATTCATGCCTCTCTTGTGCCTTTGTTCAATATGGCATGAGAGTTAATACCAGCACTGTTGAAGCCAAACTGCCTGTATTTCCATTTGGGCGAAAACGTATACTAGCTGTGAGACCTTACAGAAATTGCATAAGCAGCTTGAACTCTAGTTTCTTCATTTAGAGAAAGAGGACAATGGTGCCACTCACCATTTGGGTTGCTGTGAATATTAAGTGGATTAGTATAAGTGATACTTAAGTATCTTTATCATTATCATCATCATTGGTTATTTTGCTCTCTGGTAGCCCTATATAGACTTGAAGACAAGTGGCATATCTTATACACATTTGTATTTCCTCTTTTAAAATCATTGCATTTCTAATATAAGTGTAAAATTCTTGAGATAAGACTAGGCATGTTCTGTTATCCGTGACTAATTGAGTCAGGCTTAGGGTAACTAGCCATGCTGGAATCTCTGGGACTATCCTAGAATTAGAACTGAAAAACTTGTGAGCTGCAAGATCCCTCAATCACGAGCAAAATGAATTAGTTACTCACCCTGGCAGACTAGAGAAAATTAGAGCTTACAAGTTGACCTGTTAAAGGACAGGGCTTGGGAGGACAGTGGCAATTAGATGCAAATGTGGAAGAGATGACAAGCACTTGTCTATTAGAAAAGCAATCTGTGTAAGGGTATAGCAATAGCAAATTGTATACTAGGCAAAACCTTGATCCTAGAAATATAAAGCAGTTCATCATATTTGTCCTCAAAAAGATAGAGGAAGAGGGTAACAATGCATATTAAACAGTATATCTTACATATATGAAATTATACCTGTATTTCTATAAGCTCATCAAACCAAACCAATCAAAATATTAATTTAGTATATGTTATATGTCAAATTTCTACTGTGCACTTTACTTGATCTCATTTATTTTATTTAACCAGTCAATGTCATGCTTATTAGAATACCTGTTCTGTAGACCAGAATCTCTGGAGGTAAGACCCAAGTGTGAGTTGTGTTTTTTTTTTTTAAGATTTTAAAATTTATTTTTAGAGAGAGGGGAAGGGAGGGAAAAAAAGGGAGAGAAACATTGAGGTGTGATAGATACATCAATCAGTTGTCTCTCACACACCCCCGACTGGGTACCTGGACAGCAACACAGACGTGTGCCCGGACTGGAAATCGAATTGGTGACCTTTCAGTTTACAGGCTGGTATTCAAGCCACTGAGCCACACCAGCAAAGGCCCAAATATCAGCTTCTTTTAAAGCTCCTTACATGATTCCAATGTGTGCCCTCCCCAAATTTTAATTTACTTAATCTGGAGTGCAGCATGGGCACTACAATTTTCTAAATATTTCTTGATATAATAGGTTGCATAGCATCCTCCCAAAATGTATGTCCCCCTGGAATCCCAGAATGTAACCATATTTGGAAATAAAGTATTTGCAGATAAAAAGATAAGATGCAAATGTTTCACTATGCAAGTGTTAAGACAAGGCCCTTTGTAAGAAGAAAGTACACACAGAGATACCCACACAGTTAAGACCTGTGTGGAGCCAAGGATTACCAAGTGTCACCAAAGCTAAGTCAAGGCAAGGAAGAGTTCTATCCTAGAGTCTTCAGAGGGAGCCTGGCCTTGGCAACAGTTTGAATGGAAATTTCTGGACTTCAGAAGAGGGAGAAAATATATTTTCAATATCTTAGGATGCCCCGTTTGTGGAAAATGGTTATGCAAACTAACATAACAGGTAATTCTGATGTGCAGCCGCATTGGAGAACTACTGTTCTAGGTAGTTTAACGCCAAATCCCATGAAGTCATCTTGACTTGGACTCCTTTATCAGGGTCATGAATATGCTTTACAATCTCTCTCATAGTTGTCTTCAAAAGGGTAGGATTCTTACATAACGACAAAAGGAAACAGAGAGGTTTCTATGCTGGATTTTTTTTTACATTACCTACTTTTTATTGATCTCTTAGGACCCTCCTGGGGCAACACGGGCACTCAGAGTTTAAGAGTCACATATCCGATCCAGGTCTGTCTCTATAGATAGGCTCCCTTCTCTTTAGAAATATTCCCTCTATGAGAATTCCAAAGAGAAGATTTTCAAAGAGAAAAGCACAATCATTACAGTTGAGGAACTGTTGCTGAAACTTATTAGCTTGTGACTCATACTCCTGAAAGGAGCTAATACCTTAATTTCATATTTCTCTGCTCAAATGCAGACCAAGGCGTAAACTGAAATGAAACTTTACACTAATGGCTTCTTAATTATACCCATCTAAAAGCAATTACCTGAGTTTTAGCAGATACAAAGTTAGGGTTGATGGGACCAGCAGATGAGAAATAACGTGAAAGGTCATTGACCAAAAAAAAAAAAAAGATCAGGGAAGAGAAGATAAAATATAGAGAGCAGGGGGGGGGGGGGACTCCAGAGATGAGTAAAGGCTTGATAAATTTCTAATAATAGTGCTGCCTGGTTTCTAAAACAAGGTTGTCCCTTTCTCGTGTGTCAGAAATGAAGCCAAAAGAAAAATATTTTATTTTAAGGTAGACACTATGACTAGATATGATTCTTTGACACCTGAATACAATTACTTTGTGCCATATTTTGAGCCAAAATTTACTAAATTATAGTGATTAGATATTGTGACGTATTATCCTTAAAAAGAGGCATGTATAGCATGAATTCAGTTTGCAAAATCGCACAGTACTCTGTGCACAGACGAAAA
Organism: Sturnira hondurensis; assembly: GCF_014824575.4. Classification (NCBI taxonomy): domain Eukaryota; kingdom Metazoa; phylum Chordata; class Mammalia; order Chiroptera; family Phyllostomidae; genus Sturnira; species Sturnira hondurensis. Next base: position 4,810,539 of record NW_028083079.1, on the reverse strand, counting down.
ATGGTATTCACCAAAACGTTCAGACAAACTGTCTCACTCCTTCAAGTGGGACAGTTTGCTTGGTGGTTTATGCCATTTGGCCCTTCTATGTTGTTTGCATTATTTTAAAAGATTGTGGATAAAAGAAGAGTACTCGAAATAAAAACCAGATATACATGAACCAATCTAGTGAAAACAAAAGCAAGTTAACTTGATTGTATTTATCTCCACTAAAAACTAAACTGATGTGGAGTCCAGGGGCAGGTGTGATACCCTTGTCCATGTAGATCAGGGTCTCAAACTGAGACCCACAGAGAAGAATCCATCCCATGGGGAGTGTGTTTTGTTTGGGTCTGCTTGAACATTAAACATTNAAAATTTACTAAATGGTAGTGATTAGATATTGTGATGTATTATCCTTAAAAAGAGGCATGTATAGCATGAATTCAGTTTGCAAAATCGCACAGTACTCTGTGCACAGATGAAAAATGGTATTCACCGAAACGTTCAGCCAAACTGTCTCACTCCTTCAAGTGGGACAGTTTGTTTGGTGGTTTGTGCCATTTGGCCCTTCTATTTTGTTTGCATTATTTTAAAAGATTGTGGATAAAAGAAGAGTACTCGAAATAAAAACCAGATATACATGAACCAATCTAGTGGAAACAAAAGCAAGTTAACTTGATTGTATTTATCTCCACTAAAAACTAAACTGATGTGGAGTCCAGGGGCAGGCGTGATACCCTTGTCCATGTAGATCAGGGTCTCAAACTGAGACCCACAGAGAAGAATCCATCCCATGGGGAGTGTGTTTTGTTTGGGTCTGCTTGAACATTAAACATTTCAAAATTTCACTGCCTTTCAGTGAAGAACATATTCTTTAATTTAACTTGCTACATTCTTTCTCCTCTGTCTCCATCTCTCTCTCTCACACACACACACACACACACACACACACAGCCTATGTAACTTATTTCTTTTAGTTTGCCTAACAATTTGTGAACTTGAATTTGCACAGGTGGAGTCTTGCTGTCTAGTCTCTTGGAGTAAAGTTAATGTTTACATAAATAAAGCAGTCTTTGAAAACAGTGAGTGATAAGACTCCAAGTCCTCAAAGATTTCCCTACTTTTGGTCTCATTCTTTAATCATTTGAATCACCAGTTGATTTAGGATCCCTATTTCTCTTCAAATACTGATATCATATGTTCTCTGTGGCCAGTTACCAATTATAGATTAAATATCACGAGCTCAATTTTAGTCATCGAGTCATTATTGATGTCCATTTAGAAACCCACATTTTTGCAATGTTTCCAGATTCAGTGAAGGAGAAAGAGCAGTTTCTGGTCAGATAAAATTCCATGCCCAATTACAGTGTTTCCACTTACTTTCATTTTTTGTGGCCAAATTCAAAAGGCAAGAAAACATTTCTGTCAACGACAACAAAATTAGAAACAAAACTCACATATATTAGTTGTTTACTCTATTTCCCTACTCTGTTGGTTGCTATGTCAGTGATAATTCACTTTAATTTCCATAAGCATCCTCTGCAGCGACCATAACTCTTATTTTATAAAGGAGGACACCAACACTCACTGAGATAAATAAGTTTCTGAAAATTGCAGCTTTAAGGGCTAGCAACAAATCAGCAACCTGAGTTAGTCCGAGAGTGGGGCATGAGCCATTGCCCTAGACAGATCTCCAGATCCCCTGCCCACGGTGTGTTGGAGCCTGCTGTCTCTGGCTTAGGGGAAGGGGCTGTGTGTACTCCTCAGTCCACAGATGACCTGTTTGCTGCTCGAAGTCAGCCACTGTGGGAGTATTGACACACTGGAAATTGGCACCTGCTGAAAATCGGGGCTTTTATTTTCCAAGAGAAGTCACATGTTAAATATTTACTGGCACGAGTCCTGGCTAGGGTGGCTCAGTGGATCGAGCACCAACCTGCAAACTAAAAGGCTGCTGGTTCAGCTCGCTGTCAGGGTGCATGCCAGGATTGTGGGCCATGTCCTGGGTTGGAGGCGTGTCTCTCACACATGGATGTTTCCCTTCGTTCCCTCTCTTTCTCCCTCTCTTCCCCTCTCTCTAAAAATAAATAAATAACATCTTTATTTATTTTTTTAATTTTATTTATTTACTTATCTTTAGAGGGGAAGGAGAGAGGGAGAGAAACATGAATGTATGGTTGCCTTTTGTGTGTCCCCTGCTGGGAGTTGGCCTGTAGGGAACCAGCCTACAACCCAGGCATGTGCCCTGACTGGGAATCGAACCGCGATCCTCTGGTTCGCAGGCCCGCACTCAATCCACTGAGCTACACCAGCCAGGGCTTAAATAACATCTTTAAAAAACCTGTTTAGGGGCATACCCCTGCTCCTAAAGAAGATGAGGGTTCCTCTCATTATTTTCTTTTCCTGTTCTTTCCAATGTGTGTATGTATGTATTTATTTTTATCGCATTTTTCCATTACTGTTTATCACCCTTATACCGCCTCCCCCCCACAATCACCACATTGTTGTCCATGTCCATTATCTGTGAGAAATGTGGTTGGTGCCAAAGAGAAAAATGGTATTGAGATGATCCTCAACTCAGAAATGCACAGATCAGTGAAACTGGATGTGGAAGAAAACCAAAAATCACAGTATCCAAAAATACAAAGTCAAAAAATAAAAAGTCACCTCACTGTGGAAGAAAGATAGTAGGGGCTAGGGATTTTATAAGTAAATTACAGTTAGGAGGTAAAATTCTAATAAGCATTATTCAATTAGACCCTACTTATTTAATTCTTTAACTTTCAAGGTATAGAAAATGCAACTCAAATGGACATAAGCAATAAAAAACCTTTTTTATTATTGATTTTTGGTCTTTGTTTGTTTGTTACCATGATATGTACTAAGAACTATGCACTAGCTTTTCTCTCTGACTAAAATAGTCACACCTAGTGACTATTAGGTGTGACTTTTCTCTCTCTCCCTTAATAGTCACACCTAGTCTTTTATTTCCATTTGATCTGTTAATTTTGAGTAAATGGGACCTCCTCAGAAATTGTAAGCATTTTAAGCATTGTTAAGCATTTTAAGCATTTTATGTATTTAAGTGATTCTTAATCCCATACTCTGTGCTATGTTTTGAATTGCTTCCCCCCAAAACAATGTTCGAGTCTGAACCCCCAGTTCCTCAGAATGTAACTTTTATTTGGAAGTTGGGTTTTTGCAGCTGTAACTAATTTATTTTAGATGAGGTCATTAGAGGGGGCCCTAATTCAATGTGACTGTTATCAAAAAGAGAAATGTGGACACAGACAGATACACACAGAAAGAAGACAGTGTAAAGATACAGGAGAGAACGCCATGTGAAGATGGAGCAGAAATCGTAGTAATGCATCTACGATGCTGGTAATTGCCAGGTAACCCCCAGAATCTGAGAGCGAGAAGCATGCGGTGGATTCTTTCTCACAGCCCTGGGAAGGCACTGCCCTGCTCACACCTTGGTGTGAGGCTAGAATTGGGAGACAAAAAAGGTCTGTGACTTAACACCCCCCAGTTGGTGGTACTTAATTATGCCAGTCTTTGGAAATCAATACTCTCTTTTAAATAATCGTTCTATCTTCTTGTTCACTTATTTATCAGTTTTACTCTCTGTGTCCTCACACTTCGAGTCCTGGGATGTCTTGTTCAAAGTTGTACTTTGTTCTACATTGTGGGCTGCCCCGTGATAAATACTCAGCAAATACTTTTGGAAACAGTACATGGAAGACTACTGACTCACATAGTTTAAGAAAAAGCTAGAAGTATAATTTGTGGTGACATTTGATCAAGCAATTTAATGAAGTCACCAATACCTGCATCTCCTCTGTCTGTCTGTCTCTCTCTGATTGTGGTGTCAGCTTCATCCTATGTCCAAGTTCTCCAGAAGAAATCACATGAGTCTTAGCCATCCCACACTTTATCAGTCAGGATTCTTAGTTATAAGCAATGTGAGTAACACTAAAAGAAATCCCCTAGAGTGAGAACTTCAAGTTATTCTGGGTGGAAAGACAGCCATTTGCTCCTTGGGGCTTCATGTGCCCAGTTTGAAATGGGCACAGCAGGAGAGAGAGTGTGGACTTGGCTGCTATAGAGGAAGACCTGGAACTGAGTCTCGTTTGCCTTCAGTGACTTGAATTGGGTGGGTCATGAGTTTATTCCACGCCAATGACCTCATTACTGTGGCCAGGAGCTAGGGGGTGGAAAAGGTTACACCAATAAACAGAAGACATGAAGGTGGGGGATGGGGTCACTGTCACCCAAAAGTCAAGGACTTGTTAGGGAAGAGAGATGGGGAGTTAGAGGCTAAGGGTGCCCACCACACTCCCCAAATACAAAAAAAGCATTTTAAACTTTTTGAGCCACTAGCCTCCACCAGTGTTTGATAGGTCAAACAAATAGTCATCTGAACTAAGGCACTGTTCTGTTGTTCTCTACTCTTTCAGTTTCCTTGCTTTGTTTACTCTGCACAACTCAAATTCAAATTTAACTGACACATTACTCACATTCTTTTTCCCCCTCCAAATGGGATGACTCACGGAATGGATTTTAATGGCTTCAAAAGATTTTCCAGATCTCAAAAGCACCCAACTGACCCTTTAAAGATAGGAAACCCCATTTAAAAGCGGACAGATTTCTGACTATGGAGCTTAGTATAAAAACCAATCATTAAACGTGGCACTATCTACAATTCAGAAAGAGGGAAAGCAGAACATTTCTTCAAATTTATTTTTCATTATTGTTGTGAAGGGAGGATAATTCCCTTCACCAATTGGTTTCATGTTTTTGTGGGGTTTTTTTTAGTTTTCTTGATTGATGCTCTGGGTAAAAGCTTCAAATGAACAAAATTTCTGCTAAAAGCTGTATTTATGTGATGATTCTCTCAAAACACTAGCATTTAAAGTCTAGAATGCACTGGTTTCTAGGGTATAGAATAAAAGGATTTAAGAACACAGTTAGTAACTTGTTCCAGCAATTAGATCTGAGTTTAATTACAAACTAACCTCTTGGTAGACCATTTGACAGTCAGTCCGAAGTGAGAAAAGCGTGAGAAAAGTGCTACATGCAGCAGCAAAGGAACTTTTCCACCTACTGGTTTTTGCCTGGTGTTGCTTTTGTGAAGGATAAGGTAACAGACTTCGTTCTTTAAAGCGGCTTATTTTTAACTCGGCAACAGGGTTTTATTTTTGCATGCTTTCTCTTCCACCTATCTGAGAAGCATGTTAGGATCCTGGACTTACTGCTCATCTGACGTTAATTTTATCTGATGTGTTTCCTTTCGGTCCTCAGAGACATGTCCTGCCTTCTTGGTGGGGAGGAGGGCACAGAACATGCTCAAAACCAGACACTTTAAAGCAGAAAGGGGCTTGGAGATCATCTCATCCAACTCATCCGTATTACAGACATGCACACTTGCGTTTTGGAGAGACTGTAACTCCCTCAAGGTCACTGATCTGGGCAGGGGCTGAGATCGCAATATAGGCTTCTATAGGGTAAGTGGAACAAAGTTCACTCTTTGGAACAAAGGAAAAGTGTGTACTTCCTGTGGTTGTGTTGGAGTAATTTATTTTCTTGCTGTTAGCATTTCCAAAAAAGGGAGCCCTTAGAAAGATAAATTGGAAACTGTTCTTTCAACGCTGCATTTTTTCCCCTTAAGTACCAGGACTGAGATCCATTTACTAGGCCTGTTACACCGATATGGCTTCACGGAGAGCCATGCCGGCTCTGTGCACACAGCCAATTACATTAGAGGCAGGACCAAGCAGAGTGGGAGAAAGCACGTGCTTAAGAATCAGGAGAACGGGCATGATGCCCTGCTCTACTACTCACTGGACATAAGCAGGCCTTCTCACCTCAATTATTTCCCTTTCCTTGATTTCTAAATGAGAAACATAATGCCTTATCTAATGTTTGCTGACTCAGCAAACATTATCGAGTACCTACTATATGACAGAAAGCATACTAGGTTCTAGAAATAAGGTGGAAACCAAAGTGCCTGATCGCGCAGATTTTATTTGATAACCTGGGAGCGTTTCTCTCACAAGGTGGACTTTGAGCAGAGAAATGAAAAAAGTGAGAGAATGTGTCCTGGAACAACCTAGATGAGAAGCATTCAGAGCTGAGAGATGGGCCCATGTGAAGTTCCAGAGACATGTTGAATGCAGGGTAAGAAAGCCCTGACTTTTATGTGAATCAAATGACCATTGTCTAAAATAACAATGAAAAAGTTGTAAAAAACTATACAAACAATAGACTGTATGACTTTTATTAAAGGGAACCATGTTCATCTATGATTATATCTGAGTGATTCATAGTTGTCTGAATTTTCCCAGTTTTCTAACATGAACGCATAAATCTTTTGTATCATTGCTCCTTTTACAAGATTATTAAAACCACTACGTTTGAGAGAGTAGACTCTTGAGTTTGACAGGCAGGTTTGAATCTTGGTTCACCATTGGCTAGCTCTGCATTTTAGAGTAGTTTTTGTTTCAATCTTGAAAATATAACCTACAGGTATTCCTTAAGGACTTCGTGATACACAGAAAGTAAAGAATACAGTATAGTGTATACTCATGGGAAAGGCTCAGTGAAGGTTACTTCTTATCGGAGCATAATCAGGGTGGTATGTTCATTTGTTCCTATTTCTCTTGTAGCAATATGCTCCACTCAGGTGGGAAAAAGGGTCCTTATGCCAAGGAGCTTGTAGAATAACCACCACCCACAACTTGCTTTCTAATGAAAATGCAGAAACAGGTGCCATTCAGCATACAAGACTTAAAGTGAGCTGCCAACAGTCGTCCCTGTTTCTGTGGCTAAAGGAGGAAGAGAATGGAGGGGCCTTTGCCACGTTCCCCACCTCTAGTCCGAGTGTGCTACTCGGAGCGCCCTTTGCTGTGCTCAGCACCCTGCGATTCGCCACAGTGGAGGTCAGTTGTGTTCGTCTGTTTAGTGCAGCAGGGCGGTCGGGCGTGGTGTGCAGACCTTGTGACTTCCGGGCCAGCACTCTGTGCCTTCACCTGCAATGCCCATCAACCTCCGTACATGAGATGACAGATCTTTCACTACTGCTGCTCATATTTCATAAGCATACCAGAATCCCTTTAAAGAACTAGACATACCGTCACGTTAAAGTCACACCGCGTATATTACATACCTTATTTTCAGACCATGCTTCTTGCTGAAAGGAAGGCATGCCTAAAGCCCTAACAGTTTACTGTTATTCATAAGGAACTGGCTCTCTTTAGAAACAGATCTTTATAGATATGGGGTCACAGATTGATTTGAGCATCTACTGGAAGTCATGAGTGCTGGAAAGTTTCCCAAAAGGCTCCTTCAGACAAACAGACCATAACTCCATGTGTTCACCTGGGACCAACATCCATATGAATCCCAAACTTGGCTTCCAACGTAATACATTTATGCTTGGTAGTATCTTCGTTTCCTATTGTCTTTGGCCATTTTACTGTTCATAGGGTGGCTTAACCCAGCCTTCCAAGGATTTGGGTTAATTTCTTACTGGGAAATTTCTGGAGCAGAGAAGTCTGGGAAGATTTTCCCTTGCTCCCTACCTTCTCTGTGTTTCTTCAATAGTTTTGGCTAAGGTTCCTGAATTCCCAAATTCTGCCTGAGTCACATAGCCTGGAGAAATCATTTGGTCTAACCCTATGGGCATTAGCTTGGGCCAGGGTAAAGCCAGCGGCTGCAGAGTGTCTTCGCCTTCATTGACATAGTTGTGGCAGAGTGTCACACCCCTCTATCAAGTATACCTCTATCAAGTGTCTGCTTGTTTTAATCTCCTGTGCATTATCTACTAATCTTATTTAAATTAATGAAGTTTATATATCCTTTGGTGCATACAAACTAAAAAGGTTTAGCCCCTGTCCTAGATGAGTTTAAAGGTAAATTAAACTACCATTAGCATTAGTAATATTATTCTCTGCATTCAATTATTAAGTGCATCGATAATTTATAATCAGTGATGTCAAACTGGCTGGAGGAACCCATGCAGACATTGTTTAATCCTCAAAGCTACTCTGCAAAGGAGGCTTTGTCATTCTTAGATCACAGATGAAGAAAGTGAGAAAGAAACAGGGTTATTAACTTGCTCAAAAGTATATATCTTCTGAATGGTGGGGTTTCCAAGTGTCCAGCCCTTTGCTTTGATCCACTGTGCTTTGTGTTGCTCATATGTGATAAGGTGCAGTTTAAGTCATGCTTAATTTCTTTAATTTACCACAATGACCTGTGCTATAGGTTTTATTCTAAGTGTCTCCTTTACAAAACCAGGTAACTACATTTTTGGCAGTCCAGACTCAAGGTTCAAACACCAAGATCTTGGTTTTAATTTGAGGAGACACACACACACACACACACACACACACACCAACTAGGGGAAAACATGCAAAGAAAAAATATAAATTAGGAAATTTCCATGTGGCCAAGGGATTATGGGAAATATTAGGGGCTCCAGAGATCCAAGGTCTAGTCAAGCCCTTGTCACTATTGCTACCATTACTTTCCTAAGCCAAGTGTTTTAGACATAATTATACCTTATCCTAGGACCTGATGACCATAAATGCTGGTAACTACTCCTGCTGTTAAGGAGCAAAAGCCTCAGGACTCAACAGTTTGTAGAACAGTATTCATTCCTACAATGACTAGCCTCAGAGTGATCTGTTTTCTATGTTCTTTGGTAGATTTGGCTTTGTTTGCCTTAGTTTTCATCCCAGTTGACAAACTCTTAATCAATTCTTGTTTGTCAGGGTCAGGAGGAAGAGGGAGAGAAGACATCCATCACCCAGAGAAGGAGGAGGAGGGGGATGAGAGTGGGGAGAGTGGAGAGAGAGAGAGAGAGAGAGAAAAATTTGAAAAAGGTGATACAAAATTGCCATTTTTTATGGCTTACTTGAAATCTTTGTTAGATTTTAGTTCCTTTAATTTTTTTTCTGACTGTGGGAATATTTATTTTGAAATGATATTAATGAAGATGTTACAATTTTTATTTTTGCCCAAAGAGCAACATGGATTGCAGGAAGATTGAGAGAATTTGTTGTAGGGCAGCACCCCTATCTTTGCCCCAAACCCACTGATTGATTTGACTATGTGCCTCTTCGCTTACCTTTTGGCCTGAGGGAATTCTGTGCCCAGACATGGGCCACTACATACAACCCTATGGAAAACAAATTGCTTGTGATAGCAACAATTTTTTCAGGTCTGTTTGACCGTATGTTTTGGCTCTTGACTATTTCAGGTACCAGAGTTTGGAAAGAGCATGGTTGACAATACCAGAGGCAATAACGATCCTTTTAATGTATGCCATTGTCCAAGTGACCACACCTTCATTTTTCTAGCTCAATTCTCATTAAAAACCTAGAATGATACAACCAGTCAGACTGGTCATTCTGCATGTGACCCATCATTCTTTTGTACAGATATTTTTCTTCAAGAACTAATTCAAGGCTTGAGTAATTAATTGGCCTGACTTCCATTTTGTTCTTTATCATCTGTGTAAATGAGTTATGCACTATTATTTGCATAATCCCCTGAGAGAAATGGTAGGTATTTTCTTGTACTTGTGTAAGGTGTAAATGCACATTTGTCCCAAGACTATCTCTTCTCAACATTTCGAATTTATTTTCAAGAGAGGATTGGGCTAGAAATGGGGAATATTACAGAATAGATTCCACTTATTTTTCTGGTAGAGCTTAAATTGTTCATTCTCATGCTGTTCTGTGATCATCGTACACTTGCCGCTGTATGGAAATAAATAGCATTTTTTTTCTAAGTTTACAACACCTCTTAAGGTTTATTTATAAATATGGATTGTGGCACTGGTAATGCCATGCATGTCATTTCTTTACTGGATTTAAAGTTCTTCAAGGTCAGAGAACTGGTTGTTGACTTCTGCTCCTAACTTCCTTATCCCAAGCCATGAACAGTGGGGCTCAGGGTTGATTCTCTGGGGATGATAGTGATGCTCACTTTATTCACACCTTGCATTGTCTTACTAATTTGACTTTTAGCCTCCGCCTTGCCCTTCTCAAAATGCACAGGCTGTATTTGCTTTCTGGATCAAGAAGGGAGGCGGTGAAAGAAAATAACATTACAAATCAGCCAAGCCTAGTGAACTGCACTGAGTGCCTAAGTGCTTGTGGTCAGGCCAATTTACGGAACAAGGGAGTGGGATGGTTAAAATAGACTCTGGGGCCTCACTGCCTGGGTTTGAATGTTAACCCAGCCATGCATTAGCTGTGTGGCCTTGTCATAATTTAACCTGTCTGTGCCTCATCCTTCCCATCTGTGAAATGAGGACAATAATAATGTCTGTTTCATTACTAGTTAAAAGTATTAAAGGAAATACACCACGTAAATATCTTGGAGTTGGTGCCAGGCATACAAACATTTCTAAATAAAATGTTATCTAGTGTTACTGTGTCTGAACAGAACAATGTCAGTTAAATGTTCCTAATACAATTTACAAAGGCTAGAACTAGAACTCAGACTCACTAAAGAATGCGGTAAATAGGTGATAAGAACCAGTGTTTGAACTCAGTTCTAGAGTTTGCTACTAAAAATGACAGGACAATGAACAAAGAATGGAGAATAACCATATGTATCTGGTGATGTGTTGAAAACACTGAGACACTATCTCATTTACCTGCAAAAACTAAATGAGGTAATTTCTGTCACTGTCCAAATTTTATTAATAATGACTTCGAGTCTCAGAGAGGAGCTATAACGTATCAAGTCAGTGGTGGAGCCAGGAACTAGGGCAGGTGGGTGTGCCTGGTCCCAAAGCCCACATACCCCACTTCAACTCCACCAAGATGCCAGAAAGTTCATTTGTTCATCTAAAAGACAAAGGTTCAAATAGTAGCGTGTGTGTGTGTGTGTGTGCATATGAATGTGTTTGCATGTGTGGTGGGGGTGGGGAGAAGCCAGTAAAAGATGAATACAAACAGCATTTTGAGAGAGAGCCATTTAAAAGTGAGACTGTAGAATCTGTTTGAAGATTCCCCCAGAGGACACGTTGTAAAGATGACTTGCACGCAACTTAACGAGAGGTTAGATGAAACACATCGGGCTCTGTGTAGGCGGGATGCACATCGAAAATTAAAACCACGCTGGAAATGTTAATAAATGCATACACATGTTCTTGTTTGTAATGTGCTCCTTGTTTTTCTCATTTTCTGCATGTTAGAACAGTGAGGACATCTCCATTGGGTCTCCTGGGACCTGCTATTTCCCCCTCTGGTTGTTTTGCTTTTTCTCCATATTCTTCCCCATCCCCCCTCTGTGCCTTCTGCATGTGATTTCATAGCCTGAAGATGCCCAGGGGTATGGCTATGCACAGAGAATAAAGAACGAGGAGAGGAGACTCTTGGGGCTTCCAGACCGTGCATCTCATGGTAGCCATAGTGATATTAAAACCAGTAGCATTGCATCATTCCCTCGGTAACGATTTCTGAGGGTTTCCTTTGGTGGGCCTTGTGATGAAGTCCAGATACCTCTGCAAGAAGTTGAAGGCTCTAGCAGGTTAACCACCCTTCAGTACCACCTGGCCATTGTGACTTTTCAAGCCCTCTGTCTGTGACCTGACAGGCCCTTTCCCACTGAAATCTTCCTTCATTCATTCTTCATATCTAACCTGAATGTGATCTTCTTTGTGAAGTCTTTCCCTGAGATTCTCCATTGAAAGCCTGTGGCCCTGGGCTCTCAGATGAAGAAGGCAGTGTAGTGTAATACAGAGAGCACCTACCTTTTAGACTTCCACAGACCTGGTTGAAATTCTAGTTCATGTATTAGTTGTGTGTGACTTTGAACAAGTTACTGAATCTTACTGAAAAATCAATCTCTACCTCTCCATAATGGGGATAGGAACGTCTATTTTGCAGTGCTGTGAAGAAAAGAGGTGACAAATCTGCAACACTGAAGTCATTGCAGTCACTCAGTAAATGCTGGTTCCTTCTTATTAGCTTTCTGTATATCTGCCCAAGATCCTGGCCTACCACGGAAAACCCAATAAAGGAAGGGTTTCATTGTTTTGAAAGGAGAATAAATAACACAAAAGGCAATTTTTTAGAACCCACCCAAATGATAGGCTACATGAAAACTTGTGGAGAAACAAAACCCAAATAAAAAATTGTGTTTTTTGTTTTTACAGCAAGAGTCAGCACAATTAACTACACCCAGCTCACAACTCCTCTCTTCGCTTCAGAAATGCTATTTTCTTTCTCCCTCTAAATGCCACGTTTTTCTCATTTGTAAAATATGGGGAAATAGTATGTGCTTCCAAAGTATAATGTGAAGATTGAATAAAGTAGATCTCAAAAACTTGGTAGAGTTGTATATAATGAATGCAGTTTTTAAATGATTGACAGTTGATATACCAGCAGTGATGGCAAGAGCAACAACAACAAAAAAGTAGTTGTTCTAGTGGCAAATGAAATTATCATTCTTATTCTCCCCTACATCTACTGTTGCTTTTCTTAAATCTTCTTTTTTAGAAGTAGAAGTAGCAAGGAGACAAGGAGCCCCCTGCTGAATAACATCCCAGAAGGGACTGGCAAGGGAGTCAACATACAGGAAAGCCCTTCATTGGGAAAATAGAAGCCACCAGAAAGAAACTTCATTGCTCACTAACAGATCCACAGCCCTCTGCTTCTGTGCCCACTTTCTCCTGTCAAAAGCCTGTCCCTCTATGTGAGCTCCAGGTCTTATCCACTCTCATCTTTTCAAGGCCTTTCCTTCTATAGACTTCCTTTTTCCTCTCTCTGAAACACTGATCTCTTTCTCTCTACTGAATCATTCCCATTGGCATACACGATGTGGCATTGCCTGTTAGATAAGAGTATCCCTCTCTTGACCTCTTATTTCCCTCAGAGTACTGTCTTATCTTACCTTTCCCCCACCAACCCAATTTCTTCACCTTCCATTCATTCTTCAAACCACCCCATTTAGGTTTCTGTCACGATCATGCTAGATTATACGTAGTCAGAGTCACCAATAACCTTCCTGTTCTAAACCAACAGATACCTGTTGTCATCCTCCTCTGTAGCACCTTCTAACACTCAGTAACTCTCCTTTATATGCACTCTCCTCCCTCCCTTTTCATAAGTATCTCAAGTTTAGGATAAATAAAAATGAACTGAATCGAATACGTTTTCTCCCCCAAATTATTTTTTCCCTCAACTATCCACTCTTTGCTGAATGAGTCCAATATAAACCTGGATCCTCAAGCCAGAAATAGAATCTCTGTGATTCTCAGTTCCTTCTCTCTCTCTCCTCTTCTCTCTGTTTATCTTCCTATTTCCTTCTTTTCACTCCCATTCAATCCACTATCAATCCATCAGTAAGTATAGAATTTCTTCTAAACATGAATGCTGAATTTATTAGTATTAGATTTTACCTTCATTGTCACTACCCTTAACTAGGCCATCTTCAACTTTCATTAGAATACAACCTTCTCAACTGTTCTCTTCTTCACCCCCTGGCTCACTAGTCTCTTTCCATCCACTGCCTACATCACCTCACCTTTATCCAAGCGTGATGGGGCCTTTTTCCTTGATATCATTTGAAGGACACCCATTGGCCAGAACACAAGTCCAAGCTCCTTCAAATGGCATAGATAGGTCTTCAGAACCTGCCACCTTGACCATTTCCTTAGTTTCCTCTTCTGACACTTTTTATTCCCTGCTTTGTGTCTGGGCAAAATGGGTAAGCTTGGGGATTTAGCTATGCTCTCCCCTTCTTCCTCATTAAATCAAATTTAGCACCTCTCCCAAGAAATCTTCTGGAACCTTCTTCAAGAAGATTATTAATTTGTCTCTGTACGCTCTGTATGTTATGTACATTTCTGTTATTACTTTTTTAAAATACTTCTGTCCTCTAATCTAGTGGTTCTCTAACTGGGAATCACCTAGGAAGCTTAAAAACAAAAACCCAAACCCATTGCCTGGGTCCCTTACTGAGAGCTCCTGAAGAAATTGGTAATAAAGTGCCACCTGAGAATCAGGAATTAAAAAAAAAAAAACTCCCAATGATTCTAGTGTTCAGTTAGTTTGGAGACTCCTTGAGGCTTGGGATGTTCTATTTTTATTTTTAATCCCTATATTTTAGGTGTTCTACATCCTGTCTGGCATGTGGTTGAAATTCAATTTATGTTGTTAAAAATGTACTTACTGATGAATGAAAAGCTTATGATACAATACAATATCTAATTCCCAAATGAAACCAGTAAAGCTAAGTTAAGGAAGGTGAATTTTCAGCAAGATTTGGAAAATGCTTACTGATGCCTGGGATAGACTGCTAATAGCCCAGCAGTGTTAAAATCTGACAAAGGCAAACAAAATGTGTAAATTGGGATATTTGTAGTTGAGACCAAAGAAGGCAAAGAGGCCACATGCAAAGTGAATAGAGGGAAATGGAGAGCAAAAACTTTGATGGTTTTCTTAGCAAAGGTAGCATTGAATTGACATGAGGACTTAGGAGAAAGACACATTTAAATCATGCAGCCCACTTTTCTAACTTCCAGCAATAGTGGGGATTTGCATTCAAGTGAACAGAATATTTTTTGGTCACCAGCTATTGTCAGTGGTAATGATAATATTGTAACTGAAGACGGTGGGATTCACTCTTGGAAACAACATGAGCTTTTGAGAAACATTACATGGCTTTGCCAGTTAACAGCTGTGTGCCTTTGGGCAAGTCACTTAATCTCTGTGACTTTTGGGGTGATTGTGAGAAATAAATGTGTTAATTTATGTAAAGTGCTTAGAAGAGCCCAGTGCAGGGTAAGGAACAACAAAATGTTGGTTTCATCTTTATAGAAGGAGAGATTGCCCACTACTTGGACAAAGCCAAGGCTTCCGTATGAAAGTGTTAAAAAGGAAAAGAGAGATCGTGTTCACTGAAATTATAAATATAAACGCTGATTTTCATTTTGTAACTAAATCTATAGATATGTAAAAAAATGTGTTCGATCGCACTCTCTGACACACACACACACACACACACACAGCACTTTACAATTGTAGTAAAATCACCAAATTAGTGAACGTTTAAAATGATTCTCTCTAAGCCCTTAATTATTATCAAATTTATATATAATCTCTATGTAGGCTCACAAACTCCTGCCTAGGAGAGGTCATTAAGGCTCCACTGATTAGATAAGAATAATTTGCAATTAGCATAGAAATTGTTAGCATGGAAACAGGCCCATCTAAGTTTCTTGAGTGTTCTCAAAACCACTGTGCTCCTAGGTCGTCTAAACACTCATATGATACAATTGACGTGGCTAATTAGTTTGATTAGAAATTTTAAGTTCCCAAGGGTTTTTTTTTATATCAAAACTTCTCTGTCCAAATAATCATAAATTATTCCTAAAAGAGGCCAAAATTATAGTCAGGCCTAATCTTTTCTATTAATTCTCACCATGCCACTAAGAACATCACATTAGCAGAGGCAACATACATTATTTATTGTTCCAGAGTCTCTCTGCTTGGGTCTTATTCTGTGTTTCTGCCTGCCTGCCCTAAGGCTGCCCAGTGTCCGCCCCTCTGTGACGTGCATGAAGTGTACTTCTCCTCTGGAGCTTCAGAAATACTCATGGTCTGAATCATGGCTCAGGATACAGAAAGAAATGATGGGTCCTACCCTACTCCTGGAGTCAGAGCTTTGGAAAAATCACTTTTGCTTACATATGATGTGTTTCATCCTAAGCAAGCTAAAGGAATTCTCTCAGAACGAGTGACCTCCCCCCCATCAGAGTTCCTACCTGGAGGCTGCCTTTAAGGGTTACCTAAAGTCAGTCCTGGCATAGATGACAGGCTCAATCCCTAATAACCATTATCAGCTCTTATCATATACTTGTTGATTTTATACAGTTTAAACTTTGTTTCCTCTGATACATTGCAGGCTTTCTGAGGGAAGAACAAGTTTCTTCTGGTCTGGGGTCTTCTCTCATTTCCATAGTTCCTGGTGTGAAGCACATGATAGACGAAAATTTCTTGATTCCCCTAAAGTTTCTAGTCTGAAGTTTCTAGTTTCTACATCCCACCATCACTTTCCTATAGATAGTGCACCTTCTTTAAGATAATAGACATTGTATATTTTATCTAGGATAAGTAGAAAAAGTGATATATGTGTGGTGCTGATAAATATATATGTAATATACATAAATGTGTATACACATATATAACACACATATATGATAAATACATATAATAGTAGCATTTATAAAATAGTTATATACTAAATAAATATACATATTTATATATAAGCCATATACATATATGGACATATCCACAGACTTTTACGCACACCATAGATTCTGAAAACAGATACACAGATGAAATATACAAAGAGATGCTTTATCTTGGCCAAGTGTCATTAAGGTCTAAGCCTTAGAGTAATTATATAGGTAATTATATAAGAAGTATAATTCTTATAATTAATATACACACGTATGTGTGTGTATGGTAATGCTACCGAGTTCAAATGAACGGACACTCTCCGTCTATCTTCTCGGACTCCCCTGGCTGCACTTTTGTCTCCCTTTTTTGCCCCCAGCTTGTGCGCCAACACACACCCTCACCACAGATGTCAGAGGAGAGGAAGGTTCAGCCACCTGCTGCCCTCAACTTGAACCAGCTCTTGGCAGAAGCGTACATTTTCAAGAATGTTGCGAGCCAGTGGTGAAAGAGCGCCATTAGGAAAATATTTAATTATATAAAGTTTAATTGTAATTTAATAACTTTTACTAAAAGCTAATGCATTCTCAAAACTCAACACTTTTATTATTATTATTATTTTTTTTGCATTTTGCTGTCATCGACGATCTTGGCGTTATTTATTTCTACTTTCTCTGTCGGGTGTGGTGCAAAAACCTATATAACAGCCTGGTCTTGTGCATGTGCTTCCGCCTCCAAGGTCAGTGCTGTCTTGTTGGTAGCTTATAGGTCAGTGACTTATAATTTTCCTGAAGAGTCAAATGTTAAATATTTCCCATCCCACCCCTGCAAGGGCCTTTTTCTCCTGTGTGCTGCAAATGCCTCTTGCAGCCATGAGGGCTAGTAGCTAAATAAGGTAGTTACGAAAGAAAACAACATCGGTGTATGGATATATATGAAAAAAGGAAAACAATCCACATAAATCTAGTTAAATTACAACCAATACAGAAGGTACAGAGAGTGGAGGGGGGACGATTTCCCTGGAAACTGAAACAGAACACACACACGTTTTTGAATAATGAATTTAATTTCCAAGCTTCCCAGAAAGCTCTTTCCTGCCTTTACTCTCTGGTACCTTCTCCTACTGCTTTTTTCTCACCCCTTTACCTGAACCTCTTAAAGAGCTGTAATTCTAACCTGCTCCCTCCCTCTCTATTATTCCGCTAATCTGTCTCCACCCACATAATTAAGGCAATCACCGCCTTCTGCCTCCTGCAGAGCAGTGCTAATCGCCCCTTCTGCACCCAGGCACAGCGACCTCCAGCCTACGAGATCTGGGAACAATCTTAGAGGCCCTTCCGACACCATCCCTCCGCCTGGCCTCCTCGCTCTTCCTTCCTGCGTCCACCCAGGCCACTTCTGCTGCTTAGCTGTTCTCCACCCACTAAGGTGTTTCTCACTTTTGGCCAGAAAATCAAATTTCTTTCTGCCTATATTTTTCTCTAAGTACTTCCTCCAGTTTTCTTACAGGTTCCCAGGAGGCTGAACTAACCGCATGAAAAATCATTTGGGGAACTGTTGAAGGAGTTGTGGGTGTTAGCTCCTCCTAAATGAATCCCAGTTCTTAACCCCCCAAGGGGAGCAAACCTGCTCTGTGAAGTCCTGGAAAAAAGAACCAGAAAGCCTAGATTTAAAAAAAAAAAAAAGGAAAGATTAAGATTTCAGATCAGTGTAAGAACTGCCTCCCCACCCCACTCTGGTGCTAAGAAGTGAACTATTCAAGAGCCACCACAGAAATACTACGAGGGTGAAGTCAAAGGGTGGATAAAAAGTTCTGCCAAGTCCCTTCTACTCTAAAATCATCCCTTCCCGTGAATCTCTCAGTTGGAGGCTGAAACACTCGCCGTGGGACCAATATTTTTGATTTGCGCTCATCTCTCTCAACTCACCCCCCCTCCCCATGCCTTGTATAATTGATAGTGTAATTTTGTATCCCTGCTTGAAAACAAAGTGGGGCTTCTTCATTTCCCAATCCCCACCGGATTTTGGTTGGTTCTTCTCTGAAGTAACCCTGCACCACCGCTCTCTTTCTTCAAAAGGAACAAAAGGGTAAACTGTCCCCAGTGATGCAGTGATGTATGTCTTAAAGTAGAAAAAAAATAAGACAAAGTCAAAGAAACTGTAAAAGGACCATGATCGAACATTTCAGAGACAGGATAAAACAGATGAGGAAAGGTGGGGACTTGAATACGCACAGAGAATAACAGTTCTTAGACTGCCTTTCATCCCTGGCTCTTAAATGTCATGTGAAGCAATATTATTGCCTTCATTTTTCATCTTATTGTTATTTAGCATTTATATTTGCAAGGAGTTTAGGGTTCATTTTTATTAGCAATCCTTCATAATCTCCTGGTGGGGAAGACAAAGACAGGGCCCCCTTTGGTTCTGATACGACTAATGGGCTCAGAGAAATGAAAGGTTTTGCTCCAGTCTCCAGGGGCCACGGTGAGTATTTAAGCTCCTGGCCACAGAGTCTGCATTTTGAGCAGCGGACATTTAAGCCACACACACACACACACACACACACACACACACACATGGAAGGAAGACTTGTTTGATGGAGTGAATACTGTTTTTGGAATTTAATGCCTTGAATGACCGTAGAGGTTTTATTTTTTTTCCTTACTGAAACTTGGTTGTTGTCTTCAGTAATAAAAAGGAGAAATAAAACCTCTATCACTAAATAGAGTCATTTTGAGAATATGTTAAGGTTGGCCATTAAAAGCAGGAGTTGGTATTCTGTAAGATTTAGTTCCCTTTTCCATCTCTTTTGATGTGTATTTAGGGTGTGATTGTAATTCCACCAACATGAAGACAGAACCCCAGGCAGTGTGATAACTGATGAGAGCCAGGGAAGGAGAGACATACACTGCCAGGCCTCAGCCCTTGGGGACTGGACTTCACACCTCCCAGATGGAGTAGGTGAAGGATGGATGCAAATTCTTTGCTTTTCATCCCGTTGACAGGCAGCATGAATGACTTGCCTGACCAAGCAAGAGAGAGAGGGATGTAATGCTATGCAAATTCCAGGACTAGCCTTTAAGAGGCAGGGCAGCTTCCACCTTACCTCTTGGAATCCTTGTAATAGGGTGCAGCCAACAAGGGATTTGGAATGAGGTCCAGAAAATATTCTGGTGTCCAGAATCAAGGTGCCTAGGAAAGATTAAGATGTTCTCTCCCCTCCCCCACCACAGATGTGAGTTGGGGAAGGGACAAATGGAGCAAGGCCTATTTTGAGAGCTGTTTTGCATAGCAACAGTTCCTCAGCTAACCTCTAGCATGGTCATTTAACATATCTATAAGCTTTAACTGGTTTCACAGATGTGTTAAATAGCTGTGGCCATGCTCTGAGCCAAGGAGAAGGGAGTGACTTCCACCCAAGATGTAACCCAGAGGCAGCTCCCCCAGGTTACAGCTCCTGTGTGAGATGATTGGCTCCACTCCACGGGGCCACGCCTGCCCAGACTCATCATGGCAGCCCAGTAAACTTGGAATAATACAGGAATGCTGGCAAGTGTAGCTGATTGTAGGGGGAGTCAGGGGCTGCAAAGGAGGACTAGCGTAGGGATTTAAAACCCAGACACGGCAGGGGTTGGAGGAGGACCACTCGGCTTTGCCAGAGTGGGGACCCCTGCAGCCACGTGGGAAGGAAAGGGAACCGTGTGGCTGGGGCAGTGGAGAGAGAAAGCCATGTGCTTTTGGACCCAGTGGGGACTCCTGCAGCTGGGGGTAGAGAGAATCGTCATGGGGCTTTAGCAGAGAATCGCCACTCGGCTTTGCCAGGGTGGCGACCCTACCTTCTCTGCAGCTCTGGTGGAGGAAAGGACCGTGAGGTTTTGGCCAGAGTGCAGACCCCTGCAGCTTTGGTAGAAGAGGGCCTTGGGGCTTTGGGGTGCTCCCTTGGGCTGCGTGGCCTGGGAAGCAGGAGAGACTTTGCCTGGAAGAAGGGTGAAAGAACGCTTTGCCAGTGGACCTTGAGAAGGTGCCACATGGCTTTGGAGTAATTAGAGATCCTGCCTGGATGGCGACACAGCTGATGGTGCCAGCGGCCTGCAACACAGACATGTGCTCTTTTCCCGAGATAGGGTACCACGAATTAGGGCGGGGGGAGAAGAAAGTGCTGTGGGCATCTGTGGTTATCCTAAAGGACTTTGATAGCTTAATGGGGACATTGGGTCATGACTTTAAGTCTGTATAGCTTAAATAAATCTTTTCTTTTCACAAATCTCTGGCATTGAGAAACGTCTTTCCTCTGGCAGCGGACAGATGAGCCCAGTAGGTAGTCAGGACAGTATTAGTATACCATCCTTGGTCAGGGGACCCTGTTGTTCTGTAACAGTTTTTGGCATCCCTGGGTGGGCCAAATATTGCCCTCCTTGGACCTCTGTTCTGTCACATCCTGACCTCAGAGATGTTATACGTACTTATTCCAACTGACAGTCCCAGCTAATTCCACATTTTAATTTAAGTAGAAGTAAAGCCATTTTGGATCTTCCATAACAGCCCATCTGCCAACCCAATAGAACTAAATAACCTTTGTTAACACCACATGGAACAACTGAGTTGTTCAGTGGTACCACATGGTACTTGATCAACTGAGACCTGACCAAATTCCTGACCCACAAAAATATACGATGCAATAAATGGACCAGTGTTTTAAGCCTGGTGCCTTGATTCATGTGTTTCTTTGCAATGAGTAACCAGGACAACAATAAAATTCATATCGTGGAACTAGAGAGCACGAGAATGAAAACTTAGAAGACCAAGCTTAGCCACTTTCTGCTTCATGTTCCTGAGGACTTTGCATACCTCATGTTTTTTCAGAAAAGGTCGCTCTGCCTGGAGGGTCCATCTGCACACCAGCCTGGCCCTGTGGAAGTCTCATTCCTTTGCTGAATATTTTTTGCTAGCCTCTACCAGTCAGGATAAGTAACGCTGTCTATTCCAAAACACAACACAAAAATCTCAGTGACATGGCACAACAGAGGCTTTTTCTCTCGTGTCACAGATTAATATGAACTGGATTTTTCTCTGGGGCAGCTCTCCTCCCAGAGGTTCCAAATCTCTAACCTCTTACAGTCCTACTGTCCCTTAGGGCCTCCTTAATGGTTCCCACTGGGCCTCCTACATATAGCCGTGTGAAAGACAATGCATGAGCCAAGAATCTCATGGGAGCGTATACGGGCCATAACTGACAGTGACTGATATGTTTCCCCCATATACCATTATCTAGGACTAGTCACATAGCTCCCTGCCAACAGTGTTGAATTAGACAGAGAACGAATGTGTAAATCAATCTTGAGTTTAGATTTGTGTCAAGCAACTAGTTTTCTCAGAAGGTCACTTAACTTCTCTGAGTTTCAGTTTCAGTTGTAATAAGGATAACAATACCCATCCCATACACTGAGTAACACAAGTAAAATAAAGGTCTCATAAAAATACTAAAAAGATACATTTCATTCTTTCTTTCAATATGCCTCCTAAAACACTGTGTGTCACAGGTGGACAATCTCTCCTTCTGAACCTTGGGCGGACACTGTTGGTCATTTTGTTTTCTACTTGTTGTTCAAAATTCCTCTTGGTATGCCTCCCCAGACAGCCAAATCTACCATGTTAGAGTTAGTTTTCAGTACAAAAACTTATTGTGATATTTCATTTAACACATTTGACATAAAAATGCTGCTCTTTTTTCCCATTACTTTTATGTTTTTATGCAAACATTTTGCTCTTCCAATAAGTTGTTAACTCTGAAGATAGAGATCTTGCCTTTTATTATATGTCTCTCCTACATGGTACCCGACACAATGCTTGGCTTTTAATAAAATAATTGTGCCTGAATTAAATATGTAGCAGGTGAAATAATAAATACTGTTTATTGAGAGTATACTATGGTTAGATGTTTTACATGAATAATTTTGTTTAATATTTGTAAATAATTATGAGGAAAGAACTATTATTATGCTAATTTTGTTGGGAAAAAATAGGCCTTAAAAAGATTAAGTAACTTTACCAACATTATTTAGCTAATAATGAGAGAACCTGAATTTAAACCCAGAACTCTCTGACTCCACAGGCCATGGCCATGACCACAGCTCCTATGTTATCATCAAGTGTAATCATGTTTGCCTACTTCTTCCAGGGTCCCTCTTGGTTATGGAGAAAGAACTGATTCAGGGGACAAGAAAGGAAATGAAGGATATGATAGAAAAGTATTCCTCAGAGGAAATGAGGAAATTAGGGAGAAAAGGGAAAAGTGAGGTTTGCATGGAACAAAAGTAGAACAGAAGAGGAGACTTAAATAATAGGTATTTTCGTTAAAGTTTTGGACATACACAATTTGCTTTTAGACTAATAAAAGGTCATTCCTTAAAAAAAGGAAGAAATAATCTCCCAAATGGATGTTTAATAACAAACTCAAATCTGAGCACTCTATTATGAAAGGGCTTTCTGCCAACACGATTTCTTAACTTGATATTTCTTCTTTGTACTTGCAAGACAAAGACAAGGAACTAAAGTAATTTTATGAGTGCTAAGTGTCAGACACAGAGCTGGATACTTTTTGTGCCTTCATTTATTTAATTTTCGATAAAGCCCTGAAGGGTTGTTGGTAGCATCCATTTCTACAAACGGTAAAACTGAATCTTAAAGAAAGGATTCCCTCATGCGATACCCACAGCTAGTACGTAGGAGATCCATCTTCTGTCGCAGACTAACGGCTGTATTTTTTCCCATACGAGACAGTTTTCTCTAATATCTGTATCTGTAGCCATTACATGATTATGTTACTTGTTCATTTATTTATTGTGCATTCACATCAACAGAGCTTCATCCAGAATTTTCTTTGCCCGTAGGTCAATTCCTGGCACATCCAGTAGGTACTTAATCTTGAATCAAGATGATACAACATGTGGACATAAATGGCGAAATATGTTTTATGGGCAGAGGATGAGGTACCTGCAAAACATCACCTGCTTTGGAATCTGAAGGTGTTGATGGTGTTGCATTGGTAATAGGCAGTGGAGTAAAATTTTCCGGACTTGATTGTTTCTAACTCTTCCTATGTGTGCACACTGTCCTTTACCAGTTGATTTTGGAGTGTACGTGCTTTCAATTTCCACACATTATTGTAGAACGTTTCCGTGTCCTGGGCCTCTGCTCTGTTAGAAATGGAAGGGCAATGCACTAGGAAATGATTAAAGGGCTGGAAAAGGGATCTTGGAAAGAGAGATTAAAGGAATTCAGCACGACAAAGAGAAAGATGAGGGGTTGGCTTAACAGGCTTCCATGGCTTAAGAGGATAGTATAGAAGGAGGAAGGCGATCAAGTTCACATCAGAAGAGAAAAACTGGGCTTATAGTGTAGCTTCGAAGACTTAGAGGGTAGTTAATGAAGAAGTGCTTGCTCTGGTCCCCAGGCACGAGAACAATCTGCATGGAGGAGGCTGTCCTTTCCTCTCTGGATGGAATCCTTAAGTGAATAGATGCTCTCATGCCTGGGATTAGGGTTAGTGGTGTTTTGTAATAAATTCATGAAACACTTGCATCTCCTACTATGTGCCAGTCATCGTGACACATTGTGATAGGCATTTTTTCCTTCTCACTCAGATGAAAGCATTTCCTATTCACTCAGAAAGGAAACATTATCTATATTTGTACAAATTAAAAAGCTGAGACACAGCAGTAGAAAGTAATTTTCCCTAAGTCAGAATTCTAACAAAGTGACAGGGTCAAGACTGAAAACCAGGGCTGCCTGGCTCAGAGTAACAATGACCGCAATGAGAACAGTGATAACAACCAACAGTCCTAGATGACTTCTGATGTGGCACGTGCCTGGGGCTAAGGGCCTCTGTGCATTATGTCATTTTAACTTCCTGACAACCTTATTTAAAAAGATTTTCAATTCATAATTTTCAAGTGAGGAAGCACTTCCGCATGCCAATGTTACCTGCTCAAGGTAGCATCTAGGAAGTGAAAAGCCTGGGTTCAAACCCATGTCTGTCTTGTTCTCAAGACCCTGTTTTTCCTTCTATAACATGCCACATTGCCCGCCCCCCCGAGTTTAGAGTGTCCAATAATATGCTCTGTCTCTAACATATAATAGAGAGATAAGTAATGTGGTAAAGGAAGGTGAAAAGACTGCTTTTTGGTACAGATATGACAGGATGACCAGGAAAAGCAGAATCAAAGAAGTAGCATTATAATGGAACATTTTAGAACAGGTAGAGTTTCCTCTCAAACACAGGGGAGGCAAGAAAGGAGATGGATTAAAGAAGAGGTAAAACCAGGCAAAACTGTGAAATGTAAGAAACTAAGAATTTGACCGAAGATGCAATTGTTGAGTTGGAGCCTGTCAGGCAATTCTGGGGATGGAGAACAGGGAACTCCATGGTGACTGGCATGGCTGGGGCAGGGGTATATGCCTTTCACTTTCTTCCTGAGCATGGAGAAAGACCACATTCCCCAACCCCGCTTGTATCTAGGTAGGACAATATGACTTTTATGACAGTAGATCATGGGAAAAAGGGTGTTTGCCCCATCTAGACCTGTCCATGAGATGACTTGTGTATTGTTCCAGTCATGGTCTGTCTCTTCCAGTCATGTGGCTAGAGGTAGCATCTTTGGGATAGCAGAGCCACTGAACAAAAGGAGCTTGACTCCCTGAGTTCACAGACTATCTGTAAGCTCCTTGGAAGAGTCCACCAACTAAAAACTTCCATGAACAAAAAACCAGCCATTGAGATATTGTAGTTGGTAGTGAAGGAAGTATTCCATAACATGGCATTTGCCGTACATGCATCATAGAAATGCTTCACCCTAAATGACTTCTTAAAAAATATGTCTGAGTAGTTTGCCTATTGCATTCTCTTTTAGAGACTCATAATACATACCAGTATATGTAGGGTGGCTCTGTGAAGTCCCGCAGTGAAGAAATCTGTGAGGTCCAGCACTAAAGAAATCTGGTAAAGTGTTTAATGCAGTGCTTTGCAAACACATTGTTCCCCCTACAGAATCCTTTCTCAGTAATGACTGTGATATCTTGTAAATTGTGTGTTCTATAGCGGATATTGTCATTCTTTTTCATCTCATGGCACATATAAACTAAGTACTAAAATTCTGTGGCACACCAAAAATATGTATGATTTTTTTGCTGATTTGACAGAAAAAAAATGTGTAATTTTGATTCATTCACATTGGATGGCTATTGTGTTGGCTGTTGTCACTTTTTTTTAGAAATATTTTTTTAAAGATTTTATTTACTTCTTTTTTAGAGAGAGGAGAAGAGAAGGAGAAAGAGAGGGAGAGAAACATCGGTGTCCAAGAGAAGTATTGTTCAGTTGCTTCTTGCACGCCCCCAGCAGGGAATGAGGCCCACAACCCAGGCATGTGCCCTGACCTGGTATCCAATCAGGGACCTTCTGGTTTGTGGCATGGTACCCAACCCACTGAGCTACACCATTTAGGGATTCTCCTACAACTGAAAAGAAAAGGGGTCAGTCTCCCTTACTAAATAGTCAGGTATTCCATGCTTTAGAAATTCTCGAGCACTCAAGTTGAAAATCACTGCTCTGTAGGACAATGCAAAGAATATAGTTCTAGTCAATGTAGACCCATTGAAAGTGTCTAACCAGACATGGAAAGTAATTACAACCCTGCAGAGAAGTGGGCATTTATCCCTTGTCCCTAAGTCATCTAACTTCAGCCTGTGAACACTTTATCTCAACTTGCTAACCTCCCTCTAAGGCAGGAGAAGTTGATAATCTGATTCAGCGTTCAAAACGTTGTTTCAGCCATGCTCACTGTCAGAAGGGTAACTGTGCTTTCAAGTCCACATGAATGGTCTGTTTCAGTGTTATTTTTGTTCCCCACACTAATGTGGTAAGCAGCTCTAGAAGAGCTTGCCTTCTGGATCAAACGAGCAAGTTATCTTTCTCTCCCTTTCTCTCTCTCTTATTCTGGATAAGAGTTCTAAGAATGTTTGGACTCCAATTTTAAGATTCACGTTTTGGAGGAAGGGGGATGGGTAGGAGTAGGATTACTTCCCAGTGTAGGTCCAGAGAGGTAAAATGGCTTCCCTAAATGCACCGGGTGAGTTGGTGAGCTCCAGAATTCCATCATCCCAACCATCAGCCCCTAGAGTTTCTTCCTAGGTAACTACTATAAATCTGCACATGATGACAGAGACCAAGTTTCCCCCTGAGGACTGAGCAAGCTGTCAGTTTCCTCTTTTTATTAATACTGATTTCCATGAGATTATAGTAAGAATCAAAGAAAAGGTAATTTTACTATTATCTTTATCATTAACATTTTCAGATATGCAACTCACTGTGTTTTTGCCTGCTTTGAAATGAAGCAATTTTGCTTCCTGAGTTTATGTCCAATGATAATTAAAGCCAATTAGAAGAGTCACAGCTGATACACATCTGTCCTTTTAGCTATACTTTTATAGGAGGCAGCGTAATGTTGTCAGTTTCATTCCTTTTAAATATAAATGAGTATGAGATAAATTAAGCCCAATTATGGAGAAGGTGCATGTATGAATTGAGGAAGGGCTATATAATAACAATAGCTTACATTTGCAAATCATTTTTGCATACATTTCTTCTGAGCCTCAGATTAATCTGTGATACCGACAAGGCCTGGAACCATCCCTTTTTCTGCAGATTAGAAAATCAATACATTGAAAAATAGCAATAATTTTCTCAAGGCCACACAGCTAGTTAGAGGTTGAGCAAAACCTATAGTCAGGCCTTTTCTTAGATTCACAGTCTTACTTCATCATCATAACTTTGATGTATGGAGGGCAGTGGTGTACATATAATAGGTCTGGTGTGGACTCTCTGGCTCCCGCCGCACTAGCTTGGTGCCCTGGGAGAAGTCACTTCACCTCTCTGAGCCCTTATTCACTCATCTGTAAGATGAGAAAAAGAATGCTTACTTTCATTGTCCCCAGTATTAAATGAGGTACCAGGTGTCGAATGTTTGACATATAAAAAGTTCTTAGTACATGGTAGTTTTCTGGAAATAGTAAGAGTCTAGGATTGTCTTTGGGAGAATGTAAATATTAATATCAAGGGGAAAGGAGCCTTATTCACTGGTTGGCTCTAGGAGGACAGCTTAAAGTCTTGAGTCACTTAAAATGTTTATCTCCACTGCCTGCAACTGAGCATGTTTCATAGAAGGTGCTTTAAACATAGCATTTTTGAAGACTGAATGGCAATGCTAGAAGACTGAAACAATGCTAGTGTCTTCTTCAATGTTTGCTCAGTCTTGTTCACATTCTGATAGGCACTGTCCAAAGAGCTTTTTGTATATAAAAAGGGCCAAAACAAGATCCTTGGCCTCACAGTCCTCCCAGGGAGCACATGATGAATTGCAGGTGCAAGTATGTCAGCACATAAAGGCATGAACCAAGGGAATAGCACAACAGATACCCAGAGCATGGCAACTCAGCTGTCTCTGTTCTTAAAAGCACCTGCAGAATTCACTTTTCAAGAGGCTTCATATGTCAAACTCCCTGGCCTGTCCCTCTAGCAGCTATTTCTCTGGAACCCTACTCTAACAGCAAGTCCAAGTATCTCAGCATTCCAATCATTAATAGATAAGCCCCTTTCTCTGAAAGGCTCAGTGACAGATAAATCTACTCACCCAAGGACATTTCCCAAGCGGGATGGGTTGTTTAAACTCCTCAGCAGATTGCAGCTGGCTCCTGCCGCGATGATTTTTCCCTCTCCTTATAATCATAATGGGATCTCAGCGATAAAGATGGATTTGTTAATTTCCATCCCCTTCTCACTTTCTCTTTTAATCACTGTCGAGCATAAATTAATTTCAGCTTAAAGAGCTTTCAACAAGATTTTGTCATTGTCTAGGGCAGTAAAGGTCAAAAAAACAGGAGCCACTGAAATATACTCATCAGCTGTTTGCCAGGAATAAACTTCAGTTATTGACACTTCATTATTTCTATTTTGTCCATGGCAAGCTGGAGTCAGAGAGAGAGAGAAAGAGAAGGCAAGGAGGGGAGAGAGAGGGAGAGAGAGACAGAGAGACAGAGAGAAACTACTCAATTTCATTACCCACCTGCTAGCATGTTAAGTGTTACATACTATTCTGAATCTTTGAGGAAGTGAATTAAAGTTTCAGTGTTGGGTTTGATATTATTTGTACATATCATCAGGGTAAGATGCAGAGTCAAATGTTAGGTCACTAGGCCTGTTTCAATCCCAATTCTGCTTCATGTCAGCTGTGATGCCTGGGGGAAAATAGCCTGAAATTTTACCTATTAAAATGCAATAATTGCACCATCTTGCAGAATCATCCTGTAGAATGGATGACAGAAAGACTATAACCATTTAAGTGCCCAGCCTGAAATGTTATAGGTATCCAACAAAGTGTAGCCAATTAGTAGTATTTCCTTCAAAGGCCTGTCACTTGAGAGTCTACTATGAACCAGGGATTCAGATAAATAAATGAAAAAACGTATGGAAATACGGGGCCATGAGGGAATGCTTTTTCCCCCCAACCATGGGTGGAGGAATATGAGGAAAATGGTGTAAAAACTCCTCCTTCAGTGACCTGTACATCTAGATGGTCTTCCCTTTAGTGGCAGTGAAGTTTGGAGTTACTCGGATCAGGCTTAATCCCCATTTCCACCATTTCCTAATTATGTGGGATCTTGGGAAGTTAATTATATCTGTGAGGCTCAGTTTCCTCAACTGCATAATAGAAAAAATAGGTTTAATTGTTGATTGAGATTAAATGACATGACATATATAATTAATGAATTTAAGATATATTTAGGAATACTGATAGCAGATATGCTTTATTTTAAAATATTTTATTTATTTTTAGAGAGAGGGAAAGGGAGGGGGAAGAGAGGGAGAGAAACGGTGTGCAGAAGGAAGCAACATTGATGGGTTGCCTTTCAAATGCCCCCGAGCAGGGACCAGCTGGCAACCCAGGCATGTGCCCTGGGATGGGAAACAAATCAGCGACGTTCCAGTTTGTGGGATGATGTCCAACCCACTAAGCCACACCAGTCAGCGCCCAGATATGTTTTATAATCTCTGTATTACTAAACAATAAAAAGTTAATGACATAATTAATAGTAGTACATAATGCAGATAGTGTGTTTTCTGCCTCAGAGACTTCTCTGGTACTTATATACAGGGTGGGGTAAATGTAGGCTTATAGTTGTTTGCAAGGAAAATAATACAATAATTAAAACTAATAACATAAGAAGAAACTGTTTCACGTACTCACAACTGTAAACCTACTTTTGCCTTTCTCTGTATAATAACACCTTTAACCCTTACTAAAAATCCTGTGGTAAAGGTAAATATTGTTCTCATTTTGCACACAAGTAAACAGAGGAGGTCAGAGAGATGCTTTAACTTGCTCAACATGATACACACAGTCAGCACCAGGGCCAGACATGAAAAACCCGTGCAACCTAGGCCCACACTTTGGGCTCTTCATCATTTTGCTACCTTGTTTTGGAGAAGGAGACGGTAGGAGGCAACTTGTCCAGATATTAATACAGTGGCATGTAATTCACACACACACAGTGCACACTGGTATCCATTTTATGGTCAAGAAGTTCAGGAATAAGATGATCATTTTCAAAAAAAATCAATGATTGAGAACTTTTGAGGCCTGGCCACATAGCGATGCGATACTCAAACTTTTCTGCAAGCCCCTGCAGACCACTGGTGAGAAACTTCAATTTAAGTCTCATGAAAACCCTGGGAGGTGAGTATTGCTATACCCGCATTTTGCCTCTCGGAAGACCTGCTACTTCAGGGCTGAGTCACTTGTATAGAAACAGACACAGGCAGTGTTAAAGCTAGATTTGGGACCCCGGTCTGTCAAATGCAGGTCCTAGGGATTTTATAGCTAAGGCTATATGGCCTATCATTTCATTGCAGTGTTTACTCAAACAAAGGCAGAAGAGATGGAGGCTACTTTTAGAATAGTGAATTCTGAAGCCTTTAAAAATAAATTTTGTTGAACATTTTTTGTCTTTCTCTCTTTTATCTTAGCACAATTCCAACGATGGCATACACTAACAACTTGGCGATTTCAACACAAGCAGTTTTAAACTATTTGCTCCCAACCTAAAAGTGTCAAGTGCATACATAATTTCTCTCCAGGACCTGTAAATAAGGGTGTGAGGAGTGGGGTATATTATTCCGGAACTGGTGGGGCTGGGGAGATCTATGGGAAGCGGAGACGAGGGCTTCCAAAAGAGGGATTCAACTAGTGTGTGGTGATTTGGAGGTGATTTGTTTTGAATCTATCTGAACTTGGCTAGTTATATTGAACCAGAGTCCACAGGAGAGGCTGTTAATGATTTTAATGCACATTAAAACAATTACATTTGGCTCAGGCCAGTACATCTAGGATTCTAGTCTAGCTTTTTAAGGTGAGTTTGGGCGATGGCCATGTTCTACATTTCTATACCTGGCAAGGACTGATAACAGTGTTTAGAGTTTAAAACCTGTGTTCACATGTGTTATCTTATCTTAGTTCATTCTCACAACAAATTTGCTGGTTGCTCATTATCATCTCTAGTTTGCCACTGAGGAATGAGGAAATTGAGACTATGGGTCTTTTTTTTTTTTTTTTTTAAAGAAGAAGTACTCCGTTGAACATTAGACACTGTGACGTTGCTTCATGGGCCACTGAGGAAAGATAATAGGAGTGACTGGCTGAAAGTCTCCCACTCCAGTCTCAACCAGAGTAACCTTGCTTTGAACTTCAAGCATTATTTATTACCTATTACTATATGGCAGGCAATACGTAAAATGCTAAGGGTAGAGTTTTGAGCACGGCAGAATTGTGGGCTCTTTCCTCTTAGAGTTTCTTTGTAGTAGGGAGTTGGATAAATGTACTAGCCATTTTTTAATTATACTGCTAATAAGTGCTATGACAAAAAAGACAATAGGAGTTGTAATGGGAGCTGATCTGTCTAGGATAGGGTCATGGATCTTCAATAAAATTTGATTTTCACAAAGGGCTTCAAGTCTTTAAGTAATTTAAAAGCCACTAGATTAAGAACGTAACTCCACATTTAATGAGGCATCTTAGATCATTTTTAAAACTAATCTATTCTTGTGGGAAAAAACTATTATTACATCTACCCATATATTTTCTAATTTCTCTGAATTCCCATTGTATTTATGGTCCATACTACTCATTTACGTATTTTATACACTTCCTTGAGTTTCTGGTAATAATTACATTTTTCTTTTTCATAGATGCCCTACCTCCCAAACTCAAGAGTGGTGTCTTAACATTTGATGGACTCTCAAAGCTCCTGACATTGAATTGGCTTAATAGTTCTCGCATCTTACCTTATCAAATCCCATCTCATTTCATTTTATCTCATTCCATTCCACTTCTTTCTAATTGATAACTACTGACTTATTGGTGGGCACTGCCCTGGTGCTGCACCTTAACTTCAATGAACTAATATTATCAAGTAAATGTGGGGAGTTGGCATAGAGACGGGGGGAGAGCAAAGAGAGAGGCATATATGCAAGCAACAAAAATCTTTTCAGTGGATATAAAATAATCATAAAAATATGGTGGGAAGAGTGATTAATCTGTCTAGAGTGTTTGCATAGAGGCTGAAATATTCATCCAACTTTTTAAAGAGATTGAAGAGGGATGTGGGAAGTGATATAGAACATTCTAGAGATAAAAACCAGTGTAAGCAGAGATACAGAAGCATGGAGGACAAGAATGGGGGTTGGTTAAAAAATTGGGACTTTAGACTTGGCTGGCATGGCTCAGCGGATTGAATGGTCACTTGCAAATCAAAGGGTTGTCAGTTTGATTCCCAGTGAGGATGCATGCCTAGGTTGCCAGTCAGGTCCCTAGCAGCAGGTGTGTAAGATGCAACCACACACTGATGTTTCTCTCCCTCTATTTCTTCCTTACCCTCTCTCTAAAAGATGAATAAATAAAATATTTTAAAAAAAGATTTGGGACTTCACTTAGAAATTAGATTTTATTGACTCATGAAGTTATGTGAGTTGTCTATCAGACTTCACTTTAAAAATACGTGCATGTAGTTCAGTGATGAATATATTTTGGATGATTTATATAATCATCTAATAACCGAGCACAACCACACTATTTCGTTCCTATATTCTATCATCCTGTTTTTTGCAAAGTGGGGGTGAATGGTGATTTGTTATATTGTAGAAAACAGGAATTTTTGATATTTTAAAAAGAAAAAACAATACAAGGTAAAATTAACTTATCA
Source organism: Sturnira hondurensis (assembly GCF_014824575.4). Classification (NCBI taxonomy): domain Eukaryota; kingdom Metazoa; phylum Chordata; class Mammalia; order Chiroptera; family Phyllostomidae; genus Sturnira; species Sturnira hondurensis. The sequence goes on along the minus strand of NW_028083079.1, from coordinate 4,778,044 downwards.
CATTATGCAAGGTACTATAGTCATATTGAACTAAAAAGGTTTAGTCAAAATGGTGGTCACATTTTAAATGGATTTATAATTGAAACCTCTCTTTATGTATATGTCAGCATTTAATTAGAAGAAAGTGAGATTGCAAATGGAAATAAGATATTTTTCCTGAAGCATAGTTAATTTTTTAAATTTTTGTGAGAATTCTATTATATTGATTTGGTCCTTCAATATGCCTGATTGTTAAACAAATATTAAAATTAAAAGGAAAGCACATAACAATAATAATGACTCAAATACTGACCCATCAAACCAAAATCTAAAACATAAAATCTGTATGATAAAGTAGAACTTATCACACAAACATATTTTTCTGTTGGTGAGTCCTACACTGATAATATGATTTCAGAAGGAACAATGATCACAGAGACATTTATTTTTCCTTTTGGTTTCACTACGCTTTTTTGTGTTTCACATACAATAAGCTTGATTTGGTGGTAAAGACGCAAAAGCACTGATGGTTGAGTAGCGCTATAATGAAAATAATTGAAACTCTCATGGGTGGCCCACAGACAATATTATTTACTCTTTAAATGAGAGAGGCAATTTGTTTACAGTTAAATCAGGAAACCAATGAATAACTTTTTTGGTGGGATGTATAGTTTGCAATGCAATGAGATGTATACTTTAAAATAAAAATTTCAGCCACCATTGGGAAGATAGATTGGAGGGGAACCAAAGGAAGCAGGTTGACCAGATAGGAGTAATTGTACTACGATCTTGGCCAAATAAGACAAGGCCTGAATCAAGACTGTAGTAGTTAGAATGGACAAACAGACAGATTTGAGAGGCATTTCGTGCAATAGAAAACTCTTGTTACTGGTAATGATAATGATCATTTAGCAGCAGAGAAGTTGCACCCTTGTGCCAAATGCTTCTAGGGTCTGTAGAATTCAGGCCAGAAATTAGTAAAGGAGCATTTTGTCAAGCTTACTGCCTTGTAATATTTGCCCTCAATGGGTATTTGTTGATTTGATTTGATTACTTTGTGTGGAGTACACCCAATTAAATCCAAGCCAGGTCTTCACAGAAAGGCAAGTCTATGCAAAAATCACAAAGAGGAAAATTTCCAAAGTACCTCTCCTTTATCCTCATAATGAGGGCAAGAAACCTGGTTCAGAAGATTATGGTTTGGAAAGCAGTAGAGAGGACTGGTGAATGGGAAGACAACCAGCCAGAATTGTATTTCTTCTAAAACTATCAGACCTGAGAACTATAGAGAAGAGAAATCACCACAGGGAGAGGTTGCTCCCTCTTCACAAATATGAATGAGTAAGTGGCAATTCCTGTTCATTAAAATTCTATGGAGATAAAGAACAAAAATTTGTAGGTAATTAGCCAATTTCTCTATTTGCAGAACTCGGCTGAGCATAAATACAAAACGGTCTTCGTATGGATGCCTGCGGTCATCATTTACATGGAAAAATATGCTCATCACCATTAAAGAGGACTTTTCATGTCATTTGCTTTGACACATTAACAAAAAAATTTCAATAAGATGGAAGGATGCTATGTCTGTATTCACTGTCCCAACTTCTGCCTCAGAAACAGCACAGACAGAAATGTCTCCAGTTTGGAAAACAGAGCAGAGAGATTATAGAGAACCCCCATCAGGGTAACTTCTAAACACCAAGTCTTTATTAGCAGACACCAGGGCCACGATGACCCCAGAATTAAAAGGCGGTGCCTCATTAAAATCACTCTAATTTCAAATTTGTTACATGACGTTCGCTTTTCCAGTGATACCACCAGTTATGATACCATAATCACACCACCTGTCATAATCAAATCTTCACAAACGAAGGGAAGAATTTGCTAACTCTGCATGAGTCCACACTCTTGCTTTTCCTCTTCCTCTAGCTATGAGTAACTCATAAATCTACAAATGGGCTCCTCCTTAGTCTGCAACCTTGGCAACATCAAAATAATGTATTTTATCTGAAGCCACCTCTGATGTACCCCTTGGCAGTAATCATTGCTTTTTCTGCACTGTCAAAATGCACAAGTTATCAAAGACTCCTTCTAATTTATTGTTTTTATTATTAATCATGGCTGCTAAAATAAAGAAAGGCAGTGACTGTACCTTTTTTTTTGTTTGTTTATTCTATTCTTAGACTCTTCCAGAGCACTTGAACAGAGCCAGGCTCCAAGAGCTCAGTACATTTTTCACTAACAGATAATCTTTCATGCATTCTTAGTTTTATTTGATGCTTCCAGAAACTCTGTGATGCACCATGCCAGTTATAATTTATTCCTTTAATAACTAAGATACAGGTGTCTCAAAGTAGTGTTACAAAGGCTCCCAATCACATAGTTCACGGGTGATATGGTAACATAACAATTACATGTATTTGATGCCTAGGTGCCCGTACCCTCTCCTCTAAAGCATTTGTGAGAAGTTGGGAGCATGAATATCAATGACATTGGAGGTTTGGGTCTCAGTTTATGTTTTAGCATGTTTTTAGCAGTCCTGTTACTCAGGAAGTTTCAAAAGTCTTGTTGTGATGTAATAGGTCACAGTTCCTATTTCTATGTCACAACACTTCCATTTTCTTGAAGCAAGGGGTGGCATATATTTATTTAGGAACATGAGATAATTTTACTGTAAAATTAAGATGGAGTACTCAAGCTAAGTGAAGACCTCCCAAGTGCTTATAGAATCAGGTCTGAGCACCACAGTCCTAATACTTACTGTATCATTTACAATAATATAAAAGCTAAAACATTTCAAAATACAGTGGGTGGGTGAGTTTTCATTTCTTTCTCACAGAAAGTTTAGAGGGTAACAGATTAAGGCTGCCGTGGCAGCCTTCCAATTTTCAGCTTCCAATTCCAAATGCTATGGTAGGCATTGCCATTGTGGCTGCAGAAGGCACCGTGGTGCAGAGTGAGTCCTCGTCAGTATAATGGAGAATGCCTACATTATTAAGGTTCTTTGAGAGCCAATCAGAATAACATTGGTAAAATAATTTTTGGTGCCTGACACATAGTAGGCACTTGATAAAGCTTATTGCTGAGTCTCAGGGTCTTTACTTATTATAGTAACGCTGGTGGTGATTATCCCTTCCTCTTATTTCTTCTCTTTTCTATTTATTTTTATACCTTTCACTTATTAAAACCCAACTAGATAACATGCTTTCCTGGATAAAGGTTTTAGTATGAGACAAAGTGAGGCATTTAATTAGATGTTCAAGAAATTCTTAGTGAACTTATAAGTCAGTTTCCTACCAGCAATAATTCCCACCCCCAACCTCATAATAGGCACTGCCCAATAGGTCCAGAACTTCAGTAATTGTAGTAATCAATTGGTTAGATTCTTCAATACACGTTAAAACAAAAAAACAGCAGAGTCCAACATTCAAAGTCAGCAAGGTGCAAGTCACAGAAGGAGCCTGTCAGTTATACATTCTTTGATTACATACTGCTCATGCTGGGTTCTTCTGCCTTTCCTAAACCTATTATAATTTTTTTTAAATTTAAAAAATTAACTTAGTGTCTTTTGTTGTGTATTTTTATCTATTCTTTCTAAGAATATACATTTTGACCTGTGTCCATACCATTTTCTCCAGACGTCTCTATTGGTTCCTTCTATTTAAGACTAACAACTTGCTTTTTTAGAATGAGCTACTTCTCTCTTTTGTTTTTCTCCATCATANTTCAAAGTCAGCAAGGTGCAAGTCACAGAAGGAGCCCGTCAGTTATACATTCTTTGATTACATACTGCTCATGCTGGGTTCTTCTGCCTTTCCTAAACCTATTACAATTTTTTTTAATTTAAAAAATTAACTTAGTGTCTTTTGTTGTGTATTTTTATCTATTCTTTCTAAGAATATACATTTTGACCTGTGTCCATACCATTTTCTCCAGACGTCTCTATTGGTTCCTTCTATTTAAGACTAACAACTTGCTTTTTTAGAATGAGCTACTTCTCTCTTTTGTTTTTCTCCATCATAGCTGTCAACTTTGCATAACAACTGCAGTGTTATGGAATCCTGGGCAAAGTTTGAGTTAAGGGAACGAGAACTGGAATATTACTCTAGTATCTGGAGTCTCAGATCCCTGAATTTTCAGGGAACTTATAAGAGATTTATTTTAATTCCTTTGTAAGTATCTAAGTCTAAGTCACATCCACTGTGCCATCACGTCAGGGGGCATTTATCCAAGAATACCAGATAAATCAATAAAGTCCTCCATGTGATAGTTAAATAATTTTGTTTCATAAACCACATTTGCAAAATGAGGATTTTCCCCCGATTAGTATTTACCTCTCATAATCAATGGCAAAAACAATTAATAAATAGTAAGTGTCTGACAACAGTCTCACAATGAAAGTAGTTATAAATGGTAGACAAGGAAATAAAATTAAATTGTAGGCCCCCATGGTTCTCCTACAGTCATATGGGTAATCTCATGACTTAATGATCTCCCATGAGGAAGTATTCAAACTGAGATTAGAGAGCCATTTCCCAGAAAGCTCATGTCATCTCTGTAAGTCCGCCATTCTCAAATTGTAACGCACAGCTCAATAGTGGGCCATAAAAGTACTGAGGCTGTGAACTGAACTGAAAAACCACGTCCATTTAGTATATTAAGAGGAATAATGAACAATTCCATATTTTCCCAAGGGTTATTTATAAATTGTATTCTGAGGAAAAAAAGAGATGGTCACCAATGTCTGATCTTAATAAATTAAAAATTGGCAACCTAGCTAAAACTTTTATTTGTCTTCTACTTATTTTTTGTGCCTGATCTTTCAGTTGGTTTTCCTGGAGTTGATTTTCCTAAGAAGGGGAAAGAAGAGATTTGACCAAATATGAGTAGACCATAATTAAGTATTTTTGAGATACTTTCTGCACCGTTAGTCATTCAGCTTCCTCAGAACAGTCACAGTGTCTGTTTCTTGATCTCCCTTAGTGCTCAGAATAGTTCTCAGCACATAGAATTTAAATAAATATTTATTAAGTAAATTAATACATATAAATATAGAGTTGCAAAAAGAGATGCAGGTACATATTTAAATATATATTTTAAATCTGTATATATTACATAATTTTCACAGTCAAAAATTCTTCTAATGCTCAAAACAAGCTTAGGTAGTTAGCAGTGCAGCTAATGTTATGATTATGTGCATTTTTAGATGATGAAACTGAGGGCTGGAAATACTTCCCTGAGGTTCAGAATCTATTTAGTGACAGACTGAGCCTCGACTTCAGTTTTCCCCAGTCTCCTTCCGGTGGCTTTTTTTTTTTTTTTTACTGGCTTGCTCTCACCTCTCAGATTTGGCGATTCAAAGTAAACTCAGGATGGCTTCCTGGATCCCCTTGGCCACACTTTCCTCTGTCTGGTCCCCTCAGGTGACATCCTGGGGTTCTACTGAGCTTTCTCCAATTGGAGCATCCTTAAGTGCTGAAAAATGTGGCTCTGCTGAGCCTACTCATCAGCCAGTTGGCACTTTTTCAAATGAGCCACGGAATGGCAAATGCACAGATAACAGTGGGATAAAATGAGCTCCTCTTATTGATTTTCCAAACCAATATGGCACGGGTGCTCCCTCTTTGTGCCATCTCCTCCCGCTGCCTGGAGGCATTCTCCGCCCGTCCATCATTTTAATTAGACATTACACCTGGCACAAATGCTGAGTTGATTAACCTTAAAGGAGCTGAATAGGTTTTCTGATCATTAACACAGGGCCCCTGACATATTATAACTCATGTTAACATGTGCTGTTGCACAAACTCACAGCTTCTTTAGCCCACTTTCCAAAGCTGCCGTGCGGGGTAATAGCATCTACAGAGAGCTCTTCACGAAGTGTGCTCCCATAATAATGCCATGAGAAGCAAGATTTAAAACATGGACTGGGGTGGACTCTGCAGATGCCACTTTTTGATGTTTATGTAAATGCCCTTTCTGTGTCAAGGGGGATGCTGGGGATGAACCTTTGTGTGGGAGTGTGGTAAAGCAGGCTGATCTTGGAAGAGTCTCTGTTTCTCTGGGTCTCAAACTTCTTATATGGAGGATGGAGATGGAAAAGAACTTCAGGGTTTCCCTGTGTTGCCTGTGACTGAGGCCTACCTGCATGCTCCTTACTGACAGTGGAGATCTCAGGGCTAGGGTAGAGAGAACACTAGCAAATTCTTATTCTTGGTTAAGTACTTCCTGCCTCAAATAATTTATTTTTTGCTGGTGACATAGTTAGCGTGCCACAAATATATCAAGGAGCCCTCTTTCCCTTCCCTTTTCTTCTCTTAGATACACCATACAAATCAGCTCTTACATATATCCTCCCCATGGGCCTTGACCCAAGGTCCTCGCCTCTCCGGTGCCAAATCATCTCTCTCCCTCAGAGAAGCCACATCCGGAAATCACCTCCCGTTAGACCAGGATGGAGAGCTACAAAAACTACAAGCCCAGGAGGAGGAAGATGGGAATTTTTAAAGGTCTTTTACCTCTCTCATCAAACTCTCTTCTTTCAGTTTAAAAAAAGGATCATTTTTCTACAGCAGGTCTCAGGCACAAGTCATACATCCATCCGTCTGGCTTGCTCCGGGGATCAAAATGACTGGTAAGTTAGACAGTGAGCTTCAGAATAACAGGGGCTGGATTTAATGGATCTTTTTTCATATCTCTGATGCTAAGAAAAGTGCCACATACAAAATAGACGCAAAATATGTGTGACTGAATTACTTAAAACCGTCAGGATTTCAAGCACAAACAAAGACTGATGGAAAACGTGTTTGTATCTGAAAGGTTTTATTTCTCAAACAGAATTACTTTGGTGGCAAACTATTCCAATATTAGCTTTCACCAATTATTTAACTGATAATTACTTTTGGGAAAGGGAAGGAACTCATATTTGCGAGAGCTAGCCTGTCCCACTAGTTAGGCCTGTGCACTGGTATTAGCTCTGGATTTTCTTCCTTGAGTGACTTTGGTCAGGTTGCTTGTCTTTTCTTAGCCTTATTGTCTTCCTTACAGACTTGTTGTGAGAACTGAATGCACTGATGTGTATGCTACTCTTGCGGCAGAGTCTGGCACAGTCACTACTGAGTAAATTGCACTTCATTTTATCACACTGAAAGTAAGACAGAGGAGAGAAAGCGAGGTAGAGGGAATGCAGTGAGTTGCTGCCAATGAACACTACAAACCAGCATAGGGTAGGAAAGGGTTAAGTCCCCTTGCTTTGCCTTAAAATATAGGGAGAAGTCAGTTTCTTTGGAGGTTCCTAGAAATGAGAATTTGTGTTCTGACACAATGGTCTTATTTCTTATATTTCTGCCTGAGAATCAAAAGCAAGGCCCAAAAGATAGGCCTATAAGCAGCTCTTTTTATCTCATGAAACTTAAGGACTTCAAACGTGGCCCACTTAAACAAAATCTCTGACCTCTAATCCATGTCCATTTCTGTAGAAAGGTCAGCCTCTTTCTGGCTTGTGGCTCATGGCAAGCAGAGAAGCATCCGGCCTCCCAGGGAAGCTTCATAGATTGGTGCCTGCTCTGTGCCGAGTGAATAGGCTTCATCTTTGACAGGTACAAGCACCGGAAGTGTTTAAAGAACTTGCATCATGCTACAAGCCTTGCTAGAGAAATGCCCATTTTTCTCTCAGTTGCCACAGTCTATAGCTGGGACCACAACTCCAGCATCGCCAACTCAAGATGCTCTCTCTAGCATCTACCACCCTAGGTGAATGTTCCACGGTCTTCCAGGGCACGCCATATGTCTCTGTCCTAGCACTTACCATTTGGTCAGGATCATCTGGCTACTTCTGGAATCCTTGATTTGACAATACGTTGGCATTATTCCATATTTTATTAGTCTTTGCTTTACTGGCACTAAGCACAGTGCTTAACACAGTGGGAGACTTTAATGGAGCTACTGTCTCTCAGCCCCAAACCTACTGTTCTCTACAGTGTAAATAAAACATTTATTTTCTTTGCCATCTGGGGGTGGGTGGCTGAAAGGAAACCATCGAAACAAGAGATGGAAGAAAAGACACCTTCCTTCTTATTTTGTTCTCTTTCTACTATGAATGAAACTCGGCAACATTTACTCACTCAGGCTGCGGCACTTGATTTCAGGCTGCAGTTTTGCCACCATTTTCTTTTTTTTTTTTTTTTAATATTTTATTTATTTATCTTTAGAGGGGAAGGAAGGAGAGAGGAAGGAAACATCAATGTATGGTTGCTTCTGGTGCATCCCCTGCAGGGAACTGGCCCCTGCCGGAAACTAGTTTTGCCACCATTTTCAGAGGCACCTCACACACACACTTTCAGAGACACCAGCCATGTCTGATGGTGCTCCATTCTCAGAGGTCTGGGGAGCCCTTAGGCTTCTTAGTTTTAATAATTCTAACCTATTTCCTGTTGCCTCTGCCCTAGAGGAGATACCTCAATCCTATTTTATTTTCCCATCCTCCTTATCCCTTTTCAGTTCTCCATAACATGATTAACAATTTTTCATACTTAGTTCTCTCTGTGTAAGTAATTGGTATGGTTTCTAATTGCTCTTCTGATTGAACCATGACTGATATACCCACCTTGTAGGATGGTGGTATCTGTCAGATATCATACTCACAAGGTATTAAATGTAATAGTCAGCTTATAGGAATAACTTATTAAACAGGTCTATTATAAGTAGTAGTATCATTTTGGCTTGTTTTTTTCTTATGATTTTTTAAAATAAAGTTTATTGTTTAAACCATTTCTGAGGGTATAATTGAGGGGCGTTAAGTGCTCTGACATTATATAAACATCATCACTATTGACTTTGAGAACTTTCATATTCCCAAACTGAAAGTGTATCCATTCAACATTAACTCCTCATTCTGCCCTCCCCTCAGCCTGTGACAACCATGCTTCTACACTCCTTTTCTATGAATTTGACTACACTGGGTACCTCATATAAATGGAAACCAAAAAAATCTCTCCTTTTGTGACTGGCTTATTTCAATGAGCACATTTTCAAGGTCTCCCCTTGCTGTAGTATATATCAGAATGCAATTCATCTTTAAGGCCAAATAACATTCTACCGTGTGTATATGCCACATTTTGTTTGTTTATTCATATGCTAGTGGACGTTTGAGTTGCTTCTACATTTTGGCTACTGTGAGTAACTCTGTTGTGAATATGGATGTACAAAATAGGACACTAGGAAAAAGGTCAACTTTCCCTCTTCATGAGAAGACATACAGAGTCTAATTGTAAAGATGCCTAGCTATAGGGAAAAGAACAATTCCATCTTTGCCAATTATCTCTCACAGGGTCCAACTAGTCAAGTGCTCTTCATCCTATACAACATTGCTCAGGGGAGACTCTGACTTCAAAACCTTTCCTGATCCCACATCTGGGAAAAAACATTCCTCCATTTGACACATTATTACCACTCATAAAACATTTGGTGAATAAATGAATGAATGGATTTCTGTGAAAACTTATTCTTACTATTATTATTGTACATATTACTTTCCCGTGTAATCGTGGGTCTTTCTTTTGGATTAGAGAGCTTTTTGATGAAAAAGGACATCACATCTTTCTCATCTTTCCTCCCTCAGTGTCCCGTCGTATGTAGAATAATCAGTTGTGTTAATTAACCCACCTCAGCCCAGAGGGAGCTTCAGTTGAACTGCTGATGTGGCCAGAGACTCAGTTCACCGGCAAATGGGATTACACTGGTGTTTCAGAACCACAAAAAGTATAAAACTCAGAGTAGACATTTAATCATAACAAAATTAGCTCCGTGGGTCTTCATCTCAGTCAAATCAAATATCCGTTTTATAGGCCTAAGGACAGATATGATCATTCTTGTGACTGAAAGAGAGCTAGAAAGAGAGCAAGTACCAGGGAGGACGTGAAGGGGCTGATGGATCCTCCTGTGTCACCAGGAAATGAGAGGTGAAAATAGTAAACCAAGGCCCACCTAACTCAATTCAGAGGTTTGGTATAACATAATCAATCTGTGCCTGGGTGGATGATGGAATTCAGTAGGCTGTTCCAGGAATAAATTCTTTCCTTTCAGATTGGAGGAATATGAAATCTGATAAAAGATTCAGTCAACCATTTGTAGCACTGAATTTTCTGTTAGCATATACTTTGTTACATATGTATGTGTAACATATATAATTTAAAAATATGTACTCACACGCTCTTAAGTTAAGCCCCTATTTCTGCATTTATGCAATGTGAGGAGCATGCTTGCAAGAGTTTCAGCATCATTAGTCATGGGTGTAGAAAAATGGCAGGCTGGAGATTGGGCATGGGGCAAAGTGGACGAGTAGTGAAAGGATGAGGAAGTTAGAGGCGAGAAGTTAGAGGTGATTTCGGATATCAATGACCACAGTAAAGATCATTTATTTATAGCTTTCACTGTGCGCTGCACACTGTTTAGCATCAAGAATAGTCAGTCAATCTCAATTCCTTTCCTTCAGACTTGAGGCTTATGCCACCATGACCTCTGTTTTGTAGCCTACGGTCAACACAAACTCTGGGACAACAGTGCTAATGTGAGCAGTTCCTCGACTTTAATCACCTACACTAGCATTTGTATTAATTATAGTAATTAGAGCACAATAAGCTAGAATCATCATTTCATGGCTTATTAAAACTGTTCATGTTACTGCACTTGAATGCTCACGACTGTGCCATGTTGAAATCAGTATACCCATTTCAGAGATGAGAGAAAATCAAGCTAATTGACATGACTCAGAGCTACATTTATTGAAGGAACTGATCCACACTATGTATGGGTTGCATTAAAACTCCAGGTGGCCATGTTAAACACAAGGAATATTAGAACATACGTCCTCCAAAGTAATGTTTTTTAATAATTTGTTTCCTATCAGTTCAATTCAGTGACATACAATGAAACTAAAATTTCATAAACATAGATTCTTTCCTTGCTATTATCTTTTAAGTCTCCCTTCAATTCTTCATTGCCACAGTGATGCCTCCAAAATGCCTTTCTGGTCATTTCTCTTCACTGGGTAAAAATACCCAATGGTTTTCAATTGTCTAGAGTTTAACTACTGAGTATTTTTCACAGGGCATTTAGATTTTCTATTCGTAAACTAGTCATGCTATTTCTCAGTTCCTTGCTTTTGGAAGCATCATCTGTCTTCAATTCTGGGCAAATGTCTAAGCTTCTTTCAGCTTTCTATTCAAAGTTATATTTACATACTATTCATTAAATCAGTCACATGTTTATTTCTTCATTTATACCTTTATTCATTACACTCATGTTTAGTGAACACCACCTATGTTCCAGGGACCAACAAATATATCTATTGTCCCTTGGTATCTATGGGTGATTGCTTCCAGGACTCCTGTAGATACCAAAATACACAGATGCTCAAGTTTCTTATTTCATATGACATCATATTTGTAAAAATACTACACACACACTCATATGCTTTGAACAATCGATAGATTACTTATGATAAATACTATAGTGTAAATGCTACGGAAGTAGTTATTATACTGCATTGTTCAGGGAATGTCAAGAAAAACAAGTCTGCCCGTTTAGTACATAGGCAACCATCATAGGCCTAACTACAGAGCAACAGCAGGCATTTCTTTTGTAATGTGTTTAATCTCTGATAGGATTAAATCGTGGATGTGGAGCCCTCAGATACGCTTGACCTACTACAAGGTACAGGCACTAGTAATTTAATTTCGTGCAGAATAAATAAGCTATCCAATATATGATTATTAGTAGACTTGATATATAATAGACATGAAGTAAATAGCATCTAACATTAACTAAAGAACCATTTATGCATTGTCACAAGACCTGTTTTATAATAGTCATTGCTAAATATCAAGCACGTGGGTGAGGAGTAGAAAAGTCCAGATTTAGATTTTCAGACAAGCAAGGCTTTTGTGTTTTTTTCTCCTCGCATATGTATTCTGGCTCCTTCACCTACTTCTTAAGACTCAGAGCTCTTAGGACCCATGGGAATCTGCCACAGAGCCCTCCTCCTGCGCCACCCTCATTTCCTAACCCACTTTTCAGAGGTCCATCTTAAATGCCATGAGACAGTCAGTGGCGTGAGAGAAGTAGGTCTCATTAGCAGAACTGTCCAGTTTGCCCAGCCTTCCCCCTGCCATGAAAGCAGCGGTGCCTGTTTTACAGGCTGTACCGAGATGTGGGGATTTCAGGATTACAATGAAGATATTTATGTTCAGGGTTGTTGGAAGAGGCTTTAAATTGGAAATATCAAGAGAGACCTGTGAAAGCTTTTCCTTAGCAGTGTCCTGGGCTCCTGTTAAATGATGACTTTGTGTAATTAAAATGAACAAAGTACGTGACCATGTTCTGTCTTTACAATCACAGCACTTTCTCTCCTTTGTTTAACTGCTTTGTTCATCTGGAAATGGTGTTAAAAATAACAGAAATAGAAGTTGAATGTATTCCTGCAGAGTTGTATTTTTATACGAAGCTCATCACTTTGCCAAAGGGGCCTGGGAGTTGAGAGTCTAATTATGAACCAAAGAAGGCAATGTTGGGGAGAAAAGGGACATGGGTGAGAATGGGAAGGAAGGCTACAGGGTAGGTTTCAGTGGGGGGGCTGCTTCCTTTTGAACTCCAACCAGAACAAACCACACCTTCTCTGGCGAGTGGAGGATTAACTGATATCAAGAAACGAGAAGACAATGTAGGCTTGAATGTTATTAGCACATGTGTTTGAGGTACAGGTTTTCTAACTGGTCGAAGGAGAAAATGTAACCTCTTCTCTACCCCACCCCAGAGCTGATATTCTATAATAAAATGCTTCAAGAATGAGATGATTCAAACTAAACAGACCATCATCGAGAGGGGAAACAGAGAGTAGGCAGCTGTATGAAGGAGCTCAGAAGGTAGCCAAAGAGAGGGTGTCAGGAGAAACTTTTTATACCTTTATTGATGATCACAAAGAATTAAATAGCACTTGAATGCAATTTATCATTGGTACTGATTTATGAATTAGTGTATATATTTATAGCTCTTTTATATCTGCCAAGTGCTTCCCCATCATCATTTTGAGTGTTTTATGCCACAAACACCCTACAGGAAAGTGTTCTGGCAGGTGGTGAGAGGTGGGCACCATGCATCATTAGAAACTTGTCTAAGGGTAAACTGAGGCATTTGAGTAATTTGAGTAGTAGTAAGGTAGGTCACAGGGAGAATTCAGAATTGAGAACTTGGAGAGAAATAAAGTATGTCAAATGGAAAAGAAGTAAAAAAAAATAGTTTACTTCATTTATCTAACTCTATGAGGACAGAAATAGGCACAGGGAAATGTGCAAGACACGCAGAAAAATAAAATTATAGCTGGACTAAAGAGGAAGAAACCCAGGTATCAAATTGGGGAGCAGGGTTTTGGTCAGCACAGCCAAGTCTTGATGAATTTAGCAAGTGTTTTTTAATGCCAGATGACAAAGGTGCTTCATTCAGAAGAAAGCACCACTGTGTCCTGCTCTCTCTAGCCAATTCTAAAGTAAACAGATCCCTCATTATAATAGAACATAGTCAAAGCTTTAAGTTAGTACTTCTTTCTTGACCTATGTCAAATACTGACTTAGAATAGCCATGTGTCAGATGATTATTGAATGAACGAATGATGCAAAAAAACCCAACAACCCTGAATAGTCAATACAGAAGAAAATATGTGTTTTTACTATTGCTTTCTTGGTGTCTATCTTATTGTTACATTATAAGCCAATCTAAGAAAATTAATGGCTTAAAGCAACCAACCACCATTTAATATTGCTCTTGGGTCTATAGATTAANAATAGAACATAGTCAAAGCTTTAAGTTAGTACTTCTTTCTTGACCTATGTCAAATAGTGACTCAGAATAGCCATGTGTCAGATGATTATTGAATGAACGAATGATGCAAAAAAAAAAAAAAAAAACCAACAACCCTGAATAGTCAATACAGAAGAAAATATGTGTTTTTACTATTGCTTTCTTGGTGTCTATCTTATTGTTACATTATAAGCCAATCTAAGAAAATTAATGGCTTAAAGCAACCAACCACCATTTAATATTGCTCTTGGGTCTATAGATTAATTAGGTGGTTCTGTTGACCTAGATAAACTTGATTAGATGTCAGCTAAGCTTGCTCATGTATACATGGTCATCTTTCAGCTTGGGTAGAGACTGGCCTAAGGCCTTGACCACATGTTTAGCAGTGCTGACTATTGCTTAGTGCTACAGGGGTGACTGAGCCACATGGCTATTACCCTGCAGCTACCCCAGGTCATTTACAGGGAAGAGGCAAGCTAAGAGAGTAGATGTGCAAGGGCCCTGGACATGGAGGCTGAACACTGGAGCAATATGACTTTTGCTACTTAATTGCTAATAGAAAGTAAGGAAGCTAGTTCTAATTCAAGAGGAGCACCAACAGAATCCACTTCTTGAAAGAAATTGCTGTGAAATCACCTGTCAAAGGGGTGGGGAGAGAAATGACTATTGTCTTTTTGCAAACAATCTATCACACCTGGCTTGAATTTCTTGACTCTCCAGTAAGTGCTGATGAAGCTCTCTTGTGCAAAGCATCTCTCTGTTGCGGAAACAGAAAGTTAGACTGAGCCAAATTATGCATCAACCAAGTCATAAAGTAACTGAGTACAGACCTTTATGTATATACTCTAATGTGAGTACACTGTAAGTAAATTGAGGCAGACCCTGCAAATTCACATGCATAATACTTGAAGCCTTAGAGCTTCAGCTGATTTTCTTACTTTACCACTCACTAGCTCTTACTTATTGCCTCTAGTTCTCAATTTTTCTAGTCTAAAAATGATAATTATACTAGCATATATCATATGGGCTACCATGGAGCATTATGTAATGTTAGTGTGATTTTTAAGCCCAATGAACTGGCCAAGGTGTTCAATGTATGTTGGCTATCATTATTATACTTGAGGATTATCCTTTATTTATTTTTAAAAAGATTTTATTTATTTATTTTTAGAGAGAGGGGAAGGAAGAGAGAGAAACATCAATGTGCAGTTGCCTCTCACGCACCCCCTACTAGGGACCTGGCCCACAACCCAGAAATGTGGCACGACTGGGAATTGAACCAGCGACATTTTAGTTCACAGGCTGGTACTCAATCCACTGAGCTACACCAACCAGGACATACTTCAATGGAATATAAGTAGTGTTCTTATGGGCATTGATAAAGGTATATATTTTCACCTACTGTTATTTTATTTACCTTAATGGTTTATGCATTGAGCAAGATAAAACTCCAAATATTTCTAAAGTAAACATCATCAACATTCAGGAGTGCATGTTTTTTATGGATTGAACCCACATAGATAAGGCCTGTGAGCTTTCTTTATTAATCTAGCCAGACCATTAAGGTCCTGGACATAGCAAAATTGTCCCTTTTCAAGATTATGATGGTTTTACCATCTAGCATTAACCTGTTTGTAAAGAAGAATGAGAATGTGTAAACTGCTCGGGCCTTATGTTGGATCCTTTTGTGCTTCTGGACTACGTATTTGCTGTATGTGATGTGACTTCTTGGCTCCACTAGTCAGAGCATGCGCATTGAGGGACTTGGATCCCATTTTCCCACAAGGCCAGTGACAGTAAAACAGAAGGAAAGGTGGGAAGGAGAGGGGATCATCAAGGATTTGCACCATAATGAGAGTTGTAGTATTTTCCAGTTCTTCCCATATCATCTGTTATTCCAAGATATAAAAGCATTCTGAAAAAATAATAAAGCTCTAAATTTTATCTCAATAGGTAAAACTCATTTATTTAACAATCGAATCTGAGGCTCTGTAATGTTAAGTGACTTGTCATTGAAACTATGTCAAATTTGTGGCAGAACCAAGTTATACAAATCCACAGTTTCAATTTCAATCTGCATAAATAAAAAATTAGGAAAAATCAGGGTTAAAGAAATGTATCCATTTATTCCTCATCTTTATAATGCTTTGGTCAAGGCTATGGATGACTGCCTCTATCTTACTGTATGTATGCATGAATGTATACTTTTGTGTGATGTGTGGTGTGCACGTGTGCATATGTTTGACAGGAAGAGAGAGACTTCTAACCATGTAACTGTGTGGTATTACTGAAAGCAAATGACTTGCGAGTCTGAAGATTTAGCTTAAAGCTTAGTCGATTTACCGTTTTAGGTAATTACAATGACCATTCTTATCTTCACGTTCTTTTTTGGATGAAGATTAGGTGGGTAGGTGAACTTAAAGTTTTGAAATTTATATAAATTACATCTTTTTATCTTGCAGGTTTGGTGTAACTGTTTTAATTCCTTTTTATTTTGAGGGAGTGTGAATGTACATGAAGATTTTGTGTCAACTACAGAGGCCAATTGAAAGGCAAATGGTAATATGGGTCTAGATTCTTGCAACTCAAAGTGTAGCCTCGGGATTCTAGTACCATCATCTGAGGTTGGTGATGTAGATCTCCAGGCCCCGCCTCAGGCCCCTTCTAAATGATAATATCTGCATTTTAACAAGATCCTTCAGTAATGCATATGCATGAAAAAGGAGGCGCTGATGTATACTGCATGGGTGAGACTTACAGTGCTCTAAATGAACCCCTAAAATATGTGCAGGGCCCTATTGCTATGTGCACATAGGCACACTTCCTGGCTAGAAGGCCTGTTGCATTCATAAGATCTCAGAGAGGTCTGGGAAGCAGAAAATATTTTTAAGAACTAATACTCCATTGCTTTTTAGCTGCATGGAGATTTTCTTAGTACCAGAGAAATTTTAAATTTACTCAATATGTAATGGGGATTTTTGTGACATAAAAGCAACAGAAGGAGGAGAAGGAGGAGAAGGAGGAGGAGGTGAAGAGAGGAGAGGAATAAAGAGAATTGGAAGGGGGGAACTTTACTGTTAAGCATATCTCAGCCAATGTGGATATGCCTGACAGCAAAGCCCTAACTCCCTGTACAGCTCTAGAAAGTGTCCATAGGACCTTTACCTGCATCCTTTGAGGCAGGTGGGAGTTAATCTTAAATGGGTAGTATTGGACCTAAACAATTGGAGCACCCAGGCAGCATGACCCATCTTATCAATGTCTCTAGACCTTAAAAATGCATGTCTCCTCTTAATAAACACATTAAACCTTCAAAAGAAGATAAAGGTATTTGTATTATTTCTAAGATCCTTTTCAGTTTTAAGATTCTGTACATGACTTCTACTCTCACTAAGATGTAAGCCAAATCTCTAGTCTAGTAGCCAAAAGTATATTCACTTCCCGCTGCTGGGACAAAGAGAGAGACACAGACTGTTCCTTATAACTTGATTATGGAGTTGGAGTAGCTATATTTTAAATACGGTTTAGGTAGCATACTATATTGTTTGTAGAATAAAAAGTTAAAAGCAGTATATATATATATAACATAATATTATTTATCCACAAAAAAGAAAGAAATTCTGCCTTTTGCAACAGCATGGGTAGACCTTGAGATCATTATGCTTACGTGAAATAAGTCAGGCAGAGAAAGACAAAGACCATATGACCTCACTTGTATGCAGAATCCAAAATTGAACTCATGAAACTCATCAATACAGATGAGTGGTTGCCAGAGGCAGGAGTGAGATGCCAAATGGGTAAAGGTGGCCAAAGGTACACACTTCCAGTTATGAAGTAAGTGAGTCCTGCGATGTAATATACAGCGTGGTGACTACAGTTAACGAGACTGTATTGTATGTTTGAAAGTTGCTGAGAGTAGACCTTAAAAGTTCTCATGAGAAAATAATTGTCACTGTGTATAGTGATGGGTGTTACGAGACACATTGTGGTGGTTATTTCACAATATATATACATATCTATGCATATGTGTTTATCTATGGATATGTGTGTATATATATGTGGTATTTCACAATATATACACATATCTGGGTGTCACCTTGTATATACGGAACTAATATAATGTTATAAGTCAGTTATATTTCAATAAAAAAGTTACAGACTTGAAGGAGAAGTTGTTAAAACTAAATTTAAAAAAATTGGAGGAAGGTGGTAGTTTTATCATCTAACTGTAATAGAAAAGAATAATAAAAACTTCTTGAAATGTTCTTAGGTTTGGGACAAGGAGACAAAGTCAGTAGAAAGAGATTACCAAAGAATATTCCAAGGAACACTAGTTCAAGTGCAAACCAATAGGTGTTTGGTTACAGTAGTTGTAGATCTACTGCTACCTCTTGTTATTTAATGACTTAGGACTCAATTAATTTAAAGAGTTAAAATGAAATTTAAAAGTATTTTGTAACTATTTTAATGTACTGAGTTTTCTTTGTAATTTTATAGGTTTATTTCATGCATTTAAAAGGGTTGTTCTGAGGAGTTGTTCTGGTTATCTACTGCTGGGTAACAAATTATATGGAGATTTAGCAAGTTACAATAACCATCTATTTTCTCAGATTTTTGTGAATCGGGAATTTAAGAAGGGTCCAGGTAAGCAGCTGTCATATGTAATCTCTCATGTGGTGGTTCCAGTTCATTGTTATCAGGGGTTGCAGTCATCAGGCTTGACTGCAACTCGGGTCTATGTCCAAGATAGCTGGGAGTTCAGATGGGGCTGTTGACCCATGAACCTCACCTTGTACTGATAACATGGGCTGCTTCTCACATCATACTGACTGAGTGCTGAGAGCAAGCATGTGAAGAGGCAGTATTTAGGTAGAGAGTGTTCCAAGAGATCAAGGCAGAAGAAACAAGATTTCTTCTGAGTTTCTTCATTCATCATGCAGCATCTCCTCCACTCCTTTTTGTTGGTTACATATAAATAACCAATTTTGAGGGAAGGCAAACTCTTTCCCTGGCTTTCTTGAAAGGAGTGTCAAAAAGCGTGGCCATCTTTAATCTGCTGCAGACGGACTCCATAGGGTTCACTAGAAGGGTCTAAGATGTTCATGGCATAAAAAACATGAAGAACATCTGTTCTGGGATATGTGTGTAGGTTAAGGGTATATTCAATAAAAGATGAAGACTCCTAAATATACTAACTTTAGAGGGTATCCAAGGTAGCTGGTGGCCAGCTACTGAGTTGTTATGTATAAATTTTCCAAGTTGCAATGCTCCACTATCCATTGAGAAGAAGAAAAAGAAAGAAAGAAAAACATTCTCTTTAACCTTGGTGGGTCAAAAATGACAGAACTGAGCTTTGCCCCCAAACCAAAAGAGCAAGCGAACAGTGTCAAAACATCTTGCTTATGGGGAGATAAGTCTTGTCTTTTACTGTTGAATATAATTAAAAGAGATGAGAAAGAAACTTGAAGAGGCCCTGTATCTCCCCTCAAACATGTTGCAGTGATAGATCAAAGAGATAAGAACTGACACCTTCCATCTCTAGGACACCCAGAGTAGAAATATAGTCAATAAGATGACATGTTCATTGATGGGCAAGGTGTCTTCTCCTATCAGAGGGGAAAGAATGAAATCTGACAGCACTGTGCTCACTAATTCCTCATTTCTTTCTACCACTGGCTGGAGGTGAAAGAAGCCTTTGGGTAAGTAAGACTTGCGTTTTGTATCTATGGAATGTTTGAGTGGGATTTTTATCTAGGTCTTTAAGCCCAGGGCTTTCACATATTCATTTATAGCCTCCAGCTAAAAGATAGCTAGGGAAATTATTAGTACATGAAAGAAGTAGAACTCCTTTGGTTAAAAGATTGTGGGCCTAAGAATCTGATATATCTTAACTGTTTTATTTAGGAGATGTCTCCTTAATGGATCACAGTCTACAGGGAGCTGGGAAAACACATGGCTTTGGATTTTACATGAGCTCTGAGGATATTGAGCATTTTAGCTCTCAATTATAACTGAGAGACCCTTAAAGGCAAAGATAATCCTGCTTCCCTGATATCTATCACTGGCTGGTAGATAGTAGGCCTCGAATAAATGATTGATAAATGAATAAATGATGGTTCAATGAAAAGATAGAGAACTCTAAAAACCCTCTCTTAGACTCCTGAAGAATAAAATATGAGCAACTTAGCTGATTGTCCTATATTATTCCCCATATTATCTAGACTCCTGACTAGTGGTCCAGTCCAATTTTACAGTACTCATGCCCCCGACCCCAAAGTAAGAAATGGTAAAGAAATGCATGTCTTAGCATCCTTGTTCATGCTGCTCCAGCTCCCAGGAGGAAGAAAAGGGTCATTCAGATTCAGTAGTTAGAGAAATTTCTCTGTGAGAAGGCTGTACTTGAATAGGAATTTCAAAGGACAAGACAGCCAGCCACATGCAATCTGGAAGTGGGGGTGGGAAGTGGAGTCCAGATTGAGAGGAAAGTAAGTAGAAAGGCCCTGAAGCAGGATGAGCTTATTATAACAAACAAACAAAAAACACAGAAAGACAGATGGTATGGCCCAAGATTTTGTGTCAAAAGAGGCAGAGCAAGACAAAGTCGGAGGTGAAAGAGTTAAGCAAGGGCCAGGTCACCTAGAACTTTGAAGGCTGTGAGACTGTACTGTAAGAGGAATGAGAAGTCTGTATTAGCAGGCGTGGGCATTACTCAATTTTTGCACGGAGGCAAGTGTGGAAGTTTTTGGTCTCACTAGAAGGTGACTTCAGCAGTTCACATGAAACAGTGGTTCAGATTAGGGTGCTATGACTGGAACAGGAAAAAATGGAGAAAATTAGTGCATATTTTGGAATTGAGCCAACAAGATTGTCTGATGAGCTAGAGGAATAAAATTTAAATGGTCAATTAATGAGATAAGTATTTACATTTACTGGTAAACAAAATAAAAACATAAAACAACACTGAAATGGCAGTTATTTCTCCTATTAATTTGGCAAGTGTTTTTTTAATGGTAAAATCCTAAAATTGCATGAGTTTTGAAAACCAACATAATTGTCCAGCAATTGAGGATCAGTTAAATAAATGATAGGGCACACATATGTTTAAATGCTCCATGGCCATTAAAAATGATGTTGTGGAAGAATAGTTAATGACATGGAAAATGTTCACAGAAAGTTTTATCTGTTCCACAACCAGCTGTCAGGGGCTGTGCTTCTTGTTAAATACCAAATGGATTTACACTGAAGGGAAATCTTTAAAATTTGCTGCAAAATCTCCCTTAGGGAGGGGACTTTTTTTTTTCTTTGACAGAAATCTGGCAAATCCTTGGAGTGAATGTGAGGCCCTGAGGACGTGTACCTTCAAAATGAAAGGGTAACACAAGAGATGCCTAAACCCGTCTGTAGTAGAAATTGAAATTGAAATTTGAAAGACAAATACTTGGGCCAGTTGCCTTTGGTGGGGAGATTGAAAAGAAGCTGTTGTCTTATTTTTGGTCTGCACGATAAATCAGAATCCCCAAATGCAGGATGGCTGGGAAAGACATAAACTTAATCAAGATATCCTAATGTTCATGAGAACTAAGCTCTTTCCTTTCTCATATTCTAACCTCCTTAGGAATTTTCAGAAAAGCTGGCAGGAATTTAAAATTTCCACGGTATATGACAGGGTAACATGGTGTTTAAAAAATTTTTTTTTGAAAAGCAAACACTTCTCAACTTGTCTCTAAAAAAGTAGTATCTTGGGTTATAAAATTGAACTATATTCTAAGGATAAAGACTTAGAATGCAACTAGCAACAGAAGGAAGGGTCTTTAAAGAATGCATAATCCTATGTTATGACTAGTAAAGGAGAAACTAAGGTTACTATAAAGATATAAAGCAAAAAGTCATTATGCAGATGTGTGTCCAGGGGTTAACTTTAAGTGTGAACAGTATAAAAGTTGGCCCTAAGGTCTAATTAAAGTTGATTTGAAAGCGAAATGCAGTGTCTTCCTCTCACTGCTCAGGCTTGTCCTTATTAACACACAGTAGAAAACTTACTATTCACTCTCCATGTGTAGATGACTTCTGCAAACTCATAGAAAGAGCCCTGGACGTTGTTTTCAACTTGCTCTTTTCATTCTCTGTCATGCCTGGGGTTCCAGGCAGACCTTAAACAGAAAGCCTGTGTGGATCAACGAGTATTTCATTTTGGAGATACCATCACCGGCTGGTATCCTGCCATCGCTGGGAGATTAATATCACTGCTGGCTGTCATTTCTAGTTAGCATGCTTGAAGCATGGGGTGAGGAAACGCACTGGAAGCGGAAAGTGTAGCTCAGTCGCTTCTAAATCTGGTGAATTTGGGCAAAGCCTTCAGAGTCACAGGTCTCAGTTTCTTCATCTGAAAATGGGACAATAAATTTGTTCAACCTGTGAGTGTTTGATAAGCAATTAAAGAGTAAGAATTCTTTTGAGCTTTAACTATTTATTCATATATATGAAAAAGATGTTCTTAAGCCTTAAGCCTCTGTCCTTTAAACCAGCCGTGTTTGCCATGAAAATTCCTCTCACACACTCCTGTTGCTGGCCACTGCAGGGCTAACTCCCTTTATTTTGCGTCTCTAAATTTAACATCGGTTCCTCTACTGGGCTTATCATATTCTGCTCATTTGCTTAATCCTTCAAGTGGGAAGTTATTGTTTGTCTCTGATTTCCCAAGCCACATTATTGGAATGTCATCTTGGAATTGACATTTTCCAACATGTGTCGTAGTAATGTATCATAACAATAGCTGTACTGAGCTTCACATGCATCATCACATTTAATCCTCAGCCATCTTAGAAGGCAGATGTCAGAAGCTGTATCCCTCTAGTAAAACTGTAGTCCTATGAATATAAGGTATATGTATGACTCATTTTTACATCTTTAATATGACCTACATGGGATTCACTAAATATTATTACTAGAATTATTTTATTACTATTCTCAGTGTTTATTATTCATAGCTAATCATTAGTATATAATTATATTATTAATTAGTATTTATTAGGTTTCTATAGCATTAATGTATTGAGATCATGCTGAACATTTTTACACATTATCTCAATTAGGAATGATTATCCTTTTTTCACACAGGAAGAAGTTGGAACTCAAAGACAGACAGCTACTTTTATAAAGCCATTAGTGACCAAGTCAGGATTTAGACCCAAGTCTGTCTGACTTCAAAATCAGAGTTTTCAATTGCCATTCTTCACCTACTCCTTTGGGAGGATCTGGGTGGAATCTTGGACCATTGTTACCTAATGATTGTGGTCCAAATGTATACAGCAGGGAGTCTTATTAAGACAGTCTACTCTTCACTATGCAGAGTGATGTCTGCCTTGTGACACCTCCAAATCATGTTTGCTCTTTGCACTCCGCAAGGCGATTCTCAGGTCACCACCATCTGCCATATGCCCTCTCTGAAGCTTTATTATTAGGGTAGAGATGCAAAAAGCGAATGTGTCACTTCTGTTACAGAGAAGTTCACAGTAGATCAAAATTCATATTCGTCTGCCAAGCCCCATCTCTAGAGCCATTTCAGACACACTAAAAATAATGCAGCACATGGATATCTTGATTGTTCCGGGAAAATGGTACCATTTCTGATCACTGGCTTTGAAGAGGATGGTCAGTGCACAGGAGTGCACCACAATGAAGGCTGAAGCTTCCTGGTTTGAACATTGATTCAGAATAAAGGTGTTGCTCAGCGTCAGCCTGACCCACACGTTCTCGTGGCCATTAAACATCCTCAGGGAGAAAAAAGAATGTGCTGTGCCTTTCAAAGGAGCCCAGGAACCCTAGTGAGAAAAACAGCTCTCACGGCAGCAGAAACCAGAAAAATATTTGGCCAGGAGCACAGAGAAAGAGAGAACCAGGACAGATGTATTAAATTGTCTGGGAGAAATGATTTTCTGAGCCTCATATTAGCATATGTGGTATAAAATTAAGCTAATTTAGAACAGTGATTATTTTTTCATCAATAAGGACCAATTAAACATGCTGATCCAAATTCTGCATTTTGCATAGATAAGAGTGATGACTTTTTGGTAGAACTCAACAAGAGATAGAAGCATCATAGGCTTTCTCACTCAATCATTAATTCATTGACTCACTGAATTATTCATTCATGTATTCCTTCATTGTACTTCTTATTTCTAAAGAGAATTGGGATAGCTTGCAATAAAAACTTACACGTAATAAAATCAGATTTCTAAAGGAAACAAATATAAGAGCCAGTAAATATAGCATGTAGCCCAGAAAATGTGTATAAGCCTTGCCAAGTTCTTCACCAAGAGCCAGGAAAGAAATGGACATACTACAATCAACTGGGAAGTAATTTCCTAAAGATGCATGCCCCTCTGTCAGGAAAAGAACGTTCCTTTGCTGAGAATTATAACAGTATCATTTGAGGAGAGAATAATTTAGAAAATCCAGAATAATCCTAGTATGTGTCCATGAAGAAGAGTTGGCTAAGGTAAGGGTACTGAAATGAAACATAATGCCTTAGAGCTTTCTAGAGGAAGCAGTAAAAAAGAGAAACCTCATGTGAGATATAGTAATGGGCATTGAATTATTTAATAATTCTACTTTAAATTTTGAAAGAAATTGGTCACCTAAGCATTTATCTAAACATTTAAAAGACTTTCGTAATTAGTAGCACAAAGTCCTAGAGAGAAGATACATTCCTTTAAAAAATTTTTTTAAATTTTATTTTGTTTTTTATCTTACCTAGTAAAAAAAAAAAGAGAGAAAAGTACAACTAGTATTTATACAACCATCATCCAGATTTGATAATTAATATTTTTGTACAAAACCTGAACACCATTATTATATCCAATAAATTTTAAAAATCCTCTTATTAAATATCATGCCTATGCTCAGATTCATTGTTCCCCAAAATGATAGTTGGTATATTCAAATATATCCAGAATCACATCAAGTATCATACCTGAGTTTGAATTTATAATATTTGTTTTACTGAAATAGCAGGGCTTGGGGAAACAGAACTGATTCTCCTGGGTGGAAATCTCTTAACCTGATAAATATGGCAGTAGTTATTAGACATCTCCCAAAGGAGTTGTGGAAGGGCTTATACGAAATATAATATCATCTCTTTCTTTTTTCCTAAAATATCTAAGTAGAGCAATTCTTGTCCATTTTGTAAGTGATGGAAATTTTACATAAAATGAACAAATGTACAACTCAATGCATTTTGATAAAAATATCTGCCCTTCTTACCACCAGCCAAAAAGTTCTCCATATTCCTTTGTAGTAATTCCCCAATACACAAATTGATTTCTATCACCATAGAAAAGTTTGCCTATTCTTTAATTTTATGCCACACAGGCATCATTCTTTTGTATATGACTCTTTTAATTCAACATGCTTTTGAGACTTCCCCCCTTTTCATCATGCATCAGTAGTTTGATCTGTTTTACTATAGCATACTATTCCATTGTGTGAATATATCACTATTTATGATTCTTGTTGATAGGCATTTGGGCCATTCTGAATCTTTTGCTCTTATAAGTAAATCTTGTATGAATACTGTTATATTGTTTTGTAGATGTACATTTTCATATATCTCTGTTAAAAGCCAAGAAATGGAACCACTAAGTAAATATATGTTTAATTTTATGAGAAACTGTAAAATTATTTTCTCAAGTAGTTGAAATCATTGCACACTCACCCATGATGCATTAGAAGTCCAGTAATTCCACATTGTTATCTACATTTTGTTGTTCCAGTCATTTTGATTATATCCACATAAGTGGGTGTATATCAGTATCTCTGTGGTGTGGTTGAACATATTTTTCACTTGTTTTTTTAAAGGATGAAGTCCTGTGCCCATTGAATTTGGTTATTTATACTTCATTATATTATTGAGTTAAGGGAGCTCTTTATATATTCTAAATTTAACTACATTAAAGTAAGTATTTTCTCCTGGTCTGTGGCTCTCAGTTTTAAAAATGTTTTGAAACCAAAGGGTTTTTAATTTAATGAAATTTAATTTGTTTTTTAATGATGAATGCTTCTAATGTGCATAACATATTCAATATTTGCCAACTAAGAACATGAAGACACTCTCCTTTTATTCTAGAAGACTTATAGTTTTCATTTTTATATTTATGTTTATGACTTATCTCAAAAATTTTGAGTGTGGTATGAGGTAGAGAAAAGGCTCATTTCTTTCCAAATTGTTTCAGTAACTTTTTTTAAAGGAAACCATGTTTTCCTACTGAAATACCTAAGTAACTCTGATACATTATCTTTCCAGGAAGTGAATTTACTAAGTGTGTGAAGATTTTCATCTGGATTCTTTTCTCTATCAATTTATTTATATTTTTTTCTAATAAAATAACATCTTTATTACTATGGATATATACTAAGTTATAAAATCAGTCACAATAAATCCTCCAACTCTGTTCTTAAAGATTTGGTTGACTATTTTAAGATGTTTTTTATATTTTAAAATAATTTTATAATTTCTATAATGGACAGCTACTGAAAATGTGACTGATACCACAGTGAATCTATAGATTGTCTTAAGGAGAATGGATGCCTTAAAACCATTAAACCTTTAAGTTAACAGTCATGATATATCTCTTCATTTATTAGGTTGGTCATAATTTCTCTCTGCAATGTGTTTTGATTTTCAATGTAGAGGCCTTCCACAATTTTCAATACATTCATTTCCTATATCTCAATGTCACTGTAATCAAAACAGCTTGGTACTGGCACAAGAACAGACACATAGATCAATGGGACATAATAGAGAGTCCAGAAATAAACCCATGTTATGGTCAATTAATATTTGACAAAGGGGGCAGGAGCATAAAATGGAGTAAAAATACCCTCTTTAACAAATGATTTCGAGAGATCTGGACAGCTACATGAAAAATAAAAAATGAAACTTGACCACCAACTTACACCATATATAAAAATAAACTCAAGATGGATGAAAGACTTAAATATAAGTCACAACACCATAAAAGTCCTAGAGAAGAACATAGGCAGGACAATTTCAAATATTCCATGCAGTAATATTTTCACAGGTATGTCCCTTAGAGCAAGGGACATAAAGGAAAGAATAAACAAATGAGACTTCATCAAAATAAAAAGCTTCTGCACAGATAAAGAAAACATCAGCAAAATGAAAGATAACTGATCACATGGGAAAACATATTTCCCAATGATACCTCGGACAGGGTATCCAAAATATATAAAGGTACAAATCAATGTACCTTTGATTGGGACAAGGTACCAATCAAGGTATCCAAAATATATAAAGAACTCACACAACTCCACACCAGCAGGACAAACAATCCAATTAAAAAATGGGCAAAGGACTGGAACAGATACTTCTCCATGGAGGACATATAGAGGGCCTACAGATATATGAAAAAATGCTCAGCATCACAAGCCATCAGGGAGATACAAATTAAAACCACGATGAGATACAACTTTACACCAGTCAGAATGGACATCATAAACAAATCAACAAATAAGTGCTGGCAATGTTGGGGAGAAAAGGAAACCCTGGTACACTGTTGGTGGGAATGCAGATGAGTGTAGCCACTGTGGAAAACAGTATGGAATTTCCTCAGAAAACTAAAAATGGAACTGCCATTTGACCTGGTAATTCCACTGATGGAATTATACCCAAAGAACCTTGAAATACCAATTTAAAAGAACTTGTGCACCTCAATATTCAAAGCAGTTATTTACAATAGCCAAATGTTGGAAGAAACCTAAGTGCCCATTATTAAATGAGTGGATCAAAAAACTGTGGTACATTTGCACAATGGAATACTGCACAGCAGAAAGAAAGAAGGTGCTCCTACCCTATGCAAGGCATGAATGGATCTGGAGAGCATTATGCTAAGTGAAATAAGCCAGGTGGTGAAAGACAAATACCATATGATTTCACCTATAAGTGAAACATGATCAACAAAACAAAAAAGTGAGCAAAACAGAACAAGAGAAATGGAAATGAAAGACAAAGTGAGAGTGACCAGAGGAATAGAATTGGGGGGCAATGGGGAATGAAGCAGAAGGATTAAGTCAAGGAACTTGTTGTATAAAGGACCCATGGATGAAGACAATGAGAGGATTGAATGTGAGAGGTCAGGGATGGATAGGACCGAGGAGAGTAATGTGGAAAAAATGGGGACAACTGTAATTGAACAACAATAAAAAATACATTTATTCCCAATTATGTTATATTTTGATGTTAATTATAAGTCATATTTTAAAGTTTACTTCTCAAATGACTTGTTGCTAGGATTTTAAAGTGTATTCATTTTTATGTTCATGCAAAATTCCCTAATTCATGTATTAGTTCTGGTAGCTTATCCATAAATTCCTTGAATTTTTGTATGTTAATATCATATCCTCAGTGAACAAAAATACTTTGGTTATTTAAACCCTTCAAGTAGTATTTAAAAGTATAAATGTCTCCTTAGGGACTGCATTAGCTGTATCCCACAATTTTTGATATGTTGCATTTTTGTCAATATTTTGCTAAAAATAATTTCTATTTGCCTTGTAATAAGTTGCCTACTTTGAAAATATTTGTAAATTTTCTAGATATCTAATTGTTCTTTACTTATGATTTAATCTTATTATGGTCAAGAAACATAGTCTGTATTTCTTTCAATCCTCTAAAATATACACATTTTTTGGTTTTGATCATTTGATATTGAATCTGTCAAAGTCACTGTTCCAAGAGCCCTTGAGAAAAATGTGTATCCTGCAGTTATTGGATTAGTTTTTGTTTTAATGTTAATCATGCCAGATTTATTCAAAATGTTGTTAAATCACCCCTAGTTTTTACTGAATTATATCTAATTTTCCTATCAGTTACTGAAAGGAAAGTATTTAAATCTGCAACTATGAGTAAGTTTTAGAGTATTTCCCATATTCTTCAATTATGATTAAGTTTTAGTGTATTTTCCCATGTTTCTGTCAAATTTTTCACTATGCAGTTTGAATCTGTTAATCACTGCATACAAATTTAAGATTTACAAGATAGGATTATTTAACATCTAACATTCTGGAGTGATCCACTTTATCTCTAGAAACATTTTTACCTTAAAGTTAATTTTGTTCTGATATAAAATAGTCACACTAGTTTCCATGTGCGTATTTTTTAATCATTTTAATTCATTTATTTTCAGCCTATCTATATCTGCATACGTTGAATGTGTCTTTATAACAGCATAGCACCATCTCCAGTCTACCAACCACTGCCTTTTGTTTGGAATGTTAGATTTTTTATTATATTTAATATAAAATGAAATTATAGTGTTTAAATCTACTGTCTTTCTGTTAATATTCTATTTTAACTTGTTTTTGTTTTTCTATGTTTCTACAGACTCCATAATTTTTTAAATTATTATTTTTATTGTTGTTTGAGTACAGTTGTCCCCATTTTCTCCCCACTACTGTTCCCCTCCCTACCCCTCACCAATTCCCATCCTCAAACCTACCCCCTTTTGGTTTTGTCTATGTGTCCTTTATACATGTTCCTTGACCATCCCTCCCCTTCTTTCCCATGCTATCCCTCCCTCTCCTCCCCTCTGGTTACTGGCAATTGGTTCTTTATTTCAATGTCTGGTTCTATTTTGCTCACTTGTTTTGTTGATTAGTTTCTTCTTATAGGAGATCATATGGCATTTGTCTTTCATTACCTAACTTCTTTCACTTAACATAATGTTCTCCAGTTCCATCCATGCTGTTGTAAAGGGTAGGAATTCTTTCTTTCTGCTGCATAGTATTCCATTGTGTAAATGTACCATAGTTTTTATTTCCAAGTCTTTTTTAAAAATATATTTTATTGATTATACCATTACAGTTGTTCTATTCCCCCCCTTCAATCCCCTCCACCCGCACACTCCCTCCCCCACCATTCTCCCCCCCCTTACTTTATAACCACGTGTCTCAAGTTCTTTAGAGTCTATATTTCCCCCACTATTCTCGCCCTCCCCCCTATCTATTTTCTACCTACTATCTATGCTATTTTCTGTGCCTTCTCCCCCCTTCTCCCCCTCCCACCCCCCTGTTTCTAACTCTCCATGTGTTCTTCATTTCTATGGTTCCATTCCTCATCTAGCTGTCCTCTTGGTTTGCTTTTGTTTTAGGTGTGGTTGTTAATAACTGTGTGTTTGCTGTCCTTTCATTGTTAATATTTTTCATCTTCTTTTTCTTAGATAAGTCCCTTTAGCATTTCATATAATAAGGGCTTGGTGATGATGAACTCCTTGAACTTGACCTTATCTGAGAAGCACTTTATCTGTCCTTCCATTCTAAATGAAAGTTTTGCTGGATAAAGCAATCTTGGCTGTAGGTCTTTGGATTTCATGACTTGGAATACTTCTTTCCAGCCCCTTCTTGCCTGTAAGGTCTCTTTTGAGAAATCCGCTGACAGTCTGATGGGTACTCCTTTGTAGGTGACTGTCCCCTTATCCCTTGCTGCTTCTAGGATTCTCTCCTTCATTTTGGTCTTGGCTAATGTAATTATGATGTGCCTTGGTGTGTTCCTTCTTGGGTCCAACTTCTTTGGCACTCTCTGAGCTTCCTGGATTTCCTGGAAGTCTATTTCCTTTGCCAGACTGGGGAAGTTCTCCTTTATTATTTGTTCAAATACGTTTTCCACTCGTGGCTGTTTCTTTCCCCCTTCTGGTACCCCTATAATTCGGATGTTGGAACGTTTAAAGATGTCCTGGAGGTTCCTAAGCCTCTCCTCATTTTTTTGAATTCTCATTTCTTCATTCCTTTCTGATCGGATGTTTTGTTCTTCCTTCTGGTCCATTCCATTGATTTGTGTCCCCGTTTCCTTTCCATCACTATTGGTTTCCTGTGCATCTCCCTTCATTTCAATTAGTTTAGCCTTCATATGTTCCTCTAATTTGTGACTTTGTTCCTCTAATTTGTGACTATAATCTACCAGTTCTGTGAGCATCCTGATAAATAATGTCCTGAATTGTGCTCTGAGAGGCTGGCAATTTCTCGGTCGCTGAGAGTTATTGACTCTGGGACTTTGAGTTCTTCTTGCGCCATCTTTCGGGTTGTTTGTGCTTGTTCCATAGCAGGATCAGAGCCCTAAAGTGTTTACTAGAACAGGTAGAGTTCTAGTCGCTGGGTTGTGACGTTGTATGTGGGGGTGGGGTCAAAGAGGGACAACGGCTCTCACTGGTATTGCAGGGCAACTAAGTCACTGGGTTGTGACGCTGTATGTGGGGGCGGGGTCAAAGAGGGACTATGGCGTCCTGTCCGCCGCCTGCTGCCACGGCCCTCACCGGTGCCGCAGTTGCTGCAGTCACCGGGCCCAGGCGTTTCGTCCCACTGCACGCGAGTGTGCCACCGCCGTCAGCCCTCGCCCCCTGGGGCCTGCGTGGTCTGTCTCACTGTGTGCGAATATGCGCCTGCGGTCTGCCCTGCACCCCAACTGGTTCCCGTCTGCCTGCGCACCTGGGTCGGGGGCCCTGTCCTGCCTGACCCTGCTCGCTGCTGGCTCCGCCCCTCTTACCGTCCC
The DNA here is from genome assembly GCF_014824575.4 of Sturnira hondurensis. Classification (NCBI taxonomy): domain Eukaryota; kingdom Metazoa; phylum Chordata; class Mammalia; order Chiroptera; family Phyllostomidae; genus Sturnira; species Sturnira hondurensis. The sequence continues at coordinate 4,746,657 of NW_028083079.1, read as the reverse complement.
GTTTGATGTAGTCGGACTTCCGTATAATTCAATTTTCTGTCCTTTGGTTGTGTCTTTGTTTCTCCAAACCTTTGTTGTATTCAAACTTGGTTGTGGGAGAAGGCACAGTGTTTCCACCTATGCCTCCATCTTGGCAGAAGTCCATAGTTTTTAGTCCACTGATTTACTGATGGGCATTTAGGTTGTTCCAGCACTTGGCTATTGTAAATTGTGCTGCTAGACCCTATAATTTTTAAACATACTGTTCAGTGATATCAAGTACACTCACATTGCGGTGAAGCTGTCATCACCATCCATTTCCATCTATCTATCTATCTATCTATCTATCATCTCTCACCTACCGATCTATTGAGAGTTCGCCCTTGAACGATGGCAGAGATTTGGGGCACAGATCCACTGTGCACTAAAAAATATGCGTATAACTTAGACCAACTTTCCAATGTGCACACCCCCAACTGCAAATCAAACACACAGTTGACTCTTGAACAACATGAGTTTGAACTGCTCAGGTCCACTTATACACATATCTTTCTATAAAATAACTTTTATTGATGTATTTTATACTATAATACATTTTTTCACTATTAGCAGTTTAATTTGAACTAGTTATATGTGACTTTACATATAATAGCCTTATAGAAATATACTTTCACATATGACATATTTGTTGTTATTGTCATAAATTATCTTCATTCAACTGACTTTAAAAGAAATTAAAGAACACTTTTCTATTGACTTATTATTTATTAGTAGTGTTCTTCATTTTAGATCCAATTTACCATATTGCATCATATCCCTTAAATTATGAATTTCAACACGTCATATAGTGTATCTGCTACAAGAATGTTTTTTGTTGTTTACCTGAAAATGTGTTTAGTTTGTGTTCATTTTGACACACAGTGTTTTGTGTTCATTTTTTCTCTCAGACTTTTTAAGATGTCATTCTATTATTATCATTTAGTTTCCTTTTTGTATGATGAAATACCAGCCTTCATTGTTATTATTGTTCTCTTGCATAAAATGTCTCAGTTCTTTCCTGGTTTTTAAGACTTTCTTTCTTTCTTTCTTCCTTCCTTCCTTCCTTCCTTCCTTCCTTTCTTCCTTTTTTCCTTTCTCTTTTTTGAGAGATAAATCCTATTCAGTTATTTTCTACTTTTGACTGCTTTCTAGTGTCTCAAAATAGCTATTTTTCCCAGTTTTTATCACTACAATCACCTGAACATTTAGTCTTATACAAGGTACTGTGTCATTACCATAAAACAAAACCCAGTGTTGTTTATTTTTAATATTTACCCATTTATTTTCTATTTCTGGCAAGCTTCCTTCTTTTGTATGGACCTATGTCTTTCTCATATCATTTCCTTCCACCTAAAATCATCTTTAACATTTCTTTTAGAGCAGGTCAGCTGATTTAAAAAATATTCCCAGCCTTCTTTATTTGAAAAAGTATTTCACCTTTATTTTCAAAGTTATCTGCACTCGTTATTGACTTCTTACTTGACATACATGTATTTTCTTTCAGCACCTCAAACCCATTGTTACATTGTGGTCTGGAATGCTTATCTTCAGGCATGAAGTCTGTGAGCATTCTTGTGTTTCTTTCTCTCTATATGATGTGTCTTTTTCTCTGGTTGATTTTAAGAATTTTCTCTTCATCTTTGGCTTTCAGGAACTTGATGATGGTAGCCTTAGTGTGGTGTTTTTTGCATTTAGTCTACTTAAGTTTTCTGAGCATCTGGGATATGTCAGTTTATAGGTTTCCTAAAATGAAGAAAACCTTTAGATGTTATTACAAATATATTTTTCCTGTACCTTTCCTTCTTCTCATTTTAAGGCTTGTATGTCAGACTGCTTGTAGTTGCTAATGGGTGACTTTGGAACTATGCATTTTCACCACTCTGTGCTTAAGTTTTGATGGCTTCTTTGATTTCAAGTTTTTTATCTTTTTTGTCTCCCCCCATTCTCTGCCATGATATCTAATTTTTTATTAATCTTGTCATGTGATTTTTGTTTGAATAGTTATGACACTTTATTTTTATCTCTCTATAATGAAAAATATTTCATTATATGTTATATCTTCCATTTCCCTCAATATGATATCCATATTGTCTTTTTAATCATTGTTTAAGTACAGTTTTTTGTCCTTTACTCCCATCCCAGCTCACCCACCCATTCCTCCCCATCTCCCTCCCATTTCCATCCCCCCTAGTTTTTGTGTCCTTTATATTTTTTCCTGTAAACCCTCCCCCTTTCCCCCTGAAATTCTCTTCCCTCTCCCCTCTTTACTCTGGTCACTGTCAGCCTGTTCTCTATTTCAGTGTCTTAGGTTATATTTTGCCTGTTTGTTTGTTTTGTTGCTTAGGTTCCTGTTAAAGGTGAGATCATATGTCATCTGTCTTTCACCACCTGGCTTATTTAGCTTAGCATAATGTTTTCCAGTTTCATCCATGCTGTCGCAAAGGGTAGGAGCTCCTTCTTTCTTACTGCTGCATAGTATTCCATTGTGTAAATGTACCATAGTTTTTTGATCCATTCATTTACTGATGGCACCTGGGTTGCTTCCAGCACTTGGCTATTGTAAATTGTGCTGCTATGAACACTGGGGTGCATAGGTACTTTTGGATTGGTGTTTCATGGTTCTTAGGATATAATCCTTGCAGTGGAATTGCTGGGTCAAAAGGCAGATCCATTTTTAGTCTTCTAAGAAATTCCATACTGTTTTCCACAGTGGTTGTACCAGTCTGAAATCCCAGCAACAGTGCACTAGGGTTCCCTTTTCTCTACAACCTCTCCAACACTTGTTGTTTGTTGCTTTGCTTATGATGGCCATTCTTACTAGTGTGAAGTGGTATCTCACTGTGATTTTAATTTGCATCTCTCTGATAGCTAGCTATATTGAACATCTTTTCATGTGTCTCTGGATGCTCTGTGTGTTCTCCTTGGAAAAGTGTATGCCCATATTGTCTTTGAAGTCATCAAACACACTGAATGGATTTATAATACCTGTGTCAAAATTTTGGTCTTGTAATTAAAATATTTAACTCACTTATATTTACTGATACTCTTCCAGCTTTTGGGTCATATTTTTTTGCTCCTTGACAATTTTTCAATGGATGCTGTATTTCATAGGTTTAATTAATCTTTTTAAAAAAGTGTTGGACTTTGTTCTTCCAAGCAGTTAGGTTACCTGTGGAATAAATTGATCTTTTTGAGGGAGGTATCTTTTAAAAAAAATTGAGTTGGGGATGGAATAAATTTCTACTTCTAGGCCTAGTTAATCCCTACCATTAATGTGTATTCCTCATTCTGGCTCATCTGAACTTGAATGTCTCCCATCCTTTTGTTAGCTCTCAGAACATTTCACCTTACAGCACCCATTCATGCTTTGACTAGCCTTTTGGAGTTTCACCCCTTGCACATATATCTTACAGTTCAGTAAAAGGCATAATATCCCTATGCAGATGTTTGCCCCCTGCCTTAAGGGAAAAAATATGGCTCTACCATCATATACTGAATACTTCTTTCTTTCTTTTTTACCTACTTTCCTTCCTTCCATCCTTCCTTCCTTCACTTTATATTTCCTAGATTATCATATGCATTAGGATCTGCTTTTGTAATTTTTAATGTGTTTTCTTTTTATATATTCTCATACTAAAATATTATTTTACTTATTATACATCTGAAATATTTTTTAATATTTATATGATGTAAATCTTTTCTAATTTTTCTTTTTAAGAATAAAGGAATTGGTATTGCATAATTAATCACCCAGGTCAATTTAAAAATAACTTTATTAAGGTCTTCTCCAATTTCCTTTGGAATCAATAGTAGAAATGCCTGTTCTTAAAATTTAAGAAAGACTTCACAGCTTTAAAATAGTTTTCATTCAAGAAAATAATACATATATACATATATATGTATATATTTCTTCCTTAGCTACTAGTATTATTTAGAGTTTCATCTTTTTTCTCATATTAATTTTTATATTTTTCAATGCTTATAATAATAAATTCTACCCTTTGTTCAGTTATATTTTCTCTTTATTACTTTTACATATAAGAGTGATTGGTTTTATATATTAATCTTAATTTCTATGGTTTATTATTGATGAAGATTTGTTAATAAATTAATGAAGGGATCTAAATTAAATAATAAAAGAATCACCTAGGACCCTTTTAAGAAATTGAATTATAATCTACTCAAATAGAAACAGTATATTTTGGCACCTTCCAGGACCACAATTTCTGGTTGGCATGATTTTTTAAGTAGAATACATTCACATCATTAATTCTATTTAATCTCTGATTTCATTTCAGAGATAAGAAATCTGAGGCTCAGAGAGGTGACAGAACTTACTCAGATCCAATAGTGACAGAAAGGCTAACCTTGGATTCTTATCATGGTCTCCTAACTCCAGACTCCATGCCCTTTCTAACACATGACAGTGTTTCTCATCAGATGTCTGTCTCTTTTGAAGATTTATCCCAGCATCAAACAAGTAGAAATTGTAATAATACATTTGAGTTCTCTTTGAGATTATGCCAATGAATTCTTTTTCAGAGGTGGGACAAAGGCAGTCCTGAAAGTGCTGGCTGAGTTGATGTTCAGCCTCTAGAGAGAGAAAAAGAAGGATCTGGGATTATAGTGAGATGGAGTATGACAGACCCACATAAACAGGCGGAGATGAGATGCATCTCATGTGTCCAGGTGTATTGAAGGGCCTGTCACTCACACATTGGTTTATAAGGTAAAGGTAAGTTAATATGCAGAAGTGTTTCTAATAACAACCTGTCAAGAGTGCAGAGGGACATATCAAGAGAGAAAAATGAGAAGAGAAAAGGGATACTAGAAAATAAGTGAGAAATTATCCAAGGGAACAGAACAATTCTCTATTATAATCAGAAGAGAGGTAAGTAGAATTACTTTTTTGCTAGCAATTCATTTTAGAGTCAGTAATTTTCTGTGTTTAAGAAGTTGAAGTATAAAGTCACTTATGGGAGGGTTCAGATCCCACTTATACTAGTTAGCATTTCTAAGTATTAGTTTCTTTTAAGATAAATATAATAATATCTAATGTAATTGAGAGGTTGTGATGATTAACCTGTTATATGTATTTAGAACATGTAGAAATACTACACGCTCTTTAAGAGAGTTAAGCAGTATATGGTCTGTATATAAACTATCTATAATGATTAGAAATTCAATGATTCTGTAAATAAGATATAGTTTTCATAAAATTAAATAAAGAGATAGTATGATAACAAATGATAATGACTGAAAGGATATGGGGACTTGTATCAGTCACTAAGCAGGTATTCTTTGGTTACCTACCTTAGGCTATTCACTTTGAGGCTATTCTAGAAAAGAATCAATATTTGACACAAGTAACTAATAATCTTAAAAGAATAACAGCTGAAGTAAAGTTGAAAGAAGTGGAAGTTAAGCCTGGGTACAAGAAGTCTCAAAGGGAGCAATGCCAGGCTTTAAATAATTTAAGAAAGGACAATGCTGTGTTCTGATATCCCACAGGCATAGAAACCTATGAATTTTAATTCATACACCTTTTTTTAAGTTAGAGCTGTCCAAAGATGAAAAACAATAATACTATTTTATGCTAGAATTTACTACATGCCAAGATCTCTGCTAGACAAGAGGTTGCGTTATCTCATTAGATCCTCAAAATAACCCTGTAAGTATCATTTTTCTCACTAAAATAGATAATGAAACCGAGATTCAGTGATGCTATGTAGCTTACTTAATGACTCAGAGCTAATTGTAGCTGAGCCAGTATTCATACTTATCTTAGACCAGAGACGAAGTTCTTAATTTCCATTTTACTCATTCTCACTTGGGAAGACAAGCTATATGTCACTCAGGTTTTCAAGTATAGTTTTGAAAGATCTCCTGACCACCTGAGATGGTATGAATGACTGAAACCGAGTTAAAGAAAATAAATATTAAGTCACCTTCTAAACTTAAAGTCATATAATACTATGCCTAAAATATATAAATTACTATCAGTTAGTTGCTCTGTGATCTTAGGGAAGTAACCTCATTTTCCATAGAGGGACCAGTCATCTATAACATGAGAACAATATTGGTAACTGACTCTAGGAATGTCAACAAGTGGGACAATGACTATTAAGTATTCATGTGTATTTATACTATAAGCTTGTGCCAGAGGGAGCCCTGGTTCACTGTGAACATCATGTATTTGCACCCTATGAATATTTAGTAAACTTAGTATATGTCACTTTTTTATTATTAGGAAATTTATAGCATAAGGGTAGGAAAGTATAAAATGAATCTATTAAAATGTATAGGAAAAGGTTGATAGGAAGCAATCCAAACCATGTTTCCATCTCCTTGAATAAGCCAGAGAAAGACAAATACCAGATGATCTCACTTGCATGTGGAATTTCATTAACAAAAAAAACTGATGAACAAAATAGAAACAGAGGCATGGAAAAAAGAAAAAGGACTCACGGGCGGGGCAACAGTGTGATGATTGCTGGAGGGAAGGGGGTGAAAGGGGACTAAATGGTAATGGAAAAAACACAGCAAAGATTAAAAATTAAAACAGAAAAAAGAAAAGAAAGAAAGAAAAGAAGGAAGAAAGGAAGGAAGGGAAGAAGGAGGGAAGGAAGGGAGAAACAGAGGTGTGGATACATAGAACAGGCTGACAGCTGTCAGGTGGGGGCAGAGAGAAGGAAGGGGGGAACTGAAGGAGAGAAGGAGAAGGGATTAGACAAAGAACATAAATGCATAACCCAAGGACACAACAGTTTGGTGATACCCAGAGGGAAGGGGGGTTGAGGGCTGGATGGAGGTAGGCAAAGTGGGGGGAAAGGGGGATATCTGTAACAGTGTTAGTAAAAAAATAAGAAAAATAGTTTTTAATAGAAAAAATAATTAGGCTTTAATGTATATTACTAATGTGAAAAACATCTTATCAGATTTATTAATTAACCCAGAATTTAAAACAGGACCCCAACACAAAGGAAAGACTAATATAGTTGATATTATAAATTAATCAATGTTGTTATTTGGGAAGTAGACACTAAACAACCATTTTGCTCACAAGTATATGATCATTTGATTTTTTAAAAAATATAGCACACTAAATTTCAATTTGGAAAATGTGGTCTTTCTGAAAGGTTGCCAATGAATAATTAGATATCTGTAGGGAAATAAATGAATCTTGCTACCTCACATAATGTATAAAAATTAATTTGAACTATGTCATAGGCTTAAATGTGAAAGGCATAAGCTTCTAGAATAAGATGTAAAATGTACATGTGTATATATGAGCATATATATATATATATACACACACATATATATTTTAATCAATATTGGGAAGACAAAAATGTCTTAAATAGAACTGAAAAAGCACTGATCATAAAATTTAAAAAGGAAGAAAACAAGTCTTTTTCCAGATTCAAAAGTCTGCTTCTCAAACAACATCATTAAGAAAGTTAAAAAGGCAAGGCACAGACTAGAAGTAAATATTTGCAATATATATAGCTGATAAAAGATTTATATCTAGGTTATATAACAAACTCCTACAAATAAAAAACTATAAATCCAATTTAAAAAATAAACAGATGGCTCAAACAAGCACTACACAAAAGAAGTTACATGAAAGGCAATAAACATGAGAAGGCACTTATGATTGTGAGCTCTCAGGAAAACACAAATTAAACCATAATGAGATGCTTCTTTATAATCAGAAAGATACCTCTTATCAAGTGTAATTACTACTTTGAAGAAGATGGGCAGTATGAAGTGTGGGCTAGGATGATGAGGAAGAACTGGAATTCTCTTATATTGGGAAAGTAAATTGGTAAACCCACTTTGGAAAACTAAACAGCAGTTTTTTAAAGTCAAGCAGAAATGGCTATCTTATTCTTAAGGACCCCTACTTTTTGGTATACACCCTCTAAAAATGGGTGCAGGTGTCCACACGTTGTGCAAAAATGTTTGTAAATTTAGTCACAATAGACAAACTCTAAACAACCAAAATACCCTTGACAGCAGAATAGATAAATGAATTGTGGTATGCTGAAATAAAGACATATTATACAATAATAAAACAAACTATCGATAGTAGACATAAAACCCAAAAATATGTTGCATGAAAGCAGACAAAGGAATATAGAACATAATATAGATTTTATGTGCCTTAGAAAAATGAATCAAATTGAAGAAAGAACTCATTTATAAAGCTAGAAGCTAAATAGGGGCTACCTCCTACGGTAGGCAGAATAATGACCCCTCTACCAATGATGTTCACATCCTCATCTCAGAACCTATGAATTTGTCAGGTAACATGGCAGAGGGGAATTAGGATGCTAATCAGCTGACCTTAAAAATAGGGAAATTACCATGGATTGTTGAGGTGGGTCCAATGTAACCACGAGAGTTTTTTTTATAAATGGAAGAGAGAGGCAGAAGAGAGTCAGAAAAGAAGATGTGACAGTGGATACAGTGTCAGTGAGATGTGATGTCACTGGCTTTTGGATGGAAGAAGGCCATAACCCAAGGGACATGGCGGCCTCAAGAACCTGGAAAAAGCAAGGAAACAGAGTCTCCACTAAGTCCTTCGGAAAGGAATGACACACCCTGCCAACACCCTGATCTTAGTCTGGTGAGTCCAATGTGAAACTTCTGGCAATAAAGTAATAGATTTGTATTTCCCAGTCACTCATTTTGATTTCATTTGTTATGGCAGCAACAAGACACCACATAGACTAGATGGGGTCACAAAGGAACCTTGCTGGGCCTTGCGATTGCTCTTCTGACCTATGATAGTTACATAGGCTTACAACAACACAGAGTCCTTAAGCTGTACAAATACAACCTGTAACCTTTATCCCTGCACTCAGTGCCTGTCAGCCCTCAATCTTAAACAAATCAGTCATCAATCAGGCATTTTTTATTTAAACTAACATTAAGATGCATTTCCACCTAGTGGTTGTAGTTTTTAGGTGTCATCCCTTAGAAAGTTATTTTGTTTACAGAAGAAAGACATAAGCAAGAAGGTTCACTGCAATGTTGTTTGCAAAGGTGAACTAAGGAAAACAGATACTTATCAAGAGGAAAATGAATTAGTAGGTTTTGGTATGTTCAAATGAATGAAATTGATCTGTATGCATCATGAGAAAAAAGGAAACTGCATATAATATTGGATAAAAAAGTGAACATTTTCAGTTTGATATACGTGATATATAATGCAGTGTTATATGTTATAAATGATATATTTACAAAATGTATTATGCATTATTTTACATATATATGATGTAAAAACATGTACAAGTATAAAACATACACATTTAGAATAAGATTGAACTGTGAAGAAGAAAATAAGATGCAGAAAGGTAACTTGAGAAGAACTTTAAGGGAATGTAGGATATTTTCTTTAAAACATATTCTTAAATATTTCTTTTTTTTAGTTTAATGTTTATTGTTTATGCAGTTACAGTTGTTCTCTCTTTTTCTCCCTTTTCCTACCTCCACCCAGCCCCACTCTCTCTTCCCCCCAACCCAACCCCCACCTTGTTGTACATGTCCATGGACTCTGCATAAATGTTCTTTGGTTAATCCCTTCACCATCTCCCATTGCATCCTTCCTACTTTCTTTCCAGCAGCTGTCAGTCTGTTTTATGTATCTAAGCTTCTGTTACTATTTTATTCATTGGTTTATTGTGTTCCTTATATTCCACATATAAGTGACATCATGTGGCATTTTCTTTCACTGACTGGCTTAATTCATTTAGCATCATTTTCTCCAGGTTCATCCATTCTGTTGCAAAATATAAGAGTTTCTTCCTTTTCACTGCTGCACAGTATTCCACTATGTGACTGTACCACAGCTTTTTTATCCACTTATCTACAGATGGGCACTTAGGCTCCTTCCAATCTCAGCTATCGTGAAAAGTGCTGCTATAAACACAGGGGTGCATATATATATTTAAAATTGGTGTTTTGGGGGATCCTTGGGGTATATTCTCCGAAGTGGAATTACTGGGTCAGAAGGCAGTTCCATTTTTAATTTTTTAATGGTACTCCATATTGTTTTCCACAGTGGCTGCACCAGTCTGCCTTCCCACCAATAGCGCAACAGTGAGGTGGCACTAGGGTTCCCTGTTCCCCATCACCTCACAAATACTTGTTGTTTGTTGATTTATTGGTGGTAGCCATTCTGATAGGTGTAAGGCGATATCTCATTGGGGTTTTAATTTGCATTTTTCTAATGATCAATGATGCTGAGCATTTTTTCATATGTCTATGGGCATCCTGCATGTCCTCTTTGGAGAAGTGCTTACAAAACGTATGGGGATGAAGGAAGACAATGGAGTACAGAGCTTTGGAAAAGGAAGGATAGGTGTCGCCATAGGAAACATTAGTTCTAAGAGTCTCTGCAGGACTGGTTCTCAGACGGGGCTGTTTTGCCCTCCAGGCTACATTTAGTAATACCTGGGGATGTTTTGCACTGTCCCAACTGGAAGAGGCTGTTTTTGTTACCTAATTGATTGAGGCCAGAGAAGCAGATAAACATCTTACAATGCAGAGAACAGCTCTGCTCAATAAAGAATTATCTAGCCCCAAATAGTCCCAAGGTTTTAAAATTGTTGCTCTAATTTTTTTCTAGGTGTAAACATCGTGGATAAGGAAGATTCTGGCCTTTTCTGTGAGTCTGATTTTTATTATCTACATTTTGGACTGGGGTTGCTGAAGTGGATACGATAAGAGGGCTTGGTGGTTGCAGACAGAGAAACTTTAGGAACAGCTGCTAGCAGAAAATGAACCCCAGAGTCAACGAGAGGTAAAGGGATGAAGTGACAAACGTTGGGCAGACGGCCCAGTCAGCTCTGCCTTGTCATCCGGGTCGACCTAATTGTGTAAATTTCTGATTAATTAACCATGCGAAGTGTACAATCAACGCTGAAGAATCAGCATACCTGACCAGAATTAGTGTTGACTTCAAGTATTCAAGAACGCTATAGAGTGAAGTTGTGAAGAGTTGGTAGATGGGTAATTACTTGCCTGGGAGCATGATGCCTTGGATTATAGTCCTACTATACCCAAGAATACTGTTTGTTGATAGACAGGTCCACTTATAGCTGAACCTTCATTTTCATACTTTAAAAAAACAAGTAGTGAATTGGATGATTGGGTGGGTGCTGCAGAGAGCTACCCAGATCCCTCCCCCTTCAGGAATGAAGCACCTAATCTCTCAGCTTTTGTAGAAAAGGAAACAGCTCTCAGCCACCTTTGGAAATTGCTTCAGCTGAAGTAAATGTCCTCCCTAAAGGCTATACTCCCTTCCTGGAATGGCTTGTATCCGATGTCTGATTAACGCGTGGGAGTGTAAAGGCTTGGTTCTCTCGCTTCAGCCCAGGACAGATTTGAGGATCGTACTATTTTCACCATATTCCATAAGGTTGGCTAAGGTGTTCCATTAAGACTGACCCACAGATTGACTTTTCCCTTTGCCCCATCCCGATACGCCTGTTTTTCTCTTTCCTCTCTTCCAGGGTTGCTAAAACCCAGAACACTTTCTAATCAACATTGTCCAACCCAGACCAGAAGAGGTGACCTCCAGATTCTCCTCCATCTACCACATTTCATAATTACAAACCAATATGTGTTATACCAGGTACATGTTTCAGTGTGTGTTTGCATAAATAATCATGAGAGATAATCTTCCTTGTCCCTAATGTCTTTTGCCAACAAAGCACTCATAATTTTAATACAAATAAATGTTTGTTTTACTCTTTGGTGAAGGACCATCCATACTATGTCAAAATACTAAACGGTCATATTTCATCACCAGAATATTAATAGTATTTTTTCTTAGTTAAGTACTTTGATGTCATTTACTTTGATGCAATAGATCATTTAATTCTCCATATTTTACAGATGGAGAAATTGAGGCTCAAATACCTTGAGTGGCTACTGATTTTATTTTTTAACTGATATTTTAGAGAGAGAGAGGAAGGGAGGGAAAGAGGAAGGAAGGAATGGGTGGGGGGAGAGAGAGAGAAATTTGTCATTCCACTTATTTATGTGTCAGGGCCTAAAGATGGTGAATGCAATCCATCAAGAAAATCGCACCAGGAGGGCTTGGCTGAGGCAGCCCCAAACAGGATGCTGCAGCCGAGCCAGGTAGCCCCCACCCTTGTGGGCATCCCTTGATCACGAGTACTAACTACCAATCAAGATGCTGATCACGCGCCCACCTACCAATCGTCGCCAGGAGCATGCAGTGAGCATGCACAGGACAACCTATCAGAACCACCTCCCCTTTTCCCCTGCCCCCTATATAACAGCCCCGCCCAAAATAAAATTCGCAGCTTGATCAGAATCCTTTGTCTTGCTGCCTTTCTACGCGCCTCTTGCTCCCATCCCTATTCATCCGTTTCAGGTAGACTCGGGACCCCCGTTGACTGTTCCGCGGGACGGAACATTTATGTATTCATTGGTTGATACTTGCATCTGCCCTAGTTGGGGATTGAACCCACAACCTTGCCATATAGGAATGATGCTCTAACCAACTGGGCTACTCAGCCAGAGTAAATAGCTACTGATTTTGCACAGCAAATAATTTGAAGGTCTGGGGCTAGAAGTCAGTTGTTCTGATTTTAAGTCCATAGTTCCTTCACTACATGGTTCACGAATATGTCCAAAACTATTTAACTACTTAGATGACAGAATTATTATCATTTTCAGCTTGACTTGAAGAACAACCATATCCTTTTTACATGAGATTTTATTCCTCTGAAGATGCCAGAAAATTTAGGTTCAGCCCAGAAAATACACACAGGCCCTTTTTCACACTACGAAACTTTACTGTACATACTTGCTGGAGCATCGCATGGAGGGGGACACTAATGCTACATCTGGCTCAGTGGGAAGAAGTGTGGTTGTTGCTTAGTGATGTTTGCTGTGAGCACAGGAATCAGCTCCAGAGGCTTCAATGCCATGGGTCTGTAATCCTGAACCTAGTGAAACCCCTTTGTTCTACATACAGGGGTCCTTAGCCTCAGACAGAGAAGACATTGCAGGAAGAGTGTTTTGTGTATATATATTAGTATACACAGTGGTGGAGTCCAGACTAGAATCTAATCACCTGACCCTGAAAACAATCCCTCTCCTTACTACCTGTGCTGTGCAATACAATAGCCGCCTGGCACATACAGCCTCTCAAATTTACCTTAGTTAGAATTAAATAAAAATATAAAAGTCAGTTATACAGTCTATATTCAGTATAGAACAACATGGAGAAGATTCCTATCATCAGCAAAAGTTCTATTGGGCAGCATTACCTCTGTAACTATTCTTATGCTCATATATTCCCACTAACTTAGTGAATACTCAACAAAAATTAATTGAGGGTAATAATTGTTGTTAAGAGAAATCTAAAAGTTATTTAATTTATGCACAGGCTACATCAAAATCATGTATATCCTGTAACAATTTATGTCCAAGGTTCACATTTTACCTTTTGAAAGCACGTAAGAGTGAAAGCTAAATTTCAACTTTCTGTATATTATGCTTTGTGCTTTTCTGTGTGAGACTCACAGTGATAGAGTCTGGGGTGAAACTTACATGGAAACTTCTCCAGGGTGCCGGGACAGTGACAGCCTGTGTGTGACTTTGGGTAGAAGAACAACATATATTTATTGAATTAATTTGTACTTGCTGATTTTAATACTGATCATACTCATCAGTACAGGCAACATTTCTATACAGATAGAAGAACACACACATCGGAATTTCTGAGTAAGTTCAAACCTACCATGTTAAAACATTTTTCATTGTTAAAGCCACCATTTAATGAGTAAACACTGATAGTTTCAATTACATGATTAATCCTCGCAATGATCCTGAGAGGTAGTGTTGTTTTTCTTCCACATATGAGAAAATCGAAATTTAAAAGACACGTTTACCAAGACACGTAAGTGGTAAATTTCATGGAATGTGATTACAGGCCTGTATATCTATCTTCAAAGCTCATGGTATGTGACATTAGCCTACACTCATGATATCTTGTCTGATAGTATACCCAATAGACCAACTACTTTAACGACTTCTTGGTCTTTAAATAACATTGGAGAAAACTACTTTTGAGAATCACTGCTGGTGATTTGAGCTACGTGATTTACATCCACTATTGAAACTATAAAGGCTCGTCTTCTGGTGTACCCATTACATTTGTCCACATTGTCACCAAATACCATGTGATAGACTAATTGCACCATTAGCGGGACACTCAGATTAACACGGGAATAAAACTGGACTGAGTGTCCTAGGATGTCACTCAAACCCTGGTTCTTTCCCTACCAGCTGTACATGGTTAGGTACATCATTTGCTTTCCCTGGACATCAATTGCCTTCACACAAGCAAGACTGTATCTTGAGCTGCCTTGAGGTTGAAGAGCCTCTATCAAAGCACAAAACAGACTGTATGGCACCTTTTTGGTGCTCAGCATATCGTAATTTAATTTGCCGATCTTGAGACAGACCACTTTCTGTTCTTGTCCTAACTTCAGAACTTGTAGGACTCTAAATACCACTGAACTGTGGTTTCCTCATGTGCATCCTAGTGATAATTCCTACTTTACATCGGACAGTTTTCTGAGATTAAATTACATGATGTATCAATACGTGAAACCTGTAAATAATATAGGGAATTAAGGGTTGGTGGTAACAACTAACTTCATAAAAGCTTAATATTGCCAGGCCTATGTTAGCCATCTTATGAGTATCCTCTTGTTAAATCATCCAAAAGGTCCTATCAAATAGGCACTGTTATTATCTCCAGTGAAACAACTGATTTATAGTGTTAGAGAGCAGCAAAGACAAGATTTGAAACCAGGGTGAGCGCATAGCCAGCCCTCGTACACATTACACTGCACACCCTCCATTGCATGGGGTGACACGCATGGAGATAAGTAGAACAAAAGAGCCTCAATCTGCCAACATTTTTAGGTACTTTGCAGAGACAAGAGGTCAGGCTACTCCAAGCCAGGCTCCCACTTCCATACCAACCCCATCCCCCCTTCATAATACAGGAGCCTGAGCTTGATTTCCTCATCCATCATTTCCTGTTTAATAACACCCTCCCATTCATCTGCCCTTCCTTCTCCACACCTCCTGGCATGTTGACAGTGGCTGGAGTTTCCCATTAAAGCAGTCATTCTTGTAGAAAAGAGAGCTGACATGATTAATATCAGTCAGTGACTCAAGGCAACGTCGTGCATCTCTCCACGCAGGTAATGGGGAGAATGGCACACTCCAAAGACATCTAGAATACCTCCCAAAATTTGCTGTAAAACTGAGAGGTCAAATTTTACCATTCTAGGGATTCTTTCACACATAGTGACGTTCAGGGAATCTAGAATCAGGGGATATTGAAGTTCACTGTGGCTGTTTTAATATGAAGGGGAAAGAGACATAAAGAGAGGGAGGGGAACTTGCCTAAGGTCTCTCAAATATTTCAGTACAAGAGGCAGGATAAGACCCCATTTCTCATGACTTCAGCCACTGACTCCAAGAGTTTCATTAGAAATCCTCTCTATCTGCCTCCATGGGGAACAGTAATGAAGCTGAATTAACTTCCATAACCGAGTTCTCCATTTTCCCCTGGAGTGAAGCTCCTTAGGTATCTAGCTGATAGAATTTTTTAAAAGCATCTCTCTTTTAAAAAAGACCTGCTTCTTTCCTTGCACAACATCTTTCTGCTGGTCCCCTGTGAATAGACCATTCCCACTGGCTCTGGTCTCTCTCCGCCTCACCACTCCATTGCATTCTTTAACTTGATTCTTTCAAAGGTACAAGGTAGCATTACATTATGCCCTGACTATAGAATGGAAAGTGAGAACTATCTGGACAAAATAACAAGGAAGGAAAAAAGAAAGGTACTTCTGCCATGCATGACTTTTCAGATACAAACATGAAAAATTGTCCTTGCATTCCCTGGGAGTGAAATTCACAAAATAGAGTGCTTCAGTGTTTCTGCCACTCTGCCCCTCCTATATATAAACTACATGTACTATAAAGTGTAGTCCTATTACGTAACATCAAAGTTAAAAACAAACAAACAAGACTCCAAATTTACCATATTTGCATCTACACTTATTAGATTGTGTGTCTTCATTGGAGCTACCTGTTTGACTTTGGGCAAATCACTTCATCGTCTCCCTAGACTTTAGCATCCTCATTCATACAATGTGGAGGCATTGCCTGATATTCCCTTACGTTCTACTAAAAGTTGTGACTGCATGTGCTTAAAGGACCCGAGTGCTTAAAAGGGGAATAGGAGAAGAAAGAAAACTTAGGGATGGCGGTGAAGGAGGGACAAGGAGAAAATACATAATTCTGAAAGACAGTTCCACATTAATAGGTTAAAAGTGTGGGAAAATAAAAGAGCAGGCCTTTGTCCCTCATGCATTTTTTCAGCATGCAAAAATGGACTAGTCTTCTTTTATGTAGTCTCAAGAGACTGAACTAGAGTCAAGGCGAGTTGGTTCAAAATGACGTATTTTTAGATTAACATATGCATGACTTTTCTAGCTTTCACAGCTATCCAGAAATTGGAAGTCCCAAGAGACAATGCATTCCTGGTCAAGGAAATATTCGAGTGGAAACAAGGTGGTCATTTTTCACCAGATATATTCAGCAGGAACTTGGTGATTTCAAAAGTTGATTCTTAGCGCTATTGAGTGAAGGTGTAACTTAATAGCTTATGAGTCTGTGAGACTTTCATTCCAAGATGTACATGATTCCATTAGTCCATGGTCCTCTAACTCAATAAATAGGTCCTACATGCTGGTATTCATCAGAGGGTGCACCCAGGCCAATTCCATTTTCATTGTACTATGTTTTGTTTTGTTTTCCCCAACGCTTGACTAAGGAACACTAAAGTGGATTTTCTTAGTCACTGCGTAAATCCTGCATGCTTGGTTATAATTTCACTTATGAAAATAGAATAATGGGGATAATAAAAGTTAACCTTTATTAAATGCTCACTATGTGCTCTATACATGACAATGACTTATTTATCCATTAGGCAATTGATTAAAATAACCCCCTCAATTTAATACTATGTTATTATTACCCATTTTATAGATGAGATCTCTCAACTTTGTGTAGGTCAGAGTTCAGTGGTGATGAAAAAAGTGATAAAGGAGAGCTCTTTAAGTTTTTTTTTTTACCACAGTCTTATCAAATTATATTCACAATACTATTTATAAAAAGAATTGTGGTACAGATACACAAAGCCACAAATTTAAGTCTCAGTTCTGCCACTGAGTATTAGCATTGATATTTACTTTATTGATCTTAACCCATTTCCCCATCTGTGAAATGGCCAATCATAAGAACGGCCAGTCTTAAGAATGGCCAATCTTATGATTTCATAAGAAATTATAACTTCTTGCCCTGGCTAGGGTGGCTCAGTGGATTGAGCGCGGGCCTGCGAACCAGAGGATCGCTGTTCAATTCCCAGTCAGGGCGCGTGCCTGGGTTGCAGGTCAGTTCCCGGCAGGGGATGCAGTTCCCGGCAGGGGGCACACGAGAGGCAACCATACATTGATATTTCTCTCCCTCTCTCCTTCCCTTCCCCTCTAAAGGTAAATAAATAAAATCTTTAAAAAAATGGAACAATTGTTTTAAAAAAAGAAATCATAACTTCTTATTTAAAACTGTTATAATAATCCATCAAGATAATGAAAGTGAAAGTCAATGAAAAGCCTTAGACTATTATATAAACTAATGATTGCTGTTATATTATTGTCTTATTTATGGCTTCAAATGCCTTCTTCCATTTAATTTGACTCAAGTGTCCTCTGCTCACCCTGCTAAATCTCTTCTCTTAAAATCTTAGAGGTTCTGCAATGTGGTCAACATGATATTTTTGAATGCACATTTGGGGCAGACTTTCTCCTCCAAAACTACTCTACTCTATCTTAGTCAAATGACTTAAAAATATCTAAAGTTCTATTTTTTTATTAATTTTAAAAAAGAATAATAGTGAAAGCTCTATTTAGAGTTCAGATAAAATAAAATTAAGTTATATATGTAAAATCTTAATTATACTATATGGGAAAGAAATGATTCATCATGCTGGTCATCATCATTGTAACCATCAATAGCATTTGTCATGCATATATTTTAAAAGTGGTTTTGGCCCAATAATACATTGTTTTTATTTATGTATTTGTTTCACATAAAACATGACTCTTACAAGTGTGACCAAAACAATTTTGCTTATGCTTTTAAAAGTATCACAATAAAATCTATATCTAAGAATCATAAGCCCTCAGAATTGGAAAGAAACTTGATCACTGCTTTTGCCTAATTTTCAATTTGGCACTTGGACTTCTCAACAGAACTATTACCTACAATTTTTTCCACTAACAATGCCCTTTGAGGACCTACAGGTCCAGGAAATCCCAAATGAACTGTTTGTTTAATCTGTATACTCTTAAGTTGAGTAAATGAAGAATTTTCATTACTATTGTTGGTGTGTGTGTGTGTGTGCATACTTGAATTTTAAAATAGCTCCAGAAACTCCAATAATAATACCTTACAGAGCCCCACAGTTTCAATGAATTCAGGACGGTAAATTTCTTCTCTACAGTGTCTTTACCAAATAGTTATCACATTGATACTCGAACACCTTTAGTGACTGAAGGTTTATTAGCCTTCAAAGGATGTAACTATTCTCCACTGGCCAAAACTTCTTAACCTAAGTACCATAGCTCCCTAGATCTTTTAATGAAATATTACATATTACATGCTACATAATAAAAATCAATCCATATCATGTGTATATGTATGTATGCATAGGATAAATTAAAATAAAGATCTAAATAGATGTACATAAAGCTATTGAATGTGTGTGTGTTTAATCTATTGTGACTCAGACACATCTGGACACTTCAATTTATTTCTCTACATCATATTTGAGAGAAAAACAGCCTAGAATCTTAGTACAGAACACTGATTAAAATATTTCCCTCTCTTTCTGGTAATGTAATATATTACATTGATTTATTTTCTTACACTGAATCACTTTTGCATTCCTGGAATAAATCCAACTTGGTCATGGTGGATAATCTTTTTAATAAGCTGTGGATTCCTTTTGCTAGTATTTTGTTGGGAAATTTGCATTAATATTAATAAGATATATTGGTCTATACTTCCCTTTCCTTTGACATCTTTATTTAGCTTTGGTGTCAGAGTAATTCTGGAATTATAATAGAGTTAGTAAATGCTCCCTCTTTTCTTCCACTTTTGGAAGGGTTTGTGAAGGGTAGGGTTAGTTACTTAAATATTTGGTAGAATTCTTGATTGAAACTATCTGGTCTTGAATTTTTCTTTGTTTTGAGGTTTTGAATACCAATTCAATCTCTTCAGTTATCACAAGCCTGTTGAAATTTTGTATTTCTTGTTGAGTTTAGGTCATTTGTGTATTTCTAAGAATTTGTCCATTTTATGTAGGGCATCTAATATGTTGGCATACAATTACTTGTACTATTTTCTAATTCTTTGCATTTATGTATAATATTCTCTTATGTCTGATTTTAGTTATTTATTTTTCTCTTTTTGTTAGTCTAGCTAAAAATTTGCCAGTTTTGTTGTTTTCAAAAAAATAAATTTTGCTTTTATTAATTCCCTTTATTGTTTTATCGTTCCGTTCTCTATTTTGTTTATCCTTTCTTCAGTATTTAATATTTTTTCCTTCTGCTAGATTTGAGCTTAGTTGGCTCCTTACACGTCCCTCAATGTGTAAATTTAGTTCATTGATTTTGAGATTTTTCCTATTTTTTAACATAAGCATTTATAAATATTCATTTATCTCTGAGCACTGCCTTTGTTATACCCTCTTGATACATATTTATTAATATTTTTATTTTTATTATAAAATTAAATATTATAAAATTTTATTATTTGTATTTTGATTTTCCTGATATTTTTAGTTTTTTGTCTATGTTTCCCTTCAGAGCTTTGAGCGTATTTATGAAACTTGTTTCTTTGCCTGGTAAGTCTGGCTTTCTTAGCAATGATTTTGTTGGTTTATTTTGTTTCTTTCACTGGATCATACTTTCCATGTTTTTCCAATGCTTGCAATTTTTGTTTTGAAAAGTAAACATTTAAAGTGAACTGTGGAAATCAGATAATATTTCCCTGAGTTTTCTGTTTTTCTTTCTCCTTTTGATTGTGAAAAGCTATAGCAATCCATTACTAGTGAGTTTTCCAAACTTTTTTTTTTTTTTGCAAAGACTGTATTCCTTGTCATGTGTGGTCATTAAAATTTCTGTGCCTTTAGTTCACATTCAGCTAATAATTTGACAGAAATTGTCTGGAAAGCCAGGAGCTAAAAGAGATTTTTTTAAAAAACACACACACAAAATTAAACCAAATACCTTTCTCAGTCTCTGCTGATTGGCTCTGCTGAGATACTCTAACATTTAGCATGGGGCTTCTACGCAGCCTAAGGATCTATCCAAGGTGAACCTTAGGGTCTTCTTAGGTCTTTGAGCAAGGATGTTGTCCTGGGTATCATGAAACTTTCTGTATATATAGATACAGATCGGTGTTATTGAACGTACTTATTTCCCAAAGAATAGACTCTAGCTTTTCTTTCTGGGCCTTAGGCAATCACTCCTATGTCTCTACCATAATCTTTTGCCCTAGACATGTGTAGGTGATTAGTTCATCTTGCAGCATTTTCTGGTAGTGCTCACATTTCTTTCCTAGTTTCTACGTTAGACAAGACAAAAAGGGCACCTTAGTATCAGTCCTTCAGTAGCTCCCAGAAATTTATTTTAATCCAATTCCCATTTCTTTTTATGGTGTTAGCTTTTTTAATGTTGCATTCAGATATTTTACTTTTTTATAGATGTTTCACCAGAGCATATGTGGGGGAATTGGATAAAACTCTGCCGTTGAATTGAAGGTAGTATTAAGCTTGTCAGTTGATCACATAACCATTTAGTATTCTGAGTTAATCACTTGCAATACAAGAAAATTCTATCAGTCAATATTTATGAAGAGTACTTTTAGAAAATTATTTCCTTTAATAACATGGCCAACTAATGCTGGGAGCAATGCATACCTTTATCCTGTCTTGAAGATTTGCTAGAAGTGAATGTATTATAAATTCTAAGAATTCCTTTGGTAGATACATAATTAAAGGTAGCACTTTACAAATGTATTCACTTACCAAATTTTCTCTCTTTCTTCTCACACCTCAAGGAATATCTACTTAGAATCCATTGGAACAAAGCATGATGATTCAGTAATAATGCAATTCCATTGTCTTAAGATGATATTCTTCTAAAGTCAGTCAGTTCCAACTCAGCAAGAAGAACAAAAAGTAAACTCAAATACTCCCCTTTCTCAGTGCTTGCTTAGGTCTTTCTCAGAGCTAAGTTTTATATGATTTGGCCAAGAAGTAAATTTTATTATTGCTACTGTGCACCAATACTGACATCTGGTGGTTTCGGGATCTAAGTAGCAGGTCCACCCCAGCTAAGCTCCCACCAGGATGTGTTGGACATGAAGGTAGGCTGGTGACAAATTGGGTTCCCTAGAGCCTGGGCTTATGAAATGCATTCTCTTTGTACTTTGCCTATGCAAACTGTGGATGCAATGGCAGGAGAGCCATTCTTTATATTCTCCATTCTTACCTGGTGGTTCACTCTGTGATCTCACCCTTGACCCCCATGGGGTAAACTATCCATACTAACTAATGTCACAGACATTATATCACAGATATAGCTAACAGATCTTCATTTCATTAGGGAAGGTTTTTTAAAAAAAATTTAGTTCTTGTTCAAGTAGTTTTCTGTTTTATATTCCCAGCCCTGCCCCCCCCCAGTGCTCCCCACCTCCCTCCCATTTCCACCCCCCACCCTAGTTATTGTCCATGTGCCCTTTATACTTGTTCAAGCTTAATTTAAGTAGACAATCAACAAAAAAATACGGGGGAAATTTTTTTTTTCTGCTTGAATAGAAGATTTCTGTACATCTAGCACACACAACAAACTCACAATCTCAATACCTGCCGTTACCAGAGAAAACACTTAAAACAAAAAGGAAAGAAAACTGACTCATTGTGGTTTTCTCTAATGAATACTAAATTTCCAATGATCATTTTAATTACTCAAACCAAACTCTTGAAGATAACAACAAAACTCAACGGCAAGTTTTCATACTAATTCTGAGAAGGAAAATTGGCTCCAGAAGCACAGTGATTGAAGGTTAGTCCATCTCACTTCTGTATAAGTTACCTGATCAAGTGCTTAGTGAAAGCTTTCATAGTTATCACAATCTGTCACTGGTAACACTATTTTGCTTACATGTTCCAGGAAACACAATCTTCCCTTTTCCTTGCCATATGCCATTGGGCAAGATTTTGCAAACATTTGGGCCTACAGCTAATCCTATAAAATAATAAAAATGTTAGGCAAGGTGGTATTGAATGCCTTCTGGTCAAATCCCATGGAGTCTCCACAGTATCTTTAACTTTACCTTTAATTCAGAGCATTGATTTTTTAATAAGTGAGAACATTCAATGTCCTTTGTTCCACCTCACTGCTTTTACACATCTGAACAATTTTCCATAAGATGAGTTTTTATGCATTCTCTGAACACCTTATGAGACAAAAATTCCATGTTTATCAATACTACTGATTTAAGTTCTACATAATTTCCATCCATTTGTTCATCTCTCTAAACATTTGGTATTAAACTGTATTGGGAGAAGGAAGGTATCTAAATCACTCAGCAGGAAAACATCACCACATTCAGTGATGATCGTGTCACAAATAGAGAACTGCATTCAGTTCATTAACTCATTAGAGTTATCTAGGGAAATTTCTTTCTTTAGAAGAAATTTCTGCCTAAAAGTTACCTGGGTTGGTGAAAGTTTAGAAATTTTAGCTCATAAAAGAAAAAAAAAGATAGATTAGAAACATTTAGCTTGAGGAAGGCTTGATTGAAAAGGGAGAGAGCAGGAATGATAGCTGAGTTTAATAATATAGATATATTTTAGCATGTGAAAGATACAGAGAGAGAAAGTTTGGCTTAATTCCCTTACCATTAGAGCTATCATCTTTGAATGGCAATATGCTGCAAAATTTGCATGATTTTCAGCCATGGCAGTTATATACTGTATTTCTACAGTGGACAAGAGGCTGAAGTAGACAGCCTCTGGCATTTTTTCCTCTTTAAAATATTGTGACTTCTAATTATGCTGCAATTAAAAATGATGATGCAAATCTATATTTATTGACATGGAAAGATGCCCATGACATATTGCTGGGTGAAAAATAAAACAGATTTTAGAACAGTATGTTCGATATTATTCCATTTATATGAAATTTTGTGCATATTTCTGTGTCTATCCAGAGAGAAATGTTTAATGGAATACTCACTCAAACATTAATTGGTTATTTCTGGATAGCGGATTTCAGATGATAATTTTTTCTCTTTATATTCAAGTAGTTTTAACTCTTTATAAGAACCATATATTATTTTTAAAACAATAAAATTAACTTTAATTTTTTAAAATGTATTTGATGGTTGCACAATTTCTTAACGGTATGTCTGAATTAGCACAAACTGTCAATAATTGAAATTGACTTGAAATCTGGGTAATCTGATTGTCCATCATTTACCCACTGTGTAGTTTTCAAAGATAATTTTACCTCTGAGTTTTAGTTTTCTCCCCTGTAAAAGGATTAAACACTACCACAGAACCTTATGGTAAGGACTGATTAAGATAAGATGTACTCTGATGTTAATTAGTCTGAGTGCACCCAACTACTTAAATCTCAAGTGCTTGACATTGATAAGTGCTCAACTGCTTCATAAATGTTAGCTATTTTTTAAATAAAATTAACAATGAAATTATTGTCTAATTCATTAAAAAGTATTCATTAAGCATCTGAAATGATTTGTAGTTGGCAGCGATGAGGAAATCTGTTTTGGATTCTATGGAAGACTTTTTTTTTTTTTGGTGTTAGGAGACTTCTTTTAACATATTCTTGCAAGTAAGTACTTAGTTTGTCTGCCCATAGACCTACTTGCCCAATAAGGATTTTCTTTCCTTAAAACCCCAAACTGGAAGAATCCCATTCTCCACTGTCAACACACAATTTTCAAGGGGGATATAGAGGCAGAATTGAAGCATAATTATATCCCTGGCCTTCTCTCTGAGCCTCAGACTTGAGGCTCTGTCACTTGAGGGTTTGCATGTGCATGTGGCAAACAAAACATTAGCCATGATGAAGTGACATCCTGAAGGCATAAATCGTGGTGGGAGGAATATGAGGCCTGCCAGGTTTCTGCATCAACTCTCCGGAGTCATCTCTCTCATTTCTCACCAGCTTGAACTTGGTGTCCCATCTTCCACTCTGCTCTTTTAAATTTCATCATCACTTCTGCTCATGGTAAGAATTTGGTAGGATTTATCAATGGCCAGCAAGAGGAGCCCTTCACTTCTACTTTCTTATCAAGGCTGGGGTAGAGTAGGTTTTAGTACACCATAAATTAGAGCAGGAAAAGCTAATATAATTTATGCATTTGTCAAAAAAAAAAGCAACAGCTCTTTACACTGAAGTTCCCCGTAGCAGATTGGTCATCTCAGTGAGTGGGTTTTGAAATATCAAAAGTACTCACTGTCAGATGCAACCCTGGAATGGAATAGCAAGCCTGTTGGGGTCCTGCTTCAGCACAGGGAGTTCTCAGAGTGGACAGCATCGGGCTTCTCAGGATGCCACGCACGTGCAGAGGGAAAATCTCCAAGTGGACTGAGTGTGGTGAGGGTGGGGGCATCAGAGCCAGTCCCCTGAATGTGTTCTAATATTTCCTAGTCCCTGCAACAGAGCCTGGTCCCCTTCAAGGAAGATCTGGAGGTTTTAGACCCAACTATTTCAGAGGGACTCTACTTGGCAGAGACAGGCAAGATATAGCCCCAAGTTTGTGTGTTTGCTCGTGTTTTTTTTCCTGCCCAACCTAAGGTTCCAGGAAAGCTTTTGATGTAGTTTCATGTACACCATGTGAATTTTCAGGAGTTATTCCATTTATACATCAATCTGCCCTCACTGTGAGTCTGTGTGCTTGGACATGACTCGTGGCCTGAAAATTCAGAGACAACATAAAATTCCTGCCTTCATGCAAGCTCATATCCCTACTTGAGAGTCAGATACTACCTCAGGGTGCAATATGGCAATTACTAGTGTTGTTTCTGTGTAGGATGAAACAGGAAACTAAGTATAGGCACTCTTCATTCCACTTGGGGAAACTGGAGAAACTAACCAAAATACACTGCTTAAGCTGAAATTTGAAGGAGCACAGAAATTTTCCTGAGGTGTAAAGAGAGGACATTCCATAGAGAAAAAAATAGAATATGCCAAAAACCAGAGATGGAATAAAATTTGGATATTGCAGAGTTGATTCAGCATTGTTATAATGTAAAAATAACAAAGAAGTAACTTAGATGAAAAATGTAAAGCAAAAGTGTGTTGGCACACCAGTTGATTTGTGTTTCTTAAAATTGGTTGCGAGAGCTGAAGAGTTTGGCTGAAGATTTCTGTGACATGGGAAAAGCCATGTAACCTCTTAAATGTCAGTTTACTTACCTAGGAAGTGGGGATTATAACACCTACCTAAAGGGATCATTGTGAGGATGAAATGAGATAATGTGTTGACATATCTAGCACAATTCTACAGTCAAGTAGGCATGTGGCATAAATTTGGATCTTGAACTCAAGCTCTTTCCTCAACTGCAGCTCTCATCAAACTTTATCTACCTTGTGCTCTACCTTTTTGTTTCTTTGTTTGTTTGTTTTGACAAAGGGCATAAAAACAAATCAAGACTCGTGCTATAATCTTTCAAATTTCCCTACTTAAAAACCCACACAGTTAGGCACACATCTTCTCACTGATTGTCCATAATCATGGGCAGTAAGTGCTACTAATTTTGTCCTTTGATGTATTCAGATAAAAATGTGGAGTTATCTTTGACCTCTCCCCTTCTAACTCACATCAAGTTGAACAGCAAGTCCATTTAGTGTTGTCCTCAAAACTACCCAGAATCCATCCCCTTCTCACCATCTACACTCTTGCCAACGTGGCTCAAGTCACTATCACCCCTCTTTAAGGTAACAAAAGGTCTCTCTGTCCCCTGCTCACCTTTCTTCAGTCTATTTTTAATAAGATGGCTGGAATGATCTTATGAAAATATAGGTCAGATCATGTCACTTGTTCTTTCTTCGTACACCTTTTGACTCTTCCGGACTATTTTTTTCTTTTAAACATATTCTTAATTATATAATAAAATAAAATATATTATTTTATATATGGAACAATGTAAAAATACGTCTATGAAGTAGAACAAATGTAATAAATTAACACCCTAATCTCACAGTAGTTTAAGAAGTAGGTGATTACTGTGTATTCTGAAGCCTTCTAGGTTTTCTCCCCTAGTTGAAATTTCTGTCCTATACCCAGCACAAGTAGCCAGTATATAGTACTAAATTTTGTGTTAATTGGCCACTTGCTTTTTTTAAAAGATTTTTATTTATTTATCTTTAGAGGGGAAGGGAAGGAGAAAGGGAGAGAAATATCAATATATGGTTGCCCCTCATGCATCCCCTGCTGGGAACTGACCTGCAAACTAGGCATGTGCCCTGACTGGGAATCGAACCGCAGTTGTTTGGTTCACAGGCCCATACTAAATCCACTGAGCTACACCAGCCAGGGCAGCCACTTGCTTTTTATCATAGTTTTAGTATTATTGCTGGAATATTAGGCTGTACATATGTTTGATTTTACTGGGTAAGGACAAACTGTTTTCCAAACAGAAGGACCAATTTACATACCCACTAGTGGTGAATGAGAATTCTTTTAGTTCTGTGTACAGGTAATATTTGGTATTGATAGACTTCTTAGGTTTTGTTAATCTTCTGGGTATTTTATACGTGTACCCTATTCCTAATCCAGCAAGTATTTTTTCAAATATCATGGGCCAGCTATATTTCCTCTGTAGTGATAGGCAGAATCATGTCTTTCCTCATTTTTAAAATTTTTTAATTTGTGCTTAGTTTTTCTTATTGACTTGTTAAAGAAATTTATTCATTCTTCAAGGTAAACCTCTGTCATTTATGTGGTTACAAATGTCCTCTCCCAGTTTGTGGCTTGTGTTTTCACTTTCTCTATGGGGTTTTACAATGAAGAATGTCCCTAATACTTAAAAAGCCAAATTTATGATTTTATTTATGCTCTATTCTTTTAGGTGTTGTTTAAGAAGCATTTTCCTATTCTGAAGAAATAAAAATATTGTCCATTTTTGGGAAACGCTTTATTGATGCAGTCCTCATACTTAAGTCCTTAAATTACCTGGAAATAATTTTATTTATGATGCAGAATGAGTTGATCATCCCTTTTCATTTCCTTTCCCCGATGTGGAGAACAGTTTTTCACAACAGCAGTGGTTCTTAAACATACTATAATTTTCCTACTAATCTCTTTTGCTATTTTTTTAATGTAGCAGGTTTTCTCCTATGTGTACATCTCTTTCTCTTCTGTTTCTCTGGTAGTTTGTTTTGTTATCTTTATTTTTATTGTTGACACCACTACAGATGTCTCCCTCACCACCCCCCTTTGCCTGTCTCCACCCAGCCCCCAAGCCTTCTCTCCTCTGGCCATCACCACACTGTGGTCTGTGTCTGTGGGTTTCTGGAGAATTTTTAAAACTCTCATTTATCTAGTCAAGGAAGTTTATATTTCAGTCATAGTTCCAAGAGAGTTTTCATTATAAACAATTGCCAAGTGTTATGGAAAGATTTTATTGCATCCACTGAGATTTATTTATTATTCCATCTGTTAAAATGATAGAACAAATCTAAAGATCTTTCTAATATTAATCATCCTTAGAACAATCTCATATTAATCATAATGCATTTTTTTAAAAGATCCATTGTTGAATACAGTTTGCTGAAGTTTTGCATGTCCCTGAGTGGAAGTGGCTTGTTAAGTTCCTGTCATATAATTTTTCTGTGCTGTTTTGGTTATAAAATGATATTATTCTTTAAAAACTTGGAAAGTGATGCCTATCCTCTTTATTTTATTCTCTAAAAGACTTTTTGTAAGATTGGAATTTTTTGTCTTTTAGATGCTTTATAAAATTAACTTTAAAGTCAACTGGGCTGGTTGCTTTGTTTGTGGGAACAGGTAAAAACATTTTTCGATATCAGTGATGTTATTAAAAATCATTCAAATTTTCTACCTATTTCTACTTTTTATTCAGTTGGGTTTAGTAAACTATATTTTTGAGGATTTAATTAATATAAATGTTTTTCTATTTATTTCAGTATTTGTTTATTATACACACTGCCTGTTTTTTCTATTAATCATTGTTGGAACAACAGGTATGTCTCTACTCCTTTCTTAACATTATTAGTTATGTTCTTTTCTCTAATTTTGTCTCTCTTTTCCTCCCTTTCTCCTTTTCTTTCTTTCTCTCACATGCACATATAAGGAAATATCTTTGTCTTTATTGCTTTATTATTCAGTCCTCATGTCATCAGATTTTTCATGCCATTATTTTAATGATTTTTTAAAATGAATTAACTTGTATCCTTTTTACTTTTTAATATAAAATTTTGGAACTATAAACTTTTTTCAGGTATTATTCTAGCTACAACACAAACTTTTGGTAGAATTTTCATAGTTATTTGGATCTAAATATTTTTAATGTGCATTTTAATTTCTTACTCGACCCCTGAGCAATTCAGAATGTCATTTTATTTAAGTTTCTGAATATATATATATAATGTGATTTTTTTGTGATGTGCATGTGCAGTAAATACACATCCACACATAGTCATTTATTTATTTATATTTACTTTTGTTGTCTTTTTATATATATTGACATATAGCAATTTCATTTTGGTCAGAAAATTTAGTCATATAATATTAATTTCATGAAACTTATTAAGAAATTTTTGATATAAAATGATTTTTTATAAGGAACTATGAAACTCAAAACAAAAGCCAACAAACAGCTTAATTAAAAAATGAGCAAAGGACCTGAATAAACACTTCTTCACATAGGACATACAGGTGGCCAATAGACATACAAAAAGATGCTCAGTGTCACTAACCATCAGAGAGATGCAAATTAGAACCACAATGTGATACTATCTCAGGCCTGTCAGAATAGCTATCATCAATAAATCAACAAACAAGGGCTGGCAAGGCTGTAGGGAAAGGGGACCCTTGTGCACTGTCGGTGGGGATGCAGACTGGTGCAGCCCCTTTGGAAAGCAGTATGGAGATACCTCAAAAATGGATCTGTGTTTTGACCCACAATCCCAAGTCATCAGTGTTCACCCATGTGCATTCCAGTCCACTCTCCTTGGCTGCCAGGTTACACTGCTGTTGCACAAACCATTCAATGACTGGACTCTTTTTGGACAGACCTCATATGTCTTTTGTTTTTGAAACTCTGTGGCCATTTTTCCTTCTAGTTCATCCAGTAATAGTGCTGCCCTTTGGGGTTTTGGCTTAACATAGATAATCTAACTGTGTTACAGCCCCCAGACTTTCTCTTCTCCTTAGTTTCCTTACAACTCTGGGTTTGAGCCCCTAGAAATACACCGACGCTCTCAGCAGAAAATTGTCTAGAATGCTCTCATTTCTCCCTTTGTGCTCATACTTTCATATAGTCTCTGGCCTCTAATTTTTTTCTATGATGATTTTTGATGTGCGTTAAAAATAAAAATGGTTAAGATTTATTTTAACTCAGAAGCCTAAATTTTGTGTACTGACTCTAAGATGATTGTATCTAATGCTAAAAAAGCAAAATATAATTAAACAAAAGAAAATCAATTAACTCTTGAGATTATAATTGATGGTCAATAAATCTACTACTAAGTTTGAATGGAAGTGACAAATTCATAATATTGTTTTCCCTGTTTCCTGGTTTCATGTCCAGAATTAGTAAGAGGTGACAACTGATTGAATATTAAGCTACTAGGATATATAGATTAATAAACACCTTAATGAATTCATCTAGAACATTAAATCCCTGAACTCTGAAGTTCTTTCCTTCCTGGAAAATATAAGAGCCTTCACAAACAAGCACAAGCAAATGAAATTAGACTTTCAATCACTGGTCAGATAATTAAGTATTAAACTGCTTGGCTTTTCTCCTCATGTTTATTAGATGGTATTCATTAACCAGATGTGGAACTGAGGGGCTCCATCACTGTCAGCTGGCCTCACTCCCTAGACAAGCTTAGAAGACTTTGCTCCTGATATGAACAGTTTCATGGGGAGATGGGCCTTGGAAAGTTCTTGGGTCTCCAAGACTCAGAAATCATGCCAAGCACCATTCTCCTGGTAATCTCTTTTTACAGCAGTGGGTTTAGCCAGACTTGAGTTTCAGTCTCAACCCAGCCTTTTAAATCATGAGATCATGGACGACTCTTTTCTCCTGTATGCAGCTGTTTTCTCTTTAGCTTAGGTGAGGGATCTAAATTTCAGTCCTTCTCGACCCAGAGCTTTTAGGAATCTGATTCAAATGACTGCGGTCCCTGCACTGATACATACCTCAGTTGGCTTTTTACCCATTGGCAATACAGCAAAAATGGCCATGCTTTAGCGAAGGGAAGTCATTCGATTCATAAACACACCTGGTGGCTTTCCCGTTTCTCTCCTTGGTGGTTGAGCAACATGGAACAATGAGATGGGAGGGTTTAGCTTCATATACATGTGCCCAGGAACTACCTGCCCAGATTCTTTGAGAGGCTCACCTTGTCACGTACCTTTCATGAGCCTGGCAAGGAACACCAAATGCATTATGTATCACATTCTAGCAGATAAAATATCAGATAACATTCTTCCCCAAATCCTGTAAGATAGGCGTCGCATCCTTATTTTGCTTATGAGAAAAACCAGGGCTCAGAGAAGATAAACAGCCTAAACCTTGAGAAATGACTAGCACATAGCACTGCCAGAGGTAGAATGGCACACTGACCGTTACTGTCACTTCAGGCCTGTCACCATTCACTGTCGATGGACTTGCGTTCTGGTGCTGCATCTCTCCTTGCAGGTTACTGCATGTGGGGAAGGACCATGACCCCCTCTTGTCTTTAGTTCTCCCCAAATCCGAGATGAATAATAGTACCATTTTCTCCCACCTTCTTGTTTTTATAATGATTGTATTAGAAAATATATGGCTACAATCCTTGAAAGGTTTAAATGCATGACAACTAAGCTTAGACCTTGGGAGATGTGTCCTAGGATCACGGTAATACTATGTTACAGAGATTAGGGACCCACACTCTGAAGCTAGAATTCTAACCTCAGTTAGAATCTTGGCTCCCTCTCTTACTTCCCCACCTTCAAAATAGAATACGAAGAGCAAGTGCGTGACAGAGTTGTGGTGAAGAATAATTTCATGTAAAACACAGATTGACACCCAGTAACTGTTCAGTAAAGTTAGCTGTTATAAGTCCCACTATGTGTCTGGCTCCAGGGAATATTTTAATAATGCTCCTTTCTTGCTTTCTCATATATAAAACTACTTCCTCATGGTTGTGAGCACTTGACACATGTGAGAATTTTGCACTTTTTTTTTGTAAAGCTAAGTGTCCCATAATTCTTCCTTTTTTATCCTCCTCTCTTCCTTTATTAATGCACTTATTTATTGAATCTTTCAACAAATAGTATCATGCACCTGCCTATGGTACATAGGAATCTCATGGGATATTTTGGGAAAGTGAGGAGGAGGAAGGATGAGGGATAGAAGGGTGGAGAAGGAGAAGAGCTTCCCCAAGTAGAAAATTTGAGTCTTTCCACACAAGACAGCGCCTTAGGGTGGAGGCGGGGTATAAACTACAAAGGATTCTGTTCACGGCAGAAGCAAAACCCTCAGGGGATTCCAGCAAAGCTTCTCTTTTCCTTTTATTGGAGTTCTGTGCTGGAGCTATAAACCCTCCAAATGAGTTGAGATCATTAGGGAAGCTCCACTGATCACTGGTGAAAAAATATGACAATTAGAACCAGAAGCCTGAGACTGGGAAGCCTGGGGAGGGGAACAAAGGAGGAGAAAGAAGCAGGGATGGCTTTTAATACTTAATAACAAACACTAATAATGGCAGCGAGTTGGGGACTAATTAAAAGTTTCTAAAAAAGAGAGACTGAAAGAGATAGAGGATAGAGAAAGGAATTCATCCGTACTATCTTGCCTGCCTGGAGTCAGGAAATACTGTGGCCTTGGGAGGGGAGTGAAAACAAGGAGTGGGGCTTTTGGGTTCCAGGCCTGATCCTGAGTGACTTGAGCAACCTTGGCAAGCAACCTCCCATCTCTGAACCTTACTTTTCTCATCTGTAAAATGGTGCCTGGCTTTTAATCTCATTGAGTTGAGTAACAAATGGGAACTGTATTAACGCTACATCCAGGAACAAACTGCTGTCTAACCTCCAAGGGAAGCACTGCCTAAGAGTTTTTATGAATGACCTCCAAGTCCTTTGCAACTTGATGATTTTATGTTTCCACCAAAATAGATAAGTAAATAAAAGAGGTCTTATCTGCACTGGTATTTCAAATAGATCGAAAACGTCATGGAGCTTGGAATTTAAATGATATTCTTGAAGGACTTTTGCCCCCCATAGTTCTATTACTCATTTATAACAGTCTTGGAATTTATTCCCATTAGACATTCATTCCTTTGGTGTAATCTTGCATGTCTTCATCTTTCTCTGATGAAAGTGCAAGTGGATGATAAGTCATCACCTACCACTAGCAATGAACTTCACATTAATAGGCAAATTCTTTCCTAAGAAGACAGTTTTATGGTCTGAAGGAAAGGAAATAATGGACAAACTGGAAATTTGTAATGGCTAGTATAATACAAGCTTGGGTAGGAAGAGAGCTGGCAATTGACTAGCTTTAAAATGTCACTGATCATGAACTATCACAGGCAAAAATAAATAAATGAATAAATAAATAAATAAATAGATTAACGAATGACTATTGACTACCTACTGTGTGTCAGCTGCTTTAGATGGGTAGGTCACTTACATTGCACAAAAATCAACAAGGCAAATATCTTATAGACAGAGAATTTACAATGCAAAAAGAACACGTAATTCACCAGAAGTCAAATGGACAAATAAGGGAGGCAGGAGTTGGCCACAGAGCCCTGAACTTTGTGCGCTACCTTGCTGCCCTCTGTCCTGCTTTCTATGTTTTCCAGCCCCAAGAGGCCTTTAGGGCTGTGAGTGAACCACAACCCCATGAACGAATCTAGATACAGACTGTTTACAAAATCACCTGATTTTCCAATTTCTATTTTTGCAGTTGTTTCATTCCTTCACGAATCCACACTCAATATATATTCACCTTTTATCTTCCTTTAAATTCTCTAATAACATGGGTTGGTGGGTGCCTGTTCCTCACAAGAGGTTTTCAGTGGCAGCCTAAGGCATTTGGTTTTGAAACTCAAAAAATTACGTGATCAGCCCTGGCTGACGTACCTCAGTGGATTGAGCGCAGGCCTGCGAACCAAATGATCGCAGTTCGATTCCCAGTCAGGGCACATTTCTGGGTTTCAGGCCGGTTCTTTGCAGGCTAACTACCAGCAGGGGATGCACAAAAGGCAACCATACATTGATGTTTCTCTCCCTCTCTCCTTTCCCTCTAAAAATAAATAAATAAATAAAATCTTTTAAAAAAATTACGTGATCATGTTTCAGAAGATGCTGAGGCCGAACCTCAGAGACTGATTCAGTGGTTACAAGAATCATCTGAAATTTGGGTGTTTTTTTAAGCAGCATGGCCCAACCACCCCACCCTAGACAACTCTGATACAGTGAATTCAGGGGCTACTCTTAGAGCACAGCATAGAGGAACTCTGAATTCAAATCCTGATCCTGCCATTCACTCGTTCTGTGAATTTAATACCCTTTTTCTAACTGCTTCTGAGACTGAGTTGTATCATTTGTTCAACTATTGGAAGAGTATCTATCTCACAGTGTAACCACAAGAATAAAATGAGGCAGTGTGATAACTCTGAGCTGAGAGTAAATGGTTTGTAGCAGTGGGGTAGAGAGGCAGAGAAGTATAAGACTGCTGGAAGGCCTGGGCTCAAATCTCAGTTGACTCTTTTACTGGCTCTTTCATGCTGCATGAGTTCATTAACTTCTCTCTGCCTTAGTGGCCTCATCTGCAAAATGGGAATAGCATGGGGGGAAATGGGAACATAATGATACAAGTGAGAATATCGTGGTGCCTGTCTCAGGAGGTCGTTGTGAACATGAAATTCACTAATACCTATAAAGAGCTTAGAACCCTGACCGGCACTGGATTTTATTATTGATATTTAATAAATAATAGTTATCTGAGGGTAGAAAATCCATTTGGTTCTCTGTGGTATGAAGTCCAGTGCTGTGAGCAAAGCAGGCAATACCACCAGACACTGTTAAGTTACAAGAAAAGAGAGCCAGTGTTGGGAAGATGGGGATGTGGCCCCACAGTGAGAGATTCTTAGGTGGAGTCCGATGTTCCCCAAAACAAGCACGTGCCTGGCAGAGGCTTTTTTGGGCAGCTTTTACCCTGTCCTCTAAAAGCAAAGCACATTCCAAGGGGAAGTCCATCCATAAATTTCTCATTCACTCATTCCTCTTCATTCATTCCAGTATGGTTGGAGGAAACCATTAGATGCCCAAAGAGCAATTTGAAAGCACCACTATATGATTTCTTCAAAAGCTCTGTACTGACAGACAAGAAGCAGCATGTTGGCGAACAAACTTTGTCAACCAAAATGAAGTGATGGGTATTGTCCTCCTGATTTCTTCCCACCACCCTAGAGTCTTAATGTGCACCTCAGTCACATTCAGCCTGTTTTCTTTCTCCCTTCCTATGGTCTAGGTGTTTCATTTGCTCACCCCTCTTTCAACAATGCCTTAAAGGTAGTTAGAGTTCATTCTCTGGTTGTGGAGCAGAGAAAAACAGGTCTGACGGCCATTTCTACACATATTTATGTAGAATAAACATAAATTTTTCCCATAAACATAAATGGGAAAAATGCCAGGAGGGGTTCTGGTGTTCAAGGGCAGATAACTGCATATGTAAAAGATCTAAATAACAGATGTAATCTTCCCATTTTCATCAGGACGTTTTAGCAGAAATATGGTAGGAAAGGAAAATCCTTTGAGAGATCTATGCATCACCTGCACATGTTAACGTCTCTTAAGTCAGATTGGCAACTAACTCTTTGATAAAAAGCTGATGGTGGAAGGGAAAGATGGTTGTTGTACAGACATGCAGAAGAGGAAGGAATTAGTTTTGGTGTGTTTATTCATTAAATGTTTCAAGTGAAAGCCAAGTATGAGAGGTTTTATAAAGCACGGATAGGATTTTAACATGCAAAATTTGGATGAGCTGTGCATTGGCAGAACAGTGAGACTAAAGGCCCAGAGGCACAAAATTTCAAACAATATTTAAGAAATAACTTGTTATTCTGTTGGATCACAACAAACTTGGTGTACCAAACCTCTGAATCAAAATTATGTTTTAAGAATATAAAAGTCACCCAGGCCAAATAAAATGTGTCATTTGAGTCCTGTCCACAGTGGCTCCAGACAAATGGTCCTCCAAATATTAAAAATTTGGTACACTTGCCACCAGTATCGTAAACTCACCATCTGTCCCAATAGTCCATGGTACATTTGGAAATTTATGGAATAATTTTCCACCTGCAGTTAATACATTAGTGAATTAATTACAGTATATACACACAAAAAACATAAATGATCTTTCCTTACAATATTCAACATAGACAAGGAAAATAACAATTTATTCATTCATCCACTCATTGATTCCATACTCCATGTTCTGAACTAGTTACTGACTGGTCGATGGTGACCAAACTGATCCAAACTCAGCCCTCATATAAACGTAATGAAAACACACTGTGATGGGTGCATGACGAAGGAGTTTCAGGTACTGAGGAATTACACCAGGGAGGCATAGATCCCTGATTAGTGAGAGAGGCATAATCCTGGTCTCCCAAATTATGTTGTCTCTTGTTAGGACTAAATCTCAATTCCTTCAACTCTCTCTCATTATCTTGTTCACTCTTGTGTGATCATTATCTTGTTCACTCTTCTGTGATCATAGCCTTCTCTTTTTCAAAATTGTAAATAGTATCATGAGCTGCAGCAGAGTTGGAGGGTATTATTTATCATCTGACTCTTTTATTTATGAAGTTTCAATTTGCAGCAAACATTTATGGTGGGTAGCCATCTTTCATATTTTTATTATTTTGATTTTTTAAATTGAGGAGTAATTGATATATAATATTACGTTAATTTTAGCTGTACTGAACATAATGATTCAGTATTTGTGTCTGTTGCAAAATAATCACCACAATTAGTCTAGTGATTGTTTTGATTTTACCATCCACTAAAACCCCCAAAGGTCATCTAGACACACATGCATACAACACACACAAATACACATTTACACACATTTTTGTAATTAAAAATTTTTACAGTTGATGTGACTTCTACTGCTAGAACTTTCCTTTTATGTTATCACATTCTCCCATTTTAGGTACTTTCATTTCTCCAGGCTGCTCAGATCACTTGGAATTCTGATTCTCTCCCCAGGAACAGTCATACCAGGGTGTCACCTACACATTTGATGATCATCACCCCTCACTCTTCATCCAAGACATAGACAGAAATGTTGGATAGAACAGGATAAAGGACAGAGCCTGCGGGCTGCCACCAGTCCCTGTCATCAAGATTTGCATTGATCCACTAATTAGCACTCGAAGGGACCATCTATCAAGCAGTTATACAACCAGTCCATCCATCTCTTATTCCTCACTCTTTTCTACAACACATCAGAGAAGACCTGTGGCAAGCTAGATGTGCTATGTCAACTTCCTTCCCTGATCTATCACCCAAGGCTATAAATACTCTGGAGCTAAATGAGGTCAGTCTGATTTTACTCTGGGAGAGCTCATGCCATGACCGAAGTGAAAGCAGTACTCTTTTTTGCATGATTAGAACTTCAGAAAGTGGGAGCTGTAAAGGACTGCAGAGATTATCCCATCCAGCCTCATCATTCCACAAGTGAGCCTCAAGCTTGAAATAACTCTGCCCATGGTCACACAGCTAGTCAGAGCTTGAAATGTAGTTATAACTTATATTCCCCTTTTCACACTTAGAAGGAGTGGAATTGACTTTAGAAAAGCATTTCTCAAAATATAGTCTACAGAATATTACTTCTAGACTAAAAAAAGTTCCCATGTTCAAATGCATCTGAAAAAAAAAACCCCTCATGCATTGCTGTGCTAGTGATTCACAATTTATTCATTCATCAAATGAATATTTGATAATTATGTCCTATGCGTCAGACAGTGTGTTAGGCACAGAGATGTGATAGCAAGTAAGATCTGTTATAAATTTGTTCCTAGAGGAGAAACAAAATTAAATAACTAATTACTCAACTATAATAGCAATATCACTATGAATTATAACTTGCTCTGAAATAAATTTATAGGGTGTTCTAAGAGATGGGAAGAATGTAAGATACAGCTTATCTGAGAAAGTGGTATTTAAATATGTAAGAAAGATCAGATAATAAATATCTTGTCATGTTCAACGTGAGAGAATAAGGGGAGGTTGTCAGCCTTGATCCTGGGAAGAACATGTAAGAGGTCAAGAAGGGATTTGTTGGCAATGTTAGAGGAAAAAACATAAATATGAATATGAAGTGCATTGATGCATTTTGAACAAGTGAATGACCCAATCTCATTATTACTATTCTGAAAATATTCCACTTTTTGCTCTGAGGAGACAGTACCATGGTGGGTAAGAGGACAAACACAGGAACCTGCTAGAAAAATTTTGGCAAAGTTCTGGAATAGAAAAATAGCCTCTCAAATATTGATCAATTAAAGAAAATAATCTAGTAAATAAACTTCTAACCTCTATCATTGTTTTCCAACATTGTTTAAATTCATTTGATCACAGAACTATTATTTAAGTAATACCTATTTCACTCCATAAATTCTGAGGAGTGCATTTAAGAGATACTGCTTTGGGATATTTCAGGTTAAAGTCATACTCCAGGGCCTTCTAAAATGATAACGGATCTTGCCCTTTGCTTGATTTGGAGTTTTATTTGTTTCTTTCTTTTTTCCAGTACATGATTTATTTGTTTATGAGGGTTGCCCTGGTGCTAGCTGGTTTACTTTTATTCAGGTTGCTAGGTATCAGGCTTAGAAACATACAGATTCATGAAGTAATCGCAATATGTAATCCTGTTTATTTGTGTATTCTTTCATTCCTCACCTCCCTCAACTCACAGTGTTGTCTGTTCCTAGAATAGAATTCTAATTGCTCATTAATATGTAGAAAAACTAACTCCTACGTAAAAAATTACCTTCCAGACTAATTAACCAGTAATGAATTTCACATTTGAATACATTTCCATGTGCTGATGTAATCTTATTTTTAAGTAAGGAATGAGGAATAAAAGGACTAGAAGGAGGTACTAAGGTGTCCACATAAAATAATGAAATTCACCCCGGGTAGTGTGATTCCTGTCCATCAGCTCTGTAAGATACTGAGTTCCTGAACCATTAATACACACGTAGATTGCCCCCGGGGAGCTGACTGAATGCAGACCCTAATTCGGTGGATCTGAGTGGGGCCTGAAATTCTGCTCCCCAGTGATGCTTCTAGACCTTGAACCACATTTTGAGTAAGGATGTTAAGCACCATTTTAATTTTGCATTTCAGGGAATCAGCATATCCCTTGTTTCAGCAACCAGTAACAGAAAACCACAGTATGGTAATTATCAGGGGGAAAGCGAGGTGGGGAGAGGTAGAAGAAGGCAAAGAGTGAGGAGTAAATGGCGATGGAAGGAAATTTGATTTTGGGTGGTGAACACACAGTACAATATACAGATGATGTATTGTAGAACTGTATTCCTGAAACCTATATAATTTTATTAACCAATGTCACCCTAGTAAATTCAACTATTAGGAAAGAAGATGGCAATTCTGACAGTTTTAAACAATGGCACCATTTGTTATCTTGCTCACGGTACATCCAGTGATAAGGTAGGTCCAGCCACGATATGTCAGCATCTCAGTATTTTCGTCAAACATGCAGGCTGCTTCCATCCCCCCACTCTGGTCTCCTCAGAAGTGCCTCTATTCTCAGGCTACTTCTGCTAATGGCATGGATAGAGTAATTTCTGTGTCCTGTTCAGCTATGACACCATCCAAAGGGAAATATTTCTCTTTTACAGTTTTCTTAAAAATAAAGAAACCCTGCTGAGAATCTCCCAGCAGCTCTCTCTCACAGGCACTGGCAAGATCTGCATCAGTGTGCATCAGTAGTAGACATTATGGGATCTCCACCTTCTGCCCTCAGCCCATGCACAGATCGTCTGCAACTTATTTGGCAAACCCCATACATGCCCTGATTTCTTCCTGAGAAAACTGTATCTGTCAGTCTGATGACCACTTCTGGAGTATACTCAGCCTGTGCATGGTTCAAGCTGGAAATGCAAGGGTTAAGATGCTAAGTAGCAACCTTAAACAGGTGAGGATGAAACTAAAATCCTGGCCTCTTAATTCCTTGGAGGTAAATTTCGAGTCCTACATTAGGTCTGCAGCAGCCACCTCTGTAATTCCCAGTGGCTCCCAGGGGAGACTCACACGGTCCTTCACCCTTGGTGACTTTCTTTGCTTCCCCTTCTAAGTTCGTGAATCCTTCACACTAGGTCCTAGGATCACATCCCAATAGCAACATCCCATAACCTTGTGTTCGTTTCTGTTTAAGGGGAATGAGTTGAAACAAGTTAAAATGTCACAGCCAGACCAACTAGGAAATGGAAATTCCCCAACTGACTTAGATGGGTGGTTTGAAAAATGGGGGTCCCAGACCAGCAAAATCAGCCTCACCTGGGAACTTGTGAGAAATGCAAATTTCAGCATCCCTCCTCAGGCTCTGGGGCCATGTTCCTGAAGCTGGAGCCCAGATATCTGCATTTCAATAAGCCATCCAGAGGTCTTTGGTGGATGTGGAGTTTAAATATTACTGGTTGTGATTAGTCAGAATATACACCTGGTTCTGGGGAAGAATTTTTTTTCCCATAAATCATCTGATCATAAGGAGGATGGATAGCTATCTGAACAAAATCATGGCTCTATTAAGGAGAGATAGGTTGATGGGATGGGCCAACAGATGTTTCAAAACCACCATCTTTACTTCCCTATAGGGAAGTCCAGAGCATAAAAACCAGAGCGTAAAAGCAAGTTGCCCAAACCTCAGAACTGGAAAACAGGTAAGGTGAGTTTTCATGCTGGCTTATGACAACAGACACAGTGCTCCTTACCCAGTTGCTACAGCTCTGTGGGCACTGAGGGATTTGGGACAGGGTGGAAGAGGGAAGGCCACTGAGGATAGTATTTTCCTTGCAGGAAGTCACAGCATGTGTTCCTCCAGTGGCAATAAATCCCATGAAAATGCAGATAGGTAAAGTTCTGACATTTACATCTACCATGAAATAAACATACTAAGAGGAGAGGACAACAGTGCAACATGCAGCTTTTATTGATGCTGGACTCACTCTATAGGGAAAATATTTAATTTTATTGTTTTAATGTCAGAATTTCTCCTTTTTTTCAATCGGCATAAAACTGGGCTGTCTCTGCTTTCCAGTCAGTAAATGAGAAGGCAGATGTTGAGTGCCTGGAGTGTGTCTAGGAGGACCATAGGTGCCGGAAGATGTATGAAGTATACACACATGTGTACAAGACCTGGACCATCCCAGGAACTCATGGTCTAATTGGGAAAGCTGCACAAGTAGATATATTCAGATTTAACATTTATTGAGTGATCAAAATGTTTCAGGAGCTATCTGGAGTAATTTTACACATAGTATTTTATTTAAAAACACACAAAAAAACTACAACACTGTCTACATGAAACTAATATGAAATAGTATTGAATGTCAACTGTAACTGGAAAATAAAAAATTTAAAAAACACATGTAAATGAATAAAGGCTAAAACAATAACACATAATAAAACCAGGTACTGAATTGAATGCAAAATGGATCTAAGAAAAGAAAAACTATCAGAAGAGAAAAAAATCTATCAGGCAAAAAACTATCATTAATTTACTACATGATCTTGGCCAAAATGAGGGCATTGGATCCTATCTAAAATGAAGGTATTGGATCAGAAGAGTATATCCCCAAATTGCATTCCGTGGAAAATTCCTTTTTAGAATAATAGCTATGCAACAATACCAACAAAAAGGTTGAGGAGAAATGGCACAAGACAAACACACCTAGGAAATATTTAGAATCATGGTCAACGACACTGAGGAGATGTTGAAGATGCTTATGCAGTTCGTGAATTTATAAGAGGGAAATCTTATTTGTAGCATTCTGTAAAATTATTTTATTACAAAGCCTGCTATTGCATGGCACTCAACAATTCCCTTTTCTGTTTTAGAACCATTGTGGAAAATGCCAGAAATCACATCTGAGGGCCCTTCCAGCTACATGGTTCCAAGCAATGGCAGCTCAGGTCAGTTCAGTTGGACAATCTTTAAAGGCTGATTCAAGTTCAATTCAGGGAACAGCAAGAACATTTGCAGTACGAATAACAGCATAAGGGAAATCTGTGGAATAATGTTTTCCTTCATTAAAAGTGTAGACAGTTACATACCTTATATCTGTCCAATAAATTTACACTTCCAGATATATCTGCTCATGTAAAACTCCTAGTGACCCAGATTAATCTTTTGGTTCTCCATTT
This sequence comes from Sturnira hondurensis, assembly GCF_014824575.4. NCBI lineage: Eukaryota > Metazoa > Chordata > Mammalia > Chiroptera > Phyllostomidae > Sturnira > Sturnira hondurensis. The sequence continues at coordinate 4,704,771 of NW_028083079.1, read as the reverse complement.
TTATATTTTTCAGTGAGAAAACTGAAGCTTAAAATGGAAGCATCTGACTTTCTCAGTGCACTTTCTCTGTTTCCTCCCCACAGTTTCTTCATTTTTGCTGAGCTGATTTGCTTATTAAGATTTCTATATTTCAGAGTTTACTGGGTTTTTGCTTTTTGTTTTCCATAACATCGTGCTATGTATTCCAGTGCCCAGCCCTGGTTATGACTTGGCATATACTTGAAATTAAAGCGATCCCACAAACAGGGAGGATGTTCATATGGAAAACTGACTAGGCTGTGCATATCACCTGGGTCTGGCCCTTGTGAAATCCCTGACCAGCCACCATCCCTCAGAGTGGTGTCTATAATTAAAGGCTTCCAATACTACATGAGTTCGTTTGTTACACACCTATAAAGGTCTTTGAGAAATCAAAATTCTGCCTAGTAGGGAGGGTGTTCTGAAGACAGGCGTCCAATGGGAAAAGCAGGAAGTTCAGGGCTGGGAAACCAGTAGGCTGGGCTCAGTCCCAAACCCTCTTCCTAGATGATGTTGGGCAAGTCATGCATCTTTTTCCATCCTTTTTTCTTTGTATGTTTTTTTAAAGGAGGTTTGGGGGGAGCTTTCTAAGACTCCCTCCAGAGCTCACATACAATTATTTTTTAATGTGAATTGACCAAGTCAAACTTAACAATCAATGAGGTGACTGGTGTCACGTCAGATAGCCCTCATGGCGATTATTTGAACTGGGGCACTTGAAACCCTCCCAATCCCCTGCTCCTGCCAGAGAAGATGAAAGTGTCATTTCTGACCCCAGCACAGGCCTTTGCCTTGAACTTTGCAGTGTCTTTCACATTACCATTTCCAGCTGGTTTTTTGCCCCCTGGCGAGAACAGACTTTTCTGAAAGAGTGTAAACTTCTCTGAATGATATTTGAAAATAAAACATAATTGATTTCACAGCTCCTTGAACCTCTCCTATCAAGAATTGATTTTTTCCCCTTTTCTGTTTGACACACTTGGAAATGATTTAAATGATGACAGCAGAAACTCTTATACATAAATATTCTTCATCCTTTGGCCTTTTATTTGTCCATGAGAAAAGTGTGTATATAAGTGCATGTGTTTGCACAAGTACCCTTTCGCATATATTTATATGAGTTCACCAATCTGCATGCACTGTACATGTGCTTTTGTAGATCAGAATCTGTGTGCACTATGTATACAATGAAGTATACACATAGTGTACAGCACTATATATACTATATATATGCATATTTTTTGTGTGCATCCTAATGCAAGTTTGTGTGTGTGTACTTACAATCATGCATATTTTAGCATATGAGTGTTTTGTATACATCTATAGGCCATTTGTACACTTGTGGTCTGTACAAAAATTAGCTCAAATATGTCTGCGTGCTGTGCAAGTGTGTACTCATATGCATAGGTCTATGTAAGTGTATATATAATTAGATTGGCATTTCAAAGCACACTGCGATTTGTAATTCACCCTTCTCCCCAAAGAAAGAATAAACCAAGTCAACTTTTTTGGATGCTTCAGACAGCTACTGTAGATTTGGACAGTCATTATGAACCATGAAATGTTCTCCTCTGCCAACCCAGTATTAGCTGTCACTTCCTCGGGCAGGATAAAGTCACCCAACTGGACTGCATCCTAATTGTCTGGCAAGAGAAGGAGGTGTGGCAAATGCCACCGATGGACCTGGTGACCCCTCTCTGCAGCCACCCAGGACCTTGGGTGGCCCCCTAGAAGTCGCCCCCGGAGCACTGTACTGGCACCAGACCCCTGGTGCGGAACCATTTCTGAGTGACATAAGGGCTGACTGAACCTGGTGCTAACTGAAATTCTGGTGCAGCAGAAGCTGTCGGCCCCAGACAGGCCCAGCATACCTAGTTTCCATCCCTCACCTGCCTCGATTTGTGTGGGCAGCAGATCTGTGCTTCTTGTCAGTCAACCTGTCCACTTGTAGCTGGAAACACTGCCAGAATGGTCAGTTTGTAACAGTGATGGTTGGCAGGGGAGGAATTGGGTTCAGGTCTAAATAGGCCTTTGGCTTTCTTTAGCAGAGAGGAGGAGCCCCTACATGGGGCTTGTGTCATTACCTGGGAAGAAAATGTGGCACCTATCAGTTAAGGGTAAGACACAGAGACTCACCACAGACATTGGGAAAAGGGTGGGCTTGCATGATCTGGGGAAGAGGGCCTGTGAAGATGAGGGGGCTGGATTAAAGAAGAGCATAGTAGACTTGTGGTATGGAGACCAGGGCTCAGGTCTCCATTCAGATCTTCATTCTTCCACTAGCAGGCTGCAAGGCTTGGTCAAGTTCCTTTAGACAAGCCTCAGAACCAGGTTATCAATGACAATCTCCAACTAAACAACAAACCTTATGAACTTCTCTCTTACATATCACTTTATTCTACCTTCATGGCCACCCCCTGAGTCCAGCCTGACTAGATCTTCTTTTTCCTGGGTTCTGCAATGTCTTCCTTAATGCCCTCTGTTTCCTCTCTGACTCTTTCAAGTCCATTCTCCACACTGAAGCCAGAGTGATCATTTAGAAACTGCAACATTGGTCATGTTTTGCCCTCACTTAATGCCATTTATGATGCTTTCATCATCTTTAGGATAATGCACAAGTCTATTAGCATGACCTGTGAGTATTTCCATGATCAGATCTATGTCCACAGCCCCATAATCTGCTCCCCATGGTAAACTCCAGCCATTATGAGTCTCTTTCATGCGCTAGGGTAAGTTACGTTCCCACACAGCTCTCATCCTCCCTCATGGTGTCCCTCTACCTGAAATATACAGTCTTCCACTTTGTCCATTGGAACCACTCCTACACGTCTGTCCAGCTTAGGCTTGAACGTATTTCCTTTGAGAGGACGTCTGCGTATCCCAAGGCAGATGAAACACCCTTGCCAATCACCCTGTACCAAATTCTACTTTATTTACATAAAACTGATTCCAGAGCACTGGAACTGATGGCTTACTTGATAGTCTTCCTTGTTAAAATTCATGCTGTTTTAGGGCAGAGGGCAGGTCTGAAGCATTGACTTCCATTGCTCTATTGCCTAGCACAGTGCTTAGCAGATAGAAGATGCCCCATTAGTGTGTGTGAAGTAAACTAATAAATGAGTATCAATTAATAATCCATTACACATGATTATGTTAAACTATTGTATGTGAGGAACTTCCTAAACATGAGGTAGACTTTGAATGCATGTTACCAAAACTGGGAACTTGTTCTGTGTACCACTGTACTTCATTCCAATAACAACCTGTGGTACAGATTAGACTCTCTATTCATATTCAATAAATACATTTTAAAAATACACATTTCATATCATGCCATGCACACACTTGGAATATATCAATTGTCTTAACTTATCTTACCTACACACCTGAAACATCAAGGAAGGTGACCCTAGAAGACCTGGAGATGAAAATCAAGCTGGCACCTTGTAAGGAAGACATCTCACTGAAGTCTCGAATTATAGCTCAAAATCCATGCAGATTCTTTTGTCTGTACCACATTCTGTCTGTGTTTGTTTTACTATAAAAATAAGTTTACCTTAGTTCCCATGAGCAAAATATTAATTGAGAGATATAAGCCATATATGTCATCTGACTTTGCATACTTCCTGGCATATGGCCACCTACCACCACTGCCAATAGGCTTATTCTACTCCGAGAATGAATGAAATCCCAATGGCTAACTCAGAAGCCATGTTGTAGCCAGATATATAATGTAGAGCTGGTGGTCTGCCAAATATCAAAAACTCATTTGAAGATGAGGTTTGGGGGGGTCTCTGTAGAATGATATACATGGGAAATCTTCTACAAACCAGTCCAGAAGCTGACACAGACAGGAGTAATTGTTCAGTAATATCACATTGCTATTAGAGTCTGTCTCTTGCTCCTCCTATAAATGTCCTCTCACTGCTACCCAAGAGCTTTTTTCTCCAGTAACCTCCCTTCTGCCTTTTATTCTTTCTGCCTGTTGTGATTGCACACACTGACTCATGCCCTTCCATTCTCTCATGCACAGAATGCAAAGCTTTCGAGGCCTCTTACATTATTATCTTATCCTCATATATCTTCACTATTGAATACATTCTGCAAATTCAATTAGCTGGCAATTTATTCCTTCTGCCTAGTCATTAGTGTAGTTGAATAACTTGATGAACAAGAAACAACTTTCTTTAATGCTGCATACAGAATAAAAAACTTTGGCCTTTTCTAAATGCTCCAGCTTACTGGGATGGAGGATGGAGGACCTAGGTGACAGAAGCCCAGGCCAATTGGAAGTCAGATACAAAAATACAATGGGGGTCAATGGGAAATTTTTAAGTATTTCCAAATAAAGAATGCCAAGGAGCTTATCTAGAACAATGCAGTTGTTTGTGGCACAAAGCTGTTCCATTTATTTCAGAATATTGTTTTCTCCTCTAAATACTAGGTAAGCAATTTTCAAAATCATTTAGGTATTTCTGTGGCATCTGGTTGTACAGTATTGCTATTCTTTGGGGAGGCCTCCCTGAAGCATCTGGGCTCCTATTTTGATTGTCCTGGCCTCAAAATTACTTCTCTTTCACTGATTTCAAAGTGTCTTATTTCTTTTCTTTTCATTTTTCCCTTCTGAATCAGGAAAGCAATTTGGTAACCTTGTCCTCCTTCCAGCTGTGAGTCCCTGGGAAATTTCTTCTGACCTTTGGGAACAATTTAGTCTGCGGCCCTAGGGAGAAGGTTACTCTCATGTCATTTTCAGAGATTGCTCCAGACGCTTTGAAACAACAAAGGCAGCTACACAACACGTGGGCCATCTGACCTAGAGAAAGTAGCATCCACGAGGAAATCAAGTACATTCTTATACGCAGTGTTATCTCTCCTTCCACTATCCATCTTCACCATAAAGTGTTATTCTAAACTATAAATAGATATATGTGAATTATTTGAATATTATGTCACTAAAACATACAGTGATTCCAGGCAGGAAATAGCCTGCTGGCTGTAAGGTTAGAGCAAGCAATCCCTTCTATTTAATGAACCATGTGGTTTTTACTCAATAATTCCCCAGTTCAAGCCTTGTTTCCTTTCTTAAATGAAGTAACATGAACTGTATATTTTACCCAACTGGACTGTGAGCTAGGTCAGGATAAAGATTGTAGTTTACTGATGACTAATTTTTGCCCACACAGCACCTAGTACAGTATAAACAGTTGAGAATAAATTAGTGCTTATTGAATAGAATTGACAGGGTTGTTGTGAGGCTGACTGGAAAAAATGTGTGAGTGCAAATTATGAGGGATCATTACCACTGCCATTATTATTAACTGCTATGGTTGTGGAATTGACTTTCACTGTTAACTGAGAAGTAGCTGGAATACCTACAAAATTGAAATTCATGAAACATTTCCAAAATAAGTGCCAGTCTCAGTGCTTTGTTAGTTGGTTCTGGTTGGTGCAAAATGAATTATTATTTCTGATGGTAAGCATGTGACCCAAACTAATGGTCATGGTTAAGAACATCTATACATTTTGTATAAGAGTACAGATAATCATGACTGAGTCCAAAATCAAGTCCTTGTGCAAACTTTTCATTAGTCAGAGAGAATCAGATGTGTGCCATAACTGAGGGTGAAAGAGCACATTGGAAAATCACATGAAAATTGAAGCAAGAAGAGATGAAACACAGTCTGTGTTACCTTGTGTGGAAGGCAGAATTTCAAGGTGGCTCTCGATATTTTCACTTCATGGTATACACACTCTGTATAATCCTCTCCCTCCCTACATGTGGGTGAGACATGTGGTTATAATGAGGTATCACTCCCATGACTAGGTCACATTATATGGAAAAGCCAAAGGGATTTTCATATGCAATACATGACCCGCAGCAGTTGACTTTAAGTTAATCAAAAGAGAGATAATTCCAAGTGGGCCTGACCTAGTCATTTGAGCGCTCTAAAAGGAGGTCTAGAAGTTAGAGATTCAAAGCAGCACAGATACTTTCCTGCTGGTCAGATGTAGCAAAGTGCCCAGTTCTGAAGAGGGCCAGATGGCAGGGAATCATGGACAGGTAACAGCCTCAGTCCAGCAATCACGAGCAACTGAACTCTGCCAACAGCCAGCAACTGTGGAAGAGGATCATGAGTTTCAGAAATCGCAGCCCTGACTCAAGCGTGGTGGACTCTGAGCAGGCAACCAGCTCACCTTCACCTAGACCCCTGACTGACAGAAGCTGGGAGATCATAATTATATGTGGTTATAAGCTGCTAAATTTGTGATAATTTATTATGTGGAAATGGAAAACGCATGCACTTTATATAATTTGTCATCCTTGTAACCTCGCTATTAAGAGAAAAACAAGAATACAACCTTTTCTAAGGTTTTGAAACATGGAAGAACTAAGCCAATGCAAAATATAATCATTTGTATTTTATAAAATTTTGCTTGAATTCTATTTTTCCTAGATAAACCTAACATGCACTGAATTAAACTTTCCAGCTCTCTGCTCCTATTGGTTTCTAATCAGGTTTACTACATACATATGGTTCATGTCTTGGTTAATGGCGTCACCATTTATCCAGTGCCCAAATCTAGAAACCTTGTGGTTATACTCTTTTCCTTCCTCTCTTGATTCTCCATATAGGATGAATTGTCAGGTCATCCAAGAAATTCCCTTCGCTGTGGCCTCTCTTGTGCTTACCTACTATTTATCTGGACAACTGCTATGGCCTTCACACAAGACCACTACTTCCCATTTGGTGCATTTGTTTTCATTGCCATATGTTATTTTTATAAAGAGAAAGCTGCTTTATTCACGCCCCTGCTGAAACATGCCTAAGGGCTCCTCCACTTGGCATTCTGTGTTCTTCATAGTCTGCCTCTAGCCCTCTGGTCTCCTTTCCAGATACGTTTCCTATTCACCACCCTTAACTTTCCATGAGTGTGATGGGTTCAGGTATGTCCTCAAGAGGTTTTACTGAAGTCCTAATCTCTGGCACCTGTGAATATGACCTTGGAAATAGGGTCTTTGTAGATATACATAATCAGGTTACAAGGATGTTGTTAGCATTGGCCTTAATCCGATAGGACTGGTGTCCTTAAAAGAGGAAAATTTGTACAGAGACACACAGAGGGAGGAGGAAGCCAGGTGAGGAGAGAGACACACACAAAGAAGACTGCTGTATGAAGACAGGGGCAGAGATTAGAGTACACTGCCACAAACCGAGGACCCCATGTAGCTTCCAGAAGCCGGGAGAGCTGGGGAAGAGTCTTGTCCTAGATATTCTGGAGGGAGCTTGTCCCCAACAACACCTTGCTTTTTTTTTTTGTACTCCTTGCCTGCAGAATGATGATACAACAAATTTCAACTGTGTTAAGCAACCAGTTTGTGATACTATGTTATGGGAGCTCTAGGGAATTAATACCACAGACATGCCCACCCCTCTCAATGATCCATGACTGAACAAACGGCTCCTGTTGCAGAAATTCTCTGAATATATTTCAGATTCTAGTAAGTAAATCACAGCAGCAGAGAAACCTTCTAGGAGAGTCTTTGACCAGGTTTGTTCTCTTTTTCTGATTCCTTCAAAGCAAGGTTTCTGATGTCTGTTACAGGACTTCTTTCACTGAATTGTGCAGTCATGGTGTTTTTCACAGTCTCCTGCAGTACACTGAAAACTCTTAGCAAGCAGGAATTATGGCATTTTGTTCTTCAGTATATGTTTGTTGAATAAAAATAAATAAATACAAAGAAGAATAACATCTTTGGAAACCTCATATATCTAGTGAGAATTAACTTTGAAAGCAAATATTCTGTCTTTTAAAGGAATTTGTCCTTCAGACACCTTGTAAGGTAAGATTGTTATTCCAACTTTAGAGATGATTAAACTAAGGCCCCATAAATGTTGGTTCCTTTTTTCCCTTTCCCTCCCCCTCAATAGATGAACAAGCTTGAGAGGCTAGAGGCTGGCTACCAAGGCTTTCCCAGACTCCAATATGCCATGTTAATTCAGGGAACTGAGTAATTTTTTTCATGATTATAAGGCTGATCAGCTGATGAAATTTATAATGGAAATTTTAAAAATAAAAATGATTTTAAAAGGCCGGGGGTGAAGTATATGGTATGATCTTTGTAAGTCCAATATTCATCACAATTTCGTTGACATGGTGAATGCACTATATATATAGCAGTATAATGATGTAATATCTCATAGTCTTCTGGCCTATGAGATTCAATGGTCTGTCTGGGTGCTGTTTATGAAAGAAAAGGAGAGACATGAATGAATGCTGAATCATTTGGCACGCTATTCAGGGTTTCCAGCAGCTACAATTTCCTTGTATTATTGCCATTGTTTAAATAATGGACTCAAAGCAACATACATTCACTTAGATAATGAGGAAATACTTAGTGGGAAATAAACTCACCTTTTTAAAACAGGTATTTATTTTCTTTTTTCCCCCCTCTGCCAACTTATTTTCTCTGTCTCTCTATCTCTCCATCCCTTAATGTTTTGGCTTTTACCAATCACCCAATCCAATCCAACTGAATCCAGTTTTCCAACTTGCATATTTGTGGTTAGGGGCAATAAACTTATGGATGAAACACCATCAGTGTGTTGACATGGGAAAATATGGTCTTTGTTCTGTTTCCCTGCAAGATAAATGGGCTTGATGGAGACCTTTCCTTTCCAAGATGAATGACTTCAGGCCCCAAGGAAGTGAAGTGGAGGAATTATCTGAACATGGCTTGGCCAATATTAGTCTTCTGAGTACAAGGCTAGTATGTAGTGAAAACCTAACAAATGTTCAATGAATTCAGGTTTTCGATTTCATTTATTCCTCATATATAGAGAAAAGTGGAAAATAAATTTTTGTGCTAAATAAAATTTTGCTTTGACATTTGATGTCATCATGGCCATCTGCATATAATAACAATCAAAGCAACAACAATACTGGCAATAACAGAATTATCGTTGCAACAAAATAGTAGCTAACAATGACTAAATTCATTGTTTATGGGTACATTTTTTCTGCATAAACATAATTTCCTAATTCCAAACATGAAGCAAGAGCCGGTTCTTTCCATCTAATCCAGTGGACTCTTGCAGTGAATGCACAGACCTTGTTCTTCCCACAAATTTGCTGAACTAAAAAATGCATGCTTTTTTTTGCCATCTCCCACCACTTCAATGGGGATAAACAGGAGGTACCCGTGTCTAAGGTAGAATAAGGGCTAATCATTACCATTCTAAGTTTGTCAACACTGATGAGAAAAGCAAATACTGTTCCTGTTCCAGAAAGTTTGAGTTCCCAATAAGTGTTGATCATGCTGTGGTCAGTCGGTCAGTATAGGTACAATTCCAGTGGTCACAACAGTGACACAGCAGGGACACATACTGTTTTATTAGATTCATTTAGATGAGGTGGCAGTAACTAATAACCACCAAAGTTCAGTGGTTGGAAACAACAAAGTTTACTCCCCACTTACACCATATAAACATCGCACATTTGTGGAGGATTTCTGTTCATATTTGACAAAGGCTAATCAAGTTCCTTATTGAACATTGCTGGAAGCAGCATAATGCTTCTGCTTGGAATTGATACCCATCACTTCTGACAGTTCATTTGCCAAAGCAAGACAAATGGCCATACTTGCTTTCAAGACATTGGAGAGGTGGCTCACTTGGGTGCCTGGGGTGGGATTTCATCACAAGTACTGGGGAGCAGCACTGATGTGCACTGTAACGGAGACATCAGGCTTTCAAGGAAGAGGGACTGGGGCAGTGCTATAGTCGTGGTCTCCAATTACCTGCGCTGTTCTCTGTGGTGCCCATATGGCTTTCATCTACACCACCAGCAACACTGCTCTTGTCAAAGTTACCAGCAATGTCTACATTTCTAAATCCAATGCCCAGTACTGTGAGCATTGCATGAGATACCATATCTCTCCGCCCACCCCCCTTATTTATTTTAATTTCATGTGAGCAGAATCTTCTGGGTTTTCTCCTTTACTATGGGCTTTTTCTTCTCAGTTTCATTTGTAAATTCTTCCTTATCTCCTTGACTTCTTAATCTTCCAGTACCCCAGTGCATTATCAATGGCTTTCTCCTCCTCTCTGGCTAAATTCACTCATTTGGTGACTATATTCAGTACCTTAGCTTTGATTCCAGCTTTGGGCTGGATATTCCCAAATATGTATTGAAAGCCTTTGCCTTTTTTCTGAAATCAAGTTTTCTGTAGTCTTCTGTATATTCGGTATCCCTAATTTATCTTGTCTGAACCAAAACTTCTAATCCTCACACCCAAATATGATATTTTACTCTTTTCAGTGAATTTTGTTTTTTGAGCCTTCCAAATACAACAAGACTGAGTTTTACCATATTTGCTAGTAGCAGCCTGGTCCAAGGCACCACATTTGCATTATTACATTATCCTCCTAAATGACCTTCCTATTTCCATCTTAGATTGAACCAGAGTTAAGGCTCAGAGTCCTACAGGGCTTTCCTGTTTTAATCTTTGAAATTCCAAAAACAATAGCCTGAAAGTCATGCCTCATCTAGCCTCTCATTCTCTCTCTGACTTTATTTCCTGCTAATCTACTCTGTTCACTGAACTCCAGTCCTAGTGGCCTCTGACTATTCCTTTAAACTCCAGGCATGCCCCTGATGGGGTCTTTGATCTTGTTGTTTCCTCCTCCTGGAACGATCCTTCCTACATAGATACATGGCTCCCTCCGTCCCTTCTCAAGGCATTGTTCAGCTGTGCTATTCTCAATATGGTCTTGGCTGAACATGCTTTAAAACTTTAAATCTTCTTTTCTGCCTCTGATAATCCATATACCTCTTTCTTATTTTATTATCCCCCCACCCCCACCACCTCTGGAACTCACCCCTTTTAAAGTACTGTTATTATTTAGCTTTTAATTTTGTTTAGTACCAGTCTCTCCCACTGGAATTTAAGATTCATGTCTGTTTTTGTTGATTTGTGTATTTCTAGTATGTAGAAAAATGCTGGATACCAGTTGACACTTTTTTAATGGAATGAATGAGTGGAGAAGAAACACATAAATAAAGGAATGAATGAATGAATGAGGTTAATTTGATGTGATTTGAGCTCTTGGCAAGAACAACCTGGGATTAAAGGACTAGTCTGCCCAGGCACAAAAAGAATCCATCAATCTTTTTAAGTAGCGTCACTAAAACCCAATTCCTCTCTTACTAATCAAGCATAGCCTATGCAGTGAGAACCATACTACAGAGCTACAGCAAAACCACATTATATTGTGTGTAATCTACCGTCTCCAGGCTAAAGACATTTTAGGGAATGGTCTAATGGCCACAGGGAGAAAGTCTCATTTCAAGGTATCATTTGATTGGAGGCTCCACACCACAGACAGTATTTTACTATGACTAATTTACTCCTTAACCCTAAACATAGGGTTCTGGGGGAATTTTACTTAAATCTACTTTATGTCTCTCCTAAAAGAGTTCATTGCTATTTCTCTTACTATTAAAGCTGGTTTCCTCTCTTTGGAGGAAAGAAAATGAGCTAAAATGAGCAAGGTGTACTTATTAACAAGAAAGCAGAAAGATTTGTGTTGTATCATTTAAAAAATAAATTGCATGTATTTTTTTGAAAGAATATGAAATGCTTCCCATGTTCCTGTGAGAACTCTCTCCAGAAACTATGCTTAGTATGTGCTGATAATGTGGCTATTAAAATGTAGATAAGGACTTGCTCAATGCACATGCTGCCACAGAAGGAACAAGCTGGAGTTTTCAGGGATCTCATAAGTAACATACCTTCATCTTCCTGAGTATGGCTACATTAAGAAATAGACAAAGAAATAAAAAAGATATCAAAGTATCAGTGTTATTGGAAATAAGGTTGCATTAGAATAGGGAAGCTCATCTTCAACCACCTTTGGATGTTCTGAAAATTTATTCTCTAAAATGCACACCAGCCCTTTGGAAGTTTGGGATTTACTCTATCACTCAATCTCCTATAAGTTTACCACAAAAATGAGCACAGAAGGCCACTTCCTGACACTCTGAGTGAGACGTCCACAGTGGTCCTGAGACGATCATGCTGGATCCCTTCTCCTGATCCTACCAATTAAGGAACTTATCTCTCCCTTGGTAATGAGAGAAGAAGGGTCCAGGGAAATCAGAAACACTTCTCAATTTTGTTCTTTAGGAAAAAGAACATTTTCTCTTATATGGCAATGTGAAGAATGGGAGACTTGTACGCTCCCTTAGAAAAAGTAGCCCTAATTAGGACTCACTGTTCATTGTCTGCAAGTAATTATGTAATTGCAACTGAACCCTATGTGACTCACCATTCAACACTTAAAAAATGTATGGATAGTTAGAATGACTTAAAGGCCTGGGTTTTTAATAAAAAAGAAATTTTGGAAGAGAGATGAAACCATTTAAATTGGATGAAGCTTGTGTGATACCTAGATGACATCTGATAGCTTGGAATGGGGAATGATTGCAAAGTATGTTGTTGGTCAATATGGGTCACTTTATGCCCTTAAAGTGTGTGTCTTTATTACGGAAAATCTAAGTTAAGCCAAGCCCAGGTAGATCGGGCTGCCTTATTTTGGCAAAGAGATAAGAGAAGTAGACTCTCGTGTTACCCCATTTAACATGTCAGGAGCTGAGATTCACTGATGTATGGAAGGACTTTCGGTGGCCTAGCACTTAAATCTCAACCTTTACACACAATCCCAATTTTCTAACCACTTTTTTTTGCCTGCCTTTCTCATTCATAGCCTTTCCTATTGGTATGTAAGTACACAGGGTGAATCAATTTTCCTTGCCAGCATAATGACATAAAAAGACATAGTGAGTTTCAATTTCATATAAAACTGAAGGCAGTTAATTATTTTATTCTATTGAGCCACCAAAAGCAAAGCAACTACTATATGGTAAATTTCCCGAGGATTGGGACTGAACTCACAGTATTCCTTACATAGTAAACCCTTTACAAGTACTTTTATAATGAATGAATAAAAGTTCTGTCTTAGATATGACTGTGGGTTATGAACAGTTGTGAGAGATTACTGTGTAAAGTGTTGTGGGACTGTTGCCTTATTATCTTCATTTACTTCATCTATTAGAACTTTTCTCTTTACTTAATTCTCATGTTCCTTTACAGGGAAAAGTTTTGAAACCTAGTTATTACTCTGCCACTGAAACTTGCTGATTATTTAATGCTCCCATATTCAAACTTTGATCTTTTCGGGGAAAAAAAAATAAGAACTTCCCACCCAGGGACTGGGTAAGTTTTGCTGGGAGCAAGAGTGTGAGTGCAGGTACTTGGCTTAGTGTAGGCAACCAGACGGCCCCACCCATGACTCTGGCTCTTGAACTGATTTAGGAATGCACAGATGCAGGGGTGGTAAGGGTCCAATAGCAAATGGCAACATCCAGAGTCCCTTCCCTGGCTATAGCACTGAGCTCCCAGTGTGTGCAGTCCAAAGATGCATGGCCTGTTGCTGAGCCTCCCTTGATTTCTGCATATTTCAGGGTCCACATTGATTTGGTTACTGTTGAGTCTGTAAGCTACCCCATATTATTGCAATACATGCTTTTTATCAACAAAGCATCAGTTCTGTTTCTGTTGTTTGCAACTCAACACCATGACTGATACAGAGATTGCTACCAGGGAGTGGGTTACAGGCAATGGTCCCTAAGAAGAAAGGAGGAGTTTGTGATAGATTACCTGACCTAGTCAGAGCTGAAGGCAATCGTGATTCTGTTAGAATTCAGGAAGGGGATTTGGATGCCCATGGCAGGAAGCAGTGGTACAGCTAATTAAATATCATCAGTGTGTATCTAGAATAAAGTATCCATTAAAATCACACAGTAGAACTATGTGATTTGATTTCTCAAAGCTTTGAGAAATGTGTTGTTGCAACCATAAAATGGTATGAAGGTCAGGCAGGAGTAGCTGGGTGAGGTGTTTACTTCTAATAATACTTTAAAACCATAAAAATGTAACCCCAATATATTTAATAAAAATAAATAAAACCATAAAAAGGTAACAAAGATCACAGATCCCTAAGTTCTTAGATCAAAAAACAGGGACTAAAATCTAGGTATTTTTTTTATGAATGAAGAAATTTGGAAAACCAAAAACCAAAACAGAACAAAGAACAAACTCTTCTTCTGTGGGCTCAAAATTAAAGTAAATGACAACCAAAGCCAATGTGATAATGTTTATATCTCTCCTGTGTAAAAACTAGGCATTGATATGCTTCAAATGGTTTCTGTTTATATTTGTTCTCTTACCTTGGGTAAGTCAGATGGTGTAGGGGTGAAAGAGTATAGGCTTTGGAGGCAGACTACCTGCTTTCATATCTCAGTTCTACCATGTGATAGCCATGTGAACTTGAGTGACTAACTTAGCATCTGTTGCCTAGATTTTCTCATCTGTAAAGTGGGGATGGTCATTAGTATCTACCTCATGAAGTTATTGTGAATTTATAATTAGTTAATATACATGCAAGATTATCAGAACAATGACTAAAATATAGTAATCATTCAATAGATAACAGCTTGTACTACAGTGGTTATTGCTATTGTTATCACATTGATGACATTATGCTGATATAATTTGCTGAAGAGGATGTAGCAGATAGAACTTTGTCATGATAAGAGACATGCCTATCAGAGGGCACACAATAAACTGTAAGAGATATATGGACCTCACTATAGTTTCTTTCTTTTCTTCCTTTTTTTAAATTGTTGTTCAAGTACAGTTGTCTCCATTTTCAACGCCTCCCCCCTGCCACTCCTGGCCCATTCATCCATGCCTCCCACCCTTGAACCTACTCGCTTTGGCTTTCTTCATCAGCCCTTTATGCATGTTCCTTGATGGCCCCTTCACCTTATTTCCCCCATTATCCCTCTCCCACCTCCCCTCTGGTTACTGTCAATTTGTTCTTTATTTCAGTGTCTCTGGCTATATTTTTCTGGTGTGTTTGTTTTGTTGATTAGGTTCCACTTATAGGTGAGATCTTATGGTATTTCTCTTTCACTGCCTGGCTTATTTCACTTAGCATGCTTTCGAGTTCCAACCATGGTGTTGTGAAGGGTATAAGCTCCTTCTCTCTTTCTGCTGTGCGGTATTCCATTGTGTAAGTATATCACAATTTTTGATCTGCTAATTTACTGGTGGGCACTTAGGTCGCTTCCAGCATTGGCTATTGTAAATTGTGCTGCTATGAACATTGGGGTGCACAGGTTCTTTTGAATTGGTGTTTCAGAATCCTTAGGGTATAATCCCAGCAGTGGAGTTGCTGGATCAAAAGGTAGTTCCATTTTTAGTTTTGTGCAGAAATTCCACACTGTTTTCCACAGTGGCTGCACCAGTCTGCATTCCCATGAACAGTACATTAGGGCTCCCTTTTCTCCACATCCTCTCCAACACTTATTGTTTGTTGGTTTGTTTATGATGGCCATTCTCACTGGTGTGAGGTGGTATCTCATTGTGATTTTAATTTGCACCCCTTTGATGGCTGGTGATGCTGAGTACATTTTCACTTATCTCTGGGCCCTCTGTATGTCCTCCTTGGAGAAGTATCTGTTCAAGTCCTTTACCCATTTTGTAATTGGATTGTTTGTCTTCCTGGAGTGGAGTCGTGTGAGTTCTTTATATATTTTGCAGATCAAACCCTTGTCTGAGGTATCATTTGCAAATATGTTTCCCCATATGGTTGGTTCTCTTTTCACTTTAATGCTGTTTTTCTTTAGCCATGCAGAAACTTTTTATTTTGATGAGATCCTATTTATTTCTGGAGCTTTGTGGGTATCTTCAACAGAGTAGAGATCTAGCCAGAGCTTCTTATGCTTTATACCATCATAAAAGTCAGGATGCTTCATCGGCCTCTTGGGATTTGAAGTAAAAAAATAGCCTGCTTTTTGGTATGCTTCTCTGATTCATTTACTATGTGAATGAAGCTCACTTTGTGTGGCCTCTGGAAGAAGAGAAGCATGATTGGGGCCCTTATGAGAACAGCAACCTAACTGGTTGGCATTTAGGACCCAGCAGAATCAGTGTTGCTACAGACAGCATTGTGTTTCCAGTTAAGATCCTGAAAAATTGCCTCAAAACAAAGATGCAAAGTTACCTGTGGGAAAAGCCTTCTTCAACCGTGTCACAGAATTTTGCTCTAGTAAAAAGGTAAAAGTCTTAGGTTTATTGATTTAACTGGGGACTTAGTCTAATCGTAAGAAAATGAATAGCTAAACACAATCTGATGACAGGGAAGTGCTTTTAATAACTTAAATTTTCTATTTATTTTTCACTCTGCCACCCACATTTTCTCTGCTATCTAAATCATTTAACAGCCCAAAGCTTTGCCAACACCATTTCATTGTCTAGTGGAGGGATAGAAGTTGTTAAGATCTCAGTTGGTTTTATTTTTGCTTTATTCTTTTTGGAAAGTACAATGTATTAACAGAATATATTCAATACAAAAAATACTCTGACCTAAAAAAAAAAGGAGAAATGAAAGAAGGATCACTACTTGGAAGAAAATAGCAAGTGACCTCAACTTTGAGGACACACTATGAGCACAGGGATTTTGAAGTGGGTAATGTTTTTCTTCTGAAAGCAAGGGAACGTTTCAAAAGTGTTTTGAGGACTAAGGACTCCCTAGCTCTGGAGATGTAAAGGGGAATTACTAAAAAGTTGCCATTGAACATCCTTCCTTTGGTATATGCGGTTTCAAGATTGCCGCTGACGTGGGTGAGGTAGACCCTGTCCGAGTTCCTTCGGCCTCCCAGGGGCATTTGTTCAACAGAACATGGCAAGAGTGGGGAGAGCAAAACTCCGTAAGAAAAAGAAAGGCAGGAAGTGGTTTCTCTCAGTATCCCAGCAGTCTGGGCAATGTGATATGCTTCATTTTCTGTGAAGTCTATTTTTTCACTGCCTCAATGTAAATTGCAAGGCTGGGAAGAACTTCGAAAGTTATAAAATCCAGATTCCTCCAGAGAATTCTCCAGACCATGAGAGCTGGTTATAAATGTTGATGTTCTATCTTTATATAGCACCATACTTTTCAATGGATGAGAGTAATGCTTCTGCTGTACATTAGCCACAGTAAGGGAGTGATGATAATGCCAACAGAAACGTCTCTGGGTGCTGCCACGCCAGGCACTGTGCTCACAGTTTACATTTGTGAGCAGGTTACTTTAACATAGGTGATTTTTGACCCATTTTACAGATGAAGAGCTGTTCCCCACCATCAGCAAAAATGCCTGTTTTTTCACAGAGTCATTTTAAAATCCTATTCTTACTTCACAGTTTAGCTCAAACACTACCCATTCACTTTCCTGGTTTAAGCAACATCGTTTTTTCCTGCTCAAATATTTATTGAGCACTTTTTACATGTCAGGTACTACACAAGGCAGATCGTACATCTGTGGGTGAAAAAATTGTATTTTTTAACTACCTGGTGCTCATAATCTGATAGAGTGGACAAAGAGTAAAATAAACAAGCAAGCAAATATACAAATAAAATGATAACATATAATATGAAGAGAATAAATTTTGCCCCATGGATGAAGTACATGGCTGAGGAGGTGAGTGTCCTCTCCACTTCTCATGCCTAGTCGGAAGCTTTGTGCAAATTAGAAAAGGCCTTCCTTCACATATGGTTCATTACTGACAACTACCATCAAATAATTAGAATAAATACACAAATAAATGAGGACTAGCCATGTGACCAGCTCCCCTTAGGATTTGTGGTACAGAACCTACAAAACTATGCCCTTGAGGAGAGGACAAATAAAACATGCTGCCAAGGATGAGATGTGTCAGCGACTCAGGGNAGTACATGGCTGAGGGGTGAATGTCCTCTCCACTTCTCATGCCTAGTCGGAAGCTTTGTGCAAATTAGAAAAGGCCTTCCTTTCACATATGGTTCATTACGGATAACTACCATCAAATAATTAGAATAAATACACAAATAAATGAGGACTAGCCATGTGACCAGCTCCCCTTAGGATTTGTGGTACAGAACCTACAAAACTATGCCCTTGAGGAGAGGACAAATAAAACATGCTGCCAAGGATGAGGTGTGTCAGCGACTCAGAGAAGACAGAGGAAATGATGTTCTGGGTGGAGGAATAAGCAGGTACGGAGATTCTGAGACGTGGAGGACATATGGGTTTGAGAAACTCAAACTAGGTAAATGTGATTAAGGCATAATGCATTAGAAAAAAGTGACATTGGGGAAACAGGCTGGAGCTAAAGAAGAAACTGGGGTTTTATTTCAACTGCAGCGGTGTTTCCCTGAGAGACTTTAAGCCAAGAAGTGGCATCATCCGATTTGGGCTTTTACCTGGAAGAACAGAGGAACTAGAGGAACCTGGAAGGTGGGATACAAGCAAGGTCCACATGGCACAAGTCTAGTCAAGAGGTAACAATGGCCTGAGTTTAGTCGTGGTTCAGCATAATGATTTTTACTCATCAATCTCTACCATCGAGCTAGGATCTCTGAGCTGGCAGGGACTGCATTTTGCCCACTGGACCTGAGCCAGTTTGGGCACATTGCAGGTGTGAAGCACACGTGAGAACTGGGGAGAAGAGAATCTCACCCCACATTTCACCTCCTCACTGCTACAGGTTGAGTTCTCCTGAAGCAGGTACTCAGAGGGGTTTGACCTGCAGGGGTTTGATGTTAGGAACTGATCAATACCTAGGGGAAGAAGGGGAGGAAGGCAAGGTTGGGCATAAGGAGGGGCTGCTGTCATGCAAACCTAACAAAACCCCAGACTACCACTTGAGGAGCAGCACCATCTAAATTACTTGAGGGGGTAGATTAATCAAAGGCATAGAGTCATGGAAGGCATTTCATATTTGGGAAAAAGTCCTGACTCTGGACCTTATAAAATGTGATCGTATTTCTGAGCACTTAGTAGGGGCATGACCCCTGCAAAAAATGCAAGTCAGAAACCAGAATGGTTATTGCAATGGGGGTTGGCAGTGAAAACACTGCTCTTTCACTGGAGATTTCATTGAATTAGCCCCCTTCTCTGCTCCTCAGTTTCCCCATATGCAAAATTAGAGATGTGAGACAGATGGCCTTCAATGACCCTCCTCCCAGTTCTGAAATTCATGATTCTGAGTAAGAAAACCCAGTTCAGGAAATCTATTACACCATAGCTGTCCTGTTCCATTAGTCCAAATGCATCTACACTCATCAAAATGGGTTTTGACTCGCAGGGACCAAATGTCTTCATTTAGAAGAGACGGGAAAGGCAGCCTTGCAAATTACACCATTTCTCCCACCTCCATTATGCTCGGAGCATTCTGCCAGTGCTGTGACAACCCAACAGCACGCAGCCAATTGGAGCAGAAAAGACAATAACCTTAATGGGGAGGAATTGGGAGCAGGGAGACGCCACAGATTGTATTAGGAGAAATGAAATAATATTTAATTTCCCTGGTCATAAATAATCTGTCTGCCCACATTATGAGCATATCAAAGTTGACAGGAAAAATATTCACCAACATGGGAAAAAAGGTCATTATTTTTTCATTATTAGTGGGTAAAGAAGGTGGGGGGGCACACCAAATATGCTTTTTCTCTCTCTCCCTCTGACAGATGGAACTGCACTAGCAGAGGAACTCAGAGGAGCTGGTAATCCTCACAATTTGTCATCAAGAGAATAGCAATGACTGTGACAATTCCTCACTCATATTAGTAAGGTTGTTTATAGGTTTCAAAATGTTCCTCTATTTGTTTGCTCAGAAGCACCTGGGTATGTGAAAAGGGTTAGTCGGTTTAGAGATAAGGGCAAACAAATCAGCTCCTGAGACTGAGGCTCAGGAGCTGATTAAATATTTTGGCAGGTTACTCAAAAAGCAGAGAAGTGACCCCAAACTTGACTTTACCTTTCTGCTTTCAAATTTTGGCTACAAGAGTAAACAACTTATACTATTTATATGCAATTTATGGGTTTTTATTTAAATTTGCTTTTTTTGAACTTGCATCGATTTTAAAGGCTACTTTAACTAGTACCATCATAAATGGAAGGTTCAAATCACTTGCCTAAAATAGAAGTATATTCAATTCTCATTACTCTTGAGGATATGTACTATAAAGTATCCACAAACACAGAAATGGCAAATACTAACCCATTGCATGTAGAGGAAATAGAGGGTTAGGTTCCCACAAGCCTCAGGTCACACAATTTCATTGATCCACAACCTTTTTATGTATGTGTTTCTGTTTTAAGACCCCTTATTTAACATGTACTGTTAAATTAACACATATTGTTGATTTAGTCTATATTGTTGATCACTAATGTTCAATTCCCTCCACCTCATGCCTGAATGAAGTCTATCTGGCACACACATTTTCTCTGTCAGGCACTTTCTTTTGCTTAGGAACACAAGATTGCACTTTCAGCACTGTGCTTAGGGGCCAAATTAGACAGAAAAATCACTAACAATAAAATTCTACAAAAAATACAAAAAAAGATATGTATGTGGCTCTAAATGGACCATGAAAAGCCTACTTTTTTTACAATATTAGCTCTGAAACAAGAAGGCAGAGTGTCACCGTGTTCAACCCCATTGGGAATATAAGAGAGAAGCGATTCAGTTTTTTTTCCTCACCACTCTGCCTATGTTCACAAATGACAGCAAATTTCTCCAAGTATTGATTTTGGGATTGAAAATAAGTTTTAGCAAGTAGGTGAATTCTCAAATATGAAATCTGCAAATAATAAGTATTGATTATATCTTTAAAATTAAATCCAATAGAGAGAATTACATTTTATCGAATCATTGTAGATATTCTTGATGGTCCAAGACTCTCAGTATGAGACCTATTTTTTCTTTGTCAAAAATGGAGGATAACTTCCAGCAAAGATGGAGGCATAGGTGGAGACACTGTCCCTCCTCGCATAACCATATTTAAGGACAACAAAGATTTAGAAACAAAAGCACCACCAGAACAGACAAAAAAATTGAACTGTACCAAAGTCTGACAACAATGAACCATTCATCCAGATCAGTGAGAAGGGTGGCCAGCAGAGAGGGGTTGGTGGCCAGCGGAGTTGGTGGTCAGCAGAGAGGGGTCCTGGAAGGAAAAGGTGGTGGTTGGAAGAACTGGGTGTGGGGAGGAATTGAGCAAACCCAGTGACAGGCACAAGGCAGTTGGCTGACCGTGGGCACACATTCCTGTGCAGATAAACCAGGCAAAAAACGGGCAGTGAGACAGACTGCACAACCCAGGGCCCCAGCGACTTTAGACCCCAAAAGTCTAAAACCATCAATTGAAAAACTTTCGGGGGTTGAGGTACCAGGAGAGGCTCCCAGCCCCATAGGAGAATTTGTTGGAGAGACCCACAGGGTCCTAGAATGTACACAAGCCCACCCACCTGGGAACCAGCACCAGAAGGGCCAAATTTGCTTATGGGAAGTGGCAGAGGGGACTGAAATCTGAGTGAGAGTGGAACAAGCATCATTGTTCCCTCTTTGACCCTACCCCCACATACAGCATCACAACCCAGTGACTGGGTTGCCCTACCCTGGTGAATAACTAAGCAAAAATGGGCAGCAAGACAGATGGCACAACTCAGGGTCCCAGGGACAGAAAATAAAGCCTAAAAGTACTGATTGAAAAGGTACTGGTTTGTGAGAAGTGGCAGAGGGGACTGAAATTCGAGAGCACAGAACAAGCACCATTGCTTCCTCTCTGACCCCACCCCCACATACAACATCACCACCCAGGAACATGGGTTGCCTCACCCTGGTGAGCACCTAAGGACCCACCCCTCATATGTAATAGGCATGACCTGACCAAAAATGGCTCAATCCTAAGAACAAATCAAAGTCCCAGAGCCAATATTTTTAAGTGACCAAGAGATAGCCAACTTATCAGATGCACAGTTCAAAATACTGGAGATTACAGAACTGGTTGATTTTGGTCACAAATTAGATGAAAAAATGAAGGCTACACTAAGTGAAGTGAAGCAAAATGCACAGGGACCCAATAGTGATGGAAAGAAAACTGGGACTTAAATCAATGGAGTGGACCAGAAGGAAGAAAGAAAGAAAAGAATGAAGAAACAAGAATTCAAAAAAAAAAACAAAAAACAAAAAAACAAGGAGAGGCTTAGGAACCTCCAGAACATCTTTAAATGTTCCAACATCCGAATTATAGGGGTACCAGAAAGGGAAGAGGTAAAGCAACAAGTGGAAAACTTATTTGAACAAATAATAAAGGAGAACTTCCCCAGTCTGGCAAAGGAAATAGACTTCCAGGAAGTCCAGGAAGCTCAGAGAGTCCCAAAGAAGGTGTACCCAAGGAGGAACACACCAAGGCACACCATAATTACATTAGCCAAAATTAAAATGAAGGAGCAAATTCTAGAAGCAGCAAGAAATAAGGGGGCAGTAACCTACAAAGGAGTTCCCATCACACTGCCAGCTGATTTCTCAAAAGAGACCTTACAGGCAAGAAGGGGCTGGAAAGAAGTATTCCAAGTCATGAAAGGCAAGGACCTACATCCAAGATTGCTCTATCCAGCAAAGCTTTCATTTAGAATGGAAGGGCAGATAAAGTGCTTCTCAGATAAGGTCAAGTTCAAGGAGTTCATCATCACCAAGCCCTTACTATATGAAATGTTAAAGGGACTTATCTAAGAAAAAGAAGATAAAAAATATGAACAGTGAAGGGACAGCAAACTCACAGTTATTAACAATCACACCTAAAACCAAAGCAAACTGAGTGGACACCTAAAACAGGAGCAGAGCCACAGAAATGGAGATCACATGGAAGGTTAGCAAGAGGGGAGTGGGAGGAGGAGAGGTGGGGAGAAGGTACAGAGAATAAGTAGCATAGATGGTGGGAAGAAAATAGGGGGAGGGCAAGAGTAGTGTGGGAAATGTAGAATCTAAAGAACTTATGACACATGGACATGAACTAAAGGGGAGAAGGTGGATGGGAGGTGGTATGCAGGTGGAGGGGAATGAAGGGGGGAGTAGGACAACTGTAATGGCATAATCAATAAAACCTATTTTTTAAAAAGAATAAAAGTAGGTGTTAAAGATCTATTAGCCCCAATCTGGGAGTTTCTCTTTAACTTAACCTGGAGAATTGAAAGAAAGTGAAAATGAAAATAATTTTCTCATCCTGTGATTCACTTTTCTTAGTGTTAGATTAATGTACCACCTGCAATATTTTGAGAACCTTTTCAATCACCATAAGCATTAGGTATGAACATTTGGAGGACACCAAAGGTACAAAGTCACCTTTTAGGAAGCATTGTGCTAGATATAAACATCACCCAGATGTCCTGAACCTCAGGTTTTCCTCAATATCATGGCAGAAAAAAAATGGCTATTTTCTCTCTTCAGCCTCTGGCCCCAAAGCTGGAGCTAACTCACCTATTTTGACAGCTCATTGGATCACTGAGCTTACTTTGCATTCCATTCTAGTTCCTGAGATAAACTCTTTACTTCTGAGATGTGCAGAAGACTGAAGTAAATCATGGGAGTTCAACTGGTTGACCCTGTCTCCCCTATATGTTTAATAATTTCTTCCATGCTTCACAAAACCCAGAGAAAGAAATACTGCTTCCCTTTCAAAATGGGTTTCAGCATTTCACTCTGTAGTGTTCTTTTGCTGCATTCAAGAGCTGAGTCTGAACTCAGCAGAAGAAAGTCATCTTTTGCCATCAATTTCTCTGTTGATGGAAAGAGACCTTTTCTGGATTTGATTCTTGTGTTACAGCTCAGGCACAGATCCTCCTTTCCCTTAGATTTGCCCCAAACTGCTTTCTGTTAGCAACTTTTGTAATAATGCCACACAGCAAACACTTACTCCATTTAGATAGACAGTATAAATGAATGAGAAAATGAGATTTGAAGTGCTAATCATAATACACAGAACCGCACAGTTTATTGACTTTTTATGATCAACATTGCTGGCGTGGAAAAAATGAGAATTAACTAAGGTTCAAAAAATGGATTCTAGGTTCAGATTTGTCAAGTACTGAGAGTCCAAACAAGTCATTTAACCTCATAACTGTGACCTTGTCCAGTCCTATGGGCCAAGTCACAGAGGTTCATTGCAAGGACATCTGAATTTATAAAGGTATTCTGGTCCTTCCAGTTATCACAAAAAGGACAAAGGGAAATGTCTTCAGGTTGTTTTTTTTTTGCTTCTTGGTTTTGTATTACTAAATTAATAGTAAAAATAACTATTTAAGAGGACCATTGTGAGGATTAAATGAAGTGTTTTAGTTTCATTAAGAACACAAAACACCTAGAAAATCATTAGTCCACAAGAGATTTTTTCAATTAAGCCTCATATTTACCATCAATAATGAGTTAGTTTTACCATTTGGAGGGAAGGGGTGTAATAGAATGGTGAGAAATGAGGCTGTAGTGACAAACAGGCCAGGGCTCTAATTTCTCTTCTGCTCCCTGCTATACTTATGACTTTAATGTAAATTCAGTTCCCCTACCCCTTTATATGATAAATGATTATAAAATAGACTTCAGAAGACGTTGTGGTGACTGAGGTACGTATGGCATTTAGTGCCTGAAAGGGATCAATAAATGGTGTTTTTTACTTTAATTTATTTATTGTTTCTCTTAGAATCTGAGAGAAGCTGATAACAACCCATCTTAATTAAGAGAAATTCCGCATGCTTTATAGAATCTTCAGAGAATCAACTGTTAAAACACACTAAAACCTGCCAATCGAAGGATCGTAAACCTTTAGGGTTGAGAGGACATTGGAGACCATCTAACCCACTTTGTGCTGTGCACAAATGACCATAAAGATAACCCAGGCAAATATTCACCTTGCTTTTATCTCATTGCCTTCAGTCAATTCAGAGGACACTAGCTCTATTGAGACAGCCCATCCAATTGTCTCGAAGCTTCATTTGTTAAGAAGTTTAGCCCTGGCTGGTGTGGCTCAGTGGATTGAGTGCTGGCCTGTGAACCGAAAGGTTGCCAGTTCAATTCCCAGTCAGGCCACATGCCTGGGTTGCCAGCCAGGTCCCCAGTAGGGGGCATGCAAGAGACAACTATACATTGATATTTCTCTCCCTCCTCCCTCCCTTCCCCTCTGTCTAAAAATAATAAATAAAATCTCAAAAAATAAAAAGATGGGAACTTCCTTATTTAAAAAGATGAAAAAGTGTTTATAATTAAGTCAGGTGTATTCTGTCACCAAATAAATGGCTTTCACCCCTAGGTCCTGGTTCCGCAGCTAGATACAGAGCCCCTCTGAATGCTCTGTAGGAGTTAGGGGCTAGGATTCAGTCAGATGGACATGGTTTACATCCAAGGCACCTTCTACTCTTAACTGGGTGATGTTAAAAATAGTTACCTAACTCACTAAATCTATTTCATCAGCTTTACTACAGGGATATATGCACGTGTGTATGCACATACACACGCAGCTCCCCTCAGACCGAGTTGTGACAATTAAATAAAGTGGTGCATTCAAAGTTCCCAGGACAGTGCCTAGCACAAAACAAGCATGTACTAAGTTGTAGCCATGTGTTAACCATTGTTGTAATAAAAGAAATCTGATCTCCTCCCCTGGTGTCGTTTGCTCCAAATTGCATATCTCCCTGATTTGTAGTTTTCTCATTCACTCTCCCAGATTCTCTTTCCTGGATATGCCCTCTAAAAGCATGATTCAGAATGAATCTTTGTGCTTCAGACAATCTGATCAGAGCAGAACAAAGGAGAACAGATAGCTCAGTCCTTAAGAGGTCTAACATCACCTTACTTCTATCAAAGTTACATCATGCCACAGATTAATATTGAGTTTACAGTCAACTAATTACCCAGGGCTTTTTTTTCTTTGTTCTTTAACTTCTCATGCTAAAACACATTTATTTCATCAAATCCAACAGGGTGAAGAAAACAAGGCTCACACAGATTCTGTTACTTGCCCAAGGTTGAGCTAAGGTTGGGCCAGCATTTCAGCCCAGAAAACAGGCCTGCCAATGCCCCAGACCACTGCTGCTCACAACCAAGGATGCTGTCTCTCGCACTGCGGTTTCATAGGGGTGACAGTTTTACATTCTTACCTTTTCATTTCACTTCTGGGACTCAAAGGCCATTCTCTGAGCGAGAAGAGGGATGGATTCAAGGAGTGAAAATGTGGCCCAAATGCATAAGAAGTTGCCTTTTTCTTCCTGGAGGCAAGTCACTTTCACAGGGGTGGCTCCAATGATCGCTGCCCACTGCAGACTCACTGACCCTCGCTGTCTCTGGGACAGTCAGCCTAGACAGCCCACAGTGGCCTTCACCCCAATGGGTAGAGAAATTAGTCAGTGAGACTTCCAGCCACATCTCGCTCATCTCTGATGTGCCCCTGGATACTCTCCATCCAAGGCCCCTGGATGCCTCTAATGCCTCTACTTTCTCCCTCCATCAGCATCCTTCCTCCCAAATAAAGCACCATTAGTTTCCCTTCCAGATTGTCTAACAGCTGCTCCTGATAAGTACCTAAGCAGCTGAGTTTCTATAGGAAATAAAGCATGACCTGCAGCTGGCTGTGCTTACTGCAGAGAAATAGACACTGTTCAAACTCAGAGAGAGAATTTTGAATACAGCAGGGGAGCAGAGGGCAATTGGATGCAAGGAACAGATCTGACTCAAGGAGTAGAATACCGGAGACCTATATAGCAATTTCAAAACATTCTGATTATCAAATTAAAAAAATACAGATCTGTAGATTTCAAAAACAGGAAAATTGTCGTGAATCAAGGAAGGTATCATATAATAATAAAGAGGTCAATTCTTCAAGGAGAAATAACAGTCCTAAATGTGTATGAACCTAAAAATAGAGCCAAATACAAATGAGAGTTGCAATTTATCAGGTAAAGGCTGAAGGGACTGAAGGAGTAAGAGATATATCCACTATTATAATTGAAAAAGTCAATACTGCTTTTTTCAGTAATTGGTAGATCAAGTAGATAGGAAATCAGTAAGGATATAGTTGACCTAGACAGCACAATCAATCCATCAAATTTATCTAACTGGCATTTATAGAATATTCCATTAACAACAGCAGAATACATATTCTTCTCAAGCTTGTAAGGAACATTCACCAAAATACCACATTATGGGCCATAACACATATACTGAAACATCAAAAGAATAGAAATAATACAAAGCATGCTCTCTGACCACAATGAAATTAAAAAAGAAATAAATATCTGAAAAATAAATATGGAATACTCAAGTACTTTAAGATTAAACAGCATACTTCTAAATAGCACATCAGTCAAAGATGATGTCATAAGAGAAATTTTAAAACATTTTGAATTAAATAAAAATTGAAATACAACTGATTAAAATGTGTGGGATGAAATGAAAGCAGTATTAAGAGAAAAAGTTATAGCATTAAATGTGTATTTTAGAAAAGAAGAAAGATCTAGAATAAAAAACATAATTTTCCACCTCATAAAAATGGGACAGTAAAAGCCAATTAAGTCTGAAACAAGCAGAATAAAGTAATTAACATAAATCCGAGCAAAAAATCTATGAATCTGAAAACAATAGAGAAAATCAATGCAACCAAAAATTGTTTATTTGAAAAGATCAATAACATTAATAAACATCTAGCCAGACTAACTACACTGAAGGAAAAAGGCACAAATTACAAATATTAGAAGTGTAAGCTGAGTTATCATTACTAATACTTTGGACGTTAAAAGGAAAATAAAGGAAAAGTATAAAAAATATACCCACACATTTGATAATCTAGATGAAATTCACAAAGCCATATAAAGACTCAAAATTTATGTGAGAAAAAATCTAAATATAACTACACATATTAAAAATTAAATTAATAATTAATAAGTGTCTATCAAAATCACCAGGCCAGGCTAGTTTTACAGGTGAATCCTAGTAAACATTGCAAAAGCCAATGATACCAATTCTCCAGAATCTCTTCCAGAAAATAGAAGCAGAGAGAACATTTCTTAATTCATCCTATAAATTTAGCATTACCCTAATAAGAAGACCAGATAAAGACAAGAAAGGGAAACTACAGACTAATATTGCTCATGAACATAGATCAAAAATTTCTCTATAAAATATTACCAACCTAAATCTAGTAATGTATATTAAGAATTAAGCAATACCAGTAAATGTGATTTATCCCAGATAGGCAAGGCTGGTCCCTAAACTAATCAATATTATCCACTAATCAGCAAGCCAAAGAAGACAACTCACATGATCATATCAAGTGATGGAAAAAAATAATTTGACAATTTCTAACACCCCCATCAGGATAAATACTCACAGAAAACTAAGAATAGATGGCAGTCTTCAACTTAATAAAGAATATGTAGAAAAAAAAACAACTGTAGCTCAAATTATACCAAATGATCAGAAACTAGACACTTACCCCTGAGATCAGAACAGGGCAAAGATGTTGTCATAGTTTGTCACTGCAAATACAATATCCCCAAATAGGTTAATCTGTCTTGTATACAGCATCAATATTTGGATGAATATTTATAATTTTTATATAAAATACCATGCTTTTCCAAAAACCTTATAATTGATATATTTGGCTCATATTTAACAAGAATCTCTCTAACACAAGGTCATAATTCTCTGAGATTGTGAATTATTGGTTACACATACTTTTTTTTTTTACTTTTATATATGAGCCCTTGAGCCATTCCTCCTTGTAAGGCAGATTTTAACATTAGTTCCCTCCATGTATGATCCAGTCTTCCCAGCACCATTTGTGAAATGATTTGTCTTTTCTCCATTGGGTTTAATACCATCTCCATCATATTGCTACATAAATATGGGTCAGATTCAAGGTCTTTATAATTTTCATCAAGAATCTTTAAATTCTTTTTGTTCGCTAGTTTGGTTGACCTTTACTATTTAAATCCATCACTTTTTATTACTATGACTTTGTCTTCATGTCTGATAGGAAAATCTTGCCTTTTTGTTTTTCTTTTGTCAAGTTCACTTAGGTCTTTGTGAAAGTTTTGTTTGTCTATGTACATTTTAGAAAATTTTGTCAAAGTCTTCAAAATGTTTAAAGTAAATGTTAAAATTTCTCAGTGTTTCAGGATTGAAGGCAATTTTACAAATGCCATTCAGCATCTCTTTAGTGCTTGGCAAAACTGGATAACATGTAGGGGTCACTTTCCATGGGTCAGACACTGTTGTGAATGATTTACATGCTTTACTGCACACATTTCTCATGGAAACTCCACAAAATGCAAGCCATTAGCCTTGTTTTGTATAGGATACACAGAAAAGCTAAGGTTATTTGCCAAGTTCACTTTCTTAGAAAGGACCACACGAGATTCAACCCAGTCAGTTTGGCTCTAGAACAAGTTCTTAGCCCTATATTGTTCTTCAGGTAATTAAACAATTAGAGCTTAAAACCCTGTAGAGTAGGTTCCATTTCTCCTAGGGAGATAGTCATCAACACTTTCATACTCTCTTATCCCTAATGGAAGTCCTAGATTCTTCCTTGGAACTCCCATGACTGTTTGGGACTATGAATTTACAGCATGAAGAATTGAAATATTTTCTCCCATGGCAGCTTTGGGATAAATAGAATAACATCTCCTTCCCATTCTCACCCAAATGTTACTCAGTTCTGTGTAAATTTGACATGCAATTCAGTGGGAGGAGTATTAATGTTTAAATTGTGTGGGTAGTAAAAGGGTAAAAAGAAAGAAGACATGATTACCCCAGGCAAAATAGTTAATTCATTTTTAGGAATTTGATTATGGCTGGTTATAAATATGCTTCTCGGTACCCTAACCTGTGGAGGACAAGCCCTCATCTTCCTAAATCCCATGATTGCCTGAATGTTTGACCTCAGATGACACCATTGTGTTCAAATGGGGACATTACCTTTGCATCCCATTCCCTTTTCCTCCTTTCTGTGCAGATACATTATAGATTTTGTGCCAAGAGAAATAATATTTGACATTTTTATTGGTTTAAAATTGGTGTTTCATTTCTGTAACATCCAATATCAGCAATGTGTTTCACTAGATTCACTAAGCTCTCAAAGGAAAAATTTAAAAAAATTAGTGACTAAAGTTAGGTTGCATAAACTCTTTGGTGGCTTTATTTCAGCAGCCCACTGATTCATGAGTTGACTTTTAACATAATAGAACATCTGTTTATTTGTGTTTAGGTCTTATCTTTCCCCAGACTGTGAGCTACATCTGTGCCCACTGAAATTTATCTCCACTTTGTACATAATCAGTTACCTCAAATTCAGCCTCCTGACATCTCAAGAATATGAATACAGTGAGAAAATTTGTATTTAATATTTAACATCAATTTATATAATTGATATAAATTAATACTATGATTAATTAATATTATAATAATAGAACAAAATATTAAGTGAATTGCACAGTATGCAAACCTGGAATTACTATAGGATTTTAAGTTAGTGTATGTGTGCATGTGTATACACACACATATATATATAAATAAAACACTTCTAAAATATAATTAATTATAGAGAAAATGCATAGAAATGCTTCAAAATGAAATAGTGGTTATCTTGGAATGGTGGGGTCATAGAGACTTATTATTTATACTCTATTTTCCACACTTTATACATAGAGCATTGATGTAGTGATGGCTAGGTGTTCACCAAAATACATGCTCTCCTTCCGTGGTGTAGTACTTGCTAAAAGAAGACTACTGAGCAGGAAGTACATTTCTCAGTACACATTCAACCTGTGTGTCTGGATTGGGTCATGTGATTCCATGCTTGCTTATGAAATGCAAGAGCATGGAACACATGTCACATAAGTCCTGAGATAGTCAAAGACGCAGGTGTGCCTTTTCTATTCACTGGTTCCTTCAGCGGGAACTCTGAGGTCATAAAAGATGTCAGAGCCTCACAATAAAAAGAATTTGTGCCTCAAACTTACCATTTGGAAGCTGCCTGCTAAACATGGACATCTTCATTGATCAATCATGTAGGCAAAAAATAAAAAAAATCTTCTATTGGTTATTAATACTTATGTTGGTAATCAATTTCTGTTTCCTTAGTTCTAGGAATAGAACATTTAAGAAAAATTATTTTAGGTAATTTTTAGGGAGTTGATACAGGGAGCGAGCATGAGATTAGTGAAGTGAGTCAGAGGAAGAGGAAAAGAGAATTCAAGGGCACCTTACTGAGCTGACCATTCCTGCAGACAACTGGTGCTCAATGACACCAGTGTGCAGTCATCTCAGCACTATTTGTTTATAAGAGAGAAGGAGACATTCATATATCTGTTCCCTGCTCCCACTGGTCAAGAGTTGATCCTTTGGACATTGACTCTGGCTTCCAGGTTGCCCATATTCCCAAGCAAGATACAGGGTCTGGCAGAAGTAATGCCTGCTTGGATGTGCTTGGTAGGGTGATAATATAGGTGTAATCATTTATAGTTTTAATTTGAACATTTCACCTAAAATGTCATATGGTGTGCCTGAGTGTGGTATTGTTATGTTACAGAATTACATGCTTATGATGTTATAACAAAAGATTTTTTAATAAAAAAGGACGTTATTTTTGCTGGACCCTGTATTTCATGTAAGTGGTCCTTGACATGTAGTCAGAGAAGCCCTGGGACAAAAAGCTAGAGGTGTCTTAATACATATTTGAGGCAAGGTATGGCCAGGTTACACCTGCCATGGCTGGAATAAGAGGTGAGATCCAAAGGATTTGAAGTGGTACACAGAGGGTCTTCACAGTCACAGAAAACATGCATATGAGGTCTGTCTGGAAAAAATCTAACTGCTGTTAATACAACATGAATGACTTGTGAGACATCAGTAAAGAGAGTGGACTGGAATGTGTATGAATGAACAATGATGCCTTCACTGTATTGGTCAGAGAGGGTGGTAGACGCCATTGATTGAGCATATGTACTAGATGGCCATCACATTCAAAAATGTCTGAGCCAGTATAGCAATGATTCTGCATTAAAGTTCGCAATAAGTGTAAACATTCCTCTCCAAAACGATTCAGATGATTCAGAAGGCCAAGGCTATGGGCAACTGCTGATTGGAAGCTTCATCATGACACAACATGACCATTCATGCATCATGTCTCATGAGGAGTTTCTTGGCATAACATCAAATCACCCAGGTGATTCATCCCCTCCTATAGCCCAGATTTGGTGCCTTGTGAGTTCTGGCTTTTCCCCAAACTAAAATTACCTTTTGAAAGGGAAGAGATTTCAGATCCTCAATGAGGTTCAGGAAAATATAATGGGGCAGCTGATGGCAATTGGGAAAACTGTGTGAAGTCCCAAGGTGCTTACTCTGAAGGGGACTGGAGCATCACTGTCGTACGTATAATGCTTTCTGTATCATGTATCTTATTCAATAAATGTCTCTATTTTTCATAGCACATGGCTGCATACTTTCTGGACAGATCCCTGTATGATTGACATTTTACAGTATCTATGGTATCTTACCTTAACTAGAATAAGCTATGTTACCCTTGCAATCAGAAGATTTCACATGTACACACACTTTTTTGTTTGGTTCTGTAAAATAGCTCAGAATCCTTATTACACTTATATCTTTTGATCCACATTAGAAGCACAACTGCCAAGAGGAACAGGCTACACACCTGAGAGTCCTTACTTCATTTCTCAACTATTTAAGCACCAAAACTTCTCAATTCAACCTTCAAAACAACATTTAGAGCTGCCCCTGCTCCCACATCTGTTGGCCCTGCTTTAGTTGGCCCCTTTTTCTGCTCATGCCTCAAATATGGCTAGAGACTCCAATATCCCCTATTTGTGGTTGATACTGAAAGTTAAATGAGGATGTGGTAAAAATTCTGCTTAAAACTTATGTCAGAGGCTTTACATGAAGAATTCTACATGCTTCCTTAACCAGCCCTTACATAAATCTCTAGCCCACCTTCAATCATGCCCTGGGCTACATGGGTACTTCGGGCAGACAACAGCAACACTCAGGAATCCCGTGTCTTTCAATGACACTCTGACCTTGTGCATGTCTCTCTGTACTGTGAATACATTGCCTCATTTTTACCCAGAGCAGGAGGTGGTCAGTGATAGCCCTTAGGCCAAACCCATCCTACAACCCATGTGCTAAGAATGGTTTGGGTTTTTTTTTTAACCTTTTTAAATGATTAAAAACAATTAAGATAATAATATGTGTGGCACATGAAAATGATGTGAGATTCAACTTTCTGTAACGTAGGTCTTCTGGGAACAAATCCTTCACATTTGTTTATTCAGTTACAAGTTGCCAATGGCCTTTGTTGCTACCAAGGCAGAGCTGAGTCGCTGTCACAGAGACCTGTAGCACACAAGCCAAAAATATTTGTTGCCTCTCTTGTTCCACAGAGAAAATTTGTTGAGAACATCTATCCTTCCTTCAGACTCTGCCCATGAAGGGCCATTACACATCCCTGTCCCTACAACATGTAGTTTTTACATCCAAGAAAGCACTAGTTTCACCTAATGTAAACTGTGCCTTCACATATCTTCTCTCCACTGTTGTCCCATTTCCTTCTTGGGAACCAATGTTATGCATTATTTATCTCTCATTATCCCCTGCCCACCAGAGTGGTACCAGGTACACGGTACAGGCTTAGTCATAACTGCATGCCATGCTTCCTTTTCCAGAACTTGGTGGTTAAGAGCACAGGTTTTGGAGTTGAACTGCCCGAGTTTGATGCCAGGTCCGGCATGTAAAGCTGTACAACCTTGGACAAGTTACTTTAGCCCTTGTAAGTCTCCATATCCTCATCGGAGAACCAAAGATAATACTAGTAACTGCTTCATAGACCTGTAATGAGGACTACATGCAGTAGCATAGGCAACATGCTCAGCACAATGCAAGCACATAACATAGTTTCAGTTTTTATTATCTGTTATGATGATGATTATATATTTCCTAAAGCTTAAATGGAGCCGTCCTCCATGAGACATTGCCGATCAAACAATATCCCCTACAAACACAGCTTCATGACATTACTTGTAATTTTTTAAGCCATTTTAGCGTGCTCACGTGTTGTTAAATAAAATGGTGTGTTTGTCAAGGCAAGAAAAAGAGAGGCTTAAAAGTAATCTTTTCATTTTATCTAAGAATCTCTCTCAATCTTGTTTTTCTTACATCTATCTTCTTCCCGCTGGGTTTGTTTTCCTCTTCTCTCCATAGTCCTTTCTGCTGGCGATCTATGTCTCCCCTGCTTTCCCAACTTGCTTGATTACTTCATTTCACTTTTTCACCCCCTTCGGTCTTGTTTCACACCTCCTGCCCAGACCCCTTGGCTCTCCTGTTTTCTCAGTGTTTTCCCTCTCTCCTATACCTTATCTTTTCTTTATTTTTTATTTCTCCCTTTGTGTTTCTCTTTATCACCTGCACTCTTTTGTCTTACATGTTGTAATTCTTTATTGCTTGAATTAAAAGCTTGTCTCTCTTTATTCATTTCATTCCTTTCCTCCTCTTTTCCTCTCAGTTGGCTTTCTTTTTGTCATCTCCCTGTTAGATCCCTAGTTTTTCTTCCTTTTTTTCATCTTCCTACTTTCTGCCTTCTCATGCCACCACACTGGGCCCCCTCCCAAGTTCCCTGTGTTGGGTAGAAGCTGTCCTGTCCCCAGGTGACTTGTAGATCAGCAAAAAGCTATTAGTCACCCAGCAGAGGAAGAAGACAAGCTGTTTGAGAGAGTCTGGTGCTTGGGGAGCATCTCGAGGCCAGGCAGAAAATAGAGTGGTCAGGAAGGAAGAGAAGGTGGTGTTTAATGGAATGGAAATAAAATAGGTGAGAGAAAATGAGATGGAAAAACAGAGCTGTACGACACAAGAGAATTTAGTTGGAATGAGATTGTCATCAGATCAGCTGGCGGGGGGGTGGGGGTGGGGTAGAAAATAGAAAAACAAGCCTGTTAGAGAGAATTCTTTGTCATAACCATGAGTTTTTATTCTCAGTTCTCCTGTTGGCTTCTCAACACTGTTTTGTTCTTTCCTAACCACTTTGTTTGGCTCTCCTCACCTGACTTTACTATTTACCCCATCCTGTCTGATTCCATTTGCTGATTTATGTTCTTGGGGACTTGGGGCTGGCCAAACATTGAGAAAGAAACTATGTGACACTGTGGTTAGAAGCACAACTTCAGAGAGGACTTGGAATTTGGGTCTCAAAATCCACACTGTTTCTGTCTTATAAGAATAGTGTAAAACTTCCTCTTCCCATTACCCAGCACAGGCTTCAGAACAGATTAATTTGGGACATAATCCTATTTCTTCTCTTATACTAGCTTTGTGATCATGGCAATTAACTTCTCTGATCCCATTTAGCTTTATCACAGGGGTAACACCATACTACTCACTCTCCTAGATAAGGTTGATGTGACGATTAAATGAGATAATGGAGGTCAAGTGCAAGATAGAGTGGCTGGTGCATAGTCAGGCTCTATCAGTGTTCATTGTCTTATTATGAATATTTTAATACATGGTTCCATCCCTCTGTTGCTGTAGATTGAAGTCAGCCTTCTTGGATTACTTACCTTCTATCTGCCCAGCCTTCTCATTCTGGGCATGTGCTCTTTGCTCTGTACAGCTCCTTTCCTTATTCAGGCCAATCTCCCAGATTGGTGCCTGGGAAACGCTGTGATTTGCTCAGCAACAATATCTGTATATCTGTACCCTGGCAGACTGTACAACTGCATTCAACCCCACCCATCCATCCCCACACCCTATTTTCCTCTTGGTTCCTGCTGAGGAAAAGAGAAGAAAATGATTTAACTGTTTCCCAGGAGAAGCAGCCCACCCCAAGAATTCACCACTCCCAGCTTAAATAGATATCCATAATTAAGTATACATCAAACAATCTCCTCACACCACATAAGTTTGGCTGTCAGTGAGAGTCTCATTACAAAAACCTTTTCTTTCCATTTCTCTCCTCTCCACCCCCAACTTCAACACCCCCTCAGCTTGCCCTTTGGAAATGCTCTTTAAACCCACCCCATGCTTTTAACCCTGGTATTATGAGAGTGCAACCCAGCAGGAAATTTCCAAAGATAATTTCACTGGTTCCCCCTAAACGTTTCATTTCAACATAATTGGGCAGCCAGCCTGTGAATCAAAGGGAGACAGTGAGGTTTGCTCAACTAGCTGTTGACCTGAGATGCTGAAGCCACTCATTTGCAGGTTGACTCTTGCTAGTCTCTTGACTACACTTGACCTCAGTTTCCTCAGTGGAACAATGCCAAGGATCCCTGCAGTTGCCCTTGGCTCTGGCATTCAGAATTCCAAACTCTACTCTGGTTAATGCAGGTATTTACAGAGTCTTTCTTTCTGCTTCGTGAATCCATTACAATTCGGGGGTGTCCAACCTCTTGGTGACTCTGGGCCACACTAGAAAAAGAAGGGCTGTCTTGTGCCACAGACTAAATACACAAATACTAACAAAAAAACCTCATAATGTTTCAAGTAAAGATGTGTATTTATGATTTTGTGTTGGACTGCATTCACAGCCATCCTGGACCACATGCAGCCCATGGGCGGGACACGCCTGCATTCCTTGAATAAAAGCACAGGTTTTTGGAAAATGACCACTACTCTTGTCCTATTTCTTCGAGTCATGACATGCAAATTCCAAAAGCATGCAAGTCTAGATGGTTTGCTCTAATGCCGAGCCATCAAATTTTGAAAGGAAAAACATTGGATGCCACTTTCAGATCTGAATTATTTCAAACAACATGGGCAGTGTTTATATAGAAGTAAAATGAAAAATAAAGAAGAAAGAGGAAACAACAAGTTTATAACAACTCCGGTTATTGTAGTAATCTAACAAGGAACCAAAATAACCAAATATTAGCAGAGAGGACGTGTCTCTGGTGAATGTTTTACTCCAGCTGTCTGTTTAAGCGAGGGATTGAGGTTTCCTCAGGTAGGCTTCTTCTTGGATTTCGGAAAAGTAGAGCCTGTTGTGATGCTGATCCCACACCCCTGAAAGTATCTTGTGGAAGGAAAACAGTGAGCAATGAAAAGAAAAATGTGGTAGTAAAGGAAGAGGCTTGATGGTAACACAGAATTTTAAATCTGGAAGAAAAAAAGATATTCAAAGAGATATTGGGAAGTCATGGCAGGGGAGAAATGTCAATAAAATTTCAGAAAATAGGAAAATAGAAGAAG
The DNA here is from genome assembly GCF_014824575.4 of Sturnira hondurensis. NCBI lineage: Eukaryota > Metazoa > Chordata > Mammalia > Chiroptera > Phyllostomidae > Sturnira > Sturnira hondurensis. Next base: position 4,667,585 of record NW_028083079.1, on the reverse strand, counting down.
GATGTTGTAAGGTGGAAATTGTGGTATTTTCACAGTTTTCACAATAGGAAGGAGCACTGCGTTGGGAATACAGAGACCTGGCAACTGATGGAAAGGGTACCAAAGTGCCTTGTGATGCTGTGAGCCTCTACAAACCTCAGTAAGTGTGTATGTTAAATAGAGAAACAAATGGCCTGTCCTACCCCTCCTATCATAAGAAATTATTGTGAAATTTAAACAATATGAGAGTGATGAAAATAATTTGCTACCTGTACATGCGTAAGGGACATTTTTATTATAAAACGTTATTTCGGATACAACAGTGGTCCTAATATGATTATAGAGCAGTGTATCCCAGAGAGCCAGGATTTCGAGTCTCCCCCCAAAAATTACAAAGTGAAATGAGTCTTCTTAAATGTCTCCATGGAGTAGCCTTTTTCTCACTTGAGAAGATTTGGGGGTTAACTGTCTCCAGGATAGGATGTGAAATAGCAGAGACCTAAAGCTCTCCTTCTGCTCACTCTGCTTCCAGGGCCTTGCTTTGGAGGAAGCATGAGTTTGTTCTATAAGCAAATAGATCAACGAGCATCCTGCTTTTCTTCTGTACCTGCCTTGAGCCTTTACTAGTAAGTGGAAGAGTGCTCTTTATTTTCTATCTGACAGTACAGCAGGTCTCCCACAGACATACTCGTACTGTGGCAAATACCGTTTGAAGTAATGCTGTACTGTGACCTCTGCTCTTACTAACAGTGAGAGTCTCACCAACCACCTTAAACAACGTGACCTTATGCACTTTATGTATCACTGTTGATTGGACTAAAGAGAAGCATCTAAACAAAATGGGCCCACTTTTAATTTCTTCCTGAGAGTTTGCGAGCTAGAGAGAAAGAGAGACAGAAAGGATTTGTAAATCCTTCAAATCCTTCACTAGATGTGTAAGTCCAGCTTCTTTCTGGAATATGAGTATCTTTCACTTTCTGAGTGGACTAGAAAAGTAAAGAAAGCACTGGGGCTTGGAGGATATGAAACAGACCAAGAGACAATTAAGATAGTATCTCCCATCTGAGTCCAGTATTATGCTAAGCCTTGCTTGCATTTTGCTTTAAGGATCTATCACTCTCTCTCTGATGCTAATAATAAGGTTTCTTTTCATTTTAAATAACCTAGAGGTAGTTGCTACACTTTGAGACCAACAACGTAATTTCTTCAGAAATTGGCATTGATGATGTTAAAAAGACATCTCAGATTAAACGCTAAGTAACATGAGGTCTAGTCCTCTACCCTTGCATTATATTTGCAATGTGATTGTCGGCAAGTTGCTTACCTTTCCTGAACCTCAATTTCGTCACTTATAATCACCAAAAATAACCTGAGCTACTTTGATGACTGACTGGGATTAGTGGATCTAGAAGAGTTTTATGAATTATGCAAATGTGAAAGATTATAATAAATATGTGTATTTAAGATATTTCTTTTAACATTGATCTCTAGTCTAAATCAGAGGCTTTATAACTTCAGGTTCTAAATTATATTTTGGATGTTATTCTATACAGCAGCTAAGCTAGTTTATACATACACCCTTCTTTAAAATGCCCCGCATTTTCCTGTCACTGGTCATTTCTGTACTGCCCCTCCCTGCTGTACTGGTATCTCAAGCAACTTGCTCTCTCCTCCCATAACCACCACGTGTCTTTGGACCAATGTCGTTTCTGTGATCTCACCTTTGAAGGGATAACTCCAGTGCCCCAGACTCAATAATTTTTTTTTAGATATTCCCAGTGAGAACTCTTGCCATCTGCCCTGAATAGCATAGACACTTTATGACACATCTAACATCCTGCTATACAGTGGTCAAGGTCCAATTGACTCATGGGGGAGAACCCAGACATGACAGACAGACAGACATGAGTTGGAGTCTTGGTCCAGCCCCTCTTACAACCTGGGGATGAGTTGATGAAGTTCTTAACTACTCCAGGACAGTTTTCTCATTTAAAAAAAGATGAAGAGGATGATGGAATTTACTTCATGGGTCTATTTGGGTAGATTAAATAACACAGAGGGTGTAAGATATTTAGCACAGCCTTTAGGACATAGTAAATAATAAATTATAGCTATTATGACAGTCCCTACGCTGGTCCTGACCTGTTTTCCCTGAGGTCCCTCCTCTGTGGGACAGAGCCCTGCATACGGCATACTCCAGAGTCCCATATAAACTGATATACAGATGTAGCCAGCCAATAGGAATATTCTAACAAGACTGGAGGGTGAGAAGAAGGGTGAGAGCCAGGGATTTCCCGCTTCAGCCCCTGCCTCCTCTTAGCTGCCCCTTGTGTGGTGTCTCCAGCAGTGACTGAGTCTCTATGGTCTACTGTCCCCTTGGGAAAGATTCGCTGCAGTGCCCTGTGATCCTGGCCCCAGGTTCTGGTAGTACAGCATCCTCCCTTTTCCCTCAGAAGCTTAGGGATGGTAGTGGGTTTCAGTTGTGGAGCAGTTTGGGTTGTCTCATGGCCCATTTTTGGCTTCTAAACTCTTCCATCCTCTGTGTAGTAGATGTCCTGAGTCACATTTCCCCTCAGAGTGGTTTCTGCTTTCTGGGTTCGATGTGATTGCCACATCCCTATTAGACTGAAAATTTATTACAAATAGAGATTGTATCTACATCTTCTAGATTCACTTATAGAAAATGATGTATTCAGTTTGTACAGGAACCTGTTTATTAAATTCAATATTTTGAACACGACGACCAACTCCTGCCTGTCCCTGTTATTAAGCGCATCATCCCACTTTGGGGTTCGGTCTAAGCCAAGAAGGCTGGGTAGGCAGTGTTCTGTTCCCACCTACCCTCTGACACGTATAGATGCATAGGTACCAATGATGAGGAGAGAGAACTGTGTGATCATGGGCTATAACCCATCTTCACAGCAGCTTGCTCTGTAATATTGTCACTTCCTAGATGCAATAAAGATTGTATGCATCACATTTAGTTCTGTCTCACCTCATTTGCTGTGTTAAATATATTTCATTGTCTTTTATTCTAATGTGTCTACAGGCAAAAGTGTTTAGAATTTGAAAAGCCCATTCAGTAAACATAACTTTAGTAGTACCAGGGTCCATGGTAAAAGATGCAGTGTTTAATGCTACCTGGTTATGCCTTGATCTTTTGGGCATTCTGAATGAAGGAGACTACAGGAATTAGACAACACATGTGTTGTCTTCATAGTATAGTGTCCTGTTAATGCAAGAATGGCAAAGCCACATGACGCCGACTACCTCTTTCAATACCCCAGGCAGATATTTATAATCACATAGAGCACATTCTCACGAAATCTTGAAAGACTCCTCAACACATCTTTCCAGGCTACCATCATAAATAATCTGGAGTTGATTTTCTAGATAAAATGTATGGACATCTCTTCTTCATACTTTCTCCATTTCACCATTTGGATGTGGTTTTTTGCCTCCCAATATCTATGTTTCCTCTCTTTGACTTTTGAGAAGCCATGAGTTTAGGGGAGATTAACTGTCCCAGCTTTTGTGCTGGGGCATAATTGATCTAACCGAATAAGGAACCATCACCTCATTGCTAGAGTGACTTGTTTGGGTGGCAGAGGCATTCCATGCCCAGGGCCAGTGATACTGATTTAGGAATAGACAGGTGACTGAAGTTGGGTCAGTGATTTGTGAAAGATTTTCCAAGAGCTTATGAGAACTAGTTCCCTTGATCTTTTGGCACAGCCCCCCAAATCATCACTCTAGTACTTTCTGAGCAATTTGGTATGAGAAACATAACAATTTTTTTCTGTTGACTTCATATTTTTAAACTTTTATTTTGTTCTTGTTTATTCTATTTTTTGACTCCGGGAGTAAAGCCAGCCTTACAATGAAGCTGATATGGTCACAAAAGGAGGCAGGACAGAGAGATAGAAGGAACACACTTGTTTTTAGAAACCTCTGAGCTACTGTGTCAATCTACCTACTCCTGGATTTTTACTTTTTGAGCTGAGAAATCCCCTTCGTCATTTGGGTCCCTTTGAGAGCAATTGTCTGTTACTAAAAACCAGACTCCACAGCACATCCAGCCTCAGACTTTAGAAACTTCCGCTTGACTCACTACCCGCTCTCCACATAAAGACCGACTCTGGCTCTCAGATCTCATCAGGCCCATTTTTTTCCTTCTTCATTTTTCTTACTTAAATGCTCACTCCCTACAGATCTCCACCACCTCGCAGCACCAGACTTGTCTTCTTCACAGTTCATTTCCATTTGTTTTACCGCCCTGAATAGGCCACAGCTTATTACTCTTTTTCATATTCTAATACTCAGTGAGACCACTGAGTTGGGGAGGGGAGACAGTGTCACATAGGCTCTGATTTAAGTTTCAGAGTTGCAGCTGTCCACCGTGGAGTGAAGCTGCCCAAACTGGCAGTCCATTCTTTTCATTTTCTTTCTTGGTGTATTGTTTTAAACAAGCTTCAAAGAATTTTACAATTGAACAGGACCTTGCATGATGTAAAGCCTGATTCCTTTTGATAATAATTAGAAAAATGGAGGTCTAGAAATGCTGAGTGACTTTCTCCATATCACATTGTCGGAGCTCTTAAAGAAGGATTATAACTCGTATGTGCTGACTTCTACCCAGGGCTCTTTCTGACCCTGTGCCCACTTTTCTTTACAACTTGTTTTAATGGAAGATTCAGTTGCAAATATTCTGTGCAGAGCTCTGAGACCTGCCTGCTCTCAGACAGAAAAACAAGTGGAGATGAAAATGGTGGTGCTGTCATTCACCCACAGGACAAGGACCAGGTCAAGCAGCCTGACAGGTTCAAGATTCTCCCATAATTCCTCAGATCAAGAACTATGGAGGCTGTCAGGTTGTCTGTGACAGCAGGGGTGGTCAGAGTGCTTTAGATTTTTAATCCAGTCAAATCCATTTTCAGATTGATAATTTGAAGTGAATTTCCTAAGAATCTGGTGAAAAAGTAACAAAGAGAACTTAAAAGACATCCCATCCTATTTTAGTCTTTACTGCTGAATCTCCCCAATGATTCATTTAATATATTACTTGAGGCCATTGAAGCTTCTGGGAGGCCACCTGGTTTGCCTCCCACCTTTGCCAGATCCCCTGGTTTACAGCCACCTCTGCCACTTACTATCCCCATAACCTGAGAGAGCAAGTTAACACCTTCAAGATTCAGTTTCTACTTCTGCAAACTGGGAATCAGAGTAGCACCTATTTCCTAGGATTTGGGGGGACCATTAAATAAGCTAATTTAGGCAAAATGCTTAAAACAGTGTCCAGCAAATAATACACTCTAAATAAGTGATTACTATTAATGTCATCTTCATTATTATCACCATCCTTGTCGTGATCATCATCAAGTGTAATTATTTTCATAGAAAATAAGGAAAGAACAAAAAGAGAAAAAAACAGAATGAGTGAAGAAAAAAGGAGATGAAAGAAAAGGAGAGATGACTGAGTTGTTTGTCCTCTTCATGTCTATTGAGGACTGATGTTTGCTCCAGATACTGTTCTTGTCCCAACAATGAAGCCCCTTCATATATTTTATAACAGAAATAAATATGAAATTAATTATTATATCTATAACTACAACCTGCTATAAAGGCTACATTATATGGTCAAAGCAGACTTCTTTGTGGAAGGGACATTTACCAAAACTTTCCTCTAACATAAGCATGGTATAGGCATATTTGCATATATTATATATTAATTTATATAACTTTCCATCTTTTTCTTTACTTATTCATTTATTTTACAGCAATTATCCTCCAGACCTTCAGCCTTGTGCTTGGCATACAGAGTTAGAAGGCTGTTCATTTGGTGAAGGAGCTCCTCCTAGAACAGAAGAAGGTATATGAAGGTCATGCAGTTACAGTCATAAAGCAATACACAAGAGGGGAGGAAACTGTTCCCAGAGGGTGGTATGGAAAAGACCCAGAAGAAAAATAGAATTTGCTTAACCAATGGCTCTATGACTCCTAATCAGCCTCTATGGAAATCCAGAGATGCCACCTCATCTGTGGAACCATCTCATCTGGGAGAGAGGTCGTGACCTAGATCCTGACATTCAACAGTCAGAGCAAGGGCGGGAGTCCAGTTCAGAGCACCTCTGCTCCATGGAAGTACATGGCACGGAGGGAGGGGCGGGAGGTGGTGTTTCAGGGGAAATTGCCAGTAAGAGGTCTGAGAAGAGTGCACACTTGGTTCTGTGGCCAGAGCTCCATACAGTTAGTGACTAGCAAGGTCGCAGAACTCTGCCATTAGCAAGAGTGGTGTGGAGAGCTTTCCTCCATGCTATGACCTATCAGGACCAGCCCACTGACGCTCTCCTACCTCATTTGCTTTCTTTCAGTTTCTCAGCCAAATCCCACCCACTCTCTTTCAAAGACTCACAAAGGGCTAGTTCTGTATCAAGCTGATGTCAGAAAATGAGGCTGGCATACTTATTGCAGAATAGCGCTACCATACTAGGCATGCGGCGGGTGTCTGGACTAGGAAGGGGGAGAGAGACTGGGTCTTAGTCATCTGGGTCGACACACCCACACACAAATGGGTTTCAGGGTCTGCATGATTCCACAGAAATTCAGGTCTGATTTCATAACCATGTGCCTGTGTGCCTTTCTGTGGAAAGGGAGAATTTATCTTTTTTGTCAAATTTTCCAAGGATCAATGATGATAACATGCCTAGTTATTAAATACTGATCATACAACTTTCACCTTTTATAAACTAAGACCAAGGTTGACTGATAAGTCTGGTTATGCTCATAAGTAAGCAGAAAAAATAGAATTTATATACATCAATTATGTGAATTAGAGCTATACAGAACATTTCATCAATATCATCACAGTTGACTATAAAGATATATGAGCTCATTTTCCCTATTTCACAGCTTTACCAACAGAGAGTTTAAGCAATTTGATCAAGGTCACAGAGTACAAGGCAGAATTAAAACTAAAATCCATATCTCTAACATTTAGAATTATACAGGGTAGGAAAAAATATATTCACAGTTGTTAGTACAAGAAACACAGAGTTTATTTTTGTATTATTATTTATTAATTATTATAGTACTTTCCATATGAACAACTGTAAACTTACTTTTGCCCCACTCTGTATTTTTAGGTGTCTTACATTCTTTTATCTTCAAACGATTAAAAATAGAAAAAGAACATCTTATATGGAGATTATAAAAATGGCAGAATATATGAACTCATACTAGTATAAAGGTCTTTTATTCTCTCACTCAAAGATGTTATATTCTGCCACTTTTGTGAATGCATTCTATGTATTGATAAAGAGTAAATTTTAACACAAAACTGTGGTATGCATAGAAAGGCATAAACTTGAACATAGCAATAAATTATCATTATGCTATCCAGAAAGATGGTTAAACTTAGTAGACTCTAAAACCTGGAAGTTTGACCCAAAATTTGGGTCACGGGGGGCTCTCTCTGTATGCTCCCCCCAAATATAAGGAGGTGTATTATAATGGCAAATAGAAGTAACTACTCAGTCTTTTTCCTTTTAGTCATTGACTTTGTTGTAAAATGGAACTGGCATGGAATTCAGAAAGAAACAAGTTCACATTTGAATGTTAGACCATCATTTCACTGTATTACCAACAAGAATAAAAGTACAATGTTTATTACGCATGCAGTAGTTGTATTTTGTCTGAGACTAGGCTAATAAATTTATGTCCATTCTATCATATAATCTTCAGTTACACATCAAAGTTGCTTCTGTTCTCATTTTACATGTGGAAAATGATGTTGAGAATTCACAAAGGATGTTGTGTGGGTACATACACACACACACGTACAACTTACTCAAAGTGACACAAGAATTCTGTGGCAGAAGACTAGATTCAAATCCACTCACGGACAATTGCAAGTTTCGGGGAGTTAAACCAATATGATGCATAGTTTCCCGTATTTTCTGGCTCTCTCTTTGACTCTCAGGTTGGTTGGTTGGTTTTAATTTAAGACCAAATCAAAAGGATCAGCTATAGTTATCTTAGTATATTGTTTTGAGAATTAAATGGGAGTGTGCAAGTAAAATGCCTGGGCCACAGAGGTATGCTTAAAAAGGTTGTTTCCTTCCTGTTTCTGAATCATCAAACTTCTCTCTCTCCTTGGAGTTCCCCTCTACTGGCTCAGCTCCCTAATCCTTTTCCTGCCCTCCCCCCTTGCTTGAGCAGAGATGGCAGAGAAGCCCAGTGAGGGGGGTCATTGTTACTGCTAGCTGTGTGACTGGGGTCAAGTCATTTCTTTGTTATCTTTCCTTATTGCAAACAGCTTTTGTAAAAGAAAGGATCCACTGGAAAATACTGACGCTGGCAGACAGGGAGCACAATCTGTCAAACAGCTGAAATGAAGGATTGTCAGTTCAGCGGCAAGAACATGAAAGCCAGTTTAAAACAAAGATTGAATGAAAGAGTAACATAACTAGAAGAATAAGCAAGCACTCATCAGCGACAAATAAGGCACCGAAAGTTGTGGGTTGTGTCGTTTGGAGAGAGTATGCAACTTTATGGAAGTCCATGCTCTAAGATAAAATTCAGGTTAAATCAATTTTCAAAGAAATTTTCTAAAAAGAAAAAAGAATGCAATAATGCATGATGATGACCATGTACAATGTATTAGGCATCAAATATGATCAAGAGGCAAACATTGTTTTCAAGAAGTTTACAGACTAATAAAGTAGGATAGTGTGGTTTTGGCATTTAGAATACCAAATCCAGTTATATGACCTTGAGTTTCCTATATAAATCTCAGTTCCCTATTTGTAAAATGGAAATTTTAATGCAACACCATAGCACTGGTGTGAAAATTATGAAAGCATTGGACACTGTCTCTAGCAAATGTACATTCCCTCAGCATTGCTGATTTTTAAGAGTGATATTATTACCTATCATTGTAAGACAGAAAATCATAGGAGTAAAAAGATAGCTTTTGAGATGGACATGGAGTTCAAAAATAACATCCATTTGCTTGGATCAGGAATTAGGAAATGAAGTGGAGACATTTATATTGCCTGTGGAGAAAAGGTTAGGCTTCGGCCATGCCAAGAAGATTGTTATAGGCAGGGAGAACAGTGAAAACAAAAGTGAGGAGATGAGAAAGCTTGAAGCAGGAATGACAACTAGGTAGCTGTTGCATTTGCCTTTAAATCTAGGGTGTGGATGTAGAGGTTGTTGGAGATAAGAAGTTGAGGACAATTTGAATCCAGACGTTTAGAGGTCTCAGATGGTAAGCCAATAAGTTGGGACTTCAATGCCTAGAAATAAAATTGTCAACGTTTTTTTTGAACTGGATGGAAATGTCATTTATAAAGTTGGGGCATAGTTCCATCTGTAACCTTAAATTTGCACAGTATGGTGTTTGAGAGCACTGGTTTTGATGTCTGGTGGTCTGGTTTGCGGCGCAATTTACTTCAAAATTCAGTCAAGTTATTTTACCTCTTTCCACTTTAGTTCCTTCATCAGTAAGGTGAGATAATTATGATTTCTAACTCACAGTGGTAGAATATGATGATTAACTGAGATAACACATTTCATCATTTAGAGTAGAGCCTTGCGCCCTGGCTGGTGTAGCTCAGTGGATTGAGCCCGGGCCTCCAAACCACACGATCGCGGTTCGATTCCCAGTCAGGGCACATGCCTAGGTTGCAGGTCAGTTCCCAGCAGGGGATTCATGAGAGGCAATCATACATTGATATTTCTCTCCTTCCCTCCCCCTCTAAAAATAAATAAATAAAATATTAAAAAAAGAATAGAGCCTTGAATCCTCATTACCTAGTAGTACCAAGGTCAGTTAGTCAGTCAGTCAGTCAGTCAATAATGCTCAGTTAATGCTTATAGTTATTACACGATCACTGATTGACCTGGGTGGTTGGTGAGGATGTTGCTTTATCAGTCTTTGTCTTACAGCTGACACCCTATATCTAATTTCATCTTTGACAATGGATATTGCCAGGCCATGAACCTGTGTGTGCCTCAACTCTCATGGTATAAACTGCAATGGCTTTGGTAGGGCTGCCATGGAGATATCACAGCAGGAATGATAAAATAGCTGGAGCAGCACAAGGACAAGCATGCTGAGAGCTTGGGTCCTTCCTGGGTAGTCAGGTGTAGGAGTTAGAGCTCAGAGAAGCGTCTGCCTTCCAAGAAAATCACTGGTTAGTTGGCAGAGGAGGAGTACTCCCTACTCCCATTTGAAGTTTGGCTCAACTAGCCATGAATTTCCCTGCTGGTTTGTCCTAATTGTGTCTCAGAGACTGGACTTTGTTGAGTAATCTTGCACTTTTTATCCCCAAGCTACTGATGCTCTACTGATTCTCTATTACTTTCCATCAAACCAGCCTCCTGTGTTTCCAACCCCTGAAGTCTAGATATACACTGAACTTCATACTCTCCGAAGTTCCCTGAGCTGCACTGATTGGAGCTTCACAACAACTACTGGAGTTCAGAGAATATTGCCTTCCTGGTAAGGAAATAAACAATAAGAAGAGAAAACAGGCCGCTTCAAGTCACACCCGCAGTCAGTAGAAGCACTGGCCCGGAGCTCTGTGCTGTCCTGCTTGGCCATGCTAAGGTCTACCCTGGCACTGTACTGCCTCTCTATCTGCCTGGAGATGTCAAACTTTAATAGAACTGTGTGCAGACCAGACATACAAGGGTATTACCCTCATACCGAACCTAGCACCTGTATGGTGCTTCTCAAAAATTTTTAAATAGCTTCATTAAACCTCATATAATAGCACAATAAGGGACTGTTAGTCTTCTTGTAAAACTAGGCACCCATGGGAGAGAGGGTGTTTGGGGGAACAGGGCCTATAGGATTTGCTTGCAGACATTGGGACTATTTAGACAGAAGAGAAGGTGGGTGAGTAACTTGATAATAATCCTCAAGGGTTATTAAAAGACCAGTTATTTCCCATTTCCACCCAGGGTAAAAAGGAAGAAAATTGCAGCAGTGAGAATTTAGTTGCAGCAGTATGAAGAGCTTCCTTTTTTTTTTTCTTTAGCTATAAGGTCTGTTAGACACCAAAACATGATACTAAGTAAAATTCCCTGGAAATATCGCAGAATAAAGTATATATGCTTTCTCATAGCTCCTAAGCACTACTTCTTGGACCACTGAGATCAACTTGGAGCATCTCTTACACATACAGATTCCTGGGACCCATTTCAGACCTCCAGAGTCACAGTCTCTGGGAATAGGGACAAGAGTGTATGTATTTTAACAAGGCCCAGGGTGAGTCTTAGTCACATTTGGAAACCTCTTGTGTATGTCGAATAAGTAAATTTAATGCAGGAAGAATGTATTGAGTGCCCACCTGGTGATCCAACCATAGTTGTTAGCCTCAGGGAATACAGATAATAAAAGAATGCAGCATAATTTCAGTTCTTATGGTGCTTTCAGTAAAGTAATTAAAAACTAATGATGAATTAAGGGAACTGTTTGTCTTTAACATAGTGTGATTTGGGGGAAGTTTCTTCATTCCTTTTGGCCTGAAGTTTTAAACTGTTAAATTGAGAAGTTGAGTAACATGGTTCTCTAAGTTTCTGTGAATCTTTAAAATAACACAATACAGAATAAAACTTATTTTTTTTTACCAATAACTAAATGCTAACTGGAGATGAGAGAGAATATCAAGAAGGAGGCCAAATCATGTGGACAGGACTTAGTACAGAAGGCCTCTACTACCTTGGTATTGAACTGTGGATATGATAGAAAGATATATGTATTTGCATATTTGGGGGGCTCCATTCTTTAAATACTACTGTGTACCAGATACACATATTATGTCATTTACTATATTACATCATTTCACGTCTACAAAGGCTTGTATTGTGAGAGCAGGGAGAACTTTAAGAGGATTTTACTATATACCAGTCATAGGTGTTTTATAAATATTACATGATTGAATAATCATTATTACATTATTTACTAAGTGGAGTGATAGAGCTTTTTCTGTCTTTCTCCAAAAAATTCTTCAATTGCATAACATGGGGATGGAAGAGAAAATGAGAGAAAGAAGAAAAGGAGAGGAAGGAAGTAAAAAAAAGGAAGGGTATGGAGGTAAAAATGAGAGAGTACAGAATACCACAAAACTGAGTCTAGTTTGAGTAGGGGATGAATGCTCAGTTGATTTTATGGTTGTTTGATAATATATTTGGATTTTACTAATTGATTGGGAAGTGACAACAAGGTTGTGCATGCAGATTTCAATAATGCATTTTTTTAAAGAGAACCTCAATATTTTAAAATTGAAATATATAAAATAGTTTTAGATTTCCAAAGTATTTGAATATTTCCTTACTAAATGGTTTTTTTGTTTTTTTGTTTGTTTGTTTATTGTCTTCTGTCTAGGGGGAAAAGGACTTTCTCAGCTTCTAAAGGACTTGGGACTGGAGTATTTCTGTCTCGAGTCTTCATTAAAAACCTGATGAAGTGATCAAATCACATTTATCTCTATGTGGATGACACCAGTTCACAAGGATCCTTGTAGTTGAGAGCTTGGACTTAAATACCAGTAAAACACTAATGCAAATTTTTGTTGTACCTGGAGAGCTGTCTGACTTTGAATAAAAGTTGCTTGCCTTTCTGAAAATCATTTGGCTCATCTATAAAGCTGGGTTGTTTCTGTGAGAATACAATATTTATTAAATCTTTCATTGATCAGTATGTCTTAGGAGACATAATCATGAAGCAACTCCCAATGCATTCTTGTACATTTAGTTGCTTCCCTGCCCTTAGACAGACACCTTATCTCCTCTGATCACCATAGAAAAAGTTCCAGGCTGACAAATTACAAAATGCCTCACTTTAAAAGTAATATGCCCTGCCCTATGAAGTCCTCACATTGTGGAACTTGATATAAACTTATACTGCTTCCCTCCTATCTTTTAAGCCTACTCTAATCTAACCCTCTGAAGGGGTAAAAGGGTATGTGGATAGTGTCTACTCCTATCCCTTCATTTTTGGTTCTAAAATAAAAATAATTGGAGCAAGGGTTAGGAGGAGAGGGAAGCGAACAAACAGGAAAGTTCCTCTTTGGCACTGGGTGGAGATCTAGCATTAGTGTTCTTTGGGCATGACAGAAGTTAAATGATACCCATGTTCATCACGGCTTCTTCGGGCACTACCACCTCAATGTCGAGCATCTCTCTCCTGATTTCCATAATGCATCTCTATGCCAACTTATCTCTTGCTACTCAGTTTGCAGTCTTCAGCTCTCCTGGAATCTTCAGACCCTACTGGAGGCTTTGAGCCCCTCTCTCCACACAAACCTCTTAGACAATTCTAGACAGCTGCAAACTTGTGCTCTTTGGTCCATGGCCCTTGACTGGTCTATGGGAAAGGCCATACGTCCTTCACTCTACCAAATGGGGAGGACGATTATTTCCCAAACCACAACTGTCTACTTTTGAGAATGTGGATCACTTTGTCCAGGCTTTTGACTTCTATATTTTTCATTCAGTGGGTGGGGCAAAAGTAGGTTTACAGTTATGAGTATGAAAAATAGAGTTTATCTTTGTGTTATTTATTCATTATTGTATTATTTTTCATATGAACAACCTACTCTTGTCCCACTGTGTATGACTAAGACATTAATAACAAGAAGAATATTCAGTAAGCTCTTCAAATGGTTTCTCAAATGCCCCATGCCTTGATGTGAGGTGAACAGAGAGGCCCTCCCAGCTGCACCCTGGGAGGTGTGTTAGACTTGAAGCATTCAGGGAACTATTGCCAAAACTCATTCTCCACTCCCCAGCTGATGACTCTATTATACTCGCAACAAGAGATAAGGGTTGAAAAGGTGTCAAGTAGGTTATCATTCTCTACTTGGAAATAGTTACTTCCTCGTTTAGAGTCTTATTGTAGAATATGCCTCAGTCAAAATTTTCATTCTAACATTCTATTGCATATGAAGCTGAGAGCAGAGCCCTCGGTTCTATTGTTAGAAAGGGAAGCGTTCACAGTGAAGTGGACACTGTTATACCTGTATCACGTTACTCCTTGGAGCAACACATACATACTTGTGCAGCTTGGGATGGCATATATTAACAGTGGTATCAGCAAGCAGAAGTATTTCCAGGAGGGTGTTCAGCAAGAGTAAAGTTCATGGAGAGATAAAATATATTCCTTTGAAAGTAGGTCACATGATATGAAACAAACATAATGGCAGAATCATTTTGGACATAAACTATAATAGTGGTTCCTTTGAAACTGCCGTGGTCAGCATACGAATATGGAGTGACTCAGCCCTGCTTTTGTTTTGTCAAACACTCTTCAGCGCTCCAGGTTCATGATGAAATTTTCGTAAAATTAAACTTGAATAGGAAAGCCTTCCTTCTTTTTCTTCCCTTCCTTCCTCCCTTCCTTCCTCTCTCCCTTTTCTCTCCCTTCCTCCTTTCTATTTCTTCATCCATTTCCTCTTAAGTCATTTAATAAAAAAGCCATTAGGTAAGATGGACTAAGGTTTGTGTCGCTTGGAGGTGAATGCTTCGTAGGTGTTGTGGAGCCTAAATGGATGAGGAGGGTGTCTGGGGAAGGGTGCTGGGTGGCATAAGTAGTTCTATACATGCATATCCTATATCTGTCCTTTGAAGGGCTTGGGACTAGTGACACCCCATGGTGATAAACACATCCAGTACCCAGAACCTTGTCTATGAAAGTGTCTCCAAAATGGCTGATTTCATGTTTGTGGGAACTAAAGTTCAAGATGATCCTGATGCAGCTTGGTATGCCAGAAAGGATGCAAATACAAAAATAATGTGGACATGTAAGAAGGGCACAGAAACCAATAAAAGAACCTCCCCTTTGAATAAGTTGGGCATAAAATTAAATAGCAATGATGATGAATTATACCCTATTAAATACAATAGGCACACATTCATCCATTCTGATACAAGTAAATAAATAAATGAGAACAGTGCAACACTTGTCTTTATAATAGCATGCCACATAATGGAGAAAGAATGATGATGATAGAAAATCACCATTTGGCAATCCCCGTAATTAATGTCTTCAGCTAACATTAATGGATGCTGAAAGTAGTGGGTGAAACTTTGATAAGGCATAAAATATTTGCCTGGTCACAAAATAATTCCTCAGATATTTTTCATTATAAGAGTAACTTTACAGTGGAGCAATTCTGTAGCTACCAACATAAGTTAATGCAAGCAGTACCAGGGCAACTGAAATTGTGTACCACTTGATAAAACATGAGGAGAATACAGAATCTCCATTTTTATATTTTTGCTAAAAATCTATCATCTCAATTTGATCATGAGGAGTTATCAAACACATCCAAACTGAGTGATAGTCTGCAAAAAAATTGGCCTGCGATATTCAAACCTGTCAGAGCTGTTAAAGACAAAGAAAGGCTGAGGAACTGGTCCTGACTGAAGGATTCCAAAAATATATGACGGCTAAACATGGCGCACGATTATGGATTAGACTCTTTGGCTATAAAGGGCATTTATGGAAATGAACGATATTTGAAAGTCACTTACAAAATTAGGCATTGGTAACATATCAATGTTGATGACCTAAGTTTGGACTTTATATTATAATTATGTTGGTGAATGTCTGTTTTGTAGGATTTGTAAATTTAAATGTTCGGGGTGATGAGGCATCAGGTCTACAATTCACTCTCAAGAGCTTAAGAGGAAAAGAAAACCTGTACTATAGCTGCAAATTTCTGTGATTTAAATTACTTCATTTTCTTAAATACAGGGAGAGTTATAGGGATACTTTCTTTAGTAATGTCTATTATATATGTTCCAGGTCAAGCAGAGGATGGCATTCAGTGGCAGAGTGGTGGCAACATCAGTTAATTAATTATTTTAGACTACCCATATGCATAACCTGTTTCACATGCACAAAATAATGTGGTAACTTGTTTGACTTTTGAGCCATACCATAGGTGCAACTTAATTAATAAATAAAAAAATCATTAAGGTTGCCAAATATTAAAAATCATTAAGGTTGCCAGGTTATGGTTACATCTTGAAATATTTTAAGTACTTTTTGAGAGAAGAATGGTTGTACTTATTTCTTCTGTGGGCACCAAACAGAAACTAACTAGGTTAGTTCAGACGGTAGGTTGAAGTTTCCAATTTTGATTCAAAAAGAGATAACTTTATTATGAATGTTGATGAAGAAAGTTCTTGCCTTGTGAGGTAGTGAGTTCTTCATAGAGAGATCTGATCAAGCCAAGTCTGTATGGTAATCTGTTAGGGATACGGCAGAGCAAGAAAATCATAAGGAGAAACATAAGCAGCTGGATTTCTAAAATCTCCTCAAACCAAAGTACTTAAGATCTATGATTTCCTGAGCAACAGAAGACAAAATTAATTAGGTTAATCAGATGGGTTCAAGGAGGTGGAATCTCAAATATGAATGTTTTTATTCTTGCTCATGAATATGTGAAAAATGTTTCAGTTCTTAGATTTAAGTAAGAATTTAAAATGTCTATTTTTCCTCTTTAGATTCAACAACCATCTCATGCTGATGGGTCCGGCTTCAAAAGGAAGAGGAAAAAAATCCTTCTGTACTGTCAACATAACAAAAATAATGAGATTATAGACAAACACTGACTGATCATCACTTTCTAATTGAAAGATGGGCCTATTAAGGGGACACAGCAGGCCTGAAGAAATTGTGTGACCATGTGCACAAATGCTAATTTTGATATGTGGTTCTCTATATCGGTGAACATAATGTGGCTGGGCCAGCGTGATAAACAATGCATTCTTCGCGCCCCCCCCCCCCCTGAGGCTGGTTTCTCAGTGAATCAATGCCAGGAGGGCCATTTGCTGGGGTTGGGCAATGGGTATTCATTTTCTCTTCTCATGCTCATGGATAGCACCCATCTGCATTGCCAAGATGCTGTGTGTATACAGGCAACAAATCACTTCTCTGCCCTTTGTTTCCTCACTTACCAGGAATTTGGAATAGATGGGCTGCTGCCTTGGCAGTGACTCTGCTTGATAATAGGTAGTATGATCCGAGAGAAAGAACTTGAGCAGTTAAGTCAGAGAGACCTGGATTCAAATCCTACCTTAGCCACTTGGAAGGTCTTGAGCAATTATATTGAGCTTTCTCAGCGTTACTTTCCTCACCTGCTAATAAGTGAAAACGATAATGTCTTCTCTTCAGAGTGTTGGGTATGCTGGTTGGCACACAATCTTTGATAAGTAGCTGTGGGGCTGAATGTATATATGTTCACTTACTACATACCAATATGCATATTTATTAAATAGTCGAATATTTACATATATGCATATACTCCCACAAGATCCAGGTAGAAAACATGGTCAAGTAATAAATATGTGCTAAGATCTATGTGAATATGAATTCTCTGCCTCAACCCCACACAGCCCCATCAAGAAAAGTTGGGTACCTAGTAAATGTCTGTCACATGAATAAATGAACTAAAGGAGCACATGGCAACCTCCATGTTCATAAGAGGAGATCTATAGTTTTAATAAATAGAATTTTCAAAAAGAATGCTGACTTGCCATTTGTCTTATATGTACCCTGCTTTTTCTTTTTTCTTAGCTCTATCTGGTTTGCTATGGTAACTTAGTGGAAGAAACATTTTTCATGGAAGGCTGTGAGCTCAGTTCCATCTAACCCCATATGAAAAGCCCCATGGGTCTATGAGTAAACCTAAAATGACTTTCTTATAAGCATCCACTAAAATAAATAATTCAGGGCCTGTCTGCCTTTACACGTGAGGAAGCCTCCATTAAATTCAATGATGAATGTAAACATAGTGGTGAAACTTGAATATATGCACATTTTATATAACTTCTCTCACATTCTTTTGGAAAAGATAATGAACTATAATGTTAAAAAAATTCCAATTTCCTCAAGCAGGAAAAAAAAGATTGGATAAGTTGGGAAAAATGAACTTAAAAAATATACAGTATTTGATGTTTAAAAAAATCAAATGGAAGGCCACAAATTGAATGAAATAGCTTGTATTAATGCTGAAACTTGCAGGGCCAGTTAGAGCTCATTACGAGGTGATGGAAACTATGCAGATGAGATCAAGTTTGGAAATTGGCTGGTTCTGAATCCATTAGAAAGGTTATAGGGTTGTTTGAGTGGGTTGTGTTTTATGAAAGAGCGATTAGAAGTATATTAATGGGCCAATGGGTTATAAGGCTGGGATTGGCTTGGTGATATAATGTCTAGTATTGCATTAGGTTGGGGATGAGGTTGCATGGATAGGATTAAATTTGGAGAATAGGTCAGCTATGATCATATTAGGTGGGATATAGGGTTATAAGAAATGTCCTGTGTTTGATGACAACAAGAAAATGAGAATCTAATTAGACTTCACCACCATCCTTAGCATTTCCAATACTGCATTGCCTTTACATATAGAAATTGCTTCCCAAATGTTATGTGGTATCTGGACAAAGACTGCCGCCCACCAAAGAGCTCAGATGTCAAACAAATCCTTTAATTCCCCGCAGACTTGAGGTCTTCACTGATGTGTTACCAAGGTGTAAAGAAGTGCACACTGGGGAAGGGAAGGGCTGGGACTGTGTTGCACAGTTGTCTCAGGAGTGGGTTCAAGATGAGATGGCCTTCGAGCTGAGTCATGAACAGCTGAACACACACTCCTTACATAGGTGGAAATCCAGGAAAAGGGTGCTCTCTATGAAAATACTCAGGCATGGAAAATAGATCAGGTCTTCAAAGAACTCAGAGGCCATATGTGTGTTTGTGTTGGAAAAAGCTGCGACTAAAAGAAGTAGAGCTGTGTCGATGCGTGTGTTTGTCTGTGCAGTCAAAGATTGGGCTGGCTGTAGCTGGAGTTTGAAGAATGAGTGGTTATAGGCTGTGCTAATAAATGCAGACTTAACCCTTACAGCCAGTCTGTCCCCAAAAGTATTCCATAGCAAAGAAATATCAGAAGCACACAATACAATTTAAATAATTTTGTGGGCTCAAACATATTTGCTGATGCTACATTGTAAATACTCAGCCTCTGCCTCTTCTATAGATGTTTCCTTCACTTTATACTTTTAAATGGGCTGAGAAATCTTGCAGTTACAAAAATGTGACCCCTTACTCCACCATGTTATAAGCTTTTTGATTGCAGATAACCTTTTTACCTACTCTAGCCTCAAACTGAATAGTTATTAATATCCCTTTGAGCAAATGTTCTGAGGAATACACTTTGTGAAAACACCACTCTAGAAAAAAGAAGCCCTTATAACAAAGACTATAAAACAATATACAAAAATACATTTTTTCCATTTTTACAAAGAAAATATAATGATATTGTAAAAACAAGTTACAGCCAAGAAAATGAAAAAAAAATTGACATTGAAGTGGAACTGTCAATTTGAACTTTCTGCTACTAAGTAGGTATATGACCTTGAGAAAATATCTCCTTTGTGTGTCTCAGTTTTCTTAAGTACATGATAAAGATAAAAAAGAAAGTTAAGACTATTAAATAAGATAATGAATGTAATGATGATATTAATAGTTGCAATCATTTTAACCTTTCCTATTGTTTTAGCTACTAAGGCAGGCTTCATTCAGCTTCCTGTCCCTATGTTCAGGTTCGGGGCCTCTTACCCCAACTCACATCCCGGGTTTTCCTTTCTCTTTAATCTATTGTTCATTGCCAGGAGACATCTTTAAAGACAGACAAAAAAATATGCCATTGGTACTTTAATAGGTATTGCACTGAATCTGTAAATTGCTTTGGGTAGTATGGACATTTTGGTTATGTTAATTCTTCTAATCCATGAACACAGTATACGTTTCCATTTGTTTGTGTCTTCCTTGATTTCTTTCTTCAGTGTTGTGTAGTTTTCTGCATACAGGTCTTTTACCTCCTTGGTTAGGTTTATTCCCAGATATTTAATTTTTGTTTTTGCTATATCAAATGGAATTTTTTCTTGATTTCTGCTTCTGCTGATTCATTGTTAGTATATAAAAATGCCTTCTCACAGACATAGAACAAACACTTCAAAAATTTATGTGGAACCATAAACGACCCTGAATAGCAGCTGCAATTTTGAGAAAGAAGAACAAAGTAGGAGGGATCACAATACTTGATATCAAACTGTATTACAAGGCTACTATAATCAAAATAGCCTGGTATTGGCATAAAAACAGGCATATAGACCAATGGAACAGAACAGAGAGCCCAGAATTAAACCCAACTCTCTACAGTCAATTAATATTTGACAAAAGGGGCAGTAACATAAAATGGAGTAAAGATAGCCTCTTCAACAAATGGTGTTGGGAAAACTGGACAGCTACATGCAAAAAAATGAAACTCGAGCACCAACTTACACCATACACCAAAATAAATTCGAGGTGGATAAAAGACTTAAATATAAGCCGTGACACCATTAAAGTCCTAGAGGAGAACATTGGTAGGAAAATATCAGATATTTCATGCAGAAACATTTTTACTGATAGAGCAAAAACGTTGTCCCCTAGAGCAAGGAATATAAAGGAAAGAATAAACAAATGGGATCTCATCAAAATTAAAAGCTTCTGCACTGCTAAAGAAAACGGTATTAAAATAAAAAGACAACCAACTGTATGGGAAAACATATTTGCCAATGATACTTCAGACAAAGGTTTAATCTCCAAAATATACAAAGAACTCACAGGACTTCACTCTAAGAAGACAACTAACCCAATGAAAAAATGAATAAAGGACTTGAACAGACACTTCTCCAAGGAAGACATACAGAGGATCTAGAGACACATGAAAAGATACTCAATATTGCTAGCTATCAGAGAGATGCAAATTAAAACCACAATGAGATACCACTTTCCACCAGTCAGAATGGCTATCATAAACAAAGTAACAAACAACAAGTGCTGGAGAGGTTGTGGGGAAAAGGGGACCCTAGTTCACTGTTGGTGGGATTTCAGACTGGTACAACCACTACGGAAAACACTATGGAATTTTCTCAGAAAATTAAAAAATTTGACTCAGGAATTCCACTGCTGGAATTATATCATAAGAACCCTAAAACACCAATCCCAAAGAACCTATGCACCCCAATGTTCATAGCAGCACAATTTACAATAGCCAAGAGCTGGAAGCAACCTAGGTGCCTGTCAGTAAATAAATAGATGAAAAAAATTATGGTACATATACACAATGGCATTCTATGCAGCAGAAAGAAAGAAGGAGCTCCTACCCTTTGCAACAGCATGGATGGAACTGGAAAGCATTATGCTGAGTGAAATAAACCAGGTGTTGAAAGACAAATACCATATGATCTCACCTTTAACAGGAAGCTAAACAACAAAACAAACAAGCAAGCAAAATAAAAACAAAGACACCGAAATAGAGAACAGAGGGACAGAGACCAGAGGGGCGAGGGGAGGGAATTTCAGAGAAAAAAGGGGAGGGATTTAGAGGAACTAGTATAAAGAACACATGGACAACAACTAAGGGGGGCGGGAATGTGAGGGAGGTGGGGAACATGGGGGGTGGCCTGGGTTGGGAGTAAAAGACAGAAAACTGTACTTGAAAAATAATTAAATAAAAGAAAAAAATAAATAAAAATAAAGACAGACAAAGAGTCGAAGAGTAAACATGGACTAGGCATCATTTACCTGCATGGCTATTGGACAGTATGGATACTTGATATTAACTGAATGAGCTATTTACATAGGAAATCTAAATATCTAACTAGAAAAAAGAAGCTGGTTTATAAAGGGTACACATCCTTTGTCTCATGGGAAAGGAGCCACTAACTGAAGAAGATCTTGGACAATAAAGATGCTAAGCTCAAACCATGGGCTTTCAGGAGAGTCTGGTCCCAGACTCTATGCTCACTTCCTCATGGACAGCCATCCCAGCCGAGGTCTATTTTCTCGGTTCTCAATATTTGCCCAATAGACTTTTTAAGTATCTCTCCTCACCCTCACCACACTTCCTGGCTATTCCACTTTTATTAATTAAAAAACAAAAAAATATCCTGGATATAAGCCAAGTTCAAATAATTAGTAAAAACTAAAGTGGTTTTGCCCTTCTTCCAGGGACTGGCGTCAGTACACTTAAGTGGAAAAATCTCTGATAGTCTGATGTCAGCTGCTTGGGGACAGTAATGAATTCCTCAGTTCTGCCTTTTGATAAGTTCCCAGCCCATACCCACTGTCCCAAGAATCAACTTCACAGTGGGAAGGAAATAGTTAAGTTTCTTTATCTATACAGGGTGAAAATTTAAATCCTTTCTCACTCTTATTACATTGAGTTCAATAGTGTAGAAACAGAAATAAATCACTTTTCCCCCCTCTTTTTTGGATGCTTGTCTATGATAAGGGCCAGGCACTTTTTTTCTTTGTCTCACACTACTTTATACATTTCCGTGTTTGGATTTTGTTTGTTTTTATTTTTTTACCATGGGTGTAAGTGTCCCTCCAAATTTTCAGCTACTCTAAGACAATAACCTTCCCTTACTTTTTTTCTGTCTGCTTCTTTTCCAGCCCAGGGCTCAGGGCTAAAGAACTGTTCAGTTAATGACTGGTAAATAGAACACGATGAAAGCATTTTCTAAAATCTCAGTACCGAGCTTCACTGTACCCATTGTTTTATCAAGAGAGACCAAGCCATTGATTGCTATTGTCGATTTTAGTTAAGATACTATGTGGTCTATGACTGCAGACAAACAAACAAACAAAACAAAAACAATATTTTGTGGACCTAATTAACTGTCTTTATTTCCATGTCAATGTAAATCTAATACACTTATTTTTTTAATGTTTGAAAAAAAAAAACTTGGTCTGTATGCTGAGTCTGGAGCAGGACCGAATTTCTTTCACTGGGCTAGGAATCTGTGAAAACAAGGGGTCACTTGAGGACCACTGACAGACCCGTAACTATGAAATCACAAATGGGCGCCACCATAATAATCAGGTGTATTTATAAATCAAGGATGACTTCCCCAGCAAGACTGCCTTCCCTCACCTCCTACTGCATTATTGCCCCCTGCCGAGCTGTCAGCTTGTGCTCACATTGCTAATTAACTGCACTGCCAAAAGCAGGTGCATGGCTAAAGGAAACCACCCCCAGTTTTCCATGCGATGATTTGTGCTGCAGGTCCCTGGACTCTAGGACTCATTCTGCTTGACTTACTCCTGGATCTCTATGCTGATCACGCACATACATGCTCACACCTCGGGGGTACGAGGAGGCGTGGCCCACCAGAGGGGAGAAAGAGTGGGAACCATCTGTGATGTTTGCAAGAGAGCAGCCTTTAGAATGAGTCAGGAGCTGTGCTGAGTGTGAAAGAGACAAAGCAGGAAAGTCAATAAATATGCTCCAAAGCACCTTAAAGAAGATACCACCTTGATATTTCCCACACAGAATACCATCACATTAAAAGATAGCTTCCCCTGGAAAATGTGTGAACCCACTCATTTCTTCCCCCATGCAAGCAAGGCAATGTCACCAGCCATGTACTTTTGTGTATGCCTCACACCAGCCCTCCAGCGTAAACAACCTTTATCTATCAGCATAATTCCTGGGGCGGCCTCCTTCTCCATTACGCAGTCTAAACTATGACTTATAGAAATCCAGTTCTGTTGTGGAGTCCCCTTTTCAACCCCTGCTGCATAAAATGCTAACTTTTTTCCATTAATCTTACGACAGAATTCTAAATTCATAATGGCTCACAGTACCATGCACATGGCCTTGCCTTGGGCTAACTTCTCAGCTCCCTTCCATGCTACTTGGCACCTCATTCACACTGGTTTTCTGCATACACTGAAGTTTGTAGGCCTCGGACTCTCCACGGATGTTATTCCTTCTCTCTGAAAACTTCTTCCTCTAGTCCTTTATCTGACCTCCTACTCAACCTGCAGGCCAAGGCCTAAATGTGACTTTATCCTCAGTAACATTGAACCCAGAGACAGTAGGCACCTACCAGTTACAGTCAGTCTCCCCAGGTCTACTCTAACATTTCAGCTTTTACTCTTTTCCATTGCGCCGATCACAGTTTAGAGCTGTGTGCATATCTGCATATGCAGTGACATCGGTGTCTTTCCCTAAACCAGCGGTTATCAACTGGAAGTAATTTTGCCCTCCAGCAGACCTTTGACCATGTCTGAAGATGTTTTTGGTTGTCCTCACTGTACAGGAGAGGCATATTACAGGTGTGTGGTGAACAGAGGCCAGGGATGCTGCCAAATATCCTACAATGAACAAGACAGCCCTCCACAAAAGAAGAATTACCCAGCTCAAAAGGGCTATCTTGTCCACAGTTTACATGGTCTGGTACAGACTCTCAGCTCCATGACATGGGCAGAAAACATTCCTGTTTCTCCAGAGCATGAACGTTTCTTAACATGTAATGGGTTTAATAGATGTTGATCAGAGGATTGACTGAATAATCCCATATCCTGTATTCCAAACATAGGTTATTCCTTCACTGATTCATCATTTACTAGACATCATATGTCAGGCCATGCCTTTGTCGATGGTGGTATAGTGGTGAAAATAAAGAGCTCATGCTCTCAGAAGCCCTAGAATCTAGAAGAAGAATAAGAAGTTAAGCAATAAGTTAAAATTGAGGGACATTTTAGTGTATCACATATTACGGAAAATTATTTAACCAGTTGAAAAACAGAGGATGTTCAAAGAAAAGGCAACATGGGTCATTCATTCACTCAGTAAATATTCATCCAGAACAAGCTGATGGGGATGTAGCAGAGAATAGGGCAGACAGAACTCCTTCCCTAATGAAACATAGTCTAGAGGGAAAGACATACACTAAAGAGTATGATAGAAATCAACAAGATCATTACAACTGAGCTGTGTGCTACAGAACCAAGTAGGATGATTAGACAGAACAGAAAGAGCCCACTTTAAATGGAACAGTCAGATAACATCTCCTCTGAGGAGGTGGCACTTTATAGGAGGTTTGAGTATAATTGTGAGCTCCTACGATTGTGAACTGTTACAAAAATTGGGCAGATACACAAAAAGTGTATAAAATCACTTACCAAACAAATGTAACATCCTATGCAATGTCTCAGATGTAGGAGAGACCTTTACATGTTGGAAGTAGAGAAGAGGGTGTCATGAATCCAGGAGCCAGTGAGATTCAGGAAAAATAATATCAAATGAAATCAGAGGACACAGAAGCAGATTATGGACAGTTTCTAGGCCACGATAAAATGTGTGGATTTTTATTCTAGAAACAATGATAAAACATGGATTCATTCTCTAAATTTAAATCTGCATTTTGAATGACCCCTCTGGCTGTTCCATGAACAGAAAAAAACAGAAGAGAAGCAGAGAGGCCTGAGAGTTAGCCAGGGCAATGGGCCACATGGGTGGCAGTGGCGAACCTCCTATGGTGGCTGAGATGGAAAACAGAGAAGTAAATGCACTTGAGATATTTTTTCTGAGTCATGATGGACAGGAGTTCATAACAAATTCAGTGTAAGAAATTAGAGAAAATGATAGTCAAGATAATGTCCAAGACTGAACCAGAAAAACTGAGTATAGGAAGTGTTGTGTGAGGAGGAAAGATTGGAGGAGCCCAGAAGCTCGTGTATGTTGTTGGGAACATACACATAAGTTAGATATCGTACTATATACAACACACGGATGAGATATAGTACAGCTGAAATACTAACCATAAAAATATTAATAGCACTAACACTTACATAACACATGTTATGTGTTAGACACTCTTCTATATGCTCTACAAACCTTGGTTGGTTGAATCTTCAGAAGAGCCCTGTGTGTGGATATGTCCAGTCTCCTTTTTTACAAATAAGAAACCAGAATAAAGAGAGTTTAAGTAACTGATCTTATGCTAAGCAGCGAGTCTCATGGAAGTGGGTATAGGAATAAGGCAGTTATACGTAATTCAGAGTATAGTGCTTGGCTGGGGATGTCAATTTGTAAGGCATTAGGGCTCAGAGGGTCAGGAAATTTTATGGCTGTGTAGAAAGAAAATATAAGCAGAGTGGGAAAAAGCCTTTAAGAGTTGGTACTTTGCCCTGGCTGGTGTAGCTCAGTGGATTGAGCGCAGGCCTGCGAACCACACGATCGCGGTTTGATTCCCAGTCAGGGCACATGCCTGGGTTGCAGCCCAGTTCCCAGAAGGGGACTTATGAGGGCAACCATACACTGATATTTCTCTCCTTCCTTTCCGCTCTAAAGATAAATAAATAAATCTTTAAAAAAAAGAGTTGGTACTTTGATTAACTAAATGATGTAAAGAAATATAGAAGCAAATGAATAAGTCATATTTCTATGGTACAGTTATATTTTGCACTATTGGAACAATTAGAAAATACACAGAATTTTCTGACTGTTCAGGGCTTTGAACACAAAGTTAAGTAACTTTGTTTTCTTTAAGTGTTCTGGGATATTTGGAAGTCTCTGTGTAAAAACAAACAAACAAAGCCTGCGTATGTAGTGCTTAGAGATGGCATACCAGGCCAGATGTTCATACAGGTAGAACAGTTAAGAGTGGGTAGTAAATGTAAGTTTTAAAATCATTTAAAAGGAAAGCACAATACCAAATTTCCTCCCAGGGACAAGGAATGAAATAACTGAGTAAACAATACATGGTGTTAGCAAGTGGGTATCACGAGGGGCCAATAAATTCATTTTAGCAGAACAGCCCAATTTCCCTGGGGTTCTGTCTCTCAAAATGATATTTCTTCTTCATGCCTCCAATGCATCTCTCCTCTTTCATTTTCCTTGACGACAGATGATTTAGGACTGGTGGGATTTTGTCAAAGGAAACATTCCCAGGGTTTCAGGTTCTCAACAAATGGAGCTTGGATGAGTAATTTCAATCCAGTATAGATATGATATAGTGTGTATAAATCTTTGCACACAGAGTTGAAGATCTAAAATACACACATCTAAAACCCTCACATACCTAAAATCAATTTTCCATGTCTGAATATGGGGTGGGGCATCAGTAGGCTTATAGTTGTTAGTACATAAAACACAGAGTTTATTCCTGTACTATTATTATTGATTAATTATTGTATTAATTTCCATATGAACAACTGTGAACCTATGTTTACCCCACCCTGTACTTGCTGCTAGCTCCTTTTTTCTGAATCATCTTTATATGAAGTTTCTCTGAAACATGTAGAAAGATAACTAATATTTATGATTGCCTTCTATATTTTAGGCTCTGTATTAGGCAACCCACTCCACAACTACACTAAATGATAATTAGATTGTCTATTTATCAAGTACTATTGATTTCTCTACTTATATGGATTTCTCATTAGAAAAAAGCTTACACTAAAGTGAAATATTTAAGAATATGGGCCCAACAGCCACAGTCTTCTGGGTTTAAGTTCTAGCTTCCATCTAACTTATAAGTATATAAACTATACAAATTTATAGGAGAAGTTATTTAACAATCTTGGCTTACTTTCTTTTTTAAATAAATGATTTATTTCATTTTATTTATTTATCTTTAGAGAGGAAGGGAAGGAGAGAAGGAGAGAAATATCAATGTATGGTTGCTTCCCATGAGTCCCCGCTGGGAACTGACCTGCAACCCAGGCATGTGCCCCAACTGGGAATCGAACCACAATCGTGTGGTTTGCAGGCTCGTGCTCAATTCACTGAGCTACACCAGCCCAGCCGGGGATTGGCTTACTTTCTTTACTAAAAAACCAGAAATGTTTATAGAGATCATAGTAAAGATTAAAAGTTAATAGGTGTAAGCTGATGAGTATAGCATCTATCATATTACATCAATAAATGCTATTATTTTGTCTCCCATATATAGCTGGAGATCAATAAATATTTGATGTTGATATTGTTGGATAATGGTATTTTCTAATGTGGGTTGCTTAAGAGAGTGACTTTAAAGGCTATTTGATTGAGGAATGCAGAGTGTAGTAGGGTTGAATGACGATCTGGCTCAGACTGAAGGTGAGGGATGGAATTCAGAGGAAGACAAGAAGCTGGTTTCTAAATGGTGTGTACAATGATCATATTAAACGTGTGACATTAATGAGTCATAAAGGGTGCTTTGAAACCAGGAGTTCTGGCCAAAGGGTCCGTGCCCATATTGTGACTTGATGTGTTTATAACTAGAAATCCGACTTATGGAGGGCCCATAAGTCAACAGCTGGAGACTGTAAGACACAGAGAAGACCTATTTATAAGACAGCATAAGGAAGATTTGTAATAGAAGTAGAGACAAGCTAGAGAATGGTCACATAACCTCAGAGACCAAAAGGCGAGAAATAATAAGNAAACGTGTGACATTAATGAGTCATAAAGGGTGCTTTGAAACCAGGAGTTCTGGCCAAAGGGTCCGCGCCCATATTGTGACTTGATGTGTTTATAACTAGAAATCCGATTTTTAATCTCAAAACGGTTCCAAAATCATTTGTGCACTTGGGAAGAAATGGGCCAGTTACTTATATCAAATACTTGTGGAGGGCCCATAAGTCAACAGCTGGAGACTGTAAGACACAGAGAAGACCTATTTATAAGACAGCATAAGGAAGATTTGTAATAGAAGTAGAGACAAGCTAGAGAATGGTGACATAACCTCAGAGACCAAAAGGCGAGAAATAATAAGCAGGCTTCAGAGAAGAAGTGTTTTCAGGGGAGAGTTGGTTTCAGGAACAGAAGAAGGTAAAGGAACATTCTGTGAGAAGCTTTCTGATATAAAGTAGGCATTTATAATGAGGTTGAGATTATAATCAGCACAGAAGTAAGAGTCAAGGGAAATTTCAAAAACCAGGAAGCATGGGTTGTTGTAAATGAAAGTGCATATCATATGTAACTGTATGTGTGTAAGTGTATGGTGGGGAATAGCAGGATCAGGGGCTTCAAATTGGGTGGTAGATAAAGATGCCTGTGATGAGAACAAAAGCGCATCAATTGTTCTTTAAGTTTCCAGACAACTGAACTAAGATTCCAAGTGATTTTGAAAGCAATACAGTGGCTTCCCAAACCACTACAGAAATAAGATGATGTGACAAAAAATTGATTACACATAATGATAAAGTGATGGTTCAAAGTCCCTGGCATTAAAAGGGATGTGCAAGATGAATGTGAACAGTAAATGGTTACAAAGTAGAGTTCAGAGGATTAGTTGAAGTAACCTTTCCACAAGGCTTAGAGTGTTATTTAAGAGTGTGGACTTTGAAGTCTGGCTGTCTGGGTCCAACTTTGATTTCATCACCTTGTAAATGTGTGATCTTAGGTAATTTAACCTTATGATATTTCTATTTCCACATCTATAAAATGAACACTATAACAATACTAACAAAATAATTCATTTTAGTTTTATAAAGTACTTAAAACAATTCTTGGGTGGGCCTGCAAACCAAACAACCATGGTTTGATTCCCAGTCAGGGCACATGCCTGGGTTGCAGGCCAGTTCCCAGCAGGAGATGCACGAGAAGCAACCATGCATTAATGTTTCTCTCCCTCTCTTCTTCCCTTCCCCTGTGGAGATAAATAAATAAAATCTTTAAAAAAATTCTTGGCGTATAGTAACTGCAACAGAGGTACCTTAAAATATGGCAATAGTGTACATATAACAACTGTCTTTGGGCAAATTATTTAAGCGCTTTAAGCTCTAACATCATTTAGAAATATATGTAAAAAATATGCCTCACAAATTGAGATGATAAAATGAAAATTAAGTGAGATAAACCAAGGGAAGCACAAAATAGTATGTCCTGCACAGAGTGGGAAACAATATTTTCAATATTTGTTATTATCACTATTATAACTAGTCCATAAAACCACACATTATCTCAAATTTAAGGTTTTTAGACTTCATAAAAAGCACAAGCTATCTGGAAGAAAGCACTAAACTTAAAAGCAACTATTAATTTTTAATTTATAGTATTTATACTTTAATAAAATGAAATTCTACCTCAATTGGTATTTTCTAATAATCCATTGTCATTTGTTAACATCATAACTAAAAGAAACACAGATAAACATATATTAAACATAAAATAAACAATAATAAATATACTATTATTAGCAGAAAGCAGAGCTCTAAGAGAAAGAAATCCTATTTTAATAGACACTAGGAATCTTAACTATGTAGACATTAGAAAGCTACTCAGGTGTGCAGATAGAAATGACAGAACCCAATGAAAATAAATAAACTATGCATTTTGTACATAACACATGCAAGCAAAAAGCCGGAGAAAACCATTATGTACTTGCCTCCTAACCACATGGCATGCCTTGCTCTAACCATCGTAATTGTCTTCATTTTCTAGCAGCTGAGACCCTGTAGGATCTACACTGTGCTTTTGTTACTCCCCAAAACTTGCTACCCATCAAAATTCTTAAAACATAGTAGGCAATTTAATAAATATTTGCCACATGCTAGTGTTTATAAAGAAATGAGCAGAAATCTAAAAGTAACAGACTGAGTGTTCCACAAGAAATGCACAAAATAGGGGAAGATTATACATTTTTAGAATCAATTTCACTTGTTGGGCACAGACTAATCTGTAACATTTTAAAAGTTATAATTCTAGCCCTGGCTGGGTGACTCAATGGGTTGAAGCATCATGCCATACACCAAAAGGCTGTGGGTTCAATTCCTGGTCGGGGCACGTACCTCAGGTGTGCTTTCCATCCCTGGTAGGAGCAACTATGGGAGGCAACCAATAGGTGTTTCTCTCTCACATTGATGTTTCTCTCTCTGTCTCTGCCTTCCTCTCTCTCTAAAATTAACAAACATCCTCAAGTAAGGGTTTAAAAGTATTACAATTCTAAGACATTATGAAAACAACACTGTGTGGTTGTCTGAAACTTCATGTCTCTTCAAAAATGATGAAGAGCTGATCACAATTCTAGTATTCTTTTTCATTTATATTGGAAGATATTGGGGATCCCTTTTTCATCCACGAGACCAAAATCTCTAAACTCTCTTTTTTGTTTACTCCAGAGACAAATTTTACTTCCCCAGTATATCTTGATATATTTTTGGTTGACAACACTATCAGTCTTCATTTCTACATCTATAAAATGAATATAATCACCATTCTAACAAGTCCCCTTGTTCTCTAACAATGGTATGTGTGCTTCCTCTAGTACCTTGTATTTGTTAGCCTTGATCAATAGTCCTCCCACTTATTTTTTATATTTATAATAACAGTGTTTGTCTCTGAAGGTCTTTACACACTTTCGAATTTTGAATCCTGCAAAAGTACTTATAATTTCCCCTAGTCTGCTTTTAGCTCATTTCCTTCATTTTAAAATAGGTTGTTAAAATTCAAGATGTCTTGTAACAACTCCTCCTGCAATTAAGAGACAGACGGGTGTCTGGACGTTTTAGTAGAGGAAAAAAATAATTCAAGAAACAGCTGCAGCTCAGAAAAGAGCAATTCTGCTCTGTCCGTGGTGCTGAATGTGATTTTTACGGGGATGGCAAAGCATTAATTGCTTGTCCAAGAACTCAAACAGAATTTGATTTCCACAAACCACACAAACCAGTCTGGAATGTATAATAAAAAACTAAATGTATATGAAGATTAAAAGTAGATTCTATGCCATTTTACAGCATTAAGATGTATGTGAGAGTTTCAGCATTTTTTCCCACCATAATTGAACATGTTTTATTTAGGTAATGCAAACAGTTGTAAACTTGATTTCCATCATTTGCGTTAAATGTTTCTTTATGAGGAGTAAATGTTCAAACTTTCCTTCATTGCTTAAGATTCAAAGTTAGTTCCTGAGCTTGTAAGATTCCCTGGTTAAATAAAGTATTAATTCAAAGACACTTCTTTTTTATGGCAAAGGCATTTGTTGAGAACCTAATATATTTAATATGCTATATATTTTAGAGAACATATTTAAGTTACAATAAATGTCAATAGTAATATTTTAAAATCTTATATTTTTGTGGAGAAGCCATATGACTATATGACTATGTGACTATAAGATCCTTAATTCAATATACAACTATTTCGACAATTGATAGCTAAAGGGATATGGATTCTGATTGTGGAACTCCAGGCTCTGACTTGAGACGCTAATGTGGAGTATGAAAGGGCCTACTTTAAAACGTATGTTAGTGCTTTGCCCAATGCTAGATAATCCTACCAGTATCTAGGGACACGAGAAAAGCAGAGTGGAGGGGAAGATTTAAATCCAATTGAATGCATAGAATTTGTCTGCAGAAAGGCAGATATGGAATGTGGATGCTCCAGTGAGATCAAATGGCTTAAGGAATGTTTGATGACTGTTGCTGCATTACCCATGGGGTCTTTCACTTTGAATTATTCTACAATGAAATACTATCTGCTGGCTGCAGAGAGAATGGCAGAAGGAAAAGACATATCTTTGCCTTGTCTAAACTTTGTGGAGAGGCTGCTGCACATAGGTCAGGCTTGTCTTGTCTCATTTATGTTAACAGGCTCTAAATCACTCTTTCAATTCACTGCCTCCCACCATGGAGACCGCAGCACTTTGCTCCTTCATGACACATAGTCACAGAAGGCTCCCATGATATGTCTCTATAGGTTCATTTGCTAGGGTTTAAATAAACTCTCCTTCCCCCAGTTATTCCTCTAACCTTTATCTTCATCACACACACACACACTCCACCAAACTCAAAAAACTCAAAGTAACTTTGTCAGTAACAGTCTTTAACAAAATCAGATTGTGCTAATTAACATCTCCCACTGTTAGTATGTGGGGGGTTGACCTTCGCGAATGATGTAATTAACATCTCTGTGAAGGAGGTACTCTGAGTATGCATTTTCTTTGGACTTTGTAGTCTGACCCTTTCCTTCATCTTCTGAGCTCATTTCCATCCAAATGGTCCTTTGCTGTTATTGAGGATGAGAGCTCCCCCATCACAGAACCATGCATCAGTATTCCAAAGCACCTTTCTCATAAGCCGTGAGATTTGGGCAAATCTGGCAGAGTAGCTCCTAGTTGTATCATCCATACTGTGCAGCAAATCTAGTAACCCTGGCCTCCAGAAACAAATTTGCCGTTAAATATTATGCATTTATATTATTATGCGTGTATATAGAAATGTGCACCAGTACACAGTTCCATACACATTTAGGGGAGCTTTTACCCCCTAAATTGAAAACCATTGGTAACCATTTCTTGCAGTGATTTATGCAAATTAACTACCCAAGTAACTTTCAGAACTGTGGTTAAAACTCAAATTCTTAAGCTGTCTTGGCATCAGTGGAGTCAGACACAGTGGGAGTGAGTTTTGTAAGAAAGTCAGTGGAAAGTACTGTCTACATATTTAGATAGATGTGGTTATAACATTTTTAACTCATTAAATGTAAATAATAAAATCTGTTCTACCTAGATTCCAGGTTGTGCTCTTTGGTTTATGAATGTGAGGGAAACACCATGAAATTCAAAGAACTGTTATAAGCAAAACTATGTTTATTGATTTAACAAATTGTTAAAGTATACACTAAAAACATTTTATCTTAAGAATCACCCTTGTTTGTTTGTTTTCTGTTCTGTTTTCTTTCGTTTTCTTCACGGTTTCAAATTTGAATCTCACAAATAGGCTACTACCTCTCCAAGCTGTTTCTTGAAGCCAGTTGCCACCAGAAGTCATTGGGTAGAAAGGAACACTTCGTAATTGTTCTGAAAGGAGCTTTTGCTACTGAGTTCTTAACAGACAGTTGTGCATCTCTAGGCATGATCGGCACAACTGGTGGCTGCTTTCTGG
Source organism: Sturnira hondurensis (assembly GCF_014824575.4). Lineage (NCBI taxonomy): Eukaryota > Metazoa > Chordata > Mammalia > Chiroptera > Phyllostomidae > Sturnira > Sturnira hondurensis. Next base: position 4,633,882 of record NW_028083079.1, on the reverse strand, counting down.
AGGTCCCCCGAGGATTCAATAAATGGAATAAACGGGCAATGGAGAAGGAAGTGAATTGGAAAAGTGCCTGGCTGACTTCATAAATACTAGAAGGGAAAGAGAGGGCAGAGTTTATCTCCCAAGAATAAATCTGTTTTATGTAGACTAGTGTACACATATATGTATGTATTTGTGCACACCTGTGCTTACACACATACCTACACCCTAATTTGTATTTTGCTTTAAATTTATCAAGATTTCTTATGCTTTATTTTGACAGTAAGTTGACCCACCTGGACTTCAAGTGTAGTTAAGGAAAACCCTGCCTTTTCCAGAGCATAATTTGTCTCTGTGTCTGTTGCTGTAAGAAGCCATATCTCTGGGGTTTGACAGTCACAAAAGAGAGAAGACAGCCTAAGGGCCTCAAGCTGAAATTGCTTTTGCTCAGAACTATTTATCAATGTGCTTACTTCATTTCCTCAATGTTTTACTTCTGTGGCTTACTTTTGTAATGCAAATATCTTCAAGCTACCCCTGAGAAACCTGAATGAATTTGATACCTCCTTTGCTAAATTGGTGCCCTCTGTCCTTCAATTGTTCTATAAGTGGAATGACCAATATTTGTTGAACAACTCTCTGATGCTAAACACTTAGCAGATACCTAGCAGACCTTATGTATATTGTATAACAAACCTATCTGATAAATATTATTATCATTTTCATTTTACAGTTAAAGGAACTGATACCCACAAGATCAGTACTTGATAATAAAACCTAAGTCAGAATATAGGTAAAAACAGATTTGAACCCAGTTTCTGCTGGCTGGAAAATATTCCAGCTTTCTTAGGAATTAAGTTTCAAATGGCCTTTCTTCTTCTCTTATTCCTACTTATTTCATAGGTTTCTATGTTATATTAAAGTGCAAGCAACAATATAAAAATTAACAAACAGCACAAAATTAAAAAGCGTTTGCCCAGCAAAAGAAACAGTCAACAGACTGAAAAGACATCCTACAGCATAAGAAAGAACATTTGCACATCACATATATAATAAGGGATTCATATTCAAATTATATAGAGAACTGATACAAAAGAAAAAAATAATGTGATTAGACAATGGGCACAACCACTTTTCAAAGAAGACATACAAATGATTAACACTCCCAAGAAAAGTGCTGGACATGGCTAATCATCAGGGAAACGCAAATCCAAACCACGATGTCACCCCCCACCTCTTAGAATAGCTATTACCAAAGAACGAAGAGATGAGTGTTGGCAAGGGTGAAGGGAAAAGCAAATCCTTGGGCACTGCTGGTGGCAATGCAAATTGATACAGTCACTGTGCAAAAAGGTATGGTGATTCCTCAAAAAATTAAAAATAAACATACCATTTGACCCTGCAATCCCACTTCTGGGTATATGTCCAAAGGCAACCAGAACAGGATATCAAAGAGATATTTGCACTCCCTGTTCACTGCAGCGATATTCACAATGGCCAAAATACAGGAACAACCTAAGCGTCTGTCAGTAGATAATTAAATAAAGAAGATGTCACACACACGCTCACACACACAGAGGATTAGTATTCAGCTTGAGAAAGAAGGAAATCCTGCCTTTTGTGACAACATGGACAGTCCTTGGGCACATTATGCTAAGTGAAATAAGTCCAGCAGATAAAGACAAATATTATATGATATTACATAGAGAGAGAATCTTCAAAGCAAAACTCATACACAGAGATTAAAATGGTGGTGACCAGGAACCGGGGTGCATAAAATGAAAAGATGTTGATCAAAGGGAACAAACTTTCAACTTAAAATGAGTAAGTTCTGGGGATCTAATGTGCAGCATGGTGGTGATAGTTAACATTACTGTATCGTATACTTGAAAGTTGCTGAGACAGTGAATCTTAAATATTATCACTGCAAAAAAGAAATGATAATTTGTCACAGAATGAAGGTGTGATCTAAGGCTACAGTGCCAATTACTTTGCAATACATAACTATATTAAGTTGATAATTCATAAGCCTCAAAATTGTACAATGTTATATGTAAATTATATACCAATAAAGCTGAAAAAGTTTCAGAATTTGAGTCTAATGTGGTCACATGTCCTTAACAGTAAAGAATGTTTCATGACTCTGGTAAGAGAGAGACATGGCTATGAATAAATAGAGAGGTGCAACCTTGCTATCTAAGAAGACAGAAGAAGGGAGTCATGGACCAAGGAATGTGGGTAGCCTCAACAGGAATGCTCCCCTAGGGTCTCCAGAGAGAACTGCAGCCTTGCCAACACATTGATCTTAACCCAGTGGGATTCTGTGTTGGTCCTCTGATCTACAGAACTATAAAATAATACGATTGTGTTGTTTTAAGCCAACAAGTTTGAGGTCATTTTTATGACAGTTATGCATATCCAATAAATATCACTACTTAGATATTTGGATTAGTCAGGGCCTATACCTGATTCTCCCAGCCAGAACTTCCTTTGATGTCTCTATCTTTACCATCTAATGGGCATCACCTAGAGGACTTATTTCTAAACCAGTCATATCTGGAGAATGGTCCCGCAGCTCTGCAGTCTAGTGAGGTTGTGGTTCCTGTCTTCAGTTCAAATGCTGCGCTCTCTACATCACAGACAGCCCATCTATTCATTCTCCTAGAAGAGCCCAATTTGTAGGGCCGTACTTCTCTATCCTTTTAACAAATACGTTTTTTACACCTACTCTGTGCCATTTCTGTGTTGCTTACTGGAACCCTGGGGTAAACAACAGTGATAAACGCTGAACTCTCATAGAGTTAATACTCCAGATCAAAAAGTTAGCAAACCATGGTGTCCCTTGGGTCAACTCCAGCCTACTACCTGTTTCAATAAATGAAGTCTTATTGAAATCCAGACATGCCCATTCATTTGCATACTTTTAACGCTGCTTTCATGTTGTAGTAGTAGTAAAGTGAAGTAATAACAGGGGAAATCGCATAGCCCACAAAGTCTATAACATGTATTATCTGCTTGGCTCTTTCCAAAAAAAAAAAAGGTTTTCTGTCCCTGGTCTGGAGGAAAAACAGGCAATAGCAAGGACATGTACAAATATGATGGGTATTATGAAGAAGAGATCTAGGGTATTCTGAAAGAGTCTCAAAGTGAACAGATAATGTTTAACTAATTTGGTATAATCAAAGACTAAATGATGCATGAAAAAATAACCAAACACAGAAAGTGTGTGAAGTTAGGAAAAGTGTCCCAGATATAAAGAAGATCATGTGAAAATATGCAAAACAATGAGGAAAAAACATGACACATTTGCTGTTAAGCTGGGGAGAGGAGAAAAATGAAATAGTGGCCTAAAGTGGTGCCAACCCATGAAACACAGTAGAGGCCACATTAAAGGTATCAGGTTCCAACAAAAGGCAACGGGAAGTCAGTGGCTGGTTTAAGCTGGATGTCCCTGCCCAGTAAGTAATTATCTCTTCAACTTGAAATCCTGTCATGATCCCTAACTACTTGGCTCCGGTTCTTATATCAGCTGAGATCCTGCAAATTTCCATTCCAGAGACCTTCATGTTGCTTCCTTGAAGACAAAAGGCTAGATAGGTTCTTGCTGACTTTCTAACTAAATCTCACATCCCCTCTGTTTTTTACCCACAGACTTCCTGGATTGTACCTGGCTATTCCCTGAGTCACAGGTCACTGGACTGCGATAGCATTTCTCACTTTCATGAGTTTCTGCCCTCCTTTGTTGGAGTCTAGTTACCCATCATGTAATAAAAACAGACAAACTGACACAAAAAGACAGAATGACAAGAGTCATCTTAGCTTGATGTCCTGCCTTTCTAATTTCACAACTGTGTGATTTTCGATAAAATGTGGCATCAAATGGTTCCTAAGCTTCTTTGTTTCTGAAATGGTCATAGAATCTTATTATGATTAATTCTTCTTATATAATTAATATATATAATTATACATTGACACATGATAGAAGAATGCATATATAGTTATATAATTCATTCATAATAATTAATTCTTATAGGGATTAGGCAAAAAATGTGGTAGATTGAAAACATCTACAGACCCTATTAAAGGCATTGTTGTACCTACACCTCACCCTCTCTGACTTTGGACTTCAACCTCTGGGGAGTTTTTGGAGGGGGAATTTAATAAATGTGACATAAGCAGAGGCTCCAATGTGTGCTCATGGGTTTTAGCTGACTCTCTTACCACTCAGCCTCCCTGTGGGAATGAGCCTGGGATAGTCTTCTGAAGAATGAGGCAAATTGAACAGAGTCGTGTCAGCCCAGACACAAGACTCCCAGCCAAGACTCTAGACATGTAAGAAAGTTCTCCTAAGATCTGAGGACTTGCCTAGGCAACCCACTGCTGACCACAGACACTGAGTGAGCTCCCAAGTCTAGGACAGGACAGCAGAACTGACCAACTGACTTCAGACTCATGAACAGAAATTCATGTTTATTTTGTGCACTTCTGAGGTTTTGCGGTTGATTGCTTCACAACAGCTTATTTAGCAGCAGCTACTGATGCATCTACATATTGCAAGGTGGATAACAATGTGCCACGCACATACTCGGCACTCAATAACCGGTAGCCCCTCGCCCACTGCCGCTTGTGTGATGTAAATCCCCAAGTGTCGATTTAGAGTATGTCGTCCTTATTAAGTGGGTTGGAGTAGTATTTCAATTTTGCTCAGTTTTAAGACACCATGCTTGCGCGCGTGCACACACACACACAAAACGTGGATCCCACCATCTCAAATGAGTACCTGGCTATTGCAATCTACGGGGTTCCTACCACAGTCCCCTCCACATTCCCCTTGTTTTTCCCTTTAGGTGCCCACCATAGCTCCCACATACTGCTTTGCCCAGCAACTGAGCAAACTACATCATGTCAGGGTCAGCACAGCCTGACTTCTGAAGTAGATCTGGAGACAGTTTCCAAGAGACAAGCTATTAAGAAACAAGGCCTTTGTCTGGGCAGCAGGGCTAAGTGCTGTTTATTTCCAGAAGCTTTCCTGGAACACAGGGTGGGAGTGCAGCTGCACATCGTTCTCGGAGCGGCTGAGACAGGACGGGGACCTCACTCAGGGAGAATGGCCAAGCTCGCTCAGGGCTGGGGACGGGTGCAATTTTCTGCCCCCGACAAATTTCAATGTTCCTGTTTGTGTGAATGACAGCCTCCATTTCTCCTTCACACACTCATCTAAGCTTTAAGCATTTTTTTTTTATTTTTCCATGTAAATATCTTCCTTGTTCCACTTTTCTACCCTCACACTGTTCCTTCTGACAGAGGTAAGTCCAGCCAAGGGGCTCATACCACAGGCTTCCAGGCCTGACGGGAGGAAGGAAGGGAGGAAGGGAGGAAGGGAGAGAGGGAGGGAGAAAACCCTGCTTTGGGTAGCATCTTGTTTTGAACATTTAATTTCTGTGTGCCCTTGGGTAATTCTCTTCCTCAAGACTCACATTCATTGTAATAATAGCACATTTAAAAATGGTAGCTACTTTATAGGTGGGGTATTTTTGAAAAAAATAAGTTAATTCACCAGTAAGTATGTATCTCACTGTTTGACCAAGAGCAAACACTAAGGAAATACTTGTTCTTATTCTACCACCCTTCTCCTCCTCACCATTTTCACACTAGTATTCTTATCCCGACTGAGTCCAAGCATCTGTCTGACTAAACTTCTCCCACTTTTCTGCTCATCTCTCTGAATCTACCCCCTAGGACTCCCCATGGAAATCACCCCAGGAGCCTCTCCACCGGTTTTACCAGCATTTCTCTCTTGTCTTTAATCCTTGCTGCTGGATCACCACTGCTCTTCAAATAACTCTTTCTTCGTAACATGGTGTATTGATTTCCTGGGGCTGCCACGGCGAAGTACACAAACTGAGTGTCTTGAACAACATAAATTTATTTTCTCGCAGTTCTGGAGGCTAGAAGTCTGGAACCCAGACACTTGCAGAGTGGCCATGCTGCCTCTGAAACCTGTGGGGATACTCCCTTGCCTCTTCCTAGCTTCTGGTGATTCCTCGGTGATCTTGCGTGATCCTTAGCTTGAGGATAGATCTGGCCAATCCCTTGTCATCAGGCGCTCTTCTTAAAGTGTCTCTGTCTTCACGCAGTTGGCCTTATGAGGGTATCAGACATATGGACCAGGAACCCATCCTAATCGGGTAGGATTTAATCTTGACTAGTTACAACTGCAAGAATCCTACTTCCACGTAAGGTCACATTCAACAGCACTGGAGGTTAGACATTCACACACCAACCCATAAAGCACGGCTCTTCAGATTCTGCCTGCATTTACGCCATAGTCCCCACCTCTCACCACCCTCCATCTATCCCCTCCAGCCATAAAATGCTTGTCTAAACTAGCTGATTATACAAAGTGCTCTCTGCTGTCTCTCTGCTGCCTTTGCCAGGTTGCAAGCTCTGGCTAGAACAATCCTGAAGACTTCCCCTTGTTTTGTCCTAGCTAAGCTTTACTTACTCTTAAAATCTCAACTTGGTCATTACCTATTATAACAAGCCTCAATTGAAGCTCAGTTTACAACCATTAGAACAGAAAAAAAAAAGGAAGGGAGGAAGAAAAGGAGGAAATGAAATAGCAAGTACTAGTGCGGACGTTGGTGAGAAGAAATTGGAACATTATGTACTTCTGGGAGAAATCTAAAATGATGCAGCTATTATGGAAGATAATATGGCAGTTTTTCCAAAAAAAAATAAACGTAGAATTACCTTATTATCCAGTGATTCTATTTTGTGTATGTACCAAAAATAACTGATGGCAGGGACTGAAACAAACATTTTTATGACAATGTACATGGTAGCATTATTCATAACAGCCAAAAAGTGGCAATGATACATGTTTTCATCAATGGACAAACAGATAAGCAAAATGTGATATAGATAGTATTCAGACCTGAAAAGGAATTAAATTTTGATACATTCAAGTTTCATGGATGAAACTTGAAACATTATGTTAAATAAGATAGACACAAAAGGACAGACATTGTATGATTCCACTTACAAGGTGCTTGGTATAGTGAAATTCCTAAAGAAAATAGAATTGGTGTTGCCAAGGACTAGAGTGGGGAGGATGAGGAGTTACTGGGTAGTAGGTGTGAAGTTTCAGTTTGTAACGATCAAAATGTTCTTTAAATGGATGGTGGTGATGGTTGAGAAGGCAATGCACTCAGTGCCACTCAATTATACATACAAAATGGTTAAAGTGGTAGGTTGTATGTCCCATACACATTTCATTACACACACATAAAAAATAAAAACTACCTTTAACTTTATCTCTCAAACAAAACAAAACAGAAACAAAGGAATGAGTTCTACCCACACATCCAGAGGTATCTGCGTAATTCAATTTTTAATATGCAATCAATGTATGGGTAATACATCCATAGACTCGTCACTGCCCTAGCACAACACAGATATTAACTCCCATAGTCTTCACAACATTATTATTTTTATGGATGAATACACTGAAACACAGAGAGGCGAAGCCATTTTCCTAAAGTAACAGTGTGTCTGCGGCCGAGCAGGATTGGAGAGAAGCCGACCGGCTCTAGGGTGCACACTCCACTCTCCCAGCTCACACCATGCCCATCACTCCCCGACTCCACACACTCTGGGGATCCGGGTTATGGGCATAGTACAGTCAATGCCACTTTATTTTTCATGAGGGCTCTCACATCAACCCCATCCTGTTTTTCCCCAATAACATTATTTATTCCTACAATATCATTTCATGCTACTTACTGAAGGGAAAGTTCTCTCCTTCTATGATTTTGTCCACATTATTTGTCCTGGTTATCTATTTCTCTGTAATCAACTACTGTCTCCTGTTCTGTACTACAAAGCAGCCACTTGGCTTTTCCCAAGACGTGTGGGTCAGAAACTTGGAAGAGCTTGGTCTGGCAGCTTGTCTCTGATCCGCAAAATATCCACTGGGACAGCTGAAGCTGGAAGGTGCACTTCCAAGAAAATGGTTTCTTGACACACGTGTCTGGCACCTGAGTGCTACTTGGCATTTCTCCCCGCACACTTTCTCCCTCTGTGTCTCTCTTCACATGGCGTCTCGGAATTCTGATAATGACTCCATTGGCTTCAGCTAATCACAGCAGGGTTGCCTCCGGGTACATGATGACTGTATTCAAAGAGGCAGACAGCAGACAGTTCCCCAATAGTTTAAGTCTCTGCTTTGAACTGGCACAGCCTCATTTCTGCCGTATTCTATTTGTTAAATCAATTATCCATACTCAGGTGGGTGAAGAGCTAAGCTCTACCTTTCTCTGGAATTATGGCAAGGTTACACTGCAGAAGAGTGAGCCCATTGGGACATATCAGTGTGACTACCTTTGTATAATAAACAGTCTTACTACCTTTGTCTGGTTGGAACCAGGTAGATTGATCAACACAGATAGATTTGTCCTATGTTAGGCATTAGACAATACCATTAGACAAGACTCAACTTAAACTGAAGATTTAAAATAGTATGTATTGATTCAGTTACCAACACACAGATCAGGCAGGGGCAAATTTTGCTGACTTCAAGTATTACTAAGTCCAGAAAAACAGGTATTTTGGACCTCTCTTTCCTTCTCTTACTTAATTTTTTCTCTGTGTGTTGGGTTCAATAGTTTTCCAGACCTGGCAAGAAGCATAAGACTACTAGAAACTTATTACTAAAGTTGAAGGAGAGATACTAGAGATAAAGATATCAAGGCCGTGGCCAAATGTAAACCTATGCTAAGTATTATGGAGTGTGAGGCTCAATGAGCCCCTCATACAGCTATAATTGTAATCATGACAAGCTTTTCATAAATGAAAGGCTTGAAAATGTATTTGTTTCTCACTTGCATTAGAAACACTTAACTATTGAGAGTATTTGCAGGTGCCAAAATAAGAAAAAAAAAGAAAAGAAGAAACACTTGCTATTTATAAGATCCCCAGGGTGACTCTTCATATGTCACAAGTGGCAGTCACAACATGAATCCTAATGTCTTGATTAATATTTTACGAACTTAGATTTTTATATCTCCAGCATTCTTGACATTCAGCCTAGCCTTATTGCATAGTCAAATGTCTCTATTTTATTTACTCTATAGAATGAAATACATACATGAAATAGATAGATATAGATATAGATATAGATATAGATATAGATATAGATATAGAATCTCCAGATTAGACATTTTCTCAAGTGGACTTTCTAATTCAGTTGTCTAAATCATTGTTTCTACTGTTCAAATTCAGTAGGTAATTGCCTCAGTACTAGCTGGACTTTGACAGCCAGACCCCTTTCCTTCTTTCCACTACTTCTTTCTGGTCAGTCATGTTGTCAGTTTCTGTTTAGTTTACTTTTTCTCTAATAATTTCCTTTCTTTTACCTAAATTCTTACATTCACGGTCTATTGACTGTAAATGAAATAACCTTTTGCTATAAAAGACTAAAAATTCACCTCTGTATACAAAATCAAATAAAAAATTGTTTTATTTCCTCACTCCTCAAGCCCCTAAACAGCCTCTGATCACAGTTTGGCATGCATTCTTTTAAACTTTAAATCCGAGTTTTAAAGTTCAATGTTTATCTTTGTGATATATTATAGAAAATGCACATATAACCATGTTGTTTTCCAATATTATAGCATCCCATGGAATAATTCTCAAGTCATTTATTAAATTGATAATAGCATTTTAGGTACATTGTCTTTTTGGGTGCTTTTCTCACTTCAGAGAATGTTGTATTGAATATCCTTATCTAAAGATCTATCAAATATTTGTTTCATATAAATGCATAGAATTAATTTAAATATATGTATATTTAGTGCTAATTTTTATGGTTCTATTTTCCTATAGGAATTAAATTCAGAAAAAAGTGCATGAGTATGCTTATCTGCTTGTCTGACCATACTCTTCACTAAACCTGGCCTTATGAATATTATGATAAATGTCTCTCCTCTCCTTTTCTTTTCTCCCTTCCCTCCCCTCCCCTGCCTTTCCATTGCTCCCCACTACCTTCTCTCACTCTCTCTCATTCTTTCTTATTACCATGGCTAAACATATTTTTATGTCGTTGTGGTTATTCATAGCGTACTCTTGATGAATACATAATACCTTTATGTTTTCTCATCGTGATGCATTCTAACTTGCAAACATCACATAATTAAAAGTATATTCAAAGATATTGGGACCAAATTTTTTGAAGGCACCATGTAATGAAAAAAATCAAGTTCAGTGTCCTGGGTCTCACATTTGAGGAAATGAGTCCTACTCACCTTTCCAAACTTGCTTTCTGCTTTTTCTCACTATTTCAGTTTTAAGTTTTCTCCCCATGTTGATCATATACCGTGCTCATTTGTGCCATTTGATATTTATTTATTTATCCTTCAAATGCTCATTGCCCCCATAAAGCTTTTCTCACTGTCCTCAGCTCAATCTGAGTTCCCCTATCACTGCATAGCACTTAGAGGTGACACCATTCCATTTAGAATTTTATTTTGTAGCACTTGGATTTATCCTCTTGTTGTCTCCAAAAGCAAATAATTCCTTCTGGACTAGGATGACATTTAGTTCATTTGCATATTATTTCAATTCATGCAATGGCATTTAGAACACATTAAGCACTCAATAAATATTGTTAAATGGTCCACCCATTACTAATCCTCTGCCTTCATCTACTTCCTCAGAGAACAACTCATTCTTGTCACTTCAGTTTTGAGCTCTCATGGTGGCCAGCATTTTCAGATGCCAGCCTGCTTCTCCCTCTCCATTTTCTTGGCTAATGGACTGCATGCTTTCAGAGCACAACAGTGATCATGTGACACAAGTCTGACCAAAACCAGTGGATACATTAATGACCAAATATTCTGCCTTTCCAATCACCATAATTGTTGTGGGAATGGGTAGATAAACCCAACGTAATTTGGCTTCCATGGAACTATGGCCTCTTTCCTTGGTTGTCATGGCACCAGGAGAAGGAAAATCAAGCTGGCAGTTGCATTCTCCGAGGCTCCATAGACAGAACCTGGATACAAATGTAGAAGAGTCATTACCTAGAGAAAGAAAAGGTGTGAGCATGAGCATACCGGACAGATCGTTTGAGACCTGTGCCAGGGCATGCCTGCTCTCCATTACTGCCTCATGCGTGTGTTGGTGAGAGTTAGAGGGACCGGCTTAACAAGCTCGAATTCCTTGAACGTTGGAACTTTTCCTAATGCTAAACGTCATTTCTTCATACTGCCTGACCTGCAGCCATTCTGAAATGTTCCCTTTGACTTTTTCTTTTTAATTTACCAATTTCTAAAACTAGGTTAAGATCTCCCCCACACCCATGAAATCTCCCTCAAGGTTGCCCATTCCCTGTTTCTGTGAATTCTTGGGGTGGGGTGCATGGGAGTGGGGTAGGGATCTGTGAAGCATTGTGTGCTTGATTAGAAAAGACATTAGGATAGAAGGCAGAATAAGTGAACAAGAAAAATTTAAGAAATATGTAGACAGAGACAAATGGTTAAAATTATAGCACATTAGTATTACTCTATTATCTATGCATTTACTAATGGTGAACATTATATAGTAACAAAATCAAGGCGTGTAAGATGTTTTAGCAAAGCAGGGCTAGTGTTGCATGTATACCATAATTACAAGGTAAAATAACAAGTATTAACCTAAAACTGGCAAAATAGAAAAATAATTTCTCAGTTTTAGTGTGGTGGGATTAGGGGTGAGATTTTTTAAAAAATAAATATTTACACTACTTTTACAGTTTAAATACGTTAAAAGTTTTTCTTTTATTTTCTCTGTTTTCTATAGTGTGTGTACACATGCATTTGTGATGTGGCAGGTGAGGGTAGGTAGGAAGCAAACCTGGGGAGTCCGTATCGCAGCTTCACTACTTATTAAGGCATCTTTTTTTAGTCTCCGTTTCACCATCTGTAAGATGGTGGTGAATGAAATCAATCCAGGGTTCCAAAGGCAAAAGCATACTTTTCTTAATATAAATAAACTATGTGCACCAAGTGTTTGCTTACTAAGCTTTTAGGGCTATTATTTCCTTTCTCAAACAATACATCTGCTTTCATGCTCATGATACACACGAACCACTCGTCCTATCCTCTCCCTTTTCATAGAGAAACACGTCTCTGCCTCAAGGATGTCAGCAAGGCAGATGCATGAAATGCTAATTCCTTAGACAGGGCTTCGGTGTTGGGACAGTACAGAATAGTTGAGACTATGGTGAGCTGGGGCCTATGTCTTTGATTGGAGAAGAAAGCAACCCCTCGTCTCCAGCTGATCTTCATCAAGCCAGAATGTTTGTTGGCTCAGAGGGGTTCTATCTTTCCATTGCTTAGGAGAAAATTATTCAATGTGGACTTAAAAAAGTTTCTAGATGTTATATATTAACTCAAATTCCAATACAAAACAACCTTTTTAAGTCTTAGAAAATACATCTTCGGGATAAACCCAGCCCTTGGACCATGAATTTGCAATCTCTCAGTTAGATGAGTTGTAAAGTCTCTTTCATTCCTGTGATTGATTAGAAATTAACTGGTCTTATTTCCTCAAGGTCTGTCAGAAGGGCAGGCACCTTGGACCCAGTTTGTTTTTATTCTCAGCATCCATTCACGCTTCTTTCGTAGAAACCCTGATTTTACTGGGAAACGGAAACCTACCCTCCACTCTGAATCTACATACGTTCCATTGAAATTCTGTCACTCTCTTGCTCTAAAGGTGCCTTAAGGAAGTCAACTGGAGCACGATCAACCTGGAATGCAAGGGCAAGGTTGCTTCAGGCATAGATACTTGCCCAAGCCAAGCCAATCAGAGGCAAAGAGAATAAATTCTAGGACTTTTAATCAAAACTATCAGGAAAGTAGACCCACCCTTTTCTGCACTAGACAGGAACTAAGAAAGCAGTAGCTCCAAAGGTACTGGAAGCAGAGCTGGAACCATGGTGCAACAAAAAAATTAAGAGAATGGAACCAAACGTACAGAAAGCAGAGGCAACACAATGAGGAGGCAAATAATTGATCTTTATTGTATATTTAGTGCCCCTATATCCAGCATTTGACTTTGATAACCCTGGATTCTTTTTCTCATGCGACCCGTTAAATCTTTTACCAATTTATTTACTAATTTGTTTTATTCTTTAAATTTTGTTAAATCTGTTGTGGTGACATTGGTTAATAAGATTATACAGGTTTCAGGTGTATGATTCTGTAATACACTATCTGTATGTAACGCATTGTGTGTTCACCACCCAAAGCCAAATTTCCATATATTTGACTACCCACCCCCTTTTTTACCTTCTTCTAACTTCCCCACTTCTCTTTCCCTCTGGCAACCACCTTACTGTTGTTGGTGTCTGAGTTTGTTTTTTTTTTCAATTAAATTTGTTAGTGTGACATTGGTTAATAAAATTATATAGGTTTCTTTTTAACCTAAGCTAATTTGCATCTGGGTTTCTGTTAATAGCAATCAAAAGCCCAGCTGCTACGTAGGGAAACTGAGATGGGATGGGCCAACCACCTTAGGCTAGAATTTTCTTATTCCCTAACAGTTTTTAAAAAAGCCATAACAATAGCACCATGTCTCCACCCTCTAAGATACTGCTGGATGTCTTCACTGAAGCAGGGCGAGGCATAATGTCACCATGTCCAGAATCATTCCCAGATGTTACTCTTTTGAGTAAACATTGTTGGCACCTTCTCTTTGTACAGTGGAAAAAGGAATGNACTGTTGTTGGTGTCTGAGTTTGTTTTTTTTTTTTCAATTAAGTTTGTTAGTGTGACATTGGTTAATAAAATTATATAGGTTTCTTTTTAACCTAAGCTAATTTGCATCTGGGTTTCTGTTAATAGCAATTAAAAGCCCAGCTGCTACGTAGGGAAACTGAGATGGGATGGGCCAACCACCTTAGGCTAGAATTTTCTTATTCCCTAACAGTTTTTAAAAAAGCCATAACAATAGCACCATGTCTCCACCCTCTAAGATACTGCTGGATGTCTTCACTGAAGCAGGGCGAGGCATAATGTCACCATGTCCAGAATCATTCCCAGATGTTACTCTTTTGAGTAAACATTGTTGGCACCTTCTCTTTGTACAGTGGAAAAAGGAATGTTATTTTTCTTTCATCCCTGTTGCCATACTCCCCTGTGGAACCATTTCAATTTAGTGAAGTAGAGAGGGACCCAGCGGTTTGCGTCTTCTGTTATGAATGTGGTGCTTGAAATGCCAGCGTCAATGACATGAGACGCAGGGCTTCATTACTCCTCAGCTCACCCAGACTCAGGCTTCCCAGGACCCAGGGATAGTCTGTTACCAGGAAGACAACATTTGAATTTCAATATATCGAGGATCTCAGGCTGTACTTTCTTTTCTGCACGCTGCAAATGGCGTTTAGAAATCTTTTAAACGTCCTAGCCACTCAGGTCTCTACTTCCTACCACTGGCTAACATTAAATTGGTTGTATTTATTTCCAAGTTGTAATAAACGAAGGAACAGGTGGTCTGGGGCAGAGCACCAGTCTGCAATCACAAAACATCCAATAAATTAGAACTTTTCACCACTATTCATGCCTTCGACGGGTAAAATGGAGATCATGGGTAGGAGAGCGTTTGGCTCCTGCAGGCCAGTTTGGGGTCTCTGCTCTACGCTCTCCTCAACAACTGAATGTGGTGAAGCTGCCGAAACTTCCCTAGCCTTAGTATCTTCATAAACTGAGAAGGATAATGGTGCCTACCTTCACAAAATTGTCATCTACATTTTTCATTAAATTGGAAGCTATTATTTAGCATGGAATTGGTACTAGGAATGGAAAAACTTATTCATTCAAGGAGTACTGAAGATAGACCTTAATGGTTTAAAATAAGTGGTATCTTTAGTGAGAACAGCTGGATTCAAATTCTTGTCCGAGTCCTTAATGACTATGTGACCAAAGGCTTAATTTCTTGTGCCTCTTCTTTTTCTATAAAAATATCTCCCTTTTCTAAGAACCTTGTAGGGCAGTAGTGGGGACTTATGAGATTAAAGCCATTACATTTTCAGGACTCTGGCAGTCACAGGGCAAGCACCTAACAAGTGTCATTCCTGTTATTCATATTGTTGCTGCCTAGTAGTCTGATGCACTTTGCAATGTCTGACATCGTGATCAAGAAAAGATAGTAAACATGACTGATCTGAGTTGAGGCTCTGCTTTGGTGTTGACCCACCCGGTTTTTGCTTTTCACTCTCTAGCTCTGGGTCTTTGGGCAAATCATTTCATCTCAATCTGTCTTTCTCACATTTAAAATTGTAACGTTAATAGTGCACAGTTAATGCAATTGTGTAGAGACCTCATTTCTTTCATATGATTTGTTCTCCTTTTTCTCCTCTTGATTCAAACTGGCCACACTCGGCACCCTGACTCCCCTGCCTCCTTCTCCCTTGCAAGTCCACTCCCTTCATTGTTAGGCCCTCAGGACAATGAGGTTCTGATCAGCATCAGATAATCTTAAGAAGAAAGCCTTACGTCTATGGTCCATAGAAGCAGAATTTGGTCAAACTAGAGATAACATCTAGGTCTTGTGTCTTAGCTCCAGGCTCAGAAAGCTGCAAAACCAGATGATACCACAGCTGTCATGAGGACCAGATGCACTGATCAACTACCCCCTACCCTAGCACCAACCAATCGGTACGGGCCACAACCCTAATTCCCTTAGTTGCCATGATTAATGAATGTTCCCCTCTATAACCCTTCTCCTGGGGGCCATTGGGGAGCAAGATCTTTGGCTTTAGCTAATCCATCTCTGGGCATGGGCCCCTTCCTAAAATTAACCCTCACTTTCTTTGCTGCAAACATCTGTTCATGTGTTATTGGACTTTGCTATGTGTAGGCAAACAGACCCCTTCATCTGCTGACATTTGTAGGGGAGCTATAAGGGCTATAAAAGGCTTATTGGTATGCCATGTAAATCACTTAGAACACCTAATATGCACTACACAATACTCAATTATTCTTACTATTATTACCTTTATTAACAACAATGACTTTTTCAAGGTCACGCAGGAAACCAGAGGCGTACATGGGGAATTTGTTCATATCATTACCTAAGAAGCTGTTGATCAGCGAGGCTTCAAGTTTATGACTGACTCCAAAATCCATGTAGTTGCTAATGTGCCATATTGTCTCTGTTTTTAAGAAAATTGTTTGTTCACCACACATAGCAGAGCAAAGCCAAGGGCAATGTTAGATTTATTTCACTGTTGTTTCAAACAAATCAGTACAGGGTGTCATATCACTTTTGAAATGCATATATTTTTAAAAAGAAACAAAAATAATGATAATAACTACCAACTGCTTGCAAAGTAGATGGTGCTCACCCCCCTGCTCCCCATTTGCAAACATATTTGGATTGCATCTGGAACAAAACCATTAGTGGCAGGAAGACAGATGTTCAAAGTTTGGGTATGCATGTAGACATTGAATATTGATGTTGATGTTATTTACTCATTTGATTACTTTACTCTTTTCCAAAAAGATGAATTTTGAACTTTTTCAAGATTTATTTCTTCTTTCTTTGGTTCCCAAGGTGACAAATCAAATTCACCCCAGGAACTTGCAAAGTATATCATGGTGGGAGAAATCCATCAGATGTGGAATAATATTAATAACTGGTATGGTGTAGTTGTCAATCAACATAGAGTCTTTGCTCAGAAATAATTTAAAGATCTTCTTCAAACAAAAGCAGTATATATGTGGCAATGGAAGAATAATGTGCACTGCTATTAATAGATTGACTAATATAGCAAACTTTACCCTAGATTTTAATTTTAAATATATCTCATTAAAGTAAAATAAAACTTTCATTGGGTTCATTTTGAAGACATACTCTTCAGGTAGAAAATACATTCAACTTGATAGTCTATAATTAAAGAAAGCATATAATGTGCCATGGATTACACAAATAGGAAATTTGATGTGGGTGGGAATAGAATAATATGTGGCAATGTCCTTGAGCTATAACTAGTTATACTGCTATAATAATCCATATTTATTTAATGGAATACATTGAAATTTGTTTTACCCTGAGATCATGAAGTACTGAAAGTAAAAAGAAAAAGTTTTCTTCTCAACAGAAACATAACAGTTATGTCGCTTAGCAGAGCCCATTTTCAGATTACCATATAAATTTCTTGTGGACACTAATCAATGAACGTGCTCCTCATGCCTGCTCTGCTTCCATAGGGAAGAGCTAAATTCCAACCCGTATAATAAATGCTTTAAAATTCAGGAGGAAAGACTATGGGTAATGTGCAGTAGGATAGATGGTATAGACTAAATGCATGTGTGACCCCTCCCCAAATTCATAAGTCAAAATCTTAACATCCAAGGTGGTAATACTAGGAGGTGGGGTTTGGGGAACATCAAGAGGACATGAGGGTAGAGACTTCACGAATGGAATTAGTGCCTTTGTAAAAGAGAGCTCTCTTGCTCTTGCCATCCTGTGAGGGTACAGCTGAAAGACATCACTCTGGAATCCAGGAAAGGGGTTCTCATAAGACATTGAACCTGACAGCAATTGATCTTGGACTTCTTAAACTCTAAAACGATGGTAAATAAATATTTTTATTTAAGCCACAAAGCCTATGGTATTCTGTTGCATGGTATGTGCTATGTTGTAGCAGCCCAAAAAGACTAAAATAGAAGTGAAACCAAAGTAATTTTTTTTCCATTATGCAAAGCATGTTTACCTTTGTATACTTTCTGGTGTTGCCACTCAATTTGTGTTATATTTTTCACTTATTCTGCATGCTTAATGTATGCCAGTCTTAAAGTCCCATCCCAAACTTCACTTTACCCATAAGGCTTTCTCTAAATCTTCCATTTAATTTAGAACTTCCTCCGTCTTTTTTCTCAAAGCACTTTGTCCATGCATATATTTTTAAGATTTAGAACCGAATATGATTTTTTTCTTGTCATTGACTTCCAGTTTCATACCATTTATGGTCAGAGAAGATGCTTGATATGAATTTAGTCTTCTTAAATTTATTGAGACTTGTTTTGTGTGTTAACATGTGGTCTATCCTAAGAAAATGTTCCAGCAAAACTTGAAACCAATGTGTATTCTGCTACTTTGGGATGAAAAGCTCTGAAAACATGAGTAAATCCATCTGATCTAGAGTGTCCGTGTAAGCCACTGTTTTCTTGTTGATTTTCTGTCTGGAACATCTATCCACCATGTCAGCAGAATATTTAAATCCCTTACAGTAACTATATCACTGTTGATCTCTTCCTTTATGTCCATCAAGATTTGCTTTATATATTTAGGTGCTCCTATGTTGGGTCAATAAATGCAATAAATGTTTATAAGGGGTACATCCTCTTGAAGGATTGCTCCCTTTTTAATTATGTAGTGTTCTTTGTCTCTTATTATAGCCTTTGTTTTAAAGTATATTTTGTCAGATATAAGTATTGCTACCCCAGCTTTTTAAAATTTCTATTTTCATGAAAGAACTTTCTATATCCCTTTAACTTTCCTCTGTGTGAATCTTTTGCCCTGAGGCGGGTCTCTGGTAGACAGTGTATACATGGGTCTTGTTTTCTTATCCATTCAGCTACACTATAAATATCAGCTATGCATTTATTGCCACTTTATTCTTTTAACTATGTCCCTTTGTTCTTTTTCTTCTTTTTCTTAAAGAAGACCCTTTAACATTTCTTGTAATACTTGTTTGGTGGCAACAAACTCATTTAGCTTTGTCTTGTTTGGGAAGCTCTCTATTTCCCCTTCAATTTTAAATGATAGCCTTTTGGGTACAGTAGTCTTTGTTGCAGGTTCTTGCTGTTTATCACTTGATCAGCAAGAATATTTCTTGATGATCTCTCCTGGCATGAAATGTTTCTGTTGAGAAATCAGCTGACAATCTTATGGGAGCTCCCTTGTAAGTAACTAACTGTGTTTCTCTTGTGCCCATCAGTAAAACAAGTGGATTAAAAAATCTGTGGTACATTTACACAATGGAATACTACTTGGCTGTAAAAAAGTAGGAAATCTTATGTTTTCAATAGCATGGATGGACCTGGAGAGTATTATGCTAAGTGAAATAAGCCAATCAGAGAAAGACAAAAACCATATGATTTCACTTATATGTGACATTTAATGAACAAAATAAACTAACAAGCAAAACAGAAATAGACTCATAGATACAGAGAACAGACTGACAGCTCTCAGAGGAGAGGGAGGCTGGATGAAAAAGTTGAAGGGATTAAGCACAAAAAACCCATCATAGACACAGACACCATTATGGTGATTACCACAGGGAAAGAAGGGTGGGGGGAGGTAAATAGAGTAAGAGGGGGTGGTAAATGGTGAGGAAAAAATATTTAACTTGAGGTAGTGAACACACATCATAATATGGAGATGATGTATTATAGACTCATATACCTGAAACCCACATAATTTTATTAACATGTTACCCCAATAAATTGAATTTAAAAAAAATGAATATGATTTTTTTCTTACATGCTTATCTCCAAAATTAATGAGTAACTTCCTCAAGAAAAGAGACTATGATTTATTCCTCTTGCTCAACATGGCACATATTGCATGGTGAATATTCAACAAACACTCATCAAGAGAAATAGTATATCTAATTTTTAATTTATATTAAGCATTTTGAATCATCTAGTCCAGTGCCTAACACATTACAGGAGCAAAATGAATGTTAGGTAAATATTGATGATTGAACGTTGACTAAGCAGAGTCCATTTCCATTGGTTCACAAACCTTATAATTAGAGTAAGTCATTTTTTCAGTTTATCATGATTCTGTTCTCAAAATTATGCCATTTGGAGTCTTTTCCATCTCTGACCTTCTCTAATCTACTTCAAAGAGGCCTTTGGTTCCCCAGAAATATTTGTTATTTAGGGAAATAATGTCTCAGGGTGGCTACTTGTATAATAAGTGAGAATAATCCAGCGTGGTCTTTCCCACCCCAAACTAGTGCTAAGGGTTTTCTCCCATAGCCCATTGTACGCAAAACAAAAAATAATTGTATTAACTGAAGACTTTTGGAGAATGATTTTTTTAATTTAAAAGAAATGTTAATTTGCTATTAAATCTCTTGTTGAAAGACTAATAGCTTAATGAATGCATTAAACATGTGCAAATTAGGGTTTTTTTAATGCATTACTTAGTTTCATATTGAAAGGGGGTGATACATCACCGTCATCTCTGTGGGAATTAATGAGGCATTAGGCCATCTCCTGTCATGGAGGCCAGACTTATGAACGATCTGCTGGATTGCACATGCGAAACTTGTTCTGTTCTCTCCTTCCACCCACCACAAACATCTTTTCTGGGCCTCCTGCTTCTGCAGCCTGAGCTTTGGTACTTGAAATACAAATGTCAGTTCACCATCACTTTGGAAGTGAAAAGTAGTCTATTGCAAGTGACAAATATTGTTTACTGTGACTAGAAAAGAGGGTGGAACAATGAGTGCATATATTAACATCAGAGGGGATGGGTTTGGTAGTCATTCAATTGCCACCTTGCCCTGTGAAGACACATAACCTCTCTCCATTTCCCTCAATCACCCACTCACTCTCAGACATCTACATTAAAATAAAGAGCCCAAGGCAAGGCAAGTTATCTTAACTACAATAAGTGGCAAGGTGTTCTCAACTCAACAGATTTTGTCAGAAGCTCTCAATCTTTCCCCATCACAAACACAGCTTTTTCTCAGTGCATCTTTTGATATATTTGCTTTATTTCACAGTTCCCAAATCAGCAATTCCAAACCTCCATGAACAAGCAGCACTTAAAAGCCATCAGTTTAATGCCAGGATATAAACTCGCTGTGACTTACATTTATTTTTATAATTAGCAGGTATGACATTTAATTCTGCTTTAAGAACCTTGGATAAATTTTCAGTGTGCCTTGAAATAATTGAAGATGTCATGGCCTACTCAAAAATCAGGGATGGGGATCACTAGTATACACATTAGTGTAAGCATAGAAATAACATTTATGCAGGACACACACCAATGTTAAATAATATTTCTTTTATACTTTAAAAAGCATTGCTTAGCTCTGTACGGCCTTTTAAAGAAGATATCCATGATTGAATATAACACAAAACTTCAGGTCCTTATCTGTCTGTGTCTCTCACTAGTCACCACATTTGCCCATCATCTTCCAAAACCATTTCAATCCATGATTCACACTTAACGCACGCTGGTTTTATAACATGGCCCCCATAACAGCAGTTTCCTCTCCGGCAACTCTGAGTAATTCAAAGGCCAGTAAAAGTCAATTGTATTCATCTATACTGTTTCCTAAAAGCAGATTTGAGACAAGTACATTTATGTCTATTATCAATGACATAGTTGAGTAATATTATGCTCTTCATCCAATGGATTTTTTGATAGACACGTTTTGTTAGGTAACATCCTTTGGGTTTCAAGCAACAGAAACTGCCTATTCAGTAGAATAAAAGGGGGCTTATTCATTATAAGGGAAATGGGGTAGCTCATAAAATGGAGGGTGGGATTGAACAATGAAGCCTTTGGAATAAGGAATCAGAAGAGACCGCAAGACCTCAGCACCTATAGCTCCTGGATCTTCCCTTAGGACACTGCTTCTGTGATGACATTTCTGAGATGCCTCGAATCTGTATCTTGAGGAATTGATGTGTACAAGTCATCTCAGGACATGCAACTCTACCTTGGTCAATAAGCTATGGACAGGGAGGTAGGGTCACTCACTAAAAACAAAGATTCTGAGGCCTAGCCTCTCTGTGTGGAGGACCCTTCTAACGTAAAACATGCATAGGGCAGTCTAGTAAACACATCCTCACTGGGGACGTATTACGGGATGCTTCCTGTCAGGAGCCATAGAATGCCCACAATTCACTAACCCCCCAAACCTTTCCCCACCACTGCATCTCATTTTCTTTACCACTATGTTCAGTGTGTAAGAATAGCAGTCCTCCAAAGGAAGAAAGTTTGTTTTTCTTTTCTAAGATTAAAAAACAAGAGTTGGTTTGATGTGAAAAGTCTATTTTTTTTTACCATTATTCCTGTTTCCGCAATTAATAGAAAAAGAAAGACAAACACTCACATGTAGCAAACAACTTAAAAGATGTACCACGGTGGTACTCTGAAGACCAAGGGATCATTTTTTTAGAGTACCTTTTTAGAATATCAGCTATTCTGGAGGCAATCAGAAAAGTATCTTCTCCTGAATTGTGACTATTTTTCATAGAATGATACAGATGACAATATCTAAGGATTGAACCCTCATATTTCATTGAGTTTTAGTGCTTTTTCTCTAACTATAAACGTAATACATGTATATAGTCAGTGCAGAAATGTTAAGAGATCAAAATGCACAAAATATAAAACATTTACTCATGACCCAATCTATTTACACACTGGCATTGCCACTACCTTATTCATATTTTGTATATTATTTTGTAACCATTATTATTGTTGCTATTATTATTATACAAGTGTTACGTATTAACATAAAGTAATCTGAATATACAAAGAAGGAAAAAATGGAAAGTCATTAAGAATCTTACCGCCCAGTGACTACTTTTTTACAAACAATGTGGCATATATTCTTTCAGGTTTATTATAAAGTGATTTCAATGTCTGCAGAAATTCTACTATATGAATGCATTTTTATCCACTTAATAATTCCCTTTCATTGAGTATTTAGCTTCTTTTTAATTTTCTTATCAATAACATCACTGCAATTACCCATGAATATTCTGTATGGATTCCTTTTCTAAGAATTTTTTCCAGTTAAATTCCAAAAAAATGAAATTGTTCATTAATGATACATGCATTTTTAAGCTGCCTCATGGTACATGTTCTCATATTTGTTTTGTATGTTCTTTCAGGTTTATTACGTGATTTGATTCTCTCAATTGTGCCGTGAGGGAGGCAAGTGAGACATCATTATCCTCTCTCACAAATGGGAAGACTGAGATTCAGAGAGTTCTGCCCAGATCAAACAACCCTGTAAGTGGCAAAGCCTGGCATCTATTCCAGGTTCTTTGTTTCCAATTCATATTTAAACACAGGTGTGCAGCTGACTGAGCAAAGATCCAGTTCTAATCCTAAAAGGAAAACACGGCATAATAAAATAACTGTGCTTATTGGCTAACTGTTCCATACCAGGTACTCTGTTAGATTATTTTAGAGACGACATCTCATGTAATCCTCACAGCAAACTTGCACGGTTAGTTTTATTGTCTTCTTTACAGATTATGGGACAGAGGATTAGTGAGGTTAAGCAACTCCTTCAAAGACACAGAGCAAAGAGGTGGGATAGGTATTCCAACTCCAAATGGATTATCAACATTTTCCACTAAATGGTCCTTAATTAAAAAACTCCAATCAAAAGTGATTTTCTTCATTTTGACACCTATGTCTGAATGAGTTTTGCTTCCAATATTTTAAGAGAAAGAGGTGTGGGAGCAGGGAAAAATGGAGGGAGATGTGTGTAAAGAGTCAGGGAGAATTATTTTTAAGATCAGGCATAGAATCAACTGAGGTTGAAGAGGTAAGATCTAAACCCACAAGATCCTCCACCTGCCTGCGCTGCGTCAGAGAGCAAGAGAAAAGGAAAGGGAGCTGGAGAGCAGTGTGGGAGCCACAGGACGCATGGGGCTGGTAAAGCGTTAACAATCAGCTTCCTACTGGGTGGATGGAGGGCGGGGTCATTTGTAATGTTTATCAAACTCCTTTGTGTAAATACTCCCACACAAAGGCTGATTTCAACCTAACAACTGAGTTTGTGGCATCATGAAGGATGGAGATTTTGTTAAGTTTCCATGATTGAATTTTACTGGGTCTTAGAACTACAATTCTTGGAATGTGATACTCGTCACAATAAAAAATTAACAAACAGTGCTTGAACCTTGACTTTGTATCAGGAGGTATGCAAAACATTAAGAATACGAAGTTAAACCAGACTTAGCCCTAAGCAAAAAATAAAATAAAATAAACAAAACCTTTCAGGCAAGTAGTGAAAAAGACATGTAAACAATTTAATGTGATATATGAATAATAATAGAAGCATATCCTAGGAACAGTGATGATATATTAGCATATTAAAGTGATCAGCTCCACTCCAGTAAGCCATCTGATTCTCCTGCGCTTTTCACTCATAAATTTTGCCCCTTTTTGACATTACACAATTTATAGCAATTAGGAAAAATACTGTAAATAATACACATTGAATAAGGGATCTGCACATTCAAAGATATCTTATATTTCAAGTGATAGAGTTCCCTCTGTCTCTTCACATGCCACACAATGATCTTCTCGGTGTTTCTTCTAACTGCATTAACTTTGCAGATGAAGACTGGACTTATTTTCAGAAACTTTAAACAATTACCAGGGGACGTACTGCCATCTTTTATTCATATGCAGGCTCTCTATTTTTTATTTATTGATGAAGTTTAACGTAGGGTTCTTGTAGAGCATCAAGAAGCTTTTTTATAAAAATAAAATATGACTGATCCAGGCTCCATGGTTCTGCCTCAACCCAGTGTTCACTTTAGGAATATACAAAATGCAGTTACCATTTCCGTGCTTCTGGGTAA
Organism: Sturnira hondurensis; assembly: GCF_014824575.4. Classification (NCBI taxonomy): domain Eukaryota; kingdom Metazoa; phylum Chordata; class Mammalia; order Chiroptera; family Phyllostomidae; genus Sturnira; species Sturnira hondurensis. Next base: position 4,609,280 of record NW_028083079.1, on the reverse strand, counting down.
TACTAGACTACGTCAAGGCAACTTGCATAAGTCCACAAAAGAAAAATACTTTGGCAGAGTCTTAAATGTTTCATTTATCTGTAAAACATGACATTGGGTATATTTCTCATTCACTGAGAATATTTAAGAAAGAACTCAATAGTAACGTAACCAAGCAAATTGGAGCTTGTGCACCTGGAGCCTTGATGTATGATCCAACAGTTAGTGAGGAAGGCAGCAGGTTTTTATTTACAGGATTCCAACCTCATGGGGGCTAGGAGCACTCCTGCTCAGAGCCCTGTTCTCCAAAGAAACCTAGCACTTCCCTGGCTCCTTAGAGGCATGAGGCTATAAGCCAAAAGCATGCTCCAGAGTTCCCCATATCCTTATCTGTTCTTAAGCCAGCTGCACAAGTAGTTCTCCATCCTCCCCTGGAAGGTACAGTCTTGGGGTTCAGAATTGCCATCCTCTCGCAGCGGTTCTCTCCTTCAGGATCTGGGGTATGTTGTTCTCAGCCTCCATGTAATGGTCCAGGAAAACATGTGCCCAATTACACTGGATCACTGGGAAGCCCAGAGAGGCACACATCCCAAGAGAGCAGCCTTTCCCTATGTCCTTCGGAGAAGCAGAGGTCAGCATTCCTCGTCACAGTTCAGCATTCCGGGCATCCCCCATAAATCCGTGCTTGGTTTGGCAGGTTTCCGCACAGGTCCATCAGCTTTGTCCTTGGACTCCAGCCCTCATGGCTGATTCATGACTACAAAGTGCTGCTTGCTGCTTCCTTTCTCAGACCTGATGGCTGAATCCCCTTAGTTCACGGCTCCTTCCTCATAGCTCCCTCCCTACTCTTTAGGCCCTTATGGCAGCACTGTCAGAGAAACAGAAGTAGCTCCTCTCTCACTATAGACAGCACGGCAGAATCTCTCTCTGCCTGTCCTTATTTTGAATGCTAACCTGGAGCTTCCTATGTGACCTCATAACCAGCCTCTCCTACAGTGAGTTGCTTTTGCCAGTTCCCCCATATCTTTTACCTTCTCTTGGCTGCCATCTTTAGTCAGGGCAAGGGTGCACTCTGGCACAGGAGCCTCTGCCTCTCTACCTCTCTGCCTCTGGTGCATGTGCTGCGTAGATTCCTCCAGGTACATCAGGAGTCAATGAAGGAGCTCTTAGAGTCATATCCATATTTTGCCCAGGCCAGCAGCACAACTATTAACTTGCCTTTTGTTATTAAAAGTATCTTAACTGCCACATCATCTGCTCCCCCATTCCCCAACCATGTAAGGAATATTTTCAAGGACCCACCCCACAACTCCATACCCCACTACAGTAATTTGGTGAAAATGTCTGACATAGACTTCAAGCATTGAAGGTTGAAGGTTGAGGGGTTGGGTTAAACTAGATCATTGTTTCCCAAACTAAATTCTGAATACTGGAAAAAATTAATAGCTATGGAAGAGAAAAAAAAAAGAATACTATTCAAATAGGAAACACCATGTTCAACAACTCTCTCTTAGAGATTCCCAATATATTTAAATGTTATAAAGGATCCAAAAATTTCTACAGGTAAGAAACTTGTTTGACTATGATTCACTTAGTATTTTCCAAGTTCTTTGGTCTCAGGATTTGTTTTTTTAAAACAGTGCTATTAATGACACACCCTTGCACCACACAAAGCACCAAGTTTAGACAACTGTGAACTAGAATATTGCTAAGATTTACTCTAATGCTTTGTCATCATCAATTTCACATCCTCTTAAGATAATGGCTCAACCAGTTTAAAGTCACTGACAGCTGAAGTGAATTTGTTACACAGGCTGGTCAGAGTTCTTCCCCTCTTTTTACCTAGTTAGTCCAACTCATTGTTTGAATCTCAGTACAACCATCTCTTATTAAGAGGAACACACTGACCCTGAGTAGCTTTTTCAGAATACTTATCATTAATTTGTTTCATTATTGAATTGATGTATTTCTTCCATTTGAAGCTGAAAATGCCATGAGGAAATAGAGTTTGTTTTTGCTGAAAGCTTTATTTATTGGACCACAGCTACTACGCTGCCTGCCATACAGTGGTTGCTTAAAAAATAACTGTCAAATGCTTAAAGAATGAATATCCTCCTAGAAGTTTAAAGATCTCTCCCCTGTGAAAGTATATGTTCAATCGTGTGCAAAAGATTTTGTGAATGACTTGGAGAAAGGCTAGAATAGTTGTTTATCATTTTAGTAATTGGCACAACGTTTGCAAAGTGGGTATAGATTGATCAGTGAAACAAGTCCTATCAGGCTGAGTCAAAGAACCGAATCCCCAAATCTGGTCTTTTATAGGGATAAATGGTTAGCCTACAAAAAAAAAAAATCCCACTGAACAGTTATAGGATGGAGAAGATAGAGCTTAACAGCCTGTCTTTTTCTTATAAACCCAAGCACACATGCACACACACCTACCATTGGTAGCTCAATAGGCATAAGTGAGTTACCAATGACACAAATGTAAGCTGACTTACTGTATTAAAAAACACAACATCAAGATTTGGGAATACGGGGTTACAGTACAGTGCTTCCAATGACAGGCACCAGAAGCAGACTTTTAAGCTTTGAATCTTACCACTTCATAGCTGCATAACTTTGGGGAAGTTATTCAGTCTTTCTGTGCCTTGGTTTCCTTATATGTAAAATGAGAACCTACCTCAAAGTTGCTGTGAAAATTAAAAGACAGAGTCAAAGTACTAGATTAGTTACCTCTCAATAAACCTCAGTGATTATATTAATAATTATTATTACCATTACAGTAATTCTGTTTTTAATTTTGCATAAGAAGTTTCCATCAAAGAGGGCATAAGAAGGCAATATAACAAATTTGTCAGCAATGAACATGCTTGGGTCAGGTAGAACCTGGATTGGAATCCCATATACAGTCTTGTATGATCTTGTATGATTTTGTAGTTGTATGATCTTACATGGTATACTTAACCTATCTGTGTCTTCACTTCCTTATCTACTCTGGATCATTGAAAGTGAGTCAGTGGCACCTGAATGCGAATCATGCAGTTTGGTGTCCACAGTAAGTGCCCAAATACACAATAAATGCAGATTTCAGAGAAGAATAACAGGATGGTTGAACAAGAGAAGCCAAGCAAAAACCTGAGATTCAGTCTCAGGACAATGTCTCAGTTTTTTTTCTAATATTTGAGGGGCTCACATAATAGGATAAAACTTTAGGTTTCACCAAATAGGTGTAGGCTACAGGGAGACCCATTTTAAGACCAGCATAAAAGTAGAATAATATGTTAGCAGTCATAGCTGTCCAAAAATGGGAATGGGGGCCTCAGAAGATGGTGATCCGTTCATTTAAGCGCTCATTTAAGATTATATTGCACAATAGTGTATAGAAGTTGAACTAAATATTTTAAAGATCCTTCCAACTCTCTGTGACTATATTCTTAACATCTGGTTAATGGTTGCATGTGAGCATTTCTTTGGACAGAGGTGTGCTCTGACTCCTTCTTAGTGTCAGAAGATAGGTGATAGGGAAGGAAGACCAGGGGAGTTGATTTTTGTTGCCTTAGAAGCAAACCTCCATTTTACCACACCACTCATAAACACCTGGACAGTCGAATTTCTGAACATCCTAGCGCATGGGGCAGGTGTCCTGACTCAGTGGTTGGGATATTGGCATCTATTCATTGCTACCTGAGCACTATATATTGTACCAATGCAGTAGAGCATCTTCCATTTTGAAAGTATGCAAATCACATCAAAACGCCCCTCTTCAGGCATGAGAAGGTAGCTATGCTTAAGAACATCAACTCTCTTTCATTTGAAAGGGAGATTTCCTTGATATTGAGGCAAAGGCAATGGAAACCCAGGAAACAAAATGCAACAGTCAGGCCAGGTTCTGCCCTTCACACAGGGTGAAAGACTTAGCATTCAAAGGAAGACAGAAATCAGTGGGTAGAAGCTAGTGTTCTACATAAGAGTTGTCTGAACCATCATAATAAGGAAGATAGAATCGCAATATTGGTTTTTTCTCTTAAGGTTTTCCAGGTACCATGCTAATCATTTTGCCTGCATTATCTTATTTTTTCAGCACAGATGAAATTTATAAGATTTCTCCTGAGATACATAAGATTTTCAATGTAATTAGCAAGATGAGAATTCTGAGATTTAGAGCAAGGCAGTTGCCCAAAACGATGAAGCTAAGACACAGCACAGTCAGTATTCAACCCCAGCCAGATGTCAAAGTTCGTGTTTTCAGTTTACGCCATACCACATCTTGCTTTCTCAAAGTGCCTGCCCGTTTATGTTCATCCAGTCCCTTCTGAAATCCTCCTTCTCCCCACCGAAAAAACTCTATATGACCTATTCTAAGTTACTGTCTCCTGTCCAGACCCTCCCAAAGCATCTCTCGTGAACCTGTACTACCAATATTGCATGCAGACCTGCTGTGGGTTTCAGTTATGTGAGACTCTAGCTCCTTCAATAGTTTCTGCCCAAACCAAATGATGGACATTTACATATTCTCTGTGTAGCTCCTGTAGGCCAAGTACATAGAAACAGTACTAGAACATAGACTAGTATATAGAAGTGATAGCATTACTAATTATAATATGTAAGCAATAGCTAATATTTGCTGAGGGATTACCATATGTCAGATCCTAGTCTAATCACATTTCATGAACTAATTTAACATTACAAGAAACCAGTGTAGTAGATATACATACATATATTTATCATATTCATTAAGTAGAAAATTTAAGTACCTTTAATGCTTAATTACATGTCTTTTCTTATGGTTGTAAATGGCAATAATTTTAGGCAGTTTTCCTCATCTCTTGTCTTCTGCCTCTTCTAAGTCATTTACAAAACTTTCATAGTTGCCTTATAAAAGCTGAGATTACATTACCCCATTCCCCTGGTGGTCCATTTTCTGCAGACAAGGGTCAAAACTTCTTAGTCTGTTAATCCGGCCCTTCCTAACCTGGCCTCAGGCTTTCTTGCATCTATACGTTTCCCTCTCCCCAATTTACCATATGCCCTAAGTCACCTGGAAAGTCCACATTTATGAGTCAGTTCTAGTTATATTGCTCATCCTAAAATGTTTTTTTTTTCCTGAGCTTATCTGCCAGAAAAAGTAAATAACCCATTACATTTTTGATTGCACCCAAACCAAGGTACCATCATCTCCTTCCTGGATGGTGGAAACAGTCTCTTGCCTGATGTTTCTGTTTTGACTCTTGACCCTGTCCAGAACATCCCCCACAGCAACCCAAGAAAACCTTTTTTAGAAAGGAAGTCAAAATATATCACTGCCCAGCTCAGCCTCTGTGAGTGGCTTTTCATCATGCTCAGAATAATACATGAACCCCATACCTCCTCTGTTGAGATTCTACACAGTCTGACTCACCCTTCTCTTTGATCTCCCTTTCCACATGCTTGTTCTTTCACTGCAGTCGAGCTGGCCTTCTGTTTCAAGACCCTGGGCTTACTCTTTGTTCACACCCATCATTGACCTTTAAGTCAATGACGGGTACGAACAATGGGGTATTGTGATTTACAATAGGAAATATATATATGTTCTTTGTCCCAGTTTCTAGCACAAAGCTCCTAAAACCCTTGGGAGTTCCTAAATGTTGAGAGGGTTCAACACTTTTGGAAAACACTGAAGGATAGGGGTGGTTTCCACGGGAGCCAATGAGGTCATTAAATTTCAGCCCCACCCCCTGACCTCCAAAGCGGGGAGAGGGACTGGAGGTTAAATCAATCCCCAAGGATCAGTGATTTATTGAACGATGCCTATGTCATGAAACTTCTGTAAAAAAAACAAAAGGACTGGGTTTGAAGACCTTCCAGGTTGGTGAACACGTCAATATTGGGAGAGAGTGGCAGGACTGGAGAAAGCATGGAAGCTCTCTTCCCATATCTTGTTTTATGCATCTCTTCCATCTGGCTATTCCTGAGTCATATATATTTATAATAAACTAGAAAACTAATGAGTAAAATGTTTCTCCAAGTTGTGTGAGATGCTCTAGCAAATCAATTAAACTTGAGGACAGGGTTGTGGGAACCTTTGATTCATAGCCAGTCTATCAGAAATATAGGTAACAACCTGGGCTTTGACTAGTGTTTGAAAGGCTGGGGCAGTTTTGCAGGGCTGATCCCTTAATCTCTGGGATTGGATGCTGTATTAGGACAGATTGGTTCAGAATTGAGTTGAATGTAGGACACTCAGCTGGTGTCCAAGCATTGTCTAACCCCCTCCCCCACATAAGAATTGATACCATAACATCTGTACTGCCCTGTCTAGATTTTCTAATGTGTTTCTCCCTGACTTTATTTATATCTCTGCTCAAATGCCACTTTTTCAGACAGACTTTTCTTGGCCTCCTAACTCCTTACCTTGATTTATTTTTCTTTATAGAATTTCTGCTACGTGAAATTGCAGTGCGTATTAATTTGTGCACTTTTTTTTCTGTCTGCCTCCTCACTAAAAATACATGTGCTCCATTAGGTTTCAGGATTTGGATTATTATTTTTCTTGATTTTTTTTCTTAGCAAGCAATACTAGGCACAAGAAATAAATACTTATTAAAAGAATGAATGTCGTTCTGTAGCAATTCCCTCTTCACCCTAATAAAAATTGTGTTCTTATCACTCCCTTTCCCCTCAGTGGATAGTATTGGCTAACTCATTCTCCTCAGTTAATGACAGATTTTTATGATTTTTTTCCTTACGAGGACCCACTCGAGTTTATTTTATTCCCCTGTGTCCCCATTTCCTTTCCTACATCACAGGCAATTAGTCTAATGTGTTTAAACAGTACACTTTTGTTTAAATGAGCTCATATATACATTGTCACTTTGTGGTTCATACGCTTAATGTATATAAATGAAAATGTATTGTGTCTCTTCTGTTTTCCGGACCCACCTACGTGGCTTGCTCAGGTAGGGTGCTGTGGCACAGGGATTTCTGGTACCATACGTTACCTGTCCAGTGCTCTGGGGAGAGGCTCTCACACTCCCTCCACCTGACCCTGCAATGCATGCCCTCTGACGCATCTCCTTATATACATGACAATTCCTTTTGAGTATATACTCAGAGAATACTTGCAGAACAAGAGTATGCCCAAACTTAACTTGACCAGGTATAGCCGTAATGCCCGTCTCCTTCTACTCCATAACCAGCAGTGCGTGGCGGTTTCACCTTCTCACTTACATGACAATATTTGCCATTATTGAGCTTTTCAATGTTTTCAGTACACTCTCTACATTGTGGCATTGTGGCATATCACACACCGTGTTACCAGGTCTCCATTCCTGTCATTCTTTTCAGCCTGTGCTTCCTAAGCATGGAATTGCCGTTATTTTTGTATTCCAGGCCAGTCAAGTGTGTATTACAAAATACATACTTGATAAAAATGTATTGAATAAAAAATAAGCTGTGCTTCATCATTTCATTCCAGTTTCACATAGAATATTTATTTACTTTAAAAATTCTGTGTGCCAAATGCTATTTTAGGCGATACAGGCATATTTCTCTAGTTCTTTGAAGAAGTTCTTTTCATTCCAATTTACATATGAGGAAGCTGTAACTGAGCAAGTTTAAACAACTTAGCTGAGTTTTCCAAGGGATGTAGATGATTGCGTAAAAGTATGTTTACAGTTGTGAGTACACAAAATGTAGTTCATTCTTGTATTATGATTTATTAATTATTGTATTGTTTTCCACATGAAGAATTGTAAACCTACTCTTGCCTCACCCTGTGTACCAAACCTGGGTCTGAGTGACTCCAGAGTCAAAGCCCCCATTTTTCTATTTATTCCAATTGACTCTTTATACCTAGGCATAAACTTTGTAAGTTTATGCCTAGGTATTTTTTCTACTTAGTTGTTATTATAAGTGAAGTTTTCTTTCATTAAAACTTCGAATTAGTTATTATTTGTATATGATGTGATTATTGATTCCTACCACTTGATTTTATATGCTGCTATTTTACTAAATTGTATTATTACTTATAATAGTCTTTCTCATGGGTTCTCTTTCCAAAGAGAGTATTTTCTTGGTGTTGGATCTCTCCATGGAGGACTAGTACCACCTCATGGTAGTGAGATAAATAAGTCAACTGAAATTTGTGTCTGTACTGTTTTATAAGTATTCCATCCCTCCCCCACAGGTAACATGATATTTTAACTGTATCACAAACCACACCTCATTAACTCCTAAGATAATAATTTTTCACATTCAAAGACACGTTTGAAGTCACCACCAGTTGAAATAATCTTTAGCATTTGGGGTCTGTATATTTTAGAGAGTTCTTTTCTTAAGGGATATCAACTAAACAAACTATTAATCTAGATGCAAAATCCTAGCTTATCTACAAGACATTAGAGGATTTTTGCAATGCTGGTTAAAATGTATTAAATCCATGTATAAGTGTTACTTTCTTCATGCTAGACACTGAGTAGGCCATATATAATCTGTTACTCCAAAACTCACTGAAGGACATGAGAATGTAGAAAAGATAAAGATGAAACAGATAGAGAAGAAGTGACAGGGCAAACTATGAAAACAGTACAGGGGCACCACCCAGCTCTGGGGGCAAGGGAAGCTTTTGGAAGGAAATTGTGGTGATAAATAAGACATTAGGAGAAAGAGGCAGTGCCCCAAGTGGAAGGAACAGACAGTGTCAAACCCTAGAAGAGAAATAAGGCCTTGCATGTTCAAGGAAATGAGTCAAGTTGAACATGGCTTGAGTACAGATTGCAAGGGGAAGGGTAAGCTATTAAAGTTAAAAGCTACTAGAGTTGAAAATTCTTAATTAGAATTGAGCAGCGGCCAGGTTATGCCAGCCCATTATAACATATTTCAAGTTTACATAAATGGGAAATGGAGAATCACTGGCTGGTTAGCAGAGTAGAGGAAGAGTATAATCAGATTTGTATTTTCGAAAATTCTCCTGGCCTCAGAAAGATCAGCAATTATGGGGATGGGATTGGGAATGAACACTGATAGCAGCAGTAAAAATAGATCAGGTTGAAGGCATTTGCAGTGATCTAGATGAGTGAGAATGATGGTGTGGACAAGAGTGTAGATGCCCCAAATCGAGATAATTGAACAAGTTCAAATATTTTCAAAGTAGGACAGACCTAGGGATGATTGGAGGTGGTGGGAGAGTCAAGGAGGATGCCTCAGTCTCAATATCACCCTCAATACTGTAGGAGGTAGATTCCACGTGCTTCCTGTCTCTGTGCTGAAGAGTCTGCAGCAGGCACTTCATTAAACTAATTTGTATAATGAGGAGCAAAGAACAGAATGAACCTAAGACTAGAAAGGTTCAAAATTAAATTTTGAAACAAATTTCAAAAACAAATTTTGAAATAAATTTAATTTGGCAAAATTAAATTTTCTTGTGTCCCAGCTTTCATTTTAACTTCTTATTAAACCTGAGTCCATAATGCCTGAACTTTTCATTGTTTGGTCCCAGTCCCTATTCCCTCCCAACTCAAACCAACAGAGCCAATAGTGAGGGAAGATGATAAACTCATGATCTGAATGGCTTAGCAAGACAGTTGCTAGCAGAGCATCTTTTTTTCACGATTTTAAATTGCTTTGTCATAAAATTTGCAAACATAGAAAAAATGGAGAGGATAGATATAATGAATCTTGATAGAAAACAATTGTCAAGATTCTCCCATATTACTATATTAAAGGTATAGATTCACATTTGTTTACATCTACTTTTGTATTACATAAATACATATAAAAGCATTGTAGATACAAGTTTTTCAAATCTTTGTAAGTTTATGCCTAGGTATTTTTTCTACTTAGTTGTTATTATAAGTGAAGTTTTCTTTCATTAAAACTTCGAATTAGTTATTATTTGTATATGATGTGATTATTGATTCCTACCACTTGATTTTATATCCTGCTATTTTACTAAATTGTATTATTACTTATAATAGTCTTTCTCATGGGTTCTCTTTCCAAAGAGAGTATTTTCTTGGTGTTGGATCTCTCCATGAAGGACTAGTACCACCTCATGAACTCTCAGCCCCTAACCCGTTTTCCACAGACAGGCAGGGATGGATTAGTTCACTGAAAAATTTGAAAGAAGAAAGACTGTGAATGGCTTAGACATGCCCCAATTTCATAGCTTTTGTGCTTTTTTCCCAACATCTCCAACACTCCTGGACACCACAAGTGTTCTCTAGAGGTGGTAGCTCTGATTGGCTCACAACTCCTTAGTACAAGGGTCTTTCTCAAAGCTTATTTCTAAAAATACCATTATCTCTACTCAATGTCACCCTTTTTGGTCCTTTTCCTCTTGTTTTCTATTTATGTCTTCTTTTAAACTTCTCCCCTCTTTCACTCTTTATTTTCATTTCTCTCCCTCACCATTTTGTCTCACTTGTTTCTTCTTTAATTTTGAGTCCTAGTTCCTCTTTCAACATAAAAGATAGCAATTATTTGTAATTATTTCAAGACAACCCCCCTCTCCTCTTCTTTCAGAAGAGATCAGAACAATTTCATATCTATCAATTACACAAGTCTCACTTTATCATCCTAAATTACTTTGGAACCAGTGTTAATTTCTGAATAAGTATTTAGTTTTGTAAATATGATTAATTAGAAAATATCAAACATTCAAGGTCTTTCTTCATATGCCAACTATACATCTTTTATAAGTAACTTTTATTGCCTCCACATTTAAACCTGCTAATCCTGCCCTGAAGCCAATCAGCCTGTAGAGAATCCAAGATTTTATGGAATTTCCTGGAGTGTCCTCCTATTTTTTGGATTTTTGTACACCCTTTACTACTTATAAGAAGGGATTTAAGACACACATTTTCCAATAAGCTGCCTTTGATCAATGCTGCCCTGATCATCTGTATACTCCATTGCTCCACATATATATTCTACATGAGAATTTCACTAAACATTCTAGACTTTTTTCAAATATATCCCTAATTCTAAATTCGTAAAATAAAACTATAATTTTTCTTCTAAAAGATTTGCATCAGGAATCATTAAAATTTAAGTCTGAGCCATGGGTAATGTGAGAATGATTTTCTCTCCCATAGTTCAGAGAAGTACATGTGTTTTTGTTATGATCAAGTTTTACATTGGTTTTTGCTACAGGTTATATTATGCTATTGGCTTTAGTGGCTCGGTGTTGATGTTTACTATACCCAGAGCAGCATTTAGAAACCATTAGTTGCCACAATTCCCTTTGGTCCCACCATTAGAAATGGCACAGACTTATAATGAAATATAATAAATCATTTCATATTTGCATCTGATTAAATTATAACCATCCTACATTTTTGTTCCAAGAGTGATTTCTGCTCCCATTACTGTCGATCCTTCTGCAGGTTCCATGTTTGCTTTTTACTTTTGCATCTTCCAATGCAATTTGGTCGGCACTCTGTACTTAGTAAGTGATCAATAAGGGCTGGTTAACTAGTTGGCAGAATATTGAGTCTTTAGCATCTGCTCTTGCAAAGGAGAGGCATTTCCAGCCCAGAAAGTGTGAAAACAAGGAGTCCACAGAGAGGGGCCATTTGGAACCTTGGCACCTCACAGGTTGTCATATCGCCTCAGAGTCCTGTGCCCTGTGCTTAGGGAATGAGGGACAAAATGATCTAATCTCTGATCAAGGACAAATGTTTGCAGGGTATCCTCATGCCAGCAAGCAGAAGAAAGGTGACACTAGACAGGACTTCCATCCCCCAGGACATCTGAGACATCGGAAGGAACCCTCGCTGTCTAGGCTCTCCAACCAACTCTCTCCAGAAACACTGCCAGGGGGAATTGAACTGTGAGAAGATACAACTTCAGAGCAACAGCTATCATAGATGACTATTTCTACTGGGAGTCCCTGTGGCTCCCAAACTCATCATTTGTAATTAAAGTAGGGACTGGTGAATTTTTCATCATTGGAATTTCTTCTGCTTTGTGGCCAACTGACACAATCCCTTGAGACTTACATGACAGGTTGAGAAAAAAACCCCTGAGTTTTCAGACCTCTTGTCCTGTGTAGCCTACAAGTAACCACTTACTGTCTTCTACCCTTCTATTACATGTACTGAGCTACCTGCCTTTATACTTCTGTTCATGGTATTTCTTCTATTTGATGAACCCCTCATCACTCTATTTCTTATCTTTTAAAATTCAGATCAAAACAAATAACAAAAACTGTCTTCTTTAAACCCAGGCAGCAGAATAGAATGATTTCTACTTTGAACCCAAGAGACACACTTCTATGATTGTTATCCCAGTTCCCTCACTTTCTAGCAGTATGACCTTAGGGAAGTTACTTAACCTCTCTTTGTTTTAATATTCTAGAGACAAGATAGCATATGGATACTAATTTATTTACCTTGGGGCGTTGTAGAAAATAAATGATTATGTATATGTGTCTGCATGTGGATTTATATAGGTTTGTTTATATATATGTACACCATGTATACATCCCTAACTCTGTAAATGCTAAGTGTTTGCAGTTGTCATCACTGCTTAATTTCTTACTCCTTTGAATTCCTTTCATTTCTTTCTCCCCCCCCTCTCTCTCCCTCTTTCCCACTCTTGTTTCCTCCCTCTATCTCTTTCTGTCTTCCATATGCCCCATTTCTCATACAAATTATATTGTAGTGTAGCCCTAAAGTCTGTGGAATTTGACAAATATCATCCAAATAATATTAGGAGAAAGACATCAACTTTCACAATGTGCCCTCAAAGGTATGTCTCACATGCTCACACAGAGAAGTCCAGGAGATGCACTTACCACCATGTATTAGCTTCATGGCCTTTGTTTTCTATGCAGATTGCTGAGTTGTTGACACCACTATCTGCACTAGCAGAAACCTTGTTCTCTGCTGCCATTTTCCGCAAAAAGAATGCCAGCGGTTTTGCCAACAGTGGCGTTTTAACATGCTCCTGGCGTTGCTGAAAGAACACTGGTTCTACTATTGTGATGACTGGAGAACAGATACTGAAGGTCAGGAGTGGAAGAATAAAGCCTTTTTTTCCAAGTTCTGCATCAAATTTTGGCCCCTGGACTCCTGACCTGTTCAGACTGCTATAACAAAACACCACAGACTGGGGTGTTTTGTTATATCTTTATATTTATATATATATATATAAAACAGAAATTTATTTTTTTATACTTCTGAAGGTTGAAAGTCCAAGATCAGGGTATGCTCTACAGGGTCACAGAATCCTCGTTGTATCCTCACATAGTGGAAGGAGTTAGAGAGCTCTCTGGAGTTTCTTTTATTTTAATTTAATTTTTATTTTTTTCAATTTAATCTTTATTGTATTTTTTCCATTACCATTTAGTGCCCTTACACCCCCTCCGCCCAGCAATTACCACACTGTTGTCCATGCTCATGAGTCCTTTTTCCTTAATACCGTATGATTTCACTCATATGTGGAATCTAATGAACAAATTGATCTAACCAGGAAAGTGGGGACAGACTCATAGATGGAGAGCAGGAAGACAGTTAGTTGGTGGGGGTGAGGGGGTGGAGGAGAGTTTCTTTTATAAAAGCACTATATCATTCATGGGGGCTATACTCTCATGACTAATCATCTCCCCAAAGCCATATATCCTAATACCATCACAATGGATATTTGGATTTCACCATACAGATTTTGAGGGGATACAAACATTCACACATAGCACCTGGCATCAAAATCATTAATGCTTTGTGCTCAAAGTAGTTTGAGTCTTGGAGGACACCATCTGTCCATTACTTTTCAAGTTTTTCCCCCATAAATCTGTTAAATTCTTTCTTAATTGGATTGTTATTTTTTCTTTTCTAACCATAAAATGAAAGGCCTTGGACCCGTGAATACTAGCTATAGGTGTGTGTGTTGGGGGGGTGAGTAGGGTGTGTGCAAATACTGGTCATTCATCATCAACATCATAAGTAGTTTTGAATATATAACAAAGATAAGAAAATAGACAAAACTAGCATCAAAAAGCACAAAACATTATTTAACTCTTTAAGAAATTTATCAAGAATTAGAATATTCTAAGTGTTTTATGTATGTGTTTATCCTTATAGCTCACATTGGCACAATGATTTATAGTTTCAAAGCAATGCACATATTGGTATGATCTTTATATCTTAGGAAGTAATCAATTTTATATTATTTTCTCCTTTTTGAGAAAACTGGTAATTGAGTTTCCTCCTGGAAGCTCCTCTTGGTGGCTGAGTTCCCAGATTAAGTGGACAGGCTAAGCAGTTGAACTTGTTAGCTGATCCAAAATCTAAAACTTACCATGGAAAATACCTGTTCCCTAAGATGGTAATGGCTTTCATTCTTCTAATAGTAAAATAATTTCCCATCTGCTTTATAATCTTATTTGTAACTCATAAAACTTGGATTTGCCTAATACAATCAACACTGCATCACATTCAAAGAAACATAGTGTAGCAATAATAGGTAACTATATAATTTAAAGGATTCCCAGAGAAAGTTGAGAGAAGATCAAAAGAAATAGATATTCTTTCATCCATCCTGTAGAGGTATTATCTTTTTTATTCATTTTTCTTTTACTATTTTACCCCTGTTTGAGGTAAATTTTATCTCATTCTAATCCAACTTTGTCTAATACTAGCAAGCAATACCAGGATTTATACCAGAAAAAAAGGCTGACAAAGACAAAATTCACCATAGAAGCTGCAACTATGTAAGAAAATTAGTGGGGACAGTTTTTTTTTTTCCCTCAGAGTTAGAGAAAAGGAGAGGATAAGCATTTGCAATTTAATCTCTTATTTAAGCTCTATCAAATATCCCATTAATTTTGTTGCCAGACATGTGTGTCTGGGATTATTACTGCTTCATTTTACAGAAGAGGAAGTAAAGTCTGGAATACAACAAGTGAAAGTTGTCTTTCTACTGCAAAAGTATGAAGACCTGAGTGCATGCAAAGGTAGATTTGTACACACACTGCATTACACTTCCTTACCCTGACTAATCCTCTAGCATGTGCATTTGATGCTTAGTCAATTAAGGTCCAGATCATGTAGAAGAGGAAACAGATCATGTGTTTACTTGGCTCCTTGTGAGGTACATGGATTATTCCAGTTTCCATTTCCTAGTACTAAACAAAGTACTAAATGGAAACTAATCCATTTCCTAGTGTTAAACATGGATTATTCCAGTTTCCATTTCCTAGTACTAATCAAAGGCTGCTTGAATGACAGATGGATGCAGATGGAGAGGGACAGCTAAACTTTAGGTCATGGCCCCAGAACTGCAACCCCAGAAGTGTGACTCCGCTTTTCAACTTATGAACAGAGTGATGAAGATAATCAAAGGAGAGCCCATGGTAACCCTGCCCCCCAACTGCCAACAGGAGCCTAGCCTCAAGCCCAACTATAGCTTCTGGTATTCAGTTATTATCATAATTTTTCAGTCACCTCTTTTTCCTCTGGTCAAATTTGTTATTCTTAAAATTCTAGAATTCTAAAGCTAAATACAACAAGAACAGGCATGTGACTCCAGATTGGAGTTTGCATTCAGATAGCAGAAGATGTTATAGCCTTTGGTTGACATATACCTCATAAAGATACTTCCATCTCGTATCGCCTTTCCTGACTCCCATTATTCTCCAGCCATACTGACCTCCTGTCTATCATGTGAGCATGTCTTCTTAGAACATTTGCACTCTATCTTCTTTGCGTTGGAATATTTTTCCCCTAGACCCTTATACAACATCCTTATCATTATTTAGTGTGTCTATGTATGAGCCTGCTGAGAAGTAGATGCCAAGATAGAATTAAACATGCAAGAAATTTATAAAGGGAAATGCTTGTGAGAGAATATGGGGAAGAATCATCCTGGGAGAGGCTGGGAGAGCTATAACACTGATGCAATTCTGACTGCGAATGAAGAGAGGGAAAGAAAGAAGGGTGGGTAGAAGCAAATTAAGTTGCATTGCAATTGCAAAGAAAGTGGTATGGCCATAGGGGAGTTCTTGCACCAAAGCTGAATGTAAAATCATTCAAACATCCCCCAGACCTTAGGATCCCTGCCAGGCTCAATCACTGACTGGGAATAGTCACCCCCCTGCCCCCCCAAAAAAGTCTGGCCTTGGTGAAAATGAGGTAATGAACAGCAGATGGTAGCAATGCCACCCATTTGGAATCCAAATCTAAATCCATTCTCCTGGCTGCCATATACTTCTTCTTCTTCTTCTTTTTTAAAATATTTTATTTATTAATTTATCTTTAGAGGGGAAGGAGAGAGGGAGAGAAACATCAATGTATGGTTGCCTTTCGTGCGGCCCCTGCTGGTAGTTGGCCTGCAAGGAACCGGCCTGCAACCCAGGCATGTGCCCTGACTGGGAATCGAACCGCGATCCTCTGGTTCGCAGGCCTGCATATACTTCTTCTTTCATTTTCTATCTTCATCCTAATCTTCTACATTTTCTTCTGCAATCATATTCTTTATTACTTGTTCTTTTATCATTAGTCTCCCTCTCTAGGCTTAAAAATCCATAAATGTGGAAATAGTGTTTATGTTCATGCCAAAAATTATGAATCAGGTACATAGTAGGTAGTTGGTAAATATATGTTAGATGACTGAATCAGTGATTGACAGATCATCGTTAAACCTGTGACCATAAAATATGCTCCTAACTGATCTTCCATGAGTTATTTCTAGAAATCTTCTCTCACCTATTATGACAATGTAGTCTTATCCCTCAGCAGCTATGTTTGTTCCTTTTTACCCAACACGGACTCTAAGACTCTCTTAATTAGCCCTGTTCACATTTATAGCTAAATTCAAACCTCATCTAATACCAATTAATGAGGCTAGTCTAATGATAAACTTTGGAACAATTGCAACACTTATAAAATGCTTACTTCTAAAAGAATAGCCTTGTAGATCACTCATTCTTAGTACTCAAGCGTGTAGTGAATCCTGTCTAGCCCAGTTAATGATCCAGTTCTTTCATTTTGTCCTGAGACTTCACATCCATCCAAACCTTTTTGGCTGTTGGAAGGTATGACATGACTCAAAATTTAGACATTAATGAGGTCCTCTTTGTTGGTTTCTAAGCCGTTTTGGCTGTGCAGAAAGTCCCTATCAGTTCCACTTCTTTCTCTTCTGTTCTTATTAATTATTTTTCCCATAAGATAAAACTTTATGAACAAAGAGATGGGGCTAATGCGAAGCTCTACACTTGGAGAATGCTAACTTGGTGTAAAGTGAAGGTCAGCGACCTCGAATATGCATCGTGCAACTACTACACGTAGAGCTTTGCATTTCCGTCAAAGCCTACCATCTGCTACACAACCCGTAAGCAACTCTCCTTATGTTGTCAGTGAGATGATTAGCTTTGGGTTTGGAGACTTACTCTTAGAAAATATCCTTGAAACTATTTCATTTTCTACTGTTTTATTTATTTAAACAGATATAACAAGGGACTTCTGCCAAGATGGAGGCATAGGTGGAAACACTGTGCCTTCTCCCACACAACCAAGTTTGAACACAACAAAGGTTTGGAGAACTAGGACACACCCAAAGACCAGAAAACAGAATTATACAGAAGTCCGAGAACTACAAACCGTTCAACGGGGATGGTAAGAGAGGCAGAGCCAGCAGCAGAGCTGGGTCGGGCAGGACAGATCCCCCGAGCTAGGCGCGCAGGCAGCCTGGAACCAGTCGGGGTGTGGGGCAGACTGACCACGGTCGCACATTCGCACAAAGTGAGATGGACCATGCAGGCCCCAGGGGGCGAACCCAGTGGTGGAGGGCTGACGGCGGTGGCACACTCATGTGCAGTGGAACGAAACGCATGGGCCTGGTGACAGTGGTGGCTGCGGCGCTGGGGTCACAGTGGCAGGCGGCAGAAGGGAAGCCATTGTCCCTCTTTGACCCCGCCCCCACATACAACGTCACAACCCAGTGACTTAGTTGCCCTGCTCTAGTGAACACTATAGGGCTCTGATCCTGCTATGGAACAGGCACAAACAACCCGAAAGATGGCGCAAGAAGAACTCAAAGCCCCAGAGCCAATAACTCTAAGCGACCGAGAAATTGCCAGCCTCTCAGAAGCACAATTCAAGACACTATTTATCAGGATACTCACAGAACTGGTAGATTATAGTCACAAATTAGAGGAACATATGAAGGCTAAACTAATTGAAATGAAGGGAGATGCACAGGAAACCAATAGTGATGGAAAGGAAACTGGGACTCAAATCAATGGAATGGACCAGAAGGAAGAACAAAACATCCGATCAGAAAGGAAGGAAGAAATGAGAATTCAAAAAAATGAGGAGAGGCTTAGGAACCTCTAGGACATCTTTAAACGTTCCAACATCCAGATTATAGGGGTACCAGAAGGGGGAAATAAACAGCCACGAGTGGAAAACGTATTTGAACAAATAATAAAGGAGAACTTCCCCAGTCTGGCAAAGGAAATAGACTTCCAGGAAATCCAGGAAGCTCAGAGAGTCCCAAAGAAGTTGGACCCAAGAAGGAATACACCAAGGCACATCATAATTATATTAGCCAAGACCAAAATGAAGGAGAGAATCCTAGAAGCAGCAAGGGATAAGGGGACAGTCACCTACAAAGGAGTACCCATCAGACTGTCAGCGGATTTCTCAAAAGAGACCTTACAGGCAAGAAGGGGCTGGAAAGAAGTATTCCAAGTCATGAAATCCAAAGACCTACAGCCAAGATTGCTTTATCCAGCAAAACTTTCATTTAGAATGGAAGGACAGATAAAGTGCTTCTCAGATAAGGTCAAGTTCAAGGAGTTCATCATCACCAAGCCCTTATTATATGAAATGCTAAAGGGACTTATATAAGAAAAAGAAGATGAAAAATATGAACAGTGAAAGGACAGCAAACACACAGTTATTAACAACCACACCTAAAACAAAAGCAAACCAAGAGGACAGCTAGATCAGGAGTGGAACCATAGAAATGAAGAACACATGGAGGGTTAGAAACAGGGGGTGGGAGGGGGGAAGGGGGGAGAAGGTACAGAAAATAGCATAGATGGTAGGTAGAAAATAGATAGGGGGAGGGTGAGAATAGTAGGGGAAATATAGAATCTAAAGAAATTGAGACATGTGGTTATAAGGGGGGGAGAATGGTGGGGGAGGGAGTGTGCAGGTGGAGGGGAATGAAGGGGGGGAATAGAACAACTGTAATGGTATAATCAATAAAATGTATTAAGAAACAGATATAACAAGATCAATAAAATATTGTGATTATCAGTGGTCCTCATATTTGCTGTAGCCACATAATTCCCCCCTCAAAGGCAAATTCAGCCATGTCAGTGTCCCAACAATGATTCTCAACTGTCTTTGCCCGTAAAATAAGTGCCAGACCCTTGGTTTGGTCTCATCTAATGGCTCTGTTCTACCTCTCTGCGCTTCTTTATCTCAATTACTTTTACAGCACACAGTTGATGTTCCCCCACACCAAACTGCTATTTCATCTCTAGCCCTCCCTTCTTGAAATCTCCCCTAGCCCCACCCTCATGCCCTCCCTGGTTTGTTCCTGTTAATGTTTCAGGCCACCTTGGAACTCACTACCATGGGAAAACTGTTCCTTGTGTCCCCTCCTCCCAGGTTATATTCTGTATCCTCTCCTGCGCTCCCATCATTGGATAGTTCACACTGCCTTTCAATGAACTGAGTGTATTGCACAAAAGGTGAGGAATTGCGTCTCTTTGTTATAGTCTTGGAGCTTGCAGAGTGCCTGAGAATAAGTAGATATTTGTTGAAAGAAAGTAGATATTTAGATGTTAATGAGTAGATATTTACATTAATGACAAAGGATGTGAAAAAGAAAGAAAGGGTGTGTTAGAAATATGACAACAAGCCCCATATAGAGTCGCCTACACTAAGCTCCAAGTCACCAAACTGAGACTTCACTCACTGACCCTTTCAGCTCTCCCAGATAAAGAACTGCAAACCAGTCAGTCAGGTAATCTGCCCGCCAGACCCCTGTCAGCCCTGTAAGGAAAGTAACTCTGCAAAAACCAACCTGTTTTTGCCTTGTTCAGTAAGTCCTCACTTAATGTCATCAATAGGCTCCTGGAAACCACGACTTTTTAAGTGAAACGGTGTATAACAAAACTAATTTTACCACATACTAACCGGTATAAACAATAATGAGGTTCCTGTGGCCTATTTCTGGCCACAGAAATATCTCACTGCTAAATAGAGACCTAAAAACCCTTCTAATATTAAACATTGAAATAAGTGTGAGCTATACATACATTTCAGAGAGATTAATAAGAACAAGTAAGGTAATTATTTTCCAACCCACAACACACTTACTCCAGTTCAGGGTCATGGGTGGCTAGAGCCCCCTCTATTAGCTTGGGGGAGGCCAATTTGTACTTCAGGACCACTCCCCCCCACCCCACACACTCAAACTGGGGCAATGTACAATAGATTCACCAGTTCCCCTCATGTACGCAGCTTTGGGATGTGGGAGGAAACCGGAGTCCCCCGAGAAAATTCACTCAGATATGGAGACAATGTGCATACTCCACAGAGACAGTGGCCCGACTCAGAATTAATTTTTTTCTCATTAGCATTGAAGGAAACCATGTTACTTCAGAACCTGCAGTATAACTTCCTTGTTCCCTCTCACTTATGCCTATAAAAATCTTTCATTTCGTACAGATCCTCAGAGCTCCTTTCTACCTGCTAGATTGGATGCTGCCAGATTTAAATTGAATTTTGCTCAAATAAACTCTCAACAATTGTAATATGTCTAGGTTTATCTTTTAACAGCCAAAGTGAGAGAAGAGGCAACGAAAGAGACCCCAATGGCCCTCAGCAGCAAAGAACAGCAAGACACGGGCATCTGTGGAGCTTGCAGGCTCATGGCTTCTCTCTGCCTCAGGAGGCGGTGGGCGAGTCCTTCTTGGATTCCAGGTCCACAGCTTTCCCATGACAAGCTTTCAGACTCTATTTGAGCATTTCCTTTCTCAACTGCCTCCAAAACCCAGCCAGTGTCCTACTGGGTCCTGAAATCAGCTGGAGTCAAACTGAGTCTGACTCAAAAACCAGAGCCGGTCCATGTCAGACTGGGTCAACTCAGAAATCGGATGAGTGCCTGTCAGAGGGTGTCCAACTTCGAAATTGGAGTGGATTCGACTTAAACTGAACTGTGTCCAATGTGAGGCCTCGGGTGCATAAAGTTTTGTTTCCAGGCTGAACAAGTTGTTAACTGTACCAGGGATAATCTTGAGTTCCATGGCCACAGTGGAGAACTTTTCACCATCTTAGATAAGCTTATCCCTTTACCGGGTGCCCTAGAGAAAAAGGGGGTCTCCAGCAAACACCCACAATGAGTAGTAGAGGAAACATTATTTTTCTCCCTATGGTTTCTGGTGACTAGGATGAGACCCGCTGGGACATCCCACTTGCTCCTGAGCCTGCAGAAGGGATTCTGGGAAAACTGGCCAAAGAAGACAAAGAGTGAGATTCTTACCAAAGTCAGCTCACCTAAATCTCCATCTGTGGTACCTAGCTGAAAGAGGAAGGTGCAATTTCATGTTGTCCCTTCCTTTCCAAATTCAGATTGGCAGAAAAAAACCCTGTAAGAATTAGATTTTTGAACTGCGACTTGTGAATTTGCTTCCAGGTACCCATTGGTTGTGGACCCTTGCTCTCCCTCATTGTATGTCCTGAAAACTTGGCTTGGCAACCGTCACGTTGGAGGCCCCCACAATATGGCCAGACAGAAGAGTGGGCTGTGGCTAGGGCCCTACCAACCACTGGCAGCTGGTCTTTGGGAAGGGCTCTGTATCACTGGCTTAAAGACAAACAAGCATTTATATAAATCAAATATGCTCTCAGAAATACAGAAGCTAACCCATCCACCAATGAGAAGAGCACTGGGTTGTGACTGTGGAATCACACACCTGCTGTGCAGCTTTGGGCTTCTCATAGTCCTTCTCCGGTTCCTGATTTTAATGTACATCAAATGAATACATGTAACTAGACACTACACATGGGTGTGCAACCTGCATCCCATGGGCTACGTGTGGCTCAGGATGGCTATGAGTGCGGCTCAACACAAAATAGTAAATTTACTTAAAGTATCATGAGATTTTTTTTGTGATTACATGTTGCAATTTATTTAATGTGTGGACCATGACAACTCTTCTTCTTCCAGTGTGGCCAGAAATGCCAAAAGGTTGGACACCCCAGACAGTCTCTTATAGCTCTGATCTTTTGTTGTCTTAGGTTGCCCATGCCCCATCTACCCTGGGTAAGGGCATCCATGTCCTTCTATAGCTGACTTGCCTCTTCTTCCTCTGCCTACATCCTTTCAGGACAGTGCATCATCTTGGACCCCCAAAGTGGGACCAGGCAGACAGACAATCTCATTCACCCACTATTTCTGTCATAAGGACCTAGTATATCCAATGGCAATTTACCACATGTCGTTAGTATGTTTGTTATATTTTGTTGGCGGAATATGAAAGTTCATCAGCAAGGCTGCACACTGGGAAAGCATATTGAAGTGAGCATTACGAATCTGTCAGGCTGGTTTATGGCCTTTTCTCAGTTCTACACTGTAAGTAAAACAAGCCCTGATTGAGCCAGCAGCCTCCTGGGTACTAATTTGCCAAAGTGTGGGGAATTTTAATGCTAGGTTTATCTGCCTGCATCAGGCAGGCAGGATAGGGGAGGGGGCTGCTGGGTGGGTAGATGGCTTTGGCTTAGGGGTATTATAGACCAGCCTGAAGTTTCACAAACACCAGGAGAGAAGCTTTCAGCGGGTTTGGCCTCTTATCTTCTTATCATTTCATAGATCTTAGAGATGTAGTGTGCTGGAGTTTTAATACTTAGTTTGCAAATCCTCCTTTTAAAACCAATGCAATGAAATGCGGTAAAGAGAGGAAAGAATTGTCACTTAGGAGTGTCACTGCAAAACAAAGAGAGAGAGAGAAAGAAGGAGAGAAAGCAAAGGGCAGGGAAGGGAGGGAGGGAGGGAGGGAGAGAGGGAGGGGGGAGGAAGGAAGGAAGGGAGGGTGGAATGGAGAAAAGGAAGGAAGGAAGGAAGGAAAGAAAGGAAAACTGGAAGCATCGTTAAAATCCCAGTTACTGAGTATGATTGATGCAAATAGCCTTACACCTTTTCTCCTTCACAGGCAACTTCTGGTACTGTCTAAAGGGATTATGAAGCTTTGTAAGCCCAAATTAATGCACTAGGAAAATGAATTTCAAAACAAGATTTCTGTTTTATCTTTTAGGCAAAGCCTAAGAAGCACAAAATGAGGGAGCACATTTCTACCCAGGGGAAGAGATCTGCTTCTGTGATTTGGGGAGGGTCAGAAATTTTTCAGCAGGTGATTCATAGAGGTTGCCCAGGTTCACTCAGGCATTATTAGTATTAACAGGTAGTTATCTCATAGTAGCAAAGTCAATCACTACCATTTCCTCTTTCTCAGCAGGAAGGCTTAGACATTACTTTTTCTCTGAGCAGGCATTTAGTATTCTAGGAGCCCGAGTCCATTTCTCATTCCAGTGGCGTGTGGCTGTGGGTCACCTGGCTAATGCTGGGGCCATTCCACATTCCACGGACACAGGGCTGTGGTCATTTGGCATTCCAGAGGCATCCTGAAGCTGCAGGTCATTTATTATGCCAAGGTTAGTTTGTCGGCCTGCAGAGCCAAGAACCTTATGCTATGCTTTTTGAGATTGGAAGCCACAAGGAAGATGTAACTCCACTGGTCAGAAGGACGGAGACGGAGAGACAGAGAAAATAACACCTAACTGCCAAGGACTCTCAGCTAGTTCTTACATAGCATGACAAGGACAATAGGTGGTGCACATACAGTCAGAGATGTGGATTTTTTTGAGAGGAAAAAGAAAGATATAAATACAAATCAGATTATAAATTATTGCTCTGGATTTCTTAAATGAGAATCAAGTTATATATATTCTGATGAGGCAGATCCATCAAAATTGGGTTCAAATCCTGGCTCCACCCATCATTAATTCTGTGACTTTGAGTCATTTATTTAACCTCTTAAACATCAGTTTCATCCTATGCAAAATGGAGACAATAAGATCACCTACCACAACAACCTTAAAAGTATTCAGCGCATTCCCTGCTCCCCAAAATACTCTATAGATGTATTGTTATTAGTAATGTCGAT
Source organism: Sturnira hondurensis (assembly GCF_014824575.4). Lineage (NCBI taxonomy): Eukaryota > Metazoa > Chordata > Mammalia > Chiroptera > Phyllostomidae > Sturnira > Sturnira hondurensis. The sequence goes on along the minus strand of NW_028083079.1, from coordinate 4,585,141 downwards.
TGGGGGATTCTTGAATTACCAAGATGAAGACAATGATAACTTTCCCGAATATATCACTGATACCCATTCACTGTTTTCCATTATCTTCCGCCACACACCAAGCACTGTGTCGTGCACAGTGATTGTTTTACTAAGTCTGGACAGACTGACTGGACTGCCCAAACAACCACAGACTTAATTCAGTGGGCTCTCAGTGACTATCAGCTGTGAACATCCCTTCTCTAATCCCTACAGTTAACACAAAGATCAAGGGGATTTGTTTTTCCATTAAGGAAACTATAACACATATTTAGATAACCATGGACACTGAGAAAGGGAAAAAATACATATATTCTCCTTTACGTGGAATTCAGAGAATTGTCAGGCACAGGGACTGGACATTTCTCAGGCCCGCAGATCCAGACCAATTATGATGGTGGCAGCATGGCTGTGCCATCCTGAGCACTAACATCTTTATAAATTAGTCTGACAGGCCAGATAGTTGAAGCTAGATAAGGAGGGACTATGACCTTTCTGCTTGAGTATGGATTTTGTTCTGCAAGGATTAAAAAAATAAAAAAATGCATTTTGTTTTGCTTTACTTTTTGTTGTTTTCTCCCTATAGATGAATAATATAAGCTGTTCTTATGAATTTTCCAAATAAATTCCCAAATACTGGATCAGAATATACGTGTGTAGGGTATCAAGATCATCAATCCAGGGCGAGAAGTTTGCGATCTATGTGTTATGGGGCAAAGGAGGAAAGCCAGACTCAAGGAGGGGGGGGGGGTCAAGGGTAGTGACAGGGGACAGTGTCGTAACTAAAGTGAATCTGTATTCAACCTGATCCGGTGTTGGGATCCAAGTCTTTAGGGACCCACTGCCCATAGGGAAGCCCTAATGGTGCCACAACTGGTAAGCACAGACAAGCCAGAGGAGGTTTGTGGGTGTGCACAGGTGGCTGTGGGGCCTGAGGAGCCTGCTGCAGAGGGTCGTGGGTGTGGACTATGAATGCACTGGGGTGCTTGTCACAAGCGGGTTCTGTGAGCCTCACTCACCAGGAGCTGATCTCCCTGGGGCAGCCTTAAGTGGCCTCTAAGAAGTAAGGGTCAAAGTTTCTATCATAGAGTTCTCAAGAGCAAGAACAAATCATATTGATAAGGGATTCTTGTAGCACATTGTGTGATTCTTCCAAACATTTTTGACTCTCTCCTGGTTCTAAAAACTGGGAATATGGGCATTAGGGAAAAACACAAGCTCCTAGCCAGGTCAGACCTGATAGCCTGAGACCCCCTTAAGAAAAAAAAATAAAGAAATAGTAAATAAAAACATACACATGAAAGTAAATCTTTGTTTAAAACGAGGGGAAAATCATAACAAATTACAATGCTAATCTCTTTACAACGCTGAAATATTGACATATTTAACACAAGCCAGATAAATGTTATTTTTCTTTATAAACTGCATACCAAACCCCTATAATGTTGTCTATATTTTGCTTGGATACTTTTGATATTTTTATATGATGCTGCTGTTACTTTACACAGTTAATTCAGGATTATTCTCCTGCCAGCACTATTTTTTCTTAACTGACACATTGAAAAATTTCCATCCCGCTTCACAACTCATTATTGAAATTAGTCCGTAAATATTTAGCATTGATGTCATTTTAGGAAAACTAGTATCGAAGTTCTTTAATCTATGAGCAATAATATTTCAGAGAATTTCAAGTTTCCCTGTTCAGTGATTAGCTTAAATATTTTTTGACTTGATAATACTCATAACCCAGTTGGTGATTAAGGTCCATATTGAACTGACATGTTAAGACTTTTATGTTGCTGTCTATAGTTCATGTCAAATCAGCAAGAACTGATTGAGGACACACAAAGTCCTGATTGAGCCAGGCAATTCTGACCAATGAAAGAGATGGACAAAGACACAGTCTCACAGAGTCAAGAAATACGGTTCAGATACAATGCAGTGAGCAAGGTGGATAGCAATGGATAATGAGACTAGGAAACCTGTTTGCAGCCAGGAAGGCCGGTCTGGAATGAGCGGTAAATATTGGTAAGTGACTTAAGACATCTTATCATACTTTTACATTTTGGAAACAGAAACCTGTTGATATAACACTACATTTACAAAAAAGCCAATAACATGCTATGCTAAAATCATTAATCCTAGAAGCAGACAAATATGCATTTGAATTTTAGCACTGCCCCTTACTAATCTGTGGAATCTTCCTGATAATAACTTAAGCAGTAATGGAAGGGATGACAAACTACACAGAATCATACTCCCCCAAATCCCACAAATTATATACCCAATTAAAATTCCCTTTAGCTGGATGCAAAAATGCTCACACCATGGAACATGAAGCAAAGTGTACTGGGGGGAGAGTCAGAGAAAAAAGAGACAGTGATCTTGACCGATTATGTAATGGAATATTTTCTTTTTGAGATTTTTGAAAAAAATAACTATAACATAATTATGGGATCACATTGCTAATGAAAACCGTGGGGGTCCTGAAGCTAAAACTTTGTTCGCCTCCTGGTACATCTGCCTCTGCTCCCTGGAGTTCCCTTTCCAGGTAGAGGAGATAGACAGCGAACACATGGACAAAATAATAAATGTACACCTTCAGAGAGTGATTGTTGTATGAAGATGGTAAATTGGTACATACGATACAGAGTTATTGTGAGTAGGGAAAGAGCATCCCTTAGCGGGAGGAGTCAGAGGGCCCTGGCTGAGCAAGGCAACACTGAGCTGAGACCTGCATCAGGGCAGGAGGAACCCCAACTTCAAACCTGCAGACTGGACCCCGAGGCCCAGAGAGGGGCAGTGATTAGTCTCTGCTGCCACAGCAAATCAGCGGCGGATCTAGGCGAGCAGTTAAGGCATCCTGAACTGAGCTAAAATGCCACTCAGGGGTTTCTGGTGAGGTTTCACTTTAGGTGTTTCAGGCAGATGAAAACTCAGATCCTTTACGGCTCTCACCTAGTTTCAGGTAAAGTGAATTAATTTCTCTTTTCTTTCTTTTGTTTTTGGGGGGTGGGGTATTGGGACAATCATTTATTTGTATGTAAAAAATAAAACTGCATTTGCATCTCACACTAATCAAAACTCAGTCCCAAGTAGATTAATGATTAAATGTCAATAACGACCTTCAAATGTTTAGAAGGAAATATATGAATTAACTTTTTGATATTGGGATAGAGAAACTTTCTAAAATAATGCAAAAAAATATGAACCATAAAACAAATGACTGATAATTAAAGTATAATAAAATATAAAAAATTTGTGCATCAAAATATGCACTTAAATTCTCTTTTTAATCACCAAAAGCCAAAAGCTGAACATTCAATGTTATAGTCAAACTGCCATTTCAGTATTTTCAAATAATCACAATGATTAGAATAGCTCGTTTCGGGACCACAAAATCATTTAAAAAGAAAAGGGAGCTATAAAATCTCTTATAGATTAATCAGGGAGGAATTTTCTAGATTATTTTGATTACACGTGTCTATCAGCATGCCTAAATCAACCAGTTATTTAATTGACTAAAAAAATAAGGAGGGGACAGGAGAATATGCACACAACATAGACTTATTTACTTAGTAGGTATGTTACTGAACAGGAGTCCAAGGGGGGGCAAATACTTGGCCCACTGCGGGATGCCAAAAACTGCTACAGAACAACAGGGGCGCCTCCCAAGGACGGTATACTAATACCTACTGGGCTCTTCTGTCCGCCGCTGCCAAATGGAAAGACTTCTCTCAATGCCAGAGATTTGTCAAAAGGAAACAAAATGTTTGTTTGTTTAATGCTATTCAGGCCTAATGCCTTCCTTAAAATATCAAAGTTTTTAAGGGTATACATCTACACACACACACACACACACACACACACACACAGTGCTCCCTTCTCCCACTGTCCCAACTCCGGGTACCGTAAATCAGGAAAAGAGCACATGTCCGTTTTTCAGGTCACTGGCACTGTGAGCTGTGTTGCCTGTCCAGGCAGGATCTCCAATTAATCAAAAGTCATGCAGCACCTTCCACTGGCAAGAGTTCTTTGCATCAAGTTCTAGTCAAAGTCTCTCCTGCTTTCCAGGCCACTCGGCCAAAGGGAGCGTCCCAAAGCCCCGTGGGCCTCTTCTACGGAAGCCGTAGGGGTCCGCACTCCACCAAAAGCACGTGTCTTTCTTCTTCACCTGGCCGCAGGGATCTCCATTCTGGCAAAGCTTCGTGGTTTTCCCTTTCACCTGGGAAAGAGGGGGTCTGCACTCTGCCAAAAACACATGGCTACCTCTTTCATCTGGGCAAGAGGAGGTCCTTACTCTGCTGAGACCAGGTGGCTCTCTTTCCTTTCACCTGGGCAAGAGGGGACCCTTACTCTACTGAAGCCACATGGCTCTCCCTCTAATGGCTGCTGTGTCTGGGTTTAAATCCCTCGTGCCCATCTTCCTCTATACCGCTATTTCCGACTCCTCCCATGATCAGTTACACCTGCCAGTATTTCTGTATTATTACAAGTTTACTGGGCTGCCATTGTTAGTTTGGGCAGGTGTGGCCCCATGTCCTAGAGCCAATCTTCTCCAAGCTCCCACGCAGGCGCTGTAACTCAGGGGACCTGCCCCCCAGTTACATCTTGGGGGGGAAGTGACTCCATTCCCCTAGCTCCAAGCCTGGCTAGAGCCATTTAACATATCCAAGTGACCCCCCAAAGGCTATAGATATGTTAAATGACCATGCCATGGATTAGCTGCAAGGCTGTGGCTGTACAAAACAGCCCTACATGTTCCTGCTCCCTGTGTCCCTTCTCCTAACTCACACCTGTGGAGGGGAAAAGGCTGAGGACATCTTATATGTCTCCCCAATATTCCTATACACTTTGAGTTCTGGACACAATTCCATTCTTTTTTGCCCCCCTTTGGCTGCACCCTATATCAGGTATGTTATTGACATTACAAAAACACAAGGCACAACAGTTGTATTTTTTTAAAGACGCACTAGCAGTAAATAAATATAAAAGTTCCAGATTTTTCTTCCTCACACCAGTGGATTGTGTGTACGCACTGTGTTGAAGCATTGTCTCTCTTTGGAGACAAATGACCTAACCTACCACTTTCCATTTAAGCACAGAGAAACTGAAGCCATCGAAGGGGAAATAAGAAAGTTGTACGGACGACCAGATATAAGAAGTGAGCTAATGTGCTGTGAAATAAACTCAGTTTCATGTGTATGTGAAGTCTTTTACACTCCCCCTGGTATTTGTTAAAATTAGAGTTTTTCAAATGCTTTCATTTAGTCTTTGCAAGCCCCTTCTTATTCCCTAGGGACTGAGGCGTTGCTTCTGTTCTCTCCTGAACAGCGAGCAAGTGGGGATCAGAAAACCTTTGTCACCAGATCCCAGCAAAAAAACAAACTTCCTAATGTCTGCAGGCTCAACTCAAGCCCAATCCGCTTCCCTCCAGGATCCCCACAACAAACGCAAGCTCCCAGCCTGCTTAGGAATGCGGTGCTGCACTTCTCAATAGCATTTTATGACACATTTCTCAAATCAAATTTAAAAGCATAACTGAGTGGAATTAAATTAATGCCGTCTGGTAATGTCAGCAGCACCAGAGCTACAACAGGCTGGCTTAACTCCTAAACCTCCTAGAGCCTCATGTTACGCATTCAGTCTCAAGTATCACTGAATGTGTGAGCACTGTGTGTGTGTGTGGTGTGTGAGTGTGTGTGTGGCTGAGCAGTCTTTGAGAGCCTAAAAGTAAAGATACTTAATGATCTCACAGGCCCATGACCTTGGTATTTGTTGACATTTGCATTTGTCTTCATGTTGCACAAAGCGTGTTTGGTTTTATTATATATCATTTGATCAGCACCATCACCCTGTAAGGAAAGCATGTTTCTAATCTCCTTTCTTCATTTTTTTCACTTGAACCCAAGTGCCCTGTCATCCAATTCAGCGTTCTTTCCACTCATTAAGTTTAATAACAGTGAGAGCGCTACCTATCTTTCCAAGGTTCTCTTAACCTCCCAGTTGCCAAATCCAATAATCAATTTGCAATTTTCGTCTTCATGGACTCGATAGCAACATTTTACTTAGTTATCACTTCTCCACTGTGGAAACACATTTTTTTCTGCTTAATTTCAACATATATCCTCTTTATGTTCCTTCCTATTTCACTGAACATTCAGTGTGTTTTCCTGGGTTTTTTTTTGATTTCTCATTTCCAAACATTGGATGTTCCAGGGCCCCTTCTTTTCTCTGTCTAAACTCACCTCCACGGTGATCCCGTCCAGCCTGTGATTTTAAGTGCCCTTTTACAATAATGACTTCTAAATTTACATCTGCAGTCAAGATGCCTCTCCTGAGCTCCAAGTCCACATATCCAACTCTACCAAGCATCCCCACTTGGATGTCTAACAGGCATATCAATCATAGTCAATACCCCATTCTCACCCCACCGGGCCAGCTCCCCACAGCTTTACTCCTATTCAAAAACACAAAGTCCGTCTTTCAACCACTCAGTCCCACTACCTGGGCTATCCTTGAGCCCTCTTCTGTACACTCCACACTTCACCTGTCAGCAAACGCTGTTCACTTCATCTTCAAAGTGCGCCTAGAACCTGGCCACATCTCACCTAGGCACCGTTATCACCCTACCCCAAAATACCATCATCCTTTGAGACAGGATCCAGAGAATTTCTGTGAAAGCTGAGTGAGGTCATATCACTCCAATGAATCTCCTATCACTCGCTCAGATTGAAAATCAAACACATTACAGTGACTTACAGGATTTTACTCTGTCTTTCCCCCAACTCTAGTTTTACCTGAATACTCTCCTTCTGGCTCATGCTGATTCAGCCACAGTGACTTCTTTGCTATGCTAGAATGAAATAAATACACTCTCACCTTGGGGCATTTGAATGCGCTGTTTAAAAAGTGTTTTTTAATGTGGAAGATGATTCCCCATAGACCTGCATGTTGTCATTGTTGTGGATGTATTGTTGCTGCTATAGTACAGATCCCTTTTCTAACACTGTGCTAGTTATTTCTCACTTGTGGTTTAGAGCCTACCTCCTCCCTACCAGGTTGTAAGCCCCACGATGGCAGGCAATGTCTCAGGCCTGTCTCCAGCTCTTGCAGTAGTGTTTAGCACATTGAAATGGCACAAAAGATATTTTTGATTGTGTGAATACATTCTTCCTTCTCATGTCATAAATTGCACTTTCCAAGGTTCTTTCACGTGCATTATCCTGTGTTAAGCCTTGAAGTAAACAAGACAGACACTTTCCCGTTTTCAAATGAGACAACTGAGACTCAGTGAATGAGCGATTTGGCCAAGTTCACTCAAGCACCAAAGGAAGAAGCCGGGATGAAGCTCTAAGTGTCCCCATCCCTAGCCTGCTCCTCTTTCCCTAGCTAATGGCTTTTGTCACAGGGACTGAGATGTACATGCCCCTATGGAATAAGGCTGAGGACACAAACTTTGGTATCTGACTACTCAGCTTCAATTTCTGGTATTACCTATTTGTACATTAGTTACTTAAGGCCGTTTTCTCATCTATAAAAGTGTTATCAAAAAATAAATAAATAAATAAAAGTGTTATCATCAGTGTCTTCCATTATGGGTCATAATATGTTAAGTGAGATTGTTTTTAAGCATGGGAAACATGAGTTTGGAGATATCCAAGTAGATTCATGTGAGGATATGACCCACATAAACTTGGGAATTCCATACTATTTGAAGAAATACATGGATGCTAGAAGCTGCGTCTCCTATTCCTGATTATTGAAGCGACCAGAGTGCATGCAGTAAGGGCACGTTACAACTTAATGCCATGCTGCTCAGAATTCAGACTGAGTGCTGTGAAAATGCATGAGGCCAGCGTACCTCACAGAAGTCCAGAGAAGCATTGCGAAGCTTGTGGAATTTGACACGACTTAAATCTGACAGGTCCTGGCAGTTCTGCCAATACCCAACACCATGCCCGCATGCAGGTGGCACATACAGATGTCTGTTGGGTGAAAGTATGTGGGTAACTGAAAACTGGGCATGGTGAAAGAGACCGCAGTGCATGGAGAAAGGAATGAGGAAGACAGGGGGTACTGGGAGTCTCTTAGCTGTTTAACACTATGCAACAAATTACCCCCAAATTTAGCAGCCTAAAAGAACCACACATGTATTATCTCTGGAAGGTAGCTGACATGACAGATGGCCTTTGGTGGATATTTATATTAGAACTAGTTACAGACATCATGCCAATACTTAGCGGTTGTCTGTGTTTTGATGAATAATATGCCAGGCAGTATAGAAATATTTACACGTTATCAAATTCGTCAGCATAACAATCCTGCGCCATAACTGTCACTTCATCTTATTAATTAATTAATTAAGTATTTATTAAGCAACTCTTTATTAACCCTCTGCAATATACCAGATTGTTTGAATTCAGAAGCAAACAACACAGATAAAAATTCCTGCTTTTGTGGAGCTTATACAAATGAATAGAAAGGCACACAGTACATATACATGAATATATATACAGTACGATGCATAGGACGTCAGAGGGTGATGTGTGCTGTCAGGATAATAAATCAGGGAAGGAGAAAAGAGGCACCCCAAACAAAGAGAAATCAAGTAAGTGTTTGGCGTTGCACAGCCAACAAGGAGCAGAAACAATATACCAGGCTGAGTCTGTGCCCACAGTGTGTGCTCATAACCATTCACTATATCATAATAACAAAAACTTAGAGCTCCTTTAGGACACTTTATCAGTTAAGATTCCTCAAGCAGCTAGTTAGAGTAAACCCTATCTCAACTAGAAAATAGCTTCACAAACCAGGAAGCCCAGAGGTTCCAGTTCCAGAATGCCAGAAAATGTCTTTCCTCCAGGAAAAAGGCACTGCAAACGGACCTCCTCACTCAGATGCTCCAACATCTAAAGGAAAAAAATGAGCATCTTGGCGGAGAACCCTTTCTGATAAGCCCTGAGCAGACCTCCCCTCATTGGCCAGCGCATGATCACATAATCCCCACTAAGCACATTCCTGGCAAGGCCCTGAGCACCCTAGGTATTCTGGATTTATTCCTGGAGGCAGATAGAGTCATCCTCCCCTGTGGTATGTTAGGGAGCAATGCAGATTTGAAAAAAAATCTGTCAACAGAAAAAGTTGGGGGTAACAACTGTCAGCATTTGCCATTAATATGAATAAAGCCTTATATTCATGGTCTAGTGATCAACAGTGGATACATAAAAGAAATTTCATAAGTAAAAATGCAAGGAGTAGAGAAGAGGCGGGGAAAGGTGTTAAGTCGTGTGTAACACTCTGAATTGAGAGTGAGAAGACTCAGTACCACAACATCACCCAACCGTTTAGTTGCTGTGTGACTTGGGACTAATCCCTTAGCCTCTCTGTGACTCAGTTTTGTGAAGAGCAACTCTATTCCAACAAGGCTTGTTAGTCACATTTCATGAACAGCAGAAAATTTAATAAAGCGCCTGTGTTCAATGAAAAAAAAGCAATGCATGACATTCCAGTTCAAAGTGGGTTTCTTCTCCATTTACAGGTATGGAAGGAAGCAGAGTGTGTCTTTAACACAAAGGAAATGGTGTTAGTTGAACAGGTGATCCATGGAGGGCTGTACATACCCATACGTGTGTTAGTGCAGACACACACACACACGGCCATCCACCACCGTTTCTTAGTAAAAATATTATTGTTTACTGTTCTTTGAGCAAGTATTGTTTGTTGGGCGCTAAATAGGTGATTTAGGAACCTTGTCTCATTTAAGTTCACACAACTCATGAGTCAGGTGCTGCTACAAAATAGTTTTCTGTATGAGTTATCGGAGATAGATTTTTAAAATTTCCACTTCATTTTACATATATGCACTTTCTTTCAATATTAAATGGATGCCATTTCAGTGAATGACTATGGTCTTCAGGTTATTTCTCCTAAACTTAAACACAGTACTTCAGTCATTTTCCTTGCACCACTGAACCATTCCATAGTGCTTTGAGCTGATCAGATCAAAACCGTTCAGGAAAATTTAGCACCAGCCGGCTCCTAAATGCTGAGTTGGCTCTGATTATTTCTTGACTGCCCTGCGTTTGCTCATTCACTCCCAACACCAGAACTTGGTGCCTATCAATCACTTGTAACATGTCCCTCTCAGCAATTCCTCAACAGAAACCTTGACTGAGGAATCTTACTGACAATAGCAAGCTAATATTTCACATTGGATTTGTCTTCAAAGCACTTTACTCAGATGATGTGCATATCTGATCTGAGACAGAAAAACAAGGTCAAGAAAATTCAGAGAGGACCGATGATTTGGCAGGTTTCCCATGAGAGCTCCAGGGGCAGGGCCGGGGCAAGGCCAGGAGCACCAGGTAGGAAGTCAGGAGACATGGAGGCTGACCACGGCCCTGCCAACACCATATTGCGTGCCCTTGGGTGACTCTTCTTAAATCTCCCAGAACCAATTTTCCCATCTGTAAAAATGGGGGGGAGGGAAGGCAGCTGAGGCTGGAGAGGGCCTGGCATAGATGTCCGTGGCAGACATCAAGAATCAATCACCGTCCTCTTCCCCACTGAGCCTGTGCTGGGTCCCACGTTATTCTCAGCACACACTCCAGGTACTCTAGAACAATTACAGGTGGCATATCGCTCAGAATATACCTGTCATTCGCGATGAAATAATCCCTAACATCCAATATTTTAGAATGTATTGCTGCTATGAAAAGAATCATGAACTTGGGATCAGAAGACCAGGTTTAAATTATGGTTCTGACGTTTATTACTTCTGTGACCTTAAGCAAATCAATTTATCTTTGATCTGTTTTTTTAATCTGCAAAATGGGAATAAAATATCAATGGCCTATGGTCAAAGTGAAGATCAAATGAGATATGTGGAAGGCACCCAAAAGCATATAACATACCCTGGCATATTGTAGACATTCAGCCACCCATTGAAATAAATATTTCAGGGATGACATCTGGTGAGATGAATGTATACGTGATGAACCAGCTAAAAATGCTGGAAGCCAAAAGGAAAGTGGAGGAGGACAGGAGGGCCATTCCTCCCTGGATATTTCAGCTCTTCCTTGCTTTTCTACCACTGCAGCTGACGGATCGATCCTACAGCCCTAATCCTGGCTATATTATCAGCACCCCCCACCCCTGCCATATCTCTGCCCTCAACCCAGTCAAGAGGCTGGGTCTTCTTCTTCAGCCCTAGATATCTGGCCCACAAATCAAATTCTAAATGACATTACCAGTATCAATACAGGAACTATCAGTATCTGTCTGATTCCTCTCTAGTTTTTCATCCTCCCTCATGTGCCCTCATTGCACACACTGATATTCCATTAGTGTCTTAACCCAAAGGGATACTTAGGTGTGGTTTGTGGATAGTCAGCCTTAATAGTGTGTGTGTGTGTGTGTGTGTGTGTGTGTGTGTGTGTGTGTGTGTGTATGTGTGTGTGTGAGGTTGGGGGTAGCTAAGGTCCGGGGATGATGCTGGAGGCCTGTTTCCTTTCACATCCCTAGGTGTCTAGGGCCTCGGTCTCTGTTTCTGAAGTTTGTAAGTCATCCTGCTGTTGAAAGAGTTGTCTACACAGGATAACTGTGGTAGGGTGTTAAAATACCAGGGCATAAGGAGCAGTCAGGTGCTCCTTGTCAGGTTTATTGATGGCAATTACAAACACTCCTCCAGAGCTCCTCACCACAGGCGAAACGCAGAGCTCACTACAGGAATAGAGTTTGGATGGTTTTCGGTCTACACGCCCCCCGTCCTGGCGGCAGGTGCTCCATGCTCAGGCCAAACAGGGGAACATCCTTTTGATGACTACCCCCGAGTGCTCCTCATCTTGCCTCTTGTCCCAGTCTATTTTTGGATCCTATTTATTCTTGGGTGATTGTGTATGTGTGTGTGAGTACTCGTTATTCATGCATGCATCTTATCTTTTTTGTTAGATCTGAATCTCTTTTTTGTTAGATCTGAATCTGTTTATGCCTGTGTATTCTATAAATACAGTATTACCCAAAGCAAGATTGGGCACATGTCTAGGAGTAAATGCTGGGAAAGGACTGGTCCAAGGTCCCAGGAAAGACATTTGATGAGTTCCCAGGTAGGTAAGAAAGCATATTAGTTACTATTTGAAAATATTTTTCAGGCACTGTTTTTACCAGAACATTTTTTACTCTAGTATATTCAATGGCATAATAATTACTTTGTTACTCTGTATTGTAAGCACGGGAGATACCATTTAATGACTTTGGATAAGCAAATGTGAGCATGGAGATGAATCTAGGAGTAGAAGCTGCAAGGAGCAGAATTACCTTGCAAAATGTAATACGTGTGACTTGGAAGTTCCTAAAGGAATCAGAGAGGCATGGGGCCTGGAGAAGATGTAAACATAAAAAAGGCAGGTGGGGGGGGTCAGAAGGAGAGAATTCGTGTGAGGCTTAAACACCTTGTAGGATGAAGCAGCACAAATAATCCTCCACTGAGTGGCAAGCGGCAAGGGGCTTCTTCTATAACTGAGAATATCTAATGTTCAGTTTGGGGCGTTGGCGATATGGTGATAGATAACTTCCCTTAGCTCCCAAACATTTTCACTAAAAGATTCTGTACATCAAAGTGGGTACATGTGAGTATGAGAGAGTGTATGTGAGCATGGGTGAATGAAATAAGGGTGGAGACAAATGTCCAGGTTGACACAGCTCAGAGCCGTCTCCAGATACAGGCACCACACATGTGATGCTGAGATGACCCCTAAAGCTGAGAGTTCAGACTTTTTGACCAAGGAACCCAGTTCAGAAACTTGCAGAAATGTCATGAGAGTTTATGACTTCCAAAGGGCACAACAGTTGGGACCAAAACAACCTTATCTCTAACTCAAGGACCAGGAAGTCTCAGTGATCACCTGGGTTTGATGCTCTCCATGACTCAGATAAAATGCCTTTTCCTCTGTGGTGCATCTTTCAAACTCCATGTGAGGAAGATGAATTACTTCTTGAGGCTCTTACATAACTTTCCTTACATAGAACTTGTCATTACGGATTTTGACATGTGTGCCTGTGTCTCCTACTGAACTGCTCCTCAACGCTCTGCCACTTTGTTAATATTTCATCCCAACATACTTCCATGCTTAGTGCCATGAATTAAAACTGCTTATAATAATTTTGCTTTGCTTCCTAACACAAGGCTGGCTACTTTTGCATTGGTTCAGAACTGGGAAAATAGATTAATCCAGCCGTAATGGCAAAAACTATAACAGAATGTGCGGAAATCCCTAAAGTCTGCAGAAAAAAAGTAAAAGACTAACCAAACAAACAGTGGTGAACCCCAGAGAAACCTAGAGCTTTTTCTGACCGAAAGCCAAGATCTCCATAACAACTCTCCGCACCAAAAGGGTAGTAGCATCTTTGTTTTCCTCTCTTCTTCCTTTTTCTCCCTCCTTCCTCATCTCTCTGGAACTTATACAAAAGCTAAAAGCTTCATCCGCAGTAGCCTGAGTTTAGATGAGATCCACTTCTCCACTGATGAGGCCATCAGTGTGGGGTCCCATATGCCATTATGTGGGGCCCTGGTTGGATCTGGAAGACATTTCTCCTCAATGACTTTGTCTAATAAGCCATGGCCAAGATAAGCATACTTCGGGCCCTTGGCAAGTTCAACAGGCTTGAGTTGGTTCAGGGGTACCCAGAACACAATGCACAAAACTAGTTCCATGTTGAAAATAATGGCTAAGCTGCAAATAACCAGCTTACACACAGACTTTTGGAACAAACTCTATTGAGCCTTCTGAGTGCAGGTTTCCAGAAACAGAGCTTAAATGGTTACATTGCCTCTTGTTCCTGTTCCCAAACCCTTGGGAGTTCCCACACCACCTCAGTATTCACCAGCTATAATTTCACAGTTTTCACTCTCAGGAATGTTTATAAAACACTCTGTGGCTTGCCCTATTCTAATTTGGCCATGAGAAGATGTTCAAATTGATTGTTCAAAATCAATTTAAGGGACCATTAGTCATCCAGAGGCTAATTGCTGTTATTATCTTATTATTCATCATAATCCCAATAACACAAGAATAATACAAAATTGAAAAGGTAAATCCAATTTGCAATGCAGTCATCAGAAAAGATCGTAGTGATTTCTAAACACAGCCCCTGGGAAGCAGTTTCAGTGCCCTCTGCCTCAGTCAGTCTGGCAAACGTGTACTAGGAGGTCCTTCTTGTTCAGGAGGCCCTAAATTTGCTACCGAGATGGGGTCCCTGTCGGGGGTGGGTAGGGAAGATATGACAATAAAGAGCACACGGGCCTTGATTTGATGGAGCTTCCTGGCCAGAAGAGGTGGTGTGTTTATTCACTATTATGAAAAAGAGAGAAACTAGTAAGTATGAAACAATTCATTAATTATCATGGGTGAACACACAGGGGTGTCTAGCTTTTTGGCATCTCTGGCCTACACTGGAAGAAGAGTTGTCTTGGGCCACACAATAAGTACATAAACACTCACAAAAGCTGATGAGCAAAAAAAAAAAAAAGAGAGAAAAGGTTTTAAGTAAATTTACGATTTTGTGTCGGGCCGGATTCATAGCCATCCTGGGCTGCATGTGGTGGCCTGCAGGCCATGGGTTGGACACCCCTGGGAGGGTAACTAGTTTCTTTCTTGTTTTCAGGGACATGTTTATTCACTATTATGGAAAAGACAGAAACTGGTAGGTACCCAACAATTCACTAATTAGTATGGGTGTACAGTGTAGAGGATAATCAGTTTCTTTTTTCAGGGATCAGAAGTAGGGACGCTAAAGTGAGGTCCTGAACAACTCCTAGTATTTCATTATTACAATGAAGAAAAGAAAAGGAATTCTTGGCAAAGGAAGTGGTATGAGCAAAGGCACAGGAAAAGTGTGGGTGGCTTTTGGGAATGGTGACACTCTTGTTGGTTGTGAGCAACCAAAGAGTAGGTCAGGAAAAAGTGGGGTGGGGAGAGTTCGGATCTGACAATGAGACCAAGAGGGAACACAGTCGGGGGTCTGTGATGGGTCAGGATGGCAGGGTCAGCGACTTGGGTTTTCTATCTTGGGAGGAAAAGGAAAACCACTGAGGCTTTGTGGTGGGCACATATTAATAGAGTTCTCAGCTCTGTATTCAGGAAATGAATTCTGATGCCAAAGACAAACATTGGTTTAGAGGTGGAGGAGTGTGGAATCCAAAAAGTGGCTAGATTTGTGTCATTGCAAAAATGTGTGTGAGATGAAGAAACTGAATCCGTGCTGTTAAAAACCATGTTGCCATGGAAATTCTTTTACATAGTTCCACATAGTAGAATATCATATAGTAGTGAAAATGAATGAAGTATAGTTATACTCAGTGATGCATGAATTTTAAGCGTAATATATTGAATCAAAGTAAAATCAAGGTGTAGAAAGCTACTTATACTACAACACCATTTTTAG
Source organism: Sturnira hondurensis (assembly GCF_014824575.4). Classification (NCBI taxonomy): domain Eukaryota; kingdom Metazoa; phylum Chordata; class Mammalia; order Chiroptera; family Phyllostomidae; genus Sturnira; species Sturnira hondurensis. The sequence goes on along the minus strand of NW_028083079.1, from coordinate 4,569,679 downwards.
CAGCTCAGAAATAAACAATCTAAATAATAGGTTTGGGTGCAGTATGTATGTGGTATATCTGCATTTTTAAATGTAAGAAAATCATAAATGTAACATGTTTTAAGATCCATGTGAGAGAATATATGGATGCCTCAAATGGCAGATACTCATACTATACATACTATATTTTTTCCTGTATATATGTAGCCATGATAAAGTTTAATTTATAAATTAGGCACAGTCAAGAGATGAACAATAAAACTAATAGTGAAATTGAACACTTACAGTGATATACTGTAATAAAGATATGTAAATAGGCTTGAGACTCTCACTGAGTAAAACAAGGGGTACTTGAACACAGGCACCGCAGCCATGACCACCCATCTGATGTTGGCTGCCAAGTGACTGCTGGGCAGGTAGTTTATACGGCATGCATACACCGGACATGCATGATTTGTGTCCAAGGAGGGGCAGAGTGGGACTGGGCACGGTTTCATCATCCTACTCAGCATGGCACACAGTTTAACATTTATGAGTTGTTTATTTTTGAAGTTTTTTATTTAAAATCTACATACTGAAGCTGACTGCAGGTAAGTGAAACCACAGCATGAAACTGGATACACGGGAATACCATGCACCACTGAGGACAGAAGTTGACTCTGGGAGGAAGCAGGGAGGAATAATTGAGTGGGACACAGTCAGGCTCTTCGGTGATACTGCAGATGCTGTCAGAGGGAGTAGGTTAAGATGTATCTCTTTCATTATTGTACTTCTTAACTTACATATATATTTCGTCCCTTTGTATGCTTCAAATATTACATTAATAAAAAAACGGTTTTTTCTGCAAATATTAATTTTAGGAAATCAATTTTCCTTGAGCAATAAGCAAGCAAGTGATTGAGCGAAATATCCTTCTTTTCCTTGACCTCTTCTTATCTCAATATTATAGATTATTCAGGACAAATGTAACTCCTTACTTTTTTAAATGTAATAAATATAATTTAGAGATGCAAAGATGGCTGCCACATTGCACAGAGAACACAACTATGGCCAACGAACACAACTATGTTCCCATGCCCTTCTAACATGCTCAGTCTATTGCTTGCCATTCTCAAATCTTCATGCTTCTGCTCCCTGGTCCTGGACCCTGGCTTTTCACATCTGCTCCTATAACATGTGCAGTAAGGATACGACAGGTCTCACATGTACCAGACAAGCATATGAAGTACCTGACAATATAACCTATTGCATCCTTGCAACAACTCTAGGAGACACTGCAGTCTTGAATTTGCAGATGATAGTTCTACAACTGAAAGTGATAAATGGACTTACCTAGGTTAGGCAGGTGGTAAATGGTGGGGCCTGGTTTTGAACCCAGGTAATCTGAGTCCAGGGTCTATGTTTGAAACCACTTTGCTAAATAAATGTCTTTGTCTGATTAGATCTGCAACATGCTCTCCCTCTGGATTTTGGAGAGTCATTGTCATATTCAAGGAGAGAGCCATGGTGTCCCCCAGCCCACAAATAACTCTAGATTCTCATGGGAGAAGACGGTTCAGATAATACCAGCCAAAAAATCCTCAAAAGACAATATTGTAAACTGAACTATCCCAGATTTTCAAACCCATTTATTGGACATGCCATGATGATATATAATAGCAGAGAGACTGAGAGAGGGAACTAAGATGTGGCTAGGCCATGATGTGGGCTATGGGAGGAGGGGAGCACGGGAGGCAGAACGGGTGGTGTCCAGATCATTGTGCTCCCATTGTGAACACTGCAATATAGGTCTCTATAGGAGCTGGCATTCATCTCTGAAGAAGGAACTTAGGAACAGTCTTGGTAAGAGGAATGAAACTATCTAAATTCCAGATAGTCTGGTCTCTATGGAATAGAGACTTAGTAGTAACTCCTTGTATTAGGAGGAGTGCTTAGCAAAGAAAAACTAGGTTCATTAAGAGCAAACACAGAAGTGGTTACTTTGGCCAAGCCAGCTTGAGTTCATGATTAATGTCCAATCCTGGTGGCCTGGAGTTTTTATTCCAGGGGTAGACAGCCTAGATCAGAGGTTAGACTCACCACTCCCTAGTCAATGCCTACCTCACTGACATAGTGTTAAATTAAATAATGTAGATCAAAGGCTCACACTGTTATAGACATATGGTAAATGTTGACTATGTGGTAGATTAAAGAAAAAGAAAGCGGTAGGGGTGTTTGGACTCGAGAAAGATTCCAGACTGTGGGAAATATTGTTTTGAAGCCCACTTGCCTGGGGCACAGTTTGAAGTCAACACCCCATGGCTTTGCTTGTTTAGAACTTATCCTGCCATCTTCATCCCAGGCTTTGATGGAGCAAAACACTGGCTGAATTCTCATCATGTCCTAAGTCCTGGGCGAGGCTGATGAAGAGAGTCAAATAGAGGTCAGAACTGAAAGATTTCACCAAGGAGAATGCAATGAGGACTGGAATAAAACCAGCCTGAAGGGCTGTTCTCAAGCCTAAATTATAATTGCTGGGGTTTTTTTGTTGTTGTTGTTTGTTTAATCTCTTCCAAGTGACAAATCTGGTAAAAATACCACCTGGGCTTGGTGGATTGAACACATCACTGTTGGTGATGGCAGATAATGCTTCCATCTAACTCTACTGATTACCTTTGGTTCAATGTTATTAGGAAAGTTAGGGTAATTGTTGGTGGAAATCTCATTACCTGGGTCCACACTCAGTGTACCTTTAAAGAATCAGGACCCCTGGAAAATCTGGATAATAGAAAGAATACTGGTTAAAGAGAGAAAGACTTAGATTCTGGTTCCCCTTGGTTAATTCTCTTTCTGTATAGCTTTGGCTCCTTCCACTAGGAGTCAGGGTATCAGAGAAGCACTGTCATAATTATGACCCTCTAGATGGTGATAATTGCTGTAATGAGTTATTTGCAATACAATATGAACTAATAAAAGGGAAAGATTAAGACTAGAGAGAAGGCTTCATGGAAAAAATGTTTTTTAAGTTGGATGCAGAGAGAAAGGATGGCTCTGAAGATTTTCAGACCATTGAGAACCCTGAAAACAAGGCCAACAATTGAAATTTTATCTTCTAAAGCAGAGAGGCAACACATTGCATGGGAAAGAAAAACTAAGCAGGTCAGGAAACCTATAAGACTGATTATCTGTGCCTTTGGGCAAGCCATTTACATTCTCTGATGTATGTAAGAAGAAGGAGAAAGTCCAGGACAATTTTTGTTTGATTCAAAGGTCTTGGAAAGACAGGTTTCATATGTACAGATGTGTATGTGCTCTTGAGATAGGGAGCTACCCTTCCCTTTAGGCCATAAATCATCCCTTTAATTACTGATCATCTGTCCAACAGGGCCAGGAAGATGCTAGTGCCTGTCAGGTGTCTGTTTTATCCCTATGTGATTGGCTCCTGAGTGTATCAGTGTTTGTCAACCATGACCCTGCTAGTAACTTACAGGAAGAGGAGGGGTGAGGAAGACAAGCAAAATGGCACCTTGAGAAGATAAAAGGAGCAGGAATCTGTAGTTTCTTCCTCCAGGACATTTGATTGCTCCTACTTCTTTATTCTTTACATCTGTTCTCTACACCCATAGCTTCTGCCTGCTCCATTCTATTTACTCAGCTCTGTAACTCAGTAAGGGCCTCCCATGGCTGGTCTTCCTGCATCCAGTGACATGTTTTATTTATTCATTCATTTTAATATTCAACCAATATACAACACATATCATATTATAATATCTGCCATGCCAATGATAGAGTCGTGCCATAGACAGACAGTACCCTCTGCCTAGGGGGGCTCTGCTCTCTAAATGGAAGAGGCAGATAGTAAATAACTTACTAGATCAGAAGGTGATTCTCACAATGGAGAAAAATCAAGGAGGGATGGGAATAAGAAGTTACCTGAGTGGGAATGGGTGCTTACAATTTTTAGCAGTGGTCAAAACAGGTCTTGTTGAGAAGGTGAAATTTGATGAGAGGCCTCTAGGAGGAGAGAGTGAGCCATACAAATACAGGCAAGAAGGACATTATAGAGAGACCCGCTACTGAGAAGGCCATTTCGTGAGAGTAGGTGTTGGGACTATCAAGGAACAAAAAGGAGGCCAAGTCGAGGAAGAGAGGTGAAAAGGAAGGCCATAGTAGTGGGAATAAAGTGAAGGAAGTGAGGCAGAAACCCTAGTTGTATAAGGCTTTGCATATTATTTTAAAAACTTTGGTTTACTTTGAGTGGGATGGGAAGCTATTGAACTGAGGAGTGATGTTCTGGCTGCTATGTTAAATATAGATCCATATGAGACGAGGGCAAAGGCAATGAAATATTTAAATGAGAAATGAGGACTGTTTCAATGAAGATATTCGTAGAAGGGGTAGGAAGAAATGAGCAGATCTGAAGTCTACATTGAAGTAACTGCTGCCAACTTTTGGTGATAAAATGGCTGTGGACCTGAGCCCTCTGCCTTTTTATCTTTTTTCACTACACTCCAATGTTTCTATTTAACAGTGAGTATTTTCTCCTTTGTGTTTACTTCCCAAGTCACAAAATCTCCAAGTGAGAGCTTCTGTTCTTGATGAGAGCAAATGCCTAGCACAGTTCAGTAGTTTTGAGTGTAGCATTGGTACCATCCTGCTAGGGCTCAGAGCAAAGACCTTATTAATTGTGTTCTCGGGCAAGTTGCCTCATGGCTCTGAGCCCTCAACGTAGAATTAATATTTGTGCACATTTTACTGATCTATTGTTTAAAATAAATATGATAATGTACATTAGTAGCTCAGCACAGTAGACTCACATTAATTTCTAGAAAGAAATGAATACTATTTAGTGGTAGTAGTAGTAGCCACGGCAGTATCCATATCTTGGATGGATAGATGAATGAATATGTACAAAGGATTGAAGGGATATCCTATGGTATCTCTATAAAAAGCCATTTTCCTTTGATGGGGATTTCTTGTCCGTTGATCAGCTCTGGCAGCCTCGCCGAAAGGGTGGGGATTCCAGTTTTAAACTATACCCCCTGGGTTATCTGAATAGAACGACTGAACCAGAGAAAATGGCCAATAATGTTAAGAATAGAGTCCATCTAACAGAAACGGCTACAGCTGCAAGATCATCAACCCCATAAATTATTTACGCTATTGTTGATATAGAATCTACTGCTATAATTTTAAAATTAATTTAGTCTAATTACCCCCACTTAATAAGATAACTTGTCAGTTATCACCATTGCCATAACTTCCTGCATTTCCGTCTCTTTTTAGCTTAAATTGTCCTCTTCTCAGCTTGTTTTTAATGTATTGCAAAAAAAAAAATCCTTGGAGGTATAATTAACTTTTTCGTTCAGAATCCTAATTTCCTCTCCAGCTCTGTTGCTGCAGTATTTAAACTATTTATTATGCAAACTTGCATTATATGAATTATGAATTATGTACAAATCTCTGGATGCAAGCTCTGTTCTAATCATGGTTTCTTGGTGCCTTTTTAGTTCAAGGTAAGCAAAATATAGGTGAAATGAATGTTGTAATTTAAAAATGGGTTTATATTTAAGACTAGGCTTTTGGAATGTGATTTCTCTACACCAGTTATTATTTTTTAAATCATCTTTAAATTATAATTCCTTAACTCTTTTTTATCTACTTCATTTGTTGTTGCAAATGATGATTTTGTGTAGCTGTTTTTATGCAAGCATAATATGTACCAGCAGGTATCATTTATTCACTCACTCATTCACTCACTCACATTTTCATTGATCAAATATTCACTGAGGAACAACTCAGTGTCAACAAAGTTAGGCACAGAATTGACATAGTAAATGCAATGTGGTTAGTCTCAACTCTTAATGAGCTTTATAGTTGAGTAGAAGATACAGACACTGTAGACAACTATAATGCAGCCTGATAAAGCACTGCGATGAAGAGAGGCAAGGCAACGTGGGAAGACTGACTGAGGGTGGACAAGATAGGGTAAATGTCCTGGAGAAGTTGATGTTAAAGCTGAGAATAAGCTATAGGAACCAGTTGGGCAAATCAAGGGGGAAACACTGTTCTGTGTATGTATGTGTCTGTGGGAAAGAGTGGGGAATATTCAGTGGACGGAAGACAAGCATGTGTATGGCAGAAGGTAAGATGGAACATGGCCTATTCAAAGATTGTAAAAGAAAAAAAATCAGTATGGCTAAAATGTAGAGACTGAGCAGCAAGAAATGATGCCGTCAAGTAAGCAACTGATAGCCATGTGCTCACACATCAAAATAGTCATTTCATCCAACTTGACTTTCTAGAGATAACATGGTAAAGGATCACTAGGCGCTAGAATTAGAAACTCATAATTTTTTTGATTATCTGGTAACACACATGTAATCAGGTAGATTATAAGCATGTATATTCAGCAGCAGAAAACCTGAGATAGGGAGGGGAAACCTCTGAATCTTCTTATTTGGGTGTCTTAGGAAATTTATGTAACTTGGGTGAGGCTCAGTTTCCTCTTATGTTTTACAGAAAAGGTACTGGAATCCTCTGAACAGTCAGCTGACAAAACGAAAACAAAAAATGTTGGTCTTAAAGTTCAAATGAGACATCTTATTCCTCAAATACTTGTTAAATGCCACCTTCTATGATCTTCTACCAATTTGCTTCTGGAGTTGAAAAAGGCAAAGCACAGAATGCCTCATTGTTCTTAAACATGCTCAAAATACTGTTTGAACAGTTTGCATCTATCAGATTACTGAAACTTTACACCAAACTATAAGGCAGTCACTATCATTCTCACTGCTTTACAGATAAGAAATAAAGGCATGGAAAGTTTTAAATAATTTGCCTAAAATTTGTGGTTTATCTGTAATTTCAACCCCGACTCTCTCGGTCTGTAGTACCCCTGCTTAATCACACAGAATACATCTCCCTGGAGCAGAAAGGCAGTACCTTATGGTCTATGCTGAATGGAGAGTTACCGCATTTTTCCAGTTCTATCGAGACATGACTGCCATATAGCATTGTACCAGCTTAAGGAGTACAATGCAGTGACTTGATACACTTATATATTGTGAAATAATTACCACAGCAGGCTTAGTTAACATAGCCATCACCTCACATAATTATCATTTCTCTTTTATGGTAAGAACATTTAAGATTACCCTTTTAGCAACTTTCAAGCATATAGTACAGGATTATGCTGTATAACCATGCTACATATTGCATCCCCCTAAATGGAAGTTTGTACCCTTTGACCAGCAACTCCTCATTTTTCCATTCCCCAGCCTCTGCCAACCACCATTCTAATCACTGTTTTCTGTGAGATTGGATTTTTTAGATTTCACATATAAGTGATATCACTCAGTATTTATCTTTCTCTGTCTGACTTATTTCACTTAGTATAATGCTCTCAAGATTGATATGTGTTGTTACAAATGGCAGAATTTCCTTCTTTCTCATGGATAAAAAATATTCTATTGTGTGCATGTATATTTGTGTCTGTATATCCATATATTTCTATCTATCTACCTATCATCTCATGTTTTTTTATCCATTTATCTAGACAGACACTTAGGTTGCTTCTATGTCTTGGCTATTGTGAATAATGCTACAATAAATATGGGAGTACAGATATGTCTTTGAGATCTTTACTTCATTTCCTTGGGATATACAAGGTCTGTCCATTAAAAAACCCCATGTATTATTAATATAATGAGAATGGTTTGGGAGACATTCATGTAACCTGGCAGCCAAGGAGAGTGGACTGGAATGCACACATGTGAACAATGATGACTTCACTGTACTAGTCAATGGGGGCAGTAGACACTGATAAGTGAGCATGAATGTGTACTGTGGGACTTTCACATTCAAAAGTACTGAACAAGTAGAACAACTAATCTGCATCAAATTTTGCATTAAGCTTGAACATTACTGCACAGAAACAATTCAAATGACTCAGAAGGCTGCAGCTCTGGGTAACTGGTGGTTGGTACTTTCATCATGACAGCACATTCACTCATGCATCACGACTCCTGCAGTGTTATTTGGTGAAACGTCAAATCACCCTGGTGACTCAGCCCTCCCACAACCCAGATTTGGCGCCCTGCAACTTCTGGCTTTTTCTAAAACTAAACTCCCCTTTGAAAGGAAAGAGATTTCAGAATATGAAATTGAGGAAAATATGACAGAGCAGCTGATGGTGACTGGGAGAACTGTGTGAGGTCCCAAGGTGCCTACTTTGAAGGGGAATGAGGCATCATTGTCCATTGTACAATGTTTCTTGTGTCTTATATTTTCTTCAATAAATGTTTCTATTTTTCATATTACATGGCTGGATACCTTCTGGACAGAACTTGCATGGCCAAAGTGGGATTTCTGGATCACATGGTAGTTCAAGTTTTAAGTTTTTGAGGATGCTCAGAACTGTTTCCCATAGCGACTGTACCATTTTGCATTTCTACAACACTACCAGTCGCCATGTCCTGGCCAACACTTATGTCCTGTCCTTTTGATAACAGACATTCCAACAGGTGTGAGGTGATACTTTATTGTAGATATTACTACATTTCCCTGATGATTAGTGATGTTGAGCATCTCTTCATGTACTTGCTGGCCATTGAATGTCTTCTTCAAAAAATATTTATTCAATTATTCTACCCATTTTTAATTGGAATTTTTGTTTGTTTTGTTCTGTTTTTGCTATTGAGTTATATGAGTTTTTGAGCTCACTTTTGTGAGTGGTATAAGATTCCAATCTCACCTGCATGTGATTATCCTGTTTCCCCAAAGCCATTTATTGAAGAGACTATCCTTTCTCTGTTGAGTGTGTCTTGGCTTTCTTGTGACCATTAGTTGCCTGTAAATGTGAGGGTCTATTTCTGGGCTCTCAATTTTGCTCCATTGTCTTTTGCATCTATTTTTATGGCAGTAGCTAACTGTTTCTATTACTTTAGCTTTGTAATATAGTTTGAATTGAAATTAGGAAGTGTGATGCCTCCAGCCCTGTCCTTTGTTCTCAGGATTGCTTCTGTTGCTTGGAGACTTTTGTGGTTTCATACAAATTTCAGCCTTCCTTTTGTTATGCCAAAGGTGAAGCTTAAGTTCAGTTTGTGGTCTCACTGTGGCCTATAGATTAGGGCTGGCATTTTGCATGTGTCCACTAGTTGTTTGCCAATGCTCATCTTCTGCTACCATTCGAATTACTCACAGAGAGCCAACCACAGGGGGCGGGCAAGTGCAGATGTGTATGAGACACTGGGGGTACCCTTGGGCCAGTCGGGGGATCCTTGTATGAGACCTTCCTAGTGACTTGTGGATGGCTTCTTGATGGAATTTGCAACACGTTAATAGGTTCTGTGTCCTTTTAATTCTTCCCACAGAGTCATATCTGCCACTCCCCTAGCCTTTTCCTGCCTCCTAGAGGTGCCTCTTACACCACAGTTCTCTGCATGGGATAAGAGACACGGGTCTCTTTGACACAGAGCTGGGGAAGCTGAGTGCTCCCTCACATACCCTCCCTTTCCTGTGCAGGAGAACTATGAACTGAGGGCATCTCACATGGCACAGCTGTGCTGCCTCGGGGGCAGTGCGAAGCAAGTAAAGTCAAATTGTGCCTCCTTCCCTCTCCAAACCTGTACTTTTATTCCAATGGTGTGCTGGAAATTCTCCGTTGGATACCTGGACTCCGGTATGAGAAGGTTCTCTCATCTTTGAGTGATTGGCTAAGTGAGTGTTCTCTAGGGGCCCCAGGGACACAATTGAGAGAGACTGGCGCCTATATTCTCAGGCCACTGCAGGGTCCACAGGCAGGCAGAGGTCCACGTGTCTATTACCGAATCCAAGGGTAGGCAAGAGTACTTCTGGGTTCCTTGGCCTATGATGCTGGACCTCACAGCTTCTACCAAGGCTCTCTTGCCCGGGAATGGATACCAATCGTTGTTGTTGAGGACGGATGTGCCTGGGAACATCTTATTCGATTGTGTTGCTGATGTCCCTCCCAGTGAATGCAGTTTCATGATTTCAGAAGAGAGAGGCTCATTCAATCTTAATGGTATAGGAACCTACTATATGACACACAGGGAAGGTTTCTGGGCATATTTTTGAGAGAGTGATACATGGAGGGGGATAGAAAGAAGTATCCCAGTAAAACAGGAGACCAGCGCAACTGGAAGTCATGTAACTTGTGAAATAATTTTAACTATTCAGTGCTTTATCCCATGTGACCTCCAGAAAGTCTCTTTCTCTATCTAGAAACTTAGTTTGCACCATGGAAAAACAAATGTATTATCAGAACTGACCACTCAGGCAAATTTCCACGTGGACAGTTTAAAATTGCAGAATGCTCAGTATGACTCTAAAGGTAAATTATTTCCTTCTTAAAATGATACCCTAAAAGTTAATATTGAAGAAAACATTTCTTGGCAACTTGCCTAATAACACTGAAGGCAATTAAAACTGAAGCATTTTTTTTCTTCTTGAAATCACATTTTATTGCACCAGCTGTGGAGTTTATTTGTTTGCTCAAGTTTGCCCAGTTGGAGTTAATATGTCTTTTCTTTATATTCCTATTGCATTTTCCGCAGTCCTTTTGTTATAACACTTGTAACAGTCTGGCTAATATTAAGGTCGTTGTGTATGTGCCTGTCTCTTCCATTGAATTAGAGTCCCCTGAAGGCACAGACTGCTCTTGTAATCTCCTTCTCTCCCACTGTGCCTAGCACTGTGCTCAGCAGGCCCTAAGAACTCAGTGAATATTCATTAACTCGAATGAGCTCACATTTCTGAAACTTGATTAGAATTTGGAAATTATTTCAGCTGTCTTTTTGTTAATATGTTTTTTACAATAGCAGAAATCACCTTGCAATTTACAAGAGCTTTGTCACTGAATTTACTTGTCCTTGATTGTTAAAATCTATATAAAACATGACAACATTTCAAAATGAAATCAAAAGGCAATGGTCATAATTAGATTAATCTACACCAGCAGCAGCAGTAATAATAAAAAAGTGGGTTATACCACAAAATGCATAAGAAACATGTATATGAATTTTTTAGGTTTACTCATAGCTAAGTCAAATGGTATTATGTCTTCAAATGGGCTTATATGATAGTTTACTGATCAGTTTCTACAATGGAATAGGTTGCATTAGTTGCATATCACATTCTGGAAAGAAACACATACTGAAAATTAGAAGACGTGATTTGTGGTGTCTGTTTTCCCTTTTCCTTGCTGAGTGATCATGAGCAAGCAAGTCAACTAACTGACTTTGCTTCCTGATCAGTCAATATAAATGATAACATCTGTCCTATATAGTTATGTGGAAGTGAAGAGTACATACTTTACAATTAAATTCTAGGTTCAAACATTCCAAGTTCCACCACTCATTAGATAAACCTTTACAACTGGACTACCCCTTCTGAAATTTTAGAGTAACTAAAATTTGTAGTCCTGTATTTAATTTTGTTCATTTACAAAATGTGGGTAATAATAGTGCTTTCTCCAAAAAGTTAGTATAATTTTAAATATGATAACTTCTAATATAATGCCTACTAAGTAGTAAGATAACTTATGTCAGGACTCTTAGCAGTAATAAACATTTTAAAGAATGCATCGAAGAAGGATGATTATTAATGACATGCAATAAGTAATTCACTTTTTTTTCTCTTAAAAGAAAATCTTTCTCTCTCTTTCTGTTTCACTGGAATGGGTTGGAAAATGCCCATAAGAATATGCATGACGTGGGAAAGAGAGAAAGATGCTTCAAAATTTAAGGAACAATATCATGATGAGAAGCATATGTACACTTAATAGTAATGAATGATCCAAAGTCTCATGAATATGCAAAGACGAGATCATAGATACTCTATTCTAAGGAATGGTCTGTTTCTATCATGCCTCAAAACTCCAAACTAAGCCTTAAGAGGGTTCTGGGAAAATGCTTTCTTGAACCTACCACTGTGATGAGCAAACTGAGACAAGCAGATATGAAGGATCTGAGAGCGTTGTCAAACCTCAGCTTCTGCCATTATGGAATGTGAAAAAGAGGCTCCCCTTTAAATCAAAACAAAGATAGGGATCAGTGGGCAATCCTGGTGAACAGTTAAGCCATCAAAACTTGTGGGCTTTCAGAGAGGATTCACATGGATTGCAGTGGCTCTGCCCTGTCTCCCGATACACATGGGAGGAAGGACTTGAAGTAAGGAGCCAAAAGAGACCAGGGAACAGAGAGGTTGTGCCCTACTAACTCATCAGAGTAGAAACTGCCAGCTGCAACTATGCACCAGATATTTCTGTATGCCCTACCTCTCAAAGAACTACCATACATACTGAAAGTTGTCCTGGAAGCCTAACAGAAAGTCCCTGGGAACAGTCAAAGGAACATTAGGGTCCATGGGACTTCCAGCTAGATAGAGAAGAAGAACAGAGAACAAAAGAGAAAGCTTGAAGGCGAAAGAATTCCACTTAACAAAACATCATTAATGAATATATACTTATAAAGACTGTAATTTTCACAATGTTTTAAAATTATAAACCATTTACCATCTCACTTAAAGATATAAAATAAAATACACCAGAGAAAAAGACCTGCCTTTGGAAGACTTAACACTGTAAAAGGTCACATTTCCAGTAATTAATACAAATGAGAGAAGGAGAGGAAGATAAATATGAGAGTGAGAGAGAGAGAGAGAGAGAGATGAGGAATGTAGCCATAAATAAAGATAAAAAAATGTAGAAATAGTATATAAATAGCAGAAGTCTCAAAAGAAGAAAAAAAAGAATAGAGAGAAAAAGTTAAATAACTGAAGAACATTTGGAAAACCTTTACCAAGTAGTATTTATTCTTTGAGTATAGGGTTCATTTAAACATACCCATATAACTCTCTATATCACCAAATCAGAAAAATTGCAGAGCCAAAAAGTAGCTGAATTTATTAAAAGATTGTAAAAAGTCATTGTAAAAAGTCAATTTATTAAAAGACTGTAAAAAGTCATGCTTACAGAAATACAGTTAAATAAGAATCAAATGAGACTATTTAATACAATAAATATTAGAAAATTAGAGGAAATAACTGCAATCCACATTAGTATTCAAAATGCCTTAGGTGTTCTAGCAAATATCCAAAAATGAGAGAATTAAATAATTTTAATTTAATATTTAAGGAGAAAGGATTAAAAATGTTCTTCTTTAACAAGGTTTTACACAGAGGGAACCCAGCATTTCTAGTAGAAGGCATTTATAGATGTAATAAGAAAATCTGATGAGTGGCTAGATATAAAATAAGTGTACAAAATAAATACATTTTCTCTGTTCCAGCAATAAGCTATTAAAATAGGAATGGAGGAATAATAAAAATGGTGACGAAATTTAAAATTTTAGAAATAAATTTAATAGTAAAGAGACAGGATGCATAAAATCCTATACAATATTATTTAAAAATGCAAAATAAAACCTGCTAAAAAGAATAGCATACCATTGGGTGGAGAGATTTAATACTATAAGCATCACTTTTTAAATAATTAATAAAAAATTAGGTCCGTTCCACTTAGAATAACCGCATGTAAGTTTTATCTATACAAATTTCTATCTGAACATCTACATATGCACTTTTTTGCTGGGGAAAGAAGATAATTTAATAAAATGTTCTGAAGATCATAGAAAATCTAAATAACATCTAAGAAAAGTGTCAAAAGTACAATAGTGAAAGTTTACTTGCCTTGCTATTCAAATGCTATGACAGCCCTGTGTTCAACAAAATGTAGTATTGAACTAAAAATACAAAATACACCCGTCTCTGAGGAGGCTGATTAGAACTGACACACTCTAGCACAGCATGCAGCCACGTGAGCTCTGTCAAGCAGACTCCTGTGTAAGGGTCTTTACTTTTGCTGTTTCTTCTGTTTCGAATGCTCCGCTGTTAGATCCACACATAGGCTGTTCTGCAAAGTCATTCAGGTTTCCGTCCAAGTGTTATTATATAAAGGAGGAACTCTCTGGGCCCTCTGTGAAAAGAGAATCCTTCTTCACTCTAGCCCTTGTTTTATTTTCTTACCATGAAACAATGATTGGTTGGTGGGCTGATTGATTGATCGAATTAGTTGGTTGCTTTCTGCTTCCATCTATTAGAACATAAACTCCAGAAAAATGAAGACTTTGTTTTGTTTCATGCCATAACTCCAGAATGTAGAAAATTGCAGAGCAGGAAGTATACATTCTGAATCTCAAAAGAGATCATAATATTTATATGAGAATGGAAAATGTAACAAAAGCATTTTATTATGGGGGGAAAGAGTGATTAAACTAAATAAAACCAGCACAACTGGCTACCCATCTGGAAGAAAATTAATTTGGAGCCTGTCTCACATCATAGGAAAAATAAATTCCAGATGGCTTAGAACCTTAAATACAAAAATAAATGATAAAGTAAATTGAACAAAAGTATCACAAAACAGTCTAAACATAGGAGGAAGCTTCATAACCAAGAAAGGAGAGGGAGAAGATAAAAGGAAACATGTATTTGTATAAAATTTAGAATATATATTTTAATTTACATACATAATTTTATGTATACTATACATAAATTATAGTATAATTATATATAATAATATAGTAAGTAGCCAAACAATAATATAAAATATTATAAGGAAATATAAAATATTTACCAAACTGATTACAGAAAAGGTTTGACATAGTTTGTTTTAATGCTTGCAAATTTAAATAAAAAAAGCCTAAAAGACAAATGTAAACAGTCATAAACATCAAATTTAAATAGTGAATGAAAATATAAAGAAGTACAATTTTATTCCATAGTCAAGAAAATAAAATTTCCAGGTATAATGAGATATACTTTTATATATCTCTGAATTAGCACAACTTAATGAGGAACCATCTTTTTCTAGTGGAAGTGCAGGATAAAAGTGCTTTTATATGTTGTTTGTATAAATTTGCCTTGCTGTAGAGCTACTACTATAGAGCAACTTAACAATACCTGTTAAAATTGAATATACACACAGTATATGCAATTGTCAGCTTTTGTTGCAATAACAAAGAAGTCCCAATGCCAGTCACCTTAAACAACAAACATGCATTAACTAGGCCTACCGACCATCTGCAACTCTGCCAGATTTTCCGGGAATTTTTTCTTGTTTTGGGAACTGGACTTAAGAAACAGCCATTGTCGAGGGTCTGTTCTCATCATACAGGGAAAAAGTCAAGAAAGCATGCAGAAGTTACCCGTTAAAGTCACACTTTTTTTTATTACAGCAACTTCAAAAATCAGTGAGGTGGAAAAAATGCACTTGGGACCTAAGGTGTGGTGAGGAAGAGAGCGAGCATTTGCTAAACGAAAAGAGAATCTACCATATTGTACAACCCTGAATTTCTCCTCCCGTAAGTTTACTCTTTGGAAATTATATATGAACATCTATCTATATGAAAGGCTGAATAATTCGTGCCCTGTCCCCGTATATGATGTCCAGGTTGCTAATCCAGAACATGTAACTCTGCTACCCTACATGGAGCTTTGAAAATGTGATTAAATTAAGGATCTTTAAATGGGGAGATCATCCTAGGTTATCTGTGTGGACCAAAAGTGTTCACCAGGGAGGGTTCTTCTATGACGGAGGCAGGAGGATCAGAGTTGGCAGAAAGAGACATAGTGATGGAAGCAAGAGGGTGGAGTGATGTGAGGAATTGGCTATGAGAAATGAAGTCAGGTTCTAGAAGAAAAAATGGCAAAGGAGGCGTCTTCCCTACCGTCTCCAGAAGGAAATGCCAGTCCATTTGAAGGCTTCTGATTCCCAGAATGGTAAGGGAAAAAAACTTTGGTTTTTAAGACCTCAAGTTGGTGATAAATTGTTACAGTGGCAACAAGAAATAAATATGATTAGATACATATAATATACTTATATGTGATATATACATAATATCACAGAGTGCAGTTATTTCAAGGTGGTTGATAATGTCTAAAACCAGAACAAAGAAAATTTCATTCTTTATTAGAAAGGATGAATATCACTTTATATTATAGAATATGTCAAAACTAGAATATCATTTAGCAATGAAGCATGAATTAGTATAGCATTTGACTTAGAGAATGTTCTGGGTGTTATTATGGAAAAAACTCAGGACATTAAAAATATATATTATGACTTTATTTTATAATCAAGAAGAGCAGTGGTTTTCATTGTAACAAATAAAATTGTACTTTATTATTTTGCATCTGTGTATTTTTACTTGTATATGTACATAATATATGTTTTCTTTCATATACATATGAAATGGGAGCAGAAAGAATTACAAACGTGTGTTGCCTTGTAGGACTGCCTATGGTTTATTTTTAAGTGGTGAGAAAAATAAGGAAATGTAAAGATGCAGAATAATGTAAATAATGTGATTGTATTTCTTAAAAAATAACACATATGCATATTATATGATTATACAGGGTTGAGCAAAAGTAGGTTTAAAGTTGTTTGTATGAATAATAATATAATAACAAATAATAATACAAGAATAAATTCTGTTTCACATACCCACAACTGTAAACCTAGTTTTGCCACACTCTGTATTTATGTGCATTCTCAAATGACAGTTGTAGAGATGGGCAACAGATTTGCAATTGGTAGGGTTTAGAGACTGGAACGGGGAGGAAAAGGGGGATGGGTGTGGCTATAAAATGGTGCCCGAAGGTAGTTGGTAGTGATGCGACAATTCCGCATCTTGATTATGGGGGCGATGACCTGAATCTATGCACATGATGTAATTGCAAAGAACTGCACACTCACACAGGGGGATGCAAATAAAACCAGTGAAAAATGGAACAAGATTTGGAGTGCACCACTACCAATTTCCAGGATTCAGTCTTATATTATAGTTATAATTATGTAACATAATATAATGTGATCCTATAACACATTTATTTATTTTCAGCCTAAGTCTTTTCATAAAATTATTTTTCTTCTTTTGTTTTTCCCATCACCATTATGCCCCTTATACCCTCTTTAACTTCCACCCCTCTCACGCTCCCACACTCACCATGCTCTTGTCCCTATCCATGAGTTCTTTCTTTTTTTCCTCTGTTGATCAATCCGTCCAACAACCTGCCCACCCAGCTAACCCCCCAGATCTGTCATTTTTGTACTTATATCTTTTCTACATTAAATTATAACAAAATAATTCTGTGTTAATACAAGTTATATCCATATGCATTATTCTTTTTCTAAGTGTTGAACAACTCGTATAATCATCTTTTACTTTTATGTTTTGACAGCTTATTTGAGGTATAAATAATAGACAAGAACTGCACGTATTTAGCATATACAATTTGATGGGATTCTGCATACACATACAGAAATGGTCACATGCACATACCCATGAAACGGTCACCACAGTCAAGATAATGAACGGAAGATAATTCCAAAAGACCGCAGCTGCACCTTTCTTTGTGGTAAGAATACTTAACTTGACATCTACCCTCCTAACAAAATTTCAAATGCACAATGCGGTGTTGTTAACTGTGGGCACTACGCTGTACAGTGGATCTGTAGAACTTACTCATCTTGCAGAACTGAAACTTTATACCCATTGAACACCATACACTAGCCCCCTCTCCCCATCATCCCTGAACCACACCATTCAAGTCTCTGCTTTTATGAGTCTGATTCTTTCAAATACTTCACATAAGTGGAGTCAGTTTTTTGTTTGTTTGTTTTTCTGTGGCTACCTTATTTCACTAAGCATCATTTCAAAACTGATTACATTATGCAATTAGCCAACTTGACCATCGAACTTGTGTATCGGATGTGCACTAGCATTAAGATGGGGCTGGTGATGCAAGGGGTCCTGAGTCAGCATAGTCACTACTGGGCTGCACCTTGAGTTAATCATTCCTTCGTTGTTACAGGTAAAATTTGTTGACAAGCTTTCATTATGAACAAGGTTGTGGTAAAAATTGCAGTACATAAACCTTATTCTGAGTTTAAGATTATTATCTCAGGATATTATCCCAGAAGTAAAATTATTGGGTCAAATGGGAAATAAAAAAATTTAAGACCTTTGATATCTATTGCAAAACAAAATGAGATGAACATGTTTACAAGTTCATTTTGAAAGATCGCCAACTCCCAGGACACAGTCACTCACTGTGGCCTTGACACAAAATATATTCAATAAAAAAAAGCTGGCAACAACAAATAGACATTTTTAATCCTGTAATTTGCCCTATAGGTGAGACTCAAGTGAAGCTCTGTTGTCAAGAAAAGGGGAGAGAATTTAATATTTATTTTGGGTTTATTATGTGTCAAATACTACTTTATATTTGCTCTTTCATTTATCACACATGTAAGAGCCTCAGCAAATCAATACCTGACTGATAAAATGTTTGCATGTACACAAGGCTATAGTTTATTCAGTGTTTTCATTTGCATGATTTCATTTATAACTAACAAATCTTGTCAATCTAAGAATGTGTTTTCCTTTTCCTGTTTTCCTTTGAGTTCTCGTTGAATAAACCTAAGAACGACTTTTCAGAATATTAAAAATAACTTTAAAATGTGATTTACATTTTAAAAAGGAGAAAAGTAAAGAAAGTCAGTGAGAATGTTTTAAGGGAAATTTATGAAAGCATTTGATGCTTTGAAAGGCGATTTTCCCTCCTCCTCAACAATTTCCAACAAAAGCTCAATTTGTTACTTCTCCTTCATGCTTGTGTCCCTTTAATTTTACGGGACCTTAGCTTGCCTTCCTTTCTGATATAGCAATGAAAGGGAAATGCAGACAATGGAACTGTACTGATGTGAAATGCTTCCTTCTCTTATTCTCCTCCCACCTCCTCCTCACAACTAGATATCCATCCCAGAACGCCTTTCTCTCTGGTGATGGGATTCCATTATTACAATTAATACTGGCAGCTATTTTATAAGGACAAATGTGCAAAATAAAACAATCCTTTGATTGAAAAAATCCATTCAAAGAACATAGATTTAAAAGAAGAAGAAGGAAAATTGTATCTTAGGGATAAATAGCAGTCAACTTTTGTCCAGGGTAGTAGCAATCAAATGTAAATAAAGCTCATTGAATGAAATCATTGAAGCGCTTCCCCGGGAGGGAGAAACAGTGTCAGTGGGTAGTTCAGGCTCTGAATTATTGAAGAGTAGAAAATGGAAATTTGGTAACTAATGTAGCCAGATATTTGGTGCTATGGAGGTAGAAGGCATATATTGATGATAGAAATAACTATAGCTTCTTACTTTGAATGAAATAGACACTTTTCTGGCTTTAGAATGTACCCATAAGCAAAATCTCATTTAGGTTTCACAAAAACCCTGTGTGGTAGGCAAGTCAGTTATTACTAAGCCGTCTTGCAGGTGGCCAAGATCTGAGACCAGTGCGCTTGCTCACAATGACCTGGTTAGTTAGTCCTGGAGCCTCAGTTTAGTCTAGGTTTTGTAAATCCAAACTTACTTTTTTCTCCCACAGCACCATAAAAAAGAGTGACTGAGGAGGGTACTATGTATGCAGGCCTCTATTATCCATGAACTACCCACCATGATTGCTGATTCAGGGAGAATGCACCAGAAGATACAGGCAGGGAATGGAAGATTAGAGACAAACATATGTTGTTCTTATTTTCAAAACATGGAAATAAATTGGGTTTGACGAAGTGCAAACTAGTGCTTTGAACACCCACTCTAAGCACAATTCTAGAGCAATAAGTTGATGGAAAGGTTGGGAGATCCCCGAGAGAGCTAAGAGGGCTTATCTACCTTATCTTCAGTTATCTGGGGTTTGATTTGGCTAAAGGGAAACAGGGATCGCTAGAGCTGAGCACACCTTTACTAGGCTAAACTCCTGGGGTGAGCAGCAATCTTGGAGGCATCCCCCAAAGGCCTTAGCTCCCTCATAATCTTCACCAATTGTCTCTAAGTATTATTTACATGAAGAAATGTAGGATGCATGTTCTACAAACAGTTTTAGGAGAAGTCTCCAGTACCCAGCTCCTGCAGATCAATTGCTACCTCCCATATAGAAATTTTGTAACTGTCCTTGTGTTAGATTAACCTCATTTTCTCCTATATTAAGTTTACTAGACCAGAAAGAGTTAGTAGATAAGATGTGTCTGGACTCGAGCAAGACATTTGTCAAGTGTCTCTCCCTATATCTATGTGGAAAAGGCCAGTATAATTAGAAGAACTAGTTACTGGTTGAACGATTTTATCCAAATGAATTCATATAAATCCAGAGCGAAATTTCTAGTTGGGTGCCTTGGAAAAGGAGAGGAAGTGAATTTATTATCTTTTTTTTCTTTTTAGTGTCAACCTCAAAAGAAGTGATAATGATTTTAATGGATATGAATTTTTGTTTTCTATCTGTTTATTTTTGTCTGGCTATGAAAGACCTCCCCATTCTTCTTTGAGAATGTTTCATGTAATTTCAGGAGCAGAGTCAACCCTTGTATTCCAACTCCCCAGGCTACTGGTGTAGATAGTAGGGGATCTGTCCATAAAGTATCTAGCTATGAAAAGTAGGCACATTTATTGAAGAAGATACAAGAAACATTGTACATAGGACAATGATGTCTCAGTCCCTTTCAGAGTAGGCACCTTGATGCCTCACACAGTTCTCCCATCATCTATTCCACTCTTCAAAACAGTATGCAAAAATCCTTTGGTAGAATCACCATTAGCTTCCTTATTGTATTTTCCCGAATCCCACAGATAGTCTGCAATCTCTTCCCTTTCAAAGTTGATTTTAGTTTTTGGAAAAGCCAGAAGTTGTAGGGCACCAAGTCTGGGCTGTAGGGGTGCTAGGTCACCTGGCTGATTTGATGTTTTGCCAAGAAACTCTGCAAGAGGCCTAATGTGTAAGCAGGTGCATCATTGTGATGAAGCTGCCAGTCACCATTTGCCCATAGCTGTGGCCATTTTTGTCCTATTGCATCTCTCAACCAATGCAGAACATTGAGGTAGTACTCCTTAGTAACTGTTTGGTCTGGAGAGACATACTCATGAGGGACAAGACCTTCCCAATCAAAAAACATGTTAATATGGTCTTGATTCTGCTGTGACTTTGTTGCATCTTCTTCAGGCTCGGAGAACCAAGCAACTTCCATTGGGATGACTGGACCTTTGTTTCAGGATCATAGCTGTAGACCCACAGTTCACCTCCAGTTATGACCTTCTTGAGGAAATCTGGTTCATTGGTAGCTGTTTGAATCAAGTCATTAGCAACTGCAGCAAGATGTTCCTTCTGCTCTGGTAGCAGAAGCCATGGAAAGAATTCTGCCACAACACATTTCATGCCAAGATCTTACACTGAAATCTTGGGCACAGTAGCTTTTCGAATCCCCAGAGCAGCTTCTAGTTCTCGCACTGTCAGTAGCCAATCTTTACTGACTGTAGCCCAGGCATGTTCAACATTCTCAGGTGTTCTGCTTGTTGCAGGCCTTCCAGAACATGGATCACTTCCAACAGATTGTAAACCATCTTTGAAGGGTTGGTGGCTGCACTCATGGCATCACCCCCCAAAGCATTCTGAATCATCCAAATAATTTCTGTGGAGGAATGTTCAAAAAATTTGATGCAGATTCATTGCTCTACTTCCTCAGTCATTTTGAATGCAATAGCCACACAGCACACATGCTCACTCAGTGGCATCTACTGCTCCAACTGACTAGCACAGTGAAGTTATCATTATTCATGCCTGTGCATTCCAGTCCACTCTCCTTGGCTGCCAGGTTACATCGATGTCGCATAAACCAATTTCGCTATATTGACAATGGCTGGATTTTTTCCGGACAGACTTCATATGGTCCAGGCTGGTCAGTGGGAAGGACCTGGAATCCCTGGACTTAGGAACTGGTGAGAACCTACCCTACATTCCAAAATCTATTCCATCCTCATAGCCCAGCAAAGTCAGGTGTTATTCTTCTCTAGCTTGGAAAGGAAGAAACTGGTGGGGTGGTGGGTGAAGAGTTCTTCATGTTTACTCAAATTCACACATATAAAGTTTCTGAAAATAGA
The DNA here is from genome assembly GCF_014824575.4 of Sturnira hondurensis. NCBI lineage: Eukaryota > Metazoa > Chordata > Mammalia > Chiroptera > Phyllostomidae > Sturnira > Sturnira hondurensis. Next base: position 4,547,709 of record NW_028083079.1, on the reverse strand, counting down.
TTCACATCCTGTGAAATTTTTTTCCAAGCTCTCCATTCATGGTCAATATTTCCTTTAGGCACTGCCTTTATTTGTATCTCCATTTCACAGACAAAGTATCATGACCCATGACAAAGTATCATGACCCATGATACTTTTAGGGAACTATGACAAAATTTTTTGATTTATTTTAAAATCAGAAGAAAAACATAAATATAATAATAATGAATATATAGTAATGAAGTCAGTCTGGATTTATCTACTTTTATACCAATGTAGTCATAAGACATAATTTTAAAACATTTTATGGGAAAAGGGGCCCATAGGACAGAAGTATCTGGGGCCCACAAAAGGCTGAATGCAGCCCTGTCTTCATGCCCACTCTGTTTTGTCCACTTCCCTGGCACTGTGCAAGGGAAAAGAGGGAGTGTTTGAGGAGGGGTGGGTAGACCTCAGAAACCAAGGCTGGAGCAGTGAGGAACAATGGGGGCAGGATAAGGAGGAATAAGAACGGTGAGCAGAGGTGCCGCACAGTGGCAACGCACACTGTGTGTTCACCTCTCTGAAACTCTTGTTGTCCCCACGCCCTGATCAATGCAATGGAGCAATTTCTATATTCCCTAATTCTCACATCGGCACCTGTGGAGCTTTCACATAGTTGTTTAGAATACGATCAGATATGTTTCATTTCTGTTTTGGCTTCTAGAGCCACAGTAGATGCACACTCCTTATTTGAATACCTGGGCCATCTAAATGTGTCACAGATAGCAACAAACACAGACATTTGTGTAAGACTGTAGAGTTAAAATTTCAGGCTTTGGATTCCAATAAACATTTGCCCAAATCCTAGCCCCAACCTCTCCTAGCTGATTCAGACTCACAGATCACAGTACAGCTGTCTTTATCTTGATGTGTTCATAATATTCCTTTCAATTTTTTAATGAGGGAAAGGCTCAGAAAGGCAAAATAAAAGTACTTAAGCTCCGTGAGCCTCTGTCCTCAGCTATGAATGAGATACCCAGCAACTACCGCAGACTTAGGACACATGAGCAGTTAGTCTGTGAATGGCGGCTACTGCCTTTATTTGTATCTCCATTTCACAGACAAGAAAGCAGGTTCACAAGACGAAATAAATTACTCAAGGTCATATTGAAATAGAAGCAAAGTTAATGTTTCATTATAGAACCAATTCTCTGGCTTTTCTTTATGGCCACACCCAGTTTCTCAGAGTATGGTTCAAAGCCACTCAAATAACAGAGACTTCTTTGAAGATGGGACCATAAAAAAGATGGTAAATAAAAAAAAATTCCAATTGCTGTGCGGAAGAAAGGATTAACAGCATCTTAAGAGAAATGTCCTGCCATTCCAATTCTCTTCTATCTCTGCTATTATTCCTGAGCAGCCACAGTTCACCTAAAGTTTCCAAAGTATGGTTTTTCTGTTTCTGGTAACATTTTAGGGATTTCAGACTTGAGTTCTTGTTCTATCAGGAACTTTCCAGAGAGACCAGGAGACTGTAATTGTTTTCTTATAATGCAAGTATCTCTCATTTAACACTCACTAAAAATCCATGCAGTCAAGACTTATGGTTATTTAGAGCACAAGAGACTTTAGATAGTTACAATGGAGTAATACTAATTATAACACTCGTAAAAATAATAGTACTATTGTTTTTTGTCTATTATAGACAGCTCAACCTTGACCTGTCTCGAATACTACACCGTTTGCAAGATACTATTAAATTTAATCTCATTTAGTCTGCACAAAAATATTGTGAAATATGCAGGACAGGGACTATGAGCCCCAGTTTACAGGTGAGAAAGTTGAGGCCCAGAAAATGCATTGATTGCCTAATGCCACACATCCCTGAGCCGAGACTCATATCTAAAACTTCTGGTTCCACGCCCTTTGTGATAATATGGTAAAAATTCCAAGCAGTTCTCCAGCCGTTTTCTCAAATAATTCATAAATGGATGCCTGTGTTTTTAGGCTTGATGTCTGGGAAAACACAGGTAACATCCATGCTCACAATTAACTCAATTCAACCAATGATGAATAGGAACTCACTCTATGCCAAATGAATTGTTAGGTTCTGCTGAAAGAGACAGAAATAGCAAAGACATAGATCCTGCTTAGGAGGACCTGACCACCTAGTTGGGGAGGTAGATATACAGACAGCTAATTGCAAGTGAAAGCATGCTGAAGCAAGAGCTGTAGCAAACGCATACAGAAAACAGCAGGATGAAGACAAGGGAGAAAAATCTCCTCCTACTGGCAGACTGGTGAAAGATTTATAAAGCAACAGCATTGTTATAGCTTGATGAAGAGGAAAATGTTGGTGGTCAAAGAAATAAGACAGAGAACAGGCTGAGGGAGCTGCCATGAGCAAATTTATACAAGTACCTAATATGTTTGCAGATTGGCAAATAAAACTCTTGTTTCGTACACAGATAAACAGGTGCAGAGGTTTTATGAGCTTTCCTAAAGTTGTGGACCCTCAAAATGGCTTGGCTTTCAGTCTGATGTTCTTCCCACAACTTTGACCACGTCCTAAAATACCTGACCTGTCTTCTGTCGGGGCTCATCTACTGAATCCCCAGATGTCCCTTCCACTCTTTCTCGAAGGATATTGTCTTCCCTCAGCAGGGAGTCAGTGGTTCATACTTCTTTGCAGCCAGTATCCATGTCCCATTTGAAACCATCTGTTCCCATTAGTGAGGAAAAGGATTCTGTACCTTATCTCTGTTTGCTCTTACTTACCTATTACCAACATCCCACAGTGCAAATGGCCTTGTTATGTGGTGGCAATAGGCAATAAAAATACCTTGTGTTTGTCATTTAGAGTACTTCACAACTGAAAAACGCCAGGTAGGCTTTAAAACATTCATTGTGCTTAACAATGGCTCCTACAGTCACTGGGTTAAGCAGTGAATAAGGACACTGGACTGGTGGTAAGGAGAACTGGGTTCTGGCCATAGTTCAGCAAGGTGGCCTTTGCTAAGTTCTTCCTCTATGGGCCTCAGGTACCCATCTTTTAAAAAAGAAAAAAAAAAAGATGGACCAAATCCCCTGGGTTAATTTCCTAGAAAAAAAACAAAGAAAGAATTACAAGGGCATCCATATAAAAATTTGGTTACACTTCAGATATCCTTGGTAGGTTCAGAAAAACTGATCATTTTCTTCCAAAAAGAAGTCATTTTATATTTTGGTCCTGATGACCCTTTGGAAAAAGCGCTATGGATTTTAGGAGAGGTAAAAAGAAAGATGTCTTTGAGATATTGTATCCTCATTGAAGTCATACATTTATTTGATCTCGATCCCTCTCTCTCTCTCTTTCAATCTCTCTCTTCTTTCCTTCTTCCCTCCCTTTTTTCTTCCTTTCCTCTTCATTGATTATGAGGCTACTATAACATAGTGAACTATATATCATTCTGGATATTGAAGCCAGACCGCCGTAGAGCCATAGGATTTCACCCAGCATTTGCCACATTCCATAGCCCTTGCCTGTATTGCTTTTTCTCCCTTCTACGACTTGATTTTCTTATCAATGAAATGACACTAATAACACTTATTTATGTAATTATCTTTGGGTTAAATAGGGTGAAATATTTAAAGAGCTAATACAGTGCCTGGCAAAAAGAGACCAATAAAAGCCATAGTGAGAACAATCTAGTTACCAGATTCTCATTTCCATTTTTTGAAGGGCATGAATGAAGTAACTAAACGTGGATTCAGGCAGACCAGGCTTCCAATCACGACTGTGGCATCTACTTAACACCTCTACACCGAAGTTTCCTCATTTGTAAAATGTAGATATTCCTCCATCGAGGCAGCTGGTAGGTGTGGAATGAAGTGATGGCTATATAACACTTTGTCTATGACCATGGTAATGGTATATCTTTGATAAAGACTGGATGCTATCATTATCATTATTATTGATTATTCATTCATTAACTCACTCCTGCTCTATGTCATCAATAGTTCTGTCCTACAAATACTTCCTTCCTACTTCTTGGTGCTGGCTCTGTGCTGTGTGCTGGACCCATGAGGACAAATACGTTCCACTGACTTCTCCATTATGAGCTTACAGTGTAGAGAGCAAAACAAAAGACAAGATATATAGACATTTCCAATCCAGTATTCTACAGTATGCACAAGTGCTATAGAAACTCAGAGAGAATTTTGCAGTTTAGCTGGGAGTATATTCAGAGATGATTTCATCAAGGGGATGAGCAGGTTAAGCCAAGAGGATTAATGTAAGTCAAAGGAGGGTAAGAAAAGACAAATGTGATCTAGGAAGATGACTATCACAAAATACTGACTCTCACAATTTGGGTTGCCTTATAATCACCTGGGGAGCTGAAAACTATTGATTTCTGGGTCCCTTCTCGCACCAATTAAAACAGAATTTCTGGGGGTAGGACCCTGGTATTGGTGTTTCAACAGTTCCCTAGGTGATTTCAATGTGCAGCCAAGTGGGGAAGCACTAGAATAAAGTATGGCAGTATAATTACTGTGTGGATGGAACGCATTCTGACCCAGAAAAGCAGAGGCCAATAGGATGGACCTAAATAATAGGACAATGAATCTGGGCTTGACTTATACGTGGCGATTAGCCATTGGGGAACTCAAGAAGGGAAAACAGAGTGGTCATATTTTAGAAAGATCTCTTTAGACACTGCTTAGTGTTGAAGTCTGGGAGAATCAAAAAACGGAAGAAAAATGTGATGCGCAGCCTTCAGAAAGCATATGATGTATAGGTTAGTCCTGGAAGGGTGTTCTCTGGGTATGCTTTAATAACATGTGGACTTTATAAACATGTGATCCTGGGGCTCTCCTCAGACATCCAGAAAAAGGCTTTGGGATACAGACTTGGGCATTTGGTCGTGCATTAGGTTCTCCTAAAAGGACTGAGGACATCTGCCAAGGAACTTGCACAACCATTTCACAAAGGACAGTCAGTCACTGAGGCAGCAAAAATTCATGAACTATGTGTGGATCAGGTCAGGTCAGTAACAGGGTCTGTTTTTGGACAGCAGGCTGACAGGCAGGTCCAAGAATTCTCGTCCTTTGCTTTTCTCTCCTTTGGTCAATTTCCCTCTTTGCCCTTCAACATGCCAGGGGCCTGCAGATAGATTCACCTGTCTTTATTTCTGTAAAAACCAGCACTCCCATAAAAACCTGAAATGTGCCACTGACCCTTTACTGAGAGTGAAATCACTGTGTCTGAATTCGGAACACATCTCACTGTGGAGTGGAAAGGTTTCTCTGCTGGAAAGAGGGCTCTAAGGCTACACAGCCCCTGGGTGCGAGGGGGTGGCCTCCTTCGGTCGTGGGTGGGCATGATCGTTTGCCACGTGGATGCGTAAAAGCAGACCCCTCTCAGCAGCACTAGGCGGATCAAGGACTGATCAGCTCATTAAGCAGGATCTGGAGCAGCTAAGGCCCACACTGACATGGGCACATCCAAGCTGATACTTATTGGGGGGGGACAGGGAGAGGGATGATCCATCTTGACCCCGATAAAGAGATGGCAACAAGAAGGAAACCGGCAGCCACCCCAAACCCCCATCACCCAGCTTCTTTACAGAATCGGACTTCCTGAAAGCAAGCAGATAGCTAGCAGCATTCCTATGACTCAACAGTGACACCCAGTGACTCTCTCTATCAATCCCCAGTGGCTGTTTCCAAAACGATCTTTGAGGGAATATATTTCAGCCTCCATTACCTAACACTGAAGTAGCGGCAGCAATCACATCAAATTCATTGCTGGATAAGACAAACACAATAATAAATCCCAGTTTGTATTAACACAATCATCTAACTGTTGAAGCATTTTCCTCTCCCCTGTAGGGCCATGTCTGATGTCAAACATAATACCTCCATGTCGTATTCTGCCTACTTGACTTTGCAGTCACATGGAAGTGATTCTCTCCTTTATACCTCTTGTCCAGATTTCACGGTCCCTTTTCTGTCATTTTGAAACACATAGACACACACACAAACACAGACATACTCACACACTTGGTTTCAATGAGATTTAGACTTTAGTAATGAAAATTAGACTCCAAGAGACACAGGGATGGGACAGATCCACATCATTGTATATCGGACCAGCCAAATCTGGAGGAGAGAGAGAGGTGAACAACTTGTAGTGTGACCATAAAAAAAGGACCAGCATCACCACAAGATTTCCAATCACAGTGTAGGAATAGTAAGAGGAACTGGGTACAATTAGCTTAGGAAACAAAATTTCATGGAGTACAGAGAAGAATATGGATAATTTCCTCTTCCACGAGATGGGCAGGTATATAAAGAAGATATTTCATTTGTTTTATTTTGTCCCAAAGTGCAGAAGGAGAATCAATGAGTGTAAATTTGAGGGAAACTGCTTTCAGCTCAACACAAGGAAACACTTAATAACAGTAGATTCTGTGGGGAGATGAAAGAATTTCAGGAGACAGAGAATTTCATGTCATCAAAAAGTATAGCCCAGATATATTTATGATAATTCTAGTTGAAAAAAAAATCAAGAGGGAGGTTGACCCATAAAATTACTTGAGAAACTGTAATAAGTAAAAAGACAGTGATACAGCTAGTCAAAATTGCAGGGAATAGAGGATAGGAGGCTGAATAAAGTCTTTCTCCAAATATCATTTTTTTCTAATTAAAAGGGTTCCTTCCCAATTCTCATGAGACAAGCTTCTTTGCTTCTCATTCTGTATAGTGGGTAGAAGATGCTTACTCCCTCTGTCTATATTCTCATACCTGCCACATGGAAAAGACACTCCCCCACCTCCACCTCATTGCATTTATCAGCTTTCCTTTCTCTCATTGTTTCTTCCAAAGAAGGCTGACTAGGATCAGGACCTGACCTTCCTGTAGTCAGCTATGACAGGGAGGGGATAATCACATTGTACAAACGAACACTCACTTGTGAACTCTGATTTTCCAACACACAGAATGACCTACTTGCAAGGAGTTGAGAAGGCACAGGTACACGAGGAAGGGCATGGGTAATGCTATGACACTCTATTTTTCCTTCAAATACCAGATTCCCTGATTCTCTGATTAATTGTAATCCTGTTGAACATATCTCCCAGTTTAACCATTCTCATTTTACTCTGCTGTGCCTTATTCTATCCTGCCAATGGATTATGGATGCCATGAAAAGAGAGTGTAAAGAGAAAATGGAAATGACAGAAGAAAAGATAGAGATGGTCCATATATATATGAAAAGATGCTTAATATCACTAGCCATCAGATATATGTGAATCAAAACCACAATGAGATATCACCTTACACCTGTCAGAAAGGCCATTGTTAATAAATCAACAAACAACAAGTGCTGGTGAAGGTGTGGAGAAAAGGGAACCCTAGTGCACTGTTGGTGGGAATGCAGGCTGGTGCAGCCACTGTGAAGAACAGTATGGCATTTCTTCAAAGAACTAAAAAAATGGAACTGCTGTTTGACCTGGTGATTCTGCTACTCGGAATGTACCCTAAGAATCCTGAATCACCAATTCAAAAACGTATGCACCCCAATGTTCATAGCAGCACTATTTACAATAGCCAAGTGCTGGAAACAGCCTAAGTTTCCATCAGTAGATGAGTGGATCAAAAACTATGGTACATTTACACAATGGAATACTACACAGCAGAAAGACAGAAGGAACTCCTACCTTTTCCAACAACATGGAACTGGAGAATATTATGCTAAGTGAAATAAGCCAGTTGGTGAAAGACAAATACCATATGGTATCACCTATAAGAGGAATCTAACGAACAACATAAACTAACAAGCAAAATAGAACTACAGGCATGGAAATGTGGAACAGACTGACAGTGACCAGAGAGGCAGAGGGAGAGGGATAATGGTGGAAAGAAGGGGAAGGGACTAGTCAAACCTGTATGAATGACCCATGAGCAGGGACAAGAGTGGAAAATGACTGCGGCAGTGCAGAGTGGGATAGGCAGAGGAGAGCAAAGAGGGGGACATCGAGACAAGTGTAATAGAATAACACATTTAAAAATTGATAAAAACAAAAACTAAACTATAAACATCAAAATAATAATAATAAAGAGAGACCACGAAATAGGGAAGGCTTAGTATGGGGTTCTGATCTCATTGTAGGAGGTCCTTCAATGGGAAAAAAAGTAGAAATAAAAAATTGCAGGGCCTTAGCTTCTAAGCTGGGCTAGTATTGATATTAAATATATCTTAACTGGTGGATGAGGTCAAGCAGCTGGATTCTCTGGGAAGTAACTAAGCAGGGTATCAAAGCTCAAACCAGGCAAGTTGGAGTTCAAGGCTAGTCTTCAAAATATGCAGGAATGTAAACCTAGATATGAGGCATGAACCTGATCCTAAACCTGAGTGTCAGCTGTGAGAGTTCTAACTACCAGGAGCAGCTTGTGCTTGAGAGATATACCCTGATTTGAATCTCAGTTTAACCCCTTATCAACTATGTGAATGGAGTCAAGCCAATCTCTTCTCCTGAGCTTCAGGTTCCTCACTTGCAAAATGGGGATATGTATATTAACCTGACAGGAACATATTAATCCGACTCTCAGAGGAGATATTATAAGTAAAGTGCCTAATATAATGCCTGGAAAACTGTAGATGTTCTTTAATAATAACTGTGAATATTATAATGAACCTAAGTGAGAACTAGAAAGGAATGGATGAAGGAGCTGACTCCAACAATAGGCCTGTGTATTTGTGGAAATGGTAGACATCCAAGTTTTCAGACTCGGGTCCCATAAATTCAATGCCCTGTTAAAGCTCATTTGAGAGACGAAAATCTCTGGATATTGACACTTGGAACACATTGAAGATTGCAATGGCTTGCATATCAGACAGCTATTTATTTTCCTTTTTCATATTCTCCTATTTTATCATCTTTCTCTGGTCTTTGCTATAGCAACCAGCTGTACTCAGGTGTCGCCTAAAAGCACTTGATGGCAGCTGCACTGATATCTTAGTTTCCTTCCCCTAAGGCTTCCCTGCCTCACCCATGTGGAGCCCCTGTAGGAGCCTGACCAGCCATTCTGGTGCTGACACAGACTGGGTGTTCTGAAGGTGGTAACACTTCCGGGGGTTACCTTTGACCAATGGGGCGGGTGCTAGTGGGTACATATTCTTTTTTAAAAATTCTAATTCCTCAAAATATCACCACCAGGATTAAATTCCAGTTTTCCATAATAGTAACCATTGGATTGGCTTCTTCCCCTCTTTCTCTATTTTTGTAGTTTTCTAGCCCTACAATCCCGTGGTTTTTCCTGTTTTGTTTTTTCAACCCTCTGCTCACATACTGAAGAATCAAAGGATCCAAAATCAACTACCTCCACAAAGCCCTTGTCTCAGGCTTGGCTTTTGGGGAGGAATGCAAGTTGCATCGGACTGCAAAAAGTAGCAAGAATGTCACAATTGGGGCTCCAAAGAGCTGGGTAAGAAGACATCAGAGCTAATCTCGCCAATTCTAACTTTTTATGGGAGGTTAGGCAGAAGCAAATCAGTAACTTCTTTAAACGCACAGACCTATGCAGCTTAGGGCCCAGGAGAGCCAGGATGTGAAAGGACAGTGGGAAGATGGGAAAAACGGACTGAAGAGGGAAGACAAAGTCTTCTGGGTGATGAGAGAGAAGAAAGAGCAAGCCATTAAAACATCTTAGCACAGCAGGAATGACATGTATTGAATCTACCCTGTCAGCAGAGCAGAGCGCTGTACCCACCCTGATAAATGCCAGGTTCCTTCGCTGACACTTGATAAAGGTTCCATCAGGCTGCATAGCAGAAGCCAAGAATGGGGTGATGGTGCTGCTTGCTGTTTTAACCCCCATGGCTCACCACCACATGACCTGGAGTTGTTGCTAAATGAATGTCTGTGGAGTAATGGGCAACTTCCTGAAGGAAAACTCTTGAAGCGTGTTCATCCAGAATGTTCACATACCTAGCATTGGTGTGTGCTCTTGGCTAGCTAGCTGTATATAACTATACATCTTTTCCCTTCTTTTTTATTATTTTGTGTCAGAATATTAAAAATAGTTTTAGATGTTCATACATAGTATATATAGTCATGCTTGATTGCCCGTGTATACCCCTTTTCTGGTTGCTCAAATCTTTGACAATCTGGTTACTCAAAATCATACATTTCTACTTCCTTATTTTTCTTACAGAGAGGATTTGGGTTTTTTTTAAATGTTCATCTGTGTAAATATGTTTACCTCCTTTTTCTAGTTTCACATAATTTTTTACTATATTGATGCTGCTTTTCCCAGGTTGCAAATTTGGAAAATAGCTTCTTTTATTCTCTTTGAGAAAAACAAAAAATGGAAACCGACAAAGAGAAGCAACCTACCACGTACCACACACCAGGCAGAGTGTTGTTCGTTAGCTCTACACGGAGGAAGACAGAGTTGCCTGGGTTTAGAGACATCAAAGATTGTTATGACAGAAATGTGTTTTCATACTTGACCCTTGTCTCTGGGGGTAAACACCTTGACGCACTAGAGTAGGCATCAACCTGCATCGATTTTCATTCTGAGCACTTCCAGGAACAGTGCGGGTCAAGTGTTCCTTAGTGGCAACGTGCTATGCTTTGCCTCGTGGAGGAAAAATGGAGCACTGAATTTAAAATTCTTCTGATTAACATCACACATCATTTCATTGGTAGCCTGTATTAGATACAGCATGGTGCCTGGCCCACAGCGTCCAGGATGTTTTTAATAGCTCTTAGCACATGTTAAATTATTTGGCTAATGTTCTGTCTTTAGCATGAATATGGAAGCATGTCTGTTTCTTTCATGGCTGTACCCTTACCACTTGGCATGAGACCTAAGATGTTTTTTTCTGGGTTTTATGGAATAGTGTGTGGCTTTGTGCTCAAGTAAATAAATATATTACACATTGTGCATATATTCTGCCGTGGTGTGCAAATACATATTGTTTTTCACAAATAATAAAAGAATGAAATATTGGCCAATGCTTTTCTAACTGAGGGTCTCTGAATATGACTTTGAGCTTACACCACAATGTGTCAAAGAGAGATAAGAACCCTGCGGCCTCTTCAACATGCCAGCTCCCAATTTATACAATAAATTGGGGTCTGGGTAATATTTTATTGAAGAAATAAAAGTGATGGGTTATCAAGAAAATGTTGAAAAAAACTAACTCCAACAACCTCATTATATAATGAAAAAATAAAAGAAGCCTGGATGACACACAGATTCAGGTCCCCACATTCACTGCTAACCAACAGCCATTTAGGTTTCAAACCAAGATCCCCTGATGGTGGAGGTTCTTTTGATAATACCTTGCTATTCCTTCTAATCAATTTCTAGTTTTCTTGATTACTAAATAACCAATGCAAAATGCCTATTATATTTACTATATTAGTCTAGGATTTGGGGTATACTCACATAGTCTTCCTTCTTTTTGTCTTATTTCTATTTTTAACAGTTTTATTCTACATGGGTTTATATTGGATGCAACATTAAATCCTTATTGGCTACAGTCTGAGACACATAACAAATCAGATATAAATAAATTCCATTTAGCGTTTCTATACACAAGCCTTCTTATTTTTTTATATACTCTTAAGAGTTCTCTCTCCTTTTCCAAATTCTCAGCATTTACCTGTTGATAACCAATAGGAATTTCAAAGTTGCCACTGTTAAGTGCTATCCTGAGGACTCAAGAAGTATTTCCACAAATAGAATCAAACTGAGCAGAAACTTGTGATGGGACCACCATGTTTCCTGAGTTACCAAGGGAAACTGAAGAACAAAGTCACTGGGGAGCCTCGTCATGCTTCTGGTCTGTGGAACGATTGTGCACCCAAGGAAATAACTGGCACAAACCAACCGTAAATGTCGGTTGAGTGTTTGCAATGCACAAAACACTAAGAGGAACACTACATGCCGCATTGCATTGAGTCTTCAGCTGAGGTAGGTTATAACATGACTATTTTTACACAGGTGCGAAAAAGGAGATTCAGAAAAGTCACATGACTAACAAGTGGCAGGACTGCTGTTGCAATTCAGGATTTTCTGATTCCAAAACCCATGTTCTGAAGAGGCTGATTCTGAGGAGGTTGGTGGCAAAGTGTGGATGATGCGTTTGTCAAAACTCTTAAGACAAAGAAATAAAGGAGGGATGCTTAGACGAAGCTGCTATGCACTCTCCCAGCAGCCTTCTACTAAAATCTTTGCTTCTTTTCAGACATATAAGGAAGCTTCAGCTTGGAGCTTCCCCCAATAATCAGCTAAAAGTGTTACAGCCAGGATCTAAAGCAAGATTAGAGTTCAACTCCACCACCACTTTTTACTTTTTTTTTTTTGCTCAACTATGTTTGACACGTTTGTCAACTGCAAGCCTAATTATTATTAGGCTCCCTCTGATAATTAGGTTGCCCTGGTTTCCTTTACCTTATTCTGTCTCCTTCAAAATACTCAATCTTCCAAATAATGTTTACTAATCAGTTACTCTACACCAAGAACTGGGCTGAACATTTTCATGGACACATAGATGAAGGCAGTGTGGATTCTCCTCTAGAGTCTGTAGCCTCAGTAAAGGAGATAAAGTGTAAAAACACAGATAATGGTAAAAATTATGTTGACGATATGAGTAATAGTACTCACTACATGACAGACACTCTTCTGATAGTTAACGGGCACCCCCTCATAAAATCTTTACTGCAGAGAGCTCTTGATGCTGGTCCACCTAAGTCCATCCGCAATGGCAGCGGATGATTCCCATGATGCTAAGTGCTGCCTCCTTTGAAGGCCTACATCTCTCTGCTTTTCCCTTGCCTTTATCCGGAGCCACAAGACTTGTCTCAGGAAATGCCTCGCAGGGAATATTCCCAGTGGCAACCCTTAACCAATACGGAATGGAGGTTTGTAGAGGAGCACCCCAGCATCCCCATCCCTTGGCGGGACATCTCTAGGCACGCTCTGCAAAGTTACTCAGAAGGTTCCAGTAGCCCACATGAATAACTCAGTCATTAATGAATACTTTGTTTCTCTCTCCCTTATCTTACTTCCCCACCCCTCCTGCTAGTCCTTCTAATATTGTCTCCCAAATTAATTATTTGCTCCCAAGCTTCTGTCTCAGCATCTGCTTTGGGGGGTAGAAGTGGTTCTTGAAAACAACCCTCAGGTCAGTTGTCTGGAAGTGGAACAATTATTGGCCATACACAAACAAGGGGTCAATTGCTGTTTTTTAAGGTGATTATAATCCATATTNAGGCACGCTCTGCAAAGTTACTCAGAAGGTTCCAGTAGCCCACATGAATAACTCAGTCATTAATGAATACTTTGTTTCTCTCTTCTTTATCTTACTTCCCCACCCCTTCTAATATTGTCTCCCAGACAATATTAGGGGTGCTAGGGGTGCTAGTCCTTCTAATATTGTCTCCCAGATTAATTATTTGCTCCCAAGCTTCTGTCTCAGTATCTGCTTTGGGGGGTAGAAGTGGTTCTTGAAAACAACCCTCAGGTCAGTTGTCTGGAAGTGGAACAATTATTGGCCATACACAAACAAGGGGTCAATTGCTGTTTTTTAAGGTGATTATAATCCATATTATGGTGTAGCATCACAATTACTAAGACTTTTACCTGTGATGAATTAAAATTTGACACAGATGGAAGAAGAAGCACTGGCTTATGCAACAGTTCTAGCACTTAAAAGATATGAGGACAACGGTAATTACAAAGGTGATGGAATTGGATATATTTTGGTAAGTGCCCTAAAGGTCTAGAAGATTAAAAAAATAATGTAGGTTTAGTTTAATCACTATCAACTCAGGGTTGTCCTTTGAAAGCTAGAAAACCTCTTGGCAGTATTTCTAATCTAGAAGAGGCTGATTCATTATCAACACAGAAGTTAGGCTGATGATTTTCTCAAAAATCAAAACTCTCTTAAAAGAAGAGTCATAAGGAAGGACACTAACATGACTTGTACATCTCCAGAAGCCAGAGGGTACACCATCATGAAAATCAATCCCAATATTAAATACACAGCTTGTTAAAGAAACTACAAAGGAAACAGAATATTTAGTCCCATTAGGTCTTTTATGTTAATTCAGTATTCTGTTAAGGAGAGGAACTCAAAGATTTGAAAGGGGAATAGCTGTGTAAGTGCTTCTGAGAAAGTGAAGTCTCTTATCTAGAGAATCCATTTATTTTCCAGATTGGAGAAAGTAGCCTCATTCTCTCTTAAAGAAGAGCAGACTCTCAATGCCTAGAGACCATGCAAACCTATCACCTAAAATTGATATGTCTCAGCATAAAGGTACTCTTTAAGATTTTTGCCCATCTCCTCTTATTGCTACTTCGTCAGTAACCATAGTCAAATCTTAGCCTAGTCCAAATGAGCATATAGGAAGACATGGTTTGTTCAACACAAAAAGCACCAGAAGCTAGCTATGGAGAAGATGTGAAGGGAAAATATGGGAGTGAATCTTGAGTGTGGGATATAAAGCTCAGTAAGGGAAGTTTGAGTGTATTGATAAAGGCACTTTCCCACGACTTGACATCTAACATTATTGAAAAGATACATAAAGTCAATCTTACTGTACTCAAGGATGGATCAGTGAGGCTTAGGCACAGGTTGTGGTAATAATATGGTAATTATCAATTCTGGTTATTATTCTGAATAACCAGAATTGATTTAGCAAGATATTGAGAAAGGAGTCAGAAAGCCTGGTAAGTGAACATACTAGCAAGAACATATTAAGTGAGAGCAGAAAAACCACTAAGTGAACCACCAAATGTTCCCAAGGTGAGTCCAGGGAACACCACCTTCAAGAAAGAAATAAACAATGTACTAAGGGGAGTAGCATTAGCATAATTGAGAAATTATATTTTGTTGTTGTTGTCTGTACTCTGTTGATCAAACATGATTAGGAAAAGCTATTATGGAACAAGAATTCATAGTTTTCAACGGATGATAGGGTTTTAGGATAGAAAAAAATAAGTTTCAGTATCACCAGACACAAGGTGGGCTTACCGTAACTGGAAGCAAGGTTAAATAGACATTTAAAAGGCCTTTAACCATCTTGGATTTGTGGAAATGGCTAGTAACTCATGATCTCTCTAGGACTGACATAAATGGGAACTTCACAAGGCATAGTTCTTGATTATATAAACCAAAACTTTAAGAGCCAGTCATCAGAAAGCTATGTCAGCTGCTATAATGGAAAATCATGTTCACTTATTCAGTTTCCAACTTATTCAGAGGCCCATAAGAGAAGGAAAGATAGAGTCGTCTTGGTAAGGAAACCTATAACACTTTTCAAGCACATGCAATAAATATTTCCCCATTTTTTCTTCAAAGAAATATATTGTACAACCAGTGCTATGCTGGAGCTGGCTAGTACTACCATCCAGAGCTATCTATGCATATTTCCCTCTAACTCTGTGTTCAGTGATACCATGTTAAAAGATTTAATGAGCTATAAGTGGAAAGCTTTTATACCATGAGCATTGGAAAATGCTCTACATTAAAGTTTTATTTATTTTGTTTGTTTTTCCTTAATAATATGATCATTAAACAATTAGGCCACCATTGCCTATAACCATATACTAGAGTAATTGTATATTGAGAAATGGAGATTATCCAGATTTTTCTAGAGGTGATGGATACTGGCCACAAGTTGACATTGATGCCAAAGGATCTAAGATCTCTCCTGTTATATTAAAGTCAGGGCATGTGGTGGACAGGTGATAAATGGAGTCCTGGCCTAAGTCTACTCACAGTAGCCTCATTGGGTGTGCAAACTCACCCTGTGGTAATGATATGAAGACATATACCCACAAAGAAGCCCTGTATAAAAATGTTCACAGTAGCATTATTCATAATAGTGGAAAACTGGAAACAATCAAAATTCATCAACAGGCAAGTGGAAAAAACAACTTCTACAAAGCAATATTCATACAATAGACCATTATTCCGAAATTTTATAAATATTTTTTCATACATGCAATGCAATGAAAGAATCTCAAAAGCACCATGCCGAGTAAAAGAATACAGATACACAAAAATGCATAGCTTATGATTCCATACTAATTATTTTGTAGAGCTGGCAAAACTAGGCTATGCTAAAGGAGATCAGAGAAATGGTTCTCTGAGGGGAGAGGTGGGTCTACTGAATGGGGCATGAGAGAATTTTGTGAGGATATGAAAATAGCAATTTGGGTGTTGGTTATGCAGCGGTAGACGTATCCAAAACTTATTAAATTGTACACTCAAGATCTGTGCATTCTATCTAAATTTACCTCAATTAAAATTTTTAAATGAAGGAGTTAATGCTGGCTTATTGAGTGCTTCCAATGTGTCAGTCAGGATTCTCAGTGCTTGTACGAATTGTGTCATTGTTCCTCAGAGCAATTGTAGAGGCTTTCTTTCTCGTCTGACAGAAGCAGTGCTGAGGCACTGCTAAATTAGTCAAGGTCAGATGGCAAAGACATTGCACTGCTGAGAGTTAATTTCAGGAAGTGTTAACCCCAGAGCAAGGACTCTTATTGTTTATGCTGTAATCAAGCCCCTCTCCCCACCAAAAAAAAAAAAAAAAAAAAAGTCTACAGCCTTAAATATTTACACTTACTCCAGAAAGGCCAAGTTCACAGTTGTTACCAGCCCTCTCTGAAAAGTAGCCATCATACAGTGGTTGCTTAGAATGGTAAGAAACACTAAAAGATGCCTACAATGTATGGTGGAGAAAGACATTACAAGTTTAAATGGTCACAGGAGGCTCCGAACAGCATCCTTGAACTGCCGGCAGGGAGGCTGGCTGTCAAGAACCATCAAGGGGAGAAAGCTGCTCAGTAGGAGGCTGATAAGACAGCACCTAGAATACCATAAACAGTTCTGGGCATCGCAACACAAGAGAGCTGTCAAGAAATTGGAAGAGATTCAAAGAGCATCAAGGAGCACAATTAAAGGACTGGAGGGATTGATTTATGAGAAAAGATTAAAAGAACTAAATGCTGTTTGCATAGACGGAGCATAACTAAGGAGGGACATGCTAACAATATAAATATTTGAAGGGCATAAACACAGAAGGAGAAGGGTTGTTAATGCTGCCCTATGGAGATATAAATAGAAATTAGAGTGTGGAACACAGAAGTGAGAATGTTGCTCAAATATTAGAAAACATGTTCTGACAATGAGGTCAATTAGACTTTGAAAGAGCTTCCCCAGAGGACACATAGAAATCCAGTTGTCCAAGCCATTGACAGTCGGTCCTGACACAGAATAATAAGATGCTACTCTTGGGTCTAGAGGCAAAGAATTGTGATGTTTATGGAGAGGAATTATCCCTACCAGTTTCAGTATATTAGAGATAATAACAATAAAGCTATTTGAAGTGCTTCAAATACTTTGATATTTATGACTCAGAGCAATTTTTGTGAGACATATTCACCTCCCTTACAAATTAGGGATGCTCGGTTTCAGAGAAGTTTTACAGAGCTTGCAGATGACTAGATACAAAGCCAGGACTCCATTGCAGTTTTTAAAACTTCAGAGGGTAGATCTTTTCCATGAATAGAGAGATATGAGCAAGTTCTCTGCTGGTCATTCTGAATACACTGCCAAAACGTTGTTGTTGTTGTTGTTGTTGTTGCTGTTGTTGTTACAGAAGAGTTAGGGCGAGTCAATGCCTGATGTGCCCAAGAGAATGCTCATCTAAAATAGGACAATCTTAGGCTGAAGCTGGATTTGGAGACAACAGATATGTTTACAAAGGAGTTGTTAGGCCTCCCAAACTATTCTGGGGAAGCTGTGTCACCTCATACACCCTCTAGTTATGTAACTGCAAGCTCTCATAAAATTTTATGACTACTTTGACCTTATTTATTTATTCGTTTACTTCTTTACTAAGTGCATTTGAGCATTAGATATGCATTGGACATTGCACTGAAGATACAGCTGTGGACAAATCAGTCTTTTAGGAACTTATGCTCTAGCTGGGGAGAAACATGGATTTAAGGAAATGACAGGTAGTGACAGGTATGATTAAGAAAGATAAAGCAGCATAAGGGCAATGAGAAGGCAAGCCACAGATCAGGAGAATATATTTGCAAGTGGCATATGTGACAACAGACAGTTATCCAAAACATGCAAAGAATGCTTCAAACTCAACAAGAAAGTGATCTTATTAAAAAGTGGGCCAAAGATCTTAGCACTAGATGAAGGTGAGGATTTGGCTTAACAAATTCACATTTATCAACCTAGTGATGTATTGCAGGCATTACTACGTTCCATAAGTACAGTGCTTAATATTTGTTTTTAAGGGATTTGTGATCTAGAAAGGAAGACAGAGAAAAGCTAGTTGCAGTGAAAACATGCTCTGCTATAAAATGATACATCTCTTAATCTCACATCCCTACTCATTAGCCAGTCTTGTTGGTTAGACCCTCAAAATCTAAGCATTTTCTCTCTACCTCCACGGCTGCCACTCCAGTCCAAGTTATCATTACTCTCACCTAGATTATAGCAGCAGCCAGTTCATTGGTATGACAGCTTTCTTTCATACTTCCCTATACAAGGACCACCAAACTGGGAGATCTTGCTCATCTCTTCATGAAACATTTGTCAGTGTCTTCAGTCATGTTCTGGAGAAGTTTTTTAGGTCATTGGTTTTGCTAACTATTTTCACTTTAAGGTTATAAACTTTTCAGAAACTTGATTACAGTGAAGTCAATAAGAATCATTATCTGGGATTAAGGTTGCCCAACAGAATCTCAGTTCTGCAATTTATTTGCTGTCTGACCTTAACTAATACATTAATGTCTCTATTTCTTCATTCATGAAAAAAAGAATTCCCCAGATATCATGCAGGGGTTACACTTGGAAGCAAGTGGACATGAATGTGGGCTTTGATCTACTTTAGTTTTATCCAGAACAGTTCCACTTTTATCAGTCTATATATTTGTTGTCTGTACAAAGTTTGATTAGAGGGAAGATTTGTATAAGATATAAATGAGAAAGCACTGGATTAAATAACACCTATTGTCACTTCTAATGGAATGCCCATTGGTTCACGCAGTAAAGGTTTACGGAACCCCACGATGAACCAGGCACAGTTCTGGTGCTTCCAACACAGTATCAAACCCAATAGGCAGAGCCTACAGTGCAGGCCTGTGTCCTCACCTGGGAGGTCCACGAGGCCCTGAGGATTATATTCTTTTTTTCAGAGAGTTGTGGACTCTGATCATACACAGTATTTTGTAAGCCTGTATGTACGTTTGATTTTTCTAAAGAGAACACGTGCTGTTTTCTTTAGACTATTTTTTTTGTAAAAAACCAAACCCCCTAAGCTCTTTTTATTAAGATATAATTGACTAAATTTTATTTATTTAATTAAATTGACTAAATTTCTAAAACAAGCTTTGCTCTTTAAAAATTAATCACTAGACATAATAATTAGAATTTCTTCCAGTTTCCTTATCCTGTTTCTATTTTTTTCTCTGAATTATGCTAATATAGAAGATCTATAGGTAAATAGAAGTATGTACTATTATTTCCTTTATACCTATAAACATAATTGCCACAAAAATTTTAATGTAGGCAAACTATAGATTAATCCAAATATAAGATCCCACACTTTCCTCATCTATACACGCCAACTGATAAAAAATAAAGTAAGACGTGACTTACACCAGAAAATGCTCATTCAATTCTATGTTTTTTCCCCAGTATTGATTTCCTTTTAGCAAATAAGTTTGTTTAAAGATCATCTGAGAAGAATCTGGCTGGGAGGAAGGTCTGTTCAGGAACGAGAAACAGTTAAAAGTATTCAGGGCTGCTGCCCATTGGAAATCAATCAGAAGTGAAGATAAAGCATTTCTATCATTATAATGAAAGTTGGTGGGAAATAGGATTGCATTTAGGTGATTTTCATTTACAGGCAACTTTTTTATTTTCTTTTTTATTATCTGAGATCTGAGGTCTATTCCCAGCTATGTTACAAATTAGTTTTGTGAAATAAAACAACTGAGTTATTCTAAGCCTTAGTTTCCTCATCTGTAAAACCAGATCTCAAACTTCAGTATCACTGGAAGTGTATCTAGAGTTTTCAAAACCACAGCACATAATGGGAACACAATAATTCTTAAATGAACAGATGAATCAATGAGAGGTTTGCAAGTCATGCGGCATGGTGGAAAGAACTTAAATAATTAAAAGACGTGAATTGCTCATTCTGGTTTCCATAATTATCATATGCATCATGTTGGGAAAGCTGTTTATCATTTCAGACCTCAGTTTCTTCACATGAAAACTTTGCCTCACAAAGATATGTGAAAGGCATTTACTAATGAGAAAATATGGGTGCAATACTACCCACTTAATCATGACCTCTGAAGTAGATTTTGAACTTTACTGTTCTCTGACTATACCCTTCACCAGACTGCAGAGTTCAAGAACAAGCACAGCAATTTCCTGCACTCCCCGGTAGCTACTCAGTTTGGACTGAATCTCAGGTAATACAATTCAGAACAAACACCTGAAAGGTATGGATATTCTTGAAGCCAAAGTTCTCTTCCCTATTTTCCCCCTTTTTTGCTCATTCTACTCTCAGATCTTATAAAAATAAATAAGTCCTAAAGGAGGAAACCAGCACACACAAGAGCTCCATCTGAACAAGCAGTGAATGTACCCAAATTATGTTAAAATAGATGAAATATAATAAATGTGTATTGCTTTTTTTCATGAAAGTTGCCAGAGCTATTTTTGGATTTGATTCAAATCCAAACTCTCTCCGAGACATAAAGGTTCTTAAAATGCAGTTTACAAGAGAACAGAATTTAGTTTTACATAGTAGACTTTATACTCTGGGTTTCCAAAAGAACATCATAAGCAACATGTTAGATCCTTCCCTTGTGGAAGGTACAGCCAGATTCACCAGCCCTTATGAATTCGGCCATGGGCCGTGCTGAGCTCGGATCAGCTGACTTTATTTTACATAGTGGCAATGGCATGTCTCGCTAGGATTCCGACCACAGAGAACGTCCAAAGAGGGCAGCCCACACACAGGAGCAGTGCAAAGTCGGGTTTGGGGATTAACCAGTAACAGTACAACGTAGTGGAGATGAGAAACAGAAAATGTGCTAGGATTAGCAAAGGTCTGCCATTGCTCTATTGATAGGCCAGAATTCCTCTGCTCTTTCAATCCAGCTATGCCCCGAACTAGGCAATTGATTAATCATAAACGTTGCCTAGCGCTTTCCCTGGACCGGCACATTTAGTCAAGGCCATTTCTCACATAGTTCAACACCACGTCCCTCTCATTGGTCACCCTCCACTGATCCTACAGTTAATTCCCTTATTCATACTTTCAGTGCTTGCCTCCTGAAATGTTCACTCATTCTTCGATAGGTCTCCTTGCTCCCAAATCTACAAAACAAATAAACCGTCTTCTAGCACAGTTGATTATATCTTCCAGCAATAGTATAGGGTAGGTATTATGAACCCCACTTTATGAGTAAGGGACTTAGACATTTTTAAACAAAAGGGAAAATTTATTCTCGATTCAGTGTGCTTCCGCAGCATTTTGTTTTTATATTGTTAATGTTATTACATCATCTTGTGATCTATACATTTAAGTATCCCTCTTTTAAACTACAACATGAACTTCTTAGGAACTGGGATCTTATTCGTCTACATATCTGTGACGCCTAGGTTAGAGTGATTGCTAGTTAAAATTTTGAATGACTATACAAAGGCATGCATGACTGAATGTATGTATGAATGTGTGGGTTAAAACTAATTGTGTAAGGGAGTGGGGTGATAGGAGATAAAGGTGAAGAGGATTAAAAATTACAAAGTGCCAGTTCTAGAAGTAGTCACAGGGATGTAAAGTTCAACTTGAAGAATATAGTGAACAATATTATAATAACTATGTCCGGTGTCACATCAGTACTAGGCTTATCAAAGTGATCACTGCATAACATGTACAAATGCCTCATCATTATGCTGTATGCCTGACACTAATACTACATTGTATATCTAACTATTACTTTAAAATGAATAGTGTAAATATTTCTGGGGTATTCTAAAGGGGAGAAGAGCACATTATTTCCTGCAGCATGTTTTAGAAAACTCTAGTTTAATGAGGTAACCTATGGGAAACACAAAACTCTTGTGTCCAGTAAGACTGTAAAATTTAAAGACTATCCTTCAGAATATTCTCAACACAGAATCCAAGAAGTCACAAAGCACAGACATTTAAAAATTTTTGTTTAAAGTAAGCTTTCCCGCCCTGGCTGGTGTGGCTCAGTGGATTGAGCACAAGCCTGCGAACCAGAGGACCGCGGTTCCATTCCCAGTCAGGGCACGTGCCTGGGTTGCAGGCTGGTTCCCTGCAGGCCAGTTCCCAGCGGGGGACGTGCGAGAGGCAACCATACATTGAAGAAGAAAAAATAAAGTAAGCTTTCCCAAATATACAGGGTTGGGCAAAAGAAAGTTTACAGTTATAAGTACACAAAAACAGTTTATTCTTGTATCATTATTTATTATTGTATTATTTTTCATCCAAACAGCTGTAAACCTACTTCTGTCCCACCCTGTGTTTTACCACAGATGATTCCTTCTCTTCTTTCTCCTCTTCCCCATTTCCCTCCTCCCCCCCCTTTTTCTTCCTTCTCTGCATTATCTTATTTTTACAGAAGAGGAATGAACATTCCTCCAAAATAATTACTACCCAAATATAAACTAAGAATCACTGCGTCAAAATGATATCCATCCTCAGTCTTCCAGATCCTGTCTGTAGGCAGAGACCTCCCCAGGAGCTATCTCCAAGCAGTGAGATTCCGCAGAACTAGACAGAGAAGGCTCTGAGGTTCAGAGGTTTGGTCTGTGACAGCCCTGCTTTCAATCATTTGTCATGTTCTTCAGAACGTAATATAAGCTTTTGATAGTGTACTTGCGCCCAGTGGGTGTAAGATTCCCGAGAACGTTAAACACACCTGAGCTGAGGAGTGGGCGTGCAGGTGAGGCCCAGTCTCAGTACCTGCATCAAGCAACAGGAATGTTTTACTAGAGAAGAGAGACGGGCACAAAACTTCGTGCATTTTCCAGCTGGAATAAAGCTGGAGAAATCACAAGTCAGTTCTCAGCACTGACTCACAGTCCCTGAAATGGTAAGGATGGCAACGCACTGCTCTGAGTAGCAACAGAATGAAATATTTCTGAACACCTTTCCCTGACAGGTTTAAAAAAGCAAAGGAAGGGGAGTTGCTGGCTGTGAAAGTCTTGGATGAATGTATTGAGAGCAGTTATTTTAGTGGCGCTGGTGATAAAATTAAATGGAGGCCTTATGGGAAATGTACATTTCCCCAGAATGTGTTGGGTCAAATGCAGGTTTTTAGAAATACTCTCAGAGGCTGGGCAGAGGTGGCAAAGAATACAAAGTCAGAACAAGGACGGGATGAGTGGAGGAGTGAGAGCGAAAAAGACACACTTTGCAAAAGCAGAGGAGATAGCATTTAAGGATATCTGGGGAGTCTGTCAAATACTCAGTTCTAGAAAAGCAAGAAAAAAAAAAAGAAGGGGAGGAAGAAAAAGGATAGGAAGCGGGAATCAAGGGAAAGGGAGCTGAGGGGGAAAGACCAAAGGAGGAGGGGGGACAGAAAGGCCGTAGAGAAGAGAGAGGGGGGAAGGCATGAGCATGTTGTGCTGTATGTTAATAATGCACAGCTTAACAAAAGGGCGAAGACCCTGGAGTCAGATGCACCTGGGCTTGGGATACACCTCTGCCATTTTACACACAGGTGAATTCTCTGAACATTTCTCATTCTCCCTCTCAATGAGGATAGAAATATCTACCTCTCTGAATCAGTTTATTGTTCAAATTAAATAATGTCCAGGAAGGGTCTAGTACCTAGCCTGGCTCATCAGTAACATTTAAATATAGTAACTTTTGAAAAATTTTAGGAACATGAGTACATAGGCAAAAAGTTTAAAAAAATTAATGTTCTTGGCATGATGAGTTTGAGGAATGCATGTTAGTTTATATCATTATTAGTAGTAGTCATCATCAATTATTTTAGATAAAAATAATCTTATGCCTTATGCCAGTGAATATAATATTCTTTAGAACATTAATCCTATTGGTAGCTAATGAAGAGGCTCATTGACTATATCATCTTTATCTAAATCTGAGTAGCGCTTTCAAATTACAGAAAAACATTCCCACTAGCCCTGGCCAAGGGGCTTATGGGTATGATAGAGATTTGGGCAGAGAATGCAAGGTCAAAAAGGGATACTGGGCCTCTCAGTGGTTCAGACCCAGGCCCTAAGCGGGACCTCCAGCAAAAACAGTTTTCTCTTTGGGCGGGCACAGCCTCTCACATCTGCTTTTCTTTATATATGCCAACTTCTCTGCCTCTAGATGAAGTGGACTGAATTGTGTTTCTCTGTCTTGGGAGCAACTATAGGTTTCTAACATGGATCGGCCCTACTGAAGGAAAACTTCCAATCTGATTGAGTCCCGGTTTTCAACCTT
This sequence comes from Sturnira hondurensis, assembly GCF_014824575.4. Taxonomy (NCBI): domain Eukaryota; kingdom Metazoa; phylum Chordata; class Mammalia; order Chiroptera; family Phyllostomidae; genus Sturnira; species Sturnira hondurensis. The sequence goes on along the minus strand of NW_028083079.1, from coordinate 4,523,218 downwards.
TAGGGCAGGGAATCTGATCTTTGAAGCTTGAAACAGGAAATGTGCATGTCTGAGCAAACCGAGAGTGAAGGGCCTAGGGGAAAGTTTTCAGGGAAAAATTCACTTTCTGGGGGAAATTTTTTTTTTGCTGAATTGTTGGTGAGTCTTTATACCTGTTTGTATATTAAAGACCTCACACCATCTACACACAAAAAGAAATCTGTTCAGCTTCGTTTAATTCAGCTTCTATCAAACTTATTTTACTCAGAGACTTTTGTTAACATCAGAACCTGTGATGGAGCTCTATGTGATTCACAGTCCATGCGGGATCTCAGGGCCAAGTGGAAAAACATAGAAACATTAAATATAGACAGTATAAAGATCAATGGTTCTCCACAGACCCATTTCACAAGTGAGGAGAACTGAGACTCAGAGAAGTGAAGATTTCCAAGGTCACATAGCTGAGCGGTGGCAAACTAGTACCCAATTCTCTGAGCCCTCATTTTAGTTCGGCTCTTTCACCTGCTGCTGCTTCCCAAGGACTGCCACTGTTGACACATTAGCAGATAATCTACGAAGCTCGCTACCACCTGAACCCCAAACACATTAAGCCCTCAGGGATTGGCATGTTGAGATTGAATTTTTAAAGGGAGCCAATGGAAAAAAATCCCATTTAATTCACTTGGCTGGAACACAGCTATTCTACAAAGTGAAGGGTGCCTGGAGAATGCACCCAGTATGATGCTGTCCCTGACTGCAAGGTCCTTCGGCTACTCTATTCATTAGAAGATTTCTAATTTCTGTGAGACACGTTGGTAGCAATTATCAATCACCAGTGACCTTTTCTTGGATGGATTCAGTGATGAGACAGTGAGAAGTACTAAAATGTGGCTGAACTCATTCTCTAAACCACCTCCTCCTCTCAATCAGCGCCCACCCCTACACATAAACAATTCAATGTCCTGGCTTCTTTATTTTGTTTGTGAGTTTTCATCATAAATCTTTAAATAACTACTCTCTAAGATCATCCAATAAAAGGCAATTAGATGTTCCATTCGCAGCCAAAGTATAGCTACTTTGCAGGATTTGGCGGTTTAGCAGGAGACATTTTGAGATAGAAGATTAAGATAACAATGAAATTAATCTTTACACGCTCAATTACTTCATGTGATGCTTTGCCTGGCTCCTGCCACCTTCAAGTTTTCTTTACTCTTTTGAGGGACTTGGCCCTCAAAGATACATTCTTAGCTACAAGCTGAGGACTGGGACCAATCTTTGTCAAGGGTTCAAGAATATTAGTTCGGTCGTTTGGAAGATGAAACATAAAGTTGGTTTTACTGAGATCTAGCTCTAATAAGTCTTGTTTTTAATAAATGTGCTTTTACCTTAGTTTTGATGAATGTATATCTATCTCATAGTTCCATTTCAGTAATTCAATTATATTTTTGCTTTTAGGTCCCTTAGTACAAGCTTGTACAACATTCCAGGTAGCAATGCGGTTATGGCATTGGAATAAGACACCTGCATTTGAATTGCATACTAATACTTGTTAGATTTGTGAACTTGGGTAAGTGACCTAACCTAACCTAGACAAGTTTTCTTTTTTGAAAAATGGGGTTGATTATTTCTACCTTAGAGAAACTCAAAATAGATGTTGTATATAAGGCACCTGGTGTTCTACATATTTTTAAAATAATTATTCATTTTAGCATTATCTTAGGCCTTTCAATCTGGATTTTGTTTATTCTTCAATTCTTCTTGCTCCTCATCATCCCACTCCACCTATTCTTTAGTGCACTTTGCTTACCACCTCCACCTAGATATCCTAGTTAACAAACAGCCATAGAGCTTGCAAAAATAGGTTTATTTTTTCTCTATAATCAATGAGATTTGCCTTCAACTTCCTCTCAGTGGGATGATTCTGTATCTGCTCACTCCCGAGTGTGTCTAATTTTTCAACCTTTTAAAAAATTATTTATTTTTTATTTTTTTTGAAATACAGAATTTTTATAAAGGATACATGGACAACAACTAAGAAGGGTGGAAATGGGAGGGAGGGGGTAGCATGGAAGGTGGGATGTGATGGTAGTAATAGACAGAAAACTGTACTTGAAAAATAATTAAATAAATTTAAAAAATACAGAATTTTATTTAGCAACTTTAAAAAATATTTTTATTTAATTATTGTTCAAGTACAGTTTTCTGTCTCTTACTCCCATTTCAGCCCACGCACCCAGTGCTCCCCACTTCCCTCCCATTTCCACCCCCCTTAGTTTTTGTCCATGTGTCCTTTATACTTGTGCCTGTGTATCCTTCCCCTTTTCCCCTGAAATTCTCTTCCCTCTCCCCTCTGGTCCCTGTCTGCCTGTTCTCTATTTCAGTGTTTTTGGTTATATTTTGCTTGCTTGTTTGTTTTGTTGTTTAGTTTCCTGTTAAAGGTGAGATCCTATGCTATTTGTCTTTCACCGCCTGGCTTATTTCACTTAGGATAATGGTCTCCAGTTCCATCTATGCTGTCACAAAGGGTAGAAGCTCCTTCTTTCTTTCTGCTGCATAGAATTCCATTGTGTAAATGTACCATAGTTGTTTGACCTATTCATTTACTGATGGGTACCCTTAGTTCACTGTTGGTGAGATTGAAGAGTGGTACAACCATTATGGAAAACAGTATGGAATTTTCTAAGGAAACTAAAAATGAATATGCATTTTGACCCAGCAATTCTGCTGCTAGGATTATATCCTAAGAACCTTGAGACACCAATCCAAAAGAACCTATGCACCCCAATGTTCATAGCAGCACAATTTAATTTTTCAACCTTTAAACCTTTCATTCTGGTTTCTCTGTCAAGCACTTGGCTTCTCTTCTCAGGTTGTTGGGTTTTTTTTTTAATTTTTAAAAGATTTTATTTATTTATCTTTAGAGGGGAAGGGAAGGAGAGAGGGAGAGAAATATCAATGTATGGTTACCTCTTGTGCACCCCCTGCCGGGAACTGCATCCCCTGCTGGGGATGAAAGAAAGGGCTCAAGGTTTTAACCCAGAAGCCTCTGATGAGGGGATAAAATTTGATGTTATTGAAGGTAATACTATACCATGAAGACATCAATCTACAAAAGAAGACTGATACACACCTGGTATTGAACTAAAGTGCTAGAACTATGATGAGGGCTCAGTAGTTGAGTCCATCTTCAGAAAGATCACATTCTAACGAATCTTATGAAGAGGACAAAAAGTAAGTCAAAATTGGAGTAAATGAGAGGAATCAGGGAGATAAGAGAATAGTTCATTGGTAGTAAAGAGTAGAAAACATATCTGGGCACATGGGAGAGTATGTGGGAGAGGACAGATGTCACTGAAGGAAAGCAATGAAGGATCAATGGTAGTCTTTGTAAGGTAGAGGACAGATACTCCAAGAAGAGGGAATAATTTTAAGTATAAAGGAAACTTCAGGGAAGGTAATAAAACAAAAATTTATTAGTCCAATTTTCACTAATTTACAAAAGGCTCTATTGTTTCCAGAGCTTTATTAAAATTATATGAAACCAGCTTTTCGGTTAATGCTTTGGAAGCCATCCAAGATTTGGTATAGATTGAAAATATCAATTGCCTCAATAAATGTTAGAGGAAGAAACAATAGGTTGTTAGAGAAACCAGGTGTATTTTGGAGTGTGAACTAAACTTTTAAATATACATAAAAAGATAGACATATAATTTTGTAAGTTATTTGTCAGTGTGCCTTGAGGATAATGCCTGGAAGATTATAGAAAGATTGGATGTCATCACAAGATAGAGGTTAGTCTCCTTTCACTCTTGGAAAAACCAGTCACTTATGGCTCCTACAGTATATTCTTAATCACCAAGCTGAGAAGTAACTTCTGAGTCATTGAATATTATTCCTTAACATACATCAAGTATTTGATTCCACATTGGGGAAGGCTTGGATGCAAGTCTAAAGTTTTTGAAAATCTATTCTAATAATAAGATTCCTTAAAGAATAATACAGCTTTTATCCTTACCATTTCCCTTGCATCGGTCTTTTAGTACCACTGTGACCTTCCCTGTGATCAATCAGATGATTGAGACTAGAGCAAAACTGTGCAACCCGCCAAGTTTAAACTCTCAGCAAGGTTTGACACGGTGATCCATCATTCCTCCCTCCTTGACACACTCTCTTCACTTCTCTTCCAGGACATCATACTCTCCTGGATTCTTCCACGTTCACTGACCACTTATCCCTTCCCATTCTTTTTTGCTAGCTACTCTTTATTGGACCAAGTACTTAATGTCAATGTACTTCCGGGTTTAGAATTGAACTTCTTTTTGGTACCAAATGACTCCCTTGATAATCTTCCTCCATGGCTTTTTATATCACCTATACATCATGTCTCTCAAACTTTTCCATTTATTCTCCAACATCAGATTCATGTATATGAATGCCTAATCAACATTTCCCTTGACTTGGGAACAGTCACCACAAACATAAAAATCTCAAATTAAACTATTGATTTACTCCTTTTCTACTTCCAAGACTCTTCTGCTGGAGGCTTTACTCATCCAGGTAATGGTTACTCTATTCCTGCTTTCTCAGGTCAAAAATTTTGGAGTAATTTTGACTGTGCCCTTTTTTTTCAAACCCCACTTCCAGTTTGGTAGATAATTTTGTTGTTCTTACATTTGTTCTTACATTTGCTATTTCTCTATATCCAGAATTTTACAATTTGTCATCACCTCCACTGCTACCACTATGACCCAAACTACCATTACCTCTCACCTGGACTATCCCAGGAGCTTCCTAACTACTCTCCGACCTCTCTTCCCTTACCATGCTTTCTCCCATCAGTTCTGAACACAGACTCTAGGTTAGTCCTCTTAAAATGCAGTTCAGATAATGTTACTCATCTGCTCAAATCCTTCCAACAACTGAATTTCCATATCATTAAGGGAGCAGTGGTCTATAAGTACCCATGTGACCTGTGATTTAAACCTCTCTGATCTCAACTCATTTTCTCCACTAGCCACAATGGCCTCCTTAATATTCAATAAACATTCTGTCCCAATGAGGGACAGGTATTAATAAAGTAATTATGCAAGCATATAACTAATTTTAAACTGTGGTAAGTAAATTGGTTAAAATTTGGGGTAGCCATGAGTAATCTGGGGGTGAAGTGGGGTCATAAAAATGGCACAATTATAAGGAATTTTCTGGGAAAGAGAGATTCTTCCAGGAGAAGGTGAACAGCTATCCGAATCATCTGAGGTTGGGGAGTGAGGCTGTGGCAGCTTGGCTCACTGAGTAACTGAAAGGCCCATTTTGCTGGAGTAAAGAAAACAAAGGGAAAACAAGGCTACATATGTAATAGGATTTTGACTTTTGGTCTCTAAGAGGAATGGGGAAGTTTTGAGATGGGAAAGATTGGACTTCCCAAAATTACATAATGTACACAAGTATGTAGGTCATTTAGGTTTTCAGATACGAAATCCCACAAACAGGATGAGTAAGAGTTAAACAGCGTAAGTAGCTAAAATGAGAAACTGTTTTGGAACACTAATTTTATCTAACTCAAAACTTCCCCAGATGGTGTTCCAAGCCTGTATATACCTTGGTATTTGTTAACATTGCTATCATATACATAATCTTAACTCCTGTCTTTTTCTTTTATAGACTCTTAGCTTTAAAAGATTTACCTTTCATTGTTTTCCAGAAAGCTATCCTAGTGTTTGAGGGGTTTTTTTGTTTTGTTTTGTCTTTTAACGAGTTCAATCTTAGTTCAGTCTGAGTTTTCAGCTGTAGTTCAAGTCAGGTCTTGATTTGCCTGAGCCAGTTTCTCTTCCTTGGGTTGTGTCAGTCTTGCCTAGATACATTACTTAGATAAAATAGAGTTGATAGTTTCAATTTCACAAGAACTCATATTAGAAGCTATTTCTCTTTTAAATAATAACGACACTCCAGGCGAGGTGGTCAGGTGGCTAAGTTTCATAAAGCTGTGAACAGTAGGCGAGTACTGGAATTGATTCAAATGTTTAATTATTCGTTGAGAGAAGATTGTCTGGAGGCTTCACACAAGAAAAGACTTTATTGATTTTTATTATTCAAGGAAGGTAATAATTTCGATGTAAAAAACAAGGACCAACTCCTCTGCTAAGCAATAATGACAAAATGTTTGTCAAAATAATGCTAGCAACTGAGAAGACAAAAGGTCCAAAGAGCCCCTCTGCTTTATTTCATGTCATCAATCTTGTGGTCACCAAACCTGCAGGGAATGTCACAATAATGTAGGTTGCACTGAAGATATGTTTGAAGTTGAGAAAAGATACACCAATTTCTTTTGTATTTATGTCAGTATCAGACTAATGTCTTTGACGGAGTGCACTGTAATAACAAGCCCAGTAGCCAGACATCAGCCTCTCTATTGCAGGAGTCTTATGGCCATTTAGCATAGGTAGATAATGACCAGACGAGGTCCAAGGTAACTAGGTCAGAGAGTACAAAATGATTAATATATTTCATATGCTGTGAGGGAACAAAAGATAATGGAATTTACAGAGGGATTAGACTAGATGAAAGATGAAGCCATAATGTAACAAATAATCTGAAGTACTCAGAACCATCATCGTGTAAAGAGAAGGGCATTTGCTAAATTGAATTTAGAATATCTAAGTTTTAAGCCTATTCCTGTTCCAAAATAGTAACGTATTTTGGGGAAAAGTGCTTTGTCTTCCCAGGCTTCAGTTTCTGCAACTGTAAAATGGAGCTAATTTTATATATAGGGGCAGACAAAATTGGTTTATAGTTGTTCATATGGAAAATAATACAATAATAAAAATTATACAAGAATAAACTCTGTTTTGCATACTCACACCCGTAAACCTCGCCATTCTTGTATATAAAATTCTGAAACCCTTACCCAGATCTATGATCCTATAAAGATCATTGAGAAAATGATAGGAGGGTTGGAGGCTGTGACTACTATTAGCTAGAGGGAAATTAGAAGAAGGAATGAAAAAGAAAATGTAAGTATAGTATTCCCCAGCAATATGGGAAGAAAGAAGTAGAATGAATGGGTCAGAAGGGTGACTATGAGGATGAATGTGGTTTTTAGAGGAAGAACCAACTGGGACTTCTTTCTTAAAAATATTGTTCCAAGACTACAGCCAGTTACACTAGAATTGGGAATTCCAGGATAATGTTAGTAAGTACATAGTCCCAACAGTGAATTTCAAAACTGACCTTAACTAGTTTTACCAGAATTTCAGGTGATTTAAACATTGGTGGGATGTGGCTAGGCACCTGAAGAAAATGCCTCAGTAGAATGATTGACATTCTGCTTTTCCCTAAGGAATGATGAGTCTTCCTCAAAATATTGATCAGTTGTAAATTGCATATTTTTCATACCCTTACATCTGTGGAACATCCAATAGAGAACAATATACCAAGCCCCAATCACAGGTAATTCTGAAATATAAGTATTCACATGTTCACTTTAACACATACATGGATATGTGAACTACTAAGGAATTAAGCATGTGACAGAGCTGAAATGCCAATGGACACACCTTGAAATAAATCCATGGCTCCTTCCAGGACTAGGCAAGGAGTACCGCTAAAGTCTTTGTTCCATCTTAGTGGTCTGGACCCACTAGGGAATACTCTAGACTGTCTGGATCACTGGCTACTTCAGGCATGCAGTCGGGGTGTCTTCAGTGAAAGATATATGAATCTGCATCCAAATATAGCTGAGGTCACAGAAAAACATGGAACTACGTGGGAACTGGGGAACGATATCTTATACTGTACTGATTGATTTCTTAAATAATTTTTCCTGAGCGAACTTTCCTATGAAGGTTGTAGGAAAGTGATAGCGGAAAAACCACAAAGGACACTTTCTTAATAATAAAGGGAGGGCATGCGTTAATGATCCTCAGTGCAGTTAAGGCGGTGGGACTGCCAGAGAGGTGAGATGTAGGTCATTCAGGGTAAAGATGATTGAATTGAACAGAGTGGTTGATTGGATATGGGAAAATGGGGGAGAAGGAAAAGTCTTCAAGGACATTTGGACTTGGAAATTGGGGCAGAGAGGACTTCTAAACAGGAGGAATTCAGTGGTATAGACAGAACTCTTTTTCTTTTCTACCCAGTCTGGCTTACTAAGCTGTTGATGCTGAGGTGCTAGTTCCAGACACCAAATAATACACGCCATTAAATTTCACCTTTCATGAATAAGCTTCACTCCAGGCTGCCCTCAAAACCTGTTTGAACCCAGAGAGTTACCTGAAAGTTTCCCTTTCCTTTACATGCTTTATAATGTGAGCAAAGGGGGTTGTCCATTGATTGACACTTGGGTTGTGTCTGTACATGTCAGCATGAAATACAGGTTGGCAATTATCCCAGAAATGTTTATCTAGATAATCAGCCTAAGAAAGCAGATCCTTACATTTTATTTAAGTCATTGGAGTAAAACAAGATTTAACTCAGATTATGCAAACCCTTATAGCCCATTTAAGAATGCATTCCCCGCATTCTTTAGTTTCTTCTGTTGGGGCTTTCTCAGACTACTTTCTAAGATTATCAGTCCTTGATCACTTGAAACTAGGCAAGTGTGGACAACTGTAGTCACTTCCTCAAGGTTTCTGAAGACGTCCCTGGATTCCCAAGATCTTTACTTCCCTTCAAATTGACTAGAATCCCCTCTATTTAATTTTGATATATTACATGAGAAAAGCACCCAGCCCTATTCACACCTCATTATTCTTAAAAATGACAATGCAACAAAACAAAACACAAAGTTAATGAACACAGACAACAGTATTTGTCTGCGGGAAAGGAAGGGTGAGGGAGGTAAAAGAGGGTAAAAGAGGATAAGTGGTGATGGAAGGAGACTTGCCTTGGAGTGGTGAACACACAATACAATACACAGATGATGTATTACAGAATCATACATTTGAAACCTATATAATTTTATTAACCAATGTCACTCCAATAAATCCAAGAAAATGTTTTAAAAGATAAAAAGAGTGATGATGCCCAAACGTTGAAAAAAGTCTCCCACTATCCTTAGACATTGATATGACATTGAGGCTTATAGTAGGTAACGATTTAAAGAAAGGAGACCCTGGCTGGGGTAGCTCAGTGGAATGAGCACGGGCCTGTGAATCAAAGGATCATGATTCGATTCCCAGTCGGGGCACATGCCTCGGTTGCAGGCCAGTTTCCAGCAGGGGACACATGAGAGGCAACCATACATTGATATTTCTCTCCTTCTCTCCTTCCCTTCCCCTAAAGATAAAGAAATAAAATCTTAAAAAAAAAAAGAAAGGAGAAGGAAACAAAGAAAACTCATAATAATATGGCCTCCTGTGCTTTGGAAGCATGGAAACCATCTAAATTATTAAACTGCCAAGTAGTTCCGGACAGAGACAAACTCAAGCTGGAGCTGAACCCCTCTGCGGCCCTCACCCAGGTGGTAGGGAACACAGAGGGAACTGGGGACGAAAAGAGGTTTTGAAATTTAGATGCTTCCTGTCCTGAGTGTGTGTTTCTCTCACAGTTCCCCAAGAGCCTGATAGCTAGTCTGTCTATTTGAGTCATAGGTATATTTACTTTTGCTGAGCCAAGTCCCGAGGGAGAAGAAGAATGAGACAAGATCGGAAGCATGTTCTGGGAAAGAAGTGAAAAGGAAGACATCAAGGTAGTGTAGAATGTTTAAAAAAATGTTTTCTTTTTTCCACTTCTACAAAGTAAGAAAAAGCAGTATTTATTTACATGCACGTGAGTTTATGACGTACAGCCCCAATCTATACTCTCATACCACATGTTGTAAAGTTGCACTTTGAAAGCTTTGCAAACTCATAACTCGCCACAGCATGTAGCTTATATAAGGCCACAAAACTTTCAATCTTGTAAGTATGGGGGGGGACCCAAAACACAGAATTCATTTATTAAAAATTTTTATAGTTATTCTTACATGTTTAAACTTCAGTCCCCTTTGAAGTTTACTCTCCATTTGATGCAATACACCTATTGAGACTTTTTTCCCACTGCTCAAAACAGTTTTAGAACTTGTTGATTTTGATGCCTTTTAGTATTCCTGCCTTTTTTTTTTCACCTCTTCCACATTGGCAAAATGTTTTCCTTTGACGACTTTTTTCATCTGGGGAAACAAAAAAAGCCACTTGGGGAAAGATAAGGTGAATAGGGAGGGTGGGGGATGAGGACCATCCCTCCTTCATCAGCAGTTTGGCCAAAAACTGCTGAACATTCAGCATGGGATGGGCGGGTGTGCTCACAAATCACCCGTTGTGAAATGGGCAAATGTGTTGAAAGTCTTCAAAAAGAGTCACTGAAGTCAAACACAACCTCTCACAACAATGCCAGTTGGTGCACTGATACAGATGGAATCCTAGAATACTCACTTATTGGGGAAGCTTGTACTGCAAGGGACTTGCCCTCTGGAAGATAATTTCAGTTTGGGGGGATCCTCCCTAATATTTATATAGATACAAATAGATATGTATGTATGTAAATATGTAGGCATTCATATATATATATGGTATTGTGTGTGTGGATACAGATTTGTGGATAGATGCTTACATCTATTCATAGATATTCATATATTAATATGCTGTACAGTAGAATTTTCAGGAAATAGGACAGAGCTCCATTGCCTTATTTCTTCCATGACAGCCTTCCCCGCTGCAGTGTTTGTGACTCAGAAGACTATTTTCTGTGTGTTGGGGATTGGAATGCATGTATATCTGAAACATTATCTTGAGTTCCTGGAAAACCTTCTCCTCCACAACAAATAAGAGAAAAAGAGAGGACAGAGAAGAGAAGTAATTTGATTTTCAGGATGACACCGAGATCTTGGCAATGTGGTCTTTGTACTTTGGTTAAACCTACCGTAAATAATCCTTTCTTTGACCCTATGTCACCTCTTTTCTTTCCCTGACCAATTGCTAAACCCAAAATGAATGAATCCGTTAATGTTGTGAAATTATTTGCCAGGTTTGAAGATCATGTCTCAAGTGACTAACAAAAACAACATATAAGCTCATGGTTTGGCACTGAAATGTTTTATTTATTTATTTATTTTTTAAAATATATTTTACGATTATGCTATTACAGTTGTCCCATTTTTTTCCTCCCCATTTTTCCCCTCCACCCTGCATCCCCCAGAAGCATCCCCCCACCTTAGTGTGTGTTCATGGGTCCTACTTGTACGTTCTTTGGCTTCCCCATTTCCCATACTATTTTTAACCTCCCCTCGTCTATTTTGTACCCACCATTTAGGCTTCTTATTCCCTGTACCTTTCCCTCCATTCTCCACCCTCCACCTATAACCCTCAGGAACAGAATCACAAAAATGGCATTGAAGTAGTTTAAAAATTTTACGAAGCCATTTCAGAACGAAAGTCACAATTTCTGCTTTTCTTTCTGAGCATGCACAGCAGACACGTGGTTCCATTTCTCCCTTCTTCTGGACATCCATTCAACACATGAACCGTGAATTTCGAAGCTGAAAAAGCATTAGTGAGTTTATGTCTAGGTGTCCAATTTTCTATACTCCTCTTCACCATTCTCATAAAAATGGATTTGCACCAGGATAATCGGATCATCTCCCTTTTTATTCCTTGATGGCTTGCTACACGTGGCTTTTCATCTTTGTGTCATTATTCATCTGTGGAAATGTAATCACGTGTCTTGTGTTTTTGCCAAAATGTATTCGAGAAAGTTTGATGAAGTAAAAGATAGAATTCAGCCTCAACTATGAGGATAATGTTTCCCACTAAAATGGGTCAGTTTTATTTTTTCTTTATTCCAGTTTTATTGAGATATAATTGACATATAATATTGTGTAAAATATTTTTCCCATAAAAATGGGTCCTCTTCCTTTTTTCTTTTTTCTAGTTTTGTTGAAATATAATTGGCATATTACATTGTATAAGATTAAGTTGTACAACATAATGATTTAATATATGTATATATTGCAAATGAGTACCACATTAAGGTTAACACATGCGTCTCCTCAAATGATTACATTGTGTGTGTTTGTGAATTTTTAAGAACTTTCAAATATATAGTACAGTATTATTAACTATGGTCACCAGGTTGTACATTACAGAATTATCCACTTCATAAGTGGGAGTTTGTGCCCTTTGACAAACATTTCCCCATTCCCTCTACCCTCCCACCATAATTCCCCCCCAGGTAACCACAAATATGGTCCCTGTTTCTTTGAATTTATTTTATTTATTTTTGAGAGAGGGTTTTTAAAAATGTTTTATTGAATTTATTGGGGTGACATTGGTTAATAAAATTATATAGGGTTCAAGTGTACAATTCTATAATACATCATCTGTATATTATATTATGCGTTCTTTCTTTTTTATTCCACGTGTAAGATCAAATAGTATTTTGTCTTTCTTTGTCTCTTATTTCACTTAGCTTAATGCCCTCAAGGTCCATCTTTGTTGTTGCAAATGGCAGGATTTACTTTCTTTTTATGGCTGAATAATATCCCACCATAGAAAAAGGAAGTAAATAATTTTTAAAAATATTCCCTGGCTGGTGTAGCTCAGTGGATTGAGCGCGGGCCTGCGAACCAGAGGATCGTGGTTCGATTCCCAGTCAGGGCACATGCCTGGGTTGCAGGCTGGTTCCCTGCAAGCCAACTTCCAGCAGGGGATGCACGAAAGGCAACCATACATTGATGTTTCTCTCCCTCTCCTTCCCCTCTAAAGATAAATAAATAAATAAAATCTTTTTAAAAAATCTTAAAAAAAATAATTTTTAAAAATATTTGTTTCTTTTTAGAGAGAGGGGAAGGGAGGAAGAAAGAGACAGAGAGAAACATCACTGTGTGGTTGCTTCGTGCACAGCACCCATTGGGGACCTGGCTTGCAACCCAGGCATGTGCCCTGACTGGAAATCGAACCAGGAACCCTTTAGTTTGCAGGCCCACACTCAATCCACTGAGCCACACCAGCCAGGGTGGGAGTAAATAATTTTTATATTACATTTTCTTTATCCATTTATCTGCCGATGGACACTTAGGCTTTCCATATCTTGGTCATTGTGATTATGCTACAGTGAACAACGAGAGTGGAGTTGTCTCTCTGCGTTATTAATTTCATTTTCTTTGGCTATATACCCAGATGTAAAATTGCTGGATCATATGATAGGTCTATCTTTTTTGTGTGTGATAGATAACCTCCATCCTGTTTTCCATGGTCATTATACCACTTTATATTCCCGCCAATAGTGTTCTCTTCTCTTCACATCCTTGCCAACTATTGCTATCTCTTCTCTTCTTGATAATCGCTATTCTAATGGTATGAGGTGAGATTTCACTGTGTTTTTTATTGACATTTCCTGATAATTAGTGATGTTGAACATCTTCATATGTACCAACTGACCATTTAAATATATTTTTTGATATATCCAGTCTGGCCATTTGTTCACTTTTTTTTAAGAAGCCTCAACTTTATCTATCTATCTATCTATCTATCTATCTATCTATTCATTTATTATTGTTTTTTTTATCCCCACACAAGGGCATTTTTTCAATTCTTTTTTAAAATTTATTTGTTTACATTTTTAATATGTTTTACTGATTACGCCATTACAATTGTCCCACTCCCCCCTTCATTCCCCTCCATCCTGCACACCCTCTCCCCCCATTCTCCCCTTTAGTTCATGTCCATGTGTCACAAGTTCTTTAGATTATATATTTCCCATACTATTCTTGCCCTACCCCATCTATTTTCTACCTACCGTCTATGCTACTTGTTCTCTGTAGCTCCTCCTCCTTCTCCTCCTCCCACTCTCCTCTTGCTAACCCTCCATGTGATCTCCATTTCTATGGTTCTGCTCCTGATCTAGCTGTCCTCTTAGTTTGCTTTTGTTTTAGGTATGGTTGTTAATAACTATGAATTTGCTGTCCTTCCACTATTCATATTTTTTATCTTCTTTTTCTTAGATAAGTCCCTTTAACATTTCATATAATAAGGGCTTGGTGATGATGATCTCCTTGAACTTGACCTTATCTGGGAAGCACTTTATCTGTCCTTCCATTCTAAATGAAAGCTTTGCTGGATAGAGCAATCTTGGGTGTAAGTCCTTGCCTTTCATGACTTGGAATATTTCTTTCCGGTCCCTCCTTGCCTGCAAGGTCTCTTTTGAGAAATCAGCTGACAGTCTGATGGGAATTCCTTTGTAGGTTACTGTCTCCTCATCTTTTTCTGCTTCTAGAATTCTCTCCTTCATTTTAATCTTGGGTCATGTAATAATGATGTGCCTTGGCGTGTTCCTCCTTGGGTCCACCTTCTTTGGGACTCTCTGAGCTTCCTGGACTTCCTGGAAGTTTATTGCCTTTGCTAGATTGGGGAAGTTCCCTTTTATTATTTGTTCAAATAAGTTTCCCACTTGTTGCTCTTCCCCTCGGGTACCCTATAATTCAGATGTTGGAATGTTTAAAGATGTCCTGGAGGTTCCTAAGCCTCTCCTCATTTTTTGGAATTCTTGTTTCTTCATTCTTTTCTGTTTGGTCATTTTTTTCTTCCTTCTGGTCTACTCGATTGATTTGAGTCCTAGTTTCCTTCCCATCATTATTGCTTCCCTGTGCATTTTGCTTCATTTCACTTAATGTAGCCTTCATTTGTTCCTCTAATTTGTGACTAAAATCAGCCAGTTCTGTGAGCATCCTGATCACCAGTATTTTGAGCTGTGCATCTGATAGGTTGGCTATCTCTTGGTCACTTAGAAGTATTGGCTCTGGGGCTTTGAGCTGTTCTTCTTGAGCCATAATGTTTTGGTCTGTTTGCGCCCGTTACATATGAGGGGAGGAGCCTTGAGTGTACACTAGGGTGGGGCAACCCAGGTCTCTGGGTTGTGATGCTGTATGTGGGGGCGGGGTCGAGAGGGGCAATGGCGTTTTTTCTGCTCTCTCTTGTATTTCGGTCCCCTCTGCTGCTTCCCACAAGCAAATTGGGCCCTTCTGGTGCTGGTTCCCGGATATGTGGGCTTGTGCACCCTCCAGAACCCTGTGGGTCTCTCCAATGAACTCTCCGTGAGCCCGGGAGCCTCTTTCGGCACCTCAACCCCCCAAAGTTTTTCCAATTGGTGCTTTTAGGCTTTATTTCCTGGTGCTGGGGCCCTGGTTTGCACTGTCTCACTGTTCGCTCCTTTGCCTGGTTTATCTGCGCATGATTTTGTGACCACGGTCAGCCTTGTGCCCTCACTGGGTCTGCCTGTTGCCACCTCACACCTGGGATCTGCCAATCACTGCCTGCACGGGGGTCTGGCCTGGGTGGGTCTGGCCACTTTTTCCTGCTGCGACCCCTCTCTGACAGCCGCCGACTCTGCCCCTCTTACCGGTCTGAATGAATGGTTCATTGTTGTCTGACTTTGGTACAGTTCAATTTTCTCTCTGTTCTGGTTGCGTTTTAGTTTCTAAATCTTTGCTGTTCACAAACTTGGTTGTGCGAAGAGGTGCCGTATGTCCACCTACACCTCCCCCTTTGTTCACTTTTAAATCAGATGATGATGATGATGATTGAGTTGTATGAGTTTCTTATATATTTTGTATATTAACCCCTTATCACATGAATGACTTGCAAATATTTTCTTCCAGCTTGTTGAGAGATAATCTGCATTAGCATATGAATGAATGAGTGAATGGCATAATCTAACCAAAATAGAATGTAGATAGCTGTGAGAGAGCATTCTGATAATTAAGGTATCTGAAGCATATTTCAAAAGCTCAATTCCTTGATGACATAAGTAATATGGAAAACATAAAACAGCCTTGAATAAATTAGAGAATGGACTGCAAATTGGTTGTCCACTAGCTGAATCCAGACCACTGTGACCTGCATATTGCTCTTAAACTTGAGATGTTTCAAGTCAAACTGTAGTTGCTGGCTTTTCTTGAAGCCCCAGTAATATTGAGACCACATAGGGTAACAATCACCTAGATAAGAATATACTCATCTCCTTTAGATAGGGCCTCCTCGTTTGTCAATCTCCTTACTCAACCTGGATAACTCCTTATGTTACTTATGTGGTTCTTGGAAGAGTCTGAGTTCTTAACCATTGGCTTTGGAATATACCTTTTAAAAATTAGTAGGATATTTGAAAATGTATGTATCACATACATTGTATCACAGTCTGTGATAGATGTTATGTGCAGAAGGTAAAAATTATTAATGTGTATGATTCTCTCATGGAATTCAGATCTCAGCAGGATAGACTGAATGATTTAACAAAAGAATGAAATATAACCTTGCTCAGTAAGAATTAGTGAAAAGTGCTATGGAAACACAGAGAAGAGAGAAATTAGTTTTTCTTTGGAAGGAGAAGAAAAATAGTGTAAGTAGCTTTTGAATTAGATTTTAAGAAGAAAGAGACTTTTACAAGTTGTAGATTTGAAAGACATTCCAGGGAGAAAATAGCAAATATAATGCATGACTAAAATATATAGCATGTATAGAAACATATATGTTGTAAATAGCATGCATAGACATGAAAAGAATATAGCATGTTGAGAAGGAAATGGTGACTGACTGACTAATAATACTAAGTGAAAATTGAGGGGAAGGAATTATAATAAATCAGTCAATAAATGGCAATGAAACAAAGACTTCAAAGACTCTTAAATGTCATAGTAGGTCATTTTGACATTATTCTATGAGCAGTGATAGCCACTGAAAGGACTGTGAGGTGATTTAGTTGATTTAAAAAATGAACTGTAAAGATTTGGTTTTGGGAAATGAATGATGAAGGAGGTAAGAATAATCATGATTTGTACTGAGGTCAGTGATGATGAAGACACAGAATACAAATTTAGCAGTCATTTCTGAATTCAACTGAATATGAATACATTCAATACAATACTTGTTAATTGTATCACATTGGTCTGGAACCATGGTGGATATTTGCAATAGAATTCTGAACAAGACCTATGTCATAACCACCATCATGCTGCTGAGACTCTGGTATGAAAGTGAACAGAAGCAGTGGGAATATATGAGACTGGGAAAAAATAAAGGTAAAACAAAGAATAAAAAAACTTAGTTTCCAAAATAAATATGACGTATGTCTTTCTAACCACTCAAAACCATATATCCCTCTAACTCTATTGTTGTCCCAAGTGAGATGGAAGATAAAATTAATGCAATATTGCAAGGCTTGACTAGAAATGCAGTCTCCAATGTCTCCTATGATGGGTCCTAGAACTTTTGTTCAGTCTTTTTGCTACAATTCTCCTTGCTTCCAACTTTTAGCTCCAAATAGAAAAGCATGTGAATATGATATATCCATCTATGACTTTTCATGGCAATTTTTTTTATACTCTGGCCTTATAATAATGCAATGTTTTTCAAAAACTGATGCCTTAGGTCTCAGAGTAGTACCTTGCTGTGTTTTTAGAACTTTTGCTGTTCGTAGGCAGGAAATGTACTGAGGAATAAATAAAAATGAGAAAATAAAGTTTTACATTTTCATCAGCAATCACTTTTAACCTGAATGTTCTTGTTTGTTTACCAGACACATGTCGCAAATCCCTGCCCGTGCAGTAGCTTTCTTGCTACTTCTTTGTTGAGGAAGAAAAGCTGTAGAGAAAGGAGGACAGGATACGCAGGATGAAAGCTTCTGCACTGTCAGCAAATTCAATCCTTTTTGTGTGCCCAGAGCTTGGGGATGAAAAATAAATGAAATGGCAGTGACTCATTATCACCTGGGGGTGGGGTGGATTGGGTGTCAAGAACCTTTCAGGTCTATGATCCTGTCAAGCCACGTTCTCTCTATAGGTGACAGTCTCCTCATCTGTACATCGAGGAAGGAGGCTGGATAATCTAAAAGGCAGTTCTGAGCTCATGTAGAAGAATAATTCAAGAGTCGTATGGCATGTAGTTAGAGCCCTTTCCAAAATAGGATCAGAAAGTCCCAAGCCATGGTTTTATTGAATAACAGAAGACCCTTCTCTCCAAAAGACGCTGTTGAGAAACAACTCAGAGATATAGAGAGAACAAATGGATGATTGCTAGGTGGGAGGGAGGTTGGGGGGCTGGGTAAAGAGATGAAGGGGTTAAGAGGTACAAATTGGCTGCTTCAATTTACATAGAGATGTAAAGTACAGCATAAGGAATAAAGTCAATATTATTGTCATAGCTATATATGGTGTTGGGGGTACTGGACTTATCTGGGTATTGCTTCATAAGTTACACAAATGTCTAACCACTATGCAATACACCTGAAACTAATACAAAATAATATTGAATGTCGATTGTAATTAAAAGTAAAAATTTAAAAAATCATTACCTGATTATCTCAGTTAAAATTGCTCTTACCTCTAGTTTACAGCAATCACTTTTCTCCTTTCAAATGTATACATCTTTGGAATCATTAGCTATTTTCACTTTAATTAAATTTTCTTATGATTAGTGTTGCAAAGTTTAAGGATTGATGTCTCCATAACTTTCTGATCCTCCGTCTGATCATTTTCAAGACAGTTAATAACAGTAGCTGTTGTGAAGATTGAATGGGTTAATTTATGAAACATGTCCAGAACAGCACTTGATACTGCACAATTGTTTGCTGTTAGAGCTGTCATCTTGGGACATAAAATTCCAACAGCACAGGTAGGTGTTCTAAAATGTGCCAGTGCCCCATAATCACTTGAGGTGCATGGCTGAGAGTCGTGGTCAGTGGTGGGGCTGATTACTGGAAGGTCAAATTATTGGTGAAAACTCGGGTTTGAAAGGGGATCCTGGGAGATGGTGAAGACTGGGTAAAATAAACACAAGACATGCAAAAGACAAGGACTGAAATATGGTTAAGTGAAATCAATGTCAAATTCGGAAGAACATACCAAGACGGACATACCAGTCCTCCGTTGTGCTCCAACAGATCACATAGGCATGACCAGGAAAGCACGGCCAGAACCTGAAGGTTGGCAAGGGCTGGGTACTCTGAGTCCTTCAAAGGTTGTCTTGAGGTGGGCCTTTCGACCCAAACTTAAAGTGTTCTGCCTACTCAGAGTCCATGTCTTCTTAATCAACTTTAAGTTCTTCTTCTCTAACATGAAAACCCCTGACTACTACAGATAATGTGAATCATTTTTTCCTTTTAAAACTTCAAAGCACACCCAGTAGAACAAAATCTGCTACAAATGTCTCTGTCTTTTGTGCAAATGCCTTCTCCAGTGAGGAACAGGTATAGCTTGAGAACTGGATTTGGGTAGAGTTACATATTTACCAACTAAGATGCACAGATATTAAGGAATTGACACATGTCATCCAGTTGGTAAACTGCAGAGCTTGGCTTTAAATCCAGATGTCTGACATGACCATGCTTCCTGTCTTTTAGAGAGTATCTGTACTGTTTGTAAAAGTTGCCTTATGGTTAGACTAATCTTGCGTGTTGTTAGTTAGAAACATAAACTCTTGACTTGGACCTGGTGAGTCAGAATTTTTGTAAGAGATCTGGTCACCTATTAAGAGAACAAGCATTTCCAGATGGTTCTTAATATCAAAGAAGTTTGGAAACGCTGGTTGAGGAGATGGGGCAGAAAAAAATGATTATCCATTCATTGATTTGCATTCATTTCCAAATAATCAAACGCTGGAAAGTAGACATGTTTAAATAATGATAGGAAATATAATAAACTGATCCTGGATGATATAATGGAACATGTATGTCCCAGACAGTCTTGGAAGGCTCTCAGCTCAACAGACATTGGGAGATCTCTGTGGTATGATCAGCTAGGTCCAGGAGGCACAACTCTCGGAACCAGGAGGTTCAAGGCTTTGGGCATCAGGGATACAACTGAAATAATGCTTCCAGAGAAGAGAGGATAAAAAACTGCCCTAAGGTAATTTTCCAGGCTGATGATGGGGGTGGGCGGGAGGGGAGGAAGTCATTTTTAGGCCAATAATTCCCACTGCACAGCTGCTGTGAGATGTGTGAATCACTGAGCACATTTCAAGGAATAGCTGTCATGTGTCACTAACCGATTTTCACTGCAGTTGGGCCCCAGGGTACTCGGGATCTATTTTGGGGAGGCCACCAGCAGTGAGCGCCTGCTGGTTTCCCTGTGAGGAAATCTCACCCACCCTTGAAAATATGGGGAAGTAAAACCTTAAGTCCGAACACATTTTCCTCTGAGTATGATTCACATTTTCTGTATTTCTTCTCCTTCATTTCCCATTCTCACCCCCTCTTTCTCTGTGCTCTTTTCTTAAGCAACATCAACATTTTTCTGTCTCCTAAGCATGTGGACGAAACATGAAACTGGACGTTTTCCATCTACCCGCAAGGAAGACGGTAGAACAAGAGTTAGTACATATACTGTATGTTTTTGTCAGTCAGTGCCATAAAAATCCTCTCAGGTGCAATTATTTCCTTTTCTCCCTCTGCCAGCTGGACGTTGATACCCAGGGGAACCTTAGAAAACTGCTGCTGAAGTTGGCCGATTCTTCCTTACCCACGATCCCTGTCGTAGGCAGAAT
Source organism: Sturnira hondurensis (assembly GCF_014824575.4). NCBI lineage: Eukaryota > Metazoa > Chordata > Mammalia > Chiroptera > Phyllostomidae > Sturnira > Sturnira hondurensis. The sequence continues at coordinate 4,502,735 of NW_028083079.1, read as the reverse complement.
ACTGCACTCCTTTCCTTCCCCTCTATGTGTCTACGTCCCAATGCCTGGAGCTTGTGAGCCTGTTACCTTCCATGACAAACGAACTTCACAGATGTGATTGGATTAAGGATCTTGAGATAGAGAGAGAGTCCTGGTTGTCTGAGTGAGCCCGATGTAACCACAAGGGTCCTTTCAAGGGGGAGGAGAGTCAGGAGAGGAGAAAGAGATGTGGCAGGTGAACCAGACAGGAGTTGGGGTGACGCAGGTCCGGGAGCCAAGGAATGCAGGCAGCTTCTAGGAACCAGCAATGTCAGGGAAACATTCTGCCCCCAGACTCACTAGGAGGAACGCAGATTTGTTAACACAGTTTAGGCTTTTGACCCCTAGAACTGTAAATTCAAAAACAAATGTGTGTTGCTTTAAGCCGTCACATTTGTAGTAATTTGCAGCAATGGGAGACATACACTGCTACTGACTGGACACACACATATTGGACCAGTATGTGGATAAAAAATAAATTTGTATTGTGTCAACCCCCAGGAATGCTAGTGTGTTGTTTTTAAAAGTGGGTAGTGTCATTGTAAATACTATAGACTTACAATATGAGAGTACTATAAATACTATAGACTTACTTACTTCATGGTATCCCAAGAAGTTAAATGGTCACCAAGTTGGAGGGTACTCAGTCTGTCTCCACCCATCTCTACCCCATCTCCACCCATCTCACCCATCCACTCATCTCTATTTCACAGGTGGCCCACACAAGGCCCACGGGCCTAATTCAGCCCTCCGCCTGTTTCATCTGGTCGGCACCTTGTTTCTACCTGGAAGCAGCACTGAGGTCTCACTTAACTGCTAAGGAGTAGTTACATTTACAGTCCTAAAATTACATTCAGCCCTTTGAAGGCAACCGTGAGGCTGATGTGGCCCCCGGTGAAAATGAGTCTGACACCCCTGCTCTATTTTCTTCTCACTTTCTCAGAGTCTCAAGTTCCATGTATTTCCATGTCCTCTTCCAATGCCTTTTGTGACTATGTCAGGCTTAGAATAATGAGTTTTGCCAAAATCTTGAAACAGTTATGCAATTTTCCATGCAAAATAAATACAGTGGATAAGTATGATAAAACAAATGGAGCATCTCAACAAGGAATTACCAAAAAGATAATTTTAAAATGCAATTATCTACAGTGCATCTGTTCAAACACCCTCGCTACCATTTTTCTCTCTAAATTTTGACTTTTCCTTCTGGTGGCCCAATTTTATAAGGCTTTTGAATAGGTTTCACTGGGTTGGAGTTTCAGACAACTGGAATTGTTTATATGCTGATATTATCTTTTTAAGCTTTTCTGATTCTTTATGATTATGACAATAGTTGCGCTCACTACAGCATGCGTTTTCAAAGGGCGTTACGGTGGTTCCTACCCACACTCTCCTGCCTTATGTTTCTCGTATCTTCCCCAGGCGTCTGTGCTAGTCAAGGCAGTTTGGAAGCAACGCACGGCAAGGCTCCATGCAACAGCAGAGCTGCAAGCTGTGGAGAGCCAGGGCGCCCGAGTTCCCAAGGAGCTGCTTGGAGCTGAGCTTCCTAATGCAGAACCCGCATATGTGATACGTGAGAGCGAGAACTAAATTTTTATCAGACCAAATTTGGGAGTTGTTTTAGAAGCTGCCCTGCTTTTTCCTACACAGATGGGGAAAAATGTGTAGAGGATTGTTTGTATGGTCATTTGTTGTTGTGACCCAGAGGATAATCACAGTAAAGGGATTTGTCCAAGGTCATATATATGACAGTGGCCAATTGAAGAGTTTGCCTTGACTCCAATCAGGCCCTTCACTCACATCCCTCAGGTAGCCATTTCCCATCTTTCCCTTCTCCAGTTTTGGAGCCGGTGGTAATCTCCCGCCCCTGAAGTGGCCGGGAAAATGTGTTCGAGCCTCTCCCATAGCACACTCTCTGTCGCATTGATTTACTAGGAGATTTATGGCATTGACCTGATCTCAATGAAGAAACTAAATCCAATTCACTGAGGAATTACAAGCCTGTCTGATCAATAATCTATTTATCTCCTTCACTTTGCCATCTTTAGACACTCCAAACTTGATGTGGAAAATAGAAAGTATTTAAAACATATAATTATGTAGCCTCAGAAAAGGTCTCCAACATTTCTGAACACTTTCAGTTGCCTTTGAGGAAATCTTTCCCCAGTTCGGGTGATAAAGATCACACTCTGGTCACCATCCAAGTATCTAGCCTGAGCTCATTGATGAAAATAAAGTTTCAGGATAATAGGGACTATAACTGCAGTGTTTTCCAGCCTGGCAAGATCCTACATGGGATATTCAGACCAGTGCTGGGAGCCTGGTTTTAAAGTCATCTAACTGAATGGAAGCATACCCAAAAGAAAACAACCCAAGCAATAAAGGAAGTAAAATATTTTAAAATATAAAAAAATTTGAAGAAGTTGGATATTCTGTTGGTGTAGAATAACCAATGAAATTTGAAAAACAACCTTAAAGAATCAAAAGCTGGGACATGGGAAAAGAAGCCTTTTCCATACAGATCAAGATGGCAGGCATCAAATACACTCAGACATGTCAGCTAGGAGAGTTTAGTTTGATATCAAAACAACCCCTCTTATGCCTGTAACTCTCATAAAATAAAATTCCCTTTCCTGGAGGCAACTATCTGGAGGCCATAGGAGAAATGTGAAGCGAACAGTGACATCTCAATAGTAGTAGTTTGAAATGGGAAGCAGTAAAACCAGGGTGAGAATGACGGATGTAAATTCTATCCTGCACATCGATCCAGACATCTAATCCATAGGACCTGTCTCTACCTCCTCATTTACATTGGCTCACTTGTCCTTGCTCTTTTCTTTCTGATTCTTGGATTTATGGCTACATACTGTTTCTTCAAGACTGACTTTGGACCTCTGAAGAGCAGTAATGCTTGAGATCCCTCTTTTGGGCTCCCTTGGTCTGTGATTGTTGGTTCTCTTTTCTCCCATATCTGTATGTGTGTGTGTCTATATGATCATGTGCACGTCTGGTTTAAATTATTGGCTAAAATTCTCTCTGTTCCCTTCTCCTCAAAATTAATGTAAACCACTAGCTTAGAGTACATAGGAATACTCGCTGCTTTTTTATTACCAATTAGTTGCATTTCAAGAGAGTTACACACACAAAACTGAACATCAAATAAGACTAGGCAAAAAATTAAAGCAAGTGTCCATGCTATATATTTTTTTAACATGAGGCTTCTGTAGGGCCAGGTTGAAGCTCACAGGGTTCCTCTTCATCGTGAGCCAGTTGCTGGATCTTTAAACCTTACCATGACTAGCTTCATGGTACAGGAACTTAAACTATGGCCAGCCCACTGATGTGGTCTTGCTGAAAATGAGCACCACCTAGTGTATGAGGCTCCCCAAGGTAATTCCTCTCTTTGTAAATTACATTAGCAACACAAAGTTGGGAGGGCAGCAGAAGATATGAGCATAAAAAGAACATAACAGTTTAGTATACAGTAATTCTGATCAGTTCTAACTATGGTCTTATGCGTCTCTTGCAATCTGAAAAATTTCTGCCTCTTTCCCTTGGGAAAGAATAAAAGCCAGACAGGTAAAAAGATGTAAATGCTTCCTTCTCTGGCTTCTCTCCACCCCCTCATGCTTTATACAGAACAGGCATTCTGTGCTTGTTGAGTGAATAATTGAATGGACGAACATGGATAAATTAAAGCTATGGAGAAAGCTTGGAACACATTATCCTAAAAGTGTTGCTCAAATTGAACATTTTTATTTGCCTATGAGTCTACTGTCTGACTTTTCAGAAATGCATCACAAGTTGCTTAAATACAAATAAAAGATCAAAAAGTGAATGCCCATGAGTACTTAAATTACTAATGTGTACCATCCTCTGCATTACCTATCTTCTCCTTTTTTTCTTACTAAAAGCCCTTTGAAATTTGTATCAATGTCCATGTTTCACTCATGAAAAGACCATGGCTCAAAGAGGCAGAGCCTCGCCTAAGACCGGGCAATCGATAACACCCAAAACAAAATCTGAGTTACAGTGTTCTGGTTCCCTGTGACTGTTCCACCCACTGTAGAATCCTCTGTGATCAACACCACTGAACAATGCACGCATCCCCACATAGCTGTGCTTCCTCCATCAGGAAAGCGTTATTGAGTTAGCTCTGATGATGACAGCATTTGTGCTTTTCGAAGCTACAAGCTCAGTTTCCTCAGGTTCAAATTGATAGTTCTACTTTTCCTGCTGAAAATGTCTAGACAATACAAGGACTGCCAGTGCCTTGAAATACATCAAAAGCCATGAAACCCAGTACTGTACAGGTCTAGAAGTTTCAGAGTGTGATTCACAGTCAGAGGCAACAATAGCTGGGACTTATTCATTGAGCGTTCCCCACCTGCAGGTACCTCCCCCACAACTTTTGCAACCATCATCTCATACGATGCTCAGGACAAACCCATAAGGTAGCCACTGTCATGCTCTCTATTTTACAGGTGAAGATACCAAAGCTCTATGCAGTGTTACCATCTTCATTTCACTGAAGTTGGGGGTGGGTGAGTCACTTATTCAAGGTCAGAGCCAGAACTAAAACTCATGTCTCCTGATCCTTACCCTTACAACTGTTTCTACCCAGGTACAGTAGTAAATAGTAGGATCAGGCTGTTTATTGAATTTTGTGTCCTCTGTCTCTCCTTGTGGAGTGACACAATCTATTCAAGGGTATACAGATAATACACACTGTGTGCTCTCAGGGATGAAAGACAGTGGATACAGACCTAAAAAGTGCAGAGGTATAAGCCCAACAATAGTTCTGGGCCCAAATCCCAGCTCCAATTTATCATCTATTAAACTTCCAAAAAAGCCACTTGTAGTCTTTTTAATTTTTTTAACTTTATTGTTGTTCAAGGACAGTTGTCTGACTTTTCCCCCATCACTCCCCCCTACTCTAGCTGTCCCCATGTTCCTCCCCTGATTCCACTCCCCTCCTTGGTTTTGTCCAGGTGTCCTTTATGGTTGTTCCTGAAATCCTTTCCTCTCTTTCCCCTCATTATCCCCTCCCACCTCCCCTCTGGTTACTGGTAGGTTGTTTTTAATTTTAATGTCTCTGGTTATATTTTGCTCGCTTGTTTGTTTTGTTGATTAGGTTCCACTTAAAGGTGAGATCATATGGTATTTTTCTTTCACCACCTGGCTTATTTCACTTAGCATAATGCTTCTAGGCTTCAGGCCTCAGTCTTCTCATTTGAAATTTAAGGATAATAATTTTCCCTCATTTGTCAGGTCACTCTAAAAATTAAATCATTTACTCAGTTGAACACAAAGTGTTCAAAACAGAATTGGTCACTAACCTACTAGGTAAAAAGATAATCCACAAGCATGTAGAGAGAACTGAAAATGTTTTTAAAAAGTTGGTATGAGCCACCACATACTTTGAAGAGGAGGGATGTCTTATGATGAGCTTTCATATTATTAAAACATTTTAGTCCTTGCAGTATACTCTAAGGAAGCTCTTCTGCCCTCTCTTAGGTAAGAAAACCACAAGTCAGATACAGAAAATGGCTTGCTTCATGTTTTGTTGCAAACTAGTGAACTTAGGAACTTCAGTTCTTCTCTACTGGCTTCTGGTTTGTATAATTGCGATCAGTGAAGACATTGTGAACCTTTAAAAGATGCAAAATCTCCTGAGCACAGGGATATGGAACTTCACATAAGGACAGGACAGACATAGAAAGACTCGTATTTAATTTGTTCTTTTCTGATATTTTTTCCTACCTCCATCCTCTACATAGATGAAAAAGACAGTATTTTCTAAGCAACCAATATATGCCAAGAGAATCATTTGTATTCTATCATTTAATTCTCAAAGCACCCCTGTGAGGTGGATATTCTCTCTGCTTTAAAAATAAAATGTGAGGCCTAGCTATAGTAAAGTACCTGGCTAAGACCGCACCATAATTAACTTACAGAGCCCAACTTCTGTCTCTCTAAAGTTTGTGCTTTTCTATTTTATTCTGATTCATTATCTCCATCGTACTACAGAGTCTGCTGGAATTTTCCATGGTACCTGGTGCTTTCTTAAGCCAAATACACTCCTTATTTTTTCTCTCTCTCTACATCTGAAGAATTGAAAACTAGTGAGAGAGACAGGGAGAAAGAGAGAGACTGGCCTCTTTTTTCCAATGATTCCATTTCACTTTTTCTCTTTTCTTACATCTAATAATGTTTGCCACAGAGGCCCGTTCGTTAGGTTGTTGTTATATGCAGTGGTACATATGGGAGAAACTAACTCTGATCTGGAAGAAACAATTGGAAAATATATAATAGCTTATTTGGAGCTGCACAGAAAGACTGTAATTCATACTGCTCCACATGTCCTCAAATATGTTCCCTGGGCATTTTTGACGCTGGAATACTAGTGGAACGTGTGTCCCACCTTGGAACAAATTGTTCATGCATTATGAGTTTGTTGTGAAAGGTAATATATCCTGTTCATGGCACCAAATTGAACTTCCTAAAATGTAATTGCTAGTATTTATTCATATACTACATACCTATCATGGTTCCTTTAGATAAAAGTTTTGATGTACTTCTAGTAACTGTAAGACAAAGTCCACAGCCTTTAGCACATGGCTCAAAGTCTTCCCAATGTTGGTCCTTATAAAGTTCAATATTTCTTTTCTTTTATTGACAAGTGCCAAGCTCTAGTCTTTCTCCTTTATGTCTATCTACACACTACCCACCTCTCTGGTTTCAGGTTATGTATCACTGAAGGTGAGAACAAAAGGAATTTTGGATAGATGCTCTTAATCTAGATTTGGTTGGGCTTGTTACATTCGTAACATCATAATGGTATATAAAACTATGAATGCATTGGATGTGTGCATGTTTCCAGATGAAGTATTTATAGTTATTTTTCAGACTTTAAAAATATTGGTTGCCGAACTATTAAGAAACGACTACAGGATTACCAGTAACTAATATGTTGATCGGGATTGGTGGTGACTATCTGAGAATATGCAGCCTTTCTCACACTCATTTGATTCTGAAACCTTCATGTTGGTTTCCTAAGGGTGCCATGACAAGTTACAAAAAAACTTGGTAGCTTGAAACCATTGGAATTTGTTCTCTGTCTTGGTTCTGCAGTCCAGAAGTCTGAAACGAAGGTGTCAGCAGGGTTGGTTTCTCCAGAAGAGCTGAGGCGGGCTCCACCCCATGCCTCTTTCCTGGCTTTGGGTGGTTCCCTGCAAACCTTGGCACTCCTTGGCTTGTAGAAACATCACTCTACCCTCTGCCCCGACCTTCGCATGGCCTTCTCCCCTGCCTGTGTTTCCATGATTCAAATCACCTTCTGCCTTTATCTTACATGGACATTTGCCAATGGATTTTAGGCCAGCATAATCTTACTCCGAGATCCTTAACTTAATTACATCTGCAAAGACTTTTTTTCCCCAGTAAGGCCACATTCACATTATTTTGGGGGGAGTGAGGGGTGGGTACAATTCAAATCACTGTGCCATTTATCAGACAATGTATAGAGGAGGTAACATTCTAGGGGGTATAATTTGGGAAAAATTATAGTGGGTATTTCTCAAGTAATGATTTATTAATTAAAATATTATTTTATTTGTTTAGAAACAAATTCTTCCATTCTCTTAAGGCAAAGTTTTATAATGTTGTGAAATTATAATTATGGTTTTTCTCCTGATATTTAGAAATCTCTTTATTCTTTTATTTTCTTTACATTTTTATTTTATCTTATTATTTATTTCTATAAGGCCCTGCAAGATGACAATTTTGGTAGAAGAGATTACATTTGTTTTTAAGGTGCTCATGAATTGAAGAATCAGACTATTACCATGTATAATATTTATAACATCAAATTGGACACCTACTTTCCAAAGTTTCCTAAGTCATCCAAAACAATTGTTTGGCATCCAAGACACTATAATCAAATTCCAATTGATGTTTTCAGTCTTCCCCATCACAACCTATACTCCAGTTAAATGGTATGATTTGAAATACTCTAATTAAGCCTGACACATTACAAAACCTGTGCCTTCTCACAAAATGTTCTTTTTAGGTGTGATTAACCTCATCAAATTCTATTCCATGTTTAAATCTTTTTCTATTGCAGAGATATTATTGGCTTCCTATTTAACAGTCATTCCCTTACTTTTACATTCCTGAAATAACTCATTTGTGGTTCAGTAAATGCTATATTCATCTTCACCATGGAAATTGAATCACAATTTGTCTAAGCCAATGTGTAACCCATTATCCTTGATAGTTACTAGTTTAAATGTGGCTTAAGACTGGTTCTGGCCTAGAAGGTCATAAGGCGAGGTCTGTTGGAGACACTTCTGGGAAAAAATAAATACTTTCATTGTTCTTAAAGTAAACTCATGGAAAGAACAAGCTCTTTTCTGCCTTTAGAAGTAGTTAATGGGTCTGGTCATTGGGAAAACTGCAAACAACACGCATCCATCAGGGAAAAAAATTTAAGGGAAATTGTATACATGCTGAACATGCCGAGTAGACAAATGTTAAAAACCTGAGTCCTTGATAAATGTGTTTAGCCATTAAATTAACTAACCTAAGCACTATCTTAGATACTTTTTAAGTGGAAAAAAGTCTCAATTAGGTTACTTTGAAATAGGTCTTTAGTTATTTAAAATCCATATCATATCTTTTTATATATTATAGTATTATCATATGTATTCATCCTATAGATTGATATAACTATCACATTCTGGTTCTAATTTATAAATTCAATCCAAATTTAGAAATTAAAATCTATCCTCCTATGTCTAAGTAGTCCCCAGGTAGTCCCTATACACAAATCTGTGTTCTTAAACACTAAGTATTACTTTTACCAAAGTATTTCCTTTCAGCTCTAAATTTACCCTTTTTCACCCTGACTTTCCAATGTTGGACCTGGGTTCTGTAGATATTCTTCCATCTGCTCTTCCTGTATTCTTCAGAGTTCTCTTTACCCCTCTTAGTAGTTAATATCTACCTAATAGTTCATAAATATTTATATTAAAAGTTCCCTTTTCAGATTGCATGTGTATTTTTGTCTCCTGACTAAACTCCGATCAATATACTACGTTGGGAATGATTTGTGCCTACTTCCTATGCCTCTGCCTGGTGTGTAATTCACTGCCCTTTTATTCAAGTAGCACAGGTAACATTCTTACCTGGAATCACTGTGCTGGGTGTTGGTGATTAGGTGATGGACGAGCAGACACAGTCCCTGCCCCGTGAGTTAACAGTCAAATTACTCTTTCATTCTATCAATATTTGAGTGCCTATTGGGTACTTGGCACAGTTCTAGGTCCTGGAGATTCAACGACTTAAAAAAATGGAGTCAAGCTCATCTATCTAGTGGAATTTATAACAAACAGATAAATGTATGCTTTAAACTAATAAGTATTTAAAAAATAAAAAATGAAATGAAAGGAATGATCTGGGTTCTGTAATAAATAACCTCATGAGCAATGTAGATGAGGAAAAACCTCTGTTATAGACTAAATTGTGCCCCCAAATCTGACTGTTTTGGGAGACACCACCTTGAAAGAGGTCTAGTTAAATGAGGTGATAAGGGTGAGGTCCTAATCCATTACAACTAACGCCTTCATAAGAAGAGAAAGAGCCCTGGTCTGGCTCATTTGGCTGGGCATGTGCAGAAGGCAGTTTCCCCACCCCCACCCCCGACCTCAGGGCATGTGCCAGAGAGAGGTAACCTATCAAGGTTTCCCCCTCACATCAATGTTTCTCTCCGTCTCTTCCCCTCCCTTCCCCTCTCTCTAATACATAAATAAATAAATAGATAAATAAAAAAACAAAACAAATAAATAAAGAAGAGGAGGAGGAGACATCAGGGATTTATACACAGTGAGAGAAGGCCATATGAAGAATATTTGAGAGGGAAATCATCTATAAGATAAGGAAGAAGACTCAGGAAAAACCAAACCTGTCAGCACCTTGATCTTGAATTTCTGCGCTACGGAAATGCAACAAAATTAATTTCTATTGCCAAAGAAACCTGGTCTGCGGTATTTTGCTATGGCAGCCACAGCTGGCTAGTACAACCTTTATGAAGATTAGAAAATACCTTTATGAAGAAGAAACATTGAATCTGAGATTTGAAGAATGGGTAGAATTTAATTGAGTAGAGAGGAACGTTTCTACATAAAACAAAGTGATGTGAAAAGGCACTGAAAAAGGAAGATTATGATCTGACAAACACATAATTAAAAAAAAACTGCTCTGGCTATTTTTTATGGTAAATGAATTAAAAAAGAGAAATCAGCCAGAAGGTGATTGAAGGAGCCTTGCAGAGAGCAGTGTGAGGGAGGGTAGGGGGCAATGTTTACTATGCTTGTCTAGAATAAATGCAGGCTCATTCTAAGGAAACATGGATAAGCATAATGAAGTATTGCAGGCTCAACGCAGAACCACTTTGAGGATGGACAACAGGCTCAAGATTGGCTTCACAGAGGGGTCGTCGGGGAAACTGGGAGGACAGTGTGTGCCCACACTGCCAGAAGAAGGCAGCCCCCACATCTCAGGGAGAGGCGGGCAGGCTTCCGCTCTGTGTTTTTCCTCTGTAATCACTGGCTTCCCTACAGGGGAGACACTGCTTAATACAACTACCTTCCCCTTATTCACGATTGTGGTTCTGATTAAACAGCCTCCAGGCAGCAGGAAGTCCTTTCTGGGAAGGGCAGTGAGAGATTTGCCGTTTCCCAGAAAAACCTGGCAGTCATTAGGTTCTGCTAATAGTAGCGATGAGTTCATCGTCATCCCTAACAAGCCTTCCACCAAGAGGCAGAAGTAAACACCGGTGGGGAGGGGTGCATGAAAATAGCCAGGTGCTCTGCTCCAGCCTCCCGGGTCAGTGAGAAGCATGCAATTTGCGGTTCTTGCTTAGGGTGAAAGTGCTGGTCTGGGTCGGCAAGATCAAGATGGAGGGGGAGACAATTTAAAAGCAAATGAGAAGCCATGGGTTTCTCTCCACATGGTTCAAGTGCACCGTGGCCAAAACCCACTCGTGCCCTGTCATTTAAGCATCAGGTTTCCCTGGTCCTGCACTCTCCTGGTAACTGACTTCTACCACAGAGCAGCTGTGGGTCCAGCTCAGTTCTAACCCACTTTGCTGAACCTGGCCTTCACTGCCCCCTTTTGGTGATCACATACTCCAGGTTCTCTACTAAGGTCCTAAATCCTTCACACTTTACCTTTAGGTCTACTGCAGGGCCTCACAAAGTGCCCCCTGACCCTTGGATATCATGACCACATTTCCAGTTTGCTTTTATATCTTGACTTGACAACCAGACAAATGCCATTTGCTCTCTGATTGTCTGGGCCTAAGGGACCCTTTATCTAAGAGGGATCATACTCATTCATCAAATGATAAACTATTAGAGCTGGGAATTTCCTTAAAGTTTCCCTAGTTTCCAAATTTCAAGTACATAACTTTTGTGTACATAATCTTTATCATTTTCTGTGCGGATGGAAGGCATCTCCAATTAATCATTCTGTGTTTTCATGCTGATCCCAAACATAGTCTCGATTCCTTTGTCTTTATCATCAATCTTTCCGATGGATTAGATCAGAGATAAAACTTACATATTGCTTAGTTCCTGCCTTCATATTATAGATAAGAAGCAGAGACCAGGAGCGCAGATAAAACTTTGATAAGAAAGTACTCTCATGATAGAGCCGTTTTCATAGGAAATCACTGTGTCCTTTGAAGGGGGTGGAAACCTGGTTGGGGGGAATGAGCGAAAAGGGGAAGGGATTAAGATGTACAAATTGCCAGTTATAAACACAGTCATGAGGATACAAAGTACAGCATAGGGAATATAGTCAATAATATTGTAACAACTATGCATGGTGTCAGGTGGTTACTAGAATTATCAAGGTGATTACTTCATAAGTTATGTATAAATGTCTAATCACTATATTGTACAGCTGAAACTAATATAATATTGTATATCACCTGTAATTGAAAAATAAAAAAAACTAAAAAGAAGAAAAGCAATTCTTTTTAGGGTTTTTTAAGATGGCCCAGATTCCAAGGTGTTATAGATATGGTGGCATTATGGACTGAATATAACTCACCCCTCAAATTCATATGCTGAAGCTCTAATCCTTAAAGTGAGTGTATTTGAAGAGAGGGCCTGTAAAGAGGTAATAAAGGTTGACATCATAAGTCCTAATCCAATAGGACTAGTATCCTTCTAAGAGAGAGAGACACCCAGCATGCATGCACACAGAAAAGGCCACGTGAGGACACAGAGAGAAAGTGGCCATCTATCAGCCAGAAGAAGAGTTTTACCAGAAACTAACTCTGACAACACCTAGATCTTGGACTTACAGCCTCCAGAACTATGAGAAAATAAGTCTGTTGAATTAACCACTCAATGGGTGGAATTTTCTTATGGCAGTCTGAGCTCTCTGATACAGGTGGTCATTCATTTACTCAAATACTCATTCTTTATCTAACATTGTGCTTGGCGCCCTGAATGCTGGAATCCTCAAAGAGGAAAGTGTTTTTCTAGATTTCTCCGAATGGAGTAACTTCCAGGTCAAAGGACCACGCAGTGTTGGCATTTATAATTGTTCTGAAAGAAACTATTGGTAGGAGCAGAGAGAAACCCAGACATTAGTATTCAGTCCTCTTAGCTTTTAGATGAGAGCTCAGATGCTTGTCTGAAGTTACATAATCATCAGTAGTTGAACTAAAGCTACAACTTAGCTGTCTGATTCAGTACAGTTTTTAAAAATGTGATTTCTCATGCTGTCTTTATCAGATATGCAAATCAAGAGATAAATTCATTTGTCACTTAAAGTCGTTATCTCAAACGTCTATGAACATCATCCCAAATCACCACTAAAATCTCGTGAGAAAAGTATGCTACTCTTTTGCCAATAGGACAAGTGAGACAACAAGTTTGTAGAACTTGCTGAAGATGATCGTGATCATGCTCGTTTATTTATGTGACATTTACAGGCAACCCCCTTTCCTTCCTAGACATGGGGAAAACTCAACAGCCTCTTTGATTTTTGGCAGGGCCATTCCATTAATTTTGAACAACAGAGTGTGATCAGAAGTGGCATGCCTAAGCTGAGACAGTGAAAACTCACAAGGGACCTTTGAGCTCTCTTGTCTTCTTAACAAGTGATTGTGGAGACTGCTTGTTGCCATGGCAAAACCACAAGACGGAATCTCCTGGGATCACTAGTCACTTCACTTCATATAAGGGGGTTGCCCTGGAGAGTTGCTGAACCCACTACTATTTGTTGGGCCATTGATATGTATGTAGGGTTTGCTTATTACCGCAGCATAGCTTATCCTATACATATTGCTTAATATAAACTACAAAATAAATATACTGGTTTTAAAACAAAATCTTTGGTCATTTTCTTTCTTCTATATTGAGATCACATCTTAAGGACTCTGTCAATTAGATAACTTCTAAATAAGCTCCGAGCCTTGTTTTCCCCAGCTGTGAAAGAGTTATAGTGCCACCTACTTAAGACAGTTTTTGCAAGAATTAATTAAGAAAATAAAGGTGAAGTAGGTAAAACATGGTAGATGCTCAAATTTTAGTTTGCCTTTTTCCCAGCTTCATTATCCTGTTAAAATAAACTTATCTCTTCCTCTGGATACACTACTCTCTCTGTCAGGGGTCACTATTCCAGGGGTCACAGCATTAAATGTACACGGGGACCAGACAGCTATGATAAATCAGTCATTTAAATAGGGTATGGTGAGCGAGAGAGCCCTAGACCATTTTTAGAGGTGTTCACATGCAGCCGATGGGGGCTGGGTTGGACCTCAAGTCTGTGTCAGAGTTGAGGTCCTGGATTTCTGTGTCAGACCAGAAATCCTGAATTTCTTATGAGATGTTTTTATTTCAGTTTAGGAAAATACTGATTCCTTTCTTTAAACTTAGGAAGGTTGGCTCAGGGTCCAAATCAAATACACATATCTGCAGGCCAAGCAGGCTTACTGGTGGCTAGTTTGTTACTTCTAGGTTCGATTTCTAAGGCTCACTCTCAAAATCTAACATGAATGGTGTCCTTGTGAACGCCGGGCTTCCCAGCCCCTCAGTAAGTCCTGGGAGGAGGGGGCCTTTGAGCTTCTGTTTCTGTGCCCTGCCCTCCATAGTTCAATAACAAACCTGAAAGGAAACAGAATGAAAGGCTAAATTGGATTAAATTAATAATGTCTTGTGAATGGTAGACTTTAGGAAATGAGAAATTTAATTTAAGCAATTTAAAGGTAATCTTTTTCACATCAAGGACGCCGTTGTTTTAGGTTGCTCATCCCAGCAAAAGGCTAAGAATTACCTTTACTCGGGTGTCAGTGAATCTGTGCCCCATTGCTCTTTACTTCCCAATGATGGAGGGCAGAGGAGTGGCCTGCCTTACACATAAATGCCAGGGGACTTCGGTGAGCTAGTCCAATGTTCTCAACTGCAGGGGCACAGTTCCCTGAGGGCAGGTAAGGGAATCCCCAAGGGAAGTGTAGGAAGATTTATAATCACGACTGTAACATGTCTATTACTTAAATTCATTTTCAGACACAATCACTATTTTAAAATGTAATATAACATTCAATGGGTAGTTAAATTTGAATGATGGGGGCCTAATAATCATCATAATAATAATCAGTTTCCACATACTAAATACAACCATGTGCCAAGCACAATGATAAGTATTTTATTTACATTATCCCATTTAACCCATAATCCCTTCTGAGGTTAGTACTGTTACTAATCCATTTTAAGGTGAGGAAACTGAGGCTCAGATAGGTTAAATAAATCATGTAAGTCACTCATGATTTAACCAAAGCTCTAAAAGCCATGATTTAATCAAAACAGTGATCCTTCAGTGCTAAATAGGGACGTATAATCTCACCCTTTCTTCCAGAACAATCTTTCAGTAAGAGTCTAGTTAGGGACATGAATGAAAATTATTTACTTCACACTGAGATTCCCAGAAAACTCTTCTGTTAATGTTAATATAATTAATATTTTCCTTTCTAAAGTCATTGAATTCCTTGTAGCATTAATAATATTATATTTTTATGTTATTGCTCCATTTTTAGATAGCCAATTCAATTATAGGGCAGTTAAGTAGTTTATCCATGAACTAATTCATTTGAGTACTACAAAAAATTAAAACCTAGGATCCTATTTCATCGAATATTAGCTACATGGTTTTAAGCACATTAATTACTATATCCATGACAGTTTTCTTATCTGAAAAATGAGCATAACAGCAGTCCCTATGTCATAAGATTGCTTTGATGATTAAATGAAACAATAGAAACAAAAATACTTATTAATAGATACTATTGGCACTTGGCACATGGTAGGTGGCCAACAAATGCTAGTTGTTGTTATTATTTTTATTATTACCAATGCCATTATTATCTAAGTGTTTCAGCATCTATTTCTGAATGCTAGCAACTGTAAAATATTAATATGTATCTAATATCAGAGATGATTAATTATGAAGTAAGGAAGAGGAAAAAGATTATGCAGTTTTAGGGTATTGCATTATACACTGAGGACATTACATTTCAAGCTTAAGGAAATATTGTGAAAGGTTTTGTAAAATGCTCAGCACTTAGAGAGATCTCTGTCTTTTACTGTCTTGCAGTTACCTTGAAAGTTGTAGAAAACTGATAGTAACACAAATGTTTATTTATTTATAGAAATGCAGATTACATCCACAGAGTGCAGTGGATTATTATCAACCTCTGGATAAAGAGTGACTTTTTAAAAAATAGAAAAGTGCCGGAACCTAAGTTCCAAAGTGATGGGGTAACCCAAGTGCCCATCAGTAAATGAGTGTACCAAAAAACTATGGCACATTTACACAGTGGGATACTATGCAGCAGAAAAAAGGAAGGAGCTCCTACCCTTTGCGACAGCATGGGTGGAACTGGAAAGTATTATGCTGAGTGAAATAAGTCAGACAGTGAAAGACAAACACCAAATGATCTCGCTTATAAGTGGGACCTTATCAACAAAACAAACAAGCAAGCAAAATATAACCAGAGACATGGAAATAAAGAACAACCTGACAGTAACTAGAGGAGCAGGGGGAGGGCAATAACAGGGGAAAGAAGAGGAAGGGTCATCAAGGAACAAGTGTAAAGGACACATGGACAAAGCCAAAGGTGGGTAGAATTGAGGGTGGGAGGTAGAGGTGGGTGGGGTGGGGAAGGGTAGTAAAGGGAAAGTGGAGACAACTGCGCTTGAACAATTTTGAAATTCACAAATTCATTTGTAAATTTATTTCAGCACTTCTTATCAGACTCCAATGTGTGAAACTTTGAGTTTTCCTTTGAATCAGTTGTAACATCTTACCAATTCCCTTATTAGTGAGATAAATAGGTGTTCATTTTGTAGGAAAGGCATAATTTTACTAAGTTCAAAAACTATGAGTTCAAGGACAACTTCATTAGTTATTGTGGTATAATCTTAAGCGCTTATCATGCTGTAGGGTTCCTCCTCAATAAATTGATTTTTAAAAATCTACAACTGACCTTTGAGCAACATGAGTTTAAGTTGCATGGGTCCACTCATACTCAGATTTTTTTCATTAAATACTACAAATATATTTTCTCTTCCTTAGGATTGTCTTAACAGCATTTTTTCTCTAGCTTACTTTTTCCTTAGTATGCAATCCATGATACTACAAAAAATGTATTATTTAACTGTGTGTGTTGTCAGTAAGGCTTCTGGTCAACAGTAGGGGATTAGTAGTTAAGTTTCTGGGGAGTCAAAATTTATATGCAGTTTTTTGACCCACAGGATTGGTACCCCTCATCCTTGGGTTGTTCAAGAATCGACTCTATATCTACGTCATCTTGCTCTCCTCATAGGGTAAATCTAAGACTCTAATTTAAAAAAGTGGATATGGAAGTGATTTGAAACTGTAGATTTTTGTACAAACGTCATAGATGGAAATGATTCTGTTTGGACCACAAGGAAGTAGAGGCAAAGACAATGAAGGTGGCTAAACGTCAGCAATTTGTTGAAGGAGATAGAAACAGAACTGGGTTGGCTGCTATGTAGTCTACTATCCTCATGGGATCACTGTTCTCCCATAACAAGAGGAAACTGGTATGAAAGTGATTTTGTGTGTTTTCAGCAAGATAATAAGTTCAATAAAGGGTCCATTAGGATAGGGCCTGCAAGGCAAGTGGATTTCATTTGTAAATTATTCCTCAGGGCCTTAAATGCAACTGCTATTTTCCTACCCAGTTCTGGCCCACAGTGAACCCTGATGGAAGAACCAATTCCTCCCAAAGGAAAGAAGATGCTGAATTCATTGCTTGCACACGCATATTTTCCGGTTTAAAAGAGCTCGCCTTCCTTCCCTTTCTCCTTAACTTACCAGCTTGAAGCTGCTAAATTTAGTGAAGCAACATTCATAGTAGTAAAGTCTTTGGAGTCAGAAGAAGCTTTAAAATCATAATACCCAGCCCCTCTTGAAAGCATATAACTTTCACCTATATCAGCTCAGCCTTCATCTGAGATGATGTTCGCACCAGATTTATTAACTTTCTTTCTTTTTTTTCTGTGTTTTTGCCATATGCCTGATGTTTCATATATATATATATATGTATTTTTCATATTGAGCTAATGTTGGGTAGGAATCTCAGTTCCTAAACATGAAGTGGTAGTATGCAAGGTCATGATTAGACTGTCCCATCTCACTTATGGAGAGGGCAAAGTCATCTCAATGCATGCTCCCTAGTTAAGCTGACTTAATTTGACTTCACAGTTCTATTTATTAAACATTAGTAACTTTTTTACCAGCAGTAAAGTGATGAAAAGAGAGAGAAATGAAGACAGACACAGGCACAGACACAGACACAGAGAATGGAGTAGGGAAAGAGGGATGACAGAAGGGGGGAGAAACAATGCAGTAGTCTCCCCTTACCCACAGGGGATACATTCTAAGACCCTCAGTGGTGGCCTGAAATCACAGATTATATATATATATATATATATATATATATATATATAGATCGNAAAATATTATATATAATATATACGATATTATATATAATATATAATCGGAAACCGCAGATTTTATATATAAAATATATATACATACATACACGTATATACACACATGCATGCGCACATATAATCATATATATTATAAATATATAATCATATATAAACTCAACATATATGTTTAATTTATCAGTCAGGCATGCTAGGAGACTAACAATAACTAATAATAAAAGAGAACAACTAACAATATAGTATAGTCATTAAACTTATATGAGTGTGGTCTCTCTCTCAAAATTTCTATTGCGCTACACTCACCTTTCTTTTTCTTATGATGATGTGAGATAATGAGATGAAATGAGGTGAATGATGTTGGCCCTGTGATGTAGCATTAGGCTACTATTGACATTCTAGCAATACGTCATAAGGAGGATCGTGTGCTTTGGGTCGACCTGGGATCACTGAGCCATGACTCTGAAAAACCAAAATGCTGGCATCACTACTCTTGCACTTCGGGGCCATTATGAAGTAAAATAGGGGTTATTTGAACAGGAGCACTGTGGTACCTTAACAGTCGATCTGATAACCTAGTGGCTGCCAAGTACTTAAAAGGCGAATAGTGCCTAACTCTACAGCATGGATGTACTGAACAACGGAATGATTTAGGTAGACCAGAGTGAGATGTTGCAAGCTTTCATCATACTACTCAGTATGGCACACAACTTAAAAACTTATGAATTGTTTATTTCTAAAATTTTCCATTAACTATTTTCACATGACAGTGGATGACAACGAGTAAGTGAAACTGTAAAAGCAAAGCCAAGGACTAGATAGGAGTACAGTTCATCATTTGGCCCAAAGAGATGACCTTATATAACTAGCCAAGTAAGAGCCCTGGGAAGTCACGATGCCGCTCCGGGCTGGAGTTCCCCCATTGCACTGAAAGCTCTCTCAGAAGTATGGCTTCAAAGTTCTAATCTAGATCATAAAATGACTGTTGCTCACAGGAATGAGCTTCACAGAGTATCAAAATGCAGAGGCACTCTCTGTAAGCACCACCCAGAGAGGGATATTTACTACCTTTGGGTGTGGGAAGACACCAAAGCTTTACAGAACTCGCCAAATGCTAAATGGCCTACTGAAACTCCTCGTGGGCCTCTTTCCCAGCCGCTAATTTGTCAACCCCGAATTACCCTTTACATTACATGACTATGTGAATAAAGCAAGATGCTATGTAGTGTGAAAAATTGAGTTCCATTTAGGGAGGCTTTTTATAGTGGATCTAAAGGGCTGCTCTGTATCTATTTTGGAGAAATATTCAAGGACCTGGGGGAGCACAACAGAGAAATGGAATTGAGAGGAAGAATTTACCTATACTTCCAATGTATTCAAGTTGCACAATCTCTGGATTAAGAGATTGACAATTTAAAATGAGGCTCATGAGTGAAAATTCACAGGGTGAGAGAAGAAGTTTCATCGTCATCATTCTCCTTCTCCTCCTAATCTTCTGCTCCACAAAACCTCTTTTCCCTCAGCTTTCCTATTTTTGCTAATGGTGTATTCCCTTCTCGAATCACCTGGCCAACAATAAACTCAACCCTAAACTTTCCATCTTTCTGTTGTAATAATGCTGTGGATTATATTTTTCTAATGCCCTTTCCCATGTTCACCTTTCATTCCCAGTGCCCACCGTTTAACTTCCACATACCAAGTGTTTTTTGGGGACCCTAGATATAAGCACTGATACTGTGTCCATTCTATGAAGCAATCACTGAAATACCTTGTGCAGGTTGTTCCATTTTCCTCCAGTTCTGTCTGATTCAAGCACCCTGATAAACATCAACCTACTGCCCTCTGCTGTAGGATCTTCCTTAGTCACACTAGTCCAAAGTCAATGCCTCCTTCTTCCCCTTCTCTTTTCTCTGTTTCAGATTTCTCAAATGTTAATGTAGGTACAAACCTCCCAAGGGTCCTGTTAAAGTATGGATCCTGATTCAGTAGGTCTGCAGGCAGCTTGAGAGTCTGTGTGTCTAGCCACTTGCCTGCTGCTGCTGCTGCTGCTCTAGGGAAATGCACTTGGAGTAGCAAGGCCCTGGACAAAGTTCACGTTGTGCAATTTCTAGAGATGTGTCACGACTCCTACTGTTTTATCAAGACCAATCAGGGTTCATTGCATTGGAATGTTTAATGAAATTGTTAATTATCATGCATATAAGGACGGTTATCACATACTGATTTCTAATGTAGATATTTGAATACTAATTATGACCCCAATACTAAATGAACTCAGAAAATAGTGCTCTCCAGTTTTTTGCATGCACCCAAATATCTTATAGAGGATTTTTATATACGTTAGTCACCCAGGAAGCTTTTCTGAATAAATGAAATATGAAGTTAGTCACTAGTGACCTGAAGGAGATGAGGCCTGGCATGTACCCTGGTCTCTGTGATCTATCCTTTGAAAGAAATGGTAAACCTCTTCCAAAGCAAAAGCAGTTACTGACAAAAAGTCCCAGGCACCAGGGAAGTAGTAACATAGTGTGTTGAAATGGAAAGGACACATGATTAAGATTCTAGTGACCTGACATGGAGTCTTAGCTACACTTCTGATTCCCTGTATGATTAGCAAAGCATCACTTAACCTCCAGTGGCCTCCTTTTGCTCGTTTGGTTAATGATGAGTTTGGGCTGCATTAGGTCTCATCCAGCATGAACCGTCAATGAGCCTCCATTGCCCCCTGGCTGTGGAAACAGGAAGGATAGAAGCATGGGGGGGGCAGAGTGCACCATGGTGGTTCGTTCTGCCCCTTTCATTCTCAGAAGAGGTAAAAAGGGCATCCTGTGCTCTGGGCATCAAGACGGCTGCAATTGCTATGCTCTCTTTGGACTTAATCTGTCACTTCTGCCTGTAAACTTCGGCTGAGTGGTGGTGGGTGATGGAGGCTGCTCGAATGAGCTCCATCAGTAATCAATTTACAGTCCTACGGCTATTCAAGATTGCACCTCATTTACTGAAAGAATGAACTGTTGCAAGCCAAAAATCTCCACTGACGTGACTGAAGTAGGTTATGTTCTCACTGTTATTCCAGCAGCAGGTGCTGTTGGATTCCCAGGCAGTACAAAGGCTGCACTAGAGGAGAGAGTGAGGATGATTCATGGTACTTGGTGCCTTGGAAGATTATTCCAAGCTCCCGGCAAAGCCAGACTGGAACAAAGAGATTCTTGGTCAAGGCCAAATGAAAGCTGATGATTTATAGTCAAAAGATTCTTAACTGTTATAACTAAATGCTATCCTCACCTGTAAATTGAGGAAGCCATCTCCCTTTATTTTTCTCAAGAAACAGAGCAGTGCTGCCATATTTATCAGAGTGCAAGGTACACAAAGCGTGTATGTTGACTGGATGAATGTATTAATTGAGCAAATATTTACTGAGCCTTAAGTTAGGAATTTGGTACACAAATATTTTTGGTTGTCTACCGCTACTTAACAAACCACTGCAAAACTCAATGTCTAAAAATAAAATAATTTTATTATTTATCCCAGTTGTCAGTTGAATGGATTCTGCCTAATATTGTAGTTCTGTCACTGGGTTCTGCTCACCTGGAGATTGAGCAGGGCTAGGGGGTATAATATGGTTCATTCATACAGTGATGGCTATTGCTAGGTAATCAGCCAAAGTCTTAGTTCTTCCTAGTTGAGTTCCATATGGGTTGGGCTTCTAACAGCATTGCACAGGAATTCACAGATTCAGGATGTAAAAGCTGTCAATCTTCTTGTCTTGGCCAACGACGTCCCAGAACATCACTTTTGCTACATTTTATTGGGCAAAGCTCTATGAAATGCCAGTCAAGATTAAAGAGGATAGGAAATAAACTGTATCTCTTGATTTAAAAAAATACCCATCATACGTATATAGGGAACGAAATGGCTAAAGTGTAAAAAGGCTGACAACAAGTGTTTACAAAATTGTGGAGCAACTAGAACTCTCATACATGCTGGTAGGAATGCAAAAGGGCAAACATCCAGAAAAGAGTTTGGTGGGTTTTTAGAAATTGAAACAAAAAGGCACATCTAATGTATAGTGACACAAAGTGGACTGGTGGTAGCTTGGAGCCAGAGAGATGCAGGGTGGGTAAATGACAAACAAAAGGTACCTTCTGGCCCTGGCTGGTATAGCTCAGTGGATTGAGCACAGGCTGGGAACCGAAGGGTCACCAGTTTGATTCCTAGTCAGGGCACATGCCTGGGTTGCAGGCCAGATCCCCAGCAGTGGGCACATGAGAGGCAACCACACATTGATGGTTCTCTCCCTCTCTTTCTCCCTCCCTTCCCTTAACTCCAAAAAATAAATAAATAAATAAATAAATAAATAAATAAATAAAATCTTTTAAAAAAAGGTACCTTCTGAATTAAGAAACACATTTTATCCTTTGAAGGTGATGGTGGTAACATGAATGTATCCATTTATTAAGATTCACCAGATGTAAACTTAAGATGGATATATTTAATTGAATATAAATTATAACAACACATTTGACTTTTAAAATAAGATTCTATTTCTTTTTTTCTTGAATGTCTAGGGCTTTCACCAAAGTCACTGATAAATTTGGAGAAAAGGAAGTTTTCTTTCTTCTAAATTAATCTGCATACCACCTAACTTCACCCTTCACTGTTTCTTTTAGCTCCACAGTTCCTACCATTGTTCTGCCCTGATTTGTTTTTGCTGTATGTAACCCAATTTACTTTATTACCTCAAACCAGCAGTACCATAGGGTTGCCATGTCAAGACTTTTCTGAGAGATCTGTTTAGCAGGACTCAAATAGTGGTGGATCTATCGCAGAATAACATATGACTAAAATCTAAATATTGAACACTGCTTTCCTAAGTTTTCTCTCCCAGTTCACCACAGGAAATACATCACTAGGTAATTCTCACTCAGACCACACCTACTGGTATGTTTCAACGGCAACTTCTATACTTCCCCTGATAAGTGATACTCATCACTACTGCCTACCATAATTTATGTCACTTTCTTAAGCATTACTCATTTAAACATGCCCATCACAGTGTTAGTTTTTTCCTCTCCAAAACAGTAATTTTTGTAAAGACAGATGAAGTCTTAGTCTTAAATAGACTTATCTTAAGTTCAAATTTAAGGCAGCTTGTGCCTCTCCTTCTCCCATTATTTACACAGATAAACGATCCAAACATGCATGGAACTCACAATGCAGTTAAAAAAGGAATGCAGCCCCATGGAATGATGGCTGCCTGCACAAGTAGCGAAAGAGCAGTGAAGAAATATACACAACCTAAGCAGGTGTTGAAGAGGATGCTGAAGATAGCAGAGAAGGGTTTCTAGAGGAGGCAATATCCAAAGAGAAGTAAGCTCTACCAAAAAAAGTGGGGGAGAGGGGAAGATGGAGAATGCGTAGAACATCCTAGGCAGGAAAACATTACTGAAACAAGAAAGTGAATCTACTGACCATACACAAAAACCAAGATATTTACTAGTGGGAAAAAGATCCACTGACTTATATAAAAGAAGAGCACAGAGATGGGATTGCTTTGCACATAGATTACTTCAATGGACCAGCGTTTCCTTCTTTACTTGTTGGCTTCTCCTGTTAGTGGTCCTCCAGCGATAACAAGAGCAACTGCTGCAATTGCAGATTCATGTCCTCATTCTGAATGACCTGAAGCCATAGTTTACAAAGTTGGCTGTGCAGTAGAATCACCTGAAAATCTTTTAAAATAAAACACTCCTAAGTTGCTATGCATGCACACATGCATGCACACAGAGTAATTTTAATGCACATTCACAAGGCAGAGGCACTGGCATAGATAAAAAAAATAAAATAGGAACAAGCCGTGCAAAGGTACTCATCTTCACCCATAATGCAAGATATGCAAATTAGAACCATTTCTTACCTATCAGATTGACTTAAAGTGTAATAACACATTCTATTGGCCAGGCTGATACTCTCATACATTGCTGATCAGAACACAGATTGGTACAATCATTTTGGATGGGAATTTGGTAATATCTAATAAAAATGCATTTAGTATTTGACCAAATAATCCTACAAGGAGAAGCATATCCTGCTTTTTGTCCTCTGAAAATACAAAAATATGTATATGCAAGTTTATTCATGTAAGTGGTATTTGCAATTTAAAAAATTACAAATATTGGAAACAACAGTGTAAAAAGGTCACAGGTTAGAGCAGTTGAATAAACTCTGGTACACCTCCAAGGGGAAGGCCAAAGTGCACAGCTGAACAAAGAAGAGGGAGATGTCTACAGACTGATACGAGGGATTTCCAGAATATATCGTCAGTTAAAGGGGAAAAAAGTGTCTGTAGAAGATACTTGTTGTGTAAGAAAGAAGATGAAAGAAGAAAATGCAAGTTTCTGCTCAATTGTGCACAAAGAATAAAGAGGAAGGGTAATTTAGAGACTAATGAGATTGATTACCAATGGGCTTGAGAGATCAGTGAATAAAAAGTGGGCATAGCGGCCCCTCTTTAGGGATAGCTTTGTGTATAGTTTCACCTCTGTTACCAGACTGTTTCACATAATACAAAAAACTATACTAACAAGGATGGGGAAGAAAGATAAAATAGATGCAGAGAGAAACAAACCTCCCCTTGGTGAGTTTCAAGTGAATAACATAACCACGCTGAAGGGAGAAAAAGCAACTAACCCAACCATTTTCAGAGCATAACCATTTAAGATGATCAGGCAGTATTGTCAGCCACTGATAACAAAACTAATACATGTTCCCATAATTTCCACAAAAATATGTTTACTCTTTGAAGTAAGCATCTTTATTTCTTTTTTTAAGTTTTTTGAAGAAGATTTTATTTATTTATTTTTAGAGAGGGGAAGGAGAGAGAGAAAGAGAGGGAGAGACACATCGATGTGTGGGTGCTTCTCACACACCCCTTACTGGGAATCTGGCCTGCAGCCCAGGAATGTGCCCTAGACCGGGCATTGAACCACAGACCCTTTGATTTGCATGCTGACACTCAATCCACTGAGTCACACCAGCCAGGGCTCCTCTACTTTTCATTGACAAGATCAGGTCAGTAACCATCCATGAGCTGTGGCCAGGTAGTTGGCACATGTTAATCCATTTCAGCTGTTCAGGTTTATTTCAGATGCCAAAGGTGGGTTCAAATCCCACCAACAAGGAAGAGGTGCTAATTCAGTAAAAATAATTACCCACCCCCACAAATTACGGGTGATGCTGTTTTATGTAAAGAAGTAAAATGGAGAAATATATTCACAGATGAAAAGGGGAGGGGAATGGACACATCCAGCAAGAAATTGTGCCTACTGAGGGGCAGGGATGGAACAATGTATGGTTCAGGGGGCAACACATGCACTTTTAAATAAATGACAACAAAGGATAGACTTTAGAAGAACAGTGAGCTTTGGCAGTTCTAACTCTGAGTGTGGGAGACACCTGATCATCAGATTGACCACAAAATAAAAACAAAGGCAGGCAGATTTTCAGAGATCCAGACAACTGAAAACAGCCCCACTAGTCTCATGGTATAAAATATCTTATAAGTCTCTACAGAATACAATCCTGGAACTGGACCAATCATAGTGTCGCATCAGGATAACCTGGGAGTTTGTCGCATTGAAGATTCTTGAGGTCCATCACAGAAATTCAACAGGGGGAGGGGGAGTTCCAGAGATGTGATTTTAAACAATCTTATAAAGAGATTCAGATGTAAGTGGTCTGAGCACCACATTTTGAGGAAAAACTGTACTAGAGAATAAAAGAAGACAATTACATAGACAGTTTCAGGTGGCAAAAAAAGAATAAGAATCCAGTCGTCAGAATTTAAGTTCAGATATGAACTTGACCACTGGACTAGCTGATACTATCTGTCCCAATGTTAATCATATCTAGCATAAAAACACATTCATTATTGTACACTTTTAATATATTATGCTATTTAAATCCCACACCAAATATAACTAGCTTGTTGAGTGTTATCTCAGTAAATGGAAGAAGTGGGAATTCTGCCTGGTGATAAAAATTGAGAGTTTCGTCTGTAATATACGGTACCTCCTGGAGAGGAAAAATTATAGAGGAATAGCAGAATTGGTAGTGATTCAAGTCTAGAACACTTGGGACTGTAGAGTTTTGCAAAAATTCTAACTAGGATCAGTCTTAGCCTCAGAGGCAAGTGGAAGTAGTAATGGTAGTTAGAACTGATCTTACAGGAAAAAAGATAAGCAATTATGAAAATAGAGAGTTTTGGGTAAGACACCCAAAGTTCAGGCAACAAATGGTAAACAGGTGAGAATACATTGAACTAAAGAGTTTCTGCATAGCAAAGGAAGTGATGAATAAATTGAAAAGGCAAACTACAAAATGGAAGACAATATTCACAAATCATATATGTGATAAGGGGTTAATATTCAAAATATATAAAAATGCATGCAACTAATATAATCCAATTTTTTAAAAATGAGCAAAGGCCCTGAATAGATGTTTATTTTATCAAAGAAGCCATAGAAACAGCCAATGGGTATATGAAAATGTGCTCAACATCATGAGTCATCAGGAAAATGCAAATCAAAATCACAATGAGACATCACACATACCTTTTATAACTGCTACATTTTAGAAAAAGGATCAATGTCGGCAAGGATGGGAAGAAAAGAAGCATTTATACGTTGTTGGTGGGAACATAAAAATGTTGGAAACATTATGGAAACTGGTATGGAGGTTCCTCCGAAAATTAGAAATTGAACTATTATATGGACCAGAGATTCTACTCTTGGTATATATCTGAAGAAATTCAAATTAGTATCTCAAAGAGATATTGGCATATCCGTGTTCATCACAGCATTATTTACAATAGCCAAGACATGAAGACCACCTAAACGTCCTTCAATAGATAAATGTGACACACACACACACAATAGGATATTATTTAGTTGTAAAAATAAAGAAATTCTGCCATTTGTGACAAAATAAATGAATCTGAAGGGCATTATGTTGAGTGAAATAAGGCAGACAGCTAATGACCACCACTGTCATGGCATCACTCGAATGTGGAATCTACTTTTTACAAAAGCTGATTTCATAGAACCAGAGAATAGAAAGGTGGTTCCTGGGAGCTGGTTGAGGGGAAAGGGAAGATATAAACACACAAAGTTAGCAAATGGTTGTTTTGGTAATCATTCTACAGTGGATATCCATATCAAATCATTATACTATACATTTTAAATATATGTAGTTATTCTTCCATTTTTTCAAAGGAATGAGTAATATATCTCTGCAGCATTTGGGGGAGGGGTTATAATAATTCTCAAGCAAATGTTATCAAAGGCCTTGAATTTTGGTTTCGTCCCAGGTATTTCACCATGTTGAGGATGTTGACTAGTGTTTCTGGTTCTCACACTTTCTGTTGATGAGACAAGGATGCCAGTCTATGTACTTCATAGAGGAATATGGAGAAATAGAGGATGGAAAGTGGACTCCATTCTTTTAAAACAGTAGAATTAAAGCCCGAGATAGAATTCTATCAATTCATAATCCTACTGGACTAGAGCATCTCTGAATTGATAATTTCATGTAAATTATAAAACATTTTTGCCATTTGTAAGTAAAAATTATGTTTCAAAACTTGAAAAATATTTTGAGTGCTATGTAATCAGAGGACATGCATCTTTTTTGTATAAGATGCTATATATAAAACCTCTTCTTTGAAAATGTCCTAGGCTGCCATTTCATTTCAAGAATTGATTTTTGAGAAATGATTTGAAAACACTTCAGCCATGCTGAAGTTAGCTCATCCCTAGGCAACCTCTTCTAAAGGCATTTGTGGAAGCATCACCCAGAATGAGAGATGATGTCCTATGATATTTTCTTAGCCCCATTAACCCTACATTTCCTTCTATGTATTATGTGCAGTCAGGCCCTGAAGGGACATAAATTTGGAACCTAGATTCTCTAAATAAATAAATAAATAAATACGAACCAAGCACACAACACTTAAGGGTATCCATCCCAAGTTACTACCTCTTCCTCAGAAGCTTCTGAGTGTCTAGCTCAAGTTCTATGTTGCTGAACAGCAGAAATCAGTATGTACAAATGTGCCTTGAAGTGACAGAATAAACACCCTGCTCCACCAACAGCACCACCAGCTGTCAAGCACCTAAGTCCTGCAGAAGTCACTTTACATACATTGGATCTAGTTGATCCAAAATTGGCTCTGTCTCTTGCTATTTTTCTGGCTTCCTTGGTTACCATTTAGTAACTTCTGTCTGTGCCTATGCTGAGACCTGGAGGGTTTCTGGCCCCCTAGCAGTGGTGTGAGCCTCACATAACTGGACCTTCGCCTTCAAATAACTCAGAAGTGAAGGAAAAAGCAGATATGTAAATGAAATGGTATGGTGCATTTTGATAACAGGTATAAAAGGGGGAGAGAATTCACTGTGTTACAGGGATACAGGAGAAGTTACAACTCACTATACATTTTGAGAGGAACATCTAGGAAAGGTTATAAGAAAGACTCCTGTCCCAAGATTTCCTCTCTGCTGAGGACTGAAACTCAAGCATCTTCCCCTAAGCTTTGCACAGCAGCATAGCAGGGGTTTTAAGAAGGAGATCTTCAGTGGGAATCTCCACTCTTCTGTCCCATTTTCCTGTCCCCCCACCCCCCTCCCTACTAACTCACCACTTAGACCTAGCAGAAACCAGTATACACCTGCTAAGTTTCTATCACCAGGCACAGCCCCATTTCTACCAAGTATTGTACCATTTTCTAAGGGTAAGACCATCACATTACACATTTGTTGTGAGAGAGACCCCCTCTTAAACTACTGGTAAGAAAATTGGGGGTCACCCTATCATCCAGTCATTATTTTTGGAATTCGATTTCTCATCTGAATATCAATTCTCACTAAGAAGAGGAAAGTTGTTTGAGAAATACAAGAGGGCTTCAGCCATTCTTTTTTCCCTTCTATCTCTCCCCAGCCCCCTTTTTTCCCTGGCAGAGAGGGTAATTTGTATAGTAGCTGAAATAAAAGCAGCTTAACTGATGAAATCCATGGTCAAAGCCTGTGGACATCATTGAGGAGTTAATGAAATTTCTGTGCCTGGAACAGATTATTAGGCAACAGCTGAGATTGGAAAAAGATTAAGCTACTGAATTGCTGGCAGAACCAAAGGAAGGAGTCTAAAGTCAGCATTCATCATGGCTCATAGAAGATGAACAATTCGGGAAATAAAATTGGGTGATTTGTTCTGGGCTCTGAAACCATTGTGCCTTGTCCTTCCCTGGCCTAAATGAGTGGACATTGTTTCTCTTGCCCAAGTGCCTTCTGCCACCCCTCACCCCACTCAAAAGCCTTCAACAGCACGCCCTAGCATTCTTATGCTCATAACCTAGCATCCTAGGACCTCCGGGGCCCTCCTGGCAACCCCTTTCCACAGTGTATCTCATTGCCACATAAGTTATTATGTGGGGCGGGTCTGGCCATTTGTGTACAGAGTAGACACTCACCATGTTTTACTCACTGATCTCTATCTTCCCATCTTTGTTTACGCTATTTCTCTATCTGGAAACAATCCCTCGCCCCTTTTTTATTTAGCTTGTAGCTTTACTTGTATGTCTTGTAGACATATGGTGAAGTTGGGATTTTTGCCTTAATTATAATAGAATTGTATGAGCGCTTACCTAAGCTTTGCACTGTGCAAGTTTGTATGCAAACACAAAAAAATCAGAAATGTTTTCTGCTTACAAGGAATCTAGAGTCACAGAAAGAAAAATAATGAGATGATCAGAAAAAGCCATTTTCTAGTGAATTCTTATGGTATCTTAATAGCTTCCACTTATTCCATGTTTACTGTGTGCCAGATAGCGTACTAAATGTTTTACACGTACTACCACTTTTATTTGTCACAAACATTTTATGAGTTAGGTATTATAATTCTTCTCACTTTATAGATGGTTGAGTGACTTGTCCACAGTCAGTAGACAGCTAAGCCGAGTTGTGAAGCGCAATTTCTCTGACACCAATGTATGCATTCTCTCCATCATGCCACGCTGAAGACTGGGTTAGCTTTAGTATATAGAATGAATGAGAGATGGGAGTAGGACTAAAAAAGAGTGTGTAGTTAAAGAACTCCTTAGTACTCTGAGTAAGAGTTAATGAGAATGTAATTAAGGGGGTAAAAATTAGCGGGGAAGAGTGATGGATATGCACAGATAGACCCTTTAAGAATTATCAACTGCTTGTGTGCAGGGTGTGAGGGGAGAGAACCGTCAGAGACAATACTAAGATTCAACCCCAGCTAATGGCAGTATATGCAGAGAGAAGGAAACCTGTCTTCAAGGAATGGTCTTCCTCTAATACAAACCCATTCACCCAAACTTTCTTCTGCATAAAAGTCCTTCTAAGTCATCAAAGGGCGGTGATATCCATAAAAGTCTTCAGTTCCTTAAACTAATGAGCATTACCTCATCGCTTTCTTGTCACTTGTCAGGACCCCCAGTCTCTCATTCCCACAGGACTCTGCTCCTTCTCTAAGGCAGAAGAAAGGATCAGGAGAGGCTGAGAGGAAGTGGTGTATCTTCCTTCAATTCCAGCCACAGTGGCATAAAGTAAATTGGCCCACACTTGAGTTTTTATTTAACTTGTTTGTTCAGTAAAATGCTGTGGATGCAGATTAACTTTGCCTGCTCAATACTGACTAATTGATCCACCTACCTTGAAGCTGTAGCTTGCAAGGCATTTGATAAGCCGATTCAAAGGCTTTCTTTGCTTCATAACTGTTTCCACAAGCAATAGCTCAACTAAGACAGAGAATCCTAAGTATTTATTCTCCAGTGAAAAAGTGGTCCAGGGTTGGGGTCAGGAGGAAGAAGGGCCTTCTCCCCCACTAGAGGTACGCTGTTGATTTTATTGGGGTATTATAAATGTTATGGGAATGCTATTCCAGAGACAGTAGGGGATCACTGTGTGTGGAGCATGCTGTGGACTGGAAACCGTGTTTGTAAAAGCATACAATATCTTAATTATACATCAAGAAAATCTCAGGAAATAGGTATGGCAACTCGAAATCTAGGGGTATGGAAACTGATATAGCAGGGAATTAGTAACTGGCCTAAGACAGCACAGCTAAGAAATGTGGAGCTAGAATTCTAACCCAGATTTCTTTAGCTCTAATACCATGTTCTAACTATATTACTTTCCACCTTGTCACTACAGAGCCCAAGTACATTCCTTTTCTAAACATTGAAAGCTGATTACTGTTCTACCAGAGGTTTAAAACTGAGAACAATAGCACACAAAATTGTGACCGGGCGAAATCTTCCCAATCAAACTCAACTGCTGTGTCTCTGCTAGGAAATAGGATCAGCTTACAAAAGTGGGGGAAACACCCGGTCTCCAGGTTTACGCTACAGAAGTGTGAAAAGTGGAATCGAAGGGGCCTTTGATCACTGAACAAAGCAGATGGTCTCTTAAGAAAGGAGACTGGACCAATCAGCCCTGCCCCTGGCTCCAGATCAGGCGACAGCCTCAGGGCCTGTCTCCAGTACAAAGGCAAACACCAGGCTTCTTCTCCAAACCTGACTGTGTAGTTCCTGTTTGATCACCAAATGGATGCACCTCCTGCAAAGAAAAAAGGCATCTCGCAGACTTTGCTCACAGTTGTTCTTCTGGCTGCCCATTTCCAGGCCCACCTCCCATCTTCTCCTCCCGTATTTCCTCCAGCGCCCATGTTAAACCTTCGTAACTCACAGGTTCCCGTGCATCCAAGCGATGCTGCGCATTGAGAAAGTGGCATACGGTGAGAATCTTCATTCCTTCCACCATTTCTCAGTACTATTGGGATACCTGCTGCACTGCTATACACAATATAAAGCATAACCTTTACCTTTGAGGAGCTCACAGACTAATGAGAGAATGAGACATGATGACACTGGCTATAATGCATTGAGGCATCATGGCATATAAAAGGGGAGGTCAGTGTGGTGTTTTGGGTGGTCTAAAGAAGGAGAAGCCATGATAGGTGATAACGTAGAATAAAACAGAACATTAGTAACAATGATATTTATAATTCACTGATATTCATTGAATATCATTCAATGATATTCTTTCTAATTAATCATTGCGGTTTAACACTCTACAGTTTTGGCAACAGAGGAGTGAATTTGTAGGACTATACTACAGCTCTAACGGGGTGGAGGAGACACATAACACACAAGTACTCAAATGTATAACATAATGTCAGGCAGTAATTCAGGATACGAGGAAAATAAAATTGGGAAATGTGATGTTGAGTTGCTCAGCAGCAAAAGGAGAATGCCCTTTAGTCTTAAAATATGGGGTTTTGGAAACTGTAAAAGTTGGCGGATAGACTTGATAGGGGACTCAAGAATTGGAAAATTTTAGATTAAGGCAAATAGTCATAACCCTAGTAAGTAATGCATACGTTAAAGCTTTGTTTCAGAAACTAAAGATAAGGCCCATCCTGGCTCCTGGGAGAAGAAACAGCAGACCTCTTGGGGCACTGCTAAAGATTACCGCCTGGGGACAAGTGGACACATCTGGGCCATTGTGTTTCAGGGAGAGAGAGAGAGAGAACCACATGCCCTTGGGGACAGCTAAATGCCCAGGGCAAGAACACTACAGTTTTTTAATCTAATTGTCCCTGAATTTCAAAACCCCTCACCACACTTTTTTCTCTGTTATGAAAGTCTGGCCTGGAAAGAAAATGTAAGACAGTTTGTTTTAGGGTGTGAACCCTCTGTCTTCTCAGATCGCCAGCCATCTGAATAAAGTGCCCACAAAGGTTCAATCTCTGTCTTTGCTTATTAGGCTTGGAAAGTATGAGGCAGAATGAACTCTGGTGTCTTTTCTGGTTTCAGATTAATGCTCTGCATAGGAGAAAACCTAAAAGATACCCTAGGTACCCACACGTTGAACAATGCTCAAATCTAGAAAACTGTTAGGATTTAAAAGTAAAGGTTACACGACAATATAGGCTCCAAGGTAAAAAAAAAAAAAAAGTCAAGATTGATTGATAAACCTTCTTTTTTTACTATCGCCTGGTAATCTTCCTTCAGGTTTTCATCAGAGGTGGGTTATTTTGGTAATGGTGGTAATGTAAGGAGCCAGGGAAAAGTACTAACAGAAGTTTTACTAGGTATATAAGGGGTGGTCAAAATGTATTTCTGGACCAAGGTGCAAGTTGTGCAGTCTTGCTTCATAATGTCATGGTCATAATGGCACGAATAAAATGATGTAATATTTTGACAAGCAGCATAGTTTTGCCTTATTTGTATGCTTTTTAAGGGGCCAGAAGTACAAGAGGGTGGGGCTAGGTTCTGGTACCAGTAATTTACATGACAATAGGAACAGAAAATAAACTAAGGACACAATAAACACCCACCAGTCTGCAGGGTAAAGGATTCTATGAAGACCACATTGAGAAGACACAGGCAGATAGTCCAGTTTAGTTAAGAAGTCACGCACAGAGATCTGGGCAGCCAGTTCACACCCGGCATGAGATCCCGAGCCTTCAGAAATCTATGTGATCACCAAACTGCAGAATCAAGAATGAGATTTTTACCTTCTAACACAGGTCCCTTGAATGTTCTAGTAGGTGGTACACAATAGAGAAGCTGTGATTGCAATGACAATGTTAAACAACTTAGAAGTTACATGATAATGGTTCAAAATAAAAATGGAAAGAAATAGAAATTAGTTGATAAAAAAGAGACACAAAGTAAGAAGGGAGTAAAATGGGCAGAAATGCCAGCCGCACATGAAATTTGCCAGAGAGTAACTAACTGAGAAACCTACAGAGCTAAAGAGACTCAAAAAGAAAATATCGTATGATCTCATTTATAAGCGGACTCTAATGAACAAAAGAAACTCATGAACAAAATAGAATCAGAGGCATGAAAACATGAAATAATAGACTGACAGCTGTAAGAGGGGAGGGGGAGGGGAGACTGGTTGAGAGAAGGTGAAAGGATTAGTCAAAGAACACATATGCGTGACTCATGGACCCGGACAATGGTGTGGGGATTGGGATTGACTGTGGGAGTGGGGGGGGGGGGGCTGGGTGGAGGGGGCAACAGGGGGAAAGTTGGGGCAACTGTAGTAGCATAAACAAAAAAATGTTTTTTTTAAATTTTTTAATAAAAAATAGAAAGACAATCAAACTTCCAAGTAAAGAACAAAGCAACCAGTCACCAACAATGAGACACCAGTTATGCAGTAGATCTAAAGTGCATGCAGAGTTCATAACAATGAAGAACATTCCAAGGATAATAGAGGCTGGTGGAACGTAGGTGGAGTAGTAAGGGTATTCCATTCTTTGACTGCTGACTATTTCTTTAATTTTTATTTATTTGTTGATGTTAGAGACAGATGTGGATTTGTTGTTGCACTAATTTATGTATGCATTCATTGGTCGACTCTTGTTTGTGTCCTCACTGGGGAATTAACCAACTGACCTACTTGGCCGGGGCTGACTGCTAACTCTTATGATGTAAAAACCTAAGACAGGAGGTATGTGCTATACTAACAGAACAAAAAAGAAGAAGATTTCATAGGAAAGAATCAGAGTGATTGGAACTTATGATGCTGAGGACAGGAAAGGGTTAATAGTACTGAGAAGGCAGAAGTTAGGTAGGCCCTTCACCCCATGCTGTATCTTCCAGAGAGTTATTTTATTTTACTTTCTATTATTCCCTTTCCCACTAGAATCCATTTGTTGGGAATATTTTTCTTGATGATTAAAATTATATAATTTTGTTTGAGAAGATTTTCTTACCTTTTCCTCATAGAATCCTGAATGAAGAACATGAGAATTTGCCCCTAGTCCCACGTGACTACAGTTTTTCAGATGATTTCCCCTGGAGGTTTTGTTCTTGCCTGATAGATCTCAAAGACTCTCCTCGAAGCAATGGTCTCTCTTAACCCATCCAACCTCCCTTCATGATTTCAGATGGGAACTTCATTTTCCTATCAAAATGGTGCCCAGCAGCACACTCATATACCGCAAGCCCATCCCAGGTAAATGACTAGACCTTGATTTCGAATTCCCTCTGGCTACAGCTGCAAGGACACTTCATGAAGAAGATGCTGGTCTGATGGAGCACTGAGCTGAGAGGTTTGTGCAATGCTGATCTCTTTCTGTCAGGAAGAAGTAAGCAGCACAGTAAAATATCAGACTAGCAGAAATGACGATTGGGCAGTTACTAAAACATCTGAGTACTTAGACTCGTGGGCTTGTAAGAAAGTTCTACAGGGCAGTAAACAATGTTCCACAAGCAACAAAACAGTGTCCAAGGGTAATCAAGTGAATGGTGTAATAACCATTCAGACTTTTACAGACTCTATCAGGCTTTGTTATATCACGATAGTGATGATGAGTTATTGTTACGGATTTGCTCAGTATTGTTTTGAGGCCTATTGTGCCTTCAAGTAGGACAACAGAAACTCGAGGATCAGACTGAGTGCAGTCAATCACAAACGTTTCGCACCGTTGCTGCATAAGTTTGACCAGTTTTCTGTTCACCATGGCTGACTGTCATACACAGAAACTGATGGGTGCAGGCCTGGGTGGGTGCCTGGGAGTGACATTGTTTTGACCAGAAAGCTGAGTTTGTTATTACCATTTATTGTAGACTAGAGACTTTGTGTGTTAAAGGCTGTAATAAGTCATTTCCATAAAGTCAGAATTGAAAAGAATTCTGAGAACATGCTCCAAATCACTGGGAAAGGGCCCTTAGGACTAAATGGCAGAGCCTGCTTTGGTGACAATACAGAGAGTGCTGGCATTCGGGCTGCATGCTGACCACGGCCCAAATGTTGCTCAGAGAACTTCACTTACTCCCATACATCTATGACTTTTCCACAAACTTAGATAACCAGGTGGTCATTAAGTTAGATTATTATGTTAATAGTATCACTGTGAGAAACTGCACCTTCTACTCAACCACATTCCTCCCTTCAATCTGGATTCCAGGCAATGAAATTTTTTTTTAGCCAGACTACCCTCCTTCACATTCATAATAATAGCATTTTTCATATACTCAAGGCTTCATACTAAAATATTATATGAAGTATCTCTAATTCTCAAAATACCCACGTGATATAGATATTATTTTATTATCACAATATTATAAGTGAAGAACCTGAGACAAAAAGAGGTTATACAATATGCTAAAGTTCATATGGATGATAAGTAGCAAAACTTAATTTGAAATCAAAACTCTATGGTCTGTAGCTTACACATTTTTCTTTGTGCTATCTTAAATCTCTTCTCCCTTAGATTTTAATTTTTTCAAAAAAAAGTTATGAGGTATGTTTGCATATTTTGACTTAATTTTGGATTTCTAACCATTCCCCTCAGGAGTTAATGGGAAATAATCATTTTCCAGGTCTTGAAAATGGAGGGAGTGAGGTAGTCCTTCCGAGTAAGGACCCTCACCTAAAAGGGACATGGGAATTGAGCAGTGTATTCAGTTTCCCTGGACGAATGAGGCCTGGTCACTGGAATTAGTGTCAGGCGGAGGGTCAGCCAGTCACAAGAAAGAATTCTATGCAGAATAATTAATGCCCTCATTTCGGAGAATTAGTAGCACAGCTGACACAGGGCTGAGTGACTATGTGGACCACGGCAGGGATATAGGTTAGGATAACAGTCGGGTGAACCGGTGCTTGTTTTTAATCCTCCAGTCCTGTGAAAAAGTGCCAGATGAGCACGTTCGGCAATTTGTTGAAAACATTTTGCAAACTTCCAGGGAAACAAAGTGATGACAAAGAGATCTATTCAGACTTTTTCATTTTCATTTTGAAGAAAGAGCAAAATGGAAGAAGAAGGAGATATTGAGAAAAAGGGATTCAAATAGACGCATCTTGAAACTGAGTCACTGTATAAAGATGGGAAGGCCAGAATAGGCCTCCAGGGGAAGATTCTGGAACTCTTCCAACTTAGTTCCTTTCACTAGCCATCAAGCGATGGAGATTTGTTGAACATGACACCTGGCTGCTCTGCATTATGGATTTGAATGGAGAGACAACGAAGAGAGCTAATTGTTTTCCATGCATTCAAGTTTAATTTGGTGCACTTTTAATTAGGGGTCTGATGGGACTGGGAATCAGTTACTTGTGCGCAGGCAGCTCCTGACAGCAGGTGACTGAGTAGAGAAAAGGGGTTATTATGGAAGCCGCTCACGTCACGCCGGCATCAATGTAGCTGTTACAGAAGATGAACTGCAAAATGTCAGCCCTGATGCCAACAGTGACCAATGCAAGATCAAAAACCCTCAGCAGGATAAAATACATGGGGGCCTATACAACATGTAAAAGGCAGCTTGGTTCAGAATAGGTTGAAGACTGTGGTGAATAAAATCATCCCTGAGGAAGAAAAGGGAAATGAATGTTTATTGAGCAACTTTTATGTGGTAAAGGAGTATGGAGCCATAGACGAAAAGGTCTTTCTGTTTACCGTCCTAAATATCTTTCCTGCTTTAAACCTTTTAAAACTGTGGAAATCAAAACTGAGTAGTGTTAAGTGACTTTCCCTAAGTTCACACAACTAGGAATGACTAAAGCCTGGCACCCAACTCAGTTCCGTCCCATTCCCAGGTCCCTGTCTCATTCCCTGTTCGCTCAGCTCCCCACCCCATCCCCTAAAACATTCTGTCCTTTCTGGCTTCTGTAGTAATCAGGAAACCATATTTTTCCCACACAGAGAAAAAGTACAAGTGTGAGTTTTGTGTGTAAGTTATCCATGTCATTTATTTGTAGATATTAATTCTTTTTGTAATAATTAAAATTTTTGGCATTTCATTTGGATTCAGCTTATCAACTCCTCACACAGCAACACTGGTAAAATGAAAGACCCCTCTCTGGAAGCTAACAACCAATGACGGTGCTACGGTAATGGATTTGTGGGACACCAGTAGGCAATACCTTATCGAAATCCTTTTCCCCATAATTGAAATGTTCTTTTCCAATTCGAACTACTCTGTGTTAGTATAAACAAATCAAATAATACAGAAAAGTGTGAATGTAAGTTAGCCATTCTGAGTCTTAAATATCCTACTAAAACAGTGGCCATGGGTGGAATTGGATAAATATTGTAAGGTTGCTTTTAAAAATCAGATTGTGCTTATTCATTTAGGGGGAAAAAAGGAGTTATCATACTAATGTGTTGAGAACCCCCAGGGGTGCCAAGTCTGATGCATTAATCAAGTAGAAAGGTTCAGCTTTAACTGAACACTCAGTTAGAACACTCTGATTGGCACATCGGTCTCCACATCCCTTTTAAATACCTTTAGTGTTTTTTCACAAGAAAAAAGAGTGTAGCCCAAATGATTTCTCTCTTTCTCTTAAGTGCACTGGAGAGTCCTGCTAAACTCCTCCATCATCGTGCTGGACTACTTTAACAGCTCCTAACCTAGGACTGGAGGTTTTTATTATTTTTATTAATTATTTATTATCAGGCATTATTAACCCAATTTGTATCCCTGTTACCCTTCAAGCTAATATTCTTACAGAAGACCATACATTATATGTAAGTATTTTTCATTGTGAAAACAAAACACATATAAGAACCACAGAACAAATATAGAGGTTCGTGGATTATTACAGGGAAAACACAGCGGAAACCATTACCAAGGGCCAAAGGAGAACTCCGCCAGCCACCTCAGAAATCCCTCTGCGTGTCTGGCTGTTTGTGACTCAAATGCCTCTCTCCACCAAAAGCAGCCACTATTCTGACTTTCTCCCTTTCTTTCCTTCTTTTTTGTTGTTGTTTTTGATCTTTTTTTCTACTTTATTTGTTTATTTATTTAAATTACTCTATTGTTGTTCAATTACAGTTCTCTGCATTTTCTCCCCACCACCCCCCTGCACCCCAACCAAACCCACTTCCCTCCCTTCCTTCCTCCCTCCCCCTTGATTTTGTCCCTGTGTCCTTTATAGAAGTTCCTGAAAACCCTTCTCCCCACTGTCCCCTTCCTGCTCCCCTCTGGCTATTGTTAGATTGTTCTTAATTTCAATGTCTCTGGTTATATTTTGTTTGCTTTTTTTCTTTTGTTGATTAAGTTCTAGTTAAAGGTGAGATCATATGGTATTTGTCCCTCACCACCTGGCTTATTTCACTTAGCATAATGCTCTCCAGTTCCACATATACCAGAAAATCCTGTAGACTCCACCAAAAAACTACTCGACCTAATAAATGAATTTGGCAAAACAGCCAGATACAAAGTCAATACTCAGAAATCAAAGGCAGTTTTGTAAACCAACAATGAAATATCAGAAGCAGAAATCAGGGGAAAAAATCCCATTTGATATAGAAACAAGAAAAATTAAGTACTTAGGAATGAATCTCCCTTTCTTATATGAGGCTTATTTATTTTTTATATTATATCACTAGTTTTTTTCAATTAGTCTTGCCTATATCTTAACATATGCTTATTAAATTTATTTTGCTTTATAATGACCACAGCCACTCCTTCCTTTTCTTTTTCTTAAAATTTTTCTCTTGACTTGTCCAAAGAATTTGACTTGTAGAGTTTCCCACAGTCTGGCTTTTGCCAGTCACACATTCATATTCCTTCCCCTTCACATTGGCAGATGGATCAGAGCCCTGATTCTACAAATGGTAATAATCCCATTGCCAGGACTGGAGAAGGTGTTATTTGCTTTCATCAGGAAGCACGTGATAGCTTGTCTTACTTTCTGAGAAGATCTCAGTGGTTACAGCTCCGTTCCTGGATCCAGTCATTCCTTAGGAGTTGCCCAGTGTTGATATCCAAAGTATTTTCTTTTATCTTAATAGCTGCTGCACTTTTGTAAAGAGATGCTTCCTTACTGTACTGTGTGGTCAGCCAGTGGCACAGTTTATGTGGAAACTGCACAGATAGGTCAGATAACCATTTGAGTTTTTCCCCTCGGTTAATATTTTCTTACATAAATAATTGGCCCCCTATCATCCTCCAAATGTGACCAATTAGTGTTTGTTGTTGTTTTGCTGTTTTTTATACATCATCAGGAACTCATGGGTTTAAACATATTTGGTAAATTTCAATCAATGGCAATGATTTGTTTTGAAGCTCAGTTGTCTCATCTCTGCCTCCTTGTAATGGCTCTTAGTCCTTTTTGAGGAGACCTTGGTGGTGTTCGGTGGCTTCCCTGATACTGAAGTGGCGAAGCAGTCCAGGCTCGCCCTGAACATTTCTGCCCTAGAACTGGTAGCCATTTCTTTCAGAAGGCTTGCTCTATTTTCTTTTTTCTTTATGTAAAAAAAAATGCTATTTCAAGAGCACAACTATGGTATTTTAAGATCCCTTTTTGTGCTTATTACCCATTGCCACAGGTCTGGCGGTGGTAATGTTAATGCCTCTTCTTTACACAAAACTTGAAAAAGTTTTATGGTTATAGAAACAGAAGAAGAAATACAGGTATAGACATATATAAACATACTGATAGATAGCAGGATAGATATGGGGGGAAGTATCCTACTGATACGTCTAATTAAACTGTAGAACTATAGGGTTTTTGTCTGTTTGGCTGCTTGCTTGCTTCTTTTAAAAGCTTATTATCTTCTATATAACATCTGCATCACTCCTCCTAACAGAGCAAGAACATTGGTCCTTGAGGATTCATGAAATAGTATAATTAAAATATCCCACATTATCTATACCATGTTCTTAGAAAAACAGTAATAACCACGACCACTAACGGCAGGGAAAAAATGTTGTGTTTGCTCCCTTATTTACCCCTCCAATTTTTATCATTGTACTCACACTATCTGAGCAAAATATAGTCCATTGTTCTAAACCTCACATAACTTTAAGTCTGCAAGTAACTATATGTTTTACACTCTACACGTATGTCACTGTGTTCCCGAGTATTTTGGCTGTCAGAAGTTTGTTCTCCGGCAGATTTCTTAAGGAGAGCTCAGCAGGACACAGCATGTTAATAACAATTTCAACTCTTTATATGCTGAGGGTCAATTTCTCTGGGTAACAACTCTTAGCTCACTTTTGTAATCTCTGATTATTAAATATATTCAATTTTCTTTTCACATAAAGCATTGCTGTTAATAATCTGAAGATGACTTTTGTTTCTATTATGTCATGATATCTTTGTCTAGATTTCCAAAGGACTTCTTTTTTAATTTAAAGTCTAGTAATTTTCCAACAATATGTCTTAGTATGGTCCTCCTGAGTCAAGTATGTAATGTAATTTTTCCATATATAGCTTTACGTTTTTTTGTTTCAAGGAGGTTTTCTTGAATTACAACTTTCATTACTTATTCTGTTCCTGTGGGTTTTTTCTCTTTAGCGACTTTATTATTGTGTAATAGATCTTTGCTTATCTTTAATGTCTATCGACTCTTTTCAAGTAGTTTTTCTTTTTCTTCATTCCCTGTTTTTTTCAATATCTATTTCTCCTGAAGCATTATGTGTCGTGTCCATTAATTTTTGTGTATTTGGTTAAGACTTCACATATATCAAATTATTACTTTTTTTCTTTTAAGCTCAATGTTTTTTATATTGTTTACTTTAATACAAAATGAGTTTTCCTAAACTTTTAAGTGGAAGTTGGATGTAGAGTAGCTTTTCTTCTTTTTACCAGCTCTTTCCACTGTTGTTGTCATGTAATATTTAAAGAGGTGGTGGCTTACTCTCAGATCCCCTGGCACTTTCTCCTTCTCAACTTACACGTGGAAATGATCTATTGTCACAGTCCTCACTGTCTTTATTCTATTCCCAGAAATTTCCCCTAAGGGCGGGCGCTGTCTGGGAAGGTGATGCTAGTGAATAGTTCAATGTGTATTATCCACTCAAACTCTGCTGATCTGTGTCACAGGCCACTTGGGGTCTTTATGTGGCCAAAATCCCTTCAGTTGTTTT
This sequence comes from Sturnira hondurensis, assembly GCF_014824575.4. Taxonomy (NCBI): domain Eukaryota; kingdom Metazoa; phylum Chordata; class Mammalia; order Chiroptera; family Phyllostomidae; genus Sturnira; species Sturnira hondurensis. Next base: position 4,460,753 of record NW_028083079.1, on the reverse strand, counting down.
TCTCAAATTGATCTGCAAAATTTCTAATGAATATTTGTTAATTATTTAGGTTATAACTCTCTGCTATTTCCTTCTGTTTTTTGCCACCCAAATGTTGATACTATGCTGGTCCTAAAGACGCTGGCAATTTGCTTATAGTTTAGTGTTCTTGGGAATATCTTGTGGCCTAGTTTTGTAAATATAATCCAGTATTGCTTTTTTTTTTTTTTATCTTGCTACTTAGTTTCTTTGTTTTAGGTGATGATTAAGAGGGAATGAAAGGCCCTGGGTGGTATAGCTCAGCGGATTGAGCGCTCGGGCCTGCGAACCAAACAACCGTGGTTCGATTCCCAGTCAGGGCACATGCCTGGGTTGCAGGCCAGTTCCCAGCAGGGGACTCACGAGAGGCAACCATACATTGATATTTCTCTCCTCTCCTTCCCTTCCTCTCTGTAGATAAATAAATAAAATCTTTAAAAAAGAGAGAGAGAGAAAATAAAAGAATATGTCACTGCTGCTATTTCTCTAGGATCCCCAAAGTAATATTTTAAATGCAAATGAATTGTGTCACTTTCTTATCTACCCCCTCCTGTTATCTCTCAATTCATTTATAATAAAATTATGATTTACTAACCTAGGTTATAAATTCCTGTATTACGCATCCACTGTTACCCCTCCAACCCTAACTGTTTCACTCTTCTTCCCTAGTACGTTCCAGCACTTACTTTGTCTAGACTCTGCGTTTTCCCGTCTGTACTTCTTCATGATTTCCACATTTGTCTCTCTCATTTTGTTAAAATTTCAGCCAAAATTTCCATGAGGTCATCTCAATCCTTACAACTTAAAGAAGACAACACCAAGTCAGTGCTGGTCATATTACCTTTATTAGTTATTTACTTAGCATTTATCAAGATTGTTGTTTTGTGTTTGCATTTATGTGTTCATTCAGGAGACAGCAAATTGTAGCCTGAAAACAAAATCTGGCCAGCCACCCGTTTTTGTATACAAAGATTTTTTTGGAATCCAGCCATTTATTTAAGTGTTATCTGTGACTGCTTTTGCATTATAATGACAGAGATGACTAGTGACACAGCAGATCATAGGACCCAAAAACATAAAATATTTACTGTGTGTCTAGCCACTAGAAAAAATGTTTTCCAATCTCTTTTTAGCTTATTGTTTATTTTCTCCTGCTAAACCGTAAGTTCTATGGTAACTCAGGCTTTGTCTGTATTTCTACTACTTTACCATTTTCATCAAGATTAGTAGCTAGCATAGGCTAATCAATATATAAATACATGTGAATATATAAAACCTACTCTTGAATTGTCAGCTGTATTTTCAGGCTATCACATAGTCATAACTGTATTTAAAATAGGTTATCAGAACTTTGCTAATGACTATATCCAGTTCACCACCCAAAAAGCCAGATCACAAAATTGAAACTGGACTCCTAACCACAGTGATTCTAAGAAAGAACTTTCTGGAATTTATATTTTTACAATGATTATAAGATAAGTAAATGTATACATTTTTGAGAGCACAGCAACTATAAAGACAAAATGACAAGATTTAAAACTCAGTTCTGCCATAACTGGTTATGTGGCCTTGGCTATGTACTGTATTTCTCTGTGACTCTATTCAATAATCTGTTAAACAACGTTAATGGAGTATTTACACTAGAGGATTATAATAAGTTAGAAAAGTGTCCAGCACATAACAAGGGCTCCCCATATGTTAGATGTTGAAGAAAAGGATGATCATGATGATGCCAATATTAATGACAAAAACTATGGTGGGAAAGAAGGAAGAAGAGGAAAGGGAAAGACAAAAAAAAAAAAAAAACAAGAGAAAGACAAAATGCTGATGTTGGTAAAAAATAAACTCAGCTTACTGAGTTTATACTATATTTTAGGCACTATAATTTATGTTTTCCATAGATTGCATAATTTATTATTTATAAGAGCCCTTTGAGAAAGGAATGTTAACATCCCTACATTAGAGATGAATTTGTATTTTATCTTAAGCTAAATTATGTAGAAAATGACATCTATGACCAACTGTGTGCCTCCAAAACTTTAGCCCTTAACCTGTCTATCTCTCTCCTTCCACATTTACTTGGGTTCCTATAGCCAATCCCACCATGGGAGAAGGGCAGCTTCCCCCATACCAGTAAACAACTCTAGAAGACCAGCAGTGTGTCTAAGAATTCTACTCAATTCAGATCCTATCTAGCAATACCCTGAGATACCATCAGATTCCACAGGTTAAAGCCTCCGTCCTATGAGACTGCCCCCAACACCGACATGCACATACACTTTAGGTGCCAGATGCCAGTCCAGGTTACCTGTGCTTCAGATTAATTGGCTATAAATCAAAGGCTCCCACAACCCCTCTTTTGGGCTTCATAACTTTGCTAGAATGGCTCACATAGGAAGTAACATGATCACTGGTAAGTAGCATGATCATTGGTTTATTGTAAAAAGATATAACACAGGAAGAGCCAAACAGAAGAGATGCATAGGACGATATACAGGGTCCAACACAAATAACTCCCCTTTTTATTACAAACTCTTTTGTTACACCATAAACATTTAATTCCATGACATAACGATATCACACTCAAGCACTCCCTATGAAATGTTAGGTAAAATGTTCAAATTAAAACTGTAAGTTATTGCACCTATACTGTACCCTACCAAGCACACTCTAGCAGGCCTTACCTCTGCTGGATCCTGTAGGTCGGGAAGGGCCCAAATCTTCCACGCCCTGTCCGAGCGAGTCGCTCTCCCCACATCTCCGCGTGTGCGCCAACCTAAAAGCTCTCCAAACCACGGCTTCTTGGGTTTGTATGGAGCCTACAATACACAGTCATGATCGAGCAAATCACTGGCCAGTGATTCAACCTCAAACCCCTCTTCTGTCCCCAGAGATGGGAATGGGATGGGAGAGGGGCTGCAAGTTCTAACCCCCTAATCACATGGTCTATTCCATTGGCAACCAACCCCTATCCTTGGGTACTTTCCAAAAGCACCTAAAATAACAAGATACCGTGTTCAATGCTTAGGAAGTGCCTAGAGTTCTGGGAGCTAGCATCCAGGAATTGTGGATGAAGGCCAAATAGATATGAAACTTATTTGTATTTAAGTCATCTGAATGACAATATATGTGTTTCTTATAACTCGCAATATTGCACACATCTAAATTTATCCCTGAAGATCTATCTACTTCCTGTTTAAAATGTGACATATATAGGTTTTTACCTGCAGGAGTCTTGCACTTCACCTTCTTAAACACATTTTAAATATGCCCAGTTTCATATTTTACCATTTTCACATATTGCTCTGGATTCCAAAATCATCCTTGTCTCATTCTCACTTAGTCTCCAGACCATAATCAACTGTCAGAAGAAATCAATTGGAGAGACAGATTTCCACTGAAGTGTTTGCAATGAAACCTGTTTAATTGCTGTTAATTCTCTATTCAGTTATAAGCTCTTGTAAGTTTGAATTCTGTAACTTCTAGCTTGTTGGCATAGGAAAGGTGCCAACCTAGTGGCATGAAACATAATTTGGTTGCTTTGTAATAAAAACAATATTGATTGCTCAGAACAAGAAATAGTTGTAGCTTCCCTACTCTCAGGTCTCCCAAATCTTGCCTTGCACTTGGTAAAGTGAGGAAGTTCATCAGCAGTAAAAGCAGTCATAATAGTAGTGGTAGTAGCATAGTAGTAGTAGTAATATTAATTGACTTCTTAGGTGCCAGCAAGTGTGCTAAGCATGTTACATCACAATTTACCCCTCACAACGATTCTCTCCAAAAGTAATATACTAACACTATTTTGAAGATAGGAACATAGGAGCCAATGACTTGCCCTAGGTCACATTGTATGAAATCACCGGGTCTGCTCACATATTAAATTTTGTCAAATTATGAAGTGTTTTCTTAACCATAATGCAATATGGTCTCAGAAGTCTATGCATATAGAACATCGGAATTAATCTGAAGAATGGCTAACTCATCCCATTTTATAAATCGGAGAATTCAGGTCCAACAAGGATGAGTGTTTTAACCACTAACCAGAGCCATCTTTGTTTTATGCTATACCACAACATACCCACAGTATACATCAAAATGTCTACCCTTTGATCAAGGACCCCATCATAAACTGCTACTCCCACAGGCACACCCAAATCACTGACCAAATCCATTAAACAGTGTCCTGGAAAATATTTAAGAACTGACCCTCAGGTTTGGAGGTAAGGTGGAGTGAGCCCTGATTTCTCATGTCTGCCAATTTCCATGTTGAAAATAATCCCACCATGGTTGATTTCAAGCAATTGATGTTACACCATCTGAACACAGAGTTGCAAAGAGGTGCTAACAATAGCTTTGTGCAAGTTACTGTAAGTAACATTTGCTTGCTGCTCCTTTCTACCATATATCTATGTTCTTAAAATATAAGAATCTTCTTCTTGCTCTGGCTGGTGTGGCTCAGTGGATTAAATGCTGACCTGTGAACCAGAGTTGCTGATTCAATTCCCAGTCAAGGTATACACCTGGGTTGCAGGCTAGGTCCTCAGTAGGAGTCATGCGAGAGGCAGCCACACCCTGATGTTTCTCTCCCTCTCTTTCTCCTTCTCTTCCCCTCTCTCTAAAACTAAATAAATAAAATGTTAAATAAAAGAAATCTCCTACTGTAGGTTGGACCTATAAAATACCCAAAGCCATTACTAAAATGATATCCTCTGAAATATACTTTATAGAAAACACTTGTACCCCATGTTTCCAGTGTCCTAGATGCTGTATTTTTTTTAATCTCAGTGTGAAAACTTGTATTTACTTTTTTTGTGAACTGAGTGTTTGTGTCCTGTTAAAATTCACCTATTGAAGTCCTAACTCCTAGTATGGCTGTTTTTGCCAACAGGATCTCCAGGAAAGTAATTAAGTTTCCATGAGTCATAAAGATGGAACCCTGACCCAATAGGATTAGTGTCCTTACAAACAGGGACACTGGAGAGAGCTCTCTCCCTCTTTGTGTGCTCCAAAGACACCAAGTGAGAACATAGCCAGGAATAGAGCAGGAACATTGGCAGAAACAGAACTTAGGAGCCCTTTGATCATGGACTTCTATCCTCAAGAACTGTGAGAAAATAAATGTCTGTTGTTTAAGCCACCCAGTCTGTGGTATTTTGTTATAGAAGCCCTAGCAGACAAATACGACATCTGACCATATCATTATGTTATGTTAAACAAGCCTTTTGTTTCTTCTGAGACACATGTCATAGAAAGAAATGAACTAAAATATTTATAAGATGCCTTCTGATTTAATTCCCATGATCTTGTGTTTTCAGGGTTGCCACTTTCCTTTTCTAGCAATAGTCTTTTAAAGGCATGTTAGGCATCTAAAACAAACACTCTAAGCCAGGACCCCCCAATGTCCTTGAGTGTAATATACTTGAATCATCTCGACACCATCCCCCCCACTCCCAGTCCATGGAAAAACTGTCTTCCATGGCACTGGTCCCTGGTGCCAAAAAGGTTGGGGACCTCTGCTCTAAGCTTTCTTGAGTCCTAAAAATGACACAGTATAGTAATCATATTTAATTCATGCTATATACTAAAACATTTATAACAGCAAAAATAAGTTCCTTGGGGGATTGTAACCCTTGGTCTCTGATAAGGAGAATGAGTTGTGATTTCCCATCACTGCCTATGGACCTGTATCAGGGCAGGTGCACTGGAATGACCTGGGGTCATTTATTAAAATGCAGATTCTGTGGTTAACTACAAGACTATAAACCCAAGAAATTTACAAGGCCATTTTTCATTATTAGTGGGAAACAGCTATAAAGTAGCAATAAGCATAAAATTGGGGAGCAGTAAGTAGAAGTTGATCATGGATGGCGAGTTAGGAGAGCTATGTTAGTTTGAGCACACAACCAAGTAGTTCACAGCCTTGGACAAGCCACTTCCTTTATCTGGGTCTCAATTTTTCCATTTGTAAAATCAATGAGCTGGGTTAGATGGTCTTTAATCCACCATTTCCCCTAAATACTTTAACTACATAGCAAGTGATATAAAGATATTAGACACTTCTTAACTGTCAAGGTGAAAAATAGTTTAACCAGGCATGGATTAGTGGAGATGTTTTAAGCACAACAAATAATAGCTTATTGATAACTTTGTCCTCTATCTAATCTTAGATTTGGCCCAGGCTTAACATCCACTAACCTTTCTATTCAAAAGGAATGTTCGTTCTCATGCATTATCACTGCTCTGAGTCCTATAACAAGGTACCCTCTTGTCTGCATGAGTAAAAAGTCAAGCGAGAAGTCAAGAAAAGTGGTGACTTTCAATGTGTAATCAGCACTCCAAAGAACTCCTCTTATGATAAACATGATTTAATGTTCTAGATATTTTTGGTAGCATGTATGTTTCTCAATGGTTTCCAAAATGTTAAGTGAAGTGTCTTTATAAGCAGGAGCCAGTACAATGACGGGCACATAGTAGATACTCGGTGGATTTTTGCAAATGCCATGAGTAAGTCTTTCTTAGTTGTTAATTTTACTACTCCGGAGAACTGTATAAAATCTGGAATCGTACAAAGAGGCATGGGTAGAACAGAAATATCCATAGCATCGCTCAAGTTTGTTGCTATAAAACTCAAATTAGGAGATAATGTTTTGCTAACTATAAAGCCCTAGGTAAATAAACTTCACGATGTGGTTATAGACATTTTCCTCGGAGAATGTTCTCATTTCTTTCTTTAGCTTATCGTATTCCCCTTGCTTGCTTGACAATGGTCAGAATTCAGTACCTAAAAATAGCTTGAAACACTGATTGCAATGCAGAACAACTGAATATTAGAAGCTCACCACCTCCCAAAATGAAGATTAAACAAATTTCTCTCAAGGTGCAATGGTTTAGAACAGCTGAGCTCTAAGGATGTAAATCCAAGTGTGAAGTTCACCCAAGCAATGCCAGGAGGGGAATCAAATCACCGTAAGCAGAGAGCATGAAGACGACTTCAAATGGTCTTTTCTTTCAGGGCTGCCAGGCCGGCTATATTCACTTGAGTGAAGATATGCGTGCACCTGGGCATGCTCAGATGTATGTACACGTGGTTGAATTTTCCAACTCCATACATTGTTTCTCTAGGTCATTAAAATAAATATGCCTTTTACAGAGAAAGGAAATTCACTTTTGAGGAGTTAATTCAGAAATAGGATTTCTGCCTTTACAATTACTTCCCAGGCATTGAAACCAGTTGGTTTCATAGAAGGTTGTCTCACTGATTATTTCTATATATCAGTGAAAAATAGATTTTGACAATATTGAGTGAAGAACATGTCTTGCATTTGTGCGGTGAGGTTTTTGAGCAGAAAGGTCATCTTAGATCACTAATTCATACACTAAATTAATAAAATACTAAGGTAAGATATTTTCTTCAAATATATTCCCAAGGAGATAAGGACCCCTTAAGCTTTAGTAGGTCTTTGAGTCTCTTAACTCCTCCCCAGTGTTGTGACTTGTGTGATTTCCACCAGGTTCATTTACTTCCTTAAAAGTGCCTGGAGCCTGTGGGATGAGGAAATAAGCAGGAGCCAGGAGCCTTGCCATTCCCAGTCTATGACCGAGTTAACTGAGGCAAGACCAAGTGTTCGCTGACTGTGCTTTGTTATCTGGAAACTGAGTAGCTCGGGGTAGGTTAGAAGTTATAGATATCGGTGTGAGGACTGACTATGTCAAAATCACCTTTGATTCCCATTACTGTTTGGAGAAAATTAAAATGGAAATAAATAAATATAAAAATTTTTAAAAGTAACACATAAATCTTCTTTGCAGCATAAGATGCTCACAAGTGGCAGAAGCTGATACATATTTCGTTACTGAGCAACCTGCAAAAAGCTGGTTTTTCACACACCAGGGAATGTTAGTAAGAGCAGCAAGTGTTACACAATCCCTTCAAACACAAGAAAGAAATCTGAATGCAAAAATAGGCTAAGGAGGCCTAATTTTGCATTCTCCAGATTTATTAAGATTGACTCCTTTTAATTACCAGCTCTGTTGCTCTTTTTGGAAAATAATGGTATATCTTATAATTACGGTGTATTAGATCTAATAAACATAGCTGGCGAATATTTGTGGGGACAATATTTGAAAAGTGTTGAAAATGTGCAGAGAAAAGGCTGAAGCAGGTGGGATGGAGGAAAAGCAAACAAAACAAAACCAAACCAAAAATAACCTTTGAAGTTTTAAAATATGGAATGCACTAAAGGCATTATAATATCCTGGATCGAATCTTGGCACATAAAAGGAACATCGATGAGAAACTGGTGTAGTCATAATCAATATGATAGTTTAATTAACAGCAAATACACCTGTCTTCATTTCTTAGTTTTTTCAGATATAGCAGGGTTATGTAAGATAACCTGTTAGATGATGTAAGATGTTAAGACTAGGGGAAGCTGAGGTAAAGAATATATGGGCATTCTGTAAAGGCTTTCCAAATAACTTTTTTGTGTAAATGTAAAACTATTTAAAAAATAAGTTAACTTAAAAAATATAGATTCTATGTTCTTATATCAGAAGAGACATAAAGTCTAAGAACCTATTCATGAAGAATTAATACATTTATGTAACTATAATGTGCAGCCAGAGATAAAACTCATAAAGCTAGAGACACCTTCTGACTCTAAAAGATGCTGTTATTCCACGAGCCACACACAAGATGGTGTTTGGCTTGCCTACGCCAGTGAGTGCCAACATCAGCTTTGCCTTAGAATCAGAGCAGAATTTTCAAACTGCAGAATTCATGGTTTGCTAAATACATTAATCAGAATCCCAGGGAATGAGATCTTAGGGATATATATATATATATACAATTATTATATATATAATAACTCTATATAAGTATATAGAGTTATTATATATAATAATATATGTTATAATGATATATAATTATATATATAATTCTGATGTACAACTAGAATTGAAAATTGCTAAAATACAAGTCAATTAAGGAGTAAAAGGGAGGCTTGGGCCATCAGCTTTTACAGTAATTGCTATGTGCACGAGCTTTAGTATATCAGCAGCTGCAAAAAGAAATTACATAAAGTGTTACACATTAATATTTGCCAAATTTCACAAACTGTCTAGGATTCTTCTGTGGAAAGATTTTCATCTAATATCCACATATATGGCCCAGATGTTGGGATGCCAGCGCCTCCTTCGTCACTCCCAATAATATCCCTTTGTTAAGGGAAGTGGTAGTAAGGAAGTTCCTGCTGAGCTATGCTCCTACCAGCTGCTCCACTGACAAGCTTTGATCCTCACTCTCAGCTCCCGCCTCCTCAAGGTCACAATCAGAAACCCTGGGTAAGTAATCATACTTGCTACAGGGAGTGATCAATCCTTTTGTCTATAACCTAGGTAAATAAAAATAATAAACCTCTATTGCCCTTACTTTCATGTACTGACGTTACTCCAGTTTGTGAAAAGAAGGTTCCTCACTCTTGTCTGCCTCTGTTCCTTCGTGGGTGCTGATGATTTCACACCTGCTAAACCCTCAGTCTAGACTTTCCTTTTTAATCACATAGAAAAATCCCACCTGCTCTCCGAATTTTGTTAGAATCCGACTTTGCCTAGAAAGCACTTTTTGCTGTTATACTTCTTCCACTTTTTCAAGATCCAGTATTAGAGCTGGTTCTGTACAATTAAGCAACTGATTCCATGTTGACGGGTCATTGGTCTCTGCCTTTTCACGTAGGTTAGGAGGCAGCAGGATATAGCGCAGAGGAGGGAGTCACTGTAGGCATTCAAACCAGGAAGAGTGCAATCTCTGCCTAAGCCTTAGGTTCTCCTCTGGATGATTAGGGATACTAACATTTTTTTTTTTGCAATGCTACTGTGCAAATAGTGAAGTTCAGTAAAAGTGCCTAGCATATTACTGGTAGACACTCAGTACTTGTCAATCTTCTCTTTATTTCTTTTTCCATTTATATTTCTACACTCGGTGCTTCATAAATGTGAAACTTATAATAGTACCTAATATCGGCAGAGAACTTTACAGTTCATAAACTCTAAAAGCAATCTTGTGAAATATGTTTCCACATTCCATTTCATAAATGAAAGAGGTGATGAGATCCTAAAAGGTTAAGTGCTTTGTACAAACCACAACATTTATGGGAATGTCTGTTAACACAACCTGGCCCTTGTTACTCCAATGCCAGGACTCCCTCCGTGACACTACATCAAGTACTTTGTAAATTAAGTAATTCATAGAGAAGTAAAGGGTCACCTTTTATGTACCCTGCTCTCCCCTAAGAATAGAATAGAGTAATGAATGAAAGGGACTTAGTCTCTGTCTCCTTGGAATTTAGAGATTAGAAACTAGGACAATGACTAGCCAAAGTTGGAGCCAATAGACCCAGCTATGTTGTGGACAAAAAACACAAAAAACGGGGGTGATGGGGATTCTATGAAAAATAACCTCGCAGAGTGACTGATCATAAATACCTACATGGCAGATCATGATGGGTAATCACGCCCCAGGCACATAACTTCTTTAGTAAAGGAGGTATCTTTGTCTTAAGCAAGCCCTACCTATTGTTTCTCTGCATCTAGGTTAACACACATTGAAAATAAGGGAAACTTCCCCAACAGAGCACAGACTCTTATAATGAGTGCAATCTAATCCCCACCTTGCTTTTTCCCATCTTTGTACAATCTTCCTTAAATTCCCTCCTTAATTCAAAATCTATAGATGAAGCTACAAACTGCCATTCTAGGAAGCATTTTTCTCAATCTATCAAGATCTTCCTTCCAGGTTTATCCTCCATTTTGGCTCCAATAAATCTTTATGAAAATTCTCTATAGGTGTGGACGTTCTTATATCAGTAACATTGATGCAAAACTCTTTTCTGCTAAGTCCACTACTATGAAGCATTACCCTAAGGGTGATGGGTTAACCGGAGCCAGCAATATTTCTGACATCTGTGGCCCTTATGATCAGTAATGCCCACTGACAGGACTGGCGGCAGAAATGGAATGAACTCACAACTATGTCTGTTGAACTTGCAACCTTGTCCTCATTAGTACATTTCAGAAACTTCCAGAATCTAAGATAACGGACTGCTATAATTATTAGAAATGATAATCATTAGCTGTGTCCTTTTCACAAGAGGGGGATTCTTGGGTATACAGTTAGAAAGACCTCTCACATAGTCTTACTTTCCCCTTGGGACAAGTTCATCCTGACCTAGAAATGTCTGCATTTGTGGTTGGTGTCTTGTCATGAAATGTCTCTAAGAGACCCACAGTGATGGGGATCATGAACAGCCTGTCTCCAACACCATGGTATTAGGTTACTGCCTATGTGTTATGTTGAAAAGACACAGATGGGGGTTATGAATCTGCCACACCTCGACCCTATGTGTGCCCCGAATTTGGGACCTTTGGTCTCCCACTGAGAGCCATGGCTGATCTGGAGATGGAGAGTTTTCCTATCATTTCTCTGCTGGCTCAGGATTCATTACTGCTAACACAGAATCCTCTAGACCCCTATTGTCAGGCCCTTGTCACTTATTCCATCCACCCCCTTTCCCCAGCTTCCACCACTTAGGGATGCATATGTTTTGGGGGGCAAAGGGTTTGTGGAAATATTCCCTACATTTAAAAAAAACTTATCTTCATCCAAATTCTGTCTTATCAATAATCTAGCTTTTTTTCCTCCTCTCTGAATCAGGAGGTTTCCTCAGAGTATCTAGTCTATCATCTTGTTGGAAGAAAGAGACTGTGTGAGGGTTGAGACAATCTAGTTTCCATGTTGCTACTTAACATGCAATCTTGGATAAATTATTTGCCCTTTTAGGGTCTCAGTAACCCCAAGAAGAAAATTATAGGTTTTAATTAGTATCTCACATTTCTGAGATTTTTTTTGACTAATAGTGAAATGGAAGATGCAATGGTGAAAAATCAGTTTAGTAATTATGGTAAGAAAGTAAATTTGGATAATTTAGACATTGCCTCAGGGAGTAGGAGATATCCTGTAGCTAATTATCAATGATATTTTTGCAATGTTACTCTAATTAATGAAATGTCTTTAGCGTGTTTTGCTGTGTGTGGTTTGACTCCTCTAAGCTCTCTTCTCAGTTTGAGTTCTAGTGCAGCAGCTTGTCTGTGAATTAATCCTATAATTACCATATCAAAAGGAAAACATACACAAATAAAAGTGGCTAGAAATTATAATATCTGGTGTATAATAATGCATCAGGCTCAATTTTCACTTTTCAAGATTCAAACTCTTACATTGTTTGATTTCCAGTATTTTTAGGCTTTAAATGTGTAGTTCTGTATGTGTGCATATACCTCCGACTGACTTTGTAAGGTGGCCCAGTCTAACCAGATAGTTCAAGATCTTGAGTCACTTTGGTATGCTGAGTGGCTTTGGTCCAATTCGCCATGAAGTGGAGGATGAAAAGGGGCACTGTAATAAATCTATTTCAAAGTAACCTCACAGAGGCTCTGATCCTAAAATGCCTAACTGGGCAGGTCATTGTGGTTAGTCATGCTTCAGGCACATACCCTCACAAGTACAGGTTTTATCTGCCTGAAGCAAGTCCTATCCATTGTTCTTGTGCATCTAGATGAACACATCTTTGAAATGCCTTTTTTGGGCAGACCTCTGAAAGAGTAACCATCCTCAAGAGAGCACATAATAGTGTTAACTATCCTGTGATACAACCCCCCCATCCTTCCTCCCACCTTCTTGTAATCTTCCTTACATTCTCTCCCTAATTCCAAATGTGTACCAGACATGCAAAACTGTCCTTCACAGGAGCTTTTGAGGTCTTGCTTCCCAACAGTTTCCTCAGCTTGGCTCAAATAAACGCAAATGAACTTACATAAACATTCTCTACAGGTTTGGACATTCTTAGGCTGACAAAGCCCTTATGAAGTGACAGTTGTGTAGCCACTCAGTTGAGGCAGAAAGAAAACTGAATCAAGGTTGGGGTTGGGGTATATTCCGGAAACGGATTATTACTCTGTTTCAGAGTGGATTAAGAGTAATAGGGTGGGGACATCATAAGACTCTAAGCAGCAATGAAACCTGGTTTCCTAGCTGGGTTAGTGCCACGGAGAACAGAGCCCCTGGAGATCAACGAGCATCCCCTTTAATCAGCACACTTAGAAACACGGCACACGAACGCACACTGCACAGCAGGTGTGCTCAGCCCCATGCTGAGATGGAGCAAGGTAATCATTTTGTACACTACTTGGCTCTTCCCATCGTCCTTTCCCCACGATGCCCATCGTGGCTAGTAAAGCTCAGAGAATCAGGAATCATCCGTGAGGTACCCAGCGTGGAACCTGTGCCAACTGCATTAAGGACATTACAGAGCGTGTCATCAGGTGGCACGGGTGGTACAATTCTGGTGGCCCAACCTGTACTAGAAATCCAGGTGGGATAAATGTGGAATAACTAAGATGATTTGTTTTTCTAGCCCATTTTTCACTTTTGATTTATAAGCCTGCATCTACAATAGTCTCCTGGCACCTCACATGTAACATAAAATTAAACTAATAATATTCTGTTCTATACCTGGTGTTTTGCTCCTACATCCCTGGGACAGCAAGTGACAGCCCCATCCACCTTGTTTCAACTCTAATCCACCCTTTTCTTTACTATGTAAGCTTCAGGAGGAAAGGGACTCCATTCACTTTACTCATTATCTCTCTCAGGATCTAAGGAAATATTTGGAAAGTGAATGAACAACCAGGATACAGAATATATTTAATGGACTATAAATGTCTGCTCTATGCAATTTGTAATTTCATTAAGAAAAGTAAGTAGAGCCAGAAAAGACAAACATCTAGGTTTTATCTGATAGAAATTACTCCAATCAAAAAAGAAATAAGCCTCCTCCAGCAATGTATTAGTTTCCTATTGTAATTATAACAAATTACCACAAACTTCACGGTATAAAACAACACGTATTAATTATTTTGTAGTTCCGAAGATCGGAAGTCTGAGAGGCATTTCAGTAGGTCAAATGCAAACTGTTGCAGGGCTGCACTCCTTCCTGGATGCTCCAGGAGAGGATCAATTTCCGTGTGCTCCTGCTTCTAGAGGCTGCCCTCATCCTTTGGCTGCGGTCTTCTTCCTTCCTCAAAGCCTTCAGCGGCCCTTCAAGTCGTCCTCATGCACCCATCTCTGTGGTTGTGAGCCTTCTGACTCTTCCCCATTGAAGGACCCCTGTGATCACATCGGGTGCATCTGAATAACGCAGGGCAACAATCTCTTTGCTTTAGGGTCAGCTGATTGGCAACTTTGAATTTAATTGTAATTGCAATTTCTCCTCAACATGCAACATAACATATTCACACATTCTGAAGACGGCAACAGGGTGGCAGGGCCATTATTTGGACTACCACAGCTGATTAGACTGATAAACACAAATCTCAGACTGTCCTACGAGAAGAAATTATCCTGGCCTTGGGAAAGTTTGATGAAATCTGTGTCCTCCATAAGCTCTCTTCGCACATGGGCATGTTGAAGTAAAACCCATTCTTCATGGGTTACCTTAAATGACACCTCCCCCAAGGTTCTTTCCAGGATTGTCTTTGTGGGCCCCTGTGTCTTCTTCCCTAAAGTCACATTAAATCGTATTTCATATAACGAGTCACTTTAAACCTTGTATAACAAATAGATACACTTGCATGATATGGGTTTTCCCTTTGAAAAAGCTTATTGAGGACAAAATTCATTTCTGAAACAGGTTTATTTCAATATGCCACTTTCTCAATACCCGTGTGACTTTGTAAAGACATTTTACTTTCTGGGGCCTCAATTTACCCACATATTTATCATATTTTCTCATAACACTTATTAAGCACAAACACATTCCTGGCACACGGGGGTTGTTCGGTGAATGTTACTTCTCTTCCCCACATAAATGCAGGATAAATTTACGCATGTTTCTGTGAGAGGCTATTCTGGGACAAAGAGTTGGAACCTATATATATATTTCCTGGATGGCTGTGAGCTCTGCGAATGTGGAAGACAGAGATTCTGTCTTCCACATTCATTGCCATATTCCTAGCCCAAAACTGCCCCTCAATAATAAATATTTACTGAACGAATGAATAATTCTTAGTGAAATAGACAGGAATGTTTCTCTATCTTCCAGTGGTATGTTCTCCTAACTATAGATCTTGTCACACATTTTTCTGATTCATCTGCCTCAGTCCATGCTTCTAAACCACTCATCCCTAATACAGATGAAACCCCTGCAAAGTTAAAAATCTTTGCGTTGCTAAAGCTTTAGAGTCTTAAAGCCTGTTTTCCTCCTTCCTTCACCCACCCCTCCCTGCAGACATCCACTTTTCTTCCCTTATGGGAATGCAAAGACACAAAAGAAGTGTAATTCCTAAAATGAATAATTGATATTTCTTCAGAGCAACCTACCCTATTCTACTTGTTCTCTTAATTTACTCAGTTTATACCAACTGATGACAGAAGCCCATTGTTTTGCTGAGACATTAACTTCAGAAAGTCATTCCGCTCCCATCTGCGGCACTAAAATTAATGATTCCCTCTGCAACATCTGTTTAATTAACTATCGGCACCGTAGAAGAGGCATCCAAATACCCCAGCGACTAAATCAGGCTCAAATTAGGGAAATATGATGTTAAATCGTATCAGGGAGAAGCCGAGTTTATCCTCGCAAGCACTAGCGTTCATTAGCTAGCAGCCAACACATGCATCTTCATAATGAAGTAGTGTCAGCAGTGCTAGCCTCTCAAGTTCTCGTTTAGGGGCTATACAGGTCCCTCTAGTCATGGTCACTGAGGGGAGTTGGGAAGATGGACTCACAGAGCCCAGGAGTAGCATCTTACTCCATCATCTTTGTTGCTGGAAAGAGTGAAGGGACTTAAACTGGGCATGTGCTGTGCAAGGGATTCTGGGAAACAGTAGTAGTGGGGAGAAAGTGCCATTTGCGAGTCATTTCTATTAATAGTGCTCCATCTTCTCTAAATCCTTTTAGTTATATTTGCATAATTTTTGCCTTGATCTACACAAACAGGAAACTTATCTGGTCTTTTCAGATGCAGTGGGAAATCTCTTTAGCTCAAAAATTTGAGAACATTTAGTAAAGATCTTTTTTTAAGATTTTATTTATTATTCTTTAGAGAGGAAGGGAAGGAGAGAAGGAGAGAAATATCAATGTATGGTTGCCTCTCGTGAGTCCCCTGCTGGGAACTGGCCTGCAACCCACGCATGTGTCCTGACTGGGAATCGAACTGCGATTGTGTGATTCGCAGGCCCGTGCTCAATCCACTGAGCTACACCAGCCAGGGTGTAAAGATCTTTTAAGAACCAACTGTGTTCAAAGCGTCACTCTAGGCACTAGAAAAAGGAAAATTAGACACAAATCACATTCGCCCATGGTTTACACCAGATAGCATACCTTGTACACATGCATGGAAGCCTGTGTGTTCTCATGGTGGACATACAAATAAGATCAACCAGAACTGGGCTAGTTCCTGAAATGAGAGTGAACTGAATGTAGTTCTCACTCTCAGAGTTTATGATGTAGTTTGTTTACCCACACATACCAACTAGAGCACCAAGTAAAACACAGACAGTAAAGCAAGCAAAATGTTTAAAGAAATATAGACTGACTATTACAGGCATTCAGAAGGGGAAGAAATACCATTTCATTTGGGGAGTGGTGTAAAGAATGAATTCAAAGAGTATGTGTCCCATTAGCTGTTTTTTTTTTTTTTTGAAGAATGGTTGGATCTGTATATGTAGTTCTATGGAGAAAGGAGGATTTAGAGGCAGAGGAAGAGGGAAAACTATTGCAGAATCTGGGAGCAGTGAATCATCTACTTTTGTGGATGTAAAGGGTACTTGCCAAAAACAACCTTAACTTTCTACAGCTCTTCTAGTCTCTGGTCTGAAATAATGAAGCTTACTTGGATATATACATTTATTCATCTATAAGTGCCTGCTTTCTCTGTTTTGGGGGTTTGCCACGCTGGACCACTGTACCAATGTGAGCACCAGGCTTCCCTACCTGAGCCTGACGTTTTGAACAATCTGTTTGGCTAACCAATTTTCCTTCTGACAATAGTGGCTGTATTTCACTTTAGTTCTACACCAGACTTTAACCTTTTTTCTTAGCTAGTTGCAACCTGACACCCAATCTCAGGTCTGCCTGATTGAAATTCATATGTAAATCTCTGTTTAGGTACAGCAATCAGATGTAGATGCAACTATCTCTCTGATTGGCCAAATCAAAACATTATGTTAAACAGTATTTTTTATTATTGTTCTATGACACTTGTCCCAATATTCCCTCATTGCTCTCCCCTTCCCCATCCACCCCTGGCTCTCACAGTCAATTCCCACCTTGTTGTCCATGTCCATGGGTCATTTATACCTATTCCTTGTCTAGACCCTTCCTATTCTTACCCCTTTATTTTCCTTCCCCTTCCCTGTTGGTAGCTGTCAATCTGTTCCTTGTCTCCATGCCTCTGGTTCTATTTTGCTCATTTGTTTTTTTTGTTCATTAGGTTCCACTTATAGGTGAGAGCATATAGTATTTTTCTTTCACTAACTGGCATAATTAGCATAATTTTCTCCAGTTCCATCCATCCTATCACAAAAGGTATGAGTTCCTTCTTTCTTTCTGCTACACAGTATTCCATTGTGCAAAATATCACAGTTTTTTGATCTACTCATCTACTGATGGAAACTTAGGCTGTTTCCATCATTTGGTTGTTGTAAATAATACTGCTATGAACATAGGGTTGTACAGGTTCTTTTGAATTGGTATTTCGGTATTCTTAGGGTATAATCCTAGCAGCGGAATCACTGAGTCAAAAGACAATTCCATTTTTAGTTTTTTGTGGAAATTCCATACTGATTTCACAGTGGTTGTACCAGTCTGCAATCCCACCAACAGTGAACTAGGGTCCCCTTTTCCCCACAACCTCTCCAACATTTGTTGTTTGTTGCTTTGTTTATGATGGCCATTCTGACCAGAAGTGGTATCTCATTGTGGTTTTAATTTGCATCTCTCTGATGACTAGTGTCATTGAGCATCTTTTCATATGTCTCTGGACCCTCTGTATGTCCTCCTTGGAGAAATGTCCGTTCATGTCCTTTGCCCATTTTTAATAGGATTTTTTTGTCCTCCCAGTGTTGAGTCATACTAGTTCTTTATATATATTAATAAATACTACTTCTTAAACATGGGTTAATTCAGCCAAGGTTTATGTTGTGAACCAGAGGGAGACCTACTAAAAAAAGGGCTTGAAGTGTTTTGCAGAGTAAGAAAATGACAAAATAAAGCAAGGAGAAAAGGCTTCTTGTCCCCTGCAACTACCAAAACAAGGTAAGAAGAAAATAGGGCAGTGAAGGAGGAACTGAGGTATTGGGAACTGAAGGTCAGCACTAGAGCTCTTAGGGAAAATGCCAGTTCATTGCGTAGACTACCCAAGATGCAGCTGTGTGTTTGACTAAAAGCCAGCAAGGCACAAATCCAGTGGCTGATTCAACACATTTTTCACTTTGTAGGATTTCGTGCACTTGTTGTTATTACCATAATAACAAATGTGATATGAAATTATATGTATGCTGACTGTACACTTAGGAAGCTCCTGGAAGCAAGGACCCAGCAAAAACAAGAGACATGAGAGAAGCCTAAGAAACAGAACAGTAGCAGAATGGTCCAAGAAAACCTTGCACTTCCCCATAGGAGCATCCTCACAACCTCCCCCTCCAAAACTGCTGCTAAGTGTCCAGACCTTAAGTGGCCATGTGAGACAGAATATTAGATGCCAGGTGTGCACCTCTGTTAGTTAAGTCATGGACAGGTAAGGAAATATGTCATGTAATTTCCTAAGTTTAGTATTAAAAAAATAAACCCTGAAATCTGGCAACTTCTAACATAGGGGAAAAAGTTCTAATGCATTAAAATGATCACATCAGTGATGCTGCCCGGTTATTGCTTGCAGGAGACAAGAGACGTTTTTTTTCTGCCTTCGTTCTTTGCTTATTTTCTTACTCAGCAAACCACTGTGGCCCAGGGGTTCAGTGTGAACATACGTCTCAGCGTCTCCCACCTAAGGTTGTCAAGATGCAGGATGTTTTGGTGGGCAGACATCCAGGCTCTATGGCCAACAGAACTGGACTCCAGTTCTGCTTAAGCTGCTCATTCACAGTATCCATTTGAGCAGTTGATCTGAGATCTCCAAGACTCAGGTTTTATTTTGTTTTACTCTGAAAGGTTTTGGTAACAAAGTACTTATCCCGTAAAGTTATTGTATCAAAGGAAATGAGGCCAAAAGGCTCTTAGTACAATGCTTTCCATAACATAAACACTCCATAAATTTTAGTTATTAAGGTTAGCATCAACTAACTGTAATGGGTGAGGGCATTTTCTTTCTCTCTTTTTTTTTAAAGAAAGTGAAAATTAAATCTCACTGTGATTAATGGGAAAGGAATAAAAAGGGGGGAAAGGTCGAAAAGGAGTTGTTTTTTATTTCTCATACATAATGACAGTGACTCACTGAAACATCTGGGGGACTGACCTCTAGTGTCAGAATGACCCTAGAGTGGTGATCCAGGCACAGATGCTGAAAGGAAGGCTAAGACAGCCCACAGAAGGAAGCTTCAGCTCGGGCAGGGGCAGGAGACAGGAGACAGGAGGATAATCTAGAAAAGATGTTAACATCAAGGAGTCTCAGGGGGACAGCCAAGCAAGAAAGCAGACAGAGCACAACCTTGGAGAGTCCAGAGGCTTCCTCAGAAATTCAGATCGGGGGCAAATATTTGTCCTCAGAGCAGTCCGTCTGCAGAGGAGCTTCTGAGCAAGTTCCTAGAACCCGGATTCAACAGTTGCAAAAGGAAGATATGACCCCTCTCTGAAAGTACAAACTATGAGTCTAGTGTTGGAAGGTAAACGAGGGAGAGGCATTATCATATCAAATTCTAAAAGAGGATAAAATGTCTAACTATTGGAATTACTCCAGAAATATCGAACATATATTTTGGTCTTATGCTTAAATGATGAAATAAAAGTCATTGTTCTATATTTATGCATCTGTGAAATATGGGAAAAAATCAAAGTAGAAAACAAAAGCAGACAAATCGTGAGTGTGAAAATTACACTGTCTGAACACATACCTACCACATCCAAGTAGATGCGCTCGTTTCCTTTCAGTCTGGAGGGCTTCCATTTGCCTCTTTGTGGTGATTACAAAGCAATGGCTATAATTTGAGTATGTGAAAGACTAGTCTCAGAATCCTTCCCATGTTTGGAACTTCATTGCTTGGTTTGCCTGTGAAGCACATTGGTTTTATTTGTGTTCTGCTCACTTGTGTTGTTTTTTCCTTGAAAGAGAAGTGGGGTCCCAGAGAGGGCCTTACTTACTGGCTTGTCTGTATTTGTGCAGCGAACGAGAGAATGACAGACATCTATCCCCGAGAAGGGGGGGAACTCTGACCCTAGTCCAGATACTCCTGTTAGAGAGAGTGTAGCCAGAGGGTGAGAGTCTACTGGGTTTTAATAAGCACTGGGTTCAAACTAAAGCACCAAACATAATAGATAAACCTAAAAAAAAAAAACCCAATGCTGGTTACTATCTTAAGTATGATATTTGGTTTAGAAATAAGCATTTGAATCATGTTTGTATTGGAGATCAAGACCACAATTACTCTGAGTTATAGGCAAGGTTTTCTAAGAAAATCTATAGCTAATAACCTGAGTTTTATTTAAAATGTAGTTACTCAGTACTTGTTAATTAATAATAAATGTGTAACAAATGACTTTTCATGTCACCCTACTCTTTAGACTTAATGTACATAAATATTCATTACAATCGCTTCCTAATCTGTACCTTAACTGCAGTTTTAATAATTTCAGCATTGAAACTCCACACAGGAGAAAATAGATGAAACGATGAGATTTTACATCTCTTCTGCTACTGACAAGACGTTCACACATGGAGATATAACACATTTAGCATATGTTCATTCCATTGGTTTCACATACGCTATTACTTTATTCAGTGGGTATTATCTTCTCTATTTGACAGGTGGGAAAACAGAGGCACTGAGAATTAGCTCAAAGCTATTTGGCTAGTAAATAGAAGTTCCAAATTTATATTAATACCAAATTTTGCTTTTATTAGCTATGCAATTCTTTCTGAAATGAGAAATTACTAAATATCTGAGATTATTAAGTAATTAAAACCCCTAATATTAGATATATTTCATTTAAAAAACTATTTAATAAAAACTTTATACTCCCCTACTACTACCACTAGCCCGGGAAATCAGATATCTGATCTGTGGTCAAAGGTGAGCCTTTTTAATAAATATAATAATCTCCACTGACCACATGGTTTTCCTTATATGTGGGGATGTGGGTTAAATAAATTCTAAGGTACAATCACTGGTTCACAAGAAATACATATACTTGATAGAGCTTGAGAAACATCCTTGCCACCTGAAGGAACTCTGAGTTGACTATGAAGCCATTTGGTGTGGGTCACGTAGTAAAGCAATTTATGAAACAATAGATTACTCACATCCTTTACCTGAATCCCATTTGGGTGGTTATTGACCTGCTCCATACACCTGCACTTAGTGTCTTGCCATGATTCTCATATGCTTCGAGGCTGGGCATTTGGCGGTATTGCTCTTCTCTGTGATGGAATTTCAGAGTTAATTCACAAAGGCCCGTTCAATAAAATGTTGATTGCTCAATGGGCTGTTTTTATGGGTTTCTGTTAATCATGCTTTGTGCACTAAAAACTGTACTTAACACAATAAAATAGGTGCTGACACACAATCCAGACTTCAGATGTTCTGATTCACCTTCTGTTTCAGCTGGTGCTGCTCTCACAAAAATAACATAGACTGGGTGTCTTCAACTACAAACATTTATTTCTCACAGCTCTGGAGCTGAGAGGTCCAAGATCCAGGCTCTGCCAGATTTGACGCCAATGAAGGCTCACTGCCTGGCTCACAATCATCTTCTCTCTATTTCCTCCTCACATAGTGGAAGGAGCAAGGGAGCTCTGAGGGGTCTCTTTGACAAGGGCACTAATCCCATCCATCGGGTTAACTTCCCCAAGATCTAATCACCTCCCAAAGGCTCCACTCTGTGTACCATGTCATTGGGGATTAGATTTCAACATAGAATTATTTTTGAAGATCTTACTGGCTTTATTAAGCAATTCATGACTCCAGCAGCATCCCCCACCTGAGCAACCAGAAGAGTGCTCTCAACATATGAATTTGAAGGGAGCAAACATCTGTCTGTAACATCTTCCTATAGATCATATAAATCAGCAAGAGCCACAAACTTGATTATATTTTAATTACTCCAAAGGCAGTGGTTACTAAAGTTTGTCTATATCAGTAATGACAATATGTGATATACTGGCCTCCACGCTCCATAACTCATGGCATATAACTCACTACCAGAGTTCTTAGACTTCAGTAAAGAACCACAAGGTTCTCACCACCTATTGACTAGACCTGATACATGAATTGAAATATACTAATCTTTCTTAGTCTAGTAGAAAAAAATAATAACCCAAATTTGTCCAGGGTGACATTACACCAGAAATTATTTTTTCTCAAGAGACACTTTTAATAAGCACTAAGAATTAGAGAACATCATACTCCCATTTCTTCCAAAAGACTGTATGAAGCATGGGGGTAGTCACAGTAAAAAATGCACAGGAGCTAGGTTGCTACTCACAGCTTAGTATTTGTTATTGGTCTCATTTAAACCATTGGGGACATTTTTCTTCCTGGTGGGAATTATATCTCTGGCACATACCAGGAGAGTCATAAAATCCCTCTGGTATCTTTAATCAATCATGACTAGTATATGTACCATACATTCTCCAAGTTTAAAATAGAATAAAGTCACATAATAATCTTTCTCCCAGCAGCTAGACTGCCTTTCAGCACAATGACCCACACTCTATGGCTGTATTAACAGATACGATCTATTCTTTAATGGAGCTCAGCCATGGGGATTAGCTACCTGTAATGCAGTTTGGGCTGTCAAGTACTCCACCAAACTGCTAACACATTACAAGTTATAGGCATCAATTCTTTCTAAGTGAAAAGGCATTTCACATTCAAAACACTTCAAACCTAATAATGGGAAATTATCATGATGGATCCCCTTCAGCTGCTGAAAGGTAAAGAGATGGAGAGAATAAAGGCAGGCACCCAATCAAAAAAATTGTATCAATTCTTTTTGATCTACCTAGGGAAGATTAAACCAGAGTAAAGGATAAGTTGTCAAAAAGATTGTGAGAGCTCAGCTGTGGATCAGCAGTGTTTCTATTCGATGGGAGGAGGCAAGTCCTAATAGAACTGGAATAAAGTCCAATGGCCGGATAGTTCGCTTCGCCTAGAGCCAGAGTGACCTGGGCAGTCCAGAAGGGTCAGGTAACCATACATCACATTTAACTTCCTTTAAATTCAATATCAACACCAGGACATTGAAAATACTCAGGGAACTTTACCTGGGACTGGAACTTGGAAGATAGATCCGACTTAGTAACCGGAAGGTAGGATGTTTTATTTCCTTATTTCATTCATATGGCCTTTCAAATGTGGTCAGACCCCTCAACTGGCCATGGAATAAACCAGGAGCAGAGATACTGACATTTTAGACTTTATGTCAAATTTAAGAAAAATGCCTATTATTCCCATATGACCCCATTATATTAATTCATCCATTCATTTATTTACTCAAATTAATTTATTCAATTACTTAGCCAATTTTGATTTCCGGCGGGGGGGTACCAGACAATAGGCATTTGAGAGCCTTTCAAGAAAACCAGCAGAATCCAAAACACACATGAAAACAGCTAAAATATTACTTTCTGGTACCACTGGATAGAGATAGTATATGATCATGATGAGTATTTATCATCATTCACCATTACAAATACTCCTAGTTCAAATATGTGCTAGGATTGGCAAATAGGTTCAACCACTTGTTGGAAAACTGTAGAGAAGAAACAATCTGTGCTTAGTGAGAAAGAGTATTGTTTTGAGTAAAAATGTCTGTGGTAGGAAAAAAGAAGGGTGTGGAAAACTGACGACTGTACCGTCTCTAACCTGATCACATTCCCATTTTTAGTTCTTTATCCTCCTTTTAAACCTTTTTTTAAAACAGTGTAACCAACCTAACATTCCAGAATTTAATGGCCAGATGACCATGACAGTACGATTTAACAAATTTAATTTCACTTTTCAGAACATTTAAAATGGAGGCAGCGCACACTAATGTCAAGTAAGGGCAGTGAAAGAAAAACACATGTAGTAAGGAAGCAAGTTGCCTGGGGTGCGGCGGAGAAGGGGTGTTGAGAAAGTTTTCCCAGAGCAATTGATGTTTAAATGGATGAGACACAACACAGACATTAGGAAAGGAAGGTTAGTGAGCTGCATTTACAAAGGCTTTGAGGCAGGAAGGTGACTTAAGAAAGAGAGACAAGCATGACTAGAAGCCAAAGAAGAAGGGACAAGAACGTGGCATGAGGTGAGGAGCTGGATGATGTAGGATATAATATGCCAATCAAGGGTCTCGCTTTTTATTCTAGTAACAGTGGGAGAGCATTGAAAGATTGTAAGCTGGAGAGAGCTATGGTCAGATATACAATTTTTAAAAGATCACACTTACAGTACAATGGAGATAACATTAGGGAATTGAAAAAGAGGAAGCAGCAGAAAGTTGTTTTAAGTGTATTTATTCTTCCGTATTACAAAAGAGAAATAATGAAGTTATATCATTGTTATGTGTAGACCAATGATGTGGCTTAAAAGTAAAAATTAATAGGACAATTCATGTCCAGGATTAGTCACAAAAGTACCAAGTCTATGATCTTAAAATATTGAAAAGAACTGCCCTGGCTGGTGTAGCTCAGTGGATTGAGCGCGGGCCTGTGAACCACACGACTGCGGTTCGATTCCCAGTCAGGGTGACATGCCTGGGTTGCAGGCCAGTTCCCAGCAGGGAACTCAAGAGAGGCAACCATACATTGATGTTTCTCTCCTTCTCTCCTTCCTTTCCTCTCTAAATATAAATAAATAAAATCTTTAAAAAATATATTGAAAAGAACTAATATTTATTTAGTACATACTCTGGGCATTGCATTATATGCTGTGCTTGTGAAGCATCCAAAGAATTGGTCTCATTTAATTTTTATATGAACCTGATTAAGTAGTCATTACTATAATCTCCAGTTTATGATAAAACAACAACAAATAGGTTTAAAAAATAGCCCATGGATAGCAGGTGTCATTAAGGACAGGTGTCAGGAAATGGAGCAAATTCATCCCCCAAACCACAGCTGAACTACAACCTGGTCACCTGACTCTGGCTGCTTCCTCTCCACCCAGACGCTCTACATTGGATCTGCTCTTGGTAATGCCTGTGTGTCCTCTGAGTCCACCATCTGCTTGGCTACCTGAATGCCCATCCTGATGCCCCAGTCCATCTTCCAGAAAGGAAGGAAGATGTGGCTATGGAGAGAAACAGGAGGGATGGGATTCATTTTCCTTAGAACCCTTTTCTCGAAAGTCTTTATGATTATAAGGCTGATATTCTATTTTATTTTCCAAATCTGTCAAAAAGCCTGAAGGAGAAGACAAATTTTCATTCCTGTCAAAAAGGAACTGAGGAAACTATGCCCATTTAGCTTCTTTGGGGTACACAGTTTAGGAGGCTATTGTTACAGTTTTAAGAGACTAAAACTATCTTATTAGTCATCCAGCATTTGCACATTGGTGACTGAAGGCAAAATATGACCTTAACCACATTATCATGCTAATCTTGATGTTTTCCTTGAGGGCTAGGGGATGAAGGGAGGAGGATAGGTCACAGACAGAAAACTCCATGTTTTATGTGACTGGTAATTAAGAGATAGGGGTGGAGGGAGGGCATGAAAAATGAAAACAAATATGTCTTGAGTGTCTTTTGTTTCCCAGGAACTAAGCTATGTATTTATACATATTTTATATTGAAAAAAAAATAGGTTAGTAAGAATACCAGCAGTTTATATTACTAACAACTGCTAAAACACAATAGTGAATATGCTTATTGCAATGGTTTAGAGTTTGCAAAGCACTTTGAGACAGGAAGGCACTATGGTCTTATGATTTAACAAGGCCAGTCAGTAACACACCTTTCCTTCCCTTTTAAGTACAGAAATAGCTGAGAAATAGTTCCAAAAGTTGGCCAGGAGGAAATCAAAATGTAAGTTCACTATTGTTAATGTGGTGTTACAGAACACATGTTGGGCTTGAGGTCATGATCAACCTTCACTATAAAGTACCTTCTCCCCAAATTTACCCTTACCCACCTAGGTGCAGGTAGAGGGGCAGGAGACAAGAGAGTTAACTCACAGGGGCACCTGGAGGCATGATGTCCCACGGAGCTCCTACCTGGGGACCTTCCCCAACCCCATCTCTCAAGTGTGACTCTTCCTCCTTTGGCTGTAGGAAAGGACCTGACGTGTTTGTTCCTCTAACCCAGTTCTCTCAGGAAAACGTGAAGATATAAAAATAAGGCTTCCACGACCACTCTGTAAAATGTGAAAGTGTGGACTTTAGAGGAACACAGTTTAGGCACTTAATATGTTACCTTCTACGATCCCCTAAACAAGTCCCTCGCCAGGAATCATGATTTCTGCGTACAAATAACTGATGCTGCCTTTATTTGAAACGTGGATGCTTTGTTCACTGTGGAATCTTGGCATTCATTTCGATATTTAACATTTTATATTTTACAGCTGTATCAAAATATTACAATGTTAAAATATTATTTACCTTCACACGTTGGTACCCTAGCAGACTGTCTTTCATAGAGTAAGTGCTGAGCCAAGGTTCTGAAAAACATTGCCTTGTGAAAAATGGTTCCCATACCCAAGGGTTCACAGTGTGAAACGGGGCAGGGTTCTGCAAAGACTGGTTTGAATTTAATACGTAGCCTAAGAGCTGCTGATCACCTTCCACTCGTGTGTGGTGATGCATTAAAAGTATTTAAAATTTTTAACAGTGATGCATTTCCTTTGATACGCTTTCAAATATATACATACACACATACACATATATGCATGTATATAATTACAATTTCAATTTCACTGTTGTCATTAGTTAGGATGAGGTTAAAAAACAAATGCTTTTTAAAAGTTAGTAAATATAAAGAGAATATTAAGTAAATAAAATAGTATGTAGATTTGGCAAAAATCTCTGAAACAAATGCACAGATAACTGAAGTTTGGGAATCTTCACAAAATAAACGCTATCATTCCAAAGTCAAACAGTGGGAAAATTATAATAAATAGTATAATAGATGCAGGAAACACAAACAGCAGTTTTTGAGAGAAAATAGGAATTAATTGCAACTGGTGGGAATTGGGAATGCTGTAAAGAGAAAACAATTATTGAACCAGGCCTTGATGGCTGGAAAGGATATCAAGGAACAGATGTGAAACCATTCTGCAAAAATCAAATATCCAAAATGCATGCTGTGTGTATTCTGGAGACTAGTTCTGTTTCATTTTAGCTGGCCCCATCTCTAGGCCATTCATGTAGGCCTGGTTATGTTTTTAAATCCCATAAAGAATTATTCATATTACACTTTAAGGTCACTTACTTGGTAAAAATAATTTCCCACATCTCCTTTAACATTACTGGATTGTCTTCTAAATTTGTTTACAATGCATTTATAGCCAAGAACCCAATTAAGGGTGTTCCTACCCCATACAAGTGTGATCAACAGCACCTGGAAACAATAACAGTGTCCACCCCCACAAACCCTTTTTCTTGTAAATTTTATATCACAAAATGAAAGTCAGTTACAGATCCATTAAGTGGGGGCTGTAATAGGAAGGAGCAGCTGTGAGCTCTATCTGGGTTGAAGAAGATAAGCTGCATAAATCACACACCTTGCAGTTGAACATTTCTTTAAATAGCTGAACAGGAAAAGAGCATGCTTCTTCTATTAATATAATCAGCACTCCTTCTTATCTGTAGTGACAACCAGACTGAGATGCTGGGCTTGGGGAAATGCTACCGTCCAGAGCTAAATTGCTACAAACCCAGCCATTTTCGGGCATCTGACTACATTGCAGCATTGTCTCTGGGGAAGAACCTGTCCCAGGATAATCTTGGAATCTGCCCTCCCCTATGTCCCTAACTCATCCAAATTCACCCATTTCTGTATTTTAATCTAATAGGTTACTATCTCTTATCTGGAGACTCTGAGTAACAAAATCTTGGAGTAGGTTAGTTTCAAGACAAAACAAAGTTATGTCTTGAAGGCAACATAACAAGGTTACACCTGGCTAAGGCAATAGTTCTCTCGATTTTAAAACATATTTTTCATCCCTGAAGATCTTACCTAAAGTTTTGATATAATTTAACATACACATTATTTTATTTATTACACAAGAAGTCTATTGTAGACATTGTACCAGAAGCTTGTTGTATAAAGCAAAAAAGTTGTAAGAGAACGGGGCCTTAGGCATTCTCTAAGGCAGGGCAACCCTCTTTGCTGTGTTGTGGCTCTATCTATGGGGGAGGGGTCCAAGAGAGAACAATGCAGCTCACTAGCTGGGCTCTAGCCCTACTTTCCAACCAACTCTCACGTGAGACTAGGAGTTTCCCCCATGATAGCAACCCCTGCCATAGTCCACAGTCAGCTCTGAGTCTCAGTTTCCAGTTCAGCCAACCCCACTCATATGGTGTACCACCTTGCCCTGGGTTCTCTCTGTCTGCCTGTCTGTCTGTCTCCTGTCCATCTCCCTCCTACCAGTCTGGTTGGTCTGGCTGACTACTATTTCTTTAGTTCCTTGGTTGTCAGAGTTCCAAGCAGTCTGATTTTCTGGCACTTCTGGTTGTTTATTGTTTTTAGATTGGTTGTTATCCTCCTTTTGGTTGTGCAAGGAAGTGAAGGGTTTCTACCTATGCCTCCATGCTGGCCAGAACTCTGAAAAGGTGCACCAAGACAAAGAAATATGGCCTAGATGAAAGAACAAAGCAGAACTCCAGAGAGAGAGCTAAGTGATGAAGAGATAGCCAACCTGTCTGATGTGAGATTCAAAGCACTGGTAATCAAGATGCTCATAGAACTGATTGAGCTTGGTCAAAAAATGAAAGAACAAATGAAGGCTACCCAAAGTGTGATAAAGCAAAATATTCAGGGAACCAACAGTGACGGGAAGGAAACCAGGACTCAAATCAACAATTTGGGAAAAGGGAAGAACTAAACATCCAACTGGAACAGAATGAAGAAACAAGAATTCAGAAAAATGAAGGGAGACTTAGGAACCTCTAGGACAATTTGAAACATTCCAATATCCAAATTATAGGGGTTTCAGAAAGAGAACAACAGCAAGAAATTGAAAACTTATTTGAACAAATAATGGAGGAAAACTTCCCTAATCTGGCAAAGGAAATAGACTTTCAGGAAATCCAGGAAGTCCAGAGAGTCCTAAAGAAGTTGGACCCAAAGAGGAACACACCAAGGTACATCATCATTAAGTTACTCAAGATTAAAGATAAAGAGAGAATCTTAAAAGCAGCAAGAGGAAAGGAGAGAGTTACCTACTACAAAGGAGTGCCCATAAGACTATCAGCTGATTTCTCCAAAGAAATGTTGCAGACAAGCAGGGACTGGAAAGAAGTTTTCCAAGTCATGAAAAGCAAGAACCTAAATCCAAGATGACTCTACCCAGCAAAGCTATCATTTAGAATGGAAGGGCAGATAAAGTGCTTCCTAGATAAGGCCAAGTTAAAGGAATTCATCGTCACCAAGCCGTTATTATATGAAATGTTAAAGGTATTTATCCAAGAAATTGAAGATCAAAAACTATGAACAGCAAAATGACAACAAACTCACAACTATCAACAACTGAACCTAAAAATAAAACAAAAACAACAATGAAAACAAAAACTAAGCAAACAACTAGAACAGGAACAGAATCAGAGAAATGGAAATCACATGGAGGGTTTTCAGTGGGGAGAGGGAAAAGGAGGGGAGAAATGGGGGGAAAGGTACAGGGAATAAGAAGCATAATTCATAGGCATAAAATAGACAGGGAGAGATAAAAATGGCACAGGAAACAGAGAACTCAAAGAACTTATATGCACAACCCATGAACATGAACTAAGTGGTGGGGAATGTTGGAGGGTTGGGGGGTGCAGGGCAGAGGAGGGATAAAGGGGAAAATTGGGAAAACTGTAATAGCATAATCAATAAAATATACTTAAAAAACAAAAAAGTACAAATTAAATGAAGCAAAAAGAGGAAAAACATTAGTCAAAATCATACCAACCAAAGATAATAGTTTTGGTATGAAGATATATAAAATATATCTAAAATGCCTATGCAAAAAACCTGAGGGTTGGGTGTATTTCAGAATTGGTTTAGATCTCAGAAAGTTAATTTGTAGTATATTTACTAAATGACATGTCATCCACAACAGGTTTTGGGGAAGAATTAGCAAAACTTATGAATATTGACACTATGTGATACTGAGGTATATAAACAAACTCATTTCAGTTCAGGTTAGGTGTTGTGGCCAAATGTGTTTTGACAACAAATACTATGAACGAGATGTTCATAGCTGCATAGCTGCATAGAACGGTTATACTATGAACGAGATGGGGCGGAGGTTTGGAGCAGAGAGGAGAAAGTTCTGGATTTGATTTTTAAAGGATGTCTCAATGTGATGAGAATAAATAAAAGGGTGCAGGAGCAGAATTTGGAAAACTATTTTAAAGAGACTACTGCAGCTATCTAGGCAAGAAATATCTTGGATGAGTGTGAGTGCCTTGGAAGTGGTAAGAAAAAATCAATGTATGTGCATTTTGAAGGTCTCTGTGATGAGATTTGCCAATGGATTTGGATATGGTGAATAAAAGAATGAGCATTGTCTAGGGTACCAAGGTGTTTGGCCTGAACCACTAGAAGAGCAGAGTTGCCATCAACTGACCTAGGAAAAAAGGTTGGAGGAACTGGTTTGAGAGGGAATGTCAGGAATTCACATTTGACTATGTCAAGTTTGAGATATATATACATGACACATCCAAGGAGAGATCTCAAACAAGCAAGTGAATTAAGAGGAAAGATTTAAGCTGGAGGTATACACAAAAAATCACCAACATTTAAGTGAATTACATGGTAGGAGACTATCGAAATCTTAAGAATGGAATTATGGTTAAAAATAAAGATTTTACTAAACCACTATCCAATTTGGGGGTATATCATTTAATGTTTTCTCTAATATAAAGAACATAAAAACATATATATATATATGTTTATAAAACCTATATATATATCATAGGTCGATTGTTTTCTTAGGTCAGTCTTCTTCATGCATAATTTTTGAATTGTTAAGTACAGTTTTCTGCCTCTCACTCCCATCCCAGCCTGCCTCCCTAGCCCTCATCACCTCCCTCCCATTTCCATACCCCCACCTCATTTTTGTCCATGTGTCCTTTAAACCTATTCCTGCAAACCTTTCCCTTTTCCCCCTGAAATTTCTTCCCCTCTCCTCTCTGGTCATTCTTCATGTATAATTGCTTGATAAGAAACACTTATAATCAGATTGAAGTAAACATGATGAATGATGCTTCATCAATGGGACGATATTTTTGTTTTGTGAACACCATGTGGAATTTATAATGTTGCCTGGAGAGTCAGAAAAGTTTTCTAGAAGGGGATGTCATTTAAACTGCATCCTAAAGACTACAGAGAAATTTTACACTTGAACAATGACATAAGGGTAATGCACATGATTGATGGTTCAGAAGGAACACGGTATGGACAGGTATGGGATGAGGACAGAAGGTACAGTGACCTAAGAGTAACCAAATACCTACATTAAAGAAGCACATGGAATCTGAAGAGCAGCCCAAAGTAGGAAATACAGTTCATTTGGGACTAGGCTCTCCAGGATTTTATATCCCCAGCTAATGATTTTTAAATGATATTCTATAAACACAATGCAATGAGATATTTAAGCATAAGTAAGTGATTTTACTAAATTTCTATTTATGAAAAATATTAGAAATATAAAGGGTTAGCTACAGTGGGTCCAGGAAAGGTCTGGTTTGATAGAAATACGTAATCACCCCCATCTTAGGTAAGAAGAGCTTGGACAGAGTAGGAGGGGAGGAGGGAATGGAAGAGATGTTTGTGACGTTTCCACATTCGTGCTTAGACTTTCACTGATGCCCGTGTCTCGGCACCCTAAAATGGCCATTCCTGCCCCATTGCTAGGATTCAGTGCCCCTCACACCAAAAGCTGGGGTCTTAACTTTCAGAGAAATGACTCTGATTAGTGAACCATCTGAAGTACAGATGCAGATATTTTGTTTTTGTTTGGAAGGCAGACTTTTATGCATTTTCAAGCATATGTAGTATTTTGGGAGGTGACCAGTGAGATGGAGATGATTCCAGACTATGAGCCTCATGAGGCCCTTGTCCACAGCATCTTTATGGCCATCTAGTCATCAAGAGTATATGAGCTTCAAGTATAGGTAGTGAGGTAAAGATGGTCTATTCAACAAATGGTGTTGGGAAAACTGGACAGACACCTGAAAAAAAATGTTACCAGACCATCTTCTTACACCATGTACAAGAATAAACTAAAAATGGAATAAAGACTTAAATGTAACTTGAAACCACAAAACTTCTAGAAGAAAACCTAGGCAGTAAAATCTCAAACACTTCTCTTAGTAATATTTTTTCTGATATATCTCCTTGGGTGAAGGAAATGAAAGAAAAAAAATAAACAAATGGGACTGCATCAGACTAAAAAGTTTTCACACAGCAAAAGAATCCATGGACAAAATGAGAAGACAATCACCTTAATGAGAGAACATATTTGCCAATGATACATCTAATAAGGGGTTAGTAACCAAAATATATAAAGAACTCATAAAACTCAATACCATGAACATAAACAACCCAATTTAAAAAATGGGCAAAGGATCTGACTAGATACTTCTCCAAAGAGGACACACAGAAGGCGAATAGACATGTGAAAAGATGCTCAATGTCACTGATCATCAGAGAAATGCAAATTAAAACTAAAATAAGATATCACCTCACACCTGTTAGAATAGCTGTCATCAGTAAAACAACCAACAACAAACGTTGGCAGGGATGTAGAGAAAAGGGAACCTTTATGCATTGTTAATGGGAACACTGATCAGTGCAGCCACTGTGAAACACAGTATGGAGCTTCCTCAAAAAATTAAAAATGGAACTGTTTTCTGACCTGGTGATCCCACTTCTGGGAACATATATGAAGAAACCCAAAGCACTAATTTGAAAGAATATACGCACTCCTATGTTCATTGCAGTGTTATTTACAATAGCCAGGATATGGAAGCAACCCAAATGCCCATCGATAGATGAGTGGATAAAAAATGGTTATAGATAGATAGATAGACAGATAGATAGAAAGACAGATAGATAGATGATATAGACACACATATATATACACTGAGCCTAAAAGGAAAACAAAATCTTACCATTTGCAACAACATGTTTGGAGCTAGAGGGTATTTATGTTAAGTGAAATAAGCCAGTCAGAGAACAGATTTGTTGGTTGCCACATGGGAGCGAGGATAGGAAGCTGGGTGAAAAAAGTGAAGTAGTTGAGAAGTACAGATTGGTAGTTATAAAATAGTCATGGGGAAGTTAAAGTACAGCATAAGGAATATAGTCAATAATATTGTAATAATTATATATGCTCCAGTGGGTACTGAAAATGTCAGGGGGAATACTTTGTAAAATACATGATTGTCTAACCGTTATGCTATACACCTGAAACCAATACAAAATAATATTAAATGAAAACTGTAACTGAAAAAAATTAAAATGAAATAAATTTTTAAAAAAGTATATGAGATTTAACTTGTCACTTATAATATGGGCTCTATAAACTCTCTCTGACCTATTTCAGATAACTTAGCTGTGTGAATTAATTGAGATGCACAGATGAATGTACTCTGTAATGAACTCTACAAGTGTACAGTATTCCATTTAGTTGGACTAAAACATTATGCTAGTCACTTAAAATTCCTTTTGAAACCTGTGTACAAACAAATAACTAGATAAATAAGACCACTTTGTTTGGAAAGTTTTTAGGGAATCTGGTTCAATAAAAATATATAAGCAAATTTCCAGTTACATTATGATTATTGCATGTAAAATATAATGGAAAACACCTTGCTGTCAAATTTCTAAAAATTGACAGTAAGTGCATATATATTGGGGCATTATTTTTCTTACCAAATCATGCCTTCATAGGCAAGGGAAAGTAAATTTCACTGTAGCTTGCAATGAATTCTAACAAAATCTGAATTAATGACCTTTTACTATTTAATCAGCTCATTTTGTGAAGTGACATTTTTATGTCAGTTGCCTTTCTCCTGAAGAGAAAGTTTGCATGTTAATTCCATAGAAGACACTGGTGTGAAACACAAACTAATTCTAGGAAACTAGGACCTTCCAAGTCAGTAAAAATGAACCCTTTGGATTTGGATAGGTGTGAAATACATTAATTCAGCTGGGACTGGGAGGGAGCAGACGACACTTCACGCTAGGTTTTCTGTCCATTTCCACCTAAGGAAGTCTGTTTTTTAAAGGCTCTGTTAAAGATTTGGAACTGAGCTCTGGGGTGTACATTCATGACTCCTACTCTCTTTTCCTTGACTTTATTGAGATATAATTGACATGTATCACTGTATACATTTCAATTTTAAGTTGTACAACATGATGATTTAACATGTACACAGGCACATATACAGATATGTTTTGGGTTTTTATTTTTTCAAGTCTGCTATTGTATTCTTCAGATCCAGAATTTCCTTTTTTTTTACATCTATATTTAAATACCTCTTCCAGTTTTTACAGACTGGATTCAGAACGTAAAGACCTTCTCCCATCTGTTCCCTGGACTGATGGAATTGCACCTGGAATTGCAAGTGTGCAGTTGCAATTGGAACCAGCTACGAGGCTGTGTGGCTGGATCTGCAGTGGAATCTGCTTTTGGTGGGTTTGTTAGTAGGGTCTCAGGTGGGTGTGGTCCTTGTGTGGTCCCCAGGGGGGATGGAACTGCCTTCAGTGCTTTGTTCAGTAGTATGGCACTGGCATACGTGTCTGCTTCCAGATCCACACGTGTGTCCTACCAGGTGCTCGGAAGGCCATGACTTCCCCAGTCCTTGGGTGGGCATGACTGCCCTGGACTGCAGCTGTTCGGGGCTGCAACAGAGCCCCAGGGCTGTTTCAGGTTCCACAGCCAAGACAGACATCTGCAGGCCTGGCACTGGACACGTGGATGGGTGTGACACAGGCCTGGCTGGGCCAGGCTGGTATCCCTGTGCATGGCTGCAGGGCCTGGAGCTGAGTACAGAGATGTTTCAGGATCTCCCAGGGTGTCAATGTGGGTGTCTCTGCCCTGGTCCCTGTGCTGGCAACACAGCTGAAGGACTTTAGCCAGGAGAGGTTGGAACTGAGTACAGGACACTTTCAAGAGCTCCGCAGGTGTAGACAGAGTATCTCCTACTAGTTCTTTGGTCCAGAGGTACCAGTCACAGACTGTGGCTGAGCATAGGGCCTTTCCAGACCTCCCGGGTTGCAGATAGGAGTGTCTCCTGCTTGGTGCCTTTGCAGGCAGTTCTGCTGGTGGTTTTGAGAGAGCTGGAGCCAAGTATGGGATCCTTTCAGCATCTCTGGGGTTGCAGGCAGGAGTGTGCCCTTCTGGGACCCAGGTTTCTCAGTACTGCTGGCAAACTGTGGCTGGGATAAGGCTGGAGTTGGGTACAGGGACCTTTCGGGATTTTTGGAAGTACAGGCTGAAGGGCCTCCTGCTGGGACTCTAGACTTCCAGGACTGCTGGCAGACTGTAGCTGAAATGGGGCGGAGCACAGTTACGGCACACTATCAGAATCTACAGTCTGACCAAGTTCGGTGGGCTTACCTCCACGGGCTCCTGGACTGTGGCTGAGAGAAGCCCAAGCAAGTTACAGCCCACCTGAGGATGCACAGAGCAAGATGGAGGCCCACGGGCCTGTTACCTGATACATCAGTGGGCATGCCTGCCCCTGGGTCCCTTGGTATATGATGCTGGTGACAGAACCAAAGCCAAACAGAGCTGCAGCTGAGACTTCAGGGATGCAGAGTTTTCCAAGTCCGTCACTGGGACCACAGTCAGCCAGTCAGCACCTGGGTGTGGTGCGGGCTTATCAAACCCGGCTTTCCCTGGTCTTTGACCACATGCAGTTTTCAGAATCTCTTTCCTCAACCCCAAAGCTCCTGCAAAGGCACCGTTGTCTGTCAGTGGATGCCAGATTATTGTTGCCAAAGACAGGGAGAAGAGGGAGGGACACCTTATTTGGCCATCTTGCTAACATCCTTCTACTCCATTCTAAAATTTTATTTAACAAACTTGAAATGAACATTTGTCAGGGACAGACTTTTCATAGGCCCTGAAGATATAAAGAGAAACATTTTTGTTCTTCAAGAGGTGTGGTTTTCTGCACTTTTCCCTTAAGACGATAAATTCTTTTAGAAAAAAATATATCTCCCCATAGTGTATAACAAAACAATAAAAGTATAGCAGATGCCCAATAAAGTGCTTCTGCTCTGTGTTCATAACAGAGATGGACAAGGTTTTCTTGTTTATGAATTAGAATATGCCTCTGATTGGTCCATGATCTTAGCAAAATTCATGAAACAGGTAACCTATGACGTTGTCACATTAGCTTATGTACTACTCAATCCCCTTCAGGCACGAAAACGACCTTCAATTCAACTACTGCTCACTCGGAATGGTTTTGAATAAAGGTTTTATGCAATATTGGTGGGAGGAACAAATCTAAACACCATTCTTGCCTGCAGAGAGTGAGGGGAACCTAGCACACAACTACATTTTTTGACTCCTGAAACAGCACCAAACGTTTAGTGATCTAATGGAGCTAAAAGGACTATTCCAAGAAATATATGTAAAAGGGGGACAGTTAAATTAGGCCAGAGCCAGGAAGGAAGCTTTGGTGGCAAAAGCGCAGCCTGCACACACGTAACTGAAAGGGGCAGTGTGGGGAGTGGACAAACCTTGGGGTCTGAGAACGACCCAGGCCTGTGTGTAAATTCTTGGTGAGAGGCTAGTAGATTTGGGTAAGTCACTTTATTTCTCCAGACCCATAAGATGTAGATTTTGATAGCCCCGCCCACCTGAGTTTGACTTATTGTTTAAATATAACATTCTATTAAGGGCTTATTACAGTCTCTAGTGTACAGTAAGAACCAACTAAGTGGACCCCATTGATGTTGTTTTAAACTGAAACATCCTGCCGGTGAGTTTATCTCATATTTCTCCTTTATTTGTTACAGGACCTTTGCCCCTCCAGCATTGTACTAGGAACAGAGAAGAAAATATCAGACGAAAGTCATTTCTCTTACATCGCTGAACCCGTGCAGAAGAGAGAAGTGAAGAAAAGAACCCAAGGAAAGCTCTCCACAGGAGATTTCCAACTCAGTTTGGACGTCTGTTTGGATGTTCGGAAGACATCTCAAAGTTTAAGTTGGGAGGATTTGGGCTTTCTTGAATCAAAGAGAAACTCAAAACTGTTTAGCATTCAGAAGCCAGCTCCAGCTGTTTCCACTTGGAACAAGTTATTCACCTTCTCCTTCTGTTTTCTTGGTAGCCTTTGTCCTACTTTGACGGTGCGTCTCTTAGTCTGGGTCATGTCTTCTCTGTATTCTACACAATGCCTGAAACACTGCTGGGATTCATTAAAAGTTGCAACAATTGGGACCCTCATCGTCTGAAATCTTTAAATATT
Organism: Sturnira hondurensis; assembly: GCF_014824575.4. Taxonomy (NCBI): domain Eukaryota; kingdom Metazoa; phylum Chordata; class Mammalia; order Chiroptera; family Phyllostomidae; genus Sturnira; species Sturnira hondurensis. The sequence goes on along the minus strand of NW_028083079.1, from coordinate 4,422,856 downwards.
TGAACATACTTAACTTTGCTTTTCCCTCTTTTACACAAAGAAGCAATGCTAAAAAAGTGCATATTCATTCGTTCATTCATTCATTCTCTCCCTCACTAAATAATTAAATAATATGAGCCTCAGGTGGAACAAAGCTCCCTAGCATTAACATAGAGTAATAGAGTTTGCAGCATGCCTCCAATGTTACAATTTCACAATGTTATTGTTTGTCTCACTATGTTATTTTAAGGCAGACAATAAGGGTAGGTCATTTATTACTCTTATCATCTCCTGCCATTCCTGGCACATGGTGAAAACTCAAGATAGAATTTATCAACTGACAATGGAAATATCACCTAAATACTCTGGAGCCTCAGTTTTATGTCTATAAAACAAAAATAGGGAAACAATGTCTACCCCTCACGATGCTCTGAAGGTTCAGTAAGAATTGATAAGACTCCCACGAACTGAGCCTTGCTTTCAGCTGGACACAAAGCAGGATACTCCAAAAAAAAAAAAAAAAGAACTTTGAAATAAGGTAGATCAAATTGCTTACTAACATATAAGCTATAATCAACTCATGCAGGGTCTGAGCAAGAAAATGCCAAGTAACTTCAAAAATACAGAATTGGTCCAAATCAGTTTAGTAACTTAATGGAAGGTAAAAACCTAACTGCAGAAAGGATGTGTAAAAATAGGTTGAAAGCTTTTTCTGTGGAAGTACAGAGCAGTCATTAGACTTGCTTTGCCCAGGAAAGAACATTCTCTAGGCTAAAAATATCATCTGTCTGTTCTAGTTGCTGGAGTACGCCTATTGTGGAGATGGATACATCGGGGTCTATTAAATTGAAGCAATTAAGTATTTGTGTCATATAAACCCTTTGTTTCAATCCTGTGCTGAACAGGCATACTTGCTGCTAATTTATCTTCCCACTTATCTAGCCTATAGGGAGAGAGTGTACTGCCCAAGCTGACATAAAACTCAATCTATGTTAGATTTATATTTCAAGGTGTAAATTAATACATTGCTATTCTGGTTTTATTCATCAGCCTCTTAGGAGTTTTGTCAGTGTGAACCAGCATTCTTGAGTCTGATAAACTCTGAAACACTTTGAACAATGAGTATCTAAAATAGGCAAGCCCAGGGACAGTCCCTGAATTGATGTGGGTCTATAAAAGGTGACGGCACCCCATGGGGACACGCATGGCCGGGGAACTGGCCTTTGCCAAATGAGGTCCTCTGAGATCTTTACTTTTAAGCTGCATAACACCTAATGGGTGCTAGTTACATGTTCCATGTCTGTAGTTCACTTTGCCTGACTGTCATATCGGGGAAAATTTTCTTTCAATGTGAAATAAAGCTATTTACCCAAGATTATGTAGTCAAAAGTTCTGTTCTGGAAAGGGAAGTGTGGGAACATGACTGGCTTTTAGGAGTTCGGAAGTGAAAAGGAAAAGGAAGCTTTGAAATGTGCTACTTTTCCCTTTCTGAAATTGTAGGATGGGAATGAGAAATCTATTTGACTTTTTACATGAAGAGGAAATAGATGATTGAATTTCTGTCCATCAAATTCTGGATTTTCTCTACTATTATCCAATCCACAATTCAGTTAAAGAGGAAAAAACTAAATTTAAATACCTATCCAATGATTTGCAATCTCATTTCTTCCCATCTCCTTACATTCCTCTCTACTTTCTTCTATTTCCAGTGATGTATTTTTACTGAGGGCAGAGGAAGATGGTGCTTCATTACATCAAATGAGCACAGGGAGATGACATAATTATTTATATGGAAAGTCCTAGGTAATTGAAAAATCACTATGAAAATTAATAAGTGACTCTAGCAAGGTTCCAGGATAAAAGAGTAACACAAAAATCAATTGTATTTTTACATACTAGCAGCAAAATATTGAAAATTAAAATAAAACAATTATGTTCATAATACCATCATTTAAAGAAATATTAAGAGTATTTTTATCCTCACCTGAGGGTATGTTCATTGATTTTAGAGAGATAGGAAAGGAGAGAGACAGAGAGAGAGGGTCAAACAGTCGAACAGCTGCCTGAAATACACGCCCTGCCTGGGGATCGAACCCTCAGCGCTTTGGTGTATTGAATGACGTTCCAACCAAGTGAGCTACCCTGCCAGGTCTAGAAGTATTTTAATAAGGGTTATGTAAGACCTATAAATTGAAACCTACACAATATTGCTGAAATAAATTAAAGAGCACCTGAATGGATGGGAAACTATAATATGTTCCTATGTTGGAAAACTGAATATTTTTAAGATGCCAATTCTCCCCAAATACTTCCAGCAGATTGTTTTGTAGAAATTGACAAGTTGACTCTAAAATTTATATGCACATGCAAATGACCAGGAATATACAAAGCAACCTTTGAAAAGAATAAAATGGGATGATATCTACTACCGGATTTCAAAGCTTTCCATAATGCTGTAGTGGTCATATGGAGCAGTGGTAGAATTAGGATCAGTAAGTGATTCAGTAGAAAAAAATAAAGAATCTAAACCTTTTCAACAAAGTCAGCAGAAAAATTCAATGTATGCAAATATACATATATATGAGTATTTCAAGAAATGGTGCTAATATAAGTTATTCATTGAAAAAAGGCCAAACCTCAATTTCTTCTTTACCTCAGACACAAAACTTAACTCATGAATCACAGACCTAACCCTGGGAGCAAAAATACAATAAAGCTCTTACAGGGGAACGTACTTTTCTGAAGAAAAGTGTCTTCAGAACTTGCAGGTGAGCAAAGGTTTTATAAAGCAAATAAGAGAGGGAAATAACCATAAAAATAATGATTAAACTTATCAAATTTTAAAACTGCTATATATCACAAGATCCCATGATAAAAATATATAGGTAATCCAGTAAACATCAGCAAAAGTTATAAATGGATATTTTACAAAAGAAAACATACAATGGGCCAATATACACAGGAGAAAGTTGTTCTCAACATCATTAATAATCAAAGGCTGAGAATTAAAAACAATGAGATAATGTACATCCACTAAAATAGCTAAACTTAGAAAGGATGACAATATCGAAGTCTGGTGATGTTATAGAGCAAGATGATACTCTCAAACACTTTTATGTAAATGGTATGATCACTTGGAAATAAAAGTCTAGCATTTTCTTATAAAAATAAACATATTCCTCTATCTACCTTCTGGCTCAGCAATTCCATTTCTAGGTATTTACCTACAAGAATTGGAAACATGTGTCCACAAAAGACTTCTACAAAAATATTTCTAAAAGATTTATTTCTAGTACAGCCAAACCAGAAACCACTCAAATGTCCCTCAGTAGGAGAATGGATAAATTGTAGTGTATTCACTCAGGACTAAAATGGAATGAATTATGAGGTAAAGATATTGATGAATCTCAAAAACATCTTTCTGAGTGACAAAATGTTACACAAAAGAGTATATACTGTGTGATTTTATTTGTACTAAATTCTGAAAAAGGCAACCAAGGACAGAGAGAAAAACACTGAAGGCACTGGTTACTTCTGCTGGGTAGGAACAGGGATTATATTTTAAAAGGCATGAGGGAACTTTTCTGGGATGGTAACACAGCACTTTAATCTTGATAAGTTTTTAGATTACAGACACATCAATTTATGCATTCATTTGTGTGTACATTTTACATAAAAACTGTAAATGAACATTAAACTCTGGGTAATTAAATGCATGCTGAGGAATTTAGAAGGAAGTACATGGGTATCTGCAATTTGCTGCAATAAATGAACCAAGAATAAGACAGATCTATTATGGATGGGTAAAAGAATGATAAATACTAGATAAATCAAGTATGATAAAATGTCAGTGGTATAATCTAAGTGGTAGGTATATTGGGTTTAAGTAAAATTCTTTGACATTTACTGTATGCTTAAAATTTTTCATCATATGTTGAAAAAAAAAAAAAGGTAAGCATTGACCTAGAAACCTGTTTACAGGTTAAAGTCCAAGACTCTTAGCATGATGTGTGACTCTCAACAAGCAAATATGGATTCAGTCCAGGTTTATTCAGGAGGTGGTGGTGCTGTGGTGCGAAGAAACAGCCATCCATTCAAAGCAGCACAAGTAACACATGTGTGTGAATGTCAATGAGGGTCGAGGAACAGAAGCAGAGGGGTGTTAAGCACAGTCACAGTTATCCAAAGACAAGATATAACATACAGTGAGGACAAACTTTTAGAATTCAAGATCCTGTCTCTTGTCTTTCTCAAAATCATTCCTACTCTTCTCAGATGTATTTATTTATTCATTTTGCTTTTGATGCACTTTGCCCCTGTTCCCCTGGCTTCTTCTGTTTATCCATTATTTTTCTCAGACTCCTTTGGCTACTAAGAGTTAAATGCACTCTGACCCTGTAGCTTTGTAGCCTTCCAGATTAAGAACCAACCACCAACAGTGATTCCTTCCTGCTGTCCACATGCCCCTGAATTACTCTCCCATTCATGGCACTTTTATTTTCACATAAGCTATTTTCTCTCTCTGGACATAATGTTCTCCATCCCAGCCTGCTCCAGTGCTTCACCTGGAGGACAAAATTCGCTCACCTCCAGGATGCAAGTTCCCATCCCTACCTTGTGACATGAAGTCTAATTGCATTAGCTAGGATTTTGGTATTGTTCATTTTTCTTCAAGAAATCACATTTTGTGGGAAGAATACTTATGAACATGAGGACACAACCATTAAGTGAAGTTTCTAAGAAACGAGAAAACATAGTTTAAGCCCTGGGAGATATGCAGACACCTCATCAGGCCTATTGACACCCATATGGCTTTGATTCACTCGCGGCTTCTATTTTTTCAAGGCTTTTAATGCTTCATGATATCTCTGCTCAGCCTTCTCCCAAACTCTCCTTGGGTCACATGTTTTAAAGTATCTGGGAGGAAATCTAATTGGTTCACTTACCGTAGTCTCCCTACTGCCTCTGAACACGTCTAAGTAAGACACACGTATAATTTAAATATAAAAACAACATCGAGTTATTACTTTAACCTAGGCTGATGAATGAATTGTAAACAAAGGAGAAAGTAGGAAATGAGTGAATCCTTCCGACAGTGACTGCATATTGGTTGGTATGTGTACGGAACATGTTGAAGGAGGCTAGTGGAGTGATGAATGGCATCCTACCAAGATGCCTATTAAATGTCACCTCAACACAACAGAAAATGGCCTGGAAGGTTAATCCCCTTTGGGAAATTTGACTCATCAGAATCAAAAACATTTGAGATTATACAGGCTGTTCGCACGGCAAAGTAAAATATGTCTTACAAACTATGTATTGGCAAAGCATTTGCAGTATGAGTTTTCTAAAAAAGAACTTTCCCAATCGTCAGTTGGGCATACAGACGTCTGCATGAGGAATAACCAAGGCAAGATGTTGAAGACGCGATCCCTCAGGAATAGGACAGGAAAACAACCTGCCTTTAGCAGCTTTATCGGCAGGATACTAATAAGTTCTCTAGAGTGTCAGAGTAGTATACGTGTATTTTAATAATAACACTAAAATATCTTCTCCCTGCTCATCTCTGAAACATTACTCTCTAGCCAAACTGAATTCTCTAAGCATATTATTTGCCCATGCATTTAGCCAAGCTTCTGTGCTCAGCAATAAAACAGCTCTTCCTCATGTCCTCGCTTTCTGACACAGGACTTCTCACCTCTCTCCATCCTCCTCTCTCCACTAGCATTGTACCTGACTGTTTCAAACATAATATCAACTTCTCACCTCGGCTTTCTTGTGGGAAGTGGGTAGGGTCAGCTTTACCTGTACTGCCTACAGTTCTCAGCACGGACACTGCCAGGCAGTAGACAATCAACTACTATTTTAGCCAAATAATAATGCTTTTTTAAGGTCTCATATTTACTTGCTATTCTAAAGATTCTCTTTGGTAGAATTACCCAAATTAGGTTTGGCAATGTGGGCTTCATTCTTTTTTGTCTTTATTGCCAGTAATTACTGAGCTTTAAAAGAAACAAACAAACCCTTTTTTTTTACATGCCCATATTTATGTTGAGGATATCAATTCCAATAACCTAAAGAGTAATGGGCAAATAGCTCCCAGTAGGTTGAGTTACACAGTTGTATTGAAATTACCATCCCTCAATTATCTTAGCTAAGAATCATCTTTCAGTTTGCTTACCTGCTGCCTAAAGACATGTTCGTTTCTCTTGCGAATGAGTTCATGATTATGGTCGGGTAGGAATTTGGAGAGGGAAAGTGTAAAAACTGGATAGACCTCGGTAATTTTGGATAACTTCAATCTAACAGTGTCCACAAAAGTGCTCCAGGCTGTTTAAAATACTATTATTATATTTCTGTCTTTACTTTTAGTATAGGCATAGAGTTAAAGCACTTAAAGGTATCTCTTTCCTTTTTAAAGGTCTCCAGGAACTACTTAATTCTAACTCCAGTAATAGCAAGATTTCATTATTGAATATTCTTTACCATTAAGCACTTGCTCATTTTTACTTTACCCTATTTTTGCTCCAACCCAGACATGTACATGCCCCTTCTGAAATCTGAATCTTCATTCTGCAGGCTTAAAACCAGTTATGTGTTTGTAAAATACCTGTCCTTAGTTTTTGCCATCTTCCTTCCATTTTTTTTCTGGCTAGATCACACTTATGTTTGAAATTCAATATACATGCCAATGCTTCCAAAAACCTAGGCCTGTCCTGATCTTTGAGAGCCATAGGAATGCTCTGCGTGCCCCATCACACACTTTCTTACGACATTAATCTACATCATACCCTCTAATATCATCCCTGTATCCTTAAAATATCAGTTCCTTGCAAAAAGGCCCCAAGTCTTATTTATTTTTGTACCCCCAGGTCCTGGAAGACAAACCATTAATTTATTTTTGAAGGGTTGATGGATACTGGAAACACAGCCCAGCCTCTAGTCCAGGAAAATGGGCTGACAAAGATGACTGTTCCTGAAATTCAAGGAAAGGTTCTAGTTCCAGCAAAAAAAAAAATCTAGAATTGGGTTTAAAAAAATCAATTGATGCCAATACCCATTCATGATTAAAAGAAAAAAATCTTGTAGCAAGTTAGACATAAGAGGGAACTATCTAAATTTGATAAAGAGTGCCCATAAACATTCTACAGCTACTATCATAGATGATGGTGACAGACTGAGTGCTTTGCATCAAAGACCAGAACCCAGGGCCGCCCACCACTCCTGTTCAGCATAGTACTGAAAATTCTGTATTCAGGCAAGAAAGTGGAATAAAAGGCCTACAGATTTAAAAGGAAAAAATAAAACTACCTTTATTTAAAGATAGTTGTCTCTGTTGAAAAGCCCAAGGAATGTCCAAAAAACTTCTAGAACTAATAAGTGAGTTCAACACAGCCACAGAGCAAAACACCAAGATAAGTCACATTGTTATAAATGATCAATGAACATATGAAAACCAAGATTTAAAACATAATGCCATTTGCAGTCATTCCAAAGTAAATGAGATATTTAGGTTTGAAAATGTTCCACTGGGAAAAATCTTTGGGGATGACTCTAATTGGCTCGTTTTGGGCCATGTGTCCATCTGTGAATCAATTTTCATGACTAGATAATTGAGGTATAAAATTGGTACAACCTTGGTCACATGACCCAAAATCCAGTACCCTCTTCTTCAGGTGAGACTGATATAGGGAGGTACTGAGATTGGCAACATTAAGTAGAATTATTTAACTGACATAGGAGGTAGTTCTTTAAAATCAGAAGAATGCTCTTCTCAGACTCGACCTAAGGAACAAAATGACAAATATTGACTAGATTACCACCCCTAAATTCCTAACATAAGCATTTCACCCGACACACTTCTCCAGGCCTTGGACCATCAGCTCTTGGCCCCATAAATGAGTGGGCAGAAACTAAGCAGATGGGGCTGACAGAGATTTGCACTGGCACTATGAGGCCATGGAATATGCCATTAAGCAAATGAAGTTGGAAAGGAGTTGGTCTGGTTGCTGACTGTGACTGAAAGATTTAGAAAATAATTGGTTTGTATTTTATTTAGCATTTCTATTAATTGACTTGTTTCCTATAGGCAACAGGAAAGAACTCCTCGTAAGCTAAGCAAAATAGAATACTGGGAAGTATACCGAGAAAGTTACCACCCTTGTGGCTATCTGGAGGTCCAGGTTAAAAATTCAGGAACAAAGTCTGCTGCAGATGGCTAGTCAGCAGGAATATGACACTTGTCTAGCAGCAGCAATGGTCTCATGAGAATTGTGCATCTACAATTTCTGGCTTCTGACTCTTCCTACCATCCTGAAGTCATGTGCTTGTAAGTATGGAATCCTAAGAGGAAATGGCGTACTTGGTTGAGTTTCAATTGAATGTCTACTTCTTGGTATACCGCGGCATGGGAAAGGGTATTTAGCCTCTTGAGATTCTACAAAGAAATGTAGTCATTCTGAATTAAACTCTGTATTAATTGTCTATTGCTGTGTAAAAAAAATTACCAGAACTTGGTGGCTTAAGACAACAGTTCTGCAGGTCAGAAGTCTCATCAAGACTCACTGGGTTTTCTACATAGAGTCTCTCAAGGCCAAAGTCAAGCTGTTGCCAGGCTGGGTTCTTATCTGGAGTCTCTGGAGGAAGACACTGCTCCTGAGCTCATGCAGGTTGTTGGCAGATTTCAGTCCCTTGAAGTTACATGACTGAGGCCACCCTTTTCTTGCTGACTTTCAACTATGGGGCACTTTCAGCTCTGAGAGATCACTCTCTAGTGCTTATATGAGTTCTCCACGTTCAGGCCCATGGTGACACACTCAGTCCTCTCACACTTTCCATCTCTTAAGAAGGTAGCAGAAGATAGCTTTCAATGTAACCTTGTGAATAGACTAATCCCACCTAGATAATCTCCCATTTTAAAGGCAATAGATTCATACCTTAATCATATCAACAGAAGTCCTAGTGACATGTAAGGTAACATAATTGCGATAATAGTACTAGGGGGTCATCTAGGACTTTGCCTACACACCCTTATACCCCAAATAGGCACGATGGAGAAGAGAAAATGCTGAGAGAGGATACTGGGGTCCTATTAGGAGGGAATATTTCCTGAACAGACAAAACAGAAAAGCAATTAAGGATATTAATATCCATGGCAGTATCCAAACTTCATTTTTAAAAGAACACTAGGTTTTTGGTTGATGTATAGAAACAAACATGCAGATATGTATTGTACAACAATAACAAAAAAAAAAGTGCTAGTAAGTACTGCTCTTGGATTGGCATGTACAGTTATTTAACCAATGTGAAACCCTAGAGACTGGTGGTGATGTAATGGACCACTGAACAAGGAATTAGGTAACCTGGATTCAATTCTCTGCTCCAATAATAATGCCCTCTATAACCTTGAATAAATCACTGGCTTTCTCTAGGATTGCTTCTTGAACTTTAAAATAAGAGAGTCGGGCTAAATTATCTCTAAGAATCTTTCCAACTCCACGTAATGCTGTAAAGCTCTTATGTTGTAAAACTTAAATGTGGGATACTCTGTGTTTCACCTATTACGTTAAATTACATACATATATAAATAGCTACTGCCAAAAAGGTCACGGTGAAGTTGATACTTGCACAATTCTGGTACTAGTGCAAATTGTTATACATCGCTGGGAAACAGTTTTAAACAATGAATCTAAAACTATAAAACCATTGACACGCAGCCATACAAGATAAAAAATATCAGAGCAGAAAGAGACTGGCATCAGAGTTAGGCTGACCTATTGCGATAGGTCAGCCTCCGTGGGGTATGGACCTTCACAAAATTCAGGTGTAAAGAGTGGGCGTGACTAATTTTGGCCAATGATACATAAGTGTAAGTGTGATGTGAGACCTCTCTGAAGTCTTCTTAAAGACAGTTAAGGAGAGTTAAATATGGACAGTTTGGTCCATATTTCCTTCACTTGTAGCATCTGGGTCCTGCTCTATTCTGTGGTGAGCATCTAGATTCTGGATTCTGAGTTTATGCCCAGCTTCCTTTTAGTGTCTATCGTGAGCTCTCTCTCTCCCTGGAATCAAACATCCAGAGGTAGCCCCCTCACCTACTTCCAGTTTTAGCCATCAGTTCTGAAGGACTCTAGCTGCTGATCCTCTTTCAAAACCACACTGTATTCAGCAAGCCTAAAGAAGATTGTACTGGGATTTGCTGAATTATGGGCCATTACTGGCATGTGAACTAAGGTTAAGATTCTGAGTTCAGAGTGAAAAGTGAGTAACAGGAATTACCTGATTAGCTACCAAAGCAGAAGTTGCTCAAAGAGGAAGCAACATAGGGATTAGCCAAGAGTCACCGTTAGGAATGAAACAGTAAAGAGGAAAGCAGATAGCTCAGGGCTCAGGCTCTGATTGTTCCTTGAGGATTCAGTTTCCTGATAAATAGGTCCTAACACATATCACAAAGCTGGGAAGAGGTTCCTAAAAGAGTTTTAAGACAGGCAGTTCAGCCCATGGTAGTAAAGCATGATACCCTAGGAAGTGGATTTTCTGTAAACATTGAATAGTAAAATAAATACCCCAGAGGTTAGCATAACAGACCTCCCATAATCTCCATGGCTAAACACAATCATTCATGTAACATTTGTATCACAAATCAAATTCATTCTCCAGAAAACAAGGCCTAACAGATTGAAAATTTATTAGCATCTGCTATGTTGTGATTATGGCTTTTAAAATGATTCACATCACATGTGTAAATTGCACAAATACATTTCACCATGCAAAAAGACATGGCATTTTCATTGTTTATAGTTGAAGATTTTACCTAACACAGAATGCTGCCTTTTTTTTATTCTCCACGCCAGGAGAATTCCTGGAATGCTTTTATTGGTTTGATATAATAACAAAGTGAGATTTCTCCCCATATGCAAGCCAGAAGGACATCCATATTGAAGAAAGTGGGTTAATTGATTTCTTTAAGGATATAAACTACTCTTTTGTGAACTTAACTATGAGAAAAGAGAGTTGTATGAGTAATCACACTTTGAGTTGTCCATTCTCCAAATATACTTTTATTGTTACACATAAAAATTACTCGTTTTTCCTCAAGAAACTGAAAGGCTTACATGCCTTTTCCATTCAGTCTACATGATTTCCAAGGCCACTCACATCAGGAGATGAGGCTGTGGTGGACAGGAGAAGACTCTAGAAGAGTAGTCTGGAGTTACAATATGGATTTGAGTTTCACCAAAGCTGATTCCCATTTGTCTGTCAGTCAGTAAAGTCACGGAAGATGTGGGTTCATAGTGACATTGACCACATAGTGCTTTCTATCTGGTTTAGGAAATTAAAACTGCGAGAGACTATGTTTCCTTTGAAATTAAATCATTTTTATAAAATTGATTTATATAAATATTTAAGAGTAGGAAAATACATCTAAGTGGTGTGGTATAGCACATAGTAAGTCTTCAATAAATAATTGGCAAATGAATGGATGAGTAAGTAAACAGTATGCACAACAGAGAAAACCGAATGAGGATTTATACAGCTGCTGGTACCAGACAAATTCCGTGCTCCTGAAGTAGAGACACCAGGCAGGAGAACATAGTGATTAAAGGCACAGCTTCCGAAGGCAGCCTGCTGGAGTGAATCGCCAGCTCTGCATCTTATTAACCACGTGACTCCTGTGTTTTTCTTCCCTTATTTACCAAATAGGACATAATAATATCCACTATGATAATTATATTTACTCTACATGTGTTGCAATGATTACATGAGTTTATTTTAGGTGCTTTGAATAGTGTGGGACACATAATAAACTCTGCATGAATGTTAGCAATTATTATGTAGAAATTCCAGAACTGTCATTTGTGGTTTAGTCTATTCCCTGACTCTCTTCCTTCCCACTCTATCTCATTAACTTTATGTGAAGATTTTTAATAGGTGACCTCTCAAATCATGCTTTGAAAGCTGAATGTGAATATTTCTGCCTTTTTAAAACTGTCAGTCTTAAACAGAGTAGGAAGGGGGTCATTGAAGTTCAGTGTTTTACAAACTTCCAAAAGTACTAAAATTTTTCCTGAGGTTTTATATAGAATCTAGCATATTAAACATATGAAAGTTGAACCATCCTACTACAAGTGGGCATAAAGGACCAAAAGTTTGATCTCATTGAGTTTCACTTTTATTCCTTGGGATAACTTTTTGGGACTTTCCATGAATCTCCCATGGACCTTTCTAGCTGGAAAATAAGTAAGACAACTTTCATTTTCCCAGTGAGAAAGTTGATGCTCTAGATGAAAAAGTAAAGTCTTTCACCAGAGCAAAAATGACAAAAATGACAAAACAATAAAAAATAATGCTTTATAATGTAACCTTATTATACCTAAATTTGCTTTAAATATCAACTTTGTATAAAGGATATTAAAATAATGGTTTATATCAGGAGTTTAATGATTATTAATAACTATGCACTTTTCAGGTTTATAGAAGTACTATTTAATTTTTAAGTTACAAATAAGCTCACAACAACACTGAATTATCTTTGATATTTATGCAGAAAATTATATTCCAAATATCATTCATTTTTAGATAATCTTTTTGAATTAGCACCCTGAGCATATCAATTTCCCGGCCTTCTGTCCCCAAGAGTACAGGTCTTTATGGGTATTGTCGTCTGCTAATTTTTCACCACAACCGTGTAGCTCTCTTCTAGACTGCATAGGTTTTCCTTCTCAGTGACACGTTTTCCTCGTCCTCTGTCAGCACATGGTATCTTCCCCGGACCACCTAGAGTCACAAATGTGTTTGATAACTGTGATATTGTAATGTATAATAATAAATATATATTTGGTATTTATGCCCGGCGCAAAGCTACTAAAGCCTTCAAAATTTCCTGAGTGGTAAAATCAAAGTATCTTGATATTTATAACAAACTCCTTTCAACTACGCATGAGTTATGATACTGAGGTGAGTTTTAGGAAGTACCTAAGAATGGGAGCATGGTTGCCAAGAGAAACGACTACGAGATTGGAGAGTTGAAATTTCAGTGCCACCCCCCATGCTAACTTTCAGTGAGGAGAGCAGGGCTGGAGGTTGCCTTCAGGGTCAATGGCGAGTGATGCCATCAATCAGGCCTACCTTGTGAAGCCTTTATCGGAATCCACGAGAAAGGGACTGGGGTGCTTCTGGCTCCTGGGTTGATGAACACGTGGAGGTGCGGTGCGAGGGGTGTGCCTGGAGAGGTCGGGAAGCTCTCCGCCCTTCTCCATCCTTGCCTGCACATCTCTCTTATCTGGCTTTTCCTGAGTTGTATCCTTTCATAATAAAGTATTCATCTGGTTTGTAAAATCCATTTCTGAGTTCTGGGCTCCACGCTAGCAAATTAATCAACGCCAAGGCGGGGTCATGAGAATCTCTGAACAATAGCCCATCAGTCAGAAGCACAGGGGACAACCTGGACTTGCAACTGTGGTTGAAAGTTGCAGGGGGAGGAGTCTTGTAGAACTGAGCCCTCAGTCTGTGGGACCTGATGCTGTCTCCAGGTAGAAGAAGTCAGAATTGAACTGAATTACAGGATTCCCAACTGGTGACGGAGAACTGCTTCACCATGTGGAACACACACAAACATACACACACATATTGGAGTCACGGCTTAAGATTTTTGGTATGCTTGCCTCCTTAGATATTGTGTTAATCAGACATAGTGGCTTCCTACTGCTCTCTGGAGCTGGGTTTATTTCCTACCTGACTGTCTTCACATTAGCTGACCGCAGGCCCAAGTTCAGATCCTTAGCCTGCTGATGTCCATACTGTAGACATAACTGGACCAAGTCACACCTGAGGTGTTCCAAAATTGTAAGGGCAGTGGCTATATCCTAAACACCTATGCTTAATGCCCCATATAGGCTAATGCCCATTTTATAATTATTTCTCAACCTTTGAACAATTACATATTCATAGATGAGCTTTTAGAGTGTTTATAGGGCTTCAGTCCTGCTTGGAGTCCCTTTGTTTCTTTCAGTCTCTGGACAGGCCTAGGAGATGAGCTCTGAGGAGAAATCAAGACAGGTTGTATATTTGTCTGTGCCCAGGAGTTTAATCTACTCACCTCTTCATCAGAGTCAGGAAAGTAAGTGCAGTGATAGAAAGACATAAAGGACCACCCAGACAGAAGGAGAATCAGATTGTAATGGACAAAACTACATTCCACTGCCCCTCACTGCAGGTCAGTTGGTAGCAGGGCATTTATGCTGAGCTTCCTGTCTGTGCTGGCCTCATTTACGGAAAAGGTGCTATGGACTAAGAGACCTGCAGAGGTGTCTGTCACCATTGCTCAAATGGAGCAGCTCATAGTCTGAATAAGAACACACACGCACACATACACTTTCTTATTTCACTTTAAACATCTAGACTGAAAACTGCTCCAAACTATAAAATTTAAACTGTTACATCTCAGCTGTTCCCTCCTTAATTATTATTCACAGGAGACGAGAATACTGAAGTAGAACTTAATGGGTCAGGCAAGGAGAACAAGGCTGACGATTAATCCCTTTTCTATCTCAGTCAAGGTCGTCCTTTGAGAATAACCTTTAGGTCAGTGAATGTCTATTTTCATGCTTTCATGAACATGAAACACATTAGCTGGATGTTTTTATTCATTCAACAAATATTTATTGAGGACATGTTACACGCCAGTCACTGTGCTTAGCATTAGAGATACAAAGAAGAGGAAAGGAGATATTTCTCGTTGTGAATTTTTGCGCTGGTCTTTCAGACATGGACATAAACACCAGCCTCCTAGATGTGAGGCTTAGGAAAAGATGGAAGGCAGAGAGGTAGGAGAAATTGCCTACTCTACTCCAATACACGTTTTGTTTTAATAAATCTTAAGTGGAGATATACAAGGGTCTCATGAGACCCTCTGTGGCTTTTCTCCCAGCCTTTAGCACACTCCGTTATATTTATTCCATCCTGTGCTTCCCCACTGGACTGGGAGTTCTCTGACTGGAAGACTTTTGCCTGTCCCATTCATCAGTGTGCCCCTGCGTCTAGCACAGTATCTGACCCAAAGTGGACAATTAATACATTTTGGTTATATTGTCGCATTATTAAAAGCATAAATGAGACATTTTCTTGACTTCATATTTAATAGGAAGCTTTAAAATTCAGCAAGCAAATTGGATAACAGGAAAATAATAACCACCACTTTTTGATTTTTATAATATTCCAGACTATAGCACTTTAGGAATATTGTATCCTGGTACCGTTAGAGGGTCATTTTTAACAAGATTAAAAGATTAAAACAAAAAGATTGAAAGGAGTTTTACCAGGACATACAACTACTTAAAAGCAAAGTTAAGATTCAAACTCTTTTTTGCCTTATATTCTGAGAGCTTTAGCAATATACCTAATATTCTTGAGTTATATAGAATAACCTACTACAAGATAAAATTGAAAGAGATGAGAAAATGAAGGCTTTCTGTTTTCATACAACAACACTCTGATGCAGAAGAAAGAGGAGTGACAGAAAATAATGCTGAAAATATAAAACAAACTTTGTCAAAAAGAAGCAAAATTTGAGTCAGCAACACAATATACCTGTCCTAAAGGCTGCAATAATTAAGTCATTAATTAATTAATTACTATTAATTCACAGTGATGGTGGTCCTACTTTTTTTAGAGATGCTATTTAGACCAGAGCCAGAGAATAATGTCTGGTTCTTGGAAGCACAAAATTGTTGGACATTATCAAACCGAAGCACATCTAGAGGAAAATGACCACTATAGGGAAGGGGTTAATGACTTTTCATAAAAAGAATGTTACTATTTGTGCTGAAGTAGAGCAGATGTGAAATGAGGTGTTATGATCACAGCTATACTGTAGCTAAAGAGCTGTCATGGGCAGAGGGTATGGACATGTTTTGTTTGATCCTAAGAAATAAAATTTTGATCTGAATGGGGTCCTCAGAAAGAGGCCTTCAGCTTGAATGGAGAAGAGCCATGGGAAGATGTGGTATTCTTCCTTTATAGGACTAATATCCCACAGACATTAGTTCTGTGGCTAAGAAGCCACAGTTTTAATCTCTGTAAAGGGGATTTAACTTACACAATTGGACAATATTGGAGTCACCAACTACAAAGCATAAGTACTGCTATCCTCTCATGCAAGCTCATTAAAGGCATCACTAATCGATCATGGAATTTTTCACATTTTTCTTCAGATTTTTTCCCCAAACAACTGCACTGCTCATATTAGGTATATATGGTATAAAACAGGGGTTCTAAAGCCCAGCTGCCCATCAGAAACACCTGGAGAGCTTTTGGAGCTTTTAAAAACTGCAGATTCTCAGGCACCACCATAACTCTCTTAAAAAATATATTGAAGTTCTGAACCCAAGAATCTGTGTATGGAAACTACCTCCCAATGACTCTGATGGGCTGAGTCTAGTAGAGATTGGCAAACTGGTATCTAGCAACAAATTAAAAATTTACCCTAATTCTTTGTCTCTTTGAGTTTTTTTTTTTAATCAAATGATCAAGAACAAAAGTGTGTGTGTGCCCATGGATGTAGAAGCTCATTTACCATTGCTTCTATGTGCATGCACCACCCATGCATGCAGTAGTCATGTTTTCCAGGCTTTTGCACCATGAATGCAATAGTGTGTGCACACCATCTCACAATACAGACTTATGCGTACATCTGTCTCCCGATGTATACCCACTGGATGGATCACACTACTTGTTAGAGTATAAAAGAGCAAACATTAGTAAAACTGATAATATGCCTTGTGGTGGTGACTCAACCGAAGTAAGCACATCTGTCACAGAGGAGCAGCCTGCCAGCTCCCCACCAGGGGAAATGCAATTGAATAATAATGCACCATACATAAAGCAACTTCCATAATGCACTCTGCCAAGTTAAGCCCCTTTAAGTTGGAAATGTGTGCGTACACTGGGCAAATGCACAGTGATACGGCAGAAACAGGCCAAAGACTTTGTACTGAGAATGTAGCATCCTAAATTCATAGACTCGTCCAACAAGCATGAGGCCCTGTGCTCAGAATAAAAAGACAATGGTGAGCACCACAGACATAGTCCTTGTACCTTTGGTCCTTCAGGAAGAGTGGTGGAAACTAAGCACTATGTTTGGAAAGAAGAGTTAAAGATAGAGAAGTTGCAGAGGTGAACTCATAGAGTCTTGTAAGACAAGACACACTAAGGCCTTGGATCTTTAATTTGGGGATGAGAGCAGCGGTAAACTATGAAGGCATTCAAGCAATAGTGCATTTTGTATTTAGAAAGACCACTTGGGCTGCATTGTAGACAAAGGAGAGAAGCCAAGACTCTAGGGAAATACATCCATTGGAACATGGTGTAGCACTGGGCCATCCTTTGGGCTGAAGAGAGATGATTGTCATCATCTATATCCAATTATGAGTTCAATGACTTCTAATTGGCAGCATGTAATCAGCACAGTGGGAGCATTTATGCCGTGGAATTTGCCAAATGCTGCAAAAGGCTTCTCCCCTCAGAGAACCCATTGTTAAATATTTATCAGCACACAACATTTGTGTCAAGCACATATAGGGCTGAATAAAAGTAGGCTTATAGTTATGAATATGTGAAACACAGAGTTTATTCTTGCATCATTATTTATTAATTATTGTATTGTTTTCCATATAAACAACTGTAAACCTACTTTCACCCCACTCTGTGTTTTTCATTTCCACACAATTTGAATAAAGCCAAATTCACAGGACCTCCACTGACATCAGAAAGAAAACTTTGGTAATGAAAATATTGTCATTCATAAAGGATTTTACCAATCATTTGTAAGGTACTTTTATATTTATCTTCTATTTGTAAAACAAAGATTGATTTTATCCTTATTTTGCAAAGAAAACTTTAATGAAGATCATAAAATTTTTGAAAAGGTTGAATGAGAACATTCAAGCAAACACTAAACAGAATGTTTGGCGCATATAAAAGTGCTCAATAAATTTTAGTTATATTGTTGTTAACATTACAAGTAATTATTTTAGTATCAAAACAGACCTGTGACCTAGATATGGTAGGTGCTATTAACTGTATTCTCTGAATGATGGACTTAGGACTCAGAGAATTGAAATAAACTGACTGAGACCTGCATTAGAAATAACAGAAAAGTGACCTAAAACCAAAGGTCATTTTGACTCCTGGTCCAGTGTTCTATCTATAGGACATGGTAAAGTTGATTCATTTATGTAATTATACATCCATCCACTCAGTGACTGTGCATTGAATACCTACTGCATTCAGGCACTGTTATGGAGAAGCACCAATAAACCCAAACCTGCCTTTGTTCTCATGAGCAAACACGGTAGCAGTGAATGGCAGAGTTAGCACCTTAACAATGAAAACTAACTATGTAATAAATGTTGGGTGGGGAGGAGCAATGGGAAGACTAATAAATTACCTCTCAGAAGAAGAGAGTGAAGAGGGATGGTGTTTTAGGTAGGGTGGTCCCTGACCTAAAACAGGTCCCTGTGGAGTCTGTTCAAATGATGAAGAGGGAGAATATCTTGGAAAGAACATTCCATACTGAAGGTATCCAAGTACAAAGGTCCTGAGATGGGAGGGTGCTTGGAATGATTGAGAAGTACAAGGAGCTGGTGACAAATAAGCCTGTGAGGGGAGGGTGGTAGGAGATGAGACCAAAGAAATAATAAGAAGCCAGATCACCAAGAACTTTACAGGTTAACATGTGGTCTTTTGTGCCCACCACTGAAATGTGCATTTTGTGGTGAATTTCAATTGCTTCCAGTGGAAGGTAGATTTCAACATCCTGAGAACCTGTCCTGTAAGCACACAGAATTGTTCCATTACAATGTTATTGTAGAGCTTGGATGGACTCCCCAGATTACTTAAGTCTCTCTTCCTCTCTGTGTTAATTTTTATTGGGTAAAAATGCATTCATTCATTCATTATTTATGACACACCTATTATGTGCTAGGCATTGTGCTAGCCTCTGGGAACTAGTCAGTGAATAAGACTTTAAGATCCCTTACCCCCAAGACAGTGACAATTCAGTAGGAAATGCAAACATATTCACATGTAATGAAGTGCAGTGACAGGAGCTATACACACAAATATTCAGAGCATGCATGTTCCTATATGTCCCCACAATTCACACTCATGGGGACCTTGGTGCAGGCCATTCTAAAGTACAATCCTGTGACCCACAAGAGTGATGGAGTTTGTGCACGCAGAGCATAGTTTGCTTTGCCCAGCTTGGAGAAATTAGCAGTAAAGACAGAAAAATATTATTTTGTTATTTTTAACTAAACTCTATAGCTGGAATAATACCATCTTTAATGAGGCTGGGGATCTTCCTCTGCGGCGTCTGAAGCCCTTTTACCAGTGTTATTCCATTAATTCTCCTTGTGTCTGGAACTTGGCACCTGAAGCACGATGCATTATGCAAAACCAAAGCCCACTTTGCATAGAGAACAGATTCTGTTTCAATGTTTCCCTTGTGCTCAACTTCAAAATGTTGGCAGATCTGCCATCAGGACATGTATTTCAGACCCATGCTCTTTATGTTAAAATTATCCTTGATGACATAAACTATTTTGCAGGGAGAGAAAAAGAGAGGGCAAGAGGGACAGACAGAGACACAGAGAGGAAGAGAGAGAGAGGAGTTGGCAAAAATGTACTTCAGATCCTTTACGGGATTAACGATAAGACTGTAGGAACTATCTAATTCAACAGCAGTTTGTGAAAGACTTCTTAAAAGTGCTTTGCAAGCTCTGTTAAAATGTTCGAGAGATAACTGCATAAGGAAGTAGATTGGTGCCCCCACCAGGTGCCCAGTCTGGTGTTAGATAATTTGTAAAAGGGAAATGAGATCAACTCTAGTTCACTGTTTCAGTCTGGGAGAAATCAAGGCCTTACATTAATCAGTTAATTAATGATGCAAAATTAGAGTAAGTCCTAGACTGGGTAGTTTAGCTTGTAAATGAGTCTTGGAATTTAAACAAGGCAGAGATCAATGTCGACTAGAAAGATAAGAAAATTTTTATCATGAGTGATAGATTTGACCTGATCTTTGAAGACCAGAGAGGATTCAGAAATATGATTTGAAAATACAGCTCCAGGCACAGTGGCTGCTGGTGATGGTGGTGCAGCACTGGCGGGCGGTGTAGGGGGGTATTGCCTATAGCCTAAATATTCCAAAATCCAGAGCAGCCTGAAGTCACACATTCTCTCTTGGGTGAGGCGGGGTAGACTCCACATCACATAATTTAAGGGAATGATACTTATAACTTCTAAGAATTCCCAGAGTAATTGTGGTGGTGGTAGTCCAATGGGCTGGGCTCTCTCTCTCTCCTCCCTTCACTTCCCTTTTTTTTTTCCTACTGATTCAGCTCCACCCTATGCCTAGGCTCAGCCTCAAGTGCTTCTGTCCCCTTAACCTCTAACCCAGTGCCCCTGAGGAAGCCCGGGGGATGTTTCCTGAAAGGTTAGGGATAATGGACAGGAAAGATAACGCCAAGAAAGAGGAATTTAAAACTCGATGTCAGTCCTGGCTGGTGTAGCTCAGTGGACTGAGTGAGGGCTGTGAACCAAAGGGTAACTGATTTGATTCCCAGTCAGGGCCCATGCCTGGGTTGCAGGCCAGGTCTCCAGTACCAGGTGTGTGAGAGGAAACCACATGTTGATATTTCTCTCTCTTTCTCCTTCTCTACTCCTCTCTCTGAAAATGAATAAATACAATATTTGGGAAAAACTGGGCATCAGTAATCATTGCAGCTAAAATTAATGAATGTCTCATTCCCCATCCCACACAGGCGCCTCTTACTGACTTCTGGCTCAGGGATTCCTGGCCTGGGAATTGTCGTTACAATCTGCTACATATGTCATGGCAGCCAGGCTCTCTGGGGCTTTACGTCAGAGCCATCACTTTCCAGTTGGGAGAAATTGCACTCTCTTCATCGTACAATGGAGATAATAATACATACTACAATGGGTTATGCTAAGAGTTAAATGTGTGTATAGGTAAAGCATGTAGTGTCTGGAACATTTCCAAAAAAATCCAGGAGACTGTTAGCTATTAACACTACCACTTTTACCAAAAACCTGGGCTCTAAAGTGTGGGGACAACTTTCCTCACAAGTCCCCCTCGTGTGCCATGGATGAGAGTAAACGTGACTGAGACATGATGTGATCTGCTTGCGGAGGAGAGGTGGCCAGTTTCCCAGGGGAACAGGCCTTGAACAGTGGCCAGTTTCTCAATGGAAAAAGGCATTGAGCCCCTTCCTCCAAAGGCTTTTATTGGGTTGTAATACACAGGAATACAAGGTGGCAAGGATCAAACAGTAGATAACATTTCAAAGAAATCTGAGGGCTTAGTTTGAGTCTGTCAGGAATAGAATTTTAGGAATAGAATTCCTAAAATCCACTCTTAGCAGAGCAGATTTCACAGGTTTATCGGGAAGTCTTTGTGATGCCAGATTTTGCTCTAGCAAGGCAAGGAGCTGCACCCCTCCCCATCAGGTATTTGGGCTTAAAAGGATTAGAGCCAGGAAGCGCTTCTCCCAGAAGACATGGGGACTTGGGCTATCTCAAAGCTGGGGGGAGAGAGTTCATTGCTCTTTGTTGCAGCCCCCCAGATCCTTCCTTGAAGGCCTCCCAAGTGATCGTGTCTGGCCTAGGTTGCCCCTCCTCTGAGGGGTCTTAGCCGTCTAGGACTTCCGACCAAGCTTTGGGGGCAGGGAGGAAACTGAGGCAGCATTTGCTACCAGAGACAAGCTTTGTCTCCTGTTGTTACTGAATAGGGGTTCGGTGGGGGGAGGGGGGCATACTTGGCCCACCAAAGAATGCCAAAAAACTGCTACAGAAAACAAGAGCCCCTCCGAAGGACAGTATACTAATATCTACTGGGCTCTTCTGTCCGCCGCCAATTGGAAAGATATCTCTCAATGCCAGAGATTTGTGAAAAGGAAACAAAATGTTTATTTAATGCTATTCAGGCCTAATGCCTTCCTTAAAATATCAAAGTCCTTTAGGGTATACACCTATACACACACACACAGCACTCCCTTCTCCCACTGTCCCAACTCTGGGTACCCTAAATCAGGAAAAGAGCACACGCCCGTTTTTCAGGTCTCTGGCACTATGGGCTGTGTCGCCTGTCCAGGCAGGATCTCCAATTAATCCAAAGTCATGCGGCACCTTCCACTGGCAAGAGTTCTTTGTACCAAGTTCTAGTCAAAGTCTCTCCTGGTTTCCAGGCCACTCGGCCAAAGGGAGCACCCCAAAGCCACGTGGGCCTCTTCTACCAAAGCCGCACTCCACCAAAAACGCACGTCTTTCTTCTTCACCTAGCTGCAGGGATCTCCATTCTGGCAAAGCTGCGTGGCTCTCCCCCTCACCTGGCCAAGAGGGGGTCTTCAGCCACATGCCTCTCGCCACATAGCTCTCTCGCAGGCACTCTCTCAGAGAAGCAGCTCCCAATTCCAGCCTGGTTAGTTGTAAATCTTCTCCCCGCCTCTTGCCATTTGACAACCCAAGAACATCTTTCCCAAGGACGTTCCTGGGAGTCGTTGCTTGGAAATGTAATTATCAAGGAAGAGAGTACCAGGATTCCCCAGTCTCAGTGACAGGGCAGAGACCTAATTCAGTAAGAGACCAGCAAACCATGTGCAGATGGCCTAAGCACCTTGACCAACGGCCCCACAATATCCTCTAGTAATTTGCCATTTAGTCGAGTCCTAAAAAAAATTAAAAATTCCTGCCATTTGTTTCATCAGAGTTGAGTTCAACCCTACACTTGAATCTCTTCTACCTACTACAGTAGGCTGAATAACATTTTTAATGCTATATTTCACAAATGTCCTGTGCAATTTTATTTTGATACCACAACAGTCCAGAACAAAGAGTTGCTCCAGCAAGCTCTCTCTTTTGTTCAAGAAAGCACAAGCAAGTTAAAAGGAAACAGCCCGAATATTGCCAATTCATTTGCATTTAAATTGCCCAAATGGCATTTGGTAAGGGCCTTTTTGATGCCCAAGAAGGGTTTGGAGGCTTTCAAACTTAAACACAGAAGGTCAGAATTGATCAGCAGGAAGAGAGACTCAGTGCTTAAGTGGTCAGTTGAGTTCCGAACTTTCCTTCCACCCGGAAAGTTGCTTTCTGTTTGAAGCCTGGAGGAAGCAAACCTCCTAGACTCACTCCAGGGAGGCAAGGCCAGGGTTGGGCTGGGCAGGCATGCCATGGGGTCTTACTTTCTGGGACCTTATGTTACATCTGTCTGTCCCCTTCCGTGATCTGCTGGGAAAAGAGCAGGAAACAAAATCTCAACCATGGATCTTCCAACTTCCCTAGAAAATTATGTGTCTAAATTTGCTCATCTTTACCAAGCTCAAATACATCATTTATTAAGAGCTCCCCCCACCCCAATTAGCATAGTTAGAAGTTGGGGATTTGATTATTTGCAAAATGTGGATAGTGTTATGTAGACAGGGAGCACATTAGATGGAGGTGGCTGTAAAGCCCTGCCTGCCTAGGTAAGCAAACCCAAATTTAAACCTATAAATGCCTAAAGGCTCCAAAATTGAAACCAATTATGAACAGCCAGCTAGGCTTTAGGCTACAGTCAGTCAGTGATTTCTTTTCTACGTTGTTTCTACCTTTTCTATGTGAAAACCTCTCTTGGAGCTCCTGTCAGTGGAGTGCTCCTAACCACTTTGCATTTGGTCTTGCCCGAGTTCACTCAATTTTTGCTTGGATAAACACTTAAAAATTTTACTATGCTTCTGTGGGAGAGGAGAAAATTTCCCCCTTCCCTCTTTTAGGTCTTCCTGCTGGCCTAAGAATTCGACTGGCACAAGACAGATGAACAAGAGAAACATGACCAAATTTATTTACATGTTTACATCCGGGTTCCATAGGAATATGGGGCCCAAGGACCACTATGGCAGCCGATGCTTCTAAAGCACCCGGAGTTAAGATGAAAGGTTGGGCCAAAGGGGGTTGGGGTTGTAAAAGTTGCAGGGTTTGGACTTCAAAGGGGAGGAAGGCAATTCACATGGAGATGCAGAAGCAAATGTTTGGTAAACGAACGTTTGCCAAGGGCCAACTGTAACAATGGGACACCAAGAGGAGTTTGAAGAAGGCTTGCAAGATTCCTCCCTGAGCATTATGCTGAGCAAAATAAGCCAGGCGGTGAAAGACAAATACCATATGATCTCACCATTAACAGGAATCTAAACAACAAAACAAACAAGCAAGCAAAATATGACCAATGACACTCAAATACGGAACAGGCTGACAGGGTCCAGAGATGAGAGGGGAGAGAATCATAGGGGAAAAGAGGAGGGACTCACATGAACAAGTATAAAGGGCACATGGACAATAATTAAGGTGGGGGGTGGAAATGGGAGGGAGGTGGGGAGCACTGGGAGAGCAGGGCAGGGATTATAAAACAGAAAACTGTACTTGAATAAGAATTAAATAAAAAAAAAATAAAACACACACACACACACACACAAAGATTCCTCCCAGTCTATCACACCTAGTTCAGATTACACTATAAATGTCTATGATGATAACTCCCTTCCTGGAGCAGGGCCTCTGTCTCTATTTTTTTAGGCAGTTAGGAGGACAGTCAAAAGAGCTTCTTTCTGAGTCTTTATTATAAAATAACTAGCTTCAAATAATCAATATCCCCAAAAGGCATATTTTGGGTTGGCAAATTCTGCCTCCGATCACTCACTTTATCTTTCAACAATAGTTAACTATTATAAGGTTGACATCGAGAGTAATAATAGTAGTAATAAGATGATGATGAAGAAGGAGAAGAAGGAGAAGAATGGGATGGTAATGATGATTAATTGAGCACTTTCTATGTTCTCACTCTTCGACATTTTTGAAGACTAAAATGTCCAGGACAAAGGGTTACTCCAGCTCCACTTCTTCTTTTGCTTATAACACTATGACTTATGTGTTCATTATTCCCATTTACAAAAAAAAATTAAAATATGAGGCACAGAAGGCTTAAATAACCTGTCAAATGTAACACAGTTAGCAATAGCTGAAATACAAAGAGGCACATTAGCTCTAGAGAGTTAATAATTTACATAAAATATTAAGCTAGCTACTTTGTTTATTAAAAATACAAGAAATGGCAATATCATTATCCCTAAAAATAGTAAATTCCATCTGTGCGCTTATCAGTCCTGACTTTTCACACCCAACACCTTTTTTGCCTTCTGACTTCTCATCCAGCCTCTGGCCCTATTAACTCTCCCTCTATCATTCTGTAGACAAATACCCCAATCAATTGCAGACCTGATGAAACTTCCCATCAGCGCAAGTTTGACCCAGCTCTCCAGCTCAAGTCATGCTTTCTTTGCTGTTCAAACTATGCAAAGCCCCAAAACAATGGGAGTGGGAAATCTGCAGAATCAGAGGATATGGCAAATAAATAAGTGTTCACTCTGGGCACTTGACAGGCAAGATGTTACAAGCAAACTGAATGTCATGGACAATGGCTTGGGGACAGGAGAGTACAAAGCAGAACTGAGGCATAACCATGCCCTTATGATGAGTCATGAATGCGAGCAACTGAGGCAATCCTGGTGAAAGATAATGGAAAAAATAAAATGTGAGAGATTCACTTTATGAAATTTTTGAACACCGGGCTAAAGACTGCAGAAAGATTCAAGCATTGTTCTCTCATACACAAGACATTACCTAGATTACCATCACTGAAAAAGACAAAAAAAAAGGCTTAAATACTCAGGTTCTTGTCTAACTTGATATGCATTTAATTTCTCTAAGCTTCTGAAATTCATACTGCATTTATCTGCCACTTGCCCAGTCCCCATATACTTATAGTTTATCTTATCTTGCTTCATAGACTACCAGTCTAAAATAAGCCTTAAACATCATCTCGTTCAAATTCTCCACTTTACCAGTAAATATAATTTAGTTTAAAAATGGAAAATGTGGAAGTAAACCAAGGTCACACAGCTTACTAGTGGCAGATGAAGTCAACAAACAGGGTTAGGTTCTTTTAGGAAAGGGAATCAATGAACACCTTAAAATTATTTGCACTGTATTTTAGAAACACACCTTTCAATGAAATCCATGAATCAAATAGTTTAAGAACCACAGTTATGACTTTTT
Source organism: Sturnira hondurensis (assembly GCF_014824575.4). Classification (NCBI taxonomy): domain Eukaryota; kingdom Metazoa; phylum Chordata; class Mammalia; order Chiroptera; family Phyllostomidae; genus Sturnira; species Sturnira hondurensis. The sequence continues at coordinate 4,396,717 of NW_028083079.1, read as the reverse complement.
CCAAGAAGTGCTCAAGAGAGGCAAGTAAATTGCACTTAGACATCATCGTTTTCATCGACTCATTTAAAAGCCATAATGGGAGGAGAAATCTGAGGAAACAAACTAAAACAAAATAAATAACTCTTTTCTATCTCCTTCAGTCTGCTGACTGGGAAAGATAGATTTTCTAGAAATACTGCAGCAATGCTAGAAACACATAGACACACACACATGCACACACACACACGCACACACACAGATGGCTGCTGATCCTGCAGTTCATTGCATGCAAATGGTTCTACTATCCCACGTCTCCTCCCTCCAACTGCTGAAGCACCTGGGCCAGATGGTTTCGGATCTACTAGGAACTTGCTGCCCCGTGACATCACTCCCAGCTGCATGTATTACAGGAAACAAAGGTTTTAGCTGGTCATCACTCTTCTAAAGAGGATTCCAACTGTAACACAAAAGGAAATAACAGATAGAAAAAATAATAGAAAAAATAATGGTTATGACAGTGATGGTGCAAATCAAGAGGATTGCTGAATCCACTTCAACCCCAACTTTCGGAGAGAAGGATTTGATTTTTTTGCACTTCAGTGTTATTTATGCACAGTGGGCAGGTGGGGAAACATTTCCTAGGGTTTACTCAGAAAAGAGATATAATAATGATAATAACAACAGCAATAATTTTAATAAATGTGTGCATGTAGAAACCCTGCTACGATGTAAATGAATGAAACAATAAATTATTTAGGGATATATAAATAACAATTCAAAAATGAGAATGACAATATAGAAAGCTGAGTTTGAAATATTGCCTAATATATTTCTTTATTTGTATTGATTTACTTCCTTATTTATGAAAAAATTTCTAGAATCCTTACCTTGTACCAAGTACATTCTGTGTATGTGCTACCTTTATAAACAATCCTAAGTAAGCGCATGGGCAAGCAGGCACTTCTACCAGTGTTTGGAGAAAGAAAGGCCTTCACAAAGCTTATCCATGCTAATGCAGTAATAATTGGCAAAAGGATAATAATAAAAGTATTCTTTACAAATTAGCCGAGGGCATATTTACACAGATTTTTTTCTAGGTAGATTTCCTTTATCCAGGTAGATTTTTTCCCAGGTAGATATCAATGCTCCTATATTCAGAAGAAGGAACAGAGACTCTGAGAAAAGCTACACAGCAAGAAGCTACACACAAGTTTGCCCAAAGTCACATAGCCAGTTTCCCACAGAAGCGGAATATAAAATGCCATCTGTCTACAAAGCCCAAGTAAATCCAAGAGATTTACTATATTTATTGGACTGCTTTGATGCCTTTGCTTATAGTTTCTCCTCTGCCTGAAATATGTTTTCCCTACCACACTGTAGTTCCACAACCATTTCCTGCCCTTTGAGACTTGGTTCAAAGTCCATCTCCTCTGTAGAGCTTTACCCAAGTATCCCTAATTACTAGTCTCTTCTACTGTTGAAACCCCATCTAATTTTATATCTATATTTCCTATAGTTGTCTTACTTCACACGGAGTACAGCACCTAATTAGACAAATGCCAATCTCTTCTCTGAGGTGGAAACCTCTTATTTTGCTTTCCAGGCCTCACTCTACCTTTAACTGCAGCTTGCACAGAGCAGAGTCGTATGCTGTACCAGCAAGAACTTCGGCCTTTGTGTCAGAGGTACCACAAGGTCTATATCTAGCAGCCTGCAAATCAATTAGAATTTATAAACCTTATTTTCCTAAACCCCGTAACACAGATAATAAACCACCAATGTCTTCCTCTGATCATTAATGTGAGAATCAGGTTAGTTGGATAGGTAACAATATTGTGTTTCTATCAGGTGTGAAGGAGTGCATTATTTAAGACAGATGTTTGGCTGCTACAAGAAAGAGACCTCCAAATAGAATGGGAAGTGAGATAAGTCAGTCAGAGAAAGACAAATATCATATGATTTCACTTATATGTGTAATGTGAAGAACACTATAAACAAACAAAACAGAAAGTCAAAGATACAGGAAACAGACTAAGGGAAGGAGGTCTGGGTGACTTGGTAGAAAAGTTGAAGGGAATTGAGGATGGATTGGTGGTCACAAAATAGTCTCAAATTATTGTCAATAATACTGTCATAACTGTACAGTGCCACGTGCGTTTTGGAAATATTGGGGAACACTTTGTAAAGTACACAATTGTCTAATCGCTACGCTCTACACTTGAAACTAATACAAAATAATATTGAACGTAAATGGTAAACGAAAATAATAAAAATTTTACAAAAGAATATGGACACTCTTATCTGACGTCTGACAAGCATTTCAGGTTGAGAGTGGTTCATTCCATAAGATTATACAGGGACCAAGTTTCCTTGCATCTTTTTGCTCCTTCATTATTGCTGTCTTTGTACATTTACAGCTGGGTCACAGACTCATCTATATTCCAGCTGACAGCAAAAGGTAGTTGTGAGGTCAAGATCAACTAATTTTACTTAAGGCAAGTGAGACAGAAGTTGCACACATCACTTTTGCCTACATTCCATTGTCAAAAACTTACTTTCTGTGGCCACACCAGCTGTGAGTCACTATAAAATGGACCCTCTAGCTGGGCAGGCACAGACTCAACTTGAACTCAATGATTAAAAAGAGAGAGGAAATGGCCCTGGCTGGTGTGGCTCAGTGGATTGAGCGTGGGCCTATGAACCACACGATCACGGGTCGATTCCCAGTCAGGGCACATACCTGGGTTGCAGACCAGTTCCCAGCAGGGGACTCATGAGAGGCAACCATACATTGATATTTCTCCCCTTCTCTCCTTACCTTCCCCTCTAAAGATAAATGAATAAAATCTTTTAAAAAATAAAATAAAAAGGGAGAGGAAATGGATTAGGGTGGAAAACAAGCAGTTTCTGCCAAAGAACTAAAGAAGAAATGAGATGGTACTGTAAGCACCAATAATGTTAAGGCATGAAGACTCGATGTAGACCTGGCAGACAGGTTTTATGTAGGCAGAAGAACATAGCACAACATTTTTGTACAGTTTAGTATGTGTAATGAGGTTAAATGCTTTGGAGAGAAAATCAGGCTATTTGGATATGCTAATTGTGGGTATCCCAGAACAGATCTTAGTTAAATGCTCAGTGAGAAAGTACAGCTTCAGCTTATTGTCTACAATCAATGCAGATGATACCACAGAGTTTTCACACTGTACCTTTAGTAGTCTTCAAGAGATGAGCGATGCCCAATGTTGCTTGATTCCATATTAAGTGACCAGTAGAGCTACCACTCGCATGGCATTCATTACTAGGAGAAAAAAATTAAAAGCCATTTAGTAAGATGCCAACAAGAGCTTCTTAATCCAAGGTCTGAGAGTTACTAATACTTCCCTGCTGGAAGATACACAATTTCCTCTCCAGTCAGAGACGGAAGGATTGATGGGACATCCTCATGGTAACCTCATATATGTATAACAAGACTTTAAAAAAATGAAGCAGAGATATGGAGCTGATACCATGGAGATGTGAGGGGCTCTTTCAATAAATCTTAGAAACACAATAAGGTAGGCTGAAAATGAGAGCATTTCTGTATCGCACAGCAGTCAAAATTACTTGTTATTTCTTGTTTATTCCCTATGAAGTCATGATTTTTGGAACCTGCTTTGCAAATTTTAATAATTAACAAAAGTAATAAAAATATTTATAAGAAAATTATAAAGTAAATGAAGGAGTACACCAACAAATTAGCATTTAATTACCAAACATTGCAAGAGGCACCTAAACACTGAGCTGCAATAAAACAAGGCAGGGGAGGCAGAGTTGAATGCAAACTCTTCCAGGGATGGGAATTAACCGCGTAGCGGTTTAGGGCTATGGTTCCCATAAAGAACAAAAGGGGAAATTCTGTTTCTGTTAATGTGCAAGCAAAATCTATTTTTATAGCTCAGTGCCAAAACTATACTCAGAATAATTTATCAACAAGAACTAACTTTATCTCATGAAGCCTCTTTCCTCAAGTTAAGAATCTTCCAGTCACTTACTCATTGACTCTGGATACAACACTGAGCTTTGGTGAGTCTATGGACCTTCATTCTGCAAAATGATTATAGGGGAGGTAGCGTAGGTAGAGGGGGTGGGAACTGGCCCAGGTGCTTTCAGATATATCAAGCCCTTAATATTTAGAGCCTATATTCTGTTCCACTTTTGATGCTTCAAAATGAATAGATCAATTGGCTGTTAGAGACTGGACCAAAGATCTGGTCCAACATTCTGCTGTGGCACTCTGGTCTGGGCCCTCATGGGCATTGCAGACTGTGATGTGTAGGGGGACTCCCTGACCACTGGTATGCGGTCGAGTGTCCTGGAGCTCTTCCTGAGGAGGGAGCAATTTCTTCCACTGTACTGTAAGCAGCTAACTAATAGTTAACAACCGCAGCTCTGGTGTCCGTAGCTGCCATCAAAACTGGGCAGCACAACTTTTATTTTGAATATCCTTGATCAGGTATTAACTTCTCTATGACTTCATTTCCTCATCCATAAAATGGAGATTATGGCACTACTCCATAAGAATCTGGTGAGGATTCAAAGTAATAGCCACCTAAAATATTTAGTGCATCTCCTGGTTTTTAATAAGCACTGAGTAAATGCTTGCTATGATCATTTTAATTAATTTCATTAAAATCACAATCTACGGATATGGGACATGGGTTTTAGCGTTGTTAAATCTCTCTTAGTGATTTCAGTGGGCAGTTATGCTTGGAACTATACTTCTAGTTCCTCCTGAGGGTGCATCGACAGACCTGACCGTATGTTATACAGGCTGTTCCAGTGTCCTTATAACAAACTCTTATAAGGATAAGAGTTTTTGCTTATGCTCTGAAAATGTATGTCTTTCACTTAAAATAAATGCAAAATAACACTATCTAAATTGGGATTTAGGAATTACATACTTTACCAACACTGGGAACTAGACTGAGTCTTTAGTCATACACTATAATTTCAAAAATACTCTTAAAGCTTCATTCAAATGCATATAAAATATTATAATATAGCATATGTAGTAGGGTAAGAAATACGGATAAATATTAGATCCTAATAAACCAGGCATTCATGGTGTTCCATGAATATTTTTCAGTTTCCTGGTAGTCCAATAAAAAAGGGTAACTAGTGTATTCAACCAATTGAATTTATGTGTGACAAAAGCAATTATCTAGAACTATGAATGTTCTCAGTATAAAAAGTATACACAAATTTCTTCCTTAAGTCCTTATTTTTTAAAAAAAGAGGTAATAAACTGAGAACATGGCCAAGGACACATGGAACAAAACAAACAAAATGGATAAGATATAACATTAGGGCAGAGTAGTAGAAAGGCAAATTATGCTAAATCAAACCAGAGAACTAAAAGAGGGCTTCAACCTCATTAAATCATTCCCTTTCCTAAGGAAAAGATGGATCCAACATTACATAAGAATGAACATGCCTCTCTGTCATTTAGAAGAAAACCATGAACTGGGAACAAGCATTTGAGCAAGTCCTGAAACCTACTCATTCACAAGTGCCTGCCATACCAGATGTTACCCGTCTCCTGGGACTGCCTCTCAAGGACCCTCTAGGTAGAATCTCAAGTTATACTCTGTGTCCCTTTATATGAACACCTCAATACCTAGTAAGTTCCCTTAAAATGCCCTGCCCACTTAATTAAATTCTTCTGCTTAGGACTTCCCTAGACTTTTAAAATCTATACTGAAAAGATAATAGTGTGATGCTATTATCTAAAACTACAGACTTCTAAAAACTATCATCTGAGGATGCGTAGGTATCAGATGTGAGAGGGAATGTTACGATGCAGATTCTTGGGCCACATCTTCAGGAATTTGATTCATTTGGTCATAAATGGGATCTACTAGGGTCTGTCCAGAAAGCATCCTCATGCCAAATGAAAAATAGAGACATTTATTGAAGAAGATACAAGATACAAGAAACATTGTACACAGGACAGTGATGCCTCAGTCCCCTTCAAGTAGGCACTGTGGGACCTCACACAGTTCTCCCGATCATCTTCAGTTGCTCTATTATATTTTCTTGAATGTCATCAATGGTCTGAAATTTCTTCCTTTTCAAGGATGATTTTAGTTTGGGGAAGAGCCAGAAATCACAGGGTGACAGATCTGGGCTGTAGGGGGGCTGAGTCACCTGGCTGATTTGCTGTTTCACTAAAAAACTCTGCAGAAGACACAAGGCATTGGCAGGTACATTGTCACAATGAAGATGCCAATCACCAGTTGCCCATGGCTGCGGCCTTCTGATTCATCCAAATAGTTTCCACAGAGAAATGTTCAAGCTTAATGCAAAATTTAATGCAGATTCATTGTTCTACTCACTCACTCGTTTCGAATGTGATGGCCACACAGTACACATGCTCACTCAACAGGGTCTACTGCCCCCACTGACTAGTATAGTGAAGTTGTCATTGTTCACACATGTGCATTCCAGTCCACTCTCCTTGGCTGCCAGGTTACATCACAGTCACACAAACTGTTCTTGTTATATTAACAATGGCTGGACTTTTTCTGGACAGTCTATCTATCTATCTATCTATCTGTCTGTCTGTCTGTCTATCTATCTATAGATATATTCGCTGTGCAAAACACAGATTCAATTGGAACCTGTACTAGACTGGGAGAATCCTGTCTTAGCAGGATCTCAGTGTGTCTTCACTACTTTTACTCCTTCTTTAGTCTCATCTTCAGACTTCATTTCCTGAATGTTTATTATATTCCTGGCATTAAACAAGGACCTTTCTCATAAGTCAATTTAATAAATTTTTATAAAAACCCCTTTGTGGTAAATAGTATTTCTCCCATTTTATAGGAAAGGAAATCAAGAAATTTAAATTTCTTGGGGATCTTGAAATTTAAATACATATTGCAAAGTCACAAAAAAGTATGGGATTTATTAAAAAAAGAGACATTTTCTTATAAATGGAAAGAGTGAAATTTCACTGTGTAGGGACTCTAGTAGCACAGAACCATGAATAACATCGACTGAACAAGGAGAATCAATAGCTCATGCCTCAGTTTCTCCATTGTCAAATTAGAAAAGACACTGGCTTTACAGGGAGTTAGAAGACTTCAGGGGAAACATGGTTTTCAGGTGCAAAATATGATTAGCATGACAAGAAGCATAACAAATTGATCAAACTGCTGTTTAGACACCCAGAGTTCTCACAAAACATCATCTTGCTGCACTAAATGCCAATCAATGAGGATTAAGTGGATTGAATTTTCCTTGGAGAAACATGAGTTTTTAAAATGAAAAGGGAAAAGACTTGGATTAATAGCTTCTAAGGGTTTTGCAGACACAATACTAAGGAAATCAGTCATTTGATAAATGTTTTATTAGCAGGGAAAGTGTACAGTTCAGAGTAATGGAAGCATTTAGTCGGGAAGAAAAGTGTTGTGTGAAATATCATGATTACTAAAGTAAAGTCCTCACAGTATCCATAAGGCAAAATTTAATCAGATCATTTCTGTAAAATTTTCATTTTATATCTCAGTGGGATATAAAAATATACAATATAATATGATTACTATAAAATAACAACATATATTATACATAGTTATACAGACAATCTTTTCCTTTTTGTGTCTCTGTAATGCAGATGGAAGTTTAATACTGTGATTAATAATTGAGGTTAAATTGATGATACTCTCAAAAATTTATTCAAACTTAATGCAATCTTTGATATGAATTTGGTGGCCATTAGACTTCTGGCAGAAGAAGAGGGGGAACTTTCCTTTTATTATAATTCTGCACCAGCATACTGCTGTCATTGTTCCCAGACAATTACATTTAGGAAGGTAGACTACACAGGGGAGAGTTACGTTGAGCCCAAATGGGTTGTACCATTGTAGCTCTTGATTTATCCTCATCACACAGTCCCTGATCAAAGACCCAAAAGGTATTACTAGGTATCAAGAGGAGTCTTTAAGGCACACTGGAAAACAATTACCTTAAATGGACCAATAACAGAAATTTCAGCTAACAAAGGTACAATATGGCAGAATAAGCCAGATATTGGGTGAGACTGTTACTTGTAGTTCTTGCCACAGTAGCTTCATTGTCTACCCTGGCTCTTTAGTCTGGGGCTCTATTTTCAAAGAGAATCTTTGTTACTTCCTTGGTCTGAATTGGTTGGGACTTTTGATCTGACAGCGTCAGCTGGCTGCTACTAACAGTTGCCCTTTCAGATTATGGTCTGCAGCTTCTCTCTCTCTCTCTCTCTCTATATATATATATATGTGTGTGTGTGTGTGTGTGTGTGTGTGTATGTGTGTGTGTGTGTGCGCATCTGGTCTGGCCAGATATATATGTCCCTGCCTCCATTTGCTTCATCAAATAGTCTCAAAGTTCTTGAGTTTTTCACTCAAGAACTCATCCATTCACTTTTTAAAATGTAAATATGTGTTGACTCTTCAGGGTCTTGGCAGGGCACTTGGGTGATTACCATATTGTCTACACCCATGAAACTTATAGTCTAATAGAAAAGATAGAAAATGAAGTAACCCATTCCCATTAGTGTGTGTTGGGAAGTGTACAAACTAGGTGCCTCTGACATGTTCTGAAGTCAGAAAAGGACTCCTGATGGAGGTGAATTTCAATCTAAGACTAGAGGATAGAAGGAGGTAGGGAAATCAGAAATGTATGTTCAGGTAGAGAAAAGAGAACATATTCAGGCTAGGAGGTGAAAGGCAGCCAGTAGAGAAGGAAACTGTGTTGGTTCGAGAAAAAGTTCAACCAGAAAACTTGCTGAGAAGGATGCTAAAGATGTCAGCAGGAAACAGGTCTGAAAGGGCTTGAAATCCATGCTAAGGAATTTAAACTGCTTTTCAAGGGTTTTTAGTGGTGTCAGATAAGGTGCTGAGTAAAATCATTTGAAAAATAATTTTTGTGGTAAACTAGAAAAAAGAGGTTTTTTTTTTTTTTTTGCTTATCTTGCAACCAGCGATATTGAAATACCTTCAACTAGGTAGCTGGTCTCTGCTGAAGGGCAGCCCACTCTGTCTCCCCCTTGGATGATGTTCAAAGAACAGTGAATCTGGATCCAGCACAGCTTTCCTATCTCCAGTCTAGTTACAAAACTAGGAGGACCACGCAAGTAGAGTCGGAAGATCAAGTTAAGGAATGTCTCTAACAGTAATAATCCTCAGGAGATACGCCGTCCCTCACATAAGCAAGCAAGGAAAGACTAAGGCAGGAAGCATAAAACGGATATTTTATAAATCATGACAAAGACCGCTGAGGGTAAGTAAAAATCTAAGATGTATCGTCTATCATCCATCCAGGCAATTGTCTGCTCTGACAGTTTATGCAAGGACCAAGGAAGTATTTCTGGAAGTCTTTGTGGGGCAGGGGAGTACATTATTATGTGCCTCTGGGTCCTTAAAGGTGAGCTTTGGACTGGGGACATCCTTCAGTTTCTTTTTTGCAGTATTCACTTGTTTAATAATTGTACAAGTATTTTCCTAACTGATTTGCACTTTTATTTTGAATTGAAAGTATTATAAAAGCTACCATGAATTAGCTAGCTTTTCCAACTAGGATTTTCAGATCCTAGGCTTTAAGGAGTATATTTCAGTTCCCGAGCCCCAAACCTTGCTTTGATGAGAAAAGTTTTATTATATCAGTGTTGATATTGAGTTCTATGTGTAATATATTTCAATAAAGAAACAGTCCCACTGTATGGGGGTAATAGAAAGAATCAGTATGGGTGGGAGGAAGAATCAGAAAACTTGAGCTTATCTGGCTGCTTGATCTGCAAGTCCCATCTCCTCTCTGATCTACTATTTTGTCAAATGAACATTGAGGAACCAAACTCGATAAACTCTAGGGTTCCTCTGAGATTCATGATTCTGATACATATCTTGAAAGCCACAGGAATACAAAATAAAAAAGTACACCTCCTTCTCTTCTAGTGTATCCCTTCTTAGGAGAAATTTCTATCTTATTCTTTACTTTTGAAACACTGTTTTGTGTTAAGCTCATTTCAGTCCCACGGGATATGTCTTTACTTTATGATACCATTTTCCTTATTCCAAAATATACTCACATTTATACTTTTAGTCAGTAGTTCTCAAAATAAGATGGAAATTTGAGGTTTACTCTCTAGACAATCCATGTACACACTCAGATTGGCATGCTCCTTCAAGCACCAGCACGCCCATTCATGCACTTGCCCTTAAAGAAGTTGGTCCAATTCCATGCATTCATCCATCAAATATTTGTAGACTATCAATCAATGGCCCACAGCAATCTAGATTCTAAAGGTCTCAAAAAAATGAACAATTATTATATATGATTTTTTTCTGGTAGAGGCTCACAACGCCCAGAAAAAGACAAATCTGTAAACAAGTCAAAAGCCAGAGTAGCAGTTATTTTGGTATAGATGTGAGGCGACTGACATATGCAGAGTCACACAGCTAAGAAGTTGCAAAGGCAGGGCCCAGGTCTGTTGATTATTTGCACAATACATTTTTGCTTTCATCTAAATTTTACAAAAGTCACTAACACTTGAGTTCTACTACTTTCCTGCTGAAGGACATAGAGACTTTAGAAGACATTTGATGGTCCTTGACTAGGAGCATTAAGACACTAAATTACACTGATGTGGTCCATAAGTCACCTAATGAGTGAGATCCAGACTGAGTGGGTCAGTGCAAATAAGACACATCAAGAATGACAGCCACCGAAATCAGGCTGGAGATTTGCAGGCTGCATATGGAGTCTAGCTAAGCAGGTGCCGAGCTTGCTCCTCGTTTGCACATGGTCCTGGAGGACTATTATGAAACCAGTTTGGCTCCACAGTGGAAATTGAACTTCTTGGTTTCAAATGCGTGCCTTGTTTTGTGCTTTGTGAACTTAGACATCTTACTTTCCCATTTTGAACTTACTTTTTAGAGCTAACCTACAGATTGAATGAGATAATTTATAAAGTGCTTAGCTTACTACTTTTGAGTGTTCAGAAGACATAAACAGCATATTATTATGACAATATTTTTAAATCTCATTTTGATTTGGTTAATTTTAGTTTCCAACATCACACTGGATGTTGATAGGAAAGACACACTCAACTGCATTTCATCACTGGCATTATTAAAAGAAACCACATTTTATTAGGTTGTATCATTGCCTTTAGATTCCGTATAAAGGACATATCAGCTATTTCTTGTATGAAAAAACCACTTTCCCCACCACCCTTGGCACACCATGGAAATATTCTGACATCAACATTAATCATTTGCTCTTCACACTAACCCTGCCAGCCAGATAGGGGTAACCTATTTTATAAATATTAAAACTGAGTCACTGAAAGATAATGTAATGAAAACAGTACTACTGCTAGTAGGTATACTTTCTTATTTTGTATTCCTGTGGCTTTCAAGATACGTATCAGAATCATGAATCTCAAAGGAACCCTAGAGTTTATCTACTTTGGTTCTTCAATGTTCATTTGACAAAATAGTAGATCAGAGAGGAGATGGGACTTACAGATCAAGCAGCCAGATAAGCTCAAGTTTTCTGATTCTTCCTCCCACCCATACTGATTCTTTCTATTACCCCCATACAGTGGGACTGTTTCTTTATTGAAATATATTACACATAGAACTAGTAGTAATAATAGCAGCTACTCTTTAATAGTAATTACTATAATAATAGCAGCTACTCTTTAATAGTAATTACTATATGTTCAGTATAGCACAATTTACTTAAAATGCACTTTTACAATGAACTCTAAAATAAACTCTATAAAGCAGTAGGTTGCTTATTTCCCTACAGAAGAAGATTCTGAAGGTCCCAAAGATTAGCCGATGTTCTGATGATAAGGCAAAACTGGAATCAAGTTTAAAGTCTGTGTTGAGTTCTAGCTTCCCAGTCCTTAAACATTATTCTCCCACTTACTCAATAACCTAGTAGCAATGCCATGCTTTGAAGCTAAGTTTCCCCACTCTTTCTGCTTAGACCTCTCAGGATCCTGGGGGTATATTAGCTCGCTAGGTTGCCACAACAAAATGCCACAGGTGAGATGGCTTACACAACAGAAATTTAGCTTCTCATGATTCTGGAAGTTAAAAATCCATAATCTAGGGTCAGCCACAGTGGTTTCTTCTGGAGGCCTCACCCCTTGACTTTGTACACGATGGCCATTTTCTCCGTGTCTTCACCATAGCCATCTCTCCGTTTGTCTGTGTCCCCATCTCTTTTTATAAGGACACCAGCCAAACTGAATTCGGGCACACCCTAATGACCTCACTTTAACTTACTTCTTCAGAGACCCTGTCTCCAGTCACATTCTGAAGTGCTGGGCATAGGACTTTAACATATGAATGGAGGGGGCACATTTGGTCTACAACATGGAAACCTTAGCTTTTTTCAGTCTTTGGTTGCCGCCATGGTCTCTCTGTCAAAGGAAATATTCCAGTTATTGTCAATATCCCCATATTGTAGAAAATGCACCATATGTGACCCAAAACAAAGGACACTATCAACTCTTATAAAAGAAGTGGTGATCATGAAAGGCAGACATTTAGAAAGGATTAGGTAGAAATTAAATCCTTGAAATGAAATACTTTGAAACATACAGTCATTGTTATAAGCAATTTTGCAAGCATAGCCTTAGTTAACGCTTGCAATAATGCTCTAATTGCTATGATAATATGCTGAGGAAGGGTTAAAACTGGCATAATTATTTTCCCTTGAAATATTTGACTTTAGGAGAAGATGTACCTTCATTAATCAAGCATTTATTAAGCACACACAAAGCATCAGTTACCATACTAAGTGTAAAGGCAATTGAGGAATTTTGTTTACGGAATACTCCCAGAGGAATCAGGGCCAGGACTAAAGAGCACAGTCATTAAAGAAGGACACATTGTTGGCCAAGAGCTCATGCTTTCAACCTAGGGATACTTGTAGAAATGTTGGTCAATGAATCAATTAACCTCCTTCTGTTCTGTGTTTTCTTATAAGTGTTTCCTTTTTTAAAATCCTTCCCTTCAATTCAAACAAATGAGTTTGGCACAACACATTCTTCAGCATTTGAAAGAATGTTTTTATGAAGATTTTATTTATTTATATTTTTAGAGAGAGGGGAAGGGAAAGAGAAAGTGAGGGAGAGAAACATCAATATGCGCTTGCCTTTTGGGGACCTGGCCTGCAACCCAGGCCCCTGCCCTGAACAAATCAATCTGGTGACCCTTTGGTCCCCAGGCTGATGCTCAATCCTCTGCCACACTAGTCAGAGAGAAAGAAAGATTTTTATCAGGAGTTATTGTCCTCTAATTCTCTACATCTCTTCCTAACATCTATGCATTAGTTCAAGTTCTGGCCTTACGTATCTTAGGCTGCAAGATAAACCGTGGCTGAATTAAACTGGTGGTTAAGACTCCACCTTTCTTTGTATATATATCCCCAATATATATACTGTGATTGATTACCATTTGAGATTTTAGATGGCAATAAAGTTTTGACGAGGGCAACAGAGCACGATGTGCCTGGTGGAGGCCACAAGTTTAAGCAGGTAATGGCATTGTGTCTAAGAGGTCAGTTTAAACAAAGGGAGATAGTGAGATAAGAGTGGTGAGACAGATTGAGTGTCTTTGATTCTTGGACTAAAACAATTCACTCAATACTCTACTCATATGCTACTTACATGTGGAATCTAGTGAACAAAATAAACTGATAAAATAGAAACAAGAGGCACGGATACATGGCACAGACTGACAGCTGTCAGAGGGGAAGGAATTAGGGGACTGAATGAAAGAAAGTGAAGGGATTAACCAAAAAACATACATATATAAGCCCTGGCTGGTGTAGCTCAGTGGATTGAACACGGGCCTGTGAACCAGACTATCTCGGTTCGATTCCCAGTCAGGGCACATGCTTGGGTTGCAGGCCAGTTCCTGGCAGGGGCCAGGGGATGCACGAGAAGCACGAGAAGCAACCATACATTGATGTTTCCTTCCTCTCTCCTTCCCTTCCCCTCTAAAGATAAATAAATAAAATATTTTTAAAAAACCATACATATATAACCCATAGACACGGAACACAGTGTGGTGATAGTCAGAAAGAAAAGAAGGAGAGAGGTAGGTGGAAGTGGGCCAAGGGGTGAAACATGGGGATTGAAAGAGACGCTGCCCGGGGCGGTGGGAGCACAATGCAGATGATGTTTCATTGAGGTGGACACCTGAAACCTGTATTGTTTTGTGAACCAATGTCACGCCAATGAATTCTATAAAAAATAAAATTTGATGAAAAATGCTCTATTGGGGTTCATATATTTCTAAAGAACTTTCGTTGAAAAATTTAATTACACGTATAAGTCATTCAGCTCTGAATTACACACAGTCTTTAATACGACACAAGTCAGTGTTGAACTTGAAGGGCGCTGGCTTCCCCTCTCCTTTCTTTTTGACATATCCTGTATCCTGTTTACATTCACAGCAGCCATTCTTTCTATCCAATTGTTAAATGTTGTGCTATTTACTTAGAAGCCGATATTTTTCTCTGTTGTAGTTTTGCATATAGCCAGTTTCCAGCATGGACTTTGGGGTGTTTTGTAAGTCGGCCAGTACAAAATGTTCTGCAATTTTCCTTATTATTCAGTGTTTTTATAACAGAACAAATTTGTCTTTTGAATTGGTCAAGGTTGCTTGAAATTCTCATATGTCTTCCCAAGACTACGGCAGTAGTTTTCCACGTTCTGTTCTTCCAATAATGCCTTTTAAAAAATGGGAACAAGTACCATTAAGAATAGGATGAATAGATTCTTGCTGAGGAGGTAAGTCACTCCTGTGGGAAAAAGACATTTATGATCTAGCATATGGTAAATATTCTCTTCAGTGCTGGTGAAAGTAGGGGCTTATTGGGTGTAATTCACAATTAATTGTGCCCAGTAGTTCAATAATAATTCAGATGGAAAGAGAAATGCAAAAGATGTCTTAGTTCCTGGGACTGCATTGGCAACAAATAGCCAGAAACTAAGTTTTTCTTCTGGGGACTGTGCTCTATTTTTTAAATTTTCCCCCTTCGTGTTTCTCCCTCTTCCTCCCTTCTTTTTAATGCTGTCTCTCTCCCTCTTCTTCTCCTCCCTCTTCAGTCAGTCTTTGGGATTCTCTTGCCTTTCCTCACCCTACTGGCCATCGACTGAAATTCTGACCCCAGAACAGCAAACCGAAGACTAGAGCATGCCTCAGTGTGTGATAACACAATGGGAAAGAAAGGCATTATTTTCTGCATGCATCAACATGAAATCCAAATACCACAGGTACTTACTTAATAATAATTGTCCCTGTATTCCCTGTTCTAAATGTTCACAGTGAGAAGGTTGGAAGTAGTTGAAATAAGGGGCAGGGATCCTTCCCAAAGGATGATCCAGACAACCAGCAGACACTCTTTACTCTGTCTACAGTCTGGTGTGAGGAGAAAAGCAAATTCAGCAGTCCTTGGAAAATGACCAACGCAGCAAGAAAGGTGGGCCAACAGATTGCTCAGACGGACTGACTCTCAATAACTAGATCTATCAAGTTCCAGCTTTGCCTCTTGCTGGGAGATTTCAAAGTGGCTATGCTTTTATACATTTGATTTTCCCAAGGTAGAAAAAACCCTCTAAAACATTTAGCAATGTGGGGCACACAGGGGGACTCTACTTTGATGTCATCCTTACTGACATGATGTCCCAATTTCTCCAAAGAGTTGTCATCATCCTGGTTCCCTTTCATTTGACTTAGCTATGAAACTTGTTTGGATGACAACTTGCCAACTGTTTTACCCACAGACCTACTCCCCACGCTTTTCTACCCAGCTCTGTACCCCAGGAGGCTGACTGTTACTGATTATTAAAGAGTTCCTTTGCCATATGGTGTCTGGTGGGTTTAGCCGATAGGTGGTAGTGATAAGAGATCTGGAGGGCAGGAGAAAGTAAAGTTGGGGCATTTATTCCTCAGGTCTCTTTTCCAGATCACTGTAGCCTAGCTGAATTCCTTTACAGATGCCACTGCTTCTGTTAGGTAACCCCTCCTATTGCTAATAACTAATCTCTGCACGTTCCTATTGCTGCTTAATTACCTTGTCTCTTCAGATGCAAGGGTGTTGATAATGCCCTGCTCTTGTTAGTACTGGGGCAACTTCTCAATCCTCTTTTGTGTCTCTTAACCCTACTAAACTGATTGTAATAGTGTTTCTATTCAGCTCTCCTTAAATGTCATTTGGCACCCCACTTGAATGCACCACTATCAGTACCCTCACCAATAGACACAAGGGTAAGTAAAATTAATTCAGATGAAGATAGTAATGCTATCAATGTCATACATAAGTGGATTTGAATTTACATATGAAGCTTAGAAGTTTGAGAAGCTTTGTGACTCAAGGTCACAAAGAGAGTCATTAGTGGAACTGGGGTTAAAACCCATCTTGTGTCCTAATGTACATTTCACATAATACTCAAGCATGCTCCATGGACCACTAGCCCCACAGTTTTGCCATAGTCTTAAAGATAAACGTGACTATAGTTTATAGTATATAGTGATATAGTTTATAGTATATAGTGCATAGTATGTAGTTTTGTGAAAAATCACAAAACACATAACTAATTTATAGGCTTTGGAAAATCCTCTAGTAAGTTAACTGGATAAACTTAATTTCTAGCTGTTTAAACTAGAATTTAGCACACATCACCACTGAGCCCTCTTTTCTCTTTCTCATAGTACTCATTTACATCCCATGGAAGTAACATTCTGTGAAATTTAGATCAAATTTCTCTGCTCCCCTAACCATACCTGAAAAGAGGACCACTCTAGTACTCTGGAGTTTATGTCTCCTTCTTTCAAGCTCCCAATACAGAGCTGAATGTCTCAAACCAGGTCTAATACTGCGTCAGGTTTTGTGATAGAGCTTGGCTTGCAATAGGTCCAATCCAGTAAGTTCACAGCAACGAGTCACATTGTGTCAAACACAGCTGCTCAGACAGAGCCTTTGAAATGGGGGATGTTCTCAACAACAGAATGACCTTTGCAAACACCTCCAAATATAGCTATCATTTTCAAAAGGCAGACTTATATAACCCTAGAAGACATTTTTTTGTTTAAGTATCTGAATATCTTAATTCTTCAACAGTGAAATCAAGACATACCCATACCAAAAATACTTCTTCTAAAAGACATTGGCTTTTCTCCCCCATTCTATAGGTAGACGATTATCTCCAGAACATACACACACACACACACACACACACACACACACACGTGTGCATTCACAGTGCTTGGCTCAGTACCCACTAGATATTGCTTTCTATCCCTTCCTGGTCAATAATACCACTGGGCTTTACTCAATTCAGTTTCTGCTTTAGTCACCACAACTCAAAGTGCAGGGAAAAGGAAGGGAACTAACGAGTATCGAATGCCTGTACGTGCCAGCTTCTGTGTATCTCCCTCTTCTCATAGATTTCTCAGTGTTTCCCATCTGAGGAAACTGAGGCTTGGCACATTTATGTTCCTTAGCTAAGGTTTTAAGGCTAACAAAGGTTTCATTCCTTTGTTCCATATATTTTCAGTGCTTCCTGCTGTTAGGCATGCATTATTTTAGGCAATGAGAATACCGAGATTTTTTTTAAAAATGTAACAGAGACGACCTAGATGCAACCACCAAAATACATCCATAGGAATGTGGAGGCCACAAGGGGGGCAGGGGTCAATTCTATAAGCGCGGTGAAAAAAATTAAATGAGTTCATAAGAGGATATTTATTAGTTCAACATAACGAGGCGAGATATTCCAGACAGAGGGAAGCTGCATAAGCAATGACAAGTGGCTTAATCTGGAATGGCATATTGAAGAAATTCCAACTCATTTGAGTTGGTTAAACTACAAAGGGTAAAAGGAAAATAGTGAGAGATGACCACAGGGTTCTGGTTTCAGAAGGCCTTACAGACCCTGCTAAGAGGTTATCAAATGTATGAAATACCTGCAGGAAGCTCAGAAGAAGAGAAGGCATGATGACAACAAGGATCTGTGAATATTACACAGAGGGAGGAGATAGCTTTCTCAAGCTAGTATAATGGAAAACACATATGCAAAAAAGGACCAGCTATGATAACATATTCACCCTCAGTTGCTCAAGTGCCCTTTGGATGCAAGTACACACATAGGAGGCTGGGCTACATAAGCATTTCTCCTAAGGTAACTAATCCCATGAGCTCAAACAAAGCATTCAAGTCTGCACTTTGAACAAATGACCTGTCCCCATTAACCTTTGGTCAGGGTCATTGCTCTAGATCAACCTAAAGAGTGTTTGGTGAGTGACAGTTTTCTCTCAACACCCGTAGAGATTTTCCCCAGATCATGCTGCTATTCTGATGCATTTACAGGGAAATAATATTGGTTTGCTTCAGGACCACTAAGCAATAGGGAGCTGCTTTTCTTTGCTCGAGCACCCCGAAGGGGCTGTAAACCTGGATGTTTAGTACTGTTCCCGCCTCGGGGCTGCTCAGCTCTCTCAGGACCTCTTATCCAGAAACAGTGTCTGCAGTGCCACTTTTGTATGCTAATTGATAGCACTTATTTTTTAGTAATGCTTCTTTTTGCATGAGATTTGAATTGGCTGCCCTGTAAATTAGAATGGGGAAGAGAGCAGTGCCGGCTGTCTGCCGCTGGATACCGCCGGAAACACCAAGCACATTGTCAAACCACTGTAAAAAAACGGCTGAGAAATTTCAGCCTCTGCCTTCAGGAGTCCATCTTAAACCACCCCCCAAAGCATTTTCTAATAGAACCTCAACTTATTTCCCAATCTTACATAATGGAATTTAGGGGGAAAACAGGGAATAGAACCTTTTGTTATTCTACACAATGTGGCATTTATTCCTTCAATCACTCATAGGCTGGTGAATCCACCTATTCAGTATGTGGGGCAAAAGTAGGTTTACAGTTGTGAATACAAGAAACAGAATTTAGTCTCATTATGTATTAATTACTGTGTCGTTTTCCATACAAACAACTGCAAACCTACTTTTGCCCCACCCTGTAAAATGAACACATACTATGTGGAATATATTGAAATAGACACTGCTACGCTGAGCTAATCAGATGTAAATGCTGCCCTTAAGAACTGCCCCACTAGACTGTCTGTCCTCTGAAGGTAGGCACTGAGGTTATTTTGTTCACTGTTAAGTCAGCAGGGTCTAGCAACATGTCTGGAACATGGTTGGATATGAGAATTTAGGCTTGGTGATCCCCCCATTTGTCTTTCCTTTGGAGGAGACAAGATAAAACCTCTTTATTGATGTCATCTGAATAAAAAATATATATATGAGAAAAATAGTTGGATTCTTATACAGTGCTTTTTGGTAAATACACAGGGAAACATCAAACAATGTTCAATGCATTGAACATTTGAAACAGGTGGAGTGGAAGAATAGGAATTCCACTCCCCTGCTCTGAATTGAAGATGACCTCTCTGGGGCAAATACCAGCCCAGCTGACTTATCTAACTGCAGGCAAAAACAGAAAAAAAATCTGAAGGTGGCAGACCTGTCCCAATTTTTCAGATTCTTAGAAAATATTTTTGCCACACCACCAGCTTGGAGATGGAGAGGGCTGGTGAGGATAAGGACACCCAGAAGTTTACCTACATTGGTGGAGCTAGTTTAAAAGGAGACTAACCTGAGCATAGATATTTGAACTTACAGTGGTTCTGCCTACAGGGAAACTGGGTCCCAATGAATAACGTAGACACTGTCAATTCAAAGTAACTTCTTCCTTTTGAAAAGCTGTAAACAACAGAATAAGAAATTTGAACTTTATCTCTGTAAGAAAAGAAAAGCTACCATGCCCCATGTGGCAACCACAATAAAGGGTCAACACAAGAGAGTTTCTTTGTGATAAGGAAACAGTATTGTATCCTGATTATAGTGATGATTACATACACTAGACATAACATTAAATCACATGGAATTACATGTACACACACACACACACACGCACACACACACAAGTGCCTGAAAACCAGTGTAAATTGATCAAGGTTGGTAGTCTAGTAAACAAGATTACACCAATGGTGATTTCCTGGTTTGACAGAGTACGAGAATTATATAAGATATCACCACTGGGGGCAGCAAGGTGAAGTATTCTTGCGATTCTCTGTACCATTTTTGTAACTTCATTTGAATCTCTATTTCAAAATAAAAAGTTGAGAGAGACAGAGAAAGAAATAACTTCCTCTTCTCTCATTTGAATGCTAATGCTTCAGGACATGGAAACTTCATGCATTAAGATGAATCACAATGGGGAAAGACCAGAGGCTAAGTGTCCGTATGGAATCTCATGCCTTTTTTCCTCTGTTAATACATTAGCAAAATTCCATTTTCCTAATTCAAAAACTTGACTCTGGGGAAATAATTATTTTAATCGGTCTTCAAGTGTGGTACAACTCACAGGAAAGCAGCCTGAGGTCAGGAGGCATCTGTATAGGCAGGGAAGTTGTGTTCAGAAAAGTTAGAATGAATTTCTTTGAAATTTATGAGTGAGGTAGAGGCATTGTTAATTTCTCTGCATTGAAACTGCCATTATATTTAAGAGCATATCACCTTGAAGGGAAATGTCATACAAGTTCAGGGAGCTCAGAGAGTCCCAATCAAGATGAGGCAAAAGAGGCCTACTGCAAGACACATCATAATTAAAATGGCAAAATTTAAAGACAAAGAAAAAATCTTAAAAGCAGTAAGAGTAAGACAGTTACCTGGGAGCTCCCAGGGAGCTCCCATTAGGCATTCAATTGATTTCTCATTAGAAACATGTCAGATTGACATGAAATACTCAAAGAGATAAAAAGCAAGGACCTGCAACCAAGACTACTCTACCCAACAAGGCTCTCATTTAAAATGAAAAGCGAAATGAGGAGCTTCCTAGACACACACACCACACACACACACACACACACACACACACACAAACCAAAGGAATTTATTACCACCAACAGTATTGGAAGAAATGTTAAAGGGCCTGCTTTGAGAAGAAGAAAGAAAAAAAGAAGTGTGTATATATATATATATATATATATATATATATATATACACACACACACACACACACATACGGGGAGAGAGGAACACAGACATAAAGAATAAAATGGCAATAAATGAGTACCTATTAATAATAAGCTTAAATGTAAGTGGATTAAATGCTCCAATCAACAGACGGGATATATGAATAGTTAAGGAAATGTGATATCTATATATGGTTTCTGAGGCTCACTTCACAACAAAAAATGCACACAGAGTGAAAGTGACAGTATGCACAAAAATATTCCATGAAAATGGAAATGAAAAACAAAAATTGGGGCAGCAATACTCCTATCACACCAAAGATGCTTAAAACAAGGGCCATAGTAAAGCACAAAGAAGGACACTACATAATGATAAAGGGACCAATAAAAAAAAAACATGTAACCCTTGTAAACATTTATGCACCAAACATAGGAACACCTAAATATGTAAAGCAGAACCTGCTAGACATAAAGGTAGAGAAACAAAGGAAAAAATAAACAAATGGGACTACATCAAAATAAAAAACTATTGTAAAGCAAAAAAAAAAAAAAAAGAACATCTACTGAAACAGCAACTGAACAGGAAAATATATGCACCAATAATACATCTGATAAGGGGTTAATTTCCAAAATATATAAAAAAATTATACAACTCAACAGCAATAAGACAAACAGCCCATTTAAAATATGGGCAAAGAATCTGAACAGACCCTTCTCCGAAGAGGACATACAGATGGCAAATAGATACACGAAGAAATTTTCAACATCAATAATCATCAAAGGCATGCAAATTAAAACCACAAAGAGATATCACCTCACACCAGTGAAACTGGCTATCATCAATAAATCAACAAACAACAAGTGCTGGAGAGGATGTGAAGAAAAGAGAACCCTTGTGCACTGCTGGTGGGAATACAGACTGGTGCAGCCACTGAAGAAAACAACACAGAGTTCCTCAAAATCTAAAAACGAAACTGCCTTTTAACGCAGCAGCCCCACTTCTGGGAATATACCCAAAGGCAACGGAAACACTAATTTGAAATAATATATACACCCCTATATTCACTGCAGCATCATTTACAATACCCAAGTTCTGGAAACACAGTTTCCATCAGTGGCTGAGTGGCTCAAACAGCTTTGGTACATTTACACAATGGAATGATTATCTAGCCACAAAAAAGAAGAAAATTTTACCCTTTGCAACAACATGGATGGACCAGTTTAACATTATGCTAAGGGAAATAAGCCAGTCAGAGAGAGACAAACTCCATATGATCTCAGTTATACGTAGAATCTAATGAATAAAATAATTTAACAAACAAAGCAGAAAGAGAAGCATAAATACGTAGGACAGACAGACAGCTGTCGGAGGGGAGGGCGTTTGGAGGGCTGTGTAAAAAAAGGTGAGGCTATTTAGCCATTAAATATACACACACACACACATACATACATATACGTATATATAAATGATACATAGACAGGAACACAGTATGGTGATAGCCAGAAGGAAACGGAGGTGGGAGGAAGTGGAAATGGGCAAAAGAGGGATAAATAGGGACGGAAATAAACTTGACTTTGGGCAATGGGCTTATAAAGCAATATGCAGATGATGTTTTGTTAAGTTGTACACTTGAAAACTGTATGATTTTGTTGACCAATGTCACCCCAATAAATTCAATTTAAAAAGCATGTCACCTTTAGTTAAGGACTTTGTTGACCCAGGACAAAATGTGACCTAGGTGGGGAGCAACACACCAGCATAATATCTCCATGCTTTTTAACATTGGGATGTTGTGTCACACATATCTTTTTATTTTTACAATTATAATTATTTGAGGAAATTATTGATCAGCTTTTTAATTAGCTTGGAGATGTATATACAAATAATTTTTTTACTTTGATTTTGTTCTGAGAAAGTTGGGCTCCCAGCTCCTAGACGCCTCTGGTACTTATCTCGCAGTCAACCAGGGCAGCACTGAGGTTAGAAGCCTCCTCTCTGAAAGAGCCATGGCCTTGACCATTATTCTCTGTGATCAGGGTGAGCTTTGATTTCCAAGAAGCATCAGAACAAACACATTATGCCTAATGATGCATGGAAGCAATGAGCCTAATCTGTGTGTTCTCAGAAAAATTCAAAGATACATACTTTTCACACATTTTACAAATAAAACCACAAGCATTTGCATGGAGCTTTCAAATAGATCTCATTCCAAGAAGGATGAAACACCAGAAGTGGCAATGGACTGGGATTATAGTCAAAGCCAATCTTCAGGGCTCGCTGCAGAGTGAGGATTTTCCCAGAGAAACCAACATGTATCACAAAGGCCCCTGCCCAAAGACTCCGTTTGCTCAAACACACAGAATAATTATGATCTTTAAATAAGTGGCCAAAAGAAGAGAACGTTTTCACAAATATAGTTATCTAATTCATGATATTAGTGACATCGCAGTGTAGTGGGAAATGTGATCTTCCCAATAAAGGGTGGACGATCAGTTGGATATCATGGGAAAAAATTCTTCAACTCCTACCTCATACCTTATACAAAATTCAATTCCACACAGATTATTGACCTAAAAGTGAAGAGGAAACAATAAAGATTTTTGAGGAAATCATAGGAGAACATATTTTGAACTGTGGAAAAGGCAAAGATTTTTTATTTAAAATTTTTTTAAGGTTTTTAAAAATGTTAGAATTCAGAACAATGGTTTCTTGTAGGGTGGAAATGACAGAGAGCACAGAGGAGAGATTGAGAGTTGGAGAGAATTTTCCGTTTGATCCGGCAGATGGTTGCGTGGGTTTATTCAGTTTGTGAAAATTCATGAAACTCTATGTTTATGATATGTGATTAATTCTGGGTGCCCATTATACTTCAATTTTGAAAGTTTATTCTCTGGAGGATTTTCAGATTTCCTTCCTTCCTTCCTTCCTTCCTTTCTTCCCTCCTTCCTTCCTTCATTATTTTGAGAATCCTCTATTATACTGGATGCATTTCTATACAATATGTTTACTGCTGTGAGCAATTCATGAGGTTTACAATAAGACTCTGCCTCTAGTCCAGGTTTTCAATATATCTTTCCCGGGTTATTAAAGCAGCTTCTGAACTGGTCTCTTTGTTGTCTGTCTTACCTCCTTCAAGACTATTCTCCACATTTTTGGTGACATAATCTTTCTAAAGTATGAGAAATATTCTTCATGTCCTTCCTGGCATACAAGTTAGTTTTTAAGTTCATGGATAATAATAAAAAAGCAATAATAATAAAGCTAACATTTAATGAGCTATATGTGCTAGTGACTACGTTTATATTTATTCTATTTAGTGATAAATAGCAATCTGTTTTGAAGTCTGTATCACTGATCACACTTTACATATGAGGACACTGTGGTATAGATAGGATAACTCACTTGCCTAAGGTTACAGAGCAAGTAGGTAGACGAAAGAGAGTTTAAACTGATTAGATCTGCCTGTGGAGTTCATGTTCATGACCTAATCTTATCTATTGGACACTTTATGGAGTGCCCCTGCCTAACTTCCCTGCCTTACTCCCTCTACTTTCCTCCTGAAAATTCTACCCTGTTTACAGTGCTGACTCCTGATCTTGCTTACCCATACTCCTTTTCACTCTTTGGTCAGCATGTATTCACCCAGCCTCTTTATGGCCAACCCTTTCCACAATTAGAATCAGCTTCCTCAGCACAGCTACTCAGGTGGTGTCCTTGCCCCAACTGTTCAATGTCTCTTTTTGAGAACAGGTTAAAGCCAACAGTTTACATCTAAATGTATTGGCCTTTCAAAATGTGGCCCAAATCTCCCTTTCCATACCTTGCCTATTACTTCTGTCCATTCGTCATACTCTTCTATTAAATTCAGTTATTCTTAATTCCCTTTCATTATGTATGCTTTTGATCTTCTAATGCCCCTTTTCTTGAATCCCCTTCCTCCACATCTAAAGGTCCTCTTTTCAAGAGGAGCCACGCATAGATTGTCTTCTTCAAAGAGCCTTTCTTGGTGCCCAGAATCTTTTCTCATTCTTCTTGAGTTGAATTAGGTACCCCTCTGCTTTTCTGCTGTACTGTCTGCTTCTAACTGTCATTACACTATTATGATTATTTATTTCTACTGGGACAGAATAGCACAGGACATCTACCTTCATACCAACCCTCACCCCAACTACACACAAGCAATTATCTTTAGGTTCCTAGAACATAGTAGATGCCCATTTTGGGTGTGTTGAACTAAATTACAACAGAAATTCTGAAGGACCCTGATTTCAGTCTCTAATGAGACAAAATGTACATACACATTTATACGGTGTTTTATGATTGCAACACTACCTTTTCATGCCTTTTTTATATGACCTTCTTCGGAATTATTACCATTTATTTTATTGGGAAACTGAGGCTCTAGGATATGGATTTACCCAACCAAGGCAATACAAAATCAGGAAAAAAACCCAGGTCTCCCCAGGTAGTGAACTTCTCCAGAAAGCCTACTTTAGAAATGTTAATTTTGACAGGAACACAGAGAAAAACAATGAGGCACATTTTTTACTTTTAAAAATATTTCTCACGTTTTTAGGTCATTGTCAGATGTTTCAGGTTGTTTTCTGCCAGCTTGCAGATAAACTTGTACTACTATCAAAATGGGTCTTTAGTGTGTCATTTTATTATTTCTTCTTCCTTTTTAAGTTTTACAGAGTAAACTTCCTAGAATTGAGAGGACATAGCAGACATTATTTCATTGGGAGACCATGGAGAGAAGATAAACAATTTGGGAGAAGACTATCATTGGAGTTATACAGACAAACTTTCCTCTTTCTGAATTCTGAGCTGCAAAATCTTAGGACACTCAGAGGCCCCCATTTTAAAAAAAAAAGGTACAACCCAATAAACCTATTGGGGCTTGTGGGGCTGAAAAGCATGGACTCAAGATCAATCTCCTACATCTGTTAGGAGAGTGTGAAAATATAGACCCATATACACTGTATTTATATGCATTTACTTAACCATTATTAAGTGCCAGACATTGTGCTGGATGCCAGAGATTTTTTAAAAAATTAGTCTTTTGCTCTTATGACCATAGTCAAGGGACTAATGAAGTTATAAATGGATTAAACAGCTCCAATGTAAAATGGTAAAATGAAATAGCAATACAATCTAGTAATTACTTTCTTGGGGTTTGGTTGTTGTTATTCAGAAAAATGAAAACACTTGTTCACACACAAATGTTCATAGAAGGCTTAAAAAAACCCCTTAGGTTGTTACTCAGTGCGGGTGAATGGTTCAGCAAACTATGGTATGTCCATACCATGAAATAGTACTTATCAGTAAAAAGGAACAAACAATTTATATATACGAAAAACTTGGTAAAATGTCAAAGGAATTGTTCTGAGTTGAAAAAGCCAGTCACAAAAGGTCACATATAATTATTTAACTTACATAGCATTTCAAAATGGCAAAATGATAGAGATGGAGAACAAATTAGTGGCTGTGAGTGGTGAGGGATGGCTCTGGTCTGTGTATGTATGAGAAGAGGGAGGCGGATGTACCTACAAGAGGGCAGAACCTGGTTCTTGTGTAGTGATGGACTCTTCTGTGCTTGACTCTGGTGGTGGATACATGAACCTACATATGTGGTAAAATGACACAGATTTGAACACACACATGTGTATATGTAAAACTCAGGAAATAAGATTGGTGGAGTGCATCACTAGCAATATCCTCATTATCTGGTGGGAAATTTGGTACAGGGTACAAAGGATCTCACTGTATTATTTATTGTAACTGCATATGAGTGTATAATTAACTAAAAGAAGAGTTAAAAATGCAGTGTGAGCTATAAAGGAATATATTTGATAGGATCAAGGTATGTGATAGAAGGATTTGATCTAGCCAGGGGGAACCATTAAAATCTCTCCTGAAGAGAGGACATTTGATCTGAGGTCTAAAGAATGAGTATGTGCCACCTGAGCAAATAATGAGGCCAGAAATACCAAGGGGATGATTTATATGACAACTTCCTAAAAACCAAACCTTTCCAAGCTGGTTTTATTTTCATATGGGGCTGTGTTATAAAGCAGTGAATTTCCCTCATCTGGAAATATTCAATCAGAATGGTTGACCATTGTAATGTTGGACATATATAACGATTAGGAACAAGATTGAAGTAGGCAATTTCTAAGTTTCCTTTCCATTTCTTTGAGATCATATCTTAGTGTTCATTTTGCACAGAATTAAAGAAAAAGGGCAGGCAGAATTGGGGAAAATATCTGGAAATGGATCATTGCCTCTCTGGTTGATTTAAGAAACTGTTCTAATGAGTAAATGTAGAATTCAGGTTGCAAAATCCTGAAGCATGAGAGATAGTAGGCATGATATTACAAAGGATTTCACACAAGGGTTCCTGATCCCTGGTCCCTGGGGTCATTTCTCCCTCCGGGTGGATGATTCCTTTCTTAATGGTCTGAACTGCAGGCTATTCATTCCCAATTGGGTTCTAAACACAAGCCCTCCTATTAATTTCAAATGATGCATTTCTGTCTCTGGCTATGAATAAAACAGATCAATGCCACCCGCATGTTTTATTGGGCCTCCTGTGAAATGAATCTGTAGGGAGACAGCCAGCAGGATGGAGCTGACATGCAGATGAGATTTGTAAGTGAGGACATATTGATTATTTCCATCTCAGCTTAGGCAGTAATTCCACTCAACGCTGCTTCCCCTGTTTGAGCTCATTATTTATGCCATAAAAACACTATCTCAATGATAATAACAGGCTTCATTTACAACCCAGAACATAAAGCATCCGTGCTGAAGATTTCAGAAGGTAGGGGAAGAGGGAGAGAGAAATTTAACAAGTCCTAGAGAAGCACAAAGCTGCCAAGCCTCATCTTGAAGCATTTATTCCCCCCCAAAGCACAGATGAGAGCAGGCACTAGATTACTGGGCTCTTTATTAGTAACTCCAAACTTGTTCAAGGGTTGGATTGATGGATCGCTCAGAACTTTCTTCACACTGAGACTTTCCTTACTGATACATGATTTTCCTGTGCCACGCCACTTCCTCGAGGAATGGAGAATGTTTCTGGGTGCCTTCTTCCACTTGCATTTGTCCGATCCTCAAGTATCCATTCAAGTGTCCATCCAAACGCAGTCACATCCAGCAGACACTGAACAGCTCTTCAAAGTCAGGTTTTTCTTTTTCCCCTCAGTGAGTTATTTCAGCAGCTAACATGACCTATATCTACTGTTTTGTCATCAAGAATTTTATAACCTCCTTGTTAACATAAACCCAATACAGGTCATTGCATTCAGGTTAGCAAGGAACATTGTACACACATGTTCCTTGAACTACTCTTGGGAGCTGTGGGAGCTTCCCTATGACATGAGAAATGTCTGTGCCATCAGTGAGTTTGCAGCCTAAGGCAGGAGTCATGCACATAGCAGGAAAGTCTACACACATGTGGAGGGAAAGTCAAGGGCAGTGGGAAATAATTACAACAGGGAAACATGGAAAGACTTCCCATCATAGGTGAAATAGATAACTCCTTAGTTGGGTCTCAAAATTGGTATAGTTTCCTTCTGCTATATTTTTGGTTTTATATATATATACCAAATTCCTAATATACCAAATTTCCTAACCAAAAATATACCTAATTCCCCTAGGTAAAAGAATAATATGTTTATTAGAAAAGTTTGAAAAAATATAGCTATGCAGAAGAAATTTTAAATAAAAACTAGGTCCTTATCATACAGCTATAACTGCAATTTATATTAGGGTGTATTCTACACTTTTAACTTAGATTTTATATACAAAATAGATATTTCATGTGATATTTGTACCTATGTGTTTTCCACTTTAGAATGTTGTGAACATGTGTTTAGGTCATGGTACATTCTTCTCCATTATTGTCAGCAGTGCAAGGCTTCCTCTGTAGGCAGGGATGTCTCAGGTCTTAGTTAACCAATTTCTTAATATTGGACATTTAGTATTATCCAGTATGTCCAATATGGACATATTGTCCAACATTTAGTATTATCCAATTATGTCCTTGTGGATAAAAACTGTTCCAATGTAAATCCTAGAAACCAAGTCTTTACTCACATCTGTGCTGATTATTTTAGGATACATTCTTAAACTTGGAATTGCCACGTAAGAGGCATTCTGAAAGTTACTGAAAGATATGTCTATGTCATTTTTGAGAAGTGGTCTAAGAGCCTTCTTGCCCAACAGTGTCATAGGATCGTGACTTCTTAGTTTTTTCATTTTTTGGACAGGCATACTTGATGGGGCACGTTTTGTCACCTGATCAAATAACTGTGGCAGGGGTAATCTAAGTAGTTGGTAGTATCCAGGCTTAACGGCTGGGTGTTATCTGGAGACAAGTTTAGTAAAGAGGTTTGGAGCAAGTGAGTAAAAATGAATTTGCTTTTTTAAAAATCTGTAGCAACAATCAGGCACTGACAAATGGTTTGTACTAGTTTTATTATTATAAATAACATACACAGAATAAAAACACATCTGAAGAATACAGAAGATATAAAATGAATAAAAAGAGTTGCCCCGAGTCTGGTTGCATTCTACAAGTGTAATCAATCAATAGCAATTGGTCATCTTTCCACAATTTGAGTTACGTATGCTTTGTGGGCTTAGCTGGTGGGTTGGTTTGTTGGCTTGTTTGTTTTTGTTTTTTGTTTTTCAAAATGAAATCATGTATCTGATTGGTCAGCTTGAGAAGAGAGAATTGCATGTGCGTGTTAGCTTCCTTTTTTCTCTTTAGGGAGCTCTGCCCCAGGGAGCATGAACTGGGCAGTGTCCTTACCAAAGTAGTCGTGGATCGGGGTATAGCAGGTTATCTAGGAAGCCACTCTGCCTGTCAATATAAGCCACATTCTCTAAACAGCCTTTATTGGCCTTATCCAGATGTACTATTTTTTTGTCTTCTCAATTGGTTCTGGATTCAGGCAGGAGAGAGGTGTGCTACTTGCTGGACATTCTCTCAAAGAACTCAAAGCATATCCCTGTAGAAAATTGAGTTAGCCAGATTTCTGTCAATGGACATTTACGTTATTTACAGATTTATTTTAAAAATTACACACAGTACTTTCATGACTAAGCAAATATGAGCATATCTGTAAGGTATAATCAAACAAATAGAATTACTCTGTGAAAGGATGTGTATTTGTTTATGTCTTAACAAAACCAAACTGAACTCTATTTTTTATGTATCATTCTGAAACAAATTTTTGCGTCTCATCAATAGTTAATGTGACATTGGTGTTTTCAACCATACTGTCAATATGTAGTAATCTCAAACTCTGATCTATACCATTCTGATAGGAGACAAATGGTATTTCATTAAAATTTTAATTGGCTTTTCCTTAATTATGTGTGATATTGTGCTTTTTTTCATGTTTATTGCCTATCCATATACCTCTTTCTGTGAACTGCCTGTTCATCTTCTTTGCCCGTTTTTCTATTAGGTCATTTATTTTCCTCCCATTGATTTTCAAGAGCTCTTTGCATATCACTAAAGTCAGCTCTTTCTTTCCATGATGTGCTGTAAACAACTTCTTCATTTATTATGTGTCTTCTGAGTAGTCATTCTTCTCCTTTTGTCAAGTATCATGGAGTCAAAATTCCAATGCTTTTCTGACTTATGTACATTGACCACATACTACCTAAAAGGAGATACCACTTAGCTTGGAAAAGGAAATATTAAAAAAGACAGGCATGAATTAGAAAAATGTTACAATTTCTTGTTCAAGACTATGGTCATGGTAAATAAGTGGAGAAAAAATGAGTATAGGCTTCTTCAGAGAAATATATTCTGTTAAGGAAGAACTGAGGTAAACAGAAACTAATAAGGCTAAAATTTCAAGATTAGTATGCAGCTGGAACTGGTAGTTGATATACATACTTTCTCTAAAGAAATTTTGTCTTCCATGAATTAATTAATCATGACTTGGAAACAATTCTAACATATTAGGCTATATTCAATGTTATACCCCCTCTTTTTAAATGTCAATTACTTCTCTTCATCTCCTTAGAGAATGGGAAATTTAATAGGTAATGTTGGCATATTAGACGATTATCTTAGGCAATGTTAATTTCATAACTGTTATTTATTGATATATAAATCATTATGTCTCTTTGACAATCTTATAGTATTCTTTCATAATGTTTTGCAAAACTAATGATGATACATGTATAGGAATATTTAACATTTGTATATCTCTCAGACCACATGTTCCATGGTCTGACATGGGCCACACCTGCTTTATTTACTGTGTGTCTTGTACTTAGCATAAAGATTACACATACTAAGCGTTTGATTAGTCCTTTTACTTTAATGAGTAGTAGTGACCACTCAGATAATGTTTTCTTAAATTTGAATAAAGTTTTACTTTATTCAATGTTTTGGTACTTATGAAATATATATTCACATACAGAATTTTATTTGGATGTTGAATGTCACAATAACTCCATGAGTTAGGTTTTCTCTCCATTTTATTGGAGAGGAAATTTAGACTCATATACATGACATGACATTTCCAATATCATGCAGAGGGAAATAATTACTCCAAGTCACGACTTCACCCAGTGCCTTTTCCACAATGCCATACTTCAAGTTTATAATCATGTAAACTTCAATATGAAAAGGTTAAAAACTTTCTAAATGCAGCCAGACTTGGTAGTTCATTAAAAATATATGTTTGTTGTGTACAAATAATGAAATGATAATATATCTTCATTAGGTGGCTCGTCCAATTGCTGGGGTGACTTTGATGCTCAAAGCCAAGGGTGGTATTTACTAATAGTATGTTATTAATAATATACTGTATGTGTGGCACTGAACTTTTTTCTGATGTCAGGACAAAAAAGAATGAGGCTCTATGATGGAAAAAGAAGGATTCAGGTTAGTTAGTAAGATGATTACATCACTGGGAGCCACTATGCTTAGTTATGATTGTAATGCTTAAATTGACCAGATATACCAAGAAAGTAGACTTTCTTATGACATGGCAAATAGAACAAGAAGCTACTCCTGATTTCAGCAGAGCCTGATCATTGAGGAAACACACAGCACTAGGTTATTCATTGAACAAATACATATGGAATACTTCAAACCAGGGATTCTTCTGTGGAGAAGGGGAGTAAAATCTCCGCCTTCAGGAAGCAGATATTCTAATAGGATGATAGACCATAGACAATGGAGACATTAATTAAGGCATAGCAGTGACTGATTGACGATGCGAAGGAAATATACTGGGTGATAAGCTGAAAAAGAAATAAAATAGACTGGCGGAGACATCCTCTCTGAGGAGGTGATAGTTAAGCTAGATCTGGTCTTAAGATTGAGCTATGAGATATATTAGAAAGATACATACATATCTTTGCATATATATATATATATATATATATATATATATATATATATATATTCTCCAAGGCAGAATAAAGTAACACAAATCAAAGCTTAGAGATAGGAAGCTTTACGTTCACAAAACAGAATGGAGGTTTTGAAATTGGAGAGCAGGGGGAGAACGTGATGTGATATAGTCAAGGCCAGCAGGAACAGCAGCAGGGCAGGGGCACCGGAACATGGTGTGACGTCTGGGCTTCCTTAATGAAGTGGGAAATCATTGAAGATGATTTGAAGAGTTTTAACTAGGGAAATATTATAATCTCACACTTTTTCTTTTAACCTATGATGTCTGAGATTTTTTAAAAAGTGATAATGTCAAGAGAGATGGACACTGGCAAAAATAAAGAACAAATGGACAGTGACCAGAGAGGAGGGAGGAGAGAGGAAACAGGGGAAAGAAGGGGGAGGGGCAGGCAAAAGAACATGGATAGAGGGTTCATGAGTCCAGACAATGGGGGGACTGACTGTGGGAGTGAGAGTGTAGGAGGGAGCAATGGGGAAAGAGGTGGGACAATGGTAACTCAACAACAATAAGAAATAAATATTAAAAGCAAAACACAACAAAAAAGATCTTGGTTTCGGGAAAGCACCAAAGTCCAATAGAATCAGCGAATGTCACACCATATTAGAGTTTAGAAGCGAGGCAGAGTGACCTCACGGTGGGGATTTACTCAGGAGGAAGTGTTGCTGAGGTTTCCAATGCTCTTGGAAGCACCTGTGCTTTGAAGAACCTCTTTTAGCCTCTTGTCTCTAAAACTGATCCCAGTACATCCAGGTCACTAACTGGCAAGAGGTCTGAAAATTATAAGGGGAGAATTGGAGGGTTTTATGGCTGCAGATTCTTTATTCAGCTGAAAGAAGGAATGAACACAAATACAAAAATGCAAACAAAACTATTCGTGGAGTTTTAGCTGAAGGCGAGATACAGAATTAAGCAATGATTTCAAATCCCAGCTTATCATCAGAAACATTTGGGAAGCGTTGTGAAGATTGAAATTTCTAGGTCCCACTTGTGCAAGTTCTCACCTAATGATCAGTAGGGCTTTCTGCCCAGGAATCTGTATTTTTTTTTAAGTTTCCCATTACATGTTGATGCTCAGCCAGGTTTAGGAACCATCGAATTAGATAAGCTTGCCAAGTCCCTTTCAGCCCAGTGAATCTGTAAATTATCAAACTGTAGTGGAACCAACATGGGACTATTGCTAGATGGTGCTAATGTGGGTTGCCAAAATGTTTCATTTTAAATTCCATTTGAGGAGAAAGCCAAATGATATTAGCAAATAAAAAAAAAGTTATTGGCACCAAATTCTCCCAGCTGCTATGCATTGAAGGCGCAAATTACTATATGTACATTCTGATTGTCTGAGAGAGCAAATGCGTCTTCCAGGGAGACATGACTTATGGTCAAGGGAGTGCTTAAACACAGGGAGAAGGCATTTAGGCTCATCATACATTATTTTTGTAGAACTCCCTGTGTTGTCACTTTGAAAGAAAAGTTTGCTCATTTGTGGCTGTGTTTTCTAGCACTAAGCTGCACTAAGTTATGAGGTAGCTGTTGAAAAAGTCACATTGTGGCCTCAAGGTCACATAATGAGTCATCGACCAAAATGGTTTTTAGTTAAGGGCTCTACATTCTTAAGTATAAATTGTTAGTCTCCCAAGAGAAAGCAACTGTGCAAACTAACAGAAGTATCTAACTGTTTAGATGAAAATCATATTGCTTTTCTGTACCAGAGTAAGCCCTCCTAGGAAAAACGATATATCTCAAGGGAAAGGAATATTGAAAAATTCTATTGTTCATAAATATTCTTTTCTACCCTGGTGCCATAATATTTAAAATGCCACCATTAGTGACTCCTTTTGAAGAGAAAAACTATACCCATATCAGGCCAAATTCATTTTAGAATTTCTGGGCACTGTAATATAGTAAGTATCTCACACATGTTTTTACTATGTGACATTTATTTTTTCATATTCATTTAGGGTTTGAACTGGTTTATTCAAAAACAGCCCACATAATTATAACACAAAGTTGTCATTCACCATATACACCTACATATATACACTACATATTATTTTAATAGACACTCTTTCATAGAGCTTGAGTGAACTTATTTGTTTATTCAACAAATGTCTGTAGGACACCTGCTATGTACTAGCCACTGTAATACACACTAGAAGTAGAATAGCACCCGAAACACAAATCCTGCTCTCAAGAAAATCTTAGTCAGCATAGTAGTCAGATCCTGTATACACACACACACACACACACACACACACACACACACTAGACTAAGGGCTCTAAAACTATTCAGACTTTGTGCCTTTATTTTCAAAGAGAAACTTTTTTCCTGGGATGGTTTGGTAACAGATGTTAATTTGCAAAAGTTCTACCAGATGTTTTCCATCTCACACGCTCCTTGTGTGCTCATTTTAGAACACTCTCTCTTAGAATTTAACTGTCATAATCTGAAGAGCCCAAGCCATAATCTGAAGAGGGTCACATACATGTCAGCTGGTCCATAATTCCAGTTAAGCCCAAATTTGAAGACATCTCTGCCCAGGTCCTAAACATACAGAAAAAAAATGCCTCTAGATGCTTCTCATCCCCAACCATTCAGGTCTTCCCAGAGAAGAGCCCCAATCTCTCAGAACAAAGATTAGCCATTTCCATTATATTCTAACTGATTTTTTAAAAAATAGTAATAAGGAATACTTATTGGACTCTTACAACTTGTCAGTCACTGTACTAAGGGATTTACATAATCAGCTCACTATCCATTTAATCCTTAAAATGGCCATGTAAAGATAGTTACTCTTACTCCCATTTTACAGATGATGAAACAGAGGCTTATAGTGGAGGTGACATCGCTGGTAAAAACTGGCTCTGAGGCTGAAACCCAGATATGGTTGCCTGTCTCTGTGCTGACATTGGAAGTTATTTTAAACAATAGTCCACTTATCAATCTGTATGAGTATCTGGCTGGATTCTTGACCAATAGAATCTGGAAGTGTTATGAAATGATTGGTATTTTTACACGACAATGTTTAGGATGGTTTATGACGCAGCAGTAGCTAATCAGAGGGTGCTTCCACCAATGCTCTGTGAGGTGTAACAAAAACCCACAGCCCTCAAGGGCTGGTTTATCAGTCATTATCAGAAGAAGGAGACAGTGACTCTTACAAGCTTCCACAATTTGCTGGCGTGTACTGTGTGCTCTGCTTCAGGGACATTAGACTTTCTCGTTTTGGACCTCATTTTACAGGTGACCACATTTACTCTGAACGTTACCTATAGTGGTTCCTGGATTGATGTCTTCATAGGCACCAACCTCTTAACCTGCCTGCCTCCCACTCATTCTTCAGGTAATCAGCCCAGATTTAATTTCCTTCAGAACACGTGTTATGATCTCTACAATTTAGTTGGGCCCTCTGGGCTCCCTGTTTGCCATGCACCCAGTCACAGAAAGTATTTTTTTTAATCACAAGCATTTTACGGACTCTTTCTCGAGCTAAACTCTAAGACTCTTGAGGATAGAGATAAAGCTTTGCTCATTGTTCCACACTCATAACTTTTTGTTGTGACTAGAAGATACTAAGTGACCAAAAGAACTAGCATCCAGCTTCCCAGATTCTTGCCTCAAACATCTTACATGGCCACTTAACCCTTCTATTTCTGGTCAGTGAAAACCTCCAATACTTTTCTATCACCATCATCTTCTTTTTCAGCCCCACAATCCATTCAAATTTAAATCCTGGCATAATGGGCTCTCAGTGGAATTTAAAGCAAGGGTAGGAGGGGGGTTGGGGGGTGAGGGAGAGCATTGCATGGTCTGGTGGGATGAGGCACGCCAACTTCACTCAAGGGTCCTGAAGTTAGACTATCCTGGTTCAAATCCTGGCTTTATTACCTTCTTGCTTGTGATCTTGGTCAATTTACTTAACCTTATTAGGGGTAATTGTCCACATTTTTAAAGTGAACTTGGTGGGGGTTTGGAGACACAAATGACATGATGCACATTACAAGCTGGTGGTGTGCATGGTGAATAGTAAGCATTTACTTATTGTCAGTGATAATCATCACAGAAGCAGTGGTAGAAATAGAAGAAGTAATAGCGATAGAAATAATAACATTAGCACCAGATTGTGATTGCAAGTCACCATTCAAATTATTTTTCTTCTTCCTGGATCCAAGTCTTATGGTTTTATGTCTGAGTCATCCTGACATGTTTTTTTCACTGTATTTGGGTCATTTTAATGCCTAAGTGATCCCCCTCACTAATTCAATTCAAATAACAGAATAAGAACATCTCAGAGCTCTAACAG
The DNA here is from genome assembly GCF_014824575.4 of Sturnira hondurensis. Classification (NCBI taxonomy): domain Eukaryota; kingdom Metazoa; phylum Chordata; class Mammalia; order Chiroptera; family Phyllostomidae; genus Sturnira; species Sturnira hondurensis. The sequence continues at coordinate 4,359,897 of NW_028083079.1, read as the reverse complement.
AATGAAAAAAAGGCATTTCCAATTATTGAGTACCTACTTTGTACTAGGCTATTGCTATGGCTCTAGAAAATTTTAAATTATAATTTAAATTCTTGGCTCATGAAAAAACATTGAGAATGAATAAGAAATGCTTTAATGTGTCATTCTGAACATGGAGCTATTGCATGGAGTCAAGGTAAATTAAAAAGGTGTGGCACTTTTAGACTTTCTGATGGTAATTCACAGAGTATTAGCTAGTCCAAAATTCAATAGAAAGCTGCAAAAAATAGTAGAAACTTAAACTCATGCAGAAGGTTTTAAGTAGCAGTTTCCTTGAGAAGCTGATGTTATAAGTGAAGAAGGATCTCTAAAAACAGCATCGACACGATCACCAATTAGAAACAGTGCCACTGGAGATGGAGAAGAGCTATTATGTTGCTCCTCCCTGGGGTCTGGGCTGGGATGACACCCTAGAGGGTTATTTCCAGTTCTGCATGAGTTAATGATTCCAGTGCAATCAACCCCACTCAAAGAGAATGCAACATAAAGAACAAACAAAAGAAGATTGTTGGTATTACACATAAACTCTCTTTGGACATATGCAGGATCACAAAGCTAATGAGTTCCCCATTCAGACTCTCTGGTGGCAACCTATTATAATAGCCCTAAACATTCTGAGAGAAGTGCCACCACAGATGGGGAGGGGGTGGCTATTATGTCTGAATGCTGAAGGGGAGGCAGTGTGAGGCGGGGAGAAGGCCTTTCTCCTGCAAGGCTGTCTTTCACTCGTAGGAAAATGCAAAGCATGGGGAAGGAGAACCAGATGCTTGTCAGGACCCATGTTAGCTTCTGTAAAACCACAGAAGGGATGAAGAGAGGGAAGGGAGGGGAGGGGGTGAAGAAGAGTGCAGTCCATCCTGCCACAGGGCACCTGGGGCCTCCTTAAGATTTGAATAAGGTACTTACGGCAGGGGTGGGGGGGGAAGGAGTCAACTACATTCAAAAAAAGGCCAGTAAGCACACACAACTCATCACACACATCAAATAGAAACAGCACCATGAAAAGAGTTAAACCTGTTGATTAGAAACCCTATTGTTTGTAAAGGGATGGAAGAGATATTTTAGATATATTAGGCATTGTTCTTCTGTCTCCCTGGATAATCTAGCTCAAGGGTTTTCACATTTTTAAAATAGTGTTTTCTCCCCTTTGATATATTTTTTATTAAATTTATTGGGGCAACATTGGTTAGTAATATTATATAGATGAAAGACGATGATTTGACTTTGGATGGTAGGTTTTTCCCCTTTCATAAAACATCAGAAATCATTTATTTCTGAAAACTTGCCTGGAAGCCTAAATAGAAAACACATTAAAACAGATCCACTACATTCAAACAAAAGACCGAGGCTCAGATCCAGTTCCCTTTCCTCACTTCTTGGGCCCCGAAGTTGACACACTCATGAAACCCGAGAGCAGATACTAGAGTTTGAAAATCTCTCTGGACTGGCTCAGCCAAATATAATCCAAGAAATACTAGACAGGCTGCTCAAACTTTCTGAGCCTCAGCTTCTTTATCCTCAAAATGACAATAAGAGGAAACCTACCATGAATATAGGGACATTAATGAGGTGAGCAGTTCAGCGCTGGGCACCTAGCAAGCTCTGAAGCAGATTAGTTCTCTCGTTACTAGGAATCTCAGAGTGAATTCTGCATTCTCTGAAAATCTTCCTTAATATTTCAGCACATGGAATGCTATCTCTTCTTTAAGTCCTATTGCACTTTTATTCTTCTGTAACAATTTACTATTTAGTCATTTACAATTGCTATTATTATTAACAAAACAATCATAGCAACTACTGTTTCATCAATCATGTGCTATATATAATAGTATAAAATAATTTAAATTTATTTTTTCAAACTTCCATGACAACCCATCAAAATAGGTATTGATATTTTTCCAGTATACAGATAGAGAAAAAAAATGAGGTTGGAAGGCTTTAAGTGAGGTACTTTGTCAAAGTGCCATAAAAAGTAATTTGAAAACAGCCTGTATTTGAACCCAGAACTGTTTCCAAAATCCTAATTTAATCTATTAACACTTCATGTTCTGCCTCCTTGATAGGCCTGTAAATTTCTTGAGACGAATTCCAGGTCATTTGTTCATTCATTTATTTAACAAGTAAGTTACAGATCACTTACTAGGTACAGACACTGTTCTGGGGATGTACATGAACAGAACAGACAGAATTTTCAGTCCTTACTAAGAACACAGAAAAATGTTTAATATTATTCATCATCAGGGAAATACAAATTAAAATAAGACAGCCCCTAGGATGTGGGGGTACAAGAGATGACACAGTGTGCTTGCAATGACACGGAGGGACTGGAACTGGGGATGAGAATGTAAACCTGTATAGTCGCTTCAGAAAAAAACATCTAAGTTAAATGTATACTCAGTGACCCATTTCTTGATATTTAACCAATAAAAAGAAAAGAAAAGATATATTTATATAATAAATATAGACCTGGTTCGAGCAGATTTTTTTGTAATGGCCAAAAACCTGAAAACAATCCGAATTTCCACAATCTGATGAATGGTAAACACATTTAATAGGTCCACACCATGAAACTCTGTAAGAACAAAAACGATGTAACTACCGATCCGTGCAACTGTGTGGATGGATTTCAAAAGCGTTATGTAAGTGAAAAGTGCGCGATGCCGGAGGCCACAGACAGGGTCGGCAAAGTGTGAGTTTACGGTTGTGAGTACGTGAAACACAGAGCCAATTCTTGTACTATTAAGCACTGTATTATTTGCCATAGGAACAACTCTAAACCGACTTTTGCCCCATCCTATATTGTATGGTCCCATTTTTATGACCTCCAGAGAAAAAGAACAGAAGTACAGGTCCGTTGTTTCTAGACGGTGAGGACGACGGGGCATGACCTCGCCGACGACAAAGTGTGCATCTGCGAGGTGAGTGGGAATGGCTGCGCCAAGTCAGCCTGGCTGTAACGGGAAACCCACGGGAATTAATGGCCCCATTCTAACTACACACGCCTCGAGTGCTCACCTTCATTGTAGCCACGTGGAACCCAGTCCTACGAGAGAAGTTTCACGTTGAGTGGAGGCAGGAGGAAAGAGAACTAAACTAAAATGCCTGGGGCTTACACTGCTAGACTGAAAACTCATTTGCGGGCTTGTAAAGTGGAGACTCATGGGTGTGACTTGAATGATTTGGCGAAGGAGACTTGGAACCTTTCTAAAGATATAGATCTGATAATCCTGGTCCATGGAGCTCCAAGAAAGGGAACTAGAGAAACTAAGCTCTAGGAGAATTAGCTCCACCTCGGCGGGGAGGAAGGAGCCTCAGGGATCCGTTGCATTTCATGTTGACATGGTAGGGATGGGTGTCCTTCAGCCTAGATTCCCTATCCAGTGAGATCCATTTTGCAATGGGTGAGATGTGTACTCAGGAACGTGAGGGGGACCAAAGTTTTTTCACCCCACAAATTCCTTGGAGGATACTGATTTAAACTTGTTATTAAGAAACAAAAGTCTCAGAACGAACCTTTGAGCACCCCACCCACCCCCACCTGCCTAAAGGGACTGAGAGAGAGAAACCTGCTTCAGGAAGGGAATCTTAGCGTGTATACCTTAGAACATAAGAATTAAATGTAGCAGACGGGGGAAAAACCAGCAAAGCCTGTGTGTTGAATTCCTCCTGAGTCTCACTGTGTCTGAGTTATCCGGCAAGAGTTTTTGTTTACCACATGCCATCTACCTGTGAGGTGCCCACTTTCCCTTCGACATCCCAGGCCCCCGACTCCCTCTTCTTGGTCTAAAATGGCCCATAAACCTTAACTGCCTAGTGTGTCTTCAGGACTCATACCTTATCGCATCCCGGCATGTACATGTCTGTAATAAACTTGGGACACTTTCTCCTGCTGATCTGTCTCGTTAATTTGAATTTGATTGTGAGTCCAGGTAGAAGAGCTTAGAAGGTAGGAGGAACATCATTCTTTGTCGTCACAAGGAGGAAGTGACAACTCAGGACTATAACTAACCTTCTTAGGACTTCCTGTCATGCAGTCTTTCTCAGCCTGGCTTCTTCATCTGGCCTACAGCTTAAAGAGGATTTGAGTGGAGATTTACCAAATTCTTCCAAAGGTGGTAATACATGGGTAGGGCATTCTAGATGCCTGGGAGAGAAGTTATTTTTTACTACATAACAGGGTTTTCTTGGGGGCATTGGGGCTTAATTTTCTTTCAGAACCCTGGTTGAAAAAGGCTGGAGCAGAAAAAAATGGCACGTGTTACAAGATTGGAAAAATGGGACAAAAAACCCCAGTAAGTCTAATGCTGCAGTATCAGAAAGGACTACAGGCAGCCGAGACCCCTACGTTGTGTCTTCGGAACAGGGGCAGCGTATGCAGAGAGCCCCACCTTCTGGATCAACACGTACGCCTCGAAGACTTGCTGAAGCCGGCACTCACTCTTCCATCAGCGTCTTTGTTCTCTTTAACTTATTACATTGGATATTCACCCTAAACCATCTCATCTAAAGCGTGTATTTGCTTTTGCACATTTGCAGTGGGTGCCTGTGTGTATCTGTGTGTACACACAGGTGTATAGATTCTTATCACGATCTTCCTTGGACCTAGTCTCTCCGATGACCTTGGACCAATTTCTAGTGGTCAGCTGGGGTTAGTGGTGTGAGCAGGGCTCTTGGGCCATGAATACGCCCTGCCAATCATTAACCCTCAGGAAACAGACCCCACTAATTTTGGCAATCTCCCTCTCTCTTGGAGGACTCACTATGTGTAATTAATAGCCAGTGGGCACAATGACTGCTGGAATATAAGCCGGTGGTTCTTTAGCAGGGACCCCAGATGGGTCCTTATAGTAATGTTGCTTATAAAATGACATGGTGATTTTTTATTGTTTCTGACCCTAATGAAATATTTACTTTTCAATGGAAGTAAGAAATCAGCATGGTGCTTTGGAAACAGCTTTGTTGTAATAGGAAGGGGATCTGGCCTCCTTCAATCCCCTGCAGATACCTGTGAGGTACCATGTACACAATACTCAATACATATTTATTTAATTGGATTGAACCCGACTGACTGTGACTCTAAGTGACTCTATTAATAATAACATAATATTTGCTATTAAATTATATGTTTATATGCCTGTCTGATTATTATGTTTCCTTTCCCCAGAATATATACTCCATGAGTTTTGGGTCCTTGACAGTTTTATTTACTGAAGTATTCCCAATGCTTAGAACAGTTCTCGGCCCCTGCTGGGTGATCAATAAATATTTGTTAGATAAATGAACACCCCTTCGCTGAGCCTTTTGAAATATTCCAGGCACTGTGCCGAACAGTATAATACATATTATGCCATTTGGACCAGTGTGTCTCAAACTTTAATGTGCATATGCACCCCCTAAGGTCTTGTTAAAATACAGATTCAGTGCAGGCGTGGGGTGGGGACTGCGCTTCTGCATTTCTAATGAGTCTCCAAGTGATACTGCTGCTGCCAGTTCGGGGACCACACCTGTCGTAACAAGTATCAATCCTCAGTGCAACCCGTTTCATGGGTGCCATTCCCTCATATTGTTTTCTAAGAAAAGGAAACTGAGACTTTGGGGTATCCAATTACTCATCCGAGGTTACCTGCTAATGAGGAGGAGAATTTGATAACATACATGTGGACGAACATGAGCTAATTTATGTCTCTGAGTCACGATTCCTGAAAAACACATATCCAGGTACAAGCATTTAGATTGTGTCAGATAAACATTTCAAGGATGCGTAGAGCTAACTCTATGTTTAGAGCAGTAAAGTGCCTCATTCATTCATTCAGTCAGTCAAACATTTAGTGACGGTCATCCTTGTGTAGCTTTCTGTCTAGATTAATGTCTCACCTTGTTTTGAAATTGCATCTAAATTTCCCCATCTGTCTATGTATCTATATATCCATGTATCTATGTATCTGTCTCTGACATTGAAACAAACAGTTTCTGTAGCAGTGTTCTTCGGTGAAAACAGTCAGCAACTGCCCTCAAAATCATTTCAGCAAGTTCACGCCTTTTCGGTTAATTCTTAGAAAGTAGTTGAGTGTCATCTCCCATTGCATATAAAAGCCAATTTAGAATTTGGTTTGATGAATTCAAGATCTTTCTTTAATAAAAAATCGTGGTAAAATACACAGGGAGCTCACTATTTTAATCATTTGAAAGGGTGCAAGTAAGTGGCGCTTAGGACATTTACATTGTTGTGCAAACATCCCCCCCTAATTCCAGAACTTTCATCGCCTCAAAAGGAGGCCACAGTGCGATAAGCAGCCATTCCCCTTCTCGCACTGCCATCAGCCCTGGCCGTGCTCCTGGCTGTGTCCATGCATGTGGCAGTTCTGGGTGCGTCGTGGACATGGAATCCGGGATGGCCGTGTGTAGCGGGCTTATTCCACTCAGCCTCGTGTTTTCAAGGTTCCTTTGGTTTGTACATGAATCAGAACCTTGTTCTTTTTTATGGCTGAATAGTATTCCCTTGAATATATTGCATTTTGTTTATCCATTCATTGGTTCATAGACATTTAGGGGGCTGTTTCTACTAGGTGGCTACTACAATTAGTCTTGCTATGAACATTCTTGTATCTTTTAAAAAACACTGTTGTTCATTCTTTTGGTTACTTATCTAGAAGCAGAACTTCTGGGTCACATGATAGTTCTAGGTTTAACTTTTTGAGGAAACAACAAATTGTTTACCACAGTAGTTAAACCATTTTACATTCCTGCCAGCAATGGTATATTGGAACATAATGATGATAAGTCATTAGGATTTTTTTTGTTTTTTGCACCCTCATTTTATTATTGGACCCTGTTTTGGTTTGAATTGTATTTCCTCATAATCTTTATGTTGAAATTCTAACCTGCAGTTCCTTGAATGTATTTGGAGGTAGAGCCTTTACAGAGGCAATTAAGTTAAAGTGAGACCCTCATGGAGGATCTTAATCCAATCTGACTGGTGTCCAATCTGACTGGTGTAGAGAAGAGGAAATTGGACACACAAGAGGACACCAGGGGCACACACACACAGAGTGATGACCCTGTGAAAAGGGAGCAAGAGGGTGGCCATCCCCAGGCCATGGAGACAAGCCTTAGAGGGGAAAAAAAAAAACATCCAAACCTTGATCTTGGACATCCAGTCTCCAACCTGATAAAACAAATTTCTGCGGCTTGGGCCACCTAGTCTGTGGGACTGTGCCATGGCAACCTGGGCAAACTAGCACAATTCCTCAGTGGAGCCCTAGGTGGGAAGTGGCCCACTCTGACCTCCTGCTGCATGCAGGCAGCTTGGTGAGTGCAGCAGCCCTGGAATCCCACACCTTTGGCTAGGGACTTGCTTTCACCCTTATGAGCTCGGTGCACCCTTGGGAAAGTGACCCTAGTTTTCAACACTTTTTCCCTATGTATGAAATGATAATACTACTAGGGAAATTATGGTCATCCTACTTTATTACAGAGGGTTTTAAATCAGCGCATAACCATTTATTTGCTCACCTGAGTCTCACTCCAACCACTGACGGATTGTGAGGCTTAGATGAGAGAATCTATGTGAAAGTGCTTTCTAAAGTCTAAAGTGTTATAAAAATGCTCATTAATACAATCACAACATCTGCAGAGCCGTTAGTTGGGAGGGGGGAGGAAATCAATCGGTGTGTTATTTTGTTATGAGTGCAGGGTCAGGGTATAAAGTGGCATCCACGCCCCACCGTCTGTCAGCAACTGACAATTAATCTGTCTCCGGGTATTTTTAAACATCAAGAATCATGTATTTCCCATTCAGCAGCTGGAAGACTGCCATCCAAAACAGCCAGCATCAGCTATCAGCTAAATTAATACTTGCTGCTACTAAGGACTTAATTCCTCTACCAGCTTCTTCACTTCTACCAGTTCTTGCAAAGCAGCCAACGCAAAGTTCCCTGGAGGTGAGCTTGTGCCTATACGTGAAGCCTGAACCTGTCATGCTGATACCCAGGGGATCAGGGATTCGTCACAGACAGAGTGCCCATATATCCTAAGACATGTCCTAGGTATTTCACACACATGCATTATCTCGTGTGATACTTCAGTCCTTCAGGTTAGGGGATAATAATTTCATTTTTAATTTAAGTAAAGTGAAGCTCACAGAGGCCAGTGACTTTCCATGTACTTATCAGACAAGTTTTTTAGGGAGTTCCATTTGCTAATTCCTGACTATGTCCTGGAGAATACAACATGAAAGTTGTTGTAATTTTAGTGGGAGAAACAACCATAAAAGACAAACAAGGAAACATACACATATATACAATTTTAGGTCTATGAAAGAAATTCACTACACAGCCATTCAGAGCATGGAACATAAAAATCTTTTGGGGGGCGGGCAGAGAACAAACCAACATGCAAATAAACCCAGATTTAAGGTTCAGAGGGGAACTTCCTCAGGAGTGGTAAAAATTCAGGTGGGTGGGTAAGAAGAGTGCTTGGTCTGAAAACAGAAAGATGAAAGGTAGCCATCTGCCCACAAGGACGACACAGAGACAAAGTTTTGATGATACAATGAAAACCTTGTATCTACCACGAAGGGCCCTTGACCTTTCTGTCATAGGAGTTGATACATTTTCCTTGTTACTGAGGTTAAAAAAGTTAGGAATGTTAGTGTAGACCCAAGGACCCAAGAGTCAAATTGTAAGACCTTTCTATGACACCAGCTGGTATCTTTAGGAAATTCATCTCTCTGAGCTTCAGCTTCAAATCTGCTTTGCTACACCTGGAGCAGTACCTGAGGCTTAGTGGAACAGCCTATGCGAAGGTGCCTTAGCCTGTGCTGCACAATGTAAGTGATTACGAAAAGCCAACACCTCCTGGGGGAAAAGGCAATCGACACCTGTTATCCAATGGGATGTGAATTCAATAGGTTAAACCACTTTCAGAAGAGTTGGCCAAGCTGAAGTCTTAAAAACGGCCCTGATCACATGCCCGCTGACAAACCACAGTTCGCTTCTCGTTGCCTCCAGGATAAGGGACAGGCCACCCAGCCTCATCGCCACATTTCTCCCCTCATAGTACCATCCCAATGTCTAATATTTTTTTCCCAAACTTCCGGTACTTTAAAAATCACTTAGAAGCTCACTGGGACTTGATGAATATCCCCACTCCAAGCCACAATACCTGACACATGAAGCTGAATCTTGAACCAAGGAATCTGTGTACATTTAGTCAGCGATGCAGGTAAGATTGCTATAAATCAGCTTATTTTGAGAAGTACCATTAGTCACTGGTCTCCAAACATACATGCACAGAAGCATTGCCTCAGCAGCTTTATGAAAAAGAAAGTCCTGGCAAAACTTTCATGAAATTTCCAGTTCAGGGTGTTTGGGGTGCAACTGAGGAGTTGCCTTTTTAACAACGAGCTGCACGCTCTCTCTCCCCTGGGGCTGTGAATGGTCCACTGTTCAGACGGATGGAAGCTCCAGTTAAAGTGGAATAAATCAAGATCTCTTGCATCCTCTGAACGCCCACTTTTCTGGATTTCTCTCCACAGTCCACTATTACTTTGAATTCTACTTCTTACAAAAGTTCTGGAATTCTGCTCTCTTCTCCACTCTGCCCTCGAGTTATTTAAAATATTTTGGGAGAAACAGAGACTTTCTTGAAGTCATTCTGTGCTATGGCTTGTATTGCTTGCCATGATATTGATATTACCTAGGTATTGGACTGGGAAACTGAATTTGGAGACAATTGGAAGGAAAGGGAGAGAAAGGGAAGGAAAGAGAAGGAGAAAAGGAAGGGAGGGAGGGAGGGAAGAAGGAAGGGAGGCAGGAGAGAGGGAGTGAGGAAAGGAGGGAAGGAGAAAGGGAGAAAGAAAAAGAGGGAGGGAGAGAGGGAGGGAGGGAGAAAGGGTGGGGGGGAGGAGGGAAGGAGGGGAAACCCAATATTTAATTTGTATTAAGTGCTGGAAATGGATATGGTGTCAAAGACCCTGCAGTCAGGAAGTCCAAGTGTGCTGTGTCTCCCACGTGTCGGGGAGAATGAATACAGTGCGAGCCTATTCTCTGACTGTATCCGACATCTGTGCCCCCTACAGAAATTCCTGGCTTCTTTGAATGGGAAGGATAGTTTATATCACCCTAAGGTATTCTCTCAGGTCTCTCAACTGATTTTCATTATAAAGAACTTAACTCTATTTAAAGAATATAGGATTCTTCCTCTAAAGAGGAGCCTGGGAAAAAGAAAAATAAAATGAACTAAAGAAAAAGGCTGCTGGAAAGAAATTAAATCAATTAAGCGGCAAACTCTATTGCTTCCCCAAATCTCATCCACTATGGACCAAATGTTTGTGTGCCGTGCCCTGCACCTGCCCAAATTCATATGATGAAGTAGAAATCTTCAATACGATGGCATCCAGAGTCAGATGGTGGGAGCTAATTACATGGCGAAGCCCTCCTCTCTCTCTCTCTCGCCCACTGACACAGGGAGAAGACACCATTTGCAAACAAGAAGAGAACCTTCAACTTAACCTTGGGCTCCTCAGCCTGCAGAACTGTGAGAAATAAATGTTTGCTGTTTAAGCCCCGCCCCCTCCCAGTCTATGGTATTCTCTTACAGCAGTCTGAACAACAAAGACAGAATTCAGCCTACACGAGACATTTTTGAATCATTAAGCCTCCCAATGACATGCATACAACTTTCCCCCAACTCAGCTACAATCACCAGCGAGAGAAAATAAAAACAGGCCTTAACGCAAATGTTCTAAGGCGGCACCAGGGGGGTTGGGGGTGAGGGAGTGCGGAGGATGGTGGTGGGTGAGGGTAACGGCTGTGTACATGTTTGCACTGCTGCGTCAATGGCAGAGGGCTCCCAGGTTTGTTCCTTGTAACAGTTGGTGGGCTTGCAGGCAGCCTTTAGCGTGGTCCCCTTCCTGGAATTCTCCATCTTTTCTCCTCTGGTGAAGCTTGCTCATCCTCTCCCTTTCGTAGAGTCTTCAGGAGCGTGGGAAAACACAGACCAAGTCTGAGTGTTCCTTTTGACTTCTTTCTGTTTAGATTTCAATTTAAAAATGGTCCAGAGTTCTGTCTGCCTCTAATGGGGACAAGTCTGGGAGCGGCTTCTGGTCTAAGGCACTGAACTGAAAGACCAATGATCTTCCCAATGAAAGACTCTTCATGTCATGCACACTATGGGACCCCTCTTCTCCCACCTTTGATGGACTTTAAATTTTAAATAGCTTCCAGGGCACTTCTAATGCCTACTAACATTACTCAAGGGCTCCTGTTGTTCGAAAGAAGAAGTTCCCCCTTTTTACTGTCTAGACATTCCAGAATTGAATCCGACTCACTCTGAGTAGTGTTTGGGTTTATTTCGCCCAAGATAATTTTCTTCTCAAGAGGAAGCTTGTCAGATGGTGCTTACCATTTTCATCTCACTGTTATCTCCTCTTTAAAAAAATCAGCCTGGAAAACAAACAAGTGGAAAGCAGAGTGGTAATGGAATCATATAGAAGCAACAACTCGGCAGGCATATATGTTTGGGTTTAAATCTTGAATGTACAACCAACCTGGAGGGGGGGCAAGTAAGTTGTTTAAAACCTCTAATATTCCATTGCCATATCTATCAAGTGAGAATAATAATGCTTTTGGATTCTGAGTTACATGAAAGAATAAAACACCTCATTGTTTAAGCCAATTTGAAATGTTTTTTTTTTTTTTGCTCACCACGAAAAGCTTGATAAATAACTCACTGTTATTAGCTCGTCTATTAAGATGTGGCTTTTTCTATTTTAGCACCTTCCTCTCTGTGCATTTGATCTATGCTTCTATACTTGCCGTCCTCAGCAAGTAATGCTTATGATCAAAATAAAATTAAACTGATTATTATTGTATGTATTAAGTATTCAAAAATACGACTCTAACACAGAAGTTTCCTTTGATAATTATTTTATCTTTCACTTATATAATTTTTAAATAAAGAAACAAGTATCTATCTATCGGCCTATTTGTTTTGCATTATATGCACATAAACCCCTTGCTTCTTTTCTTTTCTTTTCTTTTCTTTTTTTTTTTTTTTACCTATGCAACACCCTTTCCATCTTACCATCCTGATCACACAAATTTTCGCTTTAGGAAGCTATGCTCTTGGATGGCACAACAGTCAGAAAAGAAGAGAGATTCACTGTGGCCTTAATCAAGTGCAAACCAGCTCAATTCGTGGCATTTCCTGGCCGCGATGTCAGTTCAGAAAAGGCCCAGGGAGAGGTACGAGAGGATCACTTGCTGGCTAGTCGTGGAAGCCCGCCTGGTCTATTCCCTTGATACACAGAGAGAGCATGCAGCTCTAACTGCTGGTGGCCCCTGTTCTGCAATCATGAAGCAACCCAGTCTGTCCCTACAAAGAAGGCCAAGCCGGGGCACCTACAAAGAAGGGAAGGCTAAACTCTTGACCAAACTAACCTGAGCTCCTTTATTTCTGGCTTTTCAGCTATGTAATCAGTTACTTTTTATCATTTAAGATCATCACAAATGACTATGTACCAGAAAGCAAGCTAAATAATCTACTCATTACCTTTGCAATAATATACTTTCCATTCAATTTCATTATTTAATGTTTCTATATCTGCAACGATACCATCATTTTTTTTATTATCTGATAAGACTCGACTACTGTTACTGATATTTCATTGAATATTGGACCTTTCACCTACTTACATTTTCAAATAAACACAAATCCATTTAAGTTTCAAAGACAAGACAGGTTTGATTTTGACTTGAGTTAAATTAAATCTAAACAGCAAGGGTAATAGGCAATTTTTCAATATTTTCTTTTCCCATTTAAGAACCTAGTTTATCCAACCATTAAATCAAATATTCTTTTAAATTTTCTCTAATATGATTTTATAGATTTATTTATGGCTACATATTGCCCACTCAATTTATGCCTCAATATTTCACATTTTATTGCTATTAGGAAAGGATATTTAAGCATGTTTTCCAAATGGTAATTGTTATTATACTAATATTCTTCTTGGCAGTTTACAGTAGTTTTCAGAGTACAGTGTCTTGGAAGCAGACCTTGGGGATCTCATCATGGACCTGCCACTAACAACTTTTTTTGTCCCTGGGCAATTTACTTACCCCTGGGTGTCTTAGAAGCCCCATCTGAAAATAAGACATTCTTCATTGGGATGTTGTAAAATGTTAAATGAGTTAATACATGGGACATACTTATGATAGTACCCGCCACCTAGAAAGCCCTTTTAAATCTTAGCTATCATCACTTTTTGTTGTTATTCTTATTATTGTTGATGATATCCATCTCGTTACTTTAATTGCTTTTTGGAAGCTGACCTGGGATTGGTGTTTCTAAACTTCTCTGCCTCTAAATATATACCGGGTAGGGCAAAAGTAGGCTTACAGTTGTTCATGTGAAAAACACAGATCTTGTGCTTGTACTATTATTTACTAGTTATTATATTATTTTGCATATGAACAACTGTAAATCTACTTTTACCCCACCCTTATATACACACATACACACATTTCCTCCTTAAACTGTTCTATGTTAATGTGCCTTTGCGAGATTATATAGAGTTAAAAATAATAATAATAACATTAGTGACCATGGTATTTTGTTTACAAATGTAATAGGGATATCTTCGGAATAACTTCATTGTTGGCAACCATGTTCATGGCACTTGGTTTTGGACTGACTATGTCTGTTATTTTAAGGGTGAATTATGTTTTCCCCTGAGCCTTCCTTCTTTCATTTCTGCCTTTCTCCCTCCTTACTTCTCAAGAGGTACATGAAGGTGTTTTTGTGTTGAAACTTCAAACAATAACAAAAAGTAAAAAATAAAAGGTGAAACTGTGCTTCAGCACTGACATCATCTTTTTTCCTCTTCATAAAATGCTTCAATTACAAATTCAGTGGTATGTGTATGCATATACAATAAACACACATGATTGAAAGGGTTTATTTTGCCTGAAAATTTACTTTTTCTAAGCTTCCAATTGTTATACAACCCAATCTACACTTTTTAAATTTATACATACTACTTTATGGTAGCTGTATAGTAATCCACAGCAGCATATGACAATTTATTTAACCATATCCTTCCCTATACATGGATATTTAGAAACTTCTGTTTTTCATTATTACAAATAATGATGCAGTACACATTGTTGCATGTGTCATTTGTTTGCATTTGTAAGTGATTCAAATAGGAAAAAATATCTAGAGTTTTCATGGATGGGAAAATAGATATGTACATTTTTATTTGACAAAATACTGACAAATTGCTTCCAAAAATGTTATAATATTTATATTTCTGTATTTACTAATTTACTTATACCCCCACTTTATTTATTTATTTATGTTGAAAAGTTTACTCTTTTTATTGAATGTATTGGTTAGTAAACATTATGTAAGTTTAGGTATATGATTCTATAATATACTACCTGTATATTGTGTGTTCACCACCCCAAGTCTCCTTCCATCACCATTTACTCCCCACACCTTCCTCCACCACCTGCCCTCCTCTGCCCAGCATTCACCACACTGTTGTCCATGTCCATGACTTCTCTCTTTCTTTTTTTCTCAATCCCTCTACCTATTTTTAAGTGCTTTTATTTATTTTTATTTTTTAATTTTTATTTAACTCTTGTTCAAGTACAGTTTTCTTTCTTGTATTCCCAGCCCTGCCCCCCCAGTGCTCCCCACCTCCCTCCCATCTCCGCCCCCCACCTTAGTTATTGTCCATGTGTCCTTTATACTTGTTCATGTGAGTCCTTCCCCTTTTCCCCTGTGATTCTCTCCCCTCTCCCCTCTGGACCTTGTCAGTACGTTCTGTATTTCAGTGTCTTTGGTCATATTTTGCTTGCTTGTTTGTTTTGTTGTTTAGATTCCTGTTAAAGGTGAGATCATATGGTATTTTTCTTTCACCGCCTGGCTTATTTCGTTCAGTATAATGCTTTCCAGTTCCATCCATGATGTTGCAAAGGGTAGGAGCTCCTTCTTCCTTTCTGCAGCATAGAATTCCATTGTGTAAATGTACCATAGTTTTTTGATCCAGTCATTGACCGATGGGCATCTAGGTTGCTTCCAACTCTTGGCTATTGTAAATTGTGCTGCTATGAACATTGGGGTGCATAGGTTCTTTTGGATTGGTGCTTCGGGGTTCTTAGGATATACTCCTAACAGTGGAATTACTGGGTCAAAAGGCACATCCATTTTTAGTTTTCTTAGAAAATTCCATACTGTTTTCCATAGTGCTTGTACCAGTCTGCAATCCCACCAATAGTGAACTAGGGTCCCCTTTTCCCCACAACCTCTCCAACACTTGTTGTTTGTTTCTTTGTTTATGATAGCCATTCTGACTGGTGTTAAGTGGTATCTCATTGTGGTTTTGATTTGCATCTCTCTGATGGCTAGTGATATTGAGCATCTTTTCATGTGTCTCTGGATCCTCTGTATGTCCTCCTTGGAGAAGTGTCTGTTCAAGTCCTTTGCCCATTTTTTAATTGGGTTGCTTGTCTTCTTTGAGTGGAATCGTGTGAGTTCTTTGTATATTTTGGAGATTAAACCTTTGTCTGAGGTATTATTGGCAAATATGTTTTCCCAAACTGTTGGCTCTCTTTTTATCTTGATACTGTTTTCCTTGGCCATGCAGAAGCTTTTAAGTTTGATGAGATCCCATTTGTTTATTCTTTCCTTTATAACCCTTGCTCTAGGGGACGTATCAGTAAAAATATTGCTGTGTGAAATATCTGAGATTTTCCAGCCAATGCTCTCCTCTAGGGCTTTAATGGTTTCACGGCTTGTATTTAAATCTTTTATCCACCTTGAATTTATTTTGGTGTATGGTGTAAATTGGTGCTTGAGTTTCATTTTTTTGCATGTAGCTGTTTAGTTCTCCCAACACCATTTGTTGAAGAGGCTATCTGTACTTCATTTTACGTTATTGGCCCCTTCATCGAATATTAATTGACTGTAGAGAGTTGGGTTTATTTCTGGGCTCTCTGTTCTATTCCATTGGTCTATGTGCCTGTTTTTATGCCAGTACCAGGCTGTTTTGATTACAGTGGCCTTGTAATACGGTTTGATATCAGGTATTGTGATCCCTTCTACTTTGTTCTTCTTTCTCAAAATTGCAGCTGCTATTCGGGGTCTTTTATGGTTCCATATAAATTTGTGAAGTGTTTGTTCTATGTCTGTGAAATATGCCATTGGCACTTTAATAGGTATTGCATTAAATCTGTAAATTGCTTTGGGTAGTATGGACATTTTGATGATGTTACTTCTTCCAATCCATGAACACAGTATATGTTTCCATTTGTTTGTGTCTTCCTTGATTTCTTTCTTCAGTGTGGTGCAGTTTTCTGTATACAGGTCTTTTACCTCCTTGGTTAGGTTTATTCCCAGATATTTTATTTTTGTTTTTTTATATCGAATGGGATTTTTTTCTTGATTTCTGCTTCTGCTGTTTCATTGTTGGTATACAAAAATGCCTTTGATTTCTGGATATTGACTTTGTATCCCGATGTTTTGCCAAATTCATTTATTAGTTCGAGCAGTTTTTTGGTAGAGGCTATAGGATTTTCCTTGTACTCTATCATGTCATCTGCAAACAATGACAGTTTTGTTTCCTCCTTTCCGATTTGGATGCCTTTTATTTCCTTTTCTTGCCTAATTGCTGTGGCTAGAACTTCCAATACCATATTGAATAGAAGTGGTGAAAGTGGACAACCTTGTCTTATTCCTGATCTTAGTGGAAAAGCTTTCAGTTTTTGCCCATTCAGTATGATGTTGGCTGTAGGTCTTTCATATATGGCCTTTATTATATTGAGGAATGCTTCCTCTATTCCCACTTTGCTGAGTACCTTTATCATAAATGGGTATTGTACCTTATCAAAAGCTTTTTCCGCATCTATTGATACGATCATGTGGCTTTTGTCCTCACTCGCCTTCTGGAGTCCTGTCTGGCTCCTCTGTCACACTCTCTGGTCTCTTATTTTCATAAATGTTGGGGAATTGTTGGTTGATTAAGCTGTTCTTCGGTAGATCCGCCCAGATTTTCTACCAGATGCACAGGAGCTGAGTTCCCTCCATGCTACTCTGTCGCCATCTTCCCCTCTACCTGTTTTTAAAGCTGTGATTTAACGAAAAAGTTCTGTTTGAGTTCATTAATTGTCCTTGGGCATACATGGATATACGCCTATGCATTTTACTGTTCTCCCTACACTTTTGCTTATTAGTATGTTACCTTAAATTGAACGATTAGCGTATTCTTATCCAAAAAGACTATACAGTTTGAGAGATAAGAAAACTATAGCCAGAATGGGGTTAAAAGGAAGTATTAACGAAAACAAAATAGATGGGGGTTTTTAAAGTACAACCAAAAATTGTTTGGAAATACAGAATTATAAGCTCTCAAGGTATATGAATAAGTTATGCAAATGGAGAAAGAAAAAAGGCAAAAGTATAAAATATTTTTCAAAGTCACTAATAGGTATATGACACATCATGTTTATGAAGTATTAAGAATGTTTATTTTTATTGACCATTTTTAGATAATGATGAATAATTCTGAAATAAACTCCTTAGCTGCAATAAATCATTTTATAATGTAAAACAAACCAAAAATCTATATATCCAAAGGCAAAAAAATAAAAAGCATTTTTAACTCAGTGGAAAGGGTAATGGATGTCATATTGTCACAATATTCTATAGAGCTGATCTAAGTTTACCCATCAAAGAAGTAATGGGTATAAAGAATTGGAATAGAAAATAATAGTTCAATAATAGTTTCTAACAAGAAATTCATCATATCCAAAGTCACAGAAATGCCAAACATATAGGCAAATAAATTCTTACAATATAAAAACAAGGGTGGTGAATAAGTACACTCAAAATTGATAAAATATACAGATAGTCATTGTACTATGATAACAGGTACATTTGGTGATAATTTTCAGAACCAACAATCTTATAAAGATGAAATAAAACATCACAATAATACGTAAAGCAAAAACTGCTCAAAATATATAGGGTATGCCAAAAACATAAAGTTATCAGATTCAGCTCATTATTATTACTGGGTGACAGTTATATTAGGAAAAAATATCTAGAGAAGCTATTCTTAAGGGGTGGTTAGGAACATCACAATCCTCAAAAAAAGAGTATTTTTAAAAATTAGACAGACTTTTGTCTCAGTCCTGACATTTTTATAGCTCATATCTCTTCTTTCTACTGAATGCCATGTCTAAAACTTTGATAAGGCTACTGTTATAGTTACTAGGGCAAGTATGCCAATTTCTTTAGGTTCAGAGCATGAGAGAACAGCTGAAAGCCATGGTAGTTGTTTGCTTATTTTCTGAACGAGGATATATATGTATATGTGTGTGTATATAGGTATCTATTTCTATCTATCTATCTATCTATATCTATCTATCTATAATACATAGTCTGTGCAGAAGAAGTCACGCCATTGTTAATATAATGAGCATGGTTTGCACAATATCAGTGTAACCTGGCAGCCAAGGACAGTAGACTGGAATGCACATGCATGAACCATGATAATTCACTGAACTGGGGAGATGTAATTGAGTGGGCATGTGTACTGTGTGGCTGTCACATTCAAAATGAATGGGCAAGTAGAACAATGAATCTGCATCAAATGTTGCATTAAGCTTGAATATTTCTCTACAGAAACTATTTGGATGGTTCAGAAGGCCACAGATAGGAGCAACTGGCAGCTTCATCAGGACAGTGTACCCACTCATGCATCACATCTCTACAAAGTTTTTTCACAGAACATCAAATCACCCAGGTGAATCAGCCTCCCTAAAGCCCAGATTTGGCACCTTGTGACTTCGGGCTTTTTCCAAAACTAAAATCACCTTTGAAAGGGAAGAGATTTCACATTGTCAGTGAGATTCAGGAAAAGACGACAGGGCAGCTGATGGTGATTGTGAGAACCATGTGAGGACCCAAGGTGCCTACTTTGAAGGAGACTAAGGCATTATCATCCTGTGTACAATGTTTCTCGTACCTTGTATCTTGAATAAATGTCTCTATTTTTCATACTACGTGGCTGGATAACTTCTGGAGAGACCTTGTATGTGTGTCTCCACAAACATACATACATACATACATATAAATCCCTTAATAGGAAACATAGGTTCTCTTTCTATAAATAGAGCTTATATAAAGAATATTGAAAATTTATCAGCTAAACTGCACACATTTGCATACTTCAGATCCTACGGATAATTCTTAAAAACTAAAAATTAATCATGTAAAACTTAAACATAAAAGACCAATAATGGAAAACAATTTTGAAAACTGAACCTCCAAACAATAAATAAAAGATGAAATGAGAGACACAATGAATGAATTTTTTAAAATATAATATGAAAAGTTGTCCAAAATGTGTTCCATCAAGGCTATTAAAAATAAATTATGTATGCTAAAAAAAAACAAAATTTATTTTTCACCTCAAATATATAAAATATATTAGACATTACATAATTTTTAAATGAGTTTTTAAATTAAATATGATAGAAATATATATGTCTTTTAGTAAATATCTATGGCAGGGGTCAAAGGTGCAAAACATTATATCTGGATGAATAAGAGCACTTCAAAGAATTTTTTTTCAGGCAAACTTGCAAGTGTCATTTAGTGGCTGAGATCTATTATTTTAAACTCTGGACTGATTTTAATATTTAAGAAAATATAGGACACATATTGACTCAAGTGATTCAGAAGCATAGTAATGCATCACAGTTAAACCCAATTAAATCTTGCAAGAAAAGGACATCGGAAAAAATCTTCAATTCTAATCCTAGTCTGACACTTTACTTTTTATGGCCAAAATCTGACACTTTGCTAGGATTGTAGCACTGACTTTTTTGAACCTCCCTTTTATCTTCTATGAAAGAGGGTATAGGAATAGAGGAATTGAGTGTTTTTAGCTCGAATCACATGCATGGATTGTTATTTTCAGATTTCGAAAGCACTGAGGACAAATGGCCTGAGGGGCATCCGCTGTGAAATGCAGATCAGATAAATGCACTTACCTCTATTCTTTTCTTTAAACCTTATCATATCGGGGTTTTAAAAAGTGATAAACCCTCCAGGACAGCAAGTTTTTCTTAGCCATAAGGCTGGAGAAGTAGTAACTGACTTAAAAACAAAACTAAACTAAAAAAGCCGAGGAAATTGAAATCTAAGTGCCTGCCATGGTTGGCAGTGATAAGAAACAAGTGAAGTGCATCAATTCAGCAGAAATGGACAAAGGCTCAAAATTAGAGACATGCAGTTTCTCAGAAGGCGGAAATAAAGCTTTGGCTAAAAGGAGAAGGGACTCGTGAAAGTGTCAATAAGCAAACAATTCCCAAATTCTCCCTCGAATCACATATAGACAGAAAACAACCGCCAATCCCCATCTCTGTAAATGGAAAAATGGTTTATAGTGAAATTGAACCAGAGAAGCATGGGATGCTGTGATACAGGAGACAGCACAGTAGAGATGTGAAAAAAAGTTAGAGTAAGTAGAAATCTACATAATTAACCATGACACCCCACAGCCCCTTTCCTCCAACTAGCTCAGGAAAGTGAGCAGCCAGAGGCACACCCCAAACTGCAGACTGGAGGATTCCTAAAAATAAACTGATCCAACTTACAAATTAGAATATTTAGTGGCAACCTCCAAGCTCTGATGAAATAACCTAAAGTAAGCACACCAGTGGACCAGTCTCATCAGGAATATATAGATTAATTTAAATACTTCATTTAAGTACAAGTAATACCTAGGGACCACCAGAAATTTAAGAGAAATCTGTATCCACAGAATAGACAAGAACAGACAACAGAATGAATTGGTGGAAAACAGAGAGAATTCCTAAACCACAATGCTATAATTACTATAATCAATATCATTGGATATATAAGAAAAAATATTAAAGCTACAAAAATTCCAAAATAATAAAGAGCTCTTGAAAATTAAATACACACCAAACATTTGATTTTATTTTTAAAAAGTTATTTATTTATTTTTAGAAAGAGGGGAAAGGAGGGAGAAAGAGAGGAAGAAAAACATCAATGTGTAGTTGCCTCTTACGTGCCCCATACTGGGGACCTAGCCTGCAACCCAGGCACATGCCCTGACTGGGAATTGAACCAGTGACCTTTTGGTTCACATGCTGGCACTCAATCCACTTAGCCACACCAACCAGGGCAGCAAACATTTTAAAAAAGAAAAACAGATATTAGTAGAAGTGGCAGGTACATTTGGGGAAATCTAAAAGAAGAATAGCAAAACTAAGTGAAAAAGACAATAAGAAGTAAAACAGATGAAAATCAGAGACTTAGTGTCAGAGGACCAAAACCTGACTAGTAGGGAGCAGAAGGAGAGAATGGAGGAGATGGAGAAGATGAAACTACCAAAGATAAATTTAAGAACATTTTCCAGAAATACCAAATATATCTACCCAGATTGGAAGTGCCAAGCGATTACCCAGTACCACAAATTTAAAAGCCTTTGAACCTTTGAACAGTAGAAAATTTCAAAATTCCAAGTATAATAATAAAATCTTAAAAGCTTCTTCAGTAGGGGGAAAAATCAAGAAAGTTACAGTAAAAGAATCAGGAACCAAAATGTCATTGGGCTTATTACTGGAAAACAGTGAAAAAAATGCCTTCAAATATCTGAAGAAAATAACTTCCAATTACTCTGTTCAATCCAGACAAACTATCAATTAAATATCAATTAAACATCAATTAAATTTTTAAAATAAATTTTCCATTAGCAGATGCTTCAAAGATATATAAAGTCACCTAAATGGACAAGAAATAACATACATTATTTGACAGATATAAAGGAGTTGCAACTGATAGAAAACTGGCTCGGGAAGAGGTGAATTTGGAGACTCTGAAACAATGCATGTATCTAAAATTTTAAAAACTGAAAAGGAGACATGCAAAGGTTATACAGGAGGCCAGAAAATAGTGTACTCAAGAACTGCATTTATATTTGTTAAAAAGGTGATTAAAGAAGAAATTTAGGTGAACAAGCAAGCGTTATTTAACATTTAATGGGATGGACAGTCTCCTGGACAGAATGGAAGAATAAGGCAGAAGGCCAGAAGCTTTTACAGGTCAAAGAATAAAGAATGAGAAAGAGGCAAATGGAAAACAACTGATTGGCTAGAGCCAGAGTCAGCCCTGTTTGGGCTGAGAAAGCCCACAGATGCCTTGGTGTTTAGGGACTAGGTGACTGGGTAAGATTGGTTTTGGTCAAGCAGAACATTTATAGGACCACAAAAAGTTCTCTAAAGTTCTGTTTGCTGACGTGGCACCTGGACAGGAGTGGTTCCGTCTTGGGCCCAGAAAGTTATTTCAACATCACTGGGCTTCCCCGGAGTCAAGGCGTGAAGGGAAATAAGTCAGATAAGGAAAACAGGCCAGAGTTTGAGGGCACAGATCAAGAATACTCAGTTTTTAAAAAGAACATATTTTAATATACTTTTAAAAGTGGCATGTTAGAAAATGAAAATTTATGACAAATGAGATGCTTTTCAAGTATGCCTTGGAATACAGTGATTTTTTTTTTTTGTCAAGTAAACCAATATGATAGGTATCCACAGAAAACACTGTGTTTTAGAACTCAGAGTTGTAGGCAAGAGGAGTTAAATCAGCTTGGGATTCAGATGAAACAGACCCCCCATCTCTGAAACAGAATGCAGAATGCATGCATGAGTTTCTCAGAGCATCCCCCCCTCCACCTCGTCGGGGACGTGAAAGGAGTTCTGACTGCGTCACTGCTGATTAATGCCTGTCTCAGCCTTCAGCTGCTTCGCCCTGAGTCACTGTAACTTTAAATACTGATAACCAGCCTCATACATCACAGAGCTGAGAGAATGACAGTTTCAGTGCATAATGGCTAAAGCTTTCTACAATAATCAGATATTCAATAATTCATGAAAATATATCCTCCCAAATCAAATTGGAAGCTATTTTGTGTAATATATTATTTAAAATTCAATATTATAATGCACACAACTTCTCCATAGCCAGAAGAGGACCATTTCAAAATGTGATTATGTGCAGACTGTATTTTAAATGTGACAATTCTGCTTTTCATTTGTTGAACGGCTTAAGCGGAGGAGATCGACTGGAACTAAGTCATCTGACAACCAAACCAGGGTGGCCACAAGTGACTTTGGAAAAGTGACATTAGAACCTGAAAAATGTACATACACTTGCATGCCACAGGCCTATGCATTGGGGGGAAAGGATTCATTTGTTTAGATCCAACATCAGTTTGCTTCAAAACAGTCCTCTTCGAGTGAACTGAAATTTGTCATACTTGTAACATAAATTGTGAATTCTTCATGCCTGAAGGGCAAGACACCTCTACCCACCCCAATGCTGTGATAGTCTCAGTTGCTTTCAAATCCATTGCATATTGTGTTTAATTCTAATGGACTAGGGGGCAGATTGTCTCCCAAGCACACAGTCAGAATTCTGGTTTCATGTTGTTTACTTTTTGGAAACTCCCTTTTACTCTCTTGCCTATCTGAAACTTCCTTTTACCTAATACACCCTACTGAGTGAAGACTTCCCTGATTTTCCAAGCCAGATATGGCGCACCCTTTCTCCAAACACTATAGGTTAATTATATATAGCATTCATCTCATTTCAGTATCTACCACTTATTAAGTACTGATTATGTGATGGGCAGGTGTCAAATGTCATATCCTTACATTGTTTTACATAGGCACTAGACTGCTATTGCTATCCTATGTGAAAGCTGAGAAAACTGAGTCTCAGAAGTGTTCAGTCGGTGTTTAAAGATACAAATTGGCAAGTACTAAAAAGGCAGAAGGTTGTCTGTTCGGGTTGGCATTTTCCAGGTGCCTAGAGCGGTGCATAGTCAGGGTTCCATATTTGTTGACTAATTGAATCAACAAACAGATCCCTGAGCATTCAGTTGTGTACATCTGTTGTGTTCTTCCCCTGTGGGCAGCATGGTTGGATGAAACCAACATCATTACATTAAGTAAAACCAGAGTGTTCGTACGAGGATAAAACACGGTGTTTCAAAAGAAACACTGAATGTGGCCCAGAGCACTGCCAATATGTGGACTCTGGCGATTTGTAGTTATGTGAGCTTAAACAAAGTTATTGATTTTCTTGTTTTCAGTATCTTCATCTATAGGAACTTCACTCTGTTGTATAATAGAAAAACTTCCATGGACCAATAAAGAACTGTGGTTAAAAATCTAGGCTTTCAAGCATAACAGGCCAGGTTCAGAAGTCACCTCTCACCTCCAGAACACTAGGCAAGTTATTTAACTGTCTCCATGCCTCAGGTTCCTCACATGGAACATTTGCATAGTAGTACCTCATATAATAGGCCTAAGTTTTATATGGTCTCCTAAATGCAAATCTCATAGAACAACGTCTACTACAAAAGAAGTTCTATGCGCATAGGATCCATCTCATTGTTATGAGCATTTATGGCACCCCACACATAGTAGGTCCACAGAGAATGTTTCCTTTTCTCTCCACCTTGAAAGTAGACTGAACTTTGTTGCAAATCAGTTTTCCTCATTTATTAAATTGGAATAATAAAACTGACCTTTCTCCAAAGAGCAGGATAACTGGCATTTTAATAATATTTTTAATACTAAGATACCAATAACAAGCAGGTGGTTCAGAACTTGCAGGCTGGAAAAGGCAAACATCATCCTCAGTAAAAGAATTGTGACAACGGGAGGCACAAACTCAAAGGTACATAGAAAGGCAGGGGAGAAAATAAAAATCTCTTGGATACAGTGATTTGAAAAGAATCTGTGGTTTAGAACCTGTGATTTGAACTGAGTCCTAATCGAGGGATAAGACTAGGAAAGAGGGGGTGGGGATATAAAACATAAAAAAGAAGCCTGCTTCACATAGATTTCTGCCATAATTTTATAAAACATTGACGTTGACTAGATTAGATCATTTGATTATTTATTACCAGGTTTTTTGGCTGTAGGCAGAGTGACAAGGAAGAAGAAATGAACGCAAAATCATCATTCTATCTTTCTGTACCGGTTGTCTATTTTGATACAAATATTGTGCCTGTATTCTTTTTCATTATTTTATAGACTTAGTGTTCAGCATTGTCTTCAGCATTCAGAAATTAGGAACATGAGAGTCAGCAAGGTCAAGTCACTTGATCATGACCCCTCTTCAGGGTGACGCTCAGATGTGAAGCCTGCCTCAACACCGTACCTCAGGGCCTCCCTCTCTAGGCTCCTGGCTGTATCACTTTAAATGATTAGGAGTTTAATGGATTAAAAATATTATTAAACATGCCTGTCTCCGTAAGACTCCATTAGCATAATGAAAATATGCAAATGATTCATTTTAACCACCTAAACAACAGGAGCTACATTTTTCTCCTGCCAGCGAATATAAGCTTAATGCAATTGGACTGGCCTAGAGGTTCAGGGACCTAAGCCAGGACACAAGACAAAAAGTGAAAGTGGGCAGACAAGGTAAGGGGGGGTTGCTGGCCCCATCCCAGGCCTTTTGAATGATATGGACAACAATATGCATAGGAAACCCAACCATTTCAGCCTTAGACCCAGGGCTGTTGTCAAATACAAAAGCACCCGCTTAGGGTGTGTTTTCCAAGTCACAGAATAATTTTTCCCGTTCGTCTGACTCACAGTGTAAAGGTCTGAATATATTTTTCTTTCTGCTGTCATTCTTTCGTCCCTCTCTTCCATTCTCAGTTATTCCCTAACCACCTGTACCAAACGCTGTCTTAAAGCATTGGAACAGTTAGATGATCCATAGTCAAGACACAAACTCTACCTTCGTTGAACTTCTGTTCTTCCAGTGGAGGTGGTCATTTAAATAAGAAATTACAATACACATATTACATGCCGTTCTCAGAAAAGCACTTAAATATTGCTTAAAGTAAATTGAAACCTCAAAGGTAAATAGTGGCTGAATAAATACTCTGTATGTATCTGGGTGTGGGTGGGATGTTGGAGTGTAAGGATCTATGTACTTGACAGGAAAAAATACATACAAAAGCTTGGAAATGGAAGAGAAAATAAAGAAGTTCCAAGATTAGTTTCAACATGTGCAGTAAGGCTGAGCCTGGCGTGCTTCGTATGAGTCAGGCTGGTTCAAGTCCAAAAATGAGGCTAAATAAAGAGGTAAGCAGGATTCAGAGCAGACCAAAGCAAGTCTCCACTTCAATCAGAGGGCAATAGAGGCCACGGAAGGGCTGTGGAGAGAGGGATGTGACCAGATGTGGCCTGAAAACCATCCTTGTGGCGACACCGGTGTGCAGAGCAGGAGTGGATTAGGTGATCAAAGGTCTCTAGGGAGACATAGAGGGTAAATGATGCGATTTCAAAAATGTATCTCAGAGGATTAGGAAGCTAACTTGGAAAAGTGAAAATCTCAAGGGGTCTCAAAGAATCTCTTTCAGTATCTGCGATGCTGTCTGTGGCTGAGAGATGGGGGTATTGCTGCTGTACCCAAGAAGTACAATTAGGACCACCGGGAAGAAATCAGAGCATCTTTCTGTTGAGCAACGGATTCCTTCACCTGGCTATTCTTCCAGGGGCTACCCTGTACCTTTGCCTTGACATCGCCCCCAGCTGGCATAACAATTCCATGCCAAAGAACCAGACATCACAGATCTTCAGTCGCCCCGTGGCTGCAAGAGCGTGTCTAACCAGAGGCACAGACAGCTGTCCCGAAGTGAAGAAAGCAGCCCCTCTAGCAAAAGGGAGCACAGAAGGGCCTAGAAATCTCTTCCCCCCGTCCAAGACCTCCAACATCTCCAGCTGTGGGAGGCCCCAAACACCTACATGTCTATCCCCAAATCATCACAGCTCACTAAGCTATTTTAAAATGGGGACAGCTATAATCTCACAACAATAAAAAGGTCATCTTTAAAGAGGCTGTCCCAGCCCATCGTCTAGTTCTTCACACTATTTTCACCTTTACAACTGATTATTTATAAATAGTATGGATTTAAAATGATTACCTACTGCGTTAGCCTGCTCAGGCTTCCATAACAGAATGCCACAGGCCGGATGGATGAAACTACAGAAATGTATTTTCTCAGATTTCTGGGGGGCAGAAGTACAGCATCAAGGTGCCAGCCCATCTGGTTTCCGGTAGCTGCTTTCATCTAGGCTCACAGACAGCCGCCTCCTTGCAATGTCCTTGATAAGTGTGTGGGGAGGTGGAGTGGGGAAGGATTGCAGGGAAAGGAAGGGAGAGAGCTCTGGGGTCTCTTTTTATGGCTTTAATTCTATCAGGTCAGGACCCCATTCTTATCACTTACCACTGGGGATTAGGGCTTTAACAAATACATTTTGGGTGGGGTGGGGAGACACACACATTCACCCCTAACACCTACCTTGCCATAAGGCCTCAGGGTCTAATCTTTGCACTTTTTAAAAATCAGGTTTGTTCAGCATCAGTACAAGCACCTGTCCATCATCACATGGACACTCTATGTTCTAGGCATCACTGGTCTGATCCATTTTTTAGAAGTTTCATTTATTTATCTTTAGAGGGGAAGGAAAGGAGAGAGGGAGAGAAACATCAGTGTATAGTTGCCTCTCGGGCGTCCCCCACAGGGAACTGGCCTGCAACCCAGGCATGTGCCCTGACTGGGACTCGAACAGTGATTCTTTGGTTCACAGGCCGGCGCTCAATCCACTGAGCTACACCAGCCAGGGTGGATCTGATCCATTTTCCATTCCTCTTTACCCTCTGCACCTTTTCAATAATCTTTCTGGACTTCCTGGTGTCTCATCAACAGCTTCTCTTTCATCCTTAAATTCCCTTTGAATGTTCTTTTCACCTTCTTTTCTAATTGATCATTGGTACAATTTCTTCCCCTCAAGTACAGTCCTCTCTTTCTCCCACAGCTATTTTCTCTAACAGGGATTATTGGATGTGGATAAGTGTCCTCCTGTCTCCCACTCCAAATCCAATCCCCACTTAGCTTACTCTTTCCACTGGTTCTTGCAAAGTATATTTTCAGACCCTTTACCACCCATGCTTATTCCTTGTGGCCAGCACCATGGGTGTACAAACTGTGAAGTACGCTGTTCTTAGAAGAGCCTGGGGCTTGGTTTGATGCTCTGCTAATTCCCTTCTTGAAACCTGGAAGACTATTAGAACAAGGGGCCTGCATTTTTGTTTCTTACTAGGCCCTGAAAATTGTGAAAATATGTATTAAGAGATTCAGTGCAAGGAAGCAGCTTACGTGACTATGAGGCTTGTTAGTAAAGAAAAAAATTCCATAGGGCAGCTGCTGGAAGGTCAAGGCTATCAGGAAGGCAGGCAGAACCCCCTGGGAATGAGCCGAACCTGCTGTCCACAGGAGGATGTTTGTCATCTTTAGCAAAGCCTCACCTCTGCTGTTAAGGCCCTTTAAGTGATTGAATAAGGTCCACTTATATTATCTACAATCTGCAATATAAATTGACAGTCTAGAAACTTGGAGACCTTGGTGTCAGAATAGTGAACTGTATCTGGGTCCTAAATAACCTAAGATGAGATTGTCACTAAGAACATTTCCATTAGCAAAAAATCAGATTAAAGGTGATGCCTGCACATTTCTGTACACTCGCCTATTTCAGTGACTTCAAGATAGGAGTCCATTAAATTCAGGGAGATGGGCATTACATAATAACTAAGAAATATGAACATAAGGACTATTTGGTTGTGGGAATATAAGCATATAACTCACTGCGAAGCATAGATTGGATTAAATGTCTACTTAATAGTTGTTGCCCACCCCTAGTATTTTATTACCAAAGGAACCAAAGATGGCATGCAAAAACTAACTATTCACTTCCAAATCAGTCTCGGAGGCCCCACACTTGTACCAAGATGAAGAAAGTGGCAACAACCATCAGCATCCAAGGACATACTCTCCCATTTTATTTTCATGTATCAAAACAAGAACATATTATCCAGAAGGTAAAGCCATGGGCCATAGAGAAATGGGACAAAATGGTGTTTTTTAGAGAACAAAACCAAGGCCAAAAAAAAAAGGTTTACTTTACAGCCAGGAGAGAGCAAATTCACAATTCTTGATTAGTATTCTTTCATTATTGCTACAGAATAACGACCGTTTCATGTTTTACATTTTTTTTAATTTTTAGGAGTTGTCTTTAATTCTAGTACTAGAACCCTGTTCCCTCAATGTGTATTGAACATATGAGGCATTAGGAACAGGGGGTGATCAATACTCTGTACTTAATAACAGGTTCTTATACTGTTACTTATACTCTTCTTACAGAAGCCCCCACAACGGATATAAAAGGATGCTCACCTTGGATTGTGTGTGACTGTGTACAGTTGACGTGGATACCTGAGTGGCTAGCGGAGTGCACTGTGGCCTAGAATACAAATTTCCCCTCAGAACGCAACTTACTGTTAATTCTAGTTTTCCTCTCCTTGCCATGGGGTAGTTAGTTCACTGTCCTTCAAGAACTTTTGTTTCCTCAACTCTTTGACAGCAAGGTGTCACCATGTAAGTAAGTTTGAACCGACAGAATGCCACTGGGAGTGGCAGCTACAACATCCAAGTCCCTTCGTTAAAAATGAAGCTGTTTGTCCTGACTCCCCCCAGCGTTCTGTCAAAAAAATGACAATGATTTGATCCTTGGATTCAGAGATTAAATTCATTTTGAGAAAATCAAACCCCATAAACTCATCCAGATTCTAAATAACCTCGTAAGGAAGAACCACAAAGAAATCTCTGGACTTCAGAAAGAAATAAACTTTACCTGATTTAAACCACTGGGAAACAGCAGAAGCCAGAGTCTGGCAAACTCTCATTCCCAGTACACCAAGCCTCCCACAGGTGGCAGCTCTAAACTCTAGAAGAATTAGAAAAATCAAGGGCATAAAGACACTGCTGAGTGAAACAAAGCAGAGGCTACCAGAGGGGAGTTGGACGTTGGGAGAAAGTAATGGCAAGTGAGTAGGCAAGTTGCTTGTTATTATGGCTTTTAGTCTACACGCTGTTTCTAGATATCATCACATGAAAAGTCTAAGATGTATAGAAATCCCCAGGTTAGTGGTTCGAAGAGCCACAGAACAGAGTTTAGAGCAGCCACAGAGTTGGAAAGTGTGGGGAGAAGCCCTAAGCATAAAAGGACTGGGAAAGGGAGCTACGGATTCTGGGTAGGAAATACTCCAAAACAGCTAGCTGATAACCGAGCTATGAATGTGTTGAGCACAATTCTAGCACCCCAATAAAAGGTCAAAAATGTAAACTGAAATTTCAGAATCTAGAGTTGAGTTTCAGACAAATCAATCGCCTGCTAAAAGGTAAAAACATCCATTACTAAAAGCAGGACCTTTTAAATAAATGTAAGATAATTCAGTCTTTACAACATATTATTGAAAATGTTTAGGATCCAATCCAAAGTTACCGTCCATCTGAGGAAACAGGAAAATGTGACTCACATTAAAGAAGAAGGCAATTAATAGAGACTAAGCTCGGGCAGCTATCATAACTGAGCTCAAGGGCAAAAGGGAAATTACTTTAATACTGAATTTAAAAAATGGACATTTCAAAGGAGAAATAGAAAGTATAAAAAGTTCCAAGCAGAAATTATATAACTAAAAATGGCAAAATCTGAAATAATATTTAAAATAAAAGGATAGGCAAAGGAACAGATTTAAGATAGAAGAAGGAGTCCGTAAAATAGAAGATTAAGAGAAATCATCCAATACGGAAAAAAAGATGAAGAAAATAGAATCTTTGGGTCATTTGGGGGAATCTGTAATGGTCCAATACACACATAATTAAAGTCCATAAGAGAAGGAGAGGAATTGAAATAACAAAAGTTTCTGAAATCTGAAGAAAGCACAGTTTATTTTTTAAATTAATTAAAGACATACACTTAAAAGTTAAGAAATCTAGTGAATGACAAAAAGAATAATTGTTTTAAATGCCTAAACATAACATAGTGATTGTGATTAAAACCAAAAATAACCAAAGAAGGGGAAAAAAGGGGACACGTAGTGTATACAAAAATGGCTACTTCTCATTAGAAACAATGAAATGATGCTTATAAAGCACTGAGTAAGAAAAATCCCTGAAATCTAGAATTATATATCCAATAAAATGGTCAAAAATGAAAGTGAAACAAATAATTGTTAATATAGAGGAAGGCTAAGGAATCCTAAAAGAAGCTGTCCAGAATAAAAGAAAGTAAGAGTAGGTGGAAATATGATCCTTTAGGAGCAAGGAAAAGCAGTTTAAGTGGTATGCAAGTGGAAATAATAGGGAGAACTACAAAATCGTATTTTTCTCTTAATTTTTTTTAAAAAATATATTTCTATTTAAGGCAAAATTAACATTGTAATGAGTGATTGATGCGTGCTAAATACAGGGTGAGGAAAAAGTAGATTTACAGTTGTGAGTAGGGAAAACAGTTTATTCTTGTACTATTATTTATAAATTATTATATTGCTTTTCATATGAACAACTGTAAACCTACTTTTGCCCCACCCTGTATAATGTACAGAAGCAGTATAACAGAAAGAGATTTAAACTGTTTCAAATTTCTTATATTTTACTTGTAATGTCAATATTATAACATTGTAAGTTAACAACTTTAAAACGGAAAATTTCAGAATGTACGTGGCAATCTTTAGCACAACGCATTAGTCTGGCAACCACTGGGTGGCTTACAGCAACAGAAACATTTTGTTTTGTGTTTTGTTACGGAGACCAGACATCAGAAATCAAGGGCAGGGAAGGGTCTTCTCTTGCCTTCTAGAGTTTTGGGTGGTCTGTGATACTCCTTCCTTGACTTGTAGATGGCATTCCCCTGTGTCTTCACACCATCATCTGACCCCTGTCAATGCTTCTTCCTGTGCCCCAAGTTTCCTTTTATAAGGACCCCAGTCATATGGTCGAGGGTCTACCCTAGTGACTTTGTCTTAACTTGATTATCTGCAAAGACCCTGGAGTTAAAGATGGTCATATTCATAGGTGTTTGGGGTTAGACTTCAGTAACTTTTTGAAGGACCCAACGCATAACAAGTAACTACTAAAAAATAATGCAGAGAGGAAGTCATGGCATCTTACGAGTTTCCACACACAGAAATTTAGTATGGACCCTAAAAGTAATATAGGGAGTTACTATTATCATCCCTATTTTACTAATAAACATCCTGGGGTTTGGGCAAAATATGCAGCCTGCTGAAGTCTTGCATCTAATAGGTTGTTCTTTGTGATTTTAAAACATGCACTTTTACTTACTACAATCTATTGTTTAGCATCACTGAGATTCTGAGCAGGAAGCTCAAGGTCATAGCTCTAGCTGAGACTGAAGTGAAACTAGAATACAAGAATCTGTATTCTCAGGCCAGAGAATAGCAGTCTGCTATTCTCACTCTCACTCTCTATTTTCACAATAGCAGTCTGCTTCCTCTCACTCTCTTCGTTCTTACACCTGGAACAATAGATGTCCAAAGGGAACTCATGCTTAGCAAACTTGATTACTTTTTCAAAAAAAAAGGTAACAGTCACCATTGATATAAGTCACTTGAACTTTTAGTAGCTTTGATACAATGCACATCAAAAGGTAATCCATAAAGCTAATGTAGAGGGGGTGGGCGGAGGAATAGTCAATTGGATAAACATTTTCCAATGAGTATAGTAATGGAGGGCAAAAGGTCTATACAAAGTGTCCTTGGCTCAGGTCAAAAAAATTACTATATGCCAAGCTTAATCTAACTATGTATCAGTTACCTGGACATGTGAAAACTGTGCTCTGTTTAAAAATAAAACAACCCAAAAACATAAGCTCTTGTTGGGACATCTAACAGATTTTCTAAGAAATCTCATACATAATTTTTTATCCCTTCTTTCAGATATAGAAAGCTGACACGCAAAAGAATTTAATACCATGACCAAGATTCTTTAGTTAGTAAATGATAATCAGGAAAACTAGAATTCAAATTTAGGTCTTGTTAACTCCAGAGCCCCGGTTGTAAGTATGATTCTCTCTTAATTTTCACTATCCTATTTTTTTTTTGAGAGAACATCGTTTTTTCTCATGGGAGGCATTGTCTAGAACTATCTATAGAGCTAAACCCCTCTATGTTTTCTACTGTGCTTACCAAAGAGATATACAGGCTGGGGCAAAAGAAGGTTTACAGTTGTTTTCATGGAAAACAATACAATAATTAATACATGATTGACTCACAACTGTAAACCTAATTTTGGTCCATTCTGTAATCACCTCTTTGACATTTTCCTAGACTTTAAAGACGAGAAGGTCAAATGAAGGAAAAACCAGAATGAAATTCTAGAAGGATCATTAGGCAAAGTGACAGGAAGGGAAAAAACTTAGTGCGTTATAGGAAGGTCCTTCTACATCAGCCCCGTCAAAGTTAGGATTCGGGAGACCAGCTTCCTCATTTCGACTCTGTAATTAATGTGTGTATTTCCTAGAAACCTGCTCTTCCCTTTTCCAGTTCTTGATGTATGTGCTTTTAAATGTAGGGTATGACTCATCTCTAAGTGAGTGTCTAAGTGTCTTCTCTAAGTGTCTTCGCAGCTCTAAAGTTTTAGAAGTCTGTGATCGCATGCTTCTCGAAGTAGAAAAACACCTTCTTTCCGCTGAGAAGAGTGTCTTGGATAAGTAAAATAAACACGTTGGTGTTATCAGCTGCATACTCATTTTCTTCTTCGGTTATAAGAATGCTTCCATGGAACCCTGAAGGACAGTCCAGACTTTGGCCCTGGGTGGCTGCAGCCACAGTCTCTGACTTACCATCCCCTTCGGAGAGCCTGTCTTCCTGATTTCTAAATACCCATCTACTCATCACCTAAGGACATGATTTCTAATTGAAAGAATAACTAATGGAGAGTGGCACAGAGAGTCTGTGGATGTGCCAGTCACATGGTGGCCCCTGAGATAAATCATGCATAAAGGCATAATTATAACAGATTTTAGGAGTAAGCAAGCCCCTTTTCCTAACAATTAATTGCCCCGTGTGATTCAGCATGTCATCATTGCAGCTAAGTATGAAAGTCTCTGGTGATAGAGACAGAGGATGCCATGTTTGGGCATCACCGATTACTTGGGATCTTCTTTTGTGGCTCTTATCTAATCCCTCATTAATATGTTTCATGTATGCAAGAAAATGTATGAATTTGAATTGGGTGTCTCCAATCCGGGATTGGTCCTCTGATGGTTCTACAGTTCACTCTTTCCTTTGTCTACTAGGAAACTCAAACCTGAGTTTTAGATTTCCTTTGTACCCCTTTTCCTAGCCAATTTAGCATTGTAAATGAAACACAAATTTTAACTAGCAAGTCTTAGAGGTTTAAACAGATTTAAAAAGTTCATCGTCTCATGTATAAGATGTCAGAAGGTAGAAATGTCATGGGAGGTCCACAGGTCATCAGGGACTCTGGCTCCTCCAGCCCACACTCTTCTCTGCCTGGTTTGTGGCAGAGTGAGCCCCCACTCTCAGAGACCAGGAGGACTATGAGAGTTTTAATATCATAGTCCTGCTTGAGGAGACAATGACAATAAAGAGTGAGTATGACTGCTGGGGTAGCTAGCCACAAGTCTCCCTCCTGGCCAGGTTTGGGAGTTGTCCTTTTAGCTGTAACATACATTCACACTAGCACAATTTGCTGTCTTTTCACTTTCTCTCACTTTCCAAATACATTTAAGAAATGTGCTCACTTTATTTCTAAATCTAGCGTGTGAAAGAGTCTAAACTGGAAAAAAAATGTCACCACTGAAATAGGTGATACCTACAGAGAAGTGAGAACCTGTGTTCTGAGTTACTATTCCTTAGCTTTCTAATTATAAAAGTATAAAAAGACTACGGCTCCTGCCATCAATGGGCCTTCTGGTTCCTTCATGCCCTCCATTGGAGGGACTTGCTTGTTCACAGCCTATCTCTTTCTCTTCCTGCCTAATATGATTTTAATAAAGAATGCAGTTGTTGTACATAATGAATTATAGCAACACTGGACTTAGCCATGTTCCTTTTACTATGAAGAAAATAAGACCCAGAGAGCCGAGGTGCTATATCAAGATCACAAAATAAATTCAATGCCAATAACAGCTTATACCATCCATTATACTCTAGCTATGGTTGTAGGTTTCAGACAGCTGTTTGACCCTGAAATCATATTCCTAGGGTCAAATCCTTCTCTTCCACTTAGTTGGGTCAAATCCTTCTCTTCCACTTAGTTGCTGTGTGCTTTTGGCAAGCCATTTAAATTCTTTGTACCTCATTTTCCCCTCTGTAAGGTGAGAATACTAATGGTATGACTCTCAAAAGGCTTTGAGTGAAAATGGAATGGGATCATTTGTGCGAAGCATTTAGCACAGTGTTTGGCTTATAGTTACTCCATGATAAGTTTTAGCTAAGATTCAAGAAGTGGCAAAGGTAAGTAAACCATTTGTCAATGCAAAACTATTACAATATGCAGAATGGACTTTGCCCTGAGTTTAGAAAAGGCAGCAGTTCCTGTGAGCCCAGCGATATGGGAAGAATTCACAGAGGATTCCGCATGATTTCACCAGCTGAGCGTGCCTGCTTAGTAACATTTAAAAAAAACAACAACAAAACTGCTGTCCAAGCTGTTAGCTGGAATTGAAAGATACAGTGATTGTTAGAGGGCCTATTTAGTAGGAGCAGAAAAATGCACTGGGAGTGAATCGTTTGTCTCCACACAGAAGGCTGAGTCGGGGAGAATGGAGTGTTGCGTGGGCAGGTTGGGCCAAAGCCAAAAGCACCAGGCAATGATTGCTCTGGGGGACGACTTCACACCAGGCATTAAGACTCGCTCTCTGCCCCCTCCCCAGTCTCCAGTTCAGGGTGTTTCAAATGGCCCCTCAGTTAGAATCCAGGGAAGAGAACCCAGACTGGTACAAGAAGACAAGTGCCAGCTTGTCATCCACTGAATTACTAATGGCATTCTGGGTTTCCTGTCCAACAAATTCCATCTGATGGAGGGGACATATGGGTTAAATATGAGAGAAATATGCCAAAACTCATGACAGGGAAGTCTCTTCTACCTAAGAGAGTCCTCCAAAACTAGAGAAGTTCAAATAGACACTGTACAATTACACTCAAGATAAACTCTAGTGGAAATTGCCCCTTTAGGAGAAGCCCCGAGCTGATGACCTCCAACCCAGCAACTCCATCATTTTATATCTGGGTCAAAGAAAGTGCCATTAGTCAAACATTAGCTTTCCTGGCTGAAAAGTGTAAATATTGTGGCTGAAGTCAAGGTAAAAATAATAATAAAAAATAAATAAATAGTTCCTAAGAACCTATACATAGAAGACAGTGTCTTAGATATTATGGAAGATAGGGGTAATACTTATTGTCACTGTCCTTAGAGTTTACAGTAAGGGTAGGTGGGAGGAAGCATTTTTACATCATTGACCTCACTTTCTTTCCATCTGAAGGCAAATGTCATTTACTGACAACTAGGTTCCAAGCTCTTGTCTACTCTGTAAGGATAAAACAATGAATAACTCAGGCAATCAGGTCTCAAAGAGGGAGGGCAGCTACAGCAGGTTTCAGAGGTCAAGAGCTATTTCTTGAAGGCTATCTATTCCACTGAGAGCAGGAGTAGAAGAGAATAGAACCTTTTCCTATTAAGCCCATATTGTGATCCAAAAAGGAGGGAGAGGGTATCTTTAAGAATCTGAATGAAGTTTCATTATCTGGACGAAGTAAGAGAGGGAAAGGGAAGCAGATAGAGTTGTATTAAAGGGGTGAGACAGGGTAGGTTTTACAAAACTATACAAGAGGTTTGGGGCTTTGCTGTGCAATTAATGGAGATTCACTAATGACTTTTCTAGCAGAGGAGTGACATCACCAGAGTGATGCTTTGTAAAGATTATCCTGGCTGCCACGTGTGGGATAGGTTGGAAAAGGGAGATTTGTTAGCAAGCTGCTGAAATATTCAAGGTGGCGAGATACTGTAACGTTGAGGCTGAGACAAGGTTGTTGCATCTGCTGATTAGGTTTAAAGCCTAGTTCTTCCCTTGCTAGTTGCGTGGCTTTGGGGAAACTCCTTAAATTTGCTAAGCTCATGCCCCTTTCTCCAGAAAATATAAATAATAAAAGTTCCTATGTTATGAGATTATTATCACACTTAATGAAACAGGTATATCATGTGGTTAGTACAGTGCTTGGCACATAGGAAGTACTCAATAAATACTATGGATTGTTATTCTTTGTCTTATTGTCATTATTAAGTGTGGGTGCTGGTGAACTAGGTATTGAGTGATAACCTGAGTAATATGTGCATTATTCTGTAGATACTTCAGAAAATGGGGATTCATGGGTAGTTGTAGAATCAGGAAAAGGCATGTTAAGTTAGAACCCATAACTTGCCAGGACACATGGAGGCATGTACCCACATACATGCATTGCTATACATGTCTGTCTGTCTGTCTGTCTGTCTGCCTATATGCCTCTCTCTTTCTCTTTCTCTCATATAGACACACAGACACACACCACTTCCTATGGGCTGCAGTAGTCAAAATGCTTCATAGAACCACTTTGATTATCTGATAAACTTTGAAAAACTTAGGATTGAAAGGAGAAAGGAGAGCACTGCACTCAGTAGAAAAAGCAGGGGAAGAATGCACTGAAATGTAGAAGCTAGAATAAGAGGAAAATATTTGTCAGGAATTCCTTCATTCATTCAACACACATTTGCTGGGCATGTTCCATGAGCCAGATAAACTTCTAGGTGTTAGGGATGGAACAGGGAACAAAACAGAGAAATCCCTTGGCCTTCAGTAATTTATATTATTTTGCAGAGCCATCGTTAGTTTTAACTCAGTTACTATCCCAAGGAAACCTGCTTTATTATATGTAATAAATGCAATGGTGTCAAACCCAGATCCTTATTGCTTGGCTGGTGAACCTGTTCCCAAGGTGCTATAAGTATGTATTGACTGCCACTGACTTGCCAATTTACTCCCCTCAGCGAATGGAAATCAGTTTTCCAGAAGAGGCCTTCTCAAGGATGGTCTGAAGACAAGGACTGGTTGATAGATACTGGAATAGAAGCCAGAACTCTCACCACAAGGTGAAACTACCCCTGTGATCCAGTTTATACGCCAGAGGTCTCCTGGGATCAGGCTGAAGTTAGACTCCGAAACCACCACTTTGCTTAGCTGTATCCCCTGCCCTGTTTCTCTCACTCCCTTCCCGGTTTTTCCTATGCAGGCTCCTTCAATAAGTCACTGGTACAACCATCCTCAGCTAAGGCTCTGCTTCTAAGAAATTCAAACTTTTGATAAATCCGCTGACAGTCTGATGGGTACTCCTTTGTAGGTGACTGTCCCCTTATCTCTTGCTGCTTCTAGGATTCCCTCCTTCATTTTAATCTTGGCTAATGTAATTATGATGTGCCTTGGTGTGTTCCTTCTTGGGTCCAACTAGAAGGGGCTGGAAAGAAATATTCCAAGTCATGAAATCCAAAGACCTACAGCCAAGATTGCTTTATCCAGCAAAGCTTTCATTTAGAATGGAAGGACAGATAAAGTGCTTCTCAGATAAGGTCAAGTTCAAGGAGTTCATCATCACCAAGCCCTTATTATATGAAATGCTAAAGGGACTTATATAAGAAAAAGAAGATGAAAAATATGAACAGTGAAAGGACAGCAAACACACAGTTATTAACAACCACACCTAAAACAAAAGCAAACCAAGAGGACAGCTAGATCAGGAGTGGAACCATAGAAATGAAGAACACATGGAGGGTTAGCAACAGGGGAGTGGGAGGAGGAGAAGGGGGGAGAAGGCACAGAAAATAGCATAGATGGTAGGTAGAAAATAGG
Organism: Sturnira hondurensis; assembly: GCF_014824575.4. Lineage (NCBI taxonomy): Eukaryota > Metazoa > Chordata > Mammalia > Chiroptera > Phyllostomidae > Sturnira > Sturnira hondurensis. The sequence continues at coordinate 4,320,970 of NW_028083079.1, read as the reverse complement.
TAGTGGGGAGGGTGAGAATAGTGGGGGAAATATAGAATCTAAAGAACTTGAGACATGTGGTTATAAACTAAGGAGGGGGGAATGGTGGGGGAGGGAGGGTGCGGGTGGAGGGGAATGAAGGGGGGGAATAGAACAACTGTAATGGTATAACAATAAAAAAAGAAATTCAAACTAAGAGATTATTGATCCCCCTTTTTTCTTTTGACTACTTCCTTTCTCAAATCCAGTTATTTTCGCCAGTTATTTGCCCTAAAAATTAGTTTGTACACCCTGGTTAAAATAAAGGCCCATTCAGCTAGGATGCACACACACATCCTACCATCTTCATCACGGGGACAGACCAGTTATTTGATCTGGTTGCATCTATCTTAAAGAAAAAAAATGTGTATATATTTATACAAATTTTTCTTTAAAATTACCTGATACTAATGATTTGCAATGTTCTTATGGCTACTCATTCCAATAAGCGGTGCAGCATATTAACTTGCAAGTGTTGGACACAGTGCTCCCATTTCTAATAAACGAATGAGGAAACCAGGGGTATTTACAGGTCAAGCCTTGCAACAGAGTCATAGAACCAGAATTAACATCAGAATTTCCTGATTCTCAGCCCCATACAGCCCCATGGATGCTACCTGTTTGTTTGTTCTCTATTTTGGTACCATGTATTTTCAATGAGAAGGAATTCTGATCCCTACTCAGCTATCCCAACAAATCAGGTACTTAATATTTCCACCCCTGAGCATTCTGGAAAGACCCTAGTTGCAGGATACCATCGAAAGCTGGCTTCCTATGAGCAGCTTTCACAATGCAAATGACCTCTAGAAGTAGGTATAAAAAACATGAAAGTCTATGATCAAATCTTTATCCAATGCAAGCACTAATGAGACTCAAGAGTCTTTGGTATTTAGACATTGTTAGGTTCACACTTTTTTCTGTTGCACAGAGTTGGGGTTAGCACCCTTTGTTACACTTCTTAGATAAGCTGCTAGAATCTCCGTTGTCTTAAGTTCGAATGCTCTTGCTATGTTTTCTTTTTTTTTTTGTAACAGGGTTATTGCATATACCTTAACACACACACACATCTACCCATGATGATATGGGAAGCTGGAAAGTTTGGCTGAAGAGGCGGAATGGAGGGAATGTTCCCAGCAGTACAGATGGAGAGCTTCAGGAATCCAGATCCAGGCTAACTCTGTTCAAGGTCCCTGACCAGCACTGACTGAATGTCTCTCATGTGTACAGCAGACTATGTGATGATGTGCAATAGAAGAAAACGTATGAGATGTGTTTATTCTAATCCTACAGACCCCCTGTGTGCCATAAAATTGGGCACATAGAAACTGATAAATGATTATTCACTGAATGTTTGAATTTTAAATTCTATTTGAAGACTCAGCACATATGTCAACCACCATGGAAGACATCATCATCTAGAAATAAATTCTTTTTTCAATGATTTACATTTGCAGAGATGGGAAATATTCTTTTAAAGACATAATTAGCCTAAAGGGTAAGAAACTTCAAGCTGACTTAAGCACAATATTATGCTGGGCAATTAATTAGGTGTTGAACTGGCAAGTTACTTAACTTTTCTGGTTTCTGGTTATCCTGAATACAGAATAAGGGGTCAAGCCAGGTGATGGAAGACTCCTTAAGAGTATGTTGAACTTGTAATATTTTCTGAACTAAACTAAAGTTCCTAAGGTGTGGAGAAGTTTCCCTGGCCCTAAAAAAATTCCTATGGGGTTTGAGTTCAGTTGAAACAGCTTCTAAAGGAAGTGTGCCTTCCCCCTACGTATAGAATTCGGTGATGGGCAGGTTGCCTGAAAAGATATTTCACTGCAATTAGTTTTCTTTACTCCCTGACAGAAGGTTTCAGAGCCCAGAGGCAACTTTCACCAGGATAAAAATACTCTGCACTGTCAGTAGAAGATAATCTTATATAACACACACTGATTTCCTTCCCCCATTTAGCAAGAACTCAGAGGGATGGTGTGGTTTGCTGACATTCCCAGGCAGGTCATCACGCATTAATGCTCGACTCCTTTGTCTGTTACAGCCAGGACATTGCTGATTTCAACTATTCTCTGGGTAAGTTGCTGAAGAGAATGCTAGGTCAAGGGTAAAGATTGTTCTCATTTTTTACTTGCAGATATTATTTCTTTAAAAAAATACTTTTAAAATAATTACATATTTTATTACAACAGGGGTTCTCAACCAGGGGTAATTTTTCTTCCTCTCTCCCTCGCCAGGGGACATGTGGCAATGACTAGAGACATATTTGGTTGTTCTGAACTGGGGAAACTGTACTTGTACCTGGTGGACAGAAGTCAGGGACACTGCTAACATTCTATAATGCACAAGACACCCCCTCCCAAGTCAAAAAACTGTGCATTATGATTACAAACTATGTATGTATTTCTCTAATACAGTGGCTGATTTTATTTTCTAGATTCTTTTTTGCTTTTGTCATTAAAATATGAATTATATATTATAATCTTGGTTTATGTATATTTTAGCATTCTCTTTTTTATTAATATAACACTGTAAACATTTTAACATTTGCATTTGTCTTCCTAATTACTATTTTAATGACTGCCAAAGAATCTCAGAAAGACAAACAACCCAATTAAAAATGGGCAAAGGATCTGAACAGACACTTCTCCAAGGAAGACATACAGAGGGCCAAGAGACATATGAAAGGATGATCAGTATCACTAGCCATCAGAGAGATGAAAATTAAAACCACAATGAAATCCCAATTCACACTGGTCAGAATGGCCATCGTGAACAAATCAACCAACAACAAGTGCTGGTGAGGTTGTAGAGAAAAGGGAACCCTAGTATGCTGTTGGTGGGAATGCAGACTGGTGCATCCACCGTGGAAAACAGTGTGAGATTTCCTCAGAAAACTAAAAATGGAACCGCCGTTTGACCCAGCAACTCCACTGCTGGGATTATACCCTAAGAATCCTGAAACACCAATTCAAAAGAACCTATGCACCCCAAATGTTCATAGTAGCACAATTTACAATAGTCACGTGCTAAAAGCAACCTAAGTGCCCATCAGTAAATGAGTGGATCAAAAACTATGATACATTTACACAATGGAATACTATGCAGCAGAAAGAAAGAAAGAGCTCCTACCCTTCTCAATAGCATGGATGGATCTTGAGAGCATCATGCTAAGTGAAATAAGCCAGTCAGTGAAAAACAAATACCATATGATCTCACCTAGAAGGGGAACCTGATCAACAAAACAAACAAGCATGCAAAATAGAACCAGAGACATTGAAACAAAGAACAAAGTGACAGTAACCAGAGGCAGGGTGGAGGGGAATAGTTGGGGGAAAAAAGGAAGTGTTGTCAAGGGACATATATAAAGGACACATGGACAAAGCCAAAGGGGGGTTGGGTTGAGGGTGGGAGGTAGAGATGTGTTGGGTGGGGGAGTGGTGAGGAGAAAATGGAAACAACTATATGTAAACAACATTTTTTTAAAAGGACACAAAAGCAAAAAAAAAACAAAGAATCTATTGGTTTGTTGTACCACAATATTACCATTATCTTAGTGTAGATCACTTAGATTGTTTCCATTATATCCTTTTATTGTAATTAATTAGTTACAGTAAGTCTTTAAGGATGTAGATTACTCTGTGAGCAATATGAATATTTTTTAAAGATTTTATTTATTTATCTTTAGAGGGGAAGGGATGGAGGGAAGTATCAATGTATGGTTGCCTCTCATGAGTCCCCTGCTGGGAACTGGCCTGCAACGCAGGCATGTGCCCTGACTGAGAATCAAACCACGACTGTGTGGTTCACAGGCCCGTGCTCAATCCACTGAGTTACTCCAGCCAGGGCCAGCAATATGAATATTTTTAAGGCTTCAGCTTTCCAATGATTTTTCACTGTTAGCATTGAAAGTTGAGATATCTTTTACATGACTCGACCAAGGGTACTTACCAGTATTTTATAATATGTAAATGTATCAAATCAACATATCATACACCTTAAACTTACACAATGTTATATGTCAACAATATCTCAATAAAGCTGAAACAAAGCTTTAAAATAAAAATAAAAATCACTAGGTGTAATGTGTAAAAAATAACAAAAGTAATGTCCGGTAATGGCATAAGTTAAGTTTATTTATTTAATGCTTGTGTTTCTCATTAAAAATACAATTCAAAAGAATAAAACCAAAAACCATGATTAAAGTACTTTTTCTAATTTCTAGACATGGTTATTTACCAGACAAAATGAGAAGATAACTCCAAGACCTCATTCCCACATCCATAATTTTCCAAAAACACATAACTATTACGAAGTTCAGTGAGGAATCAGGACTAAGCAAACTATTGCATGCCACATTTCAAATGTCCCCGTAATTTTGCTCCAAGTCCCCAGGAAAGGAAAAGAATGGGAAATGAAAACCGTCCTGCTGCCCCACGTTGGAAGTAAATGATGGAAATGGTTTGTTGTCAGAAATTACTTTTTCTCAGCAACCACCTCTTTTTTTGGTAACAAATAATTTTTGATAGGTTAACATTGCATCAAGTCCTACCCCACTCTGATCTCCACCATCTTAGCCTGAAAAGCAATAAATTGTTCCTTTCCTCTCAAACCCCCCTTCTTCCCTTCATGAACAGAAGAGCCAAATAAGCAGTGACTTGAGAAACGCTGGAGTAGACCAAGTTACGGGGGCCCGGGGAGGCAATGAAAAGGTAAACAATCAAGGCCCTGGACAGACGGTGGAGGGTGGCCCACAGAAAGCAGGATTCAGATCGGTTCCTGTGTGTGAAGCAGGCAAAGATCCTATGAGCGGTAGGAGACAGATGGGCTCTCAGCGGAGGGGAGAGTTCACAGAAGATTGAATGGGCTTATGCAAATCCAGTTTACCTTTCAACATTCAGCACAAAGTGCTCCCTTTCCTGACTCTCCAAATAAAAAGAGACCTCTCCCCTCTTAATACACAAAGACCCCTAAGAGTATCCATTTTGTAGAAGGCTTCATTATCTACATTTTAATTTTATTCCAAATGACAATATTTTTTTATGGCAGGAGGCACATGTATTCATCTGTTCCAACAGACAGATGATACAATATATTAAAAGATAGTGCTACCCATTAAATACTTTTACTAAAATAAATGGATAAAAATTTACCAAAGATTACAATTAAAGAAAGGCCAAGGATGCTGAGCTTTCTGTTATGCAGATTATGTTTGTAGATGAATGATTTGGTTTGATGGCTACTGAGAGCAAAGCATTCTGATTCCTACAGTGTTCAATGTCATGTACAAATTTGAAATCTGTGTACTTAAGAACTAAGAGAAAAAAATGAAGCAAAATTAGTAAGAGGTTCGATAAAAGGAGTCAATAAAGAGGAGGGCATGAAGGATATAGGTTGCATTAATTATCTATTGCTCTATAACAAATCACCTCAAAGCTTAGTGGCTTAAAATAATAAACAGTATCTCACAGATTCGGTGGGTCAGGAGTCCAAGTGGGCTCAGCTAGGTCCTCTGGCACAAAGGTTTCTCATGGGGCAGTAATCACAACGTGAAGAGAAGGCACCAGTTATCTCAAGACTCAAGTGGAGAAGGATCTTCTCCCAAACTCACTCATGTGTCTGTCAGCAGATCTCAGGTCTCCGGGGGCAGGATAGAAATATCAGTTCCGTGACTCTTGAGTCTCTTCATAGGCAGAAGAAACGCTCCTACCGAGAGATGAGGACAAGCAAGATAGAAGTCATATTCTTGCCATAACCTCAATTTAGAAGTGACATTCCATGACTTTTATCATAATCTGCTTACTAGAAGTGAGTCATTGAGCCCAGCATACACTCGAGGGGAGGGGAATACGCAAGGGCATGAAGACGAGAGGCGAGGCCCCCTGTGAACTGCTGGTTTACAGAATGCCTACCATGCCGGTCAACGAAGGAAGATGAAAAAGGTAATTATTAAATAGGTTACCAAGATTAAAAGAAGAAGAAGAAAAGGAGCTGGTGGAAAGAAACAACTAAAAGAAAATAAAAAGGAATGAAATATAATGAAGTAAAAATTTAAAACGAGGAGGGAACTAGCCCTGGCTGGTATAGCTTAGTGGATTGAGCATCGTCCTGCAAACCAAAGGGCCACTGGTTTGATTCACAGTTCGGGCACATGCCTGAGTTGCAGGCCAGGTCCCCAGTGGAGGTCACATGAGAGGCAACCGCACATTGATGTTTCCTCCCTCTCTCCCTCTCTTTGCCTCTGTCTAAACATAAATAAATAAATTCTTTAAAAATAAAAAAACTAAATAAAAATGAGGGTGGAAGTATGAAAAACAAGAATCTTTGCCCACACACTTCCCAGTTTACGTTAAACCTTCTTTTCTCTCCTGCAGTTGTCCTAATGAGAAACAAATCTCTGGAGAAAGTGTCTTCAGAGTAACCTGCCAAGGGGAACACAGGCCACCACACGGGTCACAAACTGCTGTTTATAGTCTCCATCACGACTCGCTGTCTCATTGGGCCTCAAACGACCTTTTAAAGAAAGAAGTTTTGATCTTGTATCCTGGGGAAGAACGTGCTTCAAAACTCTTGACCTTTTCCAGCATTCCTAGGGGCCAAAAGTGTTTAGAGAAGTGAGAAATTCAATTTCTCTGCTTGGCTTGTCATTCAAACTTTGAAAAGAATAGAGAGCCATAGACCATTGTAAATATCCCCATGGTTTTGCTCCAAGTCCCCAAGGGACAGGAAAAATTGGGAAATCAAAACAGCCCACTGCCTTTTGCTGGACAGAAACAAAATTAATGTTTGGATGGGAATGCATAGTTCCCCAATAACAGTCTTATGATCTTTTCAACAAAGAAGCTTTTAGTTATTTTAGTTATCCGCATTATTATAAGTCATCTATGTCCCCTTGGATTTAAAGTTTTAAGCAATTTTATGTTTACCCCAAACCAAATGAAAATAAAGCAATCCAAAACCTCCATCTCATTGCAGAATTCCTCCTCTATCATTAGGTGACTACATACCAAGGACAAAGCTAATTTCCTGCTCACTCATAGCTTTAAAAAGAACACTAAGAATTTAATAGATACCTGTGTCAGAAAGGCTGACGCTGGACTCTATTTCAAACAGTTTCCTATGTTCTTACTGGTGATGTCAATATTTTTAAAAGCAAAAATCAGCTAATATCTTTTGCAAGTGCTTCTCCCACTGTCTGAAATTTCTTCCCTACAGCTTTCACTATCTAAATAGCCTTTTTTGCTTTTTGTCATTTAAGGATTAGCTTAGTGTTTATTTCTTTCATAAAACCTTCCTTGCCCATGACCCACAGTTGATCAGACTGACTTTCCTGAACCTCCTGTACCGGAAACCTGGACACACACCAATCCCAATTTAATGCAGTGCACTCTAATTATGTATTACAAGTAGAATCTGTGCCTTTCATCTTTAAATCACTGGCACTTAGCTTATTGCCTTACTCAGAGTGTAAACTCATTACATATTTGTTGAATAAGTAAGTAAACAAAAATTAAATATATAACTAGATTTTAAAACTAATCTGCCAGGAAAATCCCTTGTCTTTCCTAGGATTTCTTTGCAACGAGCCAATACTTGTGAAATTAACAGTGCTCAGGTGTACTATAATACCTGGCCATTGGGCTATTTATCAGAAGCAGGAACTAGGTCTAGCTTACACCGAAGGGGAAGGAATTAAACTTAAGTACATAAATTCCACAGGGCTGGGGATGGGTATCTGAATCCATCTGAGGCAATTACATTATGTCCCATGGGAAATGCAAATATAGTCTCATAGACTCTACCTAGTCTCTATTGAATATTTGAGCTGAACAATAGTATGGAGCCCAGGATGAGGCAGCAATTGTCACACTAAATGCAAATGGGAAGTCCATTGGGCAGGAGTTCTGCTAAGAGCCATTTCTGATGATCACAAGTGTCCGACTCTCTCCATCTGTTTAGAATATTAGCATGCCAGTCAATGGAGAGAACAGAATACACCCTTTCATCTCTGTCCAGCCAAAGTAGATGCAAACCTTTTTGACTTTAGGCAATGCTCTAGGGGTTGTGCACATAAACCTAACTTTCAACTGAAGGTCTGCTTTGTGGGACATACAAAACCCAAAGGGCAGAGAACAACATCAAGAAAGTGCACACTCCTCTTCAAAAACAACTGGGGCTCTGTAGATTTCCCTTGTCATCAACATTGAGTAAATATTCGCATGGCATTGATGACAAAAGAAATCTATTTAGTTAGCCGAGGAAATCCCGAATGCTCAGAGGAAGATAATGTTCCATTTGAGAGTTTAAAAAGGAAAATCTTAATGTATGTTGTGTGCTGTGATTGATTTTGATATTGATGGAGATACAGTTTTCTAATACATATTGGGTTGGCCAAATAGTTCATACTTTTTTCCGTAAAATATGAGACAGATTTTTCATTTTCACCAATAACTCCACTGATTTGGGTTTTATGAATATGTTGGCTATCTCCTACATTATAATGTTGATCGTTCTCAATGAACATCTTGATTCCACTGGTCTACTTGACTGTGGAGCACTGTCCAGAGAGAAATCTCCAGCACAAAACTTCACAATCTACTTTTGACACATTTGATCAGTGACAGCACCTTCTGCAGACACTGAACAATTATTTTTGCATTTCAGTAATATTTTTACCTTCCTTGAAATAATAAAGCACAATATGCCAAAAATGTTGTATTTTCTTCCAGCTTCAATGTTAAAATGGATACACAAAAATTTACCAATTTTGATGAATTTTTTAAAATGCACACTGATATGATAGCTGCCACTATACAATGTAACAAAATTATTTTGAATGAAGTTAAAGCGCTACTAGAGCAATCTAATGAAAAAAAAAAGAACTTTTGGGCCAACCCAATGTTTACAAATATGTGTGTGTGTGTATAAAATGTTCCTAAATTATATATTAAAGCTTTCTTATATGTGCATGTGTATATGCACTTCCATGTATGCATGTGCATATGTACATGTGCACGCACATACTTGTACATGTGTGCACATATATAGCTAGACAGAGACAAACAGATAGAGATAGGGGGACAGCTTTTTCATTTGGCTCTGTGCCAGGTGTGTTGGAAGGTGTAAGGTTTGTCTTGGTTTCAGAGAAACCTGATACGCATGGGGAGGCTTGCTGTAGTCACACGATACTTAGAGCAGTAGGAAAAATCAAGTGGAAAATTGTGCAGTTGGAAGGATCCTGAGAGGCCATCTAGTCCTTCACTGATCACTGACTTCCATGGGTCGAAGAGGCTGCTGCCCAGAGGGAGAAACTGCGGGGAAAACAGGCATAGGGATGTGTTACTCTCCTGGTGTTCAGATGAAAAATAAGAGACCCCAGTTTGTTCCCTTACTAACCAGGGCAGTAACGGTGCAGGGTTTAAGGACTCCAGTTTTATAAGAGACTCTCAGGTTCGAATGTTGACTTGGCCATTTGCAAACTTCTGTATGCAAACAAGGGACATGAAAAAATCACTCTGAACCTCCAGTTTCTTATCTCTACTTGCAGGTTTGGCATAACTATTAAACAACTTACGTGAGTATTTAGATTCTGGAAAATAACACTTGCTCAGTTAAGGTTAGCTATTGTTCTTACTGTTCTCATTACTGTTATTATAGCTCCTTGTGACTGTGACCAGACATTCAACATTTTTGCTGGACAGAAATAAAATTAATCTTTGGATGCATAGTTCCCAGACAACAGTCTTATGATTTTTTTCAACAGAGATTCAATGATTCAATAAATGGCTCACTGATGTTACCTATTCTGTGAAGTTCTCTTGGGCTTCCTTCCATCTCATACTTTGTAAAGGCTTTTGTTGTAGGGCAAATGGCGTTATTTTTAGACACCTATAGCTTCCTCAGATTGCACACTCCTTAGAGGAAAGACTGTATTTTCTCCTTTAATTACTCCAGGACTAACCAAGGACCTAAAAACTTCTGAAATGATCTTTTTCTGCTCGGAAACGAATGCTGACATTGTGATTGTGTTAGAATTGGCCTAATGGTGTGTTGGGACAAAAAGTAAAAAAGAAGGACATTAAAGCTTCAGTAACGGAGCTCATTGGAAAACTTCTAAAAGTGCACATTTTATTGCATCCTTTTTTATCATCACCATCATCATCATCATCTTCACTGCTAAGATTTATTGAGAGCTTGGAATATGAAAATTATTATTTATTCACAACAACTTGGGTTGGAGGAATCATTATCCCACCAGCCCCAACTGAAAGTGGGAAAGCATAGTATCAGAAACTTTCCCTAACAGAGCTAGTAATAATCTGAGCTAGAATTCCAACTTACACATTGTTTTTTTTCAAACATGAGGTTCTTAACTATCATGCCATGTTGTCTCTGATCTGTTTTTCCATTCACCCATTTATTCAGCCCATCATTTATTCAATACCTCGCCTGCACCTAGTATGTGGCAGTATCTGCCCTAAGACAAAGCATGTGATCATTCCATCTTGCCTACAAGTGAACAGCTTTCGGAGAGACAGCATGAGCTATTCCCTGGTTGATTTTTCCCAGGTATACATATTTCACCCACGGCCTTCCTCATGCCTCCATCCATCACATTCCCTATGTTCTTATGTTTCCATTTATGAATGGGGGAGAAAAATAAAACCAATAGCCCTGTTAATTTTCTTAGTGACATAGCCAAGTTTTCTTGGCTCTGAAGGACTTGCCCTCCCGACTCAATGCTCCATGTACCAAAGGTAATTAGGGCAACTTATTTAAAACTTACGATCTAATTAGTGGCTTTTAATGGTAGTTAATTACATAGAGAGCAACAAAGCAGCTACTTTTCCCACCAAGCTTTTTCTCAGGCTGAGAGAGGAACAGGTATTTCTTTGGAGTCCTAAAGGAAAGGGGACACTACAGTTAACATCGAATTACACAGAATTGTCCCCGGTAATTATGAGCAATGTGATTTTACTTCTCTGACAATTACAGAGGCTTTGCAAAATCTTTGACCTGGGAGACCTGGAAAGAGGACAGAGAAGGAATCAAATGCAGCACGATGTCCAGGCATATTTTAAAAATCATCCAGGTGACTGGAAGTTGGAATGGCCAGGCAAGAAAGAGAGAGACACATGCTCTCCTTTCTGTCAGAGAGGTAACATAAGGCACTCTGGATATGGAATGTAAATAATAGAAGATTCTATTAATTAATGAAAACTCCAATTCAAATACCAGCCTCACCACTTACTAGCTTTGCAGAAAACTAATCATTCCGGGCCCCAGTTTTCTAAAATTAATATTTGCCCTGCATCTCTCTTGGAGATATCAGCTCATTTGTCCCTTAAATGTCTGCTACACGAGTGGATATACTAGTACTAGGTTTAGAAAGAAATAAGACCTCTGTCTCCCCTCAAAGCTCTTGAAATTTAGTAAGCGAGACAAATATGCAAATAAGTAACATTACCAGCACATGTTAGGTTCTAGAAATAACATTCGAAGATCATGTGAAAGTGATTTAATATTCCAATTTATTATAGGGTTATAAACAATCATGATGGAAGGTAATTATACCATCATTATAATTCAATTTAACACACATTCATCGAGAACTTAGTATTCAATACACACTGGGTACTCCAGTTACCTGCCTGCTTGTGGAAGCCTGTATAAAGTAGGACCTCAGGGAAACTGGTGAAGGACACCTTTGCTGATTCTAGCCTTTTGGGCCTTTATATAAGTCTCCCCATTCTTCAGCGTATCCTCCCTAGAGAGGGCAAGCTTTGGAGTCAGGCAGATCTGGATTCACCCCCAGGTCCACCCTTTGTACTTCTGTAATATTGTGAGACTCCATTTCCTTGCTGGCGAAATGCCAGTGATGCAGTGTTACTTCTCGGAAGTACTAGTATTGCCACTTGACTTCAGGCCCTCTCAACCCATCCTCTGTGGGGAAGTTTAAAATCACCCCCAGTGAGATATCAATGTCTGTGACTATTATACATTCTGGGTTTGGAGGCAATGCAGGTAATAAGAAAAGGAGAGCTCCCGGACTCAAACAACCCAGATGTGTTCTTTTCACTAATGCACCCTCTTTACAGCTTGACTTTTTTAACTCTTCGCTGTGGCACTTCTGGATTCCATGTGAATGTAGCACTGAAAGTTGATTTTTTTGATAAGTGCAGCTTAATGTATGAAAATAGCATGAAATGCGAAAAGGTTCCAAATTGAGAATCCCATGATTTGGGTTCCTGCCCCTCTTTGGTCGCAGAATGTGTGACAATAGATGAGTTGTTGTTACACATTTGTGTTCCTGCATTTCTGAGATGGAGTGTTGGTGGGAGGGGAGGGGGACTCTGTGGTCCCTCTCATAATTTATTATGGATGGCTCTAAAAAGATTTTATTTTGTTTTCACGTTCTTCCCCGACTCCCTCTCTAGAGAACGTGAACGTGGAGTAGGCTGTGCCGTCCCATCCCTCAGAATAGTATTCATCCTAAAAATATTTGTGAGAAAATACATATTCTATGTTAGAATGTTTGGCAGGAGGGGTGTAAAAAAGGGAAAGCATATTTTTTCTAGTTCTCACTTTTTATTTTTACCTCATCAGTGAGCTAATAAGATCATGAAATGTGTCGCAAACTCACTTTGTATCCTCCTTAGTGCCTTAGACTCGTCGTGAGGGCCTGGTCTGTCAGGGCTGAATTGTCTGTCGACTCGCTATGGAATGAGGTTACTAATGGAGAGGGGGCATCAAAACACCCCTTTAATCATAAGAAACAAGGAGTTAAATTTGTGCATAGAAGGTTTTGCCTTAACTGTGATTTTATACTCATTCACCCTTGTAACCTAAATTTCTTTCTGTTTTTGAAAAAAAAAATATGTGTTTATTTATTTTTTAGAGAAAAGGAAATGGAGAGAGAAAGAGAGGGAGATTAACATCAATGTGTGGTTGCCTCTCATGTACTTCCAATGCAGTACCTAGCCCACAACCCAGGCATGTGACCTTGACTGGGAATCAAACCAGCAACCCTTTGGTTTGCAGGCTGGCCCTCAATCCACTGAGTCACACCACCCAGGGGAGTAACCTAAATTTCTATAACTTTTCACCTCCAAAATGCAAGCTGAGTATCAGGGAAAAAATCCAGAAGCTGGCTAAAGATTATTCATTATTAAGCCAGTGCACCAGTGGGGCGGGTGTACAGGGAGGCATGGCGGTTAAACAGCATTCGTGCTGGCTCCAGGCCCAGCTCCCACTAAATCACCACGCGATCTCAAGCAAGTACTTAACCTCTGACTTGAGGAACTGGCTATGCGTTTGCAGGGCGCTGGCCCAATAAGAGTTTCAATTTATGTTCCCAGGCAAAGCTTACTCCTCTTAGAGTAATTCAAAATGCTACTTCCAGGCAATTGCTGTTCTTCATTTCTCCCTCCTGCTGCTCCTTCCTTTTTCCCCTTCCATTGATCTTTTTATTCAATATATAGGAATCATGTATCATTCATAGGCAAGTCACTCTACTAGTATTAGGGCCTCTACCAAATAAAAAAGACAAACATTTTTATCCTTATGCAGTTTACAGTCCGTTGGGGGTGGGGGAAGGGAGACCAACAATTTAGAAAACTGAGTAAAATCCATGTTTTAGGAGGCAAGTAGTGCTACAGGAAAACGTGAAGCAAGATAGGGTTTCTGGAGTGTTGAGGACCTGTTTATTTGGAATGGGTGGTCGGAGAATGCATTGGTGGGGTACATGTAGACCCCACAGATACCGATGAAACTTGAGGCGATTTGGGGAAGAGCATTCCAGGCAGAGGTAAGGCCAGGTATAAGTGACAGTGTGCGTCTGGTATGCTTAAGGGACAGCCAGCAGAGAAGACTCATGTTTGAGCAGAGTGGGCAAGCTGAAGGAAGCTGCGGGGAAGGTCAGAGGAACAGCCGGTGGGATTACGCAAGGCGTTTAGGCTGTTAGCTCTTTCTTTGAGTGGAGAGGGAACCCATTGGAGAGCTTTGAGAGGGGGTATTATATAATCTGATTTTTGTTTTAATTGGATTACTCTGGCTGCTGTATAAAAGTTCAGAGAGAATGTTTAGGGGAGGGGCACTGCAGAATATTGCCAGAATCCAGACTAGCCACAGTGATGGCATAGGCCAGGGTGGTAGCTGTGGGAGGTGATGTGAGGGGGTCAGATTTTGAATATATTTTGAAGATTTTCTTTTTTACCTGCTATTAACTAGATAACTTGACTTCCGTCGGTTACTCAGGTACATCAGGTGTTAGAAACCACTAAGTATTCAAGATGTAAAATCAACAAGAATTCCCCCTTTTCTTAGGTGAGGTAGGTATACCTATGAGTCACAGCCTTTAGACTAAAAGCAAGCCACTTATTTTTTTTAATCCAACCGAGATATTTTTAATTACTTACCATAATTTAGACATGTGAATCAGAGTCACAGTCTAATGGTAAGAAATTCACAAAATAAGTTTAATGAAATACTATATGTACCTGATGTCTAAACATGAGTGCTCAGGACCCAGGTCACACTGATTCTTCCTTACCATTCAGTAAAAGCATCATAGCCATCGATTTAGTGCTGCCCTGGACACGGCAAAGCCCTAACTGATTGGCTGCCAGAAGCAGCTTCACCTTGTTCTATCTTGACAATTGCCCTACAAACAGCCCTTGTTCCCAGACAGCTATTCTGTCAAGGGCACCTCCCATCCAAACTACATTTTCCCCAAGGAGAGTATCTACACAGGGATTTCATTAGAGTCAGTTAAGACCAACTCTGTTAATGCAATTTCCAGACAACGAAATTAATCCAGAAGCAGGGGCTATCCTGAGCACGATCAGAAGATGAAGTGGCAGACCTGGCAATCGACTCAGTTCTACTGACAACTGCATTACCTTTTCCCTGCCACGTTGTGCTGACCACACTCTTCACAATCCAGGGGCCGTACACAAGTGTTCTGGGAGAAGGGACTGTCCCTGTTCTCACTATGAGGTATTTGTGTGTGTTGATAAAACAGCCACACTTGTACTCCAAATCTTAAGTGAATACTGATAGTCGAAGTTTCATTTTTTCCCCCTACAAAACTCGAGGGAAATCAAGCTAGTTAAAAATCGACTCATTTCCCCAGGATATTTCTGTTAGAACAGGTCTTTTTCTAAGCGAGTAGGTCTATTTTTAGATTAGCTGTAAATATATTTAACCTTATTTTTTACCTAATAATTTTATTATTTTTAGAGAATTTGCTGATTTTCCTGAAGTTTCTTTTCTTGGCAACTCAGCTAGTCTGATTCAGGGAATACACACATACTCATACACTAACACATAGGCAATACACATATACACATAAGTTCATGCATGTGCACTTCTGCATTCCAATTACACTGTCAAGTTTTAGACTCAATCTCAATATGACATTTTCAGGCAGCATTGTTATGTGCCCTGAATTTGTAGATACACATTTAGACACCAAAGAGAAACATTTAAAACTGAAATAGTTATTAACAGACTAGACATACAGATTTTAAAGCACCACATATTTATATTACCATATTTCTAATATTGCATTTTACACATCTCTTTATAGCTTATAAAATAACTTTTTCCTGTCACTTTTTGAGCTAAACAACTTAAAGGTAGTTAAAGAAAGTAATTTTATGTATTTTACACAGAGGGAGAAACTGTTAAAAAGTGAACTGGCTTGTCTATGGTAGTAGCTAGTTTTGAGCAAAACCAAGAGTAGGTGTTGCTCTTCCTCATAGTCCATCCATATTCTGATCACTATTGTGTGTGCTGGGGGTGCACTGATGTACAATGTGAGGTGAAGTTCGATGTCCAATTGAGAATAGAGCATAACAAAAGCATCGTTTCTAAGACTTCCTTAATATTTGGGGGGAAGTCTTAGCGTAATGGGTTTAGTAAACATAACCAGCATTTGCATGTCATTAAGTACGTACCTATGAATTACAATGGATTCCTCTCCAAATTGTCAAAAACTCTAGCACTGCCTTCCTTGTTCATATGCAGGGATTAACTGCCTTGTGGTCTGCTTTCTCTAGCAGCCTCGCCCCTCCGCCGTCCACACAGTATGGAATACCTGTATTGATTTGAAATTGGATATCAACTGATTTGAAAATCAAGTTGATCGTAAGTTGACTACATTTCTGTTCTGTTTGTGCATTGAGCCATGGGAAGGGGTTATAAGACAGTATGTCAGGACAGGATGGGAACATTAAAGCCATAAATCATGCTGTACAAGTGTCGATGCTAAATCCTAGCAGGTTCCAATGAGTTTCCTTGCGGTAAAATCTGAACTAAACTGAGGGATTCCTGCTTTGACCCCTGAGGGAGTAATTGCTACAGGATTCCTCCCCGCCTCCCCAAACTACCAGAAAAACAGACAAAATTTATGAAATAATTTTTTTCAGACACTGGACACACAAACAGTACATATTATGACATCTGAGAAAGAAAACCAATAAGGTGTAGTCTATGACCATCCAGACTTTTCTTCTGGAGGAAATTTATGGGCTAAAACATAAGCTAAGGGTATTGGAGCCAGTGAGATGCAGGGACAGAGATCAGATTAAGGGAGACTGAGATGGCTGGAATTTTCAGGAAAGTATTTGGAGAAGAGAGAAATAAATGAAGCAAAAAATTCCAAAAATCAGTCTAGAAGACTCTTGGTGTCTTGGCTGAATATTACCTGCGCAGGTACAGGACAAAATTCCGTAAAGCCATGTGACAAGAGCAACTTCCAGAGAAAGATCCTGACTGCTGTGAGTTTTAGAGGTCTCTAAGTCCACACAAGGCTAGGAATCATTTAATATCCCACCCGCTTGAATGGAGAGAATTCAATGAATCCAATGACTCCCAAGAAGGTTACCCGTAGCTCTAGAGTATCGACTACTCCAAAAGCTTCAAAATTATCAAGCTGCTTCACAAATAAATGAAACACTGTATCAAACTACATTCAACATTCTTTAAGGAAAACAACCGGGCTTAGCCGTCAGCAATGAGAAATGTGCTATTCCCAATGTTTAGAAGGCAATCAAAACTTATTAGAGAGGAAGATGATCAGGAAAAAGCGACATGTAACCAGGAAAAAAATGGTCAACAGCAACAAAGACCCAGAATTGGTAAGAAATGATAGAATTAGAAGACAAGAACTCTTAATTCAATGGTGCAAATTTTATAAATAGGCTCAATGAATTTAAAAAATATGTAGACACAATAAGGAGAAAATCATCACCTGAAATAAAATATTCATGAATTTGACTAACACTAGAGGATAAATCAGTGAATTAAAAGATGGAATAAGAGAAACTGTTTAAACCAAAGCACAAAGAGCAAAAAGACTGAAAAAAAATAAACAGAGTATCAGTATTCCACAGAATGGTAACAAGCATGACCGTTAAAATCCAATAAGGCAAAGGAAACAGGAAGGAGGACAAAACGATGTGCAGAGTCATTATTTTCATATTTGGTGAAAAGAACAATTCTACAAATCAAAAAAGGGGGGAAGGAGAAAAAAACAGAAGTACACCAAAGCATATCACAATCAAACTGCTAAAAATATGACAAAGAAAAAAATTAAAAACAACAGAAGCAAAAACACACATTATTAGCAGAAGAACAAAAATTAAAATGTCTACAAAATTATGGAAGCCAGAGGACAGCACAATGATATACTTAAAATCCTCAAAGAAAACACAAATTAATTTAGAATTTTGTATGTTATGAAAAAACAAAGACTTCTTTCAGTAAAAGCTGAGAAAGCTTTCCACCAGCAAACATGCTCTGCAAGAACTGTGAAAGGTAGTTTATGATGGGAAAATAGAACTATAAAAAGAGTGACCTCATCTGTAAGTGCAACCTAATCGACAAAACAAACAAATGAACAAAACAGAACCAGGGATTTGGAAGTAAAGAAGAAACTGACAGAGACCAGAGAGGAGGGGAAAGGGGAGGAAGAGGGAAAAGAAGGGGCAGGGGCAAGCAAAGGAACACGAGTGGAAGACTTATGGGCATGGACAATGGAGGGGGAATTGACTGTGGGAGTGGGGTGCGGGCTGGGGTAGGGGTGAACAAAGAGGAAAAATGCGGAGCAACTCTAACTAAACAATAACAATTTTTTAAAAACACAGTGAAAAGCACAGAATTATTAACTAAGAATATATTTATTCACTTATTTTCCAATATAATTAATCATAAAGCAAAAATAATACCTTATGAGGTTCATAACGTATATAAATGGTGTGCTCTTACCACTCCTATTCAGCATGTGTCATCAGTCTTTACCCTTAGCACAAAAGAAGTGTGGTTGCAAAGCTACCAGAACTATTAAGGGATTTGATCAAGCAGCGGGATACAAAGTCAGCTCCAACACCAGAAGGGTTTCTATATACTAGCACAAATACGTTTGAAATTGAAAGAAAAAATCTTTTTGCAATAACGTGTAAAATTTTAAGTCATTTGGAATTCATTTAATCAAACATGTACAAGACCCATACAACAACAACTATAAACCACTTCTGAAAGAATTAAAGTATTTTAAATAGAGATATACAATGTTAATGGGTGAAAAAACTCAATACTGCTAAGACCTTAATCCCAAATTTATCTGTACTGTTCAGGCAATCTCAATTAAAGTCTTAGCAAGGTTATTTGTAGAACTGACAAACTAATTTAAATTTTTATATTAGAAATCAAAGACAAAGAGAACTAAAATAATTTTAAAAATGAGCACAATTTCAAGACTTAACACAGACTGATTTTAAGATTTATGCTTAAATCCAAATAAAATTGTGTGACATTCCCGTAACCACAGATGTAAAGTCGGGGTCAGAACAGAGACATACACATACGTGGTTAAGTGATTTTCTGAAAATTGCTGAAGCATTTCAATAAAGAGATATATTACTTTTTAAAAAATATTTTAAATTTATTTTTAGAGAGAGGGGAAGGGAAGGAGAAAGAGGAAGAGAAACATCAATGTGTGGTTGCCTCTCATGTGTCGCCTACTGGGGACCTGGCCCATAACCCAGGCATGTGCTCCAACTGGGAATCGAACTGGCGATCCTTTGCTTCACAGGCTCATGCTCAACCCACTGAGCTACAGCAGCCAGAGCAGAGATATGTTACTTTTTAACAAATACTGATCAAACTACTGGATGTTCCTATGGAAAAAAAAGAAATCTTAACTTTTTCCTCACATCACATATAAAACAAAACAAAAACCTTGAAGTAGATCTTAGATGTACATACCATCATTAATATTAAGAACTTTTAGAAGAAAATCTCTCCAACTTTTAGTAGTAAACACCTTCTAAATAAGACAAAATACACCAACCATAAAAAAATTGACAAATTGAACTTGACCAAAATGAAAAACTCATCTTTTTCAAAAGACACCATTAAGGACATAAAAATGTGGTAGACAGATGGATAAAGGACTAACATTCAGAACAGATATGTGTAGAATGCTTATAATTTTATAGTGTAAATTATTACCCACTAAAGACTGTAAAAAATGGATTTGAACATACCCTTCAAAAATAAATATATCAATATACATATGAAAAGGTTTTAACATTGCTAGTCATCATGGAATCATACATTAAAACCCAATGGAAAAGCACCAGACACTCACTAGAATGGCTACTTATAAAACACTGACAACACCAAACATCCCTAAGGATGTGAAGTAACTGGAATTTTTTCACATTGCTAGGGGGAATTCAAAACAGCACATCCATTTTGGAAAATAGTGTGGCAGTTTAAATACAGATAATTAAATACATAACACATTATGCAGTACCGTTTCTAAGAGAAAATTAAATATATGTCTCCACCAAACTTTTATGCAAATGTTCTCAGCATTTTTATTCCTAATACTACTGAAGGAGAAACAGTCCTAATGTCCACCAACAGGTGAATGAATACGCAAATTTTGGCACAGTTTCTCATAAGGAACCACTCAACGTGACACATTTGCTATTTATCCACATTGTTGTGTTTTCATTGCTTTTTCTGTTAAGTGAAAAGTGCCTGACACAAAAGACTATATACTGAAGGATACATTCTAGAAAAGGCAAAACTATTAAGACAGAAAGCAGATTGATATCCTGCTATTGGAAGAATGGACAGAAGAGACATTTGGGGGATGATGGAAATGTTTTGTGTCATGATTATGTTGGAGGTTTGTGATATGAATGGATGCATTTGTCAAAACTCTTAGAATTGTGAATTTAAATGAGAGGCATTTCATTGTATGTAAGACAGGCTTCAATAATGTTGAATGAAAAACATCCAGTAGGGATTGCGCCTCTGCTCCCACTTACAATCGAATCTCCTGTTTTCTCTCCTACCCCATCCTCTGCTCTTCTCCATCCTGGCCACACCAAGTTCAAGTTCCTCAGACCTGCCAGGGTCACTCCCACCTGAAGGCCTTTCCATTTGCCTGCACCTCGGCCACAAATACCATGTGCCTCTCTTTCTGCTCTCTGTAGGACTTTGTTTAAATGTTACCTTCTGACTGAGGCCTTCCCTTAAAGCCCTATCCAAAATATCCAAATTTCCTCCCTAACCCCAAATGTCCTGGTCCCTTCCTCCCGTGAACTCTCCATAGCTCTTAATATCATCTCACCCGCTATTTTACACGTGTAATTATTTATCTGTGCACATCACCAAAATTTAGGCCCTTTGAAGGCAGAGATGATTAGTTTTGTTCACTACTATTATCCCAGTTTCTAGAACAATGACTAGCACAAGGCAGATGTTCAGTGTTTTTTTCTTCACTGTATTATTATTTAAGTGTATTTGACTACATTTCTAATTTTCTTCTGACATAAGCTTTTTAAATCTGTATCAAGGAAAGTAACAAAAATCTCTCACAGTGACATTTCTCAAGAGGCTATTTCTAGAAATTAGGGTAAAATGGTGAGAATATGAGGTGGCAGCGATGCCACTAAATGGTTTTATGCCAAAGAACTTGCAAATACTTCCAAAATATTCCAGTACCACAACAATCCTTTAGAATGCAGTTCTTAAGAAAATATCTAAGTATGAACTATTTTCAAAGGGTAAGCAATATAACACTTTATTTTTCACTGTATTTCTGACTGCGCCACTTCTAATACGCAAGATTTGAGTGTAGGAAGTGTTCTTTTCAGGCCAACACTTACTATTCCTCTATTTTGCTCTCCAAAATCCAATCTCAGGTCTTTATCTTACCAATATAGTTCAAGGTCTTTTGAGGTAGGGAAGAGAGTGAAACAAAGACAGAGAAAGACAGACACAGAGACCAAAAAAAACAAAAAACAGATGGAGAGAGAGGGAGAAGACAGATATGGAGAGAGAATGAATACTTGGGGATATTTTAATGGCAATGAGCCCACTAGCAAATATGGCCCAATCAGTGACTTGACATCTGATTAAATACATTGGTATTTCTTCTCCTGGAGAAGAGCAGAGAGAGGGTGAAAACAAAAAAATCTGAAAGTTAAAGGAAAGAACCTTAGTGCATCCCCTCCCTGTAGATCTCTAAGAATAGTGAGGCAGGAAATAAATTCTCCTTAGAAGTGATTTTCCAAGAAGTTTCCACATACCCTTGGTTACTCAAAAAGCTGTACCCTAAAACTGGTAGTGACCAATTAGCCAACACTGANGCAAATATGGCCCAATCAGTGACTTGACATCCTGATTAAATACATTGGTATTTCTTCTCCTTGAGAAGAGCAGAGAGAGGGTGAAAACAAAAAAATCTGAAAGTTAAAGGAAAGAACCTTAGTGCATCCCCTCCCTGTAGATCTCTAAGAATAGTGAGGCAGGAAATAAATTCTCCTTAGAAGTGATTTTCCAAGAAGTTTCCACATACCCTTGGTTACTCAAAAAGCTGTACCCTAAAACTGGTAGTGACCAATTAGCCAACACTGAAAGTGGATGAAATGACCTCACTGTCATCAAGATGGGTGGCCATCTCTCCGTGATTGGGTATTGCCGGGGATAGATGTGTTGCCATTTTAATGGCTTAGTACCACGAAGCAATTAACAGTGAGTGAGTGAGCTTCCCCAGCCTTTACTAGAAATGGTGGTTGTTTGTCACTGTGTCAGACTCTTGGCAGATTCAGGAAATCTAAATTTAATAGGTGACTGCTTTCTCCATGGCTGATTGCAGTCGATGGATCTTCGGGACACCTCCTCCCAGCCTGGTGATCTGAACCGATAGAACAAGCTGTTGAAAAGGACTGGAATCAGTGGGACCCACTTTAGAATCAGTTATGTACAAGGGCTTCTACCCAACACGTGCCCTCCTGTGTAATGACATTTTCCATTGCGTCCAGCAGATTTTGATGACTGGTTCCAATTTCAGCTGTGGTGGTGGAAAAACAAGTGAACGAAGAAATATGGAAATAGATACAGATACAGATAGATGTGGACATATACTTAGCCATAGACATATTTGGTCATTGCCCTATCTTATCCGTATATCATCAATGGTGTGTCCTCTTGGACTCCTTTGAAATAGCCTTATTTATTTTAATTAGTAGAAGCCAAAATGTAGCCAATGAAGGCATGTTAGTGAATATTTAAGATCCAAGTTCATCTGAATTCGTTGGCATGGTCCTTGTTGTATAGTCATCCTGGAAAAAAAAAAACTATTTTCCTTCATGTGCACAGGGCAGCGGGTGATGCCTGGCACTGATGTGTGTCTGTGCTGGTCAAATGATAAACACTGATCATTGAGGTTAATGGGGAGGTCCTCTCTCATTGAGACGGAGGGGAATGATTCCCAGAAAAGCTAAACAGGCCGCTATTTCTCAGAAAGCTAGATGAGAAGGTCTGATACTGCCTTCACATACACCTACATGAGAGGTATTATTATTCCTATTTTACAGATGAGGAAATTGAGAAGAAAGTTGTATTGCCTGACTAAATCCATGCAGATCAGAAGAGGTGAAGCTTGCATTTAAATTCAGGCACTGGCTCCAGAGTCTGTGTTCTACGGTATAGGCAAGAGCATCTCTCAGTGTTAGGTCTAATGAAATCATCTACTTTGGGAATCTGAACATAAGCAGTTATCTGTGATTTTTAATATACAGGGTTCAGCAGAAGTAAGACTTGCTTGAGTGTGGTTGGTAGGACACGTGACTGTCTCACACAAGGTGGACAGCAATTTGAACATGTCACCTATAACGTCCTATGGTGTGCTTGAGTGTGATATTTTATGTTATAGAACTGCATGCTTATGATTATGTAGTAAAAGATTTTATAATAACAGAGGGAGTTATTTGTGCCAGATTCTACATTTTTAGAATCACACACTTGAAACCCATATAATTGTGTTAACTAATGTCACCTTAATAGTTTAAAATTTTTTAAATAAATGAATAAAAATAAATTTAAAAAACTTAAAAAATTTTCCATTCTCCTAAGGCAATTCCAATTTTTCCTTAAGAATATGGGAATAAGAAAAAATGTGATATTAATATATCCATGTAATGGAGTATTATTCAGCCTTTAACAAGAAATGAAGTACTGATAAATGCTGCAACATGAATGAACCTTGGAAACATTATGCTGTGTGAGAGAAGCCAGATGCAAAAGGCCACAGAGTAACATACGATGCCATTTTTATCAAATGTCCAGAACAGGCAAATCTATAAACACAGAAAGTAGATTCACGGCTGACAGAGGCTGACTATCTACTAATATGTATGAGGGTATTTTTTAGTGGTGGGTGATAAAAGTGTTCCAGAATTAGATAGCAATGGTGATTGCACAGCCTTGTGCATATGCTAAAATCCACTGAGTTACACACTTTAAGATGTCACACTTTATGGTATGTGAAATATATCTTCATTTAGAAGATAGAGAGTTAGAACTGAGAAGAAGAATAGAGTTATAACTGAGAATTCTAGGAAATAGAAATAAGAATTACTATTTACTGAACATACATGGCAGGAACTGGGCAAAAATTTAAATATGCCATCTAATTTAATTTTCATAGAAACTCTAAGAAGTAGATCCTGTTATTATTATGCTCATTTTCCAGACAAACAATATGAGGCTTGGAGAGCGTTCATGGCTTGACCAACTTAATTAGGTAAGCACTTGTGGTGGGGAATGCAACCAGTTCTGTCTGACTCCAAGGTTAGCACGCTGTCCTAGCCATTGCATCGCATCACCTAGCTGGCCTACAAATAATGCGTAAGAAAAATAAAGGTCAAAATAGATAATCCTGATAAATATTTAACATCCTCTGCTTTCACATCTCCCTCATGGCTAGAGATTAAATGTTTCACACCTGAGTCACACTCCACAAGCAGAACTGGAATTGGGTGTGGACATGCTCACCACAGAGGGAACTCGGAAAGGAGTCGGGGTAAGAATGCTGACCCAGGCTAGGGCTGGAATCTACAAAGGCAGTATCACCCAAGTGTCTCAGGAAGGCTTTGCTTTACATGTGGTTCTCAAAATGCCAAGGTTTGTTGGGAAATGCCTAGGAATTGAACAAACTCAAGTGTCATTAAAAATAATAAGAGTTTATGACTTTTGAGAATTTATTATGTGCCAGTAACTGTGTTTAGATTATTCATAACAACCCTATCATGTGTTTTTGTTAACCCTCTTTATAGGTAATAATATATATTAATAATATAACTAATGACTACTTGAGCACTTTCTATATCATGCCTTATGTATATGAGGTTTAGAAAACTGAGGTTCAGCCCTGGCTGGTGTAGGTCAGTGGATTGAGTGCAGGCCTGTGAAGCAAAGGGTCGCCTATTCGATTCCCAGTTGGGGCACATGCCTGGGTTGCAGGCCACGTCCCCAGTGGGGGACACAGGAGAGGCAACCACACATGGATGTTTCTCTCCCTCTCTTTCTCCTTTCCGCTCCCTCTCTTTCTCCTTTCCGTTCCCTCTCTCTAAAAATAAATAAATAAAATACTTTTTTAAAAAAGAAAGAAAACTGAGGTTCAGTTAATATGTCCAAGTTAGCACAGCTAATAGGAGATGGAACTTGGATTTAAAAGCTAGTTTGGGTTTTGACAAAATAAACCAATTCATCCAACATATAATCAATGCCCAAATCAGAAGACAATGTATCCAGCATCCCAGAAAGTCTCCTATGCCATCTCCTGCTCACTTTCTACCCCTACACAAATGTAAGCACTGTGTCAACTTCTATGACCATCAACGCATTTTGCCTGCTTTTGTACTTCACATGAATTGTCACTATACAGTAAGCAGTAATTTATATCTGGCATCTTTCCTCAGTGTTGATTTTACTTGTTTGGAATTCTCTGTTTTTATATTTAGCCATAGTTTGTTTTTTGCTATATAATTCTCCATTACCTAGCTATATCACACTTTACCCATTCTGCTGAAGGTGGACATTTTTGATGCACTGAAGTTTAAGATATTTCTTCTGCCACAAATATTATTTTATGTGCCTTTTGGGAGTGCCCAAATGTAGGTCTTCCCAGAAATGAAATGGCAGGGTTATGGGGTATGCATATATAAGCAGGTTCAGCAAACTCATTTAAATAGTTTTTCAAGATAGTTTTA
Organism: Sturnira hondurensis; assembly: GCF_014824575.4. Classification (NCBI taxonomy): domain Eukaryota; kingdom Metazoa; phylum Chordata; class Mammalia; order Chiroptera; family Phyllostomidae; genus Sturnira; species Sturnira hondurensis. The sequence continues at coordinate 4,295,375 of NW_028083079.1, read as the reverse complement.
ACCATGGTCACTCTCATTAGCGATGGTGGCAAGTTCCAATTTCTCTTCATGTTTACTAACATTGACAGTGTGTATTCATTTTTAGTTTAGCAATGCTAGTGCCTGTGTAGTTGTATTGATTTTAGTTTTAATAAATTTAATAAAATAATAACTTACAAGGTTAAATACGTCTATTATTTTTAAATGTCTGTTACAATCTTTTTCCCATTTACCTAATGAGCTCTGTATTTTTCCTCTTGATATACAGAAGATATTTATTCATCTACTTGTATGTGTAAGATTGTGCATTGTGCATTTTTCTATGTAAGTTATAGTTCAATTAAAAATAAATTAGTAACTAAATCTGATATCAGGGGTTATAAATTTAACCACCAATTTCACCTTTCCTTCAATTTTATTATTTATATCTTTTTTTTTTAAGATTTTATTTATTTATCTTTAGAGGGGAAGGGAAGGAGAGAGGGAGAGAAATATCAATGTATGGGTGCCTCTCATGCATCCCCTGCTGGGAACTGGGAACTGGCCTGCAACCCAGGCATGTGCCCTGACTGGGACAAGAACCGCGATCGTGTGGTTCGCAGGTCCGCGCTCAATCCACTGAGCTACACCAGCCAGGGCTATTTATATCTTAACTTCATCCCAAAATATTTGACAAATAGGTTCCGCCATAATTTCCTTTTTTATATGGTAAAAAAAAAAGTGAAATAAGTTCTCAGACAGTAAAGTAGTGGTGTTGGTCCTGGAAACCATAGCCTCAAACTTCTGCATTTGCATTCCACTGACATTGTTGACAGTTTTATTGAGATGTAATTAATATACAATATTGTATTAGTCTAAAATATGCAACATAGTGATTTGCTATATGTACATGTTGCAAAACAATTACAATGTAAGTTTACTTAACATTCAACACCTCACATAGCTGTACTTTTTTGTGATGAACTTGGAAGATCTAGTCTCATAACAAGATTGACACATTTTCAATGGTGTTAAGAACCCCTTTTCAACAAATTTCTAAGTGCACAACAGAGTATTTTTAACTACAGGCACAATACCGTACTAAAATCCCTAGAAGTTTTACATTTTATGTAACTGAAACTTTATACTCTCCATGAACATCTCCATCAACAACTTTTAAATTTAGATTTATTTAATTATTGTTCAAGTACAGTTTTCTGTCTTATATTCCCAACCCTGTCCACCCCCCAGTGCTCCCCACCTCCCTCCCATCCCCCCTCCACCTTAGTTATTGTCCATGTGTCCTTTAAGTTTGTTTCTGTGAATCCTTCCCCCTTTCCCCTGTGATTCTCTCCCCTCTCCCCTCTGGTCACTGCCAGCCTGTTCTGTATTTCAGTGTCTTTGGTCATATTTTGCCTGCTTGTTTGTTTTGTTGTTTAGGTTGCTGTAAAAGGTGAGATCATATGGTATTCGTCTTTCACCGCCTGGCTTATTTCACTCAGCATAATGCTTTCCAGTTCCATCCAAAGTTGTTCATGAACAACTATCCATCTCTCCACCCTCCACTTCTCCACAACATAAACACACACACACACACACACACACACTCCCCTAGCCCCTGCCAAATACCACTCTATTCTATGGTTCTATGAATTTATTTTAAAAGCTTTATAAAAATGGAATCACATACTACTTGTCCTTCTGTGAATGGCTAATTTCACATAGATAATATCCTCTAGGTTCATCTATGTTGTCACATATGGTAGGATTTCTTTCTTTTTTAAGATTTTATAATCTTCCATTGTATGCATATACCATATTTTCTTTATCCATTCATTTATTGGTGGATATTATGTTTTTTCCATGTATTGGTTATTGTGAATATGGTGATTTGAATATGGGAGTGCTAATTTCTGTTAGAGATCCTGACATAAATTATTTTGGATATATGCCCAGAAGTGGGATTTCTATAACTGTCTGAGGAAGGTATTTCAGGTCCTGTCTGCTGTTCCTGAAATCATATTCTATGGAGTTCAGCTGCCTCTATGTGTTGCAAAGTCCATCTGGGAGAAGTGGGAGAGGGAAGAGTGGGTAGAAAGTGGTACCAGAAATAACTTAAATAACAATAGAATTGAGGGGGTTGAAATATTTATGTTGATAGAGAACAAATTAAATTATGGGATTGTCAATATTAAAATGTGCCTTGGAAAACATCTAGAAGACTTCCGATCAAGATGGCAGTACAGGCAGACACGACTCGCCTCTTCACACAACCACATCAAAATCACAACTAAGATATAGAACAGCTATCACTCAGAACCATTAGAAATTGAGTTGATACCCAAAGCAATTTACAGATTCAATGCAATACTTATTAAAGTACCAATGGCATATTTCACAGACATACAACAAATACTTCAAAAATTTATATGGAGCCATAAAGGACCCTGAATAGCAGCCACAATTTTGGGAAAGAAGAACAAAGTAGGAGAGATCACAATACCTGAAATCAAACTGTATTACAAGGCCACTGTAATCAAAACAGCCTGGTACTGGCATAAAAATAGGCACATAGACCAATGGAACTGAACAGAGACCCCAGAAATAAACCCAACTCTCTACAGTCAATTAATATTCAACAAAGAGGGCAGCAACATAAAATGGAGTAAATATAGCTTCTTCAACAAATGGTGTTGGGAGAATTAAACAGCTACGTGCTAAAAAACGAAACTTGAGCACCAACTTACACCATACACCAAAATTAATTCAAGGTGGATAAAAGACTTAAATATAAGCCATGACACCATTAAAGTCCTAGAGGAGAACATTAGCAGGAAAATCTCAGGTATTTCACACAGCAACATTTTTATTGATATGTCCCCTAGAGCAAGGGTTATAAAGGAAAGAATAAACAAATGGGATCTCATCAAAATTAAAACCTTCTGCATGGCTAAAGAAAACAGTATTAAGATAAAAAGAGAAGCAACTGTTTGGGAAAACGTATTTGCCAATGATACCTCAGACAAAGGTTTAATCTCCAAAACATACAAAGAACTCACAGGACTTCACTCTAAGAAGACAACTAACCCAATTAAAAATTGAGAAAGGACTTGAACAGACACTTCTGCAAGGAGGACATACAGAGGATCCAGAGACACATGAAGAGATGATCAATATCGCTTGCTATCAGAGAGATGCAAATTAAAACCACAATGAGATACCACTTTCCACCGGCCAGAATGGCCATCATAAACAAAGTAACAAACAACAAATGATGGAGAGGTTGTGGGGAAAAGAGGACCCTAGTTCATTGTTGGGATTGCAGACTGGTACAGCCACTATGGAAAACAGTATGGAATTTTCTAAGAAAACTAGAAATGAACATGCCTTTTGACCCAGCAATTCCACTGTTCAGAGTATATCCTAAGAACCCTGAAACACCAATCCAAAAGGATCTATGCACACCAATGGTCATTGCAGCACGATTTACAATAGCCACAAGTTGGAAGCAACCTAGATGCCCATCAGTAAATGACTGGATCAAAAAACTATGGTACATTTACACATGGAATTCTATGCAGCAGAAAGAAAGAAGGAGCTCCTACCCTTTGCAACATCATGGATGGAACTGGAAAGCATTATGCTGAGTGAAATAAGTCAGGTGGTGAAAGACGAATACCATATGATCTCACCTTTTACAGCAACCTAAACAACAAAACAAACAAGCAGGCAAAATATGACCAAAGACACTAAAATATAGAACAGGCTGACAGTGACCAGAGGGGAGAGGGGAGAGAATCACAGGGGAAAAGGGGAAGGATTAACAGGAACAAGTTTAAAGGACACATGGACAATAACTAAGGTTGGGGGGAGGGAAATGGGAGTGAGGTGGGGAGCACTGGCGGGGGGGGTGGTGGACAGGGTTGGGAATATAAGACAGAAAACTGTACTTGAACAATAATTAAATAAATCTAAATTAAAAAAAAAATAAATTGTGTTGATTGGAAGTCTGACAACTATGGAATTAGGCAGCCATGTTCATCCAGACAGGCAGGAGGGCGAGATGCAGAGCTATATAGTCCCTCATCCACCTATGGATAAAAATTCAGAAGGGGTATCTTAGGAGTGGGAAGTTCCAGTTCCATACCAGGCACCCCAGCCCAGGGTCCCAGTGCCAGGAAGATAAGTTCACACAACTTCTGGCTGCAAAAACCAGTGGGAATTGAGTCAGTGGAAGAAATTTTTAGAGCTTTAAGCAGTTCCTCTTAAAGAACCCACACAGACTCAACTACTCAGACTAACTTCCTCTGAGCCCCAGGCCTGGGGTAGCTTTTTGAAAGGCATCAGTGGTATAAAGGGAGAAACTAAAGTGTTTGGCATCAAGATGAGCATAGGTCATTGTCCCTTTTCTATACCCTTCTCCCACAGCAAGCGGGTGCCATGTCTGAAGATTCCTTCCACACTGTTTGACCCACCTTGGAGGTCCCCAGGACTCCATCCCACCCAGCTTATGGACCCACTCAAGTTTTTTCTCCATACGAATATCTGGTCTTGGCTCATGCTTCACAATCCTATCAAACAAACAACATCTGGCCTCAGTGAGCCTCAGGCCCAACACTAGGAGCAGCCATCTCAGATTGCTTTGTAGCTCAGGAAGGGTGGCCCCAGGCAAAACACAGGTGGGGATTGACCTTGGCATGCACCATCTTGGAAATTCCAGGACCAGTGCCCACAGTGGACAGCTACAGATGACATTAGAGTACCATCCCCCTGCTCCTGCATAACTGATCTTCCAGAGAGGGTGGATATTTGTGGGAAGTGGTCAGAGCCAACCCTTGTTGCTGACTAGCCTGGCTAAAGCCTTCCCACTGATTTGCCAGCAGCAAGCAAGGCTCAACTACAAGAGGAGGATGTACTCAGTCCACATGAATCGAATACCCAGCACATATCCACAAATCGAATACCCAGCTTTGGTGATAGGGGAGGCTGTGCCACTGGACCCTACAAAACACTTCCTACATTAGGCCACACTACCAAGACACAGACCAAAGCAGCTATACCTAATACATAGAAAGAAATACAGGGAGGCTGTCAAAATGAGGAGACAAAGAAACACGGATCAAATGAAAAAAAAAATAGATCGAAACTCCAGAAAAATAGCTACACAAAATGGAGATATGCAATCTATCAGATGCAGAGTTCAAAAACACTGGTTGTAAGGATGCTCAAGGAACTTAGTGAGGACCTCAATAGCATAGAAAAGATCCTGTTGTTTCTAATAGCATAGTTAGAAATTAAAGATACACTAATTAAAATAAAAAACAATTACAGGGAAACAACAGTAGAATAGATAAAGCCAAGAATCAAATCAAGGATATGGAACATAAGGAAACACAAAACAACCAATGAGAACAACAAGAAGAAAACAGAATCCCCCCAAAATAAGGATAGTATCACCCCCAAATAAGGATAGTTGTCCCTCTGGGACAACTTCAAGAGGTACAACATTCACATCACAGGGTTGCCTGAAGGCAAAGCAAAAGAGTGAGAAATTGGAAATCTGTTTGAAAAACAAATGAAAGAAAAATTCCCTCATTTGTTGAAGAAAATAAACATGTTAGTCCAGGCACCACAGAGAGTCCCAAAGAAGATCGATGCAAAGAGGCCCACTCTAAGACACATCATAATTAAAATGCCAAAGTTAAAGATAAAGAAAGAATTTTAAAAGCAGCAAGAGAAAAGAACTTAGCTACCATCAGGGTAACTAAAGACTGAAGACTTCCCATAAGACTGTCAGCTGACTTCACAAAAGATACTTTGCAGGCTAGAAGGGATGGGCAAGACACATTCAAAGTGATAAAAAGCAGGAACCTACAGTTGAGATTGCTCTACCCAGCAAAGATATCATTCAGAATGAAAGAACAGATAAAGAGCTTCCTGGACAAAGAAAACAAAGCAAAACAAAACACTAAAGGAGTTCAACATCACCAAACCATTATTATATAAAATGTCAAAGGAATTTACTTTAAAAAAAGATCAAAATCATGAACAATAAAATGGCAAAAAACCCACAAATCTATCAATAATTGAATCGGAATAACAAACCAAGCAAAGGAGAACAGATACAAAATCATGAATACAGAAAGCGTTTTGATGGTTACAAGATGGGAGGAGGATGTGGTAGAATGGGTAAAGACGTGAGGGCATGAAGAAATACAAATAGGTAGTCACGGAATAGCCATGGGGATGTAAGGCACAGCAAAGGGAATGGAGTAGCCAAAGAACTTATGTGCATGTTCATGACCATAGGTCATGGTGGGGCGATTTCCTGAGGAAGTTGGGGTGCTGCTGAGTTTCCCAAAGAGGGAAACTCAGGACAACTGTGATAGCATAATCAATAAAATACAATTTGAAAAAAATTAGTTGAGCCCCTCCCCAACAGATGCTTATTTGACCCCTTCAACAATGTATACCAGAAAAGCATTTACAAACAACTTTTACTTTTTATATTAAAAAATCTCATACAGTGAAAACAGACAATCTCATGTTTTGGATTCCATTTATACAAGCCTTTTTTTTTCTTGGCTACTTCACAAGGTGCCACCTTGCCTTTTGGTTCCAGCAGCCAGTCCCTGGTAAACAAGAGGGAAGCTCTGACCTTCCCAACAGGACTCAGAACCTTGGCTTCCATTCTCCAATCTGTTACTTCAGACCTGGGGCCAGAACAAGGGAAGCCAATCAAAATGCCTGTTTTTTAATTTAAAAAATTGCCTGCTTTTATTAATGCTTGCAAGCTGAGGTCAGTTAGTGTTGGTGCTTAGAAAGAGTGGCCTGACATTAACTGGTCTCAGAAAACTGCTTGAGGGTACACTGGAAGACAAAGAGATCCACTACCTTCTCTCACGAGCTTATGCTCAAGTCCAGAAGGAACCAAAAGGAGATAAAGTCTTGGCAACAGCCAGCTCGCTGATTCTAACCTGCCTCATTCTTTGTTCCCTGTGCCAAGCTGAATGCCAGCTGGTCATGCCCCAATTAATGTGGTTGATCAAACACAAGGAACTTCAAGAACAGAGCTTTGTATTTTTCTTTCCCTAGACTGCTGTGAAGTCAGCTGTGCTGCCTGTACAAATGTGACCTAGAGCCCTTTATGTGCCAGATGTGAACAGATGTGTACTTAGCATGACTTCTTTATGCCAACCACCAGCTAGTAGAGCAGCTGATTAGAAGAGACAAGATAGAAAAATAAATGTGGCTGTATAACTGGCTAACACAGCAATATAGTCTTGCAAGCTAAGCAAAGGTTGAGGATGCAGGTAAAATAGGACTAGGCTTGAATAAGCAAGGTCAAGGAAAACAAACAAAGATAGAATATAAAGGAGGATTGGAGAAGACAGGTACACCTTTATTTACTCAATCTTTTTGGTCTTAAGAAAAAGCTGATAAGCCAAAGCTCTGCAAATTTTGACATATGCACATGCACACACATACATAGATACATTTATTTAAATGCTGAGGCTATTCGGGAAAAGCAAATATACCACTAAGACTGAAGTAAAGGCTTCTAGTTGGAGTTTAGGACCTTAAAGGAGGTGACCTCTGACTTGCAGAGGACTTTGCATGGCCTGTGGAGCAACTAGGACTTTGGCTTGGGCTGGGCAGGCAAAAGAGAGTGGCAGAAGGAGGTATGACTCTAAAATAATGTAGCTTGACTGACAGTTCAGAAGAAGCTCTCTCTAGAGAGGCAGAGAACGTAGGTGGGAAGAGCAATGAAAACCTTAGACAAGGGCCCAAGCCAGAGTGATGTGACGCTCTGAACTGAGAAAGAAGAGGTGGGTCCCGAGGGTGGTGGGAGCTAAATGGAAAACTCTACAGAGATTAGAGAATGAAGGTTGTAGATTGCAGCAGATGGGGAGCAGTCAAGTAAGACGACAGAAATTCCTGTGTGAGTACCGGAGGACAGAGGAAGGAGCCAACCAGTCTTCAATAACTGCCTGCTCAGTGGTTGGTGCTATGTTGTGTAACCCTCACAACCCTATATGCTAACGTGACCATTCCCTTGACTGCTTTGTTTGTGTTTCTTAGCAGAGGTGGCAATTGCAGTGCCCGAACTCTCTAGTTTTCCCAGGAATAAAGGATTCCAGAGCCCCAGCACGTTCAAGTGCTCAAGTGGGAGAATTCCTGAGCAAATGCGAACACTCAATAACCCCCACCCCTGAGTCCCGTGTTTCGCTCACTTGGCCAAATTCACACCCTCTATCTCATAACCCCTACTTTTTTCCCACACCACACCGGTGCTCAAGGGAATAACAACTATGTTTCCCAGAACAGCAATGCCGAGGAAAAAGCACATTTGATTCAGATTGGGAAGGCAATGGTGGTAAATAAAACACTCTTATTTTGGAAAACCAGCATTTGTTTTTTCTAAAATAGAGGTTTTCATTATTAACTTTTTTTTTTAGTCTTTTTCTCTTGTACCCTCGATGTTCATAAGAACCTACTCCCTCATTTTGTTTAAAAGCTCGATGCAGAATGGTTATTTTTGTGACTGGATAATTATCTATATTTTAAGCTTAAGGTTCAGACTCTCAGTAAAGGTGTGATATGCATCTAATGAATAAATATCTCCCTGGTTAATGTGATCCACCTGTGTCAGGTTGTCTTCCCAATTTCTTCCGAGAGGCAATGGCAGGTCAAGTACTTGTCAGGGTTAGGCTGCCACTGCTGGGTGGATATGGGGTGAGGCTGAGACCCCTGGGGAAAGTGCTGCAAAGGGAATCCAGTGAGGCAAGGACTCATGCCATCTCATCCCTTCCCTTGCCTGCAACCGCTGCTCATTTTCTTAGCAAGTCAGAGAAAATGTGTTCTCCTGACCAGTGTTGTCAGGATCATTTGGGAGTTTGTAAGAAATTCAAGTTCATGGTCACACCCCAGACTTACTGAATCAGAATCTTTGGATCCCCAAAATGTGTGGTTTTAGAAGTTTTCTAGTTAGCTGTCATCATCACAAAAGATGTTAAGCTTTATGGGCCAGGAGACAAGATCAAGGATATCATGTATAAGGTCCCTGTCACAACTCCTCAACTCAAACACGGTTACAAGAAAGCAGCCCTAAACAATACATAAAAAGGATGAATACATGTGTTGCAATAAAACTATGAGCGAACACAGAAATTTGAATTTCATATAATTTTCACTTGTCTCTAAATTTGCCAACTTTTTTGATTTATTTATGTCAAAATTTTTAAACACACTGAGGCAGGATTTATCCTGGGCTATAGTTCAGGCAATACTACTTTTAAGAATCTAATTTGGATAAGGGAAGATGAGGCCAGAGACAGACAAAGTGAAACTTCCATTAGTCAACATCAAAGTGTCCCAAGAATACCAATGAGCTGCTGGAGTCCTATTGCTAAAGAAAATATGAATTTCATAGCCATAATGTTTTAGTCGTCTCTTTTAGGTATGCAAACATTGGAAATACCACAAATATCTATTAATATGGGTTGGTTACATTAAATATGGTATTGCCAGGCCTAGTCATTAAAAATGATTGAGGCAGGGACATTTAAACACCAGAATGGATATTGAATTTCATTATTATTTTATCAATTGTAATAATATAGATATTTTAAATTAGGCCCTTGTTTTTTAGAAACATATACAGAACTATTTCTTGAGTAAATTATATAATACCAGGAATAGAATTTGCTTCAAAGTAAGGTGAAGAGTGGGAGATATGAATGGAAAAATTTGACCATGACTTAATTGTGGAAAGTATATGATTGGCATATGCGATTAGAATGTTATTTTCTTTACATTTTTTACATTTAAAATTGTTTCTAAAAAAAACTATTTCATCCCTCCCAAATGATGATTGTAGACATGCTGATGTGGAACAATGTGCATGTTGTATTATTCACTAAAATAAAAGCAGGCTGCAGAATAATATGGAGAAGATGGTTTATTGATGTGTCTCCCAAATGGTTCTGTACCATGTAGATCATGGACAATTCAGTCTGTTTCATAACCCTCCTCCTGTCGTTCTAAAACACAGCTTAGATCCTTACTCACCGATATTTAGAAAACTGTAGATGGCTTTTTTTTTACCAACACAATAAAATCCTAGTTCCATAGTATGGCAATCAAGTTCCTATAGGATATGTTCATAATGTATCTTTGCAGGTATTCCTCATTCTACTCTTCTTTTTCAATGCTTGCTATACATTATAGTAAGATAATTATGTGCCCAGAATTTAAAGTCATGAAGTCCTTTAGTAACCCAAGTCTGGCCCTGATACTGGCTTTATGACTTTAAATAAATTCCCCTGTCTCTCTGAGCTTTACTAAGCCATAATTGGGAATCATAACAGTGCTTATCTCATATGGCTGTTGTGGAAAACTAAGTGACATGAGACATGAAAAATGTTTAGTGTGAAGTTTGACATTAATGGAATAAATGGTAGCTATCATTGTTAATAATTATAATTATTTAGCCATTTATTTCCTCATTAATTCAATAAATATTTATTGTTCTCTCTTTAAATTTCAGGCACCATCCTAGGCTGATAGTATAATATTCCCCATTCCAAAAATATATCACGCACTTTTACAGTGTCAGGTCTTTGCTGAGCCATTTTAATTTTATGATGTGTCCTTTTCACTACTCTGTCTGTTAATTCATACTTATTTACGCTGATGACTGAATTAGTGCTCTTCTCCCAACTCCATTGTTGCCCTAGGAATCACTCATAACTCCTCTCCCCATACCACTGTGTTACCATGGAACACTTTGTCCAGTCCACGACTTCAATAGCTATAAGCCAGCGTCTTAACTTTTCTCCACATGTTAGCCCTTTTTTTTCATGGACTGTGAGATCCTCTAAGGAAGGATCCATTTTCAGTTTACCTTTGTATCTTCAGAGCCTAGAATATGGCCTGGGTAGAGGTCCCTCAAGGGCGTATCTTTTGGAAAGGGATATCCTTTTCTTTTCAGAGTGAGAAATAAGGTCACAAAGAAATGCCTGTCATGATCACCAAATATTAAAACAAAGGTAGCTGAGACATTACGAAGACTAATCTCTTTACTTTTTAAGATAGCCACAATGAATATAAATGAAGTACATAAAGTTTCATAACTTTCAGCTCATTCGTTCATTCAGTAAACATGTACTTTATGGCACTCTGTGCTTCTGTGCTTAACTCTGCCAGAAACTGGAGCTGCTATAGGACTTTTTCCATGGCACCACGTTGACTCCGTGTCTATCAACAGACCTCTTCCAGAGAGTACATGTGGTCATGAAGGTGACATGGGGGTACTGGAATGGGGTCAGCATTGCCACGGAAAGGAGAATTGGGTGAGGCAGTATGGTGTCTGAGAAACCACACCTGACCAACGTCACCTTTTGTTCTGGGGTCAAAACATGTAAATTACCTCCTGGCTGGCTTGCAAATTCCTATAATCTATTTCCAGTTCTTTCTCACTAGCAGTGATTGAGGGAAATTATCATAACATTCTATTTCTACTTCTTCATTTTCATAGTAGATTTAACCAGACACAATACTTCAAAATTTTGTTAGGTCATAAGAACAAATGGAGATCTAATCAGAGCCATAAATTTTTTCCCCAGGAGGGAAAATTGCACACGTGGAATACACATATATATGTGCACACACAAATACATGAATACACACTTGCAACATTCATGGGGTCACTGCTTTTTAACCTAGGGGACATGTTTCCCAGGTTCCAAATTCATAGATTCGGGGGCCTCCCAGACATGTCTAACTGTATAATTCTACCTTGTCAGTTTTGTTCAAAACGTTCTTTCTTGGTGGATCTTTCAGACATAGTGTGTGATTGAGAGCTGCTACTCTAACCTGCCTCTCTTTCTCCCTCAGCTTAGATCCACAGTCTTGTTTTGCCAAAGCATTTGGCAAACATATGCACATCTGGCCATTGTGGTCTGAGGGTGGTGGGGAGAGAAGGAAATGGGGATTCTAGGCATAGCACAATGTATGTCTCCTGCCTGAGTCGCTGGGTTTCGCTTATTGAATTAGGACAAATTGGAACTTTCATAAACTGTGATATAAATCATTATCTCGAGTTAGCAGATGCAGCCGCACCAGGGTAGAGCACTGTTAATAACTCTGCTGGATTAGGACTGATTGGAACAATTTGAAACTTGTTTCTCTCAGCTTGATCAGCCTCATTGTAACCACAGCAATTATCCCATTTCACTTTCAATGGCTCAGCACCGACATGTTGCTGCTTTATATCCATCCTTCTTAATGAAGCCAGCTTAGACTTTTGTTCATTTGTTAAAGAGTTATCCTACGCAAACAATAGATGACTCTACCCCTTGGGGTATAAGGTGGGTACTTGCAAGGCTGAGATCTCTAATGGGCTCCACAAACACAATTGGTATGTTGGTGTTTTCATAAATTTATTTATTCATTTAATTTTTTCACATTTTAGCAGCCACTGTGTGCCAAAAACTGGTGTGTTAGGCTGCACAACACCTAGAATTAGAATAAAATGCATTGTGTTGCACTTGTGCTATTGCTATTTTTTCTGACTGATGTGCATTTTTGAGAGCAGGGGACATCCTTTAATATGGATGTGATGTTTTCATGTTTAATGGTTACAATGTATGAGTTCTCTGCTATCGTGACCAATGTATATCTAAGAAGCTTAAGGTGAGGGATGCCACAGAGCTGCCAAGAAGTTTAGAATAAGGAGTTCCATCTTTGTACTGAACTGATCAGTAAAGACTTCATAGAAGCAGAAGCATATGAGCAGTTCTTAGATAACAGAGCAGAGTGGATTTGATAGGTGAAGAATGAGAACGTATACTTCATACAGAGGGAAGGGCATGATCCAAAGACACCTTTCATTATTTTTAGGAAACTGAGATGAAACATTAGGTGACACAGATAGGGTGGAGAATTTCCAAATAAGGATTCCTTTTAAAAACTGTCATACTTGGACTAGTCGCCAATGAACTATAAATAAAAATTAAACATGTATTCATCATTTAGCATATTTTGTGCTCCTCGTGGTGCATTAGGTCCTAGATGTCTACTTTTAATTTATTGTGTTTACTTTGATTTATATAACTACGTTTCAGGTTATAACATCATAGCTGACATCTGTATGCACTATAGAATGCTCACCACCTAAAGTCTAGTTTTCGTCTCTCACTATACAGTTGACTATTTTACCCACTTCACCTGATCAATTCATAGAGACACTGAGAAGACCAGCCTGTTTTATGCTACCTTCCAAATCAAGTACTCCTGATTTTGCCTGAATGTTACAGTGTCCTTTAAAATACTTCTTACAGCCTGTGATACTTTTATAGGGGTATTTTATTTTAAGAGATATATATATGTACATATGTGTGTGTGTTTTATATACAGGCACACACACACACACTCACCTTCCAAAATAAGAAATAACATTTCCCTAAAAATGTTGATGACTTCATCTGCTTTTGCTAGATCCCATCCCTCTACTCCATTCTGCATCCTGCCCTGTGGTAAGCACTATCTCAAATTCAGTTTCTAGTATTCTTTGCTTATACTTAAAAAAACCCATGGTAAGAGAACACAGTGTGCTAACATTGCACCTCCTTTGTCCACTCATGTAAGTCTTTGAGATGTAGCAATACTGATAGATATAACTCTAGTACACTCTTTTGTCTAAAGCCATTTTAAATTTCTTTTCAGAGAGGGGAAAGCAGGGGAGAAAGAGAGGGAGAGGAACACTGGTGTCAGAAACATCAATTGGTGGCGTCTGACCTGGGACTGAACGTGCAACACAGGCGTGTGCCCTGATGCCCTGACTGGGTGACCTTATCCTTCTCAGGACAATGCTCAACCAACTGGGCCACATGGGTCAGAGCTAGTTCATTTCATTTTTACTGCTGCATGGTATTCTGTGTGGGAAAAGTAGGTTTTTTGTTCATACAAACTTTTGTATATTTGCCTCTCCCACTGGAGATAAAGCTCCACAGTATCTTAAGGTCTGCTGTCTTCATCTCTGTATTCTCCATCTCCTGGCACAGCCTCTAACACAGAGTAAAAATGAGGTGGCTACAGGCTGAATGATGACTATGTCCATCATTCAGGGAAGAAGAAATGCATTCTACATGGGACTTATAGGAGGATAAGATAGCATTCAAGCTTTGCTTCAAAATTCACAATATGCATTTCTGTCTTTTGAGGGCTGGGCATAAGATAAAGAAAACCATGAAGGAAATAAATAAAGGCCACGTGTGGGATATAGTAGACTGGCAGTGACCTGTGCAAGAAAGATCAATGAAAAATTGAGCTGGATAGAATTTATGGGTCTTAGATGATAAAAGATTAGCAATGACATACAAGTGAGGCTAGTGACAGTTTTATTTGGTGGCAGCTGATGATTCTACTCCATACTTAGTGACAGTAAGAAAAAGTGGAGCAGGCCTCCACATTGACCATTGTCAATAGTGAGAAAAGTCGAAATGTCATAGTATAAGGGCACCTTTGAATTAGAAGGAGTCTTCAAAATCTAAAATTGCATTTCCTTATACTTAAACCTCTGCTACTGACTACCACCCCAGCCCCATCCATATTCCCATAGGCTCTCCGTCAGGATTTGGCAAGTGACAGAGAGCTTAACGCCCTTTTGGGCAACTCTCTGTAGCTCTCTGACTTTTAGGAACTTATCTTTGGTAATGGATTGGATAATAACAACAGTGATCACCACTATTAAAATACAGGCCGTGTGCCAGGCCGGCAATAAGCTACCATGAGTGCTCTCTGTAAACTTGTGTATGTATCTATATAGTCTCTCTACGAAGCACAATATATACCATGAGTTTCAATAAATGTCGAGTGAAGGAATGCCAGCATGTCACCTACTTTGCAAAGAAGGAAATGGGAGACAACGTTTGCACAGCCACGTGGTTAGTAAAAGGCAGCGTTGTTATCTAAATCTCATCTTGACTCCACAGTCAGGAAATTGGCAGCCATGATGCACAAGTCCCCCAAAGAGAAATGCCTGCCAATAACTGTCTCCCGGTGATTACACTTCTAGACACCAGTTCAACCTTAAATTTTCTTTCTCATGTCAATATCCGACATGTTGGAAGATACTTAACTTTGACCTTACAGTGCATCTTTTATAATTATCTCAACCTTCCTTGTTCCTTCAAAACTGGTTCTTTAGACATAGTTTTCTTTACTCACATTATCTCGGTATGAGATTTAGAAATGAGCTAGGTCAGGCTGAAGTCAGCCAGGGTTTATTAGGAGCTGAAATACTCCAACAAAGGTGGTCTCTTGGGCACCTGAGATCCTAGTAATAAATTTTATCTCCTGCTGTTGTCATGTTTCCTCAAAGACCCTTTCCTTTCTAAATTTTTGCCCTGAAGTAATTGCTGGTTGGCCTTTCCGGCTGGAGGTAGGAAATCTACCTTTTTAAAAGCCATGCCACTAAAGCAGGTCACAGGAAATTGCCACTGGAGTTACTGAGTCCTGAAGGGCATCGAGAATGTGATTAGGGCTCATTATGTCCAAGGTTGTGGGCTAAGATCACATTCATGTTTAGATTACCATGGAAACAGAGCTGAAGTGACCTGACTGGCCTCTTTGCCCCTCCCTGGATCTCTCTCTGAGAAGCTGATTGAAGAGGAGGAGGCTTTGGATGGTGCTCAAAAGTGTAAGGACACATTAAGTGACCTTTATTTGGCAGTTAGGGCCCCCAAGTAATAATACAATGAACAGAGGAGGAATGATTGATACCAGTTGGAAACCTCACGCCATTATGGGATAGAGTGGTGATAACCTAGTAAATTGGAGTAAAGGAGATAGCAATTCAACAAACTGTCATGGTCTCCTTTATCAAAATGCCTAAATTCATTAGAACTACATCCAGAAACAATTACATGTGTTAAGAAGCAGTGGAGGAAAGATTTGATAGGTAGCAGGAAAGGATGAAAAGTTTTACATTAGTTCCATTTGCCTTTCGTCCAGCAAACTCTGCATGCCGTATAGAAGGCTCAGAAGAACATGGTCTTCGGAGCCACCCTTCTTCACTAATTACTGATATTATGACCAAGTCTTTTCAACTCTAGGGAGCTGAGTTTCTTTGTCTGTAAAGTGGGAATGATTAATAATTGCTTTTATAAGCAATTATTAGAATGGGCATAATGGAACATTGAAGATGACTTTAAATAATAACTTACGGAGAGCCTGTCATTTAAGTAGGTAACTCGTTTATCTCCTGTAATCCTGTCATGTCTCCTCCACTTCTTAGCTATGAAATCTTGAGCTAGTCACCTTCTTTCTAGTCTGTTATTTCATCTGTTAGATGCAGACAATCTACCTGAAGGAGGTTGTGATGTGTAAATGGCAAATTACATGTAAAGGGGATATTGCAGTATACTGGGCATAGTAGCCAATCAACAAATAAGAACAATTACTTTACAGTTGGGAAAACTGAGCCACAGAGAGCTTAAGTAACCGTCATGGTCAATATTAACTTATTGCCAGAACTTTTTCTGGCTACAGGAGTAAATGAAACAGAAACACAAACAAGTAAATTTACAGAGCATATTAGAAAGCATGAAGTGTCTTTCCAGAGGAAAATAGAGTGAGCACCATGACAAGGGATTGGGAATATGAAATGGGCGGTGAGGGGTAATTAATTATAAATAGGGTGATCAGGATGCGCTTCATTGAGAAAGTAATGTTTCAGCAAAACCTTGAAGGTGGGCCATGTGCATATCTCACAAAAGACAACGTCAGAGGGACGGAAGAATCACAGGCCTTCCTAGCGGGGGTGGCCAGAACCGAATGAGCAAAAGGTAAAGGAGGTAAGAAAAGAGAATGGTGTCCCAAGGTCAGAATGTGTATGATTGATGGCCCCCGCAAGGACGCTGGCTTTCACTGAGAAATGGGAAACTATAGCAGTATTTTAAATGGAACGGCAACCTGCTCTTCCTAATGTTTAAAAAGGAACTTAGTTTCAGGTGTAAAAGCAAAATGCACACATCGCAAAGTATGCACAGACCCAAGCAACACTGGACGCCCTAATGTCTTCTTTGGAAAACTTTGATGTTATTTCTTACAACTTCATGTAAATCTACAATTGCCTCAAAATAAAAAAATAAATAAATGAATGGGAAAAGCAAGTACAGAAACTGTTGGCACCCCAGGGATCCTTTGTAGGATGAAACTTCACGATTAAAATAAACTGTGGAATCACAACTTAACGGGAAATAGACACAAGGAGAAAGAAAAGAGTTAGAACTGTGTCCTCCAAAACTGTAGCCACTAACCCCATGCAGTTACTCAACATTTGAAACATGATGTGACTGAAATGTGTGCTAAGTACAAAATACACACCAGACTTTGAAGATTTCGTAGGAAAAAGAGACTGTCAATATATCTCATTAATGATTTCGTATTGATTGTATGTTGAAATAATAGTAGCTTGAATAGATGGAGTTAAACAAAATGTGTTAAATTTTTTTGAAGAAACAAAACCCTTCTGGAAAATGGAATCAGGCAAACAAAATGATAAATGATGACAAAGTAATTGAAAATGAG
Organism: Sturnira hondurensis; assembly: GCF_014824575.4. NCBI lineage: Eukaryota > Metazoa > Chordata > Mammalia > Chiroptera > Phyllostomidae > Sturnira > Sturnira hondurensis. The sequence continues at coordinate 4,277,822 of NW_028083079.1, read as the reverse complement.
GAAGCCATGGGAACGGGATCAGGGGTGAACACAGATTCCTATTCAGTATACAATTAAAATGAAAACAACAGCGCAAATTGCGGTTTCAGACCAGAGCATGTAAATGTGGTCAACCTTACTAATAATAGCATATGAGAGAGAGAGGGCTGAAGACAGATTTAAAGAGAGAGACAGGATAAGAAAATACTACTTGTGCCATGCTGGAGAGTGGATATATAAGTCCAGATGAAAAGGTACCTTTGTTTATTTGTTTTAAGATTTAACGACTTATATTTTTTCTTACTTTTTCCACTCAACTCTAGAGCTATTTTAGATGCTAATATCCCCTTATGGTGAAATAAAAGGTTTATATATTTATCTTTTTTTTCTGAATTAAATTCAAGTAAAACTAGTTTTACTTGAATTTGTCATTTTATTTTAAAATAACCTCTATAACAGCATCAGATTTTTATGTATTTGTCTCTCTACTACTCTACATGTTTCTATCTATTTCTCAGGGGAGAATATACACATCTATATAGTCCTTAGAAAAAGGAATCAAGCGGAAGCCATCAAATAGTGATGAGAGATGCAGCTGAGTGGAAGGACTTGAGGTCTTTCACTTTCTACTCAACACATTTCTGTATTGCTTGCTCTTTTGTTAATAGTTATTTAATTACTTATATTATTTTTCTAAGGCATAAATCAATTTTTAAAGAATCCTTCTGGCTGCTACATTGAGAATTAACCCTAAGTGGACTATGGTCAATGTCAATGCAGAGAAACTAGTTTGCAGGTTATTGCAGAAGAAACAGAAATGACCGCTACGCATGCATGCACATTTCAATAGGATCTTTGGTGCAATAGGAGCATGTTGCACTTAAAATTTCAGAGCGTTAACAAATAGTAAGTCTTAAGTATTTTAAATGTAAAATATTTAAAAAGTAATAGCTAGGTTGGAAAATTAACTTAAGAAAATTGCTAAAATTTTAATGAACAGATATAGAAAACAGAAAAGAGAATACCGTTAGAAGATTTATCTAGAAGTCCCAATATGTAACTAAGAAGAATGGAAACTGGGAATACAGAAAATGTACAAAAAGAAAATGATGTAAAATCTTCAAGAAACAAAGGATATTAGACCTGAGATTGAAAGATTATGCCAAGTTCTCATCCGAGAGAATAAAAACATACCCACACCAAGATACATCTGAGTAAACTTTAAGGATTCAGGGAAAAGAAGTGTTCCTAACATCTTCCATGTGGAAAACCAGAATTATTTGGCCCAATCTATTACTAGCACCATGTATCCAAAAGGCACCAGCAGCACAGAAATTAGAAGAGTAGAGGAGAATTCCATCAAAATTCTGAGGAGAAATTATTCCCAGCAATACAAAATTTTAAAATACAGATAATAATGGATTAGGGTAGACTAAACATTTTTAGACAGGCTGGATCTTAAAAATATACCACCCATGAAAGAAGATACTTGAAGTTATGTTTCCACAGCACCAACATATAAGCCAAGAAAGAAAAGATACAGGATCTTGAACAGAAGATTCAATTAAAGACAAAAGAAGAAGGCAATGTCAACATTATGATGAAAGAAATCCTCAGATAATTCTCTGAATTCCTCCTAGAGAGTAACTAAGCCCAGAACTGAGCAGGTCAGAGAACGACAGAAGGAGTTGTATCTAAGCACAAACGTACTATGGTATTTGGCTGTGAAAATAGAAGTTCTATGGTTAGTTTTTTGTTGTTGTTGGGAAATTTCAGAATGAAATGGCTGAAAACTAAGCAAATGTTAATAATAAAGCAATTATCAATCCCATATGAAAAGTGAGAAAAGAAAGGAAATACAATAATAGTAAACTGCATGTCATAGCTGTGAAGATAATCTATATACTCAAATAATATAAAACATCTTCATATATAAGGCAGCTATGTGCAGTAATAAGGATGGGAGAAGTATATGAGGTGGTCTGCCCAGAAAGTATCCAGCCATGTAATATGAAAAATAGAAACATTTATTGAAGAAGATAAAAGGTACAAGAAACCCTGTACATAGGACAATGATGCCTCTATCCCCTTCCAAGTAGGCACCTTGGGATCTCACACAGTTCTCCCAACTGGCATCAGCTGCCCCATTGTATTTTCCTGAGTCTCACTGATAGTCTGAAATCTCTTTTCTTTCAAAGATGATTTTAGTTTTGGGAAAAGCCAGAAGTTTCCAGGTGGCAAATATGGGTTATAGTGGGGTTGAGTAACCTGGGTGATTTGATATTTCACCAGAAAACTGCATGAAACATAAAGCATGAGCAGGTATGTTTTGATGAAACTGCCAGTCACCAGTTGCCCATAGCTACAGCCTCCCGAATCATCCAGATAGTTTCTGCAGAGGAATGTTCAAGCTTAACACAAAATTTTATGCAGATTTGTTACTCTACTAGCTCAGTCATGTTGTATGACTGAGCCACACAGTACATGTCCTCATTCAAGGGTGTCTACCACCCACACTGACTAGTGCAGTGAAGTCATCATTGTTCACACATGTACATTCCAGTCCATTCTCCTTAGCTGCCAGGTTACATTGATGTCACGCAAACCATTTCATTATATTAATAATGGTTTGAATTTTTGCAGGCAGACCTTGTATATTTGTTTGGGATACTAGGGAGGTGGGAATGTTGTTAGAGAGTTAAGTTCTCAACCTCTTTAATAGAGTCAGTAGCTTTTACTAAAAATTTTTAAAAAGTCGTAAAATGCCTCAAGTGCATATTACTTTTGAATTAATGTAAATATCATAAGAAAGTTGAAATGAATACATATTTATGCATTCACTAATATGTGTATATGTGTATGTGTGGTGGGTGTGTTTCAAGAAAGTGATAAGTTCTCAGCATTTTCAGGAGTAACACTGGCAGGGCACACAAATTGCTATTAATTTTCCAAGCACGTACATAGACCTAGGAATTCTTGGGATAACCCAGGGAATAAGAATACAGGAAGTACCACTGAATAGCAGAGTCAGGGCTTGGCAGCAGATGAGCTGGGGAAGAGATGGCAAGAATCTTCTCGCTCTTCCCCCTTCACCCTGTTCATTTCCATGTCCATATCTGTACTTATCACGCATTCCTATCTGAAATACCCACACTCAACATCTCAATGAATACGTCTCTTCTAAAGTGCTAGCCTCAAAAGCTGACTGTCCCATGAAGCATTTTAAAATTTCCTGAAGACCCAAAACTTTTCTTTCTCTGAACTTCTATAACTCACTTCCTGGAACATTCCTGTTTTCATTACGTGGGTGTTGCTTCCCCAGGTGGAGTCTGTTCTTATCAACTCGATCCCATTCCCTTGCTTTATTTTTCTTTATAGCTGTTGTTATTACCCCAAAATAGATCCACAGCCAGAACAGTGGTTTTCATTTCAAAGTACCGTCAGACTAAGTGGAACATTTAAATGCATATAAAAATTTTGGAAAACTATAAAATAGAAAATAAAAATAGGATACTTTGGTACAGGGTAGTGGAATATGAATAGCATTAATAGCACTTCTACTTTTAATCTACTAATATATTTCTTACAAATTTTAAAATGGGCATATTTTATTGTTATACTTTTAAAATAGGAAAAGGTGATTTTTACCATCACAATATAAAATTTGTCATTAATAAAAATAAAGTACAGTTAAAGCAAATAAGGAATATCATGTTCAATAAAAAAAATAGAGAGTCTTAAGGAAGCTGTGGCTTCATAAGTGGTTCCTGTTAAGTGGGGTGAGCATGCAAGGGGCAGAGGTCAAGTGGGATACATCAAAGGAGATACTTAGGATACAGAATCACAAAGACACAAAAAATAGGCATGGAGAAGCATTTAGAGGGAGTCTGAGATGAACTGGGGCCTGATGACACTCAAGAGCCAAGTGGCCTGATAGTGGAGAACCTTCCTGGTAGATATAACAAAGCAATGTGACTTGGCATCTTCTGAAGTGACTTTTCCTCTTTGTCCATGAAAGGACTCGTGAAGCCCCAGATTGCTAGAGATAGATTCTTGCTTTTGCTTAAGTGACTGTTACCTAACTGGAAGGAAAATGAAGCAGTCTATGAAACCATTGTGCGAGGGTGCATCAAAGAACATAGTTCTCTTAGTCTAATGCGACTCTTTGTTGAGTCATTACCTCTTTGTTGGAGGTAATGGTCACCCAGCTGTGATATCGGCCACCTTGCGGATTGCTAGGGGAAACATAAGCTATTCTTCTCTGCAGTATGTTCTCTTATTTCAAAACTCCTTCACTTTCTTACACGCTCTCCCTGAGATAAATAAGGTAGTGGTTATGGGCTCTGCAAAGGACTGACCATTCAGCCAAGGCACAGAGAGGTTAGGTAGATTGCCTCAAGCCACACTGCAGTTGTGGGTGAACCCAGGCCTGCACAGGGATTGAGGATACAGGCATTGGAGAAAAACAACTGAGACTGACTCTGCCTCCACCACATAGCTGTTCAAACTCAGCAGGTAAATTAACCTCCCTGAGCCTCATCCACAAACCTGAGGTTGATAAATCTACCCGGCGACATCACTAACTGAATGACTTTGAAATGACCATTGCAATTATATGTTTATGAAGCATGCATTTTGGAACAGACTGTGTGTTAAACACTTTATTAAGCATTATCTGATTTAAGCCTAATAACAACTTGTAGCGTGGACACATCAGGTTATGGAGTGATCACCCCAGACTAGTTTTGGACCCTGGTTCTACGGCCTCCTGGCTAGATGTCTTGGGTAACTGCTGTATCTCCCTGTAGGCCTCAAACTACACATTCTTAACACAAAATAATACCGTTTGTTCAATATAATTTTGTGTGACTCAGCTAAGGAAATGAGTGTAAGGCACTTCATTCACAGCGAATACCCAAAATGTATTCCTGTTACTGTGAAGATGACTTGGCCTTCCACCCTGAAGAACTTTTCAAATAAGTAGCTAAATTATTATTATTATTTTATTTTCAATCAAAGATTAATGACATATGAATACTTCCTATGGGGAAAGAAATCTATGGTTTTAGAATCAAGAGAGGTTATTTTGGGAGAAAGGGGAAGTGGTAGATCTTCATAAACTACACAAATGGGACTTCTAGGGAGAATGTCCACATACAAACACGCAAATATATTCCTGACATGAACAATTTCATCTGTGAAAATTACTCAGGCTGTACAGTTAGGATTTGTATTCATGTCATATTATATTTCAGTAAAATATCTTTTCTTTCTGCAAAGCCATATATATTGATGTCCATGTCTAGGTTCTTAGTACAAATTTTCTGTTTTGTGAATTGATTTAGCCGATATTTTTTGGACAGTTTTCTCTAGGCTTGAGGTATATGAGCAAGCCAAAAATAATCCCTGCTCTCCTCAAGCTGACATTCCATCTTTGGAATATCATTCCATCTTCCAATACAACGTTTGATCTATTGGTTACGTTTGGCTTTACAGTGAGTTCCAAGATCCATGAAACAAGTTCCCCCTTTCCAGGCCTCCTCTGCACATACACTTGCCTCTCCTCTGCCATCTCTTGTTCTTTATAAACTTTAAAATTACGTCATTTTTTCCAAACGCTGTTGGTTTTCCAACAGGGATTGCATAATTTTCAAAATGCAAATTTAAAAAGGCCCTGAATAGCTTCAGCAACCTTGAAAAAGAAGAGTACAGTTTGGAGAGGTCACAATACCTGATATCAAACTAAACTACAAGGCCACTGCCATCAAAACAGCCTGCCACTGGCATAAGAACAGACACCTAGATCAATGGGAGAGAATAAAGAGACTAGAAATAAACCCATGTCTTTATGGTCAATTAATATTTGATAAAAGGGGCATGAACATAGAATGGAGTAGAAATAGTTTCTTCAATAAATGGTGTTGGGAGAACTAGACTGGCACATGCAAAAAGAAAATGAAACTAGACCACCCACTTATACCATAAACCAGAATAAATTCAAAGTAAATATAAGACTTACATATATATGCCATGATACCATAAAATTCCTACTGAAAAACACACGCAGTAAAATTTCAGATATCCCACATGGCAATATTTTTGCCGATGTATCTCCTAGGGCAAGGGAAATAAAAAAATAAACAAATGGGACTATAGCAAATTAAAAAGCTTCTGCACAGCTAAAGAAACCATCATCGAAATGAAAAGGAACAGACTGTATGGGAGAACATATTTGCCAGTGATATATTGGACAAGGGTTTAATCTCCAAAATATATAAAGAATTCCCATGACTCCACTCCAGGAAGACAAACAACCCAATTAAAAGCTGGGTAAAGGAACCGAGTAGACACTTCTCTAAGGAAGCCATACACATAAGAAAAGATGCTCAGCATCCTAGCCATCAGAGTTGCAAGTTAAAACCACAATGAGATATCACCTCACACCTGTCAGAATGGCCATCATTAATAAATCAACAAACAACAAGTGTTGGAGAGGATGTGGGAAAAGGGAACCCTAGTGCACTGTTGGTGGAATGCAGACTGGTGCAACCACTGTGGAAAACAGGATGGAATTTCCTCAGAAAATTAAAAATGAAACTGCCTTATGACCCAGTGATTCCACTGCTGAAATTATACCCTAAAAATCCTGAATTACCAATTCAAAAGAACCTATGCACCCTTAGGTTCATAGCAGAGCTATAAACAACAACCAAGTGCTGGGAACAGCTTACGCGCCCATCAGTAAATGAGTGCACCAAAAAACTGTGGTATATTTACACAATGGATTACTATGCAGCAGAAAGACAGAAGAAACTCCTACTTTTTGTGACAGCATGAATGGAAATGGAGAAAATTATGCTAAGTGAAATAAACTAGTCACTGAAAGACAAAGAACATATGGTCTCACTTATTAAAGGAATCTAATGGACAAAATAAACTAAGCGGAATAAAACCAGAGGCATGGGAACATGAAACAGACTAACAGTGACCAGAAGGAATGGAGGGGGATAATGGTGAAAAGAAGGGGAAGGGACTAGTCAAAGAACGTGTATGAATGTCCCATGAGCAGGGACAACAGTGCAGGGATTGATTGACTATAGGAACAGGGGGTGGGCTAGGCAGAGGAGAGCAAAGGGGGAAAAAGTGGACAACTATAACAGAATAACAAAAATATTAATTAAAACATTTAGATAATACTTAAAAATTAAATGTTGATTATTAATAAGTTGATGTTACAGCTTTATGTAGATGCTATAATTTTTATGATAAATATAAGTTTTGAATAAAAATCATTTTGGTACCTAATGTTAATGAAAAAATTTTTCTTACTAAATGGATCCAACCACCTTACCCAGGTTTGTTATTGATTCTATTAATTTTTTCTCTAATCTCTTAATTTTAACCTATTATCTTGACTTGTTCTTTATTCTGAATCTGCCAGAACATTACATAAAATGTTAATAACAATAGTACTGGTTATTATTCTTGCCTTGTATATTACTTAGAGTTCAATGGTTTTAATTTTTACCCTTTAGAATCATATATGCTCCAGGGCTTGAAGCTAGCTTTTACAAAAATCTAAGTTCTCTTATTTTGTGCTACCTTTATTTAGCAAAGCTTCAGATTTTTATCAATGCCTTTTCAGCATATACTGATACAACCATATGATTTTTTGCTCTTTTAATTTTTGGCCTGGCAGATTAACTAGTAGTTTGAACCACCTATGAAATTCTAGGGATGTATCTGGTATTCTCTTTCTGGCTTCATTGCTTGGTTTTGTGTGTGTATGTGTGTATATTTAGTCTACTCTTCCCTTATTAGCATTAAACCAAGTTTGCGCTTTAAATCCCTAGTGACTTCATAAGGTAAATTGAGCTTATGTATATTTTATGGAGCATCATACTTTAATAATATTGAAATTATTTTCTTCAAGGCCGAGATAGATTCTGTTGTGAACCTATGTTTTCTGGTGCCTATTTTAATGGTAGCTACTTAATTATATGCCCTATGTCTTCTATTAGTCTAAGTTTTCACATTTTCTATTTTTCTGAGGTCAATTAGAATGATTTACCGATCCCTTGGAAATCTTTCTTTCCCCCGAGGTTTTCAAAATTTCACCATAAAATGTATACAATGATCTTTTGATCACATTTATATTTGTGGTTATACTACCTAACCATTTCTTACTTTTAAAAATTAGATTATTATGATAGAATGTGGCCTATGGTAACTATACTGAACTTCTTGCTTTTAAACTTGAATAAATTCTTGCTCTTTTAAAATTTCCTTGCACCTTGCAAAGGTGTGTTGTGTGTGTGTGTGTGTGTGTGTGGTACATGTTTGTCTAATTGCTTCCACTGGAGTGTGAATCCCTGAAGAATAGGGACAGTGTTTTATCCCATTTCTATCCCTAGAGCCTAACATAGCTAGGTACTCAAATATTCATTTGATTTGAATTTAATTGAATACAATGAATATACCTCTTAAGCAATGACTCCCAGACCCCAGTACAGGCAGTGATTATGTGAGGGTGGTATATTTAGGTGAAGGTGACATTGAACACGAAGCTCACCGCATCTAGTCCTTCCTTGTGCTACACTCCCCATCCTCCACTCCCTGTCCCTGGCCCCGATAGTTTCCTTTCCCTGCTGCCAGAGTGCCCAGGGAAGGCAGGGACATATTTGAAAATGTTTGGATGTAGCCACACAGTGTTTAACAAACAACATAACACGGGCATCTGTCACAACGCATCACCTTCTGTTCCTGGGAGACTTCCGTCAGCACAGTGGCATGCTCACTGCCTTTCTCTTCCTCCCTGCTCATTCCCTCTAATTACATGTGGCGTTCTCTCTAGCACACAATGAAAGAGGTCCTCATTCTGGCAGGAAAATGGAGAAGATTGGCGAGGGAATAAATCCTGCCACAAGCAACGTTTCCTTCTCAGACAGAAAATTTGGGCCAGGTCACCTACAGGAATTGATTTACAGGGATTGAAAAACCACTACATGCCTAAATAAGCCTTCTGACTGACAGAAAAAAATATCTCTCTATTTTCTCACTCTTGTCATTAAAGCCCCGAATCTTTAGAACCACATTTCACGTCATCATCAATCTGATTCATACCTACTTTTCCATCCAAACCTCCCTCTGCATTTTCTCCAAAACAAAGCAGGCTTCTAACTTTTCCATTTTATAGCCTCTTTACACCCCCAGCTTATGCTGCTTCTTGTCCCTGGAGATGCAAACGCAAGTATAATAATGACATCACTAACAACAGCAGCCAGAAACCATGCCAAATGATTTTATGCATTTATCTCATGTAATGCTCACAATGATCTTATAAAAGATATAGTTATTATTTTCCCCATCTGTTAGATAAGAAAATTAGAGCTTAAAAAGAGGTTCAATATAAAGTAGAATAAAAATCGCACCATAGCCCTGGCCGGGTGGCTCAGTTGATTGGAGTGTTGCCCGTACATTAAAACGTTGCGGGTCCGATTTCCAGAGCACACACCTATGTTTTGGGTCCAATCCCCAGTTGAGGCGCATACAGGAGGCAACCAGTCAATGGTTTTCTCTCACATCCATGTCTCTCTCTCTCTCTTTCTCTCCTTTCCTCCCTCCCTTCCTCTCTCTCCCACTTCCTCTCTCTCTAAAATCAATAACATATCCTCAGGTAAGGATTAAAAATAAATAAATAACACCATATACCTAGGAAGTAACTCACAGAAGTATGATGTCCAATAGGTTGGCGTTATAAATGTATAAATATAATCACTAGGCTGTCTCTCCAGTGTGGAGAGATCTACCACACTGGAGAGATCTAGTGATCTCTACCTGTGTGGATCCCTCCCCCCACCCTGGTGAGAGCCCATGCTGGTCCAATGCCACCATTCCTGCAGAGCTTGCTCACACCCCCACCAGTGGAGCAATTCCTTTCCTGTCTCTGCACACCGCCCCCCCCCCCACTTTGTCAGTTCTCCTTTTCTGGTTTGATACAGCTGAGCCCACCCTGCCCAGGGAAGAAAGTTATCCCTCATGGGACCACTTTTGCTTTCTTTCATGGGAGTGACATTTCAGCAAACAGCTCATTATTCCTCTGTTCCTGGAGGTGCAGGTTTCAATTAAGTTCTGCATTGTGTTTAGGTAAGAGGAAGGCCAGATAAATCAACTTCCAAATTCAAATTACCTTTTAGCCAGCTCTGAAAGCTAACTAGTGTATGGATTTTATCTTCCCTTGCTCCTTGAAATACGAATTATTTTTCCTCCCATTACACTCACTGACAATCACTGGCATTGCAGCTAGTGTTCTCGAACTAATGAAGGCTTAATTATACTGACAGCATTTGGGTCTTTTTAGTATATTGCTTTAACTTACTCTTTGTTATTCAATTAATTTATTAACTAATCAAACATTTATTGAACATCTATTACGTTCTAGGCATGTCTAGGTGTTGGAGACTCAGAAGTAAACAGTCTAGACATGGCTCCTGTTCAAAACATCTCCCAGTGGGGGCCCCTTGTCTGTGGGGCGTACAATTCAAGACCCCCAGTGGATGCCAAAAACTGGATAATCCTAAACCGTATATATATATATACTATATGTATATACACACACACATATATACATATATACATATATATATGAATGATATAGTTTAATTTCTAAATTAAGCATAGAGTTTAACAAAAATAATAATAAAACATAACAGTTATAACATATTGTAATAAAAAGTCATGTGAATGTGCTCTCTTTCTCAAAATATACTGTACTCACCTTTTCACTTAAAGGAAGCCCTGTACAGCTTCTCTTTGCCATATCTGAATTGCCAGAATCACTACTCTTGGGCTTCGGGGGCATTATTAAGTAAAATAAGGGTGACTTGAACACAAGCACTGTGGTACTATGACAGTCACTCTGATAACTGAGATGGCTATTAATTGACTAATGGGCAGGAAGCGTACACAGTGTGGATAACTGGACAAAAAGATGATTCACGTCCCAGGCAGGACGGTGCAGGAAAGTGTGAGATCTTCTCACACCACTCAGAATGGCAGGCGATTTAAAACTTATGAATTGTTTATATCTGGAATTTTCCATTTAATATTTTCAGACCATGGTTGATCACGGGTAACTGAAATCACGGAAAATGAAACCACAAGCAAGGAGAAACTACTGTACTGTCTCATGACATATGCAGCCAAGTGGGCAGGAAGAAAATAATACAAGTTATAAAAAGTCCAGGCATTGTTAAGAATAATAGTTTACATCCATTCAGTTGTTCTCTTTTTAACACTGTGCTTTATGAAGATTGGGTTATTGCATCTTTATGAAATCAATTCCATCATTGTCTCCATTTAACAGATTACTCTTTAAGATCAATTCTGTCACTATTCTTATTTTACAGGTGTGAAATGTTGATGCTTCGAGAGGTTAGGAAACTTGGTCTAGCTCACAGACTTGGAAAACGATGGAGCTGGGATTCGAACCCTATTGGGTTGACCGGGTCTCATGTTACTCTCTGCCACATTAACAACATAGCAGCACTGACTCCCTGAAGGACTTGGCACTCTCTTTACCCTCTGATCACAAATGTCTCCCCTCTGTAGTGCCCACCTCTTCCTCGAGAGAAGCCTACTCAGCCTGCTTTCCAATCTGCTACTAAAAAGAGTAATACATCAGGAACATTTATTCTCAACCTAGGGGAATGTTAGAAATGTTGGGAGTCATTTTTTTAAGTGTTATGACTGGAGGTGGGGGAGGTTGCTGCTGTCATGTAGAGAGTACAGGTCAGAAATGCTGCTAAATACCCTACACTGCACAGGATGGTCCCCTCACCATAAGGAATTTATATGTCAGATATGTTGCTGTTGAAAAACCCTGGGATAGAGGAAAGAGAGTACTTGACCTATAGAAAATACTTATATTATAGTCAAACATGTATATAGGCCTGATGACATTTACTGATGTCTGCAATACTAATCTTGATTCTCTGCCTAAATATGTAGTTTTTAAGCTCACTCAACAAAAACACCCAAAACTTTTACTCAATTTGAAATGTCACTAGGCACTTTTCATGCAAAAAAAAAAAAAAAAAAAGCACACCAACTTGGATTCTGCTATCAAATTTAGTAATTAAGAGCTCAAGATCTGGAATCAGACAGTTCCAAATTGAAATCCAGGCTCCAACCTTCCAGGCTGTGTGACTCTCCTTCAGTGAAGCACCTTCCGTAACTCTCACTGGTCTCATCTGAGGACTGAAGAAAAATAAGGCTTTCTCCCTCATGTTGTTATGAGGTTGACATAAAATAATGCACAGACGGTGCTTAACAGTATGAGTCTGGCATCTGGCCACTGCCCTATAAAAATACCAGATACCATTGCTAGTTTTATAGGGAAAGGCAAAGTGGGTCTAGGAGGCTATTGCTGCTTTCTCAAGATTGAACAGCAGATGGGCATCAGAATTTGACATAAGACTCTAAGACCCACTTAGTGAATCTAAAGTGCACCACTCTTGCATACATCTTTCATGGTGCATGTTTGTATTACCTGCATGCAGGGCCTTTATACCAGGCCAAAACCTTAGGGCATGGACTTACCTTGCTATTTCAACTCCACACCTAGATGATTTTTCTGATTCAGGTGGATACCCCCATCACCCCTGAGGCATCACAAATGAAGTCATGGCTACCTTCGGTTAGTAAACTTGGCCTTGTTCGGTTGCTGAGTCAGCCTGAGTAGGGCAGATGGTACTCTAGCCTGTGGCCCACCAGTTTGTGATGTGGAATGAATCCTGCTGCCTTAAATATCCACCTGCTATCTGGTGCTCGGCAAACACTCCCATAACCTGTGTGCGGAGTCATTTTCTTCTGATATTCCCTGCTGTCTTGGTCCCACTTTTGTACGCCTGAGGCTCTCACTCAGTTTCCCTGTCTGGCATTCCAATTCAGTGATGCATCTGAATTCCTACTCTCTCACTCAGTCCATTCAGTTATGGTCCTGACATTTTGCTAACCATTGGTAGAGACTGGGACCTGTGACTCCCGATTTTTTGAAATCCTTATACAAACCCCTGGATCCCTCTGCATAGAGGCTCTGCTGCCTGTTTCTCTGCAAGCACCAGCTGCAGGAACTCACGCTGCCTCATCCATTGAATTATTCTTATTATATTTGTCTACCATAATTAAAAATTTACCATGTGCCAAGCTCTGTGAGAAGCACTTTAAAAATATTAATTCTTTAATCTGTACCGCAATTCTGAGACATATCACCTCATTACACAGAAGAAACACATGCTGAGAGGCATTAAGTAACCAAAGCAGGATCTGACAGTTCTGTCTGCTCCCTATAACCATGCGTATCACCTTGAGGCTAACGGGTAGTATCTCAAATTTCCTAACTTCTCATTCCAGACACATTATAGGGATCTGCTTCAGTCATCAGGCTCACGCACCCAGGCCCTCTTCTTCTTGTGCCCTCTGCCCTCTCTCTTCTGGAAGTCTACATAGCAATAGTTTAGTTTACTCTACAGCCTATTTGTTGGCCCAGGCTCTGAACTTAAAGGCACTGAAATTCTCCACTCTGTCTATCTACATTAACATGACAATCTTCCCTCTATCCTTTCCATGGATATAACCTAGGCTTCCTTGATGTATTATGGATCCATTCCTACCCCTGACCTAGAGCTGACAGATTTTATAGTCACAACCATAATCACTACTAGCAACAGCATTGTCCTTGGTACCACCACCACCACCATCACCACCATCGTCATCACTGGCTGTGGTCATGTACAAAGAATCGAGTGACTGATGCTGATTCAGCTCACAAAGTTCTGTTTGGGTGACAACATAAGCCATAGACATATGCAAAGATAAGCAACACTACAAAAGAACAAGGGCTAATGTTTAGGAAAGAGTTAAGTTTGAGCCAGGGGAGGAGAATAATCAGGAGGGCCTAGGAGAGAAGACAGCAGATGATGACTATGGGCACAGTTTGCCTGGATGTACAGGGTTGGCATGGCAAAATATAAAGAAGGCATAGCAGGAGACACAGTGGTACAAAGAAATATTCGAGGTAGGAGAATTCATGAGATTTTCAGTTTTTGGTAAGAAGACCAGTTTGGCGATAGCCAGATATCTATTGTGGAGGAGTAATGGAAACTAGTATGTGAAACACAGAAACTGAGAATAGAGTGAGCCTTTGGCGAGACATTCTAGGCCTGGTCCCGAACAGACATGGAACTTGGAGTGAGCAGCATTCACAGTCATAGGAAAACAATGAGCAAAAGCATCTTTGAACTCCTTAACACTTTGTCTTACTAAATATATTAATATTCATCATTTCATGTGATAATCTGAACACCCATTCCTCTGAAAGAAATATTTTTTTAATATTTATTTATTTATCTTTAGATGGGAAGGGAAGAAGAGAGGGAGAGAAACATCAACGTATGGTTGCTTCTTGTGCATCCTCTGCTGGGAACTGGCCCCTGCCAGGAACTGGCCTACAACCCAGGCATGTGCCCTGACTGGGAATCGAACCGCAATCGTCTGGTTCACAGGCCCGCGCTCAATCCACTGAGCTATACCAGCCATGGCTGAAAGAAATATTTTTTATTTTCCTGAGAGTTAGGTACCATTTTAGAAATGAGAAAATGAGAAATCAGGAATATTAAAGGATTTACTCGGGGCCATCCACCTATGAAGTAAAGGAGCAGAAATTGAATCCAGGTCTGCTGGCCTCAGCTAGGGGCAACCTAGCTGAAGAAACCAGTATTACATTTGACAATAAGATGTGAGAAAAGGGAGAGTCAAAGTTGATTCCAAGCAAATTGGGTGATGGTCTTTCCCAACTGAAAGCATATGGACAAATGTATGTATCATGCCTAGACTTGAAATATGTAAGCAACAAATATTTTGGCTGCCAAGCCTATTTTACCCATTTTAACCAGAGAGTTATAATAACCTTTATCACCAGGGCTATCAGCAAACAAACAAAAATCAGGAAAAAGAAACAACCACTATAACAGGTTATTATCAAAAATAAAATGCCTCCGGTTCTGAGCTTAAAAATAAATCATTGCTATCTTGCAAATATTTTGATTGAATGAAGTTCTTTGTTATCTACTTCATAATCACATTTTCTCCCTCCCTGAAGAAGTGAAGGCAGAAAGGAAGAAAGCCCAGCTAACATATTTCAATAACAAAATAGCCACGCTGGTTCCCCACCGTGCTGGTAAGCAGCAAAGAAGCAATCAGAAGAAAGGGGAAAAGTTCAGCAGGAACTGGTCTGAAAAATAGCGAGATGCAGCTTGACAAAACACCAGTCTGCCAGAGTCTTTGCCTTGAGTGGCCATTTCCGCTCAGAGTGACACTTTTCAATTATGAGATGGTAGCTGAGAGCATTCTGGGCGTATCTGCAGCTGGTGGCTATTTGCTTGCCCGATTTTTACACATGCTGGGAAAATAAACCCTTGTTTCTATCGCCTCTCTTTTCTAAATAGTAATAGTAAAAGGGTGGGATGGGACACGCACGCATACACATTCGGCAGAGTGGGATCTACTTCGTGCCAAAGTGGTGATCAGGGACGCTTCCTAGGAGAAAGATCCCTGATCTGATTTGGGGGGGTACATCACAGTTAATGTTACCTTTAGCAAAATTAGAAACCCTTCACACAAAGGAAAATGAATGCCTATTACGTGAAAGCTTCAAGAATCACTGCATATTCATGAACTAATGAGCAATGCGGTGTGACTGGGTCACAGTATGCAAGTTGGGGAGTAAAACCAGCTGGAAGAGTATTACAGAAAGATGAGTAAATCATAATGGACAACCTATTCCACTGACATACAGGGTGGGGCAAAGGTAGGTTTACAGTTGTGAGTAGGCGAAACAGAGTTTATTCTTATATTGTTAATTAATTACTGTATTATTTTCCATATGGAAACCTACTTTTCCCTACCCTGTATGTTGTGTAAAAAACAAACAAAAATAAGCAATTAATCCAGTGCTTAGAACAGTGACTGACTCGTAGTAAATATTTGTTAAATTAAATTTTGTTAACTCTTTAAATCTTCTATCAAACTTATACTAAAAATCCTGTTATGGATATGAGCATTTCAGATATGTTTCCTGACTCAAGAAGCTTATCATTTATTTCAGAAAGCAAGTGAAAAGTAGAAGGCATATCCACAAAACTCAAAACCAAGCATCTGAATTAATATCAAAATATTTTAAAAATGGTAGGTGTAGAATACACTTGCTGTAGAATACTGGTATAGAGAGAGACCCATAACGGGGTGAGTCTGCATGGATGGCCTCTTAAAATAAACAGAGACCAAGAGTAGCAGGAGCTAGAGAACAGTTCAGAGGTATGAGGGATCAGAATGAACGATGGCATGGGCCTGGGATGAGCTTACCATGCGAAGGACAAATTGAAGACCTTGCCTCGTCAAACGGGGTGATTCTTTGGGTGGGAATGACCAGCATGGAGTGGATGAGAATACATTTACTTTGGAAGAAAAACCTTAGATTTGATCTTACCTGCTGCTTACTATGTATCTTAGAGGCAAATCATCTATCTCTTCCCATCATAGACACCTACGCTTTGTCTGCCTAGCAGTCTTTCCATTCTTATAGAGTTTGTTTCTTCTTCCACTCAAACTATGTGTTTGCAGAAGACTCTTAAAAGTTTTATTCCACTCTTCAACCACTGACTACACTGATCAATAAAGGGATGAACGCCAGGCCTAAGATGGGCTAACCAGATTCCTTTCCAGGGAACTTACATTCAAATTGCATTAAGGAAAGAGGGTTCGCCTTCCTTTTGTGATGTGAGTTACAAGATGTAAAACTAGAGAGCTGTCAGCACCCATGTTTTTACGATACCGAAGTAGCTGTTCTGCAATGACAGAGAATAACTATAATATACAGAAAGAAGCAAAGACAAGAGGTGTAAAAAGAGATTGTTAGGGAGAGTGAACTCACAGAGTTTTGTTGATTCTGAAACCCAGATTTATCTATTTTTTTTCTTGTGGTTTATGTGCTCATAGTTTTGTTTGATTCTGGGAAATCCTTCCAATAAATCCTCCATTTTGCCTAAGTTAGCACAAATTGTGCTTCTGTCTTTTGCAACCGAAAGAATCCCAGCTAACATATTTCTATAGCAATTTCTCACTGCTAACACAGAAATAGCAATCCCTCATGTAAACAAGCTTTTGAAAACCAAATGACTAAACGTTAGAGTAACTAACACACTGAACACAAAGAAATTGATTTTTTTGTTGTTGTTAGTATCAGAACAGAAGAGTAAGTAGTCAGGCGTCACCATCATCATCATCATTATTAATTAAAGCGTGGGGAGTTTGGTCTCACTAGAATGGGTCGTTTCTGGTTGGAGAAGATTGACCATGTTAGAAGGTAAGAGGAAGTTGATTATACTATCAAATGCTATTTCTCTGGAAGATCTAGGAACACACACATATGATTTTGAACCAGTAACCTTTCTGCATAATAATTACAAAGTATAGATGTATGTGTCTGGGGGGGTGTTACATGTGTGTATATGTGTAGAAAATAGCATGTTTAACTACAGTGTAATTATTAGCTTGTTGACAGTAATCCTTGGTGCAGAACTCTCTTGTAAACAGCCAAAGCATATCACTTAGCTTAGATCCCAAAATAAGGTCAGTTATTTACCTTATTCCCTCCTCTTCTCCCCCAGTGTAATGTTTTTTCAACCCTCGCAGTCATCCACACAGATGAACATCTTGGAGTATGTGAGTAAAGAGAAATGAAAAATGGAATCTAAACATCAAATACAAAGGTCTTGGCTCCAGAAAGCAGCCAACTTTGCATCCCACCCTCTAGGAAACAAGGCTTCATCATTCTGAATCCAAAGAGCTCCCTGTCACGTTACTCGCTTCTCCCGTGAAGAGGGGCAAGCACAGACTCTCCGGTGCAGGTCACTGCAGTGCTCTCGCGTGAAGTTTTCTCCCCTACTTTCCGTTCTTTCCCAGCTGACCTTCCATCTGCTTATTTTTAAATTCTGGTTTCTTAATTTTATACCTTAAGAATAAGTGCTAGCCCTCCTAATCTCTAAGAGAACTAGAGATAAGTGAATAACGAGAGGAAAGGAGGAAAGGGTTTTCAGGAACAACTCCGAAGGACACATGGACAAAACCAAGGGGGCGTGGAATCAAGGGAGGGAGGTGGGGATGCTGGAGCTGGAAGGGAGTGATGGGAGGGAAAGGCAGACCACTGTGCTTAAACAACCATAAAAAAATTAGAGACCTTTGGAACGAAAAAGGAAAGAATAATTGCTAGCCCTCCTAATCTCTAAGAGAATTAAAAGAGAAATAATTTACTGATTAATGTGAATCATCTAGCACACAGTAGGTGCTCAATAAATGTACATTTGTCTTCTAGATAGCATGACCCTACAAGATGGAATAACATTTACTAAAATGACATCTTCTGTGCTGGTTTTTTTTTTCATTTTAGATCACAAAAAATGGACATGGATGTAAAATTTTTAGCTTCCCCTCAACTATTTCATTGGTCTAAAATATTTGCAACTATATGCAATAGGTAAACACTATATCTTTGTCAAGTTTCATGCTGCAGACTGAGTCAGAGAAAATTAGGTAACCAGGAGACACAGTTCAGATTGTAATTATGATTATTATTGGCTCTAATAAGGATTATAATGGCAATTGCTAACAGAGCATCAAAACTCTGCCCAGGCCTCATTAATCTGGACCTCACTAATATGCACTGTGTTCTTCTCTGACAACTGTTAAAGCAAACTTCTTCCCCATACTATCTCTCAGTCTAAGTTTTAATTCAATTCAAAAAATTGTTTGGTTAAGGCCCAAGGGTCTAACCCTGAGCTAGGCTCTGAGACAGCAGCTGGAATCTCTAGGCTACATGGTCAGGCTCACCTGGATCTAAAACCTGCCAGTGCCGCATTCATATCTGTGTGACCTTGGCTGAACCTCAGTGTTTTCATTTGTAAAGTGGATATAATGATGACTGACTTGTTATAATCCTGACAAAGTCATAATATAAGCATGTAATAAGCACTTACCATATGATAGGTATTTGTATTACTCTTGTCAATACCGATGATGACAAATAAGTCAGGGAGTGTGTATTTAACACAGACATAGAGGAAACAGTTGTGGTGTCACAGAGCAAAATGCTCTAGTAGAAATAGTTATGTAGTGTTGGGGGAATCATAAATGAGTTTCTAATTAATTCTATCTAAAGAAGTCAGGAGAGGAGAGTCATCTCACTGGTTTTTGAGGAGTATTATTTCCCTGGTGTTTAAGTTGACAAAGAGATTTTGGGCAAGTAAAGAATTTTTCAGACATTATTCTGAAATATATAACAATCTAGAATCATTAAGAAAAGGGTTATCATACAGGCAAAATTCTAATAAAGATAGACAAGAGGTAAAACTTTTTGAATACATTAACAAAATAGACAGTTTCCCTTCCAGGGTCAAAATAGTCAGAATGTTAAATGCAAACAAAAAATAAGAAAAAAATTCTAATAGAATAATTTTAAAATCCTGTCAACTGTGATAATGATAAATTTTGTCCATCTAATAAAAATTGTTTTAAACCTTGGTAGTGCTGTTAGCCATGAGTATGTGGTATTGTCTCCATATGAAATAAAACAAATATGTTTATTTGAAGAGATTCAACAGTTAGGATGTTTTTTTTTTTTTAATATGAGACTAGACTAGGGACTTATTATCACCTGTTAACTAAAAGAGAAAAGAACATTCTTTGTACTTATTGCTTTTTTAATATTTAACATTTTCTCACTTTTATTGAGGTATAATGGACAGATAAAATTGTAAGATATTTAAAGTGTACAACATGATGTTTTGATATACATGTACATTGTGAAAGGATTCTCCCCATAGAGCTACTACATCCATGCTCACATGTTTACCTTTTTTTTTTGGTGTGTGGGGGGGGTGTGAAACACATTTCACTTTGTGAAAACATTTAAGTGAGAACATTTAAGTCCTCCTCTCAGCAAATTTTAGTTACACAGTTCAGTGTTATCAATTATAGTCACCATTTTATGTATTAAATCTTCAGACCTTATTCATCATAACAACTGAAAGTTTATATGTTGTATTTTTAGGGTAATTTTCTTCTATTAGTCTGGGTCAATGAAATTTGATCATTGGAATCATTATAGGGGACAGAAAATTATTAATAACTTTGAATAAGTTATCTAACAAACCTGTAGCTCATTTTTCTTAGATTGAAAATGAAGATCATGGTATATACCTAATCTCTTACAGAGATTAATAGAGCCTATGATGAATCACTATATACATACCACATACTTCTATATGACTTCTTTGAAAGCAAATTTCTTATAAAAATCTCTCTTACATTCTCAGAATCTGACACATAATTGGTGGTTCATAAATCTTATTTGAAATAAATGAAAATAGTTCTATAGCAGAAATTGTCTACCGTGCTATATGAATGTAAGTTATTATTATGAATATGTCACCAAAGTGGCCTTCTTTTTAGAATGATAATGCCACAAATTTCCATAAAGAACAAAAAATATTGTGAAAGATTCTGTATTTCCCACTGGCATAAAGTATGTATACTAGATAGAAAATGGCCATTTCCTTTCACAATGCCTTCAAGACTGACTCAGCCCCCAAGGCTCAAAAGGATTCTCTGGTCATCTGCAGTTCCAAAGAAGACTGAAGAATTATATGTGAACTTCTGCTGATATAGGTATGGTCAAAATCAACTATTCATGATCCCTGACTCCATGGAGTGAGGATAAGTGTCTCAAACAAGGGAACTTGGAGCTAAGAGCAAATGTCCTCCATTGCTATAACAAAATAAAACACCAAAGGTGACAAGAAAGCAATGTCCTAATCCCGTCTTGCCTGAGAAAGGTTGGGTGGGAACTGCGTGTCAGGTCCTGCCATGTTACATGACACGCACCATCCTATCATCACGATGAGCCTGAAAGAAAGACATCGCTACTCCCATGTCAAAAATGAGAATCTTACAATAAAGACGGGTTAAGTCACCTGCAGAAAGTCTTGCAAACTAACTAGCAGAGATAGTATTTTAATGGCTACTTTCTTGTTCTCAGTCCCTCGTTCACCTCAGCTTTACCCAAGCATCTTTTCATAGCTTAAAGTTTACAGGAAAAGAATTGCTAGATAAAATAAGTTTGGGAAACTAAGTTACTTCAAGCTAGACAGTCTTAATTGTGATTATCGACATTGAAAATTACCAAGATGGAAAGTATAATCTCATAACCTATTTTTCAACGGTGCCTTCTTTCTTTTTCTTTTTTCTTTTATTTTTAAAAAATTGGGTGACATTGGGTAATAAAATTATATAGGTTTCAAGTGTACAGTTCTGTAGTACATCATCTGTTTATTGGGTGTGTTCACCACCCAAAGTCAAGTCTCCTTCCATCACCATTTATCCGCCTTTACTTTCTTCTGCCTGCCTCCGTCGCACTTTCCTCAGAAAATAACTATACATTTCTTCTTTTTTTAATCCTCACAGAGATTTAAAGCCACCTGTGCTTATACATCCATCTGAAAGTATTTATCAAATGCCTATATATAATCTTAATTGGTGGGTAAAATGGGTAAAATTGATATTATAAGAAATCAAATTACTCAATAAAATAGTAAAAAAATATATAATCTGCCATACAGTGTCTCAAGACAGTATTGATTTTACTCTGATTCTGTCCCTGTAGAGTATCTGAATAGAAAACAATGAAACAAATAATTACCATTATATATAAAACTTGTGATATTTATTCACTTAGTATATACATACATTGAACATTTACTCTATGTCAGGCACGGGGCTAGATCTCAGAACACCGTGGTCAATAAATTAGGGGCATCCTCTGCCCTCATGGAGCTTACATTCTGGTGGATAAAAGGAATTTAAAATAAAATTACAGATTGTCCCCTTTAAAGGAGCAAAAAGTAGCAGGAATAGAAAATGCAGAGGAATGAGACGGTGGAAAGTAGCCATGAAGGCCTTGATGAAGAGATGAGAAATAAATTTATTCCTAAGTGATTAGAAGTAGCTGGCCACATCCAACACTAATTCGGAGACCCAGAAGTAATCGCAATCTAGTTTAAATGAGTGGGACAAAACCCCCCTGAAATTTACTTATAAAAAGTTGTATATTTTTTTCTTACATATTTAAACTTCAGTGCCCTCTCTTCATTTGATGCAATGCACTTATCAAGGGGTGGATGGGATGGGAGTAATAGACAGAAAACTGTACTTGAAAAATAATTAAATAATTTTAAAAAAAAACACTTTTCTCTACTTCTCAGGACAATTTTTGAATTCATCAATTTTATACCTTTAGTGTTTTTTTAGTGCTGCTGGTTTTTGTTTCACCTCTTCCACATCAGCAAAATATTTCCCTTTGAGGACTTTTTTCATCCAGGAAAACAAAAAAAAGTCACAGGAGTCAAGATCAAGTGATTACAGAGGGTGAGGCATGACGGTTGTACTGTTTTTGGTCAAAAACTGTGGAACATTCAGTGCAGTCTAGGCAGGTGCGTTTGTGAATCACCCACTATGAAATGAGCAAACACATTGAAAGAGTCTTCAAAAACTTCACTGAATTCTCTCACAGCCTCTCACAACAACACCAGCTGGTACGTGGACACAGATGGGTTCCTAGAACACTCGCCCAGCAGGGGAAGCCTGCATTGCAAGGGGCTGCCCTCCAGAAGATAATTCCATTTTTGGGGTCCCCCCTCATATAACATCTTGAAATTTTTGATAAGAGATTTGGGATTTCTTTGGTGTTAATAAAATATGACTATGATATTTTAATCAAGGAGAGTAACAGAATATGATTCACATTTTGAAATAGTTTTTCCTACCAGTGGAGAATTGACTGTAGGTGCCAAGGAATGGAACAGGGGTTTCCACTGAGAGACAAATCATTGACCATTGGAAAGAAAATTATTTCTGGGGCTAGGATGGCCATGGGGGAAGTAGAGAAAAGTGGATGAGTTGAATACATATTTTTAAATACAGGCAAGATAGTATAATGAAGGACTGTATTGGAAACAGGATGGGATAGTAGAGGAAAATGAATCAAGAATGACTCCGAGGCTTCTGACTTAAGCACAGATGAACATATCATATACTGAGATGGGAAAGAAGGCTAAGGTAGTAGGAAAATAGAGGCCATGAAAACCCCTAGTCTGGTTACCTGAATGCCTGTATATGAACTGACCAATTGTCACTAAGGACTTCTCAGGGGAAGTGATATTTAAGATAAACCAGAAGAAGGAATAGGAGTTAGCTAAGAGATGCTGCAATTTATGAACCTGGGGAGGGTGCCCCTGACAGTCTCGAGGGTCTGTATCTCTTATCCTGATGGCAGAAAATATGGCAACTTGGAAAATGTGAAGGAGGCTTAGAATGTTCCCTGTAGCAATAAATAGAAAAGTGCGAGGAAGTAGGAGTCTGAAGTAGGAGTGAAGAAGAACAATGAGGTTGGTACACTAGACAGGAGCCAAATCAAACAGAGCCTGTTGAAACATGATACCAAGTTTGGATTTTCTCCTAGCAGCAATGGAAAGCCATTAAAGTTTATTAAGTAGGGGAATGGCAGGGTTCATCTAAACTTTTAGAAGAATCACTCTGCGTGCTTTATGAAAAATGAATCACACTGAGCACAGAATAAGACTGTGTGTTCCAAATGGCACACTTTGGGGAACACTGACCCCTTTCAGAGAGAACAAAATTTACTATAAAGCTTAGCCTAATGAGATACTAACACAATTTTCATGGACAGATCATTCTGGCACCAATATTAAGGAAAGGATAAAGGGTGAAATCTTTCAGTGATGGACAAAACACGAGATAGGATGTTTATGACTAGTCTCTGCATTTTGTGATTAGAATCGATCTGTCTGGATTGTCTTTATGGAACAATAGGATCAATTCCAGGAATTTTCCAGGGCTCCGAGCTCTTAGTAGCTTCATTCATCTCTCACTATCATAAAAATTTCCAAATTTTTTTCATCTTGTACATTATTTCTTGAAGGGAGGGAATAGTAGTATTTCTACCACTTACATCTCCCACTATGGCTGTTTGGGATAATTTTATGAAATAGTGAAGAGAGTATAACAAGCTCACAATATTTTATCTAGATAAACTATATCTGAAGACTCACTTACATGGCTGCTTTTGGTCTTCTTTCTCCACTATGTGTTCTGAGATATAAATACAGACTATAGCAAAAGTAGGTTTCTAGTTGTGACAATGCAAAACACAGAGTTTATTCTTGTATTATTATGTATTAACTATTCTACTATTTTCTATATGAGCTGTAATTCTACTTTTGCCCCACCATGTATTTTAGATAAAATTGTTTGACTCACGAACGCATAAAATCTCTTATTTCCCTTCCTCACCCAAAGATAATTAACAAAGATTATTTTAATGAACTAGTGAGCTCATTTTTAATGGTATCAGCCTTACTTTGTGTCTCCAACAGGCCCATAGAATAAACACTAGCAAGCCCTCCTCCCCAGAAAAAAAGGATAAGAATGACGGCGAACCAGAGGCAGGTACTCTGAGTACATTTAATGGGGACATACCATTTTAGGTCCAATTATGTAAATTTATCTTGGAATCTTGTGAGTGAGGGTTGGGTGATCATTTTTCTCACTACCACCCACATACATACACACCCCAGGATTTATAGCAATTATGTCAATTGTCCTATTTATGGTTCTGAACACATTTAATGTAAGAAAGGGACAATGCATCCTATTACCTCTTATTACAATGCAGCAGGGTGATGAGTGATATAATAGTGATTATAATTAAGATGTGTTGTGCATACTTCAATGTGAGATTCAAGGTTTGAAGAAGTGTCTATTATTCCAGCTCTTTTTCTCTAACTCCTCTTCTAAAGAAAGATTCAGCACCTTCCTCTGCCTGTCTGCAATTACTTAGGTGGTTCAGAAAAACTCCTATTACCTGGGGTTGATTCCCCTTTGTACAATTCTTTCTTTCTCTTTGTTACTCTGTGTGGAACCTTGGAGTGCCCTAAAAATCTCTATCTTTAGCTCTTGCTGCTGACAGTTCTTCAAGCAGAGGCCCCTGAACTATAACATCTTCAAAAGTCATTAGACTTAAATTGCCATAGAAACACTGGGGAATAATGTTAAGGTTCTGAATGTCAATTTTCTTTCTTCTTATTTTAATATATCTGTTCTTGTTCTGTGACCAAGGCCAGTGAAATGTAAATCAGCTGCCCTGAGTTTCTAACAGGAACCAGAATGGACTGGATGGCTTTGGTGAATCACTCAAACTCTCGAAACCTTCACTGTTTTCTCTACAAAATGGGAATATTAGCTGCCCTGGTCCACACGAAAGCTTATGGGAGACACAAAAAAGTAAGATATCAATCTATGCAAATAGATATTACAGAACATAAAATATTACACAGATTTTATATGAAAACATAAGAAAAAGATTTGTATCCCTGTGGCACTTGTGAGTACTTTTTAAAATAGAGTACTTTTTTGAATTTTACAACAGTGTCATGTGTAAAATTACCACTATATTATAAAAAGGAAATTGAAGTTTAACTTTAGCAATCCCAAAGCCATAAGGCTGTTAAATGGCTAATTTGCTATTGGGATCTAGTGTTTCCAGGTTTGGACAAAGGAGGTAACTGAAAATTTATATTTCTCTTCTTTGCGAAAGACATTAAGAAATAGGACAACTGGAAAGAGAGAAGAAAATGGCATTGAGAGAGGTTCAGTGGTTACCAGCGGCGTTGCCCCTTGCCGCTGCCTGATCCGGTCTTCTCCAGTTCTCCCACTTGAGTTCCTCTACCTTCCCTGTCCTCCTCAACCCACCAACCCTTCCACACCCATGCTTAGTCTCGCACAACAACGGTGCATTCTGTTTCATTGAGAAAAATGACAGCAATTAGAAGAGAATTTTCATAAGCTTCCCACCCCTCTGTCCACTGAGTCCATAGTCTCTGATCCCTCATCTAAATTACTATTTCAACCTTAATGCTATTCTCCAGTGTTTCTTTTACTGTCTATTCACCTGTCTAAAACCAGTCCCTCCACTTTTCCAGTAGCTTCCATCCTTTCTCACCTTCTCAAAGCCATGGTGCTAGCAGTCATCCCATCCCTTTCTCTGCTATCAGTCACTTCTCTTTACCAGTTTATTCTTGTCACCACACAAACATTCTCAGTGAATAAAATTAAAGAAGAAAAACAAATCCCTTACCTTATTATATCCTTCCACCTTTTGCATTACTTCCATGTTCCCTTTTAGGGCAAAAAATTTTAAACTGTTATCTAAAACCCTGTCTCCACACCTTTTCTCCCATTCTTTCTTAAAGTATTTCAATAGCTCACTAAAAACTACTCTCATCAAGGTCAGTAATAATATTCACATCGTGAAATTCAATGATCAACTCTCACAGACGGGATTTTTGTATGCTTTTTTCAATGCTGTGTATTCGAAGCAACTAGAGTACAGCCTAGTATACGGAGAGTGCTAAGCAAAGATTTAGTGAATGAGTAAATGTATGTAAAACAGACCTGGCTTTTAATCTAGATGTTCTTATCTTCTTATGTGCCATTGTGAGTCCCTTAAACCTCTCTGAGCCTCCACTTATTCCCTTTGAAATAGGAACAATAACAATGACCTGTTGTGAAGATTGTAAATGGGGAACAAAAGTGTGTGTGTTTACTAGCGGCAAACAGAGAATGCATTTGTTACGGGCTTGTGTTCCAATGCTGCATTATATACCACTTCGGCAGGGCCGACTAACAAACTGGGAGGTTTTTGAGGACGATTCTGACATAAAAAGTTTTCTTTCGGGGGAAAAATAACAAATTATGTAATCGTTTTTTGAGTTTGTTTTTGGATAGACTTTCTTGATGAGCCTGGGACCTCCCAAACATAACTGTTGAAAATATTGAGACAGCCAGTGTCTCTAATGTAAGACAATGGGAAAGTTTGGCACCTCATTATCCCGTGTGATTGCTAAATCTACAAAAGTAAGACATGTTGCCCATTAAAACATCCTAAGGGTGCAGTGGGCGAGACACATAAGTAATTCATTCCAAATGGGTGATGACTACTAACTGAGGGCTTGCTCATTTAACCGCCTAGAAAGAGTATTCTGTCAGCAATCCATGCCATCAGTGGACTCAGTGAAATTCCCTGGTCTTTAATTAGAGGAGCTGATGACCTTTCGGAGGTCAACTTGCAGAACCAAGGCCCTGATTTTTTTTCTCTACAGGAAGTGTAACATGCCAATGCTCAGTTTTGCTAAATACTTACTTATTCACATCCTCCTTAATATTTTCATGTTGAATATTTCATAATGATACCAATGAGACTGATCTGTTTATTTAAATGATGGTTGCTGTCTTCTAGTGCCCATAAGTGAAGCTTACAGATGAGTAAGTGGAATAGTAAATGTTGGAAGATGTTGGAAATTTGGGGATGATCCTGTTTCTTCCATTTTTGGTGCTGTCAGGAATGTCAAGGCAAGGATGCTTAAATTAGGGACATGAGAAGTCCCTTCTTCATTAGGAACAGGTAGAGAATAGACCAATTTTTGTTTCATCAGCTCCTTAATACATGCCTTTCTCCTCACTTCATAAAACATGTTCATATACATAGACACATGTACACTCAAAAAATAAATGTAACCAGCCCTGGCTGGTGTAGCTCAGTGGATTGAGCGCAGGCCTGCAAACCAGAGGATCGTGGTTCGGTTCCCAGTCAGGGCACATGCCTGGGTTGCAGGCCAGTTCCCAGGAGGGGACTTGTGAGAGGCAACCATACATTGATATTCTCTCATTCTCTCCTTCTCTCCTTCCCTTCCCCTCTAAAGATAAATAAATAAAATATTTTTAAAAATAAATATAACCATATTGTATTCATATTTTCTGCATCTACTCTTACCTGCTTGTAATCAGGCACACACACATGCTAAAACACATACACTATACTCATTCACCAAGAGGAATATTTTCACATACAGCAACTAAAGCATATTTATTCACACCGATATGCATTTATGAATATCCATGAAATGTGCATAAACTCATATAAAAATGCACACAACTTGCATATGTGACGTATATACACTTAGATATGTGTGCATACACACAAACACACACACATACAGTGAGAGAAAACACCAGTTTTATAACTAGATCTTTCTTTTTGGTAGGATAAGTACTTTAAAATGGGCCATACTTTTATTTATTTTCCCTACTGGGCTCACTGATGGATTTAGAATATGTAACTGGCAGGATATTTTTTAACATTCCATTATATTTTTGTATTATTACTGCTAAAGTAAATACTCAATAAATTATTTGAGGAGTGAGAGTGTGAATGAACAAAGAGATAAATGAATAAGTATGAATAGAAGAGAGTGAATTACTCTGAAAAATAAAGAGAAAAATTCTGCAGCACTATGGTCAATTGGGGAGAAAAGAGCCGAGGAGAGATGCAGTGAGGAAAAAGAAAGCAAACAAGATGAACTGAGCTCAAAATACAGAGGGAATGCAAGTGTTGGCCATCTTCCCATGTAGCTATTAAAAGAATAAATCTATTTTAATTGTGGGGCTCATAACCATTGGTCATTTCCTCTTCATGATATCACATTTAACAATGTCACCAACCCCAATCCTTTCTTCTATATTGCTCAGTAGAGAAGTAAACAGAAAGGCATTTATGAATTCCCTTGATTCCCATGACGAAATGTGTCATCCATTGATCGACTTCTGTGTAGCAAGCTACTGCTTAACTTAGTGACTTATAACAGTGGTTCACTTCTCACAGCTGAAAGGGCTGGCTGGACTGATTTCATCTGGTTTATCCCTCAGTCCTATTCAGCTGGGCTGGAAGGTGCAAGATGGTCACACCTACCTGTTTGGCACTTGGAATAAGCTCTCACCTGGGGCTCCTTGCTCCTCTCTCTTATGACCTCTCAGTCTCTAGTACACTAGCCTAGCTTTCTTTGTGTGGTGGCCCCAGAAAAACTTCCTAAAAATGCAAACGTGGCAATTGAAAGTATCTTGAAGCCTGAGCTATTGAGCCTGCACAGTTACATACCTGCCACTTTATATTCGTGGAAAAGAGTCACAAGGCTAATCCAAGACTCCTAGGTTTGGGAAGTTGGTCCTATCTTCTGAAAGAGTTGCTACAAGGAATTTTAGGCATTCCATACCTGTACAACAAACTTTTTCCCATGGCTATAATTTCTTTCTGACATCTGGGAATTCTGAACCACTTTCTGTGAGTTCCATCTATCCTCAAAGCATGAACACTTTCTGAGGCCAACTGACAGAAATGGATCACTGTGGCCCACAAAGACTTTCAGCAGTTTAAGAAAAGATGGGAATTGGACTGATTCTCTTTGCCTTGGTCATGATCTAACGGCCAAGGGATCTAAATACTACCATTGTTAAAGGAGGTATTTGTCACTGGGACAGGTGTCCATTAAAAACTGGACCAAAGCCATAGATTCATTTGTTGTAGTTTCCAAGCCCAATGTGATTAAAAGGTCTCCTCAACAAAGGAAAAAAATCACTGGGCGAATATGTATATGTGTTTGTATGTGTGTGTGCATTTGTGTTTTACTATGGATTGAAATTACTCTATAGAAAAGATACAGAATTAACTTCAACTCACTTTAGAATTAACTTCAACTCAATTCTTTTTTACATATTTGTAATCAGGGTGTGCATTTATTATTTTATGCTCTAATTTTCTTCATTAGCATAGCATTTCCCTTATCATTATGTATAAACATACAACTTCCTCTTTTGGACTTCCCTTGTGAAATATATAAGCTTCTTGTAAGGTACTCAGAACATCCCACTTTACTTTATTATTTCTATCTATGTATGTCCCCCACCCCCTAATTCATCATCAGTGCTGTTTTTATCACCATTGCCATCATTATTGTCCTCATCACCATCAAATTTATTCACCAAGCAACCACCATTAACTATACACCATATACTTTATAAACATTATCTCCAATGCTCATAAAACTCTAGAGAGATAGTTACTGTCCCCATATATTTAATGAAAAAGAAAGCTAAGTCTCAAAGAAATTTACTAACTTGCCCTAAGTTCTGTCACTAGTAGGTAATGGGGACAATATTTAGTTCCATAGCTTATAGTGTGATTACAAGTAAATGATAAAAATCTGAGGATAAGATTTGTGTCACAATAACTTTTGTATGCTCTATTATAACTAGCAGGGTCCGTGCATATAAAATGCACTAATAAATATTTCTAGAAGTGCATATTATTTTATTTGATGTGTCCATGTATGTAATGTTTCTTTAGAGTTTTATTAATAAAGTATGTAATTACACTTAGTTACTATGTGATATTATATAATATATTATATTATATCATTACAACACACTCTGCTTGACTATTTTCCTACTGCTGAGAATGTCTGCCATTTTCATGTTTTATCTTATTATGAACATACTTGTATCAGTTCAAAGACAGGAAAGCGGAGTAAATAAGGGTAAAATGGACTTGGGTTGAATCCTGTTGCCTTTGGGAGGGTCACTTATCTGTCCCAGGCCTTAGCATTTTAATGATGAGGTAGAAATTATAATAGTACCAATCTCTGAGGGTTGTTACAAGTATTAACAAGAATTCATGCTTACAACAAATATTATCAAAGACCCAATGTACACTCGGCTACACTGGGGATAAACAGAAAACAAAACAAAGTCCCTGAGCACACGTTAACATTCTAGGAGGGGAACATGTGAAAGAAGCATATAATAAAAATCAATATAATATCCAATCAAAATAAGTCTTTATGAGCAAACATCTATGTTCTCTGTTTTCAGATCACCTCATACCCTACTCAGTCTTCTGATTTTAGTTTTAATGTACTCCCTCAGGAAAGGTCACTTTAAAATGTCAGATTGGTCAAATTCCTTTAGATTGAGGTTCTTTCAATACACTTATCCTTGTTGCAATATTACATTTACTTCTGTAATTATTTATTTCATTTCTTTTTCTTCTTCCCCTAGGCTGTATATAAAGGCAGGAGCTAAGACTATCATGCTTATATTGAATCTCCAGGCCCTCACTGTGAAGTGCTTAGCAGAGAATAGGCATTTTAATATGCATTCATTGAGTAGATGAACTTGATGTATGATAGAAATGAATAAGTTCAGTGTTAATAATAAGAATAAACTTCCTAATTTCTTCTCCTATAACCTTTCTACTTTAAGAGACAATAAAATCTAATTTGTCAGATATTTAAAAATTCCCTTCATGAAATCCTAGCAAGATGTAAAATCAAACAGTGCCAGACCAGCAAAAAAATCTAGATCATTTTTAATCATCACCAAAAAGGACCAGGACACATCTAGAGAGAGTTTCATTATCATTTGTTTCATTCAATTAGAAACCCAGAGACAGAGATTAGCTCTCTGCTATCCTGACAAAGAATTCTTTAACCCAGCAATGATTTATGATTTACTAGACTGTGTTTCACTGACTTTCATCTTGCATCATACCACTGGTCATTCATGTTAATGAAAAATTGATACCTGACAATGGTCGCATACCCACTTGAATATGAACAGTAAATGACATATATCAGTCCCAGGGGGAAGATACAGAGGTCAAACAAATAAGAAAAGAGAGAGCTTTATAATTAATATAATAGTAGAATAAATGGGTTGGCTTAAAATTACCAACAATGGGCTTTCTGGAGTTGATTTGGGCATTTGAGTGCAATGCTTTTTGTCTTATAAGCATATATGTCTGTAAATGAATACATGCCTAAAGTTTCTATGTGTGTAAGGTCACATTTATAGGGATGTACACAAAAATATGAATATGGTACCTATCCCTATGTGTATGAATGTCTAGTTACATATTTATACATGTGTATGTGTATCTGTGTGAAGATGTTTACATTCTGCATAAAGATATGAGTGTGTGTAGCTGGCTATTATTTTGACTTTTCATCTCAACTTTCATTCAAAGAGCAGAAAGTTAGGGAGACCCAGACAGGAAGAGCATAGACTTACATCTATTTCTGATCATACCAAGGCAGTGCTTTGCCATTTTAAATGGGTTACTTTATTTTTTAATAGCAGCCAAAAAATAAAGAAAACAATTTTGAAGTTGACACTTTATGTTTTGCTGTTTGCTGTTTGTGAACCTTCAAGAAGATCAAGTGCATCACTGGGGAGAAATGTTCTGCCACTGAACTCTCCCCACAGCCCTGCTTCCCATCACCAGCACACATTTGCAAAATAAAAAAAAAAATCTTCAGCAACATGTCTCTATATTATTGACTAGAATATATTTTTAAATTAAAGGCAAATTAATATGTTTCTATTGAGACTCTGGAAAACAAAATACAGCAGCATAGTCCCTGAGATGTAGAATGTCAAATACCAGAAATGAGGGGTTCAGACCACTCCCTGCTCATTGCTCCTGCTCAGCAGAATGCAAATCAGGATGCTTCTAATCTAAAGCATTGCTGTTAATTTTACTTCTAGATGTGTGTGCCTTTGCAGCTCCAGATGCATTTGCAAAATTAAAAGCATAATTTATCTCCAAAAAGCAATATCCCATCAGCCCAGTGACTTAAGTCCCAATGAAAAACTGGCTCTAAACAATATTTGTTCACTGTTTGGTCTGATCCCAGGAACAGAAGTGGGGTAATCATCTCAAATAGCCAGGTTGGGTTATGAAGATTAGATTAGTTACTCTTCTTTTTTTTTTGAAAAAAAAAATAAGTGAGTCAAAGCAGACTTGTCTCTTTCCCCATCCTTCACGCAGTATCATCAGCCAACTGCCAGGGTCCAATCCCCAAAAGACACCAAGAGCAGGTGTTTTTTTCTTCACATTAACAGCCAGATAGTGCTCTTTTAATCTGTGAGCACCAAAATGAAACAAAAAGCCACAGATTAATTTTTGTCTAAATAGCATCAAAGAGAAACTAAACAAAATAAGTAGAGTTCTGGAGCCTCCAAAGTACAGTCCTGCATCGATAGGTTGAGAATGTCACATCTTAGGAAGGGATTTGTCCATATCTACATTGGAAGGTTTAAATACAAGACCAGAGCTGGGAGTAGAGGTTAGATAACAGTCAGTAACTTTGGGTCTGTTGTGAATCCTCTTCACTGCCACTCCAGAACCTCCACACTACATGTTCAGGTACTGATGAATGTATTTCAGTCATGCATATAGCATAGATCTTATTCATGCTTGTTGCTCTGTTCTATTATTGTATAGTTATCAAGATTCTTAGCAATTACTAAGGAAGAAGAGTACAAGGTATTTATCCAAGGTCATAAAACAAGTTGAAAAACAGACAAGCTTGGAAGACAGATGAACCAGATTCATGTCTAGTAGTCAACTCTTGTGTACTTCCTATTAAATAAAGAAGCAATCTTTATTGTTTCTTTATTGGTTAGTGTGACTATGAATTAAAGTGGATGATAGACATGTGATTATGCATTAAGGAATTAAGTATAAGGGTTCACTTATTTTTTAACTCTAAACTTTTCTTAGAACTGATATATTTATAGCATTGATTGAGAATCAATTTAGAGACAAGTGATCACAGATGTTGTCATAGAACCATGGGATAATCTTCATTGAATATAAAAATAACTATCTTTATTGATGTCAGTATATTACCTTTACAATAAAATTTAAAAATAATCAATGTCTGAAGTACTCCTAGAGTAAAAGCACCAACCAGGGAAGAGATTGCTAAGATTATTTTATGAATTTGGGCTTTTTTTATTCTCCACTTTGGTTGCCCTTGTTTTAAAGTTGTAATGAGACTGTTGTTCTTAGTGGCACATACATTTTCACATTCCCCAAAGGTTGTGAAAGCTAAGACAACTAGGGGCCAAAGGTTTTCACTGCCAACTTCTGATCTGGGCAGCACGATTCCAAGAGCAAATAGCAGTCACCTTGATTCACTTGGAAGGGAACATCTGTAAATGTTTGTGAAAGATATCCTGCGTGCATTGATCAAGTGAATGAAACCTAATAGCAGTAATAACTGGTGTTATTTCTCTGAACATATCATTTGAATATTTACCTTCCTTCAAGACTTAAAGTGTTCATCTTATGCTTGGTTTCTGTCTAAGAGATATAACATGCATTGAGTTTTTCAATCAACACTGGACACTAAAGTCCTGGTCTCTTCTCCAAGTTCCCCCAAATCTCTTTAGTTTAGTATTTCATAGGCAGGGTTTGGGGCACATGCATGTTATAGGCCTTCCACAATGAACAGACTGAGCTAAGCATAATGAACAGGACTTGAAATTTGAATAAGAGAGAGTGAGTTGGCAGATTGTATAAGTCAGCAGGGCTGGAAGTCATGTCCAAGAAGGTCATCCAAAAGCAAAAGAAAGGCAGGCAGACAAGGTCCAGAGTCAGTGAGAAGCAGCAGCAGGGACACAGGCTCAAGCAAGGATGCTGGCGGGAAATTGAGGCAGAGAGTGGAATTAAAATTTAAGTGACAAACAAATGTCAGCCTTGGCTGCAAATGGAATAATGTAAAGTGCATTATTTCTTTGGTCAATAGGAGGAAAACCAGGATCTGATGGTGTGTATGTGTGTGTTATCTATCATGACTTGCAACTTAGGCGTGATCTGCCCACAGCATTCAGTGAATAGGGTTGTGGTCAAAAGTTGGATGTAGGACCTATAAGTATGTACTCTTTCACAATGGGTATTAAATGAAAAACTTCTAATATAATGGATAAAACAAAGGATATCGTTGTGGTTAAAGCATTAGGCACAGCAATATGGTTCATCTGGTTCAAATCTCAACACTGCCAGCTATTGATTGTGTAGATATGAGATTTCTTTAACCTCTTTCTGGGGTTCAGTTCCTTGACAGCTAAAATTAGGGTGGGATCAACTGCTATAAGAAACAAACCAGTCAGAAAAGACAAGTAGCACATGATTTCACTCATATGTGGAGTCTAATGAACAAAATGAACTAACAAACAAAATAGAAACAGACTCATAGATAGAGAACAGATTGACACCTGTCAGAGGGGAGGGATGTTGGGGTTGGGGGGGCTGGATAAAAAAGGTGAAGGGATTAAGCAAAAAATAATAAAACAACTCAGATGTAGACAACAGAATGGGATTACCAGAGGAAAAGGGTTGGGGGAGGGGGAAGAGGGGATAAATGGTGATGGAAGGAGTCTCTTTGCAAGTGCTATAAAAATAAGAATCTGGACATGAGGAGAATACTTCTAGATTACACACTAGGCCCTAAAGCTCCCTTTAAAGGGAGTACAAAGTACTCCCTTTACACAGTACAAAGACTTGATACAAACAAAAGAGGAGGATGTAAGGAGAAGGAGGGATTGGAGTGATATGGCCACAGATCAAGGAATGCCAGCTCTGGCAGAAGGGTACAAGGGCAGCCTGACATGGTCCCTGTATCCCTAAGAAACTTGTGCTCAATACAGAAGGTTTTTGACAAGCTCACAAATCACATCGCATACAAAGAGTTCAGAGCAAAGTACATTCCTTTTCCTTCTGTGTGGGGAATATGTCAACTTTTCTTGGAACTGCGCAATTACGTGTGTTGTGACCCTCAGGCATGCCCTCAGCATTCTCTATTTCAGGGAAAGGGTAGAAGTCCTTTTACTACAGCTGGAGGCAAGATGTGTAGACTGCAGAATAGGTCCACTACCCATGAGCAACCAGTATATGGCAGGGAATGTATCTTCTGTGCTGTCTCTCCTCTGGAGTTGGCGTGTGTATTGCCTGTTCTAAGCAACCTGGAATCATGCATTGGTCTCTTCTCTGGGTGGTACTTACCTGTCTTTTAACCTTGGCCACACTCATGTTTTGGTCTATCCTGCAGCACATCCTGCTCAACTGTTAAAACACCAGAAGCCACCCACCAGAAGCTAAAAGGGACAAGAAACAGATTTTTCCCTTAGAGCAAGAGTGGCCCTGATAATACCTTGATTTCCATTCAATTAAACTATTTTCAGACTTCTGGTCTCCAAAAATGTGAGAAAAAAATTTATATTGTTTTAAGTCATGGCATTTGAGGTCATTTGTTACAGCAACCGGTAACTTGAGGTAATTTGCATAGAGTACGTATTGAGGAACTGATTCATACTCTATGCAAGAGAAGAACACACTTGGTTGGACTGCTGTTTATTTATGCCACAAACACATTCATTTGTGCCTCACAGGATTAAATGAAATAATTCATGTAAAGAATTTAGGAAGGTGAAAATTATCCAAGGAAATTACAATAAAGATCATAAAAATAATAATTTACAAAGTCCACTTAGTGAAGAATACTTTACATACATTAACTGATTTAATCCCCTAAATACTACAGATTTTTTTTATTATTGATTTTAGAGAGAGAAAGGGAGAGAGTAAAAGCAAGAAAGAGAAATAGAGAGGGAGATTAATTTGTTGTTCTACTTATTTATGAATTCATTGCTTGATCTAGTATGTGGCCTGACTGGGGATCAAACCTGCAACGTTGGCAAACCAGGATGATGCTCTAACCAACCGAGCTACCTGGTCAGAGCCAGTAGTATAGTTTCAACAGAGGATGAAACAGGTCAATAAAATCGAGTAATACTTTTAATTAGCAGGATTGAGAAGAAAGGGAAGTCAAACTGCAATATGTTTGCAACTAAGACCTCTGCTGATCCTGTGATGCCTTCTGGTAAAGTTAACTAATACAGGGTCAATGGTCCTTGGCATATAGTAATCATTTAACATGTACTATTCTAATTTATTACTATTAAAAATAAGTAAAGTCTATATGCAAACATTTATCACTGATATTTAAAATAAGAAGCATATCAAATAGGATTAGGTGAGTCCAAAAAAAATGCTTTTAGGAAATCTAAATTGAATTGCCTGGAAATTTATAGTGGGGAGGAATAGGCTTTTGTTCAATATGTGAAGGTTATTTGGAACTAGAAAAGTCTGCTTGAACATAGTTGTGAACTATCACACAACGTGATGGAGTTAACAATCACAATTCAGAAACAATTTTTTTCTGAGCTCGTGCAATTTATATTTCTTTTTCCCTTCTTTTCCATCCTGGGGCTTAGTAGGAGACAATCCCTCATGGAGTTCCAGTCAGCTGTCAACTCAGAAATATAATTTTTTTCCATTTAAGTGTTGAGTTGTTGATGGGCTAAATTTTCTTCAACTTTTTCAGTTTGAAAAAGGACTCTTTATTCACCCTCTCACAATTCAGAGAAAGTTGTAGGGGGGGATGTATATGAATATGCTTGTGTGTATTTGTGTTTGTCTGTGCATGTCTGTGTAGCCTTATATAGTGATTATGTGCATGTGTTTGCTGGTAAATTTTTGAAAACTTTAGTATAAAACACATATGGTTTATTAACTTTCTTCGATGAGCAAAGCCTTTTGTTCATTGAAAGTTGAGGTAGCTAAACATAAAGTCATGGAATAGGTTTCCCAGACACAGGTTTCCCCCTCCAAAAAAAGAGGTGAAAGTTGCCAGTCATCTTAACTGTTAACTGAATGGATTAATGCATTAATTCATTAATTAAATGGCATAGCACCAGTTCTGCCACTTTCCAGTACTTGAACAGTCACAGGGTTTGCCAGATTTAAGAAAAGGAATAAACTTCAACTCTCTAGGGAGAAAGATGAAGAAGTTGTAGACATCTTTAAGTGACCCATATTTAAGTGACCAATGTATTTTATCCTCTGCTATAAATTCTTATATTCCTTTACTTACAAAATATAATTCTCTTCTCCCCTAGGGCTCCATAATTCTCATTTTATAACTTGATATGACTCCTAGAGCAGGTTTTTTTCTTAGATTTTATTTATTTATCTTTAGAGGGGAAGGGAAGGGGAGAGAAGGAGAGAAATATCAATATATGGTTGCCTCTTGTGAGTCCCCTGCTGGGAACTGGCCTGCAACCCAGGCATGTGTCCTGACTGGGAATCGAACCACGGTAGTGTGGTTCATAGGCCCGTGCTCAATCCACTGAGCTATACCAGCCAGGGCCTAGAGCAGGTTTCTGTCATATAAATGAGGTCCAGGTTTTCTGGATGTGGTTCCTCCCCCTATGAATCCTAGTGAACTAAAGAGACTAAGGTGACCTCCATGTACTCAACACCAAATAGTGAGGCAGGGACAGGGAGAACCACCATTCACACTCCCACCTAATGTTTTGCCAGTAACAGACGGAGTGCTGATGTACAGTGTTGGTTGATTTCTC
The DNA here is from genome assembly GCF_014824575.4 of Sturnira hondurensis. Lineage (NCBI taxonomy): Eukaryota > Metazoa > Chordata > Mammalia > Chiroptera > Phyllostomidae > Sturnira > Sturnira hondurensis. Next base: position 4,239,497 of record NW_028083079.1, on the reverse strand, counting down.
TGGTACAAATATCCCCACCATGGCTGATTTCAGTGTATCAACATGCTGCCAGCTAGTTTTAACTGTTCTTGAGAATTTAACTACTGGTTCTCGTACCACATTGTGTTGCATGCAAGAAAAGTCAGTTAGAAAATAGGAGGCATGTCAATAGTTCACAGCAATTTTGAAATCAAGCTGGGTTCATGTTGACAATTATTTTATTAGAGTGGTTCTCCATGGTTCTTGTCTGTACTCTCTGGTCTATTGACTCCCTTAAAAGTCATCCTTCCCTTTCCACACACACACACACACACACACACACACACACACACACACACCCCAAAAGCCCAGGTTTGCATATAATTAGCACCCTCAGCCCTTTTCCTGCATATAAGAAATTGGAGAGCCAAAGATGTCTGTCTTTTAAACTGTCTCTGCTTCTTTAATTCTAAGCCTGTATAACTCCTTCAAAATTATGTAGGGTTTTTATTGATCAATTTATAAGTTACTGCGTAAGACAGTCTACATTAACCTATTATCCAAAAATCTGGACTCAGAAATTATTCTGAGATTGGTCCCTCCTTACTTTGGGCTAAAGGTCAGAATACTGTGGAAGAGTATTATTAAGATTCTTAGAACCCATTATTTCTAGCAGAAGTCATCTAAGATAAATGCCCTTAGAGTATTAGAAGTCTCATTGCCTGGTTGACAGGTACTGCTTTGAATCTTCCTAAGATCCTAACAGAGTGTAACATGCACTCTTGAGACTTGACATTGAGACCACATTGGGTTTGATCTTTGCCCTAAGGGCAATTTCTTTAAAACTTTGGGAGCCTTTTTCTGGGATAGACAGGGAAGAAACTCATTTCTTTGAACCCATCAAGTCCTAGTTAAAAATATTTGCTTAGGTTCTATTGAAAACTGAGTAATGCCTTCTATAATTTATCTCTATGTGGAAATTATCACAATATAGCCCAAAAAAATAGTGGAAAAATAATCTCAGCGAAATCTACAAGTTTGTTAAGTATATGATCTACTTTATATGTTACCTTAGGTGACAGTGTACTAAGCTTTCACTGCTACATGGCACGAGTAACCGTTTTCTCAGACTAAAATATAAAATCTCTGTCCTTCCTATCTTCCCTAAGGGATTCCTTGAAGTGCTATGATATCTGCCACCACATAGTTCTAAAGCCAATGCCACATACAGTTGACCCTTGATAAACTGTAAGAGGCACCAATTCCTGTGCAGTCAAAAACCTGCACATGACTCTTGACTCCATTAACTAGGGCCATGCCTCAGTATCAGAAAGAGATTGGTTCCAGGATACACTGGAACCAAATATCCATGGGTGCTCAAGTCCCTTATATAAAATAGTGTAGAACATGCCTATAGTTGGCCCTCTGCATCTGTGGATTTCCAGTTGTAGATTGAAAATACTGGTTTTGATTTATGATTGATTGAATCCACAGATGTGAAACTCAGGAATATGAAGGGCCAACTGTATATTTATTGAAAAAAAATCCACATATAAGTGGACCCATTCAGTTCAAAGCCACATAGTTTAAGAGTCAACTGTAGAGTTGGCTAGGAGCTGGGTTGGGCTGTTGTGGCAACACATAGCCAGTCTCTGTGGCTCTGGCTTCTCATACTGCAGCAGCTGGGTTCCAACAGGAAGAATGCCAAGAGAAAGGGTTCTAAAAGGGAAGGAATAAACACTTCCTGCCCTCTTAAAGGATATGAGTTAGTTGGTGTAACATCACTTTGTCCTCCTTATTTGGCACGTAGTCACAGGGCCAGCACAGATACAATGCAACAGAGAATAAATTCCAATTCTTAAGGGAAGTGTGACAAAGAAGTTTTAGCTCTATTCTACCCACCGGACAAAGAGAATTCATACTGTTTCATGGGACAAAAATATTTCAGGAACCAGAAAGAATGACTTTTTTCTCATCATTTCTGATGAGTTTGCTTAGGTTATACACACAGCTGACTATAACTTGTTCTTCCTTACTTCTTGATTGTTTTAAGCATCAAAGTGGATTCAATCTCTCATTATGGAAAGAGATTATACCTCTATGATCCCCACTTCAAATGACTGTGGACTATTGTCTCAGTGTCTTCTCTGATAACCTACTCCTTAGGATCTCCAAGTTGGATGTTGAAGAATGCATTCCCGTGTATCCATTACTGTCGCTTCTACCGCTAGCCTCTCCCATCTCTGCACAGAATAAAGTAACTCAGGCTTGGAATATCTAGATGTTAGACCTAACTGAGATAGGTTCTAAGTAACCTTGGGCAAATCAGTAAACATTCATCTGTTTTCTTACTTGTGACACATTGATAAAAACAAAACAATGCTTCATTATAATGAGACACTGAACGTGGAAATGCTTTGTATGTGTGTTATATTCATGTGAAAGATAACAAACCACTACCAGGAGCCCTTCTGCTGAACCCTCTGGGGGTACAGCTTGTGCTTGCATGGAATGTTGCTTTGGCTGGTTCAAGTCAGCCAGCTGACACTGACTGTACCATTGAAAAAGAGGCCTCTGTCCACAGCCACTACACGCACTATTGCCTTTGGGAAGAAGGCCATACACCAGTGGGGTCCCCATCTGCTTCAGGCAGCCAGCCAGACAGTTCCAACCTGTCAACTTACCATCTCCTGGCTCAGCTGGTCTCTTCATATTACATCCCAAACCCTAGTAATTTCAATCTGTTTGGTTGATTGTTTAGATACTTGATCTATAGGATACCAAATCGTCAGTTTGACTAATTTGGGTACTAAATTCACCAGGCATGTGGCTCATAGAAGGAACATTAGGTGTTCCCTAGGGCATTCTGGGGAGATAACAAAAGTTTTTTATAATATGTGCTATTATAGCTTCAAAATCTTAAAACTATCATCATAACTGTTGAAAGTTTAGAAGCAGAATTAACTTTATGCCTAGAAAGAGTCACTCAGTTCCCAATATAAAAACATCATCCTTTGTCCCACATTCCTCCTCTGGGCCTTAGTCATTTTGTATGAAATTTTATTCTTTTGTGCACCTTGGAAATAGAAGGCTAAAACAAAATTGTCAACTTGAACAAAGATGGTAAATCATCATTAGCTAGCAATATAGTTAAATTAATTATTAGTTAACAAGTGACTTTCTAGTTCAGTCCTGAAAGAATAAATCAGGACAGATGACAGTATCATAAAGGATGGGATAATGAAACATGAAAGTTTTTACATCGTAATAGAACAAAAAACTTAAATACAAAAGAAGGTAAGAAACTTTGCCATTGGTTAAAAAAATGTAGAAAACAAGTAAGTGACACAAAAGATAAATGGCAAAGACATTTATCCCAGACCTGTATGGAGGACTTCCACAAAGAAGATGGAGTGGACAGGTTATGAGGTATCTGCCATTACTTGGGAAATGAAGGTAGCTGATTGTTCCAGATTGTTCAGAGTTGCGTGCTCTATTTGCTAACATCTATCATACCTTCCTCAGGCACTTTTATTTTAATTGGTTACAAAAATAGCCACAGTACTTTGGATCAACTTCCATTAAGAAGTAAGGCTGATTCCCCCATTCTTTGAATCTGCACTGCCCTTGTGACCGGTTTTGATGAACAGAATGTAGAGGAAGAGACGGTGAGAAGCCTGGGATTTAAAAGTGTGTAGCTTCTACTCTTGTTGCTCTTGTAACCTGCTATCAGCATGTGAATAAATCCAGGCCAACCTGTAGGACAATGAGAGGTGTGGGACCCATGTGCCCCCTGACATGCCCAACTGACAATCTGTCAAGTTGTGGAGACAAAAATGTGTATCTAACAGTCCTGACCACAGACTCATGTGTAAACCCAGACAAGAACAATGGAAGATCCACCAAATGAGTCCAGCACAAATTGCCAAGAGTTAGTTCATAGAATCATGAGCGAATTAGGTGGTTGCTCTTTTAAGAAACTAAGTTTTAGAGTGTTTGATTATGCACCCATGGGTAACTGAGCAAGTGATGCAACAAAATTAAATCCGATTGAGGGTTATTTATACTGTATAGAGGATAGGGTGTGAGCTATCTGACATTACTTGGAAAAACAGGACTTTTCCTTGAGGAAAAGCATGAGCTTGCTGAGGCTGTACCAGAATGCAGACGAATACTTGGGTATAGCCCTCCCATGGCTTGATCTGTCTGGGCTAAGCACCTTAGTCCCTCGGAGCTTAGACTTATTCCACTCAAAGATAAGAGTCTGTGGAAAGAAGACTATAAGGAGGTGATGATTAACAGTGGTTTTACCATCTGTGCAAGGAACAGTCACATCTCCAAGTTCAAAAGCTCTAACCCAAAGTACTGAAAATAATAATGATAATAACAGGTGCTTAGGTAATAATGGTAATGTAACAATGGTAGAAACTATAATGATAATACACTTTTATAACCGAGCATTACCTATATTCAGAGTACTAAGTTGAGGATTTCGACAGCACACTCTCATTTAACTGTCACAGTAACAGTGTAATGCTCATTTTATAAATGGAAAAACAAAGTCTTACAAAGTCAAAGTGATTTCCCTAGGGTCACGAGGGTAGGGAATGGAAGAGCTAGGACTTGACTCGAGCTTTCTAAGATTCTATAGATTATGCCCTTAGCTATTTATTTACTCAAGAAATAATAAATGAGTACCTACGATAAGTCAGGTACTCTCCTAAGAAGAAACAAAAGTGAGACTTCTCATGGCTGTGATTTCATAATGCTTATATTCTAACCCAGGCAAATGGGAAATAAGCAATAATCAAGCAAGTAACTAATTTAAGACTGTGATGAGTGCTGAGAAGAAAATAAATATGATGATATGATAGGCTTAATATTTAGTGGTGTGGATTCCATTTAGATATAAAGGACAGGAATGAATAATCATAAAATATCTGAGAGGAAAGTAGACTAATAAGAGGAAAGAGTTAACACACAGGCCATAAAACTGTGACAACCTTGGACATTTGGGGTGCAGACAGTGGAGCTGGAACACAATAAAGAAGGCACAAATGATAAAAGGTGCTGAAAATACGATCAGAGAGCTGATCCCTTAAAGAATCGTAAAGAATCAGTTAAAGGGACTCATAAACTATTTGCATATCATAGTAAGTGAATAGATTTTATTCTAATTACAGTGGAAATAATTGGAAGGTTTTAGGTAAATAAGTTATATAAAGTGGTGTATATTTTTAAAAACTCCCACTGTGTGGAGAATGTGCTTTTCTGGGACAAGAGTGTGAGCAGTGAGAGTAAACAATCCTAAGAAATAAATATGGGCTAAGGCAATAATAGTGGGGCTGAAAAAATGTGAATGCATTTGGCATACTATTTTGAGTATTGGGTTGACAGAACTTGGTAGAATGATGGAGTCCAAAGGGGGACAAATAAAGGATGACTTCTAGGACTTAGCGTCAGAGCGTCACATACTGAAATGAGAATGACTAGGGTAAGAGAGGGCTGTGAATTAGGCAAAGGCTCAAAATTTCTGTTTTGATAATTTGTGTTACTTAATATTCAGGGAAGACATTTAGAAGATATTTTATACATGACTGTGGTGTTGAAGAAAGTACCAGAGGTAAAAAGATAGTGGCTATCTGCAGACAGCTGGTAATTAAAGCTGTGGGCTTGTGTGACTGGACAAGCTCACCTAGGGAAAGAGTTCGGAGAAGGTATTAGAGAATTGATCCTTTGGCAACACCAAGAATTAGAAATCACTCCAAGAAAGGGTGACTAACAAACACAACTCAGAGAGAGAAGCTGGTGAAGAAGGATGAAAACCAGGAGAGTGTGTTGCTGAAACAGCCAAGAGAGAGAAAGTTTTAATAAAAGAGAAAACAGTCAAGTGTGCTTAATGTTCCTGAGAGTTTGAATAAGAAGAAAAGTGACAATCTGATGTAGCAACATGAGAATAATTGATGACCATACCATTTCAGAGAGTTGTCAATGATAAAAAGCTTAATGAGAAATGGGTTAAGGAAATGATAGAGTAAAAGTGGATTAATACCCCTCTCCCTGCAATACATGAGTAGAGAAGAATGTATTTTAGAGAAGCTGGCTTTTCAGTAACCATCTAACTATAGTTGTTATAGAGAAATGAATAAAAAATATAACAGTGTATATCTGGAATGGAAAAATTGCAGTGATTCTGAAATTTTATTATTATTATTTCTATCCTCATCAAAGGACATTTTTCATTGCTGAGAGAGACAGAGAGAGAAAGAGACATACAGACAAACAGGCAGAGAGACAGAGAGAAATACCCATGTGAGAGAGAAACATCAATTAGTTGCCTCCCATAAATGCCCCAACCTGGAATCAAACCTGCAACCTAGGTATATGCCCTGACCAGGAATCGAAGCTGCAACCTTTCAGTGTGTGGGATAATACTCCCACCAAGTGAGCCACACTGGCCAGGGTCCAGATCTTATTAAATTTCGATGTAATCACATTACACACCCAACTCTTAAGCAAACAATGAACAAGCTTTATAAAAGTATGAAACTTATTTCTAGAGAGGACCTGCTGATGTGGAAACGAGTAAACAAATACAAATGAAATTCTAGGATAAGTTGCTTTTGACGAAGAGGGAGTTTTATGAGCAAAGTCCATGCTTATAAGGCTTGCAAAAAGGAGGGTAACTGATACTGGGTGAGTAAAAGACAAGGAGGGGTGGGGATGTCAGCCAGTACAGCTAATGCATAAGTTGGTAAGGTTTCATAAGGTCTATTAAAGTCATCACATGAAACATCTAGGCCCTATCACATTTACAGTGATGCAAATGGAGAGCCAAGAAAAGAATATCAAAAAGAGAATATTCCATAATTAGTAAGTACAAGATGATTTGGAGAAGAGAATGGAGGTGGGCAGACCTTCAGTAGGCTACCGAAATAGACTAGATGAGAGGTAATGAGGTATGAACTAGAGCACCAAAAATAGGAATGGAGAATGGAAAGAGGTTTCGAAGATGTTGCAGAGGGGGACAAAAGGCCACTGCTGTGGGCTCCTGACAATCTAGTCATGCAGTCTAGTCCATGATGGGCAAGGCTGTTACTACTCTGCAGTGTATGAATTAGTAATCTGGGATTTATTGCTGGCTAAAATGTATGAATGCCACAGAAGGGTAGAGCTGAGGAGTTATAATGAGAGACAGATGTACGGGGAAGCACTGAGAGTTTTCTGCAGCGTGGTAAATTGCAGCATGTGATTGGTTTACTCAGAGGACCCTCTTGGAGGAAACTGCAGCCATCATAGAGGATTTTGCTTACTTCTGACCATCTGCTCCAGCCCAGGGTACCTCTCTTATGCCATCCAGATTCTCAGGATATTTTTCTAAGCAACAATGGAAGGAAAACTTGGAAGGAAAAAAACAATAGTGCTATCTCTTTCTCACATAGTTCTGAGACTCGGTTCTATATTGGGGTGGGGGGTGCACGCATGCACTCATACTTAGTGGCACTTGGTTCCAGCATGTAAAATGCATAAAGGCATTGCTGCTCTGATTATCCTGGGGTAAAAGCTTACAAGTCCAATCTTCCTGGCTGGCCATACTAGGTCCTTCCTAATGGCCTTTGTTGGATTGTGAGGGGTGCAATGATAAAACCATTGATTGATCACCCTCATTTTTATGCCGGGAAATGTAAACTGAGAGAAATAGTGACCTGTCAAGGCCCCATAGCTTTTCAGTGACATAATGGTGCCTGAAATCAAGTCCTGACTCTGTACTTTGTTCATAATAAATTCATTCTATCCAGAATTAAAGGCTATCTCACTGCTTGCCTGGGGTTTCTTGTCCATTGTGTTAAACATGGCTTTTTATTCTGATGTTTTCACATCTGGGGACACACTGACCTTGAGCAAACTGTGCCTCTCAGACATAGCCAATTCCTAGAGTAAACAACTCACCAATGATATTGCCTGTCATATGAAAACTAACCAATGCAAATCCCAAAACCCAACCCTCACTCCCCAACCCCATGTAACCTCTGATTCTCATCCTCCCAGCCAGAATTCTCTACCTTAATCACCCTACGCTCAGGCACCAGGCAACTCAGAACAGCCCCTACACCTCAGAGGCTGCTGACATTGTTCAGACTAACCAATCCTGAACTGGCTTACCCCGCCACACCTGTTCTTTTCCCATGGAAACCACAGTAAAGACCTGCTCATGTTTTCCTCCCACTGCTTCTGCTTCCTGGTCAACTCTGGTGCCTCCTCATGTGGCCTAGCACAGTGTGGCATGGCCTTTCCTCTTGGGAAATGTGAGTAACAAACTGTCTTTTCATTGGCAGTTATCTCATGAGCTGCTGGCTTCACGAGAACTGAATAATAATAAAACCTACCTTGAAAATATCTGTCCCCCTACCCTGCTTTTCTTTGACCTGTCTTTCTCACTCACTGCAGGGTGAGCCCTAGAGAAGATGGAGGGTGTTCTGGTTACTGTGTAGCCTCCATGTTCCTGGCATAAAGAGTAAACACCTAACACATATATGATAAAATTATACATGGGTGTTATAAAATGGTGATTAGAAATGTACTACATGAACCAAACCTCTTCACTGTTCTTAATGAGCTCACTGTTGAATCTCACATAGGAAAAAATAAGACATGCATCCAGGTAACTGATATAGAAAGTTAAGATGTATTATGTCCAAATAGAGGCTCCAATAAGATTCATTTATATTTATTAGGAAATAAAATTACAACAAGAAGGTGGCACTTAAAAAGCAGAAGGAAGTGTTGATGTATATAGAGGGATATGAGGCATTCTAGTTGGCAAGTATGACATAAATAAAGTCGTAAATGTAGAGAAACAATAGGACATTTAATTACCCTGCTCCAAATGCTTCAACATCTCAATGTTCCCTTAAGAAAAATGTCCAAATGCATTAGTGTGAGCTGGAAGATAAGACTCTTCTTTCTTCATCTGACCAACTGTTCTTCACTCACTCTTCTGATAGGCCTCCCTTAGTCACCAAGCCCATTTTTTAGCCTTTTTTAGTGTCTTCATAGTTCTGTCTCTATCAACAATAAAATTTTCAATATTGCATTATTGTGACCAATTGTCTACATTTCTTATTAGACTCTAAACTCCATGAAGGGTATGTGGGGGGAGAAGGGTGCTCGTCTTACATCTTTCATTGCTGTATCTACATCATTAGCACATTGTGAATACTCGATTAAGTATTAACTGATCAATCAATTGGCTGAAAAGGGAGAAAGGGAGTTTTCCCAGCGTGGCTCCAGCCAGGATTGTGTGAATCAGCTGCATGATGGATCACCCACCTGCAATGCTCTTAAGGCTGAAATGGAGTGAAATTATTAACTCTACTGTGACAGTGAAAATAAATGGGACTTTTCTGGCAAACCAGAGTTTTAAGTTACAGCTTGTCTCAACTACTGTCTGTACTTAGCCTATTTTAATGCAAAATTGCATGGGAGACAAAAGGGACATCCTGAAAGACAGCTTTTTAGGGTGCAATCATGCATGTTTCCTCCACTGTCCTCTTAGACTCTCAAAAGTTGCTTGAGAGTCTAAGATGAAGTAAAGTAATAATAATAATAATACAATACCTACAATAATAATAATATTTTATTAAGTTTTATTGTTGCATTATGAAGTATTACAAACTTAGTGGTTTTGGGGGGGGGGGGAGTCCTATTATCTCACAGTGTCAGTGGATTGGAAGTCAGGTGTGAAGTGATTAGATTCTTAATTCCAGATCTCACCAGAACTCAAAATGTGAACTAGGGTATGGTTGTCATTTAGGGTGTTTGGTCCTCTTCCAAGCTGACTTAGTGTTGGTAGATTTCCTCTCTTCATGGCTATAGGACTGATACCCCTGTTTCTCTGTGAACTGTCAGTTGAGGACCACTCTCTACTTCTAAAGGCTGGTGTCAGGTCTTGGCCATATACCCCTCCCATAGGTAGCTCAGGAGATTGATGGTGGCTGTCTTCCACGCTAGTCAAACCCATCTCTCTGGCTTCCTTTTCTATAGCTGGTCCTAGAAAACTCTCTGCTTTGAAAGGGTTTATCTGATTAGGTCAGGCCCATCCGGTATAACCTCTCTTTTACCATAAAAAGTAACGTAATGACTGGAGCACTATCTCGTCATATTCACAGCCTTCACCCATACATAAAGGGAAGGGGGGTTATACAAAGATGAGTGTCATTTTGGAATTCTTCCCACCCACTGCATGTATCATTTTTGCACAGTGGTCATAAGGCAGATGACCTTATGTGATAAGCACTGTGCACATATTATCTTATGCAGCACAATCATTTTGTGATGAAGATGTTATTATCCTCTACTTAAACCTGAAAAAAATTGAGGCCTAGGGAGTACAGTTGATGCTTTAGTACCATCCATGTAATATAATCATTTTCCCTAGCTTCAGAATAAAAACCCTATTCTGTCAACTGCTGGGAGGGGCTCTTAGGTGAGTGTTTTTCAAGAAGTGTCATTGGCCAAAGAACTGCCCCACTCAAGGCCATGCTGCTTTCCCTGGGTCAGCTCACATCCAGTGACTGGAATGGGCGATAAAGGTCTATGCCCCTAGCCTCAAGACACGATAATACTGATATGACATTTCAGTCACAGAAGTCCTCAAGGATCTGCTGAGATCTTTGTTGTAAAGGCATTGCAACATGACTTTTCCTTCTTCTCAATTGTGCTTCCCTCAACACATCCCCCCTTCCCCCCATCAACATTGTTCTCGAGAGCACTCCTAGCAAATCTCCTTCAGAGTCTGGGTCTATTTCTCAGGGAACCTGATCCAGTACGGGGAGATGGAAAAAACAACAACAACAAGAAAAAACATGTCCCATTTCACAGAGGTAGTACAAGCTAGACCCAATATTGAACCCACCCTCTAAATCACTATGCTACACTGACTCTTGAACACCTCTTGTTAGTCACTTAAGCACCACAAATGGCGAATTTGGAAAATGAGTGTGTCTGTTTCCCCTGAAATCTGAGATCAATTTGGGCATCATATCATTGCACAAAGGAGAAATGGAAGATTTTTTTTCACTTTCTTATTGGAGTCAAGATACACAATAAACCTGGGATTGATTTCTTGCAATGTTATCAATTCAAATAATTTTGAGAGTTGGACAAGAAATAATAGGTCTTCTAGGCTCACTCGCTTTTTAATCTGGAATTCCATCACCAGTATCATTGCTTGAATGCCTGCATTAATAGAAAACTCAAGTTTGAGGTTAGTGGTTCCCAAAGGCTGGTCCCTGGTGCAAGTCAGTGGATGCAGAGTGTCAGGGCAAATTAGGTGTTTAATAAATGTCTGTTAAATGTACTAATTATTCATCATTACTCTAGATCTTCCGAATAGGAATCTCCCATGTAAAGTGTCATGTGTATATTTTAATGAGTCCTTCCAGATCATTCTGAGGTGGAATCAAGTTTCAGCAGCACAGTTGAGGTCGTTCGATTATTGTGACAAAATACATACATGTATGTATGTAATAATACATACATACAAAAACATTAAATTTATCATCTAACCATTTTAATTTCTTATTGTGGTAAAGCATACATGACAAACTTTTAAACCATTTAAAAATGGACAATTCAGTAGCATTAATTACATTCACGACGCTGTGCAGCCATCGCCCCTATATAGGTCCACCCCTAAAGGAATCTTGTACCCAGGAGTTACTCCTCACTCCTCCTTCCTAAGCTCTGAGACAGTTCTTTGTTGAACTGACCCATTGAAGTGCCTTTATCTCTTGGTAATATTCTATTTCTTTTTTGTCCCATGCCTAATTATATACTAAACTTACCCATAGGGCATGATTTGGAAACTACACATACCACAATTTTTCTCCTCATGGTCTGTTTCTATTCATCTAAATCCCCTTTAAATTATGCCCTGTGAAATCTGGCATGATTTTACCGGGAAGCAGAGCCTGGCATTGTATTTCTTTAATTTAGCCTGAAATTGTTTTAGTTCTGAGAGAGGCTCTTTTACACTACTTAAACGCATTGAACTTGACAACTAATTTTTCATATGTGCTACTGGTCTTATTTCCTTGTGTATAAAGATGTTTTAGGGATCTAAATTCAGGACTTTACCTTTATTCTTTTTAAATTTGTTTAAAGTATGTTTTCCCAACTTACTGAAATCTTTTGAGATCTGATTTTACAATTTAATTATCAACCTGACTGAGGTGAGTTCCAAACATTATACTAGGTTGAATCTTTTAGGGCCTCTGACAATATTAGAGAATGTATATAAAATGCTAAATCTTATGAGTCTTGGGAAGCCTTAAACAACACTTTGGGATATCTGTCTATCTGCTCAATAGTTCACAATACTTACTTAGAACCCAAAACTTGCCAAGCATAGCAATCATATACTCGCAATAGTATTATGAGTTAGGAAAATTGAATCCCTTCTTGTGTCAGCCAGTGGGATAGCCTGAACTTCTACAATGACCACCTGAAGATGTCCTGCCCTATCCTAATCCCTGGAACCTGTCATTATGATGACATGTCACTCCCATGATCATGTTATGGGGTATGGCACAATTGGCCTTACAATAGAGAGATTATCCAGGATCACCAGGGTAGGTCAATTCTAATCATAAAAAACGCTTGAAAACACAGCACTTTCTCCAGAAGAGGAGACAGAGAGATTTGAGGTGTGAGAATAACTCAGTGTGTGGTTGCTGCTTTGAATACGAGAGGCAGACCATGTAAAAAGAAATGTGGGCAGCCTCCAGGAGCAGAAAAAGTCTATGGCTTATAGGCAGTAAGGAAATGAGGATGTCAGTCCTACAACCTCTGGGAAATTAATTCTTTCAGCAACCCGAAAGACCTTGGAAGTAGATTCTTTCCCAGGAACTCCAGCCAAAAGCTAAGTTTAGCCAAGACCTTAATTTTAGTTTTGTAAGATCTGGAGTGGAGAACCCAGCCCAGCCAATCTAGATTTTTGACCAACATAAACTGTAAAATAATCTATGGTCTTTTACTAAACCTCTATTTTGTGGTAATTTTTTATACAGCAATAGAAAACTGATACAGCCAGAGTGTGGTCAGAAAGCAACATGAACCTTTACAAGTAGGTGGAATTTCATGTATTTGGTCAAGCAGGTATAAAACGAACAAACAAACAAAAGTTACAATGACAAACAAGGGAGTCTGAGTCAAGCTAAGCTTTTCAAGTACAGGAATCCACCATCACCTCTTGGACTGTAGGTACAGTCTGCGGCATGAGAGTTGCCAGAGAACAAAGTTGGAATGATGTTGGGAGCAGGCCCATGGGAACTGGAGCCGCAGAGAACAGGAAGACTCTATGGCAGCCACTCAAGATAGAGAGAGAGGGAGAACCACTCTAAAGTTTACCCTTCCTCTGCCCTCCAATTGTCCATTAATTCTTCTCAATGGCTAATCTACCAGGGATGTCAAAACCAAAGGGCTCCTAGAAGATACCATGACGTTGTTCCCGTGATTCTTAACAACAACAACAACAAACCAGGAGAGCAAGGAATGCATTGGAGAGTGAGAAGTCAAAGACCAGCATAGAGTTTTTATTCACAGAATGTATAAACTAGCAACGTTGATCAGAGATTATTTAGGTGCCATTTAGTATGTGTCTTACTATTTTCCAAGTACTGTGCCAAACACTTTACATGCATACTTCATGCAGTGGTCTCAACAATTGTGGTAGGTTGGCCCAGTTCTTTAGCCTCCCCCGTCTTCCCACTCTTGCTGCAGCCTCATTCCAGGCTAATTTCTCCTCCTCATCCCTGACTTCAAGAATCAACCATCTGACTTTCCTTAGCCATTGACAGAGAGTGGTTATAACCCTGTCCCAGTTCCAGGCCTCAGCCTGAAAAAGCTTCACTTGTTTTCTATGATCTCTTTTGCCTCTGCCACCCCAGAGGAGCAATGAGCCCCAGTTAATCTGCTCATCTAAAGAAGATGAGATGAGAATAGTCACCCAAGCCACAACCAACAGGGAGAAGCAAAGCTGCCTTCAAAGCTTCACCCTGGAGACAAGCTCCCCAGCTCAGCTCTGCCTCATCAACAAAACCCCTGTGGTTATAAAAGTAAGTGGTATAAGCCACTGAAATTTGTGTTGGCTCTCTATGCAAATTTACGGCGGCAATAGTTAACTGCTACAAGTCTTGATAATTAGCTAGCAGGGGACTAAACTGCAGATGGTTGAGAAATTCATTTCTAATCACCAGTTAGTAAGCACCAGAAAGGGCATTTAAACTTAGCTCTGTCTGACCACAGACCCTCTGCTCCTAACCACTAATTGTACTAATTACAATAAACCTTGGGTTTTAGCTTTAGATTGGGGAATTGGCTCAGAAGTTGTTCACCCCTCTGAGATTCATCCTACGGACCCCGCCTCTTTTTACGTAGAACTGCTGACAGAGTGGCTCTTCTTTTCTTAAGAAATGAGATCTCACCAGGAGAACCCAGCTCCCATGGAGAAGAAACAAACACAGGTCCCAGCAGCTGCCTGACTAAACTCAAGTCATCCATCCTCCCCCAAGCTGCTCAGAGACAGTGATGCAGTGCTCCAAGCTGCCTCTGAAACGGGCCAGCAGCGGGGCAGGGGCATGAAGCCGGTGATTTAAGATGGTGTCTGTACCATTTCATGCTGCCACTCTGCCCTCAGAGGAATTCACATAAGTGGGGAGTAGATGAACTCCTGGGGGAGGTGGTCAGGCCAGTGGTGCTTAAGCACAGAGAAATTATAGTAGTGTTTCCAAATGGCTGCCAGCAAACCAGTTAGGCTTCGAATTCCTGGAAAGTCTCTTGTCTTGCTTTACTCCATTCACACTGCCCCCATCCACTTATGATTCCTAGAACCTCGGGCCTGGGTTTTAGCAAGGGGGGCCTTGCCACTCAGGCTTGACCTATTCATTCTTCATTCTACTCAATGACTTTTACCCTTTAACCCCCTTTGTGTCACCCGTCTTAATAAAAAGAGTGATGTAGAGAAAGTATAAGATTAGATATCACAGAAGTGGATTTGGATCCCAAATAACAATAATTATTATTACATAATTATTAATGTTAATAAATATCTGTTAGCTACCATAAGTATTGTATTATGATGATGATGATGACTAATAATTATATTCAAGTAAACATATACATATATTATATTAATTATTATATATACACACACATATATATACACACATACACACACACAGACTCTCTCACATGCACACCATGAGATAAGGACCATGACCCTCACTTACATAAACAAAGAAGTTGCAACTCAGAAAAGGCAACCAACTTGTCCCAAATCCTCCAGCTAATGACTCATGAGACAGGGCTTGAACCTGGCTTTCTGTCAAACTGCTTAGATGCCCCAGTTTCTAGCTGTATGCATTGGGCAAGTAATCTAATTCATTTTAGAACGATTTTCTGTATCTAAAAAAGAAAACCATTATTATACACTTATTACTCTGGATTCAGTTAGTTACCAATGATGTAAAACTCGACATACACAGGTTAAAAACAAAAATGGATTTATTTTATATTTAAATTGATTTATGTAATTTGTTTGGATCAGAGACTCGGTCAGTGTTACCTCTCAACACTGTCTTTTCCTGGGTTGGCTTCACTCTAGATAGGGTCCCTATGATTGGTGATCATGCAGGTACAGGCTTACACCCTACTGTCCAGAGCAACTCCAATAATGTGAAAGTGCATTTTCCTCAATAGTTTTGATAACGGCCCTGCAATAGGTTGATCTAAAATCAGCCAGTGGACCTCAATCGCAGAAGCAATAAGGGATAGAATACACTGATGGAATGTGACTAGGTTAGGCTTCAACCCATTGAGAATTAATCTACCTAAACTGCATTGACTGGTAGAGACTAGACTGTCTTCCAAAAAATCACTGTGTTGCTGCTAGAAGATGAAGGAAACTGGCATATTATAAAACTTTGCTAATGTATAATCACCACACAAATCTGATTCTCTCCTTATTTCTCACAATATCACCAGGAATAGGTTGAGTGGGTATTCTTATTGGAACTATGTTGTATTTGAAGGAACTATGGCTTTGAGCAGGTAAAGAACTTTCCCAGGATCACTAGATTAGTAGCTAGAAAGTTGCAAAGTAAGGAATCACATTCAGGTATATCAACTCCCAATTTTGTGCACTGATTTTAGAACTGGGACATGTCATCCTCTTAAGTGGTAACCACTCTCTTGAATGACAGGTTTTTTAAAAAAAATCCTCACCCAAGGATATGTTTATTGATTTTAGAAAGAGTAGAAATGGGAGAGAGGGAGGGGTGGGAAAAGAGAGAAATGTCGACACGAGAGGGAAACATCAATCAGTTGCCTCCTGTACGTGCCCTGACTGGGAATGGAACCCGCAACATGTTGTTGTACAAGACAACACTCCAATCAACTGAGCCATCCATCCAGGGTAAATAACAGGTCATCAGGACCTAATTAGTACTTGTAAATGTATAAGGAATCATCACTTTACAGTCATACAACAAGTCACTTTGCTGTCACTTATCAGGAACACATCATTCTGAAAACCTAAAGGCTGAGAGTCCCCACTGGCATTTTTTATCTCCTATACTCCTTTCCCAAGTGGAACACTGGGTAATCTGAAAAGGATAGAGCCACAATATCTTGACCCTCTGTTGTCTATTATCAGCTCAACAGAGCACAGGTGATGGCAACCCACGAGCCACGCCAGCAACAGATTTTGCTTGGTGAGCCTAAGTTCTTGGCCCAGGGTTTGTTATCTTTATAGATATGTTGTAAGAAGGCATTGAGGGAAATGGAATCTGAACAAGAGAGGAGTCATCACGAAGCAGCAGCTGTTGCAAGTAAAGTTCTACAGCAAAATCCAGCTGAGAAGTCACCCAGCAGAAAGCAAGCAGACAGAGCGATCTGCAGGTGGTAAATGTAAGAGGACTCTCACACTGCCTGTACCTCCATTTATATAAAAATCCATGGTAATATTCTGTGATCACTTGATACAGCATTGGAGATGTACATTGAAATGTGAAGATGCTCAGATACAGGAAAACATTGGCAGTAACTAAGCAATTTACATCTGCTCTCTCCTTAATCCCTAATCACTCGATCAGGCAGGTAGTGTTGCCCATTCCCATTTTGAGGATGAGGAAATCAAGTTTAGAAGTGTTGCATAAGCAGGTCAATGCTTCAGTCCCCTCATAGAGGATAGCCCAGATGACTGCCTCTCACCGTGCCCATGTCCGGAGGACAGTGAAAGCCATACCCTAAGCTGTTAAGACCCACTACCTGTGAAAATGTGGTATTGTGTGTTTGTTTTTTTGTTTTGTTTAACTTTCCTTTGCTCCTGTGAATTTTTTTGATATAACAAAAACAATAATGACAAACATATTTTAGTAACTCAAATCATTCTTAAGTCAAATAAGAATATACTCAATTTCTATTAAGAAATATTAAAATAAACATTTATTCAAACACCTAACATAGACTGTATCACTTTAGTAACTCAAGTTATTATTTTTTAAATAATTTTTATTTATTTATCTTTAGAGGGAAAGGAGAGAGGGAGAAAAATATCAATGTTCAGTTGCCTCTCATGCATCCCCTGCTGGGAACTGGCCTACAACCCAGGCATGTGCCCTGACTGGGAATCAAACCGCGATCCTCTGATTCACAGGCCCAAGCTCAATCCACTGAGCTACACCAGCCAGGGCTCAAGTCATTATTATAAATCAAGTAAAAAATAGTTAGTTTCCATTAGGAAATATTACATTTTTTAAACCATGTATCCATATGTACTATGAATTCAAAATGTACAAAACAGATTGTGTCCTTTTTAAAAAATTCAACATCTTAGGCTGACAAGATATGACCCTTATGAATAAACTATAAGCAAGTACTATCACTGGCTATAGAAATCGAGCTCAGGGAGTGTTGGATGAGTGAATTCCTTTGCTTCTTAACATCAATAATTGCTAATATTTATAGAAAACTCACAGATGCTTAAAAACCCACGGGACCTATCATCCCAGGTTGATTATGAAAGTAACTATATAAAATAATTAGACAAAATACTAAAACCTGCTGATTACTGATAGGGACAGCAAAACTCATGGAAACTAAGTGACTTCCTGGGGATTAGACAACAAATACAAGGACTAGATGCTTCTGAACCAAGGGAGGCTGACACCAAGCCCAGGGCTCTTGTCACCATAGAGTATAGCCTCCTCTGTAGCATGTTGTGCTTTTGACAATGTTTCACATTTATCTTGTTTTTACTAAGGTAATGAACTTGTTTATGTAGAGTATTTACTGTGTAATAAGAAATTTGCTGAGTTCTGTGAATGCAAAAGTGAATAAAAACCACAAGAAAATTATATTTAGGAGATTAAATACTGAGAGTGTTTAAAAACACATAACTAAAAAAAACTATTAAATGGTTTTTTCCACCTTTCATTTAGTTCTTTGAAAACTCCATATTTCCATAAATATTAAATTAAGCACATTCTTTTCTTATAAAAACCATAAACTTTTCCCAATTCCCTACCCTCTTTTTGTCTAAATACTGTATATTAATAATCTACTCTAATTTCTTTTTAATATACATAGAAACACAATAATAGATTATTGGATCTAGAAGAAGCATGAAAACAAATGCAGAGTAGATATCCAAATATTGTGCTTTAATTAATGAGCAATTGAGTGAAGGAAGGAAGATCCAATAAGAAGACAGAATGTTTTCTATTAAACTGTGGCTGCAGAATTTCTTGTGTGAGTGCAGTTGGATATACTTTATCTCTGCCCCATTATATGCAATGGCTTCTAACATCAGTATGAAAAAAGCATGGTTGAAATTGGTAGAATCTGAATTTCTTTACCTGTATTATATATTTTTAATTTTTGCTCTTTTAAAAATATATACTTTATGACTAAATTATAGCTGACATACAATATTATGTTAGTTTCAGATGTATATATAAAGTAAATATGTTGTTTGTGGAAATAAAAGGATTCTAACTATCAGTGGTATGTACAATGTTTGCGTGATAGTCACTTCCCACCCTATCCTAATTGCATGTCCATTATTGGCATTTGACAAATAGACATGCATGTTTTTCTATGTATCAATTATTATTTTCACATTATAATTTAGTGTATTTCTATTGCAGTTATAATTATAGATCTGTCTTAACAGCAGAAGTGGCATCATACTGTACATATTATAGTATAACAAGCTTTTTTTCTTCATTTAAAAAAGCAATTGATTGTGTTGGTTTTAAATGATGTTATGGTTGAGAGTATAGGTTCTGCATGCAGGCAAATACAGGTTTGATTCCATCCTATTAAATACTTACATCATCTTGCACAGTTGATTTATCCTGTGAGCTTCAGTTTCTTCACCAGTCAATACCAATAATAAACATAGCTCCCTGACGCTATTGCGGTGAAGAATACTTGAAATCATCTGCATAAAGGTTGTAGCACATAGGAACTGTACAACTCTTCATTTTAGTAATGTAATCACTTGTACAATGAAACATTCTAGAGCATTGAATAGTATTAGGTTGGGTTGAATAGTATTTGGTTTGGTTGAATAGCATCGAATACTATTGGTACTGGGTTAAATAGTATTCCCTCAAAATTAATGTCCAACCAAGATCTGAGAATGTGACACGATTTAGAAATTAAATTAATTTTGCAGATGTAATTAGTTGAGGTAAGTTCACATTAGATGAGGGTGGACTCTAAGCCAATGACTGTCTTCCTTATATGAATAGAGGAATTTGAACACAGAGACACACAGAGAGGAGAAAGCCGTAGAGAGAACCTCATGCGATGTTGAGGTAGAGACAGGAGTGCTTCTGCCAGCCAAGCTAGTCAGCAGCGCTAAGAGCTGGGAGAGGCAAGGAAAAGCTCTCCCTTAGAGTCTTCAGAGGAAGCAGGTCCCTGCCAACACTGTAATTTCGTACTTCTAGTCTCCAGAACTGTAAGGCAATAAATTTCTCTTGTTTTACGCCCTTCCCTTTCTAATAATTTGTTGTTTCTGCTGCAAGTATCTAACACAATGGATATACTTTTAGCCATATTAAAACTAATTTGTTTATTGTTATACACAGTCTTGCCGATTTTTCTGTGACAGATTTCAGAAATATTTGCTGAACCAAGGTTATATACTGTAAATTTTTGATATCTAGCACTAAATGGCCCTATAAAAAGATTGTAGTAAAATTATACTCTCATATCAGAATATAACAGTGTCCTTTCTCTGTATTCTCACTAACAATGGACAGTATGTATTTGTTCTACCTGAGAGCTGTGAAGGAGTATTTCACCACTTACCAACTTTTCTATGTCTTACCTTCTCCCACCTATAATAGAGATAGTAATAGTGTTTACCATTTAAGTTGTTATGAGAACAAAGTATGTCACTTTGAACAGTACCTGACACATAAAAAGCCAGCTTGATACAGTTTTTCTTTATTATTATTATAATGGAAATCTTCAAGAGGAATACCTTTAGAAAAGAAACCAAATAACCTTCTATTTAATAATCTTTGCAGATTACTGGTGCTCATGAACACTTCTCATTCTAGCTGCTTCCAAGTCTATTTATTTCTTATCGAGTAAAAGTTTTCTTGATCTTTGTCAAGCAGTAAAGATGCCATTAAAGAGAATTACAAAAGAAATGTCATGTCTCTGTAGTTTTCCTTGCTTCCTTTTTTCCTTTCTTCTTTCCTTCCTTCCTTCCCTCCCTCCCTCCATGCCCCCTCCCTGTTTTTTATTTTTTATTTTTTCTTTACTTCCTCCCTTTCCTTCTTTCAAATAATGAACTGACACTCAATATGCCTCCTAAAAAATAAACACTGGACACAGAATTGGAAAAACGGATTAATGGCCAATCTCTGCCATTAGCAAACACATCTAATTTGGACAAGCCATTTAATTACTGTGGATTTTAGTTTCATAATTTATTCATTCATTCATTTCACAAATATTTCTTGAGAACCTTCTACGTGCTGATAGGTAACAACGTAATAGTGAACAGGGAGATGTAGCAACTGCTCCCGAGGAACTTTAATTTTATTGCTAGAGAGATATTGAAATCTAAAATTCAATGATTTCGTTATTGTTGTGATAAATCTAAACTAGGAAAGCCAAAAAGCATGCAGGAGGGATGGGAATCTCAAGCTAGAAACTCAGGAAACTCTCCTTTAAGGAAGCGGCACTGTGTCTGACATCTGAAATATAACTGGGAGCCCTCCAGACAAAATGGTAGAGAAGGAGAAGCTGTAAGCAGAGGGAATGGGATATCTGAAGGGCCCGAGGCTCAGTGTTCAGTTCAAAACGGAGGGTCTGAAGGAAGGCGCGTATAGTTAGAAAGCAGAAGGGCAGATAAGCAAAATGAGGATGGTTGGGTAGGCAGGGGCTGGACTGCCTGTAGTTTACATAGAATGCGTTAACTGCTCATATGGGGGAAAAGTTTGTTTCCCCTGCAGGCCACGGTTGCATGATTTTATGACTCTGTTACAAGGGATTGTTAGTAGCATCATATAAAATTATGCTGCAAGTTGTTTGTGCGTTTGGACTTTCCCATTGTAATTATGTGTGGGGGGGACTGGAAGTGGTTAAAGCATTAAGGAAACCCTTATAATGGGTGATGAATCAAGAATTCAAAACTCAGCCCTGGCTGGTGTAGCTCAGTGGATTGAGCGCGGGCCTGCGAACCAGAGGATCGCAGTTCGATTCCCAGTCAGGGCACATGCCTGGGTTGCAGGCCAGTTCCTGGCAGGGGACACATGATACATTGTGTGTCCCCAGCAGAGGCAACCATACACTGATATTTCTCTCCCTCTCTCCTTCCCTTCCCCTCTAAAAATAAATAAATAAATTTAAAAAAAAAGAAAAAAAAAGAATTCAAAACTGGAGAAGATATTTACCATGATAATGGGAAGGAACAAATGAGTCAAATGTGAGAAACATTAAAAAATAATTAACTGTCGCAATTCAAACAAATGTCAAGGCCATCTAGCTCCTACAAGACAATTAAGTGCAATCACCACTGGCTTGGCCGTGGCTGCCTGAAGCCCTGTTAAGAAATATTCTGAAGATACAACATGGAAAGGGAAGTGTGCCCTGATCAATTAATTACTGGTGGCTATCGTGGGTGTAGGAAGGATGATTGGCAGCAGGGATTTCCCAAATATGTTCTACCTGTCCAGTGCTTATTTTACAGGCTAATCACCGAGGCCAGAGGGACCAAGTACATTTTGAGGTTTCAGTTTTCATAGGTAATTTGAGGCTGGCTCTTGTCTCTTTCCTGTTTCATACCCTCTCTTCATGTTATTTACTTTGTGGGGCTACATTGACTTTGAGGCTATCATTCCCCTCATTCATCCTTATTAGGTTCCTTCTAAGAATATGAATCAGATGACCCACTCCCTTACATCAGCTTTAAATAATGTAAACAGTAATATGACATGATCTATAAGTTTATATATATTTATATATAAATGTATTTATTGTATTTGTATTTAAATGTATTTAAATCTCTGTGTTTATATGAATATTTGTATTTAAATTAGATGGAATTTGTCCATTTTGATATATGAATAGATGATTATTTATTATATTTATACATATAAATATGTATTAAATAATAACTTTATATTCTAAACAACAACTTGATTTAGGTATTACTTCCCATATAAGAATTAAGCATTGTTATTAAGCACTGTTTTATGTTCAATGTATTAAAGGTTGCAATTTTCACCAGCCTACTTCCACCAGCACTGTAGGGTTTAATGAGAAGAGAGGTTTAGTCAGGTTGAGATTACTCTTTCTTTGAGATGTCTAGACCGAGATGGGAGGGTATACAGAAAGGAGCTGGGAGAGCAGAAATAATAGTGTACAGGCAGAATGATGAGAGAGGTATTAGAAATAAAGATGTATATGTATTAGAGAACTATTTTGGTGGCAGAATAAAGATTCATTGCAGAATTGGCTCTACCTTAGCTTATTCTAAGAGTGCCTTTTCAGGCATTCACATTTTTCACACATCAGAGAAGAAATTTTGATAATAATGCCTAACTCACACTGTTGTTCTAAGACATAATGAAAGAGCATGTGGAAATAACTGGCTATAGTAGAGACCACAAAATGGTTTTCTGTCAAATAACTTCACTAGACGTATGGGCTTTATTTCCTGGAAAACAGCTCGCAGCTCCACGCTCACCTTTTTTCTTCGCCTCCTCTAGGAGCCCAGCACTACACAGGGCACCCTACCCTGTCGTCCATTTGTCTTGCAACCGATCCACACAGAGCCTCAACTAAGAGCAAGTGATACATGGGAAGGAGAGATTAAATGCATCAGAATTTGAAGGGATGCTTGGTAGACTGAGTACGTGGCCTAATTTCCCCAGGGCAATCCTGTTTTCATCTATTGTCTTCATGTCGATATTTATTTTTGCCACTTTCACTTTCAGTTTGCATGACCAATTATATGACCAACATACCCTCTAAACTTTTGTATTTTTCTCTCTCTCTTTATGATCTCTGACACTCTTTTTCTATCATGCATTCTACCTTTAATTTTTTATTGGGTCATCCACTATTTTATTTGATACTTCAGTAAAGAAGGATATATATTAGCACTTGACATACTTGTTTTTAAAATGCTTAAGTTTTTTACTAATACATTTACTTAATCCTATATACTTATTAAGTGAGTTTAATATTATGCTTTTTTCCCCTTTCATCCCCATTTGTTCTCCCTTTACTCTATTCTACCTCCCTCTGCTTTCCCCTTTTCCCCTCCAATAATCACCACACTGTTGTCTACCATGCAGTCTAATCTCACTGTAGGTCACTTTTTTTATCCCTTTTAAGTCTTCCCTTTACTCATGAATTGTATTTTCTTCTTCTTTCTCTTCATTATTCCCATCACACCTTCATCCTATCAAATAGCTATTCCCATTTCTTGTTCTTCATTCTCTCTTAATCTTTTTTTCCCTTCTTTCTCCCTATCTCTGTCTATCTTCATTCTAACTTGCTCCTACCTTTCTTCTTCCTGTGTCTTATTTCTATCTCTGTCACAGTCCCAATATTTTCATTTGTATTACAAAGGATGGAGTCTGGGAGAAGCCTCTATGGGTGAACCAGTTATCTCAGTTTACCCTTGGTCTCTAGAAATGAACCTGGGAAGACAGGTGGACTCACAGGAGGGTGAGTAATGACAAGGAAATGATATATTTGTCACAGCTTGCTAGCTACAGAGGAAAGTTTAAAATAGGATTTGAAAATCAGGGGTGGCCCAAACCCAGAATAGATGGCCTCACAGCACTGATGATTTTAAAATTTCATTTTACTTGCCAAAGGGTTGGGGTGAGGTTACTCACACTCCCCCACAGGCCGACACTCCTTCCGGGACCTAATCGCAGAGCTGCAGCACCATAAAAATAGAAATAGCTCGAGCATCCACTTGTCATCCCATAGGATGCAGTTAATCAGAGCATCCCTGAGCTGCAGCCAAAGAGCAGGGACATTAAAGCACATTTGTTGATGCCACATGCCAAATGGGTTCAGGGTTACAAGAGAGGGTGGGGTGGGTTCTGTGACTTGTGATGAGGTATACAACTCCGAAGGGCTTGTATTTTCCTAGAATGTGAACACATATGACTCAAACTCTACCTTCTGGCCTTGGAGTACGCAAAGCAGATTATATCTTCTTATCAGTTACACATAAGGATTTGGCTGCTGACTCAGGCCATTTTCCAGTTGCCCAGAGAAGATAACGAACGCCCCATGGTGACTTTGGTGACATTCAGTAGTTCTGATATGAACCAGAATATTCCCACTTGGTAGGATAACACCTGGCCTTATCTGAATGGAGAACTGCATGTAAAGATTGCCTGAGGCTCAAAGAATGTTACATTTGAAGAAAACCTCAAGGACCAGGATTAATACTTCTCAAACTTGAACATGCAAACACATTACCTATGGATACTGTTAAAAATGCTGATTCTAATTAAGTATGTACAGATGAGACTGCATTTCTAACCAACTTCCAGGAGCCATTGACTTGGCTTATCTACAGGCAGCATTTTGAAAAACAAGAATCTAAAATGCTCCCATTTTCTTACAGGTGAGAAGAAGACTTCAAGAGGAGAGATGACAGGATCATCATGGGCATTGCTGATAGAGCTGGACTGGACTGAAAGAAGACACAGTGTATGTCTGTTTGTATTCACTTGTGTATGGTGGCATTATTCTCGTCTCACTAACATTACTTTGAGAGTCAGATAAGTCCAAGTACAAATACCAATCTACCACATACTGGCATGTTTGAACCTCTCAGTCTCTTCACCCATGACATGGGATAATTAATCCCTCTACCTCAGAATCATTTATAAGAATTACATGAGAAGATACTTATGAAATAATTGACATAGTCCCTGGAAGATATTATACATTTTTATAAAATAGTCATTCTTCTTTCTATATTGATGTGAAATTCATGATGAACAGAATTGCCAAAAAGCACAACAAAAGTTACTAGGTATTAAAAGGGAAGAGAAAGCCATGACCCCTAGAAAGTTCTTTCTTTCAAACACGTAATCACCAGATGCAACCTAATTTCCAAACTAAAAGTCTGGTTCTGAGAGCTATAATATGTGATCGTGCAAACCGAGCTGTGCACATGTCTACCAGGCACCATACACATCAGAGCTTCCACCAAGTTGCATGTTCATCACAACTGTCTGGCAGGTGGCAGTGAACTATGCAGAGTAAAAGGTGCCTTTTTCCGATTTTCACAAACATTCTTTCGGACTAATGTCAGCACTGCCTTCATGAACACCTATAGGTGTAATCCCCAGGGGGTGTTGTATAACTTTGTAAGCATTTGGCCTAGTCTCTCTTTCTCTCTCTCTCTCCTCTTTATTCTCAAAGGCACAGGTAAAATTATTTCTAATACTCTTAGTAGTCAAATGCCCATCTTGTTTTCCTTATGAATCAAGGCAAAAATTTAACCATTTCACTTCTACCACTCACCTCACCTTATGCTATTCAGTTTTTTAAAAATATTCAACCATAGTTGACCACAGGATCAATCTCATTTAAGTAAAACTCAACCACGACTAAGATGTTAAAGATCTCCCCAAACTCACTTCTATTATAAAGTCAAAAGACCTGTAACCACATATATAGATAACCACATTTACTGTGTATAACTTATTCATAAATGATAAACAGAGGTTAATTTTCTCACGGAGTTTATAAGGAAACATTGGACAATTGTGAAAACAGGAGGACCTTGTAATACCCAAATTCTGCCTTCGGGTAGAGAAATATCTCTCTGTATGGTGTCCATGTTATTAAAAATAAGATAACAGGCCCCAATTAGAGTTACTTATGTCACATCACCAAACCGAAGTTTAATTACCATTTTGATTCTTTCAGGAAGTGGAATCTGAACCTAGTGAATCAGGAACCACTGGACCAGCACTAGGTAGGTCATCTCCTGATGGACACCTGCCATCTCCTAAAAGAAAGTAACTTTCCACTAACCACCCCACTTACTGGCCTACAATTACATCCTTGTTTCTGCTCCCTTCTGCTCATAAGTCTTTCATTTTGTGCCATTCCACGGAGCTCCTTTCCAGCTGCTAGAACGGATATGGCCTAATTTGAATCAATTTTTGCTCCAGTAAAAGCTTAACATTTTTAATATGTCTTGGTTTATTTTTTGACAACTCAATGCACAACACTATTTTATGAATGGAAAATACTTTTGCTCCAAACCCAAGTGAAGAACTTTAGTAAGCTGGACATTACAAGTGCCATAATGCATCAGAGTCAACCAACATTTTATGGCCTGCAGCATAGCTCGTTCTTTCCATGCGCTCTCTCATTGAGTCCCACAACAGTGTGAGTTAGGCATTATTAACATTTTCCCACTGATGCAACAGTACCAACAGAAAGGTACAACATCTTGCTGAAGATCACCAGCACGTATGTTGCAGAGCCAGGATCTCAAACCAGATCCCTAGGGCCCTTCCTTCCTTTGTCATTATTTTTTCCAGATTAGGGCACCCTAGAGATTTGGAGAGACTCATCAGAGGCTGAATGGGTGGGTCACAGATGTTGCAACTTCCTCCCCACAGTCCATGCCACCTGGCACCACCTGGCCCTATGAGCCATTGCCAGGTGGAAAGGCCACCTCATTCCCTAACAATCAGAGCCTGCAATGAGAGCAGTGAAACAGGCAGCTGCCCTTTCCTGTGTTCTGTTTTCATAGCAATTGCTGCTGAGATAATCAGATGTTTGCTCCAAGTGATAATTTCTTGTTTGTTTACCCTGGCCATTTGATGCCCAAGCTAGGCTGTGGCTGGCAAGATGAGAATTCAGCAGGGTAGCTGGTGACATCTGAGAGTGGGGAGGCAAAATTGGCACCATAAGGTGTATTCACAGCCAGCAATTCACAGCAGGTAAGGTTCAGATTCTTTTTCCAATATTCAAGAGGAAAAAACAAAGTCCTGGATCTCAGGCATTTGCTCTGAAAATTTGAGTTCTATTATCAAGACCAGAAAGATGATAGGCTCAGTTCACTCGAGAGTACGTCTGCTAGCCTTTTACCCTCTCTTAGTTTTTCTCCCTCATCTGTAAAATGGAAAGCTAATAAAAAATTATGCTGTGAAAAAATTAAACTATAAAATGTGTTGCTACTTTTAAAAGATACTTATTAAGTGTCTCCCTGTTCTAGGCACTGTTCTAGTTTTATAGCAAAGGCAATGGAGAATACGACAAGCATAATGACTACTCACATAAATGTAACAGTTCTGTGAATATCAGAGGTGGTGATGGTGATTATTTTTATTATAGGTGATAGTACAGGATACTATCAAAATTCTCCTTGAAACTCTCTCTTCTCAGATTGGCCTCTAGGATACCATAATCTCCTTAGTCCTCCCTAAATTACTGATCTCTTCATTATTTCCAAACTCAATAGACCTTTACAGTGGCATAATAAGTCCCATAAGCTCTTGCTCCTATCAACTCTCACCTTATCTTCAGTGAGTCAGCTGTGGCCACACAGTGGAATACTGCTAAACCTACCCCTGCCTTGGGTTCAGTGTTCTCTGCCAGAAATGCTTTTACTCGAGGCATCTGCATGGAACCCTCTCGGCCTCCTCCAGGACTCTGCTCTAATTTCACTTTTTCAGCATGCCCTCCTGTATCCACACTATTTAAAAACAAAACCCACTTCCCATAACCCTCACCCATCACTTGCATTGTTTTTCCCCAGGTCAGTTATGAACACCTGACATACTTCAAGTAAAATAATGAACCATAATAGGATAAACTAATAACTATAAATGCATGCCCAGTAAGAACAGGGGTCTTCACCTGTTTCCATTTGTTACTGTATCTCCAAATACTGGTATAAGGCCTGGCCCATAGTAGGTATTTGATAAATATTGATCCAATGTAGATATGGATGAATGAATGCATTCATGAATGGGGTCTTTAGCAGCAGGAGGACCAAAATTTCTCACGGATTATCCTTTAATCCAGAAGGATTTTTCAGGTGTGTAAAAATATATATATCATTTTATGATGTTTTAATAACCTCAATCATAACTATAATTATTAATACATTTAGTGGAGTTAATAGGTTGTTGTGGTATCTGCTTTAATAAGTAAATTGAATCAATTNTCCAATGTAGATATGGATGAATGAATGCATTCATGAGTGGGGTCTTTAGCAGCAGGAGGACCAAAATTTCTCAGGGATTATCCTTTAATCCAGAAGGATTTTTCAGGTGTGTAAAAATATATATATCATTTTATGATGTTTTAATAACCTCAATCATAATTATAATTATTAATACATTTAGTGGAGTTAATAGGTTGTTGTGGTATCTGCTTTAATAAGTAAATTGAATCAATTTCATGCTGACTGCACTTCCCTTCCCCCAGTCACGGTATCAATCATTCAGTGTGTTAAAATGAATTTCCTTCGATGGAGAAAATACCTTTCTCTCCTATGTACATTATGCACAACCAAATGTGGTTCTCAAACACATCTGATAACACAACTAAAATACATCGTGTCCTAACAGGGATTATAAAATCTAGGGAAAGTTTATTAACATTAGCATATATTGTAGATTTCCCCATGTGCATTTTGAAAAAGATGCGTTGTACATTTGATCAAGCTCAGAGAAGCCATGTAATAAAGATTCATCTTGATCTGCATCTATTCCATTCATTCCAAGGACTGTTCCCAAGCACATTACCTATATTTAATAAGCTACCCAGTGCCCTTGTGAGCTGGACACAAATCTCAACATTATTGCACAAGGAAAGATAGCGGTTTGCTGTGGAGACTAAATGGTTAATTTTGGAATAAAGTCGAGATCCAAATGTGTCATAGAAGCATTATTTTATTCCTCCATGCAATTCTGCTTTCATTTTCAAAAATGTAAGTTGATGGGATTATAGGCTACCCATTAGGATACTTATTGGTGTCTCACTATTAGGGCTGTTATAATTGGCCTGGGACACCAATATGCTATGCTTGCCCCACCCGCACGAAAAATAGTGAGACCTGAAATAGGGGCGTCAGTAATAGAGGAAGGATCAATAGATTTCAGCTCACTTCTATATTACAGAGACATTACAAAAATCTGCTGAACAACCCAGTTATAACGTCCTCGGCCTACACGATAGACATCTAAAAATGAAAAAAATAAACAGAAATCACAGTTAAATATTAACATTGAGTAGGCATATCAGTTGGTATACATGACCCTTTGGTCTTCAGAAGTTTCTGCTGAAATCTACTGATTTGACTGGGCAGGTAATCATGGACAAGTCTATTTTCTTATCTTTAAAACTGAGATAGCAGAACAGGGTTGGATGTTCACAAAAGGTGGGTGTAATGGTCACTTGCAATCATATATGTGACTCCTCTTTATAGATTGATGAAACTTGTACATTTATGTTTAAGCCCCATGTTTTTCTTTCACACTTTTTATTGTTGTTCAAGTACAATTGTCTCCATTTTCTCCCCCCCCCACCACAGCCCTCCCCACCTCCCACCCTTGATCCCACCCCTCTTTGGCTTCGCCCATGGGTCCTTTATTCATGCTCCTGAAAACCCTTCCCCGTTTATCCTCATTATCCTCTCCCACCTCCCTCTGGGTACTGTCAGTCTCATACTTGTGGTACAAGAAGATAGAACCCTATTTTGGAATCTTTCATTATTTAAAATCATGTGTTAGCATAGCAGTTCAGAACATTATTCTTCACGAATATCATCCACATCTAAGGTTTCCGTACAAACTGCACTGTTCTGTTGACAGGGCTGGTCCATTTGTACAGGCCAGGTGCTTACTTCAAAGAGAAAACCGAGAATGAGTGTTAGAGTAAGACCACAGCCAAGGGCAGAATTTCTTGGAGAATATAGTTCTGCTAATTTTTATAAGTGTATGTATACAGTTGCCCCTGGGTACCCATGGGGGGTTGGTTCCAGGCCCCCCCAGGACACCAAAACCCTCATGGGCTGAAGTCCCTTACATAAAATGGCATCGTGGTTGCCCACAACCCATATTTTCATAGAGGCCACTGCGGCACTCATGCGGATTCAGTGGAGCACTCATAATGAAGCCAATTCAAGTTTTGCTCTTTGTGATTTTCTGGGATTTTTCTTTCCAATGTCTTCAATTTGCTATTGGTTGAATCCACAGATGAGAAACCCACAGACAACGAGGGCTGACTGTGTGTGTGTGTTGTTGTTGTTTTTCACAAACACTCACAAACTAATTGCACCCAGTAAGATTAATTTACGAGGCTTAAGCCTTCATTAACAATATTAAATGTTACTGATTAAAACAGTGGCTTAGATTTTTTAAAGAATTTTAAATCTCTAACATACCAAATTTAAAGAGTGAAGGGTAATATTGAAGGAAAAAATTTAACTCTATGAAGAAATATTCCAGAGCAATTTTGAAAACCTAAAGAGCACTTGTAACATATTTAAATAATCATTGAAGTAGACTTGATGGATTAGATGTAGCAATCAATCTTCCAGTAATTTAAGGCTGATAATTTATTCTAATCATCAGTTTGAGGCCTATTGTAACCTCACTTCTGTGGGGTAATACTAAAATGTTTCTTGTCCTCAACTTCTATAGAGTGGAAGGACAGGGAAGTTGGGAGAAGTCCACTTCAAATGCCCACAGAGCAGGTGCCTTCGTATATACGGTGAAAGCAGTAGCCTGAAGCCTCCTGTCACCCCCATTTGGACCACCCCCTGTCCAGTCCTGCCCACTCAGTTCACCTGGACTCTGATGTCATACTTTGAACACAAGTACACTCCTACTTCAGGGTCTTTCCTGCTCTGAACTCCATTATTAACTATAGTGGTCCTTCAGGTCTGCTTATCCATCACCCTATTAAGGAAAGGTGCCCAGACAATCACCACCATTGGCTCCCTGCCACCCTCCCCTTTTTCCATCTCTTTGTTTTATCAGTCTCTATAGCACTTGTACCCATCTGACATATGATGTTTGACCTGTCTTTTTGCTTATTGACCATTGTACCCCACTGTCATGGTAGGTGTCACACAGTCAGGGGAGTTGCCTATTTTGTACGTTGCTATATGCATAAAGCCTCCAACAGTGTCCAGCGCATAGTAGGTACTTTTGGATATCTGCTGAATAAGATGATGCATATAAACAAACAAACCAATGAGATAAATCCAAATGATGATATGTGCTCCGAAGAAAATAAAAGAACAGTGGTATAAACAACCAACTGGGCATTAATTAGATGTGGCACTTAAGGAAAAGTGTCTTGGAGCATTTGAAATGAGGCCAGAAACAACAATAAGGAGCCAGACTTGGGGAGAATTGGAGGCAGAACCCTCACCCAGAAGGAGACTTTCTTGGGAACCTAACTGGGGAGCAAGTAAGCTAAGCCTATTTGAGGGGCAGAAAGAACAGGATAGTTTATGTGCAGAGAATAAGATAAAGTAGAAGATAAGAGTGCAGAGGAAGGCAGAGGTCACAGAGTATTGGATCCTGTTAATCAGGATAAGAAGACAAATTTGATTTTCAGTGTAGTGGGGAGGTTTTACTGACATATGTACAGTATAGGCAAAAATCATGAAAATTATGTAATATCACAATAATAGAGACTTTTTAAAATAAATTCCACCCCCCATTTAAAAGTGAAACTGCCATTTAAACTCAGACCCAACCAAGCAAAAAATTATATCGGGATTAACATTTTGAGTTTACAAGAATTGTACTTACTTATGCAGATATACTACACCTGATTTCAGCCAAAAGGCTGAGGAGTGATGCAGGTATACAAATATGCAGTAAGCTTCTTCAAACCATAAGACCTGCTTTTCCACAGGCTTACCCAGAAGCGTCGCCTACCAATCCCACTTGAAAAGCAGCACATCTCACTTTTTCTTATATTTAGAGATTTTATACAACTTTCTTTATGTGACTGAAAGACTCAAACAACAAATCTGCAATGCCCAACACATCCACTGTTCTACAGTTTAGGCTATTTTTTTTTAATTTTCATTTTGCATGGAAAATTTGGCAATATGTTTATCTAATTTAGTCTACTATTAGAGTATTTTGAGAACCAATTAGATGATTACACTGTTCAAAATTAGATGATTGAAACTAATAATGTTAAGACTCCTTCAATAAAGAAGATAATACAAAAACAAACAAAAAAAACCCCCAAAACTCTTGAAACTCAACAAGAGGTGCTCATAAGGACATCCACATTTGGTAAATAAACATGGAAGAGTTAGACATATTTAAAAATACATGAAAACAAAAATTCTTTTGAATAGAGCACAGTATTCCAGATACTGTTATTTTCTAAGCAGGAAACAAACAATCCTGGTGAGTGAAAAACACTGAGAAGATACGCAGATGCATGTGTGCACATATGTGTGTAATGTTTTCCCTTTGGTCACTGTCCATGAGTCCATGTGTCGGCCACCAGCAGTGAGATGGCCCAGCTATGACCTATAACATAGGTGCATAGTACATGCCCTTTGTATGTCCACGGCACTGTATAGATTACCCAAGTCCATCACACATACGATCTTGCCTAACATGAGAACTAAGTGCTTTTATTCTCATTAGTAACAAATCATTCCCAGTAATAACTGCAGAAAAGGAAATAAAGAAATAAAGTTGCTCCAATAATATAAGCCTGTAGCGCACTCAGTGTTTACATCTTGGGCTCCGATATAATTCACTGACTTAAAAAAACAAAAAGAGTTCCTGGAGAAATGGGAGATTCTTGCACTTAGGCACAACACATACAAGATGAACCCAGAGCTCCCTGTAGTGGCAGAATTTTTTAAAATTGCTCGAGAAAAGAAAAAGATGATAAGAGTAAAAAAGACAGAGGTGCCCAAAGGTTAAAGCTGGAAAACTTTTAGCAACAAAATAAGTGAACTCATAATGGGTTATAACCCAAAGTGTGAAGTAAATATTCATGAGGGAAGAGCGATACAAATAAATGATTGAATAAATATATTAATGAGGGACAAAGAGACAAATCACCCATGCAGAATCCCAAAGACTTTATGTAGACACACTTCTGTGCTTTAAATGTGGGGTGCACATACTGACTTCCTTTAAAAGAGTCAAGTATGGAAAAGGGGAAATCATAACTTTACGGCGGAGAAACCTGACAAATACGACCTTTGTCTTGGGCATGTTGATAGTAAGTGCCTTTGAGATGTTATGAAATGGTACTCCACTTCTGTGGCCTTGCTCCCCAAAACACATAACCCCAGCCCAATCATGAGAAAGGCACCAGAGAAATCTAAATTGAGAGACATTCTATAACATGCCTGATCAGTACTCCTCAGCACTGCCAAAGTCACTGTCCCAGTCAGCTGGTCCTAGCAAAGTGTCATAAGATGGGAGGCTTAAACAACAGAGAGTATGTTCTCACAGTCCTGACACCTGAAAGTCCAGCGTCGGGGCACTGGCACAGCTGGAGCGCAGATGGCCCCCTCTCACTGTGTCTCCTGAGGACACTAATTGTATCATGAGGCCTCACCCTGTGAGTTTAGGTGAGTTTAGATACAACTCATCTAAACCTAATTGCCTCCTAACAGCCCCATGTCCAAATACCATGACCTTGGGTATGAAGGCTTTAACACACAAGTTTTGAGGAAGGACATACTTAATTCACTTCATAGCAATTGTCGAAAAGAAAAAAAAAATTGTATAAACTGTCATAGCCACGAAGAGCCTAAAGAGACATGATGTCTAAATAGAACGGAGTACCCTAGATGGAGTCCTGGCACAGAAAAAGAAAATTAGAAAACAAGTAGGAAAATCTGAATAAAGTATGTATAGTAGTCAATGATACTATATAAACATCCATTTATTAATTATTAACAAATGTACCATGTTAATGTAAAATGTTAATAATAGGGAAGACTGGCTATAGAATATATGGACATTTTAAAAGTATCTTTGTAATTTTTTATAAATCTAAAACTGTCTTAAAAAATAAAGTTTATTTTAAAAAGTGCAAAGTCAGAAGGTCATTTGAAAAGTCCAAACCAAGATATGCTGGTTAACTGAAGATCCTTTTCTCATTAAAAACTGTAATCCTTTTTAAATATTCTGTCTCATTTATCTGCTTTGAGACCATTGGGTGGCAGAGGTCTCTACAGGTTAATTAAGTTGTTGTGTGTGTGTTTTTTTAAACATTTGTGTTCTGCGCGCTCTTTTTATTCTTTTACTCATTTGGCCGTCTCGCCCTTTGCCCTCCATTTGACCATTACAAAGCGCTGGTTAAATGGAAAAAGTCCAATGGGCCCTTTCCGCAGCCTCCATTATGAGGTAGACCCGGTATTGCATAATCTTTAGCACACTGCAGACATCAGCTAATTAATCTGTGTACTATCCTGACACGACTGTGCCATTCACTCTTTTTGTAGTAGAAAACGTATAGCCAAGTAACTTTTCCAACTTTTCCAACTTTTTTCAGTAGGTAATTTGGACAGTAACTAAATTCTTGATCCAAAAGTTCTGACAAACACAAGAGGGCTGTCCGACTTGGAGGACATCTTAAAAACACATCAGGTCATCTTGCTCTGGCTGGTATGGCTCCATGATTGAGTGCTGGCCTAGGAACCAAAGGGTCACCAGTTCGATTCCCAGTCAGGGCACATGCCTGGGTTGCAGGCCAGTTCCCCAGTAGAGGGTGCGTGCGAGACAATCACATATGGATGCTTCTCTCCCTCTCTTTCTCCCTCCCTTCTCCTCTCTTTCAAAGTAAATAAATAAAACCTTTAAAATATATATGTCAGATCATTCCATTTAAACATTTCTATTTTTTCCTCAGCATATTTGACGGCTCATGTAATGCTCTCCTGAAATATTTTAAATTCTGAAGGACTCAGAGCAATTCAG
This sequence comes from Sturnira hondurensis, assembly GCF_014824575.4. NCBI lineage: Eukaryota > Metazoa > Chordata > Mammalia > Chiroptera > Phyllostomidae > Sturnira > Sturnira hondurensis. The sequence continues at coordinate 4,204,023 of NW_028083079.1, read as the reverse complement.
TGCCTCAGAGCAAGAGGGATCCCTAGAAATGGTAAATGAATATGGAAATAAAGTTTATCTCACTGCCATTTTTGCTTTTATTAGAAAGCAGTTCTTTGTAATTACTTGACAGGTGCTTCCCCATGACTTCAGCTCTTGGGCTCTAGCTATACCTATCAGATCAATTCAAAGTAAATATATTTTGAGGTACCCAGGAGTGGTAAAAATTCAGTGGTCTATAAAGAAGACTGTGAGACCCTAATTCTATTTCTGGAGCACTCAATAATGATAAAGATAATTTGCAAAAATAAGAGAACTTAAATCACTGATTGAAGAATCAGGTCAGGGAATTTTAATATAAAATAATCAATGCCCAGGCATATGCTTCTACATTACTGAATTTCAAGACATTCTTTGTAGTCATGGTTGTAACACCATTGGAACAAAGATGGAAACAGTTGAATCAATTATGCATTTCTATAGAATGCCTCAGGAATCAATTATACACTCAAAACAGTTAATAGTGATTTCATTGCCTCTCTTCAGAGAAGGGAAGAAAGTCAGATAGATGGAGAGTTACGTATTTCACTGTAGACTCTTTGTTCTTGCTAAATTTTATACTCTTGCATGCCTTATTTTAAAAATTGATTAATTCATTTAAAAATAAAGTGGAGGTGTTACCCATTATAAAATTAATACGCAAATGTTTGAGAAGGTACACAAAATTATATAAAAGGAAGAAAAATCTCCTGCATTATCACACGATCCAAAATCTTGGCTGTTGGTCATATTTCCATAATTTCTATCTAATTTGTTTGAACATTTTAAGTAACTGAGGTCATGCTGTATATTGTTATAATGTTATAATTTATTGGCTTAACATCCACTTTGTGGGCATGCAATTTTTTCACTTTATTACAAAATTATTATAAATGTCTTAATGGTTAACTGATATTTCAAAAGAATGTGTAGGAAATAAATTAATATTTTATTCTTATTGGATTGGCTCCATAGTGCTTTCTCTGTGCTCAGTATTATTTCCTAAGGATGGATTTCCAGGGATGGAGCTCTGAAGTCAAATTGCTTCAGGGTTTTGAAGATGCTAATACATTTGTAAAATTGATGACATCTGTTTATAACAAGGGTCACATGTGTATCTCTTTAGGAGACATTCAAAGCTGAATACTCTTTAGTAAAGTAATATTTATTGCAATTATTGGCCATTTGCCAAGTGTCTTTCATACCATAAGCTAAGGAGATAGGGAAAGAGGCAGAGGCAGAGACAGGAAGAGAGACAGAGAACAAATTTTATGTGCTGCTCTGCTTGGTGTTTTCTGAATAGGTACAAATACCTTGATCTGATTTAAGATATTAATATCTGGATGAAACCAGAAACTCAAAGGCATATATATGTATGTGTGACAATATATAAGAAAATAAGACCATGATATTTTAAAAACTTGTAAATAAACTATTTAAGACAAGATTTTTTTAAAAAGGAAGCTGATACAATTTTTAAACAGACATTTTTGGGGAATTTTTAAGCATTATATATTCAATTTGTTGCAACATGGGAAACATATCTCTCTTGAAACAGTGCACACTGATCTTATAACTTGCTTAATAGTTATAGTTTGGAAATTTTATATTTTTCTAAAGAAAGATGAACCTTCATCGTGTAAATTTACCATGGTTTTGGATCCACTCATTTACCGATGGGTTGCTTCCAGGATTTGGCTACTGTGAATTGTGCTGCTAACAGGGGTGCATAGCTTCTTTTGAACTGATGTTTAAGGATTCTTAGGGTAAAATAGAAGCAGTGGAATTGCTGGGTCAAAAAGCGGTTCTATTTTTAATGTTCTGAGGAAATCCCATACTGTTTTCCACAGTGGCTGCACCAGTCTGCATTCCCACCAACAGTGCACTAGGGTGCCTTTTTCTCAACAACCTCGCCAGCACTTGCTGTTTGCTGATTTGTTTGATGGCCATTCTCACTGGTGTAAAGTGGTATCTAATTGTGAATTTAATTTGCATCTCTCTGATGGCTAGTGATGCTGAGCATCCATCAGTAAATGAGTGGATCAAACAATTATGATACATTTACATGATGAAATATTATACAGCAGAAAGAAAGAAGGAGCTTCTACTCTTTGGGACAGCATGGATGGAACTGGAGAGCACTATGCTAAGTGAAATAAGCCAGGTGGTGAAAGACAAATACCTTAGGATCTCACCTATAAGTGGAACCTAATCAACAAAACAAGCAAGCAAAACATAACCAGAGACATTGAAATAAAGAACAAACTGACAGTAAACAGAGGGGACGGGGGAAGGGGCTAAGGGGGGAAAGAAAAAGAAGGGTCATCAAGGAACATGTATAAAGGACCAAGGGGGGAAGGATTGAAGGTGGGAGGTTGGTGTGGGTGGGGCGGGGGGAAGCGGTGGCAGGGAAATGGAGACAACTGTACTCGAACAACAATAAACAACTTCTTACATAGAAAATAAATAAATAAAACTTAATTGAAAAAAAAGAAAGATGAACCTTCACTGGTTTTGTAAAGGACCTTGAGGATCGCCAGGCTTTTAAAAAAGAAAAAATGGACATAGAGTTTTCCACACTTGTTATTTACTTACATCCTAAAATCTTGTATCTTCCATCTATAAAACAAGGAAAAATAACATTTTCCGATGGATATTCTGAGGAGGGGAAGCAGTACTTCAATTAAAGCCTATAGCACATTACCCAACATATAATACAAGTTTAAGCATCTTCCAGCCAAGTCTCCCTCTTTTTCTCAAATGAAGTTTTATAATATTTGAATATGACTACTTGCATTCCATACAGTTTCTCTTGTGGAAAAATACAGCCATGTTCTTCCTCCACTTCTCCTCTGACGTGACTTCTCAGCCCTATCCTCTCATGACAACCCTGTAGAAATATTTTAACTTATCAACTTGTCCATCAATCCATTCACTTATTCGCTATTTGCCACAAAAATTTTGAAATCTAAAATGTCCTCAATATCTCAAAACTGTCACATCATTATTCCAAAACTATTTCTATTTCTCCTCGTCAGGGTTATTAACCTGAAAATATAATCTATGAGAGCAACTTGCATAGCAGCTAAATGCAGTTCACTCTTTTTATAAAACTGACTTTGCCAACTGTCACAGTACATTGATCTCTTTATTGTACTTCCTGCCATGATGTGTCCATCTCTTTTTTAAGAAGCTTTCGCCCAATTCAGCAGCCATCCTCAGACAGAGACTCTGAAACTATCATTTCAACCAGCCAGCATGTTCTCCCTCTATCCTGTCTGCTGTCGCACTGCTGAGTCTCATAGACCTGCAAGACCTCTCCCTGGTTTTATCAGAACGAGTTGCCTTCACACTAACTGGACTGGATCATCTCCTGATTGTTAGCTCCTAGGACAGATAACATCAACATGTTTTCTACTCTCCTCATCCCTGTTTATTAGAAAATAGATGGAACTTAGAGATGATAGCAGGTCCCAATGCTATCCTTCTTTTTCTGAGACTCTGGTAAATGCCCTCAATGGACCTGACATGCTGGGACATCACCATACCCCATGGTTGCCTTTGCCATTGGAAGTAGATTACGTTAACACATCTGTTATATAGGTACTTGACTGGATTTAATTTTACATACACTTTTTATAAGAAAAGAGACCACACTGAGGGAAGAAGAGAAACATAAAACCTGCTGAATCTTGTACTTGAGATTTTGTTTGGAGATGGTATCATTTGCCTTTTAAACTTGCCCCTTGGGGCTCAGAAAGTCAGCTTTCAGCCAATATTCTTATTGGGAGAGAGCGATAAAAGAGACGTGAGCATGTCTGCCCCTTTATAAAAATCTGCAGAGACTTAGCCATAAGGAAAGTCGCTCCATTGTGTTGTTCTCACCCAAATATCAAAGGCAAAGTGTCTATTGAAAGATCAGAGAAGTTCATGCAAAAAGGACTTCTACTTTTGGTCAGAAAGGTGATTCTGTATAGACAATACCTGAATATTTATTACATGGCATTTCTTAGAAAACGTGGAGGGAGTACGTTTGACTGGCCTCTTCTGCGTGCTTGTGCGTGTTTGTGTGTGCCCCAAACTTTTCATATCACTGTCTTCCAAAGGATTAAAGCCTTTCCTCAATAAGGCCTTCCTTAAGTTTGGCATTTTTAAGGCAGAAGCAGATTATTTCCCTATGATAAATATCTATTCACGAATAACCGAATTTAGGGAGGATCACTGTCATATTGTACTATTCACAGGGTTTTGATATAGACCATTTATCACCCATTTATTTTACCTGCAGCACAAATGAGAAATCAGCTTTCCTAAGTTCCCTTTTGCAAATTAAAGAACTGAAGCAATTTGAATGAGTTTTTTCAACATTAGGCAAATTAATCAAGGAATCAGAATCAAAATCCGTGTTACTTAAATCTCCTCGCAAGATGTTCACAGGAACAAGTGTAAAGGACACATGGACAAAAACTAAGGCGGGGGTGGGGGGAATGGGAAGGTGGTGGGGAGCACTGGGGGGGGGACGGTGGGCAGGGTTGGGAATATAAGACAAAACTGTACTTGAACAATAATTAAATAAATCTAAATTTTTTAAAAAAGATGTTCATTTCATACTACTCTGGTATTTATTTGATTTCTTTATTTCCAATTCCTGTCAGTTTAAAAATATATTGATAATTCTGTCTTCACAACCATCTCCTACTACATTTCCAGAGAAAACATTCATTCAGTGTGCCTGAAGTTTAAACAAGCCATGGCCACCTCTAATTTGGTTAGGGACTTTAAAATAATGGTGAGNATGTGGGGGGGGAATGGGAAGGCGGTGGGGAGCACTGGGGGGGGGGACGGTGGGCAGGGTTGGGAATATAAGACAAAACTGTACTTGAACAATAATTAAATAAATCTAAATTTTTTAAAAAAGATGTTCATTTTATACTACTCTGGTATTTATTTGATTTCTTTATTTCCAATTCCTGTCAGTTTAAAAATATATTGATAATTCTGTCTTCACAACCATCTCCTACTACATTTCCAGAGAAAACATTCATTCAGTGTGCCTGAAGTTTAAACAAGCCATGGCCACCTCTAATTTGGTTAGGGACTTTAAAATAATGGTGAGGGGTTTTGTGGAGGCCCCACGGTCATCCTTAGGTTGGTTTGGTTACAGAGGCAAATTTCTTTTAATGATATTTTATTGATTATACTATTACAGTTGTCCCAACTTTTCCCTATTTTGCCAACTCCACCCCGCACCCCCACGCCCTCAGGCAATCCCCCATCATTGTTAATGCCCATGGGTCCTGTGCATAGGTTCTTCAGCTGCTCCATTTCCTGTACTGTACCTTACATCAGCATGGCTACTGAGGCAAATTTTAACTAACTTGTGGCTCCCACCAAATTCTTCTAGCTCTGGAAGTCAGGCTGAAACCACACTGTTTAATGCTCTAAAATTATATTCTATACTGAGTTTGGGGTGTTTTCTTGAATAAATAACAAATCTACTAATTAACTCACTTCAGATGCTTCACAGTTTTCTGCCTCTGTGCCCCAATTCCTCCCCAGGAGCTGGAACCTCTTGGCCTCACACATACAAGTTCTTTCTATTTTTCGGTTGTTCTGCAGCTGACAAATCCTTCAGGGATTCTTATAATTTATTCTTAAGCAGATTTTTTTTTTGATTCTATAGATTTTAATTTTATAACTTTTCCTTTAGGCAGTTTGTAACTTTTTAATTTTTTTTTCCCTAAAAGTTCATTGAGCCAGCAGTACCTGATAGGATCTCCAGTGAAGATGTCTGGAAAACAGGGGCTGCAGTCTAAACCCGACACACTCAGGGGAGGCCTGCCTGGTGGCCTGACATATTCCGAGACCTGAAGTAACCACATAGAATGGGCTGAAATTAGAACCTCCTAACTCAAAAACAAGTCACGGCAGGAGGTCATGGCCTAGGTTGATATCTTCCCGGACAAAGGTCAATCTTGATATTAACTGAGCCTGTCAATTGTCTTTTTGTATCTGTGACAATATACCTTTGGAATGTCAGGGTAATTTCCTTCTTCCAGACCCTCAGGGCACAATCTTCCAACTGATCAGGAGATGGCAGAACCCTTTATTGTTATTTTTATGGTATTGTTAACTGTTGACTACCCCATTCCCACCTTGTCTATTGCTTTTTACTGTTAATTATCAAGTCCTAGAGATTCCCCCCTGCATTGCATTCTCCTGCCTCCCTCACCTATCTCCGGTGGATTTCACGCACTCCCCTACATCTTCTCCTTCGGGTTTAATGTGTAAAACAAGGTGCAAAACTGTCATCCTCCAGAGCATTTTCCCAATCTGTTGAGATTTTGCTTCCTGGCAATTGTCATCAGTTTGGCTCAAATAAACTCATAAAAATTCTCACAGGTTTGGACGTTTCTTACATTGGCATGTCAAACTTAATTATATAATCATGGCTGTGCTTTAGCAACCTGATAACACCGGTGTTTTACTCAAGATGCAGTCAAGAATAGCTCCTTGTCTTGTAAGCTTCAGTGTAAACCCCTCCAGGAACCAGTTGTTCATGGCACTGCAGAATTAGTTCCGCAAACCATGCCCTGATGTGACACTAATCACAGCCATCTTATTGCAGCCCTCTGTTTCCCCAACATTTTGAATTTGCCATTGCTTCTCATTTGTTCATTCCCTTTGCCATGTGAATTATGATATAGTGAAATCATACACAACTGGGTTAGAATTCTAACCCTGTCACTTACGAGATGTGTGACCTTCAAGATATTGTTCAACATTTAAGAGACTCAGCTTTCTCACTTACAAAACAAAAAAAAAAAATAATTATACCTGTTCAATGGTGCTACTTTGAATATTACATGAGACAACATGGGTAAAACAGTTACATTTCCTGGAGCAGAAGTATTGAATGATTTTTCTCTTTATTTTCCTTGGTTGAAGGGGCCCATGAAACCAAATTCAAAAGTTCAATTTCTGTATGTTTTATGGCAGTGCACCAAAATTGTATGTATCCATGAAACTGAATTAAGATACACAAATATATTATTAGGTTTGGATGGATTCTAAGGGAAAATTCAGTATAACCTCTTCCCCACAACTGTATACGGCAAACTTTTCTATGAATGGCAGGAAACTCAATGGCAGGTCTAAAGGTCTACAATCACAATGAATTTAGAATTTAGAAGACAATATTGGATGTCCGCCAATAATTGTAAGAAGAAGTTCACATTTATCATTAAGGAGGGACAAGTAGGGCCTCTTGGAGGCTATTTCATTTGATTTGAACCTTGATGGATTGATTAGTAGGATTGTGGCAGATGGGTGTGGGAAATATCTCTGTGTGTAGGAGGTTTAACTAAGATTTAATCCAAGTGGAATTATTGGGACCTGAAGTTGTATACTCTCATGCGATAGGAAAAATCTTCAAGATTTCCTCTATTCTTCACCAGAAACTCCATTATAAGATAGATACAAAGAGCAGAGATTTTCCATGCTTATTAAAATATAACAATGAAGGTCTCAAAATGGACACTTTCACAATGCACTCAGACAAGCCTTTTTCAGAAGGAGATTTTTAACCCAAGAACAGAGTAGGTCCCCTCCCTCCTCCTCACAGCAGTGCTTGGTCATAGCTATACACGCTATGTTTATGTGCCCATCTTTTGCTGGGCTGTGAATTCATTTGTTACCTATTGAGTTTCTACTCTGCACCAGATATTCCTACTGGAATGAAAGAGGTCCCCACTGTCATAAAAGGTACCTTCTAATGTGGAAAGATACACAATAAACATAATGAATAAAAATATATATTATGCCACCAGGTAATATAACCTAGGCAATAAAGAAAAAGAAAAGAAAGGCAAAGGTACCAGAGAGTGTTTCAGTGGAGGAAACCCCTGCAATTTTAACCAAGGGTAACGGGACAGGTATCCTTGAGGAGGCAACATTTGATTAGACTGGAGGAGGTGAGAAAATCATTCTTGCTAGTATCAATGAAAAGAGAATTCCGGCAGAATAGAACCAGGACACAGACCCTACATTATGACTGTCCCCGGTGTGTTGCCAGACAGCTAAATAGCCGGACAATGCAGAGAAACAGTGTGCTAGGGTACAAGTAGTAGGTAGCAATAAAACATTATCTTGAGCAATCATAGGGTGACGGTTGTGGAAAGACTGAATTAGACCTTCCAGGTGATTATACGTCTTAGGCTTTCACAGGGAGTGAAATGTGAAAGCCACGCAGCATTTTAAACAATGAACTGACACACTTTGACTCACATTTGCAAGCAATTATTCTCATATTGTGGTGAAATTAGATGGATCGAGAGTGGCACGGAAGGGCAGGAGTGGCAGGCTAGAGCATTAACCCAGGGGAGAGGTGGTGGTGGTCCAGACCAGGACGGTAGAATGGACTTTGGACATAGTATAACGGAAGGACTAATAAGATTTGTGAAATATGTATTGCATGTGGTCAGGGGAGAAAGACTCAGGCCAAGGAAGGAGACCCCACCAATTTAAAAGGGAAACCCTGTGGGATTAGCAGACTTGAAGGGAAAGGTTAGTTTTGTATTGGATTTGTTGGTTTGAAATACCAATTCTCCAACTACGTGGACATACTGAGTAGGCAGAAGGATGGACACATGGTTGAGAAGTCAAGGGAAAAGTATAAAATAAAAATGTAAATTTGGATGTCTTCAATACCACTGCAGTAATATGATGAAATCATTAAGAAAATACTGCTGATAAAAAAAGAGAAGATCAAGGACTGAGCCCTCAGGCACTCTAACCATTAAGTAAGGAAGAAGAAGAGGAATGGGCGGAAGAAAATACACGGGTAGTAATCAGGGCGAAATTCTGTCTTACTGGCAAGAAGCAGGTCTGCAGAGGGAGAAAGAAGCCTAGTGACTCGTGACAAAAGACAAAAAGGAGAAAAGAGGAAAACTGAGTAAATGCCCATGGAAAAGCAGGGAGGCTGAAACCTGGCCATTGGCTTCAGTAACATGGAGAAGGTCATGGTGACCTTGACACAAGCAGCTTTAGTAAAACAATCGGGGCAAGGCTCCACTGGAGTGAGTCTAAGAGCAAATAGGAGGAAAAGAATCAAACACAACAATTATCAAAAACCTTTTGAGCATATGGTACCCTAGGGGGAACAAAGAGATAGGGCATAAATTGAGTTTTCTTCATCTTCACAGAATTTTCATAGCAACTAGAACAATGCAGTTGCTAGAAAAATGATTTTGAATGAATGAATAAAGAAAACAGAGACCATGCTAACTAAATTCCACCCATTCAGCTCTGGGAGAAAAAGCATTTGGTTAATGCCTTGCCTCAGCACCCTCCCTTACACAGGTGTCCCGTGCAGTAAACTCTATGTTTAAAAAGAACTGTTTTTATTCTCTGAAATATCTCCTTTAGATTCTCATTAAGTCTCAAGTACCCTGTACAATTGCCTCCTAACTGATCTCCCTGTGTCCATTTTCTTATTCCTCTAGTTCAACTTGTTAAGAGCACCTGACGAATTTTTCCTCCATCAGGCTATTCTCCCTTTGCAGGGTTTCCTCATCACCTGGCGAATAAACTTCATCTTCCTGGTCTCCATCCAATGCTTGAGCCAAGTGAAATAATGTTTTTCTCTCGGTCCTAGGAATATACTCTATGAGTGCTCATCACCACATTTAACTCATTCTACTTCCGCTTCTCTACTCCTTTAAAAACTCTAATTATCTTTAAATGATTTGCTACAATGACCTTCTTTTGTCAAGTTGCCTCTTGTTCCATAAAGTTTTCCAAATTCCCAAATGCCCATAGAAATTTTGGGGACTTTTCTTGTGGCCCTTCTTTTTACTCTATAGTGTATAGTATATTCATCTGTGCATTTTACTTACCCATCCCCCCCATTTATGCCCAAATATAAATAAAACACTGTTATCTCACATCAATTTTTTCTGAAATTTTTAAGGACAGATTTCCAACTTGGGTTGGATATAAAGACCACAATCAAGGAATCCAGATACTTGCTTTATCAACTTTTATCCCCTTTCTATGAGCTCCAAAAATCAGATGATGATAATAGAAAAAATATGAAAATTGTGAATCTTTAGAATTATGATATGCTATAAATATCAGTATGGCAATATTAATAAACTATTAATATTAACATACTAGAGCTTATTCACGTCACACTATGCCGGGTGCTCTTCTAAGCTCTTCAGTCTGGGACGATCATCACCTTCTGATATCCGGACCCTTGTGCAGTCTCTTTCCACAAGGCACTGGGCTGACCGTGTCACCAAGAGGATACTGCAGCCATCACGCTGTGTGACAAGAAAGGCCAGGTCCTGAGAGACATTTTGCCTGGATCGTCTTCTGGTCGTTCACTCTTGGGAAAGCCACCCGCCATATGAAGGAGGCATTGAAGCAACCTCTGGAGAGGACTAAGTGGGGTAAAACCGAGGCCCTGGTCAAGATTTCAGACGACCCGTGTCAGTCACCATATTGGCAGCGACCTCCTGAGACATTCGAGGCAGAAACGCCCACCTAATTCTCCCCAGGATTCTCATGCATAGAAACCGTTGTAGATACTACAGGTTTACTGTGACTTAAGCCATTCTGTGTTAGGAGAATTTGTTATACAACAGATCACTATTCCTCTAGCTCACTCCGTGATGGTGGGCAGATGACATAACCCTAAACTCCTAAAGTTTGGGATGGACTGAAGCAAAGCCTGACAATGCATCCTCACACAGGGAGCACTGCATTGCCCCTGCCCCACCTTACCACACACCAGGGGAAATAATTCAGCGTCCCCTGAGTGCAGCCTCTGGCGACGACCATTCCTTTCCTCTGCAGTGGCCTTTTGCCATGCCTAACTCATCGGTCTTTAATGCTCTCCTGGATATATTGCCCAATCCATCCCTAAACCCAGCCCCAGAATATTAGAGGAGACTGGCATAATGCTGCTAACTCTTTTAAACCACAGTAAAAGCAAATGCTTCTCATTTATGCTGCCTTTTTAGTCCACACATAATTTTTATTCTAATGCTCCACCTCGACCGTATCCATCTCCTTTGGATACTAGCAGTTTAAACATTTCACTCCTCCTCCTGGTGAACTAAAGGGGAATCCACATGGCTCCAGCCCAGGACATGAATGGGAGGATGTACGATCCAGTTTGTAGAGGAAGGGATTTGATACACTGAGAAGCACTCTGGTCGGAAGTCTAGAGATCTGGATGCTGGTTTCTACTCCGTTACCACCAACTTCCAATACCTCTGGCTACTGTTTTAAAAGTTATCTAATAAAAGTGTCGGAATAGCTTGTTCTGATGTGCAACACACAGGAAGTAATTGGGAATATATTGTTTAAGGTAATTTATAATACGGCAGAGTCCAGTAGTAACAGGATATTTATTAACACACACTTATCCTTCTGCCAGAAGGATAAGTTCGGGTCTACATCTAAGTCTGACTCGGAAGGAGAGAGAGACGACAAAAATGCACGAGCGCTGACGTCACCGTAGCTTCCTGCATCTTTTGTCCATCCAGCACCAGGATGGTGCCGTGTTTGCATCAGAGGGCAGTGAAAGTAAAAAGAGAAAATATTATCAATATAAATACAATACATGAGCTTCTAACCTTAAAATATTTTCCTATGAGGGCCCTTTCCCACTTTTTTTCCTGTGTAATCTCCGGGCACATCAAGTCTGCCCACAATCTCTACGGGATATAGATTTGATTGAGTGATTGCATTTAGCACCAAATGTGTTAGTAGTTATTTTCTCTTTTTCAAAGTCAAGTAGATTGTAGTATCTGCTACTAGGAGAAGGGAAATCTATTGTGGAGTGCCTCATTACTAAAATGTTTAACTATAGGAGAAACAGCCTAGAGAATTGTAGTACTGCAAAGTACAGAATGGCGCAAAGTCAAAATATTGCTTAAAAATCCAGCAACAACTGCTTCCGACGGCAGACAACAAAGAAGTGAGCTTGGAGATCCTCTCCTAAATGCTGGTGAAGCGTTTGACTGTAGGAGATTTTAAAAGTTCCATCCATTAGTGCTCGGTGCTTGAACTGGATTCAAGAGGCTGGTTGCCTTTCAGTTGTCGTTTTATGTTACAAAAGCCATGAGCTGGTTGATACTTTTTAGCTATAGAAGACTATTCTGTGAAGTGGATGGGTTTGGATAGATGATGTGAGGTGCTTTCCAACTCTGACAGAGCACGACCCTTAACTTTGTAATCTTTTTCATCTGGTCCAAAACCAACTCATGTTACATTAATGTCATCTGTTACAGCCAAATCTATGAGCAACTAGGTTGCAAATATTGAAAATATGTGTAACAATATGTTTCTCACGTAATGATCTGAGCAAACCTTTAAAACGTAGACCTAAAAACTAGTATGGGACCAATGGCAGTGAGAGTAAAACATCAGACATTAGTAGGATCAAAATAGAGTTTATAAGATAGAAAGGCAATTTCCGAATAGAATAGGCAGAATTCCCTAAGAGTAGATATTTGCGTTAAGAATCTACAATTCTGATGTCGTACAGCATGACGAACAAGGGAGGTTTACTTGGTATGATGATGCAGCAACTTCTCATTACGGGGGGAAGAATTCTTCTGACCCGCTCACTCAGAAAGGAGAAGTGGCCCATGACATTAGCCATGCCTGTCATGCCATAGGTTGGAATAGGGACAGGATGTGTATCAGGAATATGACAGACCTGGACAGAAGCCAGAGAGTTTGGGGGGTAAACGGGCTCTTCGAGAGTGGTAGAGAACTAGAAAAATTATTCAATTTGCTTAGTCATAGCATCATTTAATCTCCAAGCCATTTCTAGAATTCAGGTTCACCAAAGCAGCCCCCTCCCCAATTCAGTATGCTTTCTTGGTTTGTACTTCTGTTTCCGATTAAGATAAACAAGAAAAAACTACAGAAAGGTGTCATTTATATGCTGGTTCACTGTTGCAAGGTTAAGTTTTATTCTTACCTCATATTTTAACTGCAAAATAACCTTAGAAAGATTAAAAGGTTAAAGAGAAACATTGTAAAAGAAAATAGGTGCAAATAAATCTGATTTTAGGAAAGGGAAGCACCGCTTAAGCAGAAAGCCAGGGAATAAATTACCAAGAAAAATGATAAATTTTACTATCTGTGAATTTTAATATGCCATTAATCAAAAATAATATAAACAAAGTTAAGGGGAAATCAGGAAAAAAACACACTAACCTTGATGGTAAGGTCTAGATGGTCTTAATAAAAAATATATATAGTTTATTGCAAAAGAGGAAACATAATAGAAAAACAGGGAAAGGATCCTGAAGAAACCACACTCAACTGGCACAAACAATGAACACATTCTGAGTCTCACAAGTAGCATTTAAATAAGATATGTTACCATCTTCTCTTGTCCCACTTGCAAATATTTAGATCGTCACACTCTGTACTGGTGAAGCTGTGGGAAAATCAGAATGGCGACAGTGTTTGTACGTTGTATTATTTCTTCTAAATATTCGCTGCCTCTTTCTCATGTTTGCAGGGTCCCTGGCTGTGCCCTTCTCTGGGGAGGAGTCTCCTTCCCACCTTATTATACTGGGCTTGACCATGTGACTTGCTTCAGCCAATGGCCTCTGGGCAGAAATGGCAGGCCCTGTATTTCAGTAGCAGCATTTAGCGGCATCCTGTCATATTGCCATCGCCCTTTTCCCTCCCTTCCAGATCAGCATGTCCCAGATAGAGCTGCTCCTTCGGCCCAGGTTCCAGAGTAAAGGTGGCACAGGGACAGGAGCTGAAACCCATCCACAGCCAGTGGCTACCGTGAGCAAAGAAACAGTCGTGGCTGCTGAACCCGCTGAAACGCTGATGCCGGTTTTCCTGCGGCACAACCTGGCCAAAGCTAATAAATACGGTGGGAGGACAAACAGCTCATCATTTATTCAGAACATTCTGGCAATATATATCAGGAGCCTGAAAATTAGTGGATTATTGACTTACAAATTTTCTTCCATGATTTTATGTGCCAAGAGGTTCATTGCAATATAACCCTTGATGCTGAAAATTGGAAGCCAACCAAATGTCCAAAATTAAGAGAAGGATGAAATAAGTTATGATAAATACACACTCTGAAATGTTATAGAGCCATTTTAATGGTATCTACAAGGATTATCTAATGGCATAAGGAAATAGTCTCTATATAATATAAAGTGACAAAACAGTGTATAAATTTGAAAATGTAGAATGATGTCAGATTGGTAATATATACAAATGCATATGAGAAAGTGTTGGAAGGAAATATATCAAGATTTTTATGAGCGCTATTACTTGGGTGAGAAAACGGGGTTATTTTATTCTCTTTTTTACATATCTCTATATTTTTAAAGATCATTAACAGTAAGGATGTTTATTTTCATAATCAAAAAATATATGCACTTAAATAAACACCAGATTGACCTCATTTGGAAAATGAGAGAATGGAATTTGAGAGAGGGGAGTAGGTCCTAGAGGAGCTAGATTAGAAACTGGTTCTACCTATGGGCTTAACTCTTTCTCATTTCCTGCTTTAATGTTCTCCTGTCTTAACTGTTGTGTTTCTTTATCACGCAGACTACAATCCAATATCTCTTAACCTACTTACTGCCTTAAAAAAATTCTACCGAAACCAGAACAGAAGTTTTTCTTATTTTATAAGCCTTCTTATTTTATAATTCAGGTTTCTGACACACATACACATGCTCATTCATTCATTCAAAACTATTTATTTAGAATCTCCACATCCTGAGCACTACAGTGGGCATACACAGTCGATAGTAGGTAGCAGGAAAATGGACTATCCCCTCACAGAGCGTCAGCCAAGTAGATACTGTACATTCTTCTTCATTACGCAATTCCGATTATCCCCTTATTTCAACTTTGAATCATCAATCCAAACATCCCAACAATTTTTCATGTTGTAAATGCCTAGTAAACATTGTGTATGGGTTTTGTTTGTTTGTTTGACTTTCAATACCCAAATTCACTTGTCAGGATGTCGGCACTTTTCCAGGGGGACTGAAGGACTACATTGATTTAAGATTAGAAAGGAAAGGTATCCTGAGCTTTTCCCATGGGGATTGAGAAATCATAAATCCATATTTTTATTATCTTTCCAAATTTTACTTTATAAACAATGCTTCCGTGATCACCGTTCTACACCTACTTGTGCATTGGTATAGAGCAACACTTGACAGATAAAAAAATTGTTTTTTGCATGTTTTTCTTTTAGGAATACCCTTCCTAATGTGTCCCCAATAAACTCATCTTCATTCTTGGAAGGATCCCCTCAGACATCCTTTCGAAGGACATTTTCTGTCCACTTGACTTGCTGAGCATTTATACCTCAAAGCCTGTATCAGTTTGCTAGAGCTGCCATAACAAAACAGCACAGGCTGGGGTGAGGGGTGAGAACCTAAACACAGAAATTTATTTTCTCAGAGTTCCGGAGTAAAAGTTCACAGTATCCCCAAGTTTGGCTTCCTCTGAGGCTTCTCTCCTTGGTATGTAGACAGCCACCTTCCCTCTGTCTTCATGTGTTTGCCCTTGAACTCTGTTATTTGCATTATAGTCTCTCCTAGTAAGAATGCTAGTCCTACTGGAGGGGGTCCACCTACATGACTTCACTGCGCCCAAATACCATCACGTTCTCGGTACTGGGAATTAGGATTTTGATATATGAACTTTGAAGGCATGAAATTCAGCCCATTGGCTAGCTTGTCTGCCGTCCTGTCTGATGTGTGAACCCACCAAATGGCACACACAGCCAGCTCTCAGCAGCGAGGATGTCGTACGTTGTAGGCATTCGGAATAATGTTGGATGGGTCAGTCAGACTGTGAAGGTCAGACTGTGAAGGTCAGACTGTGAAGGTCACCGAGGGCAGAAACCAAAAGATTACAGAACCGAGGGAGGACATGGAGAAGTGAGAACCCCAGGGGACATTCCCCGTAACATAGACTAACCTTCGAGTAAAGGGTAGATTTGCACCCACAGAAGATAAACCCCTCGAAATGGAAGAACATACCAAAAATCCTGGGGGTGAACATGGTTTGGCAGATTAATGGAATGATGAAGACGATCAAGATTTACAAGACTGGTGGGTGCTCAGAAGCCATGCAACCCATTCAGATGCCTCTATCACCACACAGGTTTCCTGAACCTTCCTGTGAGCATTTGCAAACAGGAAGCTGTACTTATTCCAGTTGCAGAGTTGAGTTTATTTAGTCACTGGCACAGCAGTTACCAAACTTCCCTCATATAAATACGGTTTGAACGAGTTTGGCCACACTGGCCCCCTGGATCTCCTGTTATTCATTTGACATTTATCTTTAAATGGACCCTCATTGTTATACAATGCATATGAAACGAACCTTTACATTGTCACCACCATATTTTAAAACCAATACCTGTTGTCCTAAACAGAAGGTATCTGTATAAATAAATTCCATAGCTATTGCTATTATTACCAGTATAATCGTACATACAAACATACCTAAAAACCGTGCGGCCTACCACAAGTGCTAGGTGAACTGCCCTGTAGGAAAACATCATTAGAATAAAGCTCTCTAAGTGAAGCTTTTTAAATTAGTCTAAGTTCATTTGGCCACTTTAGCAAACGTAACACGTCCATATTATCACCAGGAAGTAATCCTGGTTTCAGGTGGGGGTAGGGAAGGGTGGAGTCTGGGGATGCAACGCAGTAGAGCAACTTCCCCTGAAATCCCCCGAAGTGCCACCGCCATTAAAAAGAACATTGTACAGCAGCAGCCAGAGCGGCGAGGGCTCGTCCTCTCACTCAGAGACAGATTCCTCCTAGTCCGTGCTTCCATTTAAACTAAAAAAGAATAGAACTCTATTTTAAGTGATTAAATACAGATTAAACATTTCCCTTGCAATCTGATTTTCTCTGTAAATTTGCTCAGCAAATCCTTTCTCCAGAAAGAGCAGAAGAGGACATTTCTAACCAGCTCCGACTTCAATGAGAACGTTACAAGGTTTTGCCTAAACTGCCGCCTGCATTCCCAGTCCTGGCCAGTTTCAATGGGCTTTGTGACCTTGGGCAATCATTTCCCTTCACGGCACCTCAGTTTCCAAACCCGTGAAACAGTAGGCTTGGACTACACCTGTGCCTCCCAGAGTGTGGTCCCCAGGACGAGCACAGCCTCGGAGTCAGCAGGGGGATCAGAAAGAAATGCAGATGCTCAGGCGCCACTGCAGACCTCCTGCGCCAGGTCTGGGGTAATTACGGTGCACCAGCCTGTGCTTAAGGGGCCTTCCAGGTGATTCCGAGGCCAATGTCTGAGAGCCACCGGGACTACGGGATGTAACGTCTCCCCCTCCCCTGCCATCTGTGAAGTGCTGTGATCTTGTGGCTGTTGAACGAGGGGGAAGCAAAAGAGACTGGGCGGCGTTAGGACTGGGAGGGAAAGCTGGCCCCGGGAGCTGCTCAGAGATTGAATCTGGTCTTCTGAAAGTCACCTGGCCTAACTAATGACTACAAACCCCACGGGGAGAAAACCCTGGGAAGGGTTCCTCTGGCCACCTGGTAAGGAGGCAGAAACAATATGGGAGAATTCTCTCCCAGTGCTTAGAGGGGAAGAGGCAGGCAGGTAATGTCTTTATTCGGAACAGCCTGGCGTGCCTCGTGCTCTGTATATAACAAACAGAAGTGCTGTGTGATTAGGCCCCAGGAACAGGGCTCCCAGAAATATGAAAACTCCTATAAACCATGGTCCTCATTTTTTTTTCCTTCTAAATTTAAGAAGAGTGGAGTTTTTGGGTGAATTGAAAGCTATGGAGAGGTAAATCAGTGCAAGAGCAAGAAGGAAAAAGTTCCATAATAGCCGAGGCCACAAGGCATTTTCTGTCCCACAGATTCCTGAGGGAGAAACGATTTTCCCAGCAAACAAATTCATCACAACCCCAGCGGAGCCTGCGCAGATGCTAAAGCGGAATGGGTTGCGGGGAGCTGGAAGGGTGCTAATGGGGAGGAGAAAGAGGCAGAAAGGAATTCTGGCGCCATCTAGTGGCCCAGACGAGCTCTAACCCTAACAGCCACATCCAAGGGTGGCTGCCGCTGAAGGAGCTTATTTAAGAGAAAGCCTTTAATAAGGTTTAATTGCCATTCCCCGGGGAACTCAGTAAACCCTGAGCTCCCCACCAGGAATGAGCACAAAGTGACAGCGCTGATGGTAATGGCAGAGATTAGTGGACAGGAGGCTGCTATCGAACCAAAGGATCCCGGATGTATTAACAATTCCTTCCGATAGAAAAGCACTCCATGATTTACATGTCCAATAGCTCACTTCACCATCAACTTAACTTTGAGAAGCAGGCACCAACGGGGAATCATTTCCCGTTTTGCACATGAGAAAACTGAGTCCTGGAGAGAGGCGGCCGCAGGTCTCGGGGAGGAAAGGACAGGGTCAAAGGCCAGCTCCAGACGCCTGGCTCTCTAACAGCAGGCGCATCGCTCTCTCGGCCCCACTAAAAGCACTCTGTCAAGCTCAGGGTATTTGAAGCCCAGAAGTGCATTCCCTCTCCGAGGTGTCATCTGAATGTCCCAGATATTTCATGGCTTTCAAATGCCAGAAGCAAAATCAATATTTCTACCATTTTCCCCCTAAGGATCTCTCCCACTTTTCTTTCTGAATAGTACAGGGATGAAAGTTGTTCTTTCCTTTAAAAAGTGTGCAAATTGATTGAGCAGCTCGGGTTTGAGCACAGGGAACAATTAGGTACGGAAATAAAATAATCAAATCAAATCAAATAAAAAGAAGATCATACAAAATGACCTACTAAATTGGGTGGAAGAAAATGACAATCGCTTTGATCCTTTAGGGACAATGAAAAGGTAAGTTCTTTGATAAATAGAAAACAAAGCTCTCAATTGAGCACATCGATGCTGATTCATCCTTGGTCCCCTGCTCGAGTTAAGTCTTGGGGACCACCACAACAGAACCTTCCTTTTTCTTTGGCTTCGATGCATCCCCTCACACAGTGCATTTTTTACGCAAACCTGGAAAGCAGACATTTGACCCATGAAAAGCCTCCAACAGCACCCTTAGAAAATGACAGGAGCCTTTTACCACAGTGTGGACCCCAGGTGAAGCTGGGCTCACCTCGGGCTCCTTCCTCATACCATCTGCTGCATGGTTCACACCTCTTCACCTTGGTCTCCCGGGGTTCCCACAGCGAGCCAAGCCAGGGGCTGCCTCCGCGCCTGCACCGCTGATTGTTCTTGTATCAGAAAAAGTACTTTGTTGAGGTGCTGGCAGGTTCCTTCAGGTCTGCCTAACTGTTACCTTCTCAGGGAGTGCTCTGGTCGCATCTCCTGAACCCATCGTCCTTCTGTTCTCTACCACGTGACCCTTTTTCCTTTCTGTTTTCCTCTTTTCCTACTCATCACATACAAATTACCTTATTTAGGGGAGGGTTCACGGTCATCCCAATTAGAAGAAGGTTAGGATAGAAAGATGCTTTCTATCATACGTGCAGTGTAGAACTGAGTTCAAAAACACAATCAGTAAACATTGTATCCCTGTTACCAGCACTCAACACAGAACCGGCTTAACAGATATTGGTTAAATATATGTTGCCACTTATTTTAAAGGGCGATGGGAAACATAAGTTCAGTAGGGAAAGGAAAGTCTTTCTGTAAGTGGTGCCAGGTGGGTTCACTGGGTATGGTCGTTGAAGTGTGGAGCATCCAACTCAGTGACTGCACGTGGACTACAGATAAAGCCAGCCCCTCTGGTACACTACCTGGCACTATCTTCTGTGCGTGACCGTGCTTATCCTGTGCCCTCACAGTTCCTTCCGTGTTTATGTACACAAAGCCGCAGGCAGGACTGTTTTCCCAAAAAGAAGTGCCAGAATGCTGATAGAGGTACCGCTGGTAACAGCCGTCAGCACTGGTGCTAGTTCTCTTGTACTGTCCTAGCAGTGTTAGTGACAGCGCCACATCGGGAATCAGCTAAATGCCCACCAACAGTAGAACTAAACGATGCTGATGTATTTACAGAATGGAGTAGTATTCGGGACTAGAAAAGAACAAATTACTGCTACACCAAACGACTTCAACGACATTCCACGAGCATTACAACTAGGCAAAATAAGCCGCATGGTAAGCAATATGAAAGGGGGCCCAGAAAACTCAGAATGTATTTACAAAAAGTTGTGTATTTATTCTTCCATGTTCAGACTTCAGTCGCCTTCGAAGTCCTCTCCATCTGATGCAACACACCTGTCGAGATGCTTTTCCCACTGCGCAGAACAGTTTTTGAACTCATCGATTTTGCTGCCTTTTAGTGCTTCTGCCATTTTTTTTGTTTCACCTCTTCCACATCAGCAAAATATTTCCCTTTGAGGACTTTTTTCATCAGGAAAACAAAAAACAAGTCACTTGAAGCAAGATAGGCTGGATAGGGAGGGTGGGGAACAGGGGTCATGCTGGTTTTGGTCAAAAACTGCTGAACGCTCAGTGCAGTGTGGGCAGGTGAGCTCATAAATCACCCATCATAAAATCGGAAAATGCATTGAAAGTCTTCAAAAAAGTTCACTGAAGCCAAATCAGTCTCTGACAACAACACCAAGTGGTACCCTGATTCTGATGGGTGCCTAGAACTCTCGCCTAGTCGGGGAAGCCTGTTTGAACTACAAGGGGACTGACGTCTGGAAGGTAATTCTGGGTATTTTGAGTTGCTCACTCATCTGCAAAGTATTATTCCTTCTGGTTAAAGTTCAAATGTAAATAAAGCTGATTTCTGGTCACACGAATGGGAATAAGGGCTGGCTTTGGGAATGAGAGTAGTAACAGGCCTGGGGGTTGGTATGGAACTTCAGTATGCTGATGTCACTGTTTCCTACTCTGGGGGTGGTAGCATGGGTGCGTGGGCTTTGTGAAAATTCATCAAGATTAGTGCACTTTATATACGTGCACTAATATACGTGTACTGTATATACGTGTACTTCAGAAAAAAATTAAAAACTTAAACAAGCAAATGTTATTGATAAAGGAAGAAAAGAAAGAAGAAGGGAAGGAAGAGAGAGAGAGACGGGGAGAGAGAGAGAGAGGAAGGGAGGGAGAGAGGGGGGAAGGAATAAGAAGGGCACAATAAAGAAAGATAATAATATTGATTCACTTTTGTTATTTCTCACCAAAATGTTGGAACTCACACCACCTCCCTGGGAACCTGACCACCGACGACGCCCAGCCCTGCATTTACGTCTCACCTCCTCCTCCTGGAAGTTGGCGTCAGAACCTTCTTCTGCTCACAGCCTCACTACCTCGCAACTTGATGGGTGCATAAAGCCAAGCCCAGATGTCTTAAACTAAGCTCCCCTCTAATCTTCTATAGAAAGGCCCTGTCTGGAAAAGAATGTACGCTGAATGCTCAATTGTCAATAACCCGACTAAATGGGCAACATCGTAGAGGTGCGTAATCTGGAGGGAGAGACACTGGAGCCGCACCATCCATCCGGGAAATGGTTTTGCAAACTGGAAAGAGAACTAGGATGTCTGTGTGCTGGGGACATTACTTAGCTCCTCCCCTGCCTCCCACCACCTCCTAACAAGTCCTAAGAACCGAGAGTTGTAAAAGTGAGGGTTATACAAGAACCCTCACTAAGGGCGCTCTAAGTTGTTTTGACTAGATGAGGTTATGATCGTCTAAATTAGCAGGACCCAAATCTTACTGTGATCGGAATCACCTAGGGAGCTTGTTCCAAATATGTTCTCCAAACCTTATCCCACACTTACTGACTCGGGGACTCTGGGGATGTATAATAGTTAGCAAGTGTGCTAGGACACTCTCCATTAGCAGAGGGCAAGGCCTGGCTATTTTCCGTAGACCTCTGTGGGAGTCCCAGTTGTATCATATCCTTTTTGTACAGATTTGGGCAATTTATGTAACTTTCTCAGCTCCCTCTTCCATCTCAGTAACATGGAAACGATAACTGGATTTATCACTTGGTGCTACTTTGAGTCCGAAATAAAATGCTGAGCCCAGCAAGGTGTTTGACAAATACGAAGCGCTCAAAAATGCTGTGTAGTGCCTCCAGCCCCAATATAAAATCAGCATTAGGAAATCACTGTTTTAGAAGGCTTTCCCTCCCCCGTCCGCACAGGGGATGCTAGCACGTAATTATCAGCTTACACTGCGTATTGACAGAGTTACGCCCTGGTGACGTGTGCTCTGTCCGAGTATTGCTGTCCCACGTCGGGGCACTTTCCTAATTGGTGGTTATTTGTTTATGAGACTGTAAGCTAAACACAGGGAAAGTTCATATCTATTTAGCTTACCATTGTGTCCCGTGTATTTAGCTTTTTATGTAGCACTTTGCCGGATATGAGATGCCTGTAAAAATAATGTGACATGAAAGAACGCATAAATTAGTGACTGAAGCATGAGCAACTATATATCATTAGTTCTCGGGTTTACGTGACCCTACAGTTTAAAGCACAAAGAAAGGGAAGAAAAAGCATTTCACTGAATTTCTCTCTGGGAAACTTAAAACCCATAGGGTTGCCAGGTTTTGTAAATAAAACTATAGGGTGGCCAGGTAATTTGAATTGCAGATAAACAACAAGTGATTTTTAGTGTAAATATTCCCCAGGCCCTACTGGGACATGCTTATCCTGAAGAAACAGTCATTCTTTATCAGAAATTCAAATTCAGCTGGGCCTTTTGCGTTTTATGCGGCAACTCTCCATACCGGTCTAGCCTAGTGTTGGAAATGAAAAAACAAAAAACTGCTGTGCTGTGTAAAGATCTGATCGTTTCTTGTATGTTTGTGTGAGAACATCAGAAACAGAGAGGACAGATTTTCAATAAAAGTTTGCCTTTTTACAGCCACATGTAAAAGGTTAGAATTTTAACCATTGTGTTTAGTTTCTTGACAGCTCTCGTATGTTAGAATGCTTCCAAGTTGTTAGCCAGGCCTTTCTAATGCTTCCTTCTCTAACTAAAACAGAGGCCCGTGTTTCTGCTAGCAAGGAATTAGCCTTTGTAAGATATGTGCAAACAAATCATTGACCCATGAACTTTCTAATTGTTCTCACCTATTATTTGATCTGAGCTATCACACTGCTGTAGAAGATGTTCAGAGGCTGGCTGGAGGATTCAGCAGATTATCTTAAAGGTTTCTCTTCTAGACATAGGGTCGCATGCGTTCATGTATAATCACATATGCTCAAACACATTTTTGAGAAAGAAAAAGTGCCGAATAAGATGTTTCCCTGGGAGTCCTGTGAGACAAGAGACTGTGCCCGTCCTGTTCTCTGCTCCCTGTCCACAGCCAGCCCTGCATCTAATGCTGCTGAGGCGCCCCCTCCCTGGCCTTCTTAATCCTCTTTACCCTACTCTCTGTTCTTCTTCTTTCATTATAATATTGACAACCTTCTAACCTAGAATAAAAAAAGGACTGATTTAGGCCATGCTTTGTTTATTATCTATCTCCCCTGGAATGATAAGCTCCTCCATAGAGGGGAGTTTAGGCACAGATCTCATCTTAAGGGGAAAGCAGAACAGTTGATGACAAGAATATTTAAGATCTCCGCTTGCCCGCTCAATCTTATCTTTACCACCTATGAGTCAAACATAACCAAACTTGACCTGGTCCTGCAAAACTCCAAGAAAAAACACCACCTCCCGTTTCTACTCCCTGCCCCCACGAATAATTCAGTCTGAGGCAACGTAAGGAGTAAGTATGGATTCCAATGACCTGCGCTTCAACTCTCGCTGTGGGTACCAATGGCTCTGCCATCACAGCAGGCTCATTTGCTCATACATACAATGAAGGGACTGTGCCAAGTGAACTCCAAGACACCCTCTACATTTAAAGGTACTTTGAGTTAAAGTTCCTGAAACCTCACGTCAAGGTGGTAGCTACTAGGAACAAGAGGCTGGAGTAAAATGGATGTGCGCCTCTGCGATGGGGTCGGGCAGGCACCGTGAGAGTACCATGAGGAACCAGAGGAAAGTGAGACGCGTCACAAAATCATGTGGGTCTTACCTGCTGTGGTGGACAAGCCCGTTGTATACATTGTATTTAGAAGAAAAACAGGACAGGACACCATCCCAACCATTAAAAGAAACAAATACTGGTTTAAAGTCATTTGTTGTAATTATTTTAACACATAATTTTGTATAGCCCATTACTCAATATTTATGATGTAATGGTGCCTCGTTTATAATAATGATGACAATAAATTTTAGGATTTTTTGAGAACAGACAGTATGCCAAATCCTGGGCTAACAATGACTTTGCACACAGTAAGAAATTTAAAGCTAAAAGCAGTACCTTGGAGGGGCTGAGTGTGACACCCATTGTGCAGATGAAGAAGCCAAGGCTTGGGGTGATGAATGAATGTGCCCATTAACACATGGTTTGTAAAACAGAGCTGGAAGTTTGTTCAAGCTGGTGTTGCCAAGGTCTGTACCCTTAACACACCTGGAAGTGCTTTCTCTCTGCTCTAGTAGTAACCATCCTGTTTTATGGAGAGCCATGTTGAGCCTTTCCCCGGCACTTGCAGCCCCACATCCTGGAGCTCAGGTAGAGAGAATACCTTTCACTCCTGCCTGTCTTTAGTCCAAAGGATGTCCTGAGACATCTGTAGTGGGGGCAGAACATATCTATTGGGATAGCTGGAGAACTGATGATACTTTTATTGTCTGACCTATATCTTGAGTGTTGCGTCTATGTCATACTGTATTTCCCTCACTGTGGCAAGCAATGATCAAATGGCACCTACGTATTTAAGTAACGTGCATTAAACTATACAACTGATGAGACTTTAAGTTCTTCATTTAAAAAAAAAAGAAGGAAAGAGAGTTTGTGGATAATAAAAGTTTAAATATTGGCTCAAGCTATATAGCCATAATAAAAAGATTAAAATAATCCTGGAAACAGTGACTTAATACAAAATTGATTTTAAAGGTCATTAAGAGAAAGCCCCTTTATTTTCAAAAATGAATTCATGTATGACTCAATCATTCTGTAGATAGGTGGTAGGTGCTGGGAATGTGAATGCGAATGACAAAAATGTGTCCTCTGCCCTGAGAACTCATTTCTCAGGCTGGCTTCTGTCGCCAGGAGCTTGCAATATGTTTGTAAGGGTGTGTGTTGCGGGTCGGGGAGGAGGCATGCAAAGAACATCAATTTGTAGTGCAGGGTAGTATAGAGCATTGAGTATAGAAAAGTGCTGTTGTGAGAAACACTTCAGAGGCCTGTGGAAGCCACGAAGAAGGGCATTGGCCCACACTTGTGATAGGAGGAGGCTGAACAGAAAGACCTCCAGCACGAGACAGTATCTGAGTTAAGACCTGAGTAGGAATAGGAGTTAGTAAAGGGGAGAAGGATAAGGTTGACACTATCCTTTGTCTACCAAAAAGTCAATGATACTCTGTTTCCTTTTTCAGAGTTGTATCTAGGAGATACCAAGGTAAGTGTACCCTGAGGACAATGACATTCTGAAAGAGTCCTGTTGCTACCAGGTTAGAGGAAGGTGCATACGATCAATGGGCCTGCCTTGCAGAGGAAGCTGCTGGGTGCCTCTTGAATGCTGCCATGTCAGATCGGAGTGGCTACAGCCATCCTGTGATGTGACCATTAGTGACACACCAACAGAACCCTCACATCAACCTTCTCAGCCCATGGACTACTGAGTCACTGTATCAGTGCAAGCAAACACTCATTTTTAAACATACCTTCAGGCGAAAAATAAAGAAATCTCTATTTGTTTAAGCCAATGCTGTGATTTCTATTATTTGAGATTTGAAAATATTTCCAATCAAAAGAGGAGCGGAGGAGTACAGAGAGGTGCAGGGAAAGGACTTGAGGATAAAACTACACGAGCGTATTTCAGGATGGAAAGGAAGTTTCGGGGGAGTTGGAGTGATCACAGGCCATTGAGAAGGAGAGATAACAGGGTGAGGGGTCTTAGCTGGCCCAGCTTTCATTCTCCTTCCTTCAGCAAATGTATAAGGAGTAACAATTTTCTGTCAGGTGCTCTGTCAGGCAGAGGCAGCAGAAACAGCAAACCTTGAGGCGAGGCTGTGCCAGACACTTTGAAGGAATAAGGAGCCCAGTGTGACTGGAAAAGAGTGAGTCAGAGGCCTGGCCCAGGAGGGACGCTCAGGGAGGTGGTGGCAAGGAGGCCACTTGTAAGGCCCCGTACGCCATTGAAAGGCTTGGGCATTTACTTCAAATGAGCTGCAAATATTCTGCAAGGCTTTACACAGAGGAGCAGCATGAACTGCTACCTCTCACAGGGTGGCACCTCGGTTCAAACCAGACGGAGGAATGGCGGCAGAAGTACAGACACCAGCTGGGGAGCTCTGGTAACAATGCAGGCAAGTGATAATGGTGGTTTGGCAAATGTGGTGAGATGTAGTGGGGACTTTCATCTTTCTTGATGATTGGATGACACAGCTTAACAATGGACACTTATGATCTCTAAGAGAAAGAAAAAAGAGTGAAGACTAATTCCAAGGGATATGCACTGAAGAATTGGAAAGATAGATTTGTGATTGATAATGACGAGAAACACAGCGGGGAACCAGAGTTTGCTTTTGAATTTGTCAACCTTGAAATGTTGTTGGGATATATAAGAGGAGACATCAAATACCTGGGTGGGTGTAGAAGTCTGTTATTTCGGAGAGTCCCAGGCTGGCTATAGAAGTGTGAGCAATCGTCCAAGCATAGGTGGTATTTAAGCTGTGGGGCTGCACAAGACCCCTAGCAGAGTGAGAGGAGGGAAGTGGGATCCCAAGGCTAACAGCTGGTGCATTTTGGTGACATGAGATGTCACATGAAGACAAGTCACATGAAGACAAGTGATGGAGACTGAAAAATGACCTGGCAGAGACAACAAGAGTTATGGTGAACTGGAAGCCAAGTGAAGGCCACGCTTTAGGAAGGAGAGAGTGAATAGTGAGTGGACCTCACACTGCGTTTAGCTGAGGTTGAATCGTGATCTCAAACATACTGATTCTACCTCCAAACACAGGGAAGATAGAATAGGGTCGCCAGCCCCGTCTTGCTTCCATCACAGACCCAGTGACTCATTAGAGTATTTTATTGATTTGGCAGAATGGAGAAAGGGTCAGATTTGGAGTCCACAGTCTGGAAATGAGAGAGAATAATAACATTGTCCGGCTTAGTGGATGGTCGGGGCATAATAATCTTCCTCCCCTTTTAAGACAAAATGGTCATTCTATAAAAACGACAGAGACTGCTTTTCCAGCCACGTCGTGAACCAAGATCGCTCAGGAAGCGGACGGCAGGACTACACAGCCCTGGCGAGTCTCCATCATATAGCCGTGCATGTCAAGCAATGTGGGGGGAGGAAAAAAAACCTAGAGAGACTTAAAAGTCTCAGCTTTGTGCATCATTAATGAAAAAGAAGGAAGAGAGAAACATGTTTTTCTCTGGTACAGAGAAATGATGAAGCAAGAAACGCTTATCATACCAGTCTCTATGCCACATGAAATATGAGTAACTGTCAGCAACCAGTCAAAATGAAAGCGAAAATATGCAAAACACACACGTACGGTTCTGCACACACAGGGTGAGAGAAGAAAGGAGAGCACTGAGGTTGATTTTCTGAGGACAGTATGGTAAACTATTACACATGAATATATGTAATATTCTAGATGCTTCGGCAAATGTCAAATGCATTTTCTACACTGGCTATCTCGGTTTGCACCTTCACGTGCTACTTTTGGCTTCTAAGAAATGAAATTACCTTTTATCAACCTTTTTTTTTTTTGTACACAGCATCCTTGAATTTTGGCAACAAGAACATTCAGAAGAGGCCAATAATAAACTTTTTTAAAAAATTTAAGATCATCCTTTTAATATCATAAATAGAGAGATTAATTGTATAAATATGAAACAGCTCAAGATATTTTACTATTTTGAAATATTCCAAAGCACATTCAAGGCATCCAAGACTACTTTACGGTTGGCAAAGTAATTATTTGTGCTTACGAGGAATCATTGAAGGAGACCCTCTGAAGGCTTCCATCCCACCGCACTCGATGAGGCCCTGTTTAAACAGGAGCCACAGAAGGTTATATTTGGAAAGGTTGTGGCTGATACAACAAAATTTTGTTAAACCTAACATAACTAAAATAATTTCATTTGTTAAAAAATCACTCTCATATACTGTTTCTTCGCATAATTCTTGTAATAGACTTATGATCAAAATATGATTGGACTTTTCCAAATTCTGTTTAGGTAGGAGAGATTTGCTCAAGTTATGAATATTTATTATGTATGGAAGGAATATGTTTCAGCTATGTTCTGCATTTCTATTGGAGTTAATATAAAAAAACAATTTTTACCTTTGGGATCATATAATTTGAACTTTTTTACTTACGTGGAAACTACAGTTCAGAGAGGTTAAGTGACTTGGCTTAAAGCCGCACAGTAAGTTCACAAAATCTATAGTTAGGTTTCACTTACTGAGAGAAAGGGCAATTTCCTCAGGCAAAGCCCTCACCTCTTCGCGTAAATTAAGTCTAGCTGGACATACTCCAAAAATATGGAGTATGCCTTACCAAGGAGTCAATCTGGTACCTTTAAACATTCTTTGGAGTAGTCATGGTGATAACATAACCACTTAGATTTGTAGCGAACTTCAACAAGTTTTCACCTGCAAAGCACTCTCACACCCATTCTCTAGCATGATTCCCTTTGTGAATGTGGAAAGATGTGATTAACCTGATAACAGATAAGGAAACTGAGGCTCCAGTTCAGAGCCATGTTCTCTGTGAGTTAGCCAGGCTGTGATAGAGCCGAACCGAACCCAAGGGAATGGTTCTCAAAGGAGGCAAGTGACCTGAATCCAGTTTCTAGTTGTGGTCGGTACCTCGATACTACAGACAATATTGTCTTCCCATGCCTTGTGGTCTGAGGCCTTTCAAATCCACTCAATTCCTCACTAAGGTTACTGAGCTGAAAGAGGCAGCAAATGAGAAAATCCAGGTTTAGGTATGTCTTCGTTATATCCATACTTATGATACGTGAGCCTCATCCACAGCACGCAAAAAAAAAATTTAGAAAAGAAGAAGAAGAAATTTCCCACAAAGATTTCCTTTTTATCCAAAGAGCTACTAAATAAGATGGTTTATTTCACATGATTGATTACAGGAATCCTGCTCATATATCCAAGGGCTGACATTTTAAATCACATCTTCTTTTCAGTTGAAGGGAATGAGATGATTTTCATATCTTGACATGATTGATTATTTGGAAGCTGAAGCCAAAAATCTATAAGAGTTCAATCTATAGCTCCTACCAGCAGATAGCATATTATCAAACCTTATTAAAATCATGCATGACTTGCAACTGCAGCTTTATATCTGACAGTAAGCAAATATAATGGCCTCCTGCCTTTAGATTGCACTTTTGTATTACTGTGGTGGTTGATATATCTATTTATGGAAGGATTATAGGTGACGTAAATTTTACCTTTACAGATAAATGGTAATTCCTTTGTGTTTAATCTTCATAAGAGACTGGGGAAATCTAAAATAGTGATGGCACTGAATGTTTATCAGAGGCAGATCTATAAAGAGGCTTTAACGGCAAACTGCTGATCCCAACGGGATACCTCTTCCTGATTTTTCTAAAGGTCTCCCCCTTTTATCCAAACACTGAGAAGTATCTCAGCTACAGAGAGAAGTCATTAGGGCCTATAGGCTAAAATTTACACACTCCAGTGTAAGTCAACTTATCAAGAGTGAAGGTTTTAATTCATCTGGAGTAACGCTATAGGATGTGGGTCATAGAGACCAGCCACTATTCTGAGGGTTGGCACGTTTATGGAAAATCAATGCTGACGTTATCGTTTCCCCGGCTTTAATTATAATTTCAATTTTCTTTTTGGACGGTGCATATGAAATAAAAATAGCTTGTGCCTCTTCGTTGTAGACTCCTACTCTGTGAATGTGAGCTCTGTCGTTGCTAGACTCAGCCACAGGCATTTAACCCTCCTCCTTTGTATCTAGAGCTAATTTTGGTTGTGCGGCTTGCCGTAGCAAAGAGCACGTTTCCCAGTGACCTAGTGGCCACATGGATCCATCCATTAAGAAAACACCCAAATTATGAAGGGAAGCCAAAATTTCAAGTTAAGACTCTGCTAAGAGTTTAATGCATACGTTAAAATTTCCCTTTAAGAAGTTACTCTGTAGATTA
Source organism: Sturnira hondurensis (assembly GCF_014824575.4). Classification (NCBI taxonomy): domain Eukaryota; kingdom Metazoa; phylum Chordata; class Mammalia; order Chiroptera; family Phyllostomidae; genus Sturnira; species Sturnira hondurensis. The sequence continues at coordinate 4,173,761 of NW_028083079.1, read as the reverse complement.
TGACCATCCTGAAGGAAGGCTCTCTTTCTCTCCCTATACTTCTCTATACTTCTCGTATCTCCAAAAGATGAATTATAAATTTTAATCCTACAAGCATTGTTCCAAATACAAGAGATATGATGGTGAAGAAGAACAGTGTGTATGGTCCCTGTACTCAAAGAGTTTCCTACCCAGAGGGTTGACACTTCAACTAAAGGAGGAATTAGAATAAGGACTGATGAATGCTCTATTAGAGAAAAGTAGAAGTTAGCACAGAAATATAAGGAAGTTCTCTTTTAAAGAATGCTTCGTGCATATGGGGAAGATGAAGCAATGTCCCGGTGGGAGAGGTTAAGAGGCAGGGACAGGTATTCCAGGAGGCCGGAGATGCAAGTGGAAAGACGGCAGGGTGAGCTCGTCCTGGGGCCCCGCTGGCTTGGTCACCCTGGGCCCGAACAGGAAAGGTCGTGCAAGTCTTGATGAGAAAGTTTCACCTTACCCTGAGGTTAAGAGGAAGTCATAAAAGTATTTTGAGCAGGAAAGTGACATGATCATTTTTGCATTTTAGAATATAGTAGTTATGCTGTAATTCTGGGATGAATTGCTATATGAAAACGTTACTACTATTCATGGTAAGAGCGATGCATATTTTGGAGCACTTCTGATTCTTCATTTCTTTCCCATCAAAAGTCTCCTCTTACCTTCAAAGGACCTTTGAGAGAAAATTATTTAGATATGGCAAACACTTCAAAGATGAGAAAACTGAGATTTCTAGAAATCTGATGGCTTTAGCAAATGTCATACATTTAATGATAAATCACTATTTGGTATGAGTCATTCTGTTCTCAGATCCCCAAAATGATATTGTACCCTAAAATTGCCCTAACCTGGTTTAGAAAAAATCAAGTTAGAGAATACAACTGTAAAACTCAAGTGTTGAGGAAATTTTTTAATTTTGTTCACTTACCTGATTACACTAAAGAGAGATTTATTGCTCAGAACATCTCAGGAATTACTTGGATGTTTTAGAAGGAGGAAGTATTATTTACTAAATGAATGTTGAGTGTCCTGGGTAAATATTTTGCAGTTGCCCTTGTTTTCTGTTTGTTTGCTCAATTTTTATTTTGTTTGGGATGCACGGTTGGTAGGATCAAGAAAAAGGTTGACTGTGGTGACCGAATTAGCCAAACAGTGTCAAACTAAAACAGCCCATGTGTAAACAAACCCACAGCACCAGACCTGATCATCAGAGAATATGCCCTTGGAAAGTTGTGGGAACCTTGGACAGAGCTGTGGATGTCCACAGAACAAAAAATTGGAGGTTGAACTGTATAAAATCTAGATATTCTTGCTGCAGTCTTAGCTGGAAACAGTCAGGCTTAAGTCCATATCTTCTTTCTGCAATGGTTGCCTCTCTTCCCTAACAAATTTCTCTACAAGCATGGCTACAGCCATCCCTTCCTTGGTGATGACTCACATATTTATATAGTCAATGTTGAGCTCACTGCTCAGTGCTAAATTCAATCCCCAAAATGCCTGCTAGACATTTTCAGGGGATGCCCTGCACTCTCATATTAATAGCACCGAAGTATACTTTTTACTCCATATACACAAACTTTCCCCCGTGTCTTTTAGTCCATGAAGTCATCAGCACCAAATCCCCCAACTAAAACGTTTACTACCTTGTTGTATACCCTATCCAAACTAGCACCACTCATTTCTAAGGAATCTCTAAGACCAGTTAATTCTACATTCTTAATGGCTTTGTCCCATGTCCCTCCTCTCTATCCCCACTACTGCTACTCCAATTCAGTGCCTCATTATTGAAATAATTAGTGTAAAACCATTTCAATTTTTCTTTTTTAAATATTTTATTTATTTATCTTTAGAGAGGAAAGGAAGGAGAGAAGGAGAGAAATATCAATGTATGGCTGCCTCTCGTAAGTCCCCTGTTGGGAACTGGCCTGCAACCCAGGCATGTGCCCTGACTGGGAATCGAACCACGATCATGTGGTTCGCAGGCCTGCACTCAATCCACTGAGCTACACCAGCCAGGGTCCATTTGGATGTTTCTTTTCCACTATTATCTTACCACAAAAAGACTATAGCCACACAAAAATCTATAAAGGAATGTTAATCGTAGCTTTATTTGTAATAATCCCAAACTAGAAACAACCTAAATATCTTTCTTTTAGTAGATAAATACATAAACAAACTATGATACATCCACACCATAAAATACCACTCAGCTATGAAACAAAGGACATATTATACATGTGGTGACTTTGATCTCAAGGACATTACACAGTTTCTTTATAGTCATAGACGAGTTCTGTATCCTGATTTCGGTGGTGGTTATACCAATCTGTGCACGTGATTGAACAGTAATACACACACGCAATCACAATACGTGCATGTAAACACCAGTGAGACCTGAATAAGGTGTGTGGTTTATTTAATAGTATGGTCTCAGTCTCCTGGCTTTGATGTTTTGTTATAGTTATATTACTTACCATTGAAGGAAACATGATAATGGGCATGGAAACTTGGTACTATTTTTGTATTCATTTATTGTCTTAAATTATTTCAAAATAAAAAATTCAAATAATTGATTATGTCCCTTCAGATTTTTTCCTCAGCCTTTTGTTGACTTTCCTTCGACTTTAGGATAGAGTCCAAATGGATGAGCCTGAGATTTAAGATCGTAGTTTCTCTCTGTAGTCGCAATCTTTCAAACAACTTCCTTGTATTCAAGATTTATTCCATGACTAGGCCATGTCCTTCCCCTAATCAGTGTATTTTCAGCTGTATTATCCATCATTTGAAGTGATATTTTGCATGCATTATTTTATGAAATTCTTCACAGTATCTCTCTAATAGATCTTACATGTATGTATATAGCTGAAGTTAATGAAACTGAAGGAAATTAGAGCATAGAGCTAGCAGGAAAAGGAAGATTCAAATGTGATTTTTTGACTCCTAGGAACCATATTTATTTATGTATCCTGATATTTAGGTTACTTGCTTACTTGCAAGACTAACATGGCCCAGGCTTTATGCTTGTGATTTCTTGTATTGCTGCATTGCCTGAAGTGGGTATTCAGTAAAGGACTACAGAATGGAAGTGACATGGGCCTCAGGATGTACTATTGGCACATACAACTCGTCAGTTTGCAAATTGAGTTGAAAGGGTCCTCATAAGTGTGAATATATATTTCAAATAAAAAATGATTACTTAATAGAAATTAGCTAGTGATCTGAAATCAGTGGGCAAGGCCTGTGTATTTTCAGAAGCTTCTCCAGGCCACTGCAAAGTTCTCCCACCCACTGAGGTGTGAGTCACAGTAGAAATGATGAACTTGGCAGTAAAACCATGGAATTTCTTGTTCATTGGTTCCTGTGAAGGGAGCTTCAATTTTCACAGTTCATGGCAAGAGATGGCAAAAATGAGTCAGCAAGGAGTCCGAGTGTGAAACCTATAAACAGCCGGGTCTAGGAAGTTCACAAAGTCCTTATTTGAACTCTACATCAATCATTTGAAATTAAGATAGATTCCATCCTTAGGAACTAGGTGAGTCAACAGCATTCCACCTCAAACAAGTATCTACCTATTAATTGTTGACGACACAGCATTATATAACGAGTGTAAACTGTGGAAGAGCACACACATTTATACACACATAACCCTTCAGTTTCATAGGTTTCATGGGATATACTTTGAACCCTTGCAAGCACCCCCTGTCCAAAATCCTTGACATAGAGAAAAGTGTCTAGTTTGTAGGTCAAAGCCTGTTCAAGGCAACTTCAGCCATTGTTTTATTTTCTGACCCTTTACTTTCTGACTGACAAACCAGAACAAATGACAACTTCTTTATCTAAACTGAGGATTGACAGAGAGAGGGGAGAGTGTGGGGCTCTGTGAAGGTGGGGAAAGAGAGAAAAGTGGGAACAACTATAATAGCATAAACAACAAAAAAAACAATTTCAGAAAACATGGGTATGTGAAAGCCTCGTGTATACTGCAACATTATAGAAGATATTAAATATGGATGCAATTGTTTGCCCTATTATGCTCAGCAAAGGTAACAGCCTTTGAAAAATAATGAGCATTGAACAAGTTGTGAAACCCAGGGAAAAAAAGGTAATTTCCAATTTCTCAGTTTTCTCTAAATTCAATCTGGTCCCAATATACAGGAAATTTTATGACATGGTAGAAAACTATTAGGACTATTTCAAAACGTTCTGATACTCCTTCTGGGCACATGGCAAGAATATAGGCAGGGCTATATGACTTGCTTTGGACAATGAAATGTAAGAAAATAATGTGTATCACTCCCAGGTGGAAGCTTTAAGATACAGAATTCAATGTACTATGTTTCCCTCTTCTGCTACACTGGTACTAGAAATGCTTCTAGAGGTAGAGTCTAATGAGATGAAACTCCATCAGTCTAACTGCCTGAGCACCTACCATCAGCATACTCCCCTTAGACCAATTTTGTAAATGCTGTATAAATGAGAAGTCAGTGTGTTAAGTAGTTTTGGGCTGGTTACTTACACGCTTTATCTCCACTAATTATATCAAACACTATGCCCTGTCCAAATTTAATCTCCACCCCCATGGGTGGATGTCTTGTAAGCTGAATGAGGTATTTGTGAGGTATTTTTCAGCTCTTACATAACTTAAGATCACTAAGGAATAGGATTTTATCTTATACATTCATGTAACACATAAGACTCCAAAGATGGCCACCATGCATTACTTCCCTCCTTATACAGGCATGCTGTGCTATATCAAGATGTGTATCTAGTTTCCCTTCCCTTGAACCTGACCTGGCCTTAGTAACTTGCTGTATGAATAGAATGTGGTGGAAGTGCTATTCCTGTACTTCCAGGGATAGATTAAAACAAAACCTAAATCTTCTGCCCATGCCTCTTGGAACGCTCCCTCAAAACACTCAGCTGCCATGCTAGAAAATCTCAAGCAACATGAAGAAACCACATGTGAGATTTTTAGTTGGCAATGCCTGCGGACGTCCTAGGCCAAATCAGCATCAATTTCCAGCCATGTGCCTGGGCCACCTTGGATCTTCAGCAAAATCAAGTCAGCCCACAGATGCCTGCAGCCCCAGTCAACATCTGACTGCAGTAACATGAGTGATCAGGCCCCAGCTGAGAACTTCCCAGCTGATACCAAGTCACCTGTGAGATAATGAGACATGAGAACCTTGAGAGACAGTAACTTGTTTCAAGTCACTGGGTTTTAGGGTTGTTTGTTACATAGCAATAGACAGCTTGAGTTCTGTATAATAAACTTAATGTTTATATAAAATGAAGATAATGCATATCACATAGGATTGTTGCAGATATTAAATTTTATAATGTACATAAGTTTTCTATAATGTCTGTAATATAACATGTATCAATCAAGATATTCTTGGTCATAAAAGATTTTTTTTTCCAAATTCAATATTAGGAGACTAAAAGAACAAGTTATATTTCTCCCTTCTTCTATTTGTCCATCCAGGTTGAATATAGTTGCTTAGGGACCCAAGATGACAGGACAACAATCACCTTAAACTTCGCTGGTTCCTATGCAAGATGAAGAGAGCGAGCTCTCAGGGCTCACAACTCTGGCACTTGAATGTCCTGGACTGAACGCAACACATCACATCTGCAAACAGCTCATTAGACTGAATCACAAGAGGCCGCAAGTAAAACCCTAGCATTTGCTCTAGAAATAAGAAAAAAACAGAAGCACTGGGTAACAGCATGATGGCTGGCTCTTTCTTTTTTTCATTAAGTTATTTGATCCTAACATACCTTAACAACTACTTATATGTTGTGTTATTTTCTGTGTTCTCCTACTAGAACGTCAGCTTCATTTAGGGAAAATAGTCTGTCCAGTGTGCTCACCTCTGTACACAAAACACCCAAGGACAACAGAACTTGTACATAGCAGTTCCTTATTAAATATATGATGAAAGTATGGGTTGTCATCATCATCGGTACATCTTCTTCTCAGTAATCATTGTATAAAGCTATATTTTCAAAAATACTTAGTAAGTAATTAGAGAGGTATAGACTGGAGAATACCATCAGGAACATGAAGATTAAGCATGACTATCCGAATGGCTTTCAGGTAGGAAGAAAATAGAATTCTGAGTAACTATTTTAATTTCAAAAGCATGGTTAGTACTAATGGCTAGTATGTATGTGACTCAAACATCAAATGCATATTTGTCCTAGTGTCAGACAAATCCAAGCTTGAATCCTGGCTGCCCAAATTATTAGCTATGTGATTTGGGTTATAAACCAAATCACGTAGGTATTAGACCAAAAGTATTAAACCAAACCCCACTCCTTATACATCTCCCTCTTTTCATTTCCTCATGGTAACCTGAGAGTATAAATCCTCATCTATTTGGAATTGCCACTCTCCCTCCCATTGTGAAGATTCTGTGTTCTCTTCCAGGCCCTCCTGCTCTCTTGTGATAGAGACATACTCCAGCCCAATTTTCTCAGTGGTTCCAAACAATTCCAGTAAATAATGTTAGCTGGATGCTGGATGCTTCTCTCTGGTAATTAGCACATCCTGATTTCCTCCACCATGGCCCACACTCCTTGGCCATGCATGACAGCTGGGTAAAGAGGTTTCATATAGAATAACAGGCTCCGAGGGGCAGGAGCTGAATGGAAGCAGGTTGCTCCGCATAAGAAAGAAGAGGGCCTCAAGTCGTCAATCATTCTTTTGTAACCAGCTCTACGTCATGTGGAATTAAACAGGAAATGTGTCACTGTGCTCTCCTCACACACAGAACCACCTTTGCTTTATTCAAGAGAAGATCAACAAGCTGCAAAGTGCACAAAGTTTTAAAATATTATAGAGTGGAACAAATTATAATTCTTGTAAGTTTGAAACAAGGATAACCAAGATTCTCTAGTTGGACTTATAGGGAGGGAATTGTATGCTAGGGGTTAATTTCATCACAAAGAACTTCAGAAGGTAAACAAAATTGGGAAAAAATTACAAAGAATATCCGATTATCAGACTCCAGCAATATCAACCCCATAATTAACCTGACTATGGAACCAAGGATTTTTAGAGGAAGATGGTTGTAAAAGTAGCTAAAGTAAGGGATCCCCAAGGACATTTTCTTTAACTCAAAGGCAAGGTCCCAGACTCACTATACTTCTAATGCACTTAATAGCATATATTGTTTTCTCCCCATTTGCTTTCATTGGCCTAAAATAAGAAAAAGATATACTTATAAATATGTGCTTTTGTGATACCTTCATTTGTATTATTCATGTGGTTTCTTCCCACCACAACCTATAAAAATAGAAAATCTACAATACTAATATCTCCCATAGCAGGGCAGGTAAAACTCCAGGTATGACTAGATCAAGAGATTCAACTAACATCATCAAACATAATTTTCCTATCTCTTTTGGAGGGTGTAGACTCTCAGCTGTGGTTTATTCTCTACAGCTTCCTTCCCAAGCGCACCCTGCTTGTGTGCTGGCAAAGATGGTCATTGGCACCCCAGGCCTGCTTGGGCCTCAGTGCCTATTATCTCAGAGAAAATCAGCCTTTGTCAATGATTTCAGGTTTTTGAATGATCTGGCTTCAGCTGTATTTCCATTCCAGAACCAATCATTTTAACCAGAGTTTTACAGTATTCTGACTGGCCAGGGCTGTGTCATAATCTCACCCTTAAATCCTGCAGACACTTAAGCACACCTAAAGTTCATAGATGAAAAGTTGGAGTGGGTTTCCTATGATGGGCAAAGATATTTTCAGTATATTATTTAACATGATATTCATAACAACCCCATGAGAAAATGTGAACAGGATTTCTGGGGGGTCAACAGATATTAGTGTATTTGTGACTTTTCTAAACTGTTTAGCTCTGTGCCTTCAGTTAAGCTATATAGCTTATAATAACCTCAGTTTCTTATCTCTAAAATAAGTATAGCATGCACAATTGTAACAAGCATTAAATGAGATATATAAAAAAGAGAATTGCATGTCATTGTAATAACCTTGCGCAATAACCTCAAATATCTATGGCTTACAAGTTCATTTCTGAATTCTGTGGATTGGTTGTTGATCTGCTCTGATTGACAGGGCTTGGCTCTTGGCTATGTATATGTTCACATCTGCTCAAAATCTTTCTTCATTCTGTGACCAAGAGCTATCTAGAGTATATTCTTATAGAAAGTGACAGAAGCATAAAAGGATAAGGCAAACTACATAAATGTGTTCCATGGCTCTACTAACATCATATCTGCTGAGGTCTCATGAGCAAGTCAACTCCCATGTCCAAGCCCATCACTTGAGTAAGCAATACACTCTACCTCCTCTGGTGAGAGGCACTGAAAATTCACTTGGAAAAAACTGTGCATTTACAAAAGAATGAAGAATTGGGAACAATGAACCCATCTACTACAAAACCATAGGTGGCAAGAAACTAATTTTAGCTTTATCATTGTAATTTACCCTTTGGCAAACCACTGTAGGATTTAAAATAGGGAATTTAAGTTTACAGAAAGTATATGAAATTTGGTGGAACACTCTTTGTTACCCATTGAGCTCTATACTCTTTCCTGTGATCCATAGTCTTTCCACAGTAGCTCAGTTACTGACTTTTGACTCTATTGGCCCCTCACCTCTGGTATTTACATGCTGGCTGCATTCTTTATCTTTCCTAAACCTGTTACACCTGCACTGGACACTCTACTCTCTCTTTTACCTCACATTAAGGACAGATGATGTCTGCCACAGTCATTTCTGCAGCCTAGCAAAGTGCCCACCACATAGGAGATGGTCAATAAGTAGTCATAGACTCAATGAATATGGCAAAGGACTACTCGTGACCTACCTTAAGTTCATCCTTGTATTTTCCTTACTAACAGCAAACAAATTAATTTGGAGGGGAGGGGAGAGCATGAAGAGCTTAAATTAACAATGCATTTTCTACCCTCCCATGTGGTTATGGGTTGTTAATAAAATTTAAGTGGGTAATATTAGAAAAAGCTTCCAAAATTATTTTTAAAGAAGCCCCATTCCTTTGCCGTTCCCTTTTTTTCTTCTGTAACATAGACTTTTTCACTAGCATTCCAGTGGGTATTTTTAGGTTATAAACACACCTAAAGATGAGTTAAAAGCTGAAAGGCCCCTGATGACTTTGTAAGCCCAGTACAATCAACCTCTGCACTTCTTTGGTGTGGGAGAAAAATGAACCCTTAATTTGTTTAGGCTACTATTTGAGAGGCGGATGTTTTGGTACTTGAAGCTGAACACAATAATGTCATAGGTTCCTGGCAGATGTTAAATGGATCTGATTTTAAAAGTGGAGACATAACTGGACTCTCACAGTAAGACAGGCAGAAGCAGAAATAGAATTAAATTGGGGCAAAAAAAATGCCTTTCTTGGTCATAATTGAACAGGAAGCCTTGATCATGATTGATCAAGACCCCATCAGGAGTTATCAGCAATTTATTTTTATTTCTCTCTGCTACAACTTACTGTGTGTTCCCCATCAGCCCACAAGCAGTTTAAATGGAGCATGAGCAAGAGAAAAACTTCTTTGTTGTAATACACCACCCAGTATTTTAGGAGTGTTTGTCACCACAGTGTGACACAGCCTAGGACGACTAATAAAGAGGTACAATTCTTACAATCTGTGTAGCCAATGCTCTTAGTCAGTGGTCTATTAACCAAAGGTATTTCAAAAATTAACTGAATAAATGTAATTGTCTGAAGCAACATTTTAGTAGAGCATAAAGGAAGAAAATATTTTCTTTTGGTGTGTAACATCAAAGAGGAGTTTTTGGAAAGGGTGGTATTTGAACAAGAAAAAGTATGGAATTCTGATGGGTATTATAGCCTTCGGTCCTAAATAGATCTACAGTCTATCTTTTAAAAGTTACTTCATCTCTCTGAGCCTCAATTCCTTATCTTTGCATTGGGAATAATACCTACTATTTCATATTTAATGAGGATTAAATGAGAAAATGCTAGCAAAGTATTTGCATACTGCCAATCACAGTAAAAAGAGATATAAAATTGATGGCTTTCTGTGTGTAGGGACAGTGACAGTAGTAGGATATTTGGACATTAGAGTGGGAAACTATGGGGTTTACCTGGCAAAAAGTATACCCATTTTAGCTACAACTTCCAACATAAAAGTTAATAATTACACTTTGCATTTATGCAGAATTTTATAGTTCCAAAAACACCTCAGCATGCATCATCTCATGTATACTTCAAATCAACTCTCTGAGAGAGTTCTTTATGTCTGTTAGTATTTAACAAGTATATATTGAAGTTTCAGAGACATGCAAACAATCACCAATGCGTATTAATGACAATGTTGAAAGTGAAACTTCTGCTTTCTGATAAAACACTCAATGCTGTTTTTTAGGGTTCCAAGTGCCTAATATGAGGAGGTCAGGATGAAGCACAGAACCTTCTTTGCAAGGATCTCTCACTCTTTCACTGGTCAGGATTTATTTATGAAACAATGTCCATGTCAACTGCGCTCATGATAAAGTTCTACCTCAGCCAATGTGATCTCACATTTCAGAAAGCCTATTAATTGGATGAACTGAAAGAAGAAATAAGTGGCTGTGATCCTCCTCTCCTCTTTGCAGTTACTTGTCTCTCTAATTCATATCTACATTTCCTGAATTAATCTATGACTGAGGGCAAGGACACCTGTCAAGAAGATGGCTTAGAAACCAACCACAAGAAGATGGATGACTGAACAGGAATCCTAACCACATTATTTTATCCTAGTGACTTTAACTTCTGAAATGCCAATAAGCACAGGTATTTGCACTGACTTTTCATGTGTCTGGGTTATGTTAAGAGTTTATATGTTGGTTTGAAAGTAACTACATTTATTGACTGCTCTTATGCACAAGACACAAGGTGTACCAATGGGCGCTGGATGGACAGGAGATATATTTGATTCTCTCAATCAGAGCAATTTAAGACCCACCTACTATAATATTGCAGCTTCACATCTGTGATTGCTGAGGTGTCCTCATGAGGTACATGACCTGGGAAAACCAGGACCAAGTAAACCTGGTTTCTGTAATAAGGAAAGGGTCCATGGTGACAGCCAAGGCATCCAAGAGACACTGAATCTGAACTTCATGGTTTTGTAAGACTTTTAGAATAGAAGTTCCTTCATTTCTATTTCTCTCCTTCTACACCATTTGCTTATTCAAAGTTAATAACATCACAGCCTTTAGAAGATACCTCTTTCTGCTCTACGAACTCCTTCCACATCTCACAGGGCTCTTTACCTGGCTCAAAGAACAAGTAAGAGCCTCACCAGTGGCCAATCAGTCTATCTATTTTAACAATTTCAAATTAGATATAGGCCATGGAGCCCAGGGAATTTTGTCATATTTGGAGTAAAGCACGAACCTAAGAGACTATAAATAACTGTTTTCGTGTTGGAACTGCATTATTCCTCTGACCTGGTTGTTGAATTTTTCTTGGATTATGTGAGAGGCACAATTATCCTCCCAAAGTTTTATATTTCATATACTTAAAATAGTTTGATAAGGCCCTACCTTTTTCCAATCACACTGTCTTTAAGACACTGTTGACTTCAATGATTCAGGATAAAGCCTCTGTCACTTCTCAGTAGTCTTTCCTCCTGGCAAATGCCTGTGAATAACCAGGTGGGAGTCCTGGTTATTCTACTTTGCAAATCCATTCTCCACTTTATCCATTCCCACAGCCCTAGTCTTTATCTAAACTTCTACATTTCTTATCCAGCAGTCCCATCTTTAGTCTTGCAGGCAGGCGGAGTCAAGAACCCATGCTCTCAACTGTTTGCTAATTTCTTTCCCAGTGAGATGTGAGCTTAAAGATGTTTTACAGGCCTCACATTTAGTGAGGTCAGAGATAGTATGTGAATCCAGATCTCTTTGACCCATGCCCTGTACACTATACCACGTCTCTAGTTTAAAACTTCCTTTGGCAACAAATATGTTTCCTTTTACTGACACTGACCCCTCACTATTTGGCTAACTAATTTTTTACCTTCCATTTACCTCCCATTATCTTTGCCTTTCTGCTCAATATATGTCCCCACCTAACCATTTTCCCAGGTCATTCTCCTCTTTCACATTTCGAGTTAGCTAAGTCCCATCCATCACAGTTGAGCTTGCATGTCCATGACCAGTGTAAAAACACCCAATTAAACTCAAACTATTCTCATATTCTAAGAAAAAATGTTCACGGCTACTCCAAAGTCACCTACTACAAGTGGAAATGTTATAGAAGCAACGTTACAAGAGAAAGGTACAGAAATTTCAAAAAAAGGTAATTAAATTTCAGGGAAGAAGAAGCAAAGTCCCTGAAACTTAATCTTATGTTTGGTCACTGACAGGTATTCTTGAGCTTTTCTAGAGTTGGCAATGGCTTCTGCTTTTCTTTACTATATGTCAGTAACAAAAGCTCCATTAAACATGTAGCAAAATTCAATAATTGTCTTATTTATTACAATATATTTGTTTATTTTCTTTCTTAGTTTTTGGTCAACACACTACTCTAAGTATGATGTTTGTATATCATTCTCCATGTGGGTTTTAACTAAGTTTGACTAATCTTAGTGATAATAGTATATAGTGTGCTTATATATCAGTTGTTATTTCACATTAGAGGTTTATGTGCTTTCTGCCAGAAGAAGAAATAATGTAGTAGAGGATGAGGAAGGGAGAACAAAGAAGAGAGGAAAAATACAAGGAGAAGTGGGAAGAACAAAAAAAAAGAGGAAAGAGGATGAGTGGGAAGAGAAGGGGAAAAGACTTCAGGGTATGAAGCAAAAACATTGCAGTTAGAAGAGGAACTACATTTCATTCATTCTTACTCTACACCCGACACGCTGTGGCAGGTCTCACATATGTTTGGTCCCTTAATTCCTACAGCATCCGTGATATTTTTACCCACGTTTTGTAGAGGAGGGAATGAGGTTTCCATATGGTCATAGTCTGTGTGCCGGAGCTGGAGCTGAGCGCTGGCCTATTCGGTTCTGTGTCCTCAGTCATTCTGATGCATCACCTCTCTTAGGTCCTAAGGCTATTTTTATTTCACACAAAATATATGCTCTTCATCTTCCCTGTGGCAACACTACAGGCATTTGTAGGAAGTCACATATTTCTCCTAAGTTGTTTTTCTCCACTTTAATATCCCCACTTTTTCAATAGATTCTCATACAATGTTTGACTTCTATTGAACATTTAGGTCACTATTTTCAATCAACACCCCTTCGTACAGTTTTCATTAAAAGAATTGAGATTCCAAAAGTGTTACTCACAGTTTCTTCTATGGGCACTGTCCAAAAACTTTTCATGTCTCAGAAAAGAAAGATTATAATTAACTATTTCTATCTTTTCATTTGGCTAAAGACAGGAAAAAGCAAAACACAAGACCATGTCTCCCGAAATCCTATTTAGAGAGGCAGTAGATCTTTGATGACAGCGAAATTTGTGTTCTAACCTTGTTTATACCACTTACTACATGTTGGATCTTGGTTAGGTTATTTGAAATATCTAATATTTACATTGTCTTTCTATAAAATTAGATAGTATTATTTATGAGTAGGGTGTTAACCGTGATGGCACATGCCAAACAAAAGGGACATTGAATGCTCTAAATAACTGATCTTTATCATTATTCTTTTTGGCCCAGTGCCCTCACATCAAGGTCCAGGGTGGGGCAAACGTAGGTTAATAGCTGTGAGTACACAAAACACAGGGTTTATTCTTGTTTTATAATTTATTGAGTATTGTATTATTTTCCATACAAACAACTGTAAACCTACTCTTTCCCCACCCTGTATGCTCATTATGGAAGCACAATCTTCTACCCTCATACTAGGCCATGAAATGACTGAGAGTTATATCCGTGTCTTCACAGGTCATGTGATGCACAAGCCAGAGAGACTGAGGGAGTTTTTGCCTGTGACTTAACTTTGTACCTAAAGAAACATCATCCATGCACATTAAAACCACATGAGGTACCACTTCACACCTGTCAGAATGGCCATCGTAAACAAATCAACAAACACCAAGTGTTGGAGAGGTTGTGGAGAAAAGGGAACCCTAGTGCACTGTTAGTAGGAATGCAGACTATAGAGCCACTGTGGAAAACAGTATAAAATTTCCTCAGAAAACAAAAAATGGAACTGCCTTTTGACATGGCAATTCCACTGCTGGGTTTATATCCTAAGAACACTGAAACACCAGTTCAAAAGAACCTATGCACCCCAATGTTCATAGCTGCATAATTTTCAATAGCCAAGTGCTGGAAGCAACCTAAGTTGCTCATTGAAATGCCCATTGGTAAATGAATGGATCAAAAAACTATGGTACATTTACATGATGAAATACTATGCAGCAGAAAGAAACAAGGAGCTCCTACCCTTTACAACATCATGGGTGGAACTGGAGAGCATTATGTTAAGTGAAATAAGCCAGGTGGTGAAAGACAAATACCAAATGATCTCATATCTAAGTGGAACCTAGTCAAAACAAACAAGCAAGAAAAATATAACCAGACACATTGAAATTAAGAACAAACTGACAATAACCAGAGGGGAGGTGGGAGGGGAAAATGGGGGGAAAAGGGGGAAGGGTTTTCAGGAACAACTATAAAGGACACATGGACAAAACCAAGGTGGGGATGGAATCAGGGGAGGGAGGTGAAGATGGCTGGAGTGCAGGCGAGTGGAGGGGGAAAAAGGCAGACAACTATACTTGAACAATAATAAAAAATTTAAGAAGAAAAGAAAAAACATCCAAGATAAAAGAAAGGATTTGGGAGGTGGTCATCAGGATCACATAGGTAGCTAAATGCAGAACAAGAAGTAGAAGCCATGGTTTTTGAGAATTAATTCAATGTACTTACACCTGAATCATAGTGATTCCTAAGATTCAAACTTGGATGATAGGATGATGCAGACTAATGAGTAACACATCCAGGTATTTCATCTAGTTCAACTACTTTCCTAGGTCAAAAGAACAACAAAAAGAGTAAGTGTGCTTGTTAATAGGAATACTGGAAACACTTCTCACTAGACCAACTAAGATCACCTTATCACCAAATGTAGACCTGATCCTGGTGAGCCCAGACCCTGGGGACACAGTAAAATCTCGTGGGTTCCAGACTTGGCTCTATTAGTTGTGAAGTAATTTAATAAATAGTTGTTTCAGAGAATTATTTCACAGTGTTTACATTGCTTTATCAACTGCTCAATGAGTAAAGCCAAGTACTGTTAAGGTAATTAATTGACATAATGCAATTTTAATTTTGAAGTTTTGGTTTAGTTTTATTATGTTTTATCATAGGATTATCAAAACAAATGCATATACAATTAAGTTTCCCAATCTAAAGTGTAAAGCTAAATAAATTTTTACTTATCCATACACTTTTTTCCATTGCAAATGAAATGGATCATATTCCATAATTTAAAGAATTATGACCATATTCAGCTGAGGTTATTTATCTGAAATATAAATTTCTAATAAAAACAACCATTTATTACATGCTTACTAAGTAGCAGCTATTGATTAGGCAACGTTACCTCATAAGGTATCCTGTTTAATCTTTGCAATAATCCTGTGACATATGTATTATTACCCTCATTTTATAGATATGGGGATGGTACTAGGAGGGGTCAGTTTGCCTGCCTAGAATCACACTTGAGTTGTAAACATAGACCTGATTAGCATTAAAGGCAACCTTGTGCAGATCTTATTACCATATTTGCAGCACATTCACTAAGTCACTGTATGAAGGTAACCAGTTCTCATAACTGAACAGAGCAGAAACAACAATTTAGTCCTCCCTAATACCCCAAAACCTATTTTTTTCTTCTAGTCAAAGGGGGGGAAAAGTAGGTATTACAGCACTTAAACTTTCATTTGCAAGTTTTATTAGTAAGGACTGCCTAAGCTTTCACTGGGGCAAAGGGAAAGAAATGTGGGAGTACAAGAATTCTTCATTTTCTGTGGGAATAGCCAAGTAAGATTAAACCTAAAGACTGTTCCTCCCTAGGATCGCTGGTCATGTCCAAATAATAGGCCTAACCATGGACCACCTGCAACTTCCAATTCAATAAATCAGCCTGTGGGTTCAGGAGAGTATGGGTTACTTACTACAGGGTTATCCAGGGACTCAATCAATGGTGCCAGCTTCCTTGTCTTTACACAGTGGCTCTGGTGTGTTCATAATTGCTACATCCAAGTTCCAGAAAACTGTGCAGTATGCACATGCTGAGATTTGTCTGGCAAGAGAAAACCCTCTGGCTGAATCCAAAATGAGCTATGTTTGCAGAGCTCATCTGCCTGGTGCTGGTGAAGACCCAGGAGATGTAGAGGAAGTAGAAATAAGAAGGAAACCAGAGCCCAAGAAATACCTCCTGGCTTTGCAAGACCTATGGTTTATCCAGGAAGACCGAGGAAGCCTTGGAAATACAGGATAAGGTAAATTAATGTAACTCCCAACTTTAAAAAACTCTAAAGCTTGCCAAAGCATTCACACTGACCGCCTCAATCTTCTGAGGGACATTGTCATTCATCTGCTTCTTTGGGTGAGAACAGTGTGACCTAAACAAGGTTGCATGGCTACACATCTAATGAGAGGCAGAACTTGAGCTCGCTGATTCCTGAGTTAGCTCATTTTCTATTATGTTAGGTTATTTTTGCAGAACCAAAGAGTAACATGTCCTGAATTTTTTTTAAAACTGAGAATCTTGGAAAAGCAAAGAGGATGCCATATAACCTGCCACAGAGTCAGAAATGTCTAATTAAAGGCTTGGGACAGAGAGAAAGACAAAAGCATCGTATTCCAGAACAACACAAATTAGAGTGGGAAATTAAATGACATCTTGCAGGAGGAAGCAACAGACTGGATCCAGGACATCCCTGCTTCTGTGACAAACTTCATTACTTAATTAATATCTATGTAATTATGAGTAAGTCACTCAATGCCCTGAACATCTATTTCTTCCTGCATAAAGTGGAAAAGAAGGAAAGGAAAAGGAAGCAAAGAAGGAAAGCAGAAAAAGAGGGGTCGAGCAGGGAGAAAACAAGAAGATAATCTAAAGATCAGAAATAAAGTAAATAAGTATTGCAGTAATTGTGAGGTAAAAAATCAATAATATAGGACTGTGTCTATGGACAGAATAAAATGTTTGGAAAAATGTTTGGATCATATTCTGTTATTCATACATCTATGCACTTATTCATATATTTATTCATTAAGTTACTGATTTATTCTTTTAACAATCAATTACTAAGAATCAATTGGCTATCTTGATGCTTGAAACTGAAGACAAAAAGATGGATAAGACATGATTGTATCTTGAAGGAACCTCAATGTGGAAGATGGATAGGTAAACATATAAATTCAGTATTATATAGGACAAGTACTTGGAGACAATGAAAGGATAGAGAGGTCCTCACTTAATTTTGCATATATATATATGGGCAGCTGAGTGTTTGAGAAGGGGTGGGATTGGTTAGAGAGGGTCTGTCCTGGAGTAGGTGACAGCCCAGGGTGAACATCAAGGAAGAGCCATAATCAACCAGAGAAGGGTTTGGGGAAGGGAGCTAAGAAATGCACAGAAGCTTTTCAGACGAGGGAACCCAGGGTAAAAGGGGAAAGGCAATGGTGAGTTTAAGAAAATGAAGGAGCTTTGGCCCTGCTGGAATGTAGAGAATGATGGGAACAGATGAAGATGAAGCTGAACCGATTAGCAGAGGCAAGACTGGGAGCTGCCATAGGACAGGTTGACTTCTTCTGAGGACAGAGGGCAGGCAGTTCGTGAGTGATCTTCACCTGGGTGGTAATCCAACCTGAGTTATGGTTTTAAAGACCATTCTGGCCTCATTAGAAAAAGTTGAGATGGTACATTTGAATGCAGGGAATCTAAGTTGGAAGGCTACTATCTAAATGGAGGTAATCTAATGGAGGTTATCTAAATGGAGGTAATGTAGACCTACACTTGGATTTGGCCTTGGAAGTGGCCACCAGATAGATGTACAGTACAGTGCCTGGGTGTGCAGGCCTGAGTTAGAAGCCCAGGGTGGATGTATTCTCGGGTCTTCGGGTCCTCTCCCTTGCTTTGTTAGTCACACACAGTACAAACACAGCAGTGAGGTCTACAAAACAAAATGTCTGCAATTTAAAAAACATGCTTTACCTTTTCATCTTTTGCCAGTCTTCCCTGGAAAACACCTATTCAAAGTATTCTGGGGTGAAAGGTCTTTAGGGGGAAGCAGCTGAAGGCATCCTTCTCAGCCCATGCCAACTGAGTGGCTGCAAAGGAAAATCCCACATCCCCCACTTCTCTGACACACACGACCCATCTCCGCCCAAGTTTAAAGGAACAAAAGATGTCTCAAGGACTCCTTTGGAAGAATAACCATTCACTAGGACATGACTAGGCTGTCTCCATGGCAATTGAAGCTCTTTTACATTGTGATACTTTCTGAAAATGGAAATTTCCTTTGGTCTCCTAATGTTCCTTCCTTTTGTAGTACGTAGGTATTCACACTCACGCAGAGGTAGTTTGTGTCAAAAAATAAAAATAAAGTAAAATAAAAGACTTTAGAAAGTCTATTGGTTATTTTTCTAGTTCCTACAGTGTACTAGCCTAGGGAGCCTGTTGAGCCTTTTAAGGGATATATCAAATAGTGTGTCAATATGGGGATTGGAGAAAGGATTATCCTAGTATTTAGAGCTTTTTTTTTAATACAGTTATTTCAGAAAAGTAGAACACTGTGCATTTTACCCACCTAAGCTCTCTGAATCACACACCATGCGCCCAAACGCCAGTTTCCACCCAATTAAAAACTGTTATGAGGCCAGGGATGGGGCACCTTAGCCGGCCAGAAAAATCCACCCCAGAAGAAACCATGCCCCCTGACCAGCAACTCTCAGCTCCATCCTCCTGTGTAGGGCAAGAGTCTGAAGACTGCGATAAAAGGTTGCTTTCCTGTCACTGTTTAGAGCTGAAACTCTCCCTGCAGCAGTGATGTTTCACTGGGCCGGTTTTGATCCCTATGGGACGTCGGGCGATGGCTGGAGATGTTCTGGGTTGACACAGCTGGAGAGACGACAGAGTGCAGGGATGCCACTAAACGTTCCACGAAGCTCGTGGCGGCTCCCCACGACAGAGCATTGTCTGGCCTAAAATGCCACTAATACCAGGTGTGAGAAACCTGCCCTTGATCCTGGGGATGCTGCTCGTACAGGGTCAATCACTGAAAAACAGATGTGCCTTCGGGGTTGGAATTGAGGAAGCATATTGAAGTGGGCCAGTACCATGAAAGTGAAGGGGTTCAATGTTAAATTCCAGAAATGTCAAGAGTTAGATCTCTAATTCGGCACGTATGGAAAGCCATCCAGGAATCCAGGAGCCAGGTAAGTTCACCAATCCCTTCGCTCAAACATTCACTGATATTTTTCATTAAATCACAGGTCACAGGCACTAGATTAGGTACCAAGAATCCAACAATAAACAAATTAGGGGATCCTGCCTTCACTGATCTATTAGTCTGGTACAAAATAAAAATAATATTAAATAAATACAGAATTAAATATTAAAAACCGTTTGTAGTACGTGCTCTGTATGTAAACTCACAATTTTATGAGTTTAAATTAGAAGACCTAATTTAGAAGGAGAAACTTCCCAGAAAAAAATGATTTTAAACTGAAATCTGATTGATGAATTTAAAAAAAAATTGCCAATTATGGATCTTGGAAATAGGCCCAGGCTGCCAAAATAACATGCAAATTGCGAGATAAAGTCCAGGCCAGAAGGGAGAGGCCTGTTCAGAGCCCCCGTCTAGAATATTTTAATCACATTTGCCTTTTTGAGTTTAGGTCAGGGATCTCCAACCTCCAGGCCGTGGACTGGTACCCGTCCAGGTCTGTTAGGAGCTGTGCCACACAGCAAGTTGAATCATGCTGAAAACAACCCCCACCGCCCACCCAGCCCATGGAAAATCTGCCTTTCACGAAACCAGTCTCAGGTGCCAAAAAAGTTGAGGACCACTGGTTTAGGTTTAGGTGTTTGACCTACTCACAGAAGGAGATGTTGGTAAAGACAAGCAGCAAGCAGGTGAAAAAACTGAGAAAAGGCTGGGCCCACTTGGAAAAACAAATTGATATATACAAGTGTAACTATGCAGCAGAACACACACACATACATATATATATTCATATATATATGTACACATTTATGTGTACGTGTTCACACATATTAGGAGTTGAGATGAGAAAAGATTCAATAGGGGGCCAGTAGCCCTATGAGTTGTAGAATTCTAAATCAAAGCTCATAATTAGTTATTCTTGCTTTATTCAGATATACAGAAATGAGGGTCAAAGGTATCTGGAAATGGCTGACACATTCCTCCAGTTAATGCCAATTCCACTGCTTCTCTCAATTATGCCTTATTTTTTCATGAACATTTGGCATGATATCACACAAGTATTTTAAATAAATTTTTGTGCTAATTCAGGCATACGTATAAAAATGCACCAAATCCTGGGTAGGTGGTGTCATAAATTTTCATGAGTACATTTAGATAACGGCCAGTCAGATCAAGACGTAAGACGCTTCTGATGTCCCAGATACCCGTGTGGCTCTGCACAGTCAAAACCCCTCCAAGACAACTAATGTCTTCGTTTTCATCACCCAAGGTTAGTTTGGCCTGTTTTTGAAATACTCTTTAAAGTATGGTATTTGATCTTTTTCTTTCCTAAAGTTGTATGGTTAAATGTACCCACTTTGACATATGAACTTGTTCATTATCTTTGCTGTATTGCACTATATTAGCTGCAAACTTAGAAATGTAGTGATTTCATTATGATTCAATTTGAAAACTTTTATTGGTTTCCAATGTGTTTTCTTTATTAATATTTGAATTATTCAAATGCATATTTCTTAATTTACAGATATGTATGATTTCTTTATAACTTTTGTTATTAACTTCTAATTTAAACATTTTTCTGTTCTTGCAACATACTCTGTATTTCAGTCCTTCTATTTGACTTTACCAGAGTCTTCAAGTTATGGCTTTCCTCACTTTCCTGATGAACAGCCTTCAATTCCATGAGGCCTAAATACTCAGTCTTATTCAGACAGTAACACTTCAAAGTGTTTTATTTTTGTGAGTCTTTTTCCAGGGAAGTGATTCTTGTGTGTGAGTGTGTGTGTATGTGTGTGTTAACCATGGGGTGGAATGTTGACATCATTATTGATGATTGAGGAAACAGTGCCTTTGGTGGCATAAGTTCCTCTTGGGAGCTGACTTCTGTGGAATTCACGTTTCTGTATACTTTGCGAGCAGAGACACTGGCAGAACTTGGTTCAGGATATTTTTGAAGGTTGTATTATCATTGACAAATAGAGATAATGTCTTCTCCTGGGGCAGAGAGCAGTTCTGCCCACTCTGTGGTGAAAACGAAGAGAATACTTACTGTCAGAACAAAGGCCAGGTAGGTTTGCTCGCAGTCAGTTCTAGCTATTGGGATAACCTAAACTTGAGATTCCTTAGCTACGATGATTCAAACATACTATGTGCAAAGTATCTGACTGGGCCAATGGTAATAGAAGGAAAACCTATGATGCTTGCTGTGTAATGAGTCATAGAATCATCTGTCTCTGACCCAGGAGCTTCACGTGTCCCGTCACCATTCATGAGGCTGTGTCAGGCTGACCTGTTCGCCTGCGCGCAGGGTGAAATCTCAGCCCTTCACTGCTCTTGACAACTCCCAAGGGAGCACAGTCCGGTCTCCCTGGACTGCTGACTGCACTTCAGTCATCCACGTGGACACAGTGTGCGTGCAGGTCATTTGATTCCCGTGCTGCTCCGCCTTTATTTTACTACCCTAATGGACGTGTCTGTATAAAAATAATTAATCACCTTATGGTTATGTGTATTGTGAGAGGGTTATAGGAAGCACTTCACAGCCCAGGAATCTTTTCTCTAGGATAGGAGTTTTTATAAAATATATATATATAGTATATAATATATATTATATACAATATAATGTAATATATAATATTATATATATAATATACATAGAGTTTTTAAACTATAACTATAGTTAGCTACAGTTATGTATATGTATAGAACTATATAGGTACACCTTTGGCCATTTGGAAAAGCCCGTGGATTCCTTTTCATAAAAATGTTTTCACATCCCTAAAGACATAGAGTTACAAAGAGGGTTCATTATATTGAACGTTCACTAATAATGTAAAAGTTAGTTTATAGCAATAATAACATATTGCTTTCATTAATATATTAAATGTAAGATCCAGCATGAAACCAATAACTACCATAATTATTATAGTCATAAGTATAAATATTTCAAAATATCTCCCACAGCTGTTATATGACATGAAATACCGGTGATTTTTATTAACATAAAGTACTATTGATGTACAACTACTGCTATTTACTAATATAGTTTGTCTTCTACATTAGTAAATGAAGGTAATACTATATTTCAATTATAGAAGAGCAAAAATAAATGTGATTTCCTCACCCTCCTGATTAATGAACTCGCTTAGAATTCCTGTCCTAGAGTCTCTGTAGAACTTCAAGATAACCTTGAAAAAGTCAAAGCAATTGTATTAACCAAATAGTGTTATTCTCCTGAAGTTAATGTCCTCTATAGAAGATAGTGACTTGACTTCTCAAACACACTTTAAAGATATAAATGTTTGAGCTAGGTTCATGTAAGTCACAGCCATTTTTCTTTCCTGAGTTCTGTTACCTCTGGAGGGGAGGTTTTCTCTTTGTTTTTGTTTCTTTGTCTTTTAACTGCTCTTGTTCCTGGAGTAGCATATGCTTTAACACATCCACAGGAAGCTACGACTTGGCGCTCTTTCCAACAGTCTCAGACTTCCTAGAGTCACAACGTAAGAACACCAAATCTTTTCATTTTTATTGACTAGAGAGAACTCCAGCATCTAACATGAATATCAAAGGCACAAAAGATATAAAGATTAGTAGGTTTATCCTAAAATAATTAGCTGGACAAACGGGAGGAACAAAAGGAAAGGCAGAAAGATAGACACGTAAGCTATTCTAATTCATATTACCTGCCAGTTTATTATAAATGATTAGAGATGAAAATGAAGAAGAATAAAGTGTTGCTGTATAATTTTAGCAATTAAGCCTCAAACACATAAATACATATCAACAGATTATATTTTAGTATTTGTATGTTCTCTGGAAAATTATTTAAGAGAATACACAGTCTTTTTTAGTGTCACACAAATTTTCACGAAAACTATAACATTAAATCTTCACAACCACCCACAATGGGGTAGGAAATACCAGTTCCAAATAACATACGAAGACACTGAGATTCAGAAATTTGATGTCTTGTATAAAGTCACTGGATCTAAGTCTGACCATATTTTCTCAATACTGTTGTACTGGAGCCTGGCCATCTGTGAAATCTCTTTTCAGAAACTTACTTCCTTTTCTTGAATATGTGAAATAAATCTTTTTAATGTGCAGATTGCTCACATAATATTAAACTAACAGTGTTAATGACCATCACGACTTCAATAACAAAAACTTCATTGCATAGAGTGACCACATAAGATAAACAACGAAGCCCAAATGCATATCTGGATAGACTAGCTTCAGAGCCCTTGTCCTTAGGCACCGTGGTAAAATATTTTCCTTTGTTTTGTCCTTGCTCTCTAAGGGGTCCAATGCCCTTCTCAACATTCTTCCATTCTGCAGGTCATTACCATTTATCAATACAAAGTTCTCCTTCATCTCAGATGATAAATCACCAGGCTATCCTAGTGTTGCTAGGTAATGGCTCTGATGAACTAATTCACACTAAGGTGTGAATGAATAATGATGGTTTTATAACTGTTCCACTTGGGAGTCTGTTTGCATTTTAAGGAGAGCCACAAACACTTCTCCAGTGGAGGATGAAATATGGAGATTTCTGAGGCTATGTTCAAGCAGATGAAGAGAGAAGAAATGTTTGGTGAAGAAGAGTTTAAGTATGTCTCAAACTACCTGATTTGCAAAATTTAAAGCAATAGAGGAAATTGGCACGTGGAAGCTAGCAAGAGAGAAGAGACAAGCCAATCCTTTCTGACAGATGTTGGTGAGTCATGCTTGTTCCCGCAAAGGAAATTCTTAGTTATCATTCACCCCAGGAACAGTGTCTGTTCAGTTGTTTATTTAAGACACATATTTATTGTTTTTCAGAACACTAACAGAGCAGGGCAGGGTTTCTGACATCCAGGACTCAGCTACCTCTCTCTTGGTCTTACAACTCCATCGCAAAGCTTATAGACTCTTTTATTGGGGGGGGGCGGGGCGGGGGGGGGAATGGCACTGGGAAGAGATGTTTTAACTTTTCTCACCCTACTCTAAGTTTGAGATATAACTGACACATATTATTGTGTATGTTTACGGTGTATAACCTGTTAATTTGATATGGGAAATTTGGTATCATAATGATAAGAACCCCTCTCAGCGGGATTCTGGACTGAAAGCTATATACAAGAGACAAAGTAAAATTAAGATGAAAATGCCTCATTTGTCAATAGCTGAGTAAGCATTCTCCAACCCTACTGAAGAGAGTTCTCTGGCTAAAGACACTTTCAAAGATACAGCCCAGGCTTAAGGCCTCAGTGAGGCTTTCTGCATCCTCCTCACTGAATGTGAGACTCTGAGTTCTACTCGAACTAATGCTTGTCTAACTTTCTAGCAATTGAAACCAAGGGTTCTTAGGACTTTGATTAAATTCGGGTTGAAATCCTAGCCCTAGAAATTGTTTCTTTATATACATATATACCTCTCAGAGACCTGACCTTTCCCCCAGATGATCAGGAACCCCCAAGGCAGTAGAAGACAGTTGTCTGGACCTGAATGATGGTCACACTGTCCAGACCTGAAGCAAGCTAAAGGTAACATCTTGACTTACGCTATGTTTCAGTTCCTGAGCCCTAAGATGAAATGACACTGGCTACTTTTTCATGAAACCACACAGAGGAATACCAGAACAGACCTCAGAGCTATGCTAAACACCTAAAGAAATGAACCATTACCCTTATCTTGCCTCTGACCAATCAGCTCCCAGAATGACCTCAAATCCCCAAACCCATGGTGTCTTCTGATTTCATGCTGTGTAATCTGTAACCTACATGTCATCAAGCAGTTTGGGCTTTTGAGCATTAACCTCCTGTTCTCGTGGATGGCACCAATCATCAGTAAAATAGCCAATATTCTCAGTGTCTAGTGTTTGGCTCTCCCAGCCCTAGATGGGCAAATTCTCTCTGTTCTGCAACACCAGCTACAGGTGTGGCAAGAGACGACCTGCCCAAGACAGGTCCAAAGATAAAAGCTCCACTCAGAATGATTAAACAAAAAATAGAAAAGGGTATGAACTTCAACACACTTGGTATAAGCCTCCACTAATAACTGTTGGCCATTTGAATTCTTGGACATTTTAATAAGAGTACTAACCCTTCTTCCCTTGGATAGAAGCTAGAAAGGAGTCCTGGGGCGAGGGTTCGAAAACGTACCTCTTAATAAAAAGAAGTAAATGAGAGCACATTGGTGTTTTAAAAAATCATCATGTAATATATACCATAAATTCAAAAATACCTCTCCATTAGAAAAGGGAAAAAAGCATAGTTAATAAAGTATAAAATCTTTACTTTTCTACCAGCTTAATGAATTTATGTGCTTCTCTAAAATTATTTATTTCTTATTTCTTGCCCTGGCTGGTGTAGCTCAGTGGATTGAGCACGGGCCTGCGAACCCACGATCGCGGTTTGATTCCCAGTCAGGGCACATGCCTGGGTTGCAGGCCAGTTCCGGGTTCTCGGCGGGGGGACACACAAGAGGCAACCATACATTGATGTTTCTCTCTCTCTCTCCTTCCCTTCCCCTCTAAGATAAATAAATAAAATTTAAAAAAAATAAAATAAAATTATTTATTTCTTTTTCTTTCACATACTGTCTCAAGGTGTTTATCTGTTAAGTGAAGAATTATTATACTTATTTCATAATAAGATTCAAAGTGTTCAATCTGAAAATACAAGTAAATTACTCAACACAGTGCCTAGTACATAGATTGTGACCAAAACTTAGTGACTTTGGAATAAAGTAAATATGAACTAAATTTCTAGTCCACCAATTATAAACTGCATGACTCTAGATAATATTTTAGTTTATCTGTCACTTATTTATTTTATGTGTATCATGTTGATAAATGATAGGTGATATATACTGAAGATTGAATAACATATTATAAAGATGTTTAGTATAGAATATCCCCTAGACACCCAATTAACGGTAGCTGTTATTGTTATTAACACTGTTTGAAAACTATCTCAAAGTGTTCTTACTTATATTTATCTGTTACAAAAGTTTGGTTTAGAACAGGTCAAATGGTACACAAAAGTTTCACATACAGAAATTGAACTCCCTTAAAACCACTCAATTTTGTCTTTCGAAATATGCCGATGCGATATTCTTCACTCTTTGTTGGTTATGGCAGAGCAGAATGATGAAAGGTCTGAAGTCACAAAGCCTAGATTTTAACTCAACTTCAGAACTTAACAATTTCTATGAACTTGAGCAGAATATATCATCTCCTCTTCTCACATTCCTCATCTGTAATACCTGGGTAACAATATTAGTCGCCATATAGCGTGGTTGTGTGGATTAAATGAGTTATTTGTTTATCTACTTAGAAAAATGCTAGGGACATAGTTAGCTACTAACATTTCTTTCCTTGTTTGTTTCCCTTTGTAGTGATAATTAATGAGTATAATATACAAGATTGTATCTGTATTATCAGTCTAGCAGTCGATTCAATTTTTAAATTGATCTATGTTATTCTATGTAAGCCACATTAAATGCTATTGTTAGTTGGTTAGGCATTTCTAATTAATGATGTAAATATAATGCACTTTATAGGACAGGTGGATTAGGGAATCTCTGATTTCTAACTGATTGAATTTACGGGTGGACTGGTTGGCTCAAAAGTCAGGGATGTATATTCAGATTAGGGAAAGTTGTCATCACTCTCGCAAAGAAATAATGCTACATGCATTATATATGACTTTTAATGTGTTTTAATATCTGAATATGTCTGCCTTAACACATGCCCTAATATAGCCTCTGAAAATACAACTGGAAATCAAGTATGGTACCTTGAGGGGTTCACACAAGCCACACTTCCGTGAAGAAAAGCAACAAATAAACAAGGAAAGATCAAAACTCTGTCCATTTCAGCAGCACGGACCCCACCTTCTAGAAAGGCTCTCTGAAGAAATCCTCAGCTTTGCTAGCTCCCCTGAGATCAGTTTCCTCTGGCAGCTACAGGTGTTAACACCTTTTGGCTACTTTCTTGAGCCTCCTAAGAATTGCATTTCTCTGCTTACCTTTAGTTTCCCCAACTCCACCCCGTCTACCTTCACTTGCAAGTCCTAGTCTGAGCTACTCTAAATTTCCTCCTAAAGGAGATGAATGCATTACCACCCTCTCTCTCTCCTTCATTTATTCCCATTTATTTATTCAAAGCCACCCTGTTCACTTAAATCACATAGTCTAAATTCTTAGAGAAGCTAGTACTTATTCATTTAGAATCCATCTATGTAAACAATAAAAGAAAGTTCTTATAGGCTCTAAAAAGTCTCTCTTTCTGAGATAGACTGGGAAGTCTGGATGTGGCCCAGTCACTGTTTTATTGTTTGCTTCAGCGCGTGTAGCGGAGTTCTCACACCGCACGCCCCGCCTGCCTCTGCCTGCATAAAACATGATGCTGTACTCCGAACAGTGCTGGAATACATTACATAAATTTCCCTTTGATATTCAGCGTGTTTTCTACTCTAATAGAATCTGAGCAGAATCGCATCTCCTTTCCCCCAGTGTTCCCGATGTGCTTTATAACTCTCTCTTGTGTGAATCCAATAACCATCTCCAGCCGTTAGAAGCGGTATGTTTCGGTGAAGGGAGGAAGCAGCTCCGTAGGGCAGAGCCAGACCTGATCTAGCAAGTAGTCACGTGATAGCATGAGAGCAAACAGACCAAAGGAGCAGGAGGCTGTACAATCGACCCTTATTACCCCTAAGTCTTGCAGAAATAGAACAGGTTGCATCATATGGAGCGAGCCCCCAAACCTTTATTTCAAACCTGATAGTAAATTTTTATAAATTCGGGGGTTCTTTCCTAAGGAAGATGCTTCCGTTTGATTTACCTCACACTTTTTCTCAAGCTCCGTGTCAATTCCACACTCTATTAGCGGCCAACATGCTCCCCCAGCCTCCTTTGCTACTAGGGGTACTCGTGCACACAGGGAAGGCCTGAGAGAGGTGAACACCTGTTATGGGTTCTCCTTGGAACATTTGCTTTCCTGCTGTAAGAAAAAGGGCAACTAGGAGGGCATCTCCCTTCACCAAATGACTGTGTTCCATTTCTGGAGCTACAATGCCCACCAGTGACTATGAGGGAAAGACCGGGATTATCAGAGACACCAGCCTAGAAATTATTGCAATACTGAACCAAGGCCAACGACTGCCTGCTTCCTGGAAAATAACTTCGCAAAAAGTCTAGTTTGTTTGAGCCAAGTGCATCAGTTGTTTGATCTGTTTTATTAATTATAATGAAAATGTATTTCTGTCACAACTACCATGACTTTCTAATAGAACTAGCTTAAAAGTAACATTGCTTAGTATCTGAGGACTTTCAGGGTTTTGTAGTCATTATTCTACACAATGTGGTTTTACATAGAGTTTGGAGAGCCTCAACAAACCACAAAATCCGGGTCCCATCCTAGTGGTTTAGTTGGTTGGAGGGAGCATTGTCCCGTACAGGTTCTATCCACCGTCAGGGGACATACACAGGTTGTAGATTTCCTGTTGGAGGCATGTACAGGAGGCAACTGATCAATGTTTCTCTCCCATGTTGATGTTTCTCTCTCTCTCTCCCTCTCTCTCTTGTCAATAAACATATGCTCAGGAGAGGATTAAAACAACAATCAGAAAGCCCAGTTTCCTGCAAAGGCACATAGTATAAGTAGTGTCAGACCAGACCAGTCTCTGCTCTCCTCGCTCTCAGTGTGATAAAAGCGGGTTCAGGACTGGGCTCAGCCTTTGAAAGTAAAGTTTGGAGTCAGGTTATATTACATTCTAGTCCTGGAATTTGACAATTCTATCTCCGCGCACAGACTGCGCTGCAAGATTATAACTCCCACATTTTCTCCATGTCCAGGTAGCATGTGAAACAGCCCTCTGGCCATGTGGAAATCTGTGTTCTTATGTCACTGATGCCATTCACTCATGGCGTTCCTTTTTCTGAATCTCACTTTTATCACCAGCATGAGAGCATGCTGAGTAAATCAGAGAATGTATTCTGGTGGATCTTGGACTAAATTTAGTCCCCAACTGTGTTTTGTTTGCCTGTAGAGGTTTTTTGTTTCAGTGTTTTAAAAGTTCTGTCTTAAATTAAATGAAAGTAGTCACATAAGACCCATATTTCTGGGTTCTTTGAGAAAAATCAGTGTATTTAGTAACACTGGGTCTACGTTCTTCCATGATGATAATTACCTGGAGTAGAGGAATCACCTCCCCATTAAAGTAACCCTGTGACCTCCACTCAATACTGCCCATTCCACCCACTTACGTCTTGTACATGGGGGTTGTAGTTATTTGAATTATTAAGCCATGGAATTGTAAATTGCCCAAATCCCTTCCTAACTCAAAAATAG
Organism: Sturnira hondurensis; assembly: GCF_014824575.4. Taxonomy (NCBI): domain Eukaryota; kingdom Metazoa; phylum Chordata; class Mammalia; order Chiroptera; family Phyllostomidae; genus Sturnira; species Sturnira hondurensis. The sequence goes on along the minus strand of NW_028083079.1, from coordinate 4,143,981 downwards.
TTTCTAAAGACACTCACACTGTAAACTGAATGCATTAAACATTTGAGGAATTGGTTTCCATACGCAGAAGAAGTTGGTCTTTCAGCCTTTCCCAGCGCTAACAATCTGGCATTCTGTGTCAAGCTAAGACATTCCTGAGGCTTTGCTCTATCACTTGACCCATCACTAGGCAAGCCAGCCTTCAGCTGGCCTTAGAAGTCATTGAAAGGAGCAACTTCACTTGTCACCATTGATCTGGGATGAAAACATTGGTAAGTTAAAATCGGAGATTGCAGGTACACCCTTCCCTGCAGTTTTAAATAAACACAATCAGTCTACCTAGGGCTAAGCAACTGTTTCTTAAGGCGTGTTTGTAAATGTATTTATAAAGCAAGAACCTCCGATCCATCAGGCCTCAAAGAGCTAATCAATATAGTCCAATCTGATCTCAGAGGAATTTTGCCGCTGGGAAGTTTAATTTATTTCAACTCATGGCCGCGGAAAAATGAGCAGCCGTGGCATTTTGACAAAATAGAAAAAGTGGGCAATGCTGTAGCCAGCAACAGCCCCATTTCAATTTTCCATTTTATCTGAACAAATCACCTCTCTGCATAGAATGAGCCTGGAAACTGATCAGGTATGGACTAGCATATGGGCCCAGATAGGAAGAAAGAGCACCGAGAAGCCAGCTCCAAGTGACACTGTTACTCACAGACCCCTCTCCCCACTAAAACATTTCTGGAGCGGAAGTAGGGAGCCTGGGAAAGAGTTTTGGTAGGTAACCTACTAGATAAGTGTCCTCTTAACAGCGCTTGTATCTAGAGATAATCACTTCCCATAGCTAGGGTGTTTGCCCCCGAAAAACAAATTCCCCTGATGTCTGGAAGGGATGGATATCCAGTGTCATTTCCCGTTTAGAGGTTGGCACAGTAATGACATAAACGAATCCCAGGAGAGTATTTCTTATTTTTATGCACCCGAAATAGAATCCAGGTCTATCATATATCGCAAGACAGCACAGCTTTTCAGCTGGCCCCGAGGGAAATACGCAGAATGGCAGAAATGAAATGCGTTATCCTGGGGACCCTGCTACACTCTAGCCTGCATCAGTGGCACGCTTGTGGGAGTGATACTTCAGTCCCCGTTCCTCTTATGCAGAGTCACTAACCAACTTTTTCCGTTGTCTGTAAAATACAAAGAATAACACCCAGATGACAAAAGAGAGGCTGGAGAAGTCTAACGGGAAGAAGGCACTTTTTAAACAGAATTTGTTTAAGCAAATTTATCCAGAAATGGGAACCAGAGTTAGAGAAGAGCTCCAGAAAGCATGATACCCAGGAGCGCCTAGAGAAGCCAACCTCATTGCCCAGAAGTGCAAATGCAGACTGCTGTGAGTTGTCCTGATGCCCCCGCATTTTCCTCCATGGAGGGGGCATCCTGATGCTTCCCCATTAACCAAAAGCCAGGAAGCCAGATGTCCAACTAGAGATTACAACTAGGACCATGAAGAGTAGTCAGGTTCCTGTTGAAGTCTCCCTGGATTCCCTGGGGCTTTCAAAAGCAATGAGACATGGAAGAAGAGACTTGAAGCAAATATTAATTGTGGCGACAGCTATACTACTAGTTTCCAACGTTACTTAACAACTTAACGTAGTTGCAACTGTGCTTCCTCATCTCTTGAAGTCCTTGAATTCACAGTTTTCTAAGGTTCTGTATCATGTAATCCTCGGCTGTGATCTCCCATTAAGACCTCACATCTGTGTCTCTCTAGTTTCCATTAATGTGCTAGCTTGTTGGGTACGAACATTATTTTTTAAGAATGACAATTGCGTAGGTTAATTCCAACTCTATACTATTAAACCCCTATAATGCTCTTCCAAAAGTAAGAGACATCTATTTTCAAGGTCATGGTGTTGAATTGGTCTAGAGTTGATTTGCAGCATTTATAGTCTCCAAAGGTATCTGATCTCATTCATAAGTTTTCAAAGGTTAGAGCAGCATGACCATAAAAACCTCCTGATGAGTGACCTGCTTTTAAAGCACTCCTTGTCAAAAAGGAGACTTTACCTCTGGCACTATGTGTGGGCTCTTGAATAAGAATCCGCTCACTTAGCTTCCACAGAAATAGGTATGGTTGCCTATTTATTCAGAGAGGATTGAAATCTCTCAGATCTTTTTTTAGAGAGTTAGGTTACAGTAGAACTTATATTACAATGTTATACGCCTTTGATTTAAAAAAACAGTTTACATAATACTAAAAATATATACAAAAAGGAATGTGGCATTCAAGCAGAAAAAAGGACCCTTGTCATTTACTTGAACTCTGTCAGATTATTAAATAATTATATGTTTCCTAGATGAATGGGGACTCACTGGAGAAGGGTAAGAGTATGGGTGACTTGAAAGACAAGAACAAAGTCATACTTTTTATTTTTATTTTTTAAAATATATATATATACATTTTTAAAGATTGTATTTATTTATTTATCTTTACAGGGGAAGGAGAGAAGGAGAGAAACATCAATGTATGGTTGCCTTTTGTGCGTCCCCTGCTGGGAGTTGGCCTGCAGGGAACCGGCCTGCAACCCAGGCATGTGCCCTGACTGGGAATCGAACCGCGATCCTCTGGTTCGCAGGCCCATGCTCAATCCACTGAGCTACACCAACTAGGGCTAAAATATATTTTATTGATTATGCCATTACAGTTGTCCTATTCCCCCCCTTCATTCCCCTCCACCCTGCACACCCCTCCCCAACCATTCCCTCCCTTTAGTTTATATCCACGTGTTTCACGTTCTTTAGATTTTATATTTCCCATACTATTCTTGCCCTCCCCCTATTTATTTTCTACCTACCGTCTATGCTACTTATTCTCTATACCTTCTCCCCACCTCTCCTCCCCCCACTCCCCTGTTGCTAACCCTCCATGTGATCTCCATTTCTATGGTTCCACTCCTAATCTAGCTGTCCTCTTAGTTTGCTTTTGTTTTAGGTGTGGTTGTTAATAACTGAGAGTTTGATGTCCTTTCACTGTTCATATTTTTTATCTTCTTTTTCTTAGATAAGTCCCTTTAACATCTCATATAATAAGGGCTTGGTGATGATGAACCCCTTGAATTTGACCTTATCTGAGAAGCACTTTATTTGCCTTTCCATTCTAAATGAAAGCTTTGCTGGATAGAGCAATCTTGGAAGTAGGTCTTTGGATTTCATGATTTGGAATACTTCTTTCCAGCACCTTCTTGCCTGTAAGGTCTCTTTTGAGAAATCTGCTGACAGTCTGATGGGAACTCCTTTGTAGGTGAATGTCCCCTTATCTCTCGCTGCTTCTAGAATTCTCTCCTTCATTTTAATCTTGGCTAATATAATTATGATGTGCCTTGGTGTGTCCCTTCTTGGGTCCAACTTCTTTGGGACTCTCTGAGCTTCCTGGACTTCCTGGAAGTCTATTTCCTTTGCCAGATTGGGGAAGTTCTCCTTTATTATTTGTTCAAATAAGTTTTCCACTTGCCGCTCTTCCTCTTCCCCTTCTGGTACCCCTATAATTCGGATGTTGGAATGTTTAAAGATATCCTGAAGGTTCCTAAGCCTCTTCTCATTTTTTTGAATTCTTGTTTCTTCATACTTTTCTGTTTGGTCATATTTTTCTTCCTTCTGGTCCACTCCCTTGATTTGAGTCCCAGTTTCCTTTCCATCACTAATGGTTTCCTGTGCATTTCCCTTCATTTCAATTAGTGTAGCCTTCATTTATTCCTCTAATTTGTGACTAAAGTCAGCCAGTTCTGTGAGCAACCTGATCACCAGTATTTTGAACTGTGTATCTGATAGGTTGGCTATTTCTTGGTCACTTAGAGTTATTGGCTCTGGGGCTTTGAGTTCCTCTTGAGCCATAATGTTTTGGTGTGTTCGCGCCTGTTATATATGAGGAACAGAGCCCTAGGTGTTCACCAGGGCAGGACAACTCAGTCACTGGGTTGTGACACTGTATGTGGGGGTGGGGTCCAAGAGGGGCAATGACAGGTCCCCTCTGCTGCTTCCTGCTGCTGGGGCCTGCATGGTCTGTCTCACTGCTAGCTCCTTCACCTGGTTTATCTGCTCGCAAATGTGTGACCGCTGTCAGCCTGCCACCTTGTGCCCTCACTGGGTCTGCCCATTGCAACCCCACACCTGGGATCTGCCAAGGTCTGCCTGAGTGCCTGGATCAGTCTGGCCAAGTTATCCTGCGAAACCCCACTCCACCAGCCGCTGGCTCCACCCCTCTTACCAGTTTGGCTGAACAGTTCATTGTTGTTGGAGTCGGACTTCTGTATAGTTCAATTTTCTGTGTTTTGGTTGCATTTTTATTACTAAAACTTTGTTGTCTTTAAACTTGGTTGCAAAGTCATACTTCAAAAAAAAAGTTAAAGAAATTTTAGCTTCTACCTGTAAGAGAGATTTAAGAGTTAGTTCTCTCTAATTTCATGCATATAAAAATATACAAAGAGAAAAATACTATTATCTGAATGGCATGGAGGTGAACTTGAGCTACGTGGGGAATGAAAAAGTGGACTCCAAACCAATTTATAAAACATATATTACATAAAGCACTAAGATAGTCCCTACATACACTTCCTGGCACGGTACTGTATCTATTCTGGGTCCAAGTCTAGGAATTGTAGTAACCTTTATGGGAAGCAGAGGAACAAAGTAATGTTTGGTGCCTGGGATGAAAGGCCCCCTTTCCCCCTGTATCCTTATTATCGGTGCCAAATTCAGGGAGGGGAACATTAGATCAGTTTGCTGCATCGAATGGGAGGGCCACCATTGGGCGCTGCTTTGTAATGAATAACCTCAGATGCCCTTTTCCTCTTTCATGGGCAGCCTGTATTTCTTTGGAGTATCGGTTCCTGGGGCAGTTAAACTGTGAGCATGACAACAGAGTTGATTTCACCCAATGCAAACTGCAAGGCCTCTTCAGCATCTTTCAGAGAGTCACCTGGTCCTGTTATTTAAGAGCAGATACTTTGCCTTTTCTTCCCGCAGCCCTGATCCTCACACACCCAGCTCAGCTCTCCCCAAGGGGCCCTGTGTTGTTTCTTCCCCTTAGTAGAAGCCCAGAAGAGATGTTGGGGTATTCTCTTTTCAGGCAGGTTTGTTCTTCCTTAAATAAAGAATCCCAGTTACCTTTTATTGCAGTCCAGGCCTTTGTTTAGTCAGGCCCCAGGGCATATTCCTCTCGTACATCTCTCCTTTTCAAGACCAGAAACTGGCTGTGTACCGGGACTGACAGCTCTTCTTTTCCCACAGGCATGAATGAGCATGGCCGTCCTATGTCTGAGGAGCCCCTTCTTTGATTTGGGAGTAACTAGTTAGTGATTATTAGGCACATGTAAAGCCATTAATTGTGTAAATTTTTATTTTCTTTTGTATTACTTTTTCCATTATATGAAGGGTTGTTTAACAGGGCACAACCTCATATTTCCGGATCTCTGATTGTATTATCGCCACTACATGATTTTACACTGTATTTTTTTTCCCTCAGGGATCAAAGTTGATACCTTGTGATAAGTCTTATGACAAAATCCAAAGAACATTCTGTAGAAAAATGGAGATGGGATATTAATTCAAATTGGAAGCATCTGCGAAGAGATAGTTTTATATATGTCAGATTGCTTTATGCATTGTCTATTAAGAAGTCTTTCTTATTATTTGCAGTGACCCCTGTGTGGTGTGATGGTTAATTCTATGTGTCAGTTTGACTGGATAAGGGGCGCCTTAATTAAACATTACTTCTGAGTAAGTCTGTGAAGGTGTTTCAGGATGAGATTAGCATTAGAATAGGTGGACTCAGTGGATGCCCCTCCTCCATGGGGGTGGGCAGCACTCATTCCATCCCGACTCAGATAGAACAAAAGGTAGAGGGAGGGGGGATTTTCTTTTTTCCTGCCTCTCTGCTGAGCTTGAGTATCTCTCATCTTCTCATCTTTCATTTTCTTTGGTCCTTTCACGGGGTTTTACACCATTGGGTAACCTGGTTCTCAAACCCGAATTATACCGCTGACTTTTCTGGCTTTCCAACTTGCAGATAGAAGATTGTGGCTTTTCTCAGCCTCTGTAATGGTAGGGGCCAACTTCTCACAAGGCATTTCTCTCTGCCCTCACACTCCTGCACAGGTTCTGTTTCTCTGGGGAACCCTGACTCATATACTCTGAAACATCATCTAAGCCTCTAAATGTGATGTTTATTACGATGCTACTGCCTTTGCTTTACTTTAATACTAACTTTATTAATATGGTCAAGACTAATATTTTTATGAACTACAACTGCTCAGAACAATCAGGTAAGTACTATTCTAAGACTATCTAAAACTATACTTACAACAATTCATGGGGTGGGTACTATAAAACATTAAAGCTGATGAAAACTGTCCTCAGTTATCTACAAGATCCTGCACAAATAATGCCCCTTTTTCTATTACAAGATCTTTTATTACAAAATTATAAGCATGTCATTCTGTAACATAACAATATCGCACTCAAGCACACCATATGACATATTAGGTGAAATGTTCAAATTAAAACTATAAATTATTACACCCATATTATCATCCCACCCACCACACTCAAGCAGGCGTTACTCCTGCTGGATCCTGTGTTGTTACATGGATGATCAGCCCACATGTATTGGTATGTTACCAGAACATTTACTCTCTCCTGACAGTAGTGACTCAGTGGGCTCAGCTGGACCGTTCTCACCCTGGGTTTCGAATGCCACTTCAGACACTGGCTGAGGCTCTAACCACCTCCAAGGCCTCTTCTCATCTATCAGGCTGCTGTGCTGGGAACAATCCATGCGCTGAGGGCCAGAACAGACCTTCTCCTAGGGCACCTGTCTCTCTTTTGAGATGGTCTCTCCACCATGGGAGCTCCCGGGATGCCACACTTCCCACATGGGAGTCACTGTGTCAGAGGGGCCTTTCCTGGCAGAGGTGTGGAAGATACATCACGTTCTATGGCCTAGGCTCAGAAGTCACACTTCTGAGTTCAGTTCCATCACTCAGTTCCATCACTCTATCTGTTAGAGGCAAGTCATTAAGGTCAGTCCCTCCCATATTCAGAAGGAAGCAAATTAGACTCAACTACTTCATGAGAGAAGAGTTAAAGAACAGGTGCTAGAACCTTTATTTGAATCAAGGGAATCCTGACTCAACATCTGTTCTTAAACCCACTATGTTACAGAAACAACCCCCACCCTGGGGGGGAAGGGGTCTTTCTACTATGGTTCTTCCTTGCCCCTGGCCAGCAGGAATTGTGGCTCTCAGTGCCAGAGTTTGGTAAAAAAGGAAAGGAACTATTTAAATTAAAAGTTACACAGGTTTAGAATAATGGCCGAATTCTGCCATTAAACCTCACTCCCTTTAGAAACAAAGATACACCCACAAACACACAGTCCTGCCCTCGTTCCTTTGCCAAGTCAGGCCAGTCTCAGTACATGCCAGTCAGAAGTACCACCTTCCAGAAGAAAAAAAACCAGAAGTCTGCAGCTCACTTCTCCAGGGTCCTCCCAGTAATCCATGCTCCGCTGGGCACGTCTCCTGTGCTTCCCAGCACCATCCGATGTGTCACTGTGATCTCCAGCTCTTAATCCAAAACCACTTGGCACCTCCTCATGGCCTGCCAGCGAGAGTCCTTTCACCCCTTTTCTCCCTGCATGATCTCACATGGTCTTGCATTGTCCCACACTGTGTGTGCCCCCCATGGCGGCCTACCTTTTTGTTTCAATCCCAGACTGGAACCTCCTCTGTACCCCCATTTCCAACTCCTCCCACAATTGGCTACACCTGCTAGTATCACTGTATTCTCTGCCTTTCTTGGCTGCCATAGTTAGTCCAGGCAGGCGTGGCTCCATAGTGTGTAGCCAACCATCTCCAAACTCTGGCGCAGGCGCTGTGACAAGGGAAACTGCCTCCCAGCTACACCAGGGGTGCCCATCTCCCTGGATCCCAGCAGGCTATTACGAAGCTAGCCTGCTGTTATCAATACGCAAAATAACTCGCAATCCCTATGCTAAGCTTTTCCTAGCCCCCAAGCCAGGCTTGTGGGGGACCCTGGGACCTCTCAGCCTGTGTCCCATTCCAACTGGATATGCTTTTTTCTTTTTTTTTTACCAGTTTCTCTGAAAATTTTCTAAAGAACACCTGTCCACTTAACCTGCATGGTCCTACACTCAACTGAAGTTAGAGACCTAGTCATAATGATCTATGAAGCTCTCTGTCTCTCTGATGTAAATGCTCAGAAGTGTGTTCAAACATTCTAGCACCTTCGGGAACTCCATTTCTGATAGTTTGTAAAAAGAGTTAGCACCACAATGTACACTGTCATTGTCTTTCTCTGATAAATCATTTGTTCTTTAACGCATTCCTGATTTTTTCTCTTTCCCTTTCTACCTTTTCATCTCTCTCTCTCCCTCTCTTTCTTTCTCTTTCTCCATTCCCTCCATCCTTTTTATCTCTCTCTTTTTTCCTTTTCCTTACATATAGTTTGTGGTGAATCAGTGTGTTTTTACCTACTTAAACAAGGCTTATATTCAACCCAATTGAAATTAATTTTCATGTAAAAGTCTTCCAACAGACATGGTTTCTTAAAAATCAAGATATATTGCATTAACACCATTTCTTCTGACAATGATTTTTCTAATTCTATCAAAAAAGTAATCAAGTTGCCCTTGAATGATTTATTCTCTATAGAGCCAGCCTGCTTATGGCTCAAGGCTCTGTGATCACTGAGGCACTACCAGATTTCCTGATTCTTTATATTTGTTATGGTACTTTGCTGAACCATGAATTTCTGTGAAAGGTTGAAGAGAAGGTGATTGGATTTCTTTTCTATTTCGAACTCCTAACTTTCCTAGTGGCTGGCTTTGCGTATATTTTTGGAAGTCTCTCTAAAATCCATTCAACTAAAAATGGATGAAAATAAAACAGAACAACAAAACCACACATTAAATGCATCAATGCCTCTTCCTTACTTTTGCATAAGAATTAATAAGCCAATGAATTCTCACATTCCAACCTTTCCTAACAGCCACAAATGCCCTTATTTACTGCTTTCTGCACACTGAAATCTTGTCTAGGTTTCTGCTGATGCCTATGCACCAAGTGTGGAAGATTTGCTTGGAACCAAGTGCCCTGGCTTGGCATAAATTCTGAAACTTAATTGTTTCATCATTGAAATGGGAAGACCAATTTCTCAAAATCTGATTCATGAGTTATTTGGAATGAATCAGTGGAAATGTCTCCTACCATTTGTTAAGCCATACTTCTCTTATCGGATGAACATAGAAATGTCATGCAGTCTGTAAATGAAATTTCACAATTGAAAATGCATTCAATATCATGATGTCAAATAGAATGTGGGTGTAACTACTCTTCCTCCAGAGGTTTTTGTGTGTCAACTTCTCTTGGAAACCACAGAACTAAAGGTTTCAAAAACATCTCATAAATTGATGAGTGGCCTATAAATACAAATGTCAAAATCTTATATAATCACAAAACTTTGTGATTGTAGAGCTTATCACTGACATTTTAAAGTTAAGAAATTCAAGATTACATTATAATAAACAGCACAGCTAACAGCCACACCCTACTTCCCTGACCATAAGTTTATCAATATTCCTGGTCCTCAGAATATTTAGCATTATTCATCTATATAAGCCACATAGAATCTTGAGCCAGCACACGAATTTTGATTTATATTTTTATTTCCTCTGGTGAATATAACTCATCTCCTATATAGATTGTAAACTTTTTGAAAAGAGAATACATCTCTGCTTTTTTCTCTTCTGGTGCTAACTTCCTATTGAACAGGGCTTTGCTCTTCAACAGCCTGTTTTAATGTTGCAGTTGTTGTTTTTGTTTTTTAAATACATGCTGGGCATGGTTTTCCTTCCCATAAATTCTCATATCATGATTACTGCCTAAGTTACTCATCGTCCCAGATATGCAGATAGAAACCTATATCTCTTATGCTAAGTGAAATAAGCCAGGTGGTGAAAGACAAATACCATATGATCTCACCTTTAAGCGGAACCTAATCAACAAAACAAACAAGCAAGCAAAATACAACCAGAGACCTTGAAATTAAGAACAATCTGACAGTAACCAGAGGGGAGGTGGGAGGGGTTAATGGGGAGATGGGGGAAAGGGTTTTCAGGAACAACTACAAAGGACACATGGACAAAACCAAGGCTGGGTGGAACCAGGGGAAGGAGGTGGGGATGGCTGGGATGGGGGTGGGGAATGGTGGGGGGTAAATGCAGACAACTGTACTTGAACAACAATAAAACAATGAAAAAAACTCTGTATCACTTTAAAGTCTGATTTCCATAAGCTGTCCAGGGCAGATAATAAAATTCCCTGTCCAACTCCCTCCCAAGTCACACTGGCAAGAGCGGTATTTCAGGCCAGGCTGGTGTAACTTTAACACTGTTCTCTTGGTGCATCAAGAAGAAAGAAATGCCTTTAGTGTGTCTGGCAGATGGCAACTTCACATTCATTGACACTTAAACAAAATCAATACCACAAAGTCCCTTAGAAACATAATACCATTGTTAGTTCTGATGGCCTCTATTTCTCTTTCAAACATGAAAGTGTTGTTGATTTTCATCTGCCCCCTCACATAGTAAAGCTACTGTGGTTCTTTTTTTATTATTATTATTGTGGTTATTTCTCATGCTCTTATTTCCTTGGCAAGGGTTAAAGTGAGAACTGCCTTTCTTCATCCTTTTGGGGTCATCCCAACAGATTTAAATAGAAAATATCTCTCCAGACTCATAGATAGAGGCCAAATGACGGTGGGGTTGAAGGGGGGTAGGGAGAGGACAAACTGAGCAAAAAGAGAAAAGGACTCATGGACACAGACTAGGGGGTGGGGATTGCTGGGGGAGGGGGTGGGGATTACTGGGGTTGGGGGTGGGGGAGAGGTATAAGGGGACTAAATGTTAATGGAAAAAACATAATAAGAATTACATATTATAAAAAAAGAAAATGCCTCTCTATCAAGGGAGTGCAACTGGGTTTCAAATGATTATTAAATTAACTTTGAAATAAGTATAATATGATAATTATCATACTTTTCCATTTACAAAGTGTGATTTATTTTACAGCATTCTTTGAAACAAATTATTTTGCTTTGTTTTTTGTATAACTCCAGAGAGGTCAACAGAGACCCATAACATGGGTAAGAAAATCAAGTTGTAAATAAGATTAATGAATTAACACAACTCATGAAGCTAAAAGTGAAGGAGCCAGGGCACACATTTTTAGCAGTATGGAAAGAAACTAATATTTTATGAGTACATATTTCATGCCATTTTATTTATACCTCATAATTCAGCCCCCAAATTAACATTTTCCACTTAATCTATTCCTGAACCTCTCACCTTTCTTGTATTATGCCTCTGCTTCCCAATACCAATACCACCAAAATGTAGATAGGACAATGATTCCAGGCCATAGGTTATTAACAGCAAAAGTGTTGCCAACATTTGAAAAAGTCTGAAGTTCCCCCAAATATAGATATAGGGATCATCAAGGGGAAAAATGAGGTTAGTGGAAGCTTTGAAGTATGTCCCTTTGGCCAGGTCAAACTACTTTTCCCAGAATTCTCTTTCTTCTGTGTCTCAGGTCAGGATGAGGGACTAGGGACATCATCACTTGAGATTTGGTGAGTACCAATAAAGCAGCAGCCATTGGGGTTTTATGCTCTAACAAAGGCCTGAACAGGTATGTACTTCTGTAGCTCAAACAGGTTATTCCTCATTGGTTGGTTTGCCTTGTTGGTGAGAAGCAGCAGCCTGGCCTTCAATGATTCTGCCTTTCCCTGGATCCTCCCACTCTGTCTCCCAGTTCAGGGCCAGGTGTGTATCCAGCTCTATGATAAAGGACATTAACAGTTCCTGCAGACACCACTTGTCATGGCTGGCAGGATCAAAAATTGGCCGGGGGATTCCATCTCAGAAATTCTAGCTCACCCTTGCTTTCCTCCCTTAACATCTGTTTTTATCTTCCTGGAGCAACAGCCTTATAGATACTGTTTAACCACTGCCACCTTTGGACAAAGTCAAATCCCTGTAACAATGTATCCTTGTAGTTCAGCTCCCTTGATTGAACTCTACCTGAAACATATTTTGTCTCTGAGAAAGCTTCTGAAGGGATAATATCTTAATATGGATTTTCTGGGCTGTTCTGGTTTACCTGGTTTGTTCTGATGAGATTGAAAGGGTCCCAATCACTCCCATTTCTAGTGTTAAGGAGACACTAGTACTTCATGTCATGTAAAGGCAAAAGCGTTATGCAAATTATCACCTGCAGATACCTGTAATCAAATACATATGGAAAACAAGCCACAGAGTGACTAAGTAGGTGCTGCCATCGAATCTTTTATTCAAAATAAGGCACCTGATGGGATTGATAGGTTGGTTCTTAATTTGCTGGAAACATGGGGGAAGAAAATGACGAACATACAGATTTAACTTACCAGCTGAGGTCTGCCTAACACACCTGAAATTGTCTCTGTTGGTCCTAAAAGCAGCCATCATCTTTTGTGACCACAGGTCCTGTGTTTCTAAAAATCAAACCCAAAGTCTCATCCTGCAAGAGGCTATATTACAATGCAAACTGTGTCCCCTAACTCCTGGAGATCCCTATTGCTCAAGGTTGGGCACTGATGGGGAGGGAATAAGAGCCAGCCATTGGCAATGGGACACGGGTACATTCCAATAAAGCTGGAAACGGGGGACCCTTGAGTTCTGCAAAGCCCCCTGCAGTAGAAGCAGCACTCCCACTCGGGCCTGAAGACATCGGCTTTGCCTCGTCTGGAGAAACCACAATGGCCTGTGAGGAACTGCTGACCCTTGTCGGGAACTACCCTCATCACATACATCTCTTTCCTTCTAAATCTATCAACACACTCAAGTCCCACCAAGCCTCAAACAGTAAAAACGATGTCTGACCTTAGAACAGGTATGACGCCTACCAAACCGCTGGTTTTGCCAACAACGATCCCATTGGCCTAGAAGTTGAGACTACCAGCTGGCCACTTTGTGGTTCTGGTGCCAGTGAATCAACAAGCAGAGAATGGGGTGACTGTCGAGGCTGGGGTGATTAATGCTGACAGTGAAGGAGAGTCCAATACGCTCTTACATACAGGGTGTCAGGAGGAATGCGCTGGGAATGCAGGAGACCCCTGAGTTACCTCTTAGTAACTCGCCCCAGGTCTGCGAATAAAGTCGAGCACAATCTGTAGTAACTCAGTGCAGTCGGTGGCCCTGACACCTGAGGAGTGACGGTCTGAATCGCCCGACTAGCCAGGGAACCACGACAAACTGAAGAGCTCCCTGAAGTCAGAGAAAACAGGAAATGGGCAGTGCGATGTGGCAGCTATAAACAACAGATTCCACCACACAACCATTTACAAAGATGAGGATGACAGCAGCTATGAATATTATATCTTGATTTCGATATGACTGTCTCTGTGGGTGCAACATAAAACTTTTTTATCTAGTAATTTAAGCTACAGGATGTCAAAGGGAGAGGGGGAGTCAGCTAGAAGAATGATGAATATCACCCAAAGCTGACCTTTGTATCCTTTTGGGGGGAAAGGGTTGGTAAAGGTTCACATAGCAAATAGTTGCCTAATGTAATATACTGTAATACAATGTAAAACAATATGACTTTGTACATTTTCTAATTTGAAAAGATTGGGCTGTGGTAGCTTTGTCATGAGTCACCTGGGCCAGGCAACACTGTTTCCCAGAATTTCCTTCTTTGTGTATTTCCAGTTAGGGTGGTCCAGAAGAGACATTTCTTTACAAGCTCTGGAGGGCAGAAATGAGGCAGTAGCCATTTTATAGTTTACAATAGAAGGTTAAGAAGCCGCTTTTGTAGTTCACACACTTTATCACTTAGGTCCTGGCTCAAGTCGCTGGCAGGGGCAGCAAGTGGGTCTGAAACTGCTCACCTTCTCCTGGATACTGTTGCAGCTTCTCTGACTCCTGGGCCAGGAGCATTCAGCACCACGATGCTGGGGGCAGCTCCTTCCACAGAGCACCCTCTTGATCAAGGTGGGAAGCAGTGAGAATCGGCAACAGCTTCCAGCTCAGTTTCCAGCTCATGCTTATGGATCCAGCTTGAGTTCGCTGCTCTAGCTCATGCTTCTAGCTTGACCTTACTCTCCCTGACTACCATGTATTTTCCCTATCCAACTGCCTCCCTTGCAGACTTAAAGCTCCAGCACTGGAGGTGAAGACAACAGCCTTGAGAAAGTGTTTAAGATGCTCCCTCAGTCACAGAAGGTCGTATCCCTGTAAACAAATTCCTTTACATGCATTCACTTCTCTGATTGAGCTCTGACTTGGGCAGGCCTTCTAATTAACTTATAACCATACCCTTTGTTTTTGTTTTTCTCATGTAGTGCTTCTTTGGTAGTAGAAACAATATCTCACTATTATTAAAATAGTAGTTAACATTAACATAATAATTCCTGATTCTTAGTACCCAATTCTATAACACGAGGATAATTTTCTCTATGTAAGGACCCAATATGAAAACAGGAATTATAAATATACAACGTAGTGTACCTAGTAAGAGCTCAATAATGATAGCTATCTTTATTGCAAGTAATAAATGAGTGTCTCTTTAATAACTAATATTTCTAAAAGTCTCTTCCCTTGCATTTAATTTTCTAACTCTTGTGAAAGGAAAGTAGCACAGGTAAGCATTATCGCTGGTATTGTTTTGGTTCTTGTTATGGCTGCCATTTTCCAAGTGAATATAACAAAATCTTCAAGGGCTCACATGGTAGTTGGCCAAGGGTCTTTGACTCCAAGGGGCAGAGACAGAACTTCTTAAACTCGTACAGAATGTTCTTCCTACACTTAATACAAATCCCGTGTTTAGTTTGATGCTCAAAAACGCAGAAAGCTGAAACAAATGTGCCGATTCTCTTCCCTTCCATCTGCCATGCATCCTAATGCTCTCGGCTTTGATGTGTTGTTTTGGTCATATTTGATACGGCTGTGCGGCATCTTTTTTTCTGTCCAGCCATGGCTTCAAACACTCCATTGCCTGTTCAACTTGTGAGAAGTTAGAGGGAACACATTTTAAGCATTCCACCAGCACCCTGCTGAAAAGAAAACCACTATTTCTAATGAGCATTTGAGAGTGCAGCGGATTGCAGAAACTGTTTCCTAAGATCTGTCACCGATGATTTAGTTTTATTTGTTTTAACGGCCCTCAGCTACGGGCATGGGATATAAGTGAAAATTAAGATATTTTTCATGAGATGAAAATAGATTTCAGTCAAAGAAAATGTTTTTATTTCCCACCTCTTCCCATTTGCTCGCTTGCTTGTTTATTTATTTATTTATTTTCCTTCGGCAGATGGTTTTGGTTAAAAGGAAACCACTGTGAGAGGTGAGAACACAGGGATAGTCTCCCAGAAGAACAAAACTCCCCTGTTGTTGGAAACCTCTCTGTTAATTGTATGTAAGCGGGTTGGTTTGGCAAGCTCAAGGGCAGGATGGTGGAGAAAGGCACGAATGTGTTCAATTGGGATTTCACCCTGGGTAGAAAGAGGAGTGAATTTTTAGTCATAACTAAAGGTTTGTCTTCCACGATAGCTGGCACAGAAACAACCGGGAAACTCATAGATTGCTTCTAATTCATAAAGCTTCTCACTCGCTGCTTCTGCTTCCGAGCTCAGTAGCTTTTCTCCGGAAGTTTCGTTTCTCCCCTCCTTCCCTCTGGCTCATCCCTCACTGAAAAGTGCTGTCATCTGAACGGGTCTATGTATTTTATTCTATGTAAACAAGCTAAGCGCACTTCTTAAACAGCTGAACGGCTTGGGCAGGGCATCCTCATCCCTCATTCGTGAGTAAGGTGGGTTGGCCCGTTCAGGGGTGGCTGGTGGATGTGAGATTTTCTGTCACAACAGCTGTGTTCCAGCATGTCCTCAACCTCGCACCAAGGCAAGTGTAGGGTTCAAATGAGAGCTGACCAGATTCGGAATGAGGAGACCTGGGGCACGTGCTGCCTCTGCCATCCGTTCACCACCTTCCTAACCGCAGGCAAGTCATTTCAATTTCCCGTGCCGTTCTTTCCCTATTTGCGAAGTATAGATCTCAGGAACCATTGACCAGATTACACATGTGAAGCGAACAAACAAGCAAAAACATCCTTGCCTTTAAGGAGATTACTATCAAGTGTAGGAAGATAACTGTTAAGCAATAGATTTAACACGGCAGTAAATCGCATTGTATACCGGAAGGTACTAATTATTGTATTGTATAAGTTGCTAGGGCTGTAACAAAGTACCAAAGATAAGGTGGCTTAAATAATAGAAATTTATTTTCTTGTAATTCTGGAGTTTAGACGTCCAAGGTCAAAGTATTAGCAGGGCTGGGTTCTTCCGAGGCCTTTTTCCTTGGCCTGTGGATGGCTGCCTTCTCCCTGTGTCCTCACAGGGTCTCCCTCTGTCCCTCTCTGTGTCCTAACCTCCTCTCCTAGGGATGCCAGTCATCATGAATTGGGGTCCACTTTAATGGCCACATCTTAATTTATTTACCCCTTTGAAGACCTTGTCTCTAAATATAGTCATATTCTGAGGCACTAGGGGTTAGGGCTTCAATATATAAATTTGGGAAGAGGGTGCAATTCAGTCCCTAACAATTATTATGAAAAGAAAAAGTTTGTGAGCAGAAGAGAGAGTTTTGGAGAGCGGTTCCACATCGATGGGGGTTTTGAGGGCAGGCTTGACTGAAATGGTGCCACATGCACCCGCTGAGAAGGAGCCAGAGTGTGGTCACTGTGGAGAGCAGGCGGGATTACGATTCACCAAAGGGAACAGTTAACCCAAAGGTCCCACCCGAGGCAGGAAAATCCAGGATGCCTGAAGGTCGGTGGGGTGGCCAGCATGACTGTCAGAGAGAATGGAGATGTGGCCATTGACAGAGCAGGAACACAGTACCTTTGAGGGTAGGATGGGTGGTTGAAAGAAAGTGAACTTTCACTTTGAGAGGATTGAAGAACCAAAAGAAGATCTGAGCAGATGACTGTTCTAATCACACTCACTCCCTCGCCTCCTGTTTTGAGAATAGATTACAGGCTGGAATTATTCAACATCAGCACCATTGACATTTTGGGCCAGACAATTCTTTGTTTTAAGAGACTTTCCTGTGCATTGTAGGCTGTTTAGCATCACCCCTTATCTCTACACACTAGATGCTTACAGATGACTGTCTCCTGGGGAAGGAAAAATTACTCTTGTTTGAGAACCACTGTTGTAGGTGAAACAGAGGAAAAACTCAAAGACCGACATAGAAGTCATTGCAATAATCATGGCTAGAAATAATTATGACTTGGGTCACAATTGTAGCATTTTGGATATTTTGAAGGTGAAGCCAATCTATTATGAAGTCACCAACAGAATGGCCGTGTGGTATGAGACCGGATTAAGATGGCCCTGAGGTGAGCCATGACCAGAATGGACTTACCCCACACTCAAACAGGGAAGACTGAGGTGAGCCAGGCTTGGACAGGACCAGAGACTCTTTATTAGAGGGAAGGGGGGCAAGTCACACATGTGGATAATGGCCATGAAAACTAGGTGGATGAAGCATGTGAGTTTGTGAAAACTTCTAATTTATTCTTCTCTGTGATGTAGGAAGGAAGATCATCACCACCTGAGAGTAAGAATGAGATGGGAGGTGTTGGAGGTTTAGGATAGAAGACAGGAGGTGGAATAGAATTCTGGGAGAGTATTTTTTTTAATACAATATACTACTGTAATTCTGCACACATGGATTACAATAACCTTAGTAAGTGTTAAGGGGTCCTTCTAATGACATAATTAATATTTGCGTGATTATTAAACCAATAAGCCCAGAGCCAACATGATTTTTAATTTATTTTCTACCGTTCTGAGCTAAACACACTGTGCATGTGTGCCATAGCCAAAACAGACTCTGTTCCTCTGGAAATATATTTACTTGCCAAGGGAGAACCAACGGGTTAGATTAGAACAAAACCCTGCTTAAGGCTATTGTCTCAAATTGCATGAGTACTCATCATTAAGAACTATCTCCAAGGAATGAATCATGAAATCTGGAGAATCATTGGTTTCCAATACATCTGAGAGAGAACTGCATTCGAGTCAGATTCTTGTGAGTTTCCATTACTATTGATTAGCAAAGATAGTTTAATTCATTGAGTGTGTCTGAAAATTCTGAGCTCCTCTTAGATCACATTCTTCTTTGGTCACAATACCATTCTGCACTAGCCCTCTTTCTGCTGCTCAGGAACACCAATCACTTCCCACATCAGGGCTTCTGTACAGTATGCTCTTTGCTGAAATGGTCACTTACCCAGAAACTCTTGTCTAACAATATCTATGTTCCAGGAACTGCCTAGTCTACATTATAAATATCAACTTTTTAATCTTCACTAGTCAATAGAATTATTCACTAGTCAATAGTTAAGTGTGGTGTCACTTTTTGGCCAGGAAATTTAAGGAAAAATTTTTATCTTTTATTGTTTCTTTTCCTTTCAACCTGCTGGAATTACAGTGTTCTGAGGTCCTATGCAGTGATACAGTCAAAAGATAAAAGGACCTTCTTTCTCAAAATCAATACCTGGAGGGAAGCTGACCAAGAATAACTGTATTGGGCCATTACATGAAAGTGATGAGTTTCGATTTCATTAAACCTCTACAATTTTAGCATTTATTTGTTGCAGCAACTAGGATTAATAATATAAAATTCTTCACATGGGTGACTCTTGTAAAGGTGTCGGCTTAAATGTCACCCCCTTATAGAAGCCTTCACTGGGCACTCAACACAAGATCTCCTACCTGGCATTAACTTGGTATCTCTTTCATTTTTTAATTACCTGGTGTGCACCACCACTGACACAACACAATTTCCTGTTGTCAAATGTGCTGACCGCCTTAGCCCCTTGTGTCTAGAATATTGTAGGGAACATAAGATGTGTTTATAAGATAGTTCTTAACAGAAGGATTACTTACAATTCTCTACCTCTGTATTCTAGATACATTCACAAAAAATCATGGGTTGGATATTCTGTGTATACTATTTGTCAATAACCTTTGCATTTGCATGCCTGAATTGCCCATTTTCATCCACTTTCTTCTACTCAAGCTCCTTTACTCAGTATCTTTCTTGTGGAGAAATAGCTGAAAATTAACTCGAATATTCACTAGCAGTATTCCATTGCTCATGAGAAATCTGAGGGCCAATGAAATATAGACATTTGCTGTATAAGGTGTGTCATTCACTGAGCTTTCACATACATTATTTTATTGCATGTGTATGGTCAGTTGTGTATATAGAATGTATATGTAATTGTCCCAGTTTGCAGTAAATAAAAGAGCCTAAGTTCATATGACTTCCTACTGGTACATTTTCCCTTGAGTCCTAGAGGACCCTAGAGGATCCTTACTTGTACCTAAATTATGTGATGGCTGGCCATACGTTTGGGAAAAATATATATTCAAAGGAGCCCCACCCCTCTGTGGTTTCTTTGCTTCTAGAGAATTTTATTTATCTCAGGCTCTGCCTTCTGACACTTTAAGCTCGTAAGAATTTAGCTTTCTGTCTTGACTACTTAAACTTTTTCTCTTTATTATTAGTGCTCAGCAGTTCAATTGTTATTTGGTGTAATTCTCTTTGCATTTCCCTGTTTCATGTCTGGTGGTCTACCTAAATATGTGGTTTTTCATTACGTTTGGAAATTTTTTACTTTTTTTTCCCTTTGCTCCCATCTTATCCCTGTATTACAGTTACACTGTTGTTAAACTTCTTCGTGTTGTCACAGAGGTTACTAAGCTTCTCTCAATTTACTCCAGTCATTTTTTCTTTTTATAGTGTGTGTGGTTTTAATTGTAATATCATTATGTTTCTTTATCTTTTCTTCTGCAGTGTCTAACTTACTATCTAGGTCATCAAGTACAATTTTATATTTCAGGTATATGTATCGAATCTAGGTGATTCTCCCCTGGTCTTTTAAAAATAGTTTTCTCTTCATATAACACAACACTAAAAAACAAACAAACTATCCCATTAAAAAATGGGCAGGGGGCCTGAATAGACACTTCTCCAAATAGGACATGCAGATAGCCAATAAACATATGAAAAGATGCTCAAGTCGCTAATTATCAGAGAAATGTAAGTTAAAACCACAGTGAGATATCACCTCACACCTCCCAGAATAACTATCATCAATAAAGCAACAACAAGTATTGGTAAGGATGTGGAGGAAAGGGAACCCTCATACACTATTGGTGAGAATGCAGATTGGTGCCGCCAATATGGAAAACAGTATGGAGTTTCCTCAAAAAAATTAAAAATGCAGCTGCATTATGACCCAGTGGTTCTACTTCTGGGAATATATCTGAAGAAATTCAAGACACTAATTCAAAAGAATGTAGACATTCATATGTTCATTGAAGTGTTATTTACAATAGTCCAAGTGCCCATCAGTAGATGAGTGGAAAAAAAACTTGGTACATTACACAATGGAATATTACTCTGCCATAAAGAATGGAATGTTGTCATTTGTGGCAGCAAGGATGGAGCTAGAAAGTATTATGTCAAGTGAAATAAGTTAGACAGAGAAGACTAACACCATATTTCATTTATACAAGTGTATGTGGAATTTAAGAGAAAAATAAATGAATAAACAAAACAGAAACAGACTCATAGATACAGAGAACAGGCTGGTGGTTGCCATGGGGGAGAGGGGTTGGGGAACTAGGTGAAAAGGGGGAAGGAATTAAAAAGTACGAATTGGTAGTTATGAAACAGTCATGGGGATGTACAGTACAGCATAGGAAATATACTGTATTTTGTCATGTATAATGTGCTCCCATGTATAAAGAACACCATGCATACCCATGTTTTAGGCCCAAACTTTCAGAAAAAAATCTTTCATTTTAATTTGTAATTCGATTTTTATTTATTTATATTTAGATACTTGGTTTTTGTATTATAAAGAAATTTCAGCATTTATTTCTACCCATGTATAGTGAGCATCCTCATTTTTCCCTCAAAAATTTGGTCAGGGAGGTGTGCATTATACATACTGCAATGCAGTAGTTAAAAGTATAATGACTGTGCATGATACCAGCTGGATACTGAAAGCACTGGGAGAAATATAAAGTACATAATTGTCTAACTACTATGTTGTACACCTGAAACCAACACAAAACAAAATTGAATGTAAATGGTAGTATAAAAAATGTAAATTAAAAATATGTCTCGCTTTCATCGGTTTTATTTTTTTCTTTAAATTCTTGAATGTATTTTAATACCTGTTTTAAAGTCCTCGTAGCTAATCCCATCACCACCAATACTTCTTATGTTTCTGCAGATGGATTTTTGTTGGATTTTGTTGTATGCTTTTAACAAATTTTAACTTTGCAAGTGCCACATAATTTATTCTAAATGCCCTTGATCTCCTAAGCTTGGCTTTAATTTTTGTTAGGCATGTTTAACTAAAGTAGCTTTTATTCCAACATAGTTTTGGTCTTTCCGTGTAACTGAATGGGATGCTCCAGGTGTTCAAAATGTCCCTTCTTTTTGTTTGAACAGGACTTGACTGCCTCCCAATTGTCCGTGAACTCCAGTTCTTCAACCCGTGAATGGTTGTTCTAACACAAAGAAGTGTTCTCTGCCCCTAAATTCTAACCCTATACATGCAGTTTGGTGTTTAGCCAGATTTAAAGGATCTTTAATGCAAATGTTTGAGCACTCTCCACTTTAGCATTTTGCCCCACAAATTCCAGCCACTTCAGCTTCCCCTAATTCAGACGTAGCCTTTTCAACTCAACAAAACTATCATATCACATCATATTGAGTATGCTTTTCCTGTGCTGGGGTTGGGTAAGTGACTTTAGGTTGGGAAAAAAAAAAAAACATTTAGATTACTCTGAGCTTCTCTTCTTTCAGAGATCAGAATTCTGTATTTTTTGGTTGCCTAATGTCTGAAAAAAGTCCTTAGATACACTTTGTCCTCTCTCCTATTTTTGCTGTGGGAGACCTAGTCCAGTACCAGTTACACTGTAGTGGCCAGAAGGAGACTCACCAGTGTATATTTTTAAGGTTATACAGTTGCCTTGAATATCTCCTTCCGGCAAATGTAGGGCTTAAACAATGGCAGAGTAGTCTGGATTCCCTTTCCACTTGGTATTCTATAAGAGCCCAGAATTCTTAGCAAAACAGAAAATACTCAGATGTTGAGGTCCTCTGCCTCCCCACAGATATTTCAGGAAAACAACCCTACAAAGCACAACTGGGAAGTTTTTCAATGATAAACAGTTAGTTTGCATCAGTATTCAGAATTTTAGAAAACATCTATCTTAGCACTTCTTTTTTGTAGCCAAATAGTCCACTCACTTAATCAATGTCTTCATCTTTTCGGTTTATTATTTAAAAGCTTATAAAAAGTTACAGTATGAAAGCGTTTTGCTTTCAAATGCAATCACGAGGGTGATACTTCAAAAATCCATTGCATTTGATAGAATGACAGAAAATAAAATTAATTTGTTTCTCTATAGTTTTCTTGAAAGAAGAGATATAATTTTCATTATTTTACTTGGACCATCAATACATTCATTTTTTCCCTTTCATTTTAGGTTTATTCAAATTAACATTATCAGTAACAAATAAGTCAGATTTTTTAAGTTTTCCAGAGAGTGTTATGTCTATAAGAATTACAGATAAACTTATCTTTCTCTGAAATGGTTTTTATCTACCTTATTGGTATTTGAAATTAAGCCAGTGTTTTTAAAGCAAAACAAAACAATCTCAAAAACCAAAGTGTTCCCATATGACTTCAATGGGAGTCATTCAAATAATATCCCCTAACATTCCGAGAAATAGTCAAGATTAAGATCTGACTTTGTATTTAAATTACTGTATGATTTCAGGTTAATTGTTTAACCTTGAAAAGTTTCATCTTTTGAAATGAAGGCCGCACAAGATAAAGATTTAGTAATACAATAAGAAAACCACAAAGTGTAATATAAAAGGAGGGGGTCACCACGTGTCTTAGTATGGTTTTCCCAGAAGCAGACCCTGAGATAACTTATCTCCCCACAAATGCTTTTTTGAGGAAATATACTCCCAGGAAAACCTAGCAAGGCAGTGTGAGTTTAGGATAGGGCAGGAAAGAATTGAACGATTTCAAGCAAGAATCCATTGAGGAAACTCTAGCTTTAATTTATTATCTGCATTTGTGTACTTGTAAGCAAGGAGCTGGGCTTTGAAATTCCTGCACAAGTGATTGGCTAAGAGCCATCACAGGCAGATGGAAACTCCAGAGCACTTCTGAGTACCTGTACTTCCCAGCCAAGTGCAGCAATAACCCATGAGCCCCCTCCCGAGTGAGCCACAGGTGCACTCTGTCAGAAACAAACCATAGAGAAGCCGGGACAGAGCACAGGATCCTGTGCAAAGGATCTGAGGAAATTTCCACAGATCAGACTATATCCACTATGTCACATTTGATTCTTTGCTTATTCCGTATCATCACCTCCTTCATATTGTCATTTTTGTAGCACCCTTATTTAGCCTTTAATGTTCTTCAACATTTATTACATATTTTGATCATGAGAATAAAGATTTAGTCCTACTTGTGGAAATTTGGAATAAAAACCAGAAAACTGTTTACTTAAAAAAAAAAGTTTGTGGAGATTCCAAGTAACCAAGTATATCTCCTAATAATAAGTTCACAGCACTCTCTTTCCTAATACAACAGCAAACACACAAACACACAAATATGTATTTATTGTCATAGTTTCTTTATATATTTATGTTATATCAATATAATATATATTATATAATTTAAATTATAATAGATATAAAGTAGGTATTCCCAGAAATAAAATTAACTTAAAAATGCATAATTACTAATTATATCTCATGTAATATATATATATATGATATATGATGTTTCATTTGTATTTTTTATGTTTTTTTAGACTATTGCTTAGTTACAGTTGTCCCACCTTCTCCCCTCCCATGTTCTCCCCTGCCTCATCCCCTACCCTGGCTCTCACAGTCAACCCCACCCTTTGATCAATTGTTTTACCATATCCACATGGACTATGGAATTGCTATATGTTTTCTTTCCTTATTTAGAGTTCCTGATAGTTTGTGAATTCTATGGATTCCATGTGGGAATGCCATTATTTTCACTAGTTGTCCTTTTAAAATCCAAATGTAAAGCACATAGGAGAAGAAATAGATGTAAGTTTCCCAATCATTAGTTAAATCTCTAGTTTATCATTCTTTTCTAATATAGGAAGGAGAAGCTGTTAATGAGTTTTTATCACAATCCAAACTTCAATCATATTTAATGAAAAGGAGGGTCATTCTTCACTTTTACATCATTCATAAGACTTTCATAAGTAGTCTTTTATTTATTTTTCCACGTGTCCAGAAAAATGTGTAAAGTGCCACAGGATCTTTATTTCTTTAGAAGCCCTACTATGCTTTTCTCAACTTACCTTAAACACCATCCATGGAAGTAGAATGATTATTCAAAACCAAAGTCTAGCAGACTCCAATCCCACTGTAATCCCTAGCCAGTTCATTTAAAGGTGCAAAATGTGTCAAGATAAGGAAATTATTGAATATACAAGAAGGACTCTATTCAATTCTGATGTCATTTCACAACTTTTTAAACTAAAAGGGCAAATTATAATATAGGTATAAAGTCAGTAGTCTTGGCATCAGAATACGGAGCGCCCATCTCAGTTTCAGTCACTCACAAGTGATATGATTTCAGCCAACTGTCCTTAATGTAACTAGCCTGCAAGGTGAGGATAGATATTGCCACTTAAGATGGTGGGAAAGGTGAGTGAACTACCAAAGAAGAAGCACCTCTATAATCTGAAATGCATGCTAAGCATGTAATACAACAAATGTATGTGATAGTGTGCTTACATCTAATTTATAGATTCCATATTTATAATCCTAGTATTAGCTGGTCATGTTAAAAATTAAAAATAATGTTCTCACTTTTCTCCAGCATTAACTCATATCCAATATTGATGTCTATGAAGACTAATAAAAATAAGATTAAATCTTGTTTTTAAAAGATAAATTGGTCTCAATTTGATTAGCAAATAATGGAAAAGCCTATGGTGTGTTTGTGTGTTTGTGAGAGAGAAAGAGCTGTCAATTAAGTCTTTAAATTTCATAAAGTTTTACTTCTTCTTTTAAATCTGGCTATTAATTTCTCATTTCTAATAGGACAACAATAATTAAAATATCCCAGTAAATGCTGTTACTATATTTTTAAAACAGATAAAAATTAAATCAAGTGAAAAGCTTTAAAAAATATTTGTTGTAGTAAGATTTAATGTCAAGGTTCACACATCAAAAGGTCAGGATAAAGTTTGTGCAATCTTTTGGATTTCTTAGCAACTCATGTGCTCAAATCAGTTACATTTGCATATCAGTCACAAAATGGCCTCTTACTTTAAAAACAAAATTCATTCAAAACTTCATGATTTCAAGTTGCTACAGCCAGCTTGTAGAAACCAAAATAGTTACTTGCAAGTTGCGTAAATTAATGTCTTATTGAACCAAGTAACAGCAAAAAAAAAAATTGGAGAAAGATGCACCAGGAATTAAAAAGAGATCAAATAATATGACTCACCAGCTCTATGGATCTTGGACAAAGTAAACCCATTCTAGCACCGTTTCTCCATCTGAAAGGTAAAATAAGTGGCCTTAGTTATATATAAGTAAATTTCTAAATTTAATTATCTATAGAGAAATGTGTCATGACCTGTATACACATAATTAAAGCTTATTCTTTATGTGATCTGAAGAGAATGAAAACCATTATTTTTGTTCTTCATCATCTATCTTCAGCATTATTATTCAGAGGTTAATCTTTTATGTACTACATTTAGTTTATATAAAATCAATGACCATTTTACCACATAAAGCTAATTCTTAATCATTGTCATATCCAAAAGAGCAGAATTTCAGGTAAGGAGAGATGGGAGGGCAGGAGAGAGAATTCCTTCTGGGAGAGTAGGTTTCTAATGGGGAAGTGCTGGTAGATTTTAAAAACTCATATGGTGACTTTAGACCTTGATAGAGTAACTAGCACTAAGTTAGTCCTCTTGCTATAAACAACTATAAAGCTCTAAAAAATATATACAGTATTGAGATGTTGCTAACACACTGTACAAGCCTGTGACCCATGAGAAAAGGGTCCCTGTGACAGCCCCAGCTTGTGTGCTGCAGGAAATTTCCAGATTGAGGTACACATGGAGGTAATGCAGGTAGATAGTTACATACCTGCTAATCTTAGAAGGAACAGAATAGGGTGTAAGGGTGCTGAGGTGGCTGAAATTTGTGGGAAAGGGCAGCAGGGGAAAGAGATTACTGCAGAGAAGATGCTTCAGAGATTTGCACAGGTGACCATGTATTCAAAGCTATGACTACTAAGGGTCAGACTTCATGAGGTTCATCAGAGAATAGATACTGGGAATTGGAGAGATGACCAGGTATTCAGAAGTTGCACAGTGTTGGAAAACAGCGATTCTGGTCAGCCAGAGTAGACAGACCTCACTGAATAGTCTGGATTTTCAATTAAGATAGCAAAAGCCACAAGAGAATAATTTAACTCTGGACTAAAAACTTTTTTACACCCACCAAAACAATGATTATAGTGAGGCCTTGAAGAAAAAAAGCTCAGACACCAGGAAAAAAAGTATCTGC
Organism: Sturnira hondurensis; assembly: GCF_014824575.4. Lineage (NCBI taxonomy): Eukaryota > Metazoa > Chordata > Mammalia > Chiroptera > Phyllostomidae > Sturnira > Sturnira hondurensis. Next base: position 4,117,208 of record NW_028083079.1, on the reverse strand, counting down.
CAGGAAGAAAAATACTCCCTAAAAGACCACAAAATCTCAAATATCAAAAATGTAGCATCTATGAGGTCCTTCATATAATAAAATAAAATAAGCAGATATGTAAATAATCAGGAAATAATGACTTAAAATGAGGGAAATGTAGTCAGTAAAAACAAATAAAGAGGTAATGAAAAATGTTGAACTCAGAGACAAGGACTGTTCAAAATAGCTATTATACATTCCCTTAAGGATTTATTTGACAAAGGGGGCAGAAGCATAAAATGAAGTGAAAATAGCCTCTCCTACAAATGGTATTGGAAGATCTGGACAATTACTTGCAAAAAAAAAATATACCACACACAAAAATAAACTCAAAATGGTTAAGACTTCAGTGTAAGTCGTGACAACATAAAAGCACTAGAGGAGAACATAGGCAAGACAATCTCAGATACTGCACCCAGCAATATTTTTACCAATACGTCCCCTAGAAGAAGAGGAAGGGAGTAGTGGCAGGAAAATGGAGACAACTGTACATGAACAACAATAAAAAGAAGAAATTATTTAAAACATCAAAAGAAAGAATTTAAAGGAAAAGATGGATATGGTGAATAAAGACATGAAGAATATCAGTAGAAAACTGGCCAGTGTGGCTCAGTTGGCTGGGCATTGTTCCACAAAGGGAACGAGTATCAGTAGAAAAATGAAAATGTTCTGGAGAAACAAATGAGAATTCTGGAACAGAAAAGTGTAGGATCTAATATGAAAATGTCAACAAGTAGGTTTCATAGAATATTTCAAACCAAAGAAGAAGAGAGATCAGTGAAACTGACAGGGTAAGAGAAACTACACAAACATAACTTCAGAGAGAAGAATGTCGGAAAATAAGAGAAGACTCTAGACACATATGGGTAACTATCAAGTAGTCTTAGATAATTTTAATTATAGTACACAAGCAGAGACTTTCCTAAATATAGTCAATAAAGGGATGAGATATTGCTCAAATGATGGAAAATATCAATACCTAGAACAAGAAAGTACAATGTAATCAAGTAAAGTAAACACACATGGGCACAGACAGGCACAAAACCCATGTACATGAGCATGGCATAATCAATATGTTTAAAATTAATAGTAAAAAGAAAATATTAAATAAATACAGAGGAAAAAGACATATTACACAAAGGAGGAAAAAGTAAAATTCATAACTGAATGCTAATTAGAATCAATGCAAGGATTGATTAGATAATGAAACAATATCTTTTAAATGTTGAAGGGATAAAAATAACTTCAAAATTATGTCTTAAAATTGTTGTCTTCAAAAAGATTCTTCAAAATATCACTTTACAAAACTAAAGGTGAAATGGAGAAATTTTCAGACAAAGAAAAACTGAGAGTTTTATTCTGAATAGAGCTGCTATATAAAACAACATAAAAGAAAATTCTCCTTCAGGCAGAATAAAATGTATGCCAGATACAAACATAGATATAACTAAAGAAATGAAGAACTTTAAATATAATAATTACCTTGATAAAGATAAAATAATTTTTTCTTTTTGATATCTTTAAAAGATAAGCATATAAAACAAATATAACAAAAATTATGATTTAACACATATAAAAGATAAATATATAAAAAGAATTGCACAATGGACAGTGAGGAAGAAAGGGAATGAATGGTGCTTTAAGGTTCTAATCTATTGTCACTATAACATTTTCTGCTAAAATAATGAAAATAATTAAATAAGGACTCACATTAAGTTCTTTATTGACTTATTTATACTAAATAAGTTCATAGATGAAGTAAAAATATTAAAGAAAACAGTATAAGAGAAGTCAGGAGAATGGGGGGAAAGAAAAAGAGAACCAATAAGACATCTAGAAAAAACTGAAAGATGATATAATTAAACCTAAAACTATCATTAATTGCATTAAATGTGAATGAGTTAAAACACTAATTAAAAAGCAGATAATATCAGACATGATAAAAAATACTCAACTATATGCTTTCTACAAGAACACACTTAAAATAATACACTGATAACTTTTAAAAAATGATAGAAAAAGCTATATTAACAAACACTAAGTGTAAGTAAGCTGAACTGAATATATCAATATCTGACAAAAGAAATTACCGATCATGGAATATTATCAGAGGTGAATGGTATTCATAATATTAAAATAGTCAATTCATCAAGACAACATAAGATACTCCTATCAAAGGCTCTCATAAATATCAAACAAAATATGAACAAAACTAATAAAAGAAATAAACAGACCTACAATTATATTACCAGTTTTTGTCATTCCTTTTTCAGTAAAGAATGGAATAACTCAGTAAAATATAAAATGTTTAAATAATACCATAAAACATATTTTCAACAGAAGTTCACATAAAACTGCAGACACATATTTTGTCTACATACATATGGAACACTTATGTAAATAGACCATAATCTGACTCATTGAAGACTCAATATACTTAAAATGGATGAAATTATACAGAATATGTTCTCTGACAATAGTGGAATTAATTAGAAATCAGTAACAAGGTACCTAAAAAATTCCCCAAAGAGTTGACAATTAAATACACAAGCACATACAACTCATGGTCAAAGAAAAAAGCACAAAGAAAATTTGAAAATATTTTTAACTCAGTGGAAAAGAAAATGCATGTATAAATTCATGGAATATATATAAAGCAATGCTTAGAAAAGTCATAGCTTTAAACACTGTACTAGAAAAGAAAAATTTAAATTTCATACAAATATCCATCATAAGAAGCTAAGTAAAAGAGCACATCAACTTAAGACAAATATAAGATAGAATATGAATGATAGAAGTGGAAATTAGTAAAACAGAAAACAGACAAAAATAGAAAAAGTAAATAAAATATAAATACATAAAGCTTTTTAATGTTAAACATGAGAGAACTCTAGTTAGACTGGTCAAGAACAAAACAGAAAACACAAATTTTCAAATATGCAATATGAAAGAAAAGTTTCACTACAGGTTCTGCAAAACTTAAAAGTAAAATAGAGGGATATGATTAATGCCAAAAATGTGTCAACTTATGTAACATGGATGAATAACTTGAGAGAGCTTCAAATTACCAAAATTAACCTCCAAAATAGAAAATTTGAAAAGCTATCCAGTTAATAAAAAATTGAATTTATAACCAATGAAGGACAGTAGGACCTTTCCCATGTCTTGCATGACTCCAGCGTAGTGCGGATGCCAAAGCTCACAAGAGCAGTATAAGAAAAGGAAACTACACACAAATGTCCCTCATAAACAGAAAGGGAAATAAAAATGCTAAACAAAGTCGTAGCAAAATAAAAACATCAATATATAAAAAGGATTATGTAATATGACAAAAATGATTTACCTACGAATTTAAGGTTTGCACTAACCCTTGGAAATCAATTAATATAATTCATAACATTATTAGAACAGACAAAAAGCACATGATCTTTTTTGATGTAGAAAATGATTTGATAAAAGTCAATATAAAAACTTAGCAACCAAAGGATAAACAGAAAATAACTTGATAAAGAGCATCCACAAAAACCCTGCAGCTAAGAAAATACTTAATGGGGAAAAAATAAATATCTTTCTCTAAACCCAGATCAGTGCAAGAGTTTTCCCTAGCACTGCTTCAATTCAACTTTGTCTAGAGCTCCTAGCCAGAGGGAGGAAAAAGCAATAAAATGAACAGCAAGAATATGGAGACTTCTGTTTTGAGTCAACATAGTATAATAGAGACTGGATTTACCCTCCTTCCTGAAACAACAACAAAAAATGAGCAAAAAATAATAGAACCATGTTTTTAAGCCACCAGGCAACAAGGAGAGTGATTTCTATGAGATGAGAAACAAAGTGAGCCCTACCACTTTCTAGCGTACTGACTTGAGGGTTTCCAGGGCATGACACAGTGAGTGGTAACACAAGTAGAAACCACTGCATCCCAAGTTTAGCAGATGGAGCTGCGAGAGAACAAAGAGAGTAAGATACCTATAAGCTAAACAGACACTAGCATATAGGAGACAGGCACCCTGAGAGTTCTGGAAGTCTGCAGAAAGTTATCTTTGAGTATTCAGAAGAGTGTTGATCGGAGCAGTGTGTATGAGGAACCTACTGGAAGCCAAGAGAATCATCATCCCAAAGGGTTAGAGGCAATTGGTGTTCACACAGGAACAAGCATAGTACCCGTCTTGCAGCCACTTAGATTGGAAAACCCGAGTCTACAGCAACATTTTGGGCTAAAAATTAGAAAAGATACTTCAAAGAAGAAACACAGATGGCAAGTAAGCACCCCCCCAAAAGATGCTTTATATTATAAGTTATTAGAGAACTGCAAGTTGAAACTAGAATAGCTGAAGACACATTAGAATAGCTGAAGTGGAAAGACTGGCTCATATGTGCTCAACAGGAGCAAAATGGTTCAATTACTTCGAACCAACAAGATAGGTTGACAGTGTCCCTTTAAAGTGTTAAGTATATGTTAAGTACCATATGACCCAGCCATTCTACTTACATATGTTTACCCAGTGAGCCCCAAACCTTTAGCTATCAAAATTTGTACATGCATGCCCCTTTATTTGTAATGGGTGTGAGAAATAGTCTGAATGTTCATCAGCAGGTGAATGGATAAACAAAATGTGGCTCATTCATACAATAAAATACTACTCAGCAAAAAATAAAATACTCTGTAAAATAAAGTTTTGATACACAAAACAACATGAATGAATCACAAATAATTATAGTGAGTAAAGAAATCAGACAAAAAATAATACTTTCTATATGATTCTTTGTATATAAATTTCTAGAAAATGCAAACTAATCCATTGTGATAATAAGTATTATGTTGGTTTTCTGTAAACAAGCAATTTGGTTCCAGGAAGCAAAGGCAAGAGAATGCAAAAGACAGGAGGAGATTGGGGCGGGGGGGGGGGAGGGGGGGGCAATGGGAATGTTTACTACCTTAATTGTGATGCTTTCATGGATGTAAATATTTGTCAAAACTTAGGATAAGAAAAAAAATCTTTGCAATTTTGGAATAAGCAAAGATTTCTTAGAACACGATAAGAACTAACAGTAAATGATAAAATATTAAACTGGACTTCATCTAAATATACTGTATATAATTTTTTAAAAAAACATAATCACTTGAACAAAATATTGCAAGTACATGATTTTTTTACTCAGATATATTGCCGGCATTTGTACAGCTCAGTAATAACAGTAAAATAACCACACAATGTGGGGCAATGATGTAAACATTCACTGTAAAAAAGAAAATTACATAATGGCTAACAAGCACATACAAAATTTTTTAACTGTATTAGTTATTAGGTAAATTAATCTCAAATCACAAGAAAGTACGTACCAATATATTCTGGAATAGCTAAAATTAAAAGTCCAGCAAAACCAAGTGGTATTTGTGTATAGGGAAACTGGAAATGTCATGTAAAGCTGATAAGATTAAAAATGGTACTCTGTACAATGTTTAGTTATTTCTCATAAAGTTAAGCATACTATTACCATATGACTCAACAATTGCAATTCTAGATATTTACACACAACAAATAGAAACATATGTCCACACAAAAAGTACAGAAATGTTCATAGCCACTTTATTCAAAACAGCCATAAAGTGGAAACAAATGGACATCTATTACCCATGAAAGCACAACTAAATTAGGGTATTTATGGCATATGTATGCAATGGTACACAAACAACTCAGCTATAAAACAAATTTCTCAGAACTACATCATGAGTGAGTCTCACAGTTATGTAAGACACAAAAAGATACATTCTATACTATTTCAGTTCTATAAAGTTATAGAAATATAAAAGTTAATTATAATAGAAATAACATCAGTTTACCTGGATTGTGTGGTTGAGCAGATTGACTGAAAAGCTACATGAGGAAATATGGTGGGGTGAGAGGAGCACTGTGTTCAGTTGGCAGGATGGTTTTATGGCTGTATATTTTTAAAGCATTTTTGGGTTTATTTTAATATTTTATTTCTTTCTTTTTAGAGAGAGGGGAAGGAAAGGAGAAAGAGTGGGAGAGAAACATCAATGTGTGGTTGCTTCTCATGTGTCCCCTACTGTGGACCTGGCACGCAACCCAGGCAGGTGCCCTGACTGGGAATCAAACCAGCAACACTTTGCTTCACAGGCCCGTGCTCCACTGAGCTACACCAGCCAGGACTATGGCTGTATATTTTTATCAGGCTCCTCAGAATACACATTTAAGTGGGTGGTTTTATTGTGTATAAATTATATCTCCATAAATTTTATGTAAAGTTTGAAAAACATTTATATTGAAAATACACATGATAATATTTTAGTGTCAAGTGACATAAGTTGAAAATCTCATCTATCTATCTATCTTGAAATTTTCAAAAGCTTACTTAAGGAAGTTTCTCCACATTACCATATAAATGTTTATAAAAGTTCCACCCCACCCACAGAACCCCAACTTATCACCTCTGCTACACTAAATCATTCCCAGCAGAGTCAAATAGCAGAGATATGGAGAGTAATACAACAAACTATATAACGTACTGTGTAATTGAAATGGACCGTAATCACTAATATTAAAGACAGTGAATCATTCTAACAGAGGTATGTTCAGCAAACAATGAAAAACTATGTGCCAGAAAAGCTAATTCTGGTTTTAAAAATGAACAAATGAGAAGCAAAATGGAACCTCACTTGTTATTCATGAAGGTCAATTTAATGTGATTATTTTTCCCCAGCATCACAGTTTTGTATTTACTGTTGTATACCTGGGTGCCATTTTCTAACCTAATAAAAGAATAAAATAACCAGTTGGTTATTATTATTTTTTTGCTTAGAGCTGAGTCTTAATATCCCCCTAACTAACACTATGTTACACATCTATTACTTGCAATGAAAACAAGCTGCAACACATCAAAAGTCAAAGGGAGAATGAGGCACTCAACAATTGCATTTTATTTTAGCAACTCGAGGGGAAAGAAACATAAAAGTGTAAGTTATTTTTTTGGTTAAAATATCACTCATCAAAGCTAACTATTACTCATTTACTGCTATCTCTTCTATAACATTTATTTTTAATGCAAATCTACTCTGTAGTCTGGAAGAAGATAGTCTACGATTAGACCCTTACATGGCAAGGGTGAATGCTGACATTGCAACTTGCTGACCATTTGCAAACAATATTTAAAATCCCAAATAGAGAAACCTGCATAAAAGTTAATTAAAATATGCCTAAATGATTCCATCAACAACACTAAGGGAAATAATGTTTGGATGGCAACAAACTATTCCTTAAATTTAGCTTTATCAGGGGCTTTTATAGAGTTTATTAACAAATTTACTATTTTTTACTATAAAACTTATCTTATTTTGTGCTTATTTTATTTGTAATTTTACTAAAATCCCAAAGAGACAAATTAGTAAGGTGGCAGAGCCTGGCTGAGTGCCTTCATTAGCTCAGCGCTAATAACTTCTTTCAGCACCGCGGATAGCGCCTAACATCGCAACTCAAGCTTATCCAAAAGCTAATTATTTTCCCTGTTATAAAACAAAGGTTCTATATCAAAGGCCCATAATGCGACACAGTACACCCTCTAGATGCACTGATTTACAAAATAAATCAACTTTGCCGAGGATTAATTTAAGCAGAAATTACAACAAATTGTAATTATACTTGCAATAGTGAACTATTTGAATGCATTGTCAGTTATTCATGGCAAGATGGGACCCATGCCATTCTGAGAGATCAGGAAAAAGGCAGAATTCCCATCTTTCACAGTAATCAGCATATTTTTCTCCTATTTTTCAAATTATAGCTTCTATTACAGCTTAATTTATAAATATTTAAATGATGTCATTGGGAAAAACAAAGACCTAAGGACATTTGACAGAATAAATAAAGCAATATTTACGCACACCTGCATGTACTCCTATTTGTTTTAGGTAGTGAATGCTATTGTATATTTTCTCCCTTGAATTGATAGGTATTTTCAACCAACAGGCAAAACATATTTTCCAGCTTAATTACAAAAATATAAGTACCTCATTCCCAGAGGTTACAAAGTCTACCCTTCCAATTACACATCCTCAGAGATTCAGGAAAGAGTGCACTGAACTAAAAATTACACTCAGATGCTAACTAGCACCCCACAGAATTTTCCATGGGCTTATATCTACACTACTTTAAAAATAAAGTAGATTTGAGAAGGAAAAAATACTTCACTTCTTCCTTTTTCAAGGAAGAGGCTGCTCATTTGGAGCAATGGCTTTGTACTTTTATTTCTATGGGTGGGTTCTTCAGAGGTCTCTCCAACTTCAGCTTACATTGAAAGGATGGGTAAAAGAGAACCACAATGCCTATGAACCCCCTCAGGTAAATAAAATGCAATCTAGGAAGCTCTGAGTCATTGCAGGTAATTAAAAATATTCTCCCCACCTGATGAAATATGTTTTAGTGATTTAAAATGCTTAATTTTCCCTTTTTCTATTTTATCTTGATTGTGTAATCACAGTTGCCTCTTCTTGAACCATTTTTCATACACCTATTATTTTCATACTTTGGTTTAAGAAGAAAAAAATTTCAAGTACATGAACTATCACTTGTAATTTGTCCTCTTTCCTCTTTGAACTTGGCCTATGGAAGCTCCTTTCCATATTAGTATTAGCTCTTTGGTTTAATCTCTACATATTCTCTCCCTTTCATTTCCCTTGGTTTATTTCCTGATTTTTATCACAAAATCTTTTGTTATATGCCAGGCAGAAGCATAGCCCTTGAGTTCATTAGTTATTCCAGTCTCATATACCTTATTGAGTTATTTTCTTTGCTGCAATCAGTCTTTAAATACAATCCAGTAAAGATACAGCAATGATTTGTGACAACCTGACCTTTCTCTGCTTTCTTACACTTGTTTAATTAGGTACTTTATGCAGCTGTGACTTGATCTTTACAGTTTTCCTTTGGAAAAAAGAGAGAGATGTTGTTTAAAGAAGGTCAGCTTTGGCAGGTTTTCTAGTTACTTCCAAAACTGACATTGGAGATTTGGAAGCCTGAGGAGCTAAAGAATGCTGTACTGTTGTTTTAAACATAATAAAAAAAATCTGACTTGGAGAGACTACTTGACTCTAAATTATGAGATTCACAACTTTGCACTTGTGGGCTGACAACTTAAAGTGATTGTAAATCATGACTCTGGAAGTTCTCATTTTGATCCATATTCAATGAAGTGACAGGCCAAAGCTCAGGTTCTTATAGGAAAGAAATTCCACATCAAGTAGCTCAAAAACAAAAACATTATATCAATTCCAGGTGAAAATATAGCAGGCAAGTCCATAATGATTAGATATAGGGTATCAGTTTATTTGCTTTTTGGAAACTCGTCCAAGAAGGCAATCCAAGGGTACCTCATCAATGCTAGGAAGCAGTGTAGTGACAGATTGAAGGCCTGGTAGAAGTACGACTGGGTCTGAAATAAAGATATTGAGTTTAAATTTTAAAACTGTCCCAAATTTTTTGTGTGTTTTATGGGAGTAATTTCATCTTGGTTTTACTTTCTTTCTTATTAAATTATAACTAGCAATGCTTGTTCAATAATCACAGTTAAATATTTTGTGATATTCAATCCTTCCCTTTGTCTCAATGAAGTTCAGTAATTTGTCCAATGTAACATAACTGGCAAGTGACGAAACTGTGATTTAAAGCCAGTTCAACTGATAAAAAATTGTATTTTTTTGCCCCGGCTGGCTAGCTCAGTTGATTATAGAGCATCATCTCAATATGCCAAGGTTGTGGGTTTGGTCTTTGGTCAGGGCACAAACACCAACATTGCAGAGTTGATCTCTAGTCAGGGCACATACAAGAATCAACTGATGAATACCTAAGTAAAAGGAAGAACAAATCACTGCTCCTCTTTGTATCTTTCCCCCATCCACCCTCTCTCTTACTCCCTCTCTCTCTCTAAAAGTCAATAATAAAAACAATCTTATGTTTCTATTTGCTATTAGACAATGATTCAGCTCAGTATTGAATTTTGTTTATGGACATTTTACGTTTTCTAGAAAATTTTAAATATGGGTTTATTTTATTATATTATGCATGCAACATAGGGTCAGGAACTTTAAATCAAACTGATAGTAATATCCCTCTCTGGCTGTCTTGTAATCCATCTTCCTGTTTATATGACCAGTGTTTTTCTTTGTTGTATAAGACATATCTTGAAATCATTTTCTTTAAGAACAGCTCCACTCTACTTTGTGCTACAGAAAGGTCTGTTTGCTCAGAGTAGAATAACTCTCTATCATGCCCCAGAAAATACTGATGATCCAGGAGAATCAATTCAATTTGATTTAACTCAATTCAGTAAGTACTTTTGCTGCATGCTTATGTTGCAATCAGTCCAATGGTAGAATCTATGAATGATACAGAAAAAAATGTGATGGTTTCTACCTTACTTAATATTTCATTGTAATATTATGATACTGACATTTGCCACATCTCAATAAAACTATATATGGTTACTGATTATGTTCCAAGAGGAGTAATCCTGTTATGCAATTTCAAAGCAGAAATAATGCAACAGTAGATGAATTGGTCATGGGGCAATATATGGAAAAGCTGGAGTTCAATATGTGACCTGAATATTGAATAAAATATGGCTAGATAGAGAAGTGAGAGAAAGTAATTTCAGTAGGTATTCAGGATTTTGAAGTAGGGCTTTACATAGAGTTCATACAGTGTAGCTGGTAAACAGTCTTCCCTAGAGAGGAAGGTATATTTGGAAAAGCAGGGGCAGAGAAGAATCAGGGATTCTAGTAGCTTTATTCATAGCTGCTTTGTCAAAAGTTAGTTGAACTTGTCAAAAGTATAAAATGATATGTACACATATTTATTATATCTCTCTTTTTGTGATGACAATAAGATTGCATCTAATTTTTTATAATTACAAACATCTACATCTCTCAGCAATAAACCATGATATGTTTTCAGAATGGACTACTATAAGATTGTAAAAAAGAATGGATAAGATATCTTCATAGAGACTTGGAAATACTTCCAAGATATATTCTTAGTAGAAGGGAAAGAGGAAGATAAAGTTCAGAATTAAAATGTTCTACTTTTTCTATATCTTTAAGGGAAACACGTGTTTGTGAACACACACATACAAATAATAAAAAACAAATAAATCAAATCTAATAAAAAATGCCTAGCTATAGGACAAGGAAGAAAACATGGTGGAGGGAGGAACACAAAAGAAAATAATAGTTTTATAAATGTATCTCTTTTTATAGTTTTTAAATTTGGAACCATGTAAATATTTTACAAATTAAAAACAAAATTGAATTTAAAAAGAAAAGAAATAAAAGCATGCTTTAACAAATAAACCAAACCACTTATCAGGTTGGTTGCCTTGCAACAGAGAAATAAACTGTAACTTTAGTGATTTCATAATACAGAAATCTGATTTATTTTATCCCTGATGATATATATATTTAAGGATAAAATCTACAAAGCAATCTTTAAACCACATTTATAGGGAACCGTTCTGTGTGGTGTGGGAATGTAGCCCAGCTCCCACTTGGAAAGGCCAGTGGGGAGCAAGGTCCAGCACACAGGAGCCAGGCCCACAGAGAGGTTCTCCCATGGGAATCAGGCCTGCATTGTACTTAGGTTGCTAAGAGATTTGCTCTGGCTAAAACTCCCTCACCCTGAATTGAGGCAGCAAGTGCTTACTGCAACTTCCTAAAATCTGAGCTAAACCTCCCAAGTATGGAGTGTAACCAGTTCGACCAGTTTTCACTTTACATTTGCAAATATCCTTCTTCTTTGATGTAATTAGCAACATCCTCTCCTTTGTTACCTGTAAAATGTGGTCCTGTGCATAGTAAAAGCCTGTCCAGGTGGGGGTCGGGGCCCGCCCCCTCACGTAGAGAGTGGCCCTGCACTCCCTTTTTCTTCACAGGACTTCTGTAGTCCTTGTGTATTTTTTCATACCTGCCACAGTACACAGGTCCTGCCCACCAGGATCTGTATCACACATTCACTTGTGTTATTGGCAGTAATATTAATACTGTATTTTTATAGTTACAATATATACATACGCATACATGTATATACATGCAAATAAGTGATAATGGAAATTTTGTTGATTATGGATGAAGATTGTCAGCATAACAGATATATAAGTATAAAATCAAAGAAGTTATATTAAAAAACTCAATTTAAAATTTGATTTGGAAATATCATATAAATCTATGATACTTTTTCTTAAATAATTCCTAATTCTGTCTACTTAAAAGCCTAGGAGCAATGAACAACAACACAGAGAAGAGAGAACCAAGGTAGATAAAATAGAATTAGTAGTCAGCCATTTGGGGGGAGATATACTACTGTACAGGACAAATAAATCAATGCCATTTTTAAATAACAGCTTCAATTATTGAACAAAAAAAAACATTTAAAAGATATAACATGCAAGATGTAGACTTTATTTATATTCTGATTCAAACATACCAGTTAGGAAATTTGAATATATATTGAATATCAGATAATACTTCATAATATTAAGAAAATTTCCATCTCTGTTATGTATAAAAATGTAGCAAATTACTTAGAAAAGAAATGACTTGATATCTGGGATTTAGTTCATAATATTCTAGGAAAAGAAGCTGAGACTTTAAATGTTATGAGACTGGCAAAATATTAGTGGTAATATTTGAAAATGAATTACAGGATTATTCAGGTTTATTATGCTCTGTCTGTCCTTTGGTGTATATTTGAAAATTCCAACAATAAAAATAGGAAAAAGAAAGGAACAAAAAGGTAATTAACTCCTATGTAAACTATGGCCATTTCAGAAGACAATATGGGAGATGTTTCTATGAGGAGTAGAAGTGTCCTCTTCTCAGATCTTTATGTGTCATCATCAACCCTTCAATGATTCAATTAATATATTTATTATAAAATGAATAAATTGCTAAGTATATTAATAAGAACTTAACTACTAGGGTTTACAGTATAGATGCTAACAATAAGTCTCTGGAAAGGACAGAAATCCTCTTTGCCTTCATAGAACTTATATCTGGCAGGAAAGAAAATGACAGAGAACAAACAAGCAAACAAATGAAACAAAAATGCATAATTACTGTGAAGAAAACCATCAAGGAGTTAATATAAACAGGTTGGAAAGAGAGCATAGGATTTTAAGATGGTGAAGAAAGAGCCTCTACATGGCTCATATTGAAGTTCTGACCTAAACAATGTCAAGAAAGAGGAAAACAAAGTTTTCCAAACAAAGGATCAACAGATACTACTGCAGGCAGAAAGCTGACATAGTTCCCCTGAATTCCTGTTTTCTGGTGTACATATACCGTCTCCCAGTGATACAATCCACATTGATGTAGGCAGTGCTCTGAAGGGATTTTTCGGATGTAATTGAAGTTCCAAATCAATGGACCTTCAGGCAGAGAGATTGCCTAGGTGAGCTCAACTGAATCACTGAGCCCTTTCAACTAAAATGGCAGGTGGCAGAGGAGTAAATCAGTGATTTTGAAGCATGAGAACGATGTGATGTTCTGTTGTTGGCGTTAGGATGGAAATGACCATGTGGCCAGGGATGCAGGTAGCATCTAAAAGCTAAGAGCCACATTTGAATGACAGCCAGGAAGTAAATAGAAGCCTTAATTTTATAAACACAAGGAACTGGTTTCTGTCAACAGGACTGAGCATGGGAGGGGGTTGTTTTGTTTGTTTTTTCATAGAGGACTCAGAATTGCACTCTCTCTAGGTGACTTGAGTCTTCTGATACCCTGAGCAGAGGACCCAGCCACATCTCATATTTCTGAGCTATTGAAGTGAGTCCTAGGTATAGAAGTGATACCATGGGAGGTATTTTAGTTGTGAAAACTTAAATGTTCTTATGTTGAGAAAAATTGGTGCATATAAATGTTAAAGGACATATTTGAAGCAGCAGAATACTTCAGGCTTCATTTCAACAGTGCAAATAATCTAGAACTCATAAATCCACATAATGAGAGTTTTACTGCAACAGTTAATGTGTATGTAGATTTAATAGGGCTCAGGTACAAGTTATATGTAGAGCAAGATGAATGCAAAGTTAAGAGCAAAGGGTGTGGCCACTCCAGCTTTTGTCAGAAAGTGGGTGATGCTGAAAATGATAAATTGGAAGGGGCGGGGTTGACATGGGAGGACAATAATTTTAGTCACATACAAAAATAACAAGGTATACAGCAGATAATGAATGGGAATGCTGGATGGAAACTAAAAAGCCATTCTGAACTGGAGCAAAGTAGGTGGTAGTCATTTAAATAAAACTGATGGATAAATTTGTGAAGAGGAACAACATAAGAAATCTACATGTCTTCCTAACTTTGCAGTCCTTGACTTATGTTGGTAGCTTGAATGAGGCCATAGTGGGAGTATTTAAGCCATGGACATCAGCAAACACTACAAATCAGGTCTTCCTCCCCCGACTACCCCAGAAAACCAGTTGTTAAACACCCACTGACACACTGCTGAATACAAAACTCAGGAATTTTAAGTAGAGTCAGCTCCATAGTAATTTAAAAATATCTAAGGTAGTTGTCACAGAAGAAACTCTCATGAAAATATGTGAGTAGCCTCTGTGTAAATTGCTCAGGAAGTCCAGAAAGTAGGGGTGACTTTTGTGCTATGAATTTGTCATTATCCTAAGAGCACTTTTAATAAAATATTGGCCAACTGGCAAGGAACTGAGGAAGGATTATATGCTGAGAAAACAGATCCTAAGGAGCATGCTATGATTTCCACCCAAGTGACAGATCCTTTGCCAGGATAAGAACAAAGGACATGCCCTGGCTGCTATGGTTCAGTGGGTTAAGTTTCAACCTGTGAACCCAAGAGTCCCTGGTTGGATTCCCAGTCAGGGCACATGCCTGGGTTGTGGGCCAGATCCCCAGTAAAGGGCATATGAGAGGAAACCACACATTGATTTTCTCTGCTTCTTTCCCTTCCTTCCCCTGTCTCTGGAAATAAATAAATAAAATCTTTTTAAAAAATAGAATCAGAAGACTTGAGTTCCTTCTGCTGCTACTATCACTCTATCTCTCTGGGCCTCAGTTTCTATTTGTAAAATCAGGGGTTTGGACTAAGTTATCTGTAAGGCTTCTTCCAGGTTGTTAGTTGAGAATTGATGTTCCAGGATATCCAAGAAATCAGTTAAAACAAAATAAATAAAACTCTAGCATCCTCACACCCACCTCAGCCTCCTTCAACCACACTTCTATAATTACATCCTTTATCCCATGAACTCTGTATCTGGAGCCATCTCTCCTAGGAATTAAACACATGCATCATCTCACATTTGGTACAGGTACTATTGAAGAGAGAAATGAGACAGTCAACTGAGGCTGATTAATGTGCTGTCTCAGAGGCAGGAGAATGGGGGAGAGGATTGTATTAAGCAAAGCTACCCCACCCACTTCATCCCTTCAGCTCAAATTATTCAGTCAGTGCTGTCAAGACAAAAGAAGTGACTCATTGTAGGTGAAAAAGTTTTTTTTTTCCTTTTCATGCTAAATTCCTCAGCACCTTTAAACTTAGTTTCATCAAATAGTCATCTAGAAAAAGCTGATCTCTTCTATCTCTTCTGCGGGCTTCATGAATAACTTGTGAAAATGGAATCTCCTTGGGAACTTATTGACTGGCATAGCTTTCTTTGAATGTCTGACATTCAGTGGTTTGCTCAGTCACCAACTCTGAATCCCGAGAGTTGCTTCAGAGTTCCAGTAAAGGGTGGTTGTC
Source organism: Sturnira hondurensis (assembly GCF_014824575.4). NCBI lineage: Eukaryota > Metazoa > Chordata > Mammalia > Chiroptera > Phyllostomidae > Sturnira > Sturnira hondurensis. Next base: position 4,101,405 of record NW_028083079.1, on the reverse strand, counting down.
CACATACTGGTGACTGCAGAGGGGACTGGACACCAAACAAGGATTTAGCATTTACTGAGGGCAGCCATGGGCTGCAGGGAAATCCAAGTCCTCACAGTAAAGTGAGTACATGCAACATCTACTTCTAAGCTGATGGGAAATGAGGGTTCACGGGCATTGAATAAGTTCCCATCTCTAACTTCAGTGTCCACTAATATCAATGCCAGAGTAAGAAACACACGGAAATAAAAATTGAGTATGCCAGAGAGTACAGACAATAACAGTAGGAGGAAGAGGGATAGGAAAGATAATGGGGAATGTTTGGGGAATACTGACACTGTACTGACCATGACATGTCACCACCCCTTTGATGGTATCTATGAAGCACTTGTTTGTGCTGATACAGAGCTCAAGAAAGGGATTTAGCTTCAACCCATAGATCCATGAGTAGTCAGATTTGCAGCTCATATCACCCCAAAAGTGGTTGAAATTGCCCAAAGATATGTCAATTGAGCAAATGAGAGAAATTAAAAAAAAACATGTGGGGGTGACATCTTAGAAAAAGAATCAACTGAGGAACTGATAGAGACATTGGACAAGTGCAGAGGTCAGACAGGCCACAGAGCATCAGTGAGTATGTCAGTAAGATCATAAGATGAGCCCTAACTCGTGTGGCTCAGTGGGTTTGGCATCGCCCCATGAACCAAAAGATGGCTGGTTTGATTCGTAGTCAAGGCACTTGCCTGGGTTGTGGGCCAGGTCCCCAGTTAGGGGTGTGCAAGAGGCAACCAATAGATGTTACCCTTGCACGTCGATGCTACTCTCCATTTCCTCCTCCTTCCCCTGTCCCTAAAAATAAATAGATAAAAATCTTAAAAATATATTAAAAGGTTAAGAAAATTGATTAGGTTAAAATTAGAAAATACCGGTAAAATTTGCAAGATAATTTTTATTTAAGTCTGGTTTTGGAGGAAGAAAAGGGTAGGGGTTGAAACTCTGAAGGAAACAGAGTAAAGAAAAGCTGTGNCATAAGATGAGCCCTAACTCGTGTGGCTCAGTGGGTTTGGCATCACCCCATGAACCAAAAGATGGCTGGTTTGATTCGTAGTCAAGGCACTTGCCTGGGTTGTGGGCCAGATCCCCAGTTAGGGGTGTGCAAGAGGCAACCAATAGATGTTACCCTTGCACGCCGATGCTACTCTCCATTTCCTTCTCCTTCCCCTGTCCCTAAAAATAAATAGATAAAAATCTTAAAAATATATTAAAAGGTTAAGAAAATTGATTAGGTTAAAATTAGAAAATACCGGTAAAATTTGCAAGATAATTTTTATTTAAGTCTGGTTTTGGAGGAAGAAAAGGGTAGGGGTTGAAACTCTGAAGGAAACAGAGTAAAGAAAAGCTGTGTGTGTGTGTCGGGGGGTGAGGGGTTAGTGAGAGCCTTCCAAGGAAATCATTGAAACTAGTTGCTGGAGGAGGGAGTACAAGGTGAAGGGGGATGGCCTGTTTGTTCATTTACTTTTATACAGGAGAATGTTGCATGTCTACAGGCTATGGGATTAATAGATTAAAGCAAAGAAAGGAAAATAGTTTGATGAAGTGATATGTTATAGGACATTTGCGACTGAAAGGAAATTCAATTTTACAGAATGGGAACAAGTCACAGTGGAATATAACTCCTCATGCCCTAAGTATGGAAAGGAAGGGAAAAATGATAAACTTACAGTGGTGAAACCTGACAACACTACCTCAAACCAAGTGATCAAAGTGATAAGACAGATCAATAGTATGTCCCCTTGATAGGGTGTGCTAAGAATGACACATTCCCTCTGTGGCCTTTCTCCAAAAAACACACTGCCCCAGCCTGAGAAAAAGCATCAGCTAAAACCCAATTGAGACACATTCTACAAAATACCTGGCTAGCACTCCACAAAAACTGTCACGTTGATCACAAACCAGGGAGATCTGAGACACTGTCACAGAACTGAGAGGAGCCTAAGGAGCTATGACTGCTAAATGGAATGTGATATCCTGGATTAAATCCTGGAACAGGAAAAAGGACATCAGGGAAAAACAGAGGACGTCTGAATACAGCATACTTAATTAATAAGAATAAAGCAATATTGGTTTGTTAATTGTGATGCTTGACATATTACTTCAACATATTAGTAACAGAAGAAACTAAGTATGCAGGACACAGGAGCTCTCTGTACTATCTTCAAAATAATTCTGTAAATCTAAAATTAAACATTTATTTTTAAAAACAAGTAAAAATTGATTTTTTTTAAAACACAGATATTAGAAAATCTAATCGTGAGTGTATACCAATATTAGTTCAGCATCTCGAAATGTGTTTTCCATGGAACAGCAATCATGTAAGATGCCCTAGGAAAACAACAAATCATTTCTTTGGTCAAATAATTTTGAGACAAGCGGCAGACTGCAAGAGCCTTTGGAGATTCACAAAGCACATTAGGATATTAAAAAGTCTAAGAAATCTTACAGAAAACAATTTAATATTGTCCATCATAGTGTTTTCCAAACTTATTGTAAATTTTTAAACTTGCTTGTCCGTATCATCTAACACCTGTGGAGACAGCAGGCCTTAGATTGTACTTTGGAAAGTGTTTGTTATATTTGTACGCACATTAGTGAGATCAATAATAAGCTGCCTATGGAGAACTATGTGATATTCTTCAGTTTTCAGCTGTGTAGAATACCATGTAATAGAGGAAATTTCGGCTGGCTAATCCGCCAAAGAAAAGGCTTCTCTGAAACAATACGTGCTATCAGAATTCTGGAGAAATGATATATGAAGACAACGTGCGGCTGAAGATAGTAGAGCCAATCCGCGCAGTGAAAAGTCATACACTTACAGGAAAAAAATGGCCTCAATATAAAGAATGCCCTTCTAGAAATTAGACCTAAACAGGGATACATCTGGCAGGCACAGAACTCTCAGTAGCAAGAGGTGTTCAAGCTTAAGATCAGGTATGAAGGGACGATGTCCAGCAGTGAACTGGATTAGAGGAGATGACCTTCAAGATCTTGCCGAATGTATGGTTCTACTACACAAAATGGTTAGTGTCAGTTATATGACCAGCACTATGTTAAGTGTTTTGTATAAACTAATGGCTGCTCTATTTTCTCCCCCTAATTATAGCTTAATGGGAAATAAAGAGAAAACAAGTGCTATGACATAATAAAATTTGTCCCTACTAGGGATTGGGAAGATTTCCAGGAAAAGGATAATCTGTGTGCCAAGCACTGAGCACATTTATATACTGAGTCATGTAATTCTCAGTTTATAAGATAGACTCTATTATTACCATCTTATTTTTTCACAAGAAGACACTGTGTGAACCAGAGGTTAAGGGACTTGCCGTAGATGATTCAGTCGTGTAGTCTAAACTTGAACTCTTAACCACTGTGCACTATTATCCAAATTAAGGCTTAAAGAATGAGTTGTCAAGAAAGGTGTGTGTGTACATGTGTGTGTGCAGTTAGCCTATAGCGGTAAAAGGGAAGGGAAAGAAGAAAACAAGGATTTGTAAGGCAAATGGGAATCCTATGCTCAATCTCTGAGAAATATGGATAACCAGGAAGCATCTGATAAATTTGAAGTAGTTTCCAGGTTTTTTTCCTGACTAAAATCTAAAATTCCTGACATTAGCCAAAAAAAAGGCTTCTTCTCCCTTTTATTCCCTGTTCTCTCACCTAAACATCCACCTCCCCTCCATGCATATACACATACAGAAATATGAACGTAGACACCACAGGAGGTGTAATTTGGACAACTAAAAAGTGGTGCTAACTCCCTTTAGTCTCCACAGAGCTAAGATCAGGTTTTGTCTCCTCTACTTACCTAGGAAAATAAATTTATTGAATTGAAAATAATTTTTAAAGGTAAATAGTTCATTAATTCCGGTTAGTTGTTGCAGATTTGTGCAGCACACAGAAACTTGAGAGAGGGCCAGCCTGATGGTGATGGTGGCACACTCAGTAAAACCCACACAATCCACAAGCTCTCTGGCTGCTGGCACCCCATCTTTGAAAATAACTGAGTTACTCCAGCTACCGAGAAATTAGATGCCGCTCAGACCTGTAAGAGTCTTTATCAGATAGTGATTGGGAGTTTATAAGGCCATAAATCCCATCTGTAAAAGAATACTCTGGGCCCAGACAGGTTGTCACAGTTTGGACACAGAGCTAATGCCCAGAAGTTTGGCTGTAGATGGAGGTACTAGAAGGCAGGATTGAGGGAAGTGTCTTTTGACCCACAGAACTCAGGTGCTTCATACTTGTAAAGTCCTTCTTTGCATCCTATACTGTAGTCTATTTTTACAAAAGAGAGGCAGAGGGGGAGTTTTTAAATCTCAGTGAATTAAGAACACTGAGTCTCTATAAGGTGAAGTGACTCTCCTAGATCGAGAGCTGGTCAACACACTTATAGAGGTTTGTTTGGTTTTTTTTTGTTTGTTTTTCTTTTTAACCATAACCCTAGAAGACATGGTAGGAGATAGCAAATCCTACCTTCAAGGTGGGAAAATCAATTATGGACATGACAATGCTGTATGGAAAAAAAACAGCTACAGACTAACAACATCATATATCAGTAAGACTTTCATTTTATTCTTAAATCTGATCTACACTGGGGGAGCGGAGACTCTGTCCCCTGTGCCTTTATCCTTCTCCTGAGATCAGGAGGTCCACCTGGACCCCCACCGAGATATGTTCTTACAGTGTGTGCTTAGGCAGAATAGCATAACAAGGAATGCACAAGGCTTAGTCTTAGACTGCCATTATCATTTTAACCATATTTTACTGGCCAAAAGGTGTTATGTAGCCAAAGCTATCATCAGAAGACAAGGAAGTACTTCCGACCCACTGTGGAAGGGCATTGCAGATTTACACGGAAAGGAACATGAATATGGACAGCAATGAAAAATTTGGACAATCTACTACAATGGATAGATGATTGAGGGCCATGAGGAGAGAAGGTTGGAGATCATATCTCTTATCACATACGGCAAGGTTGAAGCACACCGAGGAAGAGTCAAGATAAGAGAGTTGGACAGAGACAACATTATGTAGCAGCACTCCTGCATTTTAATAAGACTGTAATAAAATATGTTATTTCTAAGTATAGTAACAAGTCATTAGAAAGTACAAAGTAGAAATGTGATATAATCAAACTTACATGTTCAAAAGTTCACATTCAGGAAAAGAATGTGGTCAGACTGTACAGTCAGCAGGAAAGTGATCATGGATTAAACAAATGGCAGTAGAGATAAAGGATAAAGTCTTGCAATTCTTACACATCAAAAGATATTTGAAGATGCAGTTGAAAGATCATAGAAACTGACCAGAAGTTTAAGAAGTGGGGATTGATGGTGTTGGCATGGTGATGAATGAAACTTGAGCAACTCGGAAAGGGAAGTGAAGAGGACAGGAAGGGAGGCAGAGATGTATACCTTGTTCTACTTGCTATCTGTACCATTCCAAACACATGGAATTTCAAATTATTTGTGAATCTCTGGGGCTAAGCACTGCCCATGGACTCAAATTTAAGTGGACTTTACTCTTCTTCCAGGCAGCATAGTTTTTTTAGGGTTTTATTATGGGAAAATGTCAAATACATCCAAAAGTAGAAAGAGGCTCACAAATATGAATCCTCTGGCTTCCACAATTAAATCTGTGGTCAGTCTTCTTTTATAAATACCCACAACCATTCTCCACTTAGTTAAAGTAAATCCTTGACATGATATCGTATCTTTTATAAATATTTCACTAGGCATCTCTAATAAAATAATAATGTTTTACAAACCAGAATATTTTAGACCTAAAAGAAATTAACAAAAACTTTGAACAATATCAGATAATGTTAATGTTCAATGTTTCCTTACTGTTTCATATTTTTATATGTTGTTTAAATTAGAATCCAAATAAAGTCCACACACTGCAGTCGGTAGATGAATCCCTCAAGTCTCTTAGTCTATAAGACCCCCTCCATATTTTAGGCCATGTGTTTATAATAATAATAATAATAATAATAATAATAATAAATGTTCTATAGCATTTCCCATAATTGGAATACTTGCTTATTGTATCTGGTGATATTCTTCACCATTTCTCTATGATTTTGAGTGTTCCATAAATTCATAGAGTGCTTGGGGAGAGGGAGATATAAAGGGAATAAAGAGCAATGGGAAAAAAATACAGTAAAGATTCAATTTAAAAAATAAAAATAAATTCATAGGCTGATCAGGTTCAAGGTTTTTTTTTTTATCAAGAATAGAAAGCAGTATTTTGATAGAGTGAGTAATATGAAAAGAACATTGTAGGTGAAAGAAGAATGTTTGTTTTAAAGCAAGCTGTTTCTCATTTTTTTTCCTAGCTTGTGACCTTGGAAACTTTATTAACCCATCCTCTATTTCAGCTGTTACAGTGGAGAAAAACAAGAAATACTAATATTCATTACTGATATGAGATTAATAATCCAGTGTTTATTTTGGATTGTATATCAAAATCATCTGGGTTTTTTTTTGTTTGTTTGTTCTGAAATTCAAATGCATGAGCCTTACATTAAGACAAACTGAATCAGCACTTGTGTCCATATTTTTGAAAGTTCTTATGTGCTTCAATACACATCACTTTCATAAAGGTCTGTATACTATATAATAAGCCCCCCAAAAGCAGGGACTGTGTCTTGTTCGCCAGGTTCAAGCTCATTGCTAACACTCAGTAAATATTTTTGAGTGATAACATGAATGAATAGACAGATGTATGGATGAGTGGATGATGCATGGCTGGTAGTATAGGTAAATGTGTAGATCAAACAATTAAAAGGGCTAAATAATTCCACATTAATAGGAGTACTGTTAACTTCATGATAAAAAGTTATGCTCTTTTTACATGAGAAACCCATTAAAATAGTTGTGTGTAGGATAACATGACAAATGCTCTTGATATAAATTCATTAAAAGAATATTGAATATAAGTTCAAAGTATTAAATAGAAAGGTTTTCAACAAAATGGGACTTGGAGGTTGGCATAAGTAATGCCAGAATGTGAGTAAGTATTGTGGAAATGAATGGAATCGCTGAAAGTAACCGAGACCACTTTTCATTAGCAAAACTATTTGTATGTATAGTAATCAGAGAACTGAGCCAAGCTCCATTTTTCTGATAATGAACATTCAGGACTGTAGCACAAATGAAGCATCTCACCACACACAAAAACATATTCCAAAGATGTTATAAAATTTGGGTTAAAAAATACTTTGAAAAAAATTTCATACCTTATCCTATGCACAAATAGTACCACATTCTCTAAAAATCAGCATGGGTAATTGGCTAGTTCTAATATAATCACCTCTGTTAACCATAAGAATTATTAATCTAAGAATTAACTCTAAAAGCCAACAGTTACTAAACTGAAGTGAGTGGGTGTGTATTTGGGGTTCCAATAACTATCAAATTGTTGGACAATTCTATTGTGTCTACCAGTATTTGTCTTAAGATCTCCCTGTCTGCTTTTCTGTATCGCAAATGTTAGCCTTTGCTATCGCTCTTATTTGATTTGATTTTGACATTTAATTGGTGAAGATTGCAAACATCGATTATTCTACCACTTATACTACCTGCTCTGTTTACCTAACAGGGTTTTTGTGACAATCAAATATAAAGCAGTGTGTTAAAGCATGTTATAGTTTATTAAAAAGGTACAAATAGACTTGAACAAGAATTAAATAAAAATAAAAATTAAAAAAAATAAAATAAAATAAATGTACAAATAGAAAAAATTAAAAATATAACAATTCCTCCCCCTCACCATCACAGCAGCATTGTAACTGAGGAATGGTGACAGGGGTTAATCAATGGTTTTTTTTGTTGGAAGGGCCAACAGCAGTCATGCCCCCATCAAATGATTCTCTCTCAAATATGGGAAGAAGCCAGGTGGATTATTTCAGAAAATCCCACGAGACAAACATTTGAACAGTCACCACAGTGGGCAGGTAATGCGATTACCCAGGTAGAAAATAAAGGTTAGAAAGAACAATAAACATGCTGCCTTCTCTGATTTGAATGTCTCAGTATTGCTTGCTTTCTGTCTCTCTTTCCCCACCAAATCTCTGGGTAATACCAACACAGAGAGTATGAGAAAAGTCACCATAAAGTATAAGGAATGGTCACTTAATTCTGATGAAGTGGGTTTACTTGGCAAGCCCAGGTATTTGTTTCCCCAGCTATATTTGGTAATTAAAGGCAATGGAGGTAGGTTAACAGACTCCTCAATGGAAACTTTGCTTCCTTTTGCTTCAGTACCATAAGTTTAATTCTTCTTTCCATGAGTTTTTATATACAGCTCTCCTGTTACCTGGGCCACTACTCTTTACTAGATGTGTCACCTTTGGCTACTCACTTAACTCCTCTGAACATCTGTTTTCTCCATTTAAATCTGGACACAATTTCTGTGCTACTTTATAAGGATCTTAATGACTAATTAGAAAAAAATATATATTTGAACATGATTTATAAGTTGAACAAGACAATCAAATAATGAGGCATAATTATTGTAATTTAGTGTCTGACAATTCTTTATTCAAGTTTTTAAAGTCTTCTCTCATGCATGGTAAAGTTTTTGAATGCAGTGACTAAGTCTCCATTGTCTTGGATGTCTTCTTATTCACCAACTCTGAATGGTTGGTCGTGGCTGGCTGCAGTTCCTGTCGGGGATAATTTTAAGTTCTCTCTAGACTCTGTGGGGAAGAACGCTGTGATCAATGAGCAGTATCTGCCATGGACACGGGAGAGAAGTGGTGTCAAGCAGAGCATCTACTTGCTAGCTCCGTATAATGCTTTAGAAAGTAGCCCATAATGGAGGTACATGAATGAAATTCAGCCCTGCGCATGTTTTATACAACCTGAGCCAACATTTAAAAAGTGGAAGATTTTACATACATATATATATGTATGAATTTTTAAATATTCTTTTGAAAAACGAAAACTTCAATACCACTATGCCGGCACTTTCCCCATGACAACGATGAGCAAGAGCTAAGTACATTTTCATTTCTCCTTTTAGGTGAAACATATGCTCTCCAGTTTGACCCAGTTCCTATCACTCCTTATTGCCTTACTCTAGTCTGTTTACCTCACTGGCTTTATTTTCTAAAGTTTTGTAGGCATTATTATTTCTGATGGCTGCCTTAGAGTTTTCCTGCAGAGATTGTAGTATGTCAGATTCATTTACAAAACTCCGACCATGACAAACACTCCTTGAACGCTGTATATTAAGATAGACCAAAACTCTTAGATGCTCTAAAGTGCTATATAGCATAGCTTTCTCATCTCAAATCCACACTCTAGCCTGAAAATGTCAATGCCATTATGCATTGATCAAGCCTTTTAGCAAAAGCTTCATTCAATGAATCATGACCAAGATAATGTAGCCAACTCTCAAGTTGGAAAAAGAGTCTGTCTTTCTCTCCTTCTCCATGTAATCCCTCAGCACTGTCAGGATCCAGCCAAAAGCAAAGAAAGAGCAATATAAAATGAAGTGAGTAATCTGCCATTTGTTGAGGGAACATAAATTAACAACTTGTTATGATGTCGCTTTCTTAAAGTAAAAATGTCTACAGACAGGTTTAATGTGAAGAAGTGCATTTGTTTTCCTCTAATAGGACATGTTTATCGCCCCCACCATCCTCCTACATTCCTTCTCAGATCCCTTCTAATTGAACAAAGTGGACTTAAATTGAATTAAACTGTCAAAAATATTCCACTTAAATTGATGTATCTACTTCTTTAGTTAAAATGGATTCATTTAGGTGCAATATATAAGAATTGTCGATGGATTGTATTTTGACAACTAGAAATCTTTTGCATGCTCCTCCCTGGAATGTAATTCAGGTATGGACGGCAAAAGGGATGCTAAGAATAGAGCAAGGCAGAGAAGAAATAAGAAACACGAGGGTGGGGGCAGGAGCAAGAGCTGGAGGAGATGGCTGTGTTTGCATTAAAATAACAAAATGATCATTTTCTTTAGATTTTTGCAAGAAGAATACTTTCTCAAATTAAATGTGCAAAGCTCATCTTACATTTGACGCAGTTAAAATACACCCCCCCCCAGGTATTTTATTAATGTCATTTACCAGTGTTAAGACTTTATATATGTGGACAGTATTTACATTTTTTTAAAAAGGAAAGAAATTTACATTAAAAATACATGTNTATGGACGGCAAAAGGGATGCTAAGAATAGAGCAAGGCAGAGAAGAAATAAGAAACACGAGGGTGGGGGCAGGAGCAAGAGCTGGAGGAGATGGCTGTGTTTGCATTAAAACAACAAAATGATCATTTTCTTTAGATTTTTGCAAGAAGAATACTTTCTCAAATTAAATGTGCAAAGCTCATCTTACATTTGATGCAGTTAAAATACACCCCCCCCCAGGTATTTTATTAATGTCATTTACCAGTGTTAAGACTTTATATATGTGGACAGTATTTACATTTTTTTTAAAAAGGAAAGAAATTTACATTAAAAATACATGTGAATTTTAATATCAAATGGTGATTTTTAAGATATAATATCAAGATGTCTTTGTGGACTTAAATTGTCGGCTCTGTGTTCACTCGCTAGGTAACTACAAAAAATTCAAATATAAAAACTAGTTTTACCTTCAATTTAATTAGAAGACATAAAACAGTTACTATCATATTTGAGGCAGAAAATAATTCTGCACTTAAGGCCATGGCTATAGGCTATAAAGTATGAAGAGAATAGAGAAAGGAAATCAATGTGAATTTGTATACATCAGGAAGATTCATCAATGAGGTCCACTTGTGGAAGATGGAGAATAATGTTTTGGGCTTGTTGTGGGGGAAATCGGACTACTACTCACCAGCCTGCCCATGGCAGTTTTGACCAATGCCACAGATATTAAAATAAAATTAACCAAATTGGAAGCAAACCACCTATTTATAAATCACTAAGTGAATGTTTAGGTCTCTTTTTGTAGGGCTCTGGCAAATGTGGAAGTGAAAATTATCACTTAAATATGAAGTTGAAAACCAGGCCTCAAACCTCCCTCCTATTTCAGATCTCCACATTAGAATGCATATACATTCGAACAAGCCCTGCAAAAGGAAAGCAAACTAAGGAAGTTCTGAAGAATAGTCAGTATACTATTCAGCCAGCTACATGAATTCTGAAGAATAGTCAGTATACTATCCAGCCAGCTACAGGAATGATCTGCCTGGCTGGTCCGTTCAAAAGCAAAGCAGAAAAAACAGGACACGCTCAGTCCTGCACACCCCAGTGGGTTTGCTCAACACCAGATGAAAGGCTAGAAAGAGTAAGAAGATTAAATTTACAGACACTAATTTTTTAATCAGTGTCTTTGCCTACTTGTGAACTGTAGCTCTTAGATTAGTATCTCCTACTTTCCAGAGGAGAAAGAAGAAAGAAAGTAGGTGGCCAGAGAGTTAAAGAATAACAGAAAAATCCTACTCTGTGAGCTGAGGCCAAAACATAAGATAAGTAGTTAAAAATTCCCCACGATTGGGAAAATAAATGATCCCATGCACCTGTAATAGTTGTAAGGGACTATAGAAACATTTGACTTACTTCTGCGACTTTTAATTTACCCTTGTCAACACACAAAACTTCCAAGAGTCTCTTTATACTGAATGTCCCATCTGCTGGCCATCAGCAATGTTTCAACATCATTATAACACACCTTAAAATACAAATCTTTTGAGGTTTACATACAAAAATGGTAGTTCATTTAGAGGGGGATATAAAGGAACTAAAATAATCATGACTTAGGAGAAAAAGCTAAAAAAACCCCTAGTGATGTGCATGCTGGTGAAAAGAGGGATATATATAATCACTGTCTTCAGATAGCTACAGCATTATCATGGGAAAAGACAATTATGCTAATTTTTATGAACCAAATAATAAAACCAAATGCAATCAAACTATGTTACAAGGTGGTGAGATCCCAATCACTGGAAATGTATAAGCCCTGACACTTTGATAACTTACCAGTGATGTTGTATAGAGTTATTCTCTAAAGGGATAATAGTCTAAAAGTTTAAGCTACTATATAACCCTGAAATTTTATGATTCTATGAGCATAAGGATATTCCACAACTTTTTAAACTATTTCTAAACTTTAGCTCCATTAGCATTGCCTTCAAAGTTTTAACTTCTGCAAGCATTTAGGGTGCATATTATTTTTTTTGCAAGAGGAATATATATGAGCCTACTTTTGGAATTCAAATACCCATTAGACTTGGTTGAATCTGGTCTATGTTCAAAAAAGAAGAGGATACAATTTCCTAAGCAGGAGATTTATCCAATATCATGGCTGCAAACACCACCTTCCTGTTGAAGAAGCTCAAATTCACTGCTGATGTAGAGCTCATCTCTGAACTCTAGATTTATAATGCTGTCAAATAGAAATTTCCTCTTTGATGGGATAGACAACACGGATGGTATTTCTGAATAGAAAAAGTAAACAAAAGTGATGTGCATATTTCACCAGCCCCCTTCCTCCACATACACGTGCACACACACACAAAGCCTCTTCCTCCCCCAGTATTTCCATTCTCAATAAATGACACCAACATCTACCTGTTAGCTCAGAACAGGTAGCTCAGCACCGAGAAACCATTCTTTTTTTCTCATCCTCACCTCCAAAGCCCTTCAGGTTCTTTTTGATCTACTTCAAAAGTATATTTCAAGCCTGTCCTCTTTCTATTTCCTCGGTCCCCATTCTAGTCAAGTCTGCCATCGTAAGTCCCCTAGACAACTGCTGTCATCTTTAACTGACTTCTGCTTCCAGTTCTGGGTTTCTCTGACCCATGCTCCACACCACAGTGAGAAGAGAGAAGGCAAGGAAGATTAAATGCTTGAGACCACTATGTTTCCAAAACAAGTAAACCAAAAAAAAAAAAAACCACAAAAGAAAACTCACTTTCAATTACAAAAACATTGTTAATGTCCTTATTTCTGCGTTCCAGTGACCTGGCTAGTGTTTCATGTAGGAAGAATCATTTTTAAAAAACACTCAATTTTTACTCAGAAAGGAATTCTTATCTCCAGAATTTGGGTTGAGGAGGAACAGGTTCAAATATCTCTTTAAGCAATTAAGAATTGGTCTTTATTTCACTCGAGGCAGACCAACATTTTTCATTGTTTTCTTTCCACGTTCTTTCAAAAACCTTAGGTTTGTAAGACCATAGTAGGGGAGAAAGATAATTCACTCGTTATTCATTTATTTATTCATTCTACGCCTAATTTTTAAACATATATTCTAGGTTATGGGCTACAGGTCAGTGATATAGGCATTAACAAGGGAGGCAATTTCTGATCTCATGTGGATTACAGGCTAGTAGGAAATAAAGATGGTTAAAGTTTACATATTCAACTCCAATCTAAGAAAAAGTTTACATATTCAACTTTGGAACAGTAGAAAGCACCAGAGGAAAGAAAGATACGCTGTGGTTAGTAAGAGAATGCAGGGACTCAATAGATGAGAGGTATTTTAAAGTACAATATCCTTAGTACCTAGTAATGTTACCTCTGTAAATGCCTGGACTATCGCCATTTAAAGAGCAGCGTCTCTTCCTGTGTCCATTTCTCCCCTCTCACCCCTACTTTTAGAAGTAGACTTTATTTAAAGAAAATGAATGTCACGTTCAAGGAACAGAAATGTAGGAATGACCTTGAAAAGAAAGAGAAATTAGGAAAATATTTACAAAGTACCTAACATGTGTCAAGAGCTTTTATGTGTTATTAGATCTTTTTGGCACTTTCAATAGGAGGAAGAAATAACTATCTTGCACTTTTTTTTTTCCCACAGGGAAAGAAAGCATCACAGAAACATCAAGGAATTTGCTTAAGTCCTCAAAGATACACAGAGTGGTAGGACTGAGATTTAAATCCGAGTTCATCTCTTCACTCCCAAACCCAATGCATCAATTAATTGTTTTCTACTGCATCAGTATCTGTGATGAGTCAGGCCAAGTTCCTGAGTTCTATAAGGAAAAGGATGTTAGGACTTTGGAAATAAGCCCAGGGACTCAAAGAGGTCCCTGGGCTTCCTAACCAAGGTTCTTTTCAGGTTATCTGCCAGTTCAGTTCTCTTGCAAACTTTTTTTCAGTGTCCTCTGGGAGTTTTCATAATTATGCTCTGCCTCTCTCCAGTTTTCTCCTTTTAGTTCTCTGCCCCTTGGCCCCTCTCAAATGGGAATTAATCCAGCCGCAAACAAGCTGTCACTAAGTGAAGATTTTACTGTGATTATTGCTAGGGAGAAAGATGTTGCCTTTCCTTCCCCCTCCTTCAAATGCCTTATTTGCAGACTAGAAATCATGGGGCATGTGTCCAATTGATACATTTCCCTTCAAATAGCAAATCTAACGCAGAAGTGGGATGCAAATTTAATTATTCCACATGTACAGAACAGAAACAGAATCTCATAGTTAAATTTGTTCTCCTATGTCGAAAAGATTAAAAACAAAAGATGTTGAAGTGGTTTGTGTGAGCGGAATACATTTCAGTTCATAAAAATGTGAGGCAATGAAATAAGGGCACTAGAGGGCTTATTTCTACCACATGGAATTATTTCTAAATGTTCCTTCTCAGAAATCGCTGGTCCTTACTTGTGCATCCCAAAGAGATTTCAATTTCTTTTTCTGGGGCAATTTCTCCAAATAATGCCCTCCCAAACCCTTCCTCAAGCTAAGTCCATCTATTTACTTTTTGTAAATTAATTTGGAATAAAATAGGGGTATAGTGCTATCTCATAAATGAGACTAGTGGTTAAGAGCCTCTAGAATCAAACCTTGGCTTCGTTGCTTAATAGTCAGACAACCTTGGGCAAGGTACTTTACTTCTCTATGCTGCTGTCTCTTGCTCCATAAAATGGAGACAATAATGGTGTCTATCTCCTAGGGTTTTTGTAAGGAGTAAATGAGTCAATATAAGTATCGTGCCTACAACAGTGCCCAGAACTTGTTAAACAACCAATACACTGTAGTTATCAGAACATAGTCTATACTTGCTTTTTTTTTTCTCTTCAGCATCTTCTTCCAGACACAACACAGATGTTACCTTTGCTATAAATTCACCCCCCCCCCCACTAGTAGTTAGCTTTCTCATCTCTCAGTTTCCATTAAAACATTGTCTGTCTGGCTTATCACAATTTATCATGTTCCTACTCAATGCCCCTAAGAACAAAGAGAAGGGATCATCTTCCTCTTTTCTAGACTAAGCACAAAGTAAGTGATTGCTGAGCAGTTAACTGAATAAAAGAACAAGTAGCATTTCAATTAGAACCCTTGAGGGCTTACTCCGTACTGAGACCCTGTTCCAAGAATGTATTATCTAACATAATCTTTGCAACATTCTTAGAGGTAGGTATTATTGTTTGCATTATATGGATAAGGAAATGGAAATTCAGAGGACTTTAATTACCTTGTACAAAGACACAAAGACAATGAGAGTCAGCGTGAGCATTTGAAGCTACACATATCTGTCTGACTAATTCCAAAGATCCTGTTTGTAACCACTGAGCAATACTGCCCCAAGACCCTCCAGGCTTGGTAAAGGACAAACCGGGAAATGGTGCTTGTGAAATCTGAGTTTCAAATTCCTTGCATTTCTCACAGGTACATCCCTCTGTTAACAAGTAATGCTCTAGATCAGAAGATTTGTTACTGAGTTCCCTTGATAAATCCTAGTTTGAGATGAATGGAAGGAGAGTAGAGAGTAGCATTCTTTTCCACTCACCCCCTCCAGCTAGGATTATTTCTGGATAAGTGACTGCTTTCTTGATTGATCATGGAAGACCCTCCTCTTCCAACGCAGGTGGTTTCTCAGGCTCATATCAAGCCAGCCCCTCTTTCTTCTCTGCTCAAGATGAAAAGCCTTTTTAAATTTCTTGGCATGTTCACCCTTCTTTACCTTGAAGTTTCTTTAGACACACTCCTTCCGATTCTCCACCCCACTTCAACATTCTTGCCCCACCAAGTCTCATCCTAGCCAGTCCTTCCTCTGGGAAGTTTCCCTGGTCACTCCAAGGAAGACACTGCTTTGGTTTGCCCATTTGTTACTCATTGTTTCCTCACTGGTCTGTATTCTCCCTGAGGGTAGTAGCAGTGTGTACTTAATTCACAACTAATTCCACAAACACACCAGCCACTTAAAGGAAATTAAGAAAGAGGAGAAGGTAGAGAGAGGAGGGGGAATGGTCTGAGATTATAAAAGAGATGGAGCAGGAAAAGAAAACAACGAGAACTCAGATTCTTGTCTCCAGGTCCAGAGCGCATATTTGTTTCTACAGAACACTCACAGAAAGTATTTTTTAAAAAAGTAAATAAAACATTTTGCAGGTTATCTGAAGCCTAACTCGTGTTTGAACAATCCCTTCAGATGTTAGGAAGCAGTAAATTGTAATTCCTCTTCTGTCTGCCTACACTATTCTCCCTCCACTCCCCAAACATATAAAAGGCAAATAATTTAAGGCTACAATGACCTGGAGACAAGAGCCAAGCAGCTCTTTCAGGAAGAAAACTCTCTCTCTGGTAGTGTGGATATAGACCTCACCTCCCTTTCCTTGTTTCTTGTAGCTAATGATTTGTCCTAAAACCCTGGTCTAGGCCCAGTGCTTCCCAAACTTTACTATGCAGAAAAATCACCTGGGGAGCCTGTGAAAACATCCCAGCTTCCAACTTGCAAATTGAATTTTAATTACATAGGTTTGAGGTGGGACCATAATTTGCATTTCTGAAAGCTCCCAGGCAGTACTGATGCCCCTGTCATGCAGAGGAAGCTTCTAGATCACACTGTCAACAATCTCTAGCAGGGTCACCCTTTAATAATGTGAGAGTGAGTGAGTTGTGGGCCAATTTTAATGGTTTTATCCCTTGATAATTTTATGAATGTTTTGAGTCATTGGAGATCCTGAGTAGATGCTAGAAAAAAGGGTTAATGTCATACATTTTAGAGACTGAATAGAGGCTTGCATTAAACAACATTTATTTTCAAGAGACCTCAGGCAGAACAGTCATTTTGATTGCACTAAATACACAGTCCCAGCACAGCTAGGGTTCAGGAGTATGCTGGGTTCTACGTCACTCTTGTGTTTGAATCTCAGGTCTCCTCCATCCTAGCCATTTTCTTGTATTTTCCATTTTCTCTCCTACAAAATGGCTATAATTATATCTACCTCATAAGTACTGTGGCGCATGATAAACAGCCTGCAAATATCTTCTAGCAATGTTAATAACAACTCTAAAGAACTTTATTAGATACATATTATTATTGCTCCCCTTTTATTGCTCAAAACACTGAAGTTTAGGTGCTCACTTAAGGTCCCAAAGCCACTTGGTGTTAAAATTTGGATTTATGCATAAGTCAGCCTGACTCCCTTTGCTGTTAACCACTGGGCTATAGTCAAATGGGATCTTTTTGTTTCCGGCGTGTGTTATGTGCTGTCGAGATGGCTCTAACTCCTCAAGACCCTATGAATGAGTGGGGTGCTGTCCTCGACAACCCTTCTCAGCTCCTGTAGACTCATGCCTAGGGCTTTTTTTTTTTAATGAATTCAATTCATTTTTATACTTGGTCTTCCTCTTTTCCTGCTGCCTTCTATTTTTGTCAGTATTCTTGTCTTTTCCAAAGAACTCGGCCTTCTTCTGATGTGCCCAAAGTAGGACAGCTTCAGCTTTTCTATTTTTAGCTGATGTGGTTTTAGGATTACCTAAGAAACCTGAAAGGAAACGGCTCCCTGTAAGCAGCCCTATATTTCCTCAACCCAGAGAAGAAATCCCAGCCCAATACAGGAGCACAGCCTTCAGCATGGCGAGGCTTCTTGACCCCACTGCCCCATACTTCCTTATGACTCCTCTGCACCAGAACGAAGAAGGCGGCTGAAAAATCATGTATCAATTGTGCAAAATCATGTCTCCATTTAGCACAGGCGAGTGATTCTTCATTGTCTCTGTCAAATAAAACCAGCCCTTAGTTCGAGCCATTTCCTCCAGAAACCACAGCTTTGTTTCCTCCCACCCTGAGCTCAGTTAGATTAACATTAATGATCTTTCCTTTCAGCTGGGTCCCGGAGCATTGGACCCTGCCAAGCCATTTTCCACTCAGAATGATTCTTGTTCTGGCCTCTTGCTTGCAACGTGGCCCTTTGTCAATTTGGAAGTAGCAGCTGTTTAACAGATGCTCACCCACTTGCTGTTGGAATGGAGGCCTTGGAAGATGTGGAGAGAGTCTGGTGGCCAAGAGAAGAGAGCAGGGCATTGCAGATACATTGTGACGCGTTCCAGAGGTAGAGAACGTTGATCTAGCAAAGGAAAGCCACCATGGGGCTTGATAGTTGACACCGAGTACTGAACACAGAAAGGGTATTTCACTTTTTTAAAAAATGTGTGCCAGTATTTATAATAATCTTAACCACTGCTTTCCTCCTACTTAAAAATAAAGCACAAATCAAAACATGCAGCCCTGGCTGGTGTAGCTCAGTGGATTGAGCTCGGGCCTGCAAACCAAAGGATCGAGGTTCGATTCCCAGTCAGGGCACATGCCTGCGTTGCAGGCCAGTTCCCAGCAGGGGATGCACAGGAGGCAACCATACACTGATATTTCTCCCCCTCTCTCCTTCCTTTCCCCTCTAAAAAGATAAGTAAAATCTTTTAAAAAATGCAAAAGATATAAAACCAAAAGTAAAAAATCTGTATGTCATAACTTCCTTTCTTCATTCTAGAGGCAATCATGTGTATCATGTGTATCCTAGAACTTGTACAAATATCAAACTACTTAATATATTTACTATTTTAAAATCACAAATGCCATTACTTATAATATTCCATATATATTGTTTGAACACTTTTCTTGAAGTGTAATATGCATGCAGAAAAATACACATATTTTAAGTTATAATTGCTTGACATTTGTATAAGATAAATGAGCTGATATGCTCAGCTGGACTCAGACCAAGAAACAACAAAACAGAATTCTAGAAGTTTCCTTCTTCACCTCACTTTTTTATTTAATAAAACAACTTGGTGATCTTTCCACTTCAGCATATGCAGATCTACCATTTTCATTGAATCGTTGTAGAATATTTGACTGTATGAAAGAGCCGTCATTCACCTCATAAATCAGCTATTGATAGAGGTTTAGGCTATTTTCAGTTTTGCTCTGTAAACACTGCCACGAATATTCTTGTATCTCTTTGCACAGTTCTCAGTATTTTTGAGAATATATACTTGAAAGATAATTACAATCTATCTTTTAATTGTTAGGAATGTTTCAAAATGGATCTGCAAGAAGTTTAGACTAACATACCCTCCCACACTGTTACAACTTTAGAAAAGTACATATTTTTTAAGAACTCCTTGCTGAACATAACCATTTAGAATATACTGATAAACAAAAAAGAAGTGAAAATTACCCACTGTCTTATTACCTGGAGACGACATTATTTTTATAAACATGTGAACATTTTTTTTTTAGATTCAAATGAGGAGGAAGGGTGTTGATTTGAAAGGGTACCAGGAAAAGACACACCAGCCCGAAGACACTGCTCAGTGGGTGTTCTAGGAGACAGATCCCATCTCTTTCAGTGCAGCGCCCACACTTTCCCACTGCATCCTTTTGGCAGCCCCTGAGGCCTCTTCCCCTCTCTCTTTAAACTAACATCCACGTTGCTCGGGAGGAAAGGGAGGACAGTAGCCTGACCCACAGGAGAGGACCCCTGGTCGCTGGCTAACCAGACAGTGGGACATGCTTTTTGTGCCGATAACAGATAGGCATTATAGGACCCATGCACCAGTGTCTAAATTCTCAGATAAAGGAAACAAATCCTCACGCACTGTCGCAGAGGCAAACTCCTTTCTTTATCTCTTCGCGCATTTCCCACCGCCGACAATCATTGAATAACATCTCTCCTCCATGTGTACAGAAGGAAAATGTTCACAGAAACAGTTTTCATGAGGGATGATGTCACCAAACAGCAACAGATAAAACGCGAGCACGTCTGCGGTATCCATCTCCCTCATCCTGGCTGTGGCATCGTGGTTTTAAGCAAATAGCGTGCACACTTCACGTAGGGATATTTTCCCTGTACCCTCTACATTCTGTCTTAGGATTCCTGAGAAAAGGAACCAGCATAACGGATGTTATTCAGAGCTGAATGTGGTCTAAGAAAACATGTGCTGTGGGGATTCCCGCCAAACTCAAAATCACCGGTGGACCATGGCTGATTGCTTCTCAAAGGCCAGCTTCTGCAGATAGGCACCCAAAAGCCTACATCCCACATGAAAACACTCATCCTAGAGGACAGTTTAAATCTTAAATTTTCCTTCTTCCCTAGACTAGTATCTACAAGAAAGTCTATCTTGTTTGCAGCCAAAATCTCAGAACTTAAAGTGGTTTTGGGCACAAAGCAGTTGTCTTCTTAGTGTCTGGTAACCAAGAACTAACCTAACTTTACCTCCCTGCTAGACCATACCAAAATCCGTTCTTTCTCTTATTTGCAAACATAATGAGTTACCAAAACCTACTTTAGTCCTCTCTGTTTTTCTTGCCTGTTTGGTATTTGATCACAATTGCTTCGAGCAATAATTTAGCTATGTTTTTTTTGGGGGGGGGCATAAAAAAATTTTAAAGTTATTTAGAAACACCAAGCCAGACCAGACTCCCTAAACAGACTAGAGAGGACACTCAGATAGCCTAAATGGTTGAGACTCAGCTGCAGTGCTGGAGGAAAAAGGAGGCAAGGGCTAGACTGAGGTATATAACTTGGGCGTGGACGTGATTAACACTGGGCTCCCCCAACGGGTGTTAATGAGTGAATGGTTCAGAAGCAATGCCTGGAGGTGGGTTGATTAGTGCTAAATGGAGATCCTGTAGATAATGATGACAAGAAGTGAAAAACTCCAGTAGGACCCTGGGTTCAGGAACAGGGTTCTGCTTCTATTAGGTCCAGAAAAAGAAAAGTAGAACCCTTGTTTGATAGGAGACTGAAGTTGCTTGGAACTCCATCTGAAACACTGAGAATCAAGTCCTGCATGCCGGAAGCCCTGTAATGGAGCAGTGTTAGCTTTGCTCAGCTCTGGGTGGAGTCCCAGTGACTAGAATGGGGATTTGGAGCACAGGACGGATCCCTAGGCCCCGAGCAGGGTTGTTAGAGTACGGGAGAACCCTTCCCAGCAGACAGCGTTAGAAAGTGAGCTCCAATAGCCTGTGTGGGGGAGAAACAAACTTTCCTCTACCATCAAGCTTCTTCTGTCTGGTCTGATGATCAAGCAGACATGAGAGAGATTAGCAAAAGAAAATAACCAAATTTAATACATATGTGTGGGAAAACCTGCATATGTGACAAAGTCAGAGACCCTACACGCGTAAGACGTTCAGAGATAGAAAGGGGAAGAGAGGTATTTAAAACATCCTGAGCCAGGGATGAGGCAATGCACCTCGGAAGCTTCATAGTCAGTGCAGGAGGGTAAGAGGAACAGATAAACAGATATTTAGCAAAAAGAACCTTGCTCTGCCTGACAGATAGTAGTTAAAGGATAGGACTGAAGTTTCTCTTAAGCCTGAAGTTCAAGTTGCCTTTAACTCCAAGTAATTTGCATATCACTGAGGCATATCTTAGGATAGCTCATTCTGAACCCCCACACCTGCAGATATCCACTAATTCTGTTTGGGTAAAGACTCTATTCTAACAGGGCTTACAAGGAGTTTTATGTTTTAGTTTGTGGTCACTAATCCAGCCTCAACTGTCTACATTTTTTCATTGTACCTGTCTTCATCAGCTCAGGCTGCTGTTACAAATACCACCAACTGGGTAGCTTAAGAAAACAAACATTAGTTTCTTACAGTTCAGGAGGCTGGAGGTCCAACCAAGACCAGTGTGCTGGCATGGTTGAGTTCTGGAGAGAGCCCTCTTCCTGGCTGTGTGTTGCCACCTCCTTACTGTGGCCTCAAATGGCAGAGCACAAGTCAGCTCTGTTCTCTTTATCTCCTTTTAAGGACCCTAACCATTAGGGAGGCTCCACCCTCATGACCTCATCTGAACTCAATTACCTCCTAAAGAGCTCACCTCCAGATATAGTCCCCTTGGGAATTAGGGATTCAATACATGAATTTTGGAGAATCAGAAACACCATAACAGACCCCTCTTAGATTTCCTGCACACTGAGCAGGAATCTCGGAGCTCAGATAATAAGATCTCAGAAGACTAGAAAAGTTCCTTTTCTCTACCAAGTGAGTAGTATATTCCTACACATCTATTAGTGTTGTTTGGGCTGAAGTTTGTGTAGTGACTCTTTCTCTCTATTTGTTTTTTCTGTCTCTATGAAGACAACACTTATGAATTCTTTCTTAT
This sequence comes from Sturnira hondurensis, assembly GCF_014824575.4. Lineage (NCBI taxonomy): Eukaryota > Metazoa > Chordata > Mammalia > Chiroptera > Phyllostomidae > Sturnira > Sturnira hondurensis. Next base: position 4,079,018 of record NW_028083079.1, on the reverse strand, counting down.
TCTCATTTTGCCTTTCTCTCTTCCAACTTCCTCCTCCAACTGTCAGTATCTCTACTGCATTATTAACTAGGACTTGTCCAATTAAGGGGCTCATGGACCTTTGTATTTCATGGTCATTCAACAGCAACTAGATTGGCAGACCCACAAGGAACTGCGGTCCCTGAGACACTGGCTGAATGAGCGAACAGGAAAAGATGAGCAATAAAAAGGAATTGTGAGAAAAATCGATAGCCTCACATTGGCCCCATATGTCCATGAGCATCCCTTTGTTATTGGAGAATCACTTCTGTGATTGTAGACAGTATTTATCTCTCTCCCGCCCGTCTATCAAATGCCTGTTTAGAATCCAGAGTCTGTCTGACTTCAGCATTCACAGCTCTCCTAATTCTCTGTGGGTCAGACTTCCAGTCTTTTCTCTTGTTTCCTCACTACAAGTCAGAGGCTGCTTTCTTCTTTAGCTCACTGACCACAGGTCTGAAATATTGGGAGAGAGTTGTAGCTTGGTCTCAATGACTTTTTAAATTTCTTCCAATTCTGGGTTTCAAAGATCTCATGGCTAAATGAATATTCTGCCTCTTTCTCCTAAGACTGAAAAAATTGTTGTTATCCTCAAACACATTTATTTATTCAACAAATATGTATTGAGCATGTTGTATCAGATATTAGTTTATGCTTTTGGTTTCATTAATTGTGGCCACCTTCAATGTTAATTTTTTTGATAGATTCTGCCTGGTGCTCTTTCCCAAGCACCACACCTCCTTATAGCAACTGTGGTCACAGAGCTTTTATATTCTGTAGTTATTTACTTCCATGGGTCTCAAAATGTGATGTACAGCCAGACAGCCACTATGTAACAGGGTGCAGAGGGGGATCCTCTGAAAATAGCAGAGCATACTCCCCACAACCCATGACTGGGGGAAGGGGGAAGGGGGAAGTGGGTGATACAGATTTAAGATTCTTTGCATGACAATGGCAAGTCAATAGCTGTGCATTTCCTCAAAGGAAGAGGACTACCACCCAGAGGTAAATGTATATCTGATTTTAAGGGAGTACAGTGACTCATGACATAGCCAGGGGAGGCAGAGGCCCACCCCTGATGCCCCTGTGTCACTGAGAACTCTCGCTCTGACTAAAGATGGCAGCAGCTGAAAGAAGGTAAAAGATACTGAAGAACTGGCAAAAATGGAAGATATTAACACACTACAGAAGGGGCTGTATATGAGGTCCCATATGAAGTTCTGGGCCAGCTAGTTAAATAAGGGCAGGTTGAATGAGTGTAGAAGAGTCCACCATGAAGACAAGAGGTCTGGAGTGAGTAAGAGAGACACCGCGAGGTCTGGAGAGGGAGAAGGTCAGACTAGGGAAGACTGAGGTGGAGCTGGTGGAGCCGCAGGGACCTGCCTAACTAAGCACAGATTCTTAAGGGATGCTTGGAGCTGAACTGTGACTGGGAATGCTGAGCTGCAGACTTTTGCTTCTCTGCAGGATGTATGGAGAAGTCATTGTCTTGGGATTGTGCCTCCCTGGACCCCACCATGATCCAAGGTGGCACACGTTTCCCTGAACCACTATTTATAGGCTGAGAACAACATACCCCAGATCCTGAAGGAGAGAGCTGTTGCAAGAGGATGATGACTGCACATTTCAGAGAGGATGGAGATCTCTTTGCGTGGCCAGCTTAAGAACAGATAAGAGTATGGGGGATTTCTAGGCTTAGTTTTGGCCTTTAGCCTTCTAGGGAGCAAGGGAAGTACTGGGTCTAGTGGGAGAGGAGGGCTCTGAGCAGGACTGCTCTCAGCCACCACCTCCGCCAACAAAGTTGGAACCCTGTTAATAAAAACATGTTTCATCCAACACTAATCCTTTGGTCATGTGTCCCGGTGCCACGTGGCTGAGCCCCAGTTTGCTTGGTTACAGACTATAGTAAGTACTTAAGACAATGGTCTCTACAAGTGGATCCTACTTTAGCCCCCTACCAGCTGTGAGCTAGTGAGCAAAGCATTTAACCACTTAGAACAACACCTGGTAGAGTAAGTCCTGAATACATGTTAACCACCTGAATTGCCCAGAGGTTCTGTGAAAAGTGCAAATTTAGAGATATTGAAGTGATGATTGAATGTCTGCCTTTGTTGCAAGACTCATTCTTATTCATTGAAACTTGCAGAACAATCTGACAGTAAACAGAGGATAGGTGGGAGGGGATAATGGCGAGGAGGGAAGGGTTTTCAGGAAGAACTATAAAGGACACACATGGACACACCCAAGGGGGAGTGGAAGAAGGGGAGGGAGGTAGAAATGGCTGGGTTTGGGGGAAGTGGTGGGGAGTAAATGCAGACAACTGTACTTGAGCAACAATAAAATAATTTAAAAAAGAAACTTGCAGGACCCTTCAGTTTCCTCATTCTCCTTTCCCTATTCCTGTGAATAACTGGGTTCAAATCCCATCCCTGAGAATTCAGCATGGGTGGGAAACATCCCACACCACCGAGCAATTCTGAAACATCAACTGGGCATTCAGTAGTCAGCAATTCAATTCAATTCCGACACTATCTACTGGGAGACAGCGTCCGATTCCACAGGTCAAGGGCTCAGTCCCACAAGACTGCTCTTTACCCCAAGACTATCCCAAACCCAGGCTGTTTCCTACACTTCAGAAGAAATGTCTACAACTCAGAGGTTCCCCAAACCCCTCCTTGGATCTGATTAATTTGTTAGGGCGGCTCACAGAACTCAGGAAATCCATTTACTCACTAGATTACTGACTTACTACAAACGATATTAAGGCATCAATCCAGAGCCAGCTAAAGAGATGCACAAGGCAAGGTCCCAAACAAAGGAGCTTCCGTCCTCATGGAGCTTTGTGCCCAGCCTGATGGCATTCGGAAGCCTTCTGGCTCACGGATCTGGAAGCTCTCCAATCCTGCCCTTTTGTGTTTTTTTTAAATAGGAGCTTCATTACCCAGGCATAATTGTTTAAATCATCTAACATCGCCGATTGATCCAACTTCCAGCCCCTCTCCTCTCCTAAGAAATCAAGAGGTGAGACTGAAAGTTCCAATCCTCATTCAGGGTTGGTTCCCCTGGCAACCAGCCACCATCCCAACATGCTTTCCAAAAGTCGTGTCATTAACATAAGCCCTGTTGTGGTCAAAGGGGTTTGCCATGAATAACAAGACACCATTTCACCTTTTTATGTCTCTGAATGGATTTCAGGAACTGAGGATAAGACACCAAATATTATAAAGAAGGATGATCTCATTGTGCACAGGAAATTTCAAGGCTTTGGGGAGTGTGATTTAAGAGCTGTGAAATGACCAAATACATATTTCTGATAAATTACAGTATCATGATCATCTTTTCTAAGAGGTGCCATTCACGCAAGTTTTCTTAAACTCTCTGAACCTCAATATTTTCACATAAAAAATGGGAGCAATATTTCTAATGTTCCTGTTGGTGATTAATGAGCCCAAAATTAAATAACACAGAATATACAAGGTTGGGCAGAAGTAGATTTACAGTTGTTTGTATGAAAAATAATGCCATAATTACTAACTAATAACATAAGAATAAATTCTGGTGTATTTACAACTGTAAATCTACTCTTGCCCCACCCTGTACAATAAGACCATGAGTATTACATGCTACCATATATCAGACATTGCCTTATGTCATTTATCTCTCTTAGTAATGTGGGTAGGATTCCCATTTTATAGATGAAAAAGCCAAGGCTCAGAGTGGGTAAGCTGTTTTTACACAATTTCAGTAATAATGAAACCAAGGGTCCTTGTAGTTCTTGTCTGATTTAAACTATAGCTTTATAACAGTCCCTTTCCCCCTTCTTTTCTCTCTCAGCACACTTCACTGACCTGACATTAATCTCTCATCACGATGAGTGTTGACTGCTGAGACACCAGAAGACAATAGCCAGGTTCTGACAGGGTCGCCTCTTAATCTAAGTTATGTTTTAACTCCTGAGACCTAAGACTGGACAACCAACCCCCTTGGCCAATCCTCCTTGAACTTATTATGAACACTGGAGCTGACCTCAGAAGTTGTTTGTCCTCACGTCCTGCAGAAATGATTTATTACCCTTAAACCCCACCAATCAGCACCTAATAGAACCTGGAATCTGCAGTGTCTTGTGATTTTGTCTTATATAATCTGCAACCTACATGCCATTGGAACCTTGGGTCTCACCAAGGTTACCCTTAAACCTCACCAATCAGCACCTAACAGGACCTGGAATCTGCAGTGTCTTGTGATTTTGTCTTATATAATCTGCAACCTACATGCCATTGGAACCTTGGGTCTCTCAGAGCACAGGCTGGACTGTCTCTGGATTGGCCAACTCTAATTAAGTACTTCCTCCCTTCACTATGAAATACCATATCATAAAATAATAATTGACCTCCCAAGACTCTTCCAATCAAAATATTCACCAATCCTAAACAATTATGCTACAATTCTTACCCAATTCTAGTCGAATTGCTTCATTAAAAGACTCCAAAACTACATTAAAATCCTAACTTTATCCTTCACACTCTAAGACTTTACTAAGAGTCTGCAAAGTCCCCTTACCAAAGTAAGAAAAACTAAGCTTTTCTTAATCAACAAGTTATTTTCTCCATTAATTTCATGTATCAATATGTGTGAGACCAGCCTGGGCAAAAAAAAAAAAAAAAATCCCATATAACTTGCAGAATCTGAAAACCATATAACTTTTGTTCATTTGCATTATACAGTGTAAGACTCTTTCAAGTGACCTGAATTAATCAAGATTTCTATTCATCCTTCCACCAACCCCTATTTATTCCCTTTCTGTTGTAACTCATATGCCATCTCATTTCTCTCCCTCCTTCTCTTTTAAAACAGAGGAATTTCTGCCCCTATGTCATTTCCTAGGAGTTACTCCCTGTCAAGAGCTCTAAAGTGAGGCTCTTCCTCATCCCTGTAAATCTATCTTTATTTTGCTTTTATTTTATTTTATCTATTTTTATTTTATTTGTATTTTATTTCACATATTTACTTCTGTAATAGAGCAGACCTTTTTTGTTAAAACCATTTCAAATTGTACAAATATTAGTCTGTGATACCTGGAAAAACGATGTGATTTTTCTCTCTCTGAGTGCATGTGTGCAGACGTGCACTGTCACACGAACACATAAAATGTCTACTGACATCAGACCTTTCACCAAATGGCAACCAATTTTTTAAAAAAAGATAAATTCAAATCCATATTTCAAAAATGAATGAGGACCTCTTTATTTCCAATGCGATAGAAATGCAAAGAGGAGGAAATCAGTGCAAATCAGAATGCCTTGGATCAGCACATTTTAAAACAAAATGTACCTTTGTATCTAAAAATCTGAGACCCATGAATATTTAACAGAGAGGGAAAAGAATGATTTTGTCAGCATGTAAAGCAAGTCCCAGGGAAGCTTAAATTCTGCTGCTTTCTATTAGCTTCTCTACTCAGTAAACAAAATGAGTCATTCAGAGAAAGGAAAGGAGGGAGTTAAGGACTGGGGGAGGTTGAGAGCAGACTCCTGAATCTTAGGAAGGGGTAGACTTGGGAATGCTAGTGAACAGGAAAGAATGATGAAATTTAATACCAGCCAGTGGTCATGAACTCTCTGGTTAGGGATAGAGCAGCTGGAGACAGTCTGTGAAGAGAATTCTCAAAATCCCAACTGTTCTAGAAGCCAAGGAAAACAAGGAGTAGCTATTGTAAAGGGATCTAAGAAATTGATTTGGCTACTCCAGGATGCAAGTCTTATCCAATTAGTCTCTTCTTTCTCTCCTCACCTCTTAAAGAGTAGCAGTACCAGCTCCCTGCTTTAGAAGAATATCTTGGAGATAAGTGAGATGCATTGGCCAAAATTCATGCTAAATATTTGAGGCTATGTCTGAAGCCACACAAGAGTTTACTTGAGCAGCTTACCAGCTTCATGGGGGGAAGAACCTTAACGTGGCATAATTCAGGACTTTCATGATAGCCCAGCCCTTGACATTATGACTCAAATAATGCCCCAAGGAACTTGTCTGATACCTAGACAACAACATTCTGTAGGCTAATGATGTATTGATTCTTTGACAATGGATGCTGTACAAAAGGAAAGTGCTGATTGGTTAGCTGGGATGGTGTAAGTGGGTGTGTAGGGGCATTCAGCAGAACTCATCACCAAGTTCAGCCTTCGGGCTCTTTCAACAGATTGATTTTAGCCGATAAAGTTTGTAAGAGCCAGCATAGTGTTCTGTGAAATGAACTTTGAATTGGGAGTCAAAACTGGAGTGGTCATCCTAACTCTACAACAGGCACTACTCATAAATTGAAACAAGCCACTTCTAATCTTTTATTTTCAGAGTGCCAGTTTTTTGGTCTGTAGAAAAAGAATACCTCTACAGTTATTTGTGTGATAGCGAGATGAGGAAAGGGAACCTCCCTATGGATAACACATATCATTCCCCTGTTTATGCTTTTCTAACCAATCTGAGTTTAGAGCCTACATTTCAAGGCTATAAGCTTTGAGTATAGGCTATAAGCCTTGTTGGAGACTGTCAGAGCCTGAACCAACCATTAACTAATTAAGAGGGAGCAAATCAGGTTGGCAAAATCCTATAAAATTGGTAAATCATAAGGTTTCTTTTTTTTTAATTAAGCAGGTACAGAGCAACCCTGCCACTGCAAAGTCAGCGGATGACCCTTGGAAATATTTCTCATTAAATACACTAGCCCTGGAGCCATTGCTTTCCTCAAAGCCTGTCCTTGGTGCCTTTATTTTGGATGAAAATGCAGATATTCAGAGGAAGTAAGAAGGCATCCAAGCTGTCTTCTAGGAGTCTCTTGGGCCCTTAGGCAATCAGTCCAGTCCAGAAGCAGAAGGTCTTTATATAAGGGGACACTTGACATCCATCCATTATCTTCCTAAACTGACTAATTCCTTTTTATGGCTTCTTGGTGATCACACCAGAGCAGAGGTGCCATCTATACGAAGGCTGACTTTGTATCATCTGAAAAATGGGAGCCACCCAGGGGTTATAGAATAATGGATGTTCAGGGCCTGTCATATTAGAGATGAAAATGACTGGCCCAGGGGCAAGTTACTGAGTCCATATCTGCAGGTAAGACACACTCATCCTAGTGATGTGAATAGGATCATTCAGCAAATAGTTACGTTTTTTACACTAGATTCACACTTATAACTGTGCACAGAGGATAGAGTTGGAAACAGAGGGTCTTCTTCACACAAGTGCCTTAGCATTTGGTGCAGGTATAGAGATATAAACAATCCTGACTGTAGATGGTGGATAAAATTGAAAGCAAGTCTACCCCACTTATTATATGAGATAATAAGGAAAGATATCGCAAAAGAGACCATATCTGAGCCAAGACTTGAAGGAGGGGGAGGTTTATGAGTGTAAAAAGAGGGAAGGTCATTCCAGGCTGGGGTAACATTATTTGCAATGTAGAATAATAATTTTTTTTTTGGGAAAAAGCAATTTGGTGTGAAGAGGCACTGCTGAGATACATGTCTGCCCAACAAAAATATTTATGACTCTATGCCGCAGTCTAGGGGAGCTATTATTAAACACTGAGCAGGTGTGTGGCTTGATTGGATGCAAATAGTACAAATGTCATTCTGAAGATGGTGTGGAGACTATAATAAAGAATTGCCAAGTTCTGGTTCAAGATGAAGACATGGGGTTTCTAAACTAACTCTCAAATCTCTAGGCATCTGGCACAGAAGGGAAGTCTTACATCAAAGCAGATAGCACAAGGTAGACACAATATCACCATATACCACAGCCCCACACAGGAACCCTCGGTTGGGAGGTCACTCCAAACCAGAAGCTTCTCCTTTAGGATCCAAGGGTATGAACCCCACATCAAATACCCTCTACTTTTAAGACCTGCACCTAAGAGATGAGTTCCCCAAACATCTCCCTTTGAAAACTCACATGGTTTGTTTCCCTGAATGCCCAAAGGGCTAACAGCAACCTGAGAAATGGCTCTTAAAGAGCTCATTCTTGGACTCACCAGCCTCAAGGCCCAGGGCTCCCTGACTCCCAGGAAGGGCTCATTTGAGGGGTGGGTATGGGAACAGGACCTGAAGCTACATTTAGAGGGTGTGTAGTAGAGTCTAGTTCAAGTCATGCCTGGTAGGGTGGAGTGTTCAAGATACCTGCACATGAGACCTGAACAGACATGTCTATAGAGGCAGAATACTCCAGGATAAGTCCACTGGCAATTCCTCAATGACTTATCAAGGGTTTCAAGACACTTATCAAGAGAATCAGAAAGGTGGAGTACATGACCCTTATGGGGATAAGAACTGAGGACCTAAGACTGCTGCCTAGACAGCTAAACTCCACACACCAATGTGCTGCTTTATAGCATGGCATCCACCAAAGACTGTGTTCACCCGGAGCAAGATCATAACTTCTCCATCCCATGAGACTAGCTTTCATGCTGTGCCAGGCAGAGTCTCGTGGCTGGACGCACTGTGCCTTGAGGCTCTTCCTTACAAGAAGCTGGAGGCTTTCTTAGCCTACCATGCTGTCTCCTGCACCAGTAGACTGAGCCTCTGGGACTCAGGTTTGTTATCTCCCAATGCCCACGCATGATGTTATTACTGATTGCTTCCGTGTGATTATTATTAGGTTAATATTATTGTTATTAGGTTAGTATGGATTTGGAGTGAATCTGCAATAATAAAATTTGAGTGCATCTGCGTTAATAAAAGCTGAGTAAATAGCCTAGTCACCTGTGTTGGCTCCCTACCATTTCTCTGTGCAGGTGTTACCTGTAGGACTGGTGATTGTATAGGCAGCTCAGGCACTTTCAGTTCTTCAGGCCTAGATCAGACAACCCTGGAGAGAATCAAAGGCTGGATTATAGGAAAGACTATATTGCAAAACATACGCTCTCGACAGCTGGCCTCTAATTTAACACACATTTGGAGGCCTGCTGGGCTGTTCTCTGGCACTCTGCTCTCCTGCCTTGCTTCAACCCAAAGATGCCACTTTATTTTTCTTACCCTAGGCTTCTTTTCTTTCTTAAAATTTTATATCTTTTCTTATTCTTTTTTCTTTCCCAGTGTGTGACATCTCTCCCCTCTCCCTCAGCCACAGTTCAGAACACCAGTGTCTCCCAGGAGGGAGTTTTTACAGGCAACGAGTGCTCCCGTTTTACGCCTGGTGCCCCAGGTTTACGTCTGATGGCTCGGTTTTACGTCTGGTGCTCCTATCTTACGTCTGAGAGCCTCGCTTCATGTCTGCTGTCCTCATTTTCGTCTGGTCCCCCTTTTTCCCGTCTAGTCCCCTGTTTTAGCACCACACTCTAACCAACTGAGTTTAGTCCCCTGTTTTAATCTGGTGCTCGGGTTTTTGCAGCTGTCAAACCCTGTATCTCCTGGCTCTGGTGGCTAATGGGGTTTACACTCCTGGGCCCACAATACTACAACCAACGGAGAAAGAGTTCTGGACCAGTCGCCACCTCCAGGACCAGTAAAAGGTAAGGGATTCAAGAACTGAGTCTGTTTGTAAAAGTGGCCTGTTAGCTTCTCCTTCTGCCTGAGCCTGAGGGGCAGGCTTCTAATCAAACACACGGGTAAGAGCTGACAATAATCCTTTCTAGAGAACTCTGAGGACAGGCTCCATCTTGGCGCTCTCCTTCTGCTGCATTCCAGAGAGCGGGTGTCTCTTGGATGGGGGTTGTTAGGTGCACCTGGTGCCTATCTTTGAGTTGTGGCCCAGAAGATGACCCTTGATTGTCTGGTTCTAGTGGCCTAGGGTGTTTGTATCCCTGAGTCCAAGGTAACTGTAACAATCCAAGAGCCAGTTCTTGGCCGGCTGCTACCCCCAGAGCACTCCACCAAGAGCAGGCTGAAACACACCCCCAGGCCTTCTGTGAAAAAGGCCTGTTTGCTTGTCCTGCAGCTTCAGCCTGAAGGACAGGCTTCAGGCTTGGCACACAGCTAGAGGCCTGAAAATGTGAACTGGTGGCTGCCATCTTTGCATTCGCCCCCTGCCTCCCTGCAGCTTGCTGGCATCTCCCAGACAGGAGCTGGTACACTTGTCTGGAGTCCTGATTTTTGAGACTGCTACCCAGAGGGCACCTCTAGATCCCTTTGCACTGGTAGCGGGGGGCTTACCCTTGTGATCAGGCGTGTATATATATATTTGCCTACTTTGAAAGCTGCTGCCTGAGGGTCTGGCTTCCAATCAGCCCCAAACTAAGTGCTGAGATTCTCCCCTCAGGGACACTGACAGATCTTGTCACAGGCTGCTTGGACAATCTCAGCAGTCGGGACAATGAAGGGCTGGGGCAGAGTTTAAGTATTAGGTTCATCTCCTTCCAGTACAAGGCCACTCCTTCAAGGCTAGGAGGGGTGGCTTTTTTTATCTAAGGCACTGAAATCAACACAAAGAATCAAATAAAGTGAAGAAACAAAGGAATACGCTCTCCCCAAAATAATAAAATAAAACCTCAGAAGGATAGTAAGATCATGGATAGTAGGGATAGGGAGACACTATATAGATGGGATACATAAGGATGTCATTTCAACAACATAGGGTGAAAGGTAACACTCTGAATGAGGATGAATATCGTGTGAAGAGAAATGCTTAGGTGGTGGGATTAGCCTAGAAATTTGTGATTGCTATAATGGAATGGATGAGAATGATCAAAAGACATCTTACCTGTATTTAAGCTATTATTGATACTTCCTCATTCCCATAAGTAAACTTGGTGCCTACATATGTTAACTCTGTTGATACCATCACAAAACTATGCTATGGTCCACTGTGGTTTTAAGTTAGGAGGAAGTGAAGAGCAGGGAGATTTTTTCCTTAGCTTTTCTAGTCAATATCCCCTGAACTTCACTGGACATTCTGAGCACAGCATATTGTTGCATTCACCAACCGCGAGAACAAATGTCGGAGACTTTCGGGGTTCCAAAGATGTTACCTTATTGGCCAAGTTTAACCTGCGCAGGGGCGAACTCTCCAAAGTGTCCGGAGACACGGTGCCCGCAAGGGCTGCAAATGAGAGTCGCGCCAAAGGCTTACAGGCTTAGGGTTTTATGGAGGCGCGCAAGCAAGCTGGATACAGAAGCAGATGTGGCGGTTAGCGGTTGGCTCAGGGGCACAATAGGGTTACTGAGTATTGGTGAGTTAACTCGTGCACTGGCTCGTGCTCCTTTACCTGATTGGTCAGTTGAGCTCATGCTCACGGGTAAAATTTTTCCCCCTAGTGACTGTCTAGATGGCTATCTGCCTGACTGACTGTTGCTCTGGCACGCCCTGTTCTTCGGGTGTGTCCCGGAGCCTCTTTGCATTAGTTAGCAAAACAACTTTTGCTTCCTTTCAGCTATGTTCTGTCTAGTTCCCCTTTGCCCTCAACAATATGAATTTGGGGGGAAAATAATAAAAGGCCATGAGACTTTAGTCCAACGTCTCTGGTGGAATGCGTTATCCCTGGGTGGCCTGATTCTCTGGTCAAATGAGCTGTTTAAGACAAAAATGCCAGCTTTAGAAACTGTTTTCAGAATTCACAATATAGCTAAAGAAGACGTTAAAATAGATGTTTTAACATTGATTTTGATTGGATATAAATTTCTCTGGGTTTCTTTGTAATTTTTTAATGTCCACTAAGAAGCTGAAGTTGCTGGGCCAGTAATACTCTTTATATATACTCATATATACTTGCCTAGAGGACATAGATCTGGGTGAGACATGATATGCAATAAACAGATAATTAATGGCTTACTTATTTATCCCACTATTATTATAGAATTGAATTTCAAATATTATAAAAGGTACAATGAATATAATCATAGAATTAACCAAATCTAGAAGTGAATTTTAATACTCAGTGATGAGTATTATGATTAGAATTATGAAATGTTACAGAAGTGGATAGATACATCTGGCCATGAGTTAAGTTTCCTATTAAGCTTACATATATCATTAATGAAGGGGATAGGTAAAAATGCATAAAATGTTATTTTCAAACCAGTATTTAATATTTAACTATGTTTCAGATATTGAGCTAGGTTTATGAAGGATTTAAGATTAGTCAAATGCTGATCTTCCTCTCTAGACATTTATAGACCGGTCATGGTAAGCTATGGACACAGGTAACTTTGAACTTAATGACTCCATGCAGAGCACCTGGACAGAGGAAGTACTGCAGGACTTGAGTAGAACGAGAGGTGAAATCGCATTGAGAGATCTATTCCAAAAGGCTTCAATATTCAGGAAAACATCAATAAAAATAAAATAGGTTGGGGAATATAATACTGAAGGAATTAGTTTTGCCAGGACTTGTGAGAAAGACAAGCAGTTGTCACAGGAGTCTGTGCGTGCAGCTTTTTTAAAACTGTGTTCTCACCTCTGCGCCCACTCCACTGCCTTAAGGCAGGTCCTCCTTATCTTACTCCCGGCCTCAGAAAACCAGTTCCCTGTCTTCTCTCTCAGGCCCTGTCTTGTTGCTTTGGATTGCTGTAACAGCGTACCGGAGATTGGGAGGCTTGTAAACAACAGAAAATTATTTCTCACAGTTCTAGAGGCTGGCAGCTACAGATCAGGGTGGCAGCCGCAGTCTAATGAGAGGCCTCTTCTGGGTTGCAGACTGCCAATATCTCATTGTATCCCCACAGTGAGAAAGCAGAGAAAAAACAAGCCCTTTTTCTGACTCTTACAAGGGCACTAATTCCATTCATGAAGGGTCTACCCTCTGCCCCACCTAATCCTAATTACCTCCCAAAGGACCCACTTCCTCACACTATTACATTGGAGAGTAGAGTGTTAACTAAGGCACCTTGGTCTCTTAAGTCTGGAGCAGTCTTCTGGCTTTCTAGAAAACAGGTCTCCATGCTAATTTACTGGCTAAATATCCATGCTTCCTTTGACTACAGCAAGTGCAATAATCCTGTTTTAATGACTTCATCTCCATTACAACCATGGCAAAACTACCTAAACCTTTTGTTTTCCTCTAAATTACTGTTTTACAATTACACTCATTCTTTTTTCATACATGACCCCTGTGCCTATAATTGGCCCTTCAATCTTTATGGGCCAAAAGATACCTGTTTACATTTATAAGACCCAGCTCAGTCGTCCCCTGTTCTGTGATGTTGTCTCCAAGTCTCAGTTCCCCCTACATTCCAATTTCTGTTACTGTACTAATCTCATTGCTTTAGAATTATCTATTTGTAGAACTCCCCGTCCCCACCACCGTGAACTACACGTGCTTAGAAAAAGAAATCATGTCTATATTTTGTGTAATATTTAAAGAATCTGTTCATTTTCATTATTTACAAATTGAGTATTCTAACATTCTGTGTATTATTTGTGAAATAATAACTTACAAATTTTCAGTTTCTTCAGTTGTACCCTTGCTGTAATGGATATTCAACAAAAGATTACTGAATGAATTGTAAGAGTAGAGTATAATGATGAATTAAAACTCACAGTTCCATTAAATATTTTCTGTGCAATTTTGTACAACTTTCTTGACTTGTCCAAGGTTTAGTTTCATTATCTGTAAAATGAGGATAATAATAATTAACTCGTTGGGATAATTAAGTGAAATAATGATTGTAAAGCACTTGGCTCAAGTCCTGGCATATCTTATGCACCTAATAAATTATTTATATTAAAACTATTGCTATTAATTACTGTTTTAACCAGAGCAAGGCTCATACTCCATAAACTTTATTTTTCCCATCTTTTTTAAATTAAAAAAAACTGGAAATAAAAATTTCCATCTTACCCTCCTTTCAACACTTTAGTAATTATCCAATTTAATGTTAGAGTACTTTAAAAACTATAAAAAATCATAAAATTGTTAATAGTGATTCTTACACTTTTTAGAACCTTCGGTCACTTGGAAGGGATAAGGCTGTGGCTATAAATCCTCTGTGACTGACATAAAAACTGTTCGTAAGAACTCAGAATGTTGTTATCATTGACTCTTTGTCAACCAAGGTTAAGAATTCTAAGATGAATACAGGCAAAAGTTTCCTCTTAATCATGGCTCACATTCTAAATCAGTTATTGCATTTTCTCCTCTCCCACTAGCTGCCTGATGTAGGTAGACATTTTAGTTGCTGTTCTGTCACAGAGTACGCATTTTTACCATCATAATTAGTCAGGGCTGAGGTGATTGCATGATTAAGAGGTGTTTCTGTCAAGATTTTGTCATTCAAGATTGAAACGCAACCAGTTCTTTATATCTTGCCCAGGTCATTGTAAATCCTTCAGTAACAGTGGAAGCATTTCTTTTTGTTTTACCAATAATTAATCAGAACTCTCAAACATGTAGCAAACATATTAATTTTTAAAATAGTAAACCATAAACATCTCCTCAAAAGCTACGTCTCCCACAAGACGCATAGCAGTTGATTAAATCATGGAAATTTCTTCCATGAAGGCCTTACTAACCGCTGTGGTCTACATCATTCCTCTCTATTTCTATTAAACCTACATGGCATTCTAATTGGTTTCTCCCTTAATTGTATGCCTTGCTTTATCATTGGAACTTGTCCAAGTGTGCATTCTGCTGGATGATTTACTAGTCAAAACAACTTAAAAATTATAAGCCTCAGTTTATCTGTAAAATGAGGGTAATATTGTTCTGCCTGTGCCAAAAAAAAGTGTTTGTAGTTCAAATGATATATGGATATGAAAATAATTTGAAAAATTAAAATAATTATTCAGATTATTTAAACTGTTGGCATTTCTTGATTTTCAAGTTTTTAGCTCTTTTTGTTTTACATAGTTTCTAAAAGCTCCTATTTTTCCCATAGACTTTCTTATCATTTTTAGAGACAACGGTTCTTTTTTTTAAGATTTTGTGTATTTATTTTTAGAGAGGGAAAGAGAGGAAGAGAAACATCAATGTGTGGTTGCCTCTTGAGTGCCCCCCCACACACACACACAGGGGACCTAGCCCACAACCCAGGCATATGCCCTGACTGGGAATCAAACTAGTGACCCTTTGGTTCACAGTCTGGTGCTCAGTCCACTGAGCCACATCAGCCAGGGCAAGAAAACAATTCTGAAATCCATTTCTGTACTTTACATCTCTTTTCATGATATCAACACCCATCTATCATGTTGCCTAATTAAAATTTATCAAATTTTACATCTCCAGATATTTGCTCATTATTTTCCCTCCATATCTTTTCTCTTTCCTTATATCAATGAGTGGTACTCCCACCTACCTACTTACTGCAGCCAGGAGCCAGCTGTTCCTGACTTCTCCCTCATTCTTACTCCATGTGTCTATCTGGCCACTGAATCTGATCAAACACCCTTCAAATCAGGCTATTCTTCTCTGCTGTGGATCATTATAATAATGTTTAAAGAATCGTATTAGAATCTTCAAAGAATCTTAAAGAATCTTTAAAGAATCACCAGAACAGACTCCTAACTGACTTCGCTAACTGACATAGCCCCCACACTGCCACGGAAACTTTTATAAATAAAGCGAAGAGCCTACTCCTGTAATGCCTATAAATAACAACCATTGTTCTGAAGACAATTCAGAGATAAGCATAGTCTACAGACTCTTTAGAACAGTCCTTCTTCAATATAATGTGCATACACATCACCTGAGCATCTTATTAAACTGTACTTTCTAACCCAGTGTGTCTGGGTACAGGGCCTAGACTAGGGTGAGTTGAGTGAGACACCCCAGGTAAACAATCAGAGGAGCACTCACTGTCAGGGCAGTGCTAGTATTAACCCTACTTCACATGAGCCTAAGAGTGAGTGACTTCTTAAATTACGTGCCTTTGCTGTTGCCCTTGTCAAGCTCCCGAGTGATGCTGATATTCCTGTTCTTGAACTGACCACACGGTAAGAAGCAAATATTAAGTGATCTCTATTTATCTGCCTATATTTATCTCCCAGGATTTCTCACAAGAAATACTTTTCTCTAGTCATATTAAATGATTTATATTATTTTTTCATTTCTGGATATACATTGTTTCTTCTTCTCGAAATGACTTGTACCCTTAACCTTCTTTACCTCTCTTTTACATGTTCTTAAACGCGACTTTCTCCAGGACGCCTTCTCTGGCTTTGACAATTGGATCAGGCATCCATCTTTTCTCCTTCCACTGCTCCATTAAAACTTTCTTTTTTACCGTTTGTTAATCAAGAATATAATATTATGTTTAGTTATCTATCTCTATAAACAAGTTTGATAGATTAAAAACATGGACTTTTATTATTTATTATTTCGGGTCAAGCAACAAATATGTTTCTAGCATAGTGTATGTAATTAACATATACTTGATAAGTAAATGAATAATTGAGTGTTAAATTTTATACTTGGGCTATCTTCTTAAATTGACTTTAAAATTCTTTAGCAATAGCTTCTCCTTCTATAGTTCTCATTTTACCTTAGAGTGTTTTGTATGTACTTAATAAATATGATTTGATATCAATAAAAACAGACAAGGGTTTTCCTTTCCTGAAGTCATTCAATGAATAATTGGTAATTATGCACCTGCTAGGCACTATGAATTCAGTGGTGAACCATAATAAACTTGCTTTCACAGTGTTTATTATTTAGGTATTTTTAACATTAAACAATTTTTCATTACAAAAAGTTTAAAGATGTGACAAAGGAAAAAAATAGGACCTGTGAGACTTGAACATAGGGCATTTAATAATTGAAGTTAGTGCGAAAGTAGAAGCAATGAGAAAAGGCAAAAGGCGTGGACAAGACAGGCATGAAACAAAGGGAAATTTGAAGCAGACAAAAAGCAACATGTAGTAGAAAGGGCGCTGAACTTGGATTTGAATCCTGGCTCTTAACTTGTGTGGCCATAGGTAAATTACTCTCTCTCCCTGAGTTTTCTACCCCCAGTCTGCAAAGTGATTCTAGCATTGCCTATCTTTCCAAGCCATTGAGTGGATAAATAACCTGAACTTTAATACTGGTTGAATCTGAGCTGAGAGTGCTGAAGGCAGTTCGCCATGGCCTTTTCTTCTCTGTGACATGGCATGCCCCCCCCCCCCCATGGCTGACGTGACTTTTCACATTAGTATGGATGAGGGTCTTTGGATGCAATGCTCTGGAGGTGATTCAGTAAAGAGGGGAGACATGCAAGAAGCTGAGAGGAGCAAGCAGAGAAGTCATGAGCAGCCCTGGGTCGCAGAAAGGAGGGCTCCCTCTCACAGTCTAATGCATACGGACAGGGGTGTGATGTAGGGCAACTGGGATCTGTCTTCAGTGTTAATTAACCTTTCTCACCCTTACATTGCAACAGACAGTAGTAGTTCTCTTACTCCCAAGTAGGGGATATAATTAGAACAGATGGAGAAAACACAGATGAAAAGAATTAGAGCACTTACATGCCTCCAGGAGGCTCATGCCCAGGGATTGTGCTCAGTGAAGGCAGGGATGAGTTTTACCTACAATCCAGGTGTTTTTCTCAAGCCCCTCAGGTAAGCCAGCTGTTAAGGAGAGAAAGTAAAAGGAAAATGGAGAGCCCATTTAGACTTAAACCTTCATTTATTATCCCCATATGTCTAAAGTCTTAAAATATTTTGAAATATAGATGCTCAATTGATGTTTAAAATGTGTACATGTATAACATTTCCCTATAAGACTGTAAAGTCTAGAAACCAAAGAGGACACCAAGAAGCCTAAGAATTTTTGAATGCCCAAGCAGAAAAATCCTTTGAAATCATCCAGAAGCATTTTGTCAATCAGACTCAGAATTTTGGAGACATAAACAAATAGCCTAAAGCTATACAGCTGGTCAATGATAAAGTAAAACTAGAACTCAAATTTGCACCTAACTTATTACACAAAAGTGATCCAGCCATCATCTCCATCAGAACTACATTTTGAAGCCCTGGCTGGTGTAGCTCAGTGAATTGAGCACAGGCCTGCAAACCACATGATCGCGGTTCGATTCCCAGTCAGGGCACATGCCTGGGTTGCAGGCCAGTTCCCAGCAGGGGACTCACAAGAGGCAACCATACATTGATATTTCTCTCCTTCTCTCCTTCCCCTCTAAAGATAAATAAATAAAATCTTAAAAAAATAAGTATCTTGCCTTTAAAAAAATAAAATAAAAAAATAAATAAAAATAAAAATCCTAACTTTAAAACAAAAAGAACTACATTTTGATTGTACAAGTAAGAAAGAGCCAATGGCCGAAAATTTTGGAAATTGTAAATATGGATATTGGAGAAGATGCTGCATCAAAGACAGTATATTTGTAGGGCAGCCTGGCAGGTGTTTAATAACAAAGGCACTCATGAGAATGGCTCACACAGAGACACGGTGAAAGCAAAGAAGTGAAGATACATAAGCACTTAGATGAGCTCTTATTTCCCCGAAATTATTGAGGTATAATTCACAATTTAAATTGTACATATTTAAGCTGTACAATCTGATGATTTGAAATATGTATGCATTGTGAAATAATTACCAGAATTGCACTAATTAATATCTCAGTATCCTCACATAGTTACCATTTTTAATTAGGGTAAGCACAGTTCAGATTTACCCTCTTAATAAATTTTAAGTATACACTGCAGTATTGTTGACTATAGTCATATAGTACTCCGTGTACAGTGTATTGTACACTGCAGTCATATTATTGTGTATTGGATCTCCTGGACGTATTTAGCTTGCATAATGGGCACTTTGTACACCTTGACCAATATTTTTTTCAAAGAAAGCTTTTTTTGATGAGTCTGAACACTATCTCTACAATTATCTTCAGGGTCAGAAAAAGTGCACAGGGCTTCTATTTTTATGGAGACTTTCTCTTGAAAACATTAAAACCAGAACCACACAAAAATGTCTTGCCTGATTTGCATTCTTCTAATGTATATTGGATTTCTCTGTAAAAGAGCGTGAGTCTGTGTTTATTCTGATGGACATCAAAGGTGTTATCTGCTCAAGAAAACCTTCTACTGGAAGCTGTATTCCTTCCAGAGGACAAGAAAAGAGGAGATTGTACTCTGCTCTGTTTCCACTCCACCTGCCAAGGGCTATTACTGGTAGTCACCAGCAAGCACATGGTGCAGGTCAGGCCCATCAGAGTTTGGTGGAATTTGCACTCCTGCTCCCCGTTGTCTCTGAAGCTCATCTGCATGCTTCCCCTTTTGAGAGCTTCACTACTTAAAACTTGCTTGGATTCTGAAAGACACTGGTTTTCTTAAGCTGGCTGATCTTTTTCCTCTCTCCTTCAACCAAGAGACTTGATTAAGATAGATACAAAATTAAAAATAGTTTCCATAGTACCATTCGTATCCAAATTTATTGAAAGTCATATACAATCGTACATGTATTTTACACATATCTCTGAAAGCCCGATACCATCCCATTTTACAAAAGGAATAGAATGTAGCTCAGAAATATGAAGTGACTTTCCCGAGATCACACAGCCACAGCCAGGGAGTGTAAAATCTGTGTTGCAAGTCTAAATCTGTCCTTCTCTTTCCACTATAGTCCCCACTCCCTAACTCAGGTACCCTAAAGTTTATTGGGGGTTCAGAAAGACTGCTATGTGTCCACCACCTAGTACTCCTGCTGCAGCCGCATTTTCTGCTAAATAGAGTAAGTCCTTCCTACCTGTTTAATCTTCTGGCCCTGCTTTGTCTTTATTTTTCCTTTGCATTGTTCTAGAAATATACATAACAAATTTCTGTTCAAATAGTTTTATAAACATGGCTTTTACAAATTGGGATTGTTTCATTATTTCAGTGTTCTCAGTTGTATCTTATGTAGACTAATTTTCTATGGGCTTTTTTTTTTTAAGGAAAATTGGAGAACAGTGAAAACACCTTTTACTTACATTCTAGGTTTAAATTAATGGGAAGATTTCAGAGGACAGCAGTGAATGAAAAATCAGGAATCCCTTTTCAAAAGATTTTCCCTATCCCTCCCTCTATCCCCAGCCTTTGAACGAATACAGTTCTTTTGATGCTTCTATTATGTCATGGAAACTCCTGACTTTTGTTGCAGTTCCTTTTATACTGTATGCTCTTCATGCAGGTTAGATAATAAACCCATTAAAGGCAGGTGCTGTCTTTAATGAATTGAGCTAGATTCCTTTTCAGGGGGACTGCCTAGCTCATAATAATTCCTTAATCCCTGGGAACTCCTAAGTGTGAGACCCAGTTGCCATGTCTATATTATCTGTCTGCACATCTCTGGCCTTGGCAGTGTTATTCTGAAGTGAAGAACTGGCTCAGTTGGAACAGTCCGATTCTCTCTTCTGGAAAGTTGTAATTGCAAAATGAGAGACAGATGAGCCATATTGGCCGTAGTACTACAGAGAGAACATTGTTCTCCTTCTCGCTAGGTACTCCAAATTTGCCTGCTCCTCACCTTCCTGAGTCTTATTCCCTCGGCTCTCTGGATTTAAGGAGATACCCACCCAACATTCTTTCAAAACCTCCACTTTTTAAAGTTAGCGTATGTTGCCTTCTGATACTGTAATTGTCAGGATCATGTGTAATTTTCTTTATCATGGATTTTTCCCTAACACAGGTCTCAGAAATTTATACACACTGAGTGTTCAAGAGAGACGTTTAAAGAAAGATCTCAAAAGCACTGACCCAGGCACTGGCTCTTTCTCTAGGGTTCAAGCACTAAAATGAAAAGTCAAGCAAGAATTGAATGTTAGTTATGACTCTTTTAGTAAACCAAAATCTCACCTAGGGCAGGTCCCCTCCTCAGACCATTCTTGTCTGGGCATTTCAAATGAAGAGATCCTACCACATGGCTTTTTAGGTTGCCCTCAGGCCAAATACCGGTATCTAGCCTCCTATTATACTACTAAAATTGCAAGTTTTGACATCAGTTCAAACGTTGGGGGTTGACAACATGTGTTATATGATCATTTGCCTTAATGTTCACTTCCATATGTGGTCTCCACCCACAACATGAGAGCTAATTGTTTATGAGTTTTTCATACAGTAAAGTCGGGGCTGGGGTTGAACCCAGGTCCTACAGCCTCTGGTTCAGTGTACTTTTCTCCATTTCATGCTGCTGCTTCTGTTCTGCTGCCACATGCGTAAACATCTGTCCAGTAGTCACCCACATAGTCTTTCCAGGACGTCCTCCTTAGTCACTTAACATAATCAACACTCTTCCTAGAGAAGCAGTCCTTACCAGCGAGACATGAGTTATCAATAGTTTGAGGTAATGCATGGCATTGATGGAAATGCTGGTAAGAAAGTGGCACTTGGAACAAATTGGCTTTAAGAGGTCAGAACCCCTTTTTTCTGTAAGATGAATGGTGCCTGGTATCTCAGTAGCACATACCTGGAACAGAAATGCACACTTTCTCAGAACTCAGTACATGAATGTTTGATCCTGGAAGATAGAAAGTGATGGCCCCGAGTCAGAAAATGCTGGATCTCCCTTGGAGATTACTCAGATGTTACGGGTTCACTCAGATGACTGGATTCGACTTCATCTCCTGGGCTTGACTTCCTGTGTAAGACTGGACTTAGTTCAGTGGTTTTGGGGGAAGATCCAGGTTTCACTGTAGGGTCTCAGAAGGCGCCTTGCAGTAGCCAGAGTAGGGAGAAGGCTGCACAAGAAGGCTCAGGGAGACGTTTTGCACTTGGATCAGACCAGCTCGGCTTTGGTGTCATACTCAGTGAGTTGTCTAATAGGATTTATTTAGGGATAAAAAGAAAAGTTTTAAAATGACTCATTTCTTAAAGTTCTGAAAGGGGGATCTCTCTCTTTCTCCCTCTCTCCCACACCCCCATAATTTCACTTGTAAACAGGGAAGGCTGAGGACACACATATGCCCAAGTGCATCATTGCCAGCAAGGGTTCGGAACAAAGCAGATTTATTTCTTCCTGAAAAATGAGTGGATTCACACATTTCTAATTCCTGATTGAATTTTCCCACTGTAATGCCTCATTATCAGTGTATCAATTCAAAATTAACATCTGCATACCTGAACTCAGCTTCTCTCTCTCTCTGACAAATCAGCTTCTCAACAAAGAGCTCCAGGCTCAGTGAGAGGCATTTTTGTTTTTTATCCCCCTGGTGAGCCAGCATTAAAACGTTGACATTATATCTGATTGCTCTCTCTCCCTTCCTCTCTCTCTATCTCTCCCCATCTCTCTGTCTCCCTCCCCCTCTCTCCTTTAAATGTTGCGTAGACTTATTCACCTAGCCACCCCCATACTTCTTGGTGTTTTGTTGTTGTTGTTGTTTCTACAATTTCGTGTGTGTTTGCTTTTCTATTTCAATTTCTACTCTTATAATCCTAAAGGAGAGAAGCACCTCATCAGGTGCTGAGGTGACTGCAACAGTCTCACTGGTTCCTGTCACAATGCACAATCATCCTAAATCTTTCACTACACGTAGTCAAATCCCCCTGGCCACATTAATCTTTCCAGAATGCTGCTTCTACTATGTAGTCAATAGAGCTTTGTAAATTCAACACTTCTGGATTAGATTTTAAGTCTCTCCATATTCTATCCCCATGTCTACTTACATTACTCAAATTCTGTTTTAATCCAAAGAATTTACTTTGGAATATTGACTCCTTTACTCTATCAGGAACACATATATTATTTGGATTCAGATAGAAGTGATCAAACAGGAAGCCAAATAAGTAGGAGCAAGTCCCGTTTGCTTGTGTCCCACCTTCTTCTAGGGGTTCTCGGTGTCAGAGCCTTCCAGGAAGTGGGGTACCAGAAAAAGGTGTGTAATTTTAGATGTTCAGTCTTAGCATCAAAACACAAGAATGAAAGATGTGTTTGAAACTCAGAGACAGTCATCGTGCATCCAAGTGATCACCAAGTACTAAAAATTCTCCCTTGGACAGTGCTAAAATACCTCACCTTCTCATTTCCTATCCCCACGTCCCTAGGACAGGTTCTCATCATGCCTTGTCCGGACTGTCCAAACAGGCTGCTAGCTTGTGCCTCTATCTCTTTCCGCCCTCAAATCCATCCTTCACACCCACATTCTACTTACTTTTCTAACAAACAACCATCATCAGTTACAATGTCTATGAGACCTTTTAAACCCCCTTAAGCATAGACTGACAATCACGGCATTGACACGCTTCACTCTGGGCAGTCTGAAATATACTTTGCTCCATCTGCACTCAGAGAACTCTTCTAGAAAGCTTTATTCCATCTGTAAGAAAGAATATTTCCCCCCACAAAACTTGATATCCTTCTCTACTCTGATTCTTAGCATCACTGAGCACCTGTTGTGCCAGACATTAAAAATTTTATATTTTAATTTGTGAGTCTCTTACCCATACTAAAATATACATGCCCCATGAGCAGGTTTTGTGTTTATTTTTTTATATCTATAGTACTCTAGAGAACCTGGCATGAAGTAGAAGCTACAAGCTATTCACTGAATGAATGAATGAATGAATGAATGAATGAAAAGTACATATACTCAATAGAATATTGAGGTGTTTGTTTTCTTGTCCTTCTGCGCTTGTACATTGTTTGTCCACAGAGATGATTCCAGGAGATCTGGGTTAATACTGTGGCAAAAGCAGGCCCTGTGACCCACAGTGCGCATGTTGTCAGGGCCATTGGCAGGCAGTAAAGCAGACACAAGAGTGATTCGAAAATTTTACCTTGAAAATAAAGTTTTACCTTGAGTCATATCAGAGCCAATGAGCTGTGGGAGAAAACTGAAGTGAAAGCAAGGAGGCAGCTTAGTAGGGTAGCTTACCCTTGTTACCCTTCTTTCCTCTTCTCAGAAATCTGAAACGAGTTCTTCCCTCCCCATAATCCCAGCCTCCTCTCCATTTCCACCTCCTCATTTTTAAACACCACCGTTTGGGAGAATCGTAGTGCAGTCCCAGCTGCAGGCACTAAATCATCGCTGCACTTTGGACGTGTTCTTCGGAAGGGAGTCTTGTGATAAATGGAGCTGTCCGTATTTACATTGGGTGTGCATCAGCTGTGGGGATCGTCCTGTACAATGAGTATTCTGGGCAAGCTTGGCATGTCCCCACCCCACCACCCCCTCCCCCGCCTCCTCTTCCTGCAGTGACAGTGACTGATTGGCCACTTCTAAGGAAAACTGCCCTTTGGAACAAAGGAATCACAATGCCCCCTCTTGTAGAGGCACACACACATGCACACGCGCAAACACACCGCAGAACGCCCTTTCACAATCCGTCAGTGCTATGTGCTTTTTGGCGATTCATGTTTGGCGATTTCATATATCCCTGGATAACCTTGCAAACAGCAAAACTGTTGAAAGGTAGGCAGCTGGTGCAGGAGGAGCAATCTCAGTCTTTAAAAAACTCTACTCATGGCTTGCAGAGATGTACTGCATTGGTCGTGCCCATACGTATTGCCCAAGGCAAGTTTTGTCAAACACAGGTCATGCGAAAGCCCCTCGTAACCAGAGCGTTCTGCCTGATCCACCTTCCTCACAGTGTTGACTTGGGTTCTGGTGCCAAAGAGGGAAAGGTAAGATGCAAAGGGGGAATAGAAACAGTAAAGATACATCCCATCATGTTGCTCTTTGTAGTTTCTAGTGCATGCTCTCCCTTCTCACGCTCCGCTGATAACGCGGAAGGACGGGAGTGTGTGCCGGAGGGGGAGGATGGTGAGAAAGAAAGAAAGAGAGGGAGAGAACTTGTTTCATGTTAAAAAGGCTGAGCGAGTTGCACTAACTGAATTAGCTAGAATATTTTAGATACAACATACACCTGGTGTGCAGGCTTTTAATCTTGTATACTTTTAACTTCACTGTTTGCCACATAAACCTAACCTGAGAAAGATTGCCATCCAACTATGCATCTTTTTAGAATCTCCTTTGAGTCCTGGAGTTCGAAAAAGTTTTGATAAGAAGACACCAAGACATGACCATAAAGATCCTATGGGTAAATCACATGGTTTATTCCACCCCACATTCTGCTTCTGATTGGTTTGAAGCAGTGATTTTCAACCAGTGTGATGTGGCACACCAGTGTGATGTGTTGCAAGAATTTTTAAAACATGAAATACCCACTTAATCAGGGGCACTGGCCTCTTTTACCTTAGATTGTCAAATTAAAAAATCACAACAGGCAATACAACAGTAGTCATCCAGTGTGAATAAATAAAAACTACACCTTTCTTTGGTCAAATATGCAAAAAATATAGTTTTCATGTGCTCCAGAATTTTAGTCATTCATTGTTGTGTGTGCCATGAGATGAAAAAGATTGAAGATCGCTGGTTGGAAGGTTTCAGATTACTCATCAGTAATTACACAATTTCTTTGTAGAACTTTTAATTGAATTGCAATTCTTACGTTTCCCCTCGATATGTTCCAACCTGGTCAAGGACACTTCTGTGATACGTAGCAAAGAGGATGTATAACCTATTATAATTGCTTCCAAGCTCTACTCCATAAACTCCTAGTAGGTCACTAAGGCCTTACAAAATGTTCTAAATTTGACAACAAAAAAAGTGCTAAAAAGCACTCAGTGCAGTGTCCTGCCAGACTTTCTCTGATGGTAGGCCTGTCTGCGTCTGCTCTAACCAACAGGGCGACAACGAGCCACATGTGGCCATGGAGCCCTTAAAAACTGGCTCACTCGACTAAAAACTAAGTTTTGAATTCTATTCACATCAATTAATTTCTAATTTAAATTAAACACACACACACACACACACACACACACACACACGTAGCTAATGGCCACCGCACTGGACAGCACAGATCTGGAGACTGGTGTTTCAGAAAACACCCTTTGAAAAAACACTAGAGTGGCACCAACACCTGGGCAGACAGTCAGCAACGGCGGGTGGAGAAGGCAGAAGGTGGGCTGGCTTTGCCCAGGGAAGGAGGAGTCATGAATAACAGCTACTGACCGAGGTGGGTTTACTGAGAAGCTAACGGGACTTCACTTTCTGTGCTACTCCCTTGTATGGGGCCGTCTAGGTCCCTAGAGTTTTTCACATGGTCATATATTTTATTGTAAATTTTTCAACAGTGAAATGTATTAAGCTGAATTGATTAAAATAGCTGTTTCCACTGGTACTTTCATTAAGTAATATTTTCTCTTATATTGGTTGGTGACTGTGTGACCATGTTCATTTTCGGAGTCAGGATAATGAGAAGTGTAGTTGGTGATACAGTGTTGAGGTTTCTGTGAAATGCATCTACATGGTTCCGTGTCAGTTTTGTGTATATATATATGTTATTTCTAATTATTCCAGTGTAGAAATGGCTTTTACTAATACTTCTAATTAGAGCCATATGCTCAAAAAACACAGAAGAAAATCTAAAACACTTTAAAATTTTATAGTACATATATGAAAATAATTTCCTAAAGATTTTTGTAAATGTGACCACATGTTGAAAAATTACATGACATTTAGTAATGTGTGAAGCCTCCCAAAACTTCTCTGAATTATCTGTAATGGAAAACAGTTTTTAGCAACATTGTTACAGAAAAGATCAAGTTATATTTTATTATCTCTTTAGAGAAGATTACAAAGCATTGTCATGGAAAACATGACAAAATGAAGCAAAAAGTAAGAAAAAATTATGACAGAAGTATGTCAGAAAGTTAACTATTTTGTTAAAAATTACTTTTTTTGGATTTGGGGACTCTAAAACTTTAAGCTTGAAAATTTAAGTTTCTTTTCTTTTAAACCTTTATTTTGTGTTTGTAATTTTGTACTCTTGTTTTAAAGCAGCCACCTCCAAATTCTATAATTTCTAGTATCCACATAGAGAAGTCTATAGCTGCCATCTCAAAAATATTCTTATGTGCCTCATTTAGATCATATTGCATGTATTATCACATTGAATCTCCTTAGTAGCCCTGTGGAGAAAGTCTTATTATCATCTCAGTTTTCAAGAAAAGGAAGCAGGTCACAGATTTTTGCCAAAGTCTGCAGAACATGTAAGTAAAAGAACTAAAACTCAGACTTGCAAAGCCATATACTTCTGGTTTGGGCGTAGAGGATGGTAGCAAACTATTGCTTCTGTTGGAACTACTGGGGGAGAAACTAAACAAATTACAAAAGTAACACATTTTTTTAAAAGCTATTATAAAGCTGTGAAAGTTAAAAAAATGTGGAAGAATTGAATTCCAGAGAGAAAAGAGCCTCTCCTTGGCTAGTGGAACCTCTGCTTTCTTCCCCGGGGGCATTTGCCAAGTCCAGGATCAGGCTGGAGGAAAAGATAAAACAGTGAAACTGTTTTTAAAAAGATTTTATTTATTTATTTTAGAGAGAGGGGAAGGTAAGGAGAGAGAGGGAGAGGAAGGGATGTCAATAGGTTGTCTTTTGCGCATGCCCTAGCTGGGGACCAGGCCTGCAAACCCAGGCACATGTCCAAGTCAGGAATCAAGCAGGTGAGCCTCTACTTTGCAGGAAGATGTCCAGTTAACCAAGCCATGCCAGCCAGGGCAAAACATGAAACTTTTGACAGCAAAGTGAGCTAGCATAAGAGGTTAGAATCACGAAGTGCCCAAATGCAAGGCTGATTCGCCCCACAGGACCTGCCCAAGTGCTGCACTGGGAAGAAGAGGCAGAGGAGGGGGAGAAAAACATAGGAAGACTCCAT
Source organism: Sturnira hondurensis (assembly GCF_014824575.4). NCBI lineage: Eukaryota > Metazoa > Chordata > Mammalia > Chiroptera > Phyllostomidae > Sturnira > Sturnira hondurensis. The sequence continues at coordinate 4,051,460 of NW_028083079.1, read as the reverse complement.
GCATTCTTGCAGTGCTTAAGTCGGAGTAATTTATATTGTTTATTGCGTGCCGTTCATTCTGATTGCTATATTATAGCCTGTTGTATGACCATAAACAATTCACTTTCCACCCTACTTTCTAGGAGCATTTGAACAGGTTCCAATTTTTGGCTATTATAGGTACTGTCAACAATGAACCTTCAATTGCATGTCCTTTGGTGGGCACGTTTATGCTGGGAATGCACCCCAGTGTTGAACTGTTGGGTCATAGCGATATACACACAGCCATTTCACCAAATGTCAGTGGGGATCAATTTTTAGTGATTTTTTAAACTTTGCTACAGATATCACTCTCATTGAGGCACAGCTAAGTTAAAGCTATAAAGTTGACCTCGTTACAATGTATCTGTATTAGAAGGCCTTGTCTTTATGTATCTATGAGGGAACAGAAAGGTGGAGTTTGTATAGAGAAAAGATAGGAGAGCAGGAATCTGCAGAAACCAGAGTAAAGAAAATTTCAGAAGAGAGAGAGAGAGAGAGAGAGAGAGAATGAGAATGAAAGAACAAAAAGGGGAAGTAAGGGATATTTGTGAAGATAGAAATTATGTTAATTGAGAAAATGGAGAATAAATGGAGAGACAGAGGTTTTAGAATTAATGAATATATACCTGTGTATTTCTTTTCTAACTAGAGCAGAAGAACATATTTTTGTGAGGGTACTTTGTGTTTTTTAAATTAGTTGGTACCTTTGATGTGTTGAACGTGTTCTTTTAAGTGTGTTGACAAAGAGAATGTACATCTAAAATAATTCTTTATTTCAAGTATTAGAAGTAAACAGATGCCAGAGTCTCTGAAAGACAGGAGAGCAAGAAAAGATTTTACACACACACACACACATATACATGTGTGTGTATGTATATATGTATATATATGTATATATGTGTGTATATACATATGAAAGAAAAAGTTTTAAAAGATGAAAGATCAGTATGGGGCAAGGGGTCACTCCTGTGTTGGATGGCACAGACCAGAAGCCCATTTTGCAGCCTCCTTTGAAACACAGCCTGCTTTGTGACATGCATATCAAAATAATTTACATTTCATTCTTCTCCGACTTGGACTCATACTATCCAGGCTTAAGCAGTTCTTGTTCAATCCTGGAGTGTCAGAGCCCAGAGAAAAAATGATAGATTTTTTATCTGAAGCCTTCACTTTATGCGTGACAAAGGCTGAGCCCCAAAAGAAGAATAACTGGCTGAGAAATGATGAAATTGTGGTCTCCGATCGTTCCACACCCACATTTCTCCATGGTTTTAATTGCTCTGCTGTTTGTGTTTGGGGCAGTATCATTGATTCATTTATACACACACACGGGTATATTCCTGTTGCTTTATTTATTCTCTATCACCCTGCATTTAGCCTTTTCCTCCCAGTCCTAAGCAGCATACCTCTTGAACAATGGAGCAAAGCCATATGTTCCTGATGCTTTTTTTTATTAGGAGGAATTACTGGGAAATTTGACAAGAAGACTGTTCAAATATAATTACAAAGTTGAACTTGAATTATATTCAAATAAAGACTCAAATAGACTTACAAGATCATGTAGTCTTCGTGTTAGAAATGGGGAAACTGAGCCTCAGAGAGTTCAGATACTATGGCCATGTTCACCCAGATGATGAAAGACACAGATTGGGTTAGAAGTCCAATCAGTTTACTCCCAAGAAATGTGATATAAAACTGAAGTCTCCACAGTGAGTTAAGGACTCTTCCAGTGCAATAGAAATTCCAGGCCTTGACTTTAACCCTCAAGCTTAATAGAAGTGAGCAAGGTCCCCTAGATATGGCCTTTGTAGTAAAAGTCCTGTATGAGCTTGGTCAGTGGTAAACACTGCCCATGAGTCTGAAATTAATAGAACATCAATGCACCTACTGGGTGTGTGTGCACGTGACAGACAGTCTAATAAGTTGAATAAGTCTAATAAGTCTAATAAGTAGTCTGTCAGACTACTTTATGCCAGACAGGCAATAAACAAAGAGACTACAGTGGTGAATGAGACAGATTACTGTTTACGATTTGGTGGAAAAACAAAGAAAGTGATACCTTTTGAAAAGAAGCAGAAACTAGAAAGAGAGAGCAAACAAAGAAAGAAATGACTAAGGAGATTTGTCTAAGTAGAGGGTAATAATCAAAAGGTTTCTTGGAGGCAGAGTAAGAATGATAGAGGAGCAAAAATAAGATGCTATTTGAAGAAGGAAAAACTCAAGCTTTTTAAAGGTGTTGCTGATTGATGAGAGTGCCCAAGAATAGCTCTTCTCTCCCTTGCTCACTGATTCCGTGTGGCTATGCTGTATGCACACACAGATAAAGTGGTTCCCTTTTCACTCCCCTCTCCGTGAGTTTCATTTCCAGTCACACTCTCAGCTGGTTAATTCTATTCTCTCTGAGATCAGAGATTAGATACAGCCTAGATTTATTGCTAGAAGACATAAAAAGAAGTATTCCTATCAAGGATTCAAATGATTAAATATCCCAACACAGAAATACTTTAAAATTTCTCATCTACTAGAATTTCTCTCACTTTCAGATACCAGGGCTGGAGCTACTCAGGGCTCTGAGTAATGGGGAGCAAGGACAGAAGGCAGAAGGATTGAGGCGGTGAAGAGATAAAGACCAGGAATGAGAAGCAGGGATGAATTTAAAAGCGTGGTTGGGAGAGGCTGTGAGTTGGAAAGTACGGAGACATGGATAGAGGACACAGTTAAATGTGAGTAGCGTTAAATAGGCGCTGCTTCTGGTAGCTTTGGACTGAAATTGGGAGCACTAACTTAATCAGACAGGGGAACAAAAGCAAAGAAGAGAAAAGAGCATTAAACATCTTTCCTAATCCTCTTTCTTGATTGTCCACTCTTGATCTTCAGGCTAATGTCTAAGAACTCTCCATTTCTTATGTTCCAGGATGCTAGAACTAGAGAGCATGGAAAGGCACTTTCAAAAGAGCATTTGTCCCACACCTGGTCTCTCCATTCATATTATTCGGCTGAAATCCTCACTCTTGTTTGACCACAGAAGTCAGTAATTCAAACGTCTGTTAAAATTATTCAAAGATCTAGTAATATCTGACTTTCACACCCACTCGTGTCATTGGCTGAAGTCAAGTGCCAACCATCTCCCCTCAGGTCTGGGACTGCTGGTTCTCTGCAGTCTCCGCCTGGTCTCCCTGCTGGCTGCTTTGAATAGGCTGTGTAAGATGCTTTCCGATTCCTCCACCTCCCCCCCCCACCCCCACCGCAAACCCACATGCACATTGCATCTGTCAGGAAAAAGAGGCCAAGGCAAGACGAGGGACTGCTCTTAGTCACCGTGAGTTTAGGCAGAAACCAAGTAGAGACCCAGTATTCAACTTGTAGTTGAGGTTCTCTGTTTTGCAGAATCCACACAGTAGGGCTCTTGTCACAGCTAGGCATGCTATCCACAAACTCACCTGGAGTTCCACCCATCTCGGATCCTTGGCCTCAGGTTTGAGATTCCAGCACCATCTCAGAGTTAGCGGTGGCCTCACAGTTTGCCCAGGCCACCCTCACATTCCACAGAAAAAGAAACTGAGGTCCTTAGTGTCTACTCAACCTGCCCAGGTGACTGTCCTCATGAGTGAGAGATTGACTTCACAGCCCATGCCCCCCCCCCCATCCCCATTCTGCATGAAGCTAAACATAGGGTTCAAGCCCCAGATCCCTCAGGGCTTGTATTTAATTTTACTTCCTCTTTATGTTCCTTCGCAGGTCTTAGACGCGAACATTTCCAAATCTCTCAGGCAATTCTCTTGTCTGGTTTTGAAGTTCATAACTGCATTTGCTGACTTCTTTTTTTCTCTCAGTCCTTCATTGCCCTCTGCCCTAGTCCACAGCTGTGTGGTGCCCCCACCCCTCTTTCTATTCCATTAGATTTAATTTTCCCATGGTTTCCTCCAAAATTTTCTAATTTAGTCTGATGTTGACTTTGACACAGTATTATTTTCTTTGACCCTTCACTGTAGCCATCTGTCCCAAAATTTATATTACTCTTTCTATATCTCTTAGCAGCCTCTCTCTCTCTCTCTCTCTCTGTCTCTCTCTGTCTCTCTCTCTCTCTCAATCCTTTATTAAAATCTCAGGTCCTGTTATTTTCTCAAAGGGAAATATGGGATTGCTTTCCAGGATATGGGGAGAGCAGTAGGGAAGCACAGTTTGCCAGTGCCAGCCCTCTTCTCCATGTGGGGTAGGTAGGAGCATCTGCTCTACAAAGTGACACCTGTGCCTCCCAGGTTCTCCCTGCCTTGCAGATAGATGTTCTATTTTCCCCTCTCTCAGAGCTCTGGCCCTTAGACGCCTTCTCCCGTTGGATTTTGGGCTTCAGGCAAGGAACCCGGATGGAGTTTGTTGCCTGTCTGTTCTTAGGAACTTGGTAGAGATCTATTAGGATGTAACTTTTTACAGACTAGGGACACTTCTATTGTTAACAACAAAATGGTGAAAGCTTAGGCTAGAAAGGTGAGGAGTTAGACCAGGAACAAAAATGAGTGTGAAATGTTTTACAAACCAAAATCACTGAATTCCTTCTTCTACTTGTCCCCTTTTAGATTTTAACAAAGCGATTTTAGCTCCACAATAAAGGAAAAGTAGTAGTTGAGAGGATAGGAGGAAGGGAAGGACATTACAGGAAAAGGAGAGAGGAAAAAAGTACAGTGGTCCCCTGGGTTCTTGCTAATGGAACTTGAAGAGTTAAATTATAAAATAAACTAAAACCAATATATCAAGGTAAGGGTTACATTATTACTACCTTTTGATTTTTTTTCTGATGTGCAAACTCTCAACAATTAATAATAATCAGATTTTTCCCAAATCTGAGATGCTGAGATTCCACTGTTACCATAACTATATCTGAAGAACAATTTGGAGCGTAGGAAAAGTTTCTCACACATCATCTTTTATTTTATGCATGGCCAAGGTCCTAATGATAGATGAAAGGGAACAGGGGAAGGGTCTGGTCTATCTCCAAAGCTTCAGTCATCAGGCCTGCAGTTGAATAGGCCTTTGGCTGCTTGGGGACCACTGACGATGATCGAGCAGTTCCCAAACTTAGTGCAAGTATCAGATACTTTTCCTAAAGTGCACATTATGCCGCTCGCCACTTTGCCTTTGCAAAAGACCAACATTTGAACACTGGGAGGAAATCCGAAGAGGATTTTCGCTTTTGAAAAAAGGTAAATAGAAAAAAAAACAGGGTTAAGCATTCGTTTCACAGCAAGCCCTCGTAGAGGCAGCACCGGGTCCAAGTAGGGTGTGGCGCCATCCAGCTCCTTTCCGGGAAACTATACTCAGCATCACCCTGCTATCATCTTGAACTGCGTCTGTGAGCACTGTGCTTTATTTTGATTTATTTTGTCCGCCTGTTAGTGAGGTGTCCTAAGGCGGGGTTCCCAACGTCTGGGCATGAACCGGTACTGCTCAGGGCCTGTTAGGAACTGTGCTGCACAGCAGCAGACCACAGAGCTTGAACACAAGAATGCATTTGAATCATCCCCAAACCATATCCCCACCCCCATTTGTGGAAAAATTGTCTTCCACAAAACCAGTCCCTAGTGCCCACAACGTTGAGGACCACCGCCCTAAGGTATCAGAAAAACCTTGGAGAGTTCATAAGGGTGTTGACACTTGCATAAAATTAGACATAATGGTCATGGTGAACAAAATAAAGACATTTAAATGGACAGTAATTGCTTCGTTGCTTTCCGTCACTTCAGCTCAAGAAAGGTTTCACAGACATGCTCTACTTTTGGGTAGCCAGGGAAACCTGTCCTCCAAAGCTCCCAGGTGAAATGATACTGTAGATTGGCCTATGGGCTATTTGTAAACTGCCAAATGCTCTCAGGGCTCCAGCTAGAGCCCTTCTACGACTTTTCAAAAAACCCTTTGCTGAATAACAGTCATACCCACTGTCATTTCCAAACTCCAACAATTTTCCAGGCACTCGCATCATATTTTCATTTTCCATTCAAGTTTTTAATATCACCCTATTTGCAACTGAGGAAGTAGAGGCTCAGACAGGTTAACTGATTTGCTAGGGTCATACAGCCAATAACTGGTGGCATTTAAGTTGGAACTCAAGTCTCCTACTCAGAATTCATTTTTCCCCAATAATGTCATACTGCCTGCCTTTCAAGAAATGGGTGGAAGAGGAGAGGGGAAAAATATGACCTCACATCAAGGGATTCTATATTTTTTATCTTTTTAATCAGCCCCTTTTCTTTCCTCGTCCATAAATGATTCATTAGCAAAGGGTAAGAATCATTCAACAAATGAATAAATGAATAATGGCATCTTCCCTGAGATTACACATTCCGGAGGTGATGGACTAGTTCTTCCCCCATGGCCTCTTCAAGTTGGAAAATTGCAGGTGGATTTTGGCACACATTGAATATGTCTCACAGAGAGAAAAAAAATCCACTTATGGAGTCATCCTCATGGTATCAGGCCACCTGCTGGATTATAGTCAAATTGCCAATGAATAATTAAAAGCTAATTTCCATAAAGTGATTTGCCATCATCTTTTATTGGTTCCTGAATCACACTCAGATGAGCCACACTTTAGAGGGATATCGGCTGGCTTTAATAACTTTGAGCCACCCCTCATGGCCAAGCAGGAGCCCCCAGTGTCCAGAAAAGGGGATGCAGGTATAAGAATCAAAGTATACCGCTGATCACGACAAGGGAGACAGGTCCTCTGAAGTTTACTATCAAATTGAGCAGAGCACAGGAGGTGGTAGCGAAGCTCAAAGACATGAGGCTGATATAATAACCTCTCGATGCTAAAAGTCACCTTTGTAAGAGCTTATTTTGTAAATGTAAACCACCTCTATTCCATGGTGCTGAAAAGAGAAGGGGAGGTGTCTGGCCCCACTCTACCTATGCCCATGTGACCAAAGCTGGAAAAAGAGAACTTTGGTGCAATTGGTTTGGTACCCTTTTAAGTTACTTTGAGCACCAGAATACATAAAAAATAAAATAAAATAAAATCTCCTTCAGAACCCAGCTACGTAAAATGGATACACTTGGAAAGGATTTTTTAGTAGGCTAAGTGGCTTTTTTAAAACTAATTTATAACTATTTATCAAAAATTTAAATGTACATATTCCTTGATACAACATTTCTGGTGTTCCAGGCTCTCACAAAGGTCATATGTGCACAAATGTTGTGCAGAAGCATGATGTTTGCAGGATTGTTTGTGATTTCAAGAAGGAAAAAAAACTTAGCAATAGAAGAAAATCCAAATAAGCTATTGTATAATTTTGAAAACAAATGAGCAAAATTTATATGAGCTCACATCAGAAGGTATCCAATATCAATTCCTGTTAAGCAAAGTTTCATAGTATAGATATCTTAATATGATATAAATTACTTCTCAAACTGCCTGTCTCTCATGCATATGTACACACAATATGTATATGTCACATATATACATAATATGTGTTTATACTTATATACAAATGTATGTGTATATACACATGTGTATTGAACGTCTTTATCTATGTGAAGGAATATAGACTTAAAGCAGTTCACATCTTAAAACTTACTATGACATTTCTAGATTGTATATTATTTTTTTAAATGTTGAACTGATCTCTTTTGTAATTTTTTGTGTATTGCTTTTATAATTTCATGAGTAGATTTTTAATTTCAGAGATAAATTTCTCTTTCAGATCAATTTTTCTATAGAACCTATTATTTTGTTGTGGTTTCTATTGTTCTAATTCTTGTATTTCTTGTTTTCTCAGTCTTCCTTAAGGTGAATGGGTTTGTAATTTTCTTTTTTTTTTTTTATCTGAGCTCATCTTCAGCAAAACATTTTTGTTCCCCCTGAAAGTTTGTTTCCCTAAGTGGCAGAAGTGTTTTTATAAAGTGGTTTTACATATGACTATTTTAAGAATCAAAAGGTTGACTGATCCTTGACCAGTTTTTTTATGATAATTTCTGATCTTGGGATTCTAATACAATATAGGGGTTATGGATTTAGATTCCAGATCTATGCATAACAAAGATTTGAAATTTTGAATGACTAGAGGAGATTTTTCTCTATCTATTTAAAACCCTAGAAAAATCCTTCCTGATTTTTAGACTAAATTAACGAGAGTCTTCCTAACTTACTTTCAACAATAAGGAGAAGTGTGGAGACTCCTATTGTTATGTCCTGTTGGGAGCTGCCCTGCCTGGTTTCAGGAGCTGTAACCCACCCCCCGTCCCATGGCTAAGGCTGAGTGAGTGACCTTTGGACCATACGCCACTAAGGAGACAAAGCTTATCTCCCTGGCATGACTGCTGCTTCTGCTCCTTTTTTCATAACTGGCCCCCAATGCTTGATCAGTTAGCCAATGATGGGTAAGATTTCCCAAAGGGGGAACAACCTAAGACAGGCACGATCACATGGAGAGCCCAGGGAAGGACTTGGGGGGGTATGGAGAAAGAAGGTGATGACCCTTGCCCCTTGGCTTTGACATAGCCTGAGTCCTCATTCTGATGTGAGAAGTCTATTAATCTCTTGGCTGCCTTACTTCCACTGCCTGATTTAAGCCTGAACTGATAACAGAGTCTGGTGCAGCCATGTGCTGGAAAGGGCAGGCTCCCCGGGAGATCAGGCCTGAGAAAGAATATGTAAAATCCTGTGAAACCTGCCTTGATACGAATGCTCTTAATTAAATGATAAAGGTAAGAGCAGGAAATGAGTTTATTTCCCAAAGTTTTGTAGCCTTTTAGCTGATAGACCCTCACCCAGAAGAAGCCCTAATAGTTCTTTGTTTGCTATCTATTGTTTGATCCTTACTGCTTGACAATGATTAATGAACTTTACCTGTATTCCTGTGTAAACTGAAACCCAATAAAAACCTGTCCAGGCAAGGGTCGGGGCACTCTCTCCCTTGAGAAAGTTGCCAGGCCACTGTGAGGTGCTGCCTCCTTGAGGGAGTAACTGTGCTGTCTTTTTTACTCTACAGGACTCAGTCCATGAATTTGTGAATTTGTGAATTTGTGAATTTGTGAGTCCATGTGAATTTGTCAGGTATCTCCTCCATGATGCCTCGGGCACTGGGAGCCAGTGCTCATGTCAGCATCCCAGCTCCAGCTTCTTACCTCTTTGTGGACATCACAAAATTACGCCTCTCTTTTCCTGAGGGAGAATATAAGGGTGGTAAACCCTGATTACCAGACACTTACCAGCCTTCCGAACCTCCATCCCATCCTAGAGAAATAGGCCTTTCTTCTTTACTGCATGCACTGTTTCCTTTCATATACCCACCACCTAAGTGATTATATTACTCCCTCTCTCGAGTTCTGCTAAGTGTTTAAACACATTTTCTGTTATGCTTTTTTTTTAGTATTTCTACATTTTTGCAGTGCAAAGGAGAATCTGTACTAGCTCAGCCTATTCAATGGTCAGAATTTCTTCATTTTCTCTGCAAGTAGAGAAAGGAAGTAGAAATTAGCTAATCTTCCCCTAGGTCCTTGAAGTTCCTTTCTCAGGTTTTAATAATTGCAGTAATAAATAATATTGATGATTTACCAAGTGCCAGGAATTTTTAAAGTCATTTATGTGCACTAATTCATAATTAAGTAAATTATGTATATTAATTCATAAGTAATTATGAAGATTGAATAATCTTCATAACTGTATATGGTAGTTATTACTAAATTTAATCCTCATATACTGATGAAGAAGCTGAAACACAAAGAGTTGAGGGAGCTTGCTGAAGATAATACATTGTGTATAAAGCAGAACTGAAATTTGTAGTCCAGACAGCCATGCACTAAATTACTGCCCCTTAAATACATTGAAAGTTGTTACTACAGTTCACCACACCTCCCTTCTGTACCAGTATTGGTATTAAAACATAGAAATTCACCAGTGAATATTATAAAATTCTTGAAATCTGAGTAATTAGAGTTAATGGGAACAATGGATAATGCAGTCTAGATAGAACTTCACATTGTGTCTGAAGCTGATACCTTCAGACAAAATGATACTCAACAAAGCTCAGGGTTACTTCTGAATTTGGGTCACTTTTAGTCATTTTTGGAACCTCTGTGGGACCTTATAAATATACCCACACATCAGGTAGGTAGGTGGGTATGTAAATAGATGGGTAGGTGAGTAGGTGGACGAGGATGGTATAGAGAAAACTGGAAAGATGACACATTAGTAAAACATTTTATAGATGACATATAGTGCCGACATTTTTTCCTCATCCACTGTAATCTGTAGAGAAGAGGAAAATACGGGTTAAATGAAGTCTTTGACTCTATTGATCAAGTATGATATCTAAAATACATTTGCCGAAACCAATTCCCAGCTTTGTTATGGGAAACCATTCTAAATGAGGTCAGTGGGTGAGAAATGGTCCAGTATTAAAATATAAATGAGATTTGGATGGGAAAATAATTTGGCCACAGTATTTCACCAGTAGGAAACTTACAAACATAAAATGAAATATCTTTCTAGATCAACACATTACTAGAAAAATGAGATGAACTTATAATTAGTTTAGTAGGAGATGAGACTTTGGTGGTACCCTAAAGACTTTGGATAATTAGTTCATTTACAGTGTTTTATATGCTAATGGGAATTTATTGATAATTAATAGAAATGATTAGTTAATGGTATTTGAAGAAAAACTCCAATCAACAATCTCATTCGTTTGGAACTACATAATGATCAGAATAAGGACATTATATTTAAGGTTGATATACAAGTGAAATATTTACTCAGAACTTCTTATGTTTCACTGTATATTATGCTGAGAATGAGCAAGGGTAGAATGGAACCAAAAATTATCTTGCTTTCACACTACACACCCAAATGCAACAACTAACTACCACTGAAAAGCAACAATGCAAAGATGAAGAAAAATCTTCTGTTACCAACACGAAGAACTTTCCTGTCCCAGAGGATCACTAATGCGTCCTTATGGAGAACAGCGCTACCCAGCACAACTGCGTTGATAGGATTTTTCTCTCTCTGTGCCATCCAATATGATGGACATTAGCCACAGCTATTGAGCACTTGAAATACAGCTAGTGTGATTGAAGAACTGAATTTTTTTAATGTTAAATGTTCCTTAATTTAAATCTAAATAGCCACATGTGTCCACTAGCTGCTCTGTTGGACATGCAGGTGTAGAAGTAACTGAGTGTCTCCCAATGGGCAGAGGGGGATAAATGCAGATTCTGGGACTCTTGCTTACATGTGCCATGTATCTGGAGATACTCTTCATCTCCACTGCCACAGGCCCTTTTTGAGTGATATCTGTCCTTATCTGTGTATAAAGAGTCACCTTCCTCTTAGATTAATAGGAGATTACTGGGGTCAAAACTCAGTCTACTTAATGTTGGCAGAATCTATTTCATTCTTGCTCACATGATGAAACATAATTAGAAAACTGAATCCTCCTACACCCCAAACCCTCCCTCTTCTAGTAACTTACATTTGAAAGAAAAGAGCAAAAAAACTGTGTCCTTAACTACAGAGTATCGTTCTCCATATAAGGTGAAGAAACCACCTTCAGAACCCATCTTTGGGGTATAAGGATTATATTCTTGAAAAACTTTTTGAAATGTAAGAACATTACTTACCTAACACGATAAGCACATACAACTGTATAATGAAGGGACTCGTGAAAACCTTAGTGGTAATTAATTTAGCAGGTTAACCAGCCTCCTGGCAATGTGGTATAGGGCTAGTACATTGCTCTAAGTACTTCTTTCCCTTCCAAATTGCTAGTTGAAAACAGAACTTAGAGCTGATTTAACCTAAAGACTTTCTTTGACAAATGGGGAAACTGGGGTTCAGAGAACATAGAATGACTTGTTCAGAGTTAGTTAAAAGTGGCAGGTTGTGGCAAAGTATAGGTTTCCTAAGTTCTAGCCTAATTCTTTTTCTAATACACTCACCCAAGAGTATCCACACAAAGATAGTAACTTTTATATGGTTATACAAATTATTAGTAGTAGTAGAATTTGGAGCTCCATGTGCTAAGTAGGATTCTGAGGCTGTATCTGAAGTCAATGGGAAAGAACTCTATAGCTCTATAATTAGTTGGTGATATCTGTCATGTGAGTAGGAGAATGGGCACATGTACCAGGTACATTTGCCATCTCTGTTTTCAAGTGTCTGTGCATGTGCCTTGGGGAATAGGAAAATCTGGGTCAGTAAAAAGCATAACAGTTATATTTAAGTAATGTATAAAGGGAAGATTAGATCCAGTCTTCTTATAGTAATGTATTTTAGGGATAACATTGGGAAGGAAAATAGGAATTCTCTGGAATAAACATGGAGTCTAGTCTCAGGTCTTACCTGTACCTGCTGTGTGTTTATGAAAAAGTTATTTTACTTCTCCAAAGTCCTGATGTGTGTTTTTTTTAAATAGCAACAATAACAAAAGAAAAGCCTGCTTCTCAAATTTGCTGAGAGAACTGCATGAGATTGGTAGATGTTACCCATCTATCAGGACACAGCATATCATAGATACTTAGTGGAATAGTTCATCCTTTGTGTAGATGTCTATGCATCTTCAGGTTCCCTAAGCATAGGATTTGCAAGGAAATAATGTCTTAATTATCATGTTACCTCCACACATCATCCTGTAACACCTAAAGGACTATAAATACAGAAAATCATCAAGGTCTTATAAAACCCTAACCCACAACAAACAACAAACCAAAAAATTACATGAAAGGCATTTCCAAATAGTGCAATATAAAACCTAAAATCCTCTGTGTCCCCCAAGTGTCCCCTTTGGAAGGCCTTCGTGGCATTCTCAGTTCTGAGAAAGATGGCGTCCCCCAGCTGCTTCTTCCCCACCCGTTGTGCTCCTTGATGGGTTGTCATTGATCTCTTCTCAACTTATCTCTTCACTAGAGCATCACTTCCGTTGTCATTATTTCAGAAAACTTGTTAATCCCTATACACTCTGCTTAGTGATGGAGATACAATGGTGATGCATACAGACATGGTCCCAAAGCTACTGACACTTGAGTCCAGTGGGGAAGAGAGGGAATTAAATAAGCTAACCTATCCCCACCTTTGATCTTGGTTCCTTGGGGCACTTCAGTTAGTCCTCTGAATTCCCACAACTTGAGTAGATAGGAGAGAGAACAACTCTCTCCCCTTTACTTTCATACATCATACTATCTTCTCTCAGGTCCTGCCTTCTTTTTCTTTTATTTTTATGTGCAAGCCTTGTAGTTATATTGCTAGGCTTTCTTTCTAAATGAGCCACAGCCTTACCTCTCTGAGACGGTTTCCCGTGCTATAAGGCATCAGCTGTGGTTATGCCATTGACTGGTTCATCAGAGCACAGCCTAATTACAGACATATTGTGTGTGACTCTCTATCTTGATCAGATAATCAAAGGTGACTAATCACTGAAATATTGTGGGAGAGGGGTGCTTTATGGGAGTGATGCTCTAAGACGATAACCCTGATAGACTGTGCAGGGTCTCTTGGTGTGGGTAGGGGAGCGGGTGTTCTGGGGACCTGCTGGTATTAGATTAGATGGGAAAAAATGGAAGTCCATTGATGAGACATCCTAAAAGAAGATAAACTGTCTAAAATGAAAATCGGTGGCACTGTAGATATTGATTTTCACGGAACATCCAAGGAGCATGTTGTCATTTGTAAAGGAAGGTTCACGGGTGCTGTGTCTGCCCGCCAACCCCATTACAGCTGTATTTCGATGTGTGTGGGAGCCATCTGTTCCAGCTCACAGGAGGGCCAGGTCTGCATCGCAGGCATCTCTCCTCAAGGTCCAATCACAGCACCTGATGCAAAAGTTTCCTGATGTGATACTTGACTGAAAGCTAATGACAGGGAACACTTCATTTTTCAAAGTGTGCTTTTTCTCAGGAGCAAGTGGGCTTGTTGGTGATTGCTTTTCTCCTCCCTGCAGCCCATAGAAGCAGCGTGAAGAGCAGAGGACATGAGAAACGAGGACAATTCTCCATTTATTTTTTTCTTGTATTTATTCTTTCACCCATTCAATAAGAACAGGTCGAAGACTGCTATTTGAGATCCTGCAGATACACCCGTGGACTAGGCAGATGAGCTTGTCAAGGGGATTACATGTGGAGGAAGTAGACAATAATCAATTTAAAAAAATAAAAGATGTATTACGAGGCAGTAATCTGTGCTTTTGTAAAATACATTGGGTTGATGAAAAGATGAGAGACTGGGTGCCCACTCTTTGTTGTTTGGTCATGGACAGATTCTCTTTAAGCTTAGGCTCTAGTGTCAGAAAGTGAGCCTTGCAAAGTTCTGGGGGAAGGTGCATACCAGGGGTCACGCCCATGGCCAACTTCCTAGAGTCAAAAGGACTTTGGTGTGTTTGAGGAACTGGATCGGCCGATGTGGCTGGAGCAGAGAATTGTTTGAGATGAGGTGGTGTGGCAAGCAAGGGGCAGGTCCCATAGGACCATGAATGTCAGGATTAGGGGCTTGAATATTTTTCTATACATAATGATTTCAAGCCTGGGAGTGACAGGATCTGATTTAAATGTTGCCAGATGCTATTGGTCCCCATGAAAGATGTCTGGCCTATCTGTGCATCTGTTATTCAGTTTCTCCCTCTATAAATTAAGGCCTGATATCAGCCTTCAAACTCTCCAAAAGGGAGAGAAATGAAATGAAATCCAAGGCTCCGCAGCTCCTTTCTGCAAACTTTTCTTTATTTCTCCTCCCTTTCTTTCAGGCCAGAAATACCATTGCTTATTGAATATTTATGATACTGGGTTGGTGTTATCTGTTAGCAGAACTGCCTGGCTGCTTCCCTCTTTATAGTGTAAATGTATTGAGGCCTTGTGTCCCCATCCCTAACTCAGGGTTCGACTCGTTGGATGTCATTTGTGATTTGAGCCCTGACCATGTGTCCTGTTTCACTGCCTATGATGACCACATCATAGTCAAAACCCAAGGGGAGCCCAGAGTTTCTGTTTATTTATCTACTGGGACATTCTCCTTTCCCCTGTGTACCTCCTGAAGAACTTCAAATTTTTGGAGTCACCAAGTGTCACATCGGCTTTGGTTCTCTCCATCTCCCTCTTACCTGACATAGTTAACACCTCCTCTCCCCAGACTCTGGGTAACTTCTCTCCCACACCTAGAAGTATACTCTGTGTGCTTGTCCCTCGAGAACACACACTCTTTAAGAGCAAGTACTCTTCCCTTCACTTCCACATGCCCATGTCTGGTGTTACTCTTTACACAAAAGATTCATGTAGTAAATACTAATGGAATAAGAGAATAACCAATGGAAGGAAGGTTAGATAGATAATAACCTCAGTGTAGTATCTGTGGCCACCGTAAGAATGTGCCTCACAGAACTCCACCTTCAGAGAGGGCGGCTGACTGTTGACAGAGGCCCCAGCTGTTGTGCTCAGAAGTCATGTCTGCATTCTTGCTTTGGCTGCTCTTTGCATGGTCTGCTCCCAGCTAGTGACTGAGCGCAGGTGAGATGCTAAGGCAGGGTCACTACTGGGAGACATGGGTCTCCTTTCCTGAATCTCCTTAAACTGCACCACACTTGAGGATGCTTCCTCTTCTCTCTCCATCATTTGGGGTTGGTTTGGTCTTTTGACCCCATGACTCTCTGAGCCTATTCCTATTCCTACTCCATGTTCTCTCACAGGGACTTTTCTAAATAAAATCCTTGAACACTTCATTCTGTTTTGGCTAACAAGGTGATGATTAGGTTTAAGTCACTTACTGAAAAGGGATTATTGAGGACCCACTATGTCAGGCATTTTGATAGTGGCCTGCAATTCAGCTTCAACAAAGTGCAATCCCTAGATTCTAGGAGCTAGTGGTGGATAAAGACTGGTAAGTAGATATAACACAAAGGGAAAATTGCCAGAACCAAGAAAGTCAGTGGGAAATAAGAGCATAGTGAGTCACCAGACCTAACCTAACTCTGCCTATATATTGGTTGTAGTGGAGATGTAGGGGGAGTCATAGAAGGGTTCCTAGAGGAAACATCCACATGGTAAAATGGGAAGTGTGGGTATAGGTATGAGTTACCTAGAAAGGCAGAGGGATGGGACACAAGGAGGGAGGGGTGGTGCTCCAGTCACGACAAATAGGAAAGAAGCCTCCAGCACATGGAGGGAAATATGGGTGGCAATACAATGCCAAAGAGAGAGCAGCTGTGAACAGGAGGAAGGAGAAGAGGAAAGGTGATGATGAGGCTGGAGCTTGGAACTCCCAGTTAACAAAGCTGTTTGTTTGGATGACTGGTTTCACCAACGCTGCATCTTCAAGTCAGGGAAACTGAAAGCAAGGTGTTAAAGGTCAGATGACTCCTTAACCACATACCTTTGAACTCGAAGCTTGAATTCATAATCTTGGGGGGCCTTGGGCATAGCCCCATGTGTCCACCACCCAAACAAAGCCTTTATGTGCTGTATATAGTTCAGTGGTCTGGATCATGGTCTGGCAGTTAAACCAATGAGTCTCTAGATGACACTCTCGTCCCAGGCCTGTCACTTGCCAGTTTTGATTCAAGAAAAGTAATTGTCACTTGCCAGTTTTGATTTAGGGCAGGCAATTAAGTCTCCGAATCTCAGTTTATTTGTCTGTAACTTGGAGATAGTTATATTTTTAAAGTAAAAATAAAACGCAGAGCTTATGAAGCTACCCTCTGTGCCAGGAAGTGTAATCAATGCTTCACACATTTATTTTATTGACTTCAAGGACACATTGTACAGAATGAAACTGCAGTTGCACATGTAAGAAATATCTCAAGGTCACAAAAACTGATAAACAGTAGGTCTGGCATTTTTCTCACATTTATTCCATTTTAAAAAAAGCACATACACATTTTAAGTTAAATACTATTCAGTTAATGTGACACATTGGTAAAGTGTTCTGAGCTTATAGTCCTCATTGTTATACCTACTAATTCTCCGTGCGGGGACTCATATCCTGATCTAAGAGGCAAGGACTTAGGAGGTCAAGGCCTGAGAGCAAAGTCAGAGCCAGACTCTACATTCAACAGGATAAGAATCAAAGAAGGTGAAGGGAGGAGAGGCGGAGAAGGTGCGGGCAGGTCAGCAAGAGGCAGTGATAGAAACCAGGCCTCAGTAAGATGAGAAAACAGATCTTAACGGGACAAGAGAGAGGCAATTTAAGGAGGAAAAAAAGAAGATTCATGGACAGTCACAAATAAGTATTTTGTCTGTCAAAAAATGACTCTGACCTGTACATTTAGGCTATAAATATCTTCAATCAAGGAAATCAGTGCTTTTTCCAAGGACAATTCAAGGCAGCACCTTCCACTTGTCTCACAAAATTAATCTGAAACACACACACACACACAGGATGAGGTAGCATAGAAACTCTATTACGACCTCCCATCATCTGTGTTAGGTGGGAGGCAGTGACAGAAGACTTGGATTATCTGGGCTCTGACTTCAGTAAAATGAGAGAAGGCATGAAACAGATGCAGAGGACAGTAGGGATCTTACAGTTCTAATTTGTCCCCTGTTGCTTTGTGTTTTTAACCTATATTCATAGTTATTATTATAAGGTGTACATTTATATGCATACATTCATTGAGCTTTCATTATGTGTTCAGCGAAGTGCTAAACTTGTTTTCTGTTACCTAATTTAATCATCTCCCAAACCATATGAGGTAGGTATCATTATTAGCTCCATTTTACATATTTAAAAACCCTGAAAATCAAAGTCTCTGGTCAATGTATGCCTCCATTTAAAAGACATGACTTAGCATGGCAATTGAGAAGAGATTGTACTGGAATTGGGTCCAAAGACTAAAGTTAGATTCTCATTTCTTTCGTACCCTAGCTTTGGGACCTTGTGCAACACTATTTTAACCAATTCTATCTATTTCTCTTCAGTTCTATCACTAATATCCTAAAGGCAAGGCATCACTACATTTTGTTTAGATGCTTGCAATATCCTATTTTGTCAGCCTGCAGCAGCACCATTTACTTTGTACACCTTATAATGCACTGTACAAACTCTACAGAGTGAGTATAGATGGAAAGGTAGGTATCAAAGATGACTCTAATATGTTGCTTGCACAACTGGATAGACACAAGTGCCACTAACTGAGGTAGGGGTCATCAGATTCTTGAAAAACAGTGGTTGCTAAATCTTAGTCATGATGAGTTTAAAGTATGGTATGATCTGCATTATCTTACTTTTCTTCTTACTCTACCTTCACCCATTTCAGTGGGTTGTGATTTAAATGAGAAAATAGAGTGCTATGGATGATTATCGTATGTTTACTATATAAGGTGCTATTTACCAGGAGTATTTTCTTTTCCCTGCATCACTGTACAGAATCGTTGGGAAGTTTTGCAACAAATACATGCAGAGTGCCTGAAGCCATTTAGAGGATAACTGCCTTAAAAATGTCAATTAAGATAAACAAGGGGGCAGACAGCAATTGCTGTGAGTCTGTTTCCTTTTCTTGGTTTGCATAAAAAAGACCATTCCTTTTTATTCAATTTATTCCCAAGTGTATCTTCCCTGTTGTTTGAGGCAAGATGTGTGAGATGCTAATTCCGCTGAGTATGTCAGAAATACAGACACTAACATGTTCTAAATTCTAATCCCACTTCTAAGGCAGGAAGGAGTGATGATTTGGGCATAAGTAGCAATCCACAAGGCTAGTCACAGAAATCTGCATCATTACAAGATAATTTCTAGAGAACAAGAGCCTATTTTTAAAAATAGACTAGAAAAATGCTGCCAATATTATTTATTCCTTCTCTGTCCTCAAGAGTCTTCATTGAATTGCTCCTACATCATTTTAGCATTGGGCTCATTCTATGACACATTAGATAAATATTTTATTTTTAAATCTGTCTTATCTACTATATTAAAAAGTAAAATTAATGCTCAGTCATTGAGTGCCCACTTTATGCCAGCCACTGGTCTGGGAGTATTGCACGTGTATCCTCACTCAGTTCTACCACTACCTCTTTCTATTTTACAAAGAAGGGTCCAAGATTTGAAATCACTTGTTCAAAGCTAGTTAGGTGACAGGTGCAGATACTTTGATCCAGATGCACATCTATTTGTCTAATATACTGTATCCTGGGGTCATTTTTTAATCTTAGTAGGTTTCCTTGGCCCAACCATATATAGCCAATAGTTTAGTACATTCATAAGTCAAACATTCTTCTCAAAATACTCTTGTCCATTAGATGAAGAACATAAAACCCAGAAAGATTACATCATATGTGAAAACACATGACTATAGTAGAGTTGCTCTTAAAACTCAATCCTTTAGCTGATTCAGATTATTTCTCCCAACCATGCATTCCCTCCCAGCACAGCTTCAAGCCCAAAGATTTGGGGAGCTTACCATTCAACACGTATCCTCTCCTAGGCATCCAATTCCCACTTCTTCCCTAATGATGGGAGAAATTACATAGGAAGTAGCAATTTCTCCATGATCTGAGATCACAGCATGCAGCTAATTATAGAAATAAATAACTGGTGACTGGAACCATCTGTCCTTTCTTTGGTGAACACCTTGCCTTCCTGTGAAATTAGTGCCACCTGCAAACTGCAGGCCCCTCAGAGGCACAAGGGGTGCCCCCTCCACACTCACAGGTTGACTGCTTTGTGACTCCCAACCCACAATCACAACCCTATGGGCTGTCACACATCCCCAGAGACACACAGCTAACGAAACCACTCGCATTCTTGAACTCTTTCCAGAGCCGAGGGAGCACAGAGCAGGGGCAGGGCTGGGGCCTCAGTCCTGGGGGTGTTATTGTGGGCAGCATGGATGTACAGTGCTATCACTCTCACGCCATTCCGAGCCACGGCAGTATCTCAGTGTTCATTTTCTGTGGCAGAGACATATGCTCACCCTGTTCAATAGCAATGTGGATTCTACTTCAATTTTCAGCCTTCTAACTGTGTGTGTGATCTTGGATAAATCATTGTACTGCTTTGACTATCAGTTTCCTCATATGCAATTTGGGAGAAGAAATAAGACCTACCTGTTAGAGCTGTTGCTCAGAATTATATGAGATATAATGCATAGGAAATAGTATATGGTATAGAAGCACTCAATAAATATATTATGGCTTCCATTCGTCAGAAGTGAAAACTCTAGTTATAACATAACAAAGGGACTATTAATCTGGGTTGCAAAGACCCTAAGGAATCTACAAATGCCCTGATAATATGAAAAATTTTGTGTATATGATGCTTAGTTTGAAGGTTATATACTGTGATGCATAATAAGAAATATATATTTTTTTCTTAAAATTTTTTTAAGTTTATTTATCTTTAGAGGGGAAGGAGAGAAATATCAATGTATGATTGCCTCTCATGAGGAACTGGCCTGCAACCCAGTCATGTGCCCTGACTAGGAATCAAACTGCAATCGTGTGGTTTACAGGCTCACACTCAATCCACTGAGCGACACCAGCCAGGGCTGCCTTACTGTTTTTGACAGAGACCTAAAACCTTTGGAATTTCCTAAGTGATGACGGTGATCAAGATGTGTTTTGTTGTGTTAATGAGGTGACTTTTGTAAAGCAACCTAAGGATGCAGGCTGGATGCCAGGAGAACTAACCCGGTGATTAGATAATCACAACTTTCAACCCCACCCCTTGACCTTTGTGAAGCAGAAAGGAGCTAGAGGTTGAATTAATTGCCAATGACTTAATCAAGCATGCCTATGTAGTGAAGTCTCCATAAGAACCCAAAGTATGGGCTTGGAGAGCCTCTGCATTGGTGAATAAATGGAGATTAGGATGAGTCACACAAGTGGAAGGGCATGGAAGCTCCAAGCCCTTCCCCTGTACCTTGCCCTAAGCGTCTCTTCCATCTGGCTGTTTCTGAGTTATCTCCTATTATAATAAACCAGTGATCTACTAAGTAAAATGCTTTTCTGTATTCTGTGAGCTGCTCTAGCAAATTAACTTAACCCAAACTAGTGGTTGTTGGAACCACTGCTCTATATAGCCAGTTGGTCAAAAGAGCCCAGGGGACAACCTAGACTCATGAGCAGAGTCTGAAGTATGGAGAGAAGGAGACAGTCCTGTAGGATCCAGCCCTTAACCTGTGGATCTGACACTGTCTCCAGGTAGGCAGTGTCATAAGTAAGTTGACTTGTAGGACACCCAGCTGGGGTCAGAGCATTTGCGCCGGTATCCCCTTCCCACACACCAGGAGTGGGATTGGTTATGGAACCCTTAAAGGGGGTGGGAATGATGCACAACTTAATTAGAATCTCAGTGGCATCCAGAATCTCAATGGCATCCACCTTCCTAATTTACAGACTAGAAACCTGGAGGATTTCCCCCAGGTTTTTCAATTAGATTTTGGCCTGCTGCGGAAACTGTACACTCAAAGCTGTTAAAGACCAAGATGCAGGCTTAATCCCTCCACTCTCCATCTAAATTACCAAAATAACAAAATGCAAGATCCTTTAGCAGGTCTCTATCACTACCTCTGTAAGTATTGCGCTCCACATTGGTGATTCATTAATTAACTTTATCCAGATGTGCCCTGTATCACTTATCCAGAATAATATTGCTTGTGAGATCCCTGGAACCTGTTATTATGTGAAGATAGTAGACACCTATTATTACATGAACACAATTTCAGTAATTATTTTCTTGGCAGAAAGCAGCAACTTAAGTTAGTCGTGCTACCAGTCTTGGTTGTATCTAGCAGCTACAAAATGATGTCACCATAAGCCTATCAGGTATTCAAGGCCAACAAAAATGCCATTCCCATCTTACAAATAACATAACTAAAGCTTAGTGAAGACGAGGTAATGCTAGTATTACATTTTTTATTTTAGAGAGCCCCCTCCTAAATCTGTTAAAAACACCTGCTGCTATTATTTATTATTATTAGTGTTGTTATTGTTATTATTATTACTTGCCTTTCTTTTAGAGAGAGAAGAATTCAGATAATGCCTCTGTAGGTGCCCTGCTACCTGAATCCTCTCTAACCACCCCCAAGGATTATTTCAATTGCAGGATCAGCCCAGCTTCGGTGTTTTGGTTACCTCTGAAATTGACTGGTCATCTTCCACTGCTGGATAATTGTCTATATATATGTATATATGCACACACACGCATTTTAAATATATTTCTTATATATGCATGTTTATATACAGACTGTAGTATATATGTTTATATATTTACATACAGTATATGCATTATATTTACATATATATAGCTATTTAAAATCTCAGTAAAAAGAAAATCACAACATTTAAAACTATATACTGTAATGCCTTTTATTTGACACCCAGAACCCTGGAAATCTGCGAATGGTGTTTGGGAGGTCAATAAATTCCTGTGACCTCAACTTTTATAAATGGCCACGCAACATTATAATATTCAGTCACACAAACAAAATTCTCCTGGAAAACTGGAGAAGTTGACAGTGACCATGTAAAGAAGACCTGAGTGATAAGAAATTTTATGGAGAGAGTAAAAAGGCATAATAAAGATAGAGGTGTGATAAGTACAAAGTCTGCTTATATTACTGTCGAGTTTGTCAAAAGACAGGTTTAGGACTATGGCTTTTGATTACCCTGGAAATAGATAAAATAGACTTTTCATCATATTTACATGGAGTCTTTAGTAGAAATGTTATTTTAATGTTACCAGTATTCAAAACTACTACCTGAGGGAGTAGAAGAATTCCTTTATCCATCCAATGCTTCGATTCATTCATCTGCTATTTATTAAGCATTGACTTTAGCACATTTAGTTAAAATCATAGGAGCAGGTTGGAGGAGGAAACAGATGAGCAAGTGAACAGATACGGTACAGTGATAAGCACTCTGGTAGAGTCAGGGACTGGTTGTTTATAGAAAGTAAAAGAAAGAAGAAACACATACATCACATACATCAACCTGGAAGAAATGCTTCGCAAAGGAAGTGTTACTTGAGATAAATTTTGCAAGATGTGTTTAGGTTGAACATTACAGATTGGGGAAGTAGAGAGAAAACAGAGATTTCAGCTAGAGGGAAGAGCCTATGTAAAGACAGATTCAAGAAGGCCTCCTTGCTCTCAACTGTCTCTGATGGAACCTCCACCCCCACACGCAGCTTCACGCCTGCTCGGTCCATCCCCATGCCGACCTTAGCTTCTTTGCCATTTCTTAGGATGAGCCCACCTCTTCTTCACAGACAGTAATTCTTAGAGGTGACATGAGTTATAAAGCTGGTTCTGGACATTTAAACATATTTATTTTTTTTACAAAATGTATCACCGCTAAGTATCAGTGTACTCAATGCAGAGAGCATGTGATGTGATTTACAAAACGCTTCTACAAAAGTGCATGTTTGGGGTAAAGAAAGGCCCACCTGCGCTGAACATATTTTTCAGTTATACTGATGAATTGTAAAGATTCCAGACACATATTTTTATGTTCTACCTATATGTTTCTTGCTTAATCACCATCAGTCTGACCCATTTTCTGTGTGTGTGTTTTTGTTTGGTGTTATTTTCTTTGCTCATTTTACTGAAAGCACTCTATCTTCTATACTGCATTCTTTATTCTCTCAAACTGTCTTGTCCAACCACCAAAAAGCTCAAGGGGTGTCCTGCTTTTCCTTTTTGCTTAGTTTTTATCCTTCAACTCCCAGGCTCAGAATAGAGAAATGGGACCTCAAATCCATTTTGAAATCATTATGAATTCTTTGCATTTGACTTTTTAGTAGGAGTTCAAAAATATTTCAGGGTTTTAGAGTGATAATTAGACCTATCGTTTTAGACAAATGTCACATAATTTGTCCACTCCTGAAGCAGATCTTGCTTCTGGGAAGGAGGGCAAATATTTAAGAAAGAAATGAGACTGATGCTCACATGAATTAAAAAACAAGTGGTTTAAATCTTTAAAATGATTTCCCTGGTTCTTGCTCATTAGCCAATATTGCAAAGAAACCCATGACAAAATTTGGAGCAGTTCCTGAATCTCAGAGATGGGTCCTCTTCTCCCTCATCATTATTAATGCTAATTTATGTGAGCATTAAGGTAAGCAATTGCAATTCCTATTGCACCAATTCCAGTCCTTGGAATTGTAAGAGCAAAACAGGCTGCCATCTAATCCATGGTTGTTTCCCCTTTCACCCAAGCAAAGTGGGGAATGGAGTGCTCTTTTGGCATGAAATAGTGAGTGCAAACAGGGCACTCTGGGAAATAGCGAATAAAGACAGAAGAGAAGAACCTCTCAGCCAAAGTGGTAATCAGAGAATTTAGAAATTATTTTTTGACAATAGAAACAGTACTTTCGGAATGCTATTCCCTTTTTGAGGAAGTTAATCAGTGAACCAATGCAATAGAACAAGACATTTCTGTTCCAGAGGATGCACGGAACAGAAATGATTTCTCTTTTAACATCTTATTTCCAACCTACGGTTGAGGCAGTCTGTCTCAGAATATGACCCAGCATTTCAAATGGCTGGAATAACAGCAGTCTCACACAGTAAGAAAGAATTCAACATTTGAAATGAGACTGTTGGCTAAATCCCCCAAGCCTCACTGCTGTGTTGTTTGAAAACCCATCCCCTGCTGGAATGATCATTTTGGTAGTGATGGTGATGATGACGATAGCAATAGCAACATTCCAAATTAATAAACATTGTTATTATATAGTATATATTAATAGTATCTATTAATTTAACAATGGTATATAGTAAATTATTACTGATGAACCAGATCCAGTCCATGACTTATTTTCATGAGGCCCATAAGTTAAAAATGATTTTTATAGTTTATAGGGCTGTTAAAAAAAAGGCAAGAATATGTCACAGAGACTCGGTGGTCCACAAAGTCAATTAATATTTACTAGTTGGCCCTTTACAGAAAGGGGCCCAGTATGTATTAATATTCATGTAGCTGTACTAAATACCAGTTGGTATATAATAAAGAATTTTGTTGGCCTTTGGCTCTAGTTCTTGGGAGAGAGAGCCTCTAAACCTTTGAGATTAATAATGGTAGGCTTCTTGAAAAACTGAATTCATGCTAATGAGGTAACATATAGTGGGATCCAGAATAGTTTTAGGATGGACACGGGCATGCCAGGAAGACCACCATGTGGTTACCCGAAGCTCAGGCGAGCTTCCGGCATGGTGATTCACATCGATTTGCCGGGAGTGTGATGCGTCAGGAGGACACAGAAATTTTGGATTTGGGCCCGTCTCAGACCTCGCCCTATGTGTCCCTTCATGTAACTGGCCCTGACTTGCATCCTTCGTAATAAAGCTGTTATCATAGTGCAGGACTTTCCTGAGTTCTGTGAGTTGTTCTAGGGAATTTTTAAACCTAAGAGGGTAGTGGAAACTCCTGAATTTGTAGCCTGTTGGTTACAGGGTGAGTGGCTTGGGAATCCTTGAACTTATGGCTGGTGTTTCAAGTAAGGGGAGTCATGGAAGAGTGTGCCTTTAGCCTGAGAAGTCCACAATAACGCCATGTAGTTAATATCAGCATTATATTGCATAGGCATTAAGTCTTTTTTCTAGGATTTTAACAAATATTCATCCTATGAGATATGAGCTATTTTATCTATATTTACAGATGAGGAAGCTGAGGCATAAAGAAATTGAGTAATTTGCCCAAGCCACACAGCTAGTTACTAGTGGAACCAGTATTCAGACTCAGATATTTTGGCTTTGGAGGTCATATGAGATTGCAGCCATCATGCTGCTGAGTTACAATCCTTCTAAACTTTGGGTGGCGGAAGGACTTAGAACTCTGTGCACTCTAAGACTCACAGTCCAGTCCCTCCTTCACCATTCTCTTTGTCTTGGCCTTGAAGCTCAGTTCTGATCCTGAGCCTTAGCCTGGTCTCTTCATCCTTATACTTGTGATGTGCCTCAGTTCTTCTGACTGGATCCTTGTTTTGTTCCATTCATCCCAAATACCAAGGCAGAGTTGTTCAAGAGAAAAATAAGGGACTATGGAGCGAGGCCAAATTAGGTTTGATTCCTGGCTCTGCCACATACTTGCCTCAGACATACTACTTGCTGATTCCAAACCTTGGTTTTCTAGCCCATAAAATAAAAGGTGGGTTATTAAAAGAATAGAAGTACATTCAGGAGTTCCGACTGGAGCAGGACTGGGGTTAAAACTTTACTGATGTGGAATCAAGGATCCTGCCTCAGCCACCATTTACATAGCGTCCGTCGTCATGCACTGCTTAATGCCCACACACTGCTCAGATGTGTTCTGAGAAATGTGTCATTAGGCGATTTCATGCCTGTGTGACTGTCACAGAGTGCACTTACACAAACCTGGATGTTATAGCCTTCTGCACACCTAGGCTATGCAGTATACCACCCTCACATATGTAGTCCATCACTGACCAAACCATTATGTGGCGCATGACTGTATTTCGACCTATGAATGTGTATTGGAGCTGTGGGTTCTCTGGGATATATCAAAACTGCCATTGGGTATGGGAAAAATGCACAGGAAAAACACAGGGAGGGTGTGTGAGTCTCCTGAGAGTGAGAAAATCCCTCTCCCCTTTTTTTTCATCAGGGAAGATTCTAGAGAGATAAACTAGATTGCACAGTAGGGTCTAAAGATAAAAGGAGAGGTGTGGTTATGTCCAGAGGGTTGTAACTCTTAATTGAACCTGTCCTTCCCATGGCAGGTTGTTAGCATGTGTGCCCACTGGGAAGGAAAAAGCTGGCCTTGTCAATGAAGAGATGCTACATTAACTCCAGTTCTTCTGCAAGCTCTGAGCCTTGTTCCATGTTCCTGTCTAATTCCAGGCACAAAGGGAAGGTTGTGGTTCCCTTCTCCTTTCACAGCAAAGAGGGGTTTGAAAGCACCAGGGGCCTATGAAATCAGAATTTGCACTTCAGCCAAGGCAAAGGCAACAAGTTTGGTGGATTTCAGGTTTGGTTATTGATGACTATAGCTGGACTGTCGTAGGATGATGAGAGAGCTGCTTTTGAGAGAGAGAGATAGCAGTGGTTTCATCTATGTATTTGCATAGGTTATCATGATCTGTCTGGTTGTATTTTGGTTGCTGATTTGGACATAATGACTCAAACATTTAAAAAACATTCTTCCCCTTTCCTTGTCTTCCCCTTCCTTGCTGAATAGTTCCCTGATGTCATCCTACCACACTGCCTTCCAGGGTCTGGAGATTTGCCCTGAGACCCAGTCCTTTCCTTGGCTCTTACTCCGTTTTGATAGGGCCACCTCCCTGCTGCCCACCTGACTGTCAACTCCCACAACCAACTCCTGTTCCCTTACCCCCTTGCTTTGCTGTGACAGTGTGCTAGGCAGCGGAAATTTGCTCAGTATTATACAATGAAACATGGGCTCTTCTGGAGGCAGATATTTCAGATGGATATCACAAAAGCATCTTGTTGTATTTGGTCCCTGTTCAGTGTTTCATTCTACTCAGTTGCTGAGCTTCCTCCAAGCTAGATCTGTTGCTGAGAACAAACTCACTGGGGACCCACTCATGCCTGAGTCTGTCCCACAGTAAACGTTATGTTTCAAAATCCCTTCAGGTCTTGCCACTGCCCAACCCTCAGCATGTTCTACCCCAGATTCTTTCCTATCCACCACTCTTCGGCCTGCACTGCCCAGTAGTGTAGCCTCTAGCAACATGTGGCTATCAAGCCCTTGAATTGTGGTTAGTTGTATTTGAGACGTGCTGTGAGTATAAAACACGCACTCGGTATCGAAGCCTTAGTGCAAACAAAAGAATGTAAAATGTTGCCTTGATTATGTTTGTGTTGATTTCACATTAAAACAGTAAGGTTTTAGATACATTGTGTTAAATGATATATATTACTAAAATTATTTTTGGTGTATTTTCTTCATTTAAAAAATGTGGCTACTAGAAAATGTTAAATCACGTATGCGATTCAGAATTCACATCTTATTCTCTTTGTAGAGTGCTGTTAGGCAGAACCTTAAAAGGCGTGGTCTGACCACTCTGTTCTGCTGATTAAAACTCTTCATGTGTTCCTTAGGGCAGTGCTTGAAATCCCTAACATGACTTGAAGATTTTTCTGATCCAGGCCCTGTTTGCTTCTCCATCTCTCCCTGTGCTCCTCCCCTACTTTCATCCCTTTGAATGGCCTGTGTTCCTCCTCACCTCTTCATCTTTGCTCATGCCAATTTTCCCATCTGGAAAGCCCTCCTTTCCATAGTCCATCACTGGCTCATCTTTATATTTAAGCTTAAATATCATTGTACTTTAGGTACCCATCCTCTACCTTTCTGCAGTATCTATCCAGTGCTTGTTCCATCCCCTCCCCCTCGCCTTCATCACAGCATTTAATCCCCCTATTCTATTATCATTTACGAGCAGGATTCTGTCTTTTTCACTGATGCCTCCCTAACATCTGGGTTAGTACCCGGCACATAGTAGTTACAATGCTTTTAAACTGAAGTACAATATAGACATCTTTCAATGAGTAAACAAATAAATCCATACTCATCATTTTAAACCAACAGAGAATACCTGAGATTCTCAATTCATCAGTGAGCTGGTGAGAGAGATAGGAAGGATTGCTTTGGAGAATATCCCTAAAAATTCAGATTGCTTGAAAATAGGTGCAGGATGGTAGCTTCCCAAGCGATCAGGGAACCCCTTTTCCCGGGAGCTCAAATCTAAAGTTTATCAAGGTCACACAGGTGCTTAGGCTGCCATACTCAATAAGCTTCTGCACAGCTGGCATTTGCCCTGGAATGCTTGGTAAGGAAGCCTCTTTCAAAGGTGTCCTCACACTTGCACCATAGAATAGTAAGGAAATAAGATCTTCACCCTGAGACTCAAACCAACTACACTTCCAGTAAATCACTCAGACCCCAGACCCTTCTCTCCATGGTGCTGACAGAACAGGGCATCTGTCTGACCTTTAGCTTATACGTTTCCCTGATAAAACCTGCCACTTACCCCTTAATGCCTAATGGGGTATTTGTCTTCACCTACCTAGCCATAATAAGTAATTCAAAAGTAAAAACTATAGGTCATCCCATGTCAGGACTTAATATCAAGATATTTTCGGAAACCTCATTATATACAATCCAGTCCCAAAACACATTCTCCCGTTCTCGGACCCAGCCAGCCCTTTCTATATATTGTCCCTCAGTTTATGTTGTTCATGCATGTGCTTCTGCTTCTGCTGGGTTCCTGCCTGGCTTATCTTAATGTCCTCTCTTTACCTAAGAAACTCATACCTACCTTTACTATCTTGGTCAAAGTTCTTTTCCTTTATGAAACTAGAATAGATCAACTTAATCCTCAATAATATCTTCTTATCTCCCATAATATTTATTATCCTTATTGTTCTCTTTGGCACTTCAATTTTGTCTTAATGCAGTCTTATGGTATTGATTATATCACTGGGTTAGTATTACTTAACCTTTCAAAAATTTATGTCATGGGTCTTCAAATATATCATTTGCTCCCTGAGGGCACCGTGTGTCTTGTGTGTCTTTGTAGTTACTCTGGAGCCAAACACATGGGTCAATAAATTATTTTTGAATGACTGGTGGGTAATAAAGAGAAAGCAGGATAATATCAAATATTAATTGAGTTGGTAAAACTAGATAAATAGTATTAAAAACTGATATCCTTCAATTTACTAGAAGACCTTGGTTAGTGGGAGGAACATGGGTGTAGACTCATCCATTTTTTCAGACTCATTCCTCCCACTGAAAACTCTGAGAATAGGCTTGTCCACAGGTGCTGAGGATCCAGTAGTGAGCAAAACAGGGAACTTTCTGGCCTTCAAAGGGTTTAGAATTCTAGTCTTAGAGACAAACGCAAGGAAATAATATGTAGTATGTCAGATAGCATAAAGAAAAATATGCCGTAGAATGCTGGGGATAGATATGAATTAAAAATTTTTAAGTTCAGCAGATTTGAGTTCAAAGTGGGCTCAATTATTTATACAGGTTGCACACTATTGAGCACTTAAATGCTCTAACTTTATCTTTCTATAAGATGTGTAAAAAATGAGTATCTGCTTACACATTAAGTGTTGCATTAAAATGTATAAAATTCTTGACATATTGGAGGCATATTTTTATTGTGCCAAATACATCACTACATACAAATCTATAGAGTTGGAAGTACTCACATATTTGTATAATTGTGCTCACTATTCTATCTCCGTATAGTAACGTAGAGCCATACACCAACGCTTGCATCAAATACCACCACCTCTGTGAAGCCCTTCCTGAGACCCTCTAGTACAAACTAGGCTCCTTCTGAGTTCCTTAACTTCTTTACATATATATTTCTCTCATTTATTTATTTATTTATCTATTTATTCAGTTATCCATCCAATTCACTGGGTGACACTGGTTAAAAAACCATACAGGTTTCAAAAGCACAACTCAACAAAATGTCATCTACACAGCCAAGTGCTCATTACCTAAAGCAAAGTCTCTTTCCATCCCCATTTATCCCCTCTTTGCCCACCTCCACCTATCCCCACACGCCTTTCCCTCTGGCTATCAGCACACAGTTGTGTGTGTGTGTGTGTGTGTGTGTGTGTGTGTGTGGTTTGCTTAATCCCTTCACCTTCACTTTACCCAGCCCCCAAGCCTCTCCCTTCTGAGAGCAGTCAGTCTGTTCCACATATCCATGCCTCTGTCTCTTTTTTGTTTTTGTTTATTTTTGTCCATTAGATTCTACATATAAGTGAAATTGTATGGTATTTGCCTTTATCTGACTGGCTTATTTCTTTTAGCGTAATAATCTCCAGGTCCATCCATGCTGTCACAAAAAGTAAGATTTTCTTTTTTTTTCTATAGCTGAGTAGCATTCCACTATGTAAATGAACCAAAGCATTTTTATCCACTCATCTACTGATGGGCATATGGGCTGTTTCCAGATTTTGACTATTATAAATAATGCTTCAATGAACATAGGGATGCATATATTCTTTAGAATTGGTATTTCATGTTTCTTCAGATAAATTCCCAGAAGTAGGATCTCTGGGTCAACAGGCAGTTCCATTATTTTTTTTATTTTAATTTTAATTTTTATTTAATTCTTGTTCAAGTACAGTTTTCTGTCTTATATTCCCAGCCCCGACCCCCCCAGTGCTCCCCAGCTCCCTCCCATTTCCACCCCCCACCTTAGTTATTGTCCATGTGTCCTTTATACTTGTTCATGTGACTCCATCCCCTTTTCCCCTGTGCTTCTCTCCCCTCTCTTCTCTGGACCCTGTCAGCCTGTTCCGTATGTTCCATATTTGAGTGTCATTGGTCATATTTTGCTTGCTTGCTTGTTTTGTTGTTTAGATTCCTGTTAACGGTGATATCATATGGTATTTGTCTTTCACCGCCTGGCTTATTTCGCTCAGCATAATGCTTTCCAGTTCCATCCATGATGTTGCAAAGGGTAGGAGTTCATTTTTTTTTGAAGAAACTTCATATTGCTTTCTAAGTAGTTGCACCAGTCTGCATTTCCACCAACCATGCACAGGGTTCCCTTTTCTCCACATTCTTACCAGCATTTGTTGTTTGTCAATTTATTGATAATAGCCATTCTGACAGGCATGATATCTTATTGTGGTTTTAATTTGCATTTCTCTGGCAATTAGTGGCATTGAGCATTTTTTCTTCTGTCTGTTAGCCATCTGTGTGTCCTCTTTGGAGAAGCATTTATTCAGGTCCTTTTGTCCATTTCTTAATTGGGTTGTTTGTCATCTTGCTGTTGAGTTGTATAAGTTCTCTACATATTTTGGAAATTAACCACCTTATCATTGGCAAGCATGTTCTCCTACTCAGTAGTTTCCCTTTTCCTTTTGTTGATTTTTCCTTTGTTTTCCCTACCCTGGGAGACAGATTGACAAAAATATTGCTATGAAAAATGCCTGAAATTTTACTGCCTAATGTGTATCTTGTACGATATTTATGGTTTCATGACTTACACTTAAGTGTTTCTTTAATCCATTTTGAGTTTATTTTTGTGTATGGTATAACGTGGTGGTCTAATTTTATTTTATATTTGCATGTACCTGTCCAATTTTCCCAACACCTTTTACTGAAGGGATTGTCTTTACTCCATTTTTTGTCCTTCGTAAAATGTTAATTGACTGTAAATGTATAGGTTTATTTCTGTGCTCTCTCCCCTGCTCCATTGATCTATATGCGTGTTTTTATGCCAGTACCATTCTGTTTTGATTACTATGACCTTATAGTATAATTTGATATCAGGTAGTGTGATACCTCCAACTTTATTCCTCTTTCTCAAGACTGCTGAGTCTATTCAGGGTCTTTTGTGGTTTAATGTAAGTTCTTGGAATATTTGTTTTTGATCTGTGAGATACGCCATTGGTATTTTAATAGGAATTGTGTTGAATCTGTAGATTGCTTTGGTTGTATGAGCATTTTAATGATGTTAAATTTTCCTATCCAGGGACATGGTATACATTTCCACTTCCTTGGATCTGCTTCAGTTTCTTTCTTTAGTATCTTATAATTTTCTAAGTACAGATCTTTTACCTCCTCAGTTAAATTTATTCCTAGATACCTTTTTGTTGTCATTGTTGTTGCAATAGTAAATGGGATTATTTTCTTAATTTCTTTTTATGATAGTTCATTATTGGTATACAAAAATGCCATCAATTTCTGGATATTAATTTTGTGTCCTGCTACTTTGCCAAATTTCTGAGTATATTATCTCCCTGCAAAGGCTATAACTTCTTCAAGGGGAAAAATCTGACTACTGGAATTTTATAATTCCTGACCTGTTTTTCACTCACCAGCTCCATGCACTCAACCAAGTTTTGTAGATCCTACCTATAGAGCAGCTGTCAACATTACTCCCTTGTCAACTGTGCTACTCAAACACAAGCCTTCGTCGTCTTTTCCTTGATCTCCCACTGTACAGTGCTTCTTACCTGATCTCCTTATTTTTGCTCCGAACTTCCTTTACTTTATTTCCACATCGCAGCCCAAACTATCTACTTTAAATATGAACCTGAGTAAGCCACAACATTTTCTTAAACCCTTCTGTGGATTTTCTTTAGCTTTAGAGCACGACGCAAGCCCAGTGTGCAAACCCTACTCACCTGGCCCTCTTTGTGTTTCACACCTCACATCCCACCAGCCTCCTCACTGTCCTCCAGCTTTCGGTCCTTTTTAGTTCTGTAAATTTTCCTTTCCCCCCCTCCAAGGAATCTACCAGAAACAGCTTTTTCCTCTTTTTTTTTTTTTTTTTGCCCAAGTAAGACTACATGGCCTTTCAAGACTTACTTCAAAAGTTATTCTTTCATCAAAACATTCTGTAATTATTAATCTAAATTATTCTACCTGTTGCCCTCTGTATTAAAGCCCAGTTATGCTCCATCACAATACTCATCATAATCAATTTGTGTATTTATTTTTATCCCTTCTCTAGACTGTAAGTTCCATGAGGTCAGGGCAACAATATGAAAAAATTTGTGGAATAAATTGCTTTTTAAATTTTTTAAAAAGATTTTATTGATTTATCTTTAGAGGGGAAGGGAAGGAAAGAGGGAAAGAAATATCAATGTATGGTTGCCTCTAGAGCGTCCCTGCTGGGAACTGGCCTGCAACCCAGGCGTGTGCCCTGACTGGGAATTGAACCACGATCCTTTGGTTCGCAGGCCCACACTCAACCCACTGACATAAATTGATTTTTTAAAATCTCCTGACACCTACCCAGTATGTTCTATTAACTGTTCACTAGTTAAATTAATGTTTTTCTGATTTTTAACATAATTAAAAACCATTCTTAGCATTACATAAACAGAGTCAGTATCAGCAGATGCTCTGATGTGTGCAGCTTTGGTTCAGAGCCTCTGTGCCTTCCTCTACCCTTTCACTGACAGCAATTGTGCAGCTGGAAACCAACTGTATGTTTAGCCCATCTCCTTCCCAAAGTACATCTTCCTTCCACGTCCTGTCCCAATATCCTTTGATTAGTTAATCAGGAAGGAGAAATGTATGACTCATGTCAGTTTTATGTTTCTGTACGTGAAATTATATCCTTGTTTATGTTATTGATAATTATCATTACATTTTAATTAATGACATGGATCAAGTCCCAATTTATTGGTCAAATCAAATATGTTGCATGAAAAAAAATTAGTATCTAAAGAGGTTTTCATAACCTGGAATGACAATGCTAAATCAATTAGATAAAATTTCATATGAAGAAATGTAAACACCTGCCACCATTCACTTATAATATAGAGAGCCTGGGCAAAACATAAGTTGAACTCAGCAAGGATAAAATAGGCTCGAGGCTCTCAGCTGCTTAATGTGATTCAGAAATATAATACATGTGGAGACTAGAAAAATATATTTGCTTTGAAATGAATTAATAGAAATAGAATATGGAGAAGAACAGATAACCTAGACTAAATAAACAGTTCAGGAAGTGATAATTTAAGGAAGACATTTACAAAGAAAGAAGACACAGAAGGTTGCCAGGAAGCTTAAGGAATGAAAACATAAAACTGGAATAACAAATATATATATTAAAAGAGAGAGAGAGGAAACATGCAGCTGGCCGAACAGCACAGTGGAAAGAGCAAAGCTTAGGAGTCCTTCAGACACTGATTTAAATTCAAGCCCTGCTAGCTTCTTGATATATGAAATGTCTTAGTTTTCTCATCTACACATCAGGTATATCAACTTCATTAATTAGTTGTCAAGATAAAATGAAAACAATTAGTCTAGAGTCTAAGATGCAGCAATCATCCAATAAGTATTAGACATTATTATCAATATTAGTTCAAATAACCTTAGAATGAGTATGCTTAGGAGGGAGTGAGCTCTCTATCAGTCTAGGAATTCAAACACAGATTAAATGGGCTCTTTTGGGCATAGGAGGATGCTGGAGAAATGCGATATCACACAGAAAACCACTGACTTTCAAAATCCGATTTGCTATTATTTAAAAATGTTAGTATAGTAGGGAGAGAAAAGAAAGGGGGAGAGAGATAAAGGGAGACAGAGATTCCATCTTTAATGAACTGCTTTCCATCTTCCAACATGGTGTGACATTTCTAGTCATCTCTTCATCTGAAATATCTCTCCAGGAACCTTATAGACTGTTTCCTTACCCAATCTTTCCCCAGCAGTCTTGCTTCAGACAAGTTCATGTTCTAGGCCAGGCCTGCAGAAAACACCAAGACCTACTCAGAGTGGCATCCTAACACACGCTGCAGAGCCCCGTTTCTGAAAGAGAAGCGGGAAAGGTGGTGGAGAATTTTGTCCCCCCTGCCTACCTCTTTTCTTCAGCCCCTTCCTCCTGCAGTGGTTTTTGTCGGCAAAATTGCCCTGGGGACAGATAAGACTCTTGTAACCCGTGGCAACCAGCTGCCTTTGGATAGAAAATGGCTTTTCCATAATTTCATAATGTGCTTCAGGGGAGGGGGTGGGAGAAGAAAATGGGAAAATAAATAAGTATGGCTGAGAAGGCTGCTGCACTCACACTGGGGAAAGAGGGTTGTAATAGTCTCCAAGTTGATTATGCTGCCCTTTCACAGGGAAATCCCTCTCTCTTCCAATAAATCCTGCGAGGCCCTCCTCACGGTGTCCTCTAAATAAGATCTAGGGTCACCCACATTCTAATTACTTTTAACATGAGTGTGGCAGCCCAATTTGGAGAGACAGGCTGTCACCAACCCTAAGTTGCCCCCAAGTTTTCACACAGGTCCTTAGAATGTTGTTGAGAAGTCACATTCTACCCACATTTTAGCCAATGAGGTATCTTCTTTAAGCTTACTTAATTAGTTCCCACCCCACATATGTTGAGAATCACAGAATCCAGAACTGAAAGAGGCAAGGACCACTATCTTAATTAATCCTTAGTTATATTATATTGTTGGGGTTCCCTGGATGGACATGGTGTTCTAAGATAACTAAAGTCAGTGATGGCCCAGGAGGGTCAGTCTCATTTGCTTCCTCTTTTACAGTTTCTTGTATTCAAATTTCAGTAAATATAACAGGTTTAGAGAGAGGGGTGTATGTACATCTGATGAACTAGCTCTAATAAAAAGTAATAAAATAATGATGATATACTTTGAATTTGTTTATTTTATTTTTCTAAGATTATTTTTTGCTCTCTAGGATTCCAGTGGTTTTAAAAACTACTTTCCAAGAGTTTTAAATTTTTTTAAATATCCTTTTAACTTATTTTTAGAGAGAAGGGAAAGGAAGGAGAAAGAGTGGGAGAGAAACATCAATGTGTGGTTGCCTCTCATGTGTCCCCTGCTGGGAACTGGCCTGCAACCCAGGCATGTGCCCTGACTGGGAATCAAACCAGTAACCCTTTGCTTCACAGGCCCATGCTCAATCCACTGAGCTACACCAGCCAGGGCTACTTTCCAAGAGTTTTAAATAGATGTTTCATTGTTTCACAAATATTTGATTATGTATTATTTTGATTTATTCCGTTTTATTCAACAAATACTTATTGAGGACATACTCTGTACACAGTCCTATAGTAGGCCTTTGGGGAGCATCAGTGATATATTAAAAATTATAAAAATCATGACAAAAATAATCAAATGATATTTTATACCCCAAGTGTTGTAAGCCACATACATGGTGGGGCAAAGGAGGTTTACAGTTGTGAGTATGCAGAACACAGAGTTTGTTCTTACATTGTTATTTATTTATTATTGTATTATTGTCCATACAAACAACTGTAAACCTACCTTTGCTCCACTCTGTATTAACAAAATGAGAAAACTATAATTCCTAACTTTAGTTGCTAAATTAATTGTGTTAGTGTGAAAGATAGCATTCAAGGTATTTTGTAAATCCAGTTTATTTGAAAAACATTCTGGATATTGCCAGGTGCATTGCCAAAGGGCTGTTAATATGTGAAAGTACTTTTCTATGCTCTCAGGATTTTATATTCTACCATAAAAATACAATTAAAAAAATAAGATTCTGAGGTTGACCCAACAGTGATGACCTTTAAAATCTCTTTCCTACATTTTTTTCATCAAAATAACCCAATTTTTATTTAGAGATTAATTTCAATTTTTATTTTGATGTCATAATTTTAAGGCGTCCTCATATTTTTAATGTGTATGTGAAATGTTGAGAGTGAGATGACATAATGAGAAGAATCTGCTTCAGAAAAGATGGGTTTCTGGGGAGGAGAGATGAAACAGAACTGGCCATGAGTTAGCGATTATTGAATCTAGGTGATGGTGTCTGGGGGGTTGTTAATCCATCTCTTCTATCTTTGTATGTATTTGAACTTTTTTATTATAAAAAACATTATATTAAAAACAGTTTGAGTTTTTTCTCACTGACAGGCTGCAAAACAAGCACGCAGCGTACACTTGTGCCAGTAAAATACTGGTTTTTATTTTGTTTTGCTTTGTTTCAGCACCCAAACCCTTGGTAAGATTTGTTGGGAGTTTTGCTACTTGTAGGTGATGAAAACCACTATGTTACCTCATTTAAGGTCGGCACTCTCGGAGATGTGGTGCACTGTGTTTTATGAAAAAGGAAAACGGAAGAGCCTAGGGAGCTCTGTGAGTTGGCTATGGCCACGTTTCAGCTAGAGACAGAGCTGGACATAGACCAGATTTCTGAACCTTGAGCTCTTCCTCTTCTGTGAGAAAAAGCAAGTTGCCCCTTTCCAAGGTCAGGAATTAAAGGAATAAAAAATCATGGTCCTGTGATGGATT
The DNA here is from genome assembly GCF_014824575.4 of Sturnira hondurensis. NCBI lineage: Eukaryota > Metazoa > Chordata > Mammalia > Chiroptera > Phyllostomidae > Sturnira > Sturnira hondurensis. The sequence continues at coordinate 4,013,775 of NW_028083079.1, read as the reverse complement.
GTAAAGTGAGGCCTACATACAATAGCTCTTTCTTACGTGAAAAGGGCTTATATTTTTTACCATCCAAAGTCCATGTTGACTCTGTGCCCCTACACTGTATTAAATACATTTATAGGCAAAAAGCTATTTCCCATGCAAGCACAAGTTTATAAGAGAACAATCAACAGGAATTTCATGTAGTTGGTGGCAAACGGGAACTATCTGTTGACATTTTTGTTATTTTATGTACTCTGTGAGTATGTGTTTATGTAATTTTTTACATCAATTTCTCCTTAAATATATCTTCCAGTCAGCTACATAATTGGATTTTCTTTTCTTATAAGAAGTGAGCATAAATTACTCCTGTTGAGTGCAGATTAGGTTACAGGATTTCTTCTCTTCTGTCACCATCAAAACCTGAGTGTCAGAAAGCTTTAATATTTAATGCAGACCTAATTAGTCTCAGTTGGGCCCAGGGCACTTAGCAAAACCTGACACCAGCCACAGAGTTAAGTTTATTTAGAGAGCATAATTACCAGTTATTTCTACACTGCAATTAATGCTCCTATTACAGTAGCCTTCCTCTTCACCCCTGGATTTCATAAGTAAATTGAAAAATAATGAAAAACCTTTGATTCCTGCTGACAGTGGACAAAGAAAATGTAATTTGGCTTTGGGTCTGACAGTTATAACTTAAAGAACTTGCAAGTATATAAAAATAGAATCAGAGAAGGCTAGCTAAACCCAGAGATGATGGGCCTGTAACAGGTTGTTAAAGAAACTTAGAGATTCATGAGGATAAATGGCCACTCAGGATCGAAATTCTGAAAATAGCTTTTACGTACGTCTGACCAGTCATTTAGAAAATGTGCATTCAAAGCTTATGGCGGAGAGGCACCGCACCAAGTCTTAAGGTTACAATGGTAAAAAGAAAAGATTTCTTTTCTTGGGGCCTACATTCTAGCAAGAAACCACAAAATTTAAACATATCTGTGTGTTTAAAGATAAGAATATATTTAAGTCACATATTTAATGTACGTACGGTTTTGGTTACGACAGCAGAGTGTCTGAAGATACCATGCAATCAGGGCGCTTCTGCAAGGTGTGGCCGTTTCAGCCAAGATCTGAAGGGAAGGGGGAGGAATGAGGACTGAGAAAGAGGGAGACGCCTACAAAGTCTCTGAACAGGGGATGAAAGAAGGTCTGTGTTTTGATTCTCCAAGAGGTCAAGGGCACCAAAGGCGGAAGGAGGTGGAAATCAGACCCTGCAACCCCCCCCGAGAGGTCATGTTAAAGAAGTGAACATTTGTGTCTGTCTTACTTGATCCCATGTGTCCCATTCCCTTCTGAAACCTGAACATCAAACACACACTGTCTTACTTGATCCCATGTGTCCCATTCCCTTCTGAAACCTGAACATCAAACACACACACACGGAATGAATCCGTGTAATTAAGTGAATGATGAATGACACAAAATCTAAAGCCCCAAGTCCTATCACTGCTTACTTTTTTTGCTCCAGTATATAATTCAGAAACACCCTGTCCCCAGTGATGTAGTCCTCAATGCCGTCATCTCAGGCAGGTATAATTGTTGCCATTTAGACTAAGGGAAGTTGACTTTGTCCAAACGTGTGCTATTTGTGGCCAGAGCTGAGGCAGAGGAAGAAGTTCACAGGGGCGCAGAAAGGGGCTTTGCTTTTCCAAATACTGGTGTGTGTTTCTGGAGAAGCACAGCCCACCTTATCTTGTACAGCAAGTCCCCCCCTTGCCTTCATCACCACTTCCATGTTGGACCCCTTACTACTCTCAAGTCTCAGGTTAGGCCTAGGCTTCCTTCATAGGATGCCCCCCCCCCAACACCACCCCCAACTATTTTAGCTCGAATGAGCCTTTATTGACATTCAAGTCTGAATTCTATATTTTACCCCTTGACTCTTCCTGCCCGTCTATAGTTCTGTTGTTTCCTCTGATGGTGGCTTTCTGCTCCACGTAGATGTATGTCCCAAGAGGAAAAAACAATGTTTTTGTTTGTTGTTTTATTTGGGTTTTTTAACCCATAGGCAAATCACAGGAAAAGCTAAACAAACACTGGCTGATAGGTGGACCCCAGGGTGAAACAGCATTGCCAGGCTGAGTGGGAAAGATTCTTATCGTCCTTTCTGTTTACCTCCAAGATCCGAAACTTCTGACTGTTGGATCGGCTACACAGTTATTTCAGGGCAGAAGGGTCTGGGGTGGGAGAGGTTATATCTGACTTATCTGAAAACCTTCCCCAGCGGGAATCTAAAGCAGCCCCAGGGGACTTCTTGAAATGGCTCTCTCGATGGCTACCAATGGCCCTTTAGCAGTCAAATTGAATGATGTTTCCTCATCCTTTACTTCTACTTGAATCTCTGAAACATTTCTCACTGTTGAATTTCACTTTCTTCCTACTTTTTTTTTTTTTTTTTGGAATTCCATCCTCTCCCACCTTATCATAAGAAAGTTTGATTATGACCTTATTTCGTATTCTGGTAACTCCTTCACCTTTCTAGATGTGTTTTCCCAAATGCCTCCACCTTCTCTTACTTAACGTATTTAATCAAAATGTTTATAGTTTAAGAAGTCAAGCTTTTAAAAAATGTTGTTCCCTGATCCACTTCTCCCTGGAGTTAACTTCGTTCAATCGATTTACATGGTTTCTTCAAGTTTTTATCTCTATGCTTCTATGACATAAGGGTATGCTGTTTTGTTGATAAAAAATGACTAGCTGTCTTGAAACCATAGTCTGAAAAAAAATTTGTTTCTCTCACTTGATCCACCAATTAAAATTCTTTTTTTCCATCCTTTCAATAGTTACATCAATTTATAATAAACTTATACTCAGTTGATTTTATTATGACAACATAAATACAGCTTGCCTCTGAGGCGTGGAGCATATTATGATGTGTGTCTGTGTGTGTGTGCTCACGTGCTCACACAGACAGACACTTCTTTGCTTGAAATTCACACTGGACTCATTTTTTTTTTGTTTTTGCTTTCTTACTTTTCCGTGTCCTTATCACCAACTCAGTCTCAAACACTTTCCTTAATGTGCAGGAATGTACCAGGTAGTGCTGGTGCATCGGCTCCTTTCCCCTCACTTTGTCTGGGGCCCTCTGCCGGCAGCCCTCCATCTCTAATCAGCTGGTCCACAGGGGTCTCACAGCTTTTGCCCCAGGACTCTGCCGAGCCATTATACAGGCCCTTGCCTTCACCTCTTTCGTGCTGGGTGGTCTGTTTCCTTATTTTTTGTCTTCCTGCTTCTCAGATTACTCTCTTATTTAGGTGTGATACACTTTCTGTCCTCCTGACAAAATGTACATAAAGGTGAAGGTTTTGAGACCCTCCCTGAATGTCAGAAATATTGTTTGTTATCAACATGAAATAATGGTATGGAATTTTAGGTTTGAAATAGTTTTCTTTCAGAATTTAAAAATTGCTGCTCAACTGTCTGGCAGGCTCCAAGATTGTCTTTAGGAAGCCTAATGCCATTCTGACTCCCAGTCCTTTGTATACGATCTATTTCAGATCTCTTGGAAGCATTAAGAGTATTTGATTTTTTTGTCATGTTGTGAAATCTTATAATGATATGCTTTTGATATACCAAGTTTGCCATGGGCTTTTGTTAAATTATTTCTCTGGTAAATATATTCTTCCCATTTTGTCTGTTATCTGTAACTTACTTTAGTCAGATATTAGGCTTCCTGTATTAATCTTCTATATTACCTTTTACCTCCTGCTTTGTATCTATTTTTCTATTTACATTCTAAGAGATTTTCTTGACCTTAACATTGCATCCCTTTAAAAATATAGGTACTTGTATTAACAACATGGGCTCCCCTGATTTCTCAGTGCTAGAAAGAACCAGTGCACTAAGAATTTGGGGACATCCACACCATGAGGACAATGATCAATAGTTGAAAGATGATAAAAGAGGAGACCTTATATGTAGACAGCTTATTATAATTTATGAAATATTTTCGTAGCCAGCTTTTAATTTGGGGCTTTATAACCTCTTGAGAGAGACAGAACAGTTTGCACAATCCCCACACGTACAGATAGAGCAGTACATCCCAGGGAGCTGAAAGTTGCTCAGGATCACACAAGTACAATGCCACTGAGCCTGAGCTGGAATCCTCCAGCTCAGGTCTTGTGTTCTAGAATCTACCAATCGCTCTTGGTTGCCCCAGTTTTTTCTTTTGCAGGGTAGAGGTTTGTGGAAGTGGGTTTGGGCTGTGAGGATTCAGAATGAGCTGTGCTTACCTCACAGTTTTATGGCAGCCATGGTAGCTGACAGATATTTCAGGATTGTTTTACAAGAGATGCAATGCTCCTGAGACCAAATCTGCAATCAATTAAGTTTTTAGAGCTTGCATGCATTGGACAGCATGACAGTGGGCGACGAGGGGTTAAAGATGGGGAGGAAGGGAGGATAATTGACATGTGGGCCCATTGGTCTTTCCCCAGGCCATCTGGGAGCTTAAATAGCCAACAGTTAATTAAAAATAAACTGACACTTTACTTTGAGGGTAGTTTTAATAACCATTTATAAATGTTACATTAAAAATTCATACACTGTTATCAACTCCTGCTAAGGATTTACAGCACAATGAAGGTGTTATGAATGTTTTATAGGTACTGGGGAGAAGGCTTTTCCTGTGGAGATATTTTCAGAAGACTATTTGTCTTTTCAAGGCCACATCATAAGTACTTAAGACAATAGCAGCTTATGGAATAAAAACAGCTCCCCAAGTTCAGGTTGCGATCTTGTCCTCATACTTCTAACCGGCCACAGCTCTTTCCTTAGGCTGAGTGTGCTTGTTCCAAGTGGTGGATGATATACGGAGGAAAAATGAGCTGGCCTGCACAACTCATAAATCAGCATGAGTGAAACCGACATCCCAAAGTGTCTTGCATGTCGCTGATGGAGAAAATGAGCAGGTACTGAGCGTGTGACGTGAGTGTCGGCTCTCCAGCTATCGTATCTGGTGATAACATGAAACAACAGTATCTCTTTCTGCTTTTGGAGGATCCGTTTTGTAACCTAAACAAACAGATTCTCTTTTGCTCTTCTTTGACCACATCCTGGGAATTGTGTAGCGACCCCCTGCGTTTGCAGACACAGCTTTGTGACCATGAGTTTGGGTATACACTGGTTCAATTTGCACATGGCATGGACAGAAGTTAGGCTTGCAACTAGGGGCAGTCTCTTCTGCTGTTCCCTTTTCTTTTCTCTGGGTGGGAACCGTGAAATTGTGTGTTGCAGGAGAGAATCCCACATTGTCTGCTTCACAGCCACCCATAGTAAAGTACATTTCCCTGTTTGTGAGCCAAGAATTACAAACTTTATCTCCTTGTAGTTTAAGGCCAGAGACTTTGTGCAAACACATGACTGGATTTTAAAGCCCCGGATACTTGCCTCCACTGCTGGCCTGGCTTCCAAAGTAAAGCAAAAGGGACAGAGACGGAAATCTGCAGTACATACATTTTATCTTTTGCATGTGTGTGTATGTGTATAAACATTCAACTTATACACTCTGATAAAATTACAATTATACTGTGTTATCAAGTACGGTCCCCATGATACATCTTAGGTCCTCAACCTTCCTCACCTTCCAGCTGAATGTCTGCCCACTTTTACCAACCTGTCTCTATTTCCCCCACCCCACAGGCCTGGCAGCTTCTTTCATGTTCTCTGATTCTATGCATTTAACTTTGTGAAGATCCCACACTTAAATGATACCACATAGTACATTTGTTTTTATTTCCATTCTGTATGTACAGGTCAATGTTATTTAAACTTTTGCGCTCCTTGAGGAGGGACTTCTGGACTGTGGACTATGTCTACCTCTGGGTGCCATTCTGACTGAGGAAAGTGTCGTTGGGAACCTACAGTGGGAGAAATACAACACAATACAAAAATCCGGAGATGTTGATTTTTCCATATTTTCTCTTTCTGGACTTCTAGAAGAAGCATGACTAGCCTTTTAAAATTTCAGAATCATACCCTTTTTCAAGTTGGCTAAAGCAAAAAACATATACTTTAATATCTTCCAGTGAAAACAGACTGTGGAAGAGACAGAGGAAATAGAAGGAGGGGAAGTCAGGATGAGATCAAGTGAGAGACAGAAAGAAAAGAACGTGAGAACAAGAGAAAAAAAACATATGTTAAGAGAATGTGAGGGGAAGAGAAAAAGGGTAGGAAGACAGAAAATGAGGGATAGAAGAAGAGACAGAGGCAAAAGTCAATTTTACACCTTTGGAAACAATATAGTGCCTGCTTGTTTTGAGATCAGATCTCAAAACCATTAGGTTGGAGTCACGTTGTAGCACAGTAAAGTGAGAGTAGTAGACTTGAACTTGTGTTGCTGCACTTGCCCTACCACCCCATGGCCATTCTCCTGTTCCAGTTTTTGCTTTTACAAATCAGGATACCTATAACGTCTTCCTCCAAAATCAGGTAGTACCTTCCCCACGATATTGTTGTGAGAATCAAATGAGATAATGACTGTAACTTTAAAAACAGCACTTTATAACCTATACAATTTCATACATAAGGTATTATTTTCAAAAGTAGCCCTTTGTAATCTACCATTTTCATAGGAAATATATTATCATCCTTCTAAAAATGTATCTAGTGAGCAATAGAATTATGGGTAACAGCACACAGAAATGAAGGATAGATACCACAATTCATCCTCCACACGGCTTCCCTTCTCTTCCTTTTTCCCACCTTCCTTCTGAGATTTTGCCTGCAAAGCCTGTTTTTCCATTACGACTGCTGCTTTGTTCTTTACAAATCTATATTTGGGAGGCCAAATTCACTAAAGCATACACAAGAGAGATGACTGCTGCTTTGGCTTCAAAACAAGTTTGTTTCATTTGTTTCATCCTTTTATTCAAACAGGCTGGATAGGACTCCCTCTGTTCCTCAGCCTTATCAGCCACCACATCTGTCCTGATTTTGAGGTGATGTGGGGGGGAAAAAGACAACGCTCACTGTTGGCTGCGCTCTTACCATTCCCATCACATATTCAGACAGACTGTCTTTCCAATGAACTGTCTAAGCCCCTTCCCAGTTGCACATTTTCACATGGTGCCCCATGTAAATACACAATATGGAGGTGTCTTTGTGTGCATCTGAACATAATAACTAGCTGTTCCCACTCGAGAGTGCTGAAGTTTTATAATTCATTATTCCCTAGATGAGTGATGAGGACACCACATTTGGATTAGGGGCAGAAGCCGGGGTTCTTTCTGTACATGTGAGACACTGGCTACTACCTGTGGGGCTATGGGAGGATCACTTCTTCCCTGGATGTTTTCTATGTATGAAGTTAGACAGAGGAACCCAATGGGGACAAGTAGCAATGGTGCTGCGGCTTCTTACATCCAAGCCCAAAGAGGGGGTATACTATATGCCCAATCTAATAGTATATATTCACTAATTCCTTTGGATTAAATATTTGTCTTCTCCAATACTTATTATATATTGAAGCCATAACACCCCATGTGATGGCATTAGGAAGTGGAGCCTTCAGGAGGTGAGTAAGTCATGGTAGTGGAATGAACCATCTTGAGTGGGATTCACAACCTTATGAAAGAAACCCCAGAGAGCTCTCTAACCCATCTGCCATGTAAGGACACAATGAGAAGACAGCCATCTGTGAACCTCTGAAACTGTGAGACATTAGTATTTGTTATTGAAGTCTTTCAGTCTATGGTGTTTTTGTCAGAGTAGGCCAGAAAGACCAAAACATTAACTCTGTATTGATTCAGGCTGAGAGTTTAAGAATAAAAGACATGGCCTTTGAACTAGACCTTGAATGTTGAGTTGGAGTTCTATAGGTATAGACAGATGTAATTCATTTCCAATGATATCAGATATAGGATAGAGCACCATGTTCATTGATTTATTTACTCATCTAACATCCATTAGTTGAGTGTCTACTCTGACAGTGACTATTTTAGGGGCTAGGAATTCAGCATTGAACAAGACAGGCAAACACAATTCTGTTTACATGGAATTTGCATTCTAGTTGGGAGAGGACTTGTAATTCAGTTTGGCTAGAGCAAACAGAGAGCATTAAGGAAATGGTAGTTGTGTGAAATTACACTGGAGCTGGACAATGCAGGGCCTTTAATTCCAGGTTGTTTTAATTTGGTGATGGTTTATTGGTGCTGCTCTTAAAGGGCCATGGGGGTCAGTGGAGACTTTCCTAACCAGGGCAACCAGGTACCATACAGGGATGTGACCTCTGAGAGTGATCATAAACAGCGACACTGCAGATGAGGGTTGGCTGAAGGAGAAAGGAAAGTGGTACCTCCATGCTGGAAATAGCTCAAGCGTTGGATTCAGATTAATACTAGTTGTGGGAATCTGGAGACATTATTTAATCTCTCTGAATGTTGGTTTCTTCACGTGTAAAATAAATCCTAATTTATATACTTGTTGTAAAGATTAATTTACAGGGCAATGTGCTCAAATCTAGCAAAGTGCCCAGTACTCATTTGCTCAATGGTAATGACGTGCTTTAGTGCCAGCTTCTCCCAGGTGGATCGGGAACTTGGCAGAGGGGAAAACCTTAATAGATTTTGTGAAGAAGCAAAGAAAAGGAATTATACTGAGAAACAAAAGAGTCCTCCTCCCTAAGCTCAGAAGTCTCGGGGCTGCATCTTGCGTTGCTGAAGAGAAGAAACGAGGGAAGAAGGGGTCTGCTGAAGCACGGCAGACGTGGAATTTATATCACAGTGTGTCTTGTTAAATATTTTCATTGTGAGCTATGAAAATTTTAACTGAAGCATCTGCCAGCAGCTTACATTCTCTTTACAAGGAGCTCCCTCATGAAATATGATCATTCCTCTGTGGAAACTTGTGAGGAAGGCAGAGGTATGCGGTAGCGCCTTTATTGCAAATTAAGAAACAGAGAACTAAAGAATAGGTTCCAGTTTTAACCCTTAGCCATCCAGGCAAATGCAGCTAGTCCAAGAATATAAGTCTTCCGGTGTAGATTGCGAAATTTGTTCTATTCCATCCACCTATATTTTTGCTGTAAAGCACCATTCATTGAGGAATACGAATCTCGTGCGCCATTTCATTCACCTAACTAACCATTAGGTGGAAAAGAAAACACCAACAAGCAGAAACCATAGATAATGGATTCATGGATGTCATAAGCTGGAAGATTTCAAAAGCCTAGCTTTAAATTCTAGCTCTAAATATTATTGGTTACATGAAGTAGATAGGAATCTCGTGTATTTTGCAGTGTGATGTGATCATTATGTTTGTGAAGTAATTTAGCTCAGTGCCTAGCTATTAAGGGTCAATATATGAGTGGTACAAAAAACTCTGCTCAAGTTTTTCCGCATGAATTCAACTGTCCACTTCTCCCTTTCACCTCTCAAAGCCACAGAGTCAGCATTGGTTGGGCCAAACCAATGAGAGATGGCTCAGTTCCTTCAGAGCAACTTGTTTCATTGCCGGAGAGCACTCAGCAGGAATGGCCTTTGTACACCGAGTTCAGACGGTGCTGCTGGTCAGATGTGCTCACTACTCTACAGACCATAGATGGTAGACTCTTTCTACACAAGATGTTTTCTTTAAATTGCAGTTCATAATCTGTCCAAAATATGTATAATATTATACCCAATTTTTTAAGCTAACGATTCCAAGGTTCTTCAACTGTTTTATTAAGTAATACAATTTAGATATTATTTTCTAGGTCTTTAGTTCATTAGTTCATTAGTAGAACTTCTTCAAAAACTAGTCTTTAAAAATCTATTTGATTCTAGCCAGTTCTGTATGCCAATAGCAACATACACAGTTCTCTTCCTGACATAATTTACTTCTTAAATACAAGCTACTTCTGTTTTCTTACTTCCTCCATATTCTCTTTTCTCCTCTTTCTCCTCTCTTTTTCTTTCTCTCTCAACTTAATCATGTGTCCTTTGGGTCTCTTAGAGTCACACTCTTTTCCTTGACTATTTTGTGTGTGTAGTTAAATGGATTACTATGCATAACAGTGTGAGTTGGTCCCATAATTTTCAAACAGTCCTTCCTTTCAGAGGCTATGTGAATGGATACAAAGACCACAGCTTTAATTTTTATCTTTGCTATGAGTCTCAGTTTTAATCAGCCTTTACTACTTAAAAGCCACCTCAATTTTATTCTTTGCCAGTTGGTATTGAGAAGTCTTTTCCAATTCTGAAAATCCCTGAATTAATTCTATTTTCCTCCTTTTTTTTTTACAAACTTGGCAACATTTTGAAATCATTTCCTTATTCATACATTGTCAGATGGAGCCAGAAGTACTAGATTCTCTTCAATGGCTGTGTCTCCTGGAACCACAAGGTCGTAAAATATGTGGTTTTCTTCCCAAAATATAATTCCAACTTTTGATCAGCTTTCTTACCACCTGGCAGACCATTATGAGGCCAATGCTACATATTTCAGAGTTTTGTTGCGGTAGCCCCCAGTTTCTAGGTATTCTCTGTTACATCAGGATAGGGGAGGCTACACTATAGTCATAAACAGTATAAGACCCTCAGTGAATCATGCCAAGGAACTTACTCTGAGTCATGTTCCACACCTACCTCAGGTCAGTTGAGGGCTTGGCTGCAAGTCATCCTCAGTCCAGGATCCAGCGTGAGGAAGGAGCTGCCACCTGGATTTTTCAGGTGTTCTTGCCAGGAAGACACACAATTCCACTGGCCGAATCAAGTCAGATGACCATAGAGAACTTCAGAGTTGGGTAGCAGCAAAACAATCGTGTGCGACATGAGGAGAGGCAATACAGGAAAAATCGCAATCAAGAGAATTTGATATCATGGGGTTCAAAAGTGAAAATATACAGGGTGTTGCCATTGACAACAATGAAGAAGAGTGAGACGTGCACTAAGAGAAGGACTCATAGAGAAAACAGGGACAATTAGTAATACTTGAACAGTAAGATTCTAGCAATTCTGAGAAAACGGAGAGACAGAGATGGGATCTCATGCTCATTAATACTTGTTGAATTTGCTTAAATTGCCTCCAAGTTTGCCTTTATCCAATATGAACACTTCTACAAAGTTGGGATTCCAGTGCATAGAAATCAGTCTTTTACTTTTCAAATACAATAGACTGAGGCCACCATAGACAGATTGGCAATAAGTTCCAGCAACATTTTTCATTCAGAGCTTCTCACTTGCCCTGGATTGTAGAAGAAATGTAGAGGCCAGAGAGTTCAAAAGAAAGTCCAGCTCTCTCAACAGGAGTAAACTATGGCCAGTTACCATCAGTGACACAGAACCTTGTGAAGACACAGACTCATCCTCTCACAGGACGCCAGTCAACTGCTGATCCAATTCCTCAAATAGGTTCTTAGACCCTCAAGGAAGGAAGGCTCATTCTACTCCTTTAGTGCCCAAACTAGCCATACCTGCCCCTTACTAGAATTCCTAGATTTGTACATCGTAGTATTTGCCTCCTTCATTCCCATACACCTCCATGCCTCAGAAAGCTGGTCTTCTCACCAACTCTAAGTCACATTCTATTTGTTTTTCCATCCCTGGCCGAATAAGAACTACTGTCTCCTTTTCCCCAGGAATCCACCAAGACTTCGGCTACCCGTTCCAGCCTTTGAAATCCAGATAGTCCTATTTCATCCCTTTTCTCAGGTAATGAGAATCCACACACTTTTCTAGGGGCTGTTCAGATCTTTCTTAAGGTCTTCTTTGCGGGGAGATCGGGACGATGCTGCTTTCATGAAACTCAGAGGGAATTCACTCTTCTAACTGTGACCATGTTGACTTTCTGTCTCAGCTCTCTCCTGGGGAAAACAAAGCAAAACAAAACCAAACCAAATCAATACGTAAGCAAAACCCACATAAGCCTGGTCTCTGGCAGTCCCCCACGCCCTGCAAATGTTCAGAGAAGGATTCTCTGTTAGCGACTATTACACGGGGTGCAACAAAAATCATGCCCATTTTTATTGCAAAATCTTATATTACAAAATCATAAGCATGCGATTCTGTAACATAACAATATCACACTCAAGCAGACCATGTGACATTTTAGGTGAAACCTTCAAATAAAAACTGTAAATCAAGACACCCGTATTATTACCCTACCAACCACACTCAAGCAGGCCTTACTTCAGCCAGACCCTGTATATTTTATGACTTGGGTTTTTAAAATCCCTTATTTGTTAGTAATGGAAAAGTCCATTTAAATATCAAGATGTACCTGGCAATCAGTGGTTGTTGAAAGAGGAAATGAATGCATGTATGCTACGTATCCAGAAGCTTATAGCTGCAAACCACATCTCTCATGCACCAATCACAGGCAAAGATACCTGAACTGCCTGGAGACATCACAGCAGCTGCTACATCAGCAGTTATTCTACCAGTTGTTAGAGGCTGTGAAAATGCACACAAGCGGGTGATATATCTGGGACCCACTTTTGCCCAGAACGAAGGTGATTTCTTTCGATAAGACACCACCTGCAGCATCATAGCAGATGAGAGGCGCCCTGAGCAGAGATTGGCGTCCAACAAGTACTTGGAACAAAAGGCACCTTAGGAGAACTTGGCACCGTGTGCGGCTAAACTCTGGTATCACACCAATGTGTAATCTACTTCCCTTCGAGGATGGGACATATAACTATTTAGGTGGTTTCCGACACCATTAAGGAGAGGCTGTCTGCACATAGATTTAACGGGATAAAAATGGGATGTACTCAATGCGGATCAGGCACTGTTGGATTTTTGTCACTCCCAGGTGGACCTATTGGACAGAGCCCTCCCCTCTGGGAACTCACTGCCTTGTATTTCACACATACTGTGTAAGGAATTCCTTTGAGAAAAGCTAGAGTGAGAGAAAAAGTGACTTTGAGTGGCCACTAAAAACTGGACTCTTAGCCCCCAAAGATGAGGTCAGATGTTACAACATACTTGCCAATGCCCGTTTTCTCTCCCTCGTTCGCATCCTTCTCACCCCTTTGCACAGGGGCACACATACCTTCCCAAGCTCACTCCTGGGGATTGATGAAAATATTGCCACCTGCCCCTCCCTGGCTGGGTCCCAGCTCCGCCTCCCCCTCCTTCCTTCCAGAGTTTGTTACTCAGAGACGACTCACCCGAGTCTCCCTCGAGCACTTTTAATCTAATCTTTTTTTGCAGCTCTGAGGTGAGGGTCATTTTTAGATGTTTTTCATAAAAACAACATTTCAGGGAAAATAAAAAGCAGAACTCCGTGGTCAAAAGCCCATTAGAGCAATCGCTGAGGTCTGTCTCCCTCTACTGTTTAACCAGAGGAGCAGCAAGACATTTCTCCCCTGGCCCGTGCATGGAGTCCCAGCTGCGTAGACATACGCCTTGATGGCCTCTCTAAACTAGAGCAAAACAGCAGAGAGGGGTGAAGAGGAGAATCGCACTGCTGCGTGGATCAACGGTTCGCTAACCCTCACGCTGCAGCTATCACTGATGCAAAATCCCAACTCTAGAGAGCTGGCAAGACAGATTCCACTAGTCTAACCCCTTCGCAGAGCTCTTCCCCTTGGTAGCAGTCTCGAGATCTGCCCCGGAGGATGAATGGCTCGGTGACAGAAGAGGAAGACGGAGCTGGTGAGCCAGGTCCCCATTCAGACTCTGCTGTTCTCCAGTCGTGCGCTTTGCTTCCTCTGGGAAGTCACATTCGCTGTTAAAGTTTCAATCTCTTCGCCTACGAGAAGAGAAAGTCATCTGTAAATGAGAAAATAAAATGAACAAGAGGACAACATTTAGGAACTGGAAATAGCTTTAGACACCAGTTAGCCTGACTTCCTTGTCATTCTCATGAGCAAACAAATGTAAAGAGGTTCACTAATCTCCTCCTCCTTAGACTTAACTCGGGGCGTTTTTTATAAAACTTCCTGTGCTCAAGTCCAGAACACAGCCATCCTTATTTAAATGGTCTGAGACAAAGCTCAGCACTGGTCCATTTTAAAGGCTCCCTAAGTGACGCTAATGTGTAACCAGTGGTTCAAATGAAACAAAATAACACACAGAAGAATGAAAAAACACAAACAAAAAACCCAACCCACTGGCCTACAGAGAAAGGAAACACTGCCCAGCGTCTGCTGAAGGAGCTCCTGAAGGCAGACCAAGGCTATAAATGCATATATACACATATACATATATATGTGTGTGTGTGCATATATATATATATGCATTTATTGTAGTACAATGCCACACGTACCTTCAACGAGCAGAAAACCTACCCTGCTTCCTCCAGCCGGGTGCAGTTTCTCCCTCAAGGAAGCTACCTGAGCAATGATCACTTCTTTCCTCTTATTTCAGTGATTTAGCCACATTTTTTACATAGATTGTATAAGCATATAGCGACCATATCTACCTCATTGTACATGTTCCGTAAAGCCGGGGACTGTGCTACCACGTTCTGCACAGAACAGTATATCCTGAACACTCTGTGTCATCAGGCCTGCCCCTCTCCCCTCCCTACCTTCTTTCTGCCCAGTTGCCTTTTCTTCTGGGCCGATTCACCCAAATTCCTTTTATTTTTTTCATGACATTAATTTTTCAAGTCTTTCATCACATCTCTGCCTAACGTTGCTTTTTTATTTTCTATTTTCTTAGACAAAGGGATCTAACCCTTTGAACATACCCCAAATTACCAGCCACAGTGACTAAAACAATTAATGCCTCTTCAGTGTCTCGGGATTAGTTTCACTCTTCGCTTAGCATTTTTGGGATTATGTTTAAAGGGCCATGAATGGATAAGCTCTTTCCTCCAAGGAGGCAAATGAAACTCCCTTGAGTCAGTCCCAAATTTGTTGAATATTGTAATATTTGCTATTGCTCCAATCTCTAATCATATTTTGCTCTTTGGTATAGATATTACTTACCCCTACTGACCACTCCATCACACAAACACACACACACACACACACACACACACACACGCTCACCCCTCTTTGCAACGCACTAATTTTATTTTATTTTTTCTCTCATTATTTTTATTGTTGTTCAAGTACAGTTGTCTCCATTTTCCCCGTATCACTTCCCCCAGCCCGCATACCCCCTCCTCCCACCCTCCATCCTACCCACTTTGGCTTTGTCCATGGGTCCTTTATCCATGTTCTTTGACAACCCTTCCCCCTTCCCCCCATTATTCCCTGTCACCTCCCCTCTGGTTACTGCCAGCTTGTTCTCAATTTCAAGGTCTCTGGGTATATTTTGCTTGCTTGGTTGCTTTGTTGATTAGGTTCCACTTATAGGTGAGATCACATGGTATCTGCCTTTCACTGCCTGGCTGGTTTCACTTAGCATGATTCTCTCCAGTTCCATCCATGCTGTGGCGAAGGTATTACGTCCTCCACAGGACACTCCATCACACACACGCACACACACGCACACACACACACACACACACACACACACGCACACACACGCACACACACATACACTCATGCCCCTCACCCTCAATGCACTCATTTTAAATACCTTTGCTCTCATTACTATAGCCTCTTTCCTTTTTTTAAAAAAATGATGTACCCATTTCCCATATTTCCAAGGGAAGGTAAGATTCTCTCTTTTTTTAAAAAATATTTCATTTATTTGTTTTTAGAGAGGGGGGGAAGGAAGGAGAAAGAGGGGGAGAGAAACATCAATGTGTGGTTGCCTCTCATGTGTCCCCTACTGGGGACCTGGCCTGCAACCCAAGCATGTGCCCTGACTGGGAATTGAACCAGTGACCCTTTGCTTCACAGGCCCATGCTCAATCCACTGAGCTACACCAGCCAGGGCTCTCTTTTCTAAAAAAGCCTTCTCTGACCTGCTTAGCCACTAGTGATAAGTCATCTTGACACAGCTGAGTTAAAATCACCTGTCTCATTAGGTGAACACTTACATAGTTCTAGTACGAAACTGTTTTCGTACTGTTTTTCCAAACAGAATAGAAAGTCAGGATTGGACATCTTTCTGCTCCTTCTTCCCTCTTCCCAGTTTCTTCCAACACAGTGCCGGGAAAACAACAGAGAGTCATCACAGTCCAGACATGCTGAGCCCTGACTCTCTGCTAGATCTAAGTCCAACACCTTCTGTGATTGAGCCCTGACACAATCCTCTTGACAACCCTAGGAAGTCCTCACCATTATTATCCTCACTTCGTACAGTAACTAATATGCAGATAATAATAAATCAACTAAATCAAGTTTACACAGCAAGCAAGTGGTAGAGCTAGTTCTCAGATATGGACCATCTAACTTTAGAGCCCATACTCTAACTCACTCTCTAGTGCTTGCATACGATTGCATTTATAAGTACAGTATGTGCTTATTGTGTTGCCCTGAGGAACAAACAAATAAGATGATAATGTACATCCCTGAATATAGGACCCAGACCACAAATCCTCAGGACAGAGATATTATGATTACTTAGAAAGTCCTGATTCTGCTCCTTACTGCATGACATTGCATGGATTGCCAATAATCTCTACACCCACAGGCTCCTCATGGATTTGGACAGTCATGGGTAACCACTCCAAGTGGGTATTTCACATTCACGGCGGAATTGTTTTCATGTGAAGAGGCATTTCTGGTTGCTATAATAACTGCTGTGCCACTGGCCTTGGGCAGGGGAAAGGCAAGGGTGCTAAATATTGAACCCTTTTCAGGCCTGCACAACAAAGTCTTCCCTTGCCCAAAATTCAAACAGCACTCCCATGGAGAAATACCGGACCAAATATTCTTAAGGTCTCTTCAAGACTTTCAATACCACAGTATTAACATTGGGCTTTTTGCTAAGTTATGATTGCCTGTCAAAGCTTTAACCTTTATCACTTACTAAAAAATTACCTCAGCACTACCCATCAACTAACTGGTATTTAGAACATAGGGTTATGTATTTATGATTAATATGGATTAGATGCTATTTTCCATGCAGTGCGGAAGACAAGTCAATTCGGAGAGCCGCACAGCTGCTCGATAATGCAAATGGTGCCTATTTCAAACAGTCTACGACGCTGCTTTCTGAAGGTATGGGAAGCAGCATGGCATCGTCGGAAAAGCACAGACTGGAAGCAGAGAACCCATTTTCTAATTCTGGATCGATTAATCATTCGCTATGTGAACTTGGGCCTATTATTTACCTTTTTTGTGGGAGTCCACTTTCCTGCCTGGGAGCAGGAGCAACACAGTGTGTGTTAAGGACGTTGTAAGAATTAGAGTGACTCTTTAGAAAGACTGGCACATATCGGTGGCTCAATAAATGGCATCCGTAATAATTTTTGTTGTCCTTTTCATCATGTAGAAGATATTTATTGGTTCCTCCCACCGCAGTAAAAGAGGAAATGTGATTTGGGGTCTGGACCTTGGAAGATGATTAAGTTTGGGTCTGGTGGCTAAGTGAGCGACTTTATGACCAGAGAATGCGATGGCCCTAATGTACGTTTGCATGGATTCCACAAACATTTCTTGAGTTGCCGTAACAAGCCAAACACTGTAATAGGTCCTAAAGCTAGAACGGAAGTGGTCCTTACACTCACGGAGTTGGCATTCTGGAGGATTTTGCCTTCTATCTCTGTAGGGAGTGTAGAGATATGCTACATGCTGCCTTTCCAAAACTTGTTCTTATAACATTCAGGAGCATCGTGCCAGAATTGTGGAAATGTTTCTATTCACCAGCCTTATTGCTTTTACAAAGAAATCATAAATTTCCCAAGTTCATTTAACTCAGGAGTCACACCTTCCATAACACAGCGCTCGTGCACACACACACATATCATCATCTCTCTGCTTCACTGTCATGAATATCAGCGGGCACATTACTTGCTCATGGTTGCCTTGATTTTCTCATTATTAAATTTGGTTCGTAAAGCTCCTTGGTCTATTACTTGAAAAAATTGATTTAGCAGGAAAAAATGCTTAAGAAATTCATGGACTTTGCTGGGCCTTTAATGTGCACTGGGATGTTCTAAGAGGTTGATTTACTGTATTTAGCATCTCCCAAATAAATGTGACCGGGGGAGCTCTCTTAAAAAATATTTCTCTCACTATATCTTACTCGATAACAAATGCTGGTAAATTCTTATGTAACAATTATTCTTACCTCATAGCTTTCTCTGACATAGTTAATGAACATTGTTTTGAACACGTGGCTTGCAAGATTATGCTTCTCTTTTGAGAAAAGTGGAAAGTAAATTTAATTAATTTTTAAATCTGTGGCTAGAGCAAGCTAATTTTATCTTCAATTTCAGGAGAAGACGCTGCAGCCAATGTTCAATGTTTAAATTTTCCAAGTTAGGTCTCTAATTGTCTCTGCCTCAAAATACCAGTGATTTCTGAGTGACAGCCAGCAAATGATGGGCCCCATAAATTCACATTCAGGAAATAAGATCTTGGTATCCTATGGCATGTGCTGTGGTAGGCATTGAAGAGAAATAATTAAATTATAGCTCACACCTCAAGGAGCTTATACTCTATTATCAAAGATAGTTATATTCAGCCCTGGCTGGTGTAGCTTAGTGGATTGAGCATGGGCCTGTGAACCAAAGATAGCTATATTCATAGGTAATTATAATATATTGTAATAAGTACATATTAGAAATATGACAGAGGAAGAAGTGATTGTCTGGTTGGACAAATATATGAAAAGGTTTTTATGATGTAGGTAGATGCTTTATTACAATTGACCAAAAAAGATGAGCATTAACCTGGGATTGTTGTTTTTACTTTTTAAAATTTTTATTGAATTGAATTTATTGGAGTGACATTAGTTATTAAAATTATATAGGCTTCAGTGTACAATTCTATAATTTATCATCTGTATGTTACATTGTGTATTCACCACCCCATCAAGTCTGCTTCCTCACCATGTATCCTTTCTATACCCTCTTCTTCCTCCCCCACCCCACTTTCTCTTTGGTAATCACCATATTGTTGCCAGTGTCTATGAGCTGGTGTTATTGTTTTGGTTAATCTCTTCACATTCTTTTATCCAGCCCTCCAAGTCCCCTCCCCTCTGACAGCTGTCAGTCTCTTCTCTGTATCTATGAGTCTGTTTCTGTTTTTTTTTTTTTTCATTTTAATTGTTGCTCCAGTACAGTTTTCTGTCTTTTACTCCCATGTTTCTGTTTTGTTCATCGTTTATTTTGGTTTATTAGATTCCACATATATGTGAAATCATATGGGACTTGTTGTTCTCTGACTGGCTTATTTCACTTAGCATAATACTGTCCAGGTCCATTCATATTGTTGTAATGGTAAGATTTCCTTCTTTTTTTTTTTTTTTTTTTTTTTTTACAGCCGAGCAGTAGTTCATTGTGTAAATGTACCACAGTTGTTTTAGCCACCCATCCACTGATGGACACTTGGGCTGCTTCCAAATCTTGCCTATTATAAATATTGATGCAGTGAACATAGAGACATAGAGGTGCATATTTTCTTTTAAACCAGTGTTTTGAGTTTCTCCAGCTATATCCCTAGAGGTGGAATCGCTGGGTTATAAGGCAGTTCCATTTTCAATGATTTGAGGTAACTCCATCCTGCTTTCTGCAGTGGCTGCACCAATTTTGCATTCCCACCAACAGTGCACAAGGGTTCCCTTCTCTTCACATCCTTGCCAACACGTGTTGTTTGTGGATTTATTGATGATAGTTATCCTGACAGGTGTGAAATATCTCACTGTGGTTTTAATTTACATTTCTCTGATGATTAGAGTTGTTGAGCATCTTTTCATATGTCTATTGGCCATATGTATATCCTCTTTAGATAAGTGTCTATTCAGGTTCTTTGCCCACTTTTTAATTGAGTTGTTTGTTTTTTGTGTGTTTTGAGTTGTATAAGTTCTTTATAAATTTTGGATATTAACCCCTTATCAGATGTATCACTAAATATGTCCTCCCATTCAGTGGGTTGTCTTTTCATTTTGTTGATGGATTCTTTTGCTGTGCAAAAACTTTTTAGTTTGATGACCCCATTTGTTTACTTTTTGTTTTGTCTCCCTTGCCTGAGGAGATATATCAGAAAAAAATATTGCTATGAAAAATGTTTGAGATTTTACTGCCTATGTTTTCTTCTAGGATTTTTATAGTTTTGAATCTAACATTTAAGCCTTTAAGTCATTTTGAGTTTATTCTTCTGTATGGTGTAAGAAAGTGGTCTAGTTTTTTTCCGTGTATCTGTCCAGTTTTTCCAAAGCCATTTGTGAATAGACTATCTTTATTCCATTGTATGTTCTGGCTTCCTTTGTCAAATATTAATTGACCATGAAGGTGTGGGTTTATTTCCGAGCTCTCTATTCTGTTCCATTGATCTGTGTGTCTGTTTTTATGTCAGTATCATGCTGTTTTGCTGGGATTCTTAATTCCAATTGGTTTGTTCTGCATCAATACAGTTAATTAATATACAACTCCAAATTAGCTTTCGCAGGCTGGGAAGTGTCAGCAGGTTTCTTCTTGTCCTCCTGCTAAGTGGAGGACATTAAATCATTATTACACATAATAGTTCCTAATTTGCAGGTGGAAATATTAGCTCCCAAATGCACAAAAATCATTCTCAGCCTGAAGGTCAACAGTTGCATATTAGATTATTTTGGTTTCCTGCTGGTCACTTTACAGCACAGTTTAATGGTTACCATAGTATCTTTCTTCCAAAGTGGGTTCCGGCCTGAAACACATCTTTTTCTTTACTTACCGCAAGACAGCTGGGAGGCCAGACTGCAGCTGCACTTTTTTAACATAGGAAAGGAAGCCTAGAGAGGTTAAGTGACTCATCAGAGGTCACACACAAAAAACCGACTGTGCAGTGAATCTGGCAGATTGATACGGCCATTGGAAGGAACTGATCAATCTGCTGCTTCTTGCTTTTCTAAGTGGCTTCTCTCTCCCCTTATGATTCTATACCCCATGGCATTCAAGGGGACAATGCGAGGCAAGGGGAAAATGCATGGCTGTACTGCCAGCAAACATGCCTGATAAATAAGACTGCAATGACCGCCTGAGAAGACTGGGACTCAGTGTAGCAGTATTTTACCGCTGGGTGGCCGCTTCATTGAAACAGACATCCAGTGTTGTAATCACTCTGCCAAACCACCATCTGTTTTCATCCCAGCCTCCCTCCAATCCTAAACATCCCCCATACCTCCTGCCACAGTCCCAGTGAGGTTTTGGTATTGGAATGGACAGCTTGTGAGTAAAATGTCGAGGGACTATACAATAATTCATCTTTTGGGCATGACAGAACAAGCTGTTGGATGTTATGAATATGCATAGCAGGTCTTGCTGGGCAAAATCCTGGATCCGAAAGGAGGCTGGCTCCCACTTGGTGGAAACAAATGTCTTCTTCCTTCTTCTCTCTGCCCTCCACTCAGAATATTTACCACTCTTTCTAGAAAGTCTGAGAAATATTCTAGGGCCCAGGAATTAGCATCTTTGATGAAGGGGTTCTAAATTCCAGTACTTAGGAGATGAATCCAAGTTAAATGTGTTAGTTTATTGTTAGTATTACGACTATAATTTTTACTATGCGTTAGAACCATGCCAAGCGCTTTACATACACTACCTCATTTTAATTTCTAAAGTAATTTTGCTGGTAATATGTTGTGTCCTCATTTTTACAGATGAATTAACTAAATAAGACTCAGACTGTTTAGGTCATTATCCCAGGGTAACAAGCATGAGATGACAAGAGACTGGACTTGAACTTACGTTTCTTTAAAACTAAATTCTGACTATATGACCTGCCAAGCTCCATATTGCCACAGAGGTATTAGCAATGAGCTGCCATCAATAATAATTTACAATATTATTGCCTTTTAACATTCTTATTGCAACCACAGAAGGTTTTTTGATTGTTGTTTTTAATTCTTCCTTTTATAAAGCAACAAAAAAACCAAGAAACTATACAAACAACAAAAACCTCAGGCTCAGGGGGTTAAATTACTTTATACAAACTACTCAGCAGTTCTCACTCTTTTCACATTCCAGCCTAAAGCTTGGAAAATGCAATGCTTTACCATGATTGCCTGTGCAAGATCTTATAAGGTGGACAATATTTTTCTAGGTTACGGCTTAGCTTCAGCTTTACAACCTCTCCACTTCCCTAACCTGCAGGGGCAAGGTACACACATCTATGTCCAGCAACATACTGGAGTTGATTCATACAGATTCAGCATTCTGCATTCCATGAAATCAAATTGGTAAGGCAAGCAGGTTCAGTTACATAATTTGCAGATTCCAAAGCAAAATAAAACTAGGAGGCACCTTGTTTCAAAATTATTAAGAGTTTCAAGACAGCAACAATGGAGCCTTAAAACAAGCATGGGAGTGTTCTAAGTGTGGGATCCTGTGCCCCTGCACAGGTCACAGGCCTGGGAAGCTGGCCTTGACAGCTCAAGCCTCCAGAACAGCCCTCATTTTCTTTGATCTTAGGCATCTCCTAGAACTCAGAATAGAAGGAATGCTGGACTGAGAGATTTAGGCTGTTACGGTTAACTGGCTCTGTGAGTCTAAGTTTGTCGTGTAATCTTTCATGCTGAGAGTCACCAGTATGGGAGATGGACTGGATAATCTCTAACGTCCATCCAAGCGGCTTGAGTCTACATAGCTTAAACCATCCAGTTGCCTCCCTCACTTCACTTACCTTCATTTGTTCTTTTTTTTCTTTCAATTTTCCTTTCTGCCAGTGTCACTCCAAAACTAACTGGCCTCCCTAGCACCTGCACACAATCAACCATGCAGGGTCTTCACTCTTCCCGGCCTCACGGCCATGCCCGGGAAGCACCCTCCCCTTTCCATTACCAGGTCATCATTGCTCATGCCAACTCTTCTCATTGACTCACATGTCCACCCTGGGCCATTTACAGAGAGTTATTTGGAGACTGATAAAGAGAGAAAAATTGTTCTGTTTTAGTGTACCAACTCCATGATAGTGAGGGAAACAGCAGATTTTCTCCAAAGGGACACATTTGTTAAAGTCATGTATTTCCTGGGTTGTTTTTTTAAACAAACATTTCTGTATCATGAAGATAAGCAAAGGCAAACCAAAATTGCTTATGTAGGTATACTTCAGAATAGAAGTTTTTCTTCAAACTGTAAACTTTATACTATGAAAAATTATAGTGTACCAACATAACCTATCTCTTCTTCATCTCTAATTTTTCTTCCCCTTTCCTTTCCACCAAACATGAATAAATCTTTTCTGCTTTGATCTGATTCACTCCCATTCCTGGATCCAGATGAAATCGCATCCCTTTTTTCCTTTAAAATTCTTTCTATATCTTCTTCAGATTCCTCCGTCTCTCAGCCGCCGCCGCCACCACCTTCCACCACCACCACCATCACCCTCTACACAAGAGCTTCAGTACTTTTCTCGCTGCCTTAGGGAACATGTTTCTTTACCTCTGCATTAAAATACGCCTTGCTTTCTGCTTTAGCCGGATTTGGGAGTTTTATAAAACTTACTGCTCTTTCAAAGAACTCCCTGATTTTCCCCTATTCAAATGGGTGTGATCTTTCACTTAACACCACCCTTTCAAAATATTTACCCCTTCTTAAGGTTGCTTCAGCTATGTCTCATCTCTTATGTCTCATCTCCCCAACCAGCTTCTAAGCGACAATAAAAGCCTCAATAAAAGCATGCCTTGATTAGATTAGAGCCCTCCTGAGTGGTTGTTGAGTGAATGACTGTGAATTATTATCAGTGAGACAAGTTAAAAAAGGAACAACTGGATTAGAGTCTTATCTCAGCTGACCTCTCCCCCTCCGCTGTTCCTTGTTTGTGTTACTCAACTTCTGGGTCTATCAAAGCCAAGTGAAGAGGCTTGTCTCTACGAGATCATTCATCTGTCCAGTTAATTTGTGTTAAGTGGTCCTTTATCAGAGCCAAGCTTTTAAGTCCATTAAAAGTTTTACAGCTTGTCTCAAAGCTGGGAACACTATAAAAGACAACATCGATCCTGTGGCCCCGCCCTACGCTCAGGACTAGCAGATGTGTTCTGTCCAGGTCTCAAGATCAGCCTCCAGGACCTTCAGAATGACCCCATGGAATGTCAGCAGGCTGTGGTGTGTCACTTCTGATATATAAAACAGACTATCCTGAACTCAAGAATCCTGTGTACAGATATCAGCTGAAAAAGGAACAAAAGTCCTTGCAATTACCTTCTAATACAGTATCCTCATTTCTCCAACCTTTATAATATATTTAAAAAACTCTTTTAAACAACAATAAGTTTGACATATACTACACAGTTCAGTAACCTGGGAAGTTTGTTTTAAAAATACAGATTCCCACATAGCATTTGTAGAGAGAATGCGTGGGGTGCAGCTCAAAACTGTGTTTTTAAAAGCCTCCTACGTGTTTCTTATTTGTAGCTAGAGTTTAGAACAGTTCTAAAGTGCAAAGCAATTTAACATTAGTTATTATTTCATTTAGCGTTCATAGAAATAGTAAGGAATAAAATTCCCATGTAAATCATGAGCAAACTAAGGCTCAGATCTGATGACTTGACTATCATGAGTCTTTTTTAAAATATATTTTATTGATTATATCATTATAGTTGTTCTATTCCCCCCCTTATTCCCCTCCACCCGCACACTCCCTCCCCCACCATTCTCCCCCCCTTAGTTTATAACCACGTGTCTCAAGTTCTTTAGATTCTATATTTCCCCCACTATTCTCGCCCTCCCCCTATCTATTTTCTACCTACTGTCTATGCTATTTTATGTACCTTCTCCCCCCTTCTCCTCCTCCCACTCCCCTGTTGCTAACCCTCCATGTGTTCTTCATTTCTATGGTTCCACTCCTGATCTAGCTGTCCTCTTGGTTTGCTTTTGTTTTAGGTGTGGTTGTTAATAACTGTGAGTTTGCTGTCCTTTCACTGTTCATATTTTTCATCTTCTTTTTCTTATATAAGTCCCTTTAGCATTTCATATAATAAGGGCTTGGTGATGATGAACTCCTTGAACTTGACCTTATCTGAGAAGCACTTTATCTGTCCTTCCATTCTAAATGAAAGTTTTGCTGGATAAAGCAATCTTGGCTGTAGGTCTTTGGATTTCATGACTTGGAATACTTCTTTCCAGCCCCTTCTTGCCTGTAAGGTCTCTTTTGAGAAATCCGCTGACAGTCTGATGGGTACTCCTTTGTAGGTGACTGTCCCCTTATCTCTTGCTGCTTCTAGGATTCTCTCCTTCATTTTAGTCTTGGCTAATGTAATTATGATGTGCCTTGGTGTGTTCCTTCTTGGGTCCAACTTCTTTGGGACTCTCTGAGCTTCCTGGATTTCCTGGAAGTCTATTTCCTTTGCCAGACTGGGGAAGTTCTCCTTTATTATTTGTTCAAATAAGTTTTCCACTCGTGGCTGTTTCTTTCCCCCTTCTGGTACCCCTATAATCCGGATGTTGGAACGTTTAAAGATGTCCTGGAGGTTCCTAAGCCTCTCCTCATTTTTTTGAATTCTCATTTCTTCATTCCTTTCTGGTGGGATGTTTTGTTCTTCCTTCTGGTCCATTCCATTGATTTGAGTCCCAGTTTCCTTTCCATCGCTATTGGTTTCCTGGACATCTCCCTTAATTTCAATTAGTTTAGCCTTCAAATGTTCCTCTAATTTGTGACTATAATCAACCAGTTCTGTGAGCATCCTGATAAACAGTGTCTTGAACTGTGCTTCTGAGAGGCCGACAATTTCTCGGTCGCTGAGAGTTATCGGCTCTGGGACTTTGAGTTCTTCTTGTGCCATCTTTTGGGCTGTTTGTGCCTGTTCCATAGCAGGATCGGAGCCCTAAGGTGTTCACTAGCTCAGGGCAACTCAGTCGCTGGGTTGTGACGTTGTATGTGGGGGCGGGGTCAAAGAGGAACTATGGCGTCTCGTCTGCCGTCTCCTGCCACGGCCCCCACCCGTGCCGCAGCTGCCACCATCACCGAGCCCTCGCGTTTCATCCCACTGCACACGAGTGTGCCACCGCCATCATCCCTCACCCCCTGCGTGGTCCGTCTCACTGTGCGAGAATGTGCGCCTGAGGTCAGTCTGCCCCACACCCCGACTGGGTCCAGGCCACTTGCACCCCTAGGTCGGGGGATCCATCCTGCCCGACCCTGCTCGCTGCTGGCTCTGCCCCTCTTACTGTCCCCGTTGAAGGGTTAGATGTAGTCGGACTTCTGTATAATTCAATTTTATGTCCTTTGGCTGTGTCTTTGTTCTCCAAACCTTTGTTGTATTCAAACTTGGTTATGGGAGAAGGCACAGTGTTTCCACCTATGCCTCCATCTTGGCGGAAGTCCCGACTAGCATGAATCTTAACTTCAATCCTGAGTTAGAACACAAAGCTTGGGTCTCTTAACTCCTAGTCCAGGGACACACTGTTCACTCTAAGGCTTGGCAACTGCAATTACTAACATATTAGCATGAACTAATTTACCATGTTACTCTAAAGAGGATGAGAAAACCAAGGTAGTACATTTTAATCAAAAAGAGAACCATATGAGCAAGAAAAGTTCAAATCACGGGGAAGCCCTTTAAAGGCTCCTGCAATCTGGGACCCAAAAAAGGAAAAAAAAACCTCTCGAATAATCCCACAGAATCTTGACCTGTTGGACGGTCGAGGTTTCTACTATTTCTTTTTTTTCCTTTCCTATCTCCACTTTGTTTTCCTCCTTTTTCCCTTCCTCATTTCCCCGATGAAAATGAATCGTGCACACGTGTGCCAAGGTTGTTGGTTCTGAACCACCACTGCCATGAGGAGGGTGTCTCACTGTCCCTCTTCTCAGGCTTGCTACTGCCATCCTTCTAATAATCGGCTCCCTTTCCAAAGGAAAAAAGAACTGCTGATATGATTAAAATCCAGGCATTTGACGGAGCCATATTTGACTAGTAGATGAGTTAACTCGGCCCCACTGGTTACCTGCATCTCCTGCCTCCTGCAAGCATACAACATACGAATGTATGGCAGTTCAGTGTGTGAATGGCAAGTGAAGATCAGTGGAGAAAGGAGAGACTGTTTCCAATTGAGCTTAGTGAATTAGTTATTTATTTGGGGAAGGGTAAATTTGGATATCTCTGTCACTTCACATACATCAGAATTTGGGCATAGAAAGATTAGTTTAAAACATCCAGAATCAAACTATGTCTCCCCATTTTGACTACCACTACTTGTAGCTTCCTAACTGGCCCCCATGATTCCACCTTGATCCCAAAGTTTACTTTCAACACAGGAGTCTTAGTGATAACTTTTAAAAAAGTAACTCAGATAACAGCAGGTTAAAACTCTTTAATTCTTTTTCAAATCATCCACAAGGAACACCAAAATCCTTTATGTGGCCCATTAAGGGGTTCTATGCCTACCACAGACTGCCTGTCTGCCTTCAGCTCAGGCTCCCCTTACCATCCCTCATACTACGACCACTCTCACATCCTTGCTCTTCCTCACATAGGCTACGCTGGTTCTGGCCTCAGGGCCTTTGTTCTTGCCCTTTCTTATCCTAGAATACTCTGCTTATGGATAGCCATATAATTTTCTTGTTTACTTCAAAAGGGTATCTAATCAAATTCATTATTATGAAGGTCTTCTATGACTACAAATGCATACCTTTAGTCACTTTTCTACCTAACATTGTGTTTGCACTCTGAATTCATTAATTTGACCACTCCATATTCATGAATTCTACTATCTTTTAAATATTTTTCTACTGTCATTGGACATAGGCTGAATCATTGTACATTAACAAGAAATTCCAAATTCTCAGTGACTTCAGTGAATAGAGGTCATTTATTCTAAGGTCTCGCTTACCCTGAAGGTTCACTTCCAGCTGATGACAGGGGGAGAGGCCCTGCTCATCACCGTCACTCAAGAACCCAGGAAAGCAGCAGCCACCATTGAACTATTTCTAATTACTCTGTTCATAAGAAAAGCTATGACCAAACTCTACCTAGAAGCAACATTGAAAATCCCTTCATATGTTTACTGGCCATATTTATTTATTCTTTTGTGAAATTCCTGCTTATATATCTTGCCCTGATTTTCTATTGAGTTTGTCTTCTTGTTAATAATTTATAGAAGCTATTTATGTATTCTTGGCACTAATTTTTCTTTAGTTATGTGTATTATAAATACCTTCTCCCAGGTTCCCTAGTCTTTTCTTTTTTAATTGAATTTATTGTGATGACATTGGTTCACAAAACCATATAGGTTTCAAGTGTACAACTCAACATCATTTGCACACTGCATCATGGACCCACAAAGCAAAGCAAAGTCTCTTTCCATCTCCATTTACCCCTCCATTGCCTACCTCCCCCTATCCCCATCTCTAGTCTTCCCAATTTGCTTTAAGATATCTTTTGACAATAAAGAAAAGTTCTTAGTTTTATTAGTTCTTAGTTTTATTCTCAGTCTTTCCTTATGAAGCTGGAATCATGGAGACCAGTTAGGAGCCTGTTGAGTAGTGGTAGTCCAAGTGGGGAGAAGTGGATGGTTTCTGGATAATTTGAGGGTAGAACTAAGTGAATTTGGTGGTTAAGTAGGTATGGGAAGGAAAATGGGTCAATTCTGACTTTAAAGTTTTGCACTTGATCAATTACAAGGATGAGTAATTTTTTGAAATAACAAATGCAGAAGAGCAGATTAAGAAAAGATAATCAAGAGTTTGGTTTTGGCCATGCTAATTTTGAGATATTAGATATTTAAATGTAGGCAGATGACTTATGCAGATATGTGAGACAGAGTTTATGGAAATATTTAATTTAAACACAAACATTTAGAAGTTGACAGCATATAGAAAGCATTTAAAACTATGGAATCATTAAAAACTACACAGTTAAGTAAATAGAGCAGAGAAAAGATCTAAGGACTGAGCCCTGGAAACTCCAATATTTAGTGATAGGGGCAAAGAGGAGAATTCAGCAGAGGAATCTGAAAAAGAAAGGGCCAGTGAGGTAGATGGAAACACCAAAAAAAAAAGTAGTGTTTCTTAACCCAAAGGGAGAAAATATATCAAAAAGAGAAAGTGATCAACTATGTCCAGGCTACAGAACAAGACAAAGACTGAAAATTTCCATTGCATTTGACAATAGGGAGATTACTGGAAATCTTGACAAGAGTAATTACAGTGAGTTTTAGTGAATGAATTTTGAATGGAGTGGTTTGAGAAAGACTGTAAAGCTAGGAGATAAGTAAAGTATAGACAATTCTCTTGAAAAGTAATTTATTTTATTTTGTTTTTTAGTTTCAGGGGAATAGGGAAATTCTGCAGGAATTACATGGCATATGATGACAAGGAAGTTTTCTCTTGTTTTATTTTTTCTGTTGTGAAAAAATCATATATTATAATGATTATCATATAATATATATAAATCATATATTATCATATATTATAGCATGTCTGCATGCTGATGGGAATGGTCCAATAGAGAGAGAAAAATTGACAATGAGAAGTGATGTCCTTGAGTTGGTACTGTGGGAAGGGTTGGCCTAAAATAGAAATGTGGACAACTCATCTACTACAGCTGAAAATAAAAAGGAGTGTCTGTATTATAGAATCAGACATGTCAGTGTATTTACAGAGGAAGAATTTACTCTTACACTGTCACGTGCCTTTCTATATCTCAAATTTCATGATTACACCCCAGTATAGTCATATACTTGATTGCATTAAATGATGGGGGAAGATTTCTCAATGTGATTGAGTAAATGAGAGACACATTTAGGACTAGAACCTTAATCTTCTAATGATTACATCTGTAATATTTAGTTCATTCATACATTTATTTTATAAGTTGTTATTGAAACTCCTTGGTCAAGAACTCTTCTAGACACTGAAAATAATTGGTGAGAATATGATTTCTTTCTTTCAGAGTATATGACAGACATAAATTGTGTAATCAATTAATTAATTTTATTGACATAAGTCCTAGAAAATTAAGATCCGTTTGTGATAAGAACAAAATATGGGAGATGACCTAAAGTAGGTGGGAAAATGTGAGTCATTGGTGTTCTGAATTTGAAGGATAAATAAGATTCATGACTATGAATTAAAGTATAAGGAATGTGGGTAAGAACATTGCAGGAAGCACAAATGCCACACAGGAAAACCTCAAAATATTAACAAAGTGCAGCAAGACCGAGGAGAATAAGGAGGAGAGAAGTGCACGTTGGAGAAACAGGCTAGGACCATATCACATGGGGGAAAGGGTTAAAAGTTCCTATTTATCTGAAAGATATTAAGAAGAAATTAAGGAGGAGTTAAGCTATGGATCAGCTAGAGCAGAACAAAAGGATAATGGACAGAAGAGACTGAAGAAAACAAATACATATGTGACAAAACTGGCTGGAATATTATTAAAGTTGTTCATGTGTGAAATGATGGGAGCACAGACTAAACTGGAGTGTGAGGACCGGGGAAAAGGGATGGGTTTGAGAGAGATCCAGGAGTTTGGACTGATGGAATATGGCAGTAGGCGATTGGTAAGAGAGAAATGATACTTTTGAAGATGACTTCCCAGATTTGGGCTTAAATATACAGGTGGTAGATGGCCCCCCTACAGATAAGAGAAGGTTTTGGAGTCATTAAGTAATGAGTTAATACTGGACAGGTAAAATGTAAGGTGTCATTGAGATTTGGAGGTAAAGATGATCAATATAATGCATTAAATACCTGCCAAATCCTATGCTGAGTTTTGTGAATACAGAGATAAATAAAAGTCTCTTTCTAACCTCAAAAACTTCATAGTTTAGCAGCTTATACTCTCCTATTTTGTTATAGCACCTTTCTCATCCAAAATTGCTACCAAGTGAAACTTTGTCTAGGAATGGCTGGAAGGAAGAAAGAGAACATTCCAAGTTGATATCTGTTAAATTAGGCAACAGTCACTCCTAAAAAAAAATTCAGAATGTGGTGTAAAATATGCTAATAACATTTATGCAAATGAAGGTTCCCTGTAATAACTACAAGATCAAGGGGTAACTGCAAGTAATTTGGTAATGGGCTGTAATTACCCTTCCATCTGTAGCATGAGGGATAAGGGTGGTACATGAATCAAACACTGTTACTAAATACTTTCACATTTTATCAGTGCTTTCTCTTTATCATCATACTTGAGCATCCTCAAAAGCCATCACAAAATGATCCAGTTAAATATCAGGTTAAAACAGTAGAGAAAATATTTCGTTTTCACTTTTTTCTTTTCCTTTTCTTTAATTCTTATTTTTAACTGGGTGTAGTGTCTGACAGAGGTCTTCCTGCAGGTATTAGTAACTAGGGTTATAATTCCTGGTCTCCCAAGAACTAGCTGTGGGACTTTAGTTTAAAGTTACTGACCTTCTTTGTCACTCAGTTCCCAATTCTTTAAGACAGGGATGTTAACATTTCTAATGATCTCTTCAAAAGGCGTCAGAAATGACTGCTTTTTATTTCTTTGTAAATATTTAGGACAGTGTTATCTTTGTTACTTTATATTTTGAAGTGTTTTAAAAAATTACAGATGAGTGGCAGAACCAACAGTGAGCTTCACCCACACCCAGTGAATAATTTGGGAACAAGTTGGAGACACATTGTCCCATTACCCCTGAGTAAGTACTTCAGGATGGGTTCCTACCAGCCTCCTGTTGTCCTGTGTAGTCATGGCATGGCTATAAAAACTAGGAAACTACCACTGATACTATCTGTTCTCTGCTGTCTAAGCCACAGACTACATCTGATCTCTGCCAGTTGCCCCAGAGATACTCTCTGTAGCACAGAATTCAATCTAGGATCGTGTGTTCCATTTGGTCCTCCCGCCCCTTCAGTCCCCTTCAATCTGGAACAGCTCCTCCGTCTTCCCTTCACTTTCATAACCTCAATACTTTTGAAGATGAAAGCCAATTTAATAAAGTGTTTTTTAAAATGTCCCTCAATTTGAATTTGTATGATCTTTTCTCATAATTAGATTCAAATTATGCAGTTTGGGGGGTAGAAATATGACAGAAATGATGTGTTCTTTTTATTGCATCTTTTTGAGTGGTACACAATTTTAATTTGAAACATTACTAGTGATGTTAATCTCTTGATTAAAGTAGTTTCTGCCAAGTTTATTTTTACAGTGTTATTCCTTTTCTCTTTGAAGTAAATAAGTATTTTGTCGAGAGATATTTTAAGGTATATAAACATCACATTCACCCTCATACATTTATCCACTAGTTTTGGCATCTATTTATTTTTTTATTTGCCTGATTTAATTATTGCTCTGAGGGCTGAAGTAGTGTTTTAAAATTTTCATCATTTGTTTGAAATGTATTACTTGGCATGTTATGATAATGAGATGTTTTTCTTCTTCCCATTTGTTTACTCATTTAAGTTATATCAGTATAAACTCATGGATTTCTGTTTCTCCAAAGTGTTATTTTTACTTATTTCAATTACCTTAGATTTGGCTAGGAGTATCTCCTTGAAGATGGATCCCCATTTTTAAAAAGATGTTTCCATGATTCTCTCAGTCCCCCTTTACTATTGGCACAATGGGATGTTATAGGCTTATCTTGTAAGTCTCTTGCCCCAGAGTTGGAATCAATGAATTTTTCAGAGACCCCTCATTCCTTTGAGTAAAGATGGTGTTTTGAAGCCAGGATCTGGTGCACAAGTTGTGGTTGCTCTGGTTGAGGTTGTGATGCACCACACAGAGTCCAGCTGCTCCCAGACTGCTGCCCTGTGTAGTTTGTGGCTGTCAAACACTTTCAGGGACCATTTCAACTAAGAAATCTGCCTTGCCTGAGGTATGCTCATGGTAAATAACTTCTTATTACAGGTTTGGGCTTCTTGTTCCAAGTCAGGAATGCTCTGAATTGCTGTACTAATTCCTGAGATTCTTACGGGGTCATCTGCGGCCTTCATCAGATCTGCATACCAGCTTAACTTTTCTCTTTCCCCAGTACTGGTTCTCTTTCCTTTCCTCATAAGTGTGATTTTCCAAAGCATTTTCTACTGAACATTCTGTCTCAAAGTCTGCTTTGTGGAGAATATAACCTAGGAGATGTGGGGTATGATTGTGCCCAGACCATCTCAATGGACAGAACTAAGACATATACGTATATATTTACCTCTACCTAGACCCCTAACTCTCTATATTTCTGCCTGTATTGAACATCCTGAATGTGGTAGGGAGAAAATGCTCTCCCAACCAAAAACAACATCTATACCTGTGGAGACTGTTTTAGATTGACTGTTCTTAACATGGGGACGGCAACCTGGATTATCCCAGGGGGCCCAAAGTAGTAACAACAATCCTTGAAAATGGAAGAGGTGGGCAGAAGAAAGAAACCAGGAGGTGTGATTTGAAAACGTCAGAGTGATGCACTGTAAAGACTCAACTCTCGGATGTCGGCTTTGAAAACGGGTTGAAAGGGCCCTAAGCCAAGGAATGAGGGTGACCTCTAGAAACTGAAAAAGTCACAGGGAGCAGTTCTCCCTCAGAGCCTCCAGAAAGGATTCTCATCCTGTCAATGCCCGAACTTTTATCCATATGCAAAGTAACAAACCTGTGTTTTTTCAAAGCCACTAAGGTCATGGTACTTTGTCAGAGCAACAACAGACAATGAACATAATGCACGTATACTGATTGCACAATTTCCAATCCAAACCACAGGATTTATTCATTTTTCCTTTTCCGTGTATGTGACTCCCTTTTTCAGCACTGAGGCTCTTGGCTCCCCTTAGGCGCAATAAAATACTGATTTCATCATCCCAAGTCCCCTGGGACACTGCCTTGTGTGGCATCTTCCTCACTGGGGCTTTTCTCCTCTCCTTAGTCATCACCGTTGTCCCATACAAGTGTGTTTATTGCACGGCCCCAACTAATGGCTCTGAAACTAAATTATTAAGAAAGGAAACATGGAAGGAAAGATGGAAGGAAGGGCTAAGGAAGCAGCAAGCAGTGGAGAGAGGAGGCTGAGAGGAAAGAAGGCAGCCAAGGCCGGGTCCACAGTCTATGCACAGAGTCTATGGGTGGACCACGGGTTGTCATTGTATTACACACTTTATCCCTCACATTTTCCAAACTATCAGTCCTTTTGTTTGCTTGCCCATGGTTTAGATCCATAGTTTCCATCACTTTCTCAAAAAAGACACCTGAAACCTAGTAAGTTAAAAATCACTGAGTTTATAATTATTTAATCAGAAAGTAGAGTGATGATAACCTAGATGTTCTTAAAATTCAGGCACGAGCTTTGCAGTAGTCTACAATACATCTTTAAAACAAACACTCACAACACAACCATTCTTCTCAGCAGTTGTTAAAATTTGATGTTATTTATCTCAGTTTCATCTAAAATGCCAAGGATCAAAAAATACCTACAGGTACCTGAAACTCACACTTCAAAGAGAGAGAGCAGATCAGTTACAGTGAATGCTGTAGGATTAAGGACTCAGTTTCCCAGCTAATGTGACCAATGTCTGCTTCTACAAGGACCCAGATTAAAGAGAGTTTGGAGGGTAAATTTACTGAAGAAAAATGTTAATGTCTGTGTCCCTACTCTTCCCAATTCCTTCAACCCAAAACTGTGGGTCAGCAGTAGAAAGAAGTTCCTGTTAGTGGTGTTGAAAGTCCCAGTGTAAGAAAAACACAGCTTTGAATGTCGGGCAGATGCAGGTGACAGTGGCACTGGTCTGTGCTTTCACCTTTCTCCTTCCCTGGAGCCCACCTCAGAGGTGTCAAAAGCCAGGGCCTTCACGTGGGAGAGGGGATGAAGGGACAAGGAGTTAGGTGACCACAACCCTCTGGTCCTACTATAGAATCTGGGATAAAAACTCTGTCAGCCAGCAGGGTCAGAAGCTCTGAGTTAGCTAAGAGGTGACAGCTTTGGGATTTTTGCCCCGAGCCCCAGATTTTAATCACAGAAACAAGATTATTTCTGCAGGTGAAAGTTACCAAAGGACTACTTTATGTTCTTAAAAAATATATAGGAAAAATATGTACCTGCTCCAAATTACATACAAGCAGTGAGGAAGGTATGTGTTCATGTACTAAAATAGGCTGTGGGGAAAAAATAAGCTACCTTCTTCTTATGGTTTGGGGTCAACGCCTGTCAAAATGGCTCCTTTTAATCAAATATGATATTGAAAGAGTGGGAGATATTAATCAACTCATACTTTTCTGTTGCCTAGTGGAAAAACCTTTAGATGCTTATTCATCCTTTTCTTTTTCCCTCTTACACATGGGTGGGCATGTTAGCTTACCTTCAGTTCTAGCATCTAGTTGTAACACTCTGAGATCATAACAGCTATTACTCAAGAATATTTAAGGGCCTTACAAGAAGAGGGTTTAAGTAAGTTGATGTTTTCAGAATTCTGATGGCTAATTACATGTTCATCAATCTTGTGATATTTTAGTAAACTTATTTTGTTTTTCTAACCTGAAGATGACTGAAATACTTTTAAAGTTTGGGGAATTTATAGTTTTTCTTATTTAAACTTAATTTCTCTCTAATGGCCACAGCTAATGAATGTATTACCCTCTTCTACCTGCCTCCCTAACTATAAGCTAACTTTTATATCATGGAAATTAAATGATTTTTGGGAGGAAGAACAAATGAAATGAATATTCTGAAAGTCATAAAAAGTCATAAATCCTTTTAAAGGATTATTTCAATAGCTTCTCTTCCCTTAAGCTTGGTAGTCTTAAATGTGCTTCAACATATAAAATCTAGTCATTTAATAAATAAATATTTATGGAAAATCTATGTTAAGCAAGGTCCTGAGCTGGGGACTCGGTAAGAACTTCCTTAATTGAAATTATTGTCTTTATCATCTGAAGTAATTCCATAGACTTTGTCATCATGTTTTATTCATAGGCTGACAACTCTTGTTCTGAATAACCATTTCTACGTATTACATATTATGTCCAATCCTAGCTTTACTGAACATGGCTATTTATTGCCTGCAGTTAACTATGAGTAGGCTTGTCCTTGTGAATGTGTGTCTTTGTGTATGTGTGTCTTTGTGTATGTGTATATGTATGTACACATATAATACATACATATATACACATGAATTATACTGTCTATAGCATGGAAAAGAACATGGGTAAAGGAGTTTTGAAATAGGCTTTACTTTACAAGTGGGTGGTTAAAGGAGAATTTGCATTTAGAACACTATTTAGAAGCACAGTGACAGAGATCCCTGGGATTTGCCTGGGATTACTCTCATTGATGTCTGCTCACCAGCTTTATGAACCAGCACAAGTCATTTCTCTTTTCAACCTCACTGTTCTCATCTGAAAAATGTGAAATATAACCTGCCTCATTGAATGTTATGAGTTATTAAATGAGAGTATATACAAGTGCTTAACCTAGTGTCTGGCAAAGAGTTTGTGCTCAACAAATGGGACATTTTTCGTGCTTGCTGGGTACTCGTGATGACGACAGCCTTACACAGTAGCATGAAGCCATTTGCTATGATCATTTTCTTTCCAGAGGAAGAAACTTGCACCGAGGAATTTTAGATGATTGTCTGCATTTACATAGCTAGCAAGTGACAGGATCCTGAAGTCATCCGTAGGTACCACACCCTTCTAGCTCCCTCGTGCTCCTTGATGTACAAGTGCTCACGCACACACACAGGCACAGGTGAGCTTAGACCTTCCATCATCACATCTTAGAACCAGGGAATCCTGGAACTACAGATCTGGACTAAACCATCCATGGTTGTATTGGAAATATGATTCTAAATCCTTCACATTCATGGAGATTGATAGGTGCAAGAGACTGGCATGTTTTTTGTGTTTCAGTTCTGAGCCTCCCCACTACATCTGTAAGTAAAAAGAGCATACTCTACTAATGCTGCTGTACAGAAGAGAAAAAATAAGGATTCAGAATTTTCCTCCGCTCTTTTGGTTCTCAGCAGAGTAACCTGCTGAAGACCACACATCTGGTAAGTGATAAAACTTTGACTCCAACTCAGCCCTTCTAGCTTCAAGTGCAATGCCCTAGGATGCACATTTTTTATCACGTGGATTAAATGCCTCCCATTTATTGACAGCTTCAGAATCTGTCCAACCCTCACTTAGGGTTTTAGGTGCCTGAAGCAATTGAAGCTTTGAAACACACTTTAGAGGTGTGTATTATCATGCCACAATTTTCCTGATAAGATAAAAATAAAGATCTGGAGAATTAAAGTAAATTACTCGATCTTATCAGAAAAAGGTTTAGAAGAAGACACATGAGCACAGGTCATCACACTATAGAAGTTACTTCTCTAATACTCTTCTCCAAGGCCTGAAGGCACAGAGACCAGAAAGCTGCATCATGAGAGATTTTCATATTTGTACCCCACTGGAACGATTGCTGCTTCATGTATGAATTGTTCTGAGACTTAAATATGTTGTGTAAGGTCAAACAGCACTTGGTAGATTCCTTTTCCTGTCTATTCAGATTGAAACCATCATCTAATAGGCATAATAACTGAATTTAACTTTCATTGAAAAACACAATGTACTCATCTTTCTGTCACTGAATACTTTCCTTCATATACTCAAAGAGGATTCAGAGCAGTGGAAATATTGTTTTAAGAATGGTGTTACAAGACTTCTGGCCAAGATGAAGGCATAGGTAGATAAACTGTGCCTCCTCACAAAACCAAAATAAGGACAACAACAATTTAGAAACAAAAAACAACCAGTACCAACAGAAAATTGAACTGTATGGAAGTCTGACAACCAAGAAGTTAAAGTAGACATATTTATCCAGATGGGTAGGAGGGGCAGAGTTGGGCAGTGGGGCAGAGAGGGGTCTCAGCAAAGTGGTGGCTAGCAGACCCCTGGGCACACAAGGCAACAGTGGGCAGATCCAGTGAGGCAGTGGACTGTGGATGAGTGTGGCACACAAGGTGGCTGGCAGACAGGGTTGTGCCACATTCCCATGCAAATAAACCAGGTAAAACTGGGGAGCAAGACAGACTGCGCAACCCAGAGTGCCAGCATGGGAAAATACATCCTCAAAACACCGATTGAAAACACCTGTGGGGATTGAGGTGCTGGGAGAAACTCCAAGCCTCACAGGAGAGTCCATTGGAGAGACCCACAGGGTCCTACAATATACACAAGCCCACCCACCCAGAAGTCAGCACCAGAAGGCCCAGTTTGTTTGGGGGAAGTGGGGGAAGTGACTGAAATCCAGCAGAGAGCAGAGCAAGCGTCAATGTTCCCTTTTGGACCTTTGCCCCACATACAGCATCACAACCCAGTGACTGGGTTGCCCTGCCCTGGTGAACACCTAAGGCTCTGCCCCTTATATATAACAGGTGCATCGAGACAAAAAAAAAATGGCCCAAATGAAAGAACAGATCAAAGCTCTAGAACAAATACAAATAAGTGATGAAGAGATAGCCAACCTATCAGATGCACAGTTCAAAACATTGGTAATCAGGATGCACAAAAAATTGGTTGAATTTGGTCACAAATTAGATGAAAAAATGAAGCCTATGCTAAGTGAAATAAAGGAAAAATGTACAGGGAACCAATAGTGATGGGAAGAAAACTAGAACTGAAATCAATCGAGTGAACCAGAAGGAAGAAAGAAACATTAAATCAGAAAAGAATGAAGAAAAAATTTCAAAAAAATGAGGAGAGGCTTAGAAACCTCCAGGACATCTTTAAACATTCCAACATCCAAATTATAGAGGTACCAGAAGGAGAAGAGGAAGAGCCACAAGTGGAAAACTTATTTGAACAAATAATAAAGGAGAACTTCCTCAATCTGGCAAAGGATATAGACTTCCAGGAAATTCAGGAAGCTCAAAGAGTCCCAAAGAATCTGGACCCAAGGAGAAACAAACCAAGGCACATCATAATTACATTACCCAAGATGAAAGATAAGGAGAAAATCTTAAAAGCAGCAACAGAAAAGGAGACAGGTATCTACAAAGGAGTGTCCATAAGACTGTCAGCTGATTTCTCAAAAGAGACCTTGCAGGCAAGAAGGGGCTGGAAAGAAGTATTTCAAGTCATGAAAGGCAAGGACCTACATCCAAGATTGCTCTATCCAGCAAAGCTTTCATTTAGAATGGAAGAGCAGATAAAGTGCTTCCCAGATAAGGTCAAGTTAAAGGAGTTCATCACCACTAAGCCCTTATTATATGAAATGTTAAAGGGACTTATCTAAGAAAAAGAAGATAAAAAGCATGTACAGTAAAATGACAGCAAACCCACAATTATTAGCAACCACACCTAAAGCAAAAACAGAAACAAATTAAGCAAACAATTAGAGCAGGAACAGAACCACAGAAATGGAGATCACATGGAAGATTAGCAACAGGGCAGTGGGAGGAGAAGAGAGAGGGAAAAGGTACAGAGAATAAGTAGCATAAATGGTAGGTAGAAATAGACAGGGGGAGGGGAAGAATAGTATGGGAAATGTAGAAGCTGAAGAACTCATAAGTATGACACATGGACATGAACTCGATAAAGGGAGGGAATGTGGGTGGGAGGGGATGTGCAGGGTGGAGAGGAGTGAAGGGGGAAAATGGGACAAGGGCAATAACATAATCAATAAAATATATTTTAAAAATAAAAAAGAATGGTGTTACAAATGCCTAAAGTTTTAATTTTCTGATTCTCTAGACTCGTGGCCACTGGCTGAATCTTAAAGAAATAAGAATAACTTCCTGTAGAACCTTTCTGGACTGTTGTCTTAAAAGGACAAATGGAGAGGAAGACATTGCTTTTAAAATCCACTTACCCTCAAATCCACTGGCTGTCCCTGTCAATAGATTTATTTGTTTTATTTTTAAAGGATGATGTAAACCTATATGTAAATGCAGGAAGATTTGTTTAAGGATTTTTGATAAGTGGAGACATAGGTTACTGGAAAGTATGTATGTGTATTAAGGAAGGCAATAAATGTTTTCTGAGCAATGGTTAAATGGCTAGCATAGTGTTGATGAGATCAAAACTGTTGTCACCAGTATTTATGTGGCACTTTGTTTTATATACACACCATGAGAGGGAGTTATAAAAGGCTGCTTATATATAACAGTATATAACATATAAAAGTATGGGTTTATGGGGAGCAATTTTTACCTTAATTCTCTTTTCATACCAGAATTTTTTATATTGTAAAATATTCACACATACTGTTTTGATTATTAGAAAAGAGAGATTTGTATGGAGAAAAGTTGAAAAGAACAGCTCACTGTCACATGGACCTTTCGCCATGATGGGTCTGTTCTGACAAGGTTGGAAGAGAAGGCAAGGAATAG
Source organism: Sturnira hondurensis (assembly GCF_014824575.4). Taxonomy (NCBI): domain Eukaryota; kingdom Metazoa; phylum Chordata; class Mammalia; order Chiroptera; family Phyllostomidae; genus Sturnira; species Sturnira hondurensis. Next base: position 3,973,583 of record NW_028083079.1, on the reverse strand, counting down.
AAATGCCACTGATGCTCAAATTTCCCAAGAAGTGGAAAGATAGAGGCCCCCCCAGCTTCTACTCTGCAGGGGTCATTTTATAGGTACAGAGAGAGGGTCCAGAAAAGGGGATAATTCACTGGTACACACTAGCAGGGAACTTTTCTGAGACAGGGAAGTTCTCTGATTCAGAGAAGCAGCTGCATTAATTACAGCTAATAAAGTTCTCAAAAAGAGCCCAGAGGAGGCCTGTGTCAACAACTGTCTCCAGAGCTCAAAGTCACTTCATTATGCTGAACATTAATCAGAGCTGAGGTCTGTTCATCTGGCCTCTCATTTCGGAGGCGATCCCTGCTGTTGAATATTAGGCACATTATCCCCGTGGGTGGGGCTATCACCAAAACTCCAGTGGTTCTCACCTCTGTTGTAAAATCATGTGGATGTGGAGGAAGATTTTTAGAAACCATCAAACTTGAGTAGAACATGTTCTTAATCCAGTTATTCTGCTTTGGTTTAAGCCTGAGTACAAGCATATTTTAAAGGCTGCACTAGGTGACTCTAAACACAGAATCAATACTGAGAACCAGTGCTTGGCTTTAGAGAAAGAACACCTGCATTCTTGTCTTATCTCCAATACTTAGTGATTGGGTAGCTTTGGGCACAATACTTCATCTTTCTGAGTTATCACGGGAAAAACAAAATGGAGATAAAACTATCCATTTTGTTATACCATAGGCAGTTGATGTGAGCATTGCCTGAGATAATGTGTATAAAACTACTTTGTAAACTGCTAGGTAAATAATAATATTTCATAAGTTTAAGCTTCTTAAACTAAGCTTAAACTTAACTAAGCTTAAACTTAAACTAAGCTTCTCCCCACCCCCACCCCCTAAAATATGTCACTTTATTCAAGGTCCGGATACTAAAGCATTTTTTTCTCAGTCTGTGGAATGTGAACTGTCTGCATCAAAATCACCTGGGCCACTTGTGAAAAATACAGTGTAAAGGTGAAATAGAATGTCTGGAAATGGGGCCCAAATCTGCATTTTAAACAGGATGTCCATGCAGTGTGTTGTTGTTGAATAGGGCTGAAAACCAGTGCTCAGTTCTCGCACGCAGGAGCGGGGACTACAGTAATTCTCTGACAGAGGGCAACGATTGGCAGCCCTACCAGCCCTTGTCTAATATTAGTAACGGAAGCAGATCAGAAGAAACAAAATCCCCCTCTCAGCCTCTGACCATGTTAGACTGGATTCCCTCAGTGCCCCGCCGACTTTCTGGGCTGCGTCTTGTGAAAAGGATTCATGCCATCACTGTGTGACCTAACACTAAGGAGTAGCTCGCCGTTGCTGAAAGGTACCATGAGTTCGATGCATGGTGTGTGTTGCCTTTACATCACTCCCCCGCTACACTAAGGGGGCACCTTGCAGGCCTTTGTGAGTGGGCAGCTCTGCCCACTCTGCTTTCAGAGGTCTCTGACTCCATGGGCGAATTCATCACCTTGTCCAGCAATAACGCTTTTTCATGTCCAGTCTTATTGTCTCTTCTACTTAAGAGAAACATCTACCCTTGAGATCTTCCTTAGGAAATAGGTAATTCTTAAGTGTTGTATCCCGCCTCCAGAAGCACAAACCATCCTCCGAGGAAAAGCTTAAGATGTTTGTTTCTAGCAGGTCCGATTCCTACTTCCCTAATACTTGGAGCAGTGGTGTGGTACACAGGAAGCTTCAGGGGCACAGGGAACCTACACTTGTAGAAACATGTGTCAAGTGTGACACACTGTAGAAGCAAAGAGCACCAGGATGGGTAGCTGAAGATTTGGGATCATGTCCTTGCACCGGTCATTCATGAACTAAGTCATATCACTTCTCTGAGCTTCAGTTTATAAATCTATCAAATAGAGAGAGCACATTTTTTCAAGCCTTTCTTAGGAAACAAAAGGTTGGATGAGATGACAATGAAAAAATGATACAATAATGCTTGGAAAAACACTAACTCTTGTACAAAGTTCTACAATTTATGGGATTGCAGGCAATGGTGTGATAACTGATCATCCCTCAAATAACCAATATTCTCCTCTCCAAACAGCGCCCTCTGCATGGACTCAATAATCCCTGAAATTTCTTTACACGAAATAATAATTCCATCCTGTGATGAGTTTAAGTCACAGTTTTGAGTGCAAATGACTTGCAGAGCCTCCAGCCTCAAGGAGATATAATGTCACAAAGCACTAACAGCAGATGTGTTCCTCAGCCCCTCCGGGGAGAACACAGAGGTGCCAAGGTCCGGACACAGAGCTGACGAAGGAGGCAAGGAGGAGGTCAGAGAGGTGGGGAGGGTCAAGATTCCTGAGTAAAAGCATGCTAAGCATGTTCTTTCATACAAATCAGTTGAAAAATCAAGAATAACCTTCCCTTTCATAACCTCCCCTCACTTGAGGGAAACCTGACTATGACACAGGAACCTGAGCAAGGCTTGCATGGGACAGATAGGACATCAAGTGTAGCAGAGTGGATTAGTGGCAGGTCAGCCCTTTCACAAGGATAAGCTATTTTCTTGATAAAAGTCTGCTGCCTGACAGGCAGGGGCAGGAAACACTAATTCACAGGCTTTTAGTGTCTGACAGACACTTCACATTCAATAACCTGCTCTTTGCTTGCAACAGCCATTAAACCAGTCCCAGGAGACCTGGGCCTCCAAAGAGGGCAAGATGTCCTTGGTCCGGGTTGAGGGGAAGAAGAGAAGAGGCAGGATGGAGAGATATTGAGATCTGCTCTTATAACAATAAAAGTGGAGTTAATACTAGCCCACGACCAGTGCTGCTTAACCCTGGAAATGTCTTACCCAACTCACCCGATCTGGGTTTCCACATTACAGGCTCGCAGATGATGGGAGGCAGAAAAACACAGAAAGAGAACCTAGTTTACTCCCCTTCTTTACAAAGTTTTAGAGGTACAAATATATTTACATATCAATAAATTAGTTATCGATATATTCAGTGGCATGTTCAGAGTGGAGATGATGGTATAGGAATACTTTTTGAAATACATCATTGAGCAGATCTGACATTTCTACAAAGTAATTAATTTATTATGCTATATTTTGAATGTACCTTGTGATTTTTAGGTGCAAACAAGTGAAGTAGTTTACTTAGCTCTGTCGATTAGAGGCAAAATGAAATGCACATAGAGTGATAATACTAGCATTATGCTAGTACAATAATGCTAGTATGTTACAATACAAGCATTGTACTAAGGGCCTCGTGTGGATTATCTCATTTAGCCCTCACAGGAGCTACATAAAACTGGGTGATTTCTTTTTCTATTTTGCAGAAAATAAAACAAAGGCTTAGTAATGTTGATGCACCTGTTTATGACCCTACAGTTAGTGGGAGACGGAGCTGGTATCCAAACTCGACGAAAAGGCTCTCAGTAATCTGTAGATGTTTTCAAGACTCTAAAAAAATGCAGCCACACACCATCACTGTGAACACACAACTTGGGGGCCAAAGTGTCAGGGACATTGTGGGCTTTGCCATGTACCAGCTATGAAACCTTGGGCAAGTTATCTAAGCTCTTTGCCTTAGTTTCCTCGTTTGTCAAATGGGGCTACTATTGGCATGTGCATCTGAGGGTTGTTCTAAGAAAAGAATAAGCATGGAAGAGTGTGGAACAGTATCTGTTATACATAGTTTAGGTTTTACACATATACGCTTGTATTAGTACTAAATGGAAAATAATTTAGTACTAAATTAGTACTAAAATGGAATTTTAAAAAGTGAAATGTAATCTAGAATCTGGGCCTATTCTTTATGATTCAAGAAATATATGTGAACCTACTGTAAACCAGGCATTGCCATGCCTGCTGAGGCAAATAATAATAAAAAAGTTTAATATGGCCCCAGATAACAAAAGTATAAGTCCAATCATAAGTAAATGAAGCCTATCCAGCTGTCCAAAAACATTATAATAATTTCATGGTTACTTTACAGATGAGTAAATTGAGGCCTAAGAGACATACTTGCCAAAGTTTACAGAAATAATGAGGGACTGAATCAGAATTAAAATCTTTGTTCTTATTTTTCTGATTCTAAAAGTCTGTGTTCTCATCTGCTCCATTATCCTGCATCATAAATGTGTTTTCAGTTAGGACGCACAGAAAAGAAAAGAGAGGGGAGGGGAGGGGAGGGGGGAGGGGGAGGGGAGGGAAGAAGAAAAAATCACTAGTGGCCAGGATGCTGCAGCAAACCCGATTTTTGAGTTTCAGTTCAAAGCTTTTTTAACCCAACTGATGGGTAAGGGATGTAAAAGTACTAAAAATTATAAACACACCCCCAGGATTGTGAAAGTTATTTAGGTATCGTCACTGATCTACAGTTAGAGCTGATTTTAAGTCAAACTAAGAAACTTGACCTGTGGCCTGTGCATCCCTTCTGTCTGCCCTGTACCTCCTTCCACAACCAGGGAGCACAAGGCCGCCGATGCTAACAATGTCAAAAGTCAGTGCGACTCTCTACCCCACCCTGTACAAGGATGACTTCTAGGTGGATGGCATTCCTAATTGGGAAGGATAAAGTAGTAAAAGCTCAAAAGGTGGATATCTTTATGCCTTTAAGGAAAAATTTCTAAAATTAAAACCTAAAATCATGAACCATAAAGAAAACATTGATGTATTTTAATACATCCAAATTAAATATAATTGTTTAACCAAAGATAGCATAGGCAAAGTTAACAGACAGGTGCAAAACTCAGAGAAGATAATTGCCAAATTAATAACTGACAAAGAATTAATTAGAATTCCCACAAATGAGCAGGGAAAGGCTATGAAACTCAAAAGAAAAAGGCACTAATTATTTGAATAACACATGAGGAAAAAATTGAAAGACTACTTTCTTGGAAAAGATGCTCCACCCCAATACTGGTCAGAATAATGTAAATTATAACAGTAATAAGACATGATTTTACACAATCAGAATGGCCATGATTATAAAAAGTGATCCCATGTGCTTATGAGTATAGGTCAAAATGTAAACCCTCATGAACTGATGATGGGACAGCATAATAAGTCACTTTGGAGAAAAAGGTCGTATTCCATGCGCCCCACTAGTTTGTCCATACTCTAAAATGTAACAGTTGTGCACCCGTAACACTTTTGTGAGTACACAAAGAGCCATGTATTCCGTTGTACACTGCCCTTCTTTCACGCTTGGGAATAGAGAGTTGGGTACAATCTATGGTCTATTAATAAGAAAGCAAATTAATTAAATAAAACAAATATCTAAGATTTATACTATGCATTGTATTATGCAATGAAATACACACATAATAGATGTAGTTTGTTCCCCCAAATAAGGGAAAATGTGAAAACAATATTTAAAGCATAATATAATTTGCCTTAATTTAAATGTCATGTAGCCACTCTGCAAACCATATATTTTTTTCAGAATTTCATAGAGGTAAATAAATATATGAAAGTATATTGGAAGGAAATTCGCGAATAGAAAATTTATGGGTCCCCTATCAGTAGAGGGAAATATGATTATAATTGTAAAATGCAGGGGAAATAATAATATACATGATGAATGTATACCATAAATATTAAAGTGGCTGTGACTACCTGAAGTAAAGAGAAAAATAGTAAAGGGGTCATATATAATGTTTTAGCATTTGTTGAGCACTTACTATATGCCGGACTTTGCACTGTGCCATTTCCATTGCTTATTCCAGGAAACTGTCACAAAACATTTCAGAGTGAGTATTCCATAGCTATTTTACAAAGGAGGAACATGAAGCACCAGAACGCAAAATTGCCAAAGGTTGCAAGGATAACGAGGGGCCGATCCAGAGCGGATAGATACCTAGGTCACTATTTGTCTGAGTCCGTATTCTGGGTTCTCATCTCCATGGTCCCACCTCATGCTAAGTTCAAAAGAGAACCCTACGTGAAAGTACACAGAAGAGGATAGTAAAGTCCCATAGAAGCTTCTTTCAGCCTAGAGTGTCTATGAATCAGTTTAGTTTTGAATTTCCAAGGACAATCCATTGGGAAGAATCTTAGGCAGCAGAACAAAAGCTAACCTGGATTGTGCTGTGTTCTGCTTTGCATGCAGACAGGGTGGGTGGGGCTGAGCCTTCCAGCCCCTGGCAGGGTGTTTGACTCACAGTGGATACCTAGATACCGGGTGATTGTTCTCCAAATGAGAAAATGTCTCAATTAAGAGATAGGCTTAAATTGAGTGTGAAGTGGCGTGTAAAGTACCTCAAGTTTACAACAATGGGCATGTCTAGACAGAGAGGATTTGAATCAGAAACTAAATTAACGGTTTTGTCACAGTTGGTGGAATCACAAAGGGTTTAATTTATTTGTACATTTTGGGAACGATTATAAGCAAGTGTCAGGACAGAATCAGTGGAGAAGTTAGTTGTGGTTTCACCAATGAATAGAATTTAAGAAGATGGTCAAAGGGCAGGGTTGACGTTCTACCAGCTCCGTGGACAGTGCAGTGGGTCTTACTGAGAACAGAGCTTTTGTCAGCTGTGTTATTTATTGCATATTACAGCTGGTGGTCTGATCTGCAGTGCCATCCCTGGGCACTAAAGAGCCTGTGTGTTTTGGGGTCAGATCCTGTTCCTCAGTATAGGTGTTTGCACACTCTTCCTTCTAAGGATACACAGCCAGAGTTATAGTTAGACACTAACGGTAGGTACCTATGTTAGCTTGAGAAGTCCACAACACAGGTAAGAGCTAACTTACCCAGGATCATCTTCCCCAACAGGCCCTTCATCGTCTAGGGCCTGCCCATTTTATCTCTTCCCACCAGTCTGAGGCAGTAGTCCGGATCCCTAGGATGGAAATTTTACCCACCATTTAGTGAGGATGGAAAAACTATTTCCACCAATGCCAAACTTTGTAATAGAAATACACAGATTCTTATGTAGGGCATAAAGTTTGTCTCTGCGTTTCCATTCACCTGTCATTATGCTGTCAATATGTAATGTTTCCCAACTCTAAGGATGACAGTAGAGAGAAAATACAGAAAAATCTTTACGAGAGAGTAAGCAGAGGCAAGTCATGTCACCAGGTAGCATGGAGATAAAAAGAAAGTGACCTCCAAAGTGGCATGGGTCTGGAGAAAGCACAGGGGCCGAAATAATGTGTGGATTCTATTTCTGCAATTTCCCGTAATGAGCGGGGTGACTTTGGGTTAGTCATTTAACCTCACTCTGCTTCAGTCTTCTTGTCTGTCAAATGGAACTAGTTAAAAAGCTATTACAACTCACAGGACTATCGAGGGGAAGTAAGACATGTGGAAGCTGGGTGGAAAATGTTATATAACTATGATCGGAACCCTATAGATTATTATTAATGGTGATATATGGCCAGGGAAAGTGCGTGTTAATTGGCAATGATTTAGACATATCAAGAGAAAATTTTATTTTCATCTATGTGAGAAGGCTGTAGTAGGAGTACTGAGAGTGTGAACATGAGAAATTAGAAAGTATTAATTCACAATTGAATGTAAAATTATTTTATCACACAGTGTTTTGATGTGGGAAGACCTAACAGAAGATATCTTTAAGACCAAGAAATAGATAGAGAAACACTTGAGATATAAAATAATAATAATTAGATCACTTCCTGGGGGAAATGAGACCACCTACAGTGAGAAAGAGGAAACAGAGCCCAAAGACAGAATGTAAGCTAATCAAACAGGCCGGGAAGGTCTGATGGAAGATCTCCTGCTTTCCTCAAGAGAAGTTTGTCAGATATTGTACTGAGCACCTCAGGTGTGGGTGCGTGAAAGATCACACTCCACATTGCCATCCATGTGTCTTTCATGAAATGACACTGTTTGTGGCAAATGCTGAGAGGATCTTAGAGTTGAAAGGGTCATACAAGTTAATTAGCAATTTCCCACTTCATGCAGGAATAATGGATATGCATTTACTTGCCTTCGGAGAAGGAGAGCTCAGTACCTCCTAAGCTACTCTTTCCCATTAACATGAAGTACCTATTGCTCTTCTTTACAGGGAGCTGGCGTTTGCAGGTGGGCCAGGTCCAACAAACGGCTCTATTCCGTACATTGGAAGTAACTCAGCCCATCTACCAGTAGTTCCTGAGTCTCTGGTCCGTGCTAGGCACTGTACTAAGCGGTAGGGATTTAGAGGAGGAAAACACATCCTTATATGATTCATAAATTTGGGATGTAAAATTGTAACTATGGGGAGGGCAGAACTGCACCCTTCCCTGAAGCCCTTCAAATTACCTGAATGCAGTATCAGAGTCTTTTCTTGATCTTTTATTCTACTCCATACAAATACACAGTGTACCACAAGTTATTTACCATGGTTTCCAGTTCTTCTCATGTTCTTTCCTTTTTCTTTTCTGGACATGATCTTTGCAAAATAGCCAAGATTTGAAAGGTAAATGAGCAGTTCATTTTGTTAGAACTTTGCATTCTTCTGAACTAAGAAATGTATGATTAAGAAGTTCGTGATCAGAAGACGGGACAAACTTGGGGACTTACAGACAGCCCCAATGTTGCTGGCATCGTACTCAAACCTGCAACAATGGAAGACAGTGTTAGATTTTAGTGATTTGGGGAGCATGGTCTAATGAAATAAACCTTGACCTTAGAGAAATAAAACTCCCGATTTGAATCCTGTCTCTCTCACTTATTAGCTGTAGTATCTTGGCCGTAATACCACTCTCCGAGCACATTTTATCATATTTAAAATAGAAATATTATTTATCTATTTCATAGACTACTGAGAAGAGCAAATGAAAACAAAATTAGATCATATCTCTATAACTGCTTCATAGACAATAAAACGTAATACAAATGTAATACGGCGCTGCCGTTCTTATAATCAAATGGGTTGACACAGAACAAAATGTTCCATTCTGTGATTACCTGAATTCCATGAATGTGTGTTATATTCTAGCAAATTAAAATCCGAGTAGTGGTAATAGCAACCATTTTTTGAAGTTTTATTACGTGCCAGGCAATGCAAGGTGTTTTATAGAGATTATCCCATTCGGTCCTTGAGATACATACAGACAATGCTAGGAGTTTACCAAACCTGCTTCATTTTCCTTTTGGGCATAAGCAAGACTCCATTTCCCAACTTTACCTGTGGTTAATTGAGGCCTTGTGATTAAATATGGACCTGCTCGTGTTTACCCCTAAAAGGAGAAGATTGCACAGTCCCAGTTCTTGCTCCCCAGCAGCTGGATGGCTGTGAGTGCCCAGGTCAGTCCCTGGTGCCAAGTGCAGGAGATAACTGAAGGGCACAGGCCCTCTGTCAGCCCTTGGTTTCTAAGTGATGCTGTGGCCCAGAGCCTCCTTCCCAAAGTCCCCATGCTAACCTGACATGCTGGACGTACTGTGAGCAGGAAATAAACTCTTGTTGTGTTAAGTTCCTAAAGGTTTGGAACTGCTTATTATAAAAGCCAGCATTAATTATCCTGCCTACCTAGTAAAGTTCCTTAAAAATCTTTACCCTTCCTGCACAATGAGGAAAGAATATCCACTTTCTATTATCAAGATTTTATTACCAAGGGCTCACTGTTCAACATGCATACACAGAAGCCAATACCACTGGCTTTTCAGAAAAGAAAAGGCTTTATTGTGAGTTTGACTGGCAAGGAGACTGAAGGCAGAGTCCCTGACCCAGGGTGAGATTCAAGGCTGTCAGGGCCAGATCCCAGAGAATGGCTCTGAGACTTGGCCACTTATGGTAAGATGTGGTGAGGGGCTCCAGCGCTGGATCGTCCTGAAAAAGTTCTGGCGCTGAGCTTCCAGGATGTTCCAGTCCTTTGGTTTCACGGGGGGTGATAGACTTTGGCTCTGGGTACGCATGCAGGTAGAAGTTCTCTCCTCTGCACTTGCTTCAGCTGCAGGACCTGTGGTTTTGTCCTGTTGTCTCCGGAACACAACTAAGTATCTTGTTACAAACAGAGCCAGTCGGAGCTGGTTCTAGGATCACAATGTTCTAATTAAGAACAAACCCTGTGGCTCATAATTATGGGCCTCAAGGGCCAGTAAGTTGCTTCCAGATTAGCTGATGAAGATGTTGGATCAATATAGGTTTAACATTAAAAAATTTAATTTCTTTATCCTTTAGCCAACCCAAAAAAGTTTGTTCAATCCAGAGACTCAACCAATAAAGTACATGGGGAAAAAAATAAGGACATGAAATATTTAAAGAGAAGTCAGACAGTCTTACTGAGTTCCATTTCGTCTAAGTCACTGCAAGTAAGAAAAGAAAACCGCCACTAATTGAACGTAAGAAATTACATTTAACCCTAGTAGGAACATAGAAAGTGTTATTTTGTTTATTTCCCCACCGCCCCACCCCCACCCCCTCGCCCCCGATGAAACTTTGAGATTCAACAAGTTGAAGCGTACTTTGTAGTTTTACAGATCTGTTACAGGGTACAGCCCAGTTCTAATCTAGTTCTTTGGTCATTAAGTCTTCAGTTGGTCCAATTATTATTCTTTCAGTGGCTTATTATTATGCATTTGGCACTACCAACTGGTAGCAGAAAAACTGTTGTAAAGGTTAATGGTTAAGGACAGAGTTTGCAAGAAAGTCAGAACTGGGACTGAAATCTGGCTCTGTTATTCAACTGGCTGTAAAATCTTGGGCAGTTCAATTAACTTCTCTGGGCTTCACTTTCCTGCAGTGTGTGATGAGGGTTTTGTGAGTACTAATTGAGTTAATGTGTCACAACACTTTCACTGTGATTTTCACACAGTAAATGCTCAGAAAGCGCAACTATTTGCATCATTGTTATTAGTACTCCAGTCAGTATCTCACTGAAAGCTTTCCGATGCCATAGATTTGCATTTTCCTGATAAGAAAAGTCAGGAGTTTGAGTTTAATAGCACTTTTCTTTCTCTGGATCTAATTCATTCATTTATCATGCATACACTAGGCTTCATGTTAGATATCAGGGATAGATACACAACTAAAGTACTCTTCCTCTAAGCAAACCTCAATGAAATCACACACCATGGGTAGCCACAAAAAGGGACAGGGATAAACAACAACAATAACGACGTCACAGACCCAACACAGCACCTCCTTAAAAATATAAAAGTTCCTTTCTGCAACATGCAATTTAAAACCCTAATAAGAGGAGACGTCTGATTTCAACTCCAGTGCACAAAGAGCTTGAAAATCCACTGACAAGGAGAAAATTCTGACAAGTCCTACAGCAAGTTAGTACAGCCCAGAGGAGGGTGGAAGGAAGAGACAAGGGAGGTTAATCAGTGAATAACGTGCAGGGAGAAGCCAACAAAGACTGCTTGCACTCCTGAAAGCGTGTTGAAAATTTGAACTAACTTGCTGATGGTTCTTTCTGTGATTAGCTAAAGAGAATAGCTGAGTGGCTGACCACCAAGCACCGCCAGTCCTCAGCGACCTCTGCTGCCCGCTTGCGTGTGAACGTTCTAAACCGTTGCCCAGCACCAGGGCAAAGCAGCAAACACTTCTTCCTCCGGCCACGCCCCCATACCGGAGCAAGGATCCCTTCACCTTCTCCCACCCACTTTGTCCAGTGGAAGTTCTTCCAAAACAGCTTGCATCATTCTTTGCCAGACTGTCTGTATAAAAGACCCTCATCAAACCCCGGACTGTGAATATGTTTGTCTTTTCCATCCAGCCCTGCTGCTCGTGGTTCAAACTGCCTGCCCCAGGACCTGGTCCTTTTCCGGCTGGCATTTGGCTCCATGAACCCTTTCTTTCAGAAAAGCTTTCATCCATGAAAGTTTCTTTTAACACAAACCCTCTTATTATTACAGCACGGCAAACCTGGACACACTAAAACTCAAAGACTTTGATTACCTGGAATCAGCAGAGAATGGAGGTTGCAGGGTCAATCTCAGTCCTAAAAAACTGGAGAGAATGGGTCTAAATACAGAGAGGTACCCCAGGCTTGCTTACATGGAGCAAAAGCCCTTGGAGACACAAGCTGGCAGGAACACCTAAGTGGTCATTTTGATGAGCATCTGAAAACAGTATGGTTGAGCACAAGTGTGAAAAGCTGATTACTATAGTTAGGGGCATCCCCCGACCCCATTCAGCGTTCTTCTTCTTGGTGAACCCCATCAGGTTCTCTGGGTGAAAATTGGAGAGTCCCTCATGACTCCAACAGGCGGGGAGGAAGATTAGACACTGTGAAATACAGTCAGTTTTCTCCACAACAAAGACCTAGTCTTTGAAAAGAAGGAAAGATTTTTGTGAGAACCTGATCACAGTTGGGGGAAAAGCATTCCTCCTGTTGCTGGTGGAAATGAGGCTTTTTTGGGGAGTCGCAGGAAAGCATTCTGGGGACCCACATATGGAAGGATAAGGTTTAGTGGTAAGGTTTCTTGTGGAAGCAAAATCAAAGGACTGCCTCAGGTTCCTCAGTGAGAGAAGTTCAGCCTTGTCTTCATCAGGCCCAGAAACAGGGCCAGTGTCCAGACTTTTCACGCCGCTGGTTCAGTCCAAGCTTCTGTCCCCATCTGGCCGGCTCAGCTTCTGCTCTCGGCTGCACTCCGGCTGGTGCTGCGTTGCTGTACCCAGGCTCAGGCTTGGAGCCTGCCCTTGGAGTCCATGGGGCTGCTTGGCCCTGTCGTTGCTAGGGCCATATGGCTGCTATGGAGAGAAAATGTGAGAACAAACAGGATGAGCACATGTTGCCAAGGGAGAGAGAGAGAGAGAATCTCAAGCTTGGGAAGGACCAGGCACTTTTTCAAACTAATCAATCAACTTAATCTTGCACAGATTTCTGCTGGTTCCTCCTCCTAACCAATTCATTTCCTAGATGTTCAGGGTTCTGTGTCCCTTAGCCAATCTGATTCTTTCCCCAGACTAGACAGACAGGCCTTTAAGGTCACCATCTTGTCTGTTACTGTGCCTGCCTCACAGTAGAAGCACCTGCTCCTTTGCCATCTTGGCTCCTACTGCGCATGTGTCCAGCAGAGGAATTTCTCCGGCTGTGTGTTCCTTTCCCCCACAGTCTAGGCCAATGGACCAGTTACTCTGGTCCAGTACTTCCCAGTACTCTGGGAAGATTGGAAAGCTGGTCCTTCCTCCCTACACTGGGGAGGGAGGGGTGTTAATTCCCCTGACTGGACAGTGCTGCAACCCCCTGGGGAGTGTGTGAAGCCGCAGCCTCCTAGTAGATTAGGCTTCTTAATATCTTTCCCTTTGCTCCCTTTCTTTATTAATATCTAGCTACCTATGCTACCACTCCCACCCATACCTCTGTAGACTTTCTGTCTCATAAGATGGTGAAAAAAAACCATTGCCTTGGGGCAAGGCCTCATGAAAATCTATTGGAAATGCTTCTCCCAGAGTAGGCAGCATGAGACAATGGAGGGGAGGAAAAAGCTATACCTGTGGACAAATACTTGTGAAGGTCACGTGTCCAGTGTATGGTCTTACTAAAATATGGAGGTTTAATCAGAAGATTATATACAACTTTCCCTCGTCTATACCTTAAAATCACTCAAGCAGCTCTTCAGACTAGTATCAATGGAGTAGAGCAGAAAGAGCGACAAGACAAAGGTTTTCTCAGAGGAAAGTATGTAGAGGAGCCAAATGTCTTCAGGGGAGACAAAAAATGAAAATTGAAAAAAGACGATAAAAGAACTGGAAACCTCCAGGAACTATACCTACAGAAAACCTTAAACAGAGCCTAATTCCAGTTATCATAAATCTTCATGTGAAAGGTCTGCTTACCTAAGTTTCTTTTATCGGATACATGTTCAGCTTTAAACAAAAGTTAAGGGTCTGGTTAAAAGTCAAGAATGAACACAGTTCTGCCCTGACTGGTGTAGCTCGGTGGATTGAGTGCGGGCCTGCGAACCAGAGGATCGCAGTTCGATTCCAGTCAGGGCACATACCTGGGTTGCAGGCCAGTTCGTGGCAGGGGACACACAATACATTGTGTGTCCCCAGCAGAGACAACCATACATTGATATTTCTCTCCCTCTCTCCTTCCCTTCCCCTTTGAAGATAAGAATGAACACAGTTCTGAAGAGACATAGCAATTACATATATTGTAATTAAACTCAAGTATAATACAGATATTGGAATTATCAGATAGGGATTTTAAAATAACTACAATTAATATTTTAAGAGTTCTAACAACAAAAGTAGACAAAATGCAAGATCAAGTGCGCCATGGAATAAAAACATGAAAACGCTGAGAAAGAATTAAAAAATGCTAGAAATCAAAAACATTGTAACATAAATGAAGAATGTCTATGATGGATTCATTAGTAGACTCAGTATAGCTGAGGAAAGAATCAATAAGCTTGAATCTGGTCGGAAAAAAAAAAAAACAAAACCTTCCCAAACTGAATTGCAAATAGGACAAAGAAAACCAAAAACAATAGCAACAAAAACAACCCTAACAGAACATAGAGCAGCTCACAGAGCTCAGACAATTTCAAAAGGACTGTAACATGCATAATTAGATTAGAAGAAAGAAAAGATAGGGAGAATAAAATACAAAAACTATTTTGAAGTAATGGTGTCTGAGAAATTTTTGGAATTCATTATAGGTAGAAAACTACACATGCAGGAAGCTCAGAGAAAACAAAGTGGAATAAATATCCAAACACCCACACCTCTACATATAGCACATTTAAAGAGATGTTCTGGTACCAATTCCAATGTGTCCCCCCTGCCCCTGCCACCAAGCAATCAGGGGACGCAAGCTGGGTGTGCTATAACTCAGCTCAGTTCTCACTACCTACCCTGAGATAGCATCAGATGCCACAGATAACAGTTCAGTCATAGAAGACTGCCGCCTCCCCACTCCTTCAGGTGTGAACTGCAAACTGGGGTCTCCCGTGCTTTTGGTCAACTAGCTACAGATTGGAGGTCTCCACACGGCTCCCTTAGACTTCAGACTTCAGTTTCAAGCCTGCTGACTGACTGATTATAAATCAGAGGCTCTCACGACCTCCACTTTCAGTTGATTAATTTGCTACAGCAGCTCACAGAACTCTAAGAAGCATCACACTTAATAAGTTACCAGTTTATTATTAAAGAGTATATAACTTAGGAACAGCCAGATGGAAGAGATGCATGGGGCATGGTATGGGGGAAAGGCATGGGGCTCCCATGACCTCTCTGAACACATCACTCTTCCCAAAATTCTCCGTGTTCATCATCCTGGAAGCTGTCTGAGTCCTATCCTTTTGTTTTTTATGGAGGCGTCATTACATAGGCATGATGGATTAAATCACAGGCCCTTGGTGACTAAACTCAATCTCCAGTCTCTCTGGTTTCCCTGAAGGTCCAGGGGTGGGATCAGAAGTTCCAACCCACTAGTCATGTTGTTGTCTCTCCTGGCAACTAGCCCCCACCTTTAGGTAACTAAAGGATATTCAAAATCACCTCATTAACATAAGAAAGATGCTTTTACCACTCTCATCACTTAGGAAATTTCAAATATTTTAGGAGCACTGTGTCAGCAATTAGGACAGCAACCTAATACTAATAGATATTTCTAATGATAAATGACAGCATTGCAAGACTCAACCTGCAGAAAATCAAAGACAAAAAGAAAATCCTCAAAGAAGCCAGAGGGAAAAAGCACCATATAGTTACAAAGATAACAATGATCATAAACTGCTTGTCAGAAACCATGCAAGCAAGAAGAGCAAAGTAGAATACTTAGAGTGCTTAAAGGAAAGACAACAACAATAGCAGGTACTTAGGTTTGTATATCTATAAATTCTCCTTCAAGAGCGAAAAAGAAATGAGGGTATTCCTAGATAAATAAAAACAGAATTGAGTGCCAGCCAACTAACACTCCAAGTAAAGTTAAAATAAGTTTTTCAGATAGAAAGAAAATGTAGGTCAGAAAATTGAATCTATGTAAAGAAAAAGAAAGTATTAGTGAAGAAGGAAATGAAGGCAAATATAGTGCCAGAGAGTATGGACATCCCCTCTACCTCCAAGAAAAAAAAATGTTGGGATGTTGGGTCTGTGTCAGAAGGACACAGGGACTAACTGAAAAACTCCCAAAGATCAGAGCTGGAACCACCTGAACAACCACCGAGTGGAGTAGTACTGGAGTATAACCCAGAGTACAAAATACACGTTCCTGAGCTCATACCAATATAAGTAACTGACTGAACAGATAAGTAAGTAGGAGATAACAGACAACTCTTTCATGCAGAAGAATTTAAAATAATGTATGTAAACACTCTGCTTTTGAGGTGGCAGAACATACCCCCAACTCCTCAAGTGCAGGCTGCACACAGTGGTTTGCTTTCAGAGAGTACAGTAGTAAGAACGGGAAATGTTAAGTGAATTTCTCAAGGTCTTACATTTATCAGGTGTATTCAAGTGGGGCCGAGACCCTACAGATCTGTCTATTTGTCTAGTGCCTTCAACACCAAGGAAAACTCGTTTTGATTTGTCTTGAGTATAGAGTGGATTTGTAAGACATATGGATAGAGATGATACGTGCTGGTGTGTGTGTGTCTGCACATGTGTATTTAGTACACACACGTGTTCACAAACAGCAGGAAAAGGAGGCATAAGAACACCACTTTGCATAGGCCTTCTGCCCAGTTTTAATTTGACTCAACTCCTAATTTCCTTTATACCCTCAACAGAAGCTATTCCCAGAGCTAATTCCTACATACACAGTTTAGCACATGCCATCTGCTTCTGAAACCTCTGGCTGCACACAACACGTGTCCTGCAAGGTAACTAGATTCTGATACCATCCTCAAATAAATGCAGGTCTTGTCTTTTCTTGGGGGTGACAAAAAAGTAACCGTAATCCTTTCATATAGCCATTTCCTCCAGCTTATGGAAGAGAAGATGTGCCCTCACAATAATCTCGTCGAAGTCTTCTCCAGAACACTTATTGATTTGCACTGAAGGATGTGGAATGTCCATCTTAAAAAAAACAACTCTGAATTAAGGGAAAAGTACTACTTATAGGAAAATGTTATAGAAAAGCATATTGTTGTGAAGTGTATTAAAAAACTAGTAAGTATATATAGTATAAATTTGCTCAGTCAACAACTATAGTTTACAATCTCATTTTCTGGATTTTTTTAAAACCTTGGTTAATTTGCTGGCCATCTCCAAGACCCAGTTTCCTCATCTTTTAAAAGATAGGTGGTGGGTAATAGCAGTTACCATCTTCTGATTATTGTAATCATTACTAGTGATAAATGCGTGAGACACATGTACTGCAGTGCATGGCCCAGAGTTGGTGCATTATAAATGTTAGACAATTATATTGTTATTGTTAAAATACAGAAAAGTCAATAGAAGGTTATAATTACACCATTGTAATTACTATAATGCATAAAGTGATTTTTAAGAGTAAATAGACATTAATATTGGATAACAGAGATCATCACGTTAAAGTGTGGGTGAACAGGAAAAGAACAACTTCCCTTCGTCATGCCAAGTATGAGCTAAACATTATGTCAGGTGCTTTTAACACCTTATTGTAATCAGTCTCCTTTATTAATTCTGTTTTATAGAGAGGAAAGCTGAGAGTTAGAGAAATTAGATAAGTTTCCTAGAGTCTTAAGGTTAAGAAGTGGAATCTGAATCCAGATATAGCTGACTTCAAAGCCTTTGATTTTAAAGAATATTGAAGATTTTTCACGTGTTCTCATTTACCCAGATCACTTTCTGTTTCTTTTCCTCATATTTAATCTTGATTAAGTAGCTAGAACATAGGCCCTGGATCTGGATGACCACACTTTGCTCTGGTAAGTGTTGGGTTAGAAAATGCCCAATGAAAACTTCTATTGAGTTTTCCATTTAAATTGACAGGGACGTTCAAGAGATCATAATCCTTGGGCCGATGCAGTCTTTTTCTGAGCCAGAGGCCAGATATAGAACCTAGGGCTCAGACAGTGCTGGAGAGTAAGTAGTAATGAAAAAGGGAGTCTGGAGACAGCGAGAATGATGTTGGGGTTCAATAACCTAGAGATCACTGTGCCAGTCCATAAATTCCAGAAAAAACACAGCCACTGGAATGTCCCAGCAATAGGAGCAAATTATGTTGCAGTGCCCTGCAGATAGAATTGTAGGGACATACATCTTGTTTCCGAAAATTCTCAATCCATGAAAGCCTGCTTATTTCACTTTACTGTGGGGGGTATGAAAGAAACGATCAATTGTTCCAATGTATTCCCTCTCCAGGGCACATTGGTCCACTGGAGCTTTGAAGACTAATCAATAGATGAAATCATGCCTTTGACAAGACTACACTTTACAGGTCACAGCAGAACGGCACACATAGTAGGTGCTCCCTAAATATCGGCACCAATGATACAATTCCATGTGTATGCGGAAGGAGCAGGGGAGTGAACTTAAGACCCAGATTAACACGTTGTTCATATCAATTCCCTTTAACTCTTTAACCTCTGTTTTCTTATCTCAAAATCAGAATTTAGGCCATTGTTCAGGGTAGGAGAAAGAAGTAAGGATTATGAAAATGCTATTTATATTTTCTATATAAGTCCATTGGGTTATTCATATATTTCTATATTCCTAGACAGAAGAATAAAGCAGTTCTGATGCCTAAGTTCAATTTAAAGGATATCCAGGAAGACTCTGCCCTCAAGATCTGTTTTAAAAACCTGCAGTAAGTGACAGCCACCGGCCTATTAAGGAGCTCTATTACCTCTACTTTTGGGACCCCTTTTCGGGAACAGAAGCTAAAATGTGCCACTACTCAGTAACTCAAGCCAGCAAGTTAATAGTCATTATGTTCAATTAATTTAAATTTGACATGGAAGGGAGGGCGAGTAAATCAGGGGAGAGTAATGGGGGGATGGGGGCAACTGTAATTGAATAACAATAAAAAATAAGTGATGTGATGTCTGGGTCTACAGTGAATAGAAAAGATGTTAAATAGATTATTGGGGATAAGGAAGTTGAGGGACTGAGAAGCAAAAATATAGGAAACCCTCAAACATGGATACTGAGATCCCCAAGAATGTCGAAAGAGTATGTTAGAGAGAAACACATCAAGGTAGGTGTTGGGGTCTTTCCCAGATAAAGGGAAGTAACTGAAAAGTCAGTAGGTGACATCAGCAAGTGACTGGTGAGTGACTGTGTGTCATGGGCATTAGAGGAACAGAGAAGAGGAAGACAGGAAATGTCTTGGTAGATAGGGAACAAAAATCTTTAACTCAGGGACTCTGGGATGTGGGAGGAAAAATAGCCACCCCTTGAGAAAGCCTCTGGGGAAGTAGTCTCTTTGAGGCAAAGCCAAGTTTTAGTCAGGACAAGAAGGGGCTGAGGACATAGGGCATCTGTGGGAAACTGACCATAAATTTTAATTTACAATCAAAATTTACAATTTTCAATTGCAAGTTTAGGTGTTTGGGGAAGACAGAAAGTAAGGATGTGTTAGAGAATATAGACACACAGTATGGGGATAAGAAAAGCTGCGAGGATGGAACACCTAGAAGTTGATTTAAATAGAAAATTGGGACACTGCACAGTGATCATCACCAGGTCAGGTGGTGTGGTGGCCTGGGAGAGGGTCCGGGCATCCTCCCTGGGACAAGTTTCCTAGGCAGCCCCCATGGCTAGAGTGACCCTGAGGAGGCTGTAATAAGTGATGTGAGGATATCTGAATGGCCTGTTTGACATCTTCCAAAGCCATCCTGCCTAGGGGCGGTAAGTAGGTATTTGTCAGAGAATGGGGGAAGAAAACACTGGATTGTTTTTCCTGCTCCTGTATATGCCAGATATGAGTACACTAACATATAACTCTAACGTTCCCTGTTCAGAAGAGCGGCATCTCTGTGCTGCAAAACTGTAGAAATCAATGTGCTCAGCTCCTAGTGACTGAGCTAGTAAGGAGTGCTGTCTTTTTTTTTTTTTTTTTTTTTTGTGCGTCTTCCTCCCTAGTTTCATTTTTTTAATAGGTCCTTTGACAGTAGAGTTTCTCATATGTGAGGGCCTCTCATCTCTGTGGTTTGCTGTCAGTCACTCTGAAGTTCATGCAGTCCGTGCCCTTGCTGACCTCCCTTAGGTCGGTTAACCCGGGATGTTCTCTCTGACCAACCAACCAGTCTCTTCTCTTTCTGTCCACATAGAACCACAGAGTCCCAAGTAACTTTATAAACTCTAGCGGGAGCCATGGGTTCTGCTAATATTCAGGCCTACTGCTCACTCCGGCCCACACTGCTTGCCTCCTTTCTCCCTGGTGCTGCTCTTTGAGGAGCCCTTATCTGGCCTGAAACCCAGTGCCGAATGGTGTTCTTAACCCTCCATGAGCTCATAGAATCCATGCTCATTAGTGCCTGTGGCTAGGTGTCTGTTTTAGGGTCCCCAAATAAACAATAACCAGTTAAGAAGTTCAAAGAAAATTAATTAAAAAAATAATGTCCAGGTTTATTGAGATATAACTGTCATACAGCATTGCTTAAGTTTAAGCAATATCATGATTTGATATGTGTAGAGTATGTTGTAAAATGACCAGCACAATAGATTTCGTTAACGTCATTCACCTCAAATAGTTACATTTTTTTTCTTGCGATGAGAACTGTTAAAATTTACTCTGCAAATTTCAAATATACAATGCAGTATTGTTAACTATAGTCACCATGAGGTACATTACGTTCCCAAGCCTTGTCATCTTATTCCTGGAAATTTGTACTTTTGGACAACTGTTACCCATCCCCCTAGCCCGAACCCCTGCCTCCACCAATCCATTCTCTGTCACTCTAAGTTCATTTTTTAAGATTTTACACACAAGTGAGATCATATAGCCTTTGTCTTTCTTTGTCTGACTCATTTTTTTTTTAATTTCCCTTTCCTTACCACATCCAATCAATGACCTATTTTATGGGTTTCTACATTTCTAAGATCCATCGTTCCTACTCTTATCCTCTTGGATGTCCACAAGAATCTTCAAACTTGTCTTCCTATTTACAGTCTCACTGCTTTTGAGACACTTCCTTAGGTTGGAAGTACGCTGATCATGTAGAGATAGCATGAAAAGTACCGTGCCCCTGAGGGTCATGCCAACTCTTTGAAAAATACTTACACGTGACCTCTCTTAGCTTTTAAGACAAAATCCCAAACTCCTAAGCATCATTACAAGACAGTCCACAGCGTGGCACTTCCTTATTTTATCCTGTCACCTCTCTGTCTTGCTCTCCGCTTCAGCTCCACTGAACTCTGTTCCACGAGTTTCTCATGTTCCCCTGCCCAACAGCTGAATCCTCTTCCTAATACTTTGCCCTCCATCTCCCAGTGCTCTGGGTTCTTGGAGTGAGTCATTGAGCCCCAGCTCGGTTGAAAAACCTGGACTATATCTTCTTAAATCTTCCCGTATCATCCTTATCATAATGTTCTGTACTCTGCACATATTTGAAACTGCTAAATTGTCTGCTAAAAAAATACTTAATGAATATATATATATATATGTGAACCGAATGTTTTTGAAACCATAGCTTATGTTTATGACATAAATGACCCATGCCCTCAAAGAACATATCTTCTTACTCTAGAAATTTCCTTGCTTTCAGAAATTTGATGAATGAATAGATTTATATGAACTAGAGTCTACAGCATACTTCATTAGTTCAACTCTCCCTTTTTAGTGAGTCATGAGATACATACAGTCCAAACTGATTATGGGTTTTACAAAAAGCACATTTTTGGTTCTGGTAGCCAATCTGAGAAGGGAGAGACCAGAGTCTTTCTGTAACAAGCAAAAGAGAACTGAATGAGGCCCTTCCTTTGCCTCCCCTTACCTCACCCTTTATCTCTGGCCTCTTAAGTTTGTGGCCTGAAAAAATCTGGCTGCCTAGAAAGCCTTAAGGCTGTGAGTTAATTTATAACATCATAGACAGCTAGAGAGTTGGTTTAATTGAAAGATATAATTACCAGGTGTTGAAGGTGAAGGGGTTCATTAATTTCACAGACACTCTGTTGACTGAACTGTCCACATTTTAATTTTTCATGACACGTGAAGGAGGGGGCACCTGCGGCTCACACAAATGGACCAATCCTGGGCTTGTACACACTTACAATTCCACCCCAGGGGCAAGCAATCTTTCAGAAGTGAAGGGCTGAGTTGTTTTCTCTTGTTTCAAACTTCTCTTTATAAAACTCGAAAATGAGCCTCCATCGCCAACCTCTTGCTCTGCAGAACCCTTCATCATCTGGATTTTGCTGACTTTTCCTACCTCAGTTTTCCATACGCTGCCCCATCCCTGTGTTGTCTGCTTCAGACACTTTCAATGGATAATAATACAAATAATAATTACTATTATCATAATCACTTCTCTTTATTACTACTGATATCAACACATACGACCCTCTCATACATGTAAAAACACTGCCCTAAGCATTTCTTTACATTAGTTCAGGAGGTCGTCCAGGTGACCACTGACTGGTAAGTACTGCTCCCATTCCAGAGAAAGGAAATGTAAATATGGTGGCCATCAAATCACCTGCCCAAATTAAGCAGCTAACTGAAAACTAAGCAAAATGAGAATTAGATGGCAGGTGTTTATAATTTCAGATCTCTCAAACATGTTCTTGTTTGTCGAATCCTGTTGTCTCCCACCTTTATTTGTCTGGTCTTTGAGGGTGAGTACTGTGTCTTGATAATGGGTACATCCCCGCCCCTCCCCAAACTAACAGGGTACCAAGCAGTTAAAGGCCCTGGGAAATGTAGTGAATGGAGAAATGGTCAAATGAACTCCTCTTTCCCCACTCAGTGATAGGAATAGTGGTGGATAGAAAGGAAAGCTTGCTTCTACCATTGTCATCACCTAGGTAGACATGCAAATGATAGCACCTCCTGAAGTGGCTCAAAGGTCCAGGGTCCTTACAGTGAAGGTAGTCAGGTAGTATCCATGTATTTCTGTTCAAGGAGAGGCTGAGCAGCAGAACAGAAAGAGCTTTGCAGACCACCCTGCCTATATTGGCCAGACAAGTCATGTGATTCCCACCTTGATAACCCACTTAAAAAACATAGACATGTCAATACTTTGAGTATCATGAGATCATATCATATTCATGGAATTAGGAGACCCTTTTGATATTTGACTGCAATCTAGATGAAAATAAAGAAAAGAACAATAATAAAAATGGAAATGATTGCAACTAATTATTACATATCTACTAGATCTCTGGTGCTACGCAATATAGACATTATTAGCTATAATTTCTCAACAATACTTGAAGTTTCAATTAAAATTAGAACTATGTGATGGAGGAAAAAACTGGGAAATAACCCCCAGGTCAGCTCTCACCTGAAAGAGAAGTAATTCAAATTTAGGTCTTTCTCACTCCAAAAACTTTATTTAAAAAAAATAAACGCATTAGTACTTCAGCATTCTTTATCTTAATTTCAAGACCTATATTTTAAAGTGTGACTGTTGACTAAGTATGCATTTCACAGAGAATATGAGAGTGTACAGCTAAAATAGGGAGGCTGTTGTAGAGGGAAAATGACCTCGAGTTTGAGTGCTCTGATGTTTCTGGCCCGAAGTGTCCACATACCCCAGATCACAGAAGAGGCTGACAGTTTAATTAACCAAATATGGGGGGGGGAGGGCAATAGCATTGATTAAATAGGAATCTTAGGAAGTGCTTAATTACAATTCCTGGATAACTGAAGACGTTTTGTGTTTCAGCCCATCTTAATGAAAATCTAAATATATTAGGCCCTGTGCAGAGAACAGATCACAATGCATTTATTTCTATGTCCTTACGTAAGCAGGCTTTGCAAAATATATATACCATTTTCTTCAGTGTCCGTGCCATTATCGTAGTGTTTAGTAACAATTCCTGATTCCAGAGGAGAATTTGTTTCCTAATGCTTGAAATAAGACTACACTATAACATGGTAACACTGACAATTTATATCACACCAGAGAATCTATATGTAATGACTAGAAATCCATAGATCTTTAATTTCATTCTTCTGAGTCTCCTAGATGTCTTCTTTTGAACTTCATTTTTGCCCTATTCTAAGCCTGAGGTAAGTCAATGTGAAGCAATATGTGCAGAGCTGTAAAGATTTCTGGAAGATAGAATGATCTCAGAAAAATGTCAGGGAGTTGTTGAAAACTGCTAATCCCTGGAGTGAATTAAAACAATTAAATTCTTGGCATTTATATACTTATTCTGCCTATCGGTTTGTTCTTGTTCTTATTTTTACTTGCTTTTATTTATGCAGCTTATTTACAAAGCACATCGATTCCTATAATTGCAACCCAAATACCACACACCTCACCAGTCAATGTGCACAAATACGACAACATGAATCTCGGTGCTGAGATCCCAGTTATTCCGAGCCTGTTCTGCTATATTCTCCAGCCCCTTCATTACTAGAGAGATGATGTTTCACATGGGTTTAGGAGAATGTCCACTTATTCTCCCTTTTCTTGAAGGTGTCTTCTGAGTGTCCCCACTTCAGTTGGCCTAGCTATCCTGACCTGGTGATTATCTGAGCTGGACCTCAGTCAAGTGCGGGCTATTGGGAGAAAAGGACCTGTTCACAACTCAGAGTTCATCAGAGTTACCCCAGAGCTTTCTGAGTTTTGCTTTGAGTGCCACTCCTTCCAATTTGAACTCTTTCTCTTTGTTCGTATCCCTTTCTTTCACAAGGTAAAAGGAACATGTGCCATCTCTCTTGCCCCCTCCTCTTCCAGATAATTTCTGAAAGAAACAAAACCTTAAACAGCAAACCTCATCTACTTACATAACCCTTGTCACTAAAGGTGCTCAGACAGAGTTTGGGGAACATGATCTTTCTTAGACATTAACACCTGTGAAAGAAAAAGAGTGGAAGCAGCCCTGGCTGGTGTAGCTCAGTGGATTGAGTGCGGGCCTGCAAACCACATGATTGCGGTTCGATTCCCAGTCAGGGCACATGCCTGGGTTGCAGGCCAGTTCCCAGCAGGGGATACACGAGAGGCAACCATACATTGATGCTTCTTTCCTTCCCTTCCCCTCTAAAGATAACTAAATAAAATCTAAAAGAAAAACAGTGGAAACAGAATGGGGCAGAGGAAGAAGGTGCTCTATGATGCAGGCCTAACCAAGTGTCTGTATCATGGCAGGGAATCTTGGAGCAAGGTTTGCCCACATCGGGTTGAAATGGCAAGGCCTTCACACCTCGATCTGGGTCAGTCACTACATGTTGACTGCCCTAAGAAGGGCATAGCCTCAGTGAGGTGGCTGTCTGCAGTTGAGGCAGACTCTAAAGGAATTGAAAGTTGGAGGCTGTTTGATGACAATACTTCCTGCAAGAATCTCAGTGACTCCTTTACTGCAGAGGAGTCTGAGCTTTGTCTACCACGGTCCCCTGACAAAATCACCTCAGTTCGTTGTTTCGGTGGAAATAAATATGTGGGCCATACGGATGATGGCTAATTTTTTTCCTAGAAGCATCTAAGCCCTAGCTGCCACCCAGGCAAACAAACCAGTGCCCTCGTTGGATTTAAATATGCACAATTTTGAGCTGTGCAGAACATGAAGAATGTAGCAGGGGTGTCCAACCTTTTGGTGTCTCTGGGCCACACTGGAGAAAAAGTTGTCTTGAACCACACATTAAATATACGAACATTAACAAAATCTGATGAGCCCCAAAATGTTGATGCGTAATTTTTGTGATACCCACCATCACAGATAAGAAAAAAGTCTTCAAATATCAACCCTAATTATGCAGCAGACCTTTCAATAATCTTTTAAAATTGCTGAGCAGGTTCCAATTTTGTGATCACTAATATAGAAAATGTACACATCTAAGTAACGATACTTAGTATGGAACTTAGTAATAAAATGAAGTCATGTTTTAAGTAAATTTATGATTATGTACTAGGCTGCATTCATAGCCATCCAGGCTGCGTGAAGCCCATGGGCCATGGGTTGGACACCCCTGGTATAGCATTCTTGATGTGTACATCAAATAAAGGGCCTCAGTCCTTCTCACTGATCACCCCAGAACTGTCATTGTTCATGCCCCAACACAGTGTGAAGCAAAACAAGAGTTGTCCACTTACTAGGCTTGAATTGGGTGCACAGAAATTAGAATTGAAGTGGCAGAATATACAAAACAAAGAAAGGAAGTCTCAAACTCCTGAGGTCAGAACCAGATTGCTAAGCCAAGGCCAGAGACACTTACAACCAGGACTTAAAGGGTCAGAGACTCATTCCAAGTTAGAGAATCATTACTTGAAGCAACATAAGGCCAGAAAGGTAAATTTTCCTTTACACAGGAATTCTGTGACATAAATATTGATTTCCTGATAACATTTTCATTAGTAACATTGATATAGTTTTTAAAAACTATTTTTGGAACATATTATGCATAAGGCACTGCGTTGAATCCACTTTACATGCTATCATATTAATCCTCAAACTAAACCTACAATTTAGGATTTAGCCTGTCTGTCATGTGAGTGAAGAAATTGATTATTATCCATGTTAAGAATCTGCCCAAAGTCAATAGCTAGTAAATGGAGGTAGGGCCTGTCTTCTCAGCCATGTTCTACTGCACACAGAGGGTAGAACAAAGACCAATAATTATAAGTCACAGGAGCAAATTTGGGTTAAATACAAGAAACATTATCATGATAAGATCTGTCCAAACACAGAACTGGCTGCCCTGGTGGACATGTCTCCCCCACTGGAAGGGTTCCAGCAAAGGCTTGGTGGCCACCTGTCACACTCACTACAGAGGTGAATTCTGACTGGCTGGGTAGTTGAACTGAATGATTGTACAATGGCTTTTCCA
The DNA here is from genome assembly GCF_014824575.4 of Sturnira hondurensis. Classification (NCBI taxonomy): domain Eukaryota; kingdom Metazoa; phylum Chordata; class Mammalia; order Chiroptera; family Phyllostomidae; genus Sturnira; species Sturnira hondurensis. The sequence continues at coordinate 3,946,838 of NW_028083079.1, read as the reverse complement.
ATCCTGAGGTTCTGATTTTAGGTCCCCGGTAACTACCCCTGTTATCTCCATTCCAGTCCTGTTTCTAAGTCTTTATACAGCTGACTTGCTTTCCTATTCTTAATTTAGAGTGAACATTTCCAGTTAAGGGTGGCATTTGGATAATTTATACTTTAAGTGGTTGTCATTGGAAAAAGATAGATGCTCAACCATACACTATGCTAGAATAACCAAGATAAAGCCGCAACATTCTAGGGCCTGCCTCACTGCCGTATCACACTCAGAAGAAACTTTAATTTCACATGAGCAAATCTTTGTAAATTAAAAAGGATGTTTAAATATTTAATAAACAAAAAATAGATGCCAAGCACAAAATCAAAGAAAGAAAAACACCTTGAACTAATTTTTCATAATGTATTTCTTATATTTACCAGGAATGACAGCTGCCCCTAAAGGTTCTCTCTTTTCAAAAGCCTCAAACTCTAACCCATGCTGAACTTTGCTCCTCTTCCATGGCTCTCTCATTTTATCCTAAGAACACCTCTCTGCCCTTTCCTATTTCAAACTCTGCCCTTTGATCTCTCCTTGTCCCCCAGTTCTTCATTTCACCCATTAACCTTGAGTATCACTCTCTGAGAAGGCAGGAAATAAGGGAGGCTCCAAATACTCACATTTTAGTACAAACCTCAGAGAAATTTTTAAGAATGCCCTTAAAGAAACATGTCTCTATGTACCACCCATAGAACATTCTCATCCATAGCCTGAATCCCTCTATCCTGATCTTTCTTCCCATTCTCCTACAGGATCCAGCAGGATAGTTCAAGGGCCAAACACTGACCATATCCATTTAATTTGCCTAACAAATCTAGAGGTGAGGAGCTTGGTCAAGGGCAGAGTAGCAATCATGTGGTTTTGAGATGCAGTTACCTCCCAGTCGTGATCCTATTCATCCCGAGAAAAGACTGCCCATCAAGTTTGTGGTCCCATAGTTTTAGTGGGTCACTTGGTGTTCATCTTCAGTTTGTCTCTGACTGCTCTCCTTCCATGCTTGGGTCTGTAGTATGCTAATGAACATTCTCCATCGGGAGCATTTTTTCAAAGTGGAAGAAATTTAAGAAATGCAGCTCCTGGGTATTTCTGAAGCATCAGCTGATAGAATTGAAATGACTTATCCATGCCTACTTGGGTCACACTTTGGGGGTGTTTAAATTCAGGGGGTTTAACGTGCCTCTGGAGTCTTTTACATTATCTGGAGTTTTGGTCTGAGATCTGCTATCTGATCTGTTCCCAGGAAGACACAGGGATCACCATTTTTCTACCCCCTCTTTACCCACTTCCTCTAATCAGATTGACTAACAGCAAGAATTCAACCATCTCCTACAGGTGGTAAAGTCTGAACTAATTTCGTAACTCTTGGCTATAAATTGCTACTGCACTGATCTAATCTAGGAGTTTCTGATCCTATCGGCAGCCTTCCACCACCTGCTGCCCAGTTATTTGCAGGAGAAGTCTCTCCTGTCTGGAAGAGTTTGCAGCTCCTCAGTCTCTTTCCTGTCAACAAGCACCTCTCAACTAGACACAAACATTCCAGCCCCTCTTCCCTCTTTCTAGGAGGCTTAGCCAGGCAATCTGCCATCAAAAGAGAGTGCACAGAGTGCATAAATAAATCTTAGTTCTGGACCCTATAGACTCACTTAATTGCCAACATTTCTTCTTTCTTCCCCTCTTAGTTCACTGCAAGTTTTATCCACAACTCAGTGTTTCATTTGTGTTTCTTCTTTTCGCATTGTGATTCTAGTTATCCCTGCCCATTGTCAAATTTCTTGGAGTAAGATTCATGAAATTTTTTGTACAGGCACTGTAACTTGAAAACCACCATGTAATTAAAGACGGACCCTCACACATGGTGGCTGGTCGCCCTGTTTAACAGCCGCAGTCATGCTGTCCTGTGGCCCTACCAAAGACGCAGTTTGTAATTCACTGAGCCCACTTTGAAGTTGTGAAATTCCTGATGAATTGTTTTTAATTTAAGCGAATCACATAGTGTTAAATATTGTGCATAAAGTGAGACCTATTGATATTTTATATGATGGTATTTCTAATTTGCAGAATTCAAATTCACATAAAATATTATCATATTGTGGCTTGTAATATTGGTTCTAAAGCGTGCCTGATGGAATGCCCCAGAGCTGGCACTTAATTCTCAGGAATTTTATCTTAAAAATTTGGCTAAGGAAAAAGGCTTGAATTAGTCCATATGTCTGCCACTGACTACTTCTCCCTTTTGTAATAAGTTCATAATTTTGTTCATAATTCTTTAAGATATTAAGCATTCATAGGAGCCAGGTTATAACAATGATTACCTCTAGCCAAAAGTTCACTGTGGTAGCTGTGGAAATGCATGACCCAAATCTCCTTTCTAAACATGGGGGCCCTAGTTGAGTGAAATCCCCAGTTACGGCCCTACTGTACCCATCATCTCTGAGACCACCCTTCCTGTGTGATGCTCACAGCCAATGATGGAGCACAATGAAGGTACTGCTGGCAGTCCATTCTTGTGGGATGGAGGATACCTTTAATGGGTGACTTTGGTCCTTCCTGACACCTCCTTAAACAGCTGCAATCTGAGACCATTATTACACAATTTGCTTCCCCTCCTCTCTCCTGGTGTCAGATCTGCCTTCCCCTGTCTCCTCCCCTTTATCTTGCATAGGTATTTCTCTCCCAATAAATCTTTTGCATGTCTAATTCTGTCTTTGTACCTGGTGCTGCACAATCATCTTTTTTAGATTTGCACACTTTAGGGAACACCCTCTTTTAAACCACATTCCCAAAATGCCAGAATAATGATCTCAAAGAGACATCCACAGTATCCTGCTGGCAATGAGGAGGCATCCCCAGGACCATGGTTGCTCATATCGGATGACATCTATCCCATGTGCCGTAGGTTCTTTAGTTAGGCAGCTATGGAGAAAGTATACTCTTCGCTCAGTTGCAGGGAGATCATGTAATCTGAGTTAAATCTGAATGTTGTGCTTTTTATTTCAAATCCCAATGTGCCCTCCAGGGTAAGACGAAATAATGTTAGGCTACTCCATTTCAGTACAGGGCTGCATTTGTAAGAGATTCCGGTCTGATATCCAAGACATTTTAGAAGAAATTTATGTTTTATATTGCAGCCACTTACAATTCTTCAAATGGGAAACTCGATTTATAAAATAAAACAAAATTGATTGAGATCTAATCCTCTGACTTTTCAACAATCACTAAATATTCCTCTTCTCACTGAACTTAACTTAAATCTTCTTTCATACTCACCCAGCCCACGGTGTTTAAATTGTTCTCAATCCTTATACCCTTCTAGATCCTTTTTTTTTTCCTGAAAAAAGTAACCTTGTCCTTTCCATTGTACATATAACTAGCATTCTTGTTCTCCATTTCACCCTTCACACATTGCCTCTTCCCCTTGGAAAGCAGAGAATGAGGAAGAATGCTAACATGCCCTATTTATAACTGCCTTTGTTCCCTGTATGCCTTCACACAAGGAAATGGGTATTTCATTTCCAAGTGCTTTAACTATAGCATCTTCTCATTCTGAGCAAATTTTAGGCATGTCAGCAATGCTCAAGCTGACTTTTGGGTCCTTCCAAGTGAGGGACTCATGAAACTAGCCCAAACATTAGCAATTCAGCACCTTTCATAATAACAAAAAGTCATGTCATCTGGGAAAATTTAGAAGGCAGCACAATGTCCGGCCTTGTGGCTAATGTAGCAGTGACCTCTCATTCTCACCACTGAGGTCTGGCAGCTTAGTGGGGGGTTGGCTAAGGATAGAAGGGAAGAAGTGCATCCCTGCAGGCTGGTCACGGTCCTCCTCCTGTCGTCCATCCCCACTTCACACCCCATAATCAATCCTGTCCACCACTGCCTGCGTGTTACTGCTTTGCCTGAATTGGTATTCTTTCTGCTTTACCAGTCTGCACTTAGATTTATGATTTATTTAGAATTGGATTACATCAAGGCTCAAGGCCAAGACTCCACAATCCGTCACCGTCTCCACTGTGACCAAACGCGAACATTTTAGCTGCATCAGCATCCCTAAACCTGTCTTAAGGATACCCATTGTTAATCGCCGTAACAACTGCATCTTCCATTGATTATTTTTCTTCAGCAACCCCAACCTGTTTGCAGTTCTAAATAAAAGCATTGACTCCATCAAGTGATAGATATTCATAATTTAACAGAATGGCAGCAAGTCTAAGTTATGCTGTTGAAATACATCACAGCCAGTGTTGCTTTGCTCTTTGTTTTTGTGCTGAATAGCAAGTGTTTTAAGTTATGGGTCTCACACACACACATAAGAAGAAAGGAGGTATATGTAATTGTCACCAATATCGATGAAGGCTTTTTGCCTGCTTAGGAAAGTCTAAAGTAGCAAAATTAGGATGCTGCTATCCTAAACTGGTGTTCATATTTTTTATACTTTATTCTTGTTTATTAACAATACCAGAAGAGCCATATTTGATATTCCTATAGCTCACCACCGTTAAAAAAGGGCAAACATTAACCTTCCCCAAACTATACAGTATTTTGTTAAACAAGGATATTTATGCTGCCCTTTATGGGTGAGGAAATGCATGTTCAAAGAAGTGAAGTAGTGGAAAATGAACAGGAAAATGAAAGCAGATCTTCAGGCTCCAACCTGAAAGTGTCTTCTCTTGTATTATTATTGCCTCCTGAACAAAGGAGACACCTATGTGGACAAATGAACTAACACGATAATTTAAAACTGGCCTATGGAAGGGCATCAGGAATATGTCTTGAAAACATACACCTTTTCAAAGCTATATAAAAGTGGAAGTACAACAGGTTAGGTGACCCATACTTTTGAGGATCCTGGGAATGCTTAGGTGTTGGAGAAATAAATCAAACAACAAACAATACAGAAAATGAAACGGATTGAGGAGACCTAGCTTTTAGCCAAGCTCCACCATTAACTCACTGGAAGTCATTATTTTCTCTGTGAGACTTAGTATCCCTGTATGTAAATTCGGGGGGTTGGAATAGATTATTTCTCAGTTGAAAAATGTGTAGTATTCTCAAATTCTATTTTAAGTGCACAATGTGTGCTTAACCTGTGCTTGAAACCCTGAGAAGTGAAAAGAGGAGGGAAAAAGGAATTTTATTCTCCTTTTATCTTATAATTAATATTCACAAGGCTCAAATAGTGTCACAAACATACAATGTAAAACATAGAGTTAAGAAACTATTTAAATAGTATAAGGTTCAAATGTCATGATCAAAAAAGTGTTCATGGTATAAGAGAAATCAGAGCTGGAAGATGAAGGGTGAGAGAAATACAAAGGTGTAGAAAAATGGAAGTCCACACCCAATGGGGAAGGCAATGTAAATGGAGTCCCAGGGAACAAACTGAATGGAAACGTTTTTGCTTAGCTACAAGTTGTCAACTTTTCTTTACCACGGCTTTCTGCTTTGTTGTAAACCTTTACAGTTGGACCACCAGCAGATACAAAGGGAACTGAAATGACTATCTTCCATTTATTCAAAATTTAACTTTCAAAAGCTTATATAGAAAAGGAAGTGAAGAACAGGGAAGAAGAATAGAAAAGAACGTCGGGGATGTAAGAAAATGTGACATAGAATGTTAGCATTGGGAAGGAGAGATCAGCCTTTCTAAACTGACCAACTAAGTAGGGAAATACAGAAACCCAGAAAAATAAAGTGACCCCTCCTGGGGCATACCATGACCACAGTGACCTACCCACACTTTCTGTCCCCGCTCTGGCACTGCTGGACTCTATGGAAGCAGGGAAAGGAAGCCAGAAAAGAAGATGGAAAAGAATGACTCTAGGGAAGAGAAAGATGAGGGGAGAAAGACCAGGAAACCTGCCCGAAGGATGACAGACGTCTCTGCTCATTCAGATGCAGGAGGGTTGGATCAAAGCTGCCAAAAACAGCAGCAAACTGGAGTGACAGGTATCCCTGCCCGTCCCTTGTTGTGCCGAGCGCTTCTTTTCATCTTTCATTGGTTGACCAAGACAAGAGGTCACCAAAGTTAGGTCTTTAGTTTGTCTGTCTGCTTCTGTCTCCATTAGATCCTCATTTGGATGAATCACAGGAGCTTGAAATACAATCAAGCTCGTTTTCAATGAATGGTGATCTAGGCCAGTGGTTCCCATCCTGAACACTGAATCATCTTAGGAGATGTAAAAAAATACTCGGGCCAGTGCTTGCTCCCAAAGATCCTGATTTAATGGGTCTGAGGTAGGAATAAGATTACTGGTTTTTTTTTTTAAATTTACCCAGATTATAAAATAGACTTCAGGATCATTTTAATCAGAACCAATATGTGATCACGATAGACAGTTGGACCTACAACAGGAGCCATCAGTTGAAATGAATGGATATGAGGGTCGAAACTGGGGAAGAACACTCAGCATTCACTGCCACACTGGAAAGTTAAGGATTTTAGGGAACTGTTTGTCCACAGTCTGTGCAATCCATCCCTGTCAATGAGATGATGGGTCTCCTAAGATGAAAGACCATGAGAAAAAAATACCAAAGCTCCAAAACACATCGCCTAAAAAGACAAAGTCCTCCTTTGAAAGGACCATAGGAATTACTCATAATCTGTTAATTAATATTCTAAATTAGGAAATATGAAGCCACTGAAGGTCACTTACTACTAGTAGTGACTGGTTTGGTAAAAAAAAAAAAAAGACTCAAAGAGGAAGTGAATGTCCCTCAATTGGGCATACCCTTAACATCCCCACGCCGGCTGTGCACTTGGTGGAGTGCAGCTGACTTCTGCAGGGCCCAGACCTTGGGCCTGATTTGGATCTGCTTTCCTACTAAAAATGGACTTGGAAAAAGAGAAAGACGTTTCTTTCTGGGGCAGACTATGGAACAAGCCTTAAGGGGCAGTAGGGTTCCAATCTCTGTATTTTAAGGTGAGACTGTCAGAACTTTGATAGAAGCTATCAGGGATTCTGACTCCCTCATAAACTCCGGAGTCTTAAATCTGGACTGCTTTTCTGGGGAATGCGGATCCAGTCAGCTGCCCTCTACTCAGGGGATGCTCTACAGAACTTCTTTCCCCGTAAATGGACCGGAATGGCCAGCAGACTGAGGGAAATCATGACTGTGCTTGAGAACATTCTGAAGGCGAAACACCCTCGCACTTGCTACAGCACCTTGGGAGACTCTCACTGAAAAGTTCCCGTGACATTGGCCCAGTTGATGATGATACCCTGAAGCCATTTGTAAGTGTTTATGTTTGCTAATATCTTGCTGAGATATATACACTAACTGGAATACAAAAAAAAAAAAACCCTGTCTGGTGTGACTCAGTGGATTGAACCTCTGGCCTGTGAACCAAAAGGTCTCTGATTCAATTCCCAGTCGGGGCACATGCCTCTGTTGTGGGCCAGGGCCTCAGCTGGGGGTGCACAAGAGGCAACCGACTGATGTATTTCACACGCACCAACGTTTCTCTCCCTCTTTTTTTCATTGTCTCCCCCTCTCTCCCCAAAATAAATACATAAAGCCTTTTTAAAAACGTTTAATATTTATATGCGTATGATGAGATAAACTACAGAGTTGCATCAATATATGCATATCATTGATACAAGTTGTCAGTGATAGTGGGATTAAAGACATTTCACAGAACCTGTGACTTCTGAATAAGATTTTGAAATTGAGGCATTTAACTGCATTGGGAATATTGGGAAGAACATCTTTATCNACAAAAAAAAAAAAAAAAAACCCTGTCTGGTGTGACTCAGTGGATTGAACCTCTGGCCTGTGAACCAAAAGGTCTCTGATTCAATTCCCAGTCGGGGCACATGCCTCGGTTGTGGGCCAGGGCCTCAGCTGGGGGTGCACAAGAGGCAACCGATTGATGTATTTCACACGCACCAACGTTTCTCTCCCTCTTTTTTTCATTGTCTCTCCCTCTCTCCCAAAAATAAATACATAAAACCCTTTTAAAAACTTTTAATATTTATATGCATATGATGAGATAAACTACAGAGTTGCATCAATATATGCATATCATTGATACAAGTTGTCAGTGATAGTGGGATTAAAGACATTTCACAGAACCTGTGACTTCTGAATAAGATTTTGAAATTGAGGCATTTAACTGCATTGGGAATATTGGGAAGAACATCTTTATCAGAGTAGAGTTTGGGAAGGCGGACTCAAATGAAGAGTTTCTGAATTACCCAACTATTATTGAAGCCTTTTCTGGCACAATTTGAGGACGCAGCTGGGTCAGCACAAGCCAAACTGGTCTTATCACTTCAAATGCTTCTGTGGCTCTCTATGATCCTTAGGGCAAAGCTCAAACTTCCTGATCTGGTCTACAAGGCCTTCAAGATTCTAGTTCACACTTCTCTGTCTATACTCATCTTACACCTCATTCCCTACCTCTCCTTACTTAGCTACCACTCAGGACGACTTTTTGTTTTTTCAGTGAGCCCTTGAGTTCTCTCATATTTATGAGATATACCAGACTTTTACTTTACCTAGAATAACCTTCCTCCTCAATCTACTATTGTCAATGCCTACTCATTCTTGAGATATCAAGATATTACTTTCTTAAAATGCCATTCATGAGTCTCCAGACCAGCCTAGCTTTCCTACTTTCCCATTTGTAACATTGATCATCCATAAATTTCCTTTTTTAGGATATTTGCCCCCATTGGAATGAGATATAGACTATATCTTATTTACCAGTGTGACCTCATTACCTAGAATTTTCCCCAGCATCTAGTAGGGTTTCAAAAACCTCATTAAAAGAGAGACTAGGCCATATTGTGAATGATCATGAATGCCAAGGTCAAGACATATCATACAGGTGCCAGGGATCCATTGCATATTTCTTAAACCAGAAAGAAGCACTAGGAAAACTGAGCTACAGAAAGCTCTCTCTGTGTAGAAGGTCTGAAGTCACAGGTAGTGAGGTTTCCCACATGGAGACACTCCCTAACTATGCATCTTAAGAAGTTATGTTAGTTACTGGGTCGCTGGACCAGAACCCTGTGTTATTGTTTTGACTGCAGAAAATGATTCCTCTCCCGCTTCCCTCCCCTATCATAATCCCAGCTGATGAAAAGTACAGCCAATCAGGTGATACAGGCGTGAAGGAGGAAGAAGAAAAACCCTTTCTTCAATCACTTTCAAAATCTCCCCAGTGCTTTGATTTGCTTTCAGAGAACACTTTAGCTCAACAAACAATTGCAAACTATCCAGTTGCAAGGTGAAATGAAAAGCCCACAGGCATTAATTATATATAGAGATATTAAAAAAGAAGCTACTGCTTAATTATTGTTTGCAAATCTCGGTATTTAAATTGACTTATTTGCAAATGTCTGTTTAGAAATTGACTTTGTAATTATAAAGTTAGTGCAGGGATGGCTCAGCCCTGGAGGAGTCTCTAACGAGAAATGATAATGTAACAGCCAGAGTGAGACATCTTGAGCTGCATTTTAATAGCTAGAGGTGGTTGGCAGGAGGCTGAGATGCTTAAAGGAAAATTCTTAAACTGGCAAATGAAGGGGCCAGGGTCTCCCTAGTAGGTAAGGGATCATGGGAGGACATATGAGGGGACAGTTGGAGGCATAGAATTCTAAGAACTTTGCAAGGGTGGGGGTTGGAGCTCAGAAAGAGAGTAAGAATGTTCTGTGTTGTGCTTGATAATGTGTTGTGCCTGCTCCTTTGGAACAGGCCACAAAACATGTCTTTCCTGATTGCTGAAATCCAGATACTGGTGTTTTGGATTGAATTGTGTCCTTCTAAAATGTGCACACTAAAGTTACCACTTTCAGAATCTCATCTTACGAACTTATTTTGAAATAGAGTCATTGTAAACATTAAGATGTGGTCATACTGAAGTAGGGTGAGCCCTTAATCCAATTGCTGACATCCTTATATAAAGGGGAAATTTGGGCACAGATATACAAGGCTGGGCCCCCAAACCCTGGAATTATCTTCTGGAGGGCAGGCCCTTTGTGGTACATATAGGCTTCCCCCATTAGGTGAGTGTTCTAGGCACCTATCTGAATCAATGTACCAACCGGCATTGTTGTAAGAGGCTGCTTTCAGCTTCAGTGAACTTTTTTTAAAGAATCAACACATTTGCCCATTTCATTATGGGTGATTTACGAGCACACCTGCCCACACTGCATTAAGTACTCAGCAGTTTTTGACCCGAATGGCATGACCCCTGTGCCTCACCCTCCCTATTCACCTGATCTCACTCCAGCAAATTTTTTTTTTGTTTTTTTTGGATAAAAGAATTCCTCAAAGAGAAATATTTTACCGATGTGGAAGAGGAAACAAAAACCAGCAGAAGCACTAAAAGGCATCAAAATTGATATGTCCAAAAACTGTTTGGAAAAGTGGAAAAAAGTCTCAATAGGTGTATTGCATCAAATGGAGAGTACTTTGAAGGCGACAGAAGGTTAAACATGTAAGAATAAATATAGAAATTTTTATACATAAATTCTGGGTTTGGGGGTCCCCCCTGGATTATGCATAAGGATAATGCCATATGAAGATGAAGGCATAGATTGGGGCAATTGTTCTCCAAGTTAAGGAACACAGAGGATCGCCAACCAGCCATCGGGAGCTGAGGGAAGGGTCTGGGACAGGTTCTCCCTCGCAGTCCTCTGGAAGAATCAAACATGCTGACACTTTAATCTCAGACATCTAGCCTCCAGGGCTGTAAGAAAATACACTTCTGTTGTTTAAGCCACTCGGTCTGTGGTAGTTAGTTATAGTGGCCCCAGGAAATGAATGCACCTGGTATGCGTGATTCTTGATGACATAATCTAACTCTGAAGGAACTGGAGAGGGACCAACCTGGAGGTGACCAGAGGTTTTCTCAAAATACTATAATATTCCATACTGAAAAGCCTGACTTAAAGCCATCAGGTGATTAATGGTTCTCAAAGACAGTTATGTTGTGGAATCACCTGGAGAGTTTTACAAATGCCAATGCCTGTGCCTATCTTCAGGGATTCTGGTTTAATTAATCTGAGGTGATCCAGAGCATCAGTTTTTTAAATCACCCAGGAGAGTCTAATTTGCAGCCAAGGATGAGAAGCAGACTACTAGAATTTAGACTATCTCCCCCAGAGAGGTGAGGGAATCATTGCCTAGGGTCACGTTGCTGAAGAGTACGAGAGATGAGAGGCAGCCCAGAGACCTTGACTTCAGTGCGCTGCTTTGCTCACAGGCCAGCGCCCGCTGTTCTCTTGACTGAGGATGTAGTGTAAAAACTGATTTCCCTTTTCCTAGGCATCCTCTAGTTCTAGGCAAATGGTGACCTTGGCCATTATTCCTAAAGGAAATTTGTCTGCCTCTACATGTGCAGAGAGAGTTTACGTTACTTGGTACATACCTCCTTCTATATCACAGCGACTCTAGGGTATGAAGCAGAGAAAGTATGTTCCACATGTTATAGAAGAAGGTGAGAAAGTTCAGGGAAACGAGACTGGGCCCCAAACCTCAATGATGGGTAGTGGAAAAATCAGGATTCAAACTCAGGCCTATTGAAAATGATCAGGTATCCTTCTAGCCACTTGTCAGCTGAGAGTAAAGTTAACCCGTCCTCACATGATCTATGTTCAAACTCTTTCTAAATACTCTTCACCACTTCATTACCTCCATGAGAAAAGTGTGTGAACAAAAAATGTACAGGATCCCACTCAAATGAATGTAGTCCATTCTTTCTAAAAAGTACAAATCTGGCATGCACTTGGAGCTTTCGTTTCAAATGTGATTTACCAAGTTGCAGAGTGATGATGGAGGGTCTGGCCATTGCAGTATTACAGGGTTAACCAAAGAAGAATGGCATTGTCATCTTCCATCTAAAGATAGGCTTCCTAACATGCTACAAGGTGACTCTCCTGGTTATCATTCTATCCACCCACTACACATGGGTATTAGACTAAAGCCACTCTATTCTTATCTGCAATTAAAGTTGCACTCCAAGCCTAGTTTTGCATAGTGGATAGAGTCCTGGCTTTATACTCATGTGGATAGAGGTCCAACAGTCAGATCTTGCTTCCCCTATTTACTCACTATGGAACCATGGGGAACCAAGCATTTTGAGCTTTAATTTTCTTAACTGGATGATGATTAAGAGCAATGCCTATTTCAAGTTGTCTGGTGAATAAACTGAGGTCATGTAAATAATATTCCTAATATATATTGCACTTCAACAATGTCAGTTTGAGTCTTTGTCTCAAGAGGAGTAGCTAAAAGCAACGGGGCAAGACAGTCATGGCTGTCCCTATTGTGGACCATTCCATGAATTGTCCATATTCCCATGCACTATCTCGTTTGCTTCCCAGTTTTAGAGCTCCTGCTTTAGCAAAGAATCCAGGACTCAGCTGCTTTGCACTGCATCCAGACGTCTCACTAATCCTCCCAGTGGCTTAAGTGTTGCCCGTGATCCAGCTCCCCTGCTTCTCTATTACCCCCCTGTAACACTGTCTGCCTCGGTTCACCTTCTGCCTGCCTTCTGTGGCAATTCCTATTCCATCTTACTAGATGCCTCTGGTCTTGACAAGCTGACCAAGCCTGAGTTTTAGTTATTTCCCAAAGAAAAAGAATCCAAATGGGGGAACATTAATGGGGTGAAGGTACCCCAACTCTTGAGGGGGAAGTTCTGTCACCAAATGTCTAAAAGCAAAGTAAAGATGGTGGGACTCAGAAAACCAAGGGGGAGTTAATTCTCCAATTGTTTAGGGTCAATGATCAGATAACATTCAGGCTGCGTGTTACTAATTATAGGGAGTGGCCTTTGATCTCTGTTGATGGATGTCCCTTTCCTGCTGAGGATTTTCCTGCTGGGGGGTGGGGAGGTTGAAATCAACCAGGAGAAAACAATGAAGGTGGCCTGGCAAGGATTGTACAGTGAGAATAGGACATCCATTGTAGGAAATGTTGTTACTTGATATCTTGCAATTAGAATTGATCCGCTGAAAAATGTTAAGCATTTTTTTTTTTAAAGAAAAGCTCGTAATTTGGGTAAACATCCTCAACCATATGTACCCACTCTATTTTTGCCTGGTATTACAGACCATAAAATTTTATTCAGAATCTGCATAAAAATAAAGAATGTTGAAATGGCAGTTCAAAGGGCACATCCCATGGGCAAAGCGTTTCTTGAATCCTCATGCCTAAGACAAAAATGCATGTTGATATTTCCATTTTACAGATGGGAAAACTGAGGCTTAGAGAAAATCAGTAATTCATTCAGTGCAAGTCAACTCATCCAAAAATCACACAGTAAGCAAGCACTGAAGGTGAAATTTGATCTAGTCCTGCATGATTTCATCATTTGTGCTCATTACTACTAAATGACACTGTTTAGGAAATCAAAGAAACTCCGCTTTTCTTCTCCCCCTCATCCCACCTCAGGACACCTTCAGGAAAGAATAAGATCGAAATTCAGTACTATTATTTTTCTGTATACCTATAACCTTTCCCCATTCTGATTTCTCATTTGTACAAGTAGAGGGCTGCACTCACCTAGAAAAACCCTTTAAGCCCTAGTGTTTTATTATTCCTATGCAAATACTCTCAGTGGAAGCAAGCAGCTACTGCTGAAGGGAAGGAATTAACATAACACAATTAATACTCCATTTCATTAACAATTAGTTATGTTAAATGCTACTCAATTTGTTTGCACCATCGAGTCTAGGGAAGGTGTCCATGCTTCTTGTAATTTTCCAATAACTCTCCATCACCAACTGAGCTAATTTCCCAAGCAGGCAGGCATCAGGTTTTAATTCCCACCCTTTAATAATCTCCAGCCCTTGGGCTTCTGGTGGACCTACACGAGCTCATGTAGGCAGCTGCTCTCTGAATCCAAGGGAGGACTCTTCCTTTGGGGTAAGAGTCTGGCCCCCCTGCACTCAGAAAACCAGCACTAACAGAGCCCCCTTAGAGAGCTGTTTTTCTCCATGCCCCGCCCCTGCGACACTACCCAACCCCAGTCATTTTTGTGTGGCAGACACCACTGATTTATGAAGGGGTCGTTTTTTTAAATCCAATATCACCTCCTCACTGGAGGTTGTACCTGCCACTCGTGCCTGAAGTGAAGAAATCATAGAAGGCCAAGTCTGGAGGAGATCACAGTAACAACAATAACACAAACAGCAGGAGCAGCAGGAACAGCATTTAGTTACGCATTTATCACATGCAAAACGAAAGCACTAAATGCTTTATGTATATTTTTGCCCTTAATCTTGACAACAGCCCAATGTGGTAGGTATTGTTGTTATCATTTTACTTTTGAGGAAATTAAATGGTTGTTTACTGTATTGGTTACTCATTACTAGATAACAAATTACCTCCACGTCTAGCAGCTTAAAATAATAAATATCATCTCAAACAGTTTCTCAGGGTCAGGAAGCTAGGAGCAGCTTAGGTGGGTGATTCAGGCTGAGTCTCTTATGAGTTTGCAATGAAATTGTCGCTCAGGACTGAAGTCATCTGAACGCTCAGTTGGACCTGGAGGAGTGACTTGGAAATTCAGTCATGTGGTTGCCAGCAAGAGACTGACTTCACCATATGGGTATCTCAGGCTACCTCTACAGTGAGTAAACAAGGAGAAAAAGAGGCAGAACCTGCAGTGTCTTATATGACCTTGACTTAGATGTGCCTTACCATCACTTGTGCAGTATTCTGTTGCTCATACACACTGATGTAATATGGGAGGGGACTATGTCAGGGCATATGCACCAGCAGGTGGAGTCCAATGAGGCTATCTTGGAGGCTTCCTATCACACAAACTAAGGGTGTACAACCAGTAAAGTGGCAGTGAGGAACTGGATTTACACACTCAAGTTATGTCCGAATCCATAGCCCAGGCTTCTCGCCGTGTGTTGGCTACTTCCTGAAAGGTCTGTTTATGCAGTTTACCTTGTAAAGCCCCTCAGTACCCATCAGGCTTTGAGCAGAGAAGAAGAAGCACTGGGGATAATTGTGAATCAGGGATTTATTCCAGGAAGTTGACCTAGCATAGTTCTGGACTCTGGCTGTAACATCTGTGTATGGCTGTTTTTTTGGAATCTGGTGCCGTGGCCTAAAGTGCTCTTTGTGCATCAGGTAGCCAAGAAAGATAAGTAGAGAAACGACAAACTGAAACCACCAAGAAAAGCTGGAATCCACAGGGAAGAAGTGGAACCTGTGTTGGGCTCTCAGTGCCTCCAGCCTTCCAAACTTGATGGCACAAGGAGAGCCTGGTGTCCTTAAGTGTCTGAAGATGGTTAAGGAGGACGCACAACGGCAGCTGAAGGAGCTGCAGGGCTGCGGCTGCCTGTGACTCAGGGTAAAGTAGGAGATAAGCAACAATGTGGATGACCTGTGACAGCCTCTGGTGTCCTGCACAGACCTCCCAAGTCTATACAGACTGTAGTTCCTACTTCCTCCTCTCATGTGTCATCTGAAATGATTCCTGTTGCCCACAGTAACACTGAACTAGTCAGGAAAGGGAACCCTTAGAGAGTCAGTACTAGCCTAGCTAAACTGACATAATAAGAGCCCCCCACACTACCACTTCTGTTTTGTTGCTCATTCCCTTGGTAACACCTACAGACCCATGTAAACACCGTATCCATGTACATACACCACAGTCTAATAAGACCCCCAATGCATCAGGCCTCTGCATCTCTGTGCTTTTGCATATACTAGTTCCTCTGGAATATCCAACCAGGGCCAGCATTATTGGTGTGTGATGTGTGCACAGGGCCCTGTGCTGAGAAGAACCCAAAGCTTGGTCTAGTGCTCAGCATACATGAGACCTTCAATAAGTATCAGCTTAGCTGAATAATTTATGACAGCCTTGTCACTTCAGTTTCTAGTCTCAGCATCAGAGACTGATGGTCAACTCATTACTTCACCAGGTAGCCAACTTTGGACAGCTTTGAACAGCTGTAATTGCTAAAAGTTTCTTTCTCATAAAGAAACATAATTTTATCTACATTTATCTTTCCACAGAATCTACACACTGGTCAAATTTCACACATTTAGCACAGGAAAAAGGAACCTACTCTCTCTTCTAATGACACCCTTCAGGTATGTGAAGTCAGAATTCTTACACTCATTATTCTGCTTATAGTCACATGTTTAAGTGTCTCTGTGGCTTGGACCCACATGTAGTGCATCTCTGTGTTATTTGCCAGGCTGAAGAGTCCTTTGGTTGGTGCAGACCCAGGCTATCACAGTTGGGGCTAATTGGAATGACTTGGCTTTCCCTCAATTGTTTCTCATCCTGTCAGGTTATCAGGTTATACTGGGCACCCCTGAATGGGATGCCATAATCACTTGACAACAGAAAGAGTCAGTTTAGTGTCCTAAGGAGATCCAATAGAGTATAAGAAGATGCATAAATGCAAAGGGTATATCTGGTTTAGCACTTCATGTGGGGACACAGAGTGTTTCCATGGTGATAGAGGAGGCACGAAAGAGAGGTCCAGCCCACCTGGCAAGTTCTCTCCTAGCCTCTGCATGGGTCACATCCCGTTGACCCGTAGGGTGACCAGCTGTCCTGGTTTATCTAAGGGATTTCCCTGAGATTGAGGAGCTTCCCAAAATGCAAGATCTTTACTATTAAAGCCAAGACAATCCAGAGCAAACCATAATGGTTAATGGCCTGCCCAGTCCTGTGATCTGCTCCAGAATCAGAGTGGAAGGCCCTGTAAAGCTATAAGGCAAAGGTACAGATCTGAAGAGCAAAGAGTTGGGACCAATAGTGTCGTCAGTCTACTGCTGGTGGACTGTGTATTTTTCACATCACTCCCAAACCAGCCTTTAGACCAAATCAGTGTATGTCATATTCATTCTTCATCTTAAACTAAAAAATATATATATATATATGTCTTAAACTGTACACACACACACACACACACACACACACATATTGAATCCAGTCAAGGAAAATGAAAGGCACATTGCTACAAAACACAGTGGGTTTCATTTTTTATATCCTCATACAGCTATCTTTTAAATTCATGGCAGAGGTCTCTTGGTTAGCTGCTCCCTAGAGCACTCCCAAAATAAGCCTATGTACTTTTCAATTAAGCCCGGGTGAACTTAGCCCTGACCTGAAGCTCTGAGGGTTCATGCCAATACCAAAACAGCTGGATGAAAAATGTAAAATGCAGAAAGCACAATTTTAGGTTTTGTTTTTATGTTTCATCTGCACTATCTTAATATTTTTTATTGGTTTTTCTCTCAAATGAAGACAAACCTACGCATGATGACCTACCTGCTGGGCAGACCCTTCATTAACCACTGCTACCTACCTCTCCCACTTATTTCTCTATTATTGACACTCTGCTCCTATAAGTGCTCAGTCTTTTATTTATCATACACTTATTGGGCACCTAGGATAGACTGGATACTATAATAAACTCAGGAAATATAAGAATGAATAACTCTGAATCAGTGACACTAAAGGAGCTAACAGCAGAGGTAGACTTCCAAACATAATGAGGGGGGCTGTGTATAGAAAATAAATTCAAAAGCTGCCACCATAGAGATATGTATAAAATAAGTATCAAGGACATAACTGCTCTCTTCTCCCATGACACAAGTCAGGATCTAGTTCACAGAGTACGTGCTTTTAGACTAGGTCTTGAAGAACCACTAGAAGCCGACTTACAAAGCAGAGCAGTTAAAAACATGGGCTGTAGAATCAGACAGGGTTTGGAATGGTACTCTGCCTGGCTAGCACTGTGACCTTGGGTAAGTTAATTAACTTCCTATTGTCCATTTAATTATCTCATACATAAAATGGTCTTTTAAGAATTAAGCAAGATGAAATTATCTGTGTGGCTGTATGTCAGTATACCCCCACACAGTACAATGCTTAGCACTGTGCTTTTCAGAGAGCAATCCTCAGTGTAGATTTTAGCATTAAGGTTACTTCTGATAGAGAAATGGCAAGAGTGGTTTGAGCAGAACACTCCAGACAGAGAAAGCACTAAGTTTAGGAACATGGCAAAGCACAGCATAGTCTCAGAATTAAAAAACGAAAATCTAAATAGGGCATTGAGTGTTCCGTGTCAAGATGCATGGTGGAAAGTCTAATAGATTGTTAAAGAGATGAGGTTGGAGAGACGAAGAGATAATTGAGAGTGAGGACTATGAATGCCATGTGAAGGAATCCTGCCAGGGGATCCAACCTTTTGATGTCTTTGTGCCACACTGGAAGAAGAGTTGTCTTGGGCCACACATTAAATGCACTGTGACACATAATCACAAAAATACATCTTATAATAGTTTAAGTAAATTTACAATACTGTGTTGGGCCACATTCATGGCCATCCTGGGCTGCATGCGGCCCACAGGCCACAGACTGGACACACCTGAACGGGATGGTGTAGTCACTCAACAATAGAAAGGGCCAGTTTGTTGTCCTAATAAGATCTAGTAGAATATAAGAAGATGCACAAATACAAAGGGCATATCTGGTTGAGCACTTCCTGTGGGGACCTAATTGAATGGCTTTCTCACTGTTGATGCTCTACACACATTTGCAGAATGAGCTAGTGAGTGAATGGCAGTGGCATCCAAAAGGCAAACAACAAAACCTGCTATAGCAGTTGAGATGATTACCGACCATGTGACCTACGTCAGTGGCAACAGTGATATTGTAAGGTAGAAAACTGGGAGGCAGAAGAACTAGGATGTGATCACTCACTGTCTACAGGTAGTGAGAAAAAGGACGACAACCGCATGCATGAATCTCTAGGCAGAATCCTAAGGCAACAAGATTTGTAGTGAATAAACTGTTTTTCATTTAATCTTTATTGTTTTTTTCCATTACCATTTAGTCCCCTTATATTCCTCCCAGCAATCACCACACCGTTGTCCATGTTCACAAGTCCTTTTTATAAACTCTTTTTTGCTTGTCCAGATATTCATAGAATATTTTACCATATGGGTGCATAATACTGTTGAGGGGATCAAACGAGATCACAGATTTGCATTTTGTATGCTGTGAAGCAACTGCGTAATGGTAAAAGATATTTATTTATTCACAGATGGTTTGATTGCCTGGCATAATTCTAGGTGCTGGGGATAGAGCATGAATCAGACAACTTCTTTTTTTTTTTTAATTTATTTATTTACTTATCTTTAGAGGGGAAGGAGAGAGGGAGAGAAACATCAATGTATGGTTGCTTTTCGTGCGTCCCCTGCTGGCAGTTGGCCTGCAGGGAACCCGACTGCAACCTAGGCATGTGCCCTGACTGGGAATCGAACCGCAATCCTCTGGTTTGCAGGCCTGTGCTCAATCCACTGAGCTACACCAGCCAGGGCTTTCAGACAACTTCTTGTTCATGGAGTCTGCATTCTGTTGTGACAAGAGCCGCTCTGATTTCAAGTCGGCCCAGAATCACACATGCCCCTCCACTCAGTAAAAGCTATCATAAACGGAATCTTTTTATTATACACACAGTGTTAGAGACAGAATTTTATTTAATTCTGGGAGAACCCTCAAGATAAGATAAGAACCCTCGAGATACAATACCCACTTTGAAGATGAGGAAACTGAAAGCGCGAGGATCTACGTAGCACGTGAAGGTGCTCAGCGCTGCCAAGCAGTAAAGCCAAGACTTGAAGCTGAGTGAGGAGGCGGATATAACAGACTTTTGAGGGAATAAAGGGCATGAAAACCCAGTTTAGGTTGATAATTAATACTAAATATTACCAACGTATATTTGGAAACTAAAATAAAACAATTTTATTTTATGATATAAGCTACACCCTACTCCCCCCGGCAATCACAGTGTGGTGATTGCCGGGGGGAGGGGGAAGTAAGGGCACTAAATAGCAATGGAAAAAACACAATCAAAATGAATAAAATGGGAAAATAAGAAATTCAACTAATCTCCTCATGATCGTGAATTTAAAAGCCTAGGGAACTCTTTCCTAGATAAGAGATTGACGGGGCTTTTGTAAGAACCTTTCTTGCTTAAGAACTTCAGCCACTTAGATTTTCAACCTAAACCTATTAAGAACAACATCTCAAGAACCCCATGAAGTTAAATACCCTTGTTAAAAGTGATCACATATATTTCAGTTAAATAATAGCTGTGGGAGAGGGCAATTAGCAGATGCGGTCAGGAGAGAAAAAGATGTTTTTAGATGAGATTGGAAATGAGATGGAGAGTCAATGAGGCAGAAATACACAAGACTCTTTTTTCCCCCTGAAGTTTCTTGAATTCTGTTTCTAATGGTAACTTAAGATTTGGAGGGCTCTGACTGGAAAAGGCACGTTATCATCAAGGAAGTTCAAGGAGACTGACACCCAGTCTAACCCCGAGATCTCTTTTTGCCTACTTCTTTCTGGATAGCAATTTTCTGGCTCCATCTTTGTTGCGTGTTTCTCTCACTTGAACTGCGCAGGGTGCAGGCAGTATGTTCCATCAATTAATTCAAAGGGAAGAAGGCACAAGTAGGCTTCCCAGGCCCAGAAAGAATGCCATCAACCTGGGGGCAGTAAACAGGGCACTCAGCGCCCATTCTAGTCCCCAGTCCCTGCAAGCGTGCTGTGAGTCACCCCACCAGTTTGCCATCGTTTTGGACCTGGACATTTTGTAGTCTACGAACCTGGCTGCAGCAAAACGAATATCTATCTGTGGTTCTTCACAGTATATGCTATAATTTTATTTAAGAAAGTCAATGGAAAAGAGTAAAAATGTCTGTGGGTCAGTGAGGGAAAAAGAAAAAGGCTCGGTGTTCACATGAACTGGGTTCAAATTCTGTTCCTACATTTACTAACCCTTGTCCATCTCATCCAGCACCGTATTCAGTGGACCAAGAATACCTCATGGCAATTCATAAATATTCATTAGGTAATGAATGTGTGACCTTGGGCAACTCTCTCTCTTGCTCTCCTTTTCACACTCTCTTTCTCTCTCTGTCTTTCTCTCCTCATGGCAAAAGTTCATTAGTATTATAATTTAAAGCATTGGATGAAATAACATGTAAAATCCTGACCCAGCTCATGGTCCACAATAAATATTTTAAAAACCCCATTTTCCTTCCTCTCATAATTAGAAACGTTTTAGTCCCAGGGATACTATGTACTGGCCCTATCCTTGACCAAATCAATCACCATCTCTGAGACTTGATTTTCTTTCCTATTCCTACGAACTAAGGATAAAGACATTTCTTCCACCTCTCAGAGTTGCTCTGAAGATTTCAAGAGTTTGTGGAATTGGACACATTTGGCAAACAGTAAAAGGCTGTTTAAATATTTATCATCATTATCCCTACCATGATTTTATAGATTTGGGTCACATTCTCTCACTGGAAACTTATCTTCCTTGGTTTGTTGGGAGTATCCACGGAGGCCATGGCAATCTTAGAGTCGTTATTTAAAAATTCCACTATGCTTTCATTAACTAAGTCTACCTCTAGAAAGCCGGATGCTTTCTAGTGCATACAATTGCACATAGCAAAAGGTTCGGAAGGAATCTATGTGGCCTGGAGGAGCGTTATTAATTGAGGTCCCTTCTAGTGATGTAATTTTGGAAGCAATTTTCCATGAAATTGCTGAATGTGTTTATCTATATAAATTTGAGCCCATTTGGTGCAGAATTTTCATTCCGTTCAATGATCACACTCATGTTATTTTTCAATAGATATTCTCATTTAAGAGGTATGGATACGTTTATCTACTACACGTGTCTGGAAAACACACTTCAAAATGGATTGTCAGTAAAATGTTTCGATGAGGATTTCTGTTTTTTTTTTTTTTCTGTTCACCTTCACTGATCCACCACCACGAGACTTTTATAATTGAGTAAGAAAAAGGTCGGGGTTACTGAGTTGTCTTTAGTTAGAGCTGAAACGTAAGCCAACAGAAAAAAATTGCATTTCACCCAGTTTTGTGACCTGGCAGACTAACACAGCAAGCAGTTTGGAAGTGGATTTTGGGACCAGGCAGACCCAGTTTTTGAATTCCGGGTCTTCCTTACACAGCAGATTGCAACTGAGCTTTAGTTTTTCATCCTTAACAAGGAACAAAGTAATATCAATCTTGAAAGCTCTCATGGGGTTATCATCAGAATAAAAGAGAAGCTAAAAATGTAGCTAAAGTTCTTAGCACAGTGCCTAGCGCAAAATACATTCATTAAATGATTGACGTATATGACATCCTTATCAGATATCGATGCTGAATTGACCCAAAATAAAATGTGTGTGTGTGTGTGTGTGTGTGTGTGTGCAATGTGAAGTGCAAAATGGCTTTGTAATAGGTCTAAATGAATCCAAAGCTACATAATTACAAAGCAAATTAGAGCAGGAAGTACAAGGAGCATCAAGGGACTTCAGAGACGAGTCTGGCCCATCTCCTGTATTTCAAGTGAGGAAACTGAAGTGCAGAGACGATAAGCAACGTGTCAAAGCTAGTGGGTGTAACAAGACTAGACGACTAAACATCTTAAAATCTCGCGCACTATCATCTCATTTAACACCCCTTTTCTCAGAGTTCCACTTGTCTGCCTTCCATGCATTCTCACTCCATTCACAGAGGCTAGTGGGCTGCTGTGTTAGAAATAAAACCCCTTCTGTTTTTTTGTTTGTTTGTTTGTTTCTATTTTTGCCCAAGACAGGAAGAAGATGTTAGAGTAGTTTTCATGTTTTCCACTTCCAGAAAATCAAACACCACTGTGTTTTCATCCTTTGTGTGTGTGTCCACATATGCACATACATGCACAGTGTTCAGGTCGCCTCCCGGTGATACTGGTGTAGGATGTCAGCAACAACCAGCGGGGTGTTATGTCCCCCCATTATCCTCAGAGTTATCAGTGTCAGTGATGATCATGGTGGATGGTGAGAGCCTAAAAGTACCTGGTGATCATAGTTGCTTTACTACCCAACCCTACAGGCGACCAGGTTCTCTTGGCCTTCGTCAACAACTGGCGTGGCCATCCTGCTGTCAATTCCCACACACAGTTCTCTCTTCCGTCCCTCACATTCTCACTGGGCCGCTCTGCAGCTTTCCTGGTGCCTCCCTTCTTCAGACGCCTCCACATTAAACTGATCTACCTATTGTATTTTTTCCTCATCCTTCAGAGATACAGGAGTCATTTCATACCTTTCAAAAGGCTTCCTCCAACTTCATTATAACCTAAGTTATTATCCTATCTACTTATCCCCTCTTCGGGGTAACGTTTCCAACAAAGAATAGAGCAAGTTGCCTGTACATTTCTCCACACTTACTTCCTCCAACGCCCCAAGGCACGGCCTGTGATGCTGATCTCTCTCCAAGAGAGCAGTAGTTCCCCACTGGTAACTGCTTTTGCATCCTTTATTTATTTTGCCTTTGAGAACATGTGGCCCTGTTGACCACCCTAGGCCCGCAGCTCTACAAATGGGAGCCTTATATGGGGAAAGGTGTCCATGAAGGGAAAAAGTAGAATGAGAATTTACTGGTATGACTTACCAAGAAGAAGCCTAACACAGAAAAAAAGTCTCCTTCTGAAGCATTGCATCCTGGTAACACGATCCTTTAAGTTGAACGTGAGCACTCCAGTTGCATAGCCACTCTCTGGTATCTGGGATTATCCTACAAAATTTGGTGATTTTTCACCCCAGGGTTTAATTTCCTTCCAGCCTTCTTGACACTCAGTTTGAAATCAGAGACTCTTATTCCACATTAGAAACACAGCACTGATGGCTAAATTGGATCTTCTCTGTCTGGGTTTTATTTGCTCGTTTACCATATTTTGCTGTGTATGATGTGCACCCATGTTTTTGGTCCAAAATTTCAGGGGGAAAAAAAACGTTCATTTTAATTTTTAGTTCAATTATTTACTTATTTATATTTAGAAACAAAACTGATTATTGTATCTCAGGGTATGGTTTTGCATACAGATGCCATTATTGCTTTCTTTAACACAGAAGCATAAGTAAAAGAATTAAAAACATTTATATAGACACAGAATTAGTACTACCCATGTATAATGTGCATCCTTATTTTTCCCTCAAAAATTTGGGCAAAAGAGTGCACATTATACACAGCAAAATATGGGTAATTCCATTCTATGTTTTACCATATAGGATGTCTATTTTTAAAAATAACTTTCTCCAGTTGCCTTTTGCTGACAAACGATGCCAGCAGCTGGACTTTGCTGCCTTGTTTGGGGTTGCACACCTGGGTTCTGAACTGCATCACACGGCCATGTCTAAACCACGTTAGTGCCTAGACTTCTAAAATTGCCCTGACGTACGGTCAAATCATTGCTTTGGAAAGTTTCTAAACAACAGTTATTTTTTTTTTTATATAACTAGAATGTTCGTTCATGATACTGAGATTTTTCCAACCTTTTTCTTTTATTTCTAATTTTATTTCCTTTATTAGAGAATACAGTCAGTTTAACGTACAATTATACGTAATTTTGCTGAAACTACCTTTGGACCTTAACTGTCTACATTGTTAGGTGAAGACAAAGTTCATAAATGTTTCACCTTCTTGATGTATTGTTAGCTTTGTTAATATGAGACATTCTCTTTTCCCCATTTTTAGCCTTACATTTTTATATATCTGGTAGTAACACCTCTATTCAAATTTCTTTGATTTATATGTCCTGGATATGTTTTCCCCTGTTATTTTAAAAGAACTATTTTTGTAAGTAGTTTTGTAAGTAGCATATTATTGGCTCTTATTATTATTATTATGTTCTTTCTTTATCCACTTCTGTTTTTAATTCTCCCTTTTCTCCTTCTGTTAAATTGACAATGTATTCTTTTTACGTCTCCCTCTTTTAGTTTGGAAGTTACATATTGCATTTCTATTGTTTTACTGGTTTTCCTAAATTTTTACTAGACATTTTACTTTTTTCCTAGCAACACCCAAGGTTAATCAGCATCTACAGCTCCCGCGTATTCAAGATACGGAATGTAATTGCCCCCTTGTCTCCACCCCCCACGACTTGGTTGGTGACATTAAAATATGAATTCCAGATTGTTACACAAAATATGTAAATACATATATTTTTCACATTTAATCCGGACACCAATGTGTTCTTTTCTTTACTCATATCACCTAGCACTATTTCCTTCTGTATTCAATATTCTTTACATACAGGTTTTAATGATTCTTTAGAAATATTTTTGCTAGTGACTTCCTAAGTCTTCCCTCTAAGTGTTATTTCCTCTCTGATTCAAATTATAATTTAGTTGTGTATACAATTCTTACTTTAAATATACTTTGTACCACATTTACATTTTCTGACTACCACACCTGTGTGTCCATACTCCGTGCTATCTAACTTCTCTTCTACACATTGTATCTCTGCTACCTTTCTGGTGCTGTGGCAGCTTTGGCTTCCCAGGAATCACATGTTGTGCTAGAATCAGGAGTACAAATATTTACTGATCTCGAAAGGGAGTGGCAGGACTGGGTTGTGGGGAGCTGTCCTGTCAGAATACCAAAATTACCTGAAGTCCCTACCAGCTCAAATGAGAACTCCAGGACCAAGATGGCTTGTTAGAAGAGTCCTTGTCTTAAAAGCCAGGGTAGCCACTGATGAAGCCAACAGCCGAAGACTGTCAGGTAAGTACACCCCAGCAGCTGGACTTTGAGCCCTTTCTCAAAAAGGGCGCAGGGGCGCATCTCGTGTGACAGAGATACAGTTCCTGGAGATTGCTACGGCTTGATCTGTCCGGTCACCAATTGCTCCTTGACCCTGTCTGCTCTACTGTTGAGTCCCTCTCTTCTGTTGTTCCTATTATTATTTCCATTATATAATGAGTCCCATTTCAATACTAAGATTTTCTTCTTTTGCCTGGCCTCTTGCATCATGAAATCTCCACCCTCCTTTTTCATTGGAATGTTAGTTATGTTTATTATAATTTTTTCTACTTTTTTATTAGCTCTGTTTTTCTCTTTTTATTGTTTCCCCACCTTAGGGCTAGTGTTCACATATCTTATAATTCTTGCCTCTAAGCTTATGTTTACAGTTGAGTGTAACTTCAGGTCAACAGCGGACTCTTCTAAGGGTAGAAGAATCTACTAAGGTCTTTCCTTGGATGTTCTTAATAAGATTAAGAAATAGGTGAAATGTAGCAGCAGGAGAAAGGCTTCTTCCACTGATCTCTCCAGAAGGTTCTGCCTTGTATCCCACCTGGGAAAAAATGGTCCCCCTGATCATTACTGCTGGTTCTAAAGCCTGGACTGGAAAGAGGAGGGTTCACAGAACCTGGTTACTCCTCAAACCATATCAATTCCTTTATCCCCAGTGTGTACGTGGCATCCACACCCAAGAGTTAAAATGCCCACTGTGCTGCCCCTGTACCTGCTAGTACAACCCATAGTTGCCAATGAGTCTCTGGAGCTTCTGCTTCTGGTGGCCAAACTCCACCTCCTCTGAGTCTCTCTTGCCTTCTCCCTCCGCCTCTATTTAGACTATGCCTCTGCACTCACCAAAATAAAAACACTATTTTTTATTATTTCAGGTCTTAGATATAGATCATGAAGATAATGGAAAGAACTCCAAACACTGTGATGACTAGAAGTCTCACCTTAATTAAATGTTCATTCCCCCCCGTGAAAACATGAGGCTGCTTTCATTGACGTAAAAGATGTGGGCCTGAAGCTTTTATCTCCACAGGTTCTTTTGCTTCTCTCCTATTGCTCCAAGGAACACCATGTGTAAAATCCTTGTATTTGGGTAATCTTCAGACACACTTTCACTCATGTGTTTTGTGATCCCAGGGTCCAGGACTCACTGTGTTATTTGTAAGAACTTTGAAGCCTCAAAAGGCAGTGTGACTAGAATTCTCCCTTTTTCCCTTCTAGTCCACAAACACACACTGTTATACAGCTGAGGAATCCCAAGGGCTATTTCCTGGGTCTAATGTTAAACAAAGACTACACCTTCACTTCCCTTTAATATTTTGGACCTCTTTCTCTGACTTGTGCACTGGCTCGCAGTGCCTGCGGCGTCGTGGATGACATATGAGACAAATTCACATGGACTACTGAGTCCTGTGGAGGAAAAGGGACCTCATGGCTACTCCCTCAAGGGGGCAGCACTTCAGAGCGGCTTGGCCACCCTCCCAAGGGGACAGCATGCTGACCCTTGCCTAGACAGGCTTTTGTTGGGTTTAATTTGCTCAGGAATACAGGTACAGCTTATTAATCATTGTCAGGCAGATAGATAGCATACAAAGAACTATTAGGGCTTCTTCTGAGTTAGGGTCTATCAGCTAAAAGGCTATAAAACTTTGGGAAACAAACTCATTTCCTGCTCAGGCCTTTATCATTTAACTAAAAACATTCCAGCAGGCTTCACAGGATTTTACATATCCTTTTTTAGGCCTGATCACCCGGGAGCCTGCCCTTTCCAGCACTGCCCTCTGTCATTGTTTCAGGCTTAAGTCAGGCAGAGGAGGCAGATAGCCAAGGAATTTTTGGAGACTTCTCCCAGACGCAGGGGAGTCAGGCTTCATCAAAGCCAAGGGGCAGGGTTTCATCACCCCCCTTTCTTCATGGCCCCCCAAGTCCTTCCCTGGGGCCTCCACGTGATCGTGCCTGTCTTAGGTCATTTCTCCCTTGAGGAATCTTACCCGTCATTGGCTAACCAACCAAGCCCTGGAGGCCAGTTATGGAAAAAGGAGCAGAAGCAGGGCTCCTGCCAGGGAGATAAGCTCTGTCTCCTTAGTGGCTTCTGGTCCGAAGGTCGCTCACTCAGCCTTAGCCATGAGGGGGTTACAGCTCCCGAAACCAGGCAGGGCAGTTCCCAACATTTCTCCACATCTGCCATTTTCTTTCCATATTCTACATTCAATCAATCTTTCTCCCATTTTATTTCATTATTGATTATCTCCATGATGATAATTGCTGATAGACTGAGAGGAATGCAGACAGAAACAAATTATAAATATCAATTGTTCAGATCAGGAAAACTACTTTACAAATGGCTTGACACTTGTGAGAAGCTTGGTAAATTTTTTCTCATTTTTGATAAAAGTTATTGAGTTAAATTTTGTTCTTTTTTTAAGTAACTTTTCCACACATTTTAGTTTCAAAAGTTGAGTTCAAGAAAAGGACTCTGAATGAGTGGTTCTGTTACATGCCTCTGGTTAAATAAAATGTTCCTGTGGTGTTCAAGGAAAAAAAGTGAGAAAGAGTCATGAAGTTTCTTGGAAAGAAGAGTGTGAGTGTCATTAACATTCCCCACACAACGTGGAGTGACATGAGACACATCTTTTCCAGATGTTCAGTGAAACTTACAACATATGCAGACAGAAAGAAGTCTGGCCAAAATAATATTCTATAAAGGGGCTGATTGCCTGATTTTACCCACTATGAGCACCTACATTTTGGCAATTACAATTAAGTGGAATTTGCTGCAATGAAATATCAGTCTATGAAGGCATTTTCCAATCTGTGTTCTGCAGAGCACTTGTCTTGTGAGATGTGCTATGAAAAAAGACCCACTAGTCAAATAAAAAATTGGGGTAGTGCTTTTTATATTCAATCTTTCTTTGGGAAATTTAACATGCATATTATGATATTCAGCAGTTTAATTATATTAGTCTGGCATTTCTCAAAATGATTTACTATAGCACCCATTTTGTTGTCTTTGTAAGCTTATCTTTGTAAGGTTATTTGATATCTATTGGTATAGACAGGTAGTATAGCCTACTGGTTAATAGCATGAGCCATTGAAAGAAGGACCCAATTTCCAATTCTCGTTCTTCCACTTGTAAGGTAATATCTTTCAATCCACTTTCCTTATCTGTAGAAGGAAAACAATAAGAGTTACTTTTGCAGAATTATTAGGTTTACATACACTAATGCATCTAAAGAAATGAGCTCCGTACCAGACAAGTACAGAAGGCTTAGAAAACAGTAGCTGAATAAAATAAGCAGTGATTATCATGCTGAAATTTGTAGTAATCATGGAAATTTTTATTTTTTAAAGAATCTTTAAAGATTTTTTTATTTTTATTTTTAGAGAACAGGGAAGGGAGGGAGAAAGAGATAGAGGAGAATATCAATGTGTGGTTGCCTCTTGCATGCCCCCAACTTGGCACTTGTCCTGCAACCCAGGCATGTGCCCTGACTGGAAATCAAAGTGGGGACCCTCTGGTTCACAGGCCAGTGCTCAATCCACTGAGCCACACTAGTCAGGGCTAACAATGAAAATTTTTCTCAAAAGAAAGACCTGGAAGACTATAGAGTGGTAAACTCATGGATATTTTATTCTTCCTGGATTTGGTCCTAGAGATATAGTAGACTGAGGACAGAGACCCTGAAAAGGTTTGCTGGGACCCAGGAGGGGGTGGTGGGGAGGGGGTGAAGAGAAAGAGAAAGAAGAAGAGAGGCAGGGAAAGAGAGCAAGGGGAGAGAGACTCCTTGGAGTTCTTCATTATTTCCTCTTCAGTGGAGCACTCTCTGCACCCAGTATGCCTTCCATACAACAGTCCACAGTGTTTTCTGTTTTCTCTCTGCTACTTACCCTTATATTCACACTGACAATTAAGTTGCTCTCTATAATCCCGTGTCCTTCTTGTCCTACTGTTCCTATATCCGTAATGATCTCTCAGTGTCCTTCATCACAACCACTGTTTTGTGTAGCTGGGGCTGTCTCGGATGAGTCTGGGGAGAGACAAATTCTTGCCACAAGTTGAACCTTGGTTTACATTTGAATTGAGGGTTTCTAACAGCTGTGTTTTAGCAGAACAGCTGACCCTAGTAGGAGTTGGTAGGCTTGGATTTTACTGTTAGTTTCTGTTCTTTACTACTAGATTAGGTAAAAATAAAACAAAGCAAAGAACACATCATCAAATTCATTTGGCAGCTGGTCGTATAACTCCAACGCAGGTGCTCAGAATTTCAACCTTAAATCTGAGTAAAGCATTAATCATGATTCAGAATTCAAGGAAAGACATATAAAGTAGTATAATGATTGAACACATGAGTTTTGATGTTGGTGTTAAAGCCTAAAATTTGCTCATATTTGTTTTTCAAATTTTATTTTATTTTTTAATGTAATCTGTGTTGCATTTTTTCTAAATTTTCTTATATTTGGATAATTCACTTGGCCTCTACAGGCCCTGCTTTTCTTATCTATAAAACAAAAAAGAAAAGGTGCTAAATTATGGAGATTATTATTTAGATTAAATAAAATAATGCAGAATATTTGTTATGCTGTTGGTTTAGGAGACTTACTTTTCAGGAAAGTATGAAATTTGACAGAGTTTAGTAGCTTTTGCTGAATCACATTGCTAACCTAGAATGGGAAATTTTGGGTTTATCCATTGAGTAAATTTTGAGTCCATCCTGATGTTAATTCACCTTCTGTCCATTAAAGAGGCAACAGAACATGTTATAAACAAGGAGATGTTTTGTTCCTAAGTCAGAAATACTAAAACAAAAGACCAAGTCTTACCTGATCTAAGACACATCTTGCCATTTCAGAGTTTATTAGCAGGTGGGCATTTGTTTCTGTGAAGGTGTAGACCCCTTGTAACATCAAAAAAATTGCAGACTGTTCTGTTACGTGTATGATTTAGAGCAGTTCTACAAGAATGCATGCAATAAGTAGCGCTTGCTGTGATCTCGGGCTCCTTGGCCCCGGTTATTTTCAAGCATGTGGGAGAAATTGAGACAGCATAACAAAGCTTGGTTTATAGCTTATAGATAAGGGGCCCAGGCCATGTTCAAGTCTCTCTTTGGCTAGTCTAACCTGCTGTTCTGAAACTGGGACAAGGATTTGCTATCCAATTACTATATTAACATTTATTTTTATCTACCTGCTAATTTCCATTGTATTTGAGTGATGTTTTGTGGCTTAATTCACTTTCTATGTCTTTATTTAAAAATATTTTATAGTTTACAACATCATATGGTTCTATTAATTGAAATGGCAGTCGTATCAGCTGCTCCCCTCATCTGTTGCCTCTTGCTCATTCTGGATCATTTCCTTTCTTGTTTTCTGATTTGTGGTTTTAAGCTCCTCTTCCTGTACAGCCTGAGTTGAGAGCATATTTCTCTAGGGAGGAAATGTGTGGAAATTTTCCAGGTGCCAAAAAAAAGGACCATTGACCTGGGGTCATTAGTATGTTAATAGCAAAGCTTATTATCTCACAAATCATAATGATATATAGATCAAAACCCAACAACTAAAAATGAAATAGGGTTATGATTTTGATTTCACAGATTCCTCAGGGATTTTTTTCACCCAGAGACTAGAGACAGAGGGACAAGTTTTTAAACTTTACATGTTTTCATACAGTATGACTTTATACTATGTGAACAATGGTTTTATATACTATTTTCTTTCCATGGGGGAGTCCCACGTTAATGGATCCAAGAAACAGTTCTCATCTCACCTCCTGGTGAGCTCAAGGTCATCTATCTAAATGTGTGTTAAAGCCTCCAGTGTCTAGTTTAGGGACCACCCTCACTCCCAGGTACAGTGTTAAGCTCATGCATTTCTACCCTCAATTGTAATTCCTTTCTAATTCATGGCAATGGGAGACTTGCCTTTTGTTCTGACAAGCTGAGATATGCCTTTAGAAGAACTTCTGCATTATTTTGTTGATAATGTCTAAGAGTTTCTTGCTTTGGGCCTTATTGTTGACCATGTTGGCCCAACCCACAGTCAGGCTGGGTTGTTTCGTCCTACAGCCCTTCATTGATCCTGGGGAGTGAGCAGCACTGTTGGTGTCCAGCGTGTTGGCTCTCAGTCCCACCCCTGCTTCCAGCAGAGCTGCTTTGCTTCCATCTGTTTACCCTGGGATTATGAATGAGAATTAGTTGCATAGATGGGTGTAATAACATTTTGAATCCTACATTACATTTTGTAATAGAAAACTTGGAGGTATGGTATGAAGAACATGAATTGTATTGCCCAATGGCATGAACATCTAACAAACTCCAAACTGCAACAATCATTCTATGAACAAACATACACTCTCTTTATGGTCCTGGAGCAAAAACCACCTCCCAACTTGGGATGCAGTTGAGGCAATCACACTTCCCCAGGAAGTAAATGGCTCCAGAGATAAGTTGAGCAAGGCCAGGGGCCCATTAACTCTGGTGAACTAGGAAAAGTTCCTTCATTACAGCTGGCAGCAGTGGGGACTCTATGTCTGGAGGAGTCAATAATGCATTATGTTACTTAAGGTGTAGAAAGACGTTATTGACTATGTCTTTTTAAAACCTGTTTTCAAGGGACGTAATGCCAGAGAGGCAAGATCTCCTCCAGCCCTTCAGAGGCCCCAAATGTCATGGAATATTGGCTGCAGGTGCTCTGTCCTAGATAAAGCATAGCAAGGGGAACAGAACCAGCACAGGGGGGTGAAAACATTTGGTAAAATATGAGAAGGTAAAAGTAGCTTCCCCTGAGAGAAAGCAGATGGCTGCAGAAGAGAGAACAGAAAAAAGATGTTAACATGGACAAATCTTCAGATGTTAGATGTGAGATGCTGCATGTCTTAGAGTCAGAGACTTGCTGGAATTGATGAAACGGCTTACAGCAACTAACTTACAAAGGTAAATACTTCTTATATATGACAAGTCGATGAATACCAGCCTGACTCTAGTGAACCTCCTTGCTGCTATCTGTGGTTTTGCTGGACTGACCTTCACTCTGTCCCTACCCTAAATAAAGGTTTTTATGACACTGAGTCACTGGACATGCTATCATTTCTGTCAGTGGTATTTCTCCACTTGGATTTCTTTTTGTTTCAAATGCTACCTGCTCAGGATTGGTGTTCCTGCTCTTCAAAATACACCCCCAAACAAAGCTTAAAGAAATCCCCCCTCCACATGCTATCTCAGCACTAAAAAACTTACCTTTAACACGCTCATTACAACTGTAAAGGTATCATTACTTTCGTCATCTTAAAAATATATATATTTCTTTCCTTACTAGAACAGATATTCCACGAAGACCAGGACAGTCTGTTTTCAGTACCTAGGATAGTTCCTAGTGTTCAACAATTCATTTTTTTCCCCTGGGGAAATAACTAAAAAGATGAAAGAATAGAAAACAAGGATTTAAAGAGTTAAATGTAATTAGTCTTGTAATAAAATACTTAATGGAGTCAACTGCAGATTCTCCAAAAGACAACCAGAAGAGTCAAGAAAAGCTAAGTTTTTTATTATGTTTACTGCAGATCTCAGTAATGTTTCCAGATATATATATATATATATATATATATATATATATAGCTGCACTGGGTGAATTTAAGGTAAGTGTTGTAAAATGGAAATGAGTTGGGATTGGGCAGAGATTGTGATGTAATAGTCTCATACTGATGGGCATAGTGAGGTGAGGGTTGTAAAGTAATTCTTGATGGGTAGAGTATTAATCTTGATAAGTAAGCTGTTAGTTAGTTCAAAGTCTTATCTTCCAGGAACAGGTATTTCCTAGAGCAGTTAAATTATGTTTGTTTATCACCAGCATTATTTAGCAAAGAAAACAGGTATGTATGCATTCACCTAGAGTAGTTTAGCCCAGAAAGATGAAAGTATGCCTGTTCCCAGTACTGTCAAACATCAAGACAGGGAATTATTTTAGTTGGAATTCTTAGTCCCCACCTTTTGGTTATAGTTTTGTCTGAGTTTTCTGAGCTTTAGGATAAACCATATTTTTTTTAAATTATTTATTTATAGAAAGAGGGGTAGGGAGGGAGAAAGACAGGGGCAGATATAGCGATGTCAGCAACAAACATCAATCTATTGCTCTTTGGATGCACTCCAACTGGAGACTGAATCCACAACCCTGGCCTGTGCTCTGACTGGGAATTGAACCAGCGACCTTTTGCTGTGCAGGATGATGCCCAACCAACTGAGCCACATCAGCCAGGACAGATAGACCATAATATTCTGGAGACTTTATTGATCCAGATTTCCACCATTGAATGATTGTTGTGCTGTTATAGGTAGTTTCCAACATAAAATATTAGATAGTATTCTTTTTTTGCTGGAATATTGCCAGATCATTTGGTGGGTCACTGGCTTCAACTGGGCACTTTAACACAGATGCTGAGAGAAGAATTATGATTAACTTGTGCAGCCCACTTTTAAGCAAGAGCCAAGGGATTCAAATTAAATGAAAAAGAACAGATCCCATTCCCAATAGGAAGAGCCCACACAACCACATATGGAAATATTGGATACATGATCTAATTTCATGATTTCTTTCTTCATGCTCAGTCTACAAAGATTATTTGCTCCTTCCAACCCCACTTCCAAAAATAAAACTACAAATACTCCCAGTATTTTAATTTACATTGCCTGATAGTCCATACTTAAATTTAGTCCTTTAAGACTGAGGATTGCCCTGAAAAGTAAGGGAATGGAAGGTTGCCTTTTGAGAACCTAGTATGTGTTATCATAGCAACTCCGTGAGCACTGACAATGAAATTTGAGGTGTAGGAAAGGAAAGACCTTTTCTTGGAATGTGACAGGCGGTAAATATTGAATCCTGGAATTCCATCGGAGTCCCTGAGATTTCAGGGACTGTGTACATCCCACTATACCATACAACTCCCCTTTGAGGACTAATACAGGATGACATTATGAGATAATCCTAAATATATTTTTAGTAATAGAGTTATGATTATATAACTCTCACTTGATATTTAAACTATTTTTGGAAAGCTAAATGGGTGGTTGGGTTTTTCCTAGAGACAATGGGAAGCCACAAGAGGGACTAAGTGGAGACCTGCAGGATTAGCTTTGCTCTTATTATAACCTTGTACGGGATGGCAGACAAGGCAGGAGTCCCAGAGATCCCCATGTATAACTACAGAGGGTTAAAAACAAACCTCTCCTTAGAGATAAGGATATATGAATATAGATCCACTGTCAGATGGGAAGGGCTGTTGTTTTCCAACTTTAAGAAGGATGCATAATTTAGGCCAAGATAATCACCAGTGATGCATACAGCAGAGATTAATTTGCAAATTTAATATCAAAAGATTGGAGGACTTGCTTATGAAGCCACAGCTTCTAAATTATATTGAGGCATTGGTTAGTAACAAGTGCTCAGGAGCCTCAATGTGCAGAAGAATATTAAAAGATACCACATGTCCTCTAATTAAAATCACAGCAAAATGTGTAATGATTGCAGATATGATATTAGCAAAGGGTAGGGGGACCATTGGAGAGCAGTGCCAAGGAAGCCAACTGGGGCTGGAAACCAAGGGGAGAGGCCTTTCTCCAAATTGCTGTGAAATCCCCAGAAATCAGCAAGAGCCAAAGGGAAAGCTAATGTTCATTGCTGGCATTATAGGAAATGAAAATATTGCTCCATCACTGAGGATTTGGACAAAGGTTTGGTCTGTGGGTTCAGCACAACGCGGCAACTGGGAGCAATTAAGAACTGAGCCTGAGCTTGCAAGCGACTCACACCCAGCAGTAAAATCAGATGTTTCCAAGCACTTGATGCTTTAGAAAATTTTGGTTGGTTGATTGTATGGTCTTTGTCTGCTTGTTTGCTTTGTGGTTTGATTTTTTTTTTTAGAGGGGGCAGCAGGGGTTAAGAGGACAAAGCCAGAAAATTGGAAAGCTTCCCTTCATTCCTAAGAGAACAGTATCAGGGAAATTTGAGAGGATTGGCGGACCAAACACATAGAAATCTTTCCAAGAAACTTGCCATGAAAAAAAAAGGGGTCATTAAGAACATGTCCAGCATTTTAGAGGCATGGATTTCTAGGGCAGTGGAGTGTATTTAAAATGAAGGCAGAGTGTGAGCTTTTTTTTTAACTTAAAAATGTATTTTATTTATTTTTAGAGAGGAGGGGGAAGGGAGAAAGAGTAAGAGAAACATCAATGTGTGGTTGCTTTTCACATGTCCTCTACTGGGGACCTGGCATGCAACCCAGGCCTGAGCCCTGACTGGGTAAATAATCAGTGACCCTTTGATTCGCAGGCCAGTGCTCAAGTGCTCAATCCACTGAGCCACACAGCCAAGGCCAGCTTTTTTGATAGTTTCTCTTCAAACTGGAGAATGCTAGTTGGAATTAACATGAACCACAATGACTACTGAGATGATAGGAAAGTGAGTAAAAATAAGCATTTCTTTCTTCATCAGCTCCTCCCTGTTTAATAATTCTCCTAACCAAATCTGACTCCTGTGTAGGTTGCACTTCTTGGGTCATAACCCAAGTAAAGAATAGAGTAAGAGCCAGACCAAGACCATTTTCAAAGCAGGGGACATTCGCAGGTATTGCACATAAGCTTCCATCTTCCATTTGATGCCCACAGCATACATCTTTACTCCACCACAGTGCTCTTCCCCACTGACTCCAGAAGCATGCTCAGAATTCTTTTCTTTTCTTTTTATTTTTTTATTGATTATACCATTACAGTTGTTCTATCCCCCCCTTCATTCCCCTCCACCCGCAAACTCCCCTCCACCATTCTCCCCCCGCTTAGTTTATAACCACATGTCTCAAGTTCTTTAGATTCTATATTTCCCCTACTATTCTTGCCCTCCCCCCTATCTACTTTCTACCTATTGTCTATGCTATTTTCTGTACCTTCTCCCCTCTTCTCCTCCTCCCACTCCCCTGTTGCTAACCCTCCATGTGTTCTTCATTTCTATGGTTCCACTCCTGATCTAGCTGTCCTCTTGGTTTGCTTTTGTTTTAGGTGTGGTTGTTAATTACTGTAAGTTTGCTGTCCTTTCACTGTTAATATTTTTCATCTTCTTTTTCTTATATAAGTCCCTTTAGCATTTCATATAATAAGGGCTTGGTGATGATGAACTCCTTGAACTTGACCTTATCTGAGAAGCACTTTATCTGTCCTTCCATTCTAAATGAAAGCTTTGCTGGATAAAGCAATCTTGGCTGTAGGTCTTTGGATTTCATGACTTGGAATACTTCTTTCCAGCCCCTTCTTGCCTGTAAGGTCTCTTTTGAGAAATCCGCTGACAGTCTGATGGGTACTCCTTTGTAGGTGACTGTCCCCTTATCCCTTGCTGCTTCTAGGATTCTCTCCTTCATTTTAGTCTTGGCTAATGTAATTATGATGTGCCTTGGTGTATTCCTTCTTGGGTCCAACTTCTTTGGCACTCTCTGAGCTTCCTGGATTTCCTGGAAGTCTATTTCCTTTGCCAGACTGGGGAAGTTCTCCTTTATTATTTGTTCAAATATGTTTTCCACTCGTGGCTGTTTCTTTCCCCCTTCTGGTACCCCTATAATTCGGATGTTGGAACATTTAAAGGTGTCCTGGAGGTTCCTAAGGCTCTCCTCATTTTTTTTGAATTCTCA
The DNA here is from genome assembly GCF_014824575.4 of Sturnira hondurensis. NCBI lineage: Eukaryota > Metazoa > Chordata > Mammalia > Chiroptera > Phyllostomidae > Sturnira > Sturnira hondurensis. The sequence continues at coordinate 3,909,560 of NW_028083079.1, read as the reverse complement.
TTTCTTCATTCCTTTCTGGTTGGATGTTTTGTTCTTCCTTCTGGTCCATTCCATTGATTTGAGTCCCAGTTTCCTTTCCATTGCTATTGGTTTCCTGTGCATCTCCCTTCATTTCAATTAGTTCAGCCTTCATATGTTCCTCTAATTTGTGACTATAATCAACCAGTTCTGTGAGCATCCTGATAAACAGTGTCTTGGACTGTGCATCTGAGAGGCTGGCAATCTCTTGGTTGCTTAGAGTTATCGGCTCTGGGATTTTGAGTTCTTCTTGTGCCATCTTTTGGGCTGTTCGTGTCTGTTACGTAGAAGGATCAGAGCCTTAGGTGTTCACCAGAGCAAGGCAACTCAGTCACTGGGTTGTGACACATCCCAGTTGAACGGTTCGTTGTCGGACTTCCATGTAATTCAATTTTCTGTTCTTTGGCTGTGTCTTTATTCTCTAAATCTTTGTTGTATTCAAACTTGGTTGTGGGAGAAGGCACAGTATTTCCACCTACGCCTCCATCTTGGTGGAAGTCTCAGAATTCTTTTCAAAAGAAGGTTCCAAATGTCACTATCAGTCTTCAGAAATGGCCTGCAAGGTGCCAGCCGCACGCTAGAGAAATCCTGAACATTTAGAAGATTCCAAAATACTTCTCATCAACAGGAAAGAAATGTAATGACAGTGTGGTATAGGTGAAAGAGGATTGATTAACTCTCGGAAATTGGGGCTTCTATTTCCTCTCTTGTGGTTTGGACAAGAATATACCTCTTTAATCCTTAGTTGTTTTGACTATAAAAGTGAACTATTTGTGCACCAGTAATACTTTGCAAGTGACAAAGCGATAACAGTGACAAAAGGCAGTAGCTGACAAATGTTTGGGAGCCTTGCAGTAGGAAAGTGCAGTGTAGTAATCACTATATCTTAGCTGCTGGACCCTCACAGCCGCAGCAGAGTTGCTGGCAGAAGAACTGACCGAAACTTCTGTTAACCTTCTTCACACCACATTCCCGGCTCCCATCATCCTCACACTTGAATGGCCTTCGCCATCACCTGTGGGGCTTTGAAAAATGCAGGTGACTGGGGCCCATACCCAGAGTTCCTGATCCAGTAGGACAGAGAGGGTGTGGCCCAAGGATGTACAGTTCTAGCAAATTCCTTGATGATGCTGGCGATCCAGGTCCCTGGCCCATGCTCGGAGGACCTCTGTCTCACCTAAGCTCTACATTGTAACGTTGAATTCATTTCCCGTATTTTCCAAAAAGCTTCCGCAATGAACTCCACCCCAGAAATCTCTCACGTTCCCCCAAATGCTATCACACAGACACTTTGCTACGGTTCCTGTGAGGCTGAAGCTTCGCATGGTTATATTTGGGGGGAATCACTATTAATTCTCCCCTCCCCCGAATAACGCTCTCCTTTGCCTCTGCTGATATTTTTACCCAGGCAATCACAGGTGCCTGCCCGTCGAACAAAGATCACCAGCTTGAGCCCGCACAGTTTGTCCCTGCTGCTTATTTGTTAGGATGAGCTCGTAGATGCCCACGTGCCGCATGCCCTGGGTGGCAAAAGCAATAAAAGAAAACCACTCTTTGACACCCCTTCCGGCATAATGTTGACATCAGCCGAGGTTATTATTTTGTAATGTTGCTGCTATTTCCAGTGGCCCCCGATAGATCTGCTTGCTGGCTTGACCAAAGAGGGAGACACTGTTAACACAGTGTTTTGTAAAGGCGGCATTGTGCTGGGCTTTCCGAGTGGCTTTTACTGCCTATCGATTGGTGACTTGACCTCAGTTTGACACTCCTTCTGCCATTGAAGTTATTGCTGATGTATTTATTCACTAGATCCTACTAACAATGACCAATGCAGGGCTGGCCTGACTTCTGTGCTTCTTGATAGAGTAGGGACAGAAACAGACTAAAGAGGGGAAGATGCTCTTCGATCACAGGTGGGCCACCAAATTGCTCTCTGACCTTGGGTGAATCTCTTCTCCTCGGCCCTCAATTCCCTCATCTATATCCCAGGGCTGACCTAAGAGGAGTCAATGGTTCCATGCAATTCTTATTTAAATACTTGCAGCTCCCATGGGTACAGCATGAACTCCTTGAGAAGGCCCCCCAAATAGCAGCAAAGTAATTGTAATGGATATTCTAATAGCAGCAGCTGTAGTAACAGGGCCACCCTCTCCCCGGGTTTCCTCTTTAGGGGTGATATGCCAGAGTGAGAAACAAAATTACTATGTCTGTTCAGCAAATTCTTCCTGACAAAATCTTTAAGCGTTGACAAGAGTAATATACTGAAAATTAGTTTAGAAGTGTTTCGAGTTTCAAAAATCAATCAAAATCAAATTAGGTTCTGAAGATGCTGTCTGTTGAGTTTTAGGAAAAAATAAAGATCTGCTTCAGCATCTCGGGAAAGTGGCTTTGACCCCCAAAGAGGTGACTCTCGCACACAAAGCAATTGTTCTTCTTTATGTCTATCTTTTAGGCCCTCTCCAAGGACTCAACTGAGCATCCCCCTGTTCTGAGATCCTCGATGTTTGTAAATAACTTACTAGCTGACCTATATTTTAATCCCACTTCTATTTTTTCCATTTCCCAATCCCCAAGCCCTATGCAAAACTGAATGAGAAACTAATTTTAAAAAGTAAAAGAAGTAGTCTTACTTGCCTGGATAGTAAAAAGGCTTGTTTGTGAAAAGGAAAAAGAATTAATATTCTGTAATCTCCCCTAACTTGGTCTTATTGTCAAGTGCAAAGGAGCAGATGGTGGAAAAAGAGCCATATTTAGGATGTGGGAATGCATGCATCTGTAGGGGCAAATAATGAACAGAAGTTCAGCTTTGGTTTCATTCCTGCTCTAGATACAGAGCTCATAAATCAGGGTCTTTCTTAGCCCAGGAGGACAATAGTAATTGCATTGACATTTATGCTCAATTACAGGGGCTCAGTTACCTTCTCACAGTGACTCATGCTACCCACTCTGATTGCCCTTCACCCTCTCTTAATAATTTTTTTGAGTTCTCAGAGGACTTAACATGTGTTCACAAATCAGTCTGGCAGCCACCATCATCACAAAGAGGCCCATAACTTTTCTCTCCTGTTAGTGCCTGTGGCCTATGAAGCTGCCATATTTGTCATGCCCCTTAAAAGCCACTAAGTCCAGGCCTATGGTGCTAATACCCAATGTTTCTCTAAAGAGTCTTGTCCTCTGGGTGGAGCTGAATAGTGGCTGCCTTCTACTCTATGAAAACTATGTCTTTGAACGTCTCTGCTTAAGCCTAGATCACTTGGTTCACTAATATTTTGTTAAGACATTGCATTCATTTCTGGCAAAACCCTTCTAACCATCAAGGCTTAGACCCAGGTAAGGGTCTGGCTCTGTGTGTGTGTGTGTGTGTATTGAAGGACTGAAGTTGAATCTCTGCTTTGCCATGGCCCCCACCATTCTCAACTAAGATCAAAGCTTATTGTTGGATGTGCTGTCATGGAGTAGCTCCACAAATCCCCCAGTTTAAAGGAGTAGAGGTAAGGTTTGCTCTCCATGTATGTCAATAATAAAGCCCTTTTGGCTCATAACTTGGACCCAGGGAATAGTCTAAGAGAATAAATTCTTCAACATTTGATAGAAGAAAAAAAAGGAATGCTAATCTTTCAAAATGATATACCTCCAAGTTTCAAATTCCCCAAGATCTCAGGGCTCTTAAAAGCAAGTTTTACTCAGTGCCTTCATGATTTATGATATCTCTATATGACCTCTTCATAGCCAAATTAGTAGCTTCTAATCCATTAATTTGGAGCTGCCCACAATTTGGAGCTCTCCACGATGCCTCCCCACGACCCCACTTCAAAGGCACATACCTACACACAAACTTGCCTGCACACAGAAGAAGAATCCCATAGTCATGTTGCTAGCTCCATCTATAGCCCCCTAATTTCAAATCATCATATTTTCTTCACCTTTGGAGAGTTTAAATTTCTAAAGATTTTATTGACTTTTCAAGTTGTAGTCATTTCTCTTAGGTTCCCACAGCCCTCAATTTCATTATTTATCCCAATTTCTTGTGACTGTCCATATGTCACTTCTCAACTTCATAAAGACATTAGGTTTCACCCTTCTCAACCCTGTCCCACCTACTCCAGATACATGTGAAGGATTTATCCATGGGTTTCCTCTCTCTTCATAGTTAGCTCTGGCTTTGACAAGTATCTTGAGGAAAAAATGGCTCTCCTGCTGCATTCGACCTGCTTCCTGCCTTCAGCAAAGACGGGGCACCAAAAATATACTGACCTGGTTGATGCTTGCCCTCCCCCACTGACTTGGTGGCTGGAGTGCCTACAGGACATGGTCTAACCCAGCAGCCTAAAAAAGAACTTGGCACGTGCTGCATATCCTCGGTGTTTCTGGATTAGAGAGATGGGTGGATGGGTGGAAAGGATAGAAGGATGGATGAAAGAAATGGTTTTGCAACATCAGGAGTTTTCTGAGGAAAACTGGCCTCCATACATGGAGTGCAAGGAGAGACCAAAGAAAGAGGCAGACTGTTCCAGATTTGTAGGTAAACGTTTTAAAAAGAAAGTGAACTTAGACACTAGGCTTGTCTTGGGCAGCCACTAGACTAGTAGATCTCTACATCCACCCACCAGCATCCTAAAAGTTTATATAGAGGCCTGAACAGGGTTCAGCCATGTATACCATCTAGGTGGTCCTGATAGCACATTGCTCTTTCAAGGTTGTGTCCTTGAAATGGCTCCTGCTATGGGAAGAGTGGACGGAATGAACATTCCAAGGGCAAGTGAGGGCACAAATAACCTCTGATTGCCCAGGTCCAGCTCACAGGTAACCAGCGGTCACATCCTCTCAATAACTTCCTCCAGTAGAAAAGTGAGTGGCAAAACTACTGTATCTTTTCTGCAATAATAATAATCATGATTATATTCTGCTAAAATATATCTCGCTGAAAATACAAATATTTTTCTATTTAATCAGTACCACATAGGCATTTGGGAAATTCAGTGTATGTAGACAAAACCAAGGTACCATTAATTCCCCTGTCTGAATAAAATTACTGTTAAAATATCGCTATATTTCTATATGGTTGTTTTTCCTATGCATGTAAAGCCAACAAATTTTCCTTAACAAAATTGCTAGTATATTCTGCTTTATGACCCCCCTTTCTTTTTGACACTTATGTTATACAGTGGGAGGTTTTTCTTCTTTAAGACATGACTTATGATGGCTTCACAGTATCATGTTGTATTAATATATTCAGATGTATTTAACAATTTTCCTGATATTTATTAACAATTTCTTCTAACATTTAAAAGTTTTATTTAAATTATAAATAAAGATGTCACAATGACTTTATTCATTTGTGTGCATATTATAGGAAATATTTGTGTTAAAATGTTTAAGATACACATAGATCTTTAACTATATACATATAAATATATAAGATAGGTAGACAGATGCACACATACATACCTACACTGAATCATGCAGGTGAGTGACAATTTCAAAGAATTTTCACTTTTCCCACTTTTGAATACCTCTTGAAAGCAAAGATAAAAGTAATACCTCAATTCTAATGGATTTTCATAAACTACTTCAGGGTCAAGTTATATAAATAGCATAGGGCCACAATTTCCCTGATTAAAAACCCAGAAATCATTTTGATTCTTCATCTCCGTCTTTCCTGACATCAGTTTAATCATTAAGTCTTATCCATGTTTCTTTCATAGTGAGTCCCCTAAGCCTTTCTCTCTCTCCAACCCATCTGGCACTATTGTAGTTCAGGTGCTGTGCTTGCTTTCTTGAGTTATCTAAATTGCTCCTTGCAAGGGCTCACTGCCTATAATCTCTCTTTTTAATCGAATGCTCCCCACAGTGTTTTCCATATTAGAACACTAGTCCCCATGGCTTGCATGATGAAAGAAGTTTTATGACAAATAACATTATGAAAACTTACCTATTCTTTTTCCTTTTGGAGATACATGAAGCATATCAGTGTATCAGATGTCCTAGGAAGCTCTATGGTTAAATAGGCAAAGGAAACAAAATCGATAACAAAAACCTTAATTAGTTTGCTTGAACCTAAAATTTGTTAATCCCAACTCATTTGTTCTTTCAACAATATGTGTTGTATGATTCCTATGTGCAATATCTGTGGACATGAGCGTCTAGTTATATATGTGTGACAGCTTTTAACAACCAGTTGAATTTGTGCCTTCACAATGCACTTTGTGGACTACTTTTATATTGTATCTTTCACACAGCTGATAAAGTCATTTTCTAAAGACTAGATGTACTTACATATACAGATACGTTTAAGCTCTAAAAAAGCTTTAAAAAAGTCAAAGTCTTTAAAGCTCTTTAAAAAGGGTTCTCCAGTTCAGTATAAAGTCTACTCCCCTACCAGGGTATTCAAGACCCTTTACAGTTTGGAGTGTTCACAATATTCCAGTCTTATTTCCCATTGCCTTCCTGTATCACTAGAAAACACAAGCATATCAAAGTCTTCTCTCTTCTCTGAATGTGCTTTAAATGTTCACCTTCTCATGCCTTGATTTCTGCTATTTCTTTTGTTGATCTTTTCAGGGAGTGTTATTTGATCTACCTTTAGCAGAATATAAAAATCTGGCGAAATCTTTCCCAACTTCGCTAGTGGTCATTTCTTTCTTATCTTTTAAATTCCAACTGAAGTGGAATATTTATGAAGCATTTTCTAATGCTCCAGACAAAGCTACTCATTTTTTTTCTTAATTGCCTCCAAGGTCATCAGCCTTGTAACCATCATCCCCATTTAATAGGTGAGAAAACTGAGGTCTGGAAAGAGATGGACTAAGAAGGAAGAATTAGGAAATTACCTCTTTGAATAACCGTGGGCTCTCTGCATACTCTCTGGCCTTGCTGACCATCTAATTATATTTCAAGGAGAGCAGATTTGGAGAACCCAGGAGGCAGAGGAAATGACTGTCTAGGGACTTCCTGGAATCCCAGAGGATGAGCGCTTAGCCCAGAGGGGCCTTAACTAAACCCCGAGTTTGTGTAGAGTTGTCAGAATTGTGCTTGGCACACTCAATTCAGATTTTCAGGGATTTAGTTTTTAGCTGGCAATGGAAGTAGTATAAACCAGGAAATAAGGAGGGAAAAATAGAGGGAAAGCCAGCTAATCAGAGGCTACTGAGCTCATGAAAAAATGTTGGCTTGAGTTACAGTTTTGTGGGGGAGATGTTAGTTTCGGCTCACTATTCAGTAACTATTGACATTTTGGGTCTCAAAATTAGCTGTTGACTAACTCATTTAAGCCCAGAATTAAAATGTCCAGGCTCTGACATGTATGAGGTTCTTGGAGTGTGTGTGATAAATAAAGTTATTAACACTCTACATTTTATTGACATGTAACACTATACAGGATGATTTTATATCTGTCTGCCTATTTGCTAGAATACGCATCAGCACTCCCATTTTAGAGAGTGGGAAACTAAAATGCAGACGTGTCAAGTGATTCTCCGAAGCTGACACAAATAGGAAGGTCAGTGTTAGGACTTGGGCCTCTACGTTCTAAATTCCAGTAATGCTAAGGGGATTCTTTTAGCATGGTGTGGCTTAAGGAGATCATGCATCGATAGTTATTTCTCAGCTTTTAGGATTTTCCAGGTATTGAAGTAGCAGAGGCATCTTGATCCAGAGGGTGGGGGGAGGTAGCCAGGGGGCAGGATGCCAATGGGAGAGAAAGCTCCCATTGGCCAGATGGAACAACGCTATGAAAACATGACCCTGTGGGCAGAGCACAGGGGCCAGAGCCTGCCCCCCTGGCTTGCTCCCTTCCTCCTTCCTATTGCTGGCTCTTGCATTTTCCTATCGGGAATGACAGCATTGCTTGTGTTATCTGTACAATAATCAAATCTCTTTCAGCACCAGGTACTGAGATAAATTTGGCTGAAACACATTTGAAAGGGTTTGTCACACTTGAGTATGTTATTAACTATGGGTAGCTGTATTAAAAAATTAATTAGTGATATATATTGTCTATTTTCACTGAGAAGAGTGTTTTATGTGTTTGTTAATTACTGATTTCACCAACATTGATGGAAAGCTTACTCTGTAACAGGCTCTGTGCAGAGTTCTGAGGTACATGAAAAAGACAAAGCCCTCTGCGTGTAAGGAGCACAGAGTCTAGCAGACCGTGGTCACAATGGTCTAAACCCCTCTGAGGGATCCTGGAACTTCTCAATTGGTGCTAATAAAGATGAGTATGTCTTCCTAGAAACACACACAGAACACTCTAACACACATACTCTCACATTGATGGGATTGGGATATAAGAATCTATTCGAACCCTCTTAAGACTAAACATTGTCTTCCTAGAAGTCTGTAAGTCTCAAGTCAAAGTATTCTAGAACAAAGTATCATTAGAACAAATAACGATTTCTTGTCCTCCTGCCAAACTCAGGGCAGTGGAGATAAGAGAGCAAGGTTCCACTGACTGTCATCAACTACCACCCCCTCCTTCTAAGTCTCCTTTGCATTGTGGAGGAAAAGCCAAACTGCATTTCCTAGGACACCCTTGCACAGTATGGTTCTCACTTAAAGTTTGGCGATGGGTGTGGGGGAGACACTACATTTGGAAAGCAGAATGGGAAAGGAAGATATTATCATCTGGGATAGTTGCATCCAGGTAGGTGGGGATGTCATGAGGTGTATGGTGGCTTGCCAGAAGGCTCTCAGAAGCCATGTGCTCTCACCAATGCACCCTGAGACGCAGGGCAGGAGCTTCTCTGAGATTTTTGCAAACCACAGTAGCACCCTGGAAGATGTTTGAGACCCACTTCTGCATTTCAGGAGTTCTTCTGGGATGACTCCTTCCCCTTTGTTGCCTTAGCTCTCAGTGGCTGGGTAAACCCTCAATTTTCATATTCAGTCATTCTTACATAGAATACACAGAGCGGATGCCATTTTCTTGACTGAACTCTGAACTTGACTGAACTCATAAGCAGAAAGATACATTCTTTCTTCACTGTTCTCTAGAGTGCAAACTTTTTCCCGTAAACAGACAGTAAATATTTTTGGCTTTGTGAGGTAGTCTGTACCTGCGGCAACTAGTCAGGTCTGCTATTATATTGCAAAAGCAGCCATACAAAATATGAGGACAAGTGAATGCTCCAATACAGCATTATTTATAAAACAAAGGGGCAGGTGAGATTTGGCCCAGGGGCTATACTTTTCCACATTTTGCTTAGAGGATTAAGCTAAATCCACGTCTCATTTCATAACTGATGGTCACCATCTATCCATGCAAGTCCTTTGCTTATTTTTTTTTTTTTGGTAGCATACAAGGTCTGTCCATAAAAAGTCTAACCACTGTTAATATAACCAGAATGGTTTGTGTGACATTGATGTAACCTGGCAATCAAGGTCAATGGACTGGAATGTGCATGTATGAACAATGATGACTTCACTGTCCCAGTCAGTGGGAGCAGTAGACTCCAATGAATGAGCATATGTACTGTGTGACTGTCACATTCAAAACGAATAAGGGAATAGAGCAACAAATCTGTATCAAATTTTGCATTAAGCTTGAACATTCCTCCATGGAAACTATCCAGATGCTTCAGAAGGCCACAGCTATGGGCAACTGGTCATTGGCAGCTTCATCACAACAACATGCCTGCTCATGCATCATGCCTCATGCAGAGTATTTTTCAAAACAGTCAATCATCCAGGTGACTTGGCCCCCCTACAGCGCAGATTTACTGCCCCGAGACTTCTGGCTTTTCCCAGAACTAAAATCACCTTTGAAAGGGAAGAGATTTCAGACTGTTGATGAGATTCAGGAAAATATGACAGGGCAGCTGATAACAATTGAGAGAACTGTGTGAGGTCCCAAGGTGCCTACTTTGAAGGGACTGAGGTGCCATTGTCCTATGTACAATGTTTCTTGTATCTTGTTTCTTCTTCAATAAGTGTCTCTATTTTTCATAGTACACGGCTAGATATCTCCTAGACAGACCTCATATACATACTCCTTATGTATCTATTCTCCTCTTCCAATTCACCAGGTAGATAGATAGAAAATGGATACAGGTACATCCATTTTAATATATTCAATGAATATTTTTCTTTGTGCATATTCTTGCAGAATGTGTTTTGTCTTATTGCACATATTTCAACTTTAAATAAAACTAAATTTTATATCATATTCTTTTTCCCCCTTCGAGTAGTACTCTGTCTTTACCAGCATTTTTTATTGTAATCTGTCCCTCCAGTTTACTATTTTTAACTAATGAATAGCACTCTATAGTGGGGGTGATAGATGTAAGTAACTCACCAACATCAGGTTCTTGTTCTCTGGGCCATCAGACAATCAATGCTGCCCTGAAGAATTTGTCTAGACACTTGCTGCGCTCTGCCTGAGTGAAAAATAAACTTCTGTTAGTGCTCATTTATTGCCCTGGAATAACCTAGCCTATCTTTGTATTAGTACACCATGATATAATCCAAAAGAGGACACATATTAGATCACTGAATTGCTTAGGTAACAGAGCAAAGTGATTAAATCACAGTTTCTGAACCCAAGTGCCTGTTATCAAATTATTGTGCCCCAACTTGCCAAATACATAATTTGGGACAAGTTTCCTTACCTTCTTTGTTCTCTGATTTTTCATCTATAACATAGGGATATTGCTAATATGTGCCTTAAAAGGCTATCATTATGATTAAATTATTAGAATAGTATTTTTTAAATTTAGATTACTTTTAGCACTTTAAAAGCACTCCATATGCATTTTTAAATAAAAAAAGTTAAATAAACTGCTTGCTACTAAAAATTTCAAATGTAGGATTTAACACCTAGGGCCTTTTCATTCTCAATGCTTCTTGTTTGCAGGGGATAAAAGCAGGGCGGGTATTGTTGCCTTCAATTTGCAAAAAAGGAAATCACGACTGGGGTGAAATCAGTTCTCTGGGTCATGTTGGTTATCATCACAGCAAGACGCAAATCTTTGTCTTCTGGCTGTAGGAGAGTAAATCCTTGGTTTTAAGGGCCTCTGTGTTTGGGTAAAGCCATCCAGCAGAACCTGGTGTGATGGATAATAACAGAGGAGCTCCAAAGGAAGACATCCTGAATTGCAACCAGGCTGTGCTGGAGGTAGGGGAGTAGGGAGAGGGAAAAATCAAAAAGGAGTGTGAGAGGGCAGAAGCCAGTGAGGTGAGAAGAGATGGGTCCCCTAGGACAGAGGAAAGGAAGGTTAAAGGAGTATTGATCTTGAGTGGGAAACAGTCTACTGGTTTTTCATCTTGCTTTCAGATCATCTGGCATCAAAAAACAGGCTGTTCCTGAGTTTAGCTTTGGAGATTGTGCAAGAGATTGAGCAGAATCGTTTGCTGACATGGAAAGCACCAGAGTGGTTTTTGATTATACAAGCTGAGCTGTAAGGTAGAGGCAATGTGAAACCTGATAAAACATGTATCCAGGGATGGGCAGGCAGCAGCCAAGCATACGCATCCTCTCCAAAAATAATCTATTCCCAGATGTGAGATGGGAGTGACTGTCTTTTCAAAGGAAGTTGCAAAACACCTCGGGCCAAACCCAAGGAGAAAACGGAGCATGTTACAATTTCTGAGGTCCTTCCCCGACAATTACCTTGCAGAATTCTCAAAGCTACCCTGTGAGAGTAGGCTGGGCTTTGTTTACAATTCTCATTCTACAGACAATGAAACTGAGGATTAGAAAAGACGAGGACACAGGGCCAGAGAAGCAGTGGAGAAGACGGGAGCAGGTCATGGCTCCCCCATAACTACTCCGTTATCTCTGCACCAGGGCACATTACACCTGGCCAAAGGGACTTTTCACAAAACAGGGTTGGTACTGTCCCCATGTGAATATGCACATATCGATCAATCTAAGTTTTATTTTCATGTGTCTTCATTTTCCATGCATCTTTGTAATTTATTGCCTATGATCGATTCCCATCACCTATTAACATTTTTATAATTATCTGTATTAATGTATGTATAATGTATCTATCGATTATACATTCTGTTTGGTCATCTTTACTTGGAAACACTGGCTGATGTGATGTGTGTATGATTAACTACATCATAGGGGGAAATGCTGCACCATTGTAAACACCCGTGCATGGTTATAAACCTTGCAATTTTGGCATTGTTTCACTGATTTATTTAACCTCCCTGAGCCTCAGTTTTGTGCCTTGCCAAGCACAGATACAAATATCCACTTCTAAGGGCTCAGAAAGATAGAATAAGATAGTGTTTGTAAGATACTGAGCTTAGTGCCTGTATCAGAGTAGACCCAGTGTAATTGCTCCTTCCTTGTTCTCACAAGAACCTTGCTCTCCCTCCTGACCTTCTAGCTTTTCCATGGATTCCAGTTGGTCTTAGTTTATCTCATTTCTGAGCTTCAATGTCGTATATCATGTAAATGAGTTGTTCCAGCATCTACCACCTGTTTCTAAGAATTATCTATATTAGGCCAAATGCTGTAATTTGGCTGCAAGATTCTTGAGGCAGAGATTCTTATTCACCATTTAGGAAATCAAGAAGTAATTCTGAAAACCATCTTCTGAATCATCCGAAGAATTTTGCATAGGGCTTTGCTCATAATTGATCCCAACTAAATATTTGACAAATTATATGCAGAAGGAGTTCTCAAGTGGCACTCTTGAGCCTGGGAGAATTTGGGGGTGGAGACAACCAAGAGTTGATTCTCCATATATGCAGAAGAACTGGCATAGCAGAGTCCTCTGCAGTTTTAACAAAAAAATATATTTTTTAAAGATTTTATTCATTTATTTTTAGAGGAGAAGGGAAGGAGCGAGGGAGAGAAATATCAATGTATGGTTGCCTCTCATTTGTCCTCCGCTGGGAACTGGCCTGCAACCCAGGCATGTGCCCTGACTAGGAATCGAACCGCGATCATCTGGTTCGCAGGCCCACACTCGATCCACTGAGCTACACCAGCAACTGATCTATGTTAGGTCCTGTGTGCTGGGAATACAAAAGTAAATTAGACACTCATATGCAATCTGGAAAAGTAAAGACAGAATCCCATTCTTTTGTGATAATCACCAAGATAAGAGGGGGTACACAAGGCACTTTGGGAGTGCTGAGATACTAGACACCTGATACCTGTCCCCTGATATTTCTTTGCTCCTTCCTCTGGTAATAGCACCTCCTTACTTTGAAAAGCCGAAGATCTATTACTCTGCATAGTCCATGATGTTCACACAACCAGGTCTGACTAATTATAAACCCCTCTTCTTGGTCATAATTACTGATTCAAATATGGCTATGTGATTCCAGTTGGTCTGACTAGAGTTCTTGTCTTGAAATTTATAAGCAAATGCTGATAAGAAATCTCTCTTTCCTCTATATAGCTAAACTCACTTAACATAAGCCAGGAGATACATGCTGATTGGCCCTTCCACTCTGAAATAAAATTTGTACTTAAGGCAGTGGAAATGAAAGGGTAATAATACCCATTGCATGGAAAACCTCACTGGTATAAAAAAAATAAGTCAAACTTTTGGGTAATGCAGATAGTATAGATAAAGAATAAACAGATTCTGGATAATTTAAAAGTACCTAGTGCTCCCTGGGGCCATCTGTACCCTTGGATTTCCCAGTTACATGAGCCAATAAACTCTCATTTTTGCTCCAAATTTGAAATTTTTATACAGGCACTTTATACACCCATTCTATTATTCTAAATATGCACAGAATTTTCAACTGTTTCAAAACCATTTTGTTGACATTATCTTGTGTGCCTCTCAAGACACTGCTGTGAGATCAGTCGGTATTTTATTATAATTCCACCTGAGGAAAAAAACCCGAAATTGGACGAGGAATGACGCAGCTGAGGTTGGACGAGCCAACTGTGGTTGCAGCTGAGAGAGAAATTAAACTTTCTGCGATTTAGGCAGAGTTCTCACCAGAGTCATCCTGAGGTCTGATGACCAGACCACACATTGAAGTTTCGTTCCCGGCCCTAATCGGCCATGTGATGCCTGTCACAATGTTCTACTTTTTCACGGACTGCAAGTGAGGATGCAGTCCACTCAGTCCTTCGACATTGCTGTCCGTGTGTGAGTTTAATCTCTCTATCTGTCCATCTCTCTGTCCTCTCTCTCTCTCTCACTAAAAAAAATATATGTAGGGGTTTTGATCGGAGTCCCCTGGATAGGTTCCTATGCAAATGCCACTTCATAATGAGGCTCTTGTTACTAACATTTAACCTGCCAGCCTCACATTAGAACTGGCTGCTGCAACTTGATCACATTACGTCACACTGACTTTAGGTACGGAGCTCTGTGTGAAATGTGGGTGCACCAAACTGGTTTTGGCAATAGCGTATTCTGAAGGTTTGGGGAGCCCTTGGTTTCTGGGCAACCCAGCCTCCGAACCCCTGGGCATGCTGTAGTATGTGGTCAGCCCACGCCTGACCTCTGTTGAAAAGAGGCCAATCACCTGAGTGCAAATGATGTCAAAATGTTTTCAAGTGACCTCGGTCCTGGAATGGAGATAGTCGAGAAGTTTGTTATTGATCCAGTCTTCCAGATATTTTATCTTCGGATCTTTTATTAATTAGGCTCTCAGACTAGTTTTAATTTAGAACCCATCCACATAAATTGATATAGTCTTTTACAGCTTTTAAAACGTGTATATATTTATGAAGATTTTAAGGCCATTATCTGTGTAATTATGTGGGTGCCAGAAGGGACATTTGCTGTTGTGTTTGTTAGTGGTGAGTCAAGTGTATAAGAAAAATAGGCTCCTGCAAAGATTGATTTTTCTCTTCCAGAGAAAATCTTGTCTCAGACGCCATTTAAAGTGCTGTTCATTGACTTTTTGAGCCATCCATGTCATCACACCTATCTAAAATTGAATACCAGAACAAGTTTCTGTAATCTCAAGAATGGGTATGGTTCCTTATGTCAAGCCAAGTTTTACCTGTTCTTTTACCACCTTCCTTGAAGTGACGATAGTCATAAGTTAATGCTAAGTCCTAGGTATTTTTCCCAAAACTTGTTTCTTCAACTCACCAACCTTATTGAATAATAACTGCCTGCTGAAGACTTGGCTGATTTCTTCTATTTGTTATCTCATTTATTTCCCCAATGAAAGTTTTATTTTTGCCTCCTACTTTACAATTCAATCAAAATATATACATGCCCATAGTTGGAAAAGATGACCAAAACATTTCATGACCATAAGATGACCAGAGTTCCACACCCTATTTTCTCCCTATTCCTGATTGCTCAAAGGAACCTCATTTCTTAAAATCGTTGTTAGCATGATTTTGTAGCATGTAGAAAGATTTCTAAAGATGTGGTTCCTAATGATATTGTTTTGTCAATGTAAGATATTAGCTTCTCTACACTTAATATAAAACATAATTATGATATAATTTTCATTTAAATAAAATATTTGTGTTATTATTTTCTGTTTATATAAATGAACATGGAACTTGCTTTTCTTTTCTTGAATATTCCTGGACTGTATTGTTACTAGAGTTAGTAATGGCCTGGCTTTATTGTTATAACATTCTATAAACTGAACATTATTTTTATATTCATACATTCTGATTTTTATTGTTTTTTAAATAGATGATCTTTTTCATGCAAAGTGGAAATTTTTAGAATCTTCTTTTTGCCTATGGCAGAGATCATATTGTGAAAGTTTATGATTATGTGGCTTATGGGGGATTTTTTATAGCTTAAAAAATCTGATCACTTATTAGGAACTTTCAATATAAAAACTCTGCCTTTTAAGTCAAAAAAATTTGTTTTTTTAAATAGAATTCCTATTAGCTATATATTATTCTACCTGAATTGGTTCTTTAATGTTCTTGTCTTTTATCCTTAACCATAACAGTTCGATCCAATCAAGAGCCAGAAATCACATAATAATTTTAACAGTGAAAGTTTAATATAAAGAATTGCAAATTGCAATATGGCATTGTAGTATTGAGAATGGGTTAGTGAAAAGTATAAACAACTCTAGAGTATGTGGGAATAGCTGGTGTAGAGAGAGACCACTGCCCGTAGTGCTATGACAGCCCACCAAGGAAGAATCCCCCCTCTAGGCCCTGGGTGAGATCCCCGTCTCACTGGAGAGGGTGTGCTGTGTGGTTCAGTGGCTGGTAGAGAAGTTCACTGAGGCACTTCATCGGGATCACACGCTGCAGTCTGTTCTCTGGAGGGAGGAAGCCCTCTGCAGGGAGGTACTCTGCCTATGAACACGGCACAAAACCACAGAAGAGGGGCGTGGGGACATTCCAGGTACTGCTGGACATTACTGGCTACCAAGCTCTACAAGAACTGGATGCTGCAGAAACCGTGTGTGTGGCAGGGGGAAAGGCATAAACTAGAACCTGAGAGAAAAACTCTTCGTCCTCCAGTGTCTCTCCAGACTCCTTTACTGGCATCATGTAATATCATGTCAACTGGCAAAGGAGAAATATCTATGAGACCCACGTCTTCCTTATCTCAGCGAAGGCTGGCGTGGATGCATTTGGAGCTGACAAGCAGTATATGCATAAATGGCTGGCGCACTTTTTTTAACCTCAGTTTTTAGAGCAGTTTTAGGCTTACAGAAAAATTGAACAGTAGTTACAGGGATTTTGTATGTTCCCTGCCCCCACGCATCCAGAGCCTCCCCCATTTTCAACATCCCCCACTGGAGTGACACATTTAATTTTTAAACTGGTGAACCTTTATTGGCACAGCATTATCATCCAGAGTCCACAGTTCATATGAGGGCTCACTCTTGGTGTTGCACATCCTATGGGCTTAAGCAAATGCGCAACGACCCGTACACGTCATCCATTATAGTATCATGCAGAGTGTTTTTTCTGCCTTAAAAATATGCTCTGCCTATCACTCCCTCCCCTCCCCCTGTTCCTGGCACCCACGTACCTTTTTACTGTCTCCAAAGTTTTTCCTCTTCCAAATAGCGTCACTTACTTGGAATTATACCAAACATAGCCTTTTTAGACAGGCTTCTTTCAGTCAATATCCATTTTCAATTTCTAAAATTTGATGTCTCCCACGTAATACCCTTTCCTCTTTGGTTCTCTTATTTCTTATCATCAGTTCTTTCAGTTCTTGATTTATATAATTTATTTCTTTACTATCACTTGAGAGATACATTTGGGAAGGAAATGATAAATATATTACCCTACTGTATTTCAATTTCTAATTCATCAACCCTATTGAACAATCATTTACTGAAGCCAACATTCTTCTTAGAGATAATCTGGTCACAACTGATAAATAGTTTTAAAAGTTCGTGTTGCGAAAATGATAGTATGGGCCAGAGAGAAAGAATAACTGAGTGGGAACAAAACTGGGTGCAGAATGCAGACACAGAGAAAACCAAAAGGGAAAGGTTAACGTATTGGTGGAAAGCTCATGGTGGTGTAAAGAACCCTGGACTGACAGAATATTTGTCCTGGATTCGTGCCTCACTTGCTGTGAAGCCCTGGGCAAGCCATCTCTTCAGCCTGATCCAAATCAATCTCCTTATGTGCACAGTGGATCAGGGAGGTTTGGGACTAGAAGTACAAAGGATCCCGTTAGAATTTATGGTCGTATATATCTCTGCTCCTTATTCTTTATCTTTTGAAAACAAATTTAAAGATTCAAAGTTAAGGAAACCCTGGATTTTCTTACATCATCAGCTCTCGACTATTTGACATAGGCTCCATTGAACACTTAGTAAATCTTTAAACATCTTTTTCTAGCCCTGGCTGGTGTAGCTCAGTAGGTCGAGCGTGGGCTGTGAACCAAAGGGTTGCTGGTTTGATTCCTGGTCAGGGCATGTGCCTGGGTTGCAGGCCAAATTTTCAGTGGGGGCCACGTGAGAGGCAACCACACACTGATGTTTCTCTGACTCTCTTTCTCCTTCCCTTCCCCTCTGTCTCAAAATAAATACATAAAATCGTTTTAAAAATATTTTTTCTAAAACAGTGCACACATGCAAATATACAGTTTGTGTACAGTTTCAGAGGGCTTTCGGGCATCCTGAAGCTCACATGAGGATCGCATGGAGCAATGTGGATCTCAGGACATTTGTGTACCTCCAAGGTGACCTCTCATTTTTTACTTCTAGAGGGAACTGCTGATGTGTGTTTCCTTGGGAGTCTGAGGCTTCCCGGAACACAACTAGAAAATTGCAAAGTACATTTCCCTTGCATACAAAGCTTGTCATTCAGGTGAACCAATTTTCTCTTTGTAAATCAGGACATTTGCAAATGTTTCATTAGCTTTGGCCCAGATAGCTCGGGAACAAATGCATTTGCTGTGTGGTGCGATGATGTATCAGCACAAACAGCTCCCTGGGCCTCTGTTAATTACATGGGAAGAATGAAATGGAGCCACAGAAATTCCATTCGGGGGTATATTTCCCTGGGAAAGGGAAGCATTCCCACATTGCAAGAATTCTATAAGCTTTCTGATCTATTTCTTTTCAACAAAAATGAAACCAAATCACTCATCCTTTCTTTCATGTCTTTACCTAATCTTTATTGGGCCCCAGACAAGAATGGTAGTTGCTGGAGGTAAATCAGTAAACAAAAGAGAGGTAACCCCTGCCCTCATGGAATTGACTTGTGGAGGTGATGGCAATAATAATAATAATAACCATAAATATAATATAAAGATGTCATAAGCGTCAGAAACCATGAGAACAAGTAAAGGGGTTGGGGAGGGTGATCTAGCAAGAAGAGGTCAAGGAAATTTTCCCAAAAAGAATGACTTTAAAGGTAAATTCTGAAGGATAAATGGCAAGTAAACTAGCTGAATAGGGGGTAGTGGACAGTAACAGTCCCCTGGGCTGAGGCAAATGTGCAATGTTTGCCGAAAAGAAAGAAATCCAGGGTGGCAGGAGTGTAAACAGAATACAATTAGAAAAGGCTGCAGAGGGACCTGGGTCACCCAGGCAGGACCTGTAACTGTGGAGAAAAATGTTCGGTTTTACTTCAAGGGCAATAGTAAGAATATAGAGAATTGAAGGGATAGATAAATTACACAGAAATCCACACAAGGAATGTCTGACTAAGAACTGATACATGAAAAGCACGTATTAAACACTTCGTGTATATTCCATCGGGCCAGGAATAGGAAACGTCTTTTAGAAAAGGCCAGGTAGTAAATAATTTAAGTTTTGCAGGCCACATACAAGTCTTTAACACATTTATTTTTTTAACAACACTTTAAAAACATAACACCAATCTTCGCTCAAGGACTATGCAGAAACAGGCCAAGGGCAAGATTTGGGCCATGGGCTGTGCTGTAAGCTGGCCACCTTCTGCGCTGGACCATAAGCTCTATCAGGACACAGACAATATCTCTCTTATTCATTGTAGTATCTCCAGTACCCATTATAGCACCAGGCACATGGTGAGTGCTTCATATATACTCATTAAATTAATTAATGCCTGAACTAGGTGTGGTAAATATGCAATATCTATTCATGGCAAAAACCAGCTGAGATGCTGGTGTTGTTGATTTTTATCATCATTGTCACCATTATTTTTCTTGCTGTTGTCATTGACATACCACAGATAAGAAAACAGTTAAATTGGCCCCGAATCGTGTAGCCAGTAAGTGAGAGAACTAGGATTTAAACCAGGTCTGTGAAACGCGTGTGCCCATTCTTTTCCTTCTAATCATTCCGCCACTCTTGTAAACAATGTACAAACACCAATGTGTAGTGTAAGTAAACTTCAAGAGATAGATGCATAACCTAATGTTACAAGAGACATGCCATTGAAAATGGGGGACAGAAAGCCTGCACCAAGCTCCCCTCCGTTTCAACCAGCTTCAAGTGCTACCACAAATCATCAACTCTTGGGTGACTTAGACAGAAAATATTTATTTCTCACAGTTCTTGAGGCTGTGCATCCAAGATTGTGAGGTCAGGGAGCCAGCAAGTTTGGGTTCTTGGTGAGGGCCTTTTTCCTGGGTATGTCCTCATATGGTCTTTCCCTGGTTTATGCACACAGAGAGAAAGAACCTGTGACTCCCCCTCTTTTATGAGGGGGTTAATCCCATCATTAGAGACCCCACCTCATGACCTAATCTAACCCTAATTACCTCCCAAAGGCTCCACCTCCAAAACCATTACATTTGTGGGTTTCAAGGTGTGAAATGAGGGAACACCCAGGCATTTAGTCCATGGCAGCTTCCTCTGAGATTTCTATTGTAATAAATGTAAAGAATGTTTAAAAGAGAAAACTTAAAATGTGAGGGAGAAAGAGAAGTGAAAGGGGATGAACAGTAAAGGTGTGAGATCAGAGAAGTGAGACACTTTCAGGATCAGAAGTGACTGTTGACTAACAAGACAAAGTAAGAAGGCCACACCCTAGGGTGAGCATGGAGCAGACTTCGGCTGGAGAAGGCATTGACCTGCCCCATGCGTTACAGGCATGCGTCCCTCACAAACTCTCCCACCTCCAGGTGTTCCTGCAAGTTCTGTGTTATCTATCAGGGCAGGAATGTGTCAGTCTTACCTTGTAGGTATTCCAAATCTTTATGGGTTATTTTCTTCATGTTCCCATTACTTGGCTTGAGGGCTGTTGGGAATTTCCTTTTTCCTGCCTTCTGAAAAGGAAAAACCACTCATCAGGACAGACTTTTCACAAGGCCAGCGGTGGCTCGGGTAACTTAAGACCCCCATCCCCTTTACCTACCCCACTTTTAGAGACGTGGAGGTAAGGAGAAGGGCCGCTGGTGTCTGATAGTAGAATTGGTTGCTGCTTCTTGGGAAGAGCTAGGGGTCACTGGAATAGAATGTGCCCAAAGCTGGTGGTTATCAGGTTTCTCTTCAGAATATAAGTGATTCAGGATATTTTAACCTTAGCTTTCAGATTTAGCTACAATTTAGAGAAAAAAAAATAAGTGTTTTATTAAACATCTTACTACAGAAATGTCCAATCCAGTTTAGAAAAACAGTGCCAAAAATTTTTAGGATAAAATTTTTGAGGGATATTGACGGTGGAGGACATTGACTTCATAGAGACTATACTATAACTGCCAGCTTGGAAAAACTTGAAGACATAATAAAGGAACAGAACATAAGAACAAAAGATAATAAACACATAAACCCAAAATTAATAATTTGTTTCAAGAAAGAAGCTAACCAAAGCATGACATGATTTTGAGCCTTTTTCTGATTAGGAAAGAGTATATTTGTACCAACATAAGAACATCCTCCTTGGAATGGCCTTTAATAATCAATGACATCAGAACCAAAGTGTAGGTGAAAATCAAGTATATGAGCATACTCTTTGCCTCCATGTTAACTGAGGTTTCAAGTTCAACTATTAGAATCAACCTAGGAACAAATCATGGCAGATTAAACCCACCCTCAGGGCCCTGAGAGTCCAAACTCACCACTTGCTCTCCTTTGCTTCCTTAAATTCTGTCCCCTCATCACCTAGCTTGCTTGACTCTAGTTCCAGTCCTATTTACACATTCTTAGCCACTATGCAATACCATTTTATTTTGCGTTTCTAGCATCACCACAGTGAATAACTGGCACCCCCAAGGCTTGCTACTCAAAGAATGGTGCATGCACCTGCAGCAAACTCTTCATCTGGAACCTTGTTTGAAATGCAATCTTAGGTCCCGCCCAGACCTACTAGATCAGTATCTGCATTTTAACAAAATCCCCAGATGAATTGTTTGTTCACTGAAATTACCGATCATTGCTCTCACTCACTTCCATTCTCACCAAGGACCTTCCCACTCTTCAGTCTATTGAAGCTAGCTTCTACTGTTGTTGTTCTTAAGCAGTCACTATAAAATATAGGAAACTGTCATGAAAACAGAACTGTCAAGGAAGAGTAACACAGTGGTCAAAAGTGGACGATTTAGAATAGGACAGAATTGACTTCAAGTGTCAGCATTACCACTTAATAGTTAGACCCTTTATTATCCTCCCTTAACTTCATTTTCTTCAGATGGTACTTCAGTTGTTTTAAGCTAGTCTACACTGTATAACGAATGATCCTAAACTCTCTGGATTCTTTTTAATATGTCCACACATGGCTGACTTCCCCCTGTATTACCTTTACTTTAAGACCCAGGTGGACTGGGCAGTTCCCGTCCAAGACCCTCTTTTGCTAACAGCACAGAAAATAAGAGATAATGACAAAGCAGACTAAGAATCGTAAAGCTTCTACTCAACAACGACACCTGTCAGTTCCGCTCACCTTCCACATGGCCGAGCCTGCCTTCCGTGAACAAGAAACGAGGCCTCCCACGGGGAGAAACACTGCAGAAAGAGAAGCAGGGAAGAGTGGCAATGCAGTTGACAAGGGAAACAATGATCGATAGTAGCTACCGCACATTATTGTTTGAGAATTGAATGACTTAAAGCATAAGAAGTCCTTGATACTTTGCTCGCCTTTCTGAACTCCTGTTTCCTATTTTTTCAAAATTTTCAAAAATTTTAATAATGACAATGAAGTACTTTTGAAATCATAAAAAATACAATAAGAATGGAAAGAAGTCTGCAGTTTCAAAAAGATTCTCATGCAAGAAAAACAGATGTTCCGACACAATGCCCAGCAACCGCATTATTTAGCCGTGTGTAAGCCCCTGTGAAGGAGTGAAATCGGTGGTGTGGTGCACGGGGGGTGTGGTCCTCAAAATCCTGCAGTTTCTAGGAAACAGGGTACACTTTTATAAAGTGGGGACAAGAATACCAGCACTTAATACAACTTTGAGCCCTGGCCCGTGTGGCTCAGTTGCTCGGGGTGTCATCCCATAGTATAATGGTTGCAGGTTGGATTCCCAGTCAGGGCCCATGCCAGTGTTTTGGGTTCAATCCCCAGGGAATCCGATTCCCAGTCTGGGTGCATACAGGAGGCAACCAGTCAATATTTCCCCCCTTGCATCCATATTGCTCTCTCTCCCTCTCTCTTTCTCTCTCTCTCTCTCTCTCGAAAAACAATGAAAAAAAAATGTCCTTGGGTGAGGATAAATAATTTAAAAATAAATAAAAGTTTTAAAGGAATGCCTGTGTGGTCCATAGTAGGTACTTAATAGAAATAATGATCGTCTTTGAAGCTCTCAGAATTTAGAACTTCCTAATCCTCACAGAAAACCCTGAATTAAAGATGTTGGAGGAAGCAGAAGCAGTCTCGAGTTGCTTCATCCCTCTGGCCCCGCATCCTTCTTTGCAATAGCCTGACAGAAAGCCTGCTCTCCCTCGGAGGCGTAGGATAGGAGGAGGGGGTGTGTTCTCTGAGATAACATGGGGCGAGTTCAGGGGTTACTAATTGAGTTTCTGCTTACTTTTCATATTCACTCAGAGTCCCAACCGGAGCAGGGGTGAGTTACAGCAAACCCCTCCTCGTCTCTTAACCCTTTTTCCCATCTGCTGACAGCACGCGTGTCTCTTCCAAAGTCACTTCCCCACTCCGACTGTGACTCTAATCAGAAACCGATGTGCCCGCAAAACTGCGGAGACCTACGTGTCGCCTGCGAGAATATTTTGAGATTAAATTTGCTAGCACAGTTAAAGCTCCTTCGAGGAATGTTAAAGTTTCTTCTAGAAATGGAATCTGCCAGAACCCCATTCCTAGATGCAGTCCACACAGATATGACTCGTGGTTTGAGGCGGGTTCAGAGACCCGGGAATGTGATACCGAACTGCCGAGTTCTGTAGAGTTCGCAAATTGCTTCAGTGCGGTATGACTCATTTAACCCTCCCATGGACTCTCTGGAAAGGAACGTGGCTGTCTATCATGGTCTGACTTAACAAATAAGGACGGCAAAATAAAGAGATATACCCACAAAGGCACATTCAGAAAGTGAGGTGAGGACGGCAGGCCCAAAGCCCAGACCTTCTGCCCCCTTGTCCCATATGTGTTCACCATCCCATGCTTCCTCCAGAACCCCCGTTGCTCTCCGGGGTGGAGGCAGGGTAAGTTTCTAGAGCCCCAGGGCCATACCTCCAATCCCTATGCTCTACCTGACCAGGTTTTCCATCTCCTTGTCACCGCAGTCACTGCCACTGCCTAACTTCCTGGCTTCCAGCCTCTAATAGCCATCATTATCCACAGAGCAACCAGAGGAAGCTTTCCAGTACAGACATGACCATGTCTCCGTATAGCCTTTCAAACAATTGCCTGCAAAAGAAGGGACTCTGTGATGTGTCCTGTGGGGCCCATTATGCCCTGCCACCCTCTTTGACCTTGAACCTCCACTTTTCTCCCTTCTCACCTGGATGTTCCAGCTGGACTGAACCACTTCAGGAAACTGCGTCGGCCCATGTCTCTCCTTCCTCTGCACTTTGCGAATCTGGTCTCCTCGGCCGGTACTGTCTTTCCTCCACTTCTCTCCCTTTCCAGTCACCACGGGCCTGGGGTGACTCTGCAAAACTGGCTCTTAGAAGTTTCCCGTGACAGAGCAGATGTTCTGACAACACCCGACATCCCCTCTAACTCAGTGCTTCTTATGATGCTAGAACTATTTCTTGGCAACTCCTCCTTCCCCACCCTCAGTATATACACTAGACTAGAAATTCCTTGAGGACGGGCACTTGCTTATTCACTTCTGCACTCAGAGCTAACAGTGCAGTGCTGAATGAAACCCACAGGGACAGCTCAGAAAATGCCTGGAATGAATGAATGAATGAATGAATGAATGAATGAATGAATGAAAAGACCTAGATCTAAGGGTGTGTATTTTTCTAAACTTCGCATGCACCACCACACCTCCAAGAATCTGAAGACAAATTTTAAATCAGCTTGTCCCTCACCTTTTGGAGTGAGCTGGCACCAGATATTTCAGAGCTGAAAAATGGAGAATTTGTGTCAGATTGTGTAGGAAGCTATGGACAGATCGAAGATAAAATCCATACCACTTGGTATCTATAAAAATATATCTTGGAAGCAACTGAGGACTTTTCAATATGAAACAAGTTTTTGATATTAAGGAATTATTGTTCATTTTGGTAGGTGTTATGACAGCATAGTGGTAGGTAAGTAGGCAGATAGATAGATACATGCATTTATCCATTAGAGATGCATACTAAAATATTTGTAAGTAAAATGACATAACAATCTGGATTATTCTTACAACATTCCAGAAAAATAGTCACAAAATGTTGGTAATTGCTAAGGATGAGAGATGTGTACAAGAAGGTTCATTATAAATTACAAATTTTTCTCCCATTTTTTTTCTGTAATGAAATGTAAGCATGCACCCCCTCAGCGTCATGAGAAGTTAATATGTAACATGTGCAGAGTGCTTCCCGTGTAGTAAATGGCACTGAGCTACATTAAATGCATATGTCTCATTTCCTTGCACTGTCATATTCACTTGTTTTTACAGACTTGGTCACTCTCCTATTGTACACATTTGCTTATATGCAACGTTGTGCAGTAAGAACAAAAGTTGAAATAATAAGAATGACAGCCAGCATTAAGTAGGTATTTGCTCTAAGCCGGAAATGTAGTAGGTCCACTATCTTGTTCCACCTTCTCAGAAGTTTCAGAACGTACATACTACTTTAAACCCCACTTTACAGATAAGGCCACTGAGGCACTGAGAAATGACATTTGTCCAGGGTTGCCCAGTTTGTCAAAATGAAGCCAGAACTCACATCCACATATGTCTGATTCCAAAGCCATGACGGGAGTAAACAAAATGAAACTCATGGTACAAATAAAAGCAAAACTGAGACATTTAGATGTGCTCATTCAGTCCTCTCTGTTGGCTTGGTCTAGTGTGAAACCCAACCACTTAATAAACTTACAAGAGATAGTTTTCTCTCCTCCCTACAGGTGAACTGACACTAAATAAATGAATGACCCCTCGTCTCAGAAAAGTTAGTCTGCTAAGGTTAGGAATCTCTGCATCAGTCAATCTGATCAAAAATTTTAGGAAGGTAGATCCCTCTATCTAGTCCATTGAAATGTAGTCCATGTCACAAAAATGTAGAACATGAAGGTACCTCAGGCTCTATGTCATTTCCCTGCTTCACATCATCTGAACTGCCTTGAATTTAAGGCTGAAGATGACTTAGGTACAAGCCGAACATTCCAGCCTCACCTTCCTCTCTTCCCATTTGTCTACCACATCTTCCATCTGAATAGAGAGACAAATATCCTGTGAGTGCCCTGAGTGCTTCTTCTCCGGCTCGTCTGCTGCTGTCTCTCTAGGGCCTGGGAGAATGTTTTCACACCCCTGGCTGCACATTACAATTCCCTAGGAGGTTTCAAAATCGTACTGATGCAGGGCCCCAGTTCGAGTTATTTAAATATAAGTTGAATGGGCCAGAGATGAGCTTTGGTTTTGATTTTGTTGTTGTTGGCTTTTGGGAGAGTTTTTTTGTGTGTGATTTTTTTGTTTGTTTGTTTGATTTCTAAATGTACTAGGTTATTTCAATATACAGGCACTATTGATGAACACTGGCACAGAATAATGCCTGGTGTAGAATAGGTGTTTAGTGAATATTTGAAGAATAAATGAATAAATAAATGAACAAACATTCTTTCTTAAGAGGTGCTTACTAATGTATGTGCATTCTTTATCAGTCCCAAGCCTCAAGCATATATGTATATACCAACTGCGAGCTGCTTGAAAGTGGGCACTCTGTTTTTATATTTTTGGTTCTTCAGTTGCTTTTTTTTTTTTTAGCACATAATAGAATCTCAGTGTTTATTACATGATAGTGCTGTCATATATACCCAAGACAAGAAGCAAGAACAAAGTTGGACAGATGGAGAAGAGTGATCTAAATGAAGGTACATGGAAAGAGCCCACTTTGGGGAGTCAGATAGAGCTAAATTTGAATTCCAGCTTTATTACCCACCAACTCTCTGAACTCTGGGCAAGTTTCTTCATTTCTAAGTAGGGGTACATTACCCATATCAGCATTATTATGCAGCTTAAATGGAAAGACAAGCACAAAAGTATTTAGCCCAGTGCCTAGTATATTAAAGATACTTAAATTCACTCTCTCTTCTTATTCCCTTATCTTCCCTCTGGTAAAGAGTCAGCAAGGCTGATTAGGGGGAGAGTAGAGAGAGAGGGGGGAAGAGGGAGAGAGGAGGGCAATGAGCAAAGAGTAGAAATGAGTTAGAGGGGAATCTAATGGTAGTTATGGAAGCGAGAAATTTTACTATTAGCCACAGCCAAAGAAAACAAAGTCTTCAGGACTTGTTTTCCTCCTCTTGTTTAATCCAGACACGTAACACAGCCATAAATTACTATCCTTCTTTATAAGCAAGGAATGGTAAGTGCCACGAATGCTAATAACAACATTCATCACCAGGTAAGCAACTCCATACTGATGTAGCTTGGGCCAAGTTTCCAACCATTTGAAAAATGTCCAAACGCCATGCCACATGCCTTCTGTCCTAGTTGTTCTTGGAAGGAGGGACATGGTGCTTTTGAGACAACACTGACCAGGGAATCTGAAACAGTGAGGTTATAATTCACTTCTGACACATTAATCTGCTAAAAGGATTTGAGGGCTCAAAGAAATTATCTTTTTTTCTCTGCCAAAAGCTTTCTTGTTTCCATTGGGTCCACAGCATGGGATAGGTTGCAGGATGGTTAAAAGGATGCCTAGTGGTTGTAGGGAGAGGCTCAGGAAGAAGCATGACATGACACCAAGGGAAGGCAGAGGGGCCTCTCAAAGGCCTCTGGGCTCCAAAGGTTCACAGTCATGCTTGAAGGTGAGCCTCTGGAAGAGGTACTCACCCAGCCCAGGCTGAGGGCTGGCCAGCCTGTGGAGGTTAGTCAGGTGGTCACAAATTTTCTTGATGAGTTTCACCTGCTCATCCAGGAAGTGGTTCTCCAGGAAGTCACAGAGATAGGTATCCATGGGGGTACAACCCAGGGCATGCAGATTTAAGAAGGCCTGGTTCAGGTTCTGTCCAGGACCATAGCAGCTTCCATGGTGTCCTGAGTTTTACCTCACTCATCTTGAGAAGGCTTCAGCTCATCCTGAAAGAGGGCATGGCCACCACACTGGTTTTTCATCTTCAAGAGATGCTCAGCACCCTCACGCTTCTTTCTCCTAAGCCAACTGGAGGAATAAGTGGCCCATGCCCTCCAGAATCACATTGCCTCAGTCAAAATAGAAGCTCAGACAGAGGTAAGTGTAGGAGGTCTGCAGATGCAGGTTGACTGAGTGGTTCATGGTGGCCTCCACATTGGTGGAATAATTCTGAAGAATTTGATAGCTCATGCTTGCTAGAGAATAAGCAGTTAGACTCACAAAAATTGTGTTGGCTGGTATCAGAGGCCAAGGATGGCTGAGATGCTTCCAAAGGTGGCCATTGGAAGAGGTTAGAGGGTGGCCAGAGGCTAAAGAAAGGGTTGTCACTGGATCTGTTCTGTCCAAACACTATTGAAGCAAGAAACAGATTTGGGCATCACCTAGGGCACTGCTGATTAAATTTTATCTTGATGTCCCTTCCAGCACTCCATAAATCTTAGGCCGCAAGACTGATTAAAAGTTTCTCTGATCCCACCCTGACCACAGTGACTCAGCTGATTGGATGTCATCCTGCAAAGCAAAGGGGTACTAGTCTGACCCCCAGTCAGGGCACATGATGGGTGGTGGGTTCAGTCCCTAGTCGGGGTGTGTTTGAAAGTCCCTAGTGGATAGGTTTCGCTCTCCTCACATTGATGGTTCTCTTCTTCTCTTTCTGCCTCCCTTCCCCTCTCTCTAAAAATAAATTAAATTAAAAAGTCTTTCTTATCTCATTATAACATTTAATAATATGTTCAACTATCAATTCTGCTTTTAAAGAAGTGATGTCCTGGCTGGTGTGGCTCAGTGGGATTGAGTCTTGGCCTGAGAACTGAAAGGTTACTGGTTCAATTCCCGGTCATAGCACATGCCTAGGTTGCAGGCCAGGTCCTTAGTTGGGGGTTTGCACAAGTCAACCAATTGATGTATCTCTTGCACACCAATGTTTCTTTCCCTCTCTGCCCCCTTCCCTACTCTGAAAATAAATAAATAAATAAATAATTGTTTTTAAAAAAGGTTCAGTGGAACACCACATTAAAAAATAAAATAAAATAAAGAAATTGTACTTGGTCTTACCAATACTAAAATTGGATACCTTTTTTTGTAATGGATTGATCTACAAAACTGAATGTAAATAAAGACTTCATCTTCAATTTTTCTAGTGATTCACTCACGCTTTCACCTGCCTCAGTAACATAAATCCCTAGTATCTACAGCTGGGAATTTGTGCTACTGAGGCAGGTGAAAGCTTGAGTGAATCATTAGAAAATGATCATCTACTGCTTGAAAATTCCCTCATCCACCGATTTGACCAAAACTGTAAGGTCCAAGTGTCGCAAAGGGGCAAGTTAGACCAAGGTATAAAACGGTCACAGAGCTCTTTCCAATGGGTTATTGGATTAACTTCATCCTTCGAGGCCTAGGATAAATACCTTTCTCTGTGATCTTGAGAGCAAATATTGTTTTTTAAATCTATTCTCTTTCTTCTCCCCTCCATTTTTTCTATCTACTCTTCTTATAAAAAGCCTCAGTTAAGATTTCCTCATCTTCATATACCTGGAGAATTGACACAACCAAGGAAATCTCATCTGCTGATAAGTTCAAACACCTGAGGTCTCGGTCTGAGGGTGAAAGACTTTAGCTCTGATGTACCCTTTCTTGTCATTCTCCTTGGTCTTTCCTTTTCTTACCACAGTAGGGATTTCTTGGCATGGGCAAAGTAGTCACCTGTGTGGCCTTGCTTAGCCCACCCTAGAACCACCTTGAGATTTTAAATGAAGAACATCAAGAGTGCACTTTGCTCCCTGTCTTTCCTCTCGGGGAAAAAAGTATCTTTTCCTTGGATCTATCTTTACTGAGCACTGGCTGGCTCAAGATCAGCTTTGAGCATTCACGGACCCTGAGTCACGTAAATCCCCACCACAGTTTACAGACACTGAAGAATAAACAATACAAGTGATATGAATTTTGAAATCTGGTTAATGTCCAAACACCTTTCAAAGGAATTTAGTCTCCCTTGCCTGTCAAAGAAATGTTCTATGGATCTTTAGTTTTTAGTTAGTTTGTTTCATGGGAACATGCTGTCTCTCATATACCCGATAGAATCTGCAAGAGCCACAAGGTCTCTGGCTCCTGCTGCCGGTCCAGACCCACCTCCCACCACTCTTCCTCTGCCCACTGCACTCCAGCCATGCACCTCCCTGTTTCATTAGTGCTCCCTGAGGTCTTTCACATCAGGACCTGTGTGCTTGCTTTTTCCACTGTCACGGAGTGTTAATGCTACTTATGCTTCCCCCAAACATCTACTCTGAACAACACAAATATTTGTCTGGATCTTTCATTCAATAATGCAAGTATTCCTGTCTGATTTGTGACTGCTGTACTTTTGGTATTCAGAACAGTTATTGGCATGTACTAGGTATTTCTTAAATATTTGTTGAATATATAAATGTTAGCACATTTGTAGTGTCTACTGAGGAAGTAAGGCAATTGGGCAATTGGGAAGGAAAAATATTATAACTGCAATAATAGGCAGGGGCAGCTAGGAAAGGGGAACACCAGCAGACGAGCTCAGAGGTCTCCCGGTCAGCATAAAGGCCGTTGCTGGGAGCAGAGGCTCCTCCTAACAATCTGGCACCAGTCAGAGCACTGAGTCTTCTCTTCACAAACAGGAAATTCATTTGCAAATGAGAATGAATAAAACTTTATAGAAATATGAAATTGCAAATGGAAATGGCTAGTGGGGGCCCTTTGTCGCAATTATGCAAAATACATTCATTTTCTTGTTTTCATATGCAAGTAAAAAAGACACTTTATTTTTGCAATTTACTCATGGTAGCTAACAAGGCTCAGAGGTTTGCATGCATTTTGGCAGCCTGGTTCACCCACTTTTCCAATCAGCTAGAAGGACAATGTGGTTTTATTGAGCACCAGGATTCATCCAATGGAGGAAGTGAGTTTACTTTGACCTCTTGATTTCTGTGTATTCCATGAATTGATGTGTTATGGTCAATTATCAAAATAGGTTTTCTGTCATGACATTGGATTGTGTATATTGGCACAATGGTAACAGAGGCATGGGCATCCTTTTACATGCTGCCCTTGTTGCCCCCAACTCATCTCATCCTAACATCTTCGGGCAGCATTTCAATAGTCTTGTGTCTTAAAAGATGAGTTTTCAATCATAGTGTTGGGTATATGGTGATAATGTTGTGGATTAGTGGCAGCTGAAGCTGGGCATGGCAGTGGCTGAGATAAATATCCCTGGAGTCAGACAGACTTGTGTTAGCAACCCAGGTCTGCCTCTTGCTCCCCACAGGACAGCAAGAAGAATATTGCTTACCCATACCAAATCTCAGTTTCCTCATTCATAAAATGGACACAATAGTGATAAGATGTATACGTAGTGCCTGGCATACAACAAACTCTATATTGGTGGTAGCAGCAAAGAGTAATAGGAAAAGCATGTCTGAATACACTGGAAGGAGCAGAGATACTGAAGTCTAGATAGACCCTGCTTACAATCCCAAAACCAAGACATGCTCCATACTCTTGGGCAACTCACTTGATCTTCCTGAGCCTCAAATTTCTCATCTGTAAAATAAAGATGATAGTGTCTAATTTCCCCATATTGGTTTTGAGATCAGTTTCGTGTGCTTCCATGCTTGTAAAGATTCCTACCTAGAGCTTGATTTATGAAACATACTAAAGCAAAAAGGCAGTTGGTGGTGGTGTTACCATTGTGTTTACTCTTTAGTCTCTTTGTCCCTTAGTTCCCTTATTGATAAAACACAACGATGATGAAAACCCCCTTCGAATGCTGCAATTTGTCCACTCTGTGACACATTCATCCCTCCCAGATGTAACTTTACTGCAGGGAGCACTGGCCTTCAGCCCAGACTCTCAGCTCCTGTCTTACCCTCTCCCCCTGTGCTCTCATTAACTACTACTCTTCACAATTAAATTGTGCAATGAATGTCGAGTACCTGGGTTGAAAGAATTCTAGCTCACCACTCTGAGTATAAATTTCCACCAACAGCCTTTCTAGCTAGATCATAATTCAGGGGCTATTAATCACCTACCTGGCCTCCAGGACCCAGCAGAGGCAGAGGAGTTAATAAAGACCTCTTACAGAAAAGAAAAAGCATCCAAGCCATTATGGGGAGACCTTCTAGTGACCATGGAGTAGCTACAGATTGCTGGAGAGAGCTGTGGGTAATTAGAGACCTTGGGGCTAGATACAGTATCTAACCTACCAGATATAGCAGAAGTTACTGTCTTATATGAAGGCAGAGACAGTGTCCGTCTCTATGATCTAAAGTAAGAACTGTTTGACAAGAATGCCATCTCATATCGGTAAGTGCCCCCTGAACAAAACCAGCTATCCTAACAATTAAAAGTCTACCAAGACAGATTAGTTTCTCTGAATCATTATTAGTAACTTTAATTAAGATGACAATATTAATTCTACATAACATTTTAAAGCACATTACAATTTAGAAACTACTTTCAGTTTATTATATTTAACTGTCAAACCAGACAGGCAGGAGATCAACTGTACTCTGATTTTATAAAAGAAACAACGGAGGTACTGAATGTGCGTGTGGTTCTCCGGTGGTGTTCTCACAGCCACTACATGGAAGGTCAGGCTTGGGGACCGAACAGCAAGCACATTTACTGCATGAGACACTGTTTACTTCACTTCCTCTTCAGTGAGGAAGAATGAGGGTCTGAGGGTAGTTAAGCACTGAATAACAATTGAGAAAGGTGGTAGGAGAAAGTCAAACAAAGAAAAGATGTTGATCTCTTGGAAAGAAACTAGCTACAGTTTTGTCTGGAGACAGAAATATTGTAAATGCCTTTGGGTGTTATGTTTTGTTTCACCTCATGAGCAAAAATCATGGTAAATTGGATAGAGAATATATCCTGGTTTTGACAGACCTGCTTCTACTTCTCAACTCCATCTTTTTTTTTTTTTTTTTGAGCTGTTGAACCTCAGTCCTCTCAACAAAAAACTAGTATATAATACCAACCTTGCTGCATATAATGAGGCTTAAATGAAATAATTTATGGGGGTGACTGGCACATAGCAGGTGCTCAAATAATGATACATATGATTTATTTTATTGAGCTCTGCTCTTCCTTAGATATTGTTTTATGCAACTATAATATTAAAGAGATTTTGGGCTCAAATTTAAAAAAAAACTAACTCAAAAGGGAATCAAGTAAATACATGTATTGGCTGTAAAAGTTAAAACTTCCATTCAGCATTGGATTCCAGGGCACATTTGGTGTTATTCTTAGGATGGAAAGAAATTCATGTGATAATAAACCCCCAGATAGCTCAGTGGTTTAACATTCAGAGGATTGCTTTTTGGCTTATGGTGCAAACACCGATAGTTTCAATTATCATTCCATAAATAGTCACTTTCCTTCCCCTCCCACTGTGGGTTGAGTGTATTCTCCATCCCACTGAAGTTGGGTTCAACCATGACTTGTTTGGCCAATGCAACACTGGCAGACAGCACATGAGCAGAGGTCACACACACATGTATGCAGTTCAGCTTGGGCTCTCACACTCCTGTGATGTGCCATGAAAGGAATATGGCTGAGGAGCTATTGCCCATGTAGCTGGCTCCAGACTGGGATTCACAGAACATGTCTCGTGGCCTGAATAGCTGCTGCTGTAAGGAGAATAAGAGGCACATGGAACAGACCTAAACCCAAACTTCAGCCTGGATCCTGGAGTTCAGCACAACCCAACTAAGTTGTGATTAATCCACAGACCTTTAAATGTGATAATAGGTGGTCAGTGTTCAATCCACTGAATTTTGGAATGATTTGTTATGCAGCTTTATTGCAGCAAGACACATAGCAAATATGGGTTAGCTGTTGGTGGGAGGGGTCCTGTGCTCTGCTGGGGGACTCAGGCCAACGAAGGCTCCACCTCCTTTGTCTAACAGTTTTATTTTAGTGTAATAGACTTACAGTAAACTGCACACACTTAAATTGTACAGTTTGATACATTTTGACATATGCATTTCCACAATCACCATTGTCACAATTAAGACAGTAATCGTCCATTGCCTCCCAAAGGTTAATCATACATCTCTCCCTAACTCAATCCTCTCCCCTCACCTCCGTCCTCAGGTGACCATGGACCTTACTTTCTATTACTGCTGTTTGGTTTGCCTTTTGTAGAAGTTTTTATAAATAGAATCATTCATCTGGTATTCTTTTCCATCTGGATTCTCTAAATCAGCATAATTATTTTTAGATTCACTCCCATATTGTGTATCAATTATTTATTCCTTTGAATGCTGGATAGTGTCCCATTTTATAAACTGAGTATAAAATTTTAATCCATTCACTTATTGATAAACATTTGGGTTGCTTCCAGTTTTTTACTGTTATGAATATTTGCATAGACGTCTTTGTATGGACATATGCTTTCATTTGTATTGGGTGATACCTGGGATGCGAGTGGCTGGGTTACATGGTATTCGTAGGTTAACTTTCAGTTACCCCCTCTTTTGGATATGCAAGTCATCGCTTCCTTGAAGGGTATGTCACTTCTGCTCACAGAGTGTCAACCTGACCTAGCCACACATCCCTGCCTCACTGAGGAGGGCTGCAGAGTGTGGGGGTCTCCTCCTCACCAGGCTTTTGTCTCTTAACATCTCAGTCCTGCCTTCCTCTCTGGTAGTCGGGCTTCATCCTTAGTCAGGCTTTCATTCCAAGGTGACCAGAAGGTCACTACAATATCAGGCTGATATTTCACTAGATCGGTATCTTCAGGGAAAAGAAAAAAATTTTTTTTTCTTACATGTTCTAGCAAAGCCCAATGTTCACTCTCATTTGACTGACTAGGACGCCATGATTATTCATGAACTATGACCAAGGACGTGAAATGAACCAATTGTCAGACGGGAACCAGGAAACTGGATCAGCTCTCCTATGTGATATCCTCAGAGAGTTGGGGAGGGATAATTCTCCAAATAAAGAGCAGTAAAGATCCTTCTGCCAAAATAAGGAAGAGAGAAGCAAACATACACTTAAATACACAAACAAAAAATATTTATGTCTTTGTTTTGTACCAACAGCCTCTCAGTGTTAAATTGAATCCTGCAACTTCACCCAATCTCCTCTTTCTGTCTTTCAGTGAATTAGGATGTTTGCTATTATGCTAAGGCAATGCCATATTTGGGGTTCATCTGTCCATATAAAAGGAGATTAAAGCTATGGGGAGGGTGAAGAAAACACAAAACAAGGCAGGGTAAACCCTAAGTTTCCATCTACCTCTCAGATTCTATCAGTCTGTGGTTCTGCAAATCTTGTTCTATTACTGTAGGATTCTATGATACTAACATTTCAGCATGCCGCGATTCTGGAGGCAGTGTGCGTCCCCGAACAGTCCATACTCTAATCTTGTTACCGACTTCAGATCATGAGGTTGATCCATCCCTGAGGACAGATTGACATTTCGATGCTCCTAGTTAGCAAAAACATGAACCGAGGAGGCTGCATTAACAAGCAAATAAATTTATGGTAGGCTGGCACTAAAACGCATCTCGCTGTTTGTCGGCAGCTTTTAAGAAGTGAAATATGTATGTGACCAATAGAATTGGGGGAGCTCTCTGTTCAAAAAGATTTTTCTCTTCTGGTTCCCTAAGATGTAGAGAGAGGGAAGAAAATGTGGCAGATACCACGAGGCCACTGAAAAAAAAATCAAGGGATCTTTTACTGTTATCTTTCCTGCTCTTACTTCAGCTGTTGAAGAACAGAATGTATCACTAGGTACTCACTTTGTTCTTCCCACAGATCCCAAAGGTTTCGGTCTACCACATCCTGACAGTCATCACCTCATACTCAATTTCCCAGGATTTCTCTTCTACAAGAGGGTAACATCTTGAAGCCCTTTGCTTTTCTGAGAAGTAGCATTGAATACTGGGAATGTAGGGCTTTGATGTTAGGAAACCTAAGTCTGAATCAGTGATCTGATACCCACTACTTGAACCCTTGAGCAAGTGGTGACAAGCCTCGGCATTTGTAACAGCTTCACTGAGGAGATTTAGTGAGCCATCCTATAAGGTAAGGTGTTGGGGACAGAGGAACAGTATGATAAATGATCATTCTTTCCCATTACTCTTTGCTGTCCCTGAGAAATTTAAACAAGTTCCCTAAGGGATTTTAAATTTCTTTAAATAATTTTAGTGCTCGGTGAGTAGACAAACCATGGAAGCATGCTTTAAGATTTAAACAGCAGTTCAGCATTCTCAGACTGTTTACTTTTGATTGACACCAAAATCAACATGGTAATTAGACCAGCTAGATTTTCTGGGATAATCTTAAGAATCTACTCTTTTATAACAAACCAATGCGATATTCTTTAAAAACCAGTATTTCAAAGTCTTAACTATATTCACAACTCACACAGTGAAATGGTTCTTAATCCTTTTTTTGAGGATTGGGTGTTCAGAAGATATGATCCTCTGCTCTTTCCTTTCCTGGTAGTTGACACCTAAAATCAGGTATCAGGTCACTAAAATCTCATAACATTGGCCATACTGGGCATAGTGAGAACGACGCAACAATACAATAACCATAAAACATACCATGATTAATTTCTCTATTTTATAAATGAGGAATCTGAAGATCAAATGTATGAAACAATTCACCCTAAGTCAGCATTTAATAAGA
Organism: Sturnira hondurensis; assembly: GCF_014824575.4. Lineage (NCBI taxonomy): Eukaryota > Metazoa > Chordata > Mammalia > Chiroptera > Phyllostomidae > Sturnira > Sturnira hondurensis. The sequence goes on along the minus strand of NW_028083079.1, from coordinate 3,872,858 downwards.
TGTAATGCTATGTCGGCCAAAGAGAAAATGGTAGATACTACAGAACCCTGGAAACTGGGGGGAAAAAAACACATCATTAGTCTATCATAGTGATAATTATTTTGACTGGTACAAGGTCAGGAGGAATTTTGGTAACATGCTAAACAGATGTCCCCTTTTCCAGTGTGGGTGTTTTTAAAAATATGGCACAAATTCCTCTACCCATGTACCTTTGCAATGTGACACTGCCCATCTACCCATAAGGAGGTGGAGTTTGTTTCTCTACTGCTTGGGGATGTTGAACTCCTTTAAATATGCACTAGCTTGTGACATGCTTGGACCAAAAGACTAGATGTTGTGTGATTTTTGAAGAAGGTCTCAAGAAGGCTTTCAGCTTTCTCTCACAATCTCTTATAACCCAACCTCCATGTGCAGAAGCCTAAGGTAGCCAGGTGGGGAGGTTTCATGGAGGAGAGTGGAAGGGCCTAGGTTAACAACCCCAAAGAACTGCTATACATGAGTGAGGTCATGAAACAACCCCGCAGTCAACCTAACAGTGCACCAGCCGGTCAAATCAATGAAACTCTTAAATTAGGTCATTTCTCACTTTTATCTAGCCAACTCCTCCTCAAAATTGTTTACCCACAATATCATTCAAAGTTAGTAACTTAATATAATAGCAGAATATTAGAATTGAAAGGAACCTGAGAAGTCACTAAGTGTATGCATAGGGTGACTTTTGGTCCCTTAGCATTCATAAAGTTATTTATATGCCTCCTTCTCATGTAAGAAGTCCAGATTGGTAACATGTGATCACTCTATGGAGAATCTCTAGTAATTTCTTTTTTTTTTAATATTTTATTTATTTATCTTTAGAGGGGAAGGGAAGGAGAGAGGAAGGAAACATCAATGTATGGTTGCTTCTCGTGCATCCCCTGCAGGGAACTGGCCCCTGCCGGAAACTGGCCTGCAACCCAAGCATGTGCCCTGACTGGGAATCGAACCACGATCATCTGGTTCGCAGGCCAGTGCTCAATCCACTGAGCTACACCAGCCAGGGCTAGTAATTTCTGCTTGAATACTTCTAGCTATAGGATGCTCATGACTTCAGAATCCCACCCATTCCATCGTGGAGTAGGAGCGCCAACCGATTTAAACGATTTCCTTATATTAAGAAAAGACCTGTTTGTTCATATCCTCCACCTATCAGTCTCTAATATTTGAGGACAGCTATTGTGACCAACTTCTCTCCCATCACTAAACTCAACTCACATACCTCACATAAGAATGAACACATACACATAGACACACACACAACCAGTGGCTTTTTTCCCCTAGGTCTCAAGTTCCAAACCCTCCAAACATCTCTTGGGTGCAAGAGTTGAAGAATTCTTGGTTATCCTTGGCTATCCCCTTCTTTGAATATAAACTTTCAATCAAAGGTGAGAATTAGCCTTTGAGAGGGGTGTTCAACCTTGGCCCATGGGCCACATGCAGCCCAGGATGGCTATGAATGCGGCTGAACACAAAATCATAAATTTACTTAAACCTTTCTTTTGTTCGTCAGTGTTCATCAGTGTTTGTATATTTAATGTGTGGCCCAAGACAACTCTTCTTCCAGTGTGGCCCAGGGATGCCAAAAGTTTGGATACCTAAGTCATTCTCTGTGATTCATTCATTACTCAGAACCTTCCCATTTCATGGAATTCTTAGTAAAACTTTCAAATTTCTTGGCAGCCACGTTCAAGTGACAGGGATTTTATTTATAAGGATATTGAACAGGAAATTATTATCTGTTGAGAGTTGAATAAGAGAAAACGAGTTTATTTCTAAGTGTAAAAATCAAAACCTCTGTTGCTGCAAAGAAATACTTTTTTTGCTGCAATGGAACTTACCAAGGCTTTGAAAGAGTGTGAGTTGCTGATGGGGAACTTGGGCTCCAGAGTCTGATAGAACCAAGTTTAATCTGGTTCTATTGTCATCCAAGTACCCTTGTGTGAGTTTTTTTAAAAATAGCTATGTCTGTAATATACAGATTGTGATGATACCTGTATAGTATGGTTGTAGTATAAACCCTTAACGCAATGTGTGGCACTTTTAAAATGTTCTTAATGAATGCTTACTTTTATTATTTGGAATTACACATAACTGGGATGGAATTATAGCTGGTGTTAGGTAATCAAAGCATCTAATAGCTAGTGTAATTTGAGTGAGTTTCTTAACCTTTTTGAACATAATTCTTTATTTTTATGATTAGTTTAATACAACTCTATAAGAATGCTATTTTAATTGGAAGAGTCAAAAGTTGATAAAACATGGGAAGAGTTCTGAAAAACACATATGTTTGACATAAGTCTACAACAGATACAGTCAGTCCTTGCTCTCATGGATTCATATCTAGTGCAGAAGATGACCAAGAATATTATCATTTTAATAAAAGTTATATAGGGAAGATCACAGTACTTTGGCAGCCTCTCTGCCAAACTTAGGGAAATGATCAAGCAAGATATTCCAGAGGAAATAATGTCTAAATTTATACAGGCAAGATGAACATATGAGAGCCAGGTGAAGAGATGTGTTGAGGGTGCAGAGAGGAAGCAATGGTGCAGGAGTAAGGGGAGCCTTAGAATGAGAGAGCATCTGGCAAATCTGAGAATTAGAAGTACAATATGGCTAGGGTTACGAGTATATACCAGAAACTACATGAAGCACCTTAAAATTATTGTAATAGACCCTTCTGTAGCCCTGTGACATAAGGCCACTGTCTTCATTTCAGGAATAAGAAAACCGAATCCCAATTAAAGACCATGACTTACCTAAAATTTAAATAAAAGAGCCAGGTTTGGAACTTGAGTATTCTGGTCCCAAACCCATTGTTCTTCCATTGATCAAGAGAAGAACTCAGAGAGAGGAAAACGTTTGAGGAGTCAATCCTCTTGACACCAAGATTTCCATCCACCAGACTTGAGAGGCTAGGGTGGGCAGGCAAACATGTGCATTTGCTACATACTTGATAATGCTAGCATGATGGAGACGGGAGTAGCTAATGTCATCCTTTTCATAGATCACTTAAAGCTCAAACCATCTGGAACAAAGGGATAGTCTTTGGCAAGCAGTGGTCCAGGTGCTTATGAAACTTAAAAGAAGCTGTGAGAACAGAACAGGCAGGCTAGGCTGCACAGTGAGAAACATGTCTTCATACAAGATCCTGAATATTTAGACCTGCTCAGCAACTGCAGTCTCTCTGAGAATGTGTGTCCTACCATGAGTGATTGCAGCTTTCTGTAAGCACAAGTGCTCTTCCTGATAAAATTCAGCTCTAAGGAATTAAGGAAGAGGCCCTCATTTGGTTATTTTACAAGGCCTTTCCTATCTCAGGCCAGCAGCTATATTGTTCTGTGGCTACCTCAAAAGACCCTTTCTGGAAAGACTCACATGTTCTGTTCATGAGCCTTATCAGCCTCCCTCAGACCAACTCATTTGCCTAATGGTGTCTCCACAAAGGCAGCAGGAAGCTCCAAATCTGAGCTGAGCAACTTCTCACTTTTGGGGGGCCATGGGAACTCCCTTGGCCTCTGTGCTGGAGACTCAGAATTCACAGGATATCCCATTTCGCCAAAGCTTGACCTGGTTGCGGTCAGCCACAGACCTGAGAACTTCTTGGGATTCAGACACTCATCACCCACTGAGTTCTTCAACATTCTTGGGCTGGCATTTCACCTAAGGATGCCATGGGCATCCTCTTTCTTCTCTGCTTATATTCTACTATGATGGATAATTAGGGAATAGATAGAGGCGACACTGTGTGATAGGTAAACAGTTTTCCAGTCAAACAAATCTAAAAATCCTTCTGATAACTGGATGTTTAATCTTATATGTTACTTAAAATTTCAAAACCTTGTTCTCATTTATAAAACAGGGATAATAAAATCTGCTTCATAGGGAAGCTGTGAGTATTAGATGATATTATGCCAGAAAAAATGCAGGATGTTAATTTATTTGGTCAAGAGATATTAAGTGTGTTTTTAGTTACTATCAGTATGACTTTCTTCTGAAGAAGAGTAAACGAAGAGAGATGCATGGAGTTCAATGACAATGGTTTATTTATTTTCTCCCTAGTATTGACATTTGATAAGTTTGATGTTTGAGAAATGTTTGTTTAAATTCAACCAAACATCTACAGAAGCCCTTGGAAATTCAGAGAAGGCAGCTAGTTTGGAGTCAGGACACCAGCGTTTACTTTATGTGACCTTAGGAGACCTGAGCTGGGGTCTAGCACTGGTCAACAATATTTGACATTGAGTAAGTTACTTCACCTCACTAAGTGCCAATTAGTCCTGCAAAATGGATACAATGATGCTCTCAGATATTTGGGAATTATAATCATGAAACAATACAATTGGAAGTCCTCTACAAAATAGAATACTTCCAACTCAATAATGGAGCACAAATACGTATTAAGATATTGAAGTCGTCCTCTTTTAGGCGCTCCACTTATATTCTCTCTGACCCCACTGTGGAGCTCTGTGAAGCAGAGCTGAAGATGGCAATAATTAAGTGTCTTGACAAATGTCACACAATCTTACTCTAGCCTTCCAGTTGTTTGGGTCAATGTGGAAAGCCCCCATGATGGCTCTCTTTCTCACCTCCCCCCATATTAAGTCCTTCTAAAAATTATAGTTAGTTCTACCCTCAAAATGCATCTAGAATCTGATTATATCCCATCACCTCCATTTAAGTCCCATTATCACTCGCCTAGCCTTCCATATAGTCTCCCTAACCACATCTCTTATGCAGCTCTTAGAACTTCAGTTAACTTGGGTCAGTCCTCCAGTCAAAACATCCTCATGGTTTTCCATGACAGTCAGGAAGCTAAAGTCAAACAATGGTCCCAAAGGCCTGCTGTGCCTGATTATTTTCTACCTCCAAGACCTTGAGTCAAGCCTCACTACTCTCCATTCGGCCCACTCTGCTCAACCCTATTACTTCATGTCTTTGCCTTTCATTGGTGTCTCTGCCGCAGGGCCTTTGCACTTGCTCCTCCCTTGGTCCAAAACACCTTTCCTCACATGGCTCGCATTTCCATTTCATCCAGGTCTTCTCAGATGTCAGCTTACCAGAGAGGTCTCCTCGGATCACTCCACAGAAAAAGCAACCCTCCCTTTCCTGCCACCCACCAAGCCCTTTTGTTTTTCATCTCAATGCCTATTGCCACTTGCTATGCTATTAGGTACATTTTCAATGTATTTACTTTTTTGCAATAGTAGAACACAGCTTTGTGTGGACTAGGAATAAATTTCTTTTACCCAAATTTATAGAATTATACTTCACAGGAAATGCATTTTCTTTAAAGTATAGTTAGATGAGTTTTGACAAATCTACTATAATCAGATGTAGAACATTTTTATCACCCCCAAAACTTCTGTTTCCTCTTCCCCATCCCAGGCAACAGACTGATCTACTTTCTAGAACTATAGACTAATCTTGCCTTTTCTAGAATTCATATAAATGAGATCACACAATATGTACTCTTTTGTATCTGATTTTTTTGCTCAAAATTGTGTTTTCGAGTTTCATTCATGTTTTTCTGAATATTAGTGTTACTAAATAGTATTCCACTCTAATGAATATACCACCATTTATTTATCTATGGACCTAGGATGGATATCTGGGTTGCAGTCAGTTCCAGACTATTACTAATTCTTGGTTGAATCTGCTATGACCATCCAGGTACAAGTCTTTGTGAATCTGTTTTCTCTTTCTTAGGTACATACTCTGGAGTCGGATTGCTAGGCTAAGTGTGTGTTTAACTTGTCTCTGAATTGCTATTTTTTGCTGCTGAATCCACACTATCTAGAGAACATCAGACATGCAATAGGTACTAGATAGATGTTTACTAGTTGAAAAGCTTCAGCAATTAATAGTGAGCGCAGCTATAAGTCCAGATCTCTCTGAGGTCCAAGCTTGAGCTCTGTCCACTCCTCCAAACGGACTGATCAGAGGAAAATTATTGATGCATAGCATCTGCCTCAGACTTGTGTGGGCAATGCCTGTGTGAACAGCCCCCTAGAGTCCCCTGGTGAAACTGGTCATGATGGAACAACCCTGACACAGGCAGCGTTTCTCTGGCCTTTATGTTTAACAGGCCCGGACTGACAGTTTCCACCCATTAGGGAGCTGCCGTCATAATCTGCAGAGTTCTCCCTCTGTCCCTACTCTCGCAATCCCATTATCCTCCAGCCCAGGGAGGCAAGCAGCTCTGACAATGCTGTCAGCACAGAGACTGGTGGAAGTATTAAATTCACCACCCGGTGACTACAATTAAAATTCCTCGCCTTTGATTTATTTTGGTTAGGGGGACAAAATCACTTAAGCTCTTGGAGATGGAGATAAGAGATGATATATGTCCCATCCATTTCCCTGATAGCAACACTTTCTGCTGCTAACACAGATGGAAAAGAAACTTCAATCAGACCAACACTTGACTACCTGTAGAGAAGGAAGGATGAGGTGGTAAAGGCAAAACAGGGAGAGAAGGAGTAATCCAGGGGAAGGAGATAATGAGACATGCACAGGATATTTCTGGTAATAGGATTTAAACCCAAAAGGGATGTACATTTGTTGGATTTGCAGAATTGTCTTTTCCACTAAGAATGCAGCCCCCCTTTTTCACTCAGTTGAATAGAGTCAGATATCGCCTTGAACGTGATATAATCTAGGGGTTCTTGTAGCTGGGGTCTAAGGATAAGCTTGTAGAAGATTCATGAACCTCCTGACACCGAGGCAGTGGGACAGTAAACGCACCTATCTTTCCTCTGTTGTGAAAGTCAGAGGTGTTTAACAACAACAAAAAGGTTAAAATAAATGCGCTGACTCAGGAAACCCCTGCATTTTACAGTTAAGTATATTTAAATGCATCAAGATAAGGAACTTCCTCATACTCATATTGCTGGTCATATGTATGTCAGTCAAATTAGCACCCAAGTCTTCTGACTCACATTCAGTCTGTTTTAGATGGTGCCCTAATCTGCACACCTATTAGGAGGAGGAGTTATGATTTGGTGTGTATTTCAGTCAGACCACCGTAATGACTCCTGGAGGTGGGCGAGGCAGGTGACAGATTCCATTTGACAGATGGTGAAAAGAGCTAACACAGTCAACCTACTTCTTCAAGATGTACTTAGTAGACCTGCATTGGTGGGGCTTCAGGGGTCATGATTCCAATCCCTCCTTCTACAGCAGATCCTTTTACCCCATGCATCTTCCCTCATCTCCAGCCCTACATAAGTGTGGGTGTGTCACTCAGGCTTGGGCCAATCTAAATATGCCCCCCTTTGGTGACTCTGATTGGCTCAAAGGGTAGACACATGATCAACTGCTAAGCCAGTCAGAAACCTTCTCTGGAATTTTTTAAAACCGAAATTGAAAGTAGTCAGAGATTGAGAAAGATACCTCAGATAAGGGAGGTCTGCAGAGAGAAGGCTGGAAAAAAAATAAGGCCTACTTAGACAAGAACTGGGCAAGGGGGGAGACAAAACCAAAAAACAATGTTTTGATTGGATTTTTCTCCCCAAGGCTCACTTTTTAAAAAATCACTTCCTTCTCTGTGAACTTTCCAAGTATGCTCTTAATAACTCTCTTTTTGAGGGAGGTGAGTTAGAGGGGAATGTTTCGCTAAGCTAGTTCCAGTTGGATATCCCATTTGTAAGTGAATATGCAAATCAGGTGACCCAAGAAGAGGCCTAGTCCTTTGGACACATTTTTGTTTGGGGGGAAAGGCTGTGATATCAGTTATAACAACCACTTCTACACTTGTAGTGCCAATCTGAAGCAGAAAGATGCCTGGGGGAGTTAGCCATTCTGCTGCACACAGGACCCTTGAAGAAGAGCCATTCACTGTTCTAACGTCAGAGTTACAAAAGGGGTTTCTCATCCCTTTTCTCTCTCCTGTTTCTCATGCTCCTCACTCTCTCCCAGCACTCTTTCCCCAGACTATCTTCGGATATCCGTGGAGTTCTGATGCCCCCTGCTGCTGGCTGCTGGCTTCGCCCATTCTCTGTGTCTTCTGCCTCCACATCGTCTGTGCTACTTCTTTCTCTAGTCAGAGTACATTTTTCTCTCATGTTCTCTAAGCGTCTGGCTCTATTTCCTCACAATTTTTCTGTGCCACTTGTGTCTGGCTCCCTACATCTGTGTTTCCGCATCTTTCCACCTCTCTCCTTCTCTAAACTTCAGTTTCTGATTGTATTCTTCCTGACTCAACCTATATCTCAGTTCCCATCTTCTATGCCTACCCTCCTGTCTTGCTCTATCTCAGATGCACAGCTTCTGTCACACACCCTCATCCATTCTTTGGTGGAATGTTTACTTTTGCAGAGAAACACATGAAATCTTACCCCCACAGTCCTAAGACAGTTTAACAAGGAGGTGGTCAACCCCACTGAACAGTGGGGGTGGTTAGCTCTTTGCACAGAAGTGTCTGTGACTGAGAAACAAATCACTTTCCCCAGATTCTAGAAAGTCAGATTTCTTGTGCAGCCTTCACCACTGATTTGCTCTATGACACTGGACAATTATTTTCCCTTTCTGAGCATCAGGTTTTAAAGATGTATGGGTGGGGGAGAGCCAAAGTTGAGAAGGGAATGAGTATCAGAAGACCATGGGCCATCTACTAGATTAGAGAAGGGAGCGATGGTTCTGATTCTTGGGCTCTGAGAGGCTAGTACTTGCCACACCTGTGCCTCTGGGGTCCTCTGGATGAGGTGCCTGCTCAGGAGGTCCTGTTGACAGACTGATTCTTTTGTTAACTAACAGGACTAGTATTCTGAGACAACAACTGGCCTGAGTTTGTTTATCTGTTTATCAGAGCCAGTCATCATTGGCATTTGAGATAAACACCCAAACAACCTCAGCAAAGTGTATCTTCACCTATCTGGGTTCAGAGAAAGGAGAACCTACACAGTTAAGGAAGGGCACGTGATTCCTAATAGTCCCCGTGACTTCCCAAAGGAGATTGCTAACTTGGGGGTCGCTCAGGAGGGTGTATATCCAACGTGACGGTATCAGGAGCACTGAACACCTGGTTTTCCCATAATGCTCACAATCATCCTGAAAGGTGTTATTTTAGGATAAGAAGACTGAGTTTCACGGAGATTAGTTAAGTTGACAGCCAGTAAGCCTGAGGGAGGGGCTAAAGCTTAGTCAGGTGCAGAAACTCAGGAAAGTGAATCAAAAACACAGGTAAGTCATGGGAGACCTTGGACCAAACTCTCTGCTTCCCTGGGCTGAAGTTCCTCCCTCCGGAAGATGAGAGAAACTCACCTTCTGGTGCTCTAGTGTCTCATCAAGTCACGACACATTGAGGTGCTGTCTCTCTGCCTGTCACTCACTACCTCCCTAACATGCATTACTAGTAGGTAGGATCAAAGTGTAAGCTAAAAAGTAAATCTAACTTTGGTTGCAGAGAAATGTGGAATTTACCTATAGCGGTTTTCTACTGATGCTAAATTAAAAGCACGAACTGACATCTTTGTAACAGAAATGGATTGACAGATATATTCTGGGCTTTAAATGTGTTTTTTCAGAGAGAGACTCAGAGAACAGATGACAGCTAGTGGTGGAGGGAGAGGTTAGGGGTGGAAGGATTACGCAAAAAAGAAAAAGGACTCCTGGACATACAACAGGGTGGTGATTGCTGGGGCAAGGTGGGTAAAAGGGGACTAAATGGTAATGGAAAAATAATAAAGATTATCCACCTAAAATGTGTTTTTGTATATGCATAAAAATGTAATGATGATAGCAACAGTCTTCTGTATCATATGTACAGTTCACAAGGCTTTTGCCACTGTGAGTCACCTTAGATGTGACCATCACAGCACCATTAAGTAAAAGCTGGCTGAAAAAGTTTTCCAAGTGCTAGTTTCCAACTGACAAGAGCTTCAGTTTTCTTGATTTTTCTGGATGACGAGTCTTTTCTGTTCTTTTTTTTTTTTTCTGGGGCTATAGACAGGAAATTATAGCAGATACATAAAAAGGGAGGTCAGAAGCCTGCTGTCCAACTTCGTCACTACTTGTTCCTGATCCTTTTCAAGTGTATTTGATAGCCAGTTGTTCTACCACATATTAGTTTTCCACTACTATCAAAAGAGGCTCAACATAATCTAAATGCTATGCTCCTTCCAGGTTATGAATTGACAGATCCACTACACGGCTGATTCATTGTATTGCGTTCGAAAATTATGTATTGATTGGTAGAAGTTACAAGCAGGGCAAAGCTGAAGTTAAAATCTGTCTACCGCTTGCAGTATTCACCATCTTTGTCAAGGCTTGCTACCATACCTCACGCATCTTCCTTCTAGTTCTTCTCTGTTGACTTCTTGAGCCCCACCTCGCCGTCTTGTTCTACTGGGAGCACAGCAAGCCACTGCTATTTATACACAGAAGGCAGCCATTCTAAAGGTCCTACAGAATCGTGTTCAATAATTCTTGCAGATACCAAATCACAGATAATATACTGTAACCTTAAATGTCTGAACACTGACGCAATGGTTTTTCTTGCTCAGTTTCAAGGGAGGCCATACCTTCAAAATCTCTCCTCTTAGAAAACCAGACATCTGTTTCAGTCAAAAGCCATTTTAAAAATCCACTCCAAAAAGGCACAAATTGACGGAACATCCACTTCTTAAGAGCTGTGTATACATCCATCTTTACTTGCATCACAAGTAGGTTAGATGAACCAATGAGCTGTCTCATGACATTTATACTGAGCTCTTTAAAAAGTTCAACATCATGATGAGTCATCAAATTGTTTAGAAGCTATTCAAGACATTTTTCTTTACAGAATCTAATCCATAGGTCCCTTCTAATGTGCAATAACCACATGTTACCGTTTTCACATTAATTGTTTCCTTCATTGTCTCCACACATTGCTGTATCAAACCGTCCAACTATAGCATCCAAGCTGCTACCAAAATGGCAATAACTCACCTGGGCTTCATTAAGACATCAGCTAAGTACAGTGACCCAAACACAACCTACAATGCCTCAACATCAATATTCTGGTCAGGAATCTCCAGTTCAATAACACCCATGCTGGATTCTTTCCAAGAACCACTGAACATACTACAAAAGTAACCATATTGACATGAGTACATTTCATGTAAGCTCCACTTTTCTAGAACACAACTCATTTTATTTTACTAATTTTTGTTGAATTTACTGGGGTGACATTGGTTAATAGAAGTATACAGATTTCAGGCACACAATTCCATCATACATCATCTGTGTATTGTGTTTTGTGTTCAGCACCCAAAGTCAAGTCTCCTTCCAACACCATGTACCCCTCCTTTACCCTCTTCCACCTCCCCTCACCTCCTCTCCCTCTGGTAAGCACTGTATTATTGTTTGTGTCTATGAGTTGCTTTTCATTTCGTTTTTGCTTGCTTGCTTTATTTATTTACTTCTTTGCTTGCTTGCTTATTTTTGCTTAGTTCTTTAACTGTTTTTCACCTAGCCCCCCCCACCTCCCTCCCAGCTAACAGCTACCAGTCTGTCCTCTGTACCTATATGAGTCTGTTTCTATTTTGTCTATTAGCTCATTTTGTTCACAAATCTCAATGTCACTATTTTCATCATTCAAAAATAATGTTTGACAAATATATTTGGAAGTACTCTTCGATTTTTTTCTTCAACGGGTGTTGAGGAGCTGCCGCTGCTCATCCCCCTCCTCCTCATCCTTGTCTGTCTGGGAGCTGGGGTGACAGCAGCAGAGGGGCCCAGGGCTCTGCTTATACTTGTGGCTGCCAGGCGGTAACAGAAGCCTTGGCCAGCCCAGCTGTGCGGCCACCAGGTTCCAGCCTGTGGACTAAACGACCCCACCACCTCGAACCTGGGTCCTGCTGGGCTCAGGATTCCCCCTGGTGGCACAGTACTCTGCTGGGGGGCTATGCAGGGAGCCCATGGGCCATGGCTCCTTGGAAGTTCAGGGAATGCAACCTGCCTCCCAGCATGGACTGGCCACTGGTCCCCACCCAGACTAGGTGCCTACATGACCACTTTGTCATGTGTAGTCCAACCATTGCAGCTGAGACTACCACCTCCATCCCCGCCCTGTGCATCTCTGCACCACATCTCCAGACCACAGGTCTTTGCCTCGTTTTCACAACAAAGCTTATAATCAACTGTTGATTAACATCTTGTCATTTTAAATGTGGTAGATACTGTTTTTGTTTTTGTTCTCTGAAGGTAGAAAAAGTAAGGGGAAACAATTCAAGCAAGAAAGAGAGGAAGAGGGACACATAAAACACAGAAAAGAAGGAAAGATGGTAAGAGAAATATCAAGAGTTGTATTTTTATTACAGGGCTCATTTAAGACATAAAACATGCTTCGTTATTAGTGCACTTTTTGCATTTAAATGTTGATTGCAGAGAAAGAGGACCAAAAATATAGAAGGAAGGGGAATTAGTAGCCAAGTGACCATCAAATTTGGAAAGACAGTTTCAAATTTCTCAAGTCAGAAAGCAATTCAGTACGAAAGCAGCACTTGCTTTGCAGGGTTATGCCTTTGCAAACACCTTTTGTAGGTGAATGTTTATCCTGCAAAGCAAGATGCCTCGATAGCCCAAATACACTCTTTTCACCAGGTTCAGGGAAACCATTCAGGATGCTGTAGCCCTTGGTGGTGCCATTCCCACTGTTGTTATCATGGCCTTTCCACAGCACAGCCTCCAAGGACAGATGCTAGCAATTGATACCAAACACCTCACACTTTAGGCCCATCAATGAAAAGGCTGTTACTGTAACAGCAGCTACTTTATATGGCTACTGATTTCTTTTAGGTCTTCCAGGCCCAAAGGTAGGAAATAATAACTGGTCATTTTTCATCAAGACAGACAATACAGGAGGACAATTGGAGCCTATGCAAAAGCTGCCTGGAGAAAAGATATACACCTCCCTCCTGGGAGGTTTCTGTGCATGTGCCCATGTAAAACTGTAACAGAGTGAACAGGGGCCCATCCACATGGTGCCTTGAGGTATGACCCAACAATTAGTGTGGAGAGAAACAGGTTTTTATTTACTGAGGTGAAACCTTGGGGTTGCCGAGAGCACTCCTGCTCAGAGCCCGTCTGTCCCATGAGACCCAGCACTTCCCTAGCTCCCCAAAAGGCTGCAAGCAAAAACCAAGCCCAGCAGTTCCCCATGTCCTCATCTGTGCTTATGCCAGCTGTGCAAGCAGATCTCCATCCTCTCTGGAATGTACACTGTGGGTTTCAAAGTCTCCATCTTCTCGCAGCAGCTCTCTCCTTCAGGGTCTATGGGGTACGTCGTCCTCAGTCTCTATGCTGTAGTCCAGGAATACATGAGCCATGTTGCACTGCATCATGGTGAAGTCCAGGAAAGGCATGAACCCCCAAATAATGGTCTCTCCATATGTCCCAAGTCCCAAGAGTCCAGAGGGAATCCAGAGCTGTGAGGCAGCAAGTCAGCATCTTGCAAGGCAGGGTCGTTGGTTGCCTTGGAGTCAGCCAGAGCAGCAGCGTGCCATTCTCTCCCTTACCATACCAGGCTGCATGGCCGAATCCTGACTGCCAACTGCCTAGCTGCTACATGACGGCCCTTTCTTCTCTATACTCACTCTGCCTAGATGGCTCCTATCTCACAACTGGCTGCATGATTGAATCTCCCTCACATGGCTGCCCTCTTCACTACAGGCCAGCATGGTTGCTACCTATTTTCTCCACCCTTATGGCAGACCAGCCTCTCTCTCTCTGCCCACCCTCAGTTTACATCCTGACCCAGAGCTTCCTACGTGACCTCTTATGCAGCTTCTCCCCAGTGATCCACATTAGCCAGTTTACTGTATGATTTATATTCTCTTGGCTGCTGCCTTTACTCAGGGTAAGAGTGACTCAGTGATACAGGAGTAACCACCTGACTCTAGTGCAGGAACAGGAAAAACCCCCAAGAGTCACCAAACATTCTGAAAATCACTACACACCTTTAGCCTTTGGGCAGTAGCACAGCTTTTAGCTAGCCATCAGCTTGCCTTAGATATGCAAAGTATCTTAAATACTGTATTGTCCGCTCCCCTTATCCCCCAACCAAGGGCTGTGGGGGTTGTGGGGACCTTTTGTTCTGTTCCCTGTTTCAGAATGCCAATAGGAATTCTTACCTTTAGAACAATGAAGGCAGCACTAGACATCCTACAGTCCTGGGCTAGCTCATCACATTGTTTCACATGACCCTCGGAACAAGGTCTGGTGGCCGGTAAAAAGCCAACATCATCGTCGTTTCACAGGTGGGCTAAGGGGAGAAGCTTATTAAGTGGCAGAACTAGGGCTGGAACCTAGAGCATCTCTCTCAACCCAGTTCCTATTTTGTTTCCTGTTTTCCCTCAGATGAAATAGCAAGGAGAGGAGCAAGTGATATAGATCCAAATCTGAATGGGGTCAAACCAAACTGTGGTTTTGAAGACTATGTAATGACTTAGGAAAATGTTTACACTACAAAGTGAAACAAGAATGACGTGTGCATGTGTGTAGCATTATAATCCAGATTTTGTAAGAGTTTTATACAGACACGTGTGTCTGTGATGAATAAACCAAAAATATCTTTGGATGGTGATATTCTTCCTTATGCTTTCCTGTGTTTTATACATTTTTATAATATGCATAGATTTCTAATATTTCTAAAAGTTAATTTGAATATATGATTTGAATCAATAACACTTTTGCATATACATACACACTCAGGTAATCTCAAAAGAAAATCTTTTTTTCTTTTACTTTCTCTTGTTTTCCCGATGGAGGTAATAAAACTAAGTTGTGAAAGAATCCAATGGCTAGGAGAGACAGGATTACTGGTCAACCCCCTGACCTAAATCAAATGCTTCCTCTCTCTAAATCTCACAATCTTCATCAATCAAAAAGGCATGTTTCTATTTCTTGCCCGATTCACATGATTTCTGAGAAACAAGTAAGGAAGATTTTTAACCTAGAACCCAAGTATGCATGTAGACAAGAAGCAGGGCTATGATGTAATAGGGGGAACCCCTGCTATTGAAACCAAAAGCATATCCCAAATCCCCTTCTGTCTTCACCAAGCTGTGGCTGCAGAGGCTGCCATGATCATCTCTTCACAACCAAGTGGGTAGAAATTAAGGGGGGGAATGCCTCTAATTGCAGCAGTTACAGGAGATGAGGTTTCCCGGAGGCAGAGAAACAGGCTGCAATGGAGACAGCCAGAGCTGTTTCCCCAAGCAGAGGACAGGGAGGCTTTGTGAGAAGACTGCTGTTCATGGCCTTCAGTGTCCTCATAGGAAGAAAAGGAAGTTAAACCAGAGACTTGTTACTGAACAAGGGTCCAAGGGGGGGCAATACTTGGCTCACCGAGGGATGCCAAAAACTGCTTCAGAAAACAGGGGCCCCTCCCAAGGACAGTATACTAATATCTATTGGGCTCTTCTGTCCGCCACCAATTGGAAAGACATCTCTCAATGCCAGAGATTTGTGAAAAGGAAACAAAATGTTTATTTAATGCTATTCAGGCCTAATGCCTACATTAAAATATTAAAGTCTTTAAGGGTATACACCTACACACACACATACAGCGCTCCCTTCTCCCACTGTCCCAACTCTGGGTACCGTAAATCAGGAAAAGAGCACATGTCCATTTTTCAGGTCACTGGCACATGAGCTGTGTTGCCTGTCCAGGCAGGATCTCCAATTAATCCAAAGTCATGTGGCAACTTCCACTGGCAAGAGTTCTTTGTACCAAGTTCCAGTCAAAGTCTCTCCTGCTTTCCAGGCCACTCGGCCAAAGGGAGCGCCCCAAAGCCGCGTGGGCCTCTTCTACCAAAGCCGCACTCCACCAAAAGTGCATGTCTTTCTTCTTCACCTGGCCGCAGGGATCTCCATTCTGGTGAAGCTGCGTGGTCTTCCCTTTCACCTGGCCAAGAGGGGATCTTAACTCTGTTGAAACCGCGTGGCTCTCTCTCCTAAAGGCTACAGGGGTCTACATCTTTCCAAAACAGCATGGCTCTCCCCCTCACCTGGCCAAGAGGGGGTCCTCACTCTGTTAAAGCCACATGGCTCTCTCGCAGGCACTCTCTCAGAGAAGCAGCCCCCAATTCCATCTTGGGTAGCAGCCACTCACTTCTCCCTCACCCAAAACTTGGCCACAGCTATTTAACATATCTATGAAACCAGTTAAAGGTTATGGATATGTTAAATGACCATTCCAGAGGTTAGCTGCAAAACTGTTCCTATGCAAAATGGCTTTCAATGGCCCTGCTCCATTCGTCCCTTTCCCCAACTGACACCTGGGTGGGGCGAGGACATCTTAATAATATTTCCTCCAATATTCCTATACACTTTGAGTTCTGGACACCATTCCAAATCTTTTCTGGGTCCCCGCCTTGGCTGCACCCTGTATCAGACTGGCAAGCGATTCAATGAAATTTAAGGAAACTTGACTGAGCAGCTACTTTTTGCTAGACCCTGGGGGCTAGGAAGACAAATAATGCAGTGGTAAAGAAATGAGAGTTGCATTCCTGTTTTCCTAATGCCTATTGTACGTCAGGTACCCTGTTCGGTTTTTTATTTAAATCATTGCTTTTAATTGTTACAATTAATTTGCAGTGTAGAGATTAACTAGTTCACTGATGGTCACCAGGGTAGGTGAGCTGCCTCAATGCATCATGTACTCGTTCAGCACGAGTCTCCTGGGGTATTTGCAGGTCGCAATGTGCCTGGCTCTTCCATCCTGGGCTTCCTGTGTATTTGCTCTTCCTTTGCCTAGAACGCCCTTTTCGCCTTCCCCACATGAGCACATTTTCCTCCAAAACTTGGTTTCACTGCCACCTACTCCAAAATACCTCCCTCCACCATCCACCCACCCCCATTCTCAGGCTAGTTGAGACTCTCAATTCTGTACTCCCATCGTACTATATCACATAATGATTTATTTGCTTCCCTGTGCCCCTTACTATACTGTGTACAGTTTTCATTTTTTTTCTTGAAATTTCTGGTGCCTAACACAGTGACCAGGAAATAGTAGGTGCCTGATAAAAATGTTTGTTTTCTGAAGAAAAGACTGGATGACTTGATGGAAAGAAAAGAATAAATGGAGAAGTAAATGGATGAGTGCATAAATGAATATGTGAACTAAACCATCCATCAGCGAAGGACAGCTTGAGTGTTTCTGATACAGCTCTGAATGCTGCAGATACAGATGAGGAAAGGAGGTAAAAACAACTGGAATGGAGCAGAGATGGCAAAACCAGGTCAACGAGATCAACATCAAAATAAAGCCACATCCAGGAAAACCATGACTATTATTAGCCTGCAGTTTCCCCAAAGTAGCATCAGATTTCTTGTAATTGGCCTGCTGCATTGAAAGTGTCCAGCCAGCCTACCAGTGTCTTACCTGGTGCTTCCTTTGGGGCTCGTGTAAAGGCTGCAGGCCCCAGAGGTGGACAAGAGCAGAGAACTGCTCCAATCCTTTTCAGTCCCGCTGTGCATGTGTGCGTCTTCACAGCTGATTCCAATTGTCAGTCGTGTTTTAGATTTTCTACTATAACAAAACTTCTTATACTGGAGAGAAAGTGATACCAGACAGTTTTTTATAACCTATAAAATCTGCCATTTTATGGTTTCATAGTAATACAACCACCAATTATAAAACAGTATTACATCTTTTTTTTTTATTTTACCATTGGCAAAGAGTTACAGTTAAAGATATGTGCCCTTTCTTATTTAATCTTCACAATATCCTTAGAATAGTGGATGAGATTATCTTTCTTTGAGAGATGAGTAAACTGAAACTCAGGGAGATCATTTACTTTGCTTTTGTCCTCATGTCTCAAATGCCTCGTGAGTTTCCTCTTTCTTCATTCTCTTTCCTCCTCTATTAGAAACTACTAGTGCACACACACATATCTGGTCCTTCTCTCCTCTGTGCCCTTCCCGGGCCTGTACCATTAGAAGAGGCACATAACATGTGCCATTTGGGGACATAAAGCATTTCATTGCTGGTGTAAGCTCTGCCAGTACCCCTGCCCCTGTCAAAGTCTCATGCTGCCTTCTTCCCTTGTTGAAGCCTCATGTTGAGAAAATAGAGTCACAAAACCAAAGCTGCCTGTATATCCGGGCTAATCTCCTCTAGAGAGGCATGGACTTTACATAGTGAGAATTAAACTTTAGTGGTGTTAATCCTAAAATCTTTGGAGGTTGTCTGTTGGTGCATCACAGCCCATTCTCACCTGGTAAATGTAGATGCTCCTATGAAGAACAGGAAACCCAACTTCTGGCCTTTAAGCAACATCCCTTAGCTAAGAGTCACTGTACCCACACGTTCCAGGGTTCTTTTTTTTTTCCAGTTTTCTACATTTAGTACTCCCTTGGTGAGCTCTTACAGACCATTAATCATGGCCCTGTAATCATCTCTGGAAGTGAACTTAAAATTCAGTCCCTGATCTGTATTCCTCCCCTGGCTTTCCCACTCCTACTCCCTTCCCGTGAATCACTGAAATAAACAAGCCAGGCTATCCCCAGGTGACCTACACTCCAGGCTGCTGTGCCTGCCAGATCCCCATCTATAGCATGTGCAGACCCACCGAGTTAGGAAAAACAGAAAAGACCATACAATTAGAAGATGTGTTGTAAATTTGAACACCTTTGCAGGTGTAGAAGGTGGGATATTGAATCCAGTGAGGCCAGTGCTTGTCTGCTGCCCATGGCAGAGCTGCAAGGAGACGTTTCCCCCACTAACACCTCCAGGGACAAGGCGTTCCCAGTTCCCGAGACATCTCCTTAACCTTTGAGCATTTCTGACTCTTTAGGTAGCTCTTCATTCTCTTGTGCCTATATATTCCATCCTGAATCCTGACCATGCCATCTGAGAGTCAAACAAAGAAATAGGCTCTCCTTCCCCATACTAACTTCTTAAGAATTGGAGAAAAGTTACCATATCTTTGTTAATTGGCCACTGTATGCCCACTCCACCCTAAACCTTCTCACTTTACACATAAGAAAATAACCCCCAGAGGTAGGGAAATACCTTTGGTTTTTCCCTTTTAGGGAAAAATACCTTTTTTCCCTTTTAGGGAAAATACCTTTTCCCTTTTAGGGAAACCAAAATCACACAGGTATAACTGAAGCTTCTGACTCCTAATCCAAGGTTATTTGCATTTATTTATGTATCTGTTAGCCAAAAACTGTACACTTAAAACACATAATATATACATAACAGTATAATGCAGAATAATACATGGCTTACAATTTGAGTGTGATTCAACCTCTGCCATGGAGGAGCAAAAATTCTAGTAAGGCAAGTAGACAGTTGAAACTTCTATAGTTAGAAGGAGGCAGGATAGATTATGTTTATGAAGTATCTTGTACATGTCATGCATCAACAGGTACTTCTCATACATTATTTCACTTAATTTTTAACTACTGTAGTTCCCTACCTTTATCCACAGGAAATATAGTAAAGACCCCCAGCAGATGCCAGAAGGTGCATATATATACTATACATATGTAAACCCTAGATATACTATGGTTTTTCCTATATGTACATACCTGTGATGAAGTTTAATTTATAGATTAGACATAGAAAGAGATTTATAACAATAACTAATGAATAAAATAATTATAACTATATACTGCAATAGAGGTTATTAGAATGTGTTCCCTCTCTGATAACTGACCTAGTAACTGAGACGGCTACTGAGTGACTCGGAGCCATGTAGCATGTAGTGTGGATAGGCTATGAGCCATGTAGCATGTAGTGTGGAGGATGAAGGAATGATTTCCAATATCAATGGGCTGGAGCAGAATAGCAGATGATTTAGTCATGCTCCTCAGACCAGCACAAGATTTAAAACTCATGAATTTTTATTTCTGTGTCTTGCAGATGATGTTTTCATCCACTGTTGCCCTTGGATAGCTGAAACTATGGAGAGCAAAGTTGCGAATAAGGGGGCTACTGTACATTCTCAGGTTGGTGCTATCACCCCATCTTCCTGATTTGAAAAGTGAAACCTTATTCTTGTTTTCTATATATGCTTAATTGATCACCCAATAATACTAGCATAAAACACTTTTATTCTGCTCATGGATTCTTTGGGTCAGGAATTAGGACAGGGATCGCTGGTCTCTGCTCCATGATGTCTGGAGCAGTACAGAAAAGTCAAATGACTAGAGGCTGAAATCACCAAGAGATTTCTTCACCTACAGGTCTGGAGCCTGAGCCGAGATGAACTGAGGCTGGGCTCAGATGGGACTGTCTGTCAGGGACACCTACTTCTGGCCTTTCCGTGTGGCTTAAGCTTCTGATGGCAGCTGAGCTCTACTGACATAGCATTGGATGTCAGGCAATGCCACTCTGCTGTATTCTTTTGATGTCTATAAAGAAAACATCAATTCACTTAGAAATTAGATTCCAGGTTATAATGGGGAAATGGCAAAGTCATACTGCAGAAGAGGCTGTGGGACGGGAGACGCAACTGCGACAAATACTCAACGTTTAAGTTTTATGGCAGTACATGGCAGAAGCTTGGGTGCAAGTCCAGATCAACCTTGTTCTGGAAGATTTTGCTAGGAGGCTTCAGAAGATGAGTAGATAGATCATTGTGTTATTAAAGAAGGCTCCGTGGAGAAGAAAATGTCATTTGGAATGGGCTTTGAAAGAGAGGAGAGATTTGCACATGGAGACAATAGTCATCCTAGACATGGAGTAAAGTATGACGAAAGTCACAGGGGCAGCCATCATATACTTCCTTACCCCTCTCTGGGCCCTTTTCTGTTCTAAACCAAGAAACAGGCATAATCACCCTCCCCCAACAGTGAACCAGAGCCCTAGGCATTGTGAAGTTATTGTGACTAAAAGCTGGCATTCTTTGCCAGATGGCAGGGTCCCTAGATGGCTACTGCCCATTACACAGTTAACTGAGCCTGTGACACTACCCAGCTACCAGTAGACAGAGAACAGGGCTGAATGGAAGGGAAAAAAAAAAAAACCCTCAGCTCTATCTGTGATGTTCAGGGAGGGCTGACATTCTCCTTGACAAGGCAGAGCGTGACGGCAACTACAGCCCATTGCCATGCAATAGTGGCCTCTTGAGTCTCCGAGTAACTAAGAATATCTCAGAGAGCATTTGGCATGAGAATCTTGTGATATTTTGTGGGCTGATGGTACCCTACACTAAGGGAGTGAGGCAAAAATCAGGTTAAAGTTAAATCATAGACAAAACCTTTACAAAGATTTTATGAGCTCCAAAAATTGTTCCAATTTTCATTGTCTGTTTTCATCAATTCCATAATCATTCCAACACATTCCAATAGCCACTGACACCTGCGTCAGAGCCCATTATGTGATACATGTACCTTATTACTTGTTTATCAACTGTCACCCCCATGAGAATGTAAGTGCCATGTGGAGCATTGCTTGGTTCTGTATCCTCAGCACCAAGGATAACGCCTGCATGTGGTGGCCACTTAATGTTTGCTAAATAAATCAGTCCCTTAGGAGGAGGAAGGTGGGGCTGACAGGCTTACTGCTCCCACTTTCCCCTTAGTCTTGGGAGGCTGCATGTAACCTTGTCAATGAGTTCAGATTGGTTTTCTTACCACCCACACCCAAATTCCAAATTCTACGTTAAAAAAAAAAAAGGAAACATGACTTCAGACATATTTGGGATGAAATTCTAAATCTGCTTAGCTGTGTGACCTTAGTCCACCATGTAGCTTTCTTGAGCTTTAATGTCCTCAAATGTATTTTCATCAGAAGTTCTTTGAGAGGATCTAGTCATGAAAGTTCATTGAAGGTGACAATGAGGTGAGGAAGAAGTAAAAAATGGGGAGAAAAAGGGATAGAAGAGAGAAAGCCTGGGGAGGGAAATGAGAAAGAATTATATAAGAAGGTGGGGGAACAATGCAGTGATAGCAGCAAGAAAAGAGGACAAAGCAAAAGAAAGAGAAAGGAAAAGAGAAAACTGGAAGGAAAAAAAAATGTTAGAGAAGATTGAAGAGGAAAAAGATAATTAGGAGAGACCAGGAAGAAAGAAATGAAAGAAGGATCCCAGGAATCCCACTGTGAAGTCAGGGCTCAGTGGTCACTCCCTGCCTCCAGAATCCTGACTGTGGACCCACCTTTAAAAATATTGTCCCCTCTGACTGGTTGTCCTTGCCTTGGCCAGCCCTCTGATAGAGGAGCTCTGGCCAGGGAAGAGGCCGAGCCAAGGTCCCCAGGGAGTCTGGGCACACACACATCCCTGAACTAAACAATCCTTTAATCCATGCTCCCCAGCCTCTCTGTTTGGGCCTGATGATTAGCTCTGTGTTTATGGAAGGAAGCAAGCTCCAGTAGACACCATTAGTCTCGACCTTATGGGGATTTATTCAGCCTATTACCATGACTCATACTACAGTAATGAGGTCTCTCTTCCAAGGGTTCAGTTCATTGCTGCCAGTACCCTTCCTCTCACTTCCCCCAGTGACTCTGTGTCTGTGTTTCCCCCCAGAATTTTCTAGTTTCCCTCTTAGTCTCAGCCACAGTTCTGGGGTGTCTGTAATTTCTACCTTGCAGAGAGTCAGAACTTCAGAGTCATGCAGCTACACTAAGTCTAGAAACACGTTATGAGAAAATCATATTATGAAGAAGATGGTTCTTATTTTCTAGAGAGACAAGAGGGAGTCTTGGACTTGCTACCACAAACCCACATCTGGAAGACCTGTTTGTATCCCTTTACACTGTAATTTAGAATGTCAGAGGTAGAAGAGAACTTAGAGACTGATAAATGTCTCAGGACACAGAGTCGCAGGGTGGGAAGGAGACTGACCCCAGATCTCATGATGAGTGGTAGTTCGATCTTAAACTTGTAACTTTTGAGTCTTCTTTCCTCCCTACTCTCTTCATTTATTAGTTCATTTATCCATTTAAACAAATCTGTGAATCAGGTGTCAAGGGCAAGACGAGACTCTTAGAAAACTTCCAAGACCCTTCAAGTTAACTTGGTCCTTACCTACATTTTGCACCTCCTGAAACTTGCACATATTTACCAACATTGTGGGCTTTAATGACGCATTTGTAATCTTTCACTTGAGGTGAGTGCATCTCCTCCCTTAGACTGGGATCTTCGAGAAGGAGCCCTGGTCTTATTCACTTGTATACGCCAGGTACTGGACCAAAGTAAATGCTGAGTAAATGTTTGATGAGTGAGTGAACAAGCTTCAATCTTCTGATCACCCAGCAAGCATCAGGAGCACTACGGATTCCACAGACTAACCCCTCTCCCAACTGCCTCCTGGAACTTGGTCCCAACTCTTCTGTGAGCAGACATTACCCTTCCTGTTGTCCTCCTGATCCTTGATTTTCTCCAACTACCTAGGGAATCTGTGCCACCTTCTCTCAAGAGCCCGATTAGTGTTGATTTAGAAGTTTATGGGGATTTATTTCAACTGGACGTGGAAGCAATAAGCCTTTGATCTCCTGAGAACAGAGTGACTATTTCCAAGGTTCAAAGTTCCCTTTGCCTATTTTGGTGAATCACTGAGGGCAACGTGAACCAAATATAGCTTTAAAAAGAAACAAAGCTGAGTCATTAAATCCTAGGACAAAGACGGAAAAGGAAAAGGCCAGAGGGATGTTTCATTTACCTGCCAACCTGATCTGGATGCTCCCTAGGTTACCCTGTGCTTCTGAGTCCAAGGGGAAAAATGACTTCAGGGAAAAAAGATCCATCCCACTCCCAAGACAAAGAGCCACAGTGGGCTATGAGTGGGCAAGTTTCAAATAGGCAGCCATTTCCACCAGGTAAGCTATAAATCCGGCCTTTATTACCTTTTATTATGTTGTTTCAACAGACTCTTAAAGACAGCACAACAGTCGGCTGATAGCTGCACTAAATCTTTTTCATTTTCTCCCCATATTACTTTCACCTCCTGGAATTTTTTTTTTCCTTTCTCTCTTCAGGAGTCAAATTTTATTGGTCTTCTCTAGAGGATGGCAGTAGAATAGAAACAATGTTTATGATTGGGAAACAAAACCCAACAACCCCCAAACCCCAAAACTGTGAGCAAGCAGTGAATGTGTATACCTATATACGTATACATTTTATCTGTGGCTAAATGTATCAGAAAAGCAGACAAGTATAAATCCAATTACAGGGATGGGGAGTTTGGCAGAAATAAACTTAGGGGCAATTTACTGCCAAGGTGTCAAAAGGCTGAGATGAAATAAAAATAAACTAAGGATTACAATTCTTAGAAGCCTTGCTTAAAGAACAAAAAGTTTTAAGAGCTAAAAAGTAGTTCCAAGAATACTGTGAGATAGTAAAGTGAGGCAGAGAGAATAGAAGGGAGGGGAGATGAAGGGAAAGGAAAATGAAAGTGAGTCAGGGAAACACAAACTCTAGGATTTTTCCATCTGAGGAGCATTGTCATTGCATTTGATGAAGCAGTTATTAATCAGATTATCTTCAACCAATTCTTCTTTCTTTTATCTACCAATTATTAGCACTTCTTAGGGGACTAACTACTGAATGCCCATTTCCTTACTAGCCATTGTTAACTAGGACTCAGATGCATACAAATATCACCCCCCACCCCACAGCAGGTGTTAGCAGTCACCATTCATCGAAAACCCCTCAACCTACCCTCCACTTGCTCTTAGAGAGCCAACTGTACGACCTCATTCTTAAAACTACCCACCACTCTGATGCTTCTCTGAGGCCCCTGCCCTCTATTCATGCTGTCTGTCCCACAACATTTTTCGTCCACCAGACCTGGAAGACAGATTTCATCTTTTAGATCTGATCGCCAGTTCTTTGAGAATTTGGAGTCATGTACATTCTTGAGTTAGGCTGCCTTGTCCAAAGCTTGGAACTATCATTTACTAGCTGTGTGATCAGCTGCAAGTTACAATCCCTTGGGAACACCTGCTAAATGGGGGAAATTCCATCCACATTGTGGGGTTGTAGCAAAGATTACATGATACCACAGATTAAAAGTGGTCCTGCCCTGTTGTTCAACTCTGCCACTCTCTGGCCAAGAGGCAGGAGGTTCTAAAGTATGCTTTACTCATTGTGAAACCAGAAAAGTTGGTGTTCCTGCTGCCTGTCACTACCAGAACCAATAAGTAGAGACAAGGATTGAATCTTTCTGGGTACTTTATTCAGGTGGCTGGTGGTCTGAGAAGATGGCAAGTTATGTACCCTCAAAAACCATCCCAACATCTCATTTCAAGCCAACTTTTTATAAGGAGAAGAAAGAGTCGGTAAGGGGTTTGGAAAAAAGGTCAATTGGATGAGCTGCTGTCCAGCAGTGGTTTTCCTAGTACTGCTTTACCTGCTGATCGGCAATTCTTTATCTGCAGCATGGGCGGTCCCTCCCTGTAACACAATGGCTCAGATACCACCTCCATCACTTGCAGACCCCCTGGGGCACAAAGGCTAAATTGCTTGTGGACCTCCTGGCTATGCATTCCCGTGCCTAAAGTAATAGCATTCCAAAAGCATGAATCACTTAAGCCTATCAACTAAGTCTAAAATCGCTAACTCTTGAGTTCCCCTATTAATTAGAAAAATAAGTACAACCACTTTTTGGAACATCATGAGTCAGAATAGTTCAGTGGTTATAAGCTCAGTCTCTGTAGCCAGACTTTGTGGATTTGAATACAAGCTATACCGCTTACCACTGTATGACTGGGCAAGTTACTTAACCTCTCTTTGTTTTATGTCCTCATTTGTTAGAGAAACTAATAGTACCTCCTGTATAGAGCTCTTATGGGGATTAAGTGAGTTAATTCATGTAAAGTGCTTAGAACAGTTCCTGACACATATGAAAGTTTTAATATATGTTAACTAGTATTATTGCGATTTAAATGAAACGATACACATGAAAGACCTAGGCACATAGTAGGAGCTCATCGTTTATAAGATAAAGTCTTTCCACTCCTAAAGCTAAAGTCTGTTAATGCAGATAACACATTGGAAGGAAATGGAATTTTTATCTCCTATACTCAAGATGAATGATAATCCCATCATTACCAAGTATTTGCTTTTCATTTGTATTTTCCTTATGCTTCAATATTTTGTTCAGGTATAGCATCCCATCAGAATATGCAAGTGCCCAGAACTTGCATATTTACCAGAAAGGAAACTTTTGTTGTTTCTAATAGAGAAAACAATTCTTCAAGCCTTGTTAGAATTGCCAAACAGTGTTTCCTGCTGGGCTGTTTCATTTAGTTGGCATCTCCTACTGAGAGACACTGGTACCATTCACAGAATGGGGAACAGGGAAGACAGACAAGTAAATGAGAAATGCCAATTTAAATTTGTCATCACTTTCTAGAATATATGAACAGAATTTTTTTTAACAGAATGAGTTTTAGGCATTAGACAAACTCATTGCATTTATATATGTCAGAGTTAAACAGCAAATCTTAGAAATCATCTAATCTCACAAGGGCACAGTTCCAATTGATTGATGGCAGCTACTGGGATCAGTAAAGAGAGAATGATTCTGAGACTACTACCTAACTCAGTGGGACAGTGCTGTAATCCATTAGTGATGTCTGCCATGGGGAAGGAGTTGGTGTTGAATCCAACTTGCTGTGGTCTTTCTATTCCTGATCTAATCCAACATTTTTTTTTTTACAGATGGGAAGACTAAATAGTCTGCTGAAAATAGGATATTTTCAAATTCCCTATATTGGAAAAGGAGAGGTTCAGACTACGTTCATTTTTAAATGGCATTTTGATACATGCAAATTTACTGAGATATAAAAAAGTGAATATAAATAAGAATGATTTGTGTATTTTTGGCAAGCAATTGGATATGGCTAAATAGATTTTATGAACTCTTGAATAATCTCTGATTTCTTGAATAGTTTAAACCATCTTTTTTTCCACTCCCTTTAGTAGCTTTGTTTTCAACTTTTATTGCCTATAAAACCTATAAAATAGTCTGATACTTGTTAAAATCCATACTGATTCTAAAATATGAAGGTGTCTAAGTAAATTAGCCTTTACTAGGAATTTAGCAATAAACATAAAAAAGAAAAGCATAAATGATATTCACAATAGTCTTATAAGAGCTTTAACTTAAAGAGATGTTTTTCAAGTAGTTCAAGGATTTGTGGGATTCGAGGATTCAAGTTTTTGTTGTTTTCCTAACAGTAATATTAACTAGAGGATTTTTTTAAAGCACTCATCTTTACATTCTTATTTGATCCTCATATTAGAAGGTCAAGTATATGAAAGACGCATCAAAAGCGGTTTTATTCAGTTTTATTCCTCTTTAACAAAGGAGAAATTGAGCTTCAGAGATGACTGGTTGGAAATACCAATTAAATAATTCCTCTCTCTCTCTCTCATTTTGTGAAGAAATCAGAGATTGAACAACCTAATGTCACTAATTTGATACAAAATGTCAGCCTCCTACATCTCTCCCAACAATTTGAATATCCCTGGTTGCAAAATATCAAATGTCAGGTTCTAAAATATGAAATGCTAGGTGAAAGTCTCAGAATTCCAGAATAACTGAATGAAGACATTCACTTCTGGTGGTGGAATTGGAGAATTCACAGATTAGAGGGGATTCACATTGGTTCTCAAAATTAGATAAAACGATCCCAGAGAAGTTTCAGGAAAGTGGTATAAAATTCTTATCTTGAAATATAATCGAGAAGAAGGTACCACACAGCCCCCTTGGAGTTAAACAAATGGAAGACTATGTCTGCCTCCTCATGTTTCTTGATTATTATTTTCAAAACGGACATGCAGCAGCCAAAAGAAGTTCTACTGTAGGCAGTGACCCTGCTCAAACACAGCACAAAGTTGTTAATGACAAATGGATCTGTTTCTTCAATGAATTCCTTCTTTACTATTCACTAGACGTGCCACCTTCAGCACACGATTTCACTCCCAGACCTTTCCTTCCCCTCCTCCCTCCACTTTTCCCTTGCTTTTTGCTTAATTATCCTGGAAAGAACAACACTGTCTATTTCCCAGTGTTGGCATGAGGATCATTACTGATGTAAAAAGAGCACCTGGCAGATACCATGCGTTCAGTGCATTCGTTTTCTTTCTTGTTTCTCATTGTGAGAGGTGCTTATCTGGCTGAAAAGGAAAGAAAATATTTGATTTTCCCTGAGTAGAACCAAGCCTGTAGATGAGAGTATCAGTGCTGATATTGAAGTTTATGTGCATATGTGACATAGGGGAGAACATTTCATCAATTTCTAACACTACTCAACTGGAGATGTAGGTCTAGAGAAGAGCATGGAAAAGACTCTAAATTAAGTCAACCTGGGAAATTGTTTAACCATGAAAAAAAACATCACTTTATATCTGCTTGCTCTGGCAGAAGTCATTCTTTAGAAATGTTACTAAATATTTATTTTATCAGTATAAGGCAAATAACACATATAAATGTATAAGAACAGATAATGCTGCTGCAATAGGTTTTATTTCACTGAATAAAACAAATATTTTTTTATTGAATTTATTGGGGCAATACTGGTTAATAAAATTGCATAAGTATCAGATGTTCAATTCTATAATACATCATCTGTATATTATATTGTGTATTCACCACCCCAAGTCAAGTCTCTTTCCAACACCATTTATCCCCCCTTTACCATCTTCTACCTTCTCCTATTCCCCTTCCCTCTGGTAATCACCATACTGTTGTCTATGTCTACGAAACTTAATTCTTAATTGTTATTCTTAAAATGTAATATGAACTCAATGTAGTTAGGCAAGAAAAACTGGAATTTTTGGATTTCATGAGGAAACAAAAGACATAAACATGCATCTTTACCTAGACCTGTGCTTATGTAAGTATGGGTGCATTGTTTTCAGATATAAATGGCACATCTACTTACTATATCAAAATATTTTCTCAATAAAAATCCTTGCAGGATAGATAAGATGTTATAATAATTAACACACCATTTAATGTAGTACACAGGATATTTCTAAAGTACAAAGAACTCATTTCTACTGTTAAGCTGTCTTATCATTGCCTACCCCACAATCTTTTGAATGCTGTATGGTTTGCTGAATAAAATATTTTTAATAGTATGTATGAAGGCTTATTTCAGCTGGCAAGCTATAATTTTACAAATTGCCGCTATTAATCAGTGCTCCTTGGGTACAAATGTTCAATCAGGTATTAGAATAAAATTTCTCTTTGGAGAAGTAACACATTGGTCTGCCATTATTATAACTTTGGTGGCTTATTGGGTATCATCAGGGTTTTAGTAGAAACAAAAAAAAAAGAAGAAGAAGAAGAAATTCTGTTTCTCTGGGAGGATGGGTAGAACATAAGAGCTACCTAGGGAAAGTCAAATGGTCAAGTGGACGTTTGGAGTGGAGGTTGGGGTGGTGCTGATCATCTGAAATGGGTTAGAGATTAACCCATGGGTTAGAGATAGGTAAGAAAAGAGAGTTGGGTTAGAACCAGATATTGGGCACAGGTGCCCACCAAGTTTCTTTCATTCACTTATTTATAAATATTTTTGAACATGTGCTATGTAAATATTATATCACACACACACACACATACACACACACATTTATATAACAGAATCCATATGCAATAATAGTCAATGCGAAGAGCAGAGCCCTTGCCCCTTAGAGTTTATGGTCTAATGCACTCTTGCTAAACGTGTGGCTCCTGGACCAAAAGCATCAGTAACAACTAAGAACTTTTTAGAAGTGCAAATTCTCAAATCCCACCCAAGATGTTTCAAGAAATATGGGGTGAGGCCAGTAATCTATGTTTAATAAGCTCTTCTGAAAACTCTGGTCCCACAAAGTGAGGCTAGCCCAAAAAGTGTGGATAGGAGGCAGAGCCTAAACTGGCACGAAAGTTCTTGATAAGGTTCCTTGGTTTCTTGCTTGTCTCTTGGCCAACACATCATTTGGTACTTCTATGATGTTGCCTTATACCTAGAGTCCCAAGTTTTCTCTCCTAAAGAATTACTGAATGGTACTTTATTTACTCCTTCCTTCATTTATTCACCCTACAAATACTTGTGGAACATTTCTCTTAAGCACTCGTCCAGGCATGTAGATGCAATAGCAAAAAAGGCAAGTATTAGCCTTTGCTCTTCTGGAGTTCAGGATCAAAATGAGATCACACAATATAAACAATACCAATGAAATAACTGTAAACATTATGAAATACAAAGTGTTATGAGACAGAAGAGACAATATGAGTTTAGGGTTGGGCACAACCGAACTGGACAGTCAGTAAGTGCCTCTCTGAAGAAGCAATGTTTACACTGAGATGAAGGATGAGCAGACACAATCCAAGAAGAGACCAGCCTGTGCAAAGATCTTGGGAGCGAGAACAACCTCAGCATGTTCAAGAAATGAAAAAGAGCAAGTGCAGCTAGACAGCGGGAGGTGTCTGTCTTGAGATTGAAACTGTATAGGTTGGTAGAGAACAGAGCATACAGCCTGGGAGGATACCATGAGCAGGAAAAAGATTCAATTGAAATGATCATTATGGTGGCATGAAGGAAAATGGATAAGAATAGAAAAGTGAGCTCAGGAAGACCACCTTGGAGAAGACAGCTACTAAAGTTCCCAAGTATAATGCCCAAGAGAATGGCACAATGGGGGAAGGGGTCTAACACATGATACAATGGTCTAAGAAGCAGAGTTCCTATATCAGGAGCAGGCCATCACTCATTGGAATGGCTGTCAAGCTGTTCAACTCCGAGATTCACCCCCAGACTTGACAGCTGAATAGAGAGAAGGGTGTTCACCTACATGGACCTCTTTCAGTGAACCTAGCCTCATCTCACTGTTCTCAGAAGTCTCACCCCATGTGTCACAACCTACTCTTACTGGTTAGTTTAGTCCACCCCAACCCCCACCTCAAGTGTTGCCCTCTCATTGTTCTTTTAAAGTGCAAATCTCATGAGGAATTAAAGCTCTGAACTGTCTTTAATAATGCTGAGCATATCAGTTTGCTCCTGACAGAAGCAGATTGCAAGTTTCCTTGGTTAGGATGTTAAATGTTCTGATATGACCTTGGTTTCCCTCCGACCCAGGTCAGGACAAGGATGTGATGTGACTGACACTTCTTACCCCACACATGGCCCCTGCTGACTGGAGGTTGACACCTTCACCAGCCCTCCCCCTAGGGTGCCCAGTCATCTCCCCCTGAGGAGCTGACAGCACATTGGCACTGCTGACAAATGACTCATTTCCAGCCACATAAAATGGCTTCAATGTTCTCTTCTTTGAAGTCTCACAGATTACCTCCTTCACCTCCAGCTTTTCTGACAACTTCGCTCCAGCAGTGCATTATGTTAAAAATCACACTTATTATGCCAGAGCAGGTCTGGCACAATTAGAGCTCAGTTCTCATCACCAATGTTGATACACTGGAATGGCCTGCTTAGATCTCCGCTCTTGCAGGTCTGGGACTCGCACAGGGGAGACCACGGCACCTATTGCCTGCCCACTGTACAGCACCTCCCCAGGGGGGCGGGAAGAAGCTGTCCCCCCTGCATTTAATTCTATTTGATTGTGGGGTGTTTCCATGAACTAAGTCATCCAAGCCCCCAAACAAGGTATTAACTCAGATTCCTTTCACACTGCTTGGATAACCTGTCACTAAGCTCCCTTTTCTTTCTGTTGCTTTGGCGTCTGCCCAGTGCCCACTACCAGGCCCCTGGAGTGCATCATCATCACCCTTTTTTAGAATATTGCAAAACCCTCCACATCAGTCTCTGTGTCTTAAGTCCTGCCCTGGCTAATACACCCCCAAAGTAATTGTTCTAAAATGCAGATTGGTCCATCTGCACTCATTGTCCCCAAGCCTTTGATAGCTTCTCACAGGCTCTGGTATGAAGTTTTCATGTTGGAACTCAAGGTTTTCTGTAACTGCCTCTCATGCCTCTCTATCCCAGGTCACCTCCCCCCGATCCTTTAATGCCCCTAAGTTACCAAGTTACTTGCATGTTCCCCTCTACATCCTACTCTTGGATTTCCTTACATGTTTGCTCAAGTTCATTCTTACATGGAGTATTTAATTTTCATCTTTCTTAACCTCAGTAATACCTTCTCATTCTGCAAGGCTCTTAATTTCCAAGAAAATTATTATGACATTCCTTCCCAAAGGGATTAAGGACCCCTTTCTGAGGTTCAAAGACTCTGTGCCCCCATCTATCCTACCACGAATCTCATTAACATATTGATTCTTTTACTTATCTTTTGCCCCACTGAACTATGACCTCCTTAAGGGCACAATAGAGCCACAATAGTTCATACCTGTCTCTGCTGTACCAGAGACACACACAGTGAAAGGTGACTAACCATAGGGCTCATCCTCTAGGCTTGTAGCTCAGTTTAGTAGATCATGATTAGTGTGTGTATTCTGGTCCTCCATATATGACACATTTTAGCATCTCTCACCCCACTTGATCTTTACCACGACCCTATAAGGAAATAATTGTAACCAATTTTACAGACAAGAAAATTGATCCTCAGAAAGGTTGAGTAACTTTCTTGTTTTCATGCCATTAGCACAAGGAAGCGTAATGCATGTGTATTCACCAGGGGAAATTGACATGGATTTGAGTACAAAGTGGTTATAATTATAGAGCTAGACCTGGAAGAATAAGAAGAAATTTGTCAGTTGAAGTGTGGTGGTTGGAAAATTATTCCAAGAAAAACAAAGAATATGTTCCTACAGGTTGATAACAACATAAGCACAGAGCTAAGAAGGAGGGAGTTATTTAAGAAAGCATTCTGTCTGAATGCATCTCCTGCAGTCTGTGATCTAAGCCAGTTTCTTTGCCTCAACTTCCTCATATGTATAATGGGCATAATAAAAGTTCCAAAGTCCTTAGACTATTCTGTAGATATAATAAAATAAAGGTATAGTAATCCCTAAGATCATTCTCTGACAAATGGCAATGGCTCAATTTATGCTTCCAATTTTCTATTGTTGTGGAAGAAACTGCTTCAACATTAGTGCTGCCAACCATTTGGCTCTGTGCATCAGGACTGCAGGCAGAATTCAGCTGGGCAATTGTCTGCGAGCCACGTGGGGTTGACTGGAGCATCCGCACATAGGATGGCTTCTGCACTCAACATCCGGCGCTGAAGCTGGGGTGGTGCTTGTGCAGGGAAAGACTGCTGGCTGTTGGCCAGACGCTCAGCTCAGGCTATTGACCAGACCAGATAGAGAGCGGCCTCTCCATTGGCTTAGGCTTCTCAGAGTTGTGATTTGTTTCCTAGACAGAAAAGAGAGCTGAGCAGAGCCAAGGCTCTAATGAGGCAGCCTCAGAAGTTGTACAGTGTCACTTCTGACACATTCTCTTGGTCAACTAAGTCATTAAGGCCAGCCCACAGTCAAACGGAGGCAATTAAACTCCACTTTCAATGGAAGGGTGACAAAGACTGCATAGCCATGTTTAACCTACCATACAAATAGCACTACAGGAGTGATTATAACATTTAGAAGCAAGAGCTCTCTTCATTTCTATGAAAATATAGAATGTGCATGGAAAAGGGACATAGAACTGCTGAGAAACTACTACACCAATGTGGTGCAGTTGAAGGAATAGCACTATTTCGACCTCTCCACTATACCCTGCAAAGCCAGTGAGAACTAAGCAAGTGGATTTCCTAGCCCCAGGGGGTGCATGTATAAACCTGGGGACTCAGGGGCAGCACTCTCTGAATAGAAGTGAAAATGCTAAGAGCATCCCTGGGATTTCTTCTCTGAATCATCTGGAATGAAGCAGGAGACTCTTTCCAGCCTTTTTCTGTCTCTTACATGATGGAGGTCACACTGGGTTATTTTTCCAAACTGTCGAGGTAAGAGGATGAAAGGTCTCAGCTATCTTAGCTATCACAAGCTAGAGTTACTCATGGGGAACAAAGCAGGAGGCATAAAGAGGACACAGCAAAGTGGCTGTTGTACATAAAAGACACTTGCTAGCACATTGTGGTTCACGTTTCTTCTTCCTACTGACTGCTCGCTTTTTTAACCATGTAGGTTTTTTGTGACCACAAGATATGTATGGCCTCTTTTCAGTTCATTGATCTGGCTAAAAAAAAAAACTTTGGGGGTGCTGACTTGCTCTTATCTCTTAATTCTATTAATGCTGCTATTACAAGTTTACAACCTGAGAAAGATCTAAGTAATTCAATGATTTCTACTGTTCTGTTATTCTTATAAATTCCTGACACCAATAACATATGTAAGTAAATAGGCACAGTATCCATTCAGAGACATACTTTCTCATACTCACACGCATAAACACATACATATGGGCTGTCAATACAACCTGGATTACCAGAGCCAGTCATGAATTTGCCTTGCTTTAGGTGTAATTATCACTCCCACACACACACCCACACATGTCAAACATGTTCATCCTCAAGCATGTCTCATGTGGATGATAAATTATAGTTACCTTAACTTTTAAGTATATACTCCCCAACAAAACATGTCATACAAACATGCATAGAGACACACATACAGGCATGCAAATACATGCCAACACACTGAATTCCCATTCTCCCTATGAGCACACATAAAAACATTCAACAGTTCTAAAATGCTCACACACGCACCAGAATGCACAGATGCTGTCAAATTCTAAATGCACACTTTCAAATTCTTACCTAAATCATCCTTCCCACTAAGAACATACACCCACTCACCTAGACACTTACAGATTCTCAGATCTACAAACTGTAAGACAGAAATCTAGAAAAATGTTGTATAAAGGAAAATAAAAATAAAATGCATGTAGACATGCTAACACCCCCATCAATATTCTCTACACCAATGGCAACTTCCAGAAAGCTGTAGTCACCTCATGGACACATAAATACCCATGCCCAAATGAACCCCTCACAGATATACATTCTGCAGACAAATCCAGGCGTGTACTTTTAAAAAATAAGGTAGAATCAAGCATCGACTTGTATATACAAAATCAGGTATAGCGCATAACAAAAGAAATGCACCTGTGCACAAACATACACACTTCAGCACACACATACACACACTTCTGACCACAATTTTCTTCTGCCCACACTTTCCCCCCATTTCACCTTATAGCCCAGGCTTCAGTCAGATGAGCATCACCTCAGAAGTTTCCCTAAACGAATCAGTGGAACACAGACAGACCTCCTAGTGCAGATAATCCCTCAGCCTGAGATGGCTCCTACCTGCCTCGTCACTCAGGCTCACCGCCCTGGCCACCAGCATAAATTCCAGAAACACTTTTGCAGATCTTTCATTGGTCCCAATCTGGACAGACTAAGAGCATGAGAAACCTCAGAGGACAAAGAATTTTCACAGAAGGAGGATGACGGTCGAGAATGCAAGCAAAGGCCCCAGTGCTGAGGGAAAGGATTGCACTTGCAGTCAGGGCCTCAGTTCCAGGCATTTCTCTGCCATGAATTTAATGCTGGGGGACCTGAGGCAAGTTCCTGTCACTCTCTGACCCTGGTTCCTCCACCGGTGACCTTAGAGGTGTGTACCTGACAGTTTTCTTTATAAAATCCCTAAAGGTGTAATTTGAAATATTTGAACATTTCTGAGCCAGAAACTGCTAGCACGTAACAACTCTTATTTCGAATAAGGGCACTGAACCCTTCTGCCTGAGTGGGGTAGGAAAAGAGTGCAAAATCTGGAACTGAAAAGCCTCCATTCGCATTTTTGTTCTGCCTTGAATTCGTTAAATTACTCTCTAAAGCATTTATTTAGTAGCTACCTTGCGCCGGTGACATGCTGGACATGGGACAAGGACTGCATGAAACAACTCCTCTGTCTTTACAGTTCAGATTGGGAGGAGGATCCATCGACAACGAACCTGAGTATAAACTATTTAAGTGCTATGAAAGAGATGTTGTCACCTATAATTTCCACCCACATCATTATACTGTATTCTACCATATTATTACCATGTTCTCACATCTACAAAAACCCACCTGCATCTTCTTTTTCATATCCCCCAGCTTCTTGTCACACACATCTCGACCTCTGATGAACTCCAGGCAACCTCCAATGCCGCTGCCCAACCTACCCATGTTTTGGCATTGAGTCTCTATTTCTCATGTGGCCAGAAGGGCTGAGCAGCCCGTAACTTGTTCCTGAAGTTGTGCAGCATTGCACGGCACTGATATTTAATTTCATTACTTTTATTCATCCAGCCTTGGGTACTTCAGCTTGTTGGGTTCCAGCCGCGATTAATTGGTAGATCTCCCACTGACTCCTGATTAGCTGCTTTTGATTAGGGCCTAATGACTTCACTTGGTCCTGAATTCAAGGGGACGAGTTGCAAAACTGCCAGCCAACTGCTCAAACAGAATTACATTTGCTCAAGCCCTGAAGACATCGCTTAAACTCAGCGTACACTCCCTCGTTCCACTTCCTCATTGCCTCAGATGGCACAGCACAGAGGCAAGAGAGAAGAGAAGCTGGTTACGCAGCTCCTGGCTGCCAGAGTAGATGTCACAAGAAGAAGGCCTGGAAGCTGACAGCCTGGCTGCTTGGTGGAAGCCACCCGCCACAGCACGAATGCCCACACTGCACCCAAAGGGAAGGCTTTAGCGGGAAAGAATTTCCCTGAAGTCATTACCTTTCACATGCGCTGCTCGCCTTCTCCCAGAACAAGATGGCCCCCCTGACTTTGCCTGGGAACAAGATGCACCCCTGACTTTGCCTGGGAACAAGATGCACCCCTGACTTTGCCTGGGAACAAGATGCACCCCTGACTTTGCCTGTATCATTGGTCAAACATCTGGGAGCCCTCAACCTGGAATACTTGACCCATGGCAAAGATCAGAGACATGGAGAAAATTGTCCCCACCCAGGATCCAAACTGACTCTCCTTGCTGCAGGTCCCAGACCACAGACTCTGACAGTCCACACTAAGGAGCAAGATGGTCAGATACGCAATCTCATCTCATCTCAGCACGTGAAACCCCTTGGGTGTGTGTTTAACATACAGAGTTCCAACTTTGGAGACCCACCTCAGAAGAGTCTTGTCTAGCCCAATATTTTACTCTACAGATTTATTTATTTTTAAAAGTAAGCAGTTTGACAAACATTTATTTAACACTCAACCATGTGCCAGACCCAGTGTTAGGCTCTAAGAGAACACAAGACTCCATCCTTGCCCTCTGAGAGCCACGGTCTCCTGGGGACACAAATTCTTGAACCGATAAGTCAACACACTATAGTAAGTGTCTAGGACATACTAAGTGGTAACTACAATTTGATCAAACCATACACATACATGCACACACACAATTCACATACATGAGAATTTGCTAAGCTGCAAATCATTTAAAATGCAGTTAAAAGGGAAAGAATTTTTCATTCCCCTAGCCCTCAAGGTATTCTCCCAAGAGACAACTGCTGCTAGCAGTCACTTTCAAATATTTCCTGTTTATATGCACACATTTTTAAATTTAAAAAAAGTAAAATTCAAGGAGGGAGAGAAAACAGTGGGTTGCCCAGAGTCACAGAATGAAATGATGATAACGGAGGTCACTATGGTTCCCATTCAAGCTAAGCTTTCTTGTTGGGAGAAAACTTGAATGGCCTTGCCTGGCTCAAGAGGCTGGTCTGGCAATCTTAAGGTTGGTAGATGCAGGCTTAAGAGCACTGCACCTTGCAAACTAACAAAGAGCTGAAAGAAGATTGTGGCAAGGACACAGGGTGGTGGGAGGCAGGCCACAGAACTTCCAAAAAGCTCCTATGACTAAAGGACATCATCCACATAAGTTCCTTCCAGAACTGCCACTCAGGCTCCCTACGTCATGTCTGTTTCCATCTTACGAAGGTTAAGTGGGGCTTTAGGCAGGTCTTCAGAGTCTGGTGCCTACCCTTACCTGGCCTTGACTTCTGCATCTGAGCCAGTATCTGACCCCAGGCCATCCCTGAAGCTGATTCTCTCTCTACCACTGGATGATGGTGTTACATTTCTGCCTCCTATGTTTCCCAAAACTTCAGCCTTGTCTGTGAGTGCTTGGTGTATGTCGGGCCTTTGACACTTCACGAAGTCCCCCAAGTAAAATGATTATCACAGCAATAGATGATATATTCAGAATGGCCTTGCAGTGAGTAAGGTAGCGCAGTGAGAAAAGCATGAGATTTAAAAACGTAGGTACCTTGTCTCCTTCCAGTTTTGCCATTACAACTGATTAAACATTGGTCAAATAACAGAGCTCCTATGAAATTCATTTTTGGTATAAAAAGAGAATTACTGTATTTACTTTCCAAACTTTTTTGAGGATTAAATAACACAAGGATCTTGTAATGTGTTTAATGTATAGTGGATCCTCTGTAAATAGCAAATACTTTAATATTTTATTTACTAATATCTTTCCTACCCAGTAGAACATAAGCCCTCAAGTTCAGGGACCACTCTCTTTAATGGATTTAGTGATCCAAACATTTAACACTGTGTATGGCACACAGTAAACACTTAATACACGTCCACTAAAAAAGAATAAATGGGAGAATGAACAAATGGCAGTTTCTGATTACTGGCTAAGTCAGAACAAAAAATGAGTTGTGGCTTTGGTCTTGGAGAAAGGTGAAAGACATTTCAGACTAAAGAAAGTTAGTAGGCAATGGCAAGTGAGTGTGGGAAGCCAAGGCATTTTAAGGGAATGTAGAAAATCAATGTACTTGAAATATAAGATTCATACACATCACTCATCAGTGAGATGTTATTTATGATAACATATCATATGGAGCATATCTTCAATACATATTTGATAAATGGTGATGAAAAGAGTCACACCAAACTGATGAGAAAGTCTTAGGTGACCAGAGCAACTTTACAGAATTCAATCAGAACTGTAGGTTAGGAAAGTCACAAAATGGGTTCACTTTGTGTCATTTCCTAGGACCCCCAAGAGGCTGACATAGTGTTTCAGGTAAATAGTGGAGGCCACCCATGCCAGGCAGTAATGAAGCAAATAAAAGTGCAAGGGTTGCTGCCGACATAAGACTGCATTTGGGTCCTGTACAATCTTAAACACACTGTAGTTTGCTTTCGATGTCTTTAATTCTCTTTCTCTGTACAAACTCTGTACAAACAAATGGAGGTGGCAATAAATTGATGAGGTGCACCAAGTTGCATTTTCTTCAGTGTGCTAAATTAAAATTTCTCTACCAGCAAATGAAACAAGAGGGATTTCAACCAGGCACTATCCCTGGGGAGACCAGTAATACACTCTTAGTAGATCTGAGTTGGAACATTGGAATATTTTGTAATGTTTGGAGACAGGCAGGGGACGGCGGTATTTCTGAAGGATGGGAGAAGATAAGCAAATAAGCTGGATCTTGCCAAACCTCTGCTGTAATTCTGCTGGGAGTCCTGTCTTCTACAATAGCATTATTTGTCATTAGACCTGTCATTTATGGAGCACTGGTCATGTGCTATGAACTATACTAAGCACTTTACACACATTATTTAAGTTAATCTCCAAAACTGTCTTGTGAGGAATCAACTCCAGGTAAGAGATAAAGAAACTCAAAATCAGATAGGCCAATGACTTTGCCTGGTGTCACCTTGCGAACTGGTGACAAACTGGGATTCTAACACTGGTCCCTATGATTCCAGAGCCTCGGCTCTTTTTTTAAAATTTATTAATCCTTATATATAAACTCATATTTAACAAAACAGCACACTTGTATTTTCTTTTTATGCAGATCAACAAGCTTTATTTTTCAATGACCCTTTGCATTTCATGTTATTTTGTATTCATTTCAGGTGTACAGCATAGTGATTAGACAGTCAAATACTTTACAAAGTGGTCCCCCAATATTACAAGTACCTACCTGATATCACACATAATCATTACAATATTGTTTACTGTATTTCCTAGGCTAAACTTCGTATCCCCATGGCTATTTTGTAACTTCCCACTTTGTACTTTTCAATCCCTTCACCTTTCTCGCCCAGCCCCCCACCTGCCTCGCTCCTGCCAACCATCAGTCTGTTCAAAGCCTTCGTTCTAAAGCTTTCACTCTGCTTCTTTCTATTGCAGGGCCTCGTGTGAGGCTGTGCTGGAGGGCAGAGCGAGGGTTTTTCGTCAGTGATGAAACAGACTACAGTGAGGACTTGTGTGTTTGTCAATATCCTACTTTGTAACCCAGGAAATTTGAAGCAGCTTTCAAAAATAACTGCCACGAAATTGAAAACTATAACTATAGGCAAACGAGAGAAACCTGGCCAGAGGAAAAAGATACTGGAAGCCAGATACAGATGTCTAACATGTAAAGGTTATTACACTTAAGCAGCAAACTTAGTTTGAGCACCTTGTCTGGTGAAGCAAAAAGGAAAACACAATTGGTTCCTTGATGGCTAATTTTTATAAACCAATACACCAATTCTTCAGTGGAAACATGCTGATGAAAGTTTATCATCCAGTAAAAGATGATGGTATAACCAACAACCATGCACTGAGAGTTTGCTGCCTGTCATAGAACTAGGGGCTGGGTTTGTGCTGAGAAACTCAACAGGCATGACATCTGCCTCTTACAGCCTGCAGTCTGGTGGCACATAGCCCTAAAACAAGCACCGTGGAAATTTCAACTATGCGAAGAGGTGCTGATACATAGAATTACCTGACTCAGTCTGAGGAGAGCAGGAAAGACTTTCTGGTGGAAGTGATATTTAACTAGAGGCAGAAATTATACTTAAGCAGAGATGGGACAATGCATATTAGTTAGGCAAGTAAAGGATAAGGACTCGGTGGCACTGGCCATTGGGCAAGGGGATGTGACTAGCAGAGAAATAGCATTTGCAAATGCCCAAGGGTGTAAGGGAACGTGTTATATTCAAGAGTCAGAGACATCCAGTGGCTGTAATAGAATAAAGGGCAGAATGAGAAAGTAGACCAGGACACACAAAACCCAAGTGTGTCAGGGTCAGCTCCTACCGGCTGGCAAGAGCCTGTTCCTCACATCTCTTCCAGCTGGGGTAGTAGCTGGGAATCCACCATCATGGGGATATTTACATCACGGGAACTAACAAACACTATACATGCAGGGCTCTTTATTTCCTCCACAAGCATTTACCAGCTCGCCACTGCATGCGATTGTATTTTAAAGAGGTAATTCTGCCAAAGAAGTACCTTGGATAGAGAATCAGCTGAAATGGAGGAAATCAAAGAAGGCTTCTTGCA
This sequence comes from Sturnira hondurensis, assembly GCF_014824575.4. Classification (NCBI taxonomy): domain Eukaryota; kingdom Metazoa; phylum Chordata; class Mammalia; order Chiroptera; family Phyllostomidae; genus Sturnira; species Sturnira hondurensis. Next base: position 3,831,687 of record NW_028083079.1, on the reverse strand, counting down.
AGAGATAGCATTTGGGCTGATGATAACTGTGAGTAAAATTCCAGTCCAGCAGTTTGGGACACTGAATCCAGAGGGTTAGTCAGCAACCAGCAAGTGATAGAGAAGCACAGACGAGGGAGAGGCAGTGTGTCGAGATGTAGTGTCCTTCTTAACTATTAGGGTTTTCAGACCAAAGTTGGCATTGGGAGATTCAGTAAGCAATTATTACTAATCAATCTATAGTCTGATATTCCAGAAAAGGAATATCCTCCTGAAAATCTGTCCTCCTGAAAGAGGAAGCAACACCATAACATACCTAGTAAAAATCAGTCCTGCAGTAACGGCAAGCTGCAGAGATAATTTAGACAGGGACTCAAGGATATCTAGGGCCTCCAGTGAGGGTTTCCTTCTTGAGAAAATGAAGAAGCCCAATAGCTAGGCTACAGAGGACACCTGGGATGTAGAGTGCTTTCACCTCAGTTTGGCATCTCCCTACTTTGTGACGTGTCAGATAGGGCGGGGCTGAGGCTGCATAGCAGGTTTGTGAAGAAAGGAGGCAAACGTAGGAGTAGGCGAGGATGTGGGGCTGCAGGGGTAGGGATGACTGAGTGGACAAAGGGCAAAAGTACGGAAGAGCGGGGGAAGGATGCACAGCAGTTTTGCTCAAAGAAGAGTGGTAGTTATAGGAGATAAAGTTAGAAAGTCCAAGGTGTCAAATGCCTTAAATACCTAGCTAAGATGCTTTGACTTTATATGGCAGACAATGGGAAAGTGGGGGTGGGGGCAATAAGAGTGTACAAGTACATTGGTGCTGTGCCCAGAGCCATGCTCTGAGACTAACCTGGTACTGATAGGCATACATGGGACTGGACAGGAGAGAAGATGGGGGCCGTGCATTCTTATAGAATTCAAGCAACACCATAGTATCAGAGAGTACTTCTTTTTAAAATTTTTAAAAATATTTTTTATTTATTTTTAGAGAGAGGGGAAGGGAGGGAGAAAGAGGGGGAGTGAAACATCAATGTGTGGTTGCTTCTCACGCACCCCCTGTTGGGGACATGGCCTGCAACCCAGGCATGTGCCCTGACTGGGAAACAAACCAGTGATGCTTTGGTTCGCAGGCTTGCGCTCAATCCACTGAGCCATACCAGCCAGGGTAGAGTACACCTCTAAAAAGTAAGGAAAACAGCATTTGAGCTTGGTGAGCCCCATTCCTCACTATTTTAAGCTCTTGGGCTCTTCTCATATATCCTTCCTCTGTCTCGATCCACCTATCACTTTCTTGAAAGCCTTCTTTCTTTCATATGATTGTTATATGAGAAACTAACACATTAGCAAGTTTGACTGTCTTATAGTTTCCCTCAAAATTTTAAGTTCTGTGCTGTGTAATGTGACCATGGTCTTTTGCAAAATGCATACACTGGCTTTCTGTGTTTTTCTCTCTTAAACTAATACAAAATATTGGCAATAAGGTTGTTGGTTTGACAAGGAGCCCTCTTATTCCTTCTACATTGCTACATGAAATGTCCCATTAGAATTTCAATGAAATAGCATGGAAACAACTTGACCTCAGAACTCCATCCTTGGCATACTTAGATGTCATCACTATGGAGATAAATACACTCACAAAATCAAGCATTCATGATGTCAACAAGTGGTCGTTGGCATCAATTCAATGCCAACAGGAGTCCCCAGTATGGGGTGCAGTGAAGGAGGAAGCTTTATTCAATGCCAAACACCTCAATTGTGAAAATGGCATGGCTCTGAGGCAGCCCCAGGAACAGGCCCCTCTCATGTTCGAGAGCTCTGCTCTGTTCCTTTCTGATCTGCTCTGCTCTGGCAAGACCTCTTCCATTGCTAAGCTCCACTGGGAAAATGCAGTCTTTGGTGGAAAAAGAAAGTGTGCTCTCAGGGCCAGAAGGGAGCTCACTTTTATGTATAGAAAGAAGGCATCGCCCCTGGTCCCTGATTCATCTATCTTCATGCAAATGAGGTCTTCAAATCCTTGCAGTTTTATTGGTCTGAATGGCACTTTCCTGATTGATCAGAATGGAGCTGCTCTGATTGGTTGGTGCTGCACAGCTCCGATTGGATGGTGAAAGCCTCGATCCTGTCGGATACAAGAGAACTCCAGTAACTCCTTTATAAGGGTTGGCTCAGATGACAGAAACGTGGTGCAAACAGGCAGTTCAGTGCAGAGGCAGGTGGTTCAGTACAAGCTTCTCCCTGAAGTTCAGTTTGCATGAGTGGCCCCTGTGTAAAAATGGCTGTGAGACTCTGGGGTATTTTTTTTGGTTGTTGTTTGTTTGTTTTAATTGGAGCCCAGTTAGTTACCAGGAGCCCTTCTTACTAGATGTCTTTTTTCTCAGGATCCCCAATGAGCATAGTAATATTCCTGCATTTGAGCCAGAAGATCTGGATTTCAATTTTGGCTCTGGCACTTTGTAGTATGTGATTTTATACAAGCCATATAGCTACTTTGAGCTTCAGTTTGCACCTCTTTGAAATGGGATGAATAGCTCTGCCTTGCCTGAGAGAATTATTGCAATGATCAAATGACGTAACACATAAGAAAGCTCTTTTTCAAAACTAAAAAATGCTGCTCAAATGACAAGAAGAAATTTCATCATCAGTGGCTCCTTTTTGCGGGGAGTTCCCATGTATGTTCAAGGCCAAACGAGAAGCCTCCATCTACACAGTGTGCATTTACAGACATTGGAGGGGCTGGCTGACATTGCAGACCACAGAGACACCATAATCATCCTCTCCTCCTGGTACAGATTGTTTTCCCACTTGAAAGGTTGACACATGGTTGACGCATGCACTGGCCTTCAGTATCTGCAGCATTATGGGTAGAGAATCAGGACAAATTCACACAGACTACAGAGTCCTGTGGAGAAAAAGGGGCAGGCCACCCTCTCTAGGGGACAGCACCACACACCCTTGCCTAGACAGGCTTTTATTGTTTTGTTTTGCTTTTTTGTGTGTGTGCAGGAATTCAGGTATAACTTATAAATCATTGTTGGGCAGTAAACAGTAGATAGCATACAAAGAACTATTAGGGCTGCTTCTGAGTCAGGGTCTAACAGCTAAAAGGCTACAAAACTTGGAGAAAACAAACTCATTTTCTGCTCGAGCCTTTATCATTTAACTAAAAGCATTCTTATCAAAGCAAGCTTCACAGAATTTTACACATCCTTTCTCAGGCCTAATCACCCAGGGAGCCCACCATTCCCAGCACAGGGCTGCACCACCCTCTGCCATTGTTTCAGGTTTATGTCAGGCACAGGAGGCAGATAGCCAAGGGATTCTTGGAGACTTCTCAAAGACAGGCTGAGGACTCAGGCTTTGTCAAAGGTGTGGGGCGAGGGTCCATCTCCCCCTCTTTGCTGCAGCCCCCCAAGTCTTTCCTTGAGGGCCTCCCAAGTGATTGTGTCTGGCTTAGGTTGCCCCCCCTCTGAGGGGAGATACCTGTCATTGACTAACCGACAAAGCGTTGGGGGTCAGAGATGGATGAAGCAGAAGCAGGGCTCCTGCCAGGGAGATAAGCTTTGTCTCCTTAGTGGCTCACAGTCCAACGGTTGCTCACTCAGCCTTATCTATGGCGGGTGGTTACAACTCCTGAAACCAGGCAGAGCGGAACCCAACCAAAGGTGAGTTTCAAGGCAGAGGTAAGGAAAGTGGCCTCAGGTAATAAACCCCTCTCCTTGCCCCCACTTGCCTGACTCAAGTTGTAGATGGCTAAGGAAGTGACTTCCCTGGCCCTGGGAGCTCTTCCCTCAGCCACTACTGGCTCTGCCTTTTGCAACCTCATCCTCGAAGGCTGAGAAAGGGGAAGGGTGCAGCCTCCGCATCAGCATGTCTGGTTGGATCCGGGAAGGATATCGTAAGCTCTTCTCCCAAGATAAGGCATCTCGTTCAGAACATCTGAGGGGACATTTGTCTTCCTGACACGCTAATCTGTCAGCCACGGATGGAGATAAGGAGATAATGAGCAGAATAGGAAGGGAATGCATCCAGTCTGATGGGCAGGGAGTACGTTCTGGGGGTCTTGGCATCCTCCCCATGTTTGAGAAAGGACAGCTTACACAACGCTCACAGAGGTGGAGGGAAGCACCGCAGGACACCTGGAAAGAGTCGGAGGAGCTGAAGTCACACCTCAGCCCCTTCTCAGCTGGGCAATCTCTCTGAGCTCCAGTTTCTGGTCCACGAAGTGGGAATGCCGCTGGTGGCAATGTTACTTTCCTAACATTACCCGTTGGTCTGACAACTGAATGATGTGAGAGGTATAAAAGCATCCTCCACTGTGCTTTCCTTGTGCTGCCATAATATCACCCCTGTGACCTGCAACCCAGTCATTCCATCGAAACTGACCTGTCTGTGTGGTTGATAAATTTACCTCTCCGTCCAGCCACTTGACCATGTTGGTGCAAATGGCGATTTTTTTACCCTTCTGATAAAACACAGTTGCACATTGTCAACCACCTGGTACGTCTTAATTCTGTGTTCCGAAACTAAAAGGGGTTTTCCAGAATCATGCACATCTACACAGGATGAGAGAAGAGCACTGGGAGAGACTGGATGGACAGGCTCCATGAACCTGACCCCCACTTCAACTAGAACAGACCCCGTACTTGTCTTACATATGCAATTTCTAGCAGGATGGCTTCTGAGTAGCACAGAGCTGCTGCGAGGTGGAAAATGACGATATTTGAAAACTACCTTGGACATGCAGTGGTAGTGAGGGGACAACTTAGGGCAAGTCTGTCTAGAAACTCATCCAGAGCTTAGCATCCCCAAGGTAAATAGGTTAAAAGCAGGAAGATGAATGGACAACCATTGAATGAGTGTTTTAAACAGGGGATGGGGCCCACAATGGAGGCAGGCAGTTCAGACATTGCCAATCTGATAGTGTCTTGCTGCCATCACACATACACATCACCTGTTTCTCCCACCCTACCAGGTGTCACTGCCACTGTCCTGCACATGTGGGTTTCCTGCACCCCCACAGGAGCTGGTGGAAGGGACATCAAAAGCACCGGCCGTTTCAAGGAAAGCCCGCTTCCTAGGTGTTCCGTTAGGACAGCTCTGGAATCTCCGTGATTCCCCAGGAGACGCAGGACGATGTGAACGACACTGTCCAGCTGGGCCCAAACCCACCTTTCCCTTCACAAATGACCATCAGCAGTAGCAACCCCACCACCCACAACAATGGCAGGCCAGACTCTGTGCTGAGTACTTACCTGTGCTAGCCTTTTCCCCATGATGTCCCTGCAAGATAGATGTCAGCACCCTCCCTTTTATACATGAGAACAGTGAGCTCAGAGCAGTTGAGTACCTTGCCCAGAGTCATAGGCTGTTCAGTAGCAACGCTGACATTTGAACTCAGATCTTTCTTTCACTCCCAAACCTAACATTTTTATATTATACTCAGCTGACTTGCTCATTAAACATGGTGTTAGAACATCAAACAACCCTGATGACCCCTTCTCTGAGAAACGCAGTGTTACACAGATTTCAGGCTACGGCTTCAGCCCCCTCCAGTGCCTTTCACTGACTCCAACTGGTTCCTGATTGCAGGAGTCCTTAGGTTTCTACAGTGATTCTTGTCAACGTATGAGGCATTTAGTCTCCTTTGGCATAATCAGTTAAATATTGAAAATGGGACAAAAAAGGAGTGAATACTTGAAGAAAGGCATGGGTAAGTGAGTACAGGAGAAATTAAGTGAGTGAATGATGAATGAGTCAGGCATCCTGCAAAAGAGGGAAATCCAGCTGTTGAGTCCATGCATCATATAGTCAAGGCTAGAATTAGGGATGGAAATGGGAGAATTGTATGATGAGAAAGGGGTTACAGACGGGAGGCACAGAAATTCTCACTGGAATATTTGAGAGTGGAGGGCACAGGCTTGTATCACAGAACAGGGTGATGACCGCAGAGCCGAGCTCTGGGGCTGCTTTGGATGACTGTGACAGGTAAACATACACACAGGCAGAGCTTTCAATAGTGGTGGAGAAGAGCTGAGGCGTCCTGCTTGGTGCCTTGGGCACAAATCTCACTGCAGGCTTCATTCCAACCCGTGTCATCAGGAACAGGACCCAGGTAATGGAAGAACCACAGAGCCTGGGAAGATCAAAGACACACGCTTTATGCCTCAATTAACGTTCCCCCTTTAAAGCGTTCAAACACAATTTAGCATTTCTCTACTGGGCTGGGCGAAACATAAAGACATGTGCAGGGTCTGTTTGGAACACAAAGCCGTGCATGTCTATCATTAGCAGTTTCCTCCTCCTAACAAGGGAATGGGGTTTGGGTCTACAACATAGCCTGTGTGTAAGAATGGAAACTGTTCAATTCACCAGGTACTGAGTGGGCTGTCTGCCCAGGACCGTCTGTCAGAGAGTGATAAAGCTTCCCAGGCCCAGCAAGTTTGAGGCAGGGAATTAAGAGATAAGAGTTCTAACCAGGGAGAGAGAGGACAAGGGGTGGGGTAAAGAGAATGGCGATTCACCACGTGTACAAAGAACAACCACTTACAGTCAGCAAGCCTATATTTAGTTGTGTACTGGAATTGCCACTTTCTGGATTGCCCTGGGAATTCAGAGAGATCCTTAATTCCTGCTTTCTTGTGAGAGGGAGATAGCAAGCCTGCCCCTGGGACTGTTGCATTGAATCTATGTATTTTTTTTTCCCCTGGGAAAGTTGATTTCGGTCTGCTCTTCCAGGCTTACACCGATTCACTGATAAACCTCCTGTGAAACCCCGAGAAAGTAATTGTCCTGCAAACAGAGAAGTATCCTGGAGCAGAGTACCAACACTTCTTTTTTAATCCAGTACAATCTGCTGAATGGCTTTGGGTGTCCTGGGCTAGAACCATGCTCCACACACCGAGAACTGCGTGCCGCTTATGACTGGGTTGGCTTCGAACAAGTTGGGTTTATCATAGAGACTTGAAGAGTATTCAAGCACTTACACTAAGGAAGGGCGTCACAGAAACCAGCTGGTTCAAAGGAAAGCACTGTACATCTGTGCACTGATGAAACACACACACGTACACACTCAACAAAAAATAACAAGCACTCCCTCCCTAGGTCTTGACCTTTGTTTCAGGAAGAACTGACATAAGTTACGAGGCAAAGGGTTATCTTCTGCTGCTGAGGGACAGTACGATGGCTACAGTGCATCAGACATTTTCTCACTGCATTTCACCACTGTATTCTCCCCTCCCCACCCCCCGGTTCCTGCCCCCCTCCCCCACCACGCCCAGTTGTGAGGAAGACTGCTCAATCAGGGGCCAAAAAGCCTGGGACAACACAGGAAAAGGGGCTCGGTTGTCAAGACTCTCCTGTCTCTACCATATACTGGATTTCCAAACCTCTAGCGGGGTTTGAACCATCCTATTTAACTCTGCAGCGATCTGTATACCGTTTCCTTCTCCAAATGGATGCTTAACTCAAAATGGTATCACTGAGTTCTGAGACAGAGAGTCAGAGACAGAAAAGTATATATATCCCAAAGAAAGACTTTCAATGCGCTCACTTCAAAGAGTCCATTCATCCCCCCATGACCAGTGGGAACTGCAGGAGCCCAGCGTTTCCTTGGTAAATAAAGGGATGGGAACGGTGCACAGGAACACCCACCAGACAGACTTCTTCCTTTCATTCTTTCTATAAACGCAGGCGAGAGCCTCCGAGGCAGGCCCGTGGGGGCCACCGGGCCTCCCTGACAAGCCGAAACTGTTCTCCAGTGCAGAGCCAAGGGAACCCAGCCTTTCAAAGCCCTGTTTTGAAAGCAGCCTGCATCTTGAAAGAAGGCTCAGGTGGAATTTGCTTATTGGTTCGAGCTGCACAGTAGGCGGTGTGCCAGCCGCAGCCGGGGCCCTGTGAGCGCGCCCTGTCCCACAGCCCCTTTGCATCTCCGCTACCTTCGCACTGCCCCGCTGAGGCGTCCGGCCCCGGGCGGCCTCCAAGCCTGGGTCCCCGGGCATCGCCCGCCGGGCATCGCCCGCCGGCATGGTGCCTCCGGGAAGAGCCCGCACTAATGAGGTCCACCAAGAGTGGTTCCCGTGGCAAGGCTGCCCTTGGGACTCCAGGGTATCAGGCTGAGTTTTCAGTTCTTCTTTCAAGGTCACTCACTTGAAGGTTTTACATGTGAAGCTGTTCAGAAAGCCTGATAGACGTCAAGAGAAGAAAGGGCAGCAAGATTTTTAAAAAGAAATAATTTTTCTAAATCCCCAAACATCTGAAAAATACTTCAAGCAAAGAAAAAGAAAGATAATTTTTTAAAAATCTCAAGTAATTGAAAAGAAAACACTGAAGGCATTAAGAGGTGTCCCCCACCCCCATACCTGACCCATTACCTTCTAACAACAGTGAGAGAGACCTGGGTGAAAAATTGAAGCTCTGGGCTTCCAGCAATCGAGGTAACACCCAATCCAGGGGATTAAAAGGGCATGTCACCAACGAGAACTGCAGTGGCTTCTTAGCATAAACCACATATTTCCTCCTCGGTATACAGCCAAGTAAGTGTGAAAACGGTCCTGTTAATCACTTCCCCATATTACCGATGAATCTTCGAACATGGGTTTCACTTTGCTCCCATCACATGGGAAATCAGAGCCCAGAGAGTTCAGGTGAGGGTGGTTTACCCAAGTGAACACAGCTTGTAGCACGGAGGACGGGATCCACACAGGGCCCCTGCGTTTCTCAACCCATCATTCTTCCTGCAAGTAAATAATTAAATAGAACCATAAATAAGTACATGAAATAAGGGAGAAAACAGGGAAAACACTGGCTGAGATAGGAGTCCAATCCAATACTCTAAAGAGATTCGAACCTTTCTTACTCCTTCTTCCGTTGAGCACAAAGGCCATGCAAGCCTCAACGGAAGAAGGAATAAGAAATTAAGCAAGGTCTCTGTGCTCTGCAATTCCGTTCGTTAGTAGAGAAGTAGTATTTGCACATACACGCAGCAGAGGCAGCAAGGAGGGGAAAGAACAAGAGCTAGCCTTTACCGGGAGAAAGGTAGGTCAGAGTGATGGTCGGTGCCTATCAAGCAGAGGCCAAGAGCGATCAAGACCATTGGCCCAGAATCCCGGTGCCGCAGCCTCCTCACTGTGTTGCCTTGGGCACATGGTTTAACCTCTCTGTTCCTTAGTATCATAAGCAATAGAGTTCTTATGAATCGTAAAATAAATAATATAAACAAAGTGCATAAAATAGTGCGTATCGTTTTAACTGTCTTAAATTTTGAACTTCTGCTACTTTTTCCAAGCCCTGGCACAAGCATTTTGCATTTATAGGCTTGTTAAGTGTTTATGACAGTGCCATGAGGTGTAGGAATATGTCCTTATTCTACAGGTGAGGAAGCGGAGGCATTCAGAGTTTCTGCAACCCATCCAAGTTCACTCACCCAGTAAATAAGCACTAAGCTCTAGACCCAGGTCAGTCTACTCAGGTTTATTCTTTCCATAACTATTCAATATTGCCTCCCTGAACTTAGACCAGGAGTGCAAACTTAAACCTGACTCAGTCACAGGGTTTTAAACAAGATTTAAACATTTTCCTTGTGCTAGTCATCAGCTAAGTATTGGGAATGCAGAGAAAGATGACATGGTTCTTAGATCCACGTTCCAAAGAGAACACCCTATCTATCATATTCCTGGGGCAACTGAAGTTTGTTTGCTTGTTTGTTTCTTTATTCCAACACTAGCTCCCACAGCTCTCCAATGCAAGCCTTTACTTCCAACAGACTCTCATCTCAAGCTTAGTTCTCTCTCCCCCAGTCCACTCCGTTGTAGACCGCTCTGCCTGGTTTTAGGAATTGTATCTGTACCCCTTGTGGCTAAGGGCAAGGGACAAGCTTTGGAATGCCAGCCACAGGAGACAAAGCTTGTCTCTGATAGCAAATGCTGCCTCATTTCCTCTCCCTGACCCCAAAGCTTGGTCAGCAGTCAAACATGGGTAAGACCCCTCACAGCAGGGAGCAACCTAAACCAGGCTCGATCACTTGGGAGGCCTTCATGGAATCATGGAAGGACTGGGGGCCTGCGACAGGGAGCAATGGACTCTCTCCCCCCAGATTTGACATAGCCCGAGTCCCCAGGTTCTCTGGGAGAATCGCTTCCTGGCTCTAATCCACTTAAGCCTGAATACCTGATGGGGAGGGGTGCAGCTCCTTGCCTTGCTAGAGTGTGTCCTGGGGAAAAATCTGGCATGACAAAGACTTGCTGATAAACCTGTGAAATCTGCTCAGCTAAGAGTGCTTTCATTCATACGATAAGGGTCCGAGAGGAAATGAGTATGTCTCCCAGAGTTTCTGCAAAACCCCTTTCCTGACAGACACTGACTCTGACTCATAGTAAGCCCTCAGACATCTTTGAAATGTTTATCTACTGTTCAATCCTTGCCGCTCTGCATTCCTGTGTATTACAACCTAATAAAAGGCTATGGAGAAAGGCGCTCGGGGCCTTTTTCTCCTCAGAGAAACTGGCCACTGCTGGTCTTTGTCTCCCTGGAGAAACTGGCCACAGCCCACTCCTCCTCCCCAAACAGATCTCAACATGTCTCAGTCATTATTCACTTTCGTTCGTGGCACTCGGGGGGACTCAAGGGAGAAGTCCCCCACACCACTCTGTCTACAATATAAGATTGAAATTTTTGGAACTCAAGGTATCAGTAAAGCATGGCCCAAAGAAAGGGCAGTTGACTATCACAAAAAGATGTAATAAACCTCTCATCCAATACAAACATTGTCTTACAACATCCCCATGGTTTCTGGAAACTTCTAGAGACAAGAGAGTAACTACCTTTGGGGACGCTCCCTTTCTATAGGCACATAGTTCCAAGTGCCAAGGATGTTCGAGTGTGAAGCTGTAAATTCTACCTACAATTCTAGTCAGTCCATGGGGATGAATACACCAATTTAGCGTGATTGCTCTTACTCCGGCTATTTTTTTAAGGCGCACCTGTCCCTTCCCAACCTTAATTTTTTATTCTTTGTAATTGGCATCTCCAATATACCAGGTCCTTCCTCAGAGCACATGAATTTCAGGCATATAAACATCTCCAATCACTCTCCTGCATAGGACTCTCCTGCATAGGGTCTACACCTTGTCGCCATCCATCCCAAAGAGAGGGGCAAAATTCTGGTCCCACAAGAGCTTTGTAACGAAACTTCTATTTGGCGTTTTACTTTCCTACAGGCTGCCTGAGTTTGCCTTAGCTTTCCTCCACCTTGGGAGGGGAGGGTTTGGTGCCAGCAGCAATATTGTTAGTTCATCTGCATCTCTGCTGGGGACAGGAGGGGCAGGTAATTAATTGTTTCTCTTCTGGGCTCGGCAGCGGGTTTTCTCTGGAAAAGTTGAGCATCCCTCATCCAGCAATGGTTTCTGCAATTAAAGCTATCCGCAGCCAGGAGTTTGATTAATGGCTGGGAGGTTTCTCCTTTGCTGACAAATGAAAAAAAAGAGAGAGAGGGAGAGAGAGAGAAATCAGATAGGGGGAAGCTGAGCGCATTTGCTTAGCACAGGGCCCGGCTAATGTTCTTTCCAAAGAACGAGCTGCAGCAAGTTCCTAGGGGCTGAGGGGATGGGGAGGGGGGGAGGTGGGGGGAATCCCTTAAAAGTTTGCAAAGTAATGGATCCCAAACCAGATGTGCCTGTTCCTCAGGAGCAGAGCAGAAAGGGCTGTAATCGGCAGTCTCTGGAGCCAGAGAGGATTCTGACTCACATGGCACAGATGGGAAACTAGGGCTCGGAGAAGGGCACGGAGTTTTCCCAAGGTCATACAACCTGCCAAAAAACCAAGGCCAGCTGTTGCTGAACTATACATTTCCCAAGTCACTGAGTCACTTTGTTCCAGCTGGAAAGGAGGGGTGAGACAGTTAGATCTGAGGATCACAATTAAAGAGACTCGAACCCAGAACTCTGCATCCCACCAGTTCACCCCTCTCTGCACTGCACTGCAGCCCCCCAAGGTAGTGGATGTGTCCAGCTACTTAGAACAAGATCTGCAAGAGAGAATTTGGCCACTTTGTAAATTCCACCCACTGTTCCTAGTTTTTCCCTCTAGGACTGTCCTAAGTAATTAAAATCTCCTGTTTCCTTGGAGATTAGAAAACAATGACCCTGTCCTAGGCAGGCACTTCTCTCTTTATTGAGCCTCTCAAGTTCCCAGACCTCTTCTGAAAGGACCTGGAGGGGATGGGTTGGGGGGCTTGAGAACAGCTGGCCAGTGAGGGAAGTCTATGGGCCATGGGGCTAAGCTGTCAGCCCCAAGGCAGGCCAGTGAAGACAAGTAGGAAGCAGAGATGGAAAAGGTAGATGGAGGCTTCCCGGAATGCTAAGGACTCTTCCAGGGATGCAGCAAGGGTCAGGAGGCAGTGCATGTGTACATGGCGTTACATGTCAAGGCAAAGAACAAATGCAGAGATTAGGGCATTCAAGAGATATCAGAGGAACCAGGGTGTATAAGGCCGTGCCCTGTGAATTCTTGTGGATACTGTATCATTGCAATGAGATGGCTCTTGAAAGTCCCTGGGCCCTGTTCCCAAAGGTGTACTTCTGATAGATTTAATGGTCCTGCCCTCTGAGAGGAGGGTGTGATACAATCTGGTAGATGTAGAGACTCTCCAAGGTCGGAGGGTTAGTGTGTGTAGGAGAAGAAAGCCATGCTGTGTCTCCAAGAGCGACACAGACCCTGGATGTCAATGTCAACTGTTCTTCTGAGCGACATGACCTTAAAGAACTCAATTACTGAGCCTTTTTTTCCCTCAGCTCTAAAGTGGGTTTTAGTAATGATTAAATAGAATAATATATTTATAGTACTTAATATGGTACTTCACACAGTTAATGGTAAAAATCATAATGGTATTTACTGCTACACGTAACAATAGTGATAAACTAAAAGTGGTAAGCATAGTAAAACCCCCTGGGGTGGAATGCATTGTTTCCGGCACATGTTTAATAAGAAATGGCGAACTGAGATCTATGGGAGCAATTCAGCTCATCATCTGCTTTTGCAGGCCCTGGGAACTATGATTGGTTTTTAGACATTTTAATGGTTGGAGAAAAGGCTTGAAAGAAAAATACCATTTCCTGACCTATGAAAAGTATTCAAAATTTAGTTTTCAGTGTCCATAAATAAACTCATATTGGAACGCACCTGTCCATTCATTTACGTTTTGTCAGTGTCTGATTTTGAGCTGCAAAGGCAGTGTTGAATAGTTGTTACTGAGATTGCGACACAGTGTGGCCCACGGAGCCCGCAATACCTACTTTAGGCCCTTTACAGAGAAAGTTTGCTTTCTCAGCCTCTGGATTAGATCCCCCTGCCCTGCCTCTTGCCTGCGTCTCTTTTAAGCTCAGTGCAGCCCTGCCCTCCTGGCTACACAGGCTGTGCACTGGGCAGTTTTGCAAGCTCTGGAGGGACGTGGTGACCCCCAGGTACAGCGTCTACATCCTTTTTCACAGGCATGGCAACAATTCTCTGTAGGAATGTGGGCTGATAGACCAAGGTCTTCAATTAGCTACAGGGAGTTGAAATAACTATTTTCCCCAGAATGGGTTGCCCCGTCCCCCCATGCAAACGCACATGCTCCTCTCAAGGTCCTAACAATTCAAGTCATTAATGGAAAAGGATCTCACCCATTTTATTGCTATAGTTACCGAGATTGCAAGTTTAGATGCTGTATTAGCAGTAAGCGCATGGTAATAATGGAAGTCAGGAAGGGGGGTACAAAAAGGATTCTGGCTCCAGTTTCCCCCTACAGCATCCTTCAGGGCAAATATACCAGAGACAGTTTGCATGAAATAGCAAAGTTGGAGGTTTTCTTTTTTTAAAAAATAATCCAAATAATTGCTTTAACATCTCCTGTCTTCCCCTGACTGGTTAGCCCACACGCAGCTCACCTCATCCTGAAACAATGAAAAGGAGGTTAAAAGAAAAATAAGTGGTCAGGGTTACCATGGAAACTAACGTAGAAGGCAAGTGAAAGTCAATTTCAGGTTTAAATGCATATGAAGCAGATGTATGTGTGTGGACACATTTGCATATAGATATCCATCTCCCCTCCTCTCTGCTATCCGTAATGTGTTCTGTTCTTCCTTCCAGGCCCCACTTAAGGACCCTCCACCTCCAGGGAAATTGTCCTGACAATTTCAAGCCCCAGTAATCTCTCTCTTCTGGAACTGCATTTGAACTGCAGTCTGTACACAGGAAGTGACCTCTACGTATACGCTGCTCTGGTAAGAAATCATAAGAACGTTTGAGGTCATTAAATACTCCTTTACACACACACACACACACACACACACACACACACATATATATATAGTCCAGTAGAAGTAATACTACTGAGTGTGGTTGGTAGGGTACATGAATGTCTTGCATGAGATGAAAAGCAATTTGAACATTTCACGTAAAATGTCGTGTGGTGTGCTTCAGTGTGGTATTGTTATGTTACAGAAGCACAATAATAGATTTTGTAATAATAGATTTAAGAGGTTTTATTTGTGCTGAACCCTGTATATGTAATGAGTTGATTAATATTAGAATGAATAATTAACCATGGAAGACCGAGGTCAAAACACCCATTTTCATATGCCAAGAACAGTTGCTAGTTATTATTATTGTTGTTGTTACTAATCTTTAAATGCACAATGACAACTTTCCCCTGTTGATTTCAAGGGGAAACTTGAATATATGAGCAAGGTGCAAAAAAAGGCAAGACAAAAGAGGTTGGGGTGGGAGAATCCTTAGTGTACGGAAAACAGGTGGAGGACCCTGGAACTTGGACACAGAAAAGATGCTCAAAAGAGGCATTTCACTGAGCTCAGTCCTCAGAAGCGAGACTTGGGGCAGAACAGATTCTGTGGGACTTCAGGGTGCAGGCACAGGGGCGAGAAGTGAAAAGGATGGGCCAGAATTTGTGTTTCTCAAGGAAGGACACACAGAGCTTTAAAGCTGTTCACCATTAGAAAAGCTTATCCTATGAAGTAGAGAGTTCCCCAGCACAAGAAGCATTCAAGTGGACATTGACTGTATACATGATGACATTGAGAAATAATTTATTAAATACAGGAAAAGTGCCATGCGTTTAATAAATTATAAAAAGGAAAGGAATTTGGAATGATAGAGGCAGTGGTGGTAAAGAGTGATGAGAAATGGGCAGAACTGGGTGGAAGAAGCTAAAAATGCAGCTGACAGATAGAGCATGAAGAGCTGTGTTTGGGGTTAACAATATTGTTGCAGGAATAAGGACCCATGGAAAGGTTTGAGTAGAGAGTGACACGATCATTGATATGCTTAGAGAAGATTGCTCTATTGGCTGTGAACAAGAAGGGTGGCCAGGACGTGCCCCAGGAATGTCACATAGCAATACAATAGCCCAGGTGATGGAGGCCTGGATTAAGGCAGGGCATCAGGGAGATTCTCAGGAGTAGTAGGGACTTATATCAACGCAAAAGAGGCAGGTGGCGTCAGCCAGTTCTCCTGAACTGGCCCCACCGGCCGTCTGCCACTCCCACGTTCTCCATCCTGCAAAACAAACCAGCCTCCCTTGTTTGCAAGAGCCGGCTCGGACTGTCATCTGGGTTGCGAAGGTTGCAGTCACCTTGAGTGGATTCCCCACGTAGCTCAGTGAGGAGCAGAGCCTCCCCTCTGCTGCTCTGTCAGCTCCACTTTGCATCAAAACTGCTTCATGTGTCACCGAGTTATTAAAGCTGCGGATTGCAGTGCTGTGTCAGGAGATGCTGTGCTCGAAGTGGGTCAGCAAGAGCTGTCTCTTCAGCAAGACCTGGGCTCCTGGTGTCCTCACATGCCAGCCCTGGTTGCGGTAACTCGTTGGCCACAGCTCCCCAGTCGGCTTGGAGACGAGGTCGTGATAACTGCCTAGTATGCCCCTTCTATTCAGCAGCTCCAGGGCTAAATAATTCCAGACACTGTCATTGTTTGTGCTCACGGGATGGCAAGATCTTGCTTTTTCAAGTCTCTTTTGAATTATTTCTTTTCATGACAGAACAGCTACAAGAAGTGAAGAATCAGCTATGTGAAACCCAAGCATGCAGGTTTCCCCTCTGCTGCTCCAGGCAGCCCAGGGACACAAGGGGACCAGAGGGGCACACACAGATATGTCTTTAGGAAAGGAGACGTGAACACTCCACTGCGGAAGGAATGGTCATGCAGCGGGGAGACACAGGTTTTCAGGGCGTCGCAAGAGGACGCTGTCAGAGCCAAAGAGGTCTTTACAGCTCCTCAGCCCATCTGCCCAACTCATCTTACAAGATAAGGCAATCGAGGCCCAGGCAAGGGAGGTACACTGACTACAATTGCCCAGCTAATTTGTACTAGAATCAGAACAGGGGGGGCTTGTCTTAGGGTTCATACTTACCAGCTTCCACTTTTGAGGGTTACATTTGATTTATACTAATTTCCTCAGAATGAAGCTTATGTTGTTTTCTGGGGGAAAAGAACAAACAGCCCAACCATTGATGCCCTTCTGTGCCAGTGTTAGAAAGCAACTCCCATCTTGCCGTTTTCTGAAATGTGGAAACTGATGCTCAGGGAAATGCACACCCCACAGCTATGAGGAATGGAGTCACAGAATTGAATTCTAAGCCCTTGACTTTTGTTTCAGGCCTCTCTTCCAAGCCATCATTTTTCATTCGTCTTGATATGTCACACGGTGTCCCATTTGTATTCAATAAATGCTTATTAAATGAATAGTTGAGCCATTCTATTCCATAGATTAAATCATGCTCCCAGAAGGACACAGCCCACTTGGTAAATGACTGATACATAATAATCAGAAAAATGTTGGTATTATTCACAAACGTGTCAGCAAAGCATAGTGGATGGGGAGGTATTGTAATTTGAGTTCACTTTTGGTTTGAAAAATCCCATTATATTTTACTTTTTTTCCTCTCTATCATTTTCATAACTATGCAAAAATCAGTGCAAGGAAATAAAACGAAACATTATAAGTTGTCAAAACTCCAAATTGCCTGGGAATTACTACTAGAGAGAGCCAAATTTACCAGATTATTCTACTGACTTGCTTGTCTTCCTGCCCTGATTTGCTCTTATGTTCTAGTCTGGGGCCCTTTAACCCTGTACCGACACCTCAGCCTACCGCACACTTGGGAACAAGCTCTGAGCCCGGCCTGTAGAAATGTGAAAAGTCCAAATCAGCACCTCAGGGCCTCTGCAGCCAGTCAGTCAGACTGCTGGGCCAAGTTAGACCTGGTCCTACATGCCAAAGTTAAAGCCTGGATGGCCCATGCGTAAGCCCCTGCCTATTGCCTGATTATGGATACTGGGTCTTTGTGTTCATTCATTCATTCATTCATTCATTCATTCATCATAAACTTAGAGTGAACACCTACCATCTGTCTTCATTCTTTAAGTTATTAATAATTATATAGAGAGAATACCTACTATTTGCTAGGCATTGTGTCTGGTGCTGAAAAAAAGATTTAAAAAAAGACAGTTCTCTAGCAGCTCACAGTCTGAAACAATGTGTAAGAAGTATACCTGAAAGTAAATTGACAACTACAAAATAAGGTGGTTAGAGAGTCATGAATGACACATTCTAAGTGGGGGGAACAGCAAGAGAAAAGTCAGACATGCGTGAGAGGCCATGCCACTTCTGAGAAAGGCAGAGGTATCCCAATGATGTTAACTGTCAGTACTGAGTGTGTGTGACGGCATAGGCAATGAGTTAAGTAGCTTGCACACATGATCTTATTGAAGCATCCCTTCAATTCTGAGATTATCTGTTTCATAGATAAAGAAGGGCTTGCCATGGTGAGGAAGTTGGTGACTTCAGATTGCATAGCTAACAGGATGAACCAGTAACGGCACATCCACCTGTCAATCTCCAAAGCCTCATTCTTAGACCCGACACCGTGCAGCTCCCCACTTCGTCAATGGGAGAGTGGAGCCTAGAGAGGTGAATTCCTTTGCTGAGGATGACATGAATGACATGGTGGTGGCATGTGGAATCTGAAACTAGGTTCATGTGTTCTTTCTAGTACCTAACCTGTCACTCTGTGCGAGATTTATTAAATAGCTTTCAGTGTAGAGACAGGAGCATTCTCTCCCTACAAGTTAGGGACAAGAATCCAGCCACTCAGCCCCTAAAGTGGGTGTTGCACTTATGGTGCATAACACTTATATCAATGCAAATTGTCCCGAGTCCTTTGCAACATGAAAGAAAAAAAAATACCCAGCTAGAAGAGTTTCAGGGGGAAATGAATGAGAAAGACAAATAATGGGCAGATGGAAGAAGGATTTGGAGGTCCTTTGGGAAGAAATTGGAAAGATAAAGGCAAAGGATTTTAGGTTGAGGCAGTGAAAGCACTTGGGAGTTGGGGAAAGGGTAGGCAGGAGCAAAGGATGTATGAGATGTAAGAAATAAAGAGGACAGTGAAGGCTGCTCTTGTGTAGAAAAGCAAACAGCACACATCAGTAAAAATGGCTTGGTTTGAAATCCACAGAGGAGGAATGGGGAGGGGAATTGTGAGAAATTAATGGAGGAAAAAGAAAAGAGTTGAGACTAAGAGTCCCGCTGGTGATGCAGCGCACATCCCACTAGGAGGAGAAATGCATGACTGAGGAAGTTACTGCCTGAGAAACAATGTATTAATGCAAAGGGGAAAAGCTAAGAGGCTTAGAAAAGCTCTGAAGGATGAAAATAGAATTGCAGATACACAGAAATCACAACTTAAGGGAAAGGGCATATAATACAAATAGGAAACAAAGCGTGTAGACTCTGAGTGACAAACAAGTGGAGATAATTTGAGCACAGGAAAGAAGACAATGTAGATTAGATTGAGAAAATATAAATAATTCATGAAAAGAGCAAAGGTCAGTAGCTAACACTTATTGATCACCTGTAATGGGCTCAGTATTTTACATATGGCCCGTTATTTAATTCTCTTAACAGCCTTACCTTGTCAGCATATTTAGCCATATATTCCATATCTGGTGGAAATTGTGTCTTGGCTGAGCTCACACCTCTAGTAGTGCTAGACCTGGGACTAGAACTGAGAGGTCTCTCTGTCTGGATACAATGCTTTTTCCTTATTTCAGCCGGCTTCCATCAGGATTGGTGGGTGATGCACTGGTCACCAGGGCGGAGCCATGCAAATTTGGAAATTCTACTTCATGTACACTTTTCTGTTAAAACACAACCAGTGGACAGGCATTTCTCCAAGGAGGACATACAGAGGGCCCAGAGGCACGTGAAAAGATGCTCAGCATCGCTAGCCATCAGAGAGATGTAAATTAACACCACAACAAGATACCACTTCACATCAATGAGAATGGTGGTCATAAACAAATCAACAAACAGCAAGTGTTGGAGAGAATGTGGAGAAAAAGGAAACCCTGGTACACTGTTGGTGGGAATGCAGACTGGTGCAGCCACTGTGGAAAAGAGTATGGAATTTCCTCAGGAAACTAAAAATGGAACTGCTTTTTGACCCAGCAATTTCACTGCTGGGATTATACCCTAAGAACCCTGAAACACCAATCCAAAAGAACCCGTGCACCCAATGTTCATAGCAGGACAATTTACAATAGCCAAGTACCGGAAATAACCTAAGTGCTCATCAGTAAATGAGTGGATCAAAAAACCATGGCAAATTTACATAATGGAATACTATGCAGCAGAACAAAAGAAGGAGCTCCTACCCTTCATGACAGCATGGATGGATCTGGAAAGCATTATGCTAAGTGAAATAAGCCAGGTGGTAAAAGACAAATACTGTATGATTTCACCTCTAAGTGGAACCTAATTAACAAAACAAGCAAGCAATCAAAATATAACCAGAGACATTGAAATAACAAACAAACTGACAGTAACCAGAGGGGAGGGAGGAGGGGATAATAGGGGGAGAAGGGGGAAAGGTCAAGTAAAGGAACAAGTATAAAGGACCCATGGACAAAGCCAAAGCGGGTAGGATTGAGGGCGGGAGGTAGCTGTGGCTGGGGTGGGGGAAAGTGGAGGGGGGAAAATGGAGGCAACTGTACTTGAACAACAATAAAAATAAGTAAATAAATTTTTTTAAATAATAATAAAATACAACCAATGCAAATGCTAGACAATATGAACTGATTTTCATAGTCGCTGGAACATAAAGATCCCTCCATAAATATCAGTTTCTACAATTTTACTTAGACATCAACTGGACCCAGGATATCAATGTGATTTTTGTGTGAGCAAGAAAAACATTTTAAAACTTAGAGGAAAAAACTTGTTATGACTTCTGATCTTTGGCTACTGAGAGCTGATCATAAGCATCTCTTCCAAACTGCATGTTTAGTGACACCATGCTGGTGTCTTAAAATTAGCCACGGTGGACGTCTTGACACAACATAAATCGGCAAACCTTGGCCCAGCTTTCCACTCCCCTCCCACTGCCTCTGGGGAGCTGGTCACTAACCATGTACCGGCACATCCATGAACGCTCCCCCTCTAGATGGGAAGATGTATGGTTGCCCTTTTATAAGAAAAGAACAAACCTAAGGTTTTTTTAATGAATTTTTCTTTCCCCCCAAAAGAGACAAACAAAAGTATACTTGTAGAGACAAGATGATTGTCTTGAAACAGTGTAACAGATTCATTTGGAAGATTTTTAAGTGTGAAGCTAGATGTTTAAAACTGGAAGTGGACAACAGATATTCAGACGCATGTTAAAATTCTGAAGCACAATAGTGATATTTAAGAGAGTAGCTTCTAGAATAAATGCCTCAAGATTTAAATTCTGGCTTTGCCAGTTACTAGCCATGGGGTCTTGGGCCAGTTAATTAACTTTTTGGTTACGATTTCCTGTAAAATGAGGGTAATAATATTCCTCTGAGGAAGTCAGCAGGACTCTGTGAAGTGATGTAGGTCAAGCGAGTCACACAATGCTGGGGACACAGAGATCACTCACTGCATGCTGGCTTCCAGGACCATACTGAGCCAGAGACTGGGCCTGGAAAATCAGCACGACACACGTGCAAGCGAGAATAGAAATGGTGTACGGAAACAGCGCTCCTTTCCTGACCATTTTAGGTTATAGCTGAAATGATTTTTTCAGATGCTGGGGTATTTGACCACAACATGTAGGAGATGCTTAAACTTCTCTCAGAGTAGAAGAAGACTGAAAACGAATTAAGACGATCTCGGTTTTCTCCCCATGGGATGAGGCAGATGGTCTCTATCAGTGCTTCTTAAATCTGCTTGATTATCAGAATTGCCCAGGGAGATTAAAAAAATATATATATACACACACACACATATACTCCCTTGTCCCTAACTCAGAAAAGTGTCTCTAAGTCCTCAGGGACTGGCGTTCATACACCTCTCTTCTTTCCAAAGCACCTCTTCGTCAGGATGTTTTTGACCAGCCAGGATTGGTGACCGTTGAACTACCTCTGGGCTCTGTGTCTATAAATCAAAGCTAAGTTTATTTTGTATCCAGCTGCAGGCCTGGCCACACCCCTGAAAGTTTGTCTTGCACCAACCCCTGCACTGGCACTTAGGCCCCTGACAGTCCATGCTGAGCATGGTCTGGGGAGCACTGCTTGCAGGGAAGTTCCTTCCAGCATGGATCAGATCAGGTTCCCACAAGAACATTGTCTCGTACTGAATCTACGTCCACCGATAACATCCATCTGTCACCTTCGCTTGGTCTCTCAGAGTCAGGCAGAGTCTACGGAGAGTGTGAGGAAGCACATAGCCTGGCATGTTGGATGTGCTTGGGAATATCCGGGGGAGCCTTATAAGCCAGGACTCCTACTGGAGTTCAATATTGACAGTCAGTGAGAACCGCTGTGGTCAGAGAAGTCTTCCCAACAGAAATGGGGTTTTAGCTGGCTCTTGAAAAGCAGAAGGGTTTTGAGGAGCTAGAAATTGGGTGTCAGGGAACCCTAAAACTCCTTATTCTAGGAAGGGACAAGATCAGAAATGAGTTTTCGTTTGTCATTCATGGGACGGTGTGGTGGGTGGATTGAAGATGAGGATAGTGGAGGCAAGAAATCTCTCCTGCAAGAGCTTTGCATACAAGGAGAAAGCCATGGCACTGGAAAGGGGGAGGATTTGAAGGCCATGAGAGCAGTGGGGGCATTTCTAGAGACCCTGGTATATACCGCACTTACCTCTATTATCGAACTCCACCCCCACCCCAGCCTGAGAAGGTAAGTATCCTTATCCCCACTTTACATGGGAGCACATTGAAGATAAGAAACGTTCTATGACCACTTCAATGCCATGGATTTAGGAAGTAGTAAAAATCAGGATTTGGGCCGAAGTTGGCCTATCTTTAAATCTCAGGAGTCTTGAAGCATCTGATTAAACCCCAGAAACACAAAGCAAAATGTGGCAGAGCAGTCATTTGCAGAGGAAGTGAAGAGAATGTGTAGATAAAGAAGAGGAAGAGGTTAGAAAACAGAGAAAGAAACACCCCGCCCACCCCCCCACCCCCCACACACACATGCACACACACACACACACACACACACACACGAGAGCCCACCAGAACTTATCACAATCTAAGCAGGCCTGTTCCACTGTCCTCTGGCTAACACATCCTAGAGTAGCTTTAGAGGATCTAAGAGAGAAGGACTTGTCACCTTTTGGGAAGTGAACAATAGCATGGGAATTACAGATAATCCCACTCTCCTCTTCAAACCCTCCAAGAGACTAAAATATATATAGGTTTTTTTTTTTTTCAGGAAAGTTTTTTTTTTTTTAATAAGCACTGGCCTACATTGTCTCTTTTCCCTTTTCGTTTGGCCAAACACAACTGGAGACATGATGAGGATGAGCTTTTGCTAGGGGATAAAAATAATAAAAAACAAAGCCACGGACATTCACATTCAGAAGGGTTTCCTGTCTCTTGCACTTGGGGCCTTTGCTCAGATTAAATTACCATCTGCCTGTTGTCAGCCATAGTTCTCTATGTATCTAGTACCTGACCTATTAAAATGAATGAGTGGAGCCCACGTGGTTGGGTCCGGTCCACAAGAGACATCGTGGTTGCTACCTTCTCTAAAAAGAACAGATTATCTTTTGGTCCTGAAGGTCCTACTCCATGCTTTTTGGGGTGGGGCTATAATGAGCCAAGTTTTCTAAGGTTTCTTGATCTCTTAGGTCCTTCTGAGACAAGATCAGGAATCTCTTTGACATTCATTGAAGCAATTGAGGGTGTGGCCTCCATGTTCTCCTGCCTGGTCTTTGACTCCAGTATTTCTCTCTTTAGTCCACCCACCACCCTGTCCCCTGAGTGACGGAGCCACAGCTCATTTCTGATCTCCTCCCTGATCTCATATCAGTAAAAAGCTTTACCATTTCCCAAAACCTTAAGAAATTCCAAAGTCCTCTAGGATCTGGTCCCCTGCTGCCTTTCCACCATTTTCTCTTCTTTATCTCATTTATATTTTTATCATTGAAAATAATTATAATAATAGCTATCACTTCCTGAGGGCTTACTATGTGACCGTGTGCCTATTACATCCTGTTCACTATAGCCATTTATTTTATCCCACTGTAATTCTCTTAGGCAAGTAGCTGCATGATGATCATTTAACCAGGCATGGCGATAAAACTTGAGAATAGAGAAGTTAGGCAACTTGTCCTGGTCACACAGCTTATGAGTAGTTGATGTAGCATTTAGGTCTGTCTGTCACCAAACCCCATACAATTAATCCGTATCATACCCACAAGACCACATGTCTCTCTTTCTTTCAGCTAAATAATTAACTCTGACAGATTAAAAATGGCGAATTTCCCCCCTGGCCAGATGGCTCAGTTGCATGGAATGTCATACACTAAAAGGTTGCAGTCTGACCCCCGTCAGGGCACGTACCTCATTCCTAGGTTGTGGGTTTGATCCCCTGTCAGGGCTCATATGGAAGGCAACCGGTTGATGTTTCATTCTCACATCTCTCCCCCAGCCCTTTCTCTCTCCCTAAAAATCAATAAATAGTCAGTTGAGGATTTTTTTTTTAAAGAAAGAAAGAATAGTGCTCTTTTCCCCCATTGTTTTCAACCCTAGTGAGAGCAAAAACATGCCAGGCACTCCAAAAATGTTTTCCAAGTAGTGTCATATTATAGTCTGTCTCCTAGTGGTAGGTAGAGACGTGATGAGAGCCAGGGTCTAGCTCCAGACGAGTCGAAATCATGCTTCTGGGACCAGATTTGTAATGAACTAGGGCCAAGTTGTCAGCTGCTCTGTCCCTCCCCTTCCCACCTACAAAATGGGGTTTGCGTAAGAAGTAAATGTGTTAATCGCATCTATTAGTTTGAAAGCCCTGATTATCAGTTGGCGGCCTGAGGACCCAGAACACTTTGCGTACACTTTAGGAATGTCCCCGTCACACTGCTCTCCTCTGTCAACTCTGCTAGACCTTGACACTCCTGAGTTGGAGGCCATGCTTTGTTAAGGTTTTTCTATCACTCCCCCCTTCAGGGCCTGGCAAGGTTTTTAAATGAGGAGTCGCAGGATTCTGGAATTATGTCTGTTTTACCAATTAGGCTACACAGGACAAAAGGCTAGCAGACGGGGATTCTCAGTTGCCCCCTCCAGCTTTCAGGCCTATCGGAACAGCATTCTACGTCTTCCTGGTGCCCCCCTCGGCATTTACTCAGCAGCCAGTTAGTAAAGCTGGCCGTGCAGGAACCGCGGGCCAAGCATTATGCTGAGTGTCTTACATGCCTCCCCCCATTTCGTGTAAACACATTCCATCGCAGCCGGGGCACTAGAGAGAAACTGGTGGACAACACAGAGGAACTGCATTCCCACAGATGAACACAGAGGAAGGAACTTCTGTGTGCTTTCATTTAGCATTTCCCACCTCCCAGAAGCTCAGTCAGTGCCTGTGGAAGGTCGGATAGCCAAGGCAGGGGGAAAAAGCCACCGCAGGGGGCTCCTCCCAGAATGGCACCCCTTCCCCAGAACGCAGGCTTTCTGCTGCAGCCTGGCCGGGAGCTCCTGATGAGTCAAGGGCAGGATCTGGCTCTAACTGCCTTCCTGGATAAGCCTTTATTTCCCAGCCAAATGCCTATGAAGCAGCAACTCTCAATGCTTCTTCTATATCACACGTAAAAATGATGAACCAACTCTCATGCATATTGGGCTGATTTGGGCTACATTTAAATATTTCTATCTGTCTGTCAACAGAGCTGACAAACTGTCAAACAGTAAAATGAAACCCTTGGGGGAAGTAATGAGGCCTATTGTTGGAGTCTTAAGCATAATCTGAACAATCATGTATAAAAGATATTTGAGGGCAAAATATGGGAGCCCAGCCTTTGGAATCAAACACACATGGGTTCCCCCTTACATCTATCTCATCAACTGAAAATTACTACCAAAGCAATTTGAAAGAATCAGTTCAATCTCCCTCAGCATCGGTTTCCTTCTCTGCCAGTGGTGATGATGACTTCTACCTCCCACGGTTTTGGGGTGCATTAAATGGGGTGATTGGTGCATGTAAAACACCCAGCATAGTGCACCTGGACACTACTCAAAGACTCCTTTGTTTAGTATCAATGGAATTCATATTTTTTCATTAGTATAGGTTTTATTCTTATTGTCTTATGGTAATAACAGGAAGTCCTACATTGGATACAGAATGTTGGCCAAAAGCCTCTAAAATTACCACCCCCCCACACAATAACCACAAGAGCTAAATGCTTAACAAGCAACTGCAAAAATAAGAAATATCCACGTGGAGCTGCTCCAGTTAATCCCTCCCTTGTTTCCCCTCTTTCCTCCGTCTCTGCCCTTTCCCATTATTATCGACAGTAGTAGTATTCACAGCATTTCACTACCGCCACTACCACCACGACTCCAGTGGTGTCTTGTTTATACACAGCAGCAGTGTGCAGTGGGGACCGATCTGGCTCAAATCCAGGTCAGGCCTCTCACTGACGCTGTGACTTTGGTCATGGTAGGAAGCTAGCTGAGAGACACAGGGGAGCCCAGGCCTGAGTCTGCCAAACCAGTGTGCCTGTCGTACAGACTTCTTCCGAAGGTGCGTTTTTTTCTGGTGCTTCCCATTCTGTCTCTACTGCTTAACTGGCATCCCCTTGAGGGCAGGAGGCAGTTGTCTCTTCCCTGTGTACCTTTCATCATCTGTTACAAAACTTTGCATTCTATACATGCCCCCTGGCTGCTGTCTTTATAGCTGCTAATTGCTAAGTGATGGATTCTATTTAACTGAAATGTCTACTCCAGGAAAGCAAAACTGCCCTGTCATGAATTTTTGACACTTTGGCATAATAATAGGGGAAGGAAAAATTGCATAGCCCTGTTATGCAACTGACGGCCATTCTACAGTCAGTGACACATTCCCTCCACCAGGGTGACTCTCCATTCCTGATGTCGTAACATGCCAGAATGCCTCCCTGCTTCTTGAAAGGGAGGGTGGGGTCACCTCAATTCTCGGAAAGTTTTAAAAGCAAAATAAATAACAAGTCACATTACTTCAAGTCTGAGTTATAACTTCCCCAGCATAACAGCAAGTTCATAGCAACATGAGGACGAGAACTTGGGCCTCTTAAGTCCCCCTTAAGGTACCACCACCCAGTGGTCTTAAGCAGGAATGCCCAACCTTTTGGCATCTCTGGGCCACACTGGAAGAAGAGGAGTTGTCTTGGGCCACACATGAAATACATTGTAACATGTACATCTCATATTGTTTAAAGTAAATTTATGATTTTGTGTTGGGCCACATTCATAGCCATGCTGGGCTGCATGGGGTCTGCATGCATAATCCCTATGCAACAAAATTACCTGGGGTTGACCCAAGATGGTGAAGGAGTAAATGGAAGCTACACTAACCTTCTCCCAGGACCAACCTGGAATTACTACTAAATTGTAGAGAAATCATCTAAAATATCCAACTGAACACTCTCTGGAGAGAAGCCTTATAATCACAGACAGAGAGAAGAAATCACTTTACCACAACGTGATTGGCAGAAAGTGCAGAATAGGCACCAAAGTGCTGGCTGGACTCCCATGAGTGGCAGCTGAAGATCTGGATGGATATTTCAGTGGCCAGGGGTTTCCTCTGAAAAGTGTGGGGTCTAAATCCCAAGCTGCCCACCCCCCCAGCCTGTAGCACCAGAAGTGGAAAGAAACCCAGCCAACATCCAGCTGTGAAAAGCAGCAAGGTTTCTGTCTGCCAGGGAGAGATAGCTGGAGATACGGAAAGCCTCTTAAAGGGCCAATGCACAAAATTTCATCTGCAGCTACTAGCTCTGGGCACCAGCAGAGGGAAGGCAGAGAAGACTAGAGATGCTTGAGGAGAGTCTGGGGTTGGTGGCTCTGGGGAGAGAACTGAAGGAACAGCTATCAGGATCCCTGTGCTGAGTCACTCCCCAAACTGCAGGAGCCATCTGTCTCAGGCAGAGCAAATCCCTCCAAGTGGCAGCAGCCTGAGGGGAAGCAAGAGCACCAACCACCACAGGAATTACTCTGCCCCACCCTGGGGTGCTTAAGTCCCGCTGCTGATCACAACTTGATTATATTAGCAACTGATCAGTTTTAGCAGCTGATTAGTTTAACATCTGAGGCAAAATATTTAAAGCAGGCAAGTGAGAAGACAAAAAAACAGACCCCAAGAGAAAGAACAAGGGAATTCTTCAGAAGAACTAGACGAAATGGAAGCAAGCCATTTATCAGATAGAGTTTAGAGTAATGATTATAAGGATACTCAACGGCATGAAAAATACACAGAAACCATAAAAAGGGACCAGTCAGAAGTAAAGAATGCAAAATATGAGATAAATAATACACTGGAAGGAGTTAACAGTAGGTTAGAATCAGTGTTTTAGAAGACAAGATAGATAAAAACACCCAAGCAGAGCAGCAAAAAGAAAAAAAGAATTTAAAAAAATGAGAAGAGCTTAAGAAACATTTTGGACAACATGAAATATAACAACATCTGCATCATGGGAATGCCAGAAGGAGAAGAGAGTGAGTAAGGGATTTAAAGAACATATTTGAAGAAACGATCAAAAACTTCCCTAATCTAGTGAAAGAAAAGCCACACAAGTCCAGGAAGGTCCAAACAAGTTGGACCCGAAGAGGCCTATACTGAGACATATCATAATTAAAATGACAAGGCTTAAAGACAAGGAGAGAATCCTAAAAGCCCCAAGAAAAAGCAGGTAGTTACCTACAAATGAGCGGCAAATAGACTGTCATCTGATTACCCAGCAGGAACATTTCAGGCCAAAAGGGAGTGGAGTAAAATATTCGAGGCAATGAAAAGCCTGCACCTACAACTAAGGTTACTTTACCCAGACAAGGTATCATTTAAAGTCGAAGGAGAAATAGGAGCTTCCCAGACAAGAAAATGTTAAAGGAATCTGTTACCAGCAAACCAGCACTGCAACAAATGTTGAAGGACTTGCTTTTAGAAGAAGAAGAAGCGAAAGAGAAAGAACAACAACAACAAAAACAACAGACATATCTATCAATAATCACCTTAAAAGCAAATGGCATAAATACTCCGACCAAAAGACCTAGGGTAGCTAACTGGATAAGAGAACAAGACCCATATACATGCTTCCTCCAAGAGACTTATCTCAGACCAAAAGATACACACAGACTAAAAGTAAAGGGATGGAAAAGATATTTCATACAAACGGGAAAGAAAAAAAAGCTGGGGTGGCAGTACTCACATCCAACAAAATAGACTTTAAAACCAAAGCCATAGTAAGAGACAAAAAGGACATGATATAATGATAAAGGGAACAATCCAACAAGAAGGTATAACCCTAGTACACATTTACGTACTCAGTACAGGAGCGCCTAATATGTAAAGCAAATCTTGATGGGCAGAAAAGGAGACACTGACAGAAATACAGTCATAGTTGGGGATTTTAACACCCCATTGACTTCAACAGATAAATCTTCCAGGCAGAAAATCAACAAGGAGACAGCAGCCTTAAATGACACACTGGATCAAATGGCTTTAATATCTTCAGGATATTTCACCCCAAAGCAGCAGAATATACACACTTTTCAAGTGCACATAGAACATTTTCTAGAACAGACCATATGTTGGGACACAAAATAAGTCTCAATAAATTTAAGAAGATTAAAATCGTATCAAGCATCTTCTCTGACCACAATGCTGTGAAACCAGAAATCAATCACAAGAACATTGAAAAACACACAAAGACATAGAAGCTAAATAATGTTTAATTAAACAATGAATGGGTCAACCATGAGATCAAGGAAGAAGTGAAAAGATACCTTGAAACAAATGAAAATGAGGACACAGGGAAAGCAATCCTAAGAGGGAAATTCATAGCATTAGAGGCCAACTGAAAAAAAAAAAGATAGAAAGCTCAAATAAACAATCTACCTTCACATGTAAAGGAACTTGAAAAGGGACAACTAACAAAGCGCAAAGTGAGTAGAAGGAAGGAAATAATTAAGATCAGAGCAGGAATAACTGAAATAAAGTCTAGAAAAGATACAAAATATCAATAAATCCAAGAGCTTGTTATTTGAAAAGATAAACAAGAATGATAAACTTCTAACCAGACTCATCAAGAAAAAAAAGAGAAGGACCCAAATAAATAAAATCAGAAATGAGAGAGGAGAAATAACTGACACCAAAGAAATGCAGAGGGTTGTAAGTAAATATTATGAACAATTATATGCCAACAAACCTGACAACCTGGATAAAATGGATAAATTCCCAGGACCATGCAATCTTCCAAAACTAAATCAGGAAGAATCAGAGAATCTGAATACACAGACTACACCTAATGAAATTGAAGCAGTCATCAAAAACTCCCAGCAAACAAGTGCTCTGGACTGGATGGTTTCACAGTTGTATTTTACTAAACATTCCAAGAAGAACTAACACTTCTCCTTCTCAAACTATTTCATAAAATTCAAAAAGAGGGAAGGCCCTTACATTCATTTTATGAAGCCAACATTATCCTAATCCCAAAGCCAGATAAAGACACTACAAAGAAATAAAATTACAGGCCAGTATCCCTGAGGAACATACATGCTAAAATCCTCAACAGAACATTAGCAAACCGAATATATAGCAACGCATCAAAAAGGTCATATATAAAGATCAAGGGGGATTTATTCTGGGGATGTGAGGGTGGTATAATATTCACGAATCAATAAATGTAATTTACCACATAAACAAAATAAAAGATAAAAACCACACAATCATACCAGTAAATTCAGAAAAAGCATTTGATAAAATCCAGCACCCATTCGTGATACAAAACCTCAACAAAGTGGGAATAGAGAGAACCTACCTCAGCATAATAACGGCCGTATAGGACAAACCCACTGCCAGTATGACTCTCAACTGGCAAAAATTACCAGCATTCTCCTTAAAATCAGGCACAAGACAGGGATGTCTGCTTTCACCTTTCTTATTCAGCATAGCACTGGGAAGTCCTAGCCACAGCAATCAGACAAGAGGAAGAAATAAAAGGCACTCAAATTGGAAAGGAAGAAATAACACTGTCTTTATTTGCAGATGACATGATACTGTAAATAAAAAAACCCAAAGATCTCACCAAGAAACTATCAGAACTGATCAGTGAATTCAGCAAAGTGGCAGAATACAAAATTAATATCCAGAAATCTGTTGCATCTTTACATACCAATGACAAATTTTGAGAAAAAGAAATTAAGGAAACAGTCCTATTCACAATTGCTTCAAAAAGAATGAAATACCTAGGAATAAGCCTAACCAAGGATATAAAAGAGCTGTACTCAGCCAAGTATAAGGCACTGAAGAAAGAAATTGGAGAAGATACAAATAAGTGGAAGTACAGACTGTATTTATAGATAGAAAGAATTAACATCATTAAAATGTCCGTGATACCCAAAGCAATCTATAGATTCAACACATTTCCTATATAGATTCCAATGATGTATTTCACAGAACTAGAACAAATGTTTCAAAAATGTATATGGAGCCACAAAAGTTCCCGCATTGCAACAGCAATCCTGAGAAAGAAGAACAAAGTTGGAGGAATCATGTTACCTACTATCAAACTATGCTACAAGGCCGTAGTCATCAAAATGGCCTGGTACTAGCATAAAAACAGACACATAGATCAATGGAACAGAATAGAGAGCCCAGAAATAAACCCACACCTTTATAGTCAGTTAATATTTGTCAGAGGAAGGAAGCACATTCAAAGGGCTTAAGAGAGTTTATTCAATAAATGGTGGTGGGAAAATTGGACAGATACATGCAGAAAAATGAAACTAGACCACCTTCTTACACCACACACAAGAATAAATTCAAAAAATTTATTGAATTTATAAAAATCCTAGAAGACATAGGCAGCAAAATCTCAGATATTGCTCATAGAAAGTATTTATCAGATATATTTCCCCAGCCAAAGAACACAGAGGGAAAAATTAAAAAGTGGGAATACGTCAAACTAAAAATTTTTGCACAGCGAAAGAAAACATCAACAAAATAGAAAGACAACCCACAGAATGAAATGACATATTTGCCAATACATCTGATAAGGAGTTAATATCCAAAATTTACCAAGTACTTACAAAACTCAACACATACACACACACACATACTCAAAAAAAGCAATTAAATAATGGGCTAAGAATAGACATTCCTCCAAAGAGGATTTGCAGCCAGTAGACATATGAAAAGGTGCTAATGTCACTAATCATCAGAGAAATGTGAATCACAACCACAGTGAGATACCATCTCACAACTGTCAGAATGGCCATCACCAATAAATCAACAAACAACAAGTGCTGACAAGGTTGTGGAGAAAGGGGAACCCTTTTGCACTGTTAGTGGAAATGCAGAACGGGGCAGCCACTGTGGAAAGCAGTATGTAGATACAAAAAATTAAAAATGGATCTGCCTTTTGATCCAGGAATCCCATTTCTGGGAATACATCCGAAGGAACCCCAAACACTAATTTAGAAGAACATAAGCACCCCTACGTTCATTGCAGTGTTATTTACAATCACCAAGAGATGGAAGCAGCCCAAGTGTGCATCAGTAGGTGAGTGGATGAAACCACTATGGGACATTCACACAATGGAATACTACTTGACCGTGAAAAAGAAGAAAATTTTACCCTTTGCAACAGTATGATGGACATGGAGAATATTATGCTAAGGAAATAAACGAGTCAGAGAAAGACAAATACCGTATGTTTTCATTCATATGTAGAATCTGATGAACAAACTGAACTAACAAGGAAAATGGGGACAGACAGATGGAGAGCAGATGACAGACATTGGGAGGGGAGGTTAGGGGGTACAGGGGTTGAGCAAAAAGTAAAAAGGACTCATGGACACGGACAACAGTGTAGTGATTGCTGGGGGGAGAGGGGTACAAAGGGACTAAATGATGATAGAAAATAATAATAAAGATTACATTTTAAAAATTTATTGAAAAAAAGTTACCTGGGCATTTATTTTGATTGTATCCTCCCCATCTCTTAACAAAAGAGATAATTGAGTGATTGCTAAATGCCTTGCACTTCGCTTGTATTAACTCATTAAATATTTGATTCTTAAGTGAAAGTTGAGCCAACTGAGATAGTTTTGATAAATGACTTTGCCAGGGTCAGCTGATGCCAATTCACTCTTGGCCTATAGCTACTTCTCCTATATTGTCTCATTCTACACCCTGTGCTATGGCCACACTCTTCTGCCCATGGGTTCCCAGATTTATCCTTTACATTTATGCCACTCCCTTTTCTAAGAGTTCCTCTTCCTCATACTCCACCACAGTCCACCTGCAGAGCTATTCTTTTAAGTTTCTGGCTCAAATAGCACCTCCTCCGTAAAGCCTTCCTTGACTGCTTCTGGGCAGAACAAGCCCTGTCCCATGTTGACATAACTGTGTGTATATGTGTGTGTGCCAATTATTTGTTGACACATCCCTCACCAAATTGAATCTGGGGGCATATCTTGGTTATTTATGTTTGCAACCTCACGTATCATGCAGTGTGCTCAAAACAGGGTGGCTTTTCCATAAATGTGGGATGGAAGAAGGATTAAAATGATGAGAACTTACAAGGAGAAAAAGTAAGGCTGGAGCTTTACTTCAACTAATTAAACTGCCAACAATCTGAGAAGTAGACAATTAGTGTTCTCATTTTACAGCCAAGGCAAACAAGACAGGTAGCATAAAACTTTGCATCAAAACACACATCTGTCTGATTCTCAAGCTTGTGTTCTTTCCAATACATTAGAAGAAAAGGCACGTTCTTTGGGGAAGGCAATAGGCATTGCCCCATGCAGAAGCAGTTAATGGAGTTTACGGATAAGAAGGGAAGGAAAAGAGCGAAGCAAGAAAGAACATCACAAACCAAAGATGGTGAAATACTAACAGCTCAAGGCAGAAATGAGGACACAACATCCTAAGCAAGAACCAGTGTAGTGCCAATAAGA
The DNA here is from genome assembly GCF_014824575.4 of Sturnira hondurensis. Taxonomy (NCBI): domain Eukaryota; kingdom Metazoa; phylum Chordata; class Mammalia; order Chiroptera; family Phyllostomidae; genus Sturnira; species Sturnira hondurensis. The sequence continues at coordinate 3,798,274 of NW_028083079.1, read as the reverse complement.
AAGTGCAGAAGAAGTGAAGGTTGCAGCAACATTTAGACAGGTTAGAATGGCACCAGAATGGAACCCCAGATAATTGGACGAGTATACTTTGAAAGTGTGTCAGGAGCCAGAAAAGGGTGAAGGGCAGAGACAAGGCCCTGCAGCAGGCGAAGGAGGAAGAATGATGGAGAGGCAGATGCCACAGCTCGGGAAGGGGGCGCGTGACCTCACCGCTTGAGAAGGGAAGTGCCTGGAGGTCTGGCAGCTTGGGCACTGAGTACATCTTTGGTAGCTGTTTGTAGTGGCATATGGATGAGGTATGAGATCAGCCCCACAGTGATGGAAGGGATCATTGCAGATGGCATTTTAAGAAAGAGAGCAGGAAAGAAGAAGGAAGCAGAGGTCTCTGCTATTAGCAATTGCCAATTGTGAAATGTATGCAGAGTATTCACTCTCAACTGGCAAGGATTCACAGATGGCAAGAGCCAACCGGGCTTGAGCAGTGCCCCCGTAGTGAACTCTTCAGGAGCCTGTGAGATACTACTTCAAATGTGAAGTGCAGGAAAGAAGAGCGAGCGTTACATAGGGTAAGAAAGTGTTTGAACGTACTCACACTGCAGTTTTCTCCTGAAGATAATTCAAATTAGCCAAGGAACACATTGCTGGAATATAGGGAGTCTTATAGAGATGACATGTGGGTTAATGGAAAAGTTTTCTAATTGTGGAGGCAAGATGGGAGGCATTCTTGGGATTATATAGTGACATGGAAGAGGGGCCCTTCCTTCAAGTGATTTTCAATCCAGTACATGTTCATTTCTCCCATTTATGCAGCCCTTTTGTAAATTGTGCTGAATCCTCTGTTCCATTTGATTCTCCTAGCTGTCACGGAAGCGACTCCGTAAACCCTTCACCCCTGAACAAAGACACAGACACCGAGGGACAAGAGATCAAGGGGCTAAACTGAGTGCGATGCAGTCACGTCACCACCCAGAGACCTTAACCACCTACTTCCATGGTCTTTCACCTACCACTCAATTTGGTCGATGGCCGAATCTTTTCCCGAAATGAGGGAGATCTGGAGCAATTATAAAGGCATGAATAAATCGCTTCTAGATTATTGAGTTCTGTATTTTCATACCGTAACAGGAGTTTTTAAATGCTAGAACCAGGTGTTAAGGAGGGTGGGATATCTGGATGATAGAGGTGGAGCACCTCTAATCACAGACTGCAGTTGACAAGAAGGACATTTATGGATAAGGAAATAGTCCTAGACAGGTAGGCGTGCTAGACCGTCAGAGCTTGCCTGACTCTCAGTGGCTGTTCAATCCATTGCTTTCCAATAGGCAACCTTTTCTCATGGCACTTTGAAACCTGGTTTTACATCCGCATACTTCTTATACTGGTTATTTTGTCCTCTGTTTTTTAAAGGCCCACACTTTAAACTTAAATACCTATTTTAAGGAAACATATTCCTTGTGATTCATAGAACCCATTACAAGTAGAAATTAACCATAAAATATATACATAATTATTAATGTTAATATGCTCCCCTGTGAGCCACATAGGTCATCTCATTTACCAACATACCACATTTTGGAAAATGCCAATCCAGTCCAAGTGTCCCATTTTTCAGTATGAGACTTAAGTTCAGAGAGAAGATCTGAACACATGGCCACCACCTCTGCTAACTCACCTGATCTCAGCAGTTACTATTCCAGTAAGAGTGGTGACGCTCAATTCTCCTCCCTGGGCAAGACATTGAGACTGCAGCCCATCCAGCCAAAGATGATGTGTGCAAAGGACTGAGCAAGACCCAGCAGAGAGCAGAACAGCTAGATTCACCAGCCTGCCATCCACTTCCAAGGGTGTTCTTTGCAAGCATAAAGTTTCTGCGGCAGGGTTTCCCACTGGGGAGCAGTAGACAGCTCCGGAAGACCCATCAGACTTAGAGGTCAGAGCTATGGAATATCAACTTCGAACGCTCACTGCCCCCCCCCCCGCCCCGAGCAATGCTGAAAAATAGTTCCCCGGGAAGAGACTGACAAGGACATCTTTGCACAGGAGATGCTGGTGTTTCCCAGAGAAAACCATGACTGGAATCTTGATAGTCAATGGTGAGCTGAATAATGATCAGCTTGCAAAAGAGACACAGACAGGTTTGATTTTGAAGTGGAAAATCAGAAATATAGAATTGGCAGCAGATGCCTCACAGGGAGTCCAGGGCAGACCGGGACATTTTTCTGGAATAAACTGATGCTAGGTCTCAGCTATCCTGGAGCATGAAGAAGGGAAATTGGCAACATACTAGGAGGAACTAGGAGAACTAAACAATTGCCATGGTCACAACATCTAAGTGGATATGGTAAGCTCAGCATCACGTAGGCTAGCTCTGATATCCCAATGAGCCTGAGCTAGTGGGATTGAGAAGCAATTTACAGTGTGAAAGAAAGAAAAATTATCTGACCAATGGGGTGTCTTCATTCCTTTCACAATAAGGATTATCTATTCCATTCTGTTGACCTTGTCTTATCTGTTATGATTCTCAGCAATAAATCTCAAGGACAAAACTAGTAACCATAACAAATGTGGGGTATTATCCTCTATTTTCTATTATAACTGTCATTCCCAGGTCTGTCTATGCATTGAAATGACTTGGGGAATATTTTAAAATACAAATTCCTTAAACTCAACCTTTGACTCCAAATTAGAATTTCCAGCAATAAGGATCATAAACTTATCTTACAAAATAGACAGACATATACAGTATAATTCAAGTCCTCAAGTGATTCTTAAGCCCAGCACTTTTTAAAAAATCAGAGTTGGTAAGCTTTATCATCTTGATATATTTTTTCCACTTTTAATGGTTTTATTGAAACCATCTCAAATGTAAGCTGCCTGAAGTCCTTGGTAAAAATAGACTGAGTACAAATGAAGGTTGAGGCAAGAGGCTAGAAGAAGATAGAATATATGAGACAGAGAGAGAGAGAGAGAAATTAGGCAGTAACTTCAGGATCTTGAAACAGAGATGACTCTCTAACCTTTGGAGAGAGACTTGTTACCCATCTAAGAAATGAAGTTAGAAACAGTTTCTCTGGGGATTTTGTGAGAAGTTCAGAGCCTCTCAAACTGTGTCACATAATTCTTTTTTTAACTCCTATTTTTTTCTATAAAGTGCCTCCCAGGAAATCCCTTAAATAGAAAGACTGTTCATTCCTTTTTGTGAAGGTGGGAAGACCACCAAGAAAGAGTTATAGAGAAAGATTAGACTGAAGAACTTGGAAAATTAGTCTTAGGAAGAACTTGGGCCCTGTGCTTGTGTCTCTGATCAGGGCCTCGGGAAGATGGAGGGGGAAAGTTCTCAGGAGCAGGGAGTAAGAACCAGGCTGGGTTATTTTAGGTCAGCTCTGTCTTTCATGGCTCAGGGGAGATGGGGTGTTGTTAGTGAGAGATAAGAGCTCAAATTGGCAGCTGACTGGTTTTGATTTAATTATGTAGTGCGATAGTTTCTTAAGAGCATACAACACATTCCCTTCTCCTAAACGTGGGTTTAATGTTCAACAAAACACTTCTCACATAAACAACATGTCGTTTCTAAACTTTTATTGCCATTCCCAGAACTGCTTGCAGTCTTTCAGAACCCATTATTTTATAATTATAATCACGACTATTAGGACAGGACAATTTGTGCCAAAAAGCCCATTTACACTCAGAATTGTCACTTAGCACTGTCGCAGGGAGGTATCATCTCTATTTCTGTAGAAATCAAGGAAATAGCAGGCACTGCTTTTTAAACCTTCAGTTTCTAAGTGGCATGGGGGTTACTGACCTTGTTTAGATTATTTTCCAGTCACTTCTCTGACTACCCTTGGAAGAGCAACCAGGACACCAAGGCAGCTGTTATCGTGGTGCAAAGAATGCACCCCTGGGAATCGGGTCAACTTGGCCTCACATCCTAACTCTCTCCCTTCTAATTGGGGATTTCACTCTTTGCCCCTCAGTTTCTTCATCTGAAAAATGGCATAGCTACCAATACTCACCAATCTAATTTTTTCTTTTTAAAAAAATTGTTGTTCAAGTACAGTCTCCATTTTTCCCTCACTACTTTCCCCAAACCCACCCATCCCTACCTCCCACCCTCAATCTTACCCTGCTTTGGCTCTGTCCATGGGTCCTTTATACATGTTCCTTCAATGGACCCTAACCCTATCCCCTTCCCCCCCCATCCCCTCACACCTCCTCTCTGGTTACTGTCAGTTTGCTCTTTATTTAAAAGTCTCTGGTTATATTTTGTTTGCTTGTTTGTTTTGTTGATTAGGTTCCACTTAAAGGTGAGATCATATGGTATTTTTCTTTCACCACCTGGCTTATTTCACTTAGCATAATGCTCTCTAGTTCCATCCATGCTGTCATGAAGGGTAGGAACTCCTTTTTCCTTTCTGCTGCATAGTATTCCATTATGTAAATGTACCATAGTTTTTTTATTCACTCATTTACTGATGAGCACTTAGGTTGCTTCCAGCACTTGCCTATTGCAAATTGTGATCCTATGAACTTTGGGGTGCACAGGTTTTTTTGAATTGGTGTTTGTGTTCTTAGAGTATAATTCCAGCAGTGGAATTGCTGGGTCAAAACACAGTTTGATTTTTGGTTTTCTGGGGAAGTTCCATACTGTTTTCCACAGTAGCTGCACCAGTCTGCATTCCCACCAACAGTGCAGTGGGGTTCCCTTTTCTCCACAACCTCGCCAGCACTTCTCGTTTATTGATTTGTCTACGATGGCCATTCTCATTGGTGTGAAGTGGTGTCTCATTGTGGTGTTAATTTGCATCTCTCTGATGGCTAGTGATGCTGAGCATCTTTTCATGTGTCACTGGACCTTCTGTATGTCCTCCTTGGAGAAGTGTCTGTTCAGGTCCTTTGCCCACTTCTTAATTGGGTTGTTTGTCTTCCTAGAGTAGAGTCCTGTGAGTTCTTTGTATATTTTGGAGATCAAACCCTTGTCCGAGGTATCATTGGCAAATATATTTTCCCATATAATGGGTTCCCTTTTTATTTTACTACTGTTTTCTTTAGACATGTAGAAGCTTTTTTGATAAGGTCCTATTTGTTCTTTATGTCCCTTGCTCTAAGGGACATATTGGTGAAAATATTGCTTCATGGATTAACTGAGATTTTCCTGCCTGTGTTCTCCTCAAGGATTTTTATGATGTCATGACTTATATTTAAGCCTTTTATCCATCTTGAGTTTATATTTATACATGGTGTAAGTTGGTGGTTGAGTTTCATTTTTTACATGGAGTTGTCCAGATCTCCCAACACCATTTGTAGAAAAGGGTTTTTACTCCATTTTATGCCCCTGCCCCTTTGTCAAATATAAATCGACCATAGAGATTTGGGTTTATTTCTGTGCTCTCTATTCTGTTCCATTGGTTTATATATCTGTTCTTATGCCAGTGCCAAACTGTTTTGATTACTGCAGCCTTGTAATATAGTTTGATATGAGGTATTGTGATACCTCCTACTTTGTTCGTCTTTCTCAAAATTGCTGTGGCTATTCAGGGTTGTTCATGGTTCCATACAAATTTTTTAAATGTTTGTTCTAAATCTGTGAAATATTTCATTGGTATTTTAATAAGGATTACATTGGTCTAATTTTAACAAATTAATTAACCACAGATTAAAGCAGTGGGTCATTGGTATACACGCAGAAAAGAGCTGGGACTATCTAATGGGCCCATTGGCACTGGAGCCTCATGGGAAAGAATTTACTCCATTAGAAAAGAGAATTAAAGTAGAAGAGGCTTAGATCATCACTGTTGGAGAAAATGGTTGGTTTCAAGTACCTAATGCCTCTTACAGTTCATCCTTTAGCCTGACACTTATCCTTCAGTTTAACCATCATATCTGGTTCTAGTGTTGAGCACTGGCTATAATGATGAGAAAATAAAACTAAGGAGAAATGACATTCCATTCTGTATAAGAAATAGGGGGAAGGCATTAGAGAAACCTTCTGACATAGTTAGTTGGCCTTTAATATCAGGTACTGGGTTTAAATGCAAACTCTAAAATTTATTGCCTGTGAGACTTTGAATAAGTTACTTATAGTTCCAGACCCCAGTTTCCTAGTGGATGCCAATACTAATATTACTAGTGCCCATCTCATAGGCATGGTGTGGGAATTTAAATCAGATGGCCTACATAAAGCAGGAGAAGAGGACCTAAAAATAACCATTAAAGATAACTATTATATGGCAGGTCCTCTTCTCCACTTCCACAAAGCAATTTTTGAAATACTTGGAATTAAAGAACCACATGGAAGAAGTGACTGAGAAAATGGTAGATGACAACAGAAATAAGGAACAGCAGAGGAAGTCAAGAGCCCAACAACTAGAATGGTGTGGGAGTTGCGGGCCTTTTCTGGGAAGCACAGAGGACAGCATTCCCTATAAAGATGGTTCTTCATTAACTCATCAATTCTTCAAACAAACAGGTGCTGACCACAGACCATCAAGCTTAGGGCTGGGAAAGCAAAGGATGAGCAGACATGTTCTCTGTTCTCCCAGAGCTCTACCATTCTTGTGCAGATTCTTGTGGGTTCCTCTAAGACCCCCTAGAATCCTGTTGGTTATTTCTAGAAAAGCTATATAGTCCCGAAGGAGCCTGGGGTTCTGACAACCCCAGGGGTGTAAGCCAAGTCAGAAAGAAACTGCCTGATTACAGTCACAGGCCTCCTGTGGTCGCACAGGTTGGGAAAATAGCAACCGCTAAAATGCTGTTATTGGAAAAACCACTTAGCAATTTTCCTCATGTAATCTTTGTAAAGTCCCAACGGATCACTCATCCATACAAATGATGTACCTTATATTATACATATATTATTTTAAATACTTACAACAGCTTTACAGAGTAACAGTCTACCCTCTTTGTATATTTAAGTGAAGCCCAAGGCACATGTGGGAAACAGTAAATGTGACTTTCGGCTTTCTCCAAAAGCCACACTATTTAAAACTATCTCTCTGGAGTTTGGATGGGAAACAGTATGCTAAGGCTTATTCTTGGTGTCTTTCTTTCCTCTTTTTGTTCTTCACCCAGATTTTTGGGTTATTGTTGATTAAACTGATTGTTCTTGTAGACTGTGGTTGAATCTCCTTCAGGTCCTTCATGGAAAGAAATGTGTTATAAACAAATGATACAGTATATATAATATGTATGCATATGCATTTGCCTAATGATTCATGGTTTTGGTGAAAAACATTTGACAAGTGTCAACCACACAGAGAACGGCCAGGGTTTCACTTCTCATTTGCCAGCATTGAGCGTGAGGCAGCAGAGTGTAGTGGAAATTGTGCTGCCCCAAGAAACCCAGAGGCCCATGTCCAGCCACTCGTTTATTCTGTGGCCTAATGACAGTACTTTTACTCCCTTGAACATCAGGTTTCCAATCAGTCAAATGGGGAAACTACTTCTTAGTCTGCTATTTCACCTGGATAACAAGAGATTCAAATGTGGTTACAACTGTGTAGGTATGTTCTGCTTTGTAGGGTATTATACACATTTAAGGCTTTCTCATTATATTAGTTTCTCTATTTTACCCTTCATGTCTCTTTAGTCTGGAGAATTTAAATGAATTCAAAAGCCTGACCCTGGGCCTACCTTCCCCCTTTCTTCCCTTTCTGTTTCTATTGTATCATTTCTTTCCTTTCTCATCTAACTTCACTCTGCGTTTTCAGAATTCCCAGCTGGGAGAAGAGGCTTATGGGAAAGAGGCCTGTATACCAGAACCACCCCAGTCATATTTTGATTTTCCTTTTTTTGCAGTTTTGTATATTTGATTAAACTAAAACACATATGCAGACATATACTCAGATATGAGCCTGAGCATACTTCATGTATGGCCTGGACATACACAGAGACAGGCCTTCAAGCTCCTCACAGTCTGATGCTGGCACCCGTGTTTAAGCAATCACACACACACACACAAGAGTACAGGACTCAAACAGCTGTAGAATTCCACATCAGTGTGCATATCCCCTTGCAATATAAGCATTCTTGTCCATGCGGACATGATCACACAGACACACATCCTTTTCGTACACACAGACACAGCCAAGAACACATAGAGGCATGTGCACGAACACATGCATCTACTTGCACTAGCACATCAAGACCTAGACACACACCCAGGCATGTTCAGCAACTCCAGCCATGCTCAGACCAAAATATACACTCTGAAACACTCAGTGACAAACACATTTCTGCATGTGGCCATATTTCCAGTTTGGACAGCTGTATTTTCCAAATGTCCTCATTGCTTTCTTGGACGCACCATTCTGAGAAAGCTGAGTGAGAACTTTTCTGAGAACTCCCCTTACCATGACCCACCTTAATCCCAGGAACATATTTTCTCCGTGAGAATATCTATTCTTTCACGAATGTGGTCACACGGTGATACCCAGCAGGAAGAACAGTGTGTGCTCCCCACCTTGAATCAACTCCCAGTCCCCTGAGGGACTCACTGGCTCATCAAACAGTACTCATGTGATGCAGAAGAAGCCTTGGCTTCAGCTCTTGTCATGCGGTCACCCTGGCTGCATCAGCACAGGCTTTCCTGGGATCGTTCCGAAGTGCTGAGCTCCAGAGACCGCCCGGTCCTTCTCGCAGCCCAGATTGCTCATTAGGAAACCAGGAAGATGGACGTCACTCTCCCATTACAATAAGTGCCACTTTCAACCAAATTATTTTAATGCCACCTTTATGACAGTCATACCTTAGTAGGTAATATATTTAGAAGGACATCAAGTGACAAAGTGCATTGTATACATTGGCTTGAAAGACAGTGGTTAAATAATGTATATTTTGCAGCATGTCTCTAACAACCTTGTTTAGTTCAAGGTTTACAGGGAAGACATGTAAAATGAGAACTGAATGTATAAACACCTAATATATCGCAGACATTAGTTAATAAATAGAGCATGCTAAAAAATTGGCCAGGATGTTTGTGAATATGTGTTGCTCAGGTTTCCTTAGGGAATTGGTACAGGGTTTTAACCTTTGTAAGGAAACTGACTTGAAGTGGAGGGAGGATCTGAATCATCAGCGTGTAGAATTTAAATGGTATTCGATACAAAAGGGAAAAGGGAGCAAAGGCCCAGCTTAGTTGAAGCTACCACAACTGCTGTGTTTCAAAGTGGCCACAGTGTAAAATATAAGGCACTTTCCATTCCAAAGGTTCAGGAGAAGAAATTACATCCTTTTCTGATGTCACGGGGGCCAGTCTCTTAGTTATAATTCAATTATGTGGGGTAAGAGTTGAGTTGACTTTCTCTGTCATGAACACCTTAACTGAATTGGTTAAAACATTCACCTGGAGGTTCTGAGTTTCAGCACAGTACTGGTTCCCGTTGCACTGTGAACCCCATGAGATCAGCAGGTCTGTGTATTTTGGGTACCACGGAGTCACCTTCCCCGAGTGCAACACCTGCCATGCTGCAGCTGAACAAGTAGTGGGTCCACCCAGGCAAGAAGCACCCGAGGAGTGTTTGCACCTCAGGTGGAGGTTGTTGCTTCATCTTGGCTGCTTTCTGCATCCTCCGTTCCTTCTGGACTCCACGATTTACCATCCAGCAAGGCTTTTTTGAGTCGTCTCCAGAAGATGTGCCGCCCCAGGACACCGTCCTCCCACTCCAGGTAAGTGTTCCTGCTGAGAAGGCGATACAGCTCCACCTGCTGCCGGAGCAAGGACTTCTCCAACTTCTGCAGGACGACAAAGATGATGCCGGCATGACTGCTCAAAAATTGCCAGGTCTGGGCAATCTCATACTCAAAGATGCACCATCGGCTCTGGATGAAATGCTGGGACACGACAACGATGACCTTGCGGCTTTTGTGGAAACCTTCCTGGATGATGTTGGCGGCAATGGCTACACCAGGAATAAAGTCTCTATAGTGAAGGCAGAGCTGAAAGGGGGGCACCCCCTCCTCCAAGTTTTTGACCAGCTCATTCCTCACCCAGTCCTCATCCTGGCTCGAGTAGATAACAAAGGCATCATAGGTACACTCACCTCGGCCATACTTCTTGCAGCCCACCAGAAGCATCAGGTGGAAATAGAACTTATAGATCAGAACTGCTACCACAGATACCACCAGTACAGAGATAACGGACACACCAATGATAGTCTTGCTCATCTGACAGGTGGCATTTCTAAAACTGAGCACAGACATACCCTCCATCTCTAAAGGTTTCACACACATCATTTGCTCAGCTCCCCCCAAGAGATTTCTGTGGTCCCGGACCCACTGCAGGAAACTAATGTGTTCACAAACACAAGCAAACTTATTCTTAGTAAGATTTAAGGAAACTAGGCTACTCGGTAAATACTGTAGCTCTTGACTCTTGGCAGCCACTATATGATTAAAACTGTAATCCAGAATCTGGAGAGGGAGATGTTTATAAGGAAGTGTATCCAAGGAAACGAGGTTGTTGTGACTCATATTTAGCAACTGAAGTTTAGGGAGTGAGCCAAATGCCTCCTGGGACACTTGTTCTAGTTGACAATTAGAGAGGTCCAGGAAGGTCAAGTTTGTCAAGTCTGTGAAGATATTTGGAAGGAAGTCATCCTCGAAATTATTGCCAGCCATTTTCAAGACTTGGAGGCTGACCAAGCCATCAAAGATTCCACGGAAGACAACTCGTGTGTTCGTATGAGAAATATCAAGGTAAAGAAGTTTTTTGAGTGATAGGAATACTGAAAAATCACTGGCCTGTTTCAAGTTGGAATGCTGGAAATCCAGATATTCTAGTTGCTCTAAGCCCAGGAAGTTTGAACTCATGGTAATAACGTCATTGAAGCTCAGATCTAAGTGTTTCAGTCTGGTTGTCCCAAAATCATCGTGATGACAGCAACCCTTGAAGCTCAAGCCATTTCTACTGAGATCTAGAAACTCCAGGATCGGTAGATGAATGTCAGTAAAAAGGGATATACCTTTGTTGTCAGTAAAAACAAACTCTTTGAGAAAGTCAAGCTCCAGTCTGGGAAAATGTTTCAAATAACAATTAGTCAATTTTAAGTTTCGCCATTTGAAGTCTTTCGGAGGAGTTCCTAACATGTCTAAACGCAGATTCACCAGAGAAATTGTAGAAACATTTGCCAAACAATTTAAAAAGCCAAGGTCATCCTCTGGGAAGTTATCGAAGAATGCTATTCGGAATTCTTCAGTAGTCAAATTGCACAGTCCCTTCAGGGAAGACTTGTCAAACTCTGGTATGATCCTTTCATTTTTAAATTCTCCCAGAACCAACCGATTGACTTTTAAACCACCCAGACCTTGAATACAAGTTTTCATTACATCGGTACTATTGAAATTACTTCTCAAAGTCAGTTCATGGAGCTCAATTTTTTCAAAGGCACCTGGTTGGATAAAGTCTAAAGGGTTGAGGGACAGATCTAGAGAGAGTTTGAATGTGGGCATTTGACGTAGAACCTGTACATCTTCATGACGAATATTTTGGATGTTGTTATTAGAAAGGTCCAAGCGCTCCAGGTTAGTCAGGTTAGAAAAATATTCAGGTAACTTGAAGGAATTGATATGATTGTGAGCCACATTAAGCTCCTTCAGAGTTTGCAGGTGTCCAATGGGGAAGACTTCTAGAGATGCCAGGTGTGTCTCCACAGCCACCAGTATCTGTAAACTCGAGAGTCCAGAAAAGGCTCCCATGGCTAAATGCCGTATAGGGTTTCCCGTCAATATCAAGGTGGAGAGGCGGTGTAGGCCTTGATATGCGTTATCTGCAATCATCTCAATGTCACACCTAAAGGAAAAACAGATACAGATCATATGTGTATGATGGCTAGAAAGCCCCAAATGGAAAAACAGCCCCAGTCATCTAGCTTTGACATGACGTATGATTGTCGGAGGCGAAGACATCAAACAACCCAACGCGAGCACAAACAAATAAGAAGCTTCACGGCCTTGGTATTATCATACTAGCCACCATGACCATCTGTTTTTTGTCACACTAGGTACATGTTAAGCAGACACCACGTCCATTAGGAGGAAATCAGTTAAAGATCAATAACGGGAGCACATAAAGAACATACGGCTGATAGAGTAGGTAATAGTCTTTGGATTGCTTTTGGCTATTCCCTACCACCGGTTACTGATCACACATCTGATCAGTACAGATGATACAGATAGTTGTTACTCATTAGGCAGGACAAATGACTGATGAATGTCAATTTCAAAGATATAAGAAGGTATATACCTAAGTGCCACAGATACCATTAGTGTTGACGAAAGGTTGTAGTTCACAGGTAAATGTTTAGTAACAGGTGATGGGGGTGAGTTTTGTGGAAGAAAAGTCTGCTAAGAGAGGCTACATCCAGAGAGCAGACTCAGACAAAGGGGATCAAAGCGGGCTTCTCTGAGAACACTTAAGTTGAAATGCGTAAGATGACTGGGGGTTAACGAGGAAAGAATGCAAACAGGACAGCAGATACAAAAGCCTCGATTTAGGTGGCAGCCACTATACAGGGAGCAACCCTGAGAAACTGCTTCTTTATCTGGAGTACAGAGAAAAATGGGGAGGGGTGTGAGATGGGGTTCTGGAGAAAGGAGGTTTCAATACGGCCCCAGGCTTTCAGACCAGAAAAAGGATTCTGAACATACCCCGAGTGAAATGGAAGCCATGCTGCAAACAACACTCATCGGGCTGTCCAAGACATAAAGCCTTTATCCAGCCAGCAAACGGGGAGCTTATGGTCAACTCTTCCTGGCACAGCAAGTGCCTGCCAGTTACGATTTGCAAATGAGTCCTTTCCAATTCCAACCAAATTACATTTGTAATGGTCCTGCTTGCCCTGTCCCCTTCAAGAGGTTCATGGGTAATAAAAGCATTTCGGTTCAAGCTTTTATTATTGCTTGGTAATGGGAAAGAGAGTAGTGGGTGCCATAGAAAGGACCATGGAAAACTGGTCCAAGAAATGGAGGTTTTGGTGTCTCTGCTTGTCCTTTCAGGTTGCGTGCTCTTGGGAGCTCCTTGTCGGCCACATTTCTAAATGAGGCAACTCAACATGATTGTTTCTCAAGTTGGTTTTAGTTATACGATTTCATAGCCCCCAATCTTATGTATATTATCACTGCATGCATCAGGCAAGACTAGAAGAATCCTTCTGTGTCTCTGTCTCATCAAAAGGTGCTCACCACTTTAGAGAAGTAGAGTACTAAGATGAAGAAAGCATTGGACTTGGAAGTAGGAGGTGTGAACTTGAATCTCTGCTCTGCAGCCAACGAGATACATGAACATAGATAAATTACTTAAACTCTCCAAGCCTCAGTTTCCTTGTCTATAAAAATAATAATATATATCAATAGGATAGAAAAAAATGGCCTCTTGGTCCACTGCAAAGCATCCTTAGAGACCTAGTTGAGTTACTGTATGTGAACATTGTAAAGCAATAGGAATAAGTGAAGAGTATCTATTATAGTATTGTTTGTCCTTGCCCTAACTCAGAATATCTTACTGGCTAGACAGAGGGGAAGCTGGTCTCTCCCTGAGCACATATTTAAGGCTCTGAGGGAAATTCCATGGGTAGGTGATGGATCAAAGATGAATTATAAAGGACATTTTTGATAAAAAAAAACTACTTATTTAAAAAAAGGGGAGGGTTGTTTTGTTGACCTCAGTAGAGTTCTTGACAAGATTCTTAGTGAGAAAGCTGAAGTTTAAAAAGTAATGAAATGCTATAATAATAATAATGCTTTATACTTACAAAGTCTCCTTTATTAAGGTTTTTAATATATATAGCATATTAACATTCATTATCACATTTAATCCCATGGGGCAAGTTTCATCATTTCTACTCCACAGATATGAAAACGAAGACTCAGGGAAGTGAAATGACGTGCCTCAGGCCACGTGGCTGCAAATGTTGGCGAGGACCTAGCTCAGGTCTTCTGACCCCACAGGGCTCTATAAACTACACCACTGCCTTTAAAATGCCCAGTGTGTCCTTTGATGTACTCTATCATTAAGTTGGAATATGAAACATCAGATGCTCGTTCTTATACAGAAATATCTACTCTCAAAGAATGTTTTCATACTATGCTGTTAGTCTTTATTAGGACTTTCCATAATAAAAAGCCGTACATGAAATGTTTCTCTATTTTTTCACACACTGTTAACAGAGAATATGGTTCATTATCTAGTCCACTAGCTAGACAAAGTCCACTATTTTTAATAAGGCTCCTAACCAATTTTAAGATTCAGCGCCCCCCTCCCAAATAATGATGATAACTGAACCTGCCCTGATGAATGATAGAGTCCCTGTATCAGAAAAGAGAATCTTAGTCACTGTTCACTGCCAACAGCAGATGTTTTCCTTCGATCTTCTCATCTTTCTCCTTGGGTCACTGGTAACTTCCTAATTCACTCTCTTCTACTTCACTTTCAATATTCCTGACATTATTTTAATCCTATTCAGTTCATGAAACTGGTCTTGACTAATCGGTGCAAATAAGGCCCCTTTCTGAAAAACACATTGTGCTGCCTCTAGTTCACACATAGCTTATCACCTACTGTTGTGCGTTGCCACACTTATCTCAGGTTCAAAATCCAAAATCAAAATTGGTGATATTTGTTGAATGTCTATTGTGTGCCCAGCACGATGCTCGGGATTTTAGCATATTAACTCTTCCAAGTGGATATGCCCTCCTTGATAGCTGGGGTTAATTATATGCCAATGTACTCTTGTGTCCTAGCACAGTGTACAACATATAGCAAGTGGTCCATAATACTTGCTGGTGAAAGAGTTTGAGTCGATTTTCTCCCCTGACTCAAAGGAAAATTCAAAGATAGGCTTATTCTTAGAAACTCTCTGGTTTAACTACTCATTTCACAGATTTTATCTGTGAAACTAAGAACTGCAGATAGCAGGTAGCTTGCCCAAAGTTGTACAGCAATTAAGACATCCACTGAATAAATGAATAAGTGAATGAAATGATAGAACAGTGAACATTTTACCTTGTGCGGTGTCTAAACACTCATTCATTACCTGGACAAATCCAGCACCTGCAGTTCTGGGAACCTGGAGAAGCTATGGTTGCCTAAACACCTCAGCGGGGTAAAGCTCAGGTCCAGTGTCTTGGCTGATGTGGAGATGTTATCAAGGATTTTGTAGAACTTCAGCTTCATGCACTGGTAAGTGATGTTAGGAGCCACCTGCAATGACCATACATTAGAAGCAGTGTCTTGGAGTATGCACTGGGACAGACCTTTCCCCTCGCCTAGGCTGGAGTCTGAGAGGCCTCTAGTGCAAACACAGGGACCAGCAGTCTTCTTTCACTCATTCCTCATCCATCTATCCATTTATCTACTTACTTCATACTTCTAAAACATCTTACTCTGGATTAAGAAGAGCACCTATCATGTGCCCAACATTCTAACCCCTACTATGACAATAGCAGCATTTAGCAAGAAGCAAGAGAGTCTAGTGCTGAAGAGCTGAGGCTCTGGAGTCCAAAAGCATGGGATTTCTCCTCAGCTCCTCCATGGGGTTTAGGGCAAGACTTTGTTTTCTAAGTAACACCCCATTTTATACAGCCTGGGAAGACTGCCAGTCAAAGTGTCCAGACCAGCCTTAGTCATAGCCCAGTTTTTGTCAATTGCTTCTGTCCTTTGGCTTAGTGACATTTGAGCAGGTGATACAGAAATGGGAAAGAAATCTTTGGAGTGCTTGGACTCCAGTGGTAGAACCCAGTACATAATGTCAAGTGCTTTACGCTGCCTTGGTTCCTGTGTTGGTTTCTATTATATTTTCTCAAATACTTTGTAAGCCTTGTTCTCTAAAATCCCATTTAATTTCTGAATTCTCTGAACATGCAACATCTGACTATTTAGTCAGGGGCACTGACTTCTTCTCCCTTAGATTCTCAAATTTAAAAAAAAAAGGCAACAGAACATAATAGTCATCCAGTGTGAATGAATCAAAATTATACCTATTTTTGACCGATCAGCAAAAAGCGTTTTTTGGTGTGCCACAGAATTTTAGTAATTAGTTTGTGTGTGCCAGGAGAGGACAAAGGTTGAAAATTGCTACTCCAACAAAATGTCTTGCTTAAGCCAACTAATTTTGACTTTCTGTTGTTAACGCCAATGGAATCTATTAAAAGGATTAAATGAGATAAGGTATTTATAGAGATTATCTCAAAGCCAATTACAGCGTAAATGATAGTAAATGTTAACATTTACTATTATTAGTTATTAATTCTTTACTATATACCAGTGTATTTGTTGTTATGTGCTTCAATTGAATTTTCAAACGAACTTTTAAAAGAAGAATTCAGAGAGATAAAAGAACATGCATGAAGTCTCACAGGGCCCATGTGCAGGTCCCCCCTTTATTCACGTCTGTTTAACTGTTAATCGGAGCTTCCCAGACTATATCATCTCATGGAGGGTGGTGCCAGGCACTCTCCTCGTACCCTCTTTTACCCTCCTTCACAGGAAATAGCACCATCTAACATGATGTGGTCCACGGGATTGTTCCAGATGTATTGTTCATCTCCCTTACCCGGTTGTAAGGTTTGATGGTCTTGCTCTCTGCTATGTCCTCAGCACTGAGAACGGTGCCTGGAAAGTGGTAGATGCTTAATAAATACTTGTTCAGTAAGTGAATGAATAACTGATCGAATGGAAGTTTGTTTAAATCCCAGTTGTAGGCATTTTGTGTCTAGTGTTTGGAGCGGTTACAAAGACCCACGTGACGTGGCTCCAGGCCTCAGTGAACTCACAGTCTGGAGGAAGGGCTAACACAGGAGCACGGGTCACACTGCTGGAAGGGACTGGTAAACCAGGCTTGAAAAATATTTCCTCTGGCTCTGAAAACATGGAGATCAAGTATGGTTCAGAATGTCAGGGAGATCAACTCTGCATCCAGGGGGAGTAGAAGGCTTTTGAGAAAGAGACGATTTCAAGGCGGGTCTTAAAAGGATGAGCAAGATTTGGATACACAAAAAGAGGGAGAAGGGAGAGAGCGGGGTGCGAAAGGAGGAGTGAAAAACTGGTCTATGCCAGCTGGCACGGGGAGGGAGTGGGTCCCCCTCAGGCCCCCCTCAGGCTCCCCCTCAGGCTTTCCTAGGGGAAGCCAGGGTTGGGTAAGGAGGTCCTTTTACTTTGTCTTGTGGAAATACTTTTGAATCTTTTGACACAGATTGTGCAATTACTGTGTGCTAAGAACTGAGATGTAGTGATACATAAAACCAGCAATGACCTCACCCTCTTACAGATTCTATTTCAAAGGGAAAGAAAATGAACAAATGAGCAAATATATATATAACACAAGTAATGCCCCTTTTTATTACAAAATCATAAACATGTAATTCTGTAACATAACAATATCATATTCAAGCACACCATGTGACATTTTGGGTGAAATGTTCAAGTTGCTGTCTTTGATAATAATAAATAAATAATAAAACTACACTCAAGCAGGCATTACTTCCACCAGACCCTGTGTGTGTGTATCTATATATACACCATTGTGTGTGTGTGCACACATCATTATGTGTGTGTGTGTGTGTATATATATATATATATATATATGTATATGTGTATGAAATAGTATGTTATAAAAAACAAAGCAGCATGAAAGATTAGAGGCAAATATTGGAGTGGGGAGCTATGGATGCAGTGACCAAGGAGGACTGCCCAGAGGTGGTGGCACTGAACAGAGATCTGAATGAAATGAGGACTGAGTCATGAAAATTTCTGGGGCTGCCCTGTCCTACGTGGTAGCCACTAGCCCGTCACCCAAGGCTACTGAGCATGAGAAATGTGGCTAGTCTAAACTGAGATGGTAAATGTAAAATATATACCAAGAGAAATACCAAAGAAGGAATGTAAAATATTTTATCAATACTCATAGTTTAGTATAAATTACCTGTCGAAATATTTTGAATATATTACATTTTAAAAACTATGTTTCAGTTAAATGTATTATTTGAATTAAGTAATATCATGTGGCCCACATGCTATCACCATTGGGCAGCACTGATCTAGGGAAAAGCATTCTCGCTAGAGAAAATAGCCACTCAGAAGCACTGTGCTAGTATACGGCCCTGATAGCCATGGTGAGTTATTGTATCTTTAAAGAGGGTAATTGGTTAGAACCAAGCCTCAGGAAAAACCAACAGCAGCAAATAAATGACAAAAGACAATGTGCGGAGTAGATTAAACAAAGGGGCGATGGACTCAGGAGACTAGTCACCATTCAAGAGTTCAGGCCAGGGAAACCGAGGACTCGCCCTAGGTTGGCAGTGAGGGGATGGGCAGACTTTGGAGACAGAAAGACGGTAAGGCAGAAGGAAAGGGAGCATCCAGAAATGGGGGTGATTTTATCCAGGGGTGACCCTGACGGGAGGGTCTCTTCCCTCAGCCAAACAGCAAGAGAGGGGGACAAGGCACAGGGCTGTGGGCACGGAATTGGGGAAACAGAGGACCCCAGGATAACAAAGTCACCTTTGTTACACAGTAAAGTCGACTATTGCCCCCAGGCCCTTCATTTCAGGACTCTGGCCGGTTATACTTTTGTTGAGTTTCTGACCCCGCCAACACCCTAAGTCCTTTGACTGCTTGCGTGTTACTGTGGGATTCCAAAGAAATTGTGAAAACAGAAGAGATCCATCGTGAATGTGATTGCGAAACAGCTCGTCGATGTTTCACAAAGAAAGAAAAACATTGCATTGGCTGACATTTTATGTCTTTTTTCTTTCTTTTTTTCCCTACCCTCTCTTTATTTCTCCCTCTTTCTCTCTTTACCTCTCTTCCTTTTTAAGTCTCTTTCGTTTCGTCCTTTGGATAGAACTATGACTAGATGCAGTATGAAATCCACTTAGAAAGTTTCTTTCTATTAAAAGACAAAAAAAAAAAAATCTCCCGGAGATTGAAAAGGGCAAAGTGACTGCTTAAAGCTGAGCACAGACCACCAAGCAGAAAGAAATGACAGGAAGCAGGCATCCGACAAGTCTCTGCTGAAGTAGGTATTATTACCATTCTTGAAGAGATGGGAGAACTCAGAGAGGTTTTATAACTTTTTCAAGGTTACACAGCCCAGAAACCTAAGCACAATGATGTGAAGCAGGCCTATCTGACCTGAAGTCTTAGATGGGAGAGGGTAGGTACCGCCTGTTAGTGCCTTACAACCAGACTTATTTGGTCCCTGCAGCTTCTCACGTCTTTAAGGTAATCTGACTCCTTTTTAGAAATGAAACTCACACAATGAGAAGTTCTGGGCAAAGGGCCATTTTTCAGAAACAAGACAAAGTGCACAGGAGATGAACTGACCCCAAGCACGTACCTGCACGTGAGGGTCCCAGCTCTCAGGTCTCAGGCAGGAGAGAAAGGCCATGGCTGGGATCAGCGTCCCAGCCAGGCGGGTGGGAGACATCATCCTGGCATTTTCTGCAACCAGAACCGGCTCTGCGAAAGCCCGACGAGCTGTAAGTGCCTCCCCCCTGCAGCCTCAGGGGGGAGGGCTCTCTTCTCTCCCTCACTCTGGTGCCCCACAGCAAGTACTGTATTCAAAGCAGCGCTGGGCTAGGGGCAAGAGGAAGTGAGAGTGACAACCTTAGCACTCTGGACTTTTGTTTCTCTAATATTTCTCTCCCCTTTCTCGGGAGGGGAAGTTAGAAAAAGAAGCAAGTGTCTGCGGACCAGTGGCAGGACGAACAGCAAGAGGAAGCTGGCTGTTATCCCAGTAAATCACCTGATTTCTCAGCATTAGTGAACCTAGGAAAGCAGTCAGACTGGTCGGTCTGTGTAACTATTTAGGATGGTGGCTTTCCTACAATGTTTCAGGAGTGGAAACTTTCTGTATTCCTTTTCTAGGGCTGCCTTAACAAAGTATCACAAACTGGGGTGGAGGGGTTTAAACAACGGAAATTTATTGTTTCCTCGAAGATCTCGCAGCAAGAAGTCGGAGGTGTCGGAGTGGTTGATTACTTTTCAGGTTTTCTCCTTGGCTCATAGACAGACAGACAGACAGCCATCCTCTCCCAGGGTGCACACGGTCTTCCCTCTGTGTGTTCCTGTGTCCTAATTTTCTCTTCCTATAAACACACCAGTCCTACTAGATTAGGGCCACCCACATGACCTTACTGTACCTTAACTGCCTTGTTAAAGACCCTCTCTCAAAAGTCGCCCACCTTCTGAGGTTAAGTCTTCAGCATATGAATGGGGGCGGGGCATAGTTCAGCCCACAGCTCCATCCAGCCTGGGGAAGAAACTCCTGGGGAAGAAACTCCTGTCTGTGAAACTGATGCAAAGTAAAGCTCCAGAGAAACAGAGTCGAAAAAGCACACAAATGGTGGGAAACGATTAGACTGAAGCATCAAATATCCTGAAAGGCAAATCCAAGACGGGTCATTTATGGCCTTATGTCATTGGTCAAGGCATGTGAAGTACCAAGTCTTAATTTCTGGTCTGAACAATGGAATAATAATTTTAATCAAAATAGATGCCGAAATCTATGAAATTCATAGACTTAAAGCCATGTGACAGGAGTCAAATGATAGAAGCCACTAAGCCTTAGTTTTTTGGTCTTTAAAATGGAGATAATCACATTCCTTTTGAATGACCGCATTAAGTTAATTTACATAAAATGTCCAATCTAGGGCATGGTTCATCTGTATATCCCATAAATTGGTAGCTATGGTGATGATTAAAAATATGAATAAAATGAGAATATACGTGTCCCTCCAAGGACTATTACGGGATTAAATAAATGTATTTGTAACACTTTTAGGACAGTGCCTGGGATGTTGCAAGTACAGTGTAAATCTCCATGAAATGAGAACATAATTTAAAATGGGGGCGTTACTGGTATTGTGTTCAAGATAGTTCTATCAGATGTCCTGTGATACCCCACCTCCAACATATCTGAAATCAGGTTGTGAGGGGCATGTCATAGGGGACTGAGCACAACCTCTTGCAGGCTTCTCCAACACAGCTGTACAATTAAGCTAAAAGAGTCCCCATGTCAAAACTTGGCTCAATTAACGCGGTTCATTGAGACCATGTTAGGGTCTCAGAGTAGTGCCTGGCCCACAGTAGGTGCTCCATAAAGTTTAGTTGTCTGGAAGGTTAATGCCATTTCATGTCCACAAAGTCACCCAAGGTGGAAATCTCTTTGGCTTCCTCCTTTCTCTCATCCCATGTATATTAACTATATTTTTCTTATTTTCTGTATCCTTGATGCTCTGGCGTGGGGTTTGCTGAGGATAGACTGCCCCTCCCAGGGCTAGCCAGTTCATAGAGACAGCAAGTCATTTCCCTGGAGTGCAACTTTCATATGCAAACTAACCAGTCCAAAGCCCACGGCTAAGCCACGGCCTCTATTTGGCTTTAATGCTCTAGGAGGCAATATTCTTCTGCCCTTATCATCAGAGGGCCAGGTCCCAGACAAACACAGAAAGCTCCTAAACTGCCCCCCACCCCCACCACAGAGCTTGCTAAAATTATTCAAAGTAGCCAACCTTAACCCCGCTTACCCTGTCTTTCCTTGCCTTCCCCACAAAAGCCACAACAAAAGCTCCTGCCCAGGCCTCACTCTCTCTCCTTCTGCCTCCTGAGGACCCCCGGTGCTTCCCCATGTGGCCCTGCAGGGTGTGTGGCCCGTCCTCTTGGGAACTGTGAGTAACAACCTTTTAATTTCTGATCGTTACTTGAGCTGTAGATTTCACCACACCCGAGAATAGTAAGACCGACATTTTAAAACAAAATGTTCTACCAAGAATGTTTTTATAGAAATTTTTACTATGAAACAATTCTAAAAGGCCTGTCTTTATTTCTATCTTTATTATACCCCTTCCTTGTCTTAGATTAGCACAATACACTGCTGTTAATGGATTGCCCAGGGACCAGGCTCACCTCTTCCAGGGTCTCAACTCGAGCAGCCACCTTTATCCTGAAATTAAAGCCATCTTTCTAAAACACAAACTGACTTACCGTAACAATAATATCATAATAGTATTCTGAGGCTGAGCACTGCCCATACCTCAAGCTTCTTGGTCTACCCCCAGCCCACTACATACACACACACACACACACACACCCCACTCCACTTCATAAGAAGAAAGGGTGTTACTTCAGGCCAGACATAACTAGCTTTTGTGATGAGGACACAGCACTTAAATGAATAGAGTAATATACATGTGTCATGGTGCAAATTCTCTTTCTTCTTGCATTGGAAAGAAAAACCCTTTGACAGTCAAGATGAGGCCTAACAGAAGGGGTTCAAGACAATCTCCTACACTGTGTTTTATGAGATAGTACTATATGATTAAAGAATTTATGCTTGTGCCTTGTAACGGTGGTTCCTTTTTATGGGATCACCACACTGTCGTTTACTGACCTGAATCAGAGCTGCCTCGGCTCTGCGTGCCTCTTCCAGGAGATGGGCTGTGTCTCACATACAAAAGAGAAACTTTCAGCCCTGGTTGTTTGCTTTGGTTGATGGACCCACCACTGCAGTGTTACAATGAGGTAAGACAACAGGGATTGGCTACCATCCTGAGCCCATAGTTTCCACTGCATTGCAGTCACAATGACACCTTGGTTGCAGCATAGAGACTCGGCCAGGGGCATGGGAAGCAACGTGGTTTTCTAGAAACCCTCTTCTCACGGAGCCAGGTCGACTCAGGACCAATCATCTTGAGTCAGCGGAAGAATTCTGTCTTCCCCAGCATTCTGGAAGACGAATTCAATATTATCTGGCAGGTACCGCAGGTTCAGTAACAAATAATGAAAGAACAAAACTGACCTGTGTTAGATTAGGCTAATTGCTGTATCAGCTTCTCCCCCAAACTTGAGTGACTTAAGGTAATAAAATTGTGTTTGTGGCTCGTGAAATTCTCAGTGAGGATATTCCTGGTTAGAGGTGCTCTGATGAGGACTCATGAGTCCAGGCTCCTTTGCTTTCATTCTGCTGCCACGTTCAGCACACAGCCTCCCAGTTGGCTGCACTGTGGGAGAAGAGCATGGGCCAGACACACAGACACTAACTACCTCTGTCCAGAACCGGCACGCCTCGTCTCTGCTCTGACTCCACTGGCCAGAACTAGTCCTAAGACCATGCCCAGTGACAAGGGCTCTCTGTCTATCCTGAGTTTCAAGTTTCTTACCGCCACCCCAAAATCACACACGCACATATGCACACACATGTGTGCATGAAAGCACAGAGTCGCTGATGGGTAACACTTCCCAACACCAATTATATTCCATGGGACGAAAGGAAACACAAGTCTTTGTTGTCAACCAGTGGGTCACAGACCTGGTAAGCTGGAGTGTCTATGAAGTGATGAAAAGAAAGTAATGCGGGCGCAAACACAACACAGCCTGGCTCCGTGAGATGAGGTCCCCTGAGTTTGGCATATCTAAAAACCACGTCTGATTCTATCCAACAATTCTAAGTCTCACATTTTTTCACATGTTAACGTGTCTCGTAGATGACAATATACTGCCATTATAATTGGCGGAGGTTTTTTAAATTAATAGTGGCAGATTAAGTAATGGCACTTTTTACAGGCAATGGCATCTTATAATCAATGAAGAAAAGTTTGCCACTAAGAGGAAGAGGAACCACAGGCTCTGATCAAAAACAAAAGGGCAACAAATGGTTACACAGAGAATAAAGAGATCCGTTTCCTAAGGACACCGTAGGGCATGGACTCAGCTACTGCGCATTTTGCATTTAGAAAGGAAAATAGAATCTCAGTGGTGCCTGTTTTGACCTGTGTAAATCTCCTGGCTCCTTGGATACCCATCACCAGCTGTGTCTGTTAACATGCCGTGGACCAGTGCTCCTGTGGTCTCCAGTGTAGAATTGCTGCTCCTAAACAGAGGTGTAAAGGGTACAGGATTCTCCTAATCCATGTGACCAGACTTCCTGTCTCCAGGGCTGGGTCCTCATGTTAAACACTGCCCTGGCCCTGGCTGGTGTAGTGAGCCGGGTCCTGTGAACCAGACAATCGTGGTTCGATTCCCAGTCAGGGCACATGCCTGGGTTGCAGGCCAGTTTCCAGCAGGAGCCAGTTCCCTGTAGGGGAGACACGAGAAGCAACCATACATTGATATTTTCTTCCTCTCTCCTTCCCTTCCCCTCTAAAGATAAATAAATAAAATATTTTTTAAAAAATCATAGGATTTAATAAATATTTGTAGCAAATTAAAAAAATTAAAAAAAAATAAAAATAATAATAAACACTGCCCTGCACACCTCAGAAATTTTTTCCCTAATACCCCTAGTACCTGGGGCAAGTGAGTGCCCCCCCATGGGGTCTAACAGACTGCATAGTGCCTACTCCTTCCCACCCCAAAATGTGTGTGATATTTCCTGCCTTATTTTAAAGTTATGTTGAATTCACCATGTCAGTATTGTCTGTCCTTACCAGTAGAACTGAAACTCCTTGAGGGTAGAGGGTTTGTCCATCGTTCACAAGTATTGAGTGCATGGGTAAGTGCTTAGTAAATAGTTGGTGAGTGAATCCACAACTATCTGAATTTGTTTTCACCATGTAGCTGGCATTTTACAGCACTCATAACTTTTCCATAATAAGTCATGTAACTCCCTCATAGGTAAGAGATTATTTGAGGGCTTCTCTTCACTTCTGTGCCTCCTAATATTCCTCGGGATTGCCCGGGCCCCAGGTTAAGCTACACAGAGAAGCAGAGACTCATAGCAAGTGGATTAGGACAAAGGCCCTTGTTGCAGTAAACACCACCCTTTCCCTGGGGCAGAGAAATTCCCTTCGTCCCCTTGAGTCACGACCCTGAGGCAGAGGCTGGGCTGTTATGGCCGAGAGACTCTTGCCTCTCTTCTGTCTCTGTACTTCCCCAATTTCCCAGGGATTCTTTGCTTGTCCATTCAGACCCAGGAGAAGCATACTGTAACGTAGACAGTTATGTTTAAAACATTGAGTTATTTTATTTACTTCCGAGTATCATCATTTCCTGATGTAACTTATTGTTAACATCACCGACTTTCCTTAACCATGAAGCAGAAATTAGCAGAACCAATAAGGAAGCCACTGTGGGAGTCAGCATGGGTGGCCGTGTCCATCACTGACTGCACTGGGGGCCATTGGAAAGACTTTTCATCTTCTTGACACCTTGTCCCAGCCTTTCCCAGACTGACACTGTTACTCTGTCCTCAGTGTCCACACAGTGACCACCTGCCATGCGTGAGAGGGATTGTCTGCCTCTCCCACCAGGCTTTTAGCTCCTTGATGATAACAGCCAAATAAAGTTTATCTCCAATAAACTTTGCATCTATTACAGTGCCTGGACCTGGTAGGAGTGCAAAGTAGGTTAGTTTACATCCATGACTATGGCAATAACTTTGGATGATAATAGCAACTGATACTTTCAAAGGCTGATAAGATCCAAGCGAGGACAGATCGTACTTGTCACATTTATAGCTGTAGCCCCAGTGCCTAGTCAGTAGCAGGTATAAATTTGTGCTCCGTGAACATTGATTGAATAACAAAGAATGAGTAAGTAACATATAATCAGCCTTTCCCTTGCTTGTTGGTCAGCCAGGTTTCTCCTCTTCTTTGTAACTTCTTTTGTAGAAGATGAAGAATACATTGAAAAAGAATCTCTGCCCCTTTTTACAGACAGCCACTTATGACAAAGCACTCAGAGGGAGTATCTGATACAATCCTGTGCTAGACTGGCAGATCGCACCATAGCACATCCGTTTGGACAGCACAGGCTTGTGTAAGCCAGGACACATAGCTCTGGGGAAGGAAATGGGGAAGGACCAGAGTAAATACACATCATCTGTCAGCTGGCTGGTTAAGAATTCTGTGAGTAGCTCTCCTTCTCTCCCGTCTCCCATGGTAGAAGAATCCAGGAATCTAGAGATGATCAGATGGGAAAGTAATGAACAAATACGCAAACTGGGCAAACAGACACAGAGCTCTGAGTCGTATGTGGTGGGTGAACACCTTCAGGTTCAAGAGACGTAATTTAATCAGTACCGAGTGCTGGAGGAGACACAGGACTCGGACTGCCATTCCTAGAGGGGTTGGCTTGCCTGCAGACCCTCCGCAGGCCCCCAGCCTCATCGCTGGCCTTTACAGGAGCCCTGCATGTGTGCTCCCCCTTCCACTGCAGACAGTGCCATCCCCCAACTGGTCCTTGCATGCTCTGCCACCTCGGGGACCCTGGGTCCTTCATGCTTCTCCTCCTTCCAAAGTCCAGGGGTTCTGTCAGCCACAGGATGCAATTATACGTTGGTCACTTTTTCCTGCTTGGCCAATGGGTAAAAGAAAGGGGAATGTGCCAGCCCTAAGGAGAGGAATGTGGGGCAAAGAAGCCCATATGGAGTGGCCATTGTAGCACAGAAAATAAAAAAAAATTAAAAACATAGACCAAGAGAACGAATACTTGCATGGTGAAGGAGAAAGTCTTTTCAGCCCATTATATTATATTTTATGTTCCTATAAATACTTGCCTCCTTCCTGCTTTGAGTCAAAGTTGGAAAAAGAAAAGAAAAACATTTTCTAGCACCTTGATCTTGGAAGGTTTAGGCTCCAGGGAGCTGGAAGGTGCAGAGAGAGAGGACACAAAAGGCTTACTGGGACACCGTGGAAAGGAAATGGGCTTTGGGTAACATAAAAATGTGTTTAGCATTCTAAACAGAAAGATGCTTCTATTTCGACTCTGCCCTTTGGATCCATGCTAAAGGGACCACACCCTTCTCATCTCTGGTTCCCATATTGCTCAGCCCCAAGGACTGTTCAGAGTAAATATCCGTTGAATGCTTCTAGCATGGCATGATAAAGGAATAATCTCAGCGATGAGACATGGAATAATAACTGAAATGCATGGGCTAAGCATTCAATTGGCAATCTCCACTTTTCATACTCCATCACTGTCTAGCTGTGTGACTTCAGCCAAGTCACTTAACTTTGATAGCCCTTGGTTTCTTCTATATACAATGATTCTTTTAAGGAGAAAATGAGATAACGTAGGCTAAGGCCATGATAACTTATATATTTTTTTATTTATCTTAATACTCACTGGGGAGTTCTCATTGCTCATGGAAGAATAGCATCCAATGTACCTTTCTAATCACAGATAGCTTATTCTGGGTTGATTTCTTAGTATCTTACATCTTTGAGTTAATTTGTATTTCCCATGATTTGAAAAGATACAAAGCAATTTTGGCTGATGGAGCACTTACTACTTTCTATGCTGCAGTTTAATTCCCACAAACTATTTTCTTCACTAAAGGAGCACATATCACCTTAACCAGGACTACTGGAAGCAGAGTATGAAAAGGAGGTGGTGACTCAGTATGTTTGAGGAAAAATCTTGTCTTCCAAGGCTTCCAGCTTCACTCAAAGCTGCCGTGCATGTGACTGTCTGGCTCCTTCTTCAGCGCCGCCTACTCCTAGCCAACATACTCACACACCCCAGGTCACAGCGATCTACCTCATCTTTCTCTGAATTTCTTTAGGAATATTGTCCTGATCTTTATACATATTTATTTTTATGGAAAGGCATCTTATCATAACTCATCTCCCTCCAGGAATTCCCCCAGGACAGGAACCTTACTTTGCACATATGCATATTCTACATAGCACTTCAGCCCACAGTAAAAGTTAACTAATGGTGGGAATGAAGATATGGAGAGAGGAAGAAAAGGAAAGAGGGAGGGACGGAAGGAAGAAGGGAGGAAGGGAGGGAAAGTTTCT
This sequence comes from Sturnira hondurensis, assembly GCF_014824575.4. NCBI lineage: Eukaryota > Metazoa > Chordata > Mammalia > Chiroptera > Phyllostomidae > Sturnira > Sturnira hondurensis. The sequence continues at coordinate 3,770,539 of NW_028083079.1, read as the reverse complement.
AAAAGTAAAAATTTAAAAACTGTGCATAACTCCCCCAAAGTAAAATTATTTGATATTACAATATAGCACAACGTGAAGTTCAGAATTTATGCAGCTAAAAAAATAAAATTCTCATTCTCTGCTAAATGAAGTGAATACACTCTCCATTTCCATATACTAAAAGCGTCTGGGGCTGCACAGTCAGGGCTGCACAGTGAAGCTCACTGGCCCAGCTGCCTGGGGCCTCTCAACAGACATTTGCTTTGTTTACACCACCCGCCAGCCTCTGCTTCTGCCTCTGCCCCAGTCCAGCTGGAGAACACATGCTAGGAGAGGGGCCACTCTAAAACTTCTTCTGCTCTTGGTGGCTGGTTTCCATGACGTTCCCTCATTTCCATGTAACTCCTTTGCCTTTAAAGGTGCTTAAAAGGAGTTTGAGTTAGACTCAGAACCATATGGCCAAGCCGAGGGACAACATAGGGTTGTAGATTGCTCAGTGCTGATCTATGACATCTTTAAGCTCTCTTTACACAGGAGGCAGTGATACAGTCAGAGTTCTGTACATTGAATTGCTCTGTCCTTCATGTGGGAAAATCAGACTGGCATCCATGTTAAGGCTTGTTTTAGCTTTCTTGGTCATGGTGTGGGTAGAGTGTAGAGAAATATTAATGGGAAATAAATTGTCAGGCGTGGAGATTCAGTCTGTGCACTTGAACTATGGGCAGTCCAATCGAAATGTGACTCTAAGTCAATGTAACTATGTCTCGCCTGCCAACATACGCTATAGATCAGTCCCACAGAAACAAGGGACTTCCTGCTCAACAGTTAATCCAATGAGATGGCAAATGAGGAGATGAGGTCTGTGGCCAAAGCATGGAAGCCAATTTCTTTAACAAACTAAAAGATCTGAAAAGGGGGGATACAGAGGAACAGTGGAAAATGAGCTACAAGGAATCAATGAGAAAGACTAAGCACACCTAAGGAAGTACACAATTCAGAGTCTGTCTCTGAGAATGCTGGGCCAGTCTGTCTCCCTCACCTCACTTCACTGCCAGCACCGTCTATATTGAGAGGACAAAGGATACCACCCTAATTGAGTCAGGTTCCAGAGAGCTTGACTGGGCTAATTGCTAGTGGTTTGACTACGCCTCACCATTTGTCTCTTTTTAGTCAAGTTTCCAAGGAGAAAACCTCTTGTTTCCATGAGTAATTACACTTTTATGAATGAAAACCAAGACTTAATTATCCATGCAAGCTGGATGCTGGAAATATCAGAGGGAACTCCTTGTAAAGTATATGATTGTCTAACCATTATGCCGTACACCAGAACCTCATACAAAATAATACTGAATATAAACTATAATTGAAAAAAATTTTAATTAAAAAACACCTTGGTTATACAAATATACTCTTTCATACAATTAAATCTGGCAGAGCCAGAACTCAAGTCCAGATTGTTTAAAAATTTCAGGTGCATATATTATCTAACGAACCAGCAAACTGGACAATGGGGAAAGAAATCTTCAACATGGAAGAAGGAAGAACCATCCCAGAACACCCTGGGAAAGATGGACAGGCAAGGAGAGAGAATGGGTTTTGGAATTCTGAAACACAGCAAATCCACGTGATTCTTGCCATCACCACTGTTGCATGATTGAGGTCCAGTTCCTGTTTCAGAGAATAGCTTTCCTAACTGAACCATAACTGGAGCCTAAATAGCTTTACNCAATGGGGAAAGAAATCTTCAACCTGGAAAAAGGAAGAACCATCCCAGAACACCCTGGGAAAGATGGACAGGCAAGGAGAGAGAATGGGTTTTGGAATTCTGAAACACAGCAAATCCACGTGATTCTTGCCATCACCACTGTTGCATGATTGAGGTCCAGTTCCTGTTTCAGAGAATAGCTTTCCTAACTGAACCATAACTGGAGCCTAAATAGCTTTACTGAAATTCAGCACACAACTCACCCATTTAGAGTGTGCAATCAACAGCGTTAAGTGTATTCCTTTTGTATCGCCCAATAAAGTCATGTTGTTGGATATACCACAATTTGGCTACGTGACTATTAGTTGATAAACATTTGGTGTGTTTACCTCTTTTGGCTATTTTTACTAAGATTGGTATACATTTGTGAACAAGTTTTTGGATGAACATTGTTTTACTTTTTCTTAGGTACATACATAGGCGTGGAATTGCTGAGTAATATGGTAACTGTATTATCAATCATTTGGAGAACTGCCAGCTGTATCCTAAAGTGACCATTGAACACTCCTGCCAGTAGTCTAGGATGGTCCTGCACATCCTCACCAGCACTTGCTATCATCTGTCTCTTTTATTATATTCATCCTAGTGAGTGTGAAGTGGTATCTCCTTGTGGTTTTGATTTGTATTTCCCTGGTGAATAATGATGTCAGGCATCCTGTCAAGTACTTATTGGCCATTTATATATCTTCTCTAGAGACATATCTATTCAAGGTCTTTAACCATGTTTTATTTGCATTATTTGTCTTTGTATTATAGAGATATAAGTGATCTCTATATATTCTGGGTGCTAGTCTTTCATCAGATATATAATTTGCAAATATTTTTCCCATTCTATGGGTTTTCTTCACTTAATAGTATTCTTTAAGCACAATGCTTTAAGTTCAAATTATCATTTCATTTTTTTTTCTGCTTGTGCTTTTGATGTTACATCTAAGAATCCATTGCCAAATCTGAGGGCATGAGGATTAATCACTAGTTTTCTTATAAGAATTGCATAGGATGCTGTCCAGGATTGGACTGAATCTATAGATCAATTTGGGAGTTATTATCATCTTACCAATTTTAAGTATTTCAATCCAACTAGAAATCTAGTGATTATCTCATTTCAGTCATTATACTTTTCAGCTCTAGATTTTTCTATTTGGTTAATTTTTATAATTATTGGACCTATAGTTTAGTCTCTGTCTCCAATAACTTAACCAATATGTTCCCATTCATCACAAACTCTACTGTTCTGGAGATAGCTCTTGAGAAATTCTCCACCCTCCTTTGTAAATGAAGTCAGTTCTTTCAGGACGAGATCAGGAGTGATCTGTTTAAGGTTCACCTTTCCCCTACAGAAAACGCTGAGCCAGGGCTCTGAAACTGGAGGTGGCCAAGCTTCTCTCTGAATGATGCCCCCAGCTGTGGGAGTGGAGTGCCCAGTGGATGGTGGTGACAGTAGCATCAGGTCTCCTTGTCTTGCTGCTCCCAGCTTGAAAGTACAAGCTGGCCCAAGGGAGCCCGCCTCTCAGTACTCTCAGTGGAGCGTGCCCCAGGTGGCCTCCATCCCGTTCATGGAAGCTGAGCAAAAGAAGAGAGCAGTCACCACTTGGCTGCATGCACACGGCGCCTAGCCTCAGAACAGATACATAGGGACACAATGAGTAATGCTGACGCACGGCTCCTGATGGAAAGATGGCTTCTCAGCTGGGTGCCTGGGGAAGGGGGAGTCCTGTATTATTGATAGCCTCAACCTGGGGTCCATTTCTGTCTCACTGAGGTGGGAGTGGGAAGTGAGGGAGCCTTGGTTTACGTACTATGGATTCTCACTATTCCTTCATTTTCTTAAGTAAATGTTTTCTTATATGTTCTATGCCCTTTGGACCACTTCTGGAGAATACATTTTTCAAAAAATAATTTTCACCAGTTTCTAAGGGAAGTATGTCTACAGGCCTCCTCATACTGACAGGCCAGAAGGGGAACTTAAAAGTAGGTAATTTTTGTACTAAAGTTAATACTCTAAAAATAAGGCAAATTATCATAGCATAAGAAGTGGGCAAACAGAAGAACAATGGAGAGGGGGTAACGAGGGCGTAAAAAACTAGGAAAGAGGTGTAGGAAAGACACGTAGTGGGGAGAGAAATGACAGCAAGAAGTCAGGAAAGTGGATAGAAAAAGCACAGGGCAAACAGCCACATTCGACCCAGGCTGGGCCCACATGAGTCTGGGTGTGGAGCAGCTGACATCGCTCACTCAGCCCTTCAGCACACATTGACTCACCTTCCAGCATCACCCAACTATTTTATGTGTTCATGTGTCAAGTGTCCTAAAAAAGATCTTAAATTTTTATTAAAAAAATATGCCCTACCCCACTTCTATTTCAACATGGAATCCCTCCCTATCCTTGGAGGGTGAGCTCAGAGGTCACCTCTTCCACCATGCACCCCTTACCTCCCAGAGTGGCCATGAGGTCTGTTCTCTCCATTCTCTGATTTTTCTGAATAACTTACCTGTATCCCTTTGGGGAAATGATTACTTGTTCCTTCCCTCCAGACTACCTTGGCTCCTGCTTATTCCCCAATCTGTTTCTCTGACAGAGACCCTTCCAATGCGTTCCTATTTTGTTATGTGAACCAGGGCAAAGTGACAATTAATGAGTTTCGTACAAGTATATAATTTTTTTTAAGTGACGGAGTAAGATTGGCACAAAGGTATGCTCATAATCAGGCTTCGCTGCATCAAAAGAATAAATAACATTGAATGAATGAATTGAACAGATGAATGTCAGAAGTGATGAGCTGAGCACGTTGCCAGATTGGGAAGCTGAGCAAAGCAGCTCAGTAACCTTGTGGAGAATGGAGCAAAGGCAGAACAGAGACGTGGGCATTCTATTCTTCCCCATGTTGTCACTGAGACCTGCTGTGTGACCTGGAGCAAAGCACCTACGTTGATTACTTCATTGGTGGGGGTCCCCTCGCCTCGTTCAGTGTTTCTGGTAGGCTATGCAAAGAGGACTATAATGAAACAAAATAGAAAGGGTAATAAATTCCCAGATTCCCAGCTAATATAAGCAAGACCATTTTTATATTAAATGAAAAAAATATATAAAGAGAAGATGTAGCTATAAGATATTACCTACTTTACTTCAACTTCCAAAAGGACATTTTCCTCCTCCTCCTTCAATTACACAACCAACTCAAACAAAGGGCCTATAACTACAAATGTTTATTTTATTTTTAACAAAGAGAGAACACTGGCCATAATATCACAATTTGGAAAATCTTGTATCTCCAGAGATTTCAGCCTAGATAATTGGATTAGCTTCTCTCACACATGCTGCTACTTCCCATGGCCATGGAGAAAACTGGTTTCCAATTGCCGCTCAGAGTTGTGAGGGACCTCGACATCGCAATTAAACAGCTGATATGAGCACAGGAAGAGAGGAAAATGAGAAGCTGAACTGGATAATTCTGGGAGGAAGGGAATTCAGTTTCTTCACTGCACAAAATATTATCCTCATTGAAGCACAGGTTGTCAGCTACAATCCGCTCCAAATACAAACAGAACACTACAGTAACAAATAATTCAACAAAAGATAGCCAATTTCCCCATGGAGAATTAAAATGTTAATATCCAACTATACAAGAGAAATTGAGGCATATTGGATTTTCCACAGATCGCAGAATGCATCACTCCTGGGTTTATAATAAAGACGCCTCCGAATGAAGCCAGGCTTCTTAATGACAGTTTGCCAGCAGCTGTCTCTGCCAAATGCCAATAAGATAGCAGGATCGTACTGCCCCCAAGAAAAGAAGATACCTCCTACAGATGTGACATGGTTATAGACTCCTCGTGTCAATCTCTGACCTCCAGAAAGTTTCGTCTAGAATTGCTCCTCTGCTCGGAATTCATGTGGCATTATCTACTGGAGGAAGAATCTACTTCTAAGGAGAAGGGAAGGAAGTTTTCATCTTGCACTGACAATAATTCGTCCCCAAACAGTCGAGAAACATTCTTTACACCTTAGATAAGTGGTTTGGGTCAAATTTGGGGGTGACAAATGATGAGGAATGGAGAACAATTCATTCGTATAGCAGATTTGTTCCACTTGAGTAAAAACAGTGGCAGAATGGAAATAGAGCATATTTTGGATATAGGAAGTTTTGAGTTTGAATCCCTGCTTCACATTTACTGAGTGTGTAACTTTGGGGCCTCACTCGGTCTCCATCTGTAAAATGGGGATAAAAGTACTTTTCTTCTGAAATCATCAAAAGGATGACAAAATGCTATGCAAAATATCTAGTTATTGCCTGACATATAGTAGGTAAGCTAGATGTGCAAGATACTATCTTTTCATGATTATTTTATTCATTTATAACTTAGAATGGTCCGTGCCCCTACTTTTTTTCTCTGGCTATTGTTGGTGGGGGTTGGATCAAATATTCATGGTGACCCACAGCCAAGACTCTCTAGTCCAGCCCACGGCTCCCTGTTTATCACTCCCTTTATCTTGGATGTCTACTAAGCCAGTGGCATTAGGGATAGAGGAAAGGACATTAGCTCCAGTGTTAGGAGACTTACATTGGTTCCCTAATTCATTCACACTATGATCTCAAATACATCACTCAGCCTTTCAGAACATGAATGATCTCATCTGTAAACAAGGACTTACCATCAAAACTGTGTACTCGGCTGTCTTGCTTTTTAAGTCTTCATTAACCTGCAGCTGTTTCCCAGATTACACACCTACCCTATAGGAAATTCCCAGCCCTTCTCTTAAGTCTGCATGGCATTTCGTATTTAGAAAGTACTTCCACATTCACTGACTCATAATAAGCCCCACCAACAAATTCATCTGCCTGGCACTGTGACGTGAGGAGCTTTTCACTTGAATCAGACACTTGAACATTTTCAATGAACTAAGAAATGAGACACATACAAAATGTACTTAGAATAGTTCCAGATGCATAGTGAGGTTAATAAATATAAATTATACTTACACTTTAAGTAAATTGTAAGATCTTTGGTAAAAGAGGCCATGTCTTAAATTTCCCAAAACACTCTTCTGCAAATCCCAAAGTACATAGGACAGACCTGGGTATAGAGGGGGTGCATCCAAAAAATCAATGCTAACTAAATGAGTAAATTGTTTATAGAGATAATCTTGGGAGCTTAACACTTTTCAAATAGTCAATAGTAGAGGTCTTCAGGAGTACGGAAAACAGAATGATCTTTCTAGAACAACAAACAGATTAAATAATTGTGCGTCAGGGGCCGGGGGGCTGTTCTGTGTTGTGTGTGCAAGTGTGGGCACTTCCTCCACTCCATGTCCAGCTAACAGAAAGACAGCAAATCTGCACAGAAGCCCATGCATCTGTTTTCTGAAGGACTCATGCTGAAATGAGCCACAGCCTTTGCGAAGTCCACTGAAAAGGGCCACCTTTTGGGGCTCCTAAGACTCCATGAAACAATGAGAATTCAAGAGCGTACCCTGGGGTTGCACAGTCTTTTCCGTTCTTCATGATTTTGAGTTCTAATGTCACCTCCACATAGATTGCTCACCACCCATCTAGAAGTATCTGAACCTTCTTCTCAGCTGAAAAGAACACTACCTCTGTTTCTCCTAATTTTTGCATTTTTTCATTATCTGATGTTATTTATGCACATGTTTCAAGGCAGCATGTGTAGTAACAAGAGTATGAATTTCAGAATCAAGCAAACCTTGGTTTAAATTCCAATTCCATCACTTATCATCTGAGCGTCCTTGGGCAAATTACCTGAGTTAATGGGAATTACACATAAGAGCCACTGTTGGGAAGATAAAATAAAACAGTACATGTAGACATTCAACCAATGTTCATTTCTTTCTTTTCATCCCCTTTTTTTTCTTCTCTAAACCATATGACTGTGTATTCCTTGATAGTAGGTACCCTTCTGTGACAGTGAAACACTTTTCTCAGAGAAGGCTGAGCATTTATTTAAATTGTTCTTCTCCTCCAGGTACACTCTGAGAATCCTTTGCAGTGTTGAATACCCTTAAGACACAGAAACTCTCTTTCTACTCCCACCTAACCCAAAATGAGGTATAGAGCCCTCTGTTATGACGTTAATTGACCCTCAGAAGAGTAGACAGGCATTAACCGAGAAGAGTGGAAAGGATTAACATTTGGGTTTCATTCTTTTCTAATACTTTTAGAATCAAATGAAACAAATAAGCAAACCAACAACCCCCTGTAGTACATACAGTGATTATTCCTGAAGAAGTAAGACCAATTACTTTATAGAAGACTCCAGAGAATTGTTGTAGAAGACACAAGATTAAATGAAAGAGGATCATAGACTATACCTGACTTTCAGCCTTCACATTCAACAGAAGTATGTGATTTCATAAGTGATCAAGGGTTAGGAATACTTGTTTGAAGTGTAGTTTTATTTCATGCAATGGTAATTGGCATCTATAATTAATGCACACACAGAGAAATTCAAGTACAACATAAACACATTCACACACACCCCTGAGAGTCAGGGACTGAAAGCAGTCTGTACTCCTAGGGGAAAACAACTAATTAAACTGACAGGTAACGAACATTCCAAGATAATTACCGATAATACTCAGACATACATCTGATGACAAATAGTAATAAATTCCAGGCAGGTGATTAATAAAGAGGCAGGCAATGTGGAGATAATATATAAATGACTAATAACAAAACTCTCTTCGATCAATGAAGGAAGGAGGAGGGAGGACCGAGGAGTTGGTCTTTCGCAATAGCTGTCACTAAGAGGTTCTGTGGCATTGACAAAAACAGGGAGAAACTGAAAACAGAAGCTTGGGAAAAAATTATTGAGTACGTTGTTTAACCACTCTATTCAATGTACCCATCTGCAGATGGGACAAGATGGTATCTCTAGCCTTTTCTAGCTTTGTTGAAAGGCTGATTGTCACTGACTTCTTTAAGTGTCTGGTTTGAGATAATGAACATGCTGGACGAGAGACTGGAGAAAGAATATGTCAAAAAGTTTTATCCGAAAGATTAAGAGAAGCAAATGTTGAATATTTGCCAACATTTGAAATCAAGGATCTCTAAGATTCAAACTTCCAAGTGCTGACTCATGTACCGGAAAGCATACCTCTCTGCTAACCTCATTTATTCATATTTATCAGCATGAGCATAGCTCCATCTTCTTAAATAGGACGTTTTTTAAAGCTTAGTCTTCTAAAATATTCAGCAATGATTTCTCTTCCAAAAAATAACTATTGTTAAATGCAATGGAGACCAATGTGAAATCTCACTCTGTTTTTTAACATGTTATATGTGGAATTCTTGAAAGTTTTTCCTTAGATTTTCCTTGATTTCTTTGACTTGTAATTCTTTGAATCTGATACACAAAAGAACCAAAAGGAGAAATGAAACATTGCTCAAAAATGTGGATCTAAGTAATTGCGTGACAAGGACACCTTTGGCAAAGCCACTAATATAGTCCTTCCAATTTGCTGACAAGGAAAATGAAAACATTAATTTGATTTTTGCTAAAGAGAAGTAGGTTGAAGGAAACTATGTTAAATCTAGCCCAACACTGAAAACTGGACTCAGAATAAAAACACCTGGGACATTGGCCCCTACTCTGTCACTATGAATTTGAGAAAGTGACATAAGCTCTCACCATATCAGTGGTCTTCAAGAGCTGTCAGTATAGAATTCCAGAGTTCTGGGACTTTTTTTGTGATTAAACACATTCATGAAGAACAGAACATATTGGCTTTAATCCCAAACCAATGGCAATAGGAAGTCAGAAGGAGTTTTCTCTTTCCAAACAGATTCTCCGCTAGTGTTCCAAACAGAAGGAGGGTGTCACGATGAACACCCTGTCATCTCAGGATTATTTTCCCTGATACTATTAGGTCCTTGACCTTTAAAGTTGTTTTTTTTTTTTAAGAAAGTATATAATAGGGGAAAGAAGAGAAATGATCACCAGGGGACACGTATAAAGGACCCATGAACAAAGCCAAAGCAGGGAAGGATTGAGGGTGGGAGGGTGGGTGGGCGGGTAGGGGTGGAAGTAATATTGAGGAAATAGAGACAGCTGTGCATGAACAACAATAAAATAAATAAATAAACACATAACAAGCAATAACACTAAAAAAAAAGAAACTGTTCTGTTTCCTTAATATGTGAAGACGTTTCAGAAAAAAAGATAACTTTGCTAAATATTTGGGGATGGTGGCTGCTTAATTTGATTATTTATAAAATTTGTACACATTTNATTGAGGAAATAGAGACAGCTGTGCGTGAACAACAATAAAATAAATAAATAAACACATAGCAAGCAATAACACTAAAAAAAAAGAAACTGTTCTGTTTCCTTAATATGTGAAGACGTTTCAGAAAAAAAGATAACTTTGCTAAATATTTGGGGATGGTGGCTGCTTAATTTGATTATTTATAAAATTTGTACACATTTTTAAGATTTCATCCTGCTTGAATAAATTAATTAAAAGATTATGTGTTGTGTAACTGCACACAAAACACTCTTCCCAGATAGAGCTACTCTTGGATGTATTTTTTTGCTAACATAACAAAAGGCAAATTTTTCCCCCAAACTTTGTCCCTTTAAGTAAAAGCTCTTCCATATTTGGCAGTTAAAACTGGGTCGAGAATAAACAAATCTTCCTTGCACACTTATTAAATCCCCAAAACCTCTTTGTAAATCACCCTTAATGCTTCAGGCAAAATTATATTACTAAAAATGTCCAGCATTACCAGAATTTATTACTTTTTTCTCCTGGTTATAAGACCTGCAACCTAGGAAAAGTCTTCATTAGGATCTAAGCATTCTGGGTTATTTTCCAGAACCTGTTATGAGGTAAAGCAGGAGAAAGTAGATACACGAAGAATAGACATGCCTCCCCATTTTGGTGTTATCTTTACCATCACCTTAGCAAAACTCTCCCAGCATTCTTCTCTTTCAGGCACTGTTTTGAGTGCTTCCCACCTATTAACATCAGGAAGTAGAAATAAAAATGTCTTCACAGCTTGAGTTATAAAAACTTAACTTGTAAATGTCCTATTGAAAATGTCCTCTTTTGACCACTCAAATATATATCCATCCTGCAGAAAGCTGCCCTGGAATAAAAGTACCACCCATTAGTGATGTGTTTGTGCATCAAGCGTACTTCTTTCCTCTCAACATTTTCCTTACTCCCTCTTAGCCTGAAAGGTGTTTGACTCTCAAGATATCTCTACAAACAATTCAGTAGAGATAGTCATATCGCCTCTCACTAAGTAGAGTTTAGTTGTTTTGACCTCAGAGGACCTCTCTGTAATTAGGATCATGGTTGTAATGTAGGATCATGGTTTCCCTTTCCTCCCAGCCTCTGTCATTATTCACTGAAGACAAATTATACTTCTCTACCCCGATGACTGGGGGTTTGACCAGGCAACTTTCTTAACCATGGGAACAATTATGAACGTCAAGGACAGCAGAGCAACCAGAGGCTTTGTGTCAGTGTGCCCTGCTCTACTTTGTCTCCTACACTTGAGCTTTGCACCATAAGAAAATCACACCCTTGTAGGTACTACTTCCTAAGCATAAGTACTGGGATAAAAGACAGATGGGGCCAACCTGAACCAACTCATAGCCTGAACCAGGGCCTCCCACTTGACTTGCAGACATGTAAGGGAGAAATGAATGTTTGTTATGAACCAGTGAGGTTTGGGGCATAGTTTGTATGCAGCATTATTGCAGTACTGCCCACCTAATGCATGGTTATATGTCCATAAGCACGTTAATGAACTCATTTGCTCCCCTCAACTTCTGCTCCCAAATCTTACTGTTACCTTCAGGAAATTTCCTTTCTCTCTTCAGTTTCCCCCCCAGGTTCTATGTATGAGTCTCCAAAGTCTCTAACCATGATTAATAAACATGAATAAGTTCTTCTGATAAAGTGTTATCACATAAATAGAACTACAATATACTTAATTAGAAATTTAAGAGATAGCTTTAAAGTGACTCTGTATACAATATTGTCATTTTCATATTTTCTATTAATGCTATTCTTGCAACACTAGACCCAGGTTACCTAGGCTTAAAACTTTTCTTTATCCCTTACTAGCTCTAAGGTCTTAGACGAGTTCCTTAACCTGTAGTGTCTCTGCTTTCTCATGGATAAGTGAGAATGTCTTAATAAGACAATAGTATCTACTGTGCTAAGTTCTGGGCAAGATACAGTTCATTCATAGATATAAAATGGAAAAACAAACAAACAAACATAAACCAGTCCTATAAAATAGTAAGAAATCCAGTAGCTTGGTTATCAATGTCATCATGACCATCATCCTCATCATCGATAACATTTCAGAATTGGCACATGGTTTTAAATCTACCTTATGTTTTAATCAGGTACTTGTGAGTGTGCTTGGAATGCGTGGGTGCCTCTAATTCTTTCTACCAGGAAGATGTAACTATTACCTCTCATTCTAGATAGTGTATTACTAGATTCAACGTGCTTTAATTATTTTGAAATAATATCCTAAGGATAACTCTCTAAGGAAAAGAGGTCAAGTAGTAATACTCAAATTTTAATGACAAAAAAACCTAAAGCTATAACGGATTCAGAATGAAATCTCCTAAGCAGCTGTGTCAGAGCTTAAATGGAAAGAACTGGTTTATAAATAGACTCTTGGAAAAATATTTGTTTAAAAAAATGAATATAAAAGTCCTTAACAAGCGGGCTTCCAGGGCCCATGTGTCTCTAAGAAAGTCTAGAGCCTTTTTCTCTTCTTCCCCCTCTGAAGTTCCTGTTCATTTCCTACTCTCAAATATGTTGAGTTGGCTCTGAATAAATCAACTAGGGAGCAAAATTAGGCCTTGGGATTTGGTCTCCAGGATTTCAACTGTCCCTACTGTATTGATTACTCCTGATCTTTAAACCCTCTACTAGACAACTTTCCTCTCCTCTGTAATATTCCAACCTTATGCCTTCAATTTCATAGTCTGTCCCCTCTAGTTCATCCTGCCCAGAACCTATCTATGTATCGTGTCCATTTCTCTCTGCATGCGTCTACCTTTATCGTATACCCGACCAGGACTGCCTCCAGCTTTCTCCTCAGCAAGACAGCATTTCTTCAAGAACTTGTTTCAATGTAATTGCTTCCAAAAGTACCTCTGCTTTGCCCCAATTCATGCCGGCCCATCCTCTTAGTGTGTAAGCAATGAATACCTCTGCACTGTAAGTGGTCCCCCCCACCCCAAATCTGAGAATGCAGTTAGTATTGAAATTAAGATGGAGAAATTTTCATATGTGTGGCTATACATACAATGATGACTTTCAAAAGAGTTAAAATATAAAATGTTAAGTACTTTGAAGAAGAATTAATCTTCGATCAGTCATGGCACATTCTAGTATTTTTATGAATAAAGATGACTAAGAAGAGCAGAGTAATACCAGTATCAATATTTTCTATAGTACCCATCATGTTTTTCAAATATCTCTAAAGCAATCGCATTAGTAAAGTTTAATGGACATCAATATTTTAAAATAAAAATATTTTCTCACTATAAAATAGGAATATATGGCCACCTAGAAAAATGGAAAAATAATGAACTAAAAATACAAGTAAGTTTTTAAAAAAACCCCTTTTGGCCCTGGCTTGTTTGGCTCAGTCGGTTGGAGCATTGTCCGGGAAACTAAAAGGTGGTGGATTCAATTCCCAGTGAGGACATGTGCCTGGGTCGTGGGCTCGGTCACTAGTTGGGGCTTGTGCAAGAGGCAACTGATCAATGTTTCTCTCTCATATCAGTGATTCTCTCCCTTGCTTTTCCCCTCTTTTCCCCAGAACAAATAAAATGAAACAAAGCAAAGTAAGAACACTCTTTGATCTATAAACTAGTCTGGCCCGTGTTGCAACATGTGACATACTTTTGCTAGTGTTTCTCTTTTATTTTACATATTGCATTTTTATTTACTTCGTCTGACACCAAGTCGGAAATATGTAACAAATGTATAGAGAACTTTGATCTACACTCCACCTATAACGGAATTTCAGCTCACAAAGATAAGTGACTTCCTCAAGACAGCAAGTGGGAATTGGCCTGGGAAGTGCAATCCTTTCCACGTCCTATAAATACCTTGTTCGTGTCTTCCCCGCGTTTAAATTCTGTCTACAACCTCCTTCTGTGTGTGGAGAATTCCCTCGGCCTCTTCTGCCTAAGAAATTATATAAATCCTTAAAACACGCAGCAATTCAGGAAGTAAAATTTACATTGGGAGCCCATGACTAGTAACTGGTGGAGCCAGGTCTGCATAATTAATTCTATTGTATCACGCTGCCTCACAAAGATTAGAAGCTGCATAAAAGCCCCCCTTTCCCAACCTTCCCCTAGGATTGTCCGCATGAAAACTATGCGGACAGAAAGTGCGAAAGAAAGTGCTGTTCCCAGATATGCTATGCACCCGCTCTGCGGCCTTGGCCCAATTCTAAGCCCATGAGATTCATTTGCAAAGTAGGAATACCGATAGCGCCTACTTCATAGGATTGTCATAGAAATTACATAAGATGATGCATGCCCCTGGCACATATGAGGATTCAACAAATTGGAGATTCTTTTATTTTACCATGACAACAACAATAAAATAATTGGTGATTATATCCAGGGACTTTTGTGTTTTCCATGACTTCCTTTGGCCTCTATAATTTTCAATGCCAGGATGGAAAATACCCTGGGCTTGTTATCATTCCCCCCTGAGGGATGTCAGCAAAGCTTCCTTGAAGGAAAAAAAAATTCGAATGCTGGTACCTTTATGCAAAGAGGAAAAAAATAAAGGAAAAAAAGGCAGGGAAGGGGGTCTGGTTGTCACAAAAGCTTTCCCCAGAGCTGGTTGCTCACCATCTGTTGTCCTGCTCTGTTGCGTCTTATACTTACAGCACATCTAGTCCTGGATGTATCTCTGCAGGAAAGGATGAAAGGAAAAAGGGGAAATGAGGAAGGAAGAAAAGAAAGAGGAAGTAGAAAAGAGAGGAAAATGAAAAAGTGAAAAAAGAGAAAGAATGTAAGCAAAGAAATAAATCATAGGAAAGAGAAAACTGAAGAGGAAAAATTGGAATAATAAAAATAAATATGCACCCTGGCTAGTGTAACTTGGTGGATTGAGCACAGGCTGGTTCATTTCCCAGTCAGGGCACGAGGGTTGTGGGTGAGGTCCCCAGTGCAGGCCATGTAAGAGGCAGCCACACATTGATGTTTCTCTCCCTCTCTTTCTCCCTTCCTTCCCCTCTCTAAAAATAAATAAATAAAAATCTTTAAAAGTAAATAAATAATAATGGGAAAGGGGAAGTAGAGATGAAATTGATGAAAGGAAGACTGAGGGATTAGTAAAAGGAATAAAAGGTGAATGAGTAAATGAAGAAAAATGAAACTGATGGGAAATAATGGATGGATATTGAAATGAACAAAGGAAGAGACAAGAAAGAAACTGGAGAAAATCAGAGGAAGGAAAATAAATATAATGAAGGAGAAAACGGATGTAGGGGGTACTGGAAATTAAGATAATTACTACTAATACTGTCTTAATAATTCAGCCTGTCATAGGACAGGCCATAGACAGGATGGCTTAAACAATGGACATCAATGTACTCAAAGTTATGGAGACTGGAAGTTCGAGATTAAGGTTTTCAGCACGATTGGTTTCTGGTGCAGACTGTCTCCTCAGTTGCAGAGGACCACTGTCTTGCTGTGTTCACGTGTGATGGAGGACAGAGAAACAGACCCAGAGAGCTTTCTAGTGCATCTTCTTAGAGGAACATTGATTCCACAAGCAGAGCCCCATCCTGATGACCTCATCTAAACTAATTATCTCCCAAAGGTCCCATCTCTAAATATCATCACATTTGGGATGAAGGATTAAACACATGAATTGGTGTCGGAATGTACTGCAATCCATAGCAATTATTATTAATAATGATATGCACACTAATACCGGACAGTGGAAAGAATGGAGTTATGTAGCTTATAGAATCAGTGCTCCAAATAATGCCCTCTAAGATAAACACGATCACTTTGCAAAAAATTAAAGCAAGGTGTCTGTATTTTCTCTTTTGCCTCTAATAGTATATAAAAAGTTATTTTACCCTGAATGCTTCTCTCCTGATGCCACAGTAGACCAGTCCCCTTCTTTATTTTGTGATTTTAAATGTCTTAGGTGATTTTGCTTCCCAGAGGTCATTCAATTTAAAGATATGTCAGGATATTCCACAAATGTCTGAACTTCCAAGGTCACAATAAGTGTTTCTAGGCAGGCACAGGGTAGGGAGAGGAGAAGCTGGGCCTCTGTTCAAGAATTTGAAATAATGTTTTGATCTGAATCATTTAACAAACACAAAAGGGAGCTTTTGTATGAGGAAGTATCTAAAAGAGATATGAAGTAATCCTGGATAAACGAAGAATAGTCCACAAGAAAGATGGAGCCTAAAACCAAGAATTGCATGAGTATATAACCTCACCTTTTAAACTTGATCAAAATCAACCTGTGTAAATAAGCCATATTTCCCCCAGCTCTGAAAAGTGTAGCAAGTTGAGATCTGCTCAATTGCATTTACTTCAACAACAATGAGAAATATCAACTTCATTAAAACTTAAAATCTGCTTACCTTGATATGATTTCAGTGAATCACACTGCAAATACTTTGTTAATTTCTATGTAAAAGAAAGCTCAGTAGCAGATGCTTGAGTTGAATAAGCCCCAAACAAGCCATATTATACATCATTACCCAGTGCTGGGTATAGAATGTACTTCTGTTAGGGAAAACATACTAAATGTAATACTTTTTCCAATAAAAAAGAGAGAAAATAAAAACAGAGCCAGTTTACTTCTTGGAATTAATCTTACGGTGACACAGAAAGAAACCACCGGGAGAGCCACAGGTGTTGGAACCCAAGATGTTTAGGGGGTGAGTTGATGGGGGAATAATTTACTCCATTTTTTGTCCTTGCTGAAATTACATAGGCAGAACACCATTCCCTATTTTAACATTTGGAACTGTATACCAATAATAATAATATCAGTTAAAAGCTTTGAGTAGTTACCATATGTCAAGAACTAAGTGCCTTATATATGTTAACATACTTATTTCTTGCAATATGAGATGTTATCATTCCCATTTTACAGATAAGAAAACTGAGACAGAGAGAGGTTAAGTCACTTGCCCAGTGCTTGCTGAGATAATACTTTGAAAACTGACTGAACAAAATGCCTTGAAAGTGTGACTTTCACTGAGAATTTCTTTACCCACATCCAGTGAACAAGTCTGGGAGTTGTCGAACCAGGTATCCTCATTAGACAAAATAAACCAAAGATTCTGTTATGGACTAAACTCTGTCACCCCAAAACTCATATGGGTAAGCCCTGACCCCCCAAATGGCTATACAGTAGTCCCCCTTGATCCAAGGTTCTGCTTTCTGGTTTCAACTTTCATCCAGAAATATTAAATGGACAATTCCAGAAACAAATAGTCCCTAAGTTTGGAGTGTCATCCTGAGTAGTGTGACAAAATTTTACACTCAAAGCTCCGTCCCACCCAGAGAACAAATTGTCCCTCTTGTCCTGACTTTCCTCAGTCCTCTGATTCTGAACCTGAACTCAGAGGTGAGACTCATCAACTAGTGATGGGGTAAGGAGGGATCCGTCTCCCCCCAGGGCTGTATTCCTATACCATACACGTTAGGATGACTTACGCCCTGTCTACTGAGGGGTCCACAGAACAGCAACATCGACATCACCAGGGTGATTGGTAGAAATGAGGGATCTCAGGTCTCCCTCTGCGTCTATAGAATCGGAGTGGGCATTTTAATGAACTAACCAACTGAGTTGTGTGCACATGAAAACTGAACAAGCCCTGGGTCAAGCTTTATGGAACGGAGTTGCTTGGAAGGGCAATAACAGAGCTTAAGGACAAGGGATGCCACCCTCATCCAAGTCACTGTGGACATAAACTCTGTTAGAAACGATACGCCAAAGAGCTCTGGAGAGTCCCTAAAATTACTGTATTTAAGAGGGGAAGTGAACAATTCAGGGGGGGCGATTGGAACAATTACCTTAAAATGTTGTTCCCCCAAATTAAAAAAGTGGACCCACAAATACTTTTTAAAAATCACAGAGAATCAAAATATATATCACATAGAAGCACAGCTGTTCTACCTGAAATAGCACAAAGAGCTTCAGGACTCTACGCAGTCCAACGTGCAGTCACCTCCACAGAGGTGTAGTTTGAAAGCCACTGGCCTAGATGCGCTTGCTTTCATGAGTCAGCTGGGGTGTGGGGCTGGTGGGAGGGGCTTGAACTTAGACTCTTGTCCTGAGCTGAACCAAGTGAACAAATCAGTTACAAATCAGGGTGTTCTGTGCACTTGCACCTTGTTTAGGGGTCAAGAAATGTATGTTCACACCAAGTGACTTGCAGGCCACTTCACACTCGGACACAGCAGACCTGTGGGTGGTTCCAGTACTCTGCTAAATCATGAAGACATTCATGGACAACTGAGACAGACCAAGCAATATATCACCTCAGTGCCTAATGAGGTGCTTCTCGAGACCTATTACACAGACCTAATACACCAGGAAGCAGATGGACCTAGGAAGGAAATGAAACTCACAATTGCTTGTGCAATCATTTAAATCGAGGGAGTTGGGCTTAGAACCAAATTACCATTGCTGGTCCCTCAGACACATTTGGAGAAGTCAGGGAGAAGAGGAAGTTTATTGCAAGGCATTACCATTTTTGTAAATGCAGGTGGAAATAAAAGGATTTCCAGGGACGAAGGCCTGATTTTCCACTCCGCTTCATATTTAATGGAAATTAGAGGCTGAAGTTGAGGTCAAATGCAAGGTCCCATGGAAGATGAAATACACGCCAATGTCTAGAAATTCAAATGTCTGGTCCCCGTGGCCCCTGCAGCCTGCAAAGGACTGTTCGGGCCGTCAGTACTTGAAAATTACACATGCACACGCTGATAAATATATCTAATGGAGGACATATATATTTTGGTAATTTTGCATATGTACTATCAATGCTAACTATAATTATAACCAAGTTTCATTGAACACCAATGGCTGATCTGCTATAATTATTGGTAGTGTTGTGGCTAGCTTCTATTTACTGCAGCTGATATCTGCCAGACATTTTGCGTGTTATGACCTTACTTACTGCTGATTCTCCAGTAACTAGAACATCTCCCAGTGCATAATAGGGGCTTGACATAGATATAGGAAAAACTGTATAAATAAGTGAAAATTCTCTCCCTAGTCCCAAAGGATAGTTATTATTATTTTCATTATATGGAGAAAGTAACGGAGACTGGGAGAAACAAAGCATCTTTCTCGGGATCAAGCAGACTCTGTGTGTCCGAATCAGCATGGGGGCTAGACGGCTCCCCAGGCTACTGCAGGGACATGTATACATGTGCAGATGGTCATGACAACTAGGATTTTGAGCACTTACTTTGTGCTGGATACTCGCTACCAGTTGTATACATTGTATTTCCTCTCATCATCCTCTCAGTTCCGTAAAAGGTGGGCACCAGTACAAGATGCTCCTCTACTTACAATGGGGGTTACATCCCAATAAACCCATCCTAAGCTGAAAATAGCATTCGAGTCAAAAATGCATTTAACACATGTCGCCTCCCAAACACCATAGCTTAGCCTAGCCTGCCTTAAACATGCTGAGAACACGTACATTAGCCTACAGTTGGGCAGAGTCATCCAACACAAAGCCTACTTTATGATAAAGTGTTGGACATCTAGGAATTTGTTGGTATCACTTTTGCACCATCGTAAGGTTGAAAAGTCATTAGGTCAGATCGTTGTAAGTGGGAGACCATCTGTACTCCTATTTATGGAGAAGGAAAACAGAGTTTTACAAGACTAAATAATTCTCCAAGTCTCCATATAAATATTTGATACAGGCAGATGAAGGTGACTCCAAAGCCAAGATACTCATCACTATGCTACTCATCATGTCTTCTCCCAACACGGACACAAAACACACGTGCACAACAAACCATCAATTACAATGCCAACAGGTAACCATACACCTTGGCCTGAAACGTTAACCATGGATACACACCTTAGAAGAGTTTATTCAAATGCGTGCCAAGAATTAGTGAGGAGAAAATCTACCTACAAGCCTTTCTAACTTAGAATCCTCCAGTTGGTTTCCTTTGATCTGGCCACTAAAACTTATCCAGGCCTTACTAAACAACTTATGAAACATGTTAACTGTGTGCCATTTCCCGAGACTTTGGGCCCTTGAAGAGCAGAAACTCTGCTGTTCCACTTTTGTCTCCCCTAGCGCTACGCCTGCCACACAGAGGTTCTTACAAAGTTTAAAATGAAACAAATTCGCAAAACAATGGCTGGTGGATCTGCATCCTCTTCCGTCCAGTTCTAACATTACTACTGCACATGACTTGAATCATCTTCAGGGTAATAATACTTCCATGCTAAGCCATCCCAAACTTGTTTCCTCTTCATAGTAGCCCTAAAGGGGGCACAAGAGCCATCTCATGGAGGCCAGCCCAGATTAAGAAGTTAACCAGTGGGAAGACTGAGCCCTGCCTTCCTGAGCACAGGCACTAAACGTGGTGGAAGAGCTGCCCCTGAAGCTGGGTTAGACCATGAACCCAGTGCAAGTCCGATACATGAGGGGCCACTTGAACAGGGATTTGACTGGTTCCAGTTATTGCCAAGAACACAAGTAGCTGGTTCTCCTCCAGGAAGTAATAGCCGAGTGATGATCTCATCTGTACTCTCTTAAGCAACAGACAAATGTGGGAAGGTCCCAGGATAATATTGATATAGTGCTCGACAGCCTGGCAAGCACTTTGCTTTCATGATTCCATCTGATCCTCAGCAAGCTGGGAGAATGCGCACATAGAAAAAAACAGGTCCAAAGAAATTATCTGATTTCCTCAAGTGCATGGAAAATAGTGTAATACATGTCTTGTGGTGCCCTCAGTGGGATACTCTTGCCCTTCCTAAATATGAGGCAGGTTCCCTCTACCTCCTAGCGTTCTGTGGTTTGGTAAAGCCAGCGCTACTTTGATACCAGAGAGAAAAATTCAGGTGTATCTCTGACCCTTACCATCAGCATAGGTTTACATAAATAATTTAGGAACATTAACTCCCTCAGCCATGCTATGGGATGGCACTCTTTTCTTCCCAAGGTCAGTTTTGAGGACTAATTATGATGGAGCATGAAATGTCCTTGTCCATGTTAAGCAAACTAGCTGGATCATCTCTATCTATATAGAGACTTATAGATCTGTTCTGCTTTGCCTTCCTCCTGAAGAATGTGTTTACTGTGTAGTGTGATCATTCCAGTGACAGAGAGAAAGATTCTGAGAAACTGTGGAAACAGCGATGTAGGCCCATGGTGGACAGGACCAAAAGGCGGACTGCCCGCTAGCATGTCTGAGAGACTGCACGCACTGGGGTGTGTTTTTTTTTTTTAAGAGAAGAAGCAGAAACAAAGTCTTCTCACTTATGGCTGGGGAGGATCAATGTGGTTGGAGATGATCTACTTCAGGACAACCCAGAAACACAAAAGGAAGTGGACGGCTCACTCCAGAGAGACCCCCTTAAAGGTTCACTGAACTCCGTAGGGGCCTCCTCATTCCCTTCAGAGTTTCACACCTTAACTCTCACCTGAATCCAGATGCAAATGGGAAACGAGAGGACATTTGGGGGAAAGAATCCTAAATGATATGAAGAAAAAGCACATACAGCACTTTGAAGTTTCCAAAATGCTTTTCTCAGACACACATCGTCACATGTAGCTCTCCCAGTGCTCGGAGGTAGGCATTTCTACCCCCGCCCTCCAAGGCAGAGATGGAAGTGGAAGCCACTTGATAGGAACTGTGAAGTTGGTCGGTGACAGAGGCAGGGCCTGGATCTGACCCCTAGACCCCTCCTCAATGTTTTGTTATTTTAATAACATGCTGAGTTTTCCATCCCCTAGAGGGATAGGATAAGACACTACACTGAAAATAGAGCTACATTTTTAATATCACATTATCGTGTCTGTGTCGTAGCTTACTGAGGGAAGATTATCTTCAGGTTAAGGTCCAAATAAAAAAAGATGACCCAGATCCTAGCATCTAAGTCTTATGATCGAATATGCCCTTACCTATAAACATCACATATAACACTATTGTGTAGGGGACGTGTTTGTTTTAGTCTGGCAATTGTGACTCAGCTCTGTATGGAAAACCTACAGAAGCAACGTGGTGGGCAGGAGCCAGACCTTCAAACCGAGTTTTCCCGTGGGAATCAGGCCTAGAAAATGCATACAGACTATGATGGCTTACTCTTGCTAAAACTCCATCACCCTGGTCTAAAACAACAAATGTGTATTGTCTATCAAGGTAATTTCCAAAGCCTGTAGTTCTCCCAAGGACAGAGCTAATGAGCTCATTGCCATTCCCCTGTGCATGTTATTTTCATTTTCTTGATTGTACCTAAAACGTAGACAATAATATTCTTTGTGATAGATAATAAATCTTTCTCTGATGTAAGACCCCAGGAAAACAATAAATGCCTGTCTAGGCAAGGGTCTGGGCGCTCCCCTCTTGAGGGAGTGGCCGAGGCATCCATAGGCACTCTCCCCTTGAGAGAGTAGTCATGGTGTTCCCTTTTTCTCCACAAGATTATTGTCACCGTACATTTATTCTTGTCGTCAGCCACAACAGGCGGACTCTGCCAGCCAGGTCCACCGCACTATGGTGTGAATGTCCTTCTGCCATCCTCAAGGCCTCTATAAAAACAATCACAGTTCTTTCTCTTTGGTTCACCACGACGTCTGCCAGCCTGGAAAGAAAGAATTGTGCAAAAGACACCAAAACCAAAAACTCAGTGTCCTAACCTAACAGCCATACCCATATAGCATGTGTCATTCTAGGAGACCCTAATGGATATTAGGAAGCCTTAACATTTTATTTCTTCACATATACATTATATTTTAATAGGTTTATTCTAAACCTATTTTAATCCCTCACTTGGAATCCAACAAACAATTCATATCAGGCTATGGCTAAGTACAGTTTTCATAAGGTTTAAGCAAATTCTAACAGAAGTCTCTCATTAAGATACATGCAGAGGTATGAAAAATCCATAGAAAGTTTTTTCAGCCGCTATATTAAGTTCAAACATATGACATATGCATAGAGTTACATGTTGTTGAAAGTTTAAAATTAATTTCCAGAAGATTCATGAAATGCTCAAACATTTCATTCTAATAAGCAGTGACTATCTTCCCACCATCTGTCCTTGTCAACATACATAAAATAAGAACATTTTTCCCATGATAACTGGAAGTTTGTGCATGCAAAGGATATCAGATGAAAGCCAAGCCAGATAAACTCTGTAAATTCGGAGATGTCTTGCTGGGGGCTCTGGGCCTTCTCATCCTGGCCCCCATCAGTAGCTCCGTGGGGTCTCCCAATACACATATGATCTGAAGACATGTGTCCCCTTGTGATTCAATCTAACCAGCAGACTCTCATTTAGACCCCAACTTTCTTAATATGTAATCCTTTGCAATGTGGCTTCCAGGTTTCCTAACAGGTAGGAGATTAAAAGCAGAAAACGAGAAGCCGAGTAAAAGGTGATTTCCAGACAGTAAGCAAGGAGACAGACAAGTCATAAAATGCAGGCACGGGGATCTAAGAAGCTCCATAAATGGAGCTACTTGGTGAAAGGGCCGAACCTCTGCATGCCTCAACAGCGTGTCCCTTGTGAGAATCCAGTGAGACAGTGGATGGGATCATCAAGCGTAGCGCCAGGTGCCGTGTGGTCACTCACTACGTGGAACCTACTGAGAGATGCTGCAAGTGGGGAAATGGTGGCCGTGAGGTGGGTAGGGCCTGGTGTCAGAGCGCATGCTCCCTTGCTGGATTCAAACCATCACACCAAGATAAAAAGAAATCTGTCCATTGCTGCTGAAGCTCTTAGAAAGATTGTAATAGTCTTTGGTTTCTTTAGACAGATTCCCATAAAAATTACTCAAAAGGAGAGCGTGTTCTCTGGAAAGGACTAAGCTTCAGGCTTTGAAAAACGTCACGGAAGTAAGACGCCTCATTTTCTGGGAACGCCAGATCACGATAAAGGTCCTGTATGTGTTCCCCATTGTGGTCCACTTTTACATTTGATTAGAGGTTGCATGTCTCTAATCCCAAATCACCTATTTTCCCGACCAGCAGGTCAGCCAAGCTTTTCACTCAGGGGGCTATTTATACTTGGTTTTTATCGCCTTTCCATATTCGCTTCATGCAGTCCTCTAATGCAGGGGTACATTCATGTCTTTATTTACTGCCTACCTCCTTCCACAAAGGGTTCCAGGGAAAACATACAAGCTGATAGTGAGATATAAAAATGAAGATCAGAGAATCTATTTCAGTGGAAATATCTGCCTGCAGGTAGGGGCCAGTCATGGTGGGCATGTCTGGCAAACAGGTGGCCCAGCCACCTGTAACCTAAGTGCTCAGAAGCGCCATGGGAGGGATGGGGTGGTGGGAGGGGAGGGAGGCAGTGGGCAGTGTATTTGTTCTGCAGGAAGATAAGGACAGCTGAGTCAACTGACCCAAGAGTGAAATCGAATCATAAAAGGGGATGACAATTTTAGTGATAGTACTATGGTTGTTTCTCACACCTGGCCAGCCAGCTGAACAATGAACAATAAGTGAACAATACAGATTCTCATCCAACTAATTCTGTTAAGCCTGGAAGAACAGTGTGTGCTGCTGTAGGACTTCTCTGACACAATATAGCACGAAGAGGGAGGGGAGTTAAATATCCCCTTCGACTCACCTCACACTGCCAAGAATCTTTTGCTCTGTGATGACTCAAGGGTCACGGCATGGTGACACTTGGCAGGCAGGTCAACCGTAAACATGAGTAGGAAACTGGAGATCATCAGGAGAAACGATGGTGCATGGAATACAGAGGAGCAGGAATTCCTCCCAGGAGAGCCCTGCTGCTTGGCCAAGACCGTGGGGGCAGGGGCCACACAGCAGATGGTGGTACAGCGGGGCAGCCACCAGTGCCCCCTCGGTCAGTCACAGTGTGGTCCTGCAGGCTACTACAGATCCGTGTGGGGCCAGACTTCTTAGCCTTGCCCTCCTTGCTGACCATGCATGGATCCAGGCTTTGCTCACCTCTCTATTCTTGCCATCAAAGGACTGCTGTGTCATTGCTTCGTGGGTCCTTCACATTTTTATGATATGGAAAATAGAGAAAGAACCACAGACACCAGAGACCTGCAGAAAAGAAGGACAAGAGGTTGTGGGCTGTCCTGGAGACGCGTTCTCCTGAAATACAAGGCAAGGCTGCACAGAAATGGGATGGAGAAGGGTTTTTTTGTGATGGTGAACCAGGGTGTAAGAGATGTGGCCAGGAGGGAAAGGGGGAATTTTAATGAGTGTGGGGGTGGTCTATGCGTAGCTTTGCTCTCATGGTGTTTGAGGATTGCAAGTAAAGACAATGGCCTGTGTTTTGGGGGGCAGGACCGTGTTGTCCCCTGTGGTGCTTAAAGACTGGACCACGAAGGGCGTGGTCTCAATGCTGTCATCCCAGCCATGTCCTTTCGACCTTCTGAGTGTGACTCTGCTGTCCGGCAGAGCCACCGTTCCTCAGAGAGCAGTGGAAGCTGCGGGAAACGTGTTCATGAGCATATGCGAGGCATTTCCAGACACTCCAAAGCCACAACAATAGACTTAACAGAGGAGGGAAGGAGAGGTTGTTTCTGGAGGAGAACAATTTTGCAGATTTCGTGGTGGCAGGTGGATGCAGGAGCTGCTGCAGCGTGAATTATTGCTGTTGGTAAATGCACAGGCTGGGAGGGTAGGAAAATGTGCCTTCTGTGTAAATTATAACAAGAGGGCCCCCCCACGTATTTACAATGTGATTGTTCCTGATCACCTGAAAGCAACACGGAAATTACTTTCCGTGGGGCATGGGAAGCACGCTATCATTTGGCTGTCACTTTCAGCCTCATCACTCATGACTCCTTCCCTTGCAGTCTGCATTCTAGGTCTGAGGTTCTCAGATACAAGAGATGTTTGCTCCTCGGGGATATTTGGCAGTGTGCGGAAACCCATTTGGTTGTCACAGCTGGTGGGGGAGAGTGGAAAATATACTGGCATTTAGTAAGTAGAGGTCAGGAATGCGGCTAAACACCCTGCAATACACAGCACGGCCTCCAGAGGGCAGACCCCACAACTAACCCACAGGCCGGCAGCAGGACTCCGAATACATTGAATTGCTTATCATTACTCCAGCCATGCTTGGCTGGGTATCTCCAACTCTCTGCTATGACTGTAATAACGCTTACTTTGAAGCATTCCTCAGTCCCAAGCAACCGTCAAACAATCATCCCTCCACACTTCCACCACTTCTGACTATCTTTCCAGACCTTTCACAGAATGACTTGGGTGCTGTTTCCTGGAGTTGGCCATTTTGTGTATACTTTCTTTATGGAGATATTATAATCATTGGTAGTTCCTTAATATCTTCTCTTCCCCCTCCACTACACTGTAGGTTCACCAAGGCAAGTTGGGGCCAGGTATTTTTAGTTTTTAGTTTAGTTTTGTTTTTTAAATCTTTGTATCTGCAACTCTTGGCATGGCGTGATCAATCGTAGTCGAATGGATAAACAAATAAGTCAATTAATCTCTAGAAACATATCTACCGTTTTTGAAATTGGACAAAATAATATCTGTTCTGCCTTCTCCACATATTTCTTGCCATGACTGAATGAGGGGACGGATGGTCAGTTTGTTATTGAGTGTTTCCTAATGATAATAGCTTCCATTTACCAGGCACCTTCTACGTGCTTGCCACTGGGAGGAGGCTCTGCCTGTAACACATCACGGAATGCTCTTATTTATTTCTGACCAACAGGGACAATTATGCATAAACAATTAAAGTGATTTATCCAAGGTCATGGAGTTAGTAAATAGCAGACTTGAGGTTCAAACCCAAATTTGGGGAGCAGGAAAGGAGTGTAGACCTTGATGTCACTGCAGAAACCTAGGGGTTCAAAGATGGGAGAATTCTGAAGGATGGGACACAGCCAGTCAAGGAAAACATTTTTTTTCTGTCACCTGACCAACACTGAAGCCTTTCTCAGAGAACCTGGAGCTTCAATAGCACAATTACCCAACTTGATTAATGAGAAATACTGTTTGTTTATGTATGAAAGGTAACTCATTATGGCAAATATGCATCAGAGGGCCATAAGATATGCATTTATTCAATTAAGTCTAATGTATTATTTAAGGCTTGGTGTGTGATATTTACCACTAGCAAATGGTAATTTATACAGATTATCAGAGTCTAATTAGGTGCACAGCTTGTGAAGATAGCCAGTCACCTGGAAGGTGCAACCATGGCATACTCTACTCTGGTCTGGTATATTACAGGGTCTAGAAACCGACACCACACGTGCACTCGACACACGGAAACAGCTTTAGAGCAGATGGCTAGACCTCATTACTATGACCCCTTCAACTGCTTGTGAAGGCCACTGCCATACCTTGGGGAGGGACCACTCACTCACGAGATTTTCCTTAGAATCATGCGCCCTCTGAGCATCATTGGCCCCATCAGTCCACCAGTCAGAGTTAGTGTTTATTAATAGCTCATTGCTTTCTCATTAAACCACACATCTATAGGCTGCATGTAGGAGACGAGGGAGTCCTTGAGACATTCTCTCAATAAGCAAGTGCTGAAAATCTAGTCTGTGCCAGACTTCACACTCAGCTTAGAGAATACGAAGTTGGATGTGCCAGGGCCTCTGTGCTGGGGATCAGGGTTATACAGACTCCTAAGCACAGATGTTAGCATCCCACAGGCCAGAGGGATTTATTAGCTACGTGATCACAGGCAAGTCACTTTAACCCTCTAGTCCCCAGTTTCCTCATCTCTTTCAGGGAAGAACCTACACCTACTCCTAGGGTTTTTGTTTAGTACCAATGTTTGCACCACTACATATGAACCCGCCCCCTTGCCCACACGGGACCAGTCTTTGTGCCTTGCTTCGTGTTTCCTGATATTCAATCACACCCAATATTACTTGATTTTTTCTTTGTTAAGACTTGACAACGTCTCAGGTTTTCCTGTGAAAACAGAGTGAAGTGTCTGTTCCATAGCAATATACCCTTACTTAACATCTTTATCAGAAATCTTTATTTCCCTGGGTTCTCTCCCGCCTGCTCTGGCTTCTCTGTTCTCTGCGGTCCTCAGCTGTTTGCTCTCATCACGGCCTTCCACGTTTTTCATCTCAAAAAGAAATTCCTGAGCTTTCTAGATCACAACTGGGCTAAGGGATCCTTGAAATATCCTAGCCCCCTAGGCTGAGACCTTGCCCGTTTGCATGGGATGGACTGAACTTGATTTGGGAAAAGATGGGCTTGATAAACTTTCACTGGATCTGATCTGTTTCATGTGAAGAGAAAATTTCTTCGTAACTAAATGAGGACCAAAAAAAAAAGAATTAGATAGCCTTCCTTACCAAACGTGAATCTCATGAGATGCTATAAAAGGCAGTCTCTACGCTGCTGGGGTAACGATGCCTTGTAGCTGCGGACTATTTTTGTTCTTGGGCTGGAGGGCATTTTACCAGAAACAGCAGCTGAGAGGAAATATGTAGCAAAATGAAATAGAATGATATAAGCGATGGCTGTCTTAGTATAACTATTTCTTCCCGAAAGAAAAGTTGAAATAATTGCACTGACCGCCAATTCCTCTTCACCAGAACCTTGCAATTAACATTCTCCCACATTACTGTCGCAGTGAAGCAGGCCAGCCCGGAAGGAGGGCCATCCTTCCACTCCATCATCCTCTATTCCTCACTCACCCTGTTTTGCAGCTGAGGCCCACCCCCCCCCCTTAATCCCATACATGCCTCACCATTGCCCTGACGTTTGTTTTTTCTTTTATCGTTGCCTTAGTCTAGAATGATCTCCCCACCTTCCTCCACCTATACATGTCCAAATCGCGCCCATCCTTCAAGGCCCAGCTTAGTATCAGTCAACTTTTTTGTGTCCGTGCTACATACTAGACACTGACTGGCTGCTTTATTCTTACTGAATTGTCCCACCAACCCTGAGGGAGCACTGTTATTATCCCCGCTTAATGGATGAGACAGTTGGTTGATGGACTAGCCCCGTATCAAACAGCCAATATGAGGTGGAGCTGGGATTTGAACCCAAGGATGGGACCCCAGAGTCTTGTGCTCCAGAGCCTTCTGTGATTGCCCCTGGAATGTTCCCCTGCCCTTGGACCTTCCCTGACACTGACACTCACTTCTCCTAAGACACGTTTGTTATTCTGAAATTACGTCCGTCTTCCCTTTCCCCTACTAGACTAGATACGGGCCAAATCCACATCAGTTTCATCTGTTTAATTTTTTTGAAGTAGGCATAGCAGGGACTTGATAAATATAAAGCATTGAATGGTGAGCCAGAACCAAAATTCACACTTTTTCTGCAGAGTGGATGGACTCATTGTTATGTGCCAGAGGTCGCTCTTAAACAGCATAAATCCAGGGAAATATTCCGTGGTTAAACAAAGCCTCCTGCCTCTCATTTCTTCTATGCAATATTTAGACTAGAAATGTTGGTTTATAAGCAGACCGATTATGTGTGTATTGGGGACTTAAAAAAAAGTAGGAGATTTGTTTCCACAGCAGGAAATAAGGAGGAGGAGAGGAGGAAACTGAAAAGAAGCCAATTTGGTTTTTTTTTTTAAACATGAAAATAAAAAGAGTATAATTTAACCAAGAAATTATCTTCAAACGCCCAGGGAACACCCGGCCTGTCCAAACAGATGCAACCTACAAACGCTCTGTATGTTTCTGCGGGTTGTTAATCTGATGCTGGTAGAGGAAGGGGAGGTGTTCAAAGTCCAGAAGGGCTCATAGGCAAGACGAGAGGCAGAGGAGCCTGTGACTGAAGTGTGTGTGAAGCTACCAAAGGTGTGTGTCCAAAGATCCAGGGCTGTGAGCAATTTCCCGTGCTCGTGGTGTGATGAGGGGTGGGGGACTTCGGTCTCCTATGACTCCATCAGCTCTTGAGTATAAAGTACCTGAGACCTTGCCCCCTTGCTATTAAAAATCACCTGGGATGATTACTAAACACCTGGATTCCCAGGCCACATTCCCAGCCGGAGTCAAAATCTCTCCATGATGCACCTGAGAATCTTTAAATTTGTCAAATGCTCCCTTGTGGCTGAGGACCAGCAGAGACAGGGAAACACTGCCCTGGGTGGTGGACGCTGCATTCCTATTTCGTAACAGGTCGGGGTGCAACATCCAGCCTGAATGTCCACGCCGTCAGCAGAAGGAAATCAGATTGGAAACTGGGAGAACAGTAGGGTCACTTAACCTCTCTGGGCTGTTGCTGCCTCAGTCTGCGAGGTTCCCTTGCCAGCTTCACACCTTCTCTGGGAGCTGCATGCGATGCTTTCTGAAGCTGAACCCCTGGGTCCCGAAGGGTTGTTTGCCAATGGCCGCCTCATCATGCTCACCTAACGGCGAGGGCTGAGGCCTTCCTAAAAACGGTTCCCGCACAAAACTACTAGTCCTGAACGGGAGGCAGGGGTGCCCAGTTTTCAGGGTGGGCTCCAATGGTCCCATCTACCTGTGTTTGAGCCTCTGTGTGGCCTGCTTCCGTAGTGGAGAAGCCACGATCGTGGAAACAGCAAAGTATGACTTATAAGACCCGCTGTGAGTGACGCCACAGCCTTCACCTTGCTCTCTGGCTCTACTGAGTCGCTCTCTCCAGGGGAAGGCAGCCACCATGCTGTGAGGGGCCTCCGCCAGCCTCATGGAGAAATCCCAGTGGCTAGGAGCTGAGGTCTCCCGCACCAGTCAGCACCGGCCAGCCAGCGGAGCCCTCTGGGAGTCAGACCCTCCAAGAAGAGGCTCCAACCAGGCTCCAATCAGGCCCTGAGATGACAGCTCCCAGGCCAACATCTTGATTACAACCTCCTGGGAGGCCTGAGCCAGGGCCACCCTCATAAATCTGTCCTGAAATTCTGATCCACAGAAACTTGGAGTTATTGTCCAAGCTGCTACATTTTGAGATAACTTGTTATGTGGCAATAGGTAGATACTCGCTCAGCTGTGTCTGATAATGATTTAAAGAGCATCGGGAGTGGGGGTCCCCACAGATACTCACGGGCATAATCCCCACCAGCACATTTGCATGCATGGGAAGCGCTTACGGGCACAGTTTCATATCATCTTTTTAGGAGACAGACACCACTATTCCCTTTTCATAGACAAGGAAACTAAGGTTAAGAGAAGTTGAGTAGTAGGTCCTTGGCCTCTGATTTAACATGGGTGAAGCCAGAACTTGAGGAAACACGTTGCTTCAAAAGGGATTCTGTTTGTAAAGCTGAGTAGTATTTCATTGCATGTTAACACCACATTTTTCTTTATCCATCCATCTGTCCACGGACATTTAGGACATGTCCATACCTCGGTGGATGTGAACAGTGCTGCAATAAACATGAGAGTGCGGGCACCTCTTTGAGAATCTGGTTGCAGTTATTTTGGGTAAATACTCAGGAGTAAGAATTGCTAAGTCATCTGGTAGTTCTACTGTTAATTCTTTGAGGTCTTAAAAAAGAAGGAAATCTTGCAACATGGGACAACATGGATGGGTCCTCGGTGACAATACGCTAGGGGAAATGGGCTAGTCACAGGATAGAAACTGTTTGATTCTGGTTCTGTGAGATTTCCAAAATGGGGTGTTTGCCTGGGGCTGGGGAAATCGGGGGTTGCTGTTCAGTGAATGTGAAGTTTCAGTTATAGAAGGCGGTAAGTCCTAGAGACCTGCTGGACCACACTGTACCCGTCGTTAACAGAACAGTACCTTACACTTGAAAATTTGTTAAAAGTTAGATCTCATGTGACATGTTCTTACTACAATTTTTTAAAAATTCTGTACTTTGGGTCTGCTTACTCTCAGCTCTAGACACTCTGTGTCTATCCCAACGCATTCCTGGGTGAGGGAGCTCCAACTCACTTGGCCTTGGCCTCCACATCTGCGGGAGGAGAATGGGACAGGCGGCCCCTGGACCTGGTGGGAGAGCGTGGGAGGGCTGCATGCTGGACCCAGGCTGCCTGAGCCTCAGTAAAATGAGGGTGCTAGGGAGGGCTTCATAGAGCGTTTCAGAGAATCCAGTTTCGGCATGCTTAGGCCATTGTTTTATACATTCTAGTAGCTAGCACCAAAGTAAATTATTGTTTTTATCCTTGTTATTGTTATCTGGATCTATGCCAAGCTCATAGAGGTTATTGTACTGAAAGAGCCAATCATAACGGCCCACCCAGGGTCCCGGGGAAGGCGCCGGCTTCAGAGGCAGTGGGTGCCATCCTTCTCTCCCAGATACCAAAGAAACGTTGAATAGCTGCTTATTATCTTCTGGCCATAATTGATTATGGGATGAGAGTTGTTTTGTCGATCTTCCATCACAGTCCTTGAATAAAGGGTTAGCACATAATAATGCTAATAAAAAAAACACACCCACCACACACTCTCAAATCCCACCCACACAGCCTTTCCTACTTGTTTCTCTTTGAAAATGCTATTTATGAATACCAATGTCTGGAGAAAATGTTTCTTATGTTGCATCACCAATAGTAAAAAGAAAAATAAAGTAAATTAAAATGGTTACCTTGGCTCCCTACCTCTGGGACCCTCCCTGGTAGAGAGCCAGAGACCAGAGGAGAGAGAAAGAAAGGGAGAAGGAGGGAGAAAACCCATGCCCGGAATTTCCAAGCCAAAGGGACATGTCATTTATTTTTCTTTAACATTAAAAACACAAATCAATTTCACTCAAACTCTAAAAGCAGAAAGGAATGGGGGGAATTTGACTGGTAATGTTTAGAAATAAATGATGCCTAGAAATTGATTGTGACTTAAAAAAATGAGAGCTTCTGCTCTTTTAAAATAAAAAAGAATAGCTACAATTTCCACCCCCCCCCAACACTCCTCTCATCAGCTCCCCCACTCCCGTGTCCTGCACACGGACCCCTGCTCTCTCCTCTGCGGCCAGGAGGCGCATTCTCCCTGGGATGGCACGTCCTGGACTTGGGCGGATGGAGGCTTTCCCCAGCCGCGCCAACGCTGCTGCCCCCTCCTCTGCCCCCAACAGTGTGCACGCAGGCACGGACCCTCCCAGCATGTTGGGGGGGTGGGGGCGGTAGACGCACATGCAGGGAGAATATGAAGGGGGTGTGTGTGGATATTTAGGAGTCAGAGAAAAACAAGGCTCTAAAAAATCTGATTGGAAACTCACTTTCTACCAATGAGTCTAATGAAAGCATTTCCCTAAACCTGGGAATATTCTGGGAATCTATCCCCCCCCCCATCTTTCCCCGATTCTCTCCCCATTTCTCTGTCCCACACCCCACACACGAAGAAGTGACCTGAGCTTTGGCCTGTGCCAGCATCACCACCTTTAGTACCATCACCTCTGTACACACGCACATACCCCCTGCCACATACCCTCACAATATCAAACTCACCACTTTCACTCACAATCTCACACACAATCACACACACACAGCCTCACACACAGTCACATACGCACATGCACAGCCACACACGCCGTCTCACACACACATGATCACACACTCCCCTCCTAGAGGAGCAGACCACTGAGGAGGAGCCCCGAGTGAGGCAAGCCCAGACCAAAGGGTGGGGGCTGGGGGGCTGGGGGCTGGGGCCCCTCCCCGGGGCCCCTCCCCGACCAAGAGTTCCCCTAGGGAACATGTATTTTCCACCATCGCTGGGTTCCTTCTTCACCGTGGCGGCGACGAGCCACTGCCAGCCAGCCACCGCAGACACAATCTGCACAGAGCAGAAAACATTTGGAGACTCTGAGGGTGGAGTATGATAAGTCAGTCCTCTCATTTTTCAATATGGGTATAACTCAAAGGGACTTCTTTCTTCACCGACTACACCTCAGAAAGCATCCACATTATTTCTAAGGATTCCAAGCCGACCGGAGATTCAGAATGATGGCACCCGCCTTCCCAGCTCTGAAGGCTGCTGCCGTCCCCTAGAAGCCCATTCCAGGAGCCCTGGCCTCTGGTCTGGGGCACGCTTGTTTCCTGGCCTTTTTTCAAACATGCCCTTTGAAAGTGCTGGAGGCTGTTCAACCCTTTTGTGGCCTTGCACTGCCATCACGTGGCCTAAGCTAGCACTGCACCCACGTAAACTGTAAAAACTATTGATGATGGCTTGAGTGGGTCTGTGATGTGGAGGAAAACCAGGGCTGACCTCTAACAGATGCTACATGGGATACCTTCCTGTTCCTATAAGGAGTTCTGGCATATTCTGAAAAGGGTATTTGGACGGCTTTTACACGTCTTTCCGTCCGCTAGTCTCTTCATGGACTGCCTACCCCAATCTCCTCTAACACAGACAATGAAGATACCAAAATTGTTAAAGAATTTGCTTACCTTGGTTTGGTGTTCATTCCGATGGAAACTACAGCCAATAAATCAAGAGAAGGCTGAGACTCAGCAGGGCAATGGTGGCAGAATTAGAGGAGATCATTAAGAGCAAAGATGTGTCCTTAGAGGCCAAGGCTAAGATCGGCCACACCCTCGTGTTCCCAATCACTATTGATGTGGAAGATGGATGACGGTCAGGAAGGCTGGGAGGAAAAAAGGCTCGATTTATTTAGATCCAGCGTTGGGGGTGGGGGCTCTGGGGAGACCCTAACTGCCAGAACCATGAAGACACGGGTCCCGATGCGAATTAAGCCCGAGTCATCGCCGGAAGCACAGATGACAAAAGTGAAGCTGTCCTGTGTCGGGCACATCCCGAGAAGGCAGAGGTTCTGTGGGAAAACACGATAAGGCTGGGAGAAACAGAAGGCAGCAGGGAAGGAAGAAGGGCAGGTATGGATGAGTCGGCTCCACAGAAGAAGCCCTAGGCAGGAGTCTGCCGCGGGGGAGCAGGGCTGCTGAGGACAGGACGCTGTGGACGTCACTCATTCGTAGGGTCACCGGGAGTGGGAGCCCTCACTCACACACAGGAAACACATGCTCACGTGTCCAGGCACAATTAACTTCTCCAACTGTCAGGCACCTGGTTCGTCTCACTTCCTGTGACCAAAGCACTTACTGAAATTCTAAACTGCACGGAGATTAAATGGGTGTGCATCTCTCTCCCCTGCCAGGCAGTGAACCGGCAGATGGTAGTGCCCATGTTTTTTCACACGTTGCAAATAGTAGGAAGTCTTTAAATGCACACCAAACGCAGGGGGAAATACTGTAAATAAATGACTCACTAATTCTTCCTCTACCCCACACTGACTTGCCTGCTGACCCCGTCTTTACTCTTCCCAGCACGGTGCAAGTGCCATGGAGGACACAGCTAAGAAGCCCTGCATTGGAAGTCAGAGCCAGGTTTTGCCTGTATGAGCTTTGTGTCCTTGGGCACATCACTTTCCCTCTCTCTCAGCCTTGGTTTTTCTAGCTGCATGGGGAGGATTGGCTCAGACAAACTGCTAAGATCTTATTCAGGCAAAAGACAGGCTAGTTTTAAACAAACCTGTGGTATAACTAGTGACTTTAAGTGTATTGGGTTGGCCAGAAAGTCTGTGTGGTTTTTTTTTCATACAATGGCTCTACCAGTGCTTAGTTGTCTTGAACTTCATTCAAATTAATTTTATTTGATTGAATTGGGACAGCTGTCATACCAGCCTGCATTTTTTCTTTTTTAATCAAAGTTGGTAAATTTTTTGTGTGGCCATTTTAATATTGAACATAGAAGAAAATATACAACATTTTCAGCTTATTATGCTTTATTATTTCAAAAAGATAAAAAGGCAAATGAAATCCAAATAAAAAGATTTGTGCAGTGTATGGAGAAGATGCTGTGACTGATCAAATGCATCGAAAGTGGTTCATGGAGTTTCATGCTGGAGATTTCTCTCTGGACAACGCTCCACAGTCAGGTAGACCAGTTGAAGTTGATAGTGATCAACTCAAGACATTAACTGAGAACAACCAACATTATACCATGCAGGAGACAGGCAACATATTCAAAATGTGCAAATCAATAAAGTTATTGTTGAAAATGAAAAACACGACTTTTATTTTACAGGAAAAACTGAACAGACTTTTTGGCCAACCCAATACAAAGTGAGACAAGATGCACCGTGGTTTCAGTCTTTCCCCACTCTCCCTCAGGCACAGGACTTGGTTGCACAGGTTCAGCACACAGAAAATGCCTGGAAGAATATATTTGGAAACAAAACACTTTGCAATGAGACAAGCAAAATGGCCACAGAATGGATGTGCACGGCCAATATCACCTAACCCCATTCACAATCTCACTTGCCTTTTCTATCTCCTGACACAAACTGGCTGCAACAAAATGTGTCGATAGCTGATGTAGACTGTGGTAGACCTTTCAGACAAAGCCTCTTAAAGGGCAAGTCACACTACCAGCTCATAGAATCCGGCTCTGGGACAAGGGGAGGATGGCCCTCAGGACACAGCAAGGGTCAGCCAGGGAAGGCATTACAAGCCAGAATTGAGCAGCGGTGAACAACTACTAGCCACCGACTCTCAGCCTGACTTCAGAAGCCTCTCTCAAGCTGTAATGCAAATGGATACCACCCCCCCAAAATCACCCTGTTCCTGTGGCCAAGAAACCGAGCAGAATTCTGTGGTTGGTCACACCCTATTTCATAGATTATTAGACAGAGTCCAGTCTAAACCTCTTATTTTCACAGGAAAATAAAGCAGGAAAGCACAAGTGGTGTCCAGAGAGACCTTGCCCAGTACCTAGCAGTGGCCCCAGCATGTTTTGTGTGCTTAGTAAGTAGCTCAGTACAGTGGCCTATTGGCTCTCTTCCTTCCACAAACACTATCAGACATTCTAGTATCAGCTGGGAACGAGGTTAGACCGATATCTATTCCCAGTGCAACCACTTGAGGAATCATTACCCTGGAAGCACAGAGCCAGACGCGTGGATGGATATGCATGGTCTCAAGAGAAACAGTCGCCATGAAGCCTTCAGAGTTAGCGAAAGGCTTAGAGCCGTAATACTAATCACTGGCTTCTGCATCCCTTCTGCATATGTATTTCTGGTCAACAGGGTTATGATTCTTTAATTTGTAATGGACCAGAAGCAACTGATTTTGCCATGGCCGATGGCCAGGAACTGAGGGTACTGAGGCCATGCATTTTTCAAAATGTCTTTCCAAATAAAAGAGAGTAGCCAGGAGTTTTCCTTTCTTCTTGCCAATATTGTATGTGCTTCTTTTCCGGTTGAAATGGGATGGATTGCCTCATCTCATTGCCCTGCTGTCTCTGGGTCAAGTTAGAGGGCAGAGGTTGTGGTAGACTCCTAGGAGCATGGAGTTCACAGGGACCTAGGAGATGGTCCCCCATCAGGGGATGGCAAACATAGGGCATTGGTATTGCTGTGTTCTCAGCTTCTGCTCACAGCAGACTTGGAAGCCCATCGAGCCACTGATATCTTGAAGCATCTCCTCAACACACTGTCCCACATTGAACAGAGCTGGCAGTTAAGATGCAAACTTCTTTTTCAATTACAGTTGACAACACACTATTATAGTTTCAGCTGTGCAACTTAGTGATTAGACATTCATACATAACCTAGGAAGTGATCACCCTGATAAGTCTAGTGCCCACCTGACACCATTCATAGTTATTACAACATTATTGACTATATTCCCTATGCTGTACTTTACATCCTGTGACTGTTTTTGATGACTGGCAATTTGTAATTCTTAATTCCTTCCCCTTTTCACTCATCCTTCCAACTTCCCTCTCCTCTGGTAACCATCAATGTTCTCTGTATCTATGAGTTTGTTACTGTTTTGTTTTTTGTTTTTTAGATTCCACATAGGGTATTTGTCTTTCTTTGTCTGATTTCACTTAGCATAATAACCTCTAGGTCCACCCATGTTGTTGGAAATGGCAAGGATTCATTCCTTTTTATGGCTGATATTTTATTGTTGATTTATACCACATTTTCTTTATCTGTCTGTTGATGGACACTTAAGAAAATGCAACCTGTTCTTAACTTCTGAACCAGAGATCTTGGTTGCAGTTAGGATCAGAACTAGACTCAGATTTTCTAAATCTAAAATGTGTCTTCTCTTTCTCTTTCTCTTTCAATTGCAAGCTTCCTGGGGAGGAACATCATTTCCTTTTCTTAACTTGAGATTAAAAAAGATTCAATCAATACAAGGTTTGCCTCTCTATTTAGCATCTTTCCATCCATAAAGGGGTCTAGAGCTGATTTCTACGTTCTGCCTTCGGGAAGTTACCAGTCTGCCACATTCAACTCTCTATGCCTCACTGCCACTACCCAAGTAGCGGCCAACGCTGAAAACACCTCTTTCACTTCTTCTACCTGAAGCTCTGCGCAGGCGCCCCACTATCCCCAGGGATTCCAGGTTTGTCTTTGTATGGAACCATCTTCGTCCCCAGTGACCATTACCTTCTGCCTCCTCTGTTCTTACGTAACAGTTTGTTATGCACCTGAACTAGACTTCACGTACGTTGCGTATTTGCCTATCACTTCCACCAGACTATGAGTACAAAACTCTAGAAACTATTTTATTTGTACAACTAGAGGGTGCTTAGCATAATATAAGCTTCCAATGAATTTCAGTTGGATGAACTAGAGTTCCTAAAATCATCACTAGTAAATGTACAATCACAGAGCTTAAAGCTAGAATGTACCTTAGAGATCACGTGATCCAGGAGGGGGAATAAGTTTAAAACTAATCCTAATTAATTGCCAGTGGCTGTCTAGAGCAACATCTTTTTTGTGACTCAGGCCCAAGTTCAGTAGGAAAGAGTATTGGGTTGGGTTTGTGAAGTCTGCCAGGAGGGAGAAAAGAGGAAGTACAAAATGTATGCCTCTAAGGCTGTCAGGGATCAAGTTCACTCCCTGCTGGTGAAAGCCTGCATAACAGAGTGGACGATCTGGGGTTTGGACTACAATGCTGAATTGGGATGCTCCATCCAACACGGTTGTATTTTTAACACGTTTATCTGACGATCTCGCTCTCTTGGAGGTTTAGTTTCATTGCTTATGAGATTAGCATGGCAGTTCTTTCTCTCCTTAACTTGCCAGAGTCTTATGATGGTTGAGAACACGGCCATGAAAGTATTGAACAAACCATAAAATAATGTGTAAACGTGTGATGTTTCCATAGAACACTGGCCTCAGTGATCACTCAGTAAGGGGAAACAGAGACTCCAACCCCAAATACATGCTATTAGCCAAAGCTGGAGGGGCACTTAGGTATTCAAGCATGACCCTTGGTCTGAGATTGACCTCTCCTATGAGAACTATTCACATTTGGCCATCATATACCCATTCGCCTGGACTCTTTTAGGGAGCAAAGACCGTTCAGTCCAGAAAGCAATAGTCTTGTCACTGGTCTTACTCACTGCAAAATACTTAATGTCTCACTGGTTATTAACCAATGGCACTTGTACCAGATGAAATTTCCTGCATTCTCTCTCTTCTGACAGTTTCCATGACCGCGTCCTAGTTCATGGTCTCCTTACCTTCTTTTGAACTGTTCTGAGAGGTTGTTTGGAGGTTCTAGCAAGGGAATGCAGCGACTTGTATGCCCTTGACCGAAGACCGGTCATCTCTAGTTGGAAAGGCCGTCCTCTTTGACCGAGAGCATAGGTTTGGGAGGGACGCACATGGATCAGGGAGGGAGGAAGGGGACACCTGCCTAGCCAGTCAGATCAGCCCAATCAACCCTGGTGGTCAATGGGGCGACAGATGTCATAGCTAGATCACCCTCACATCCTATTTTAAGCTATTTTGAATGAGGCTCCCCTTTTCTACTCTGATTCCACTGAATATAGCCTTCACAGAACCATCTGAATGATCCTTCAAAAATACAATATAGTACTCTGTTACTCATCAGTTCAAAAATCTTCAGTTGTTCTCCAGTGCCTTCAAATAAGGTCCAGGATCTGGCAAAGAAGCCTGCTCCGCAGCGACCTCTGTTCATCTCTGTTCCGTCCCGCGGAACAGTCAACGAGGGTCCCGAGTCTACCTGAAACGGATGTATAGGGATGGGGACAAGAGGCGCGGAGAAAGGCAGCAAGACAAAGGTTTCTGATCAAGCCGCAAATTTTATTTTGGGCGGGGCTGTTATTTATAGAGAGGAAGGGAAAAGGGGAGGTGGTCCTGATAGGTTGTCCTGTGCATGCTCACTGCATGCTCTTGGCGACGGTTGGTGGGTGGGCGCGTGATCAGCATCTTAATTGGTAGGTAGTACTCGTGATTAAGAGATGCCTACAAGGGTGGGGGCTACCTGGCTGGGCTGCAGCATCCTGTTTGGGGCTGCCTCAGCCAAGCCCTCCTGGTGCGATTTTCTTAATGGATTGCATTCACTGTCTTTAGGCCCCGACACATCTCCCAGACTCACTTCCAGCCATTCTGTACTCTTCACCTAGTTTTTGTAGAAAGATCCTTCTCATCACCTTTTCTGATGGTCTAATATTTCATGGCTCTGGGTCTTTGTTAGCATCGCCTTCTCTGACTGACATGTCCATCCTTTCCTCTCTAGCTGGCAAAATTCCATTTATTATTTAGGGTAAAGTAGGAATGTCATGTCCCTTAGGGTTCCACTGTTCATTCCCCTAGGGAGGACTTGTCACTCCTGCCTCTGTGCTACCCCCATCACTTTGCACACACACGCTCTAACCAGGTGTCCCACTAAGTTCTGACTCCTGGCAGGGTTCAGTTATCAGGAAACAGATTGGATCAGATCGCGCACCCCTTTTTGTGATCTGGAAAATTCATTTAGCATACTTTGAATCCCCTGTAACACAATCATCTGTTCAAATGTTGGTCTCCCCTAGAGAGAATGAGCTTCCTAAAGTACAAGACCCCTCTCCTTCTCGTCTTGCAGTCAGTACCCACACAGCAGCCTAATCTGCTTCTAAATCAGATTATTCTACTCTCCTAGGCAGAGCATCCCGAACTTGCAATAAGATCCTAATTCCCTGCCTCAGCACCAGGCATCGCCAGGTCCTGCACAGTCTGCCCCCTTTTAGGCCTCCAGCCTCATCCCCTCTCACCTTTACCCTCACACGTTGAGCTTCCTTGTGTTCCTGAAAGTAAACTTCTTTCTATCATAGGTCTTTGCACTTGTTGTTTTGATGCTCCCCCTGATTGGAAAGCTGTGCCCCAGATTTCCACAAAACCCAATGGATAGATGTTGATCTGGCTCTGAATGAGAGGTTAGATATGAAAGAAAAAGTTCATAAAAAATCAAATTCACCCAGGCTCTGGAGAGAAGGCCAGGCCAGGAGAGAATATTATTTTAATGGCAGAGATAGACTAGAAACTGAGATGACTTATTAGTTTTTTATTCCACTTGCCCAGCTCTTTCTCCGAATTCAATGTGCCTTGGCTTTCAACTCTCATTTCAAAGCCGTCTCTTTGCCAAGGCATCAGATGACCGCCATGTCTACACCGGCTCCAAATCCAGGCACCTTTAACCTGTTCTATTTTCTGCAAACCACTTGCCGCTGTCGGAAACTATCCTTTCATTTATCTGTTCAGGGCTTACACTTACCTACTCTCGCTAGAATTCAAGCACCTTAAGGATGACACATCTTCATTTTGTTCGTCCCCATGTCCCCAGGGGCTAGAAGAGTGCTCATACAAGCCACTCAATACATACCCATTTGTTCAATGAGTAAATGACTTCATTTGTTGCTCTGTAAACGCCCGGTGAATGAATTAGTTAATCACAGTTTCTAGGAGGCAGCAACTTACTTTTTAACTTTTAAATCAAAATTGCTTTCAGTAACCTTGGGATTAATTATTCAAGTGGTAGCACACCCAGAAAGATTCTTTCTCCTGTGAGCCTTATCTCTGTTCATTTGTCTCTTTAAGCAGAGAATGACCGAGCAGACGCTCAATCCAATCACAGTAAGATCTCCTTAGCAGTCCCGGACATGAATACACTCTCTTGTTGGTGCCGGGGTTAAACCTGCTGTCTGAAATGAAGCTTTAACACTGTTCAAAGACTTTATTGCATTTTCCTTTACTTCAGTTTTCATGAACTTTCTCCCACCCTTCTACCCCCACCCACATATAAGCCCAGAGAAATTTTATTTCACTAAATATTTCATGAGCCCAAACCAGTAGCTCCTCACCCAAGGATGGTAGGAGGAAGGGAGAATCAGAGCATTAGGTAAGTGTAGGTAAAAAAAAAAAACCAGTCATTGAAGAGTATGCAAATCGTCCATCTGGCATGCAGCCAGACTCCCTGCCACCTAAGATCTCTCTCCTCTGGACTCTACGTGCAGGCAGAAGGAAAAATTGGATTCGTTTTTCTTCAAAAGCAGAGAGCAAGTAAATCAGAGAGATTAAGCGACTGGCCCAAGGTCACCCAACACCCCATGTGCAGCTGTGAGACCTGAGAAGGTCCCCTCAATCAGCAGGTCTCCCTAAGGCTGTTCCGGCACTTGGCTCCCTGTCTGTAATATACCTGGCTCTGAATGAGAGGAGAACTATGGGGGTGGGGAGGGGGAACAAAGTCAATACCAATCAAACCCCCTCAGACCCTGAGGGGATGGACAGACCAAAGGAGACCGTTTATTAGTGTGTGAGATGGCACAGAGAGTGAATGCACTTGTTAGTTATTGGTTTACACTTACCTGGGTCTTTCTCGGAGCTGCCCAAGGCTCTTTCAGACTTAATTTTAAAGTTCTGAATTCTCTCACGAACCTCTGTGAGCCTGGACGCATTACAAAAGAATGGCGCAAAGATTGCAAACGAGGCCTGTTGGGTGATGTTGGGCATGTAACTTGAACATGGGGGCTGAACATCTTCCCATATCAAAGCCTAGAGGAGGGTACCATGGTCCAGGCCAGACAGATTAGAGACACCCTAGCTCTTATCTCCCTGGCTACTGTGATTGGTTCAAAGATAAACATGAGACCCAAGCCCAGCTAATGAGAGCGCTCCATAGGACTTTTTCAGAATTACCTACAAAGATGTTTTCTTTGCCTAAGATTTCAAGATGTAAGGATAATGTAGGCTTGGACCTACGGGGTCAATATCCCAAGGTCCATAAAAGCTCTCTGTATAATGTGGAGATGGGCTTTAACCAGGTTGAAGGTTTGGGATGCTGAAGGGATGACATGTGCTTTATCAATAAATTTGCAGAACCTTCAGCATCCTCTGCACATATACACACACACTCCCAAAGGTGCCCACCTTCCTCATCCATGGCAGGCATACCCTGCTCCACTCCTCTGGGGATGTGGCTTCAATGGTGCCACTCTGCGTTTTTTGCCATGCCTTCTCTCTGCTCAGTGCCCTTCCCATGTTGCTGCCTCTGACCTCTTCCCAAAGGTTCTTCCATCCTCACACTGTTCCTCCTGGACTCTCCCTACCTATCACTGCTCCAGACTTCCCCCAGGGAGGCAACCACATTTCAGGTCCTCTCGGGTGCTGGCACCATGCCTTAGAACTTGTCCCTGCCTTTCACCAGCTCTCCCACAGTGTGGTAGTGGACCATGAAGGTGGAGAAAGACACCAAGTGCAGACTGGACGGCTTTCCTGTGTTAAAGACAAGGACACTAAGGCACAGTGGGTTTCAGTACTTGCCTAGCGATATATATAGCGAGTCACTAGCAGTCCTGAGATTTGGACCTGGTCTTCTGACATTAAATGCCATGCTCTTAATGCTGCAGGAGTAATCTCAACACTGAGAAAGAGCTTTTATTTTGCTTTAATTTTTTTAATAAAAATGTTCAAGAGTGGTACGTATCATTTGATAATATTTTTCTTTTCACATTAAACATGCATTTTCTCTAACAGAATTTCATAAATTTGCCTGATTATAAAAATCACCCAGGGCACCCAATAAAAATACATCTTTCTAGACTGCTTTCCTGGAGATTCTGATTCATTAAGTCTAGGGTGGGGCCTATGCATTTATAAATTGCCCCAGAGACTCCTATGATCAGACAAGTTTGCCAAACACTCGACATGAAATGCTTTTTATTGGCTGTATAAGATTTAATTATGTAGATATTTCACAATTTAATTTACAGTTCTCTGCTGGTAGATTGTGGGTTTTAATGACATTTTAATACTGAAACAACACTGTGATGATCAGACAAATGCACATCTCCAGTTATTTCCGTAGAGAGCCGTAGCATCTGAACTCCCCTCCCCAGCTCTGTGGCTGAGTTTCCTCTGCCTGGGGACCTAGCCCCAAGTGCTTCTCGACTGCAGGCAATTCTAACAGTGTGGTCATTCAGGGATTGAATACAGGCTACAGGTGAGGAAAAAGGAGGCACATACAACACAGATGCATACATTTAATTATTTGTCTTTTTCTTAACATTTGCAATTCATACACTGTAAACACCCATTAGCAGTATGCTAGGTGCTTTCTTGTATATCTCATTTGATCATCTCAGCAGTCCCACAAGAGGATATCACCCTTATTTTACAGATGCTTCTCATTGAATTTGAAAATGGTAAACCTCCCCACCTAGTAGTGATATATATATATATATGTATATATATACATATCTGTGTATATATGTACATATATATGGTCTTTCCAGAAGGTATCCAGCCATGTAACATGAACAACAGAGACATTTATTGAAGATATAAGAAACATTGTACGTAGGACAATGACGCCTCAGTCCCCTTCAGAGTAGCCACCTTGGGACCTCACACAGTTCTCCCAACTGCCATTACTTGCCCAGTTGTATTTCCTGA
Organism: Sturnira hondurensis; assembly: GCF_014824575.4. Lineage (NCBI taxonomy): Eukaryota > Metazoa > Chordata > Mammalia > Chiroptera > Phyllostomidae > Sturnira > Sturnira hondurensis. The sequence goes on along the minus strand of NW_028083079.1, from coordinate 3,725,963 downwards.
ATCTCATCGATGGTCTGAAACCTCTTCCCTTTCAAAGGTGATTTTAGTTTTGGAAAGAGCCAGAAGGGAGCCAAACTGGGCTTAAGGAAGGCTGAGACACCCAGGTGATTTGATGTTTCACCAAAAAATTCTGCTCGAGGTGCGATTCGTGAGCAGACACGTTGTTGTGAGGAAGCTGTCAATCACCAGCTGCTCATTGTCATGACCTTCTGAATCATCCAAGTAGTTTCCGCGGAGGGATGTTCAAACAGAATGCAAAACTTGATGCAGATCCGTTGTTCTACCCGCTTGGTCATGATGTTTAATGCGACAGCCACACAGTACACATGCTCACTCGGTGGCATCTACTGGGTGGCATCACTAGTACAGTGAACTCATCATTGTTCATGCATGCACATTCCATTCCACTCTCCTTGGCTGCCAAGTTACATCCATATCGTGCAATTCATCCTCGTTATATTAACAATGGTTGGACTTTTTCCAGATAGACCTCATATACATAATATTATCTAATACATATACATATAAATGATATGTAATATATAATATTGTGTTATATTAAGGGTCAGTAGTAAGTATGTATCTATTTTATATCTTTTGATCTTCAAGAAAAATATATCATAAGGTGTATATTTATAATAATAATCGTTATTATTATTACATCAAAGGTAGAGTCACTAGCATTGTCCTCTTTTTTCAAATGAGGAAATAAAGAGAACTCAAAGTATTTGAAGATATAGTCCATTTATAGGTCATTTCTGTTTTCTAACGCACTATAAATGACTTCAATTTGGCTATAATCGAACTCTTATTTTTATATTAAAAATATGTTCCCTACACCTTCCCTAAAACTCCTCTGAAAATATGTGACTTTGAAAAGTCAAGGAGCCATCAGGAGGCTTGCACTTCTGGGAAATGAGAGGGCCAGCCCCTCTCACCTGAGTCCAGCGCAGACATAAGGGGTCTCCTCCGTTCCACTTGGCAGAAACCAACTAGGGCTCCAGGAAGGAAAATGAGTGCCATGCTCTAAACAGGGCTTCAGTCTGACATCAGCCTCCTGTGGACAACTGAGGACACTGAGGCTGTCAGGCAGATGAGAGGTGAACAGGTGGTTAGAGGACTGTGTGAGTTTAATTTTAATTTTAGTAGGAAAATAAATCTAGTTACCTTTGTTCCTACTCTGCTATTCTCCATGGAACAACAGCCTAGTGGTAGCACAGGGAGAGGGCGGACTTGGTGCCACAGAGCTATAGACTTGAATTTCTACTTGATAACACAGTGAACTTGAACTGATCGTGTCATCTCTCTGAGCCTCAGTTTCTTCACTTGCAAAGCAAGACAAAATCTAATCAGAGGATGATTGTGATAATTAAATGTGACTATGTGACTAAAAGGCACCACACATTTGGACTCATGATGCACCCTTATTTTTAAATCATTCCTTGCTTTCCCCCAAAGCTCCTTCTTCAGCGTGTATTGGCTTGGCCCTCCCAGCAGACCGCGTTCAGGGAAGCCCACTGGGATATAGAGGATGGCTTCTGAGGAAGGGCTCCTTAGACAGAGGCAGCTGTTACCAATTCAAGAACAGGAAGACCCCCCTGTCTTCAAGTCTTTTGTAGACCTGAAAAATTCTGAGCTTGTAGCAAGAAGACAAATTTCAATGCTGTAGTTTCAACCCTGATGTTAACTAAAGAAGGGTGGTTAAATGGCTATGAATGGTACTGTTCTTAAATGAAAACTGGCAATACCACCCTCAGAGCAGGAATACGATGCACATCAAGGGAAATACGGGTAAGCACGTGCGGGGTTAGTGCGCCTTGGCTCTGATTCTGACGCTGCCACCCTACGGCTGGACCCGGACACTGTGGGTCCCAAGGCCGATATGTACACTATTACAAATAGGACGCTTGCAACTTGTGGTTAAAATCTCTTCTAGTTCTATTGTGTGATGCTGTGACTTGACTAACGAACCACCAAGGTAGAAAAAGTCTACATTGTCACACCCCCAGTCTGAGTATTTCTACATATGGGTCTATCAGCTCACAGATTTGTACCTTATGGCTCCTTGACTGTTTGTTTTTTTGCATGCTGTCTCCAAAATGCAACCTTTTCTAGATTCCTGGAAAACCCTCATTTCATTTGTGCCCCAGGGGATTCATCTACCTGCCCCATCAGTGATTTCTCTCGCTGTGAAGTTTACCTAGTTTTAATTTACAGTCATTTCTTTTTTATTGTTTTTTATCACAGTGGTTCCAATTTTCCCCCGTTGCTTCCCCCCGACCCCCAGCTCCCACCCACAGTTAATCCCCACCCTGTTGTCCATGTCCATGAATCATTTATACTTGTTCTCTAACTAAACCTTTAGTTTATACTGTATTGATTTAAAAAAAACTAATTTTTCACATACCAAGCGATCTGACTTTAAGTTCTGGCTATTCTGCTGTGTGGTCTATGGCAGAAGATGTTCGTGAGATGTTCCCTCATGAAAATCCCTCTGAGGACAAAAGTTAGAAATTTCCAGGTAACAGCTCATGGCCGGTGCAGCAAGCAATTCAACACCCAGAACTCAGACACTAAGTCTGGGTGACATGGATCGATGAATAGCAAAATTATTGTCTAAATTAAGTTATTCTTGGGAATTGATATAGCTCGGTCTATAAAATCACACAGTTCGAGATTCCTTTGACCTGGAAAACATCAAACTTGACACAGGATGTGCAAGTCAGTGAACCCTGAGCACATTTCTATGACATGTAACAGAGATGAAAGTTACCTGTGTCTTTATCTCAAATACATCAATTTCTCTACTTCCAGGGGCCTTAGGAGAACTGAAGCTAACGCACACCTGAAGGAAATTCACACTGTCATTTTTCTTCCATCCTCAGTCCCTGCCTGAGTTTGGGCTAGTTCATGGAAACATATTTACCTCCTGTACTCAGGTTTCTGTACACCTAATCTGTTGTACCAATGCATGTGTTTCCTGCCCAGCATCCAGCCGCTTGAATCCAACTCTGCCTGATATCCAAATCTGAGTTTTTTATTTCCAAACACATGAGCCATTATATGTCTTGTTTTTTCCCAGACTGTTTTGAGTTATGGTCCTGTTGCTTGCCATTGCTGCCCAGTGAAAAAATTTTCTGCCTAATTAAAAAATAATACTTGCTCTTCCTACCTCATAGGTGTGATATAAATAGCAGATAAATTAACAGGGTTTGATCACTAACCTTAGTTTCAGTTAGAGGTACCATGCTAGGGAATGAGACTATAGTGGTGGATAAGACAGTTCTTACCCTGGAGGAGCAGACACGTTGAGCAGACCAGGGCCTACAGAAATAACCACAGCATCGTCTGCCTGGCCACAGTCATAATAAAGTTACGAGATGAAATGAACTGGTTGCCCTAGAGAAGTTGGAAAAGGTGCTACAAAAGTGATGGCGTTTGAACTGGATATCGAAGGTCGATTAGAAGTTTTCAAGAAGAGCAACAGCTCTCAGTAAATGGCGTTCTCCCAGACGTGTCCCTTTGTCACGGCCCGGGGTGTGACAGGGATGCTGCCGAGCATCCTAAACTCACAAACAGCTCTCACAACAAAGAATTGTCTGGCTGCAAAGTCATCAATCATGGGGTTGAGAAATTCTAAAGTAGAGACATTAAACAAAAACATTACAGAACAACATGAGTGTAAAGCAGGGATCGTGATTATTCCATGGTGATGAAAATATATTAATGCAGGGAAAATAGATTGATGGCAAATGACAATGGATCTTGGACAGTGAGAGCTTTGAACATTATCATGTACGTGTAGGAAGTGAGCACCCTTCTTTCAAGGTTGCAATTAGAAAACAGGCATCTGGTGTTGGGCATATTGGTAAACGAATAATTCTACAAGATGGCCAGTTCCTCAATCGTGACTTTGATTGTGTGTGGCTACTGAAAATTAGTAACGATCCCTACCAGAGACCATCCTAGACAGCTGTGAGGCTAGATCAATAGGTTATTCACTTTACTACTGATTTTTACCACAGTGATGATAGTCACACTGATGATAAAGGAAACCACTGAGTTTGGTTTTTCTCTAAAAATGTTTATTGGATTCTAAGCCAAGCAGAAGGCCTCCCTGCAAACAGCCTTTTCCACCTCCCCTGAGCCATCCATCCCCTCTCTTTGGACATTCTGCCAGTTCATCTTGGAATAATTAAATGTTTTTATAATGAATCAGATGCTGGTGACAGGAGCCAGATTGATGACTCTGGAGGAGGAAGCTTGAAGCACTCGCGTTCCTCACACCAAGATGACAAGGAGAAGAGTTATGTGTGCTGAAAGATTTATCGTCAAGCTGTCCATCGGCACCTCGTTGGCCTCCAGAAAGTCGTTTAAAATTAGACACAATCTGGAAGCCTGTTAGAGCCAAGAAGGAGTGTGCAGTCACGGTGATGTTCTTTTCCCTCATTACCTTTGGTAGAAAGCATTTGTGGCTTGTATTCAAACAAGATCTAAAATTATACTCAAAAGGTTGCCCTTAGCATTGTCCCACCTCTCTTCACTGCCGTCTCCCAATTTTAAGATTGGGAGACGTCTCCCTCAGTGCCGTCTCCCACTGAGTTTTAGAGTTTGAGGAGATCACAAAGAACATGTCACTCCCCTGTTTTATTCTACAGATGAGGGGAGTGAAAGCCAGAATCAGATTCGTGACTTACCTGGGATTACCCAAGCAGTCATAGAATGAACTGGAGAGAATTTCTACTTCTTTTTTCTCTTTCAAGTGCTGTCCCACTCTATTTATTGTTTTTCCCAGCTTTATTGAGTATAATTGACATAACTTTGTATGACTGTAAGGTATACAACATGATGATTTAATACACATACTCGTACATATTGTAGAATGATTACCACCGTAAGATTAGTTAATATACACTTTACCTCATAATTACCACTGTTTTGTTTTTGTTACGATGGTTTTAAGAACATTTAAGATCTACTCTCTTAGCACCTTTCAAGTACACAATACAGTATGATTAACTAGAGTCACCATGCTGTACGTTAAATCCCCAGAACTGATTCATTTAATAATTGAAGGTTTGTGCTCTTTGACCAACATTTCCTCATTTTCCCCACCCTCCAACCCTGGCAACCGTCAGTTTCCTCTGTTTCCATAAGTTTGGCTTTTTTAGATTCCACAAATACATGAAATCATACAGTATTTGTCTCTCTCTCTCTCTCTGACATATTTCACTGAGCATAAATGCCCTCAAAATCTATTTATGTCGGTGCAAATGGCAGGATTTCTTTTTTATGGCTAAATAGTATTCTATTATGTTCATGTGTATGTCTCTCTCTCCCTCTCTCTCTCTCTCTCAGGTCTGTTTGGAAACAGTCCAGTCATTGTTAATAATAACAAGAATGACATGCGTGACATAGATATAACTTGGCAGCCAAGGACAGTGGACTAGAATGTGCATTCATGAATAATGATGACTTCACTGTACCACTCAGTGAGGGCAGTAGACACTGTTCAGTGAGCATGTGTATTGTATGGCCATTGCATTCAGAATGACTGAGCAAGTAGAGCAACAAATCTGCATCAAATTTTGCATTAAGCTTGGACATTCCTCCACAGAAACTATTTGGATGATTCAGAAGGCTGCAGCTACGGGCAACTGGTGATTGGCAGCAACGACACGCCTGCTCATCCATCACGTCTTGTGCAGGGTTTTTGGCATGAAACATCATATCATCAGGTGACTCAGCCCCCGCTTACACTCCATATTTTGTGTCCTGTGACTTCTGGCTTTCCCCCCAAATAAAATCACCTTTGAAAGGGAAGAGATTTCAGACCATCAAAGAGATTCAGAAAAATACAATGGGTCAGCTGATGGCAACTTTTGTGAGGTCCAAGGTGCTTACTTTGAAGGGGACTGAGATATTATTGTCCTATGTACCATGTTTCTTATATCTTGTATCTTCCCCTATAAATGTCTCTATTTTTCATATTACATGGATGGATACTTTGGGGGCAGACCTCTATGCATGCATACCCATATATCACTACCTCATGATATCATTTTCTTAGGGTTTATTCACAGACCCAATTCTTCTTAAGTGGGTATCCCCTTAGCCAATCTGATTCCCACAACTATGAATGATAGTAAAACTATTATGGAGAAGCTCACCAGAGCTTGACACCATGCTAGAGTCTTCATGTGTATTAACCCTGAGTTTGTAACAAACTTGGAAAATAAAAATTACTATTATTGTTCTACAACGGAGATGAGAAAACTGAGTCTCGCAAAGCTGAAGATGCCCGAACATCATACAGCTAACTCAAAGTTCAAAGACAAAACATGTAGACTTGTGTTCTACCACATAGTCTACCCAGATCTGCTTCAAAAATGATCCCTCTATCGCTTCCACCGTAACAACTTCCATGCCCCAGTGGCCCTTTTCAAGCAGATGTCAAAGAATCAAGCCGATGGACAAAATTCACACTTTTTCAAATAAGAGAGAAGATTTTTCCCCATTTCTGTTGTTTATTTCTCTGTTAAGTAAGCTAAATTTGCATTTTGCACATGGCCTTTCTCCCCTAGTTTGTTGCGTGTTGTTATCAGGAAGGGGTGTTAAATTTCATTAAATACTTCTTTTCTGCATCTGGTGAGATGATCATGTGAATTTTCTCCTTTATTCTAGTAATTTGTGTATTACGTTGATTGGTTTTCAAGCTATGCAGAACCAACCTTACATTGTGGGGATTAATTCCACGTGTCTGTGACTGTAGTGTGTAAACCTTTTTGTACACTGCTGAATTTGGTTTCTAGTGTTGAGTATTTTTGCATCTATATTTATACTGTGTGCTCTCTCTCTCTTTCTCTTTGTGATGTCTTTGGTCTCATGGAATATACTTTTCTTCTATTTTTGGAAGCGTTTGAGAAGGACTGGGGCTAATTCCCATACAAGAGGAATTGGGGTGACCTATCAGCTCAGTTTGGAAAGAATAACCGGCTATAAGTAGCCTCCCTTCTCTTTCTTCTACTCGTGAGTGAACTGCTTTCAAACAGGACCTGTTCTTTTCAGCTTCCGGTGCCCTGAGTTTCAACCAGGAGAGGTCTGTCTCGGCTTAACATCAGGTTAGGGCCACTGTCACTGGTCTGTGTTTGTCTAACCCTGGAGTCAGCATTAGAAAGACTACTTCCTTGCAGCACAAACCATTTCCTCAGTATCTACTTTATAACAAAGTTCATGCTTTGAACTCCACCTTAAATCCAAAATCTCCTCTGGGAAGAAAGATTTGATACATCATTCAGGTCTTCTTGGACATTGAGAATATGGAAAACAGAAATTTCTGATCATGTCTCCCTGGAAAGGGGAGTAGAAATAATCACACACAGACATTAATTAACAGAAAGAATATGGGATTTGGAACTTCAATATCTGAATCAAGATTCAAAACAAAATACACCACATAGTGTTTTGCATGAATACGTGTCTTTAACCTCTTCACTCCCCCACGGGCTAGCTGTTTCAAATTCCTTCCCGCTAAGCCCCTGTTTCCATCTCTGAAAATGGGAATCAAGTTACACAGTTTGTTTTTTTTTTAATTTATTTAACTCTTGTTCAAGTACAGTTTTCTTTCCTGTATTCCCAGCCCTGCCCCGCCCCCAGTGCTCCCTACCTCCCTACCATATCAGCCCCCTACCTTAGTTATTATCCATGTGTCCTTTATACTTGTTCATGTGAGTACCCCCCTTTTTCCTGTGATTCTCTCCCCTCTCCCCTCTGGACCCCGTCAGCACATTCTGTATTTCAGTGTCTTTGGTTACATTTTGCTTGTTTGTTTGTTTGTTTTGTTGTTTAGATCCCTGTTAACGGTGATATCATATGGTATTTGTCTTTCACCGCCTGGCTTATTTCGCTCAGCATAATGCTTTCCAGTTCCATCCATGATGTTGCAAAGGGTAGGAGCTCCTTCTTGCTTTCTGCAGCATAGAGTTACACAGTTTTAAGCCCCACACTTTCTCTAAAGCAAGCACTGCAGCTACCCTCACAGGGTCAGGAGACTGATTTCACACACCGGTTCCATCTCCACTTCTAACTGGTAGGCTGAAATCGGCGCTGGTGGGAGTCATTTCCCCAGGACGCCGGGAAATGTTATGTAAAGGCTTTTTCCACCTGGGGGACCAGGTGCCAAATACTTCCCAGCACACCCAACCCAACCTGGCTTCTCACCAGCATATCCAGTCGCCGCTCCCCCTTCCCCAGGCCGCGTTATCCAGGGGTTCACTTTCCAACATTTCAGTCACCCACCGTCAACTGCGGTCTGACAACGTCAAATAAAAAGCTGTAGACATAAACAACTCAGTAAGCTTTGAATTGCACTCGGCTCTGAGAAGCATGCTGAAACCTCGCGTGACCTGGGACGCGACTTCCTTTTAGGTCAATTGCTCCGCGTCTGGTCTGGACCCGCAGCCGCTCCCTGCCCCTTACGCGGCCGCGACCTCGGTTACCGGGTTCCCCGCAGAGGCCCCGCGGTGCTCGGGGTCGAGTCCCCCTATTTCACTGCCTGGCGTCTCCAGAGCACGAGAGGAGTGATGCCCGTTTAGATAGGCCAGAGAGAAGCTGGAACGCGCTTCCTGTAGGAGAACAGGTGGAAATTCTCGACTTAACAAGGAAAGAAAAAAAATCCTATGCTGAGGTAAGATCTGTGATAAGAACGAATCTATTCCTGAAATTGTGAAGGAAAATAATTTCATGCGTGTCTCGCTGTCACACCTCGAACTGCACACGCCATGACCACAGTGCATGACCAGCACTTAGTTAAGATGGAACGAGGCATTCCTTTTGCAGGTGGAAGACGTGAAGTAAAAGGTACACAGCTGGTCCTCAAATGTTGTTTCATTCAACATCATTTTCTTATAACATCGATGAGGGGAAAAAATCAATTCCAGGCCTGGGTCGACTGCCTGCGTGGAGTATGCAGGTTCTCCATGCCCGTGTGGGCTTTCCCTGGTTCCCTCCCACGTCCCCAAAATGCACGCGCGAGGTGAACTGCCGTGCTCAGTTGTCCCTGTCGGAGGGAGTGTGGCCGTGTGTGAGTGGCCCCGCAGTGGACGGGCACCCTGTCCAGGGTGGGTCCTGCCTGGTGCCCTGAGCTGCGGGGAGAGGCTCCAGACAGCCATGAATCCCAACGGGAATAAGTGGGCTGGGAAATAATTATATTACTTATTTTTATCCATCTTTCTTACGTGGGTGACTAGTTCACATTTATTTCAGTGTTTAATATTAGAAGTGTTCGGGGTCTTTATTTAGAAGTTTCGTGACGTTTTTGCGAGCAGAAATATGCTCTGGGAACTTAACTCTTACTTATATCCATTAGTCAGTGGCAAAATGGGTTTCATCGCACGTCGTCACACTTAGGTCACAGTTTCCTAGAAGATGTTGTGATGTTAAGTGAGGACTTACTAAATATACCTGTGTGTACGGGGTTTGGTGTTATCTGCAGTGTCAGGCATCCACTGGGGGATCTTGGGTAGGGAGGAAATACCGTTCGGAAAAGCTGATGCTGCCCCTCTGTCCTCAGCTGAAACTTCACCGGGTCGAATTTATATCTTGTGAAAAGACAGGCGAAGGCAAGAAAAATGCAACTCCACTTCGTTTCCTAAGAAACGCAGTTTCTGTGATTTAAGATCCCCTCACTCCATTTATCTCTTGCCATCTGCAGCTTAGAGAACTTAGTCATCCACGTGAATAGATGGCTTCCAGTTTCTTTGTGGTCCCTTTCCAACCAATTCATCTCCCATGGATGCTCTTGTAAGGATAACACACCGATAATTAGTATGGCAATTAACAGTTTACAAGTTGCTGCCAGAGCTTTGTTTCATTTTATCTGTGCAACTCTCCTATCCGTGGTGGCTTTATCATCTACAGTTTTCCATAGAGAAGGCTGAGTTTCAAGAGCAAATAAAAACCCCTGTGTCTTTGAACTACTACTCTCGTTCACAACCTTGAGATAATCAATCAATTGTACCCTTTATCTTTATACTTAATCGTTTCCTTCTTTAGGATCTTTTCCCCTTGTACTATAAACATGCTCAGGTCTCAGGTACTCTTCAAGAAATAGTCTGACCTACAGTTACTCTCTATTAATCACCCAGTCTGTGTCTTTCCTTATTAGTCTGTTTCTAGCAAGGCCAGTGAAGGCTTGCTGTATTCATGTGCTCCTCCCCTCTTCTCCCACTCACTCTCCAACTGCGCTTCAAAAGGAAGACAGTGTGAGATTGAAGATTTAAGAGATTGGGATTGAGATTTAAGAGATTGCATAAAATCATAAAGTCTCGAGTCAGACAGATCTGCATTTGAATCTGAGCTCTGTAACTGATCAGCTTTGTGACCTTGAATCAAAATCTCTTCTATAACCCTTAGCTCTGGCGTATCAGTGGAATTCTGGTACGTATTTATTCACTCTCCTTGGCTGCCAGGTTATATCACAATGGCACTCTTCCTGGACAGACCTTGTATAAACACACACGTATAGATTTGTGTGCATATATATGTTTCTTGTGTGTATTCATTTCACATTACTGAGTGACTATATAAGAAAAATACTTGGGAAGAGGATAATAAGAGATATAGCTGTCAATCACACAATTATAAAACTGACGAGAACTTAGATCCAATCCCTTTATTTCACAGATGAGAACATTGAAACTCAGTGAAGGGAACTAATTTACCTGTGACTACTCAGTGAAATAGGACCAGAATTGAGACAAGAACTCTGATCCACTGGCACATGGGCTGCGTGCTATTCCTTTTCTGTCCCCCAATACCAGAGCACAAGATTTAGCTCTGACTTTCTCTCAAATGTTTCTAACTCCATTGCTTAAGACTCTGAAATGATTTATTTTCTTTAGGTTTTTTTGGTCAACCCCTAATCTTCATCACTCTTGCCAGTTTTCACATGAAATTTTAAAATCCCACTATCTTGGAAATGAGGAAGATGTGCTATCCAAGTGCCCAACGGTATTTTAGGTTCTTCAATGAGTGTGACCCTAATAAAATTTATAACCTGACCAGGGTTTGCAAGTATAGTGACAACTGAAGAATTACCCCAATAAATATTTGACATGATTTTGAAAGCAATAAAAAATATTTTATTTTTTGCCTACAATTTTCTCTGGGAAGTACAAAAGTAAAAGGACCTTGGAAGGCCAGACAATGATGCCATAATTCTTTCTGGGGAAGATCGTGGTTGTCCAACACTGGATAGATTTCTCTTCAGGTATGAAGAGGTATTATACTTGGCTATGAGTGACTGTTCCACACATCAGTGATTTTAGGATACTTGGGCTACTATCTTGTGAAGTGGGTTACGAGGTTTTGATAAGGAACAATTTCCTGAACTTTGTCATCACAATTTTAATAAATAATCTCTTCTGCGATGCATTGATTCTTGACGCTTGGTTTGTTTGCTTTTTCCAGTACTTTAGGATTTCTATTTTCAGTCCCCAAATTCAAGGATACAAGAGTGTGGAGGAGGCTTAAAGCTTATGCCTGTTTGCCTCAGTCAGTTGATAGGATATTCTTTAATATCCCTGTTGAGAAGGCACCAGTCAGAATTCATGTGGGATTTTCCCATTGGTTAGGAGCTCACTGACTCATAAAATAAACCAAGTTACTTCATGGTAGTGATGACTGTGAAAACTGCCTACTACTCTGAGCTATACCTTCTATAATGTTTGATGATCCTATTTCTTTCCTTTAGAACCATGTAGGTTTAAATCAAATTCTCCCTTCCTCTGACAAACCTCATGTATTTGAAGATAACGTTCACTTATTTTTTTTTAAGATTTGATTTCTTTATCTTTAGAGGGGAAGGGAAGGAGAAAGGGAGAGAAATATCAGTGTATGGTTGCCTCTCTTGCATCCCCTGCTGGGAACTGGCCTGCAACCCAGGCATGTGCCTTGACTGGGAATCGAACCTCGATCCTTTGTTTCACAGGACTGTGCTCAATCCACTGAGCTACACCAGCCAGGGCCAACATTCACTTCTAACCGTTCACAGACAAACCCCACTAGAGACTTCCAAAGCTTCCACTATGTCCCAAAGAGGGCCAGCACTGAACACTGGCTGATACAGAGGGTAGAGGCCTGTTATCTTGGTTTACATTGCCCTAGAACCAGAACTTGAGATTCAAGTTCAAGTAGTTTATTAGAGAGGTGATCCAAAAAAATAGCCAAAACAAAAACAAACCTGTAAGGGATTAAGGAAGTGAAACCACGTTAGGAAGAAAACCACTGCAAAATGACTTATCAAGCAAGTTAGCACTAAATCCAGCCAGCACCCATGGGGAACACACGCCCCAAGATTAGCCACGAAAAGAGGGAGCTGGGATTTTTATCCACCCCCTGCTATCAGTCACTGTTTGAAAAATGCTTGAGGGTTGCTTTTGAGAAATATTAATTCTCCACTGCTTCCAACCTACTACTGAATAGGTTGGCTCCAACAGCCAGAGAAAACCCTCCAGCAAAGGGGTATAGGTGCTGTCGGTCGGAAGTCAGCCAGTTTCAATGAAAACAATATGGGCTAAGGAGGTATGGATGGACATCTCCAGTTTCTGCTACTCCCATTCAGCATCATCCTGAAGAGTGGTGACACCCAAGGGTGAAAACACTGCAAAGTGATCGTGGGCCATCACGTGGGAAATGTCTCTCTCCCTTGACCCTGCTCAGCAGACAGAAGACATCGAAACAGGAGGGATAGATTGTGTAAAAACTAGCCCATGTTCTCCATCCACCTCTTCTAACTCCAAATCAACTCAGCAGGGATCTAAACACCATGGCCAGTGGCTAAGTCCTGCTGGGCTTCCATTTGGCCTAGGAGCCTGGTTAGAAGGGAAAAAAAAATTTTAAGAATCTAGTTTCAAGACATCTGAAGATTATAAAAAGTCAAAAATCTCAGTGGCTATAAATGTTCCTGGAGTACAGCCACACTCATTCATTTATGTATTGTCTATGGCTGCTTTCACACCAGGACAGCAGGGCTGAGTAGTTGCGACAGAGAACATATGCCTTTCAAAGACTACAAGGTTTACACTTTGTCTCTTTACAAACAAGGTTTCCTGGCCTCTGCACTGGTGCCTTGGGTAGGTCTAGTCTGTCCTGGCAAAGCAAGGAGACAGAAATCTCAAAGAGAGTTTGAGGTCAACACTGAAGCAACTGGGATAAGAACTGAATATGGCTGGGGTCGGAGGGGAGTAGGGGGGTAAATGCAGATGACCAATTGAACAACAATAAAATAATTTTAGAAAAAGAATTGAATATAATACCTAAAGTGCTCTAATATGTAAAACTGGCTCAGAAGTACAGGAACAAGGCCAAGATGTTTTTACTGAGACTTCCGTAGAGTATAGTCGGGGAAGTGGTTGGCAGAATTAGAGCCATTTCATGTTTACACTCAAAAGAGTGTCTATTCATACACTTGCCTATTGTTATATGAGGTCTGTCTGGAAGGAGCGTGGCCATTATCAATATAAAGAGAACTGTTTGCGAACATCGATGTAACCTGGCAACCAAGGCAAGTGAACTGGAATGCACATGGGTGTACAATGATGACTTCATGTTACTCCTCAGTGAGAGTGGGAGATGCCACTGAATGAGCATGTGTACTGTGTGGCTGTCACATTAAAAATGATTGAATGAGTTGAGCAATGAATCCCCGTCAAATTTTGCATTAAGCTTGAACATTCCTCCATGGAAACTATTCAGATGATCCAGAAGGCTGCAGCTACTGGTGACTGGCAACTTAATCATGACATCACACCTGCTCATGCATCTCATCTCGAGTTTTTTTTTGTGAAACATCAAATCACCCAGGTGTCTCCTCCCCACTACAGGCTACATTTGATGCCCTGCGACTTCTGGCTTTTCTTAAAGCTAAAATCACCTTTGAAAGGAAAGAGATTTCAGACCATGGATGAGATTCAGGAAAATATGACAGGGAAGCTGAAGAACTGTGTGAAGGTCCCAAGGTGCCTATTTAATTGAACGGGACTAAGGCATCATTATCCTGTGTATAACGTTTCTTGTATCTTGTATCTTCTTTAATAAATGTCTCTATTTTTCATATTGCGTGACTGGATACCTTCTGGAGGGACCTCATATATGTTTAAATGTTTTTGATGTCTACTTCCATTTCAAATGAAGCACCATGACCTTATAAGCCCGTCTTCAAAGCTGGCTCCTGTCTAAACCGTTGACCAGATCACCTTCTTCTTTGCTTTCTAGGACTCATTGTCCCCTTGTCTCCACTGTACTTGCTCTTCCTCAGACACACCACGCTCTTTTCCTCTCAGAGCTTTGCCCTTTTTTTTTCTCATTCCTGACATCCTTCTCCCCCAGTTCTTTGACAGGCTTATTCATCCTTGTTGCAGTTCCCAGCCTGGTTGTCACCCTTTAGGGAAGACATCTAAACATGCTTGTCTTCACAATAGCATTTGTTTTCTTCGGAGCATTGATCTTTATCTAAGGTTACATGCATATTTATCTCATTACTTCTTCACCACATGTATACAATAGACTGTGAACTTCAGGAGAATGGAGGTTTTATCTCCTGTTCATCACTGTATTCCTGGCACCGTAAAAGAATGCATATTGTTCTTCTCTCAGTTTTGCTATGAACCTAAAACTGCTCTAAAAAATAAATACTCTTAAAATTTAAAAAAGATAATTAACCACTTAAAGCTGATATAATAATGCATTTTGGGGCTTGTAATTAGGAGTAAAATGTATAAGAAAACTACAACAAAGGTCAAGAAAAACATGAAAGCATACTATTGTAAGGTTCTTATACTATACATGAAGTGGTGTGTCATTTGAAGGTAGATTGTGATAGGTTATAGCAAAAACCTTAAAATAACCATTAAAATAACCTAGCAAAGAGCCTGAACTAGTAAGCCAACAAAAGAGATAAGACAAAATCATGGAAAGTGCTCAATTAGCCAAAAGGAAATCAAAAGAGGAAAGGGGGATTAGAGAATATGTGGGACAAGTATTAAGCAAATAGCAAATAGTAGCTTTAAACCAAATCACATTATTAATTACATTAAATATAAATTGTTTCAATATTCCACTTAAAAGGTAACGTTTCTCAGAATAGGTGAAATAATATGACCCAACTATATACAGCAGGTCCTCGGCTAATTTTGTTTTATTCAACGTTGTTTCATTATAAAGTTGAGGAGATACCATAGGAACTTAACTCTTGCTTATTTCAATTAGTCTCCGATAACATTGGTTTTATTGCACATCATTTCACTTAACGTTGCAGAACCTATCAACAGCATTAAGTGAGAATTTACTGTACTGTCTGCAAGAAATAAGCTTTAACTATAAGAAGACACAAGTTACCAGTAAAAGGATGAGGATAGATATACCCCGCTAAGCAAACAAAAGCTGGAGTGGCTATATTTGTATCACACGAAGCCTGAAGAGAGACAAACGACCACCCAGAAAGGTAGTAGTGCTCACTTCGGCAGCACGTGTACTAAAATTGGGACAGTACAGGGAGGATTAGCACAGCCCCTGTGCAAGAAAGGGAGTAAAAGTATTCATTCCTCTGTGTAAGTTTGGTATAAAGGCATTCCACATTAAAAAATGGTTGTATATATTAGGTACTCAGTAAATCCTTGTAGCATAAACGAATGAACAAATAAATGAATGAATGAATGGCTTTTAAGAAGTCAGAGAGAATAGAAAATCCTAGAATGTTTAAAGATATCATCATGGCAAAGTTGGGTTGGCCTTACAGACCTGGGCGTGAATCTGAGCTCCGCTGTTTAAATTCGTGTTTAATGACACAAGGCAAATGTCTTAATCTTGCTGAACCCGTGTCCTTATTTCTCAGTTAAGGTAACAGTACCTACCTCTGTGAAAAGTTGTAGACATCAACTCGATTTTAATGCTTTCAAAGTCCTAGGTAGAGTAAGTCCTCACTTAACATTGTCAATAGGTTCTTGGAACTGCTGAAAAATAATGTTAAAAGAAACCAGTGTTACCACAGGCTAATTGATGTAATCAGGAATTAAGTTCCTGTGGCATCTCATCAACATTATAACAAACAACACTGAACAAAGTGACATTATGCAAGGGCCTGCTGTACACAGTAGGGCTAAGTATAGGGTAGCAATTTCTACCTCTGTCATTATCATTAATTTTAGGCTGAGGCTGAAAAAGGTTTTCTACGATTTCTAAGGTTTCTAACCCTGGCTCAAATCCTATTGCTACAAAGACATAGAGGCCCAGGAGCAGAAGAGCGTAATCCCAGCCTCACCGCGACCTCAGCTGCAGAGCGAGGGCAGGGTGCAGATCAACTGTTGCCAAGTTCTGTGCAGTTTTTGCTTTACCCGCCTGCCTCTATCTTAACACCAGACATCGACGGTGGGTGTTCTCCAGAGATCTGGGAAGTCAAATGTAGTGTCATGTGTGAAAAATTCCTTTGCTAACCAAATAATGTTTGTATGAAACATTTTTTTTTTTTTTTTTTTGCAGCAAACCCTGAGCCGGTGTCGCGCATTCCCTAAGCAGCCTGCAGCCTAAGCAGAGCTGAGCCCCGCTGAGTGATCCTATCATACTTTGATTTTTCTAGCACTTTTTTAATATTCCTGTTCAAAGCCCTTCCTTATCCTAAGACTTTAGTGCTCACTCTAAACCAAGTAGAACAATCACTGAGTCATCTTGGCCCTGCTCCCTTCCCCCTTGAATATGTCATGAGAATGAATCTTCTAATGTCTCTGGGGCAAACCAAGTTCTGCAGACAGAAGCGCTCTGTGATGGCAAGGAAGGGGAAGGGTCTACCCAACAAACATGGGTGTAAATGACTCACGGACCAGGACTACAGGGTGGGGATTGACTGTGGGGGTGAGAGTGCGGGGCAGGCAGGGCAGGCCAGAGCAACGGGACACAACTGGGACACCTGTAGTAGAATAACAATTTTTAAAAAGATTAAAAAAAGAAAGCAAGGATTACTCGGCACTAAATAATAATAGGCTTAGAGATCAGATTTGACTGTACGTCTGTGTGGCGGTGAATTAGCTCAAGAATCCAGGGGAAAATATAATAGACAAACACCATGTGTTAGAAGAAGCACTGGGTTGGGAATTCAGAGACCTGGGTTTTTAGTGTTGACTCCGTCAAAAAGTCTCTGAGTGGGTGGCTTTGGGCAGTTCCTGAAACCACTTTGGAAGTCCATAGAGGAGGAGGTTGGGACAGATTGTCTCCTTTCCTTCCTAGTCTATCTTGCTTTCTTTTCTTTTCTTTTCTTTTTTTTTTTGCTTTTTTATCATTCATCAGCTATGAAAGGAGAGATGAGAGAAAAGCAAGCATACGAGGCTGAGGGGCGTACACAAAAAGGAGTGAAGAGAGGAGCAGAAAACCAAATTAGAAGGAAGGTGGGTTGAGATTAAGACTTAGTCAGGAGGGGGAAGCCGGGCGGAATTTGCAGATCCCTCTTAGAGGTGCAGTGCCCTAGAGGCATAGGAACCAGGCAGCTGAGAAGGTGGGCTCGAGTGCTTGAAGAGTCTCCATGAGAAATTGTGTTAATGAAATTTGCACACAGTTTGCCCCTTCCTCATACCTTCTGCCGCCTGGTGGATTATCATCCCGACTGGAGTGTTTCTGATCGCATCTTATTTTCCTCCCAGAAAGAGACAAGGGCACTAAGACCATCTGTTCTGGTGCTCCCATATGGATTATTCTCTGGCAAGGGGCTTGCTGTGAGACGGAGGGAGCCATGTGCCCACAATTTCTCTCCTCTTGCAAAAAAACCCCCCAAAACAAAAAACCTGTAAACCCAGTCTCACATGTACTAGCCTCTTGTCCCCTGTCAAAAGCACTGCCTTCATCCTACCACCAAGCACACAGCTGGCAACAGTGCTGTTTCCATGGTGATAATAAATGGCAACAGGCAGTAATCAAAAGGGTCACTGGAGTCATAAGTCATTACAGATTGCATTTAAAGGAATACAGCCGTCTTTACAATGATAAATGACTTCTTTATAGCCTCTGCCTGCTTCAGGCTCCCAGAAAAGAAAGGTTTACCAGCCATTTGTTTTGCATGTTTACTTGTTTTGTATGTCTTGCCGTTTGGAGAGTGGAATCAGATTGGCCTATATTTCCATCAAGATGTCCTAAGCACACCAAGGTTTAGGGCGCTTAGAGGGGCGACTCAGCCCAAAGTCAAGTCCTTCCCTCATCCCAGGAAGCACCTGAAATTTCTGTGACAGATGCATCTAACAGGTTGTTCGTGGCATTGGAGTTCCAAGTGTCATAATGAATGTCAGAGAGTTCTAGGAATTTGACATCTGCTGACATTTGAGCTACATTTCAGAATAAGAATAATGGGAACCTATGTTGAATTTGGGCTCAGAATACATGGGGTTTCAGTGTCAGGCATGGCCCCCAAAGGGTGACCTTGGGCAAGGCCCTTAAAATTTTGAGCATCTGTGTGTTCATCTTTAAATTAGAGATGGTAATGAAATTATCACCTTAGCTTGGAAGGTTGTGGTGTGGATCAAGTGAAATAATAGGTCAGGAAAACTGTATATAAACCACACAGTGCTTTCTTAAATGTAAGATACTTTTTAAACATTATTTTAAAATACCAGGTTTAGAAGTGACTGTAATAGTTATCTAGTAAAAAAAAATATTTTTCCTGCTTTAGATAAGGCTGGGTAGAGACAGGGTCTTTTACTGTGTGACTCTGAGGACATTGCTTGTCTCTTCTGAATGAGTTGCCCCCCATTCTGTAAAATGGGGATGTGATTTCCACCCTGCCTGATGAATGACTAGGTTGCAGTGAACTTCAAATTAAATAACACGTATATAGGTGTTCCACACATAAACTGCTCAGTATTATCTGAATGTAAGCCACATCATTTCGCAAGCATCTTGTAAAAAGAGGAGTGGATTAGTAATCACACCCAACATTTCTCTCTTTTCTGTGAACCTTCCATTTCTGACCTAAAGTAGTGTCTCATTAAAGTCCAATTCTCCATCATGTTAAAAAACAAATTCCTCACTTCATCCTTTAATTTATACTTGTGTTTTTACTGTTTCTTCTCAGCCTCCCAAACTAAATATTCTGTAGTAGATATTGACAAGTTGAGACCAAATGAACGTGTTAATATGAAACAGACATGCATTTGATCTGAGGAGCAAGGGGATTGGTCCTCAGATGGTTTTTACATACCAGACATTCCTCATAGCTAAACATAGGATTATTTTTGAGGTCTCTTAGTGAACTAAGATGTGAACTAAATTGCATGCTATTAATATTTCTCTCTGACTGTTGGTCTCGGTTTTTTAATTAGGTAACAGCCAAGGCAGGGTGCAATTTAGATACACAATGATCTATCTTCTATGTTAAGATATATTAATAATAATATCTGTGATTAATTATGGATGTCACCTAACAGAGGTCCTAATTCAAGTGCAAATCAGCCACAGCAACCTGGGAAACTCAGCTCTGCTCATTCGCATATTTGGAAATGTGGGTCTGTGGCCCCTTAGTATCTTTACTGCGTAAATCTTATCATTAAATTCACCTTTCAAATTATCTCACATTCAGTGGCTTATTGTAAAAAAATGCTTTCCACTGCCTTGCATCTGGAACTTTAGAAAATTATATTTTATCTGAAAATAGCATCACTAAGGGTTTTAATCCCATAAATTCTTATATTATTATAGAAACTTAATTTGGATTCTTTTATTTGATCAAACACATCAGATTAAAGTTGAGATATTGCTTGAACCACTATCATAATTGTTAGGATTATCATCATTGTTATTGTTGAATTTCTGTTACTGGGACTGATTTGATCTTACATTTCAGGGCTATAAGTTTGCTGTTCCATTCTACAAGAAATGGCCTTATGTAATGTTGCATTTAGTTAGAGCAAATCTCTGTTCCTGCTTCTGGGAAGGGCGGTTGCCACGTGTGCTTTCCTAACAGAAAAGCAAAGTGAGGACAGCCTGGAGAACCTACAACCGGCCTCTTTTATGTGCGCCAACTCCCCCCCGTGGGCATCGCCCCGCTTTTCGGCTGAGGGCCCGTCTGTGCCCACCTGTCTGGTGCAGCCCGGCTCCTTTATCGTTCTTGCTTATTGCCCACTTTGGAGCAAGCCATGTGACAGAAGGGCACACTCAGTCTTGAACTTGTCCTCTTGACTTGCAATCCATCCTGCTTTCTCCGGGCTGACATCTATTGACTAGAAACAGCAACTTGTCACGTAGCTTTTCTGTTTTCAGCCTTGCTCTGATTACTGCAGTTACAAAGCCATCTTCTCAATCTTGGTACTATTAATATTTTCAGTCTCATAATTCTATGTTGTGGGTGGTTGTCCTGTGCACTGAGGAATGGCAAGCAGCATCCTAGGCTTGACCCACTAAATGCCAGAAGCATCCCTCCTCCCAGTTGTGACAACCAAAACTGTCCCCTGGGGGCCAAAATCACCCCGACTTGAAAACCACTGGCATAAAGGGAGGTCAGAATCATAAAATCAACAATCCTAATATTGAGACAAACAATAAAACCCTGTTTAGTATATGACGTAGGACAATCAAATACTGATTAGAATTTGAGCTATTTACAAAAAGACAGCTTGATTGGAAAATGAGTTAAAGTGGAGAAAGACCAGAGACCAATTCAGAAAAAAACTGCAACAAGCAAGGATCAAACTAATTAGAACAATAAAAGTTGTTGGGCTCAGTGAATAATCACATGGGGTTAGAGAGGCAGAAAGAATTGAGGTGACCTGAAGCTTTTGACTTGGAGGACAGGAATAATTGCAATTCGGTAATCAACCATGGGTTTATAATTATCTTGCTTTATTAAAATAACCAGGTAACATCGCATCTCATTTGCTATGCAGTGAGCACCTGGAGGACCTAGTGTTTGTCCTACTTACCTCTGAACCCTTGTATCTATTCAATACCTAGAATTAAATAAAACCAGGAGTTGTCTTTTATGGAAAGCTAAGCAATGCACTAACACCTGTATTAGGTACATCTGTAATTCACACGGTGATCTTTGAAAGGTTAAGATTTATTCCCATTTGATATCTGAGAAAAATGAGAAGCCGAGAAGTGAGGAAACACGTCCAAAATGACATAACAGATTACTGGCAGAACCAGGTCTAAAATCTCAATCTGTCCAGTTCATGCCTCCCTTTCTCTCTCTCTCTCTCTCCCCCTCCCCCTCCCTTAAATTGATTTTTAAGAAAGAGAGATGAAGGGAAAGAAAGATAAAAAACATCTGTTTTTGATATTTTACTCATTTATGCTTTCACTGGTTGATTCCTGTGTGTCCTCCGGCCAGGGATCAAACCCACCACCTTGTTGTATCAGGACGACACTCTAACCAGCTGAGCCACCTACCAGGGCCACCACCCTCTCTCTTAATTAAAAGCTTGCCCCGGTTTCATCTGTCTCCTCACCCCTCAGCTAGATGACACCTCTTTCCCCTTTCCTGACTTTGGTAGGGTTGGGGGCTCTCTTCTCCTTCTCCTCCTTGTCTTCCTCCTTCACACCTTCTTGACTTAGGAATTTCTGTCTTCTGCACAAAAGGGCAATTTTCCCCTCTCTGAAGCACAGGCCAACAGCTCAGCCACTGCCCTAAAGGCACTGGAAAATTGGACAGTTTTTACAAGGCCAGAATGTTTGGGCTGAATATCAATGGATCTAAAACATGATCAATTAATGTACCTTTCACCGCCACATGTGAGTTAAGTGATTAGGAGGAAAATTGCTCAGAGCAAAACTGGGATATTTGAGAAAAGCTAGAATGTTAGGGGAAAAAATGGCTGCAGTTGGTTTTTGCAACAGCGAGTCTGGTTGGTTTTCCACCTTCTGCAGCTGAATGCTCAGCACCTGTATCTGTAGGAACCTTCCAGGGAAGGCGGGGATTGCGTGAGCACTGAGAGCGCTTTGTCATCTCTGTGTTTCCTCCAGAGCAGTAAGTAAACATGATTACATCTGCACTGTGAAGATCCCCCTGGAGGAGGAGGGGGTGGGGCTGAACTAGCGAGCTGAAAGTTAAAGCTGGTGAATTCACCTCACAAAATTGTAGACCCCAAAGTCAAGGGAAAGGTGGCCAAGGGGTCTCTGGAGGTCGTGGCTTTCACTCACCTGGTGGTACCTTGTGTCTCCGTCATGGGTACTTTTATGGCTATGCATTAACGAGTCTCTGGGTAAAATGTTTGACATATGTTAGGTGTGCGTTAAGTGCTTTGTCTCTACCCCAAATTAAAACATATCTTTTTATTTTATTGAAGTGTAAAGTACATGCAGAAAAGTATAAGGCTCGTAAGTGTGCGGCTCAGTAAGTGTTCAGAAATTGAACCCAGTAAAATGTTCAGGAAATGTCCACAGCGCTTTGATCAAGGAACAGAACGCCACCGGTCCCCTGGAGGTAGCCTCGTGCCCATCCCAGTCACTGGTGCCCCAGGAATGAGCCCTCTTCTCGGTTCTAACATTATACGTAGGTGTTGCCTGTTTGGGAATTTGACACAATTGGAATTATACAGCATACACTCTTACTTATGTCTGGCTTCTTTGGCTCAAAATTATGCTTATGAGGATCCTCCGTCTTGTTGAGCGTAGCTGTCTTCTCATCCTCACTGCTGCGGGCATGTGCTATTCTGGATGTAGCCATATTTATTCTAATAGATGGATATTCAGTTTCTTTCTAGTCTCAGGTGATCAGAGATAACTGCCTCATACATGTGGGAAACATGTATACATTTTTGGTAGCGTGTATATCTACAAGTAAAATTGGGTCATACTATTTATTGGCATCTGTGCAACTTTAGTATATTCTCTCAAAGAGGTTTCAAAGTGTTTGTGCCCATGACACATGTCCATCAGTAGTACCTAGAGTCCCATTTGCTTTTTTCCCTTTTTTAATGTAATTCTTGTTCAAGTACAGTTTTCTGTCTTATATTCCCAGCCCTGCCCCTGCCCCGGTGCTCCCCACCTCCCTCCCATTTCCACCCCCCACCTTAGTGATTGTCCATGTGTCCTTTATACTTGTTCCTGTGAGTCCTTCCCCTTTTCCCCTGTGATTCTCACCCCTCTCCCCTCTGGTCCCTGTCAGCCTGTTCCGTATTTCAGTGTCTTTGCTTTTTACTTCTGTCTACCTTTATATCATCCGTCTTTTACATTTTAGCCATTTGGATGAATGTCTAGTGGTATTGCATTTTGGTTTTAATTTTGATTTTCTTGATGCACAGTGGTGTTGAGCATATTCTCAGATAGTCATTGACCTTTATTATCTTCCTTTGTTTTCTGTCACAATAGCGATACGGAACACTATTGGGTGTCTTATTAACACCCAGTTCTTACAATGGACAGTTGATACTCATTATTCTGAACTCTATGATACCCTTTCTTTGCGGACATGTGCAGGAAGGTGAAAACTGTTATTCCAATATGCATGTTCCCACCCAGAATGAAACAAAGGGGTTCTCTGCCTTCTTCCTGCAGCTCTCACTCTATAAACAAGTGTCCTTCTTTCTGTGGACAGAAAGCATTTCTGTGCTTTTGTTGGAGATTTCACTGGTTAAACAGTGCCTAAGTGCAGTGCTGAAATGCTCTCCAGTCCTTCTAAGCTCAGAAAGACTCCAATATGTCTTACAGAGAAAATAAGTGAGTTAGATAAGCTTCTTTCAGGTACGAGTTATAGTGCTATTGGCCACCAGTTTAATATTAATGAATCAACACTGTATATTAAATCAGGTGTCTTTAGAAGAAGCACACATAAAACAAGTTGACATATTGATTGGTTGATGAAAATGTTGTGATCAGAGCCTCAGTTTGCACTCATTTTATAGAACATAACCACCGTCAATAACGAGAATGGACTGCACTGGACAGATAATTCCTCTTAGCAATCGTGTGGGCTTGTTCGGATGGGCATTAGGTCCCTGTTTGACGGATGAGAAAAGTGAGGAGGAAAGAGGCGCCATATCTTTCCCAATGCTGCACAACTAGCTCGTTGAAATTCCAGCTCCGTACCCAGGCACCTGGACCCCCTGCCATGAGTTTCTTCAGTGGGTTGACCTCCGTGGTCATCTCTCCGCAGCTGCATTCTGTGGACTCCACAGCAGACATCTCCTGATGAGATGAACATTTGAACCAATTTCCTTATCAGTTTGTGGGTTGAATACAAAGGTGCTCTTAGTAACTTGTCTCTGAAAGAATGGGCTGCAGTTCCAGTGGTTTGTAATTGATCACGTAAGTAACAGTGAAGCAAGCTGGTGCCGGGCTCGGAGGTGAGATCCAGGGCGAACGCTGCCACTCACAAGTCACGCAGTCTTAAATGACTCAAGCCCTCTGAGCCTGTTTGCTCCGTCATATGAGGAGGGGACCCCCAAACTGGAATTCATTTATAAAAAATGTGTATTTATTCTTACATGTTTAAACTTCAGTCACCTTCAAAGTGCCCTCCATTCGATGCAACACACCTCTCAAGACCCTTTTTTCCCCTGCTCAAAACAGTTTTTGAACTAGTCCGTTTTGATGCCCTTTAGTGCCCCTGCCATTTGTTAGTTTGTTTCACCTCTTCCACATGGACACAGTGTTTTCCTCTGAGGGCTTTTTTTCATCCAGGGAAACAAACAAATGAAAAAGTTACTCTGGCGGAATAAGGAGGGTGAGGTATGGGGTGAATAAAAAGGATGGGGTATGGGGGTCATGCTGTTTGCTGAACGCTCAGTGCAGAGTCAGCAGGTATACGGTATATCTTACATCATGAAAATGACCAATGTATTGAAACAGTCTTCAAAACAATACTGGCAGGTGCACTGACACAGATGGGTTCCTAGAACGCTCACCTAGCAGGGGAAACCTGTACCACCAGGGTCCCACCCTCCAGAAGATAATTCTGTTTTGGGTTCCTCCACCCTTGTAAAATAGGGGCCGTAGTCCCTGCCTACCTTTCCTCATAAAATGGCTCAGTTCTCAAATTCAATGGGCCAGGCACTGTACTAAATACATGGAGAGATACAAAAAAAAAATAAGTAAATACAACTGCTTCCCTTGGGAAACTGGCAACTTATCAAAGAGGATAAAGAATATATAACTGTGATAAATACAATGTATCATATACTCGAGAAAGCAAAGGGGTAGTGAAATGAGGAAAATGCTTCTTTTCTCTTGGCAGGTATCAGGAATAACTCCAGAAGAGGAGAAACAAAGTGTGAGGTAAGTCTAGAAGTATCAATATTAATGCTGATAGTTGGCACTCATTGAATGTTTACCATGTGCTTGCCCCTTTGCAATACCCTATTGTGCCCATCTAGCAGAACGAATTATGTGAAATTCATACAATGGGCTATGGCACGGCCGGGTTTCTCAATCTTGACACTATCGATATTTGGGCCAGATGCGTCCTTTTTGTGGGGGACCGCCCTGGGCATCTCAGTAGCAGCATCTCTGGCCTTTACCCACTAGGTGCCAGGAATGCCTCTCTGCGGTTGCAAAACCAAAGTTTTCTCCAGGCATTGCTCAATGTCCGCTGGGGAGCAAAATCCCCTGGCTTGCAAACCTGTGTGGTAAGCAGTAAGTACATGCGGTGTGCTGGGAAAGGGTGCAATTGTTCAAGTTAGCCAGACTTGGTCATTCAAATGTTCTTCCACTTGGGCAATTCTGGGACGTCTCTGCCCCTGTTTCCTCACCTGTGAAATGGAAGGAGTAATAAGAGCAACTAGAGCAAGCAAATGAAATACGATTTGTAGAGTGTTTGCTTTGGCACTGAATAGGCATTGTAGAAAGAGTATCATTTTAATTTTCCTACCGTAACCTAAGATTGAGAATTATCTCTATTTCCATCTTCTAGATCAAACCAGGCACAGAGATGTTAAATCATTTCCCCAGGGTTACTTTGCTCTCAAGGTGCAAAGACCTGTTGGCCTGCCTGGGTTGCTTTGGCCAATGAGGATGTTTCGGGAGATTGGGGTAGAGTTGGCAAGAAAGGAGCGTGGTGCATAAATCAACCCAGAGAGGTGGGGCGTTGTATGGGGTGGAGGCCAGCGACCATCATGATACTCCAATGCTATGTTTTAGGTATAAGCAGGGAAGGAGGCTCTTAATATTTTCACTGGAGAGGGAACTTAGACCAAAGCAGAGCAAGGAACAAAGTGAATGGAGAACAGTGTATTTAAATTTAAAACTCAAACCAAAGGTATAATTTTATCAAGTCTCATTATAAACACCTAATCATTTGCAAAATAACTCTTAAAAACAAACCGGGAGGTTTAATGAGTCAGTCACACCTTCAATTTTTTAGTGTCAGATTCCATGCTGTTAAGATACCCGTTATTACCACGTATTTTTTATTCAGAGATGCGAAGCAAGTAGCACATGGAGGAAAAGTAACGGTTTTATTAAAGGTGGCAATAAACAGAACAAAGGCGAGATTCGCTTTCATTTAAGGAGCGATGAGAAGCTCCTGGGCTCTAGTCACAGCTCAGCTGATGATGACAGGCTCTGTGACCCCAAGCATGTCACCTCTCCCAGCCACACCCTCTGGCCCTCAGTGTCCCCACCTGTAAAGTAGAAAAAAGGAGTTGCGTTGATGTGACCAGGTCCTGCTCTGACACACCAAGAATCTGAGTTTTCGCCACACTTTCCTGCTCAGCGGCAGCCTCTTCGGCTGTCTGCTTTTTGGTCTGTCTGTCTGTTTGTTTATTTCTGCTTTTTTATTATTGTTCAAGTATAGTTGTCTCCATTTCCCCCCACCACTCTCCCCTGCCCCACCCACCCCCCACCCGCAATCCCAGCCCCCTTTGTCTTTGTCCATTGGTGCTTTATACATGTTCCTTGATGACCCTTCACCTTCTTTCCCCTGCTATCCCCCTCCCNCTGTTTGTTTATTTCTGCTTTTTTATTATTGTTCAAGTATAGTTGTCTCCATTTCCCCCCACCACTCTCCCCTGCCCCACCCACCCCCACCCGCAATCCCAGCCCCCTTTGTCTTTGTCCATTGGTGCTTTATACATGTTCCTTGATGACCCTTCACCTTCTTTCCCCTGCTATCCCCCTCCCCCTTCCTTTCTGGTTACTGTCAGTCTGTTCTTTATTTTGATGTCTCTGGTTATGTTTTGCTTGCTTGTTTGTTTTGTCAATTAGGTTCCACTTATAGACAAGATCATATGGTATTTGTCTTTCACAACCTGGCTCACTACGCAGCAGAAAAAAGAAGGAGCTCCTACATTTCGCAACAGCACCTATGGAACTAGAGAGCAATATGCTAAGTGAAATAAGCCAGGCTGCCTGCTTTTTACAAGGCTACCTTGTTGCAGCCCTGGCCCTGCAGGGCACTGAGCTTTCCAGAAGGAAAAGCAGCCCCACGTGCTGCATTCACCGCTGCAACCCACTGATGTACCGGACTCCTCTGATGACACACCAGGCTTTTATCCTGTCTCTCATCCTTTCTGCTTTCTACATCCCACTCAGCTAAGAACTGTTCGGTTTCCAGAGCCAAGTAGGGCAGCTACGAAGTATGGGAGTGAGTTTTCTCTCACCGTTGATATCTCACCACCTCGCAATCAGAAAGGTTTTCTCTAAGCTCTCAGATGTCCATAGCATTTTAGAACAGAGAAGGATGACAGAAACACCCAGACTTGCTTTACAGGTGAGGAAGCTGAGGCCCAAGGAAAAGACAGGAATGCTGCAGAAGACAGAGCTTGTGCTGGGGCAATGGGTGTCTCACCTGCCGGTCTGGTTTTCTCAGCCCTCGGTCTGGTTTTGTTAGTCCACTTCTGAGCAACCAGGAGTGAAATGTTTTATCTGGGCCTTATTTCTTGAGATGATAAAGAGAGAGTTTTGAGTTTATAATTTTTAAATGGACGATAAAACAGAGAAAAAGAAATGAAAATTAGTGGAGTCTGCCATGATTAGCTACAGATGAAGGATTGGGAATGTTTGCTGTCAGTTGACATAAAATCTACCTTTGATTGACAGTAACTAGGTCCTAGAAGGCTTCCCACTGCAGGGCCCTCACAGCCCCGGGCCACATGCAGCTCAGGATGGCTGTGAAAGGGGACCAGCACAAAATCGTAATTTACTTAAAACACGGTGAGGGTTTTTTTGTGATTAGATGTTGCAATGTACTTAATATATAGTCCAAGACAACTCCTCTTCTTCTAGTGTGGCCCAGAGACACCAAGAGTTTGGACACCCCAGGACTACAGTTTTTTATTAACCATCACACATCTGAAACAACTTGCTCCAATTCAGGCTCTCAGGCTGGGCAGGCCCTGACCACCTCAGTTTGGGTCTGGAGATCCACAGAAGCAGAAATGTTAGTCTGTTTTTGTTCACTCATGAATCTCAGGTGCCTACCACAGTGCCTGACACATGACAGGTACTCACTTAATATTTGTAAAAGGGCTTTCTGGTTCACATGGAAATGTTAGCACAGCTTGTTTTGGTGGATATATGATAGAAAAAACAAACACGCACTCAACATGAAACCAAAATACCTGCCTTCTACCCTGAATATCCTACCATTTACTTTTTACTTGGGCAAGGCATAGCTCCCCACTAAAGTTTAGTTTCCTAAAAATGGGAATAATTATTACTAATTTCAGAGAGTTGCAAGGATTCAATATATTAATGGATGATAAAAAAAACCTTCAATTTCATAAATGGTAAAATGTAGGACTGGATGGAGGAGGGTAAAGGGATAAAAATCAGGAACACCTGTAATAGTGTCAACAATAAAAAAGAATGAATATATAATGATGCTACATAAATAAATACATGTAAGTGTGAGGTATTCAGACTATATAAAATAGGGTTTCTTTTGGTTCACAGGCTCATGCTCAATCCACTGAGCCACACCAGCCAGGCCTAAAAGAGGTTTTCTTAACCTGAGGATTGACCTCAGGGAACTCTGACCCTACCCCGAACACACAGTGGGCGCTCAGGGAAATCTTTGAATGCCTAGAACTGTGTGTAGTATTATGTGGTTTTATTTGTTTTTCTGAAAAATGGTTCTCAGCTGTCATCCAAGTCTCCAGGACATTCAAGATATCTGAAATTTATATATATAAATTTTATTTATATATAAACTCACTATCCATATATAGTGAGTTTTTCACCATGGCTACTGGAACTTACTTAACAAATCCTGGGTGGTACTCAAACTCTCCGAGCTCTTGGCTTCTCACCCGGATGGCTCACTCCTCCTGTCCTATTACCCAGCTCCCAAGCCCCCCCCCCCCCAACTTATGACTTTGCTGTCATAACTACCTGTGTTCCCAAACAGTACCCCCGGTGGTCCCTCAGCTTGCTCGGTTTCCTTCTCCAAACTTCTTCCACTCTCATATCTGTTCTGATTTCAAGTGATCTTAACCCTCTGCTTCATTCATGCCTTTAACTCCTCTGGTCAAGTTCCAACTGCCTTGGTTGGATTCAAGGCCACAACTGTCGCTGCCATCTACGTATAACTCATGCCTGTCTTAATGTAGCATCAACTTTCTTTCCTGCCTGTCTCCCTTCAGCAAAGACTTGTGGGCACCATATACTATGTCATAAATTATTTATGAGTTTAATTAATGCACTCATCCAACAATTATCCTCTGAGTACTTATTATGTATCAGAAATCAAAAATAAAATTTTCCCTCTTGGAACTTACATATCAGAATTGGGGGCGGAAAGATGAACAAGATCTGGGTACAGCCTGTTTAAGTACAGACTGTTTAAAGGTTTGTGGCACTGATTTGCAGAATAAGGCCAAAAACTAGCCTTTACTTAATAGACAATGGGGATTGGTTGAAGTTTTTAAGCAGGAGAATGACATGTGCAAAGTGATATTTTAGGAAGTATAATCTGGCGATATCTATGGGGTAGACAGAAAGTGGCAGATCCTGGGGGCAGGGAGTCTATTACTGTGATTGTCAAGGAGAAGGGTAATTAAGGTCTAGGCTGGCACAGTGACTTTGGAAGCAGAGAGGAAGTGCAGGCCTATCAGGAGGAGTCAGTACGATGGTGTGCGGAACAAAAGAAGAACGAACAAAAGATGGTCCCAGCATCTTAACAGACAAGTAGCAGAATTGCCATCCCATCTCCTCGCTCTCCTGCCTGTTCTCCCCACTCCTAGGCAGTTAGGTAGCTTTTAATATCTCCTTGGCATATATTTTAAGCTTCCACTGCCCTGTCTTCATCCATCGCCCACACTGTCATTAGAGGACTTATGTGAAGAGGCTGAACATTAATGGAGAAAATTGCAGGCTTGGATCGCTCAGGTGTCACCCAGAAAAGATTCTTTCAAAGGTCATCCCCTCCTCCCTCAGTATCCAATGACCCTTTCACTTCCCTAATGCCCCTTCCCTCGGTGTGTATCAATTCTTTAGTCAAAGGAATCAACAGGATACCTCTCTGTTGTCTGCTGCCCCACCGGGGCCAGCAAGAACCTGAAGAAAATGTGGAAAGGGAACCCAAAGAGAGACAGCCGCCAGGACAAGAGAGGGAGGACATGGGAGGGACCGTCGCCTGGCATCACAGCCTGCTGAGCATCTGAGTGCGTCAGGGAATTACCAGTTGGCAGTGGGATCCTGGCCCTTAAAGAAGGCCGGGATCTGGGGAGTGTGGAGCAGTGCTCGAGGCTTCCTTGTTGATTCCTCCTCGCATCTCCATGTGACTCTCCCAAAGGACCCTGCCCCCAACACAGTGGCTGCTCTTCTTTCAGTATTTCAGACTCGCTAAGGACTTAGGATTCACTGTGACCTTCAGTCGTGGGATCCTGAGATGATCTTGCCCTTCTCTCCTTCCACCCAATAGGGTCTCCTGCTCACCATACTCCCAACAGAGGAATTGGTGGTGGTAGGGGTGGGCAGACCACAAAAACCACCTTGCAATGCTATGGGAATCCCTATTTTTCTCTCTATGGGAATCTTCGGCTGCCTTTGTCGCTGTGGCTGGGTCTGTGTTAGACGTAGGGAAGGCAGCCAGGTAGAGTGTCAAAGTAGAGGGTTGATCGCAGCAAGGTAAAAGGCAGGATCACCTCAATAGTGTGGTCGCCATTAAAGCTGCTTCACCTCCAAAGGGCTTTCGCATGCATCATCTAATTCAGGCTTCACAATGATCTAACCTGAGAGAAGGCACTTCCTCCCATTATCCAGCCCGAGGGACGTCAGATGATTGGTCCATGTAGTAGGCCTAGCCGGGACCCTCAACCAAAGCTCCGAAAGTCTGGTGCTTCCCCCATCCTGCAGTTTCCTTAGGGACATGGTGGGTGAGGGAAGGTTAAGTTTACTGACTTTCACATTTTTCCTGGAGCTCATTCTGTACTCCTCAGTGCCTCCAGGGTGTCAGTAGATCACTCTTGGGATGACACACACACACACGAGCATGCATGCACACAGATAGACCCAGGCACACCCAGACACGTGGATCGGTAAAGAAGGCAGAATCAAGTTCAGTACACTGTTGTGTGGGCTGCTCTGTGCCTGTCACGGAATTGAATTGGAAAGGAAGAGGGATCTTATATTACATACCTTCCACCTGTCAGAACTATTCTGGTTCTGTGATCTCATGTAACTGTGTTAGGTTGCTCCAGAGAAACAAAACCAATAAAAATAGGGACAGAAATAGAGACAGAGACAGAGCTAGAGACAGAGTCAGAGAAGTCAAGATAGAAAGATATACAGGGGTGGGCAAAGTAGGTTAACAATAATAAATAATAAAATAATTAATAAATAATAAACTCTATTTCATGTGCCCCTGTATTTGAGGGGCACTTTTATCATAGGAACTGGCTTAGGCAGTTATGGAGGCCGAGACGCGCCCCCTGATCTTCCATCTGCAGTGGGACAACCAGGAAACCTGGTGGTATATCATTCAATCCCAGTCCCAAAGCCGCAGAATCAGGGGACTGGAGGTGTGAGTCCCAGTCTAAGGGCAGAAGGAAACTGATTTTTCAGGTCAAACAAAGGACATTTCCCCTGCTTCTCTGTCTTTTGTTCTGTTCTGGCCATCAGTGGATTGAATTATGCCCACCCACATTGCCAGGGCAACCTCCTTCACTCAATCTACCTATTCCAATGCTAATCTCTTCCCTTAAAGCCTCACAGACACACCCAGAAATTATGTTTTACCAGCTATCTGGGCCTCCTTAGACCAGCCAAGTTGACACAGAAAAGCAACCATCACACTGCCACAGTGTTCCTTAGAGTCACAGCCATTCATTCCACAGATGTCAATAATTGACTGCCATTATTGCACAGAGTGCTAGGACTATTACCTTAAAGTGTCCTTAGAGGTGTGGACCCAGAGTAGGCACTGAAGAGTTCGACTGGAATCATTCATTATGCTCTTTACCCATGAGGGTACTGATGGTCAGAGAGGTCGATTTATTTGCTCATGGTTATAAAGACTACGGTAAACTCTATGGCACCGAAAGGGAGCAAGGTCTGCTGTTCATCCAGGTGTAAAATAGTGTGCCAGTATCCCTAACATATTGCTATTTGTGTTGGGGGCGGAGTTTGCTTTTTAGTATTCCTGTATGCATGTCTCTGAGAAGAAAATACAAGAGGTTGATAACTCGGGTTACATCCAAAGAGGAGCCTGGAAGTTAGAGAGAAAGGGAAATTTAGATTTCACTGTCTACCCTTTGTACTATATGAATGTTTTTATTTGTGTATATGTATTGCTTGAAGATAAAAACGTAAAGCCTGCTGAAATTAATAATTCATTGAAATGAGATTCAAACCCAAGTCTCAATATACCTGGAGAAAAAAATGTGTTGAAATACGTATTACTGGAAATGTAATATCGAAGAGTTTAGACTGGGCCACAAAAAGAGGGGGGGAGGCAGACATGTGCGCCGTAGGTTCAAATGGACCAGGACACAGACGTGTGAATGGCAGCGGCGTGTCTGGAAACCGGTCTTGCTAGGACAGCTGCCTTGGGACAGCCATGCAGGTCTGCAAGGCTGAGTGGAAGGAAGGAGTCAGGCCGCTGAGGGTCCCCAAAGCCTGAGGTGCCCGCTTTGGAGGGAAGGACTCAAGCTGTCACGGGAAGGAGGTTATGTTTGAGAGCCACTTTCCGAACTGTGAGCATTATTAGCAATTGTGTCAAACTGCCTTTTCCTAAAGGTCTTCCCAGGGCTGCCAGCGCTTTAATGCTAATTGGACAGATTGTCTCTGGATTTGAAACACAAACTGTGATTAATGAAACAACTGTTAACGAGTTTGGCCCGAGGTGGTTTCTCTACCTTGCTCTTCCTGCTGATACAGATTTGAGGAGGTCGTGCTGTGCTTTTTTGACCGCAGGGCCCGGTGGGGGAAAATGGGCCGCCAGCTCTGAGAAGGATGGAATGTTTGACCTGCAGCTGCCCTCGACCTCTCCCTCCCTGTCCCTCCCTGTCCCTTGTTTCAAAAGGGGCAAATGGAGTCTCAGACAGGAGTCTTATCTAAGGCAACACAGGGAGTGGTAGCAAAGCAAGGCTACACAACCTAGGACCTGGCTTTGTTCTGGGAATGTGTTTAACTCTTCTGTTCTCCGCCTTGTCTGGCTTCTTTTCCTTGCCTTCCCCAGCCCTTTGTATGATCCGACGTGCCTCCGTTGCACCAATCCTCATGCTCTAAAATATGTCACAGGCGCATCATCTCCTCTGTCTTCTTTAGGACAGGTCTTTCTGTACCCATCATTGGTAAAAGGTTGTCTGCTGACAGAGAAATACTGATATTTCGGTGGAAACCAGGATTTGTAGTTCATCTCTGCGGCCTAAGAGCTCTGTGATTTGGGGCCGTTTCCTCAAACCTCAAAGTAACATAAAATGACAGCTACCTTATAGGATATTACGAGAGTTAGGCATTTAATGTGTGTGAGGTGTTCAGCACACAGCCTGGGGATCGTGTGTGCTCACATGCAGTGACTACCATGCAGGTAGTCATTTTTCACACCTGCCTGGTTCTCTTTGCAGACTCTGGATTCGCCTTGCACCACAGATCCGTCCTCAAAGGCTGCCACGGGCACCGAATTGGGCTTGTGCTGGCCCGTGATTTTTAGTTCTGGCACCATGGCAACCCGAACCAATGCATATTGTCCCTACTTAGTCTATGATGCCTAGAAATGCACAGTAACTTCCCAGAGCAAGTAAATTAAGATGGAACTAAGTTCTGTCTTAGAGAAAGAAAGGGTTTGGGTGACTATTGTTGGTGGTGCTGACCAGGCTCAGGGAAGGGCAGAGTTTCAAGAGAGAAGACAACTGAGTTACAACTGAGTTACCTCGTGAAGATGGGCCACCCATCAAGTGGAACACTTAGCCTGGATTGTTATGTTAGTGAGAAATAATATCTATTGGATTAGAAACTAAAATTTTAGAATCTATCAGTTAACTATAACAGAGCCAACCTCAGTAATAACAATACCTCACAGTAGGATACTAGATGCATATATACATATATACATATATATATATATTTATAATGTATATAATACATGTATTGCTTTTATATATACATGAATTATTCATAATATTTTTATTGCTAAGTTCACATTAAAAAATATATAAAAGAAGCAATCTGCCCTGACCAGTGTGGCTCAGTTGGTTGGGTGTCACTCACAAAATGGAAAGTCACCAGTTCAATTCCCAGTCAAGGCACATGACTGGGTAATAGGCCAGTTCCCAGTTGCAGCACGTGTGAGAGGCAACCAATTGATGTTTCTCTCACACATTAATATCTCTCTTCTTCTCTTTCTCCTTCCTTTCCCCTCTTTCTAAAAATAATATATATTTTTTTTTAAAAAAAGAAGTGATCTATGTCACACTTTTGCTCAAAACTTAAGTACGGCAGCAAATGAAAAGGCACATATTTTGTTCTGTTTTATTTTGTTTTAGGAGTACCTTTGTGTGCCTTCTGATAATTCAATTCTTTCACAAATTTCCCTTGTTCCAATTACCAAGAACTATTTGTCCCTATAGCTTGTCTTGGAGCCATGTGGCTATGAGATGTGTCATTTATCATAAAGTCTTCGGCAGTACAGTTTTCTCATTAGCCTGCAACGTTTAAGATAGCATGACACTCCCCTTCACTGAATCATTTTCCCGATGTCAAGTTCAATTCTTAATTTATCAATTAAGTCAATAAATTAATTTCTTAGTCCTTGAACAGATCTTTTGATTACAACCCATTGCTGAGATAGAGTGATTTTTGCCATTATAAATGCCGAACACAGTGAACACAATGACAGATGCAGAAGAAGTATTGTGACTTTGACCTCAGGATGTGCAAGCTACGTGCCATCCAAACCCGCTTACCAACACAGGAAGAGTCAAGTGCTTTCACTGGGCATCATAAGCTGGCACTGACATTATCAAAAAAAAAAAAACAACAAATACAAATGTGAGCTTTGAGATCAGATGGTAGTCTCAGTTATAGCATCGCAATTTGGAAAATCTAAGGAATACTAGCATTAATTATTTTTAAGTCCTCATCTGAATGATCATTCCCATGCAGATCCAAAGACAAATGTATTCTCTTTGACTTTTCATTATAATTGTAAACAATTGAAAGCAAGGGAACTACCCATCAGATTAAGAATACAACCTCTGGAGGCAAGCTTTCTGAGTTTGAACGCTATCCACTTTAAGATGTGTGATCTTGGGAAAGCGCCTTAAAATTCTGTGCTGCTCTTTCCTCAAATGTAAAATAGTAATGGCCATTTTGCAAATAGTGTCTGTTCCTAGTCATCTGCACACTACCCCTGACCTTCTAACTTCTCCCCTGTATCACAAGGACTTGATGAGTAGAAACTTTATTTCCCGCACCTCCTGACAAGTAGGGTTCCAGTTATGGGCCCCCACAGTGGATGTGATGCTGTGGGGTGGGGGCGGGGGACCTCAGACAAGGAGATTTTCCTTCCGTGGAGGTAGTTTCCAGTTCTAATTACTGAGTAGCTCAGTTATATACACATATATTTTTATTCTTGCTTTGCCTGAAATACCTTAACTGGTTTCTGTTTTCATAGAGTGATTTGTGATATCTACATTGCTGATAAAGTTATTGTATCAACATAACAGGGTGGCCATGAGGGTTCACAGAAGAGATGTAAAAATATACAGAATACGGCCAGAAACAGACGGCATTCACTAAATGTTAGATTTTGCTGTCGCCATAGTCATTATTCCCTTGAGAATGTGTCTCATGCTGTTTTTCCTTCATATATCAAGTCATCTGTGGTTATTTCCTGGACATTCACTGAAAATGTTATGTTTTGAAGATGGTAGATTCTGCTACAGTCTTCAAAGACTGAGGGGTTTTGTTTGCTTTACAAAATAGAAGATAATATGGTTGGGTACAAAATGAAAACCCTGTCTCTTAGCAGCTTGAGTCTCGATTCAGTTCTTTTAGCCATCGCTGGTTTATTTAAACTCTCTCTACCCAGTGCATGAGTGATTCAGCTAGCAGAGGTTTGGGAAGAGTTTATATATGGAATTCGGGCTCTCCACCTCTGTCTCTGTCTTTGGTAAGATTTGTCTCTCATGTTTCAGCAAATGGGATGGCTACGAACACTAGCCTGTGCTTGTGGAGCCAGAGAAGCTGTAAACCTTCTATCAGAGCTCTAATTGCCCTGCGTGGTGCAGACGAGGGACTGCCTGCGTGCTAAGATAAGATATGAACAGAAGAACCTCATTTTTCTTCCCAGTGTCTACTCTCCCTCCACAATATGCCTGCTTTTTGTCACTCTCCATTACCTTGAAGTATGTATTTTGTCCATTGTTTATTGTTATCCATGGAAGGGCTAGTCTGATAGAAGTTTATTTGGCTGTTAGTGGAAGCAGCGGTTGCTATGCACACTGTTAATATTTCATTGGCATAAATATATATGCGTATTTCATTATCTATTGCTGCATAACAAACTACCAGGAGACTTAGTGGTTTAAAATAATAACTATTTTTCCTCACAATTCTGTTGGCTGACTTGGTTCTGCCGGGGGAGTCTTTTGCTCCCTGTGGCATTAGATGGGGTCTCCTCCTCAGCTGAATTCAGCTGCAAATGGGAGGGGCTAAAAGAGGTTAAAAGAAGACTTTGATCACATATCCAGAACCTTGATGTTCTTGCACCTGGCCTTTCACGTGGCCAGCTTCACGTGAGTTTCCTGTCTATATAGTGATCTCAACGTCGCTGGCCTTCTTACATGGCAGGTAGCTTTACAAAGGGTAGAAGCAGAAGCTTGAAGATTCCTTAAGGCCTGGGATCAGAAGCCCAAAATATCACTCCTGCTGCATTCTATTGGTCAGTGCAGGTCACAGGCCCAGATTCAATAGACTTCACCTCTTGATCAGAATGATGTCACGAGCATGCAAGAAAGGGAGAGATGCGCTGTAGGGGACGTGTTTGTTTTAGTCTGGCAAATGTGACTCAGCTCTGTATGGAAAACCTACAGAAGCAACGTGGTGGGCAGGAGCCAGAAGCTGAGTTTTCCCATGGGAATCAAGCCTAGAAAATGCATACAGACTGTGATGGCTTACTCTTGCTAAAACTCCATCACCCTGGTCTAAAACAGCAAATGTGTGTTGTCTATCTTCAAGGTAATTTCCAAAGCCTTTGTGAATTTTCCCAAGGACAGAGCTAATCAGCTCATGGCCATTCCCCTCTGCTTGTTATTTTCATTTCCTTGATTTTACCTAAAATATAGACAATTATATTCTATGTGATAGATAATAAATCTTTCTCTCATGTAAGACCCAAGGAAAACAATAAAAACCTATCTAGGTAGGGGTTGAGGAATAGGCCAAGGCATCCATAAACACTCTCCCCTTGAGAGAGTAGCTGTGCGGGTCCCTTTTTCTCCACTGGATTGTTGTTTGCCTGTGCATGTATTCTTGTTGTCAGCCACAACAGACAGACTGTGATTGCCGGAGTCCACCACAATGCGTAGCCGCCATCTTTATTTTGGTGGACTGGAAAAAGAAAGAGCTGTTCAGGAGTTTTTCTGTTTTGCCTGTTATATTTTATTTCTTAGGTGTAAGGCAAAATAATAA
Organism: Sturnira hondurensis; assembly: GCF_014824575.4. Lineage (NCBI taxonomy): Eukaryota > Metazoa > Chordata > Mammalia > Chiroptera > Phyllostomidae > Sturnira > Sturnira hondurensis. Next base: position 3,687,923 of record NW_028083079.1, on the reverse strand, counting down.
AATCTAAATACTTATTAATTCTGAGTAGCTGAATAGATGGTTGTTTGTTCTATTACTCTGCAGTGCTTTGCTTGATTTGGTTTGTGGGTTTAAAATTCTTCCAAATAATAGGCTTGTAGACTTTGTGACCCCCTCAGTCTGCATCTGTGGGAAGCACTGACTCTTCCTGATTGACACAGATTCACAGGTTCTTCCTACTCTGTCAGTCATGGTATTGAGATGGAGGGGGAAGATGACCTGTGAAAGCTTGTCTAAGCCCTGTGGTCCCATGCTCTTTCTGCTGAGCCTGGGATCACTTCATTCCCAACATGGCTCCTTAATCACTCTTCTAGTCATTCTACTCCAAAGCAGCTTCTTGTTTTCATGCCCTGAACTCTGCTCATTGCTCTACTCCCAACCTCATTGTCAGAACGTGCTACTCGAGTTTTGATCCCTTAAAAGCGATCTACCCTTATCGCTGTGTAGACGTCATCCAGCCAATAGGCGTCTATCTCCTTCAGTATCCATCAAGTCAAAGAGAGTGATCAGAGAACGTGCAGGGACCAGGACACTCTCCACTCTGGCCGTTTTCACCCTGTAGTCCCACAGAGGAACACTTCAAATGGGTCACTCTGGAATTGAAAAGCCAAGCATTCTCAGAAGCTTTGCTGACTTATAAGAGAAAATTCATTTATTAAGCAAACTTTCTGTCTGCTGAAATAGAAATAATAATAATCTAAGATAGGAAAATATTCTATAGAGTAAGCCTAAAGAATGTAGTGTAAGGTTTATTTGTAAGACTAGAGTGTTAGAAACAGCCTAACAGTCTCTGTCTGGGGGAAGAAGGACATAAATCACAGTGCCTCACCATTTTAACAATTCAGGTAATGTCATGGGAAAGTGCCCATACTAATTTAAATTAAGGCTAAAATTTGTATAGCAGTTTTCAGAGTCTTATAATATGATCCTGTTAAAAAATAGATTTTATTCGAGTGTATGTGTTGTTATAAATACAAGAAAGAAACATACTAATAATAACCTCTTTATTGAATGCATCCTATGTGTCACATACTGTGCATGCCATGTACATATGCCAACTTATTAGTCATTCCTCACCACATGGGGTTCTATCATTGCCGTTTTACACATGTGGAAACCAAAGGCCGAAGAGCTAAGGAACTAGTCCATGGTCCAGTAGGTAAGAAGTAACAAAGTTTGTGCACACTCTCTGATTTGCCTAACATAAGTGCCTGTAAACTTGGCTAGTTGACAGTATTGCTGAGCTTCTTACTTTTCAATTTCTATAACTACAATGATTATCTTACTTTCTGTCCTTGCCTGTACTCTACTGTCTTCCTCCGATATTCTTGACAGACTTCCTGAAACCCTGGTGAAAAGTTTTTATTGGACCATTCTAAGATATGGTAATATTGGCTGGACACACTTAAATGTGTTTTGAATAGCTTAAAAATACACATGGTTCAAAATACAAAAGAATATATTACCCCATCCCCCAGGGGCTCTACCGCAAAGATGGCAGTATTTACTGTTTCCTGTGTATGTCTTCCAGTTGAGATTTATTCATACCTAAGCAAATAGGTATTCCTCTTCATGTTTTTAGTCAAATAATAGCACACAATTCACACTAATCCTCATTTTCCATATGCCAATATGACTTACAGGCAAATTCATCCCTGAATATGAGAAGATTCCTCATTCTTTTTATGGCTTCATAGTATTTCATTGTATGCAAGTCATCTGTGTGTTTAACAAGTCACCTATTCATGGACGTAGAGGTTGTTTGCAATTGTTTGCTTTTGCAAACAATGCTGTAACATTTTTATTATTTTGCATAGACTTAAATATCTACATAACATACATTACTAGAGGCAAAATTGTTGTTAATGAGTAAGTGCACTTATAATCTAAACACATACCTTCAAATTTGTCCACCACAGAGTTTACCAAATCCTATCAGCAATGTATAAAGGTGTCTGTTTCCTCACATCCTCATCAATACATTCAGACTTTTAGGTCTTGGATAATCTGAAAAATGTTATCTTAGTATAGTTTTAATTACTCTTTGCACAGATTCAAAAAGCTTACCAAATTCCAAACAGGGTAAACACAAAGTAATCCACAAAAATAAATATCATGCTCAGACTTCTAAAAATATTTCTTTCTCTGAAAACAAGACAGATTTCTAAAACAGTGAAAGAAATATGACCTTAGCAATCAAGGAAATTGTTATCAGAAACTATGGAGGACAGAGAGAGTGGCACAAAGCTTCCAAGTGCTGAAAGAAAAGACATAATAAAAAAAATAATTCCTATAGCAACAACTAAAAAAGGGATCTCTCCAAAAACACTACAGATAAATCAAAATGGAATGCTAAAGTGTTCAAGTCACCTACCAGAAGGTAGAAAAAATAAAAGAGAATGCAAAAAAAGAAGATAACAAATGGAAAACAAAAGACCTAATAGAAGACTTAAACCCTAATATATCAATTGTTATAGTAAATTTAAATGGCCTAAATACACCATTTAAAAGGCAGAGATCAGCAGAGTAAATTTTTAAAAGTATATCATCTGTTTGTTGTCTACAATAAGCTCACTTCAAATATTATTACTTAATTAGGTTAGAAGTAAAAGGATAAAAAAATCTATATGATGTAAATATTAATCAAGAGAATGCAGAGATGGCTATATTACCATCAGATCAATGGACTTCAGAGCAAAGAAAACTGCCAAAGGCAGAGAGATTTTATAAAGATGAAAGGACTGATCTTCCCAGAAGACATATGAACACAAGATGTATGTGCATCAAACAATGGAGTTGCAAAATATTACACTTGAAGCAAGAAAAACCAATAGAAATGAAAGGAGAAATACACAAGTCTACCATTATAGTTGGTGACTGCAATACCCATGTCTTAGCAATTGGTGAAAAAGTATACCAAAAAATCAGCAAGGATACAGAATAATTTGACGATACCATCAAACAATGGGATATAATTGAAATTTATATTGGGTTGGCCAAAAAGTTCATATGATTTTTTTTCAATAAAATAAGACACATTTTTCATTTTCACCAATAACTTTATTGATTGGGGTATTTTGAGTATGTCAGCTATCTCCTGTGTGATATAACCTTGATTGTTCTCAGTGAATGTCTGAATTTGCTCACTGTCAGCTTCCCCTGGTCTGCCTGACAGTGGAGCATCATCCAGGGAGAAATCTCAACTCTGCAAACCACTTTTGACACATTCTATCCGTCACAGCACCTTCTCCACACACTGCACAATTTTTTTTTTTTGGCATTTCAGCTGCATTTTTACCTTTCTTGAAATAATAAAGTATAATATACTGAAAATGTGAATTTTTTCATCTTTAATATTAAAATGGTACACAAAACTCACCAATTTTGAAAAAATTATTTTAATGCACACTGATATGATAACTGTGACAATACAGTCTAACAAAATTGTTTCTGATGAAGTTAAAGACAACTAAGAGCTACTAGAGCCTTCTTATGGGGGAAAAAAATGAACTTTTTGGCCAACCCAATACGTTACACTCAGCATCAGAATACACATATTTTTGTCAAGCACCAATGAGACATATATCATGGTAGGCCTTATTCTTGGACAAAAAATAAGTGTCAACAAATTTAAAAGAATTGAAATCACATAGAATGTGTTCTCTGTCTATAATTGATCAGACTAAAAATCAATAACAAAAAATAAAAATACTATTTTTGAACACTTGAAAAAGAAACAACAAACTTCTAAGTTATTCATGAGTCAAATGGAAGTCTCAAGGGAAATAAAAATATATGTTGAACTTAATAAAAACAAAATTAAATTAAGATTTCTGCATCAATAAGAGAAAAATTGACATCTGTAAGTTTAATATAAATTAAACTTATATTTAAAAGGGGGGAAAGATTAAATAAATAACCCAAACTCCCACATCAAGAATGTAGAAAAGAACAAAATAAACCTAAAGCAAGTAGAGGGCCAGAAATGGCAAAGATAAGAGAAAAAATAATGAAATTGAAAACAAAAACAATTTCTAAAAAGATGAATAAAATTGACAAATATCTACCAAAACTGACAAAGAAAACAAAGGCACAAATTACCAATTTCATGAATGAATGAGGTATCAGATCCTAGGAGATGTCAAAGAATAGTAAGAATACTATTAATAACTCTTCACACACAAATTTGACAACTGTAGATGAAGTGGTCCATTTCCTGACAAAACACAAACTACAATGTTTTACACAGTATAAAACAGATAATTGGAATAGTCTTGAAAGTAAATTGAATTCATAATCAAAAACTTCCAAAAATGAATCTGCAGACTCAGATGCTTTCAAGAGAGAATTTTTTCAAAGGTTTAAAGAAGAATTATTATTAATTCTACACAATGTCTCCCGGAAAATAGAACAGGGGAGAACACTTTCCAATTCATTTGATGAAGTTAATATTACTCTGATTCCTAACCCAGACAGTACATATATTTAAAAAGGAAGCTACAGGCATATTTCCCTCATGAATACCAATGTGAAAAATTTTAACAAAACATTAGCATCTAAAATTCAGGAACACATAAAAAAAGAATTATACACCAAGACCAAGTGGGGTTTATCCCAGAGACACAGACTGATTCGATATTCAAAATCAAAGGAATTCATCATATTTACAGACTAATGTAGCAAAATCACATGATTATATTAATTGGTACTAAAAGTCATTTGAAAACATGTAATGCCCATTTATTACTGAAAAACTACTAGGAAAAAAATAGAAATAGGGGTGAAATTTCTCAATTTGATAGAAAGGATTTACAAAATATAAAACAAAACAAGACAAAGGCTAAAGCTAACATTTTACATAATGATAAAAGACAATTTTTTTCTGGCCAAGATCAGGAAGAAAATAAAGATGTTCATTCTCAACACTCTTATTCAACATAGTATTAAAAGTTCTAAGCAAGAAATGAAATACAAGTCAAACACATTGGAAGAAAGAAATAAAACCGTTATATTTGCAGATGGCGTGATTGTCTATGGAAAATCCAGGGAATCTACCACAACAGCAATAAAATTCTACAACTGATAAATGAATGCACAGAAAGTTCACAGGATAAGAGATAAACATATAAAATGCAGCTCTATGTTTTTCTATATTAGCAATAAATACATTGATATCAAAATTAAAAGTGGAAAACCATTCAGAATCACTAAAAAGTACTTAGGTTTAAATGTAGTGAAACGTGTACATTGTAAACTATTAAACTATTAGCTTGTACATTGTAAACTATTAAACACTAAAAAACATCAAAGAAGATTCAACTAAGTCGCCATTTCATGGATTGAGAGACTCATCATGGTAAAAAATATGAGTTTTCTCCAAATTTATATACAAGCTTAACAGAATTTCCATCAAAATCTCAGCAAGGTTTTTTGTAGATACAGATAATATTATTCTAAAATGTATATGAAAAAACAAAGGAACCACTACAGTTAAAAACAATTTTGATAAAAGAGAATAATGTGAGAGGAATCAGCTGACCTGATTTCAACATTTATTATGTAGCCATGGTAATAACAAATGTGCAGTATTTGTGGAGAAATAGACACACTGATCAATGACATGGAATACATAACTGAGAAGTAAATCCACATGTATGACCGGCTGTTTACTGCCTCTGGTGCAAAGGCAATTCACTGGAGGAAGGATAACCTTTTCAACAAACGGTGCTTATAGCAGGTGGGTATCCATAAGCCAACATAAACAAAGAAAACACAAAAACACCAACCAACACCAAGGATTTTGACATAAACCACACATTTTATTTTTAAATGAACTCAAAATAGATTACTGCCTTAAGTGTAAAATGTAAATGTGTAAAACGTCCAAAAATGTAGAATATATCAGTGGTACCTGAGCCTAAGCAAAGAGTTCTTACGTCAATCTGCAAGCACCCACTAAACGAGGGGTGAAAGCTACAGAATACGTAGGTCCGAGTGAGGAGTTTTTCCCTCTGATACCAAATGTATGATTCATAAAAGGAAAGGAAAAGAATTGTAAATGTATTAATTGGACTTCATCAACATTTAAAACTGTTTTTCTGCAAATGATCCTATAAAAGGAATAAAAAGATGATCTACTGATGGGGGGAAATATTTATACACCACATATTTAATGAAGGACTCATTTCTAGACTACATTAAAAAACTGTCACCACTCAACAATAACAATGAAAAATTTCATTTAGAACACGAGCAAAGGTCGTAAACAGATATGTTACCAAAGAAAATATGCATATAATAAGTAGCACATAAAAATAAATGTTAATGTCATTAGCCATCAAGTAACTACAAATTAAATCAACGGTGTAGTTACAGTATCTTAAGCACCTACCAAATAGCTTAATTAAAAATAGTTATATTAAAACCTGGTGGAATGCTAAGAAATGGAGTGACTCATGTGTTGCTGGTGGGAATATAAAATGGTACACTCTGGAAAATATTTTTAGTTTCTTTAAAAACCAAATGTGCAGCCACCAAAAGACCCAGCAATTCCACAGCTAAGCATTTATCCCAGAGAAATGAATATTTATGATCACAACAAAATCCGCACACAAATGTTCCTAAGTTCATAGCGAGTTTATTCCTAGTACCACCAAATGCTAAACAACCCGTACGTCCATCAATGAGTAAGCGAATGGTTAAAGAACCATTGGCACATCAGTACCATGTGCTACAACTCAGCAATAAAAGGAATAATGGAAAACACATATCTCTGGGTAAATCTCCATATAATTATGCTGAGTGAAAAATCCCATCCCCAAAGGTTACATCTGTGTAACTCCATTTCTATAACTTCTGGAGATAATAAAGTTACAGAAATGGAAAACGGGCTCGCAGTGACCAGTGGTTAGGGAGATAGGAAGTGTGCGTGCCCGTCGAAGAGCAATATGTGAGACCCTTGTGTTGATGGAAATGCTATATCTTGGTAGTATCAATGTCAATATCCTGTGTATGGTACTGTAATATACTTTTGTGATATGGTGTTATTTGAGAAAATTAGATAAAGTGTACATGGGATCTTTCTGTATTATTTCTGACAACTCCATGGGAATCTACAGTGACTTCATAATGACAGTTTAATTAAAAACTTACTGAGTTTTCCTGTCCAAGAGCATGGTCTGTCTGTGCTCTGGGTCAAGTCTTCAAGAACACTGTCCAGTTTTCCTTAACATAAATCTTGGACATTTCTTAGTTGGTGCTTTTTTAGATTGATTCTTTTCTTCCATTATATTTTCTGTGTGGTATTTGTATTTATGGATGTTACTTATTTCAGTATATTAATAATGGTCTCATTCACTTTATTGAATTCTATGATTATTTATAACCATTTTTATTTTATTGTCCTAGGTTTTCCAAGAATAGGATCATATTACCTGCAGGAGTGATAATTTTACCTATTCATTCCTAATATTTATGTTTTTTATTCTTTCTCTTTTTCATAGCGCTAGCACCTTCTAAAAAAGATTAATTAATGCTTGTGGGTTTTGTTGCCATTGTTGTTTTTGTTCATGGTGGGTTCTTTGTCTCTAACTTTAGTGAAAGTGCTTTTAGTGTTAAGTGTTTCTCTCCATTAAGCAGGATATTCATCATATTCAGGAAATATCCACACCCAAGAAATGTTGTTAAAAAGTGCTGTATAATTCTAAAATCCCCTAATGAAACATCACTTAATAGAAGTATAATGCAAGCCATAAATGCCAGCCCCATAATTTTAATTTTTCTAATAAGCCCATTTGAAATAGTCAAAATAAACAGGCAAAATTAATTTTAATAATAGCTTTATTTAATTTGGTATATCAAAAATATTATTTTAACACATATTCAATAAAATACTTTTTTATATTCTTTTCTAGTATGACGTCTTTGAAGTCAGTGTACATTTAACAGTTTCAGCACTTCTAAACCAGGACTTGCCACAGTTCAAATGCTCAATTGGCACATGACTCTAGTGGCTACCTTCCTGGACAGCACAGCTCTGAAAGCTCTTCCTTCTTTTCAGGACAAGGCCTAAGCACCTTGCCTTTGCACCATCAGATGGCTTTCACAGAATGTCTCCTGCTGGAAAATCTGTACCATGACCTCCTCTTTGGACCTCTGCACATCCAGCCCCTCTGCTTAGACACTGCCCCTCCTCCTCTACCTCATTGACTCTCATCTACTCTTCAGCTCTAAGCTAACCTCACCTACTCCCAGGAAGCCTTCCTCGCTTCAAGTCTGGGTTGAGTTCCTGTTCTCTGCATTGCCATCAAAACCCATTACCATTGTTTTTCCTCTAGACTGTGCTCTTCCTGAGATCAGGGTTGTGCTTCCCACATCCCTCACACATAGCACAATATACACAGAGAAGATGTTGTGTAACAAAGGGCTGTTATTCCACGAGATACAAGCCTTCACGTGGAGGTGAGGGAAACAATATGTCTTCTTTGTCTTATGAATAAAGCAAAAGAAAACATTGAATACAACAAAGTAGGAAGGCAGGCTTAGAATGGGGTCTTAGAGGTGGGTGGATTATTAGAAAAAAAAGAACAACATGTTAGGCCCACATCAAAACATGTAAGCCATGACATCTCAGTGTCGAGGTTGCACTGTTTACAGAGGACATGCTAAGTGTACAGGTGTCGGTTCATACCTAGCCAGGGAAGGGAAATGTAAATTCCAGGGAGAAGATAATAAGATGTATGGCTTTCTCCTTCAATGCCCTGGGCCACTCTGGGTTGCAATGCTTTTTTGTTCCCTGTGTTGAAGTAATGACATGAATAAAATGTTATCTAACAATCATCACTCTGAAGCTTTAGAATTACAGTGCCCCATTGGGGTGACCTTTTAATAAGGGAGATCACTGCACATAGAAACCTGGAAATGGTGTTACTGAAGTGTTTCAATGCTAACTGTCTTCCTCTCTGGATTGATCTTTTTCATTTCTCACTTTCTAAGACATATTTCATAGTTTCTGGCTCATCCTGTCACCCTCTAATGGAAGGAAGATGCATTAGCTTTCAAAACTGACAGCCAGACCCTTGTAGTTTGTATCTTTGGAAAATTACTGAATAATAACAACAATAACAATAATAATGGACACTGTGTACCCTACAATATGTGTCAGGCATTGAGTTATGCACTTTGTCTACATCATCTCATTTAAATGTCACAAGTTTTACAAATAAGTAATGTTGCCAAGGTCACATAGCTCATAATTAACTGAGCTGGGACTTGTTCCCCATATATCTAATTCTGAAGCCCATACGTTCATGCATTATAATTTATTACTTGATATTTATCAAACCATACAGAATTCTATTACTGAAAATCTCAGCCATCAATCTTTGCTTTTGGCCAGCACCAGATCATTTAGATTTCATTGCAATTCCCTCCTCTTCAGGGAGAACTTCCTCCCCATCACATTTGGCATTTTGATTAGACCACAGAGAGATGCTTCAGTGTTTCTGCTACTTTCTCTCCCATGAGAAGATAGGGAAAATGATTGACTCAGACCCTTCACATATGGAGCCCACGGCAGCTCACAGTCAGAGGCCTTCTGTGGAAGGGTCAATTAAGACGCATGCTTCATTGTAAACCAAGGAAATAAAGGACAGATGGAAGAATTTGGTCACAGTGACTGAAGGGACTTTGACAGCTGCTGTGGTGATTACATCACCAGCCACTTGGCTCTTGATGAAGATTGTATCTTGATAACTCTTGAGGAAAAGCAAAAGCATTGGTCTTTGTGATCTTTAAAGGTTAACTCATGTAGGGTAAAAATATTGCCAGATCCTAAATCTGTGGCATTAAGCTTTGACTATACATTAGAATCCCAGGTTACACAGCCCAGACACCAACTTCATCAGGATTGCTGGGGATGAGATTTAGGCATCAGTACTGATTCATCCAGGTCCCCCTGGGTGATTCCAATGTTCCTAAGTCAATAAGAGAACCACCACTCAAAATAAACATTTCTCTTACTTTGTCTTAGTTGCAAATGTAAAGTTACAGTACACTTCTACAGTTTTATTGTCAAGGTCTGAACTACTAGTATTGCAAAAAATATGGTCTGTTCAATATAAATCCTTTGAATATTTGATAATTTTTCTATGAGTAAATGTGCCATAAATGCATATATATAGATAGGTAATTTATAGATAGATAATGTTATATATAAGTACACTTTGTATAATTTAGAAAGCTTATATGACTAATTTTTGTGTATCGTCTATATACATACACAGGGTGGGGCAAAAGTAGGATTACAGTTGTCTATATGGAAAAAATACAATAATAATATAAACTGTGCTTCATATACTCACAGCTGTAAACCAACCGACCTTTGCCTCATCCTGTAAATGGATAGTACTCACACATATGTCAAAGCTTCTTAATTCTGCTTACTCTTTTTTCTGTATAACTATCACTTTTTAATAAAGGTATTAAAATACCCCACTAATGACAGGATATTTGCCAAATGCAAAAAAACAATACCAAATTTTTTGTTTTGAGTATATCTTAAGTGCATCAACATTTTTTAAGTTGTATTTGCTTAGTAACTTTTTTAAATTTTACTATTAAGCAATGTATTTCTTTATCTCTAGTAATGTTTTACCTTGGATTTAATTTTGCTGGTATATTGCTTCATTATGTATTGTTGTGTTAATGCACAATATATCATTTGCTTTACTCTTCAAACTTATTGTGTGATTTTTAAGAGGTTCTCTTTTAAGGACTATTATAACAAGATTTTAAAAAATCCATTTGGTAATATATTTTATAATGGCAAATTATATTCATTTATACTAATAGTGATTACTTACTATTAATCACTACTATGATTACATTTATAGTGATTATAGGTATTTTAGATTTGTTTCCACCTTATTTTTTCCTTTCCTTCTTTTATTCTGCTAGGATTGATATATTTTCTGTATTTGTTGTTCAATTCTGAAGTTTGAGGAATGCACTTTTTCAAATACATTAGTAACTATAAATTTTTAAGCATGACTATTATATTTAGAATTTTTAAAATATTTTTCTGAAAAAAGAAAATAACTTAGAACACATTATTTATCACTGAACTCCATTCCCAAATGACAATTATTTTTAGTTTGTTTTACATTTTTCATACAAGAATAATTATTAATTTTACATTTAAAGTTAATTAAATGCACTGGAATTCTATCAATTTCTGGTTCACAGAATTTTTTATATTATTTTTACTTTTTTGAACTTTTACCATTGTTTCTTATATCTCACATTTTCATTTTGGGTTAGCAATTCTTTTTTTTTAATAAAATTCATCATCATATTTTTCTTCCAAAAAGAGTCTAAAAGTTTTAACATCTCTTCATATTTGCATTCTAAAACATGCTTTGTCTTGCCTTTATATTTGACTACAAATTTAGCTGTGTATAAAATTTTGAGTTGATACATACCTTCCTTTGATAGAGTGAGATATTATCCCTTAACTTTGGGCATCATAATTGCCAGAGAGGTGGGAAATACCTCTTTGCCGTCTAAATTTTATTACTCTGTGGCCAGTTTGTCTTTCATCTCTGGTAGTTTTTAAGAGTATATTTTTGTTCCTGACCGGGTAGTTCAGTCAGTTAGAGCATCACCCCAATAAGCCAAGGTTGTGGGTTGGGTTTCGGGTCAGGGCGCACATAAGAATCAACTAATGAGAACATGAATGGATGGAACAACAGATTTTTCTCCTCATGCCCCCTGCCTTAGTTCTTCCACTACATTCAATGAGTAGGTGTTTTTTTTGTTGTTATAAAATATTTCCTGTGGATCTTTCAATCTGTGGACTTGTGTTACCTCGGTTTGTAAAAGGCCAGTAATTACTTCTTCAAGTATTTCTCCTTCCTTTTTCTTCATTAAATCTTCTGGAACTCAGTCTGGCAGATGTGGCTCAGTGGTTGAGTGTTGGCCTGTGGAACAAAGGGTCACCGGTTCAACTACCAGTCAGGGCACATGCCTGGGTTGCAGGCCAGATCCCCAGTAGGAGTTATGTAAAAGGCCACACATTGATGTTTCTTTCCCTCTCTTTCTATTCCCTTCACCTCTCTAAGAATAAATAAATAAAATCTTTTAAACTATATTGTATTTATCTTTAGAGAGAGGGGAAAGGAAGGAGAAAGAGAGGGAGAGAAACATCAATGTGTGGTTGCCCCTCACGTGTCCCCTACTAGGGACCTGGCCTGTAACCCAGTCATGTGCCCTGATGGGGAATCGAACTAGTGACCCTTTGCTTCACAGGCCCATGCTCAGTCCACTGAGCTACACCAGCCAGGGCAAATAAATAAAATCTTTTTAAAAAAGGATTAAAAAATAATTTTAAACATCTTCTAGAACTCTGATAGGGCTTAAGTTGGAACTTTTTCAAGTTGTACTTGAGATCTCTCTTTTTCTTACTTAGTTGCTTCTTTGTAGAGAATTCTGGGCAAAGTTCTTGTTATTCCATTCCAAGCCATTATTTTTTATTGCTTATTAGCTAGATTTTATTCAATTCTTTGTTTTCTATTTAAATGTATTCATTTTCAAAATTTCTAATTGATTCCTTTTTTTATGTCTGCATTCTCTAGTTTCATTTTGTGTGCTTGTTTTCTCGTTTCTAATGTAATTTAAGTATTCTTCCCTCTGTGGTCCACCTACACATTCTTATTATGAATCTTTGTCAAACATTTTACAGAAGTATTTTAATTCAGAGTGAACTCATGTTTTGATTATTCATTTTCTTAGCTAATGTTCTTAATACTAACTTTCCTCAGAGGAGAAAGTATGTGTGCGTTGATATTTTCCTCCCTATTTCTAACCTCACGCCTCCGAGTGTCCCCCCCCCCCCCCCCCCCATTATTNTCCGAGTGTCCCCCCCCCCCCCCGCACATTTATATGCAAATACTCTCTGAGCAACTACTATACACAGTTGCCACCGAAGAGCTGGGGATATCAGGTGTGCAAAGCACACCAAAATGGAGCTTCTGTTCCTTAGGGAGGACACAGACAATAAATATAACACATGTACAAATCATGTAGCAGGTTGATGATCTTGTAACTGCTCACACCCGTTCCCCCAGGTCTCCGGGTGCAGAAGGCTGGTAAAGAGCTGTCGTCCTGCTGTGATACAGAACAGCACTATTCACAGTGAAGATCAGAGGCTGGTGCTGGTCCGTGACCTGTGACCTGTTCATGCCCGGGCAAGTACAGCCATTAGAGAAAGGCTCTGAAAAATGGAATCCTTGTACCAGTTGTACAAAGCACTTTTATTTTTGTCAGCTCTGACACCAGGAAATTTGGCCTTGTACTTTGTATGTCTACTTTTATTTCATTTCGTTTTTCAATTTGCTTTAATTGTATTTTACTTAAAAAAAAAAAAAAACCTCTGTGATTATATAGAGGAGGGTAGGGCAAGCCGTGTTCTTTCAACACAGAGATTCTGAGAAGCACCGACATAGTTCTTTGGATGTGAGAAATAAGCCAGTAGGGGCTTTGTTAACTTCTTGATCGAAAGGTCCCGGGCCGTGTCTGTGTTCGCTCCTCTGTAAGTGTGCAGCATTGTGAAATCATAACCTGCAGTGGCACTCGAAATCCTGTGGTGTTCATCTTCCTTTTGTGGGCTTCGCACCCAAGCCCCAACTTGAAGCAGTTAATTTGCCAGGGAGCATAGAAAGGATTCTCCAAATATATCTAACTTCGCAAGTTGACAGAAATACAAGTTATTTTTATTGTAGGGCTTCTGCTTGGTTCCAACAGGTCTCCGAGAGAAAGAAAAGACTGCTAGACTGGCTGCCAAGATTCCTAAGTCCAAACGTTGGCTCCTCCGCCAACTTCCTGGTGACCTCAGGAAGTCACTCATCACTGGCAATGCAGCCTTTATCATTTTTACAACTCTTTGAGACAAGTAGGGCCAGACTGCTATTATTTTTTCCTTCTTTGTAGATAACAAATGCTAGCCTTTCATAGTTAATTTTGGGATTTGACTCGGTTTTTGTTCCCTTAAAAAAAAAAAACTCCATGTATTCATAATCTTATCTTGTCCACTTCTGTGCATTTTCTTTTTGTTTCTTTCATTCTTATCTTTTCCTTGATGAAATATACAACTTTTATATAAAAATTTTTGTCATTTGCTTTTGGTATCGTAGGATTTATATTTGGGAAGATTGACTGACTTTTCGTTAAGTGGTTTGGTACAGTGGAGACACTTTAGTCCAGGAGATGTATGGGTGTTTGTTAGTTTTATCTACGTTTTTTTCCCAAAGAACTGGGGATACAAAAAATATAAATACTCAGCATTCCTTTAATGCAGCAAATGGTACCAGAAACAGGACTGGGGAAGTAAATGGAGAGAAAGGGCATTCTCTCTCCCTTCTTAGCTCTTTGTTCTGTTTTTTAACATTGCAGCTATTTAATTCTGTGGAGAGTTTAAAAATGCACTATATCTGAAAAATGCATAGAAGTTCAAGTTGTGCAATATTATTTATATCTTTTTAAACAGAGTAGTAGCTAGCATGTACTTTGGACCCAAATGTCTATTTATTATATGCAGTAAATTTAGTAAACTCCTAACTTTGCTTCCTTTTTTAAAAAAAAGCTTTTTTATTTATTTTTAAAGGAAACTTTGGAGCAACATATCAATGATAGAAACTAGTAAAATCTTACCTTCGAGCAAGCCTATGTATGTAAAATCAGAGACTCTAGTGCCAGGGCTTTCTATTAGTCCCATCCATTTCATTATCATCTTTCCAATTTAGCTTGTGTTACTCTCAGCGTACAATGCCTATTTTAAATAGTTATGCACTGCTGTTGACATAAAAATAATACTGACAAACTGAGGTGACATTTCTGTTGAGGATTGCCAACCATGTGTAGCCCAGAGCAACTCCCAACACTCACACCAACCCCCACCCCCAGGCCAGGTGGTGTTGAGTCTATAATACAGCACCCTTCCTTAAATGAAGAGTTAGCTTTGGTTTCCATGAAACATGAAACAACCTGTCTTTCGTCAGGTCCTTGTCTGACTTTCCTAATACATTTCCATTTTAACTAGATTATGTCTCTACCAAAGGAAAAGGAGCGTGACCAAGCTGTCAGGGCCTGGGGCACACACCCTCCTCCCGCCTCTTGGGGGCAGGTAGCTGTGATCCAAATAAAAGGGAACCTGTTCTGTTTCTCAGCAGCCTCACCTGAGACTGCTGTCTCTTTGCCATACCCCAGGTTATAGACACATCTCACACTGTGACCAGCTTTAACCTTACTTAACTGGCTGTAATGTATTACTTAAAAGAAAAATAATCAGGAGAATTTTATCTCATGGAAGGGTCTATCAACAAAATTACCAAGTGAAGTGAGAAAGACTAGCAAAAGGCAAAACCTCACTTCTATATCTTGATATATTTTGGTAATCTTTTAGTGGATTTATATCTGCTGTTGCTCAGTTCATCAGAAAATGACTATTTCCAGGTTTAGTCAGTATCAGTCTTGGTTCCATATTTATAACATAGCTGTCGCTGTAGACATACACACATTTACACGCAACATCTTTTTCTTATTTTTTTCTTTTCTTTCACTACTCCTAGGAGATTACATTTCTTTTCTCCCAGTTTTATTGAGAAATAATTGGCATACATTACTGTATAAGTTTAAGAACAATAGTGTTATTTACATATATTGTAAAATGTTAACTGCAACAGATTTGGCTAAAATTCATCTTCTTGTGTACATACAATACAAAGAAAAGAAAAAAATTTACCTTGTGATGAGAACTCTTAAAATTTTACTCTCTTAGCAACTTCTTGTGTATCATATAGCAGGGTTAGTAACAGTCTCCATGCTGTACATTACATCCCCAGTACTTTCTTATCTTACAGCTGGCAGTTTGTACCTTTTGACCACCTTCCTCCAATTCTCCCTACGGCCCACCCTTTGTCCTCGGTAACCACAAGTCTGAGCTCCCTAATCTCTCTGTCTCTCTCTCTCTCATCCACATAAAAGTGAGATCATATAGTTATTTGTCTTTCTCTGTCTAACTTATTTGACTTAGCATAAGGCCTTCAAGGTACATCCATATTATCACACATAGTAGGATTTCCTTATTTTATGGCTGTATAATATTCCATTTTATATATATGTATATAAGATGAAATCTTTCTGGAAAAACTCCAGGCAGACTTTTCATATTGTCTACTTCTGTAAAAGATTCCATTGAAATCTTGGTAGGGATGGCATTGAATCTATAGATGGCTTTTTGTAGTATTGGCATTTTAATAATATGAACCCAAGATACCTTTCCAATTATTTGTGTCTTCAATTTCTCTCATCAGTGTCTTAGAGACCTTTTCAGAGTAGAGACCTTTTACCTCCTTCAAGTATTTTACTGGTTTTGATGCTATTGTAAATGAGGTCAATGCCTTTTATTCTTCTTCAGGAAATTTGTTGTTAATGGGAGAGGATCATTTTTGTAAAGAAGGAAAACACATTCAGCAAAGTGCAGTGACTTGCCCAAGGCCACCAATTTACACAAACTTGAGTCAGTCCTAAAGTTCTTAGGTACCACTTCACAGTTACCAAAGTTGGATGGACTCTTCTCCTTGGAAAAGAGAAATATAAAAGGTGGTAAAACTCAAACATTGTTGCAAAACACCAGCACTCTTTCCGTGGCCAGGACCTGAAATCTTGTCCCAGCTGAAATCTGCCTGTTCCTGCTCTACCATTGCTCGCCGATTACGGGTGTAATAGCCAACGTACTACCAGACTATTCCCCATTGTCAGAGGGTAGAAGCTGTGACAGACAGGCACTAGACAAGGCTGGGGAGGGCGGACAGGCACTAGACAAGGCAGGGGAGGGCACACAGCCTTGACAACTGACAGTGTGTGTTTACCCAGATACTGCGTGGAGGCTGCCAGGGCAAGGATTTGATTTGCCGTGAGGCTGATCTGTGCAGTTCTGATTTGTTCGTTGTTTCCCTTCTCCCTTTCACATTCCTCTCCTCACTGCCTGCTGTCTTTTGTGCATCCTGAATCCAACATCTAGCTACATTCTCTTTTTTGAATATAGGACAGACTCTATTTCAAAAAATTACAATAATAAAGAAGAATTCTGTACAACAAAGTTCTGTCTGTACTTTGGTATTTGACTCCTAGGAACAATGCTTTCTTTATCCAATTACAACAAAATTTGAGCTCTTATACAATTTCCTTGAACACTATCAATTTAATATTCATTCTCACAGCAATAGTTTCTCATGGATGTATCTCTCATTGAATATTAAAATGCACATTAAAGTTATATTTGGTTGATCTTTACAATAGCAGTTGATTATGGAAATTATTCCTTTTTCACATATTAAGAGATTGAGAGGTTCAAGAAAGTAAACCAACCAATTCTCCATAACCCCTAAATGGCAGGAATCAGGGGATTGTGGCTTCTAAATATGCTCTCTCCTATATAATATTCTTTTTACAAATAGCTTAGGAAACAGAGGGTTGTGGCCAAGGTAGTTGTATGTTACATGTCCCACCATCAGAGAACCAATGCCAAGTGAGTGAGTTGCTGCCTTTGATCTTCTTTATTCCCTTTTCATCTTAAATAGTCCTACTGTCAAAGCAAAATTAGGAATGAAAATATTGACATTATGAGCAGAAAAGGAAATGGGTATGGCACCTTTCCTCCTACTCTGGTTTGAAATATTAGAATTTCATTACAGACAGGAGAGCATCCCCGTTCTGCATCCAGGTCTAGCACAGCAATGTTTTTACTAAGCCAGGGAGGGCAGAATATGAAAGCAGGTAGTTATGGAGTCGAACAGAAGTAACCCTGCCTTTTAGTAGACGTAGAGCAAGTTGCTTAAAAGCTCTGAACTGCAGTTTTCTAAGCTATACAAAGATACTGATCACATCCATATATATATATATACACACATAGCTTACTCACACTCACACACACACTCACTCACTCACTAGGCTGTGTAGATTGCAAAGTATGTCCAAGCAAAACTTTTCATAATCTGTAAAGGATTATACAAATATTAATTCTTCATTAGTCCGTTTTGCACTCTTCCAAATAGCTAAAAGTCTATTCTACAGAAGGGGTTAACTTGTAGAGAGGCCAAACTGTGGACACATGTGGTAATAGCAATTGCAATTAAAATAGAGTGACCGTGGGGAAATTACTTAACCTTTCTGCTGCTGCTGTGCTCCTCACAGAACAACCAAACAACATTATCCTCATGCTCACCTCGAGATGCGCAAGGTTGTATATAATTAGGACTCTGTAATCACACATTACGATCCTGAGTCTTGTATGTGTGTGCACGTGTGTGAATGAATGTGTGGGTGTTTTCACTCTCCTTTTGCAAATGAAATACAAATTCCTTATAGTCAAGAACCATAGCTCTTCTGGTCTGTAACTTTTACAGCACCGAGAAATGGAAATACAAAAACTATTAGAGCAGGATGAGGCTTTAGCCTCATTTACGCTAACTCCCCTCATTTTATAGAATAGGAGCCCAGTGTACAGATAACACATGAGTTGCCTAAGATCATGCAGTAGAGGTTGAATTTAAACCAGATGTTTTGATTTCATCTACCACATCCATTATATGTTAGAGTAGGTATTTGATATGTATAATTCCAAACAACTAAGAATAAATAGAAGACATTTATATTAGCATTTCTCATAGTAGAAAGCTAGTTCAGTGGTCAAAAATATTGTAATAAATGCTGTACTTCAAGAGTTTTGTTTCTTCGTGCTAATATGATTTCAGAATCTCCAAAAGGCAGTAGGTTAGTTTTTCTGAAGTTATTTGAACAAATAATCCTTGGAAAACAGCTATTAGAATATGATATATATCCAATAAACATGAATGCATAAATGAACAAAAGATAGAGAATGGTATTCTAGGATTTCCGCCTAAAACTTGGTTTCCTGTCTTATACAGGCTTTGTAACCTGCCAGCCATGACCTTCAGCTGTTCCAAACCCTGCTCCCATTTGTTGGCTTCTCCACTTACTTCTTCTCCCAACAGTGTCCTTCCCCCCAATATTCACAGAGCTGAAATGGTCTCACCATTCAGGGCTCAACTCCAGGGTCTCCTCCTCAAAGACCTTTTCTAATCACTTAATAAAGCAGCGCTACTTGTCATTCCATACCCCATGACTGTTTGATCTTCGCCATATCCACCTCAGTAGCTGCAATGATCTTACTGTCTGACTTCTCCAGGCGAACACAGGGTCCTTGACGGCAACAATCTCACCTAATCTACTTCTGCCTCCCCAGCCCACAGAACAATGCCTAATACATATTTGTTGATTCATCAGTTGGTGGGAAGTCTCTCTGCTCATGACGATCTTTCAAATTAGGCAGCTTTACCGTCATTTTCTAGTGAAAGGAGCAGAAACGCTAAGGGCAAAAGCGTTTGTCCAAGACCCCACAGTTATCAAAAAAGAGGGGAGTAGTCATCTTCCACTTGTTCGGGATGATTTCTCTAGAATCCACCTGCTGGTAGCTGATTAATCGTAAATAAACAGGATTGTTTTGTTGCTGTGTGGGGTGGGGGGGTAGTTGAGTAGCGATGTGAAAGATCTAAGTGTATCAAATGCCAGTCAGTGAACTTAGCACGGTTAGTCATCAAAGAGAAACTCTACCATACAACCACAATGTGCGTTTTCTCCTGCCCATGTCCAGACCTGTTCCGGGAACTGTCCCTTCTGACAAGTCTGGGGCTAGAATAATCTGGAAGGCTCTAGGATCACTACTGTTACAGCTGCCAACCCTCTCACACTGAGCCTGCACTCATCAGCAGGCCTGCATAAGCGTTAGGAATAAGGGAGAGGAGAGGAGAAGCCTCCTTCTGCTTTTCTGCTGGACACCGGTGGGCTTTGTTTTACCAGTGAAATTTATTTGTTAGTGCCTGGGAAAGAAAGCCAATAGTTGGCAGAGCAAGAGTGACCCCTACACATGCTTCTTCCTGTGGGGACTTGGAATAAGTTTCTGTTTGTTGATTTTCTACAAGGTCAGATCTAGCTGAGATTGGCAGAGGTAACTATTTCCACCTTTACTCGGCTGCCAAGTCAGGAAAGAAGCTGAGTTCTGGCCTATTTTTCATGTCAATCAAGACAGGTAGGATAATTCCAAGGTCACCCAGAGAATCAGATGTTCTTAATAGTCTGAGATATTTGACTTCATATGTGACACTTTACATTATTAACTCACTTAATATTTATAGCAATCCACAGAGTAGACAGTGTTACCTAAAATGAAGTTTAAACCAAGAGAGGTTGAATGACTTGTTCAAGTTCACACAGCAAGGAATTCACATAGAACTTGGACCTGTGAATGATGGACTATCTATGCCTCCACCTGGGTCAACCCAACCAAGCAGACCTTTTGGAGAAGAGGTTCCCTTATGATCATCCCACTGTCACATACTGTCACAAGAGAATGTCCCCGTTTCGCACATAGTTATGGGTAGCACCACCCAGAGTCATTCTGTACAAAGACTCCTGCATTCTGTACAAAGACTCCACGCCAACAGCCACCTCTGTCCTGAGTCCTTATTAGCCATTTTATATTATTCATCTCCAAGCAGTTTTCCAGCCCCGGGTGATTCCAGCTTACAGCAGGGAAGTGCAAGTGGTGAGAACAAGTCAGCAGCAGATCTCAAGTCCGGAACGCTCGGCAGTACCTGCAAAACCCAGAACCCACAGTCAGCATCATATGGCTCAGGGCAAGCAGGTAGTAAATGAATGGTTTCCCAACAATCGTTTCCTCCTCGGTTAAGTGGTAAATGGTTAGCCTGATGGTTAGTTGAACCATTTCAAGCTTCAGTTTCTCCTCCATAAAATGGTGATAATAATAATTGAACCTATCTTATAAGTCTACTGAACAGACTACCATATTCTGCTGTGTATTTTGTGTACATTTTATGCATTATACACAGAACTATTATACCCATATATACCCACATTTTGTGTGCATTAGATATGGGATTATTATACCCATGTATAATGTACATCCTTATCTTTTCCTTTAAAATTTGGGCAAACACGTGTACATTATACATAACAAAATATGGTAACTATGTTAATGCATATAAAGTATTTAGAGCAAGTCCTAATATTTAGTGAAAGCTCAACAAATTGCAGGTTTTCTGCAATTTTTCCCCTCAATTACCATTTTCATGGGCTGATTTTACACATCATTTTAATTTCCCTGGCTAAACACTTGGGGATTGTTTGTCTGATTGCCTGCATTCTTCTGGAGATTACTCTACCTGCTTTTTGCCCCTCTGGAAATGGCACGGGACTGTGTGGCTCACCTCTTCCCAGCACCCTGAGACCAGCCCTCTCCCAGGCAGAGCTGCTGGGCTTCTTCCAGCTGTGCCACTCCCTGAGACCCAGCCAGGAGGTCTCCATGGAATGATTAATGCTCAGGAAACCCTGTACACAAGCACATGCTCAGGGGAGGGGGGGAGGGATGCAGTGTATTCATTTCTGTATCTTCACATCTGGCTCAAGCCAAAGATGAAGAGGGTACTCAGTATGTATTTGCCAAGGAAATGTCTATGCAAATCAAATCCGTACCTTGTCGTGAGCTCCTTAATGAGAGCAAACTGCAACAATATCAATTGAATGATTAGCATGCTTAGACACTGTGCTAAGCATTATATATATATACACACACACACACACAATTAGGAAATGTATAGAACAAACCTGTGAAAATACACTGTCATGATCCCCATTTTACAGATTAGAGAACTAAAGCTCACAGTGGGAAACAGTAACAGAGCCAAGATTGAACCCAGGCTGTCAGGCTCCAGGGACTGTTATTTCAAGGAAACTGTGGTGAATATTTCCTCCCTTCACCCAGGGCCTTAGCTCTCACTATTGTAGCTGCAACAAATGGGAAGCCAGCGGTGGGGGGCTTAGCTGCACAAGGCAGTGCAGCTTTGGTCTTAGATCGTGCCAGAAAGTTCTTCTTCACGTTGCTTCTAGTCGTTTCTCCAAGCCCGCACCCCACCCCCTCAGTTCCGGATCCACCCTCCGGAGGGACACGGAAGCAAGGTCGAACACCTTTCCTGCACGTTAGCTCTTGAGCTGTAACTAGATCAGTCTTCTGCTTACTGCAAGCCAGAGAGATAGATCTTAAGCAGGGGAAAACATGTTAAAAAGTAGTTGTTTTTTTTTAATCTGTGACAATGACCCTGGCTAACACTTTATAGTTCTTAATATTTTTTTCCTAAACGCCTTTTTTTATCCATACCTGGGTGTGTGCCTCTAAGGTTTCAAACAAAGACCATTCCCCCGGCTGTTTTTTTTTTTTTTTTTTTTTTAAGGCACCATCAGACTTGCAAACCCTACCAGTGTGGGCTGGCTGGTAAGTTCTACATCCGTATTCCATGCAGGTAAATGACAGTCTGGGGATGATTTTGTGGAAGGGGGATTACTTCCCTTTGATTTCTTTCTCATGAAAACTGCATCATGCCAGAGTGAATGCAAACGGGAGTCTTCATGTTAAGAGTGGCCTCTGACACACTGGGAAGAGAGTTCTTGGAAAAACTTTAAAAGTTATTAGCGAAATGATCATTTCATTCTTGGGGTTCGGCTCCAGCCTTCCCTTTAATTCTATGACTGATAATGGGTGTTATATGGGAACAAAAGTGGAATAAATGGCGGGCGTGAGTCAGGGAAAACAGCATTATGCATTACATTAGGAGCTTTGGTCCCACTGCCTATGGCGTATACTATGGGCACCATATCCCCTTGGTCCACGTCAAAGAGACAATTCCGTACATGCAATCAAATCCCTGTCTCTAGCACCTATTTGCTTCTTCTAATGGCTGTCTCTGGCTTCAGAAAGGGTATCAACCCACCTGTGGGGCAAGATAGAANCTTGGGGTTCGGCTCCAGCCTTCCCTTTAACTCTATGACTGATAATGGGTGTTATATGGGGACAAAAGTGGAATAAATGGCGGGCGTGAGTCAGGGAAAACAGCATTATGCATTACATCAGGAGCTTTGGTCCCACTGCCTATGGCGTCTACTATGGGCACCATATCCCCTTGGTCCACGTCAAAGAGACAATTCCGTACATGCAATCAAATCCCTGTCTCTAGCACCTATTTGCTTCTTCTAATGGCTGTCTCTGGCTTCAGAAAGGGTATCAACCCACCTGTGGGGCAAGATAGAAGATCTAATGAGTTAATGACCTCAGGAGCAAACTTCACCAACAATGGGAGTTGAGAGTTAAATACCTCAGCTTGCTTGCCATCCTTTGGGACAGTTGTGAAGCATGTTCTACATTCTCAGAGAGGGTCCCCAGAGGGGACTGAGTGTCAGCTACCCCTCAGTAACTTATCCACTATTGGCTTTCCTCCCTTTCCTGGGCCATCTGCTCCCTCCCCCACCTTGTTTCCTGGCACTGACTGACTGCAAGTCGCTGTTTGCACTCAAACCGCTGCCTTAGTGTCGCTCGCAGAGAAGTCCAGCCTTAACGGTGTTCTTGCCAATATGGAAGTAGTGATTGTACCCTACTTTAGAGGGTTATTGGGGGAATTAGACAGTCTTTGCAACACTGTGGCATGGAGCCTGTAACATCTGGATCGCTGCTCCCATTCCCCTTTCCCTGCTCCTCCAGCTGCTTCTCTTACCCACTTTCTTAGGGCAAGTGAATGTCATCCAAGACACAAATTGTATTCGTCACCAAAGTTTAAAAACAAACACTCAAATTGAAAGTGGGAGACACAAAAATAAGTTAGACTTTGGAAACAAATTCTCGTGCCTCTGACTAAGACAAATTCCATACCAGGGGCTCACTTTTATTGGATGCAGGCCCTCCTGTGACTGCATGTGAGTAGCTTAAACTGAACAGCCTTTGTAAGTGACAAATGAGACACAGAAATAGTCTATAAACTACATATGATATACAAAGGCAGAAATAGACATTTTTTGAGTAGCCCCAAAACCATGATGTTATAAAATTTGGGGGTCTCGGGCAAGGGTCAACAACATACGGCCCAACACCTGCTTTGGTAAGTAGGGTTCACTGGAACCCAGTCGTGCCCATTTGCCTGCATATTGCCTGTGGCTGATTCTGCAGCACTAGACAGAGTGGATAGTTGCTCCAGAGGCCAAGGACAAGTGAAATATTTATTCCACCAACAACAGGTGAAATATTTATTATCTGGCCCTCCACAGGAAAACTTCCCTGACTTCGGTTCAAGGACATCACTTTGATTTTTTTAAAAAAATGTCTAATGTACCAAGTAAAGCATAGATAGGAAAATTATTTTTATACCTTTTTTTTATAATTCCGCACCATGAATAATATATGCTGTCCCATAACTTCCCAGTTTTATTTCCCTTTCCTTTGCTTTTTGGTCCAAAGAACACTTTAGTGGGCAGTAGAGCAGAACATTCAAAACCAGAAACAAAACCAGCGCTTCTTTTCTGAGTTATAAAAGAGATATGAATATTCAGGGTGGAAATGACAAGATTTGACAAGGCAATGTTATTGACCAGTAGTAGCCATCGCAGCCCTATTTTCATCCTAATGGAAAAACACAGTCTCTTCCAAGAGTTGTCCAGGTCTCTGCGGCTTTATATATAACAAATGTGAAACATGATCATTTAAAAAAAAACAACCCAAATTATACATAATGCATGCTCCTATTCTAAAACTGATCTGTTAGAGATGCTAAAAAAAGATTGCATGTATTTCAGTTTTCCCCCAAAAAAGTCTCTTTCTCAAACACCAACTTATTTTTTCTCTCTGACAGAGCTCCAGAAATTTTGGAGATCAACCTCAAAAATAAAATTAAATGAAAAATAAAGCAGGTCTGAACATGTTATCCCACTGCCAACAAACCTCCAAAGATTATCTTGTTTTACAGATTAATTTCAGACCTTGATTCTCCACGTCTACTTAACTTTTCAATCTTGTCTCCTAAGAACACCCTCGCCACACTTCGCACACCCAGCGCTGTGCTCTTTTACTGCCGTTCCCGGAACCACACACTCTTTCTTCCCCGGGTTTTGTGCACACTGTCCTCTCCACCCAGAACAACCCCCTTTCCTCACGTTAGTCCTTCTGAATGTCCCCCATTATGACTACTGTCCACACGTGACCTAGACCCCCAATGGCCTTCCGCCGTTCGCTTTGTCCGAATTAACCTCTCCTTCAGTTTTCTGTCTCTCAGTTAACAATCCTTTCCTCTATCCAGGTGCTTGAGCCCAAAATACGAAACCACTTTTATCTCTTCCTCTCCATCAACCCTCACATCCAACCCATCTCCCAGCAGGGTCCGTCCAGCCCTCAACACACGTGCTGAATCTGTCAGGCCCCTGTGAGCCGCTGCCATCTTCATGCTGGACAGGTGTTTGTCTTTCCTCCTCATACCCTCTCTTGTTTGCCTCCAAACCATTCTCCACTCCGCTATACTGATCCTTTTTAAAACACAAGTGGGATTATATCAATACTCTATGTCTGGTGGCCTCCCCTTACATTTGGAATGAAATTCAAATACCTTGACAAGTCCCGCCATGCAATGTGTGATCTGGTCCCTATGACCTCCCTCCAGCCGTTCTCCCACAGGCTCCAGTCCTGTGCTAAAAGCCGGCCAACATCAGAAACTTTGTGATTCTTTCCCCTCCATCAGGAATACTCTTTACCACACCCTTTGCTTGCCTGTCCAATTATTTATTTATAACAAGCAAAAAAAAGTGAATTCATTTGAGATGTTTTTCATAATTCCTAAAGCCAAATCAGGGTGTCCTTCATTACCTTGCTTTACAGCACTTGGTTTTCTTACTTCACAGACTTATTGCAACTTGCTATTACATATTTTCTTATGGGTAACTCTATACTGTTTTTCTTTCCTACTAGTCTGTAAATTTATGAACCATGTTGTCTTGCTCAACACTCTATACCCAGTGCCTCTCAGTGCTTAGTACACAGTAGGCCCTTATTAA
The DNA here is from genome assembly GCF_014824575.4 of Sturnira hondurensis. NCBI lineage: Eukaryota > Metazoa > Chordata > Mammalia > Chiroptera > Phyllostomidae > Sturnira > Sturnira hondurensis. The sequence goes on along the minus strand of NW_028083079.1, from coordinate 3,661,889 downwards.
ATATTCACCCAAAGGAGAAATGAACAAATGAATAATTGAATGAATGGATGAATTATGTAGTGCGTTGAACATATATCACACAGTTTAATTCAAGTTACCGCACTTGTGACAGCTTACCTGATATCAGATATTTTAATGGGCCTTCCTGTTTCTCTTTCTGAATCGCAAGGGTTTATGGTCCAGCAGAAGCAATTCTGCAGTTTGGCACGTCCCACAGATCCTAAAAGCTGGGCCCTCCACGAATGTAAATGAAAGGGAAACAATTGCTTTCCTCACTCGACTGCCATCTAACCCCCTGGAGGACATAAGCCTAACAAGTGCAGGGTGGGGCGAAAGTAGGCTTACAGTTGTCCCTATGGAAAATCCTACGATAATTAACAAATAATAATATAATTATGAACTCTGCATTTTGCGTACTCGCAACTGTAAACCTACTGTGGCCTCACTCGGTACAGCTTTTAATCTCCAGTACCTGGTACAGAGCAGGGGTTGAATAAAATAAAATATTTGTCAATTCCATGGGGTATACTTAAGTATTCAATTACAAAAGCTCCCCCCCCCCCACCATAAGTTAGGGATCAGTCTACATTCCCAACCCCACTGCAATGCTGGCATTGGGGATTTCCCTTTCTTTGCCTTAAGAATGGCTGTGTATTATTTACTTTTTATTATAGTTTATCTAACATTTTCATGTATGTAGAGTAGGAGGTAAGAGGAATCTTTCAATATATGCCCAGGACTCCATTTACTGGGTCTGAGCTAAGTCTTAAAACATGAGCGAGGGAGTCAGGCTAAGAGAAGAGGGAAAGGATAGGTCAGGTGGAGAAAATGTATAAGGAAAGAAATGGGAAACAGCATCCTTCTTGGCAACTTAGCATAGACGATGCCTGGAGCTGCAGGTGTCTCTGTCATCCTGACCCCGGAGCCCACAGAGGTGCTTGGTTGGAGAGTCCACACAAAGGTGAGACATGAGTAAGAAAAGAAAGTGGGTCAGAGACGAGGGCTCAGTGTATCTGCCATTAAACCACGGATATGGAATAAACAAGCAGGTCTTCTGTGATCAACTCTCAAAACTGGCTGGGCTTGGGGCAGGCTCCCGTGGACACTTCTGACCACAGCAGTGCCCGGCCTTACAAACCATGTACCTTACGTATGGGTGCGAAATATGCACATTCATGTGCTTCTCTCCAGAGGGGATTCAGGGCTGGAAAGTGATCTTCCTAGCAGAAGATGCGGCTTTTCCGAAGTCCACGTGGCTGGCCTTTCCTGGTGCATGTGGGCGGCATAAAAACTTGGCTCCTGAATGTGTAAGGAACTTGGTGCCAGGGTGGGGGCAGTTGGAATCTGGAGTACCTGGAAGAGCTGGAGAGGGACAGACGGGACATGTGTTGGAGCTGAACACTATCCTTGCTATTCAGGGAAACTGCTTCTGGAAGATGGTGACTTAGGCCTTCCATACACCAGGGAAGAGAAGGCCATTTTGTGAGGAAACTTTAAGGTTACAAACTGGCTTCTCAGAGCCCCTGGGGCTCCTGGGGAAAGACCTCAGGGGTCACCCTTGGGAGCAAGAACAGGGCTGAGCTAGAAGGTCCTTCCAATCCTATTGCTAATGGAGTTGCTTCTACTTTTAAGGGGTGGTAGGAGGAGAGGAGAGATTTTTTGTAGGTTTTTAAAATATACACATGTAGTATTGATTATGCTATTACAGTTGTCCCATTCCCCACCCCCTTTATTCCTCGCTTCCCTGCATACTCCCTCCCACCCAGGTCCCCCCCCCCTTTAGTTCATGTCCATGGGTCATACATATAAGTTCTTTCACTTCTACATTTCCCGTATTATTCTTAACCTCCCCCTATTTTCTACCTACCATTTATGCTACTTATTCTCTGTGACTTTTCCCCTTCTCTCCCCCTCCCACTCCCCTGTTGCTAACCCTCCGTGTGATCTTCATTTCTGTGGTTCGGTTCCTGTTCTAGTTGTTTGCTTAGTTTGCTTTTGTTTTAGGTGTGGTTGTTAATAACTGTGAGCTTGCTGTCTTTTTACTGTTCATATTTTGTATCTTCTTTTTCTCAGATAAGTCCCTTTAACATTTCATATAATAAGGGCTTGGTGATGATGAACTCCTTCAACTTGACCTTATCTTAGAAGTATTTTGTCTGCCCTTCCATTCTAAATGAAAGCTTTGCTGGATAGAGCAATCTTGGCTATAGGTCCTTGCATTTCATGACTTGGAATACTTCTTTCCAGCCCCTTTTTGCCTGTAAGGTCTCTTTTGAGAAATCAGCTGACAGTCTGATGGGAACTCCTTTGTAGGTGACTGTCCCCTTGTATCTTGCTGCTTTTAGAATTCTCTCCTTCATTTTAATCTTGGTTAATGTAATTCTGGTGTGCCTTGGTGTGTTCCTCCTTGGGTCCAACTTCTTGGGACTCTCTGAGCTTCCCGGATTTCCTGGAAGTCTATTTCCTTTGCCAGATTGGGAAAGGTTTTCCTTCATTATTTTTTCAAATAAGTTTTCAATTTCTTGCTCTTCCTCTTCTCCTTCTGGTACCCCTATAATTCAGATGTTGGAATGTTTAAAGATGTCCTGGATATTCCTAAGCCTCTTCTCATGTTTTTGAATTCTTGTTTCTTCATTCTTTTCTGGTTGAATGTTTCTTTCTTCCTTCTGGGCCACACTGTTGATTTGAGTCTCAGTTTCCTTCCTGTCACTGTTGGTTCCCTGTACATTTCCCTTTATTTCACTTAGCATAGCCTTCATTTATTTCATCTAATTTATGACCATATTCAACCAGTTCTGTGAGCATCCTGATCACCAGTATTTTGAACTGTGTATCTGATAGGTTGGCTATCTCTTCATTGCTTAGTTGTATTTTTTCTGGAGCTTTGATCTGTTCTTTCATTTGGGCCATTTTTTTGTCTCGATGGGCCTGTTATGTATAAGGAGCAGAGCCTTAGGTGTTCCCCCAGGTGGGGCAACCCACATTGCTGTGTTGTGATGCTGTATGTGGGGGAAAGGTCCTAGAGGGAATAATGCACTTGCTCTGATCTCTGCTAGGTTTCAGTCACTTCCGCCACTACTCACAAGCAAATTGGGCACTTCTGGTGCTGATTCTTGGGTGGGTGGGCTTGTGTACATTCTAGGACTTTGTGGGTCTCTCCAATGAACTGTCCTGTGAGGATGGGAGTTTCTCCTGCTACCACCTCAACCCCCACAGAAGTTTGAGGCTTTATCTCCCCACTAGAGTCCTGGGATGCGCGGTCTGTCTTGCTCCCCAGTTGTTCCTCCCGGTTTGTCTTATGCGAATGTGGGATCACCCAGTCTGCAACCCCCTGCCTCTCTGGATCTTCCAGCTGCCTTGCCCATCCTGGCCCTCCAGCCACCACCTTGTTGCAAGTCCTCTCTGCCTAGCTGCCCACCTCTGCCCCTCCTACAGGTATGAATGAATGTTTCTTCTTTAAATCCTTGGCTGTCAGACTTCCACATGGTTCAATTTTCTGTCAGTTCTGGTTTTTTGTTTTTAAATTGTTGTGGTCCTTCTTTTGGTTGTGCAAGGAGGCACAGTGTGTCTACCTACGTCTCCATCTTGGCCAGAAGTCTTTTTGTAGGTTTTTTAAAAAACCCATTTTATTGAAATGAAATTACATAGCATAAAATTTACCATTTTAACTATTTTAAAATATGCACTTTAATGTCTTTTAGTATATTCACAATGTTGTACAACTGTCCTTATCTAATGCCGCAGCGTTCCCATCACCCAAAAGCAAACCTGGAAATCATTCAAGTCTCTTCCTGTGTCCTCCTTCCCCCCGCCCCGTGACCTCCCCTATCCTTTCAACCTCGAGGAGTTTGCCTATTCTGGGCATTTTGTATAAATGGCCTCCTATAATATGGCTTTTGTAACTGGCTTCTTTCACTTAGCATAATGTTTTCCAGGTTCATCCCTGTTGTGACACGTCTGGGTCCTTTATTCCTTTCCATGGTGGGATAATATTCTAGGACCACATTTTGTGGGATAATATTCTAGACCACATTTTGTTTCACGAGTCATCAGTCAATGGCATTTGGTTGGTTTTCACTACCTGGCTATGACAATGCCGTAAACATTCATGAGCAAGTTGTTGTTTGAACATATGTCTTTGGTTTTCTTGGGGTTGTAGAGTTTTAAATGAAAAGGACTAAACTGCTCCTCCCTCACCCCCTCTCCTCAAAGCTGCTTTGTACCACTGACTGCAGGAAATCATGGGATTACTGTTTCTTTAGTGGGAGTGTGAAAACTTCTTGGTGTTTGAGGCAATGTGCTGGGGGGCCACAAGGCTGAAGAAGAAGCATGGTGCATCTTCTGGAAGCAAGCTTATCTAAAGGCTGCAGGTGGGAGCACGGGGGGAATTATGTTTCTATTTTAAATACAGACGAATATCGGATAGTTCATTGATTCTCAAACATTTGTGTTTTAACACCTTTGAAATGAGAATGCATATTGCAATCAATGCTGTGTCACAGTTTAATTTGCAGCATTTTTCTTTCTTTCTTCGTGATGAAACAATAATGTGTCTTACATAAATACATCTTCAATTTTATGGACTTTCGTATTATGGAGTACAATCTACAATCCATATAACATTTTAAAGAAAAGAATGGGGGCTTTTGTGCTGTTTGGAGCTGGCTGCAGTTTCTACAGACTTCTCTGACCACTGCTTGCCCCCTGGGGCTGTGGAATGAAGTGGGACTGGCCACGCCCAAAGCCCCAGGGGGATGGCTTTGCATGCCCACTGTGGGGCCTTAACTGCTCTCTATCTCTCTCTCTCTCTCTCTCTCTCTGTGACTTCAATTTCTGTTGCACCCTCAGCACAGGCTACTAAGAACACAGCCCTCTCTCTAGTACTCTTCTTCCTTGGTGGGAAATTCCCCGTCCTATCCCCTCCCAATACTCAATGTTCAGTGATTTGGGGAGTGCTCCTGAAATTGGGGTGTCCACAATGCTCCCCATTAGATGCTGCCTGGCCTCATTACTTAAACTCATGGTAAGGGTGGGAGGATTCCTCTTCGAGAGTTGATTATTTCTGATGCTTGAGAGATGTCCTGTCTTGATGTATTCTGCCTTGTGAGGGAAGCATAGTTAGCAGAGGGAAAAGAGCATTGTATCAGTGCATTCATTCTCAATAGCAAATGACAGGAAAGTGAAAGACAAGATAAGACATGTTACAAAACAACAAAATCTATCAACACCGTATCTCCTGGGGAAAGGAGAGTATATACCTAGAGAAGAGAATGCTTGTAATGTGCATAGTAGGGGTAGGAAGGAAACTATCTATAAATACAAGAAGATATATTATGTAAAGGTAAGACTGGGCACATATGAGAACAAGACAGCTATTGGTGCAATATGAAGCTTAGCGTACAACTTTGTAATAATTGGCCTTGGATAATATGGAGGCTTTCAGAAGATCTCATTTCTCCGAGAAAGGAGGAGTTCAGGCAAAACCCACTCACTCTCAGCTTAAAGAGCTACCTAATTGAATTTTAATAGTCACTTAAGAGATAGAAGTTCATTTTAACATCCCTTTCATCTTGAATCTGTAATGACTCCAGGTTCTGTGATAGGGGGACTGAGACCCTTAGCTGTCCTACAGGGAAGGCAGAATGAAAGCTTTGGGAGCGTTCAGGGCCTTTGATTGAAGCTGAAGCACAACCTAACACAGCAGGATTTCAAGAGCAATAAAAAGCTCAGCCCGCCTCACTCTGGCAATGTCTTCGTCACATGGATTAGGGGCCCTGGGTCACCCGTCTTCAGCAGGGTGACATGTTCCTCGTGACTCCTAGGCCCCTGTGCAGGCTGCATCCAGCCCTCTGAACTGTCTGCACCCACATACCACTTCGGGGCAAAGTGCTGAACACAGTACCGACAGCATTCAGACCAGCTCAGCTCCTCCTTGGCATCACTGCAATTGGGGCAAAAATGTCCTCTTTCAAGACAGATGACTGTCTTGCCAGCAACTGCCTGCATTCGACATGCCGGGGCTGGTCACCAGCTCAGAGCACAGCAATGGTGCAGGCAATTTCTACTTGATGTCCAATCTCTTGCTTGCCCACACGCACGCCAGCTCCTATTCCGTCCTTCTCAAGACAGATGTGTCATTATACACACTTTACGACCACTAACACAGGAGGTGCTGTTAGATACACCCACCACCACGTGAATAAGAGTCCTAATGAAGAACTCAAATAACCTGCCTGTCACAGGAGTTTTGTCGCCCCCTACAAAAATTGAAGTGGCCTGTTTTCCCTTTGTCTGTACTCCATTCCTTCTGCCTGCCTGCAAGCAAGCCTTTCTTCCTTATGTGTGTTAGTTTTTTTCAGAATAGTTTCAGCAGAATTGTATTTGGTTGGGGTGTCGCCTTGCCATTTGCTGTGTCACTTGTAGGTTGTACACTGAGCCAGGAAACAGAAAACCTGGGTAAGAGTCCAGCCTCTCTTCTGCTTCTCCCTCCAGCAGAAAGCTTCATTTTAAGAACCTACCCCAGGCCAAGTTTAAATGATGCCATTGTCGGGGACTGCAGACCCAGCGTGACCCTACTCCTTTAGTGCTGGCCACTGCAGATTTGGAAATAAAGGGCAAGTGCCCCACCCTCCACTAAAAATGCTCGTAGTGGGACACAGGGGTCAGAAACCTTTTTCTAAGAAGAGCCAGACAGAGAGTAAATATCTTAGGCTTTACAGTCCAGACAGCCTCTGATGCAGCTGTTTAGCTTTGCTGCTCAAGCTCAAGCTCGAGATCGACGATGCGTAAACAAACGACTGTGACTGTGTTCCAATACAACTTTATTTATAAAAACAGATGGTAAGCCCGTTTGGCTCTCAGGAGGTGATTTGTCAGACCCTAGTCAAGTGGGAGACAGAAACAGGTGACCATATTGTTGCGGTGTTCAGCAGTGAGTGATGCGACTGAAGGAAAGCAGCTCAGATGGCAGTTGGGGAGGCTTCCTGGAAGAGGTGAGATTTGGGTCATAACTTGAAAGATGAGGAGAAATTTGATCACGTGCTTGCCTTTCCTTCCTCCTCTTCCACCATCTGCCTCAGTAGACTGGTTATCTATGATTAGACTCCAGTAGATTTGGAGGTCTCTGGAAGGTCTAAGTACATCATCTTCATCTGTATCTCTCCAAGGTCAGCTTCCTGTCTGTATATAATCAAGGCTTCCTGCATGTTCGTTGGGTTAAAAGGCATTTAACTTTTACCTGTTTTGACTACCGTTCCCTTTGTGTTTTGGAAAGTGGTGTTTTCACTTTCTGCTTCACTCTGTGCTACAGCCTGGTGGAGACTTTGTGATGAGGCAGAGGAGCCCTTACAGTTGGCTGCCTCCTACTGCGTGTTCTGGAGCCAAACTGCATTTGGTGTCCTGCTCTGCCCCTCACTGGCTGTGTGACCTTAGATGTGTCACTTAACCTTTCTGGGCCTCAGTTTCCTCTTCTGTTAAAAAAGAACAATGATAGTATTTACCGATACGATTTGTGGCAGGGATCTGATGAGTATTAATATCAGTATCAATAAAGTATTTAGAAGGGTTCCTGGCACAAAGCAACTATTCATTAAATGCTGGCTATTATTAACATCACAAAGCTAGGCCTAGTTTCTTTATAACACCCTTGCACCTCCACGTGGGTGGGGGAAAGGCTCTGGTAGCTGCTGACATTCGTTTAAAAATTCTAACCAACTTCCGAGGTTCAGCCTTATTTGTTTCTTGTTTTAATCTCTCTGCCCTCCACTGCTGCACAAGGAGAGGAGTTGATTGGCAACTGAACTGTTTAAAATCAATATAAGAAGCACTTGGAGATTAAAGCAATTTAAGCAAGGTACTGGCTGGGGCTGCGAGCTAAAACTGCTCTTGAAGGAAACAAGCGAAGAAGATGAAGAAAGTGGGTCAGAAATAAACCGGCATGAAACTGTGTGCGTGGAGGTGAGATTACAACAATAGAGCAGCATGACTTTTTCATCAGAGAGAGATCGTTTCTTTTCATAAAAAAAGTAATAATAAAATAAAATAGAGCCCGGAGCCCTAATCTCGAAATTGCCCCTGCCCAGTACTGATTGTTCTGTGGATTTAAACGCACTTGTCTGTGTGCTCCAGCCCCTGCCGCCATGCCCCACACCCACACTCACTTTCCCCGTCTGATCTCTGTGGGAGCTCCCTGGCCAGGCAGAGATGGAGAGGTTGCACGTCAGTCTTGCTGCTGACATCCATAAAACCAGACCCACTGGGACTGAGCTGCAGGGGCCAGGCAAGGAGGTGCAAGAGTGTCCTGGTGGACAGCCACCTCCACAACTGTGAATGCCCCGATGAGACGTTTGACTCAGTGGCACAGTGGGCTCCACTGAGGGGAGTTGAATCTGCCTAAAACCTACAGCACATTCAAAGTGTTCTGAGTTGGACAGGAGAGCTCCAGTGTCCCCCTTCCCTGTTTGTCTCTGACTTACATTGGAAGCTCTATCTTCTGTTCATTCCCCTTTATTCCTATTGCCCTACTCAGTCTATGCATTAGAAGTTAGATTTTTATGGACTTGACAATGCTTCGTGCATCTCTCCTACTCCAGCTGTTCCCATCTGGGCCCTAATGTCTCTTACTCTGTTTGCACTACAAATGGGTGCCCCACTTGGTTAACTCTGTCCCTCATAAGAAATTACATGTGTATAATAAGCAAGAGGTTTTTCATTCATTTGACTCCTGGGTAAGTTATTTAATTCCTCATTCAAGGCAGGTGATTTTTCATGCTCAGGAGGTTGGGACATCTAAGGATCTTGGTTTGTGACCTACATCAAAGAAGACCACTCATAAAGGAAAGCATTTAACCACATTTCAAGCACAATGTGGTCAGTACTGTGGGTTTTATTCTTCTGCACTTTTGGAATTTATCTTCAAGACACAATTTCCACCTCCCCCCTTGAGAGAGAAAAGGAGAGTCATTTACAGAAGAATATTAATGAAAATGTATCATCAGAATAATAGAATAGAAAATCACAATTTTCTGACCAAGAAATAATTGATTCAGTGAAAGGTCAACAATAGAAGTTTAGACATGGAGTAAAAGGCTCTTGAAAAAATAGGATATTCATGAAGATTTCAAACTCTAATCCCACAGGTCTCTTCTTAATTAAGGAATTAAGAAGTGTCACCTTAGCTAAGAGATCAAATTTAGCAGCACCAATAATGGAATAAACTGGAATTATGTGCCTCCTGGTGTGATTCAAAGGCCATTATATGATATCTTGCCAAAACTGTTTAACTTGAACCTATTCCTAAGGAAACATATCTCCATAGATAGATATATTTTAAAGTATGTAGGGTTGAAATGCTCTAATGCCTGCAAGTTGCTTTCAAAAGATGCAGGACAATAAAAATTGTGTGTGTGTGTATGCACGCGTGTGTGCAGATAAAGCAAATGTAGCGAAATGCTAGCAATTGTGAACCCAGATAAAGGGTAAACAAGTATTCATCATAGTATTCTTTCAGGTTCTCTGAGAGCTGGGCATTTTTTCAAATAAAACTGGGAGGCAACAGAACTCCCCACTTCTTTACCCCTTTCAAAATGAGACTATTCCTTAGAGGGCGTCCTGAGTGATGGGGCAAAGGTGCCTGGAATACCCCTGTCCTTTTTCCTCCCTTTACCATTAAGACAAGGTTTAGCCTTTCCCACTCAGTTTTCCACCCCACCCCATACCTGTTTCTTTCGTACAATAAGGAAGACTTATTTTGGCTGTTGCAATGCTGACCCAGGAAAAGAAAGAGGAGAAAGCGATGTGGACTAAAATTGGAGAGGGCTTTGCTGAGGGACTATGGGGGACAAACGAGGCTGTCGCAGTAAGGAGGGCTAATGGGGCAGACTGAATGTCTGCCCCAAGGTAGCCCTTTGGCAGGACCACCACCACCTTCTGCTTAGTACAAACACCTCACTCTCTTTCATGACTTCAAGCAGTCTTACCACCCACCCCCAGTTGCCCTAACCTACTAGGTCACACCCACCCAGTATCAACGACCTGATTTGGGGGCCACGGGTGTCACTACACCTGGTTGAACACCCCCAGCCACCATCTTGAAACAGGAACAGATGAGACCATTGTGAGGCCTCCTCCTTCTGCTTCTCTCTTCCAGAAATTCTGGCTCACACCCTCTCGGGCCCCAGTGGAAAGAGATCTTCTTCCTCCCACATTGCCCACCTAGAAGGCAGGGGACCCAAAGACCTGTGCGGCTGCCTTCTTTGCCATTGCCAAGCAGAGTGATACTCCAGAGATCTTTGCTCTCCTATTTGCCTTTTGAAAATCTCTAAATGCTCTGTTTTACACAGCAAGCAAGGTCTCTCCACTCGCCCGCTTCTGTGGCTGTTGCTGTTGTCTCGCCCTTTAATTAAACCCAAAAGCCAGGCAGGCGTGTTTCAGCCCGAGGTAAACCAAAGCCAAGCAGAATCGGGGCAGGGTGTCCTTCCTCTTGAGAGCTGGAGTCTCAGCACAAAGCCTGAAGCAGAGAAAAGGGAAAATCAATCGTTCTCAGCCAAACTGATTTTCAAATGGTGCTTGTAATTAGAGAGGGAGGTATGTAGTGAAAAGTTCTTTTCTTGAGTTGTTTTTGCCATTGTGTTCATCATTATAGTCTTATATTCTTTGCCCATCAGTCCAACTCAGTATTTAAATGTTCACTGCAGATCTATATAATGATTTGGTCACAATAGTAACAATTACCCCCTTGAGGGTGTTTCCTATTGGCTTGTTCACTGGGCGGTTTTGGGGATCCTACTAAGTACATAGCAGTGTACTGGTAGGCTCGTACCAGTTGGGCGAAAAGAACTTTTTTCAAATCATGTCACAAATATAGAGTTGCCTACGTTGCTATATGTAGAATGGTAAGTGTGATCTAAGTGGAGGACTGACCTAGTCCAGTTGGGACAGAGAAGGTATTGGTGAGGAAATGGTATTAAGCTGAGATATTCAAAATGATGAGGTGTGAGCTAAGCAAAGTGTGTGTGTGCGTGTCTGTGTTGCATATATGCTCAGACATGTGTGGGATGTGTAGATCAATGTAATTGGGAAGTGGAAAAAGTAGGCTTCAGGGCAAGAGAAGAGTGTGGGCTGAGGGTTGTTGCCTTCACAGGCTCTCTCAGGTAAAGGAGAGAACCATGGGGACCAGTAAAGCAGGCGTGTGCTAAATGATGCTAGCACTCTCGTGTCTTTGAGGAGATCTAGGCAGGTCCACTTTACCCAAGATCATCTCCATTGCTCGGTGTGAGAGGAACATTAAATTCTGTCACTATCACCGCCAACCCAATTTTTGCATTCTCCTCACCCCTCACTGTAGAGTGCAAAGGGTAAATCATGTATGCAATGATTTTTTCCCTGGGGAATATTTATTGAGAACCTACAATGTGTCAGGCCTAATTCTAGGGGGTGGGGTTACAGTGGTGAACTCAACAGGGGCATTTCCTCCCTTCGTGGACCATTGAGATCGTTGGCACTCTGTGAGCTCAGGACTTCCTGGAAGTGCTGTCAGGGGAACATGAGCTTGGCTCTCCATAGGACATGCCTTCACTCTTTACATCTGTTGCCTGCTTTGAGTACAAAATGTAGATGGGCAGGGGATAGTATTTTTAACAAGTGGTGCTGGGAAAACTGAATATCCACCTGAGAAAGAGTGAACTTGGGCTCTTCTTACATCCTATACAAAATCAACTCAAAAATGGATAAAAAACCTAACCTTAAGAGTGAAAATTATAAAAGCCATAGAAGAAAATATTGGGGCAAATCTTTGTGATGTTGAATTCGGCAAAGACTCCATGCATAGCACGTCAAAAGCATAGAAAACAAAAAGTAAGTAAATAAATTGAATTTCATCAAAATAAAAACCTTTGTGTATCAAAGGATAGTATCAAGAAAGCAAAAGACAATCTCCTAAAGAGGAGAAAATATTTGTAAGTCGTGTATTTGACAAGAGATTACTATCCAGAATGTATAAAGAATCCTAAACTCAGTAGCAAAAAAAAAAAAAAAAGTACTCCATTAAAAAATGGGCAAAAGACTTGAATGGATTTTTTCCCAAAAGGATATACTGATGAACAACAAGCACATAAAAAGATGCTCAATGTCATTATTCATTAGGGAAATGCAAATAAAAACAACAGTAAGATACCACTTAGCACCTATTAGGATGTTTATAATCATAAAATGAAAAAATATTAACTGTTGACAAGGCTATGAAAAAATTCAACCCTCACGCATTGCTGGTGGAAATGTAAAAATGTTGCAGCCACAGTGGGAAGCACTTTGGCAGTTTCTCAAAAGGTTAAACATAGAACTATTATGTAATCCACTGATTCCACTCCTTCATATAAATCCGAAGGAATACAAGCAGAGCCGCAAACAGATGCTTATACATCATCAGTGTTTATTGCAGCATTATTCACAATGTCCCAAAGGTAGAAACAGCTCTAGTGCCCATCAACAAATTAATGGATAAGCAAACAATGTTATATGCATACAATGAAATATTATGTAATATTAAAAAGGAAAGACATTTTCATGGATACAGCTTCAAAACAATATGCTTAGTGATATAAGCCAGGTGGAGATGGACAAAGAATGTATAATTTCATTTAACTGAGAGACTTAAAAAAAGCAAAATTCACAGATACAGAAAGTAGAATAGAGGTCACCCACGTCTTGAGGATGACAAGATACAGAGCATTTGTTGAAGGTAATACAAAAGTAGGGGTATCAATAATCATGACATTTAGCCAACATTATGACTGTATTTAATGCCACTCAAGTGTACACTTAAAGGTGGTTAAAATGATAAACGTTTTCTGTATATTTTACCACAATAAAAAAACATTGGAAAAGGAATGGGGAGGATTTTTAGTTTCCTGGGTAAACCAAGAAAGGAGATAAGGAGCGCTAGGAACCAGGTGAAGAAAAAGGCAACTGTGTGTGTGCACAGGCTTGTGTTGTTGGAGATGTGCGCTTGTGAAGGAGGGGTAACTACAGGTGCTTGAGTCAGAGGGGGAGGTAACCAATGAGAAAATTCAGGTGCTATGATGACCAAGGGACTTTGGTGGGCTGGAATGTTTAAATTTACATAGAATTTATGTTTTTGTTTGAGGGAGACAGATAAATAACACTTCTCTCTTTTTCACCGGGGGAGAAAGACATTAGAGAGAGGCAAATGAAAATGAAGAAGATGACTGTGAACACCCCCCCCCCCCAATTAAAACATTGTATTCTGGCTATTTCAATTGTAGGTTACCAACATTGTGATTTAAATTCCATCAGGACCACAAATCTCTCTGTGAGTGGAACACTGCATAGTTCAAGTAAAAGTGCCTGAGTCCCAGGGTTCAAGGAGAGAGAGAAAGGAAAACCTTCAAGAGGTAAGATGTGGATGAGATAAAATAACTTAAATGCAAGGAATAAAAGAAAGATATGACGAGGGAGAAATGGAAGAACTTTGAGAGAATGCCGGTATTCTAGAGATCAACCGAGATGTAAGTACTTTATTGTTTTCCTAAGGCAGTAAACTGATGTGTGCGAAGACACACACAGGGCACATGTAAGGCAACACCATTCCTCTAGCAAATCTTTTTATTTTCTACTCAAGAAAACACAGTGCAACATGAAAAAGAAAATTGCCTATCTGGCTCCTTGCCCTATTCCTGGGGTAGGTTTTTCATTTTTTTTTTCATTTCTGGAAGCAGTGAAGACAATGCCCCACTTTTCCGTCTTAAAAGAGGTGGCGAATGTGCATGATCACCCCTGTCAGACTCTGCAGTGCGCCCTGCTCACAGCTTCTCCTCAACATCCAGTTACAATTTTCCTTTTCTATGCCAGGTTCTGTGCCTGGGACCCCCTCTCTGGGAAAAACACTGAAAAGTAGGTTGAGTTTCTCCTTTTTACTAAGTGGAATATGACAAAGTAGTAAGCAAAACATATCATATCGTGCTGTAACATAAAAAAGACTACAGAATATGTTGATATTTATTCTCTCATTTTATTTTTTCTCTTTTTTACTGTTGTTCAAGTATAGTTGTTTCCATTTTCACCACACCATACCCCCCCACCCCATTCATACCTGCCTCCCACCCTTAAACCTACCCCCTTTGGTTTTGTCCATGTGTCCTTTATACATGTTCCTTGATGTCCCTTTCCCTTATATCCCCTATTATCCCCCTCCCCCTCCTCTCTGGTTACTGTCAGTTTGTACTTTATTTCAANCACTGAAAAGTAGGTTGAGTTTCTCCTTTTTATTAAGTGGAATATGACAAAGTAGTAAGCAAAACATATCATATCGTGCTGTAACATAAAAAAGACTACAGAATATGTTGATATTTATTCTCTAATTGTATTTTTTCTCTTTTTTACTGTTGTTCAAGTATAGTTGTTTCCATTTTCACCACACCATACCCCCCCCCCACCCCATTCATACCTGCCTCCCACCCTTAAACCTACCCCCTTTGGTTTTGTCCAAGTGTCCTTTATACATGTTCCTTGATGTCCCTTTCCCTTATATCCCCTATTATCCCCCTCCCCCTCCTCTCTGGTTACTGTCAGTTTGTACTTTATTTCAATGTCTCTGGTTGTATTTGGTTTGCTTTTTTGTTTTGTTGATTAGGTTCCACTTATAGGTGAGATCATATGGTGTTTCTCTTTCGCCGCCTGCCTTGTTTCACTTAGCATAATGCTCTCCAGATCCATCCATGCTGTTGCAAAGGGTAGGAGCTCCTTTTTTTTTTCCTGCTGCATAGAATTCCATTGTGTAAATGTACCATAGGTTTTTGACCCATTCATTTACTGAATGGGCACTTAGGTTGCTTCCAGTACTTGGCTGTTGTAAATGTGCTGCTGTGAACATTGGGGTGCATAGGTTCTTTTGGATTGGTATTTCAGGGTTCTTAGGGTATAATCCCAGCAGTGGAATTGCTGAGTCAAAAAGGAGTTCCACTTTTAGTTTTCTGAGGAAATTCTGTATTGTTTTCCACAGTGGCTGCACCAGTCTGCATTCCCACCAACAGTGCACTAGGGTTCCCTTTTCTCTACAACCTTACTAACACTTATTATTTGTTGATTTGCCTATGATGGCCATTCTGACTGGTGTAAAGTTGTATCTCGCTGTGTTTTAATTTGCATCTCTCTGATGGCTAGTGATGCTGAGCATCTTTTCATGTGTCGCTGGGCTCTCTGTATGTCCTCCCTGGAAAAGTGTCTGTTCAGGTCCTTTGCCCATTTTTTAATTGGGTTGTTTGTCTTTTGGAGTAGAGTTGTGTGAGTTCTTTATACATTTTGGAGATCAAACCATTGTCTGAGGTATCATTGGCAAATATGTTTTCCCATACGCTTGGTTCTCTTTTTATTTTCATGCTGTTTTCTTTAGCTGTGCAGAAGCTTTTTATCATTCTCTACTTTTGTAGCAAGTTCCATAAATTCTCCCTTGAGACTTAAAGGGCTCACACCTTGTGTTCCATATTCTTCAGATAACAATGCATCAAGTTAATTCTCATCCCCAATGAAGGAATAATCATAATTATGAAATGACCAAAATGCCTAGGCTTTCAGGGAAAGCTCTTCTAAGAGTCTCTGATATCTTTTGTCATTTAGTTTTTCTTACTATGGGGGGAAAAGTGAATGCTGTACTGTGCAAGGTAGAGAAATCCTTGCATTTGTCAAGGAGTCATGGTAAGTTAAAGAAAGAAGCTGGTGTTTCCTGGGAGCATAGGGTCATTATAATAACAGCAGTCAACTCATATGTGCACCCATGTGTATAGTATGAGGTTCATGTGTTTTCAACTTTATCCAAAATAGCCTACAAATGAGGTAAGTTCTAATTCATCTCAGAACATTATAGTCACCAATGATACTCCTAGCTCGTAAAAAAACTCACCCAAATATTGCAGATTCCTTCTGCAGGATGCCATTTACCCTCCACCAGTAAAGAAGTGCTAACATTAGGGAACCCATAGCTTTGAAGGCTCAGACCCTCCCAAGAGCACAGACAGAAGTACGTGCCACTTTATTTACACGGATACACACAGTTTTTCTGGCCAGTATTAGAATCACCTCATGTTTTCTCACCACCTGAGGAAGGGTCATCTGTAGCATCCCCTGTAAAGACAGTTGGACAGAAGCAGCAGCGAACAGGCCTCCAGGACTCCGAGCTGAGCCGGGAAAATGGAATGCTGTCGTCCAGCAGTGTACACTCAGGAGATGTGGCTGCTCGGGGTAGTTACAAATTTAACACAATTACTCGGAAGAACAAAAGGGAAAGGATACCAGGGGGAGTCATGTCTGGACAATGTTTCTTCCCTGGCAGATCTTTCTTTCTATACCCAATAGAGATGTTATAAATAAAATCAGACCCAAGACATGAAGGCAGAGTTTTCATCCAGTTTTCTCTTATTACCTCCCTAACTATTACCAATTTTTTTCCCTGTATGGGCCTACAAACATGTCTCATTTTGAAACAGTGCTTTCTATTTTTCTAAGCCTATAAAATAGTTTTATTATCCCTGTGGTTATTTTGCCCAGTTCACACTTCCAGTGCTTTAGACACTGATGTCATATTGGAGAGTGTAGCTCATTTTATAGTAGGTGAGTGTTGTCTGGGTCTTGCATTGTGAGCCATGGCTACAAATTCCCATGTTCCACCCTCACCCCCCGGCCAAACATGACTTCTAGAGCAGAGTTGGGTCTTCCCCGAAGAAGTTCTTTCTGCATCTTTACATGGTGTCTTATGTTAGTTTAGCACAGCGCTCGGTTGCATGGAATTTTTAATGCTTGGATGGCCCCAGAGCAATTTGGGGATGTTTTATCTGCCCCAAAGCCACTTAGGTCTATGGCGAGACTTAAAATGCTCTGATCTTCCACCTCATATCTTTTACAAATCTACCCCCAAAAGGCCTCAAAAGGATGTGCCTTTCTCTATGCAGGATTCCAATTATATCAGATAATTCATTACTCCACCAAGGCATAGAAAGTAATTTCTCGGGAGCCACTCAGGATACTCAGTGAGCCCTTACTGAAGATACGTACTTTAAATAGAGATACTCACTTTAAATGTATCATGTCACTGGTTACACAGCAGAATACTTCTCAAAAATCGTGTTCGCACATCGGTCAGCTCAGGTTTGCCATGTGTCATGTTTGACACAATAATTATCATTAGCACATTGACAACCCACTGATTACTTTCTTCACATAATAAAATAGAATGATAGAATTCTGTGGTCGAAATCCCCAGTGTTCGCCCATACCTAGTCCCATATTCCTTCCAGGCTCAGGATAATATTACAGTTCTCTGCTCCCTTGTAGTCAGATTGGACTGCACGTCTAGCCCTAGTCAATGGGCTGTGAGAGGAAGTGATGTCATCATCTCTGGGATGAAATATTTAATGGCCAATATAAGACCTCTCTTCATTTTACCTGCCACGTTGACTGTGGAGGCTGCGTATTCTAGATGGCACAGCCGCAGAGCGGTGCAGCCTTCACCAGCCTTCGTCGCTGAGTCACCAGACAGTGGCTTCTTCCTCTCAAGGGTCACCTGGACTTGGCATGAGTGAGAACTATACCTGCATTTTGCTAAACTGAGATTTGGGGCTTTTATTTTTATCACTGCAGCAAAATCTAGCCTTTCCTTCTTAAGAGAGATTTCTTCTATAATTAGGCACAATGTCATATGGCTGTACTTCCATTTACACTTAGTATTCAAGTGAAGACCAGGCATCTCTAAGATTTAGGGTTCGTGGCTCGTCTCTGTACATATACCGCCCAGTCAATCACAAACAGCTACACAAGGCTATATAATCTATATGAAGGTCTACGATCCGCATGTGCTTCCTACAATCCAAGTTCCATGCATGCAAGTGTGTGGAGCAATTTAGGTCCAGGGAATGTCCCCTTGAACAATGATAATCCTCATCAGGAGTGACAACAGGTTTATGGGGACTACAGTAGTGAGGTATTGCTGTGACAATGTTTTATAGAAATTTTGTGGTTTTACAGCCAAATCATTGATGATCCTGACATTCTTATTCACTAGTGTATGGGTTGCCTGCGAGAGGGGTAGGGGCTCCTCTGCCACAGGCTGTATGTCATTCCTGTTTCAGGTGCTCCATTCTGGGCCAAGAGACTATGCAGGGCGTGGTCTTCTCATGATGGGTTAGCAAAAGCACAAGAGACCGAGACAAATCAAGTGACCATGTTTCTCTATTCATGGCTTATCTGCTAACATGTCACTGACCATAGATGCCAAGTGTATGCCCAGGTGAATGGAGGGATTCTCAGGTGACGTGTACTCCACCTGCTCTCCTTAAAGGCTTGTGAAAACCATGTGAAAAAGAGGTGTGGGTGTATAATTCTATTAAAGGGAAGGAGGGAAAATAGGTAAAAAAATCATTCTACCAAAGAAATCAGACTGGAAGAGGAGAATTTAACTAAAGATCTTTTATTTCAAATGACTATAAAATCTTATACATTCCTATGATACCATTCAGCTGTATATTTCCTGGTCCTCAAGTATTTAACCTTTTTTCAAAGAATTTACATATTAATGTATTTACTTGATTATTTATTTATAGCTTTTCCTGTCTTAGTCACCTAGTAGCTAATTTTTATCTTGTATCCTATTTTGACAAAAGGCATTTTAATTTTGCTATATATGGGCTTGAACTTTTTGATAAATTATAACATGACAGATGACTCCTGATTCAATCAGTGGGTTATACTATTGATCCCCTGAATTATGCAAACAAACATATACACAGGGCCCAGCACAAATAATGCCTCTTCTTTATTATGAAATCATAAGCATGTAATTCTGTAACTTAGCAATATCACACTCAAGCACACCATACGACATTTTAGGTGAAATGTTCAAATTAAAACCATAAATATTACACCCATATTATTACCCTACGAACCACACTCCAACAGGCCTTCTGCCATACCCTGTATTCAACACAATAAGGTTTTTCATTTTCTAAATTAACAGTTGTTTTTCTTGGGATTTTTTTGTTTGTTTCTTTTTTTTTCCAGGAATTATTTTATTTTTATTTTTATTTAATTCTTGTTCAAGTACAGGCTTCTGTCTTATATTCCCAACCCTGCCCGCCCCCGCCCCATGCTCCCCGCCTCCCTCCCTCTTCCACCCCCCACCCTTAGTTATTGTCCATGTGTCCTTCATACTTGTTCATGTGAGTCCATTTCCTTTGTTTCTTTTTAAATTAATATACCAACTGAGTAAAGTCATTTTCTACTTTTTTCTATTGCAACTTAACAAAGAGAAATTCTGGAATGTCTGGAACCCTAACCTGTTTCTCATCAGAAACATTCCTTGGGGCCTGCCGTAGGGAATGGCCCTCCTAGTACTTGTATTCCATCCTTCTCATCCCCCCCTTGGTGCTATGCATCATGAAGGCATGTGCTTGGACAGAGAGTCCACACAGTGACTAATGAGAAGGTAGATAGACAGTGATACAACCATCAACTATCCTGCTAAAGTTTCCGTTATGAGGTTTTGAGCTGGAACTTGAAATGTCCTTTAGAGTGAGAGTTGGAATGGGAAACCATTTAGTATTCAAAACGTGTGCCGATTCTTGGACCGTATGAGCTGTGATCCGAGTTATCTGATCCCAGTCATGAAATATGTATTATACACCTACAAAGGAGGACCCCCCGAAACTGAATTATCTCCTTGAAGGTGAGCCCAGGTACTACAGGCTTCCCCGCCTAGGTGAGTGTTTTAGGAACCCATCTGTGTCCATGTACCAGCTGGTGTTGTTGTGAGAGGCTGTGTTTGGCTTTAGTGAATTTTTTAACACCTTTTCAATGTGTTTGTCCATTTCATGGTGGGTGATGTACGTGCACCTCTGCCCATACCATACTGAGTGTTTAGCGGTTTTTGACCCAGAATGGCATGACCCCCATGCCCCACTCTTCCTATTCATCTGATCTCACCCTAAGTGCATTTTTTTTTCCCAGCTGAAAAGAGTCCTCCAAGGGAAACGTTTTGCCAATGTGAAAGAGGTGAAACAAAAAACAGCAGAAGCACTAACAGGCATCAAAATCGATGAGTTCAAAAACTGTTATGAGCAGTGGAAAAATATCTTGATAGGTACATTGCATCAAATGGAGAGTACTTTGAAGGTGACTGAAGTTTAAACATGTATGAATAAATACACATTCTTTTATAAATAAATTTTGGTCCCCCCCCCATACACACACCTTGTATGTTTCAGGCACTGTTTTAAAACCTGGGGATATAGCAACAAACAAAACAGGCAAAAATCTCTGCTTTTATTGTGCTAAATAAATACTTAGGATCACATTTTAATGAGATCCTAAGGAACCAGGAAATAATTGTTTAATAACTTTCAAAGACTCCTATTGATAAACCCTATTACTTGGGGCATAGCCTCCTAATGAGACTAAGGAAAAGAATGGTCCTTCTTCCTTTATTACTTAAACAGTAGCAGTAAGGGTGGTCCCAGCTGGTTGAAATACTTTTGTCATTTCCAAGCTGCTGTTGGAGATATAAAATGGTAATAATTCATGCGCTTATTTCTCCAAGCCCTCCTAATTATAAGAATACACCGTCTCTCCTAGAGGTAGTGATGTAATATGCCTTGGGTGGGGCCTTGGGGTGATGAACAGCAGGCGGCTCAGGGATGGTGATGCTCAGCTACCCATGTTTGAGAAATGGTGCAGGGCAAAGGTTCAGGCTCTGAACCTCCTTTTTTAAATCATCACAACAACTGGGGAGTGTAGACATCTTTGTCTTTCTTTTACAGGTGACAAGAGTAGTATTTATACAATCACAATGTAAGTGACAGATCTCAAACTGGAACCCAAAGAATGTCTCCAGAGTTTATACTGTATCACAACACACTGTCTTTTTAGTTGCTCATTAGTTCATTTGTTCATCCATCCATTCATTCATTGATTTGTTCATTTATTAATTCATTAAATATTTGTCTCAAAGGATATTTATTGAGTAGAGTCCCAGGGACAGATGGTATAGGAAAGGGGGGATGAAACTCTGGGTGAGATCCAATGAACTCAAAGTCTACAAAGTGTTGCACCAAAGTCCACGAAACACAGCGTGGTAACTCCGAGGAGAAAATGGCCAGTTAAAGCTGGGGATATTCTTCATGAATGGCACCTTAGAGTGTGCACAGATGGGCACAGAGGGCCAAAAATTCTAGGTAGGGGGACCAGCATGAAAAGATCCAGAAGTCAGAAAACAGAGATTACGGGAAATCACAGGACTAAAGAAGAGAGCTTTCTGTGGCCACACACCTGATTTTACAACATTTGAAATGGCGTTTAAGATGGACAGATTTCACATATGTGTTAGATAGCAGAGTCCTTTTGAAAATTTGAAGTTGCAGCGGCACAGGGCCACCTTTCCTCCTGGGCACAATCTGCTGAAACTAAGTAATAGCTGCCCTCTTCGTAGGGGGCATCTACTCTCTAATTCTCTTGGGCCGGTGTGAACGCTCCTGTTATCTGCTCAGCCACTGTGTGCATATGAGTTCAACCCTCTGAGTGGAAGAGGTAGAGGATGTGGCAGCAGGTGAAGCTAGACAGATAGACTGGGGCATTGGCAGGTTTCTTTCCCCGGGAGATCAGTTGATGGAAAAGTCAGCTAAGGGTGCCGAGCTTGAATGCTGTTAGTTGCTTAAATCAGCTTTTAGCACTTTCCTCTGTGAGGAGGTGGAGCCAGGATGCAACGACAGCCCCAGACAAGTTGATTCCTGCCCAGGAATTTATAGGCGGCTAAACCTGCTGGGCAGATAGTGTGCAAGACAGAAAGTGGGCATCTGGGGCGGGGCGGGAGGAGGGCTGTGGAGTTGTGTGCTTGACCAAACAGCCTCTCCTTAAAAAGGTAAAACTGGTCGGTGATACATGAAGTTCTACTTACCCATTATTACAATACCTCGGGGCCTGGTCTGTGACTTAAATGTTAGCTCTATTTAGCCAGCCAGGTAAATACTAAAGGCTCAGTGAAGGGGGGACCCATGATTTCTAAGACTGGTTTGGCATTTTCTTAACCTAGAGATAAATGCTGGGACACATTTCGAGGAAAGAGAAAGAAAATGAAGGAGGGAGAGAGAGAAATGAAGAGAGAACTATAAAAACAAAAATTCAATAAATTTTTTTGAACACCGACTGTGTGTCATGTACCTTTTCTGGTGGTCAAACTGGTGACCATATGATGGAGAACGTGCTAGACATGATTTTTTGGCAGAAGACAAATGCTATAGAATTATTTGTCTGAATACAGAAATACATTGACTATGAAGGCTCCGGGTCAGTTAACTCAACAGTAGCTGGAAGAAATTGGGTGACGGGATTCAGCCACTTGTCCTCAGCTTAAACACAGTTGAAGACTGATTCTCATTCTAACAACTGAGTCAAGGAATGTTGACTCAGGTCAGGGTAGCTGGTGTAATGACATGTGCGGGAGATTTGGAGTCACCAAGTCCACAGTTTAGACTGTGCCCTGTCACTGAAGAGCTCTATAGTGACAAGAACATTTTTTGAGCCTCGGTTTCCTCCTCCGTAAAGGAAGAATCATAACTTTTTTTTACTTTATCACAGAGTTTTGGTGAGGATTAGATGGTCTTTCTTTTTCAGACACTCAGTACTTTGAAAACAAGAAATCGCCTCCCACCCTGACTGGTGTGGCTCAGCCTGCAAACGGAAAGGTCACCAGTTCAGTTTTCAGTCAGGGCACGTGCCTGGGCTGCGGGCCAGGTCCCCAGTGGAGGGTGCATGAGAGGCAGCCCACTGATATACCTCTTACATATCGATGTTTCTCTCCATCTCTTTCTTTCTCCTTTCTCTAAAAATAAATAAAATATTTCATTTTTACAAAAAGAAAGAAATCACCTTCCCTCTTCAGCTTTCTTATTGACGTTTTCCAAGTCCTTAGCAATCCCACCTAGTTTTGTTTATGCTGGAGGAGAGAAGGCAAAATAAATCCAGATCAGCAAAGCTGTAAATAAGAGAGAATGAAAAATATGTCCTCTCGCTCCCTTATTCCTCTGTCTACGTATTATGCCTCTTGGTGCGTGCAGGTTCCCCTGCTCTTCCCCGACTTCAGACACTGAACTTTGAGTCTCTGTCACATCAGTAGCACCAAGTAATTCCAAGCAGAAGTCTGACATTTCCAGTTGAAAAAATAAATTGATTAAAATTCAACAGGCATGTAGTGTTCGGCATTTAAAGGTTGAGGAATCTGGGGAACTATCAACTGGAAGATAATTCAACATTTACCAGGGGTGGTGGCCACCAGGACGTGTTCTTTCCCTCAGTTGCCCGAGCATTCGACTGCTGGGAGCATCCCTGGGGCAAATGTAATTACAGCTTCAAGATGGGCCGTCCTTCTTTGGTGTCTTCAGTAGTTGGGCTTCTCCAGAGTAAGGAAACAGGTCTGACTTTCTAAGGATTGTGTCTTCAGTTTCCTTAAGCAAGAAAGACTCTTGGCTTTCCTTGCCTGCATTCTCAAGCATGGCCTTTCTTCTCCTTTTACAGTTTCCAGGATGACTGACTGCAAACCAGTTGGTCTTTTGTTTTAGAGGGAAAGACAGCAGAAGATCTGTAGTCCGTGAGCTCCAAGCCCTCACTTATTATGCCTGCCGTACACTTTGGTGGACTGAATAAATGAAAAGACCAAGGTTAGGCTCTTTCAGAAACTCTTAGGTCTTGAGCAAGTTACTCATTCTGGTCTTCAATTTCTGTCTTAGTGAAATAGGGACAGTTATCTCGTTTGCGTGTTAGCTTTATGCTTTGTCCACCAGACAGTGGTCTGCTTTAATGCAGGGACTTGTTGTTGTTTTTAAGGTCCACAGACTTCCCCATCCCTGACAGTGCCCAGCACAGCGCCTAGGGAAGAGTAGGTGCTCATTAGTTTAAAATGAATTTGAATCCATGCCATGTAGCAAGAATAGTGAAATGCCAGAAACCTGGGTCTAATCCCTGTCCTGTTACCAATGTGTGATGTTTTTAACAGGAGAGACCTGGTTCTTCTTGCCAATGCTGTAAAGAATTACAGATCGGCAAATCTATTAGCGTACGAGCGGGTTTATTGGTGATACATTCTCATGGGAGGAAAGGGGTCTTGCTGAGGTGAGTGGGGATGAAAAGCATAGATTTCAGGGCAAAGGAGAGTAATGAAGGTAAGGGCATCCAAAGGCTGGGGGCCCTGTGTTCTGAGGACTTTTATAGTCATCTGGGATGAGGGGGGCGGGATTATATATTGATTGATAGGTAAAGGAGGTACAAGCTTTGGAGGTGGGATGTGAATACCCAAAGGTCTTAATGGGCTTCTTCCTTTGGGCACTGTGAATCCTTTCCAGGCTTTCAGGCCTTGGGATGAAAGAAGTGTCAAATGCTTTCTGTCCCAGATAGTGGAGACAATACTTAGAATTTCAAGGGCTTCCTTCCTTCCCACTTTGGTTTACTATTCATCCTACCCAAGTGCCAAAAGGCATTTCTTGGTAACCAGGACATTAGACACTGGCCAGCAACAGGAGCGCAGTCTGAGTTCTTCCTGTGCTATCTCCTGCCTCAGTGAGATCTATGGGTCTCAATTTACCCATCTGTCAAAGGAGAACTTTATGTTAGAAAATCTCCAATGTCCCGTTGAGTTCTGGTGTTCTTTGATACATATTCCTCCTGTTTTATCAGGACTTTATTTACTAGAAATTGTTTACTGAGTCTTAATGGTGACTTGAAATTAAAGCAAATAAATGAGTTATTTATGAATACATGAGCTGACAGGGGATGACATGACTGCTCTCTGCAGATATCTTTATGCAGATATCTTTATCAGGTCTTTATGATGAGGCTGCTGGTCATATCTTCTCATTTTTGCTAAGAGGAATAGGCTTTGGTTATTGCAGGCAAAGCTGCAATTAGATATACGGAGAGATCTCTTGATTACTATAGGGATAAAATGATGCCTGCCTTCAGACTCCTCTACAGGTGAGAGCTGGAGTCCCCAGTGAGTCAGTCAATGAATCAACAGATATTTGCTAATCCTGCTTACTGTTCATTTTCCTATTCACAATGTTTTACTCTAAGTGTGGATTGGAAACCATATGCATCAGAATCACCTGGAGCTCGTGTTTAAAAATGTAGATCCTTAGATTCACTCCTACCGAATCTGACACTCTGGGGCTAATTTCTAGAATTGGAGTTTTAATAAGCTCCCCCAGGTGACATTTCTGTGCATCCTAAAGTTAGGCAAATGCTGTTCTTGAGTTTAATAGACTAAATAATATTTTTCTCCCAACCTGGTAGCTATTAAAATGATAATAATGGCAGATACTATTTGTTGAACACCAGCTACAGGACAAACATCTTATTTATATCATTTACAACAGTCACACTTGCTCTGGAAGGAGGTATGATCCCACCTAAAAGATGAGTAAAACGGGCACTGAGTGACAAAGTGACAAGGGACTTGGTCACTCAGAAAGGGACAAGATCAGGGCTTGAACTCAGGTCTCATGACTCCACATCTGCTTTCCTGACATGCTGGCTTCCCAGGAAGGGCATTCTGTGAGACTCTTGTCCTATAGCCATGACCTTGCTTGTGTCTGAAAGCAGAGAGAAGGTCACAGAGAGGCGAGCTCATCCATATTCAGTCTGTTAGTTTCAGAGCGGAAACTGTGCAGGAGATGGGTCTCTAGCTCCCTGCAGAGATGGTAAAGTATGGTCTGTCCAAAAATTCACAGATTTTTTTTTTCTTTCAAGGAGAATGTGGGACTTTGTGTGTGATCTTACTGTGACCCCTCCAGGTTACTCAGCACAGAATGAGCTGATGACCTCCATTACAGATCTTAGCCCAAGGAGGAACTACAGGGAACCACTTTCAAATGGCCCCCGTTTGCATTAGTCCTTGTAATTGCAAAGTAAAATCTTTCTTTGGATTCTCAGTTTTTAGAGGATAGCGAAGGTCATGAAGAACCTGTCCCTCCTCACTTTCAACAAGGATGGATAATATATTGTTAACTGGCAGAACTGACAATTGTGCAGTGAAAAATCAAATAACCATTTATGCCCATTAGCAATGACTACCTGAGAGGTTTGTCGGAAGTGGACGGCAAATTTGAGACAGGCAAAATGGATCAGTGGTATACAAATGCAGGTGATTTTAGGAGACTCTTAGTCCTTCCCCAGCATCTTGTGGGTAGCAGCAATACAGGCTCAGATCTTCAATATGTTCCCAACCTAGCTCATGAAGGGTCAAAAAGTCACCCAACCAACTTATTTGGAATAGTTAAATGAAAGCATTACTGATGCAGGGGAGTGGTTGAAATGACTTCATTGCTCACTGGGGTTCATTCATTCAAGTTGCCTTGATTGTCAGATTAAGAGGACTAGAAGCTGCAGAAATAACTCAGTAGTAGTCCTATTTGGAAAAGCTCATGTTCTTGTGATTCGTTGGCTATGTGAGGAAGGAAAAAAATAACCTACTACTGGGGAATTCTCAGTTTGGAAGAGTTCATGGGACAGGATTATGTCAAGAAAATGAGATAAAAATTAAGGTTATGGGAGTAGGAGAAGGGCGTGGCCATGAAATTGCCTGGGTGCCCTTGGGTAAGTGATTTAACCTCTCTGGTCCCTGGTTTCCTTATCTTAAATATGAGGGAGTTGAATTGGGTGATCTCAATGGTCCTTTCTGGCTCTAACAGTGTATGATTCTACTTCTATTTAATAAACATATAAGCCCCTAAATGTAGATGTATGACTCGTCCAGACCTACTTAGTAGATTTAATAGATCTAAATCTAGTATAATATTACCCCACTGCTTGAAGAATTCAAAAATCAGCTTACAGTCTAAGGCTCCTTAGTCAGAACCTGGACTAACCCTACCAATTTAGAAATGAAGACACTGAAGTCCAGAGAGGGAAAAGAACCTTCCCAAGGTCACATGCAAATTAGTAGCTGGGAGTCTTTGAAGGTAGCTTCTGGATTCTTAGTCAAGGAGGAAGCTGATCCAATACATGTCCCTCCCTGCCTTGCTGCCTGCACATTCAGTGCTGGGTACTTATTCAGTACTTATTCAGAATAGACTTTTAGCTATAAAATCACTTTATTAGTTTTAGAATATAAAATGATTATGCATGCCCAAGGTTGCTTTTAGAACCAACAGGTTTATTGATAATATGAAAGGTTCAGGAAGTAGGAAACATAGGAGAATTTTTTTCCAAATGCCAAACGTATTTGTAGAAAAAAAGTATCTTCTTACCATGCTTCTGCACTTCATTTCTTCATATCTGTAACTCGATCTTCGATTAAGGACTTTCAGAGATATTGTGGAGGCAATCACAAAAATGGGAGCAGCTATGGAATTATGATATTGGTGTGGATGAAGTGAGTGAAGCTCATTGTCTGATTATATAATTTTGGATGTTTGCAGTAAAAAAAATCAGATTTAGGCAATGGATGAAATTCATTGCATAAAATACATGAAATGTAGACAGGTAGATTAAGCTTTAGGTAAGGATTGATCCAGTGGAACAGCAAGGTCACCGAGAAAATCATATGGTTTTCTGTCCCCTCTTTCTACTTCAGCATGGATTTCATCCTAAGCTTAGTTTCTTTTATATTCTTGAGGCAGTTGTTAGCAATATGCTGCCTACATACTCCCTTACACTGTCCAATGAGAGACAAGTACTCTTTTTCTTCTGACTGACCCACAGAGTTTGAACTTGACTCTCATTGGACCAACTTGGATCACCTATCCATATTGAACCAATGAGCATGAGATATAACAGCTATAATCATAGTAATATTATATTTGTTGGCTAACTGAAATAACTTCCGCCTCCTCGAGATGGGAGAGAATTTAATTCCTTTACAAACTCCATGGATACTACACAGTGGTTAAGAGGAAGAATGGATGTTGGAGAGAATACCATAAAGTATACTGCAATACTGAGGGTAAAGGAGATGCTGCTGATGGTGAGGTGGGTGATGAAGATGACAAAGCAGTGAAGAACAGAGATGTTGAAGGTGGTTACGCTGATGAAGTCATCAAGATGATAGAGATTGTGATGATAATGATGGTGACAGTGGCGGAGAGGTACTAAAAGTGAAAATGTTAATGAGGTTAATAATAAGGAAAACAGCAATGGCCAACATTCAGTGTATTTGCGAGCCTATTGCGTGCATTCTTCTTAAGTAATTTGTCCCTGGCCACAGCTCTTGTTTTTCCCATTATATAATGCTATTGTGTCCCCTTTTCCTAGCCACTTATGTATGATTGGCTTGAGGACAAAAACCTGATCCAGGAAAACTAGTCCACAGTTTGGGCTATTCTAAATGAATTGGAATTTCTATCAAGAATTTTCACTGTGACACAGTTGTAGTCAGATGGTGATGGACTTTTGAAATGGCAGGTCCAGTATCCCTTATCGTTATCTATTACTTACTCAGAATTATTTGTCCCCCCCCCCAATTATTGCTGTGCTTCCCTACCCCATATCCTCCAGTTTTTGCATGTGACATGCCCTGATCAACATGGTATGAGCAGACATGATGTTAGTCTCACATGAATAGAAGCTTTCGATTTGATCACATGTCTTAGCTGAGTTCTCTTGCTCTGGGTCACCTTTATGATAACAGCATTACCCAGATAATGGCATCTCCTTCCATCTGAATTGCAAAATAAGATGTGGAATCCAGCTAAGTCTAATGGAGTTGACCCACACCCTCAAGAAATATGAGTGAAAATTAAATACATGTTGGTAAGATTTTGAGGTTGTTTGTTATACAGCATAATCTACCTAAAAGCTGACCAATCCATTAATGTTTGGGCCTAGAATTAACAACGGACTTTGCAAAGCCACATGCAACTGTAGATATGAAGGGATGGAGAACCCTTCAATAAGAAATTACAGGAAGGTGGTCTGCAGAAATAATTAAAGAATATTTCAACATTTCACTCCTGGGGAGAGCTGGAAGTACAAAGTTGGGTCTCAAGACATTACAATGGCAAGGTGAGCACAAAGCCAGATGCAATAGCCCCTGTGTAGCATCAGACTCCCACCAAAAAACCTCGTCCTTAAATTTGTCATCAACAGAAGCAGCTCCACATTGGGACTTATCCCCAAGGCCTGCTATTTATTTACTTTTCACCTTCATCAGTTGAAGCCAAATTGTTATATTTTAAACCTCAAAACATAAGGAGGGAAGAGAGAGAGCGAGATTAAGGGAGAGCAAGAGGGAAGTAAATAAAACGATAGTATTGTAAGTAAGGGTCTCCTTCCTCATTGGCTTATTTCCTGGTAAGATCGAGTGAAAGGGGCATCTCGCTACGATGGATTCAATTATCTTTCTTACTGAGGATAATATTTCTAATAAATCAAAGCTTCCTCAGCATGGATCCTATTTCCTAAAAGGTATCTTTTGACTCAGTAACACGTTTTGTTAAAACACGCATATTCAGTGGCAATTTCTCTATTTTCTATGAGATAGACTTCCTGAAGTTAAAAATTTCCATGAATATTTTGAAGCCTGCCTTATTTTTTTAATGTCACTTAAATATTAGATAAATACAAGTCAAAATTTAAGAGATTATCTCTGTAGAATCTCAATTTCTTCATCTGTAAAAGGGAAAATATCTATAACTTAGGGATCATGTGAGTGTTCTACAGGAGAAAGTATGGAGGGTGCTTGACAGATAGTAAGGACTCTACACATGACAGCTGTTATCAATATTGAGGGAACGAACAGGGTGGAACCACCGAAAGAAAACGATTGGAAAAAGTGGTAAATTAAACAACAAACACAGAGACCCATGAGGAGCTGTTTGGAAGAAGGCAGAGAGTAAGTTATGCAAACACAAAACCTGTCCGACGTTGACAGGAAAGGAAACCCAGAGTGAATTCCATCTGCTTTCTGCCCACACCCGCTCGTTATTTACTTTTCAGCTTCATCAATTGAAGCCAAATTGTTGTTTTTTTAAACCTCAAAACATAAGGAGAGAAGAGAGAGAGGTAGAGAGAACACGAGTGAAGGAATTAAGACAGTAAAAGCTAACGCTTACCGAGTCCTTACTATGTGCCGGTGCTGTTCTAAGTGTCTTGCATGAATTAATACACTTACTATTCTCCATGACTCTACAGGGAAATTACTCTTGTTGTCCCTGTTTCATAGGTAAGAACTGAAGTGTGGAAATAGTGAGTGATTTACCCCAAATCTAACAGCTGCCAAAAGGGAAAGTCAGCATCCAACCTAACCAATCTGGCTCTTTAAATCCCTACCTCGTGTGAAATGGAGAAATATCCCGGGAGAGGGAGGAACAGGAAGCAGAATAGCATCTATGCACTGAGGTTGAGCAGATCTCCATGGGTGGGCTGGACCGCTGTCTGGTTTGGTAGCAGCATAGTTTGGGACCCATTCCTGACTCTTTCCACTTACAGCTGCCCTTTGGTTTATGACTTTGGAAGCCTCAGTGAATTTCTTTGAACCTCAGTGTTTTCATTTGCAAAATCTTATAGTTTTCTAACTCATCTCGGTGGCTAAAACAATAAGAAGACAACACTTCTCTGACTGTTATAAAAATCAACTTGTGTAATTTATCTAAAGTAATTAGTACACAGCAACTGCTCAATAAATGATAGCTGTTATCATGATAATTATATATTATTAAAATTAGTTGGAGCAAAGGACTTCAGAAATTCTTCGTGAAAAAGAGCAATATTTTAGCAGCGTCTGGTGGATGGGGTGGGTTTTCAGAGGCAGAAATCAGATGGGTTGGGTCTCCTCAGAAAAGGGAAATCGTGAGCCAGCCACTGTTGTAGGAAAACATGGAACTGATGTTCTGAATTCGCTATTTCAAGAGTCAGGGGAGTATATGGTACAGTTTAGAATTGCATTGCTGTAAAAATTGCTGAAAGACAACCCTTAGGAGCTTTAACACGGCAGACCCTCGGTCATCTAGAACTTTTACTAAGTGGAAAGACATTCCCAGAGGGATCTCCATTCTGGAGGCTTTACTGTAGCGAGACACAGATCAACCGTGATCTGTTTCGGCAGCACTTCCTGGAGGGTCCACCAGAGACCCTCTCCTCGCAGAAATAGTTATCTTGTTTGTTTATATGGTCTTGAAGATATCAGAGGAGCCACTGGCCAATGCCATCATGGGATCAGATCCAACGCCAAAATCTTGCCTAAACTGGGCCCAGGTGTGGTTTAGACTCCCCACATACAGCTCCTTGTGCATCCCTCTTCTTACAGCTTCCCCCACTGACCCAGCATATAAGAGTGAGATAGAGCCAAACAACCAGAAAGGACAATCCTACTTAAAAGGAGCAAAAATTGAAATACCAGAGATGTCACAATCACGGGTCATGGGTTGTCACGTCTGCTCTAATTCAGGAAAAGGTAATGATCTTTAGGGAGAGCCTTCTTCCTGGGAGTGGCTCCTGAATCTATCCCCCTCCTTACCTTCTGGGATCTTGACCCCACCCTCTGAGTTGTTCTTACTATTGTATAAGAAATGGCCCTTGCTTACAACCAAGTAAATTTCTTAGCCTGCCTCCTGGAAGTCAGGGACTTACAGGTCTTTTAGAAGCATGAGCAGTCTTGTCCCTGTTGTGGTAAGCTGGTAGTCCATCGTTGGTGCAACTCTTTTGAAATCTTTATGGGCTTTCTCCGTATCGATTAAGAAATGTGGAATCAGATGTCCAACTCATCTGGCAGGAGCAGCGGTGGCCATGCTGCTGACATCCAGTCTTCAACCATGTGTTGTGTGTTAAGCTGCCTTGGACAAAATGCCTTTAAGATTCTGAGAAGCATTTTTCTGACTGAGAGGGTCTACTGGGCATGACTTTAAATCTTTCGGGTGTCTTAAAACCACACTTTGGATACTGTCAGACAATTGGTTCCTTTATGGATTATTTAAAATTTTAGTGGAGGCCAGATTTTGGCCAAAAGTGAGTATTTTATTCGTGACTTTTTACACATCAATTCAGTGCAAAGCGAGAATTGGAAATCTATATCCATCTTTAAGCCTATTGGACTATGTATCTTAGTTTTTTTTCCTATATGTCTTGGCTTTAAAAAATTCCCAAACCAATATTACTCCAAAATAATAACAGATTTTAGTGCCTTCTTGGACATATAGTTTCCTTAATTATACTTCACAATTACCTTCCTAAAATGGATTATATTTTCCATCTTACAGTTAAGAAGAAACAGGCTCCGACAGGTTATTTTTTATTCCGAAATTACACTGCCCTGAGCATAACCAATGTTTAAGCTTCAGTTCGTCCATCTCTAAAGCCAGAAGATGGACCATTTCACTCTACGGTGTCTCCTCAGAATAATCTTACCCTCTGGCCTCACACTTTACAATTTACCAATTGTGATCTCATCTGATCCCTTTTAATCCGAGCCTGACAAATCGGAAAAGGAGGAATCTCTGTCGTGGCCGCGTAGTTGGCTAAACCGAAACATAAAACCTCCTCTTTTCTCATCATCATTGACAAAACAAACATACCTAAGTTTAACATTTTCTTTCTTCCCTGTGGCAAAACAAAACAAAACAAAGAAGGAAAAAGCCTTTTCCGGGATTGTTTTCAACCAACTAACCTAAATTTCTTGATAAACAGCCAGGCTAAGTACTTCTTAATTCTTAATGTCTCTCCCAATTTTTATTTACTCGAATAGAGTTTAGTTGATTTGTGCAATGGGAGGCCTGCAGAGAGATGTCGGACTGGACCTCATTTGTGCCAACCGGGCACTAGCCTTGGGCACTAGCCTTGCACACGTGCGTGGTCATTCAGGCTGACCTCTGAACTTCGGGGAACCCAGACTCTGAGACTGGTAGAAGTTATCCTCTACTATTATTTTTTAAACTTTACTCAACCGTATACAGCATTGAATTTAGACCTCTGTTCGTTCAGTATTTTGAGCTACCACCTAGTGGCACTGCGTGCCAGCCAACGGTTCAGACTGGGCGGCTTAGCCACATCCTCTGTGTAGCAGGGTGTGTTTGTCCAAGCGATTGCCTCGTTTACCGCCTTTGGACCTTGCTGTCTTATCCTTGTGACTGGAAAGTGGGAAACTGCAAGTGCTGCTACTTGTAGCAAAAGCGGGGCTAGAACAAGCTTAATGCAATCAAGGAAAAGCTGGAAATCACTCCAGCGTGATGTTCAGTGTGGGGGGGGGCGGCTACTTGAATGTGGGCTCCATCACATCCTGGCTGGAGAACCTCAGGCAGAATGCTTTTTCGTCTCCTACAAAACGGGGATAGTAATAAAACTCCTTTCTCCCAGGTTGTGTGAGAATTAAATTACATCATCAGGAACGACGTTATGGAGAGACCCCCGCAAGGAAGGCCGTGGTTTTTGAGGCCGAGCTGCCTGGCCAGCAGCCTCGGCATCACCTGGGAACTTTGAAATACGCATTCCCCAGCCCCGCTCCAAACCTACGGAGTCAGAAATTCTGGCAGTGAGCCCAGTAACCTGTGCGTCCCCAAGCCATCCAGGTGTTTCTCAGGCACCCTAATGCCGATGCTGCTATAAGCTGCGATAGAGGAAAACAGGCTCAGAAGTTAAATGATCCACATGCAAATTTGGTTTCTGCCTCTTACTAATTGCGTGACTTGGGGAGAATTGCACAGCCCACACGTCAGTGCTTTGGTTTTCTCATCTGCAACGTTAGAACAATTTATGTTTATCCTGGATTTTGTTGATGAAAATTCTAAAAATGTACTTGCCATATAGCAGATCTTCAATGCGTGGTACCTGGTGTTTTATGGTTTTGATTATTGTTTTATTTTTTCTGGCTTTAATTGCTTAATCCAATTGGCTTTATAATGACTTGTAAAGAAATATCAAACTTAAGGAACATGTATGAAAAAAATTGAAAATATATCATGGAGATTTTTTAAAGGAGAGGATACAATGGATTTTATTTATTTTCTAGCTGTTTGGAAAAGGACTCTTCCCTACAGCATGGTAGTTTTATAGTTCAATATCTCTACTTTCGACTATCATATACTTTTTAAAGAATAATATTTTAAAATTTACTATCCTAGCAAAACGTCCCTGGCCCAGAGCTAGATTTTCTCACCAGGGAATTTGTGCTCTGACAAGAAGGTAGGAGATGGTGGTCAGAGAAAGAGGAAATGTCCAGAGCCTGGGCATTAAGGCCCTGAAGGCTGGTCCCACTTAGCACAGCAATGATATTTGCTTTGACTAGCAGTTCACTAGGTACTGCTGGAACAGGGAGCTCTGTGTCCTCTTAGGTACAGCCTAAGCAGGTGTGACCAGCAGGCTCCCTGGTGGCCTCTGCACCTGCCAGCAGGCAGGCGTAGCAAAGGAACCAAAAATAGAGACAATGGGAGAAAAAGCAACCGTGGACTGAGCCAGAGGGAGCCAGTCTTGTCTGTGCTGGGCCAGGACCCAGAGCAGAGGCAAACCCTCCTGCAGAGGAAGATGGAAAGGGCACAGTCGATTGTACTCCTTGTCATTCTTCTGCCACAGTTAATGATTTTGTCTCTGGACAAGTCTGTGGCCCCTATGTGTTCCTCTATCTGAAAAGTAAAGAGAGCTGCTATGAAAACCAAAGATTTTACTGATTTGTATGTATGTCAAAAACCTATCCATGGTGCATGTGTTTTCTGAAAAATGCCCTTAACTATGATGTTGACTCTTCTGCCAAACCCCAGTCACCACTCCACGCTTAATGCTGGTGCATATCTCTGCATGTACCCCTGTTGTTGGCATGGCAACACTAGCACCTTCACATGCCTGATCCTGGGCCTTTGTTTATACCCCGGAGTTATCCTAGATGGCTGTGTTATCCCCCTCTCCCAATGTTTGACTACGTGACAGCCATTGTCATGAATGCCCTACACATACATTTACCCCCAGCGTTGAAGAACACCTCTGGTTTCCTAGCATGGCCTAACTTGCTAAACTTCCAGAAGAAAGGTAGCCCCCACCTTCTTCCTCTTCATTTTGTTATCTTTTCATTCACTTCCATCTCGTCTAAGACTGTTTTTGAGAGAGAATACACATAATATAGTTTGCAGTTGGACTTCATCATGTTACACAATTTCTCTGAAACTGAGTTTCCACATCCGTATAACCAGGATGGTGGAATACATACAAGGTCTGCCTGGAAAAAGTCCAACCATTATTAATATAATAAGAATGGTTTGTGCAACATTAATGTAACCTGGCAGCCAAGGAGAAAGGAATGGAATGTTGCATGCATGAACAATGATGACTTCACTTCACAGTTGAGGTGGTAGATGCCATTGAGTGAGCGTGTGTACTGTGTGGCTGTCACATTCAAAATGACTAAGTGAGTAGAGCAACAAATCTGCATCAAATTTTGCATTAGGCTTTAACATTCCTCCACGAAAACTATTTGGATGATTCAGAAGGGTGCAGCTATGGGCAATTGGTGTTTGGCAGCTTCATCATGACAACACACTTGCTCATATATCACATCTCCCGCAGAGTTTTTTGTGAAATATCAAATCACCCAGGTATCTCAGCCCCACTAAAGCCCAGATTTAATGCCCTGCAACTTCTGGCTTTTCCCAAAACTGAAATCACCTTTGAAAAGGAAGTAGTTTTAGACCATTAATGAGATTCAGGAAACTACAATGGGATAGTTGATGGCCATTGGGAGAACTGTGTGAGGTCCCAAGTTGTCTACTTTGAAGGGGACCGAGGCGTTATTGTCCTATATACAATGTTTCTGGTATCTTGTGTCTTCTTCAATAAAATGTCTCTATTGTTCATATTACGTGGCTGGATACCTTCTAGATAGACCTCATATATGTCATACAATCATCCAAAATAGTAAACAAAAAATACATATGATATACTTAGCACAAAGCCTGGTGCATAGTAAGCACTCAACAAATGAGCGTGAATTTTACCATCACCATCATCTTCTTCATCATCATGAGCTTATAGCAGTCACCTCTGGACATATCTACTTATTTCAAGTTTGTCTTTCTTCAAGACTGCAAGCTGCATGAGACCATGTACCTTGCTTTGCTCATGACTCGTTCTGAACCCAGTGGTTGGTACAAAGAATTGGCTCAAATATTGGTAAAATGCATGTTGGAAAGCAGAAGCTGGGCAAAGGCTCTTAAAGTATGGTGTGTGTGTATGTAAGATTGTGTGCATGCGTGAGTGTGTGTGGCTATGCATGTGAATTGTGTGTTTCTGTGTGTGTTTCTGCATGTGTATGCTGCAGTCCCGAGGGTCTAGCTTTCTCCTCCACTGCACATGTAGCTCTGCCTCACCCTCAGAGCCTCATCAACTGGAATGGCTCTCTGGGAACTTTTTAGTGCCCCTCTGCTTTGGTCCCTTCCCCACACCACATGACCTGCCTGTCCCCATCTGTACGGAGCTGGGGGCATGTATTACATGTGCTTACTAGTTGATGCGAATGATGATGACTACAAATTGAGGAGCAGAAATAACCAGCTCGCCCATAGTCAATGTTTTCAAAAGAAAGAACAGAGAATGAAGGCCATTTACAAGACATTTAGAAGCCCCAAAACGCATCAGTGCAAAAGCACAGGCACTGAGAGCTGTTCGTTTTGCCTCAGCCATATCATTGATCTATTCCCAAATGTGTGCTGAGAATGTACAGTGTGCCAAGCACATATTAAGTCCTGTGGTTATAGAGAAAATAATATAAGTCATTGTTGGTCAGGGAAGGGGTAGGGGCCAGGGAAAAATAACAGAATTACAATACAATATGGTAAATATGACTATTTGTGAAGCACAGAGCACTCTGAGAAGCACGGCTTCCAGCTGGATGGAAGTCAAGGCAGTGTTTTTGTAGGGAGCGGCACCTGAGTTCAGTTTCACAGGAGAGCTGGGGTTAGCCTGATGAAGGAGAGGCATGCGTAGACACACACAGGGTGAGAGATCGCGGTACTTGCTGGGAAATCCCCCTAGTTCAGTGGAAGTGCTGATAATGATAGAGGTAATAATAATAGTAATAAAAATATACCAGCTAACACTTGGATAGCACTCACCATGTGCCAGACCCTGATCTGAGCATTTTACACACAGATGTAGGGTTCCGGGAATTGGAAGAAGTTGGGAGAGGTGCAGTTCAGAAGTAGATGGTTGCAGATCTCACTGGTTCTCTGCGTAGGCTTGAGGAATTAGGGCTTGACTATGGGATGATGGATAGTTATCAAAGGGCGTGGCTTAACCTTAATCAAGTAAATATTGTAGAATATGTTTGCCTCACTTGGTGAGGAATAGATAGGGATGAGCTTCCAACTGGAGGCTGGTTGAGCAGTAAACCAGCTACTGGAGCGGTCCAGGTGAGAGATGTGTGCACCTGAATCAGGAAGCAGCGGTGAAAGAATCAACACGGACCGACTTGCTGAAGGCCACACAGCTGGGTTCAGCGCCCTTTTTCCCCCAAGCGTTATCAAGGTATACTTAATATACAAAACATTTCACATATTTAATGTGTTCCTTTCAATGAGTTTGGTGAGTTTGGACATATGCAAACTCTGAGACTGCAGTCTCTGCTGCACCCTGTCTTCCAGAAATCAACAGACCCAGGCTGTCACTGAGCCCACCCTCTGGCCATTCCCACTTACTAGCTGGGGTCTCTATTTCTCTGAGCTAGTCTCATTGTATGCTAAATAGTGGTACTGAGACCTGCTTTGCTTACATGCAGACGCAGGCAACTTATTTTTGTGCTTTACAAACACTAAACTGGGATGCAAATGTGAGGGCTTTATTATGTAGTTCAGGAAGAGGAGAGTGAGGAGTATAAAGATGATGAAAACCATACCTTTTTGTAAACGTTTTCTTTGCTTTCACAAACCAAGCTCTATCCATTTCCTAATCTCTTGCAGTATCTTGCTCTGACCCCCTTTCTGCTTCCAGAAAGAATTAATTTCTCTCTCTTCTCTTGTCCCATTAAAACTGTTCTCCTAACCCAGCCTTTACATCAAACACCTTGTAGTCCTTAAATAACAGTTCATTCTATGTTGAAGATTACTGATGTCTGGTTCAAGACCTGCACTCCCCAGTATTCGGGGACTATGACAACTTAAAATATATGTACCCTTATGTTTAAACTTGAAGGCAGAGCATTTTTGTTGCTGTGTTATTTAAGTATTCAGGATAGAAGTTGCCAGCTATGGGAAATGACTATTTGCAACATGTAATTTGCCATCCAGACAAGCTCATTCGAGCTTTGACATTTGACAGAGAAAGGTCTGGGAAGACGAGCTGTTCAGAAAGGGTGTCTCTGCATCTGACACTGCCTGAACTTTGGTAGGCCGATTTTTACAATCACCAGATCATCAAAGGTTAAAGTCATTTAAATTCTCCCTTTCCTATCATGGAAAACACAATTCAGCAAGCTGCTTTAACCTGCTATCCTCAACTACATGCACTGGCTGGGACTCAGAAAATTCTTAATGTCTGCAAAATGTGATGTGAAGTCGGGCATCGTTAATCTATCAAACTGCTGTGTGCGCTTTCTGCATCCTTTCCTCTCATGCAAAATTCAGAGTTCTGCTATTCCATTGAAAGCTGCTCCTTTCAATGACCCTTCCACCGATCATCCAGTCCCCTGTTCCTTCTTTTTCCAAATACCCTTGTGTCGTTTGGTGCCAGGCACAGAGCTGGGCACTGGGTATATGCAGCTGAATGGGCATCTGCTGTCCATGCTTCTATCCCATCTTCCTCCTGTGAGGCTGCAAAATCTTCCAACTAGTATCCCTTCCCCATTTTGCTCCAGCCCTTCTTCCACAGACACCTGGGAACACTTTGATAAAGCACTAATGTGACTGCTTCCCTCCAGTGACTGCAGAAATTGCCGTTATGCAGTTTACACCGGGACATAGAGCCTTTAGTCTATTAATTTATTTTACAAATAATTATCTAGTATACAATATATACCAGGCACACCATTACAAGGCATTGGGAAATATAGCAGTAATTAAAATAGGCAACAGATTTTGTGCTCACAATAGATAATTAAATAAGTAAATAAATAAGCAAAGGGCACAAAAATAAATACATGGCTTTGAACTCTCTAGGAAACAAACACTACTAGAAAAGAATATAAGATAGTACACTCAACTTAGGTTGGTAGGAGGAGACCATGGAAGGTCTCTGGAGTCTGAGGGAGTGACAGTTTAGGTAAAGGCTAAAACAGGAGTCAGAGATGAGAAACCTCATGACTTGCTCGAGACAGTATGGCCAGAGTCCATGCTCAGACAGAGAAGGGAAGGTGGACAAGTAGGCAAGGGCATGACTATGTAATACCTTATAAGATGGTCCTCCTCACGCTATAGGAACATCCCCTGATGTTCAATGCTAGGGAAATTTGAAAAACTATGGATGCCCAGGCATTGTCCCAAATTAATTCACCTTGACTAGCGTGGGGAAGGTCCTGAGCATGTATTGATTTAGAAAGCTCTCCAGATGATTCAGATACACAGCTAGGATTTATAAATTGGCCCAAACTCCCTCTATGATTTCATCTCTGTCTCGCCTGTCAATCCCCAAACACTAATCCATAACATCCCCGCCTCGTGTTATGTGCTACTCACTTTCATACTGCTTCATTTCTACTTGTTGAACTTCCT
The DNA here is from genome assembly GCF_014824575.4 of Sturnira hondurensis. NCBI lineage: Eukaryota > Metazoa > Chordata > Mammalia > Chiroptera > Phyllostomidae > Sturnira > Sturnira hondurensis. The sequence goes on along the minus strand of NW_028083079.1, from coordinate 3,622,233 downwards.
CAAATTAAAATTCAGTCTCCTGCCCCCCACCTCCCTATTGGCTAGGGGTTTCTTAGGCTGCATGGCACTAAAATCCTGACTAAGAATCGTTTAAATAAGCAGAGGCTCTCGTTATGAGCTTTAAGGTTAGTGTTGGCTGGCATTGGTTCAGATGCTCAGTAATAGCTGAGCCTGTAAGTCAGCCTTCAGAGCAGGAAGAAGGGATGAAAGATGGGCCTCACATTCCTCTCGCTGGGAAAACGAGCATTTTCCCAGAAGCCCCGTGTGTCCCATTGGCTGTATCTATAGGGTAAGCTAATCTTAGGGACAAGGCAGGTTGAGAAGGTAAAGGGTAGATTTGAAAGGACTGACTTAAGTCAACCATGTTTCATGACATTGGGCTTGGTGCTGGGGTTCTAATAAAAGAAACAGGGGAAGTAACTCTTGCCTAGATGACAACCACTACCTTCCATTCGTGCTCTTAATCTGCTCATTGAATGAAAACTGTGGTCCAGAAGATAAGTGTTACATTCCCAAGGTCACTGGGACTAGAGGTCAGGACAGACAAAATGAAGTAGCAGTGGCTCTTTCCCTCAGAGTGTTTATACTCAATCTTAAATTGAGTTTTTTGTGAGTGTTGAGTAAGATAAGGGCATGAGGATTTAGAAAGAAGGTAAAGGGCACCGGCTTGTGTCTTTGTGAAATACCACACTGTAGAGGTCTGCCCAGGTTTCTAATTTTGTGGCGTTCTATAAAAGTAAAGGATTTCAGAGAAGTAGGGGACCAGAGATGGGGGAAGACCGAGACCTCTTGGATGACCCTAGAGGATACAGGACCTAATAGGCTTTCTTAGGCAGGCAGAGGAGAAAAGGATTTCAGGCAGCAACAAGCACAACTGCAGTCCCACTGGCACTATCTCAGAGTTTAGGAGGACAATGACACTCCAGAGAAAGAGGGTGCCGAGCTCTGCCAGGATCAGGGGTTAAAATTGCCCTCCTCTGTGGTCAGCACACATTATATTCCCAGGAAGGAACTGCTTCCCCCAAATGATTCTTTTTGGACCATGGGCTTATATTTGAACCCTATCCCCAAATGTTCCCAGCACTTAAAAAAAAAAAAGAAAACCTAGTTTAATCAATTTCCTTTCTGCTCTGAGTGGTAGAAGAGACAATAGGCTCTCGCCCCAGGGAAATGTGCTCACCTTGCTGCTCAGAAATGCTGGTGGTAAAATTAATCAAAGCACATCTATTTTCGGCTCCTGACCCTAGACTCCTGTGGATGGAAACCCCTGCTGTCTATGGATAAGTTTGACTATAATAATAACTACCATTACCCACATTGTTTCATTAAATCCTTATAACCTAAAGAAGTACGGCACGTTTCTCTATTATCCTCATTTTTCAGGTGGGGAAGTGAAGGCAACAGAAGGTTAGGCAGGTCTCAGTGGGGTGTTCGGGACCAGAATCAGCCACTCTGGCTCCAGAGCCTGTGCTCCTAATTAGTAGTCAACTTCCTGCCGTAAACCCATGATAGTATTTTGCCTCCTAATCTGGAATCTCTTCCTCATCCCCACTTGGATTCTGTCTTTTGGTGTCTACTCTATGCCCAGGTCTATAACAAGCCAAACATCTTATCCACTACATGATGTCACAGGCCACCAAAATGAGTTACCAACAACCCACGAGCACCTGAAGAACCAGTCGCCATCTTTCATTCTTCCTGGTCTTCTCACTGTCTCTCCATTCCTTCGTTTACCTCTCCTATTGGCTTTCTGTCTGGTCTTATGCTTGCCTCTTAAATTGGACTGACTTTGGGTTTCACTGTTCTATCTGCTGTGGGTTTAAAAGATAAGGATTGTCTGACTTTCCTGCCCAGCCCTCAAAGGGGATCCCCCCCCCCATGCTTTGGTGAATCCTATTGAGCCAGTTCAAGTCCTAATGAGTCCACTGTCTGCTGCAGCCTCTCAAAAGGTGGTGCTGTCTGCCTTCCCGTTTTGCTTTTGTCACTGTCCGTGTTTATTTTTGACACTAGTGTTCACCAAATTCTTGATTTGTATCAAGCTCTGTGCTAAGCACTGGGTCTGTTAGGTCTCACTTAATCCGCCCCTCTTCAAATCCTATGGAGTAGGAACTAATATTACCTCTATTGTGCAGACAAAGGAGTGGAGCCCCAGCAAGATCCAATCACTGGCACTGGGTCACACAGCTGTAAGGAGGCAAACAGCACCCAAACCCACGTCTAGCTTCTAAGGCCTCAACGAACAAGCGTAAATTCTCCTTTAAATATTAGCTGAAAGTCCTTACATTCCCCTGAATCTTCTCGAATTTCAATAACCACAGGTCCAGCACCACTGGTCCTTTGCTGTGAGTTCACCTGCATCTTCTCATCATCCTTATCTCTACTCAGTGTGCCCAGTACCAATCTGGTTTTGAAGACTGGTGTAGACCTGTGTTCACTGCTCCAGGTGTGGTCTGATTAGCACAACATATGTAGTTGGCCGGTCACCTGCTTCATCCTCTATGGTCTATTTTTGGAAATAAAGTCATACATTATTGTTGGCAGCCCCTGAGACCCCAATCAACAGAAATGGACTAAGAAGGAAATTACCTTTGAACATTTCTACTGTTAACTATGGAAATGGGTGAAGTGAATGGAAGTTGAGGAAATACTAGGAGGAACAATGCCTAGTGAAGAAAACTGTTAGGAGACTCTTTTGTGGTAGGAGGAGAGGTGGTGTTTGCAGTGGGTACATAGCTCAGATAGCACCCCACACTCAGTGTCGGTTACCCGGCTTTTTCCCGGAAGTTCCCCAGGCGGGAAGGCCATCTTGAGGCCACCTCATGTACCTACTTTTGTGTTCTGCTACGTCGTTAGTGTTTTTGATGCTGGGCCCCCTTAGTCCTTATGACATAATAGAATCAAATTAAAGACCCATTTACCAGCTTTACTGCTGATTATTTATAATACTCCGGTTTCAAAGTGCTTCTTTATAGAGTGCTTAAGCTGCCATTTCTGGATAGAGCTTGCCATAAACGCCTTCACATGCACAGCACCTTATATCCCATAGCTGCAGCCAAAAGGGAAAAGATAATTCTCAATTATTTCATATAGTCTACTTTATTGTTTTATTGTAATAAACTGCCATACCTTATGCCACTTTAAAATCAATAGTTTGGGTTAAAAATAATGAAATGTGCCTATTAATCTTGCTTAGCATTTCTGCTATTACTTTCTGATAGTAAATCTGTAATAGAGAGAAGGTAATAATTATTCATTTCCAATCAATAGGAACATTTTTTTTAAGATTTTGTATTTATGTATCTTTTGAGGGGAAGGGAAGGAGAGAGGGAGAGAAATATCAATGCATGGTTGCCTCTGCCAGGGACACACAATGTATTGTGCGTCCCCTGCCAGGAACTGGCCTGCAACCCAGGCATGTGCCCTGACTGGGAATCGAACTGAGATCCTCTGGTTCATAGGCCCGCACTCAGTCCGGTTCATAGGCCCGCGCTCAATCCACTGAGCTACACCAGCCAGGAATAGGAACATTTTTTAATGCTCTTGTGTGTCCCATTGCTCTTGCATCAGTGGGAGCTGGTAACAATGGGGGCATAGATTTCAAGGCTCCCAGTTGGCATAGAGTTCTCCATGCCCTCCCTGTGCCTGTCAGAACATTCCCCAATTCTCACTGTATCCTTTTTAATTTCTTAAGACATGAAATACTGAAATGTCTGGGCTTTGGAGTCGAACAGCCTGAGCTTAATTCCCAGTTCCTAGCACTTATCAGGACCTTTTGAATGATCCCCAGCATGGTACAACACTTAATTAGTTGCTGCCTCAGTCTCCACTTCTACGAAAGGAGTGTGATAATGTCTACCTTGCAGGATTAGTGTAAAAATTATGTGCAATGCTTCACAGGACATCTTCTCACAGTTTCTGACTTGTGGTAAGCACCCTAGAAATAACAGCTAATATTATGATTCTCTCTTCAGTTCAAGCTGATGAATGAATGGCCCAATGGATCACTTTGTTTCCAAAGAGCTAGCTGCAAAGTCAGGTGGAATGGCTGGTGCCATTGCTCTCCTTCTGGTTTTTTATGTCAGTCTGGCCTAAGAGGATCCAGCTGTGCTCGTGGAGGTACGCAGCATCTGGACTTGACACCCTGCCAGGAGAAATTGAGCCATCAGTGCGGCTGTGATGCAAGAGGCCTTTTAACTCCCAACCCTTTGCTCTTCTCCACAGTCTCTGTGGAGACAGTACTGGCACGAGTACATGGTTTTGTCAGTAAATACTCTTTGATCAACGTACAAGTCAAATGTGAGAAGAGTGGAGATGGTGAATGCTTAAGCCATAATTGATGGCTTGGCTTTTTTTCTATCTTGTTTAATTTAATTCAACAACTGTTTATTGAACAGCTAACATGTGCCAGGAGAAAGCCTAGGTGTTGGTGGGTAAAGAGACTCCAAGATGAATAAAACACCATATTTTCTGTTCAAATATCTCATGTTACCTAAATAACTTGAGCCCAAAGCACAGAAAGAAAGACTGATTATCTCTAGAGCAGAGATGTTATTTCAACTAAAACATGGATGAGTAGGTCTTCATCAGGGAAAATGGGAAAAAAAAAGAGTATTCCAGGGCAAGGGAGCAACAAAGACAAATGCCAAAAGGTGGGCCAACATGTGTCTCAGTATAACCGTACTAGCACAAAATCCTTCTAGATTCCCTGCTGACTACAATGTATCTCGGGGCTCCACATTTGCCTGCCTGAGTTTCTAGTCTACTCATTAATTCTCCTATCTACCTGAGTCCTAAAACTGTGCTACAAAACATTTGTACCTTTTTTTGAACCTTATGCCCTCTACTTTATGTCTCTCCAAGCTTGCACTTGCTATCTCTTGGACTCAAAATTGATTTATCCACCTGAAAAACTATTCTCCTGGAGGACTCGGTTCAAACATCTCCTCTTCCATGAAGGTCATCCCTCTTATACAGCCATCATTGTTTGGAGGGGATATTCCTACACCATTCCTCTCTCAACCCCACCTAGCTTTAAAAAAACCGTGTTACTAATCTGTTTAGGTTGGATTCTGAAGCAGATGTAGGGATGATTAGCCCAAGATAAGGTAACTGAATAATGCACAAAAGTTCCATGCACTTTTCTATATTCTTTCCTTTCACTGCAGATCAATAGGTTAGTTGCTCAAACCTGAAAACTCCCCTTCTCTCTCCTGTCAAGAACTCTAAGACTTTGGTACTAAAAGCACAATCCATCCACTACCAGCACCTGGGAACCTGAAGAATTTGCATTCTTGGGTCCCACTTCAGCGCTACTAACTCAGAGTCTGCATTTTAACAAAATTCCAGGTGATCCCATGTACATTAAAGTTTGGGAAGGTCTACTGCTTGAGGAAGTTACCACTTCAGGGTCTGACAACTAGCTAAAGAGTATGGCTGTGAACCTGGGCCACGCACTAGAATCACCTGAAGACTTTTAAATCCTGATTCTCTAGTTTGCACCCCAGACTATATATTTCAAAATATTTTGGGGGTAGGACCCAGGCAATGGTGTTCTAAAAGCTCCCAAATTGACTCCAATATGCGGTCAAGGTTAAAAGGCACCAAGCTAGAGGTAAGACTTAGATTTGGATGTGTGAGAAGAAATCATCTCCTTTTCTCCTGCCCATCCCCAATTTAGCTTTTGATTCTAGTCCAATTTAACAAAGAAATCAAATCTGGGTTTCTGGCAAAAAAATAAAGAGGACGTTTGATTTCTTATCCACTGTCATTGTTGATGTGTTTATTGTCCTTAGAAATTCTTGCAAGGAAAAGGCAAGATTCAGGTATTTTATGCATATCCTAGCCAAATCCCACTGAATCCTGCTCCGATAGTTAATGATCATTAAAATGAAGTTTGAACCTCTGTGCTAGTGAGGATAGAAATGTCATTGACTAAAACAGAGGACACAGGATAGCTTAGATTTGGGAGAAAGCTGTAAATGGAGCACACTCTGTCTCCTCTCTTTGTGACCACACATCAAACGTTCTCCTTTGATTATTCCACATTGTGGTGTTCACCTGTTGAACTCAGTGGTTGAGTTTCCTCCTTCTTCAATATGGTAGATGGAAATATCTGACCGGAGGTTTGAGTTAGTCCGTATTTCATACAATGAAGCAGTAATGGAAAAAATTAATTCTCTGTGATGATATCATCAAGAAAGGGGGAATAAAATATCACTCTATGATGTTGGTTCTATTGTAATGATCCAGGGCAAGCATTTATCTGAGTCAGGGGTGATGGCGGCTAGTTCTAAACCACTGCAATAAAGGAGACGAGATTGAATTATCTTCAGCGATGATTAAAGATCAAAGAAGATTTTTTCAAATAAACCAGTCTTATTTTTTTTGTTAGAAATGGTTTGAGTTAAGCTAGCTGGCTAAATAGAGATTGGAAACTGAAGGTCTTTCCATAAAGCAGCCATGCAGAGGAGAAATAAAGAATGGCCACATGTACTTGAGGGTGGTCGGTGGCTAGGTGGATGGGCCTTTAGATTAGAGGAGAGCTGAGTCTGGCAGACGGACCTTTGGAAAGGCAGTCAGGGGGTGTGATCTGGCCCTTTGGTGCTGGAAAAATATTTTCAAGAATCATTATGATGATAATATCAGCTATCACTTTCTGAATATCCACTATTTGCCAGGTACTGAATTCNATGGAAAAAATTAATTCTCTGTGATGATATCATCAAGAAAGGGGGAATAAAATATCACTCTATGATGTTGGTTCTATTGTAATGATCCAGGGCAAGCATTTATCTGAGTCAGGGGTGATGGCGGCTAGTTCTAAACCACTGCAATAAAGGAGACCAGATTGAATTATCTTCAGCGATGATTAAAGATCAAAGAAGATTTTTTCAAATAAACCAGTCTTATTTTTTTTTTTTTGTTAGAAATGGTTTGAGTTAAGCTAGCTAGCTAAATAGAGATTGGAAACTGAAAGTCTTTCCATAAAGCAGCCATGCAGAGGAGAAATAAAGAATGGCCACATGTACTTGAGGGTGGTCGGCGGCTAGGTGGATGGGCCTTTAGATTAGAGGAGAGCTGAGTCTGGCAGACGGACCTTTGGAAAGGCAGTCAGGGGGTGTGATCTAGCCCTTTGGTGCTGGAAAAATATTTTCAAGAATCATTATGATGATAATATCAGCTATCACTTTCTGAATATCCACTATTTGCCAGGTACTGAATTAGATGCTCTGAAACATGTAATTTGGTTTATTTGATTATATGACTTCTAAAAAAGACCTTGCAGAGCAGATGTCATCTCAATTTTGAAAAGAAGTGGTCTACGGTACAGAGCTATCTAGTAATTTGATCAAGAAATTTATGGAGCTAGAATTTTAATCCATCTTACTCTTAAAACCTATGGTTATTTTCACAGAACATTGTTCCTTCTCATTAACATGATTAATTCTCAACATTGAAGTGGCAAGGGAGTGATGTCCTTACATGTCACTTTATGAATATGACACTCTCTCCAGAAACAAAAACACATTCGCTCCTGTGTACAAAATTTGATGAAATTTCAGGGTGGTGCCTGACCCTCTAAATCCATATTGAGTTCCATGTTAAGAAACCTATCCCCCAAGACTTAGAGAAGTAATAAGTAGATGAGAAGGAAGGAGGACAAACAGACAAAAAAAAAGCAAGATATAGTTTACAAAGAATGTCTTGGGCTTGCTTTGTTTGTAGCAACTGCATTTCTGGAATTTGGTTCTCTTAAAACTGTTGTCAAAATGAACATGTAACATGTATACATTTGCATAATTGCAGTTAATGCTTAAAAAATGCTATCAGCCAAACCTCTCTGGAAAACACACACACCATGGCACACACCTTGTGGTCATGGCCGCTGTCCATTAAAAGCCACGCTATGCTGTGGCTCTAAAGTGGCCTGAGCCACACTGCCATCAATGCAGGTCACTTCCTGCCCATAACATCATACTGTCACCTCACTCTCTCCACATAATGGAGCATGCTGGATTACCGGGCAGTGGTGTTGTTTTTAATGGATGTTCACTGGAAGTAATATTTTAAAATGTGCTGGAGTCCAGTGTCCTCTATTTCCCTTGACTAATTTGAAACAATACAGTGTTTTCCATACAGACACTCAGCCTATAATGTCCCCTCCCATTATTAGCACTAGGGCGTGGACTTCCCCTGATTTCACATGCACTCATTAACATGCACGTGACCCTTTGTGGCTTCTCTCCCACCATCCTGTTCTGCTCTACTCGTTGTATTCAATGATCCTTTCTCGGAGCATGTCTGTCATTTTTGTCTTAATCCAAAATCACCTGGAGTAATTTCATCAATTTGTACTTGAGGAAAATTCCGCTTGACCTGGACACCACAGCCCTCATGGACAGCACAGGAGGGGTTTGTATTTTTAGTCACAGTTGAGGATTTAAGCTGTGCTAGGTCTAAACAGAAGAAAGTGTTGGCTTGGAATTTTGGAATTACCCCTTGTACTGATTGGAGATGCTTGGATTAGTGACATTTGTCCAACTTGATACTTATATTAAATATTTGTGCATTCAACTAGTGTGTGAATTGAATTGTCAGTATGTGCTCAGTCCTAGGGATCATGAGTAGAATTTAGGAGAGCGCTAGATAAGAAGGCAGAGCACTTGAGTTTCGGTAGCCACAAGAGCAGAAAGGGCTGCCACTTACTAGGGTCTGGTGCTATGCTGTGCGAGCGCTTTGTAGACCCTATTTTATTTACTGCCAATAACACACTCTCTCACAATTCCAAGGTATTTAATATCCTATTGGCAGAGGAAAGTATGGAATTGCTACATCTGAAAAAGACAAGAAATTAGATCATAGCATCTAATGCTAAAAGGAATTCTGGAGATCATTCATTTCCATTCTCTTCTCTTGCAAAAAATAGACCAAGGTGGGACTTTAGAGGAGTCAGATACCAAGAGAGATACCAAGCTGGGAATAGAATCCAGGCGTCCTGACTTTTAATCATGCATTGATTCATTCCTTCACAAATGTATTGAGCTCCTACTTAGGAGGCATCGCAGGTCAACATCTATATACTAATGAGCAAGACAAGCGCAGTATGTACCTTAGAGGGAGGGAAACAGACCTTCCAAAACTACAAAGATAATCACAATCATGGAAAAGGTGTACAATGAGAAGCAGTATTCCGAGACATTTAGGTCAGTAGGGGGAGGTGTTGTTCTCTCAACACCACAAAACCTTTAGATAAACATTTCCCAGAGCCTTTTCACAGGACACTAGTTGTACATGAAATCTGAATAAACGGCTTTGCGGTCCAGTAGGTTTAGAGGTGTATCGTACGAATCCCCTCCCCAGGAACTGCCTGGTGCATAGGCTCTGAGAAGTCCTTCATTACTTGGGGAAAAAAAAAAACTCTGTTTAACACTAAAACTTCCCTTTTATTTGACACAAAACATTTCAGGTGACATTTATAGACATGCAGAACTCTGTGACACAGAGAAGTGAAGTGCCTTTCTGCGGTGTCCTAGGGTAGAAGAACCAATGGAAATATCAAGAAAAAGACATGAAAAGCTATCATTCTTATGACCTTTACTGTTGTAGGTCAATTAGGCATCATACTTCCTTCCACCATGATTGTAAAGCCCCTCCTTGCCTCCATCTAAAAAAAATGCATGCATTTAACTTAACATTTTTCTGAACTGTACCTTTGGAAACTGCTGCCGATGGCTCTGTCCATGTCATTGCTGGTTGGGAGTGAAGACCAACCTGACCAAGGCCAGCTTTAGAATGACGTCAGCATGGCAGAAGGCAGAGCACCGAGGGAGAATTCAGGGCCTTGATGACGACACCACAGAGCCAGTGAATCAAACCAAGCTGAAGTCCACCCTACTTCTGAACTGCTGGCCACTGTGACTGAGTTATGTGTTCCTTATAAAACTCTCATCCCACTGATACATCAGTTCTATGCTGCTCCTTGACTCATACTTCCCCCTCTCCAAGTGGCTCTTCTTCTATCTAAGTCTTGCTCAATCACTATTTCTTCAATTATAAGTTCTAATTCCTACCTCAAAGGTGTTTGAACAATGTCCATTATGGCGGGATGGGGCGATGGCCATTTCATCCTGTGTCATTTTTCTGATCCATTTCTTACCTAACCAGTGGAATCCTCCTGTCTGCCTCAACCAATACCAACAGTTCCTGTGAACAGTAATTCATTGTAAATTAATAACCACTTCATTCACGAACTTAAATGTTTCTCTAGTAAGTGTCCATATCCCTGGATTGAGTCCCTCCCGTGTGTTAGATCTTTAAGTTTCAAGGACTTGAATGCAAAAAGTAGCCCCGGTCCTTGCTCCCTATAAAGACCCCATGAGAGAAAATATCATGTTAAAAGAGTTCTTCTTAGAACGTGGGTTTTAGTGTCACGCAAATTGTGATTTTTTTCATCTTGACCTTGCCACTGTGTAACCCTGGACAAGTTGCTTAACCTCATGTTTCTCAGTCTTCCATCTGCAAAATGGGTATTGTGATCCGCACTGAACTGAAAGCTGACTAGTAAATGAGGTCATGTAAATTGTGATTAGCCAAATTCTAGGCACATCAGGGAATCATAGTAATTATCTGCAATTCCTGGCATTCAAGTCCTTTGTAATCACCCTCCCCTGGTGCCTCACTCCTAGCAAATAGAATAGGCAGGGGGCTACTTCCGTGATTAGGTTACGGAGGCTGTCACTTCCATCTTGCTGGGCTCTGTTGACTCCTCAGCTATTACACTGGACAATCCAAAGAGCAAGAAGCAAAGGGTGGCCTTAGGCCAACAGCCAATAAGAAACTGAGGACTTCAATTTGATAGCCTGTGAAGAATCAAATCCTATCAACACTCACTGAGCCATCTTGGAAGGAGACCATCCCCCAGTCAAGGCTTCAAATGAGACTGTGGCCCCAGCCAAGAGTGTCCTGGCAGCCAGTGTGAGACTGAAGCAGAAAACCCATGCCCTGATTCCTGACCCACAGCAACTGATACATGTGTGTTGCTTTAAGCAACAAAGTGTGGCAATCACTTGTCAGGCAGCAACAGATAATGAGTACCATTGCTTCCAGTCTATCTCCACTGTTGCTTCTGCTACTTTTGTCATTGTTAACAACAGAGAAAAGGATAAAAGCCTACCCTCAAGGTTGCAGGTCATAATTGAGGGTTTAGCCATCCATAATCTCAACATTTTTATCATATCTTCTATTTGTCTAAATTCATTCAAAATTTCAACATTGCTTCCTGTCATTACTATATGCATGATTCTTTAAAAAAAAAAAAAAACCTTTAAGCACTTACTATCTTATGTATTCAAGTCAAGTGGTTGATTTAGGAGCCTCAGTCTTACTTGTTTTTGGCATCCTTCACTCCTAATATGTTACTTATCATTCACCTCAAATAGATACATCTCGGGAAAGGTGCCAAACTACTCATGAAAACTGGCTTTGTTGGCGTGACTGGAGGCTGAGCCTACTGCCTTTGTCTACAAAATGGGGGTAAGTCTCCTCTCCTCAGAGTGTTGTTTTGAGGTTACAGTGAAAGAATATTTATCAAGTACCTAAGCAGCATGTCAACAAAGGTATCTGTCATTTCAAAGCTCCCTTCTACAGGAATCAATATTTTAGAACACTATGAATCTTAATCTGCCCTAGAAAATTATGCTGAGAAATAACAAAACTTAATCAAAAGTGAAGAAGGAAAATACATGGCTCTAAATTTGCAACAAACTCTTTAGGTTATTCTGGGACTTCATTCCCAAGAGATTCCACATATATAGAGAGCTGTGTATTCTTTTCCTTCGAGGGAAAATATAACAGACTCTCCTCCTTTGGGGGTCTGGGATGGCCACACCCTGGGACAAAATCGGCCCAATTTGGGGGGATTCCATGGTTTGGGCAGAATGCATGGCAATAAGGGGAGATGGAGTAGGACCTGGGACATTGGCTCCAGTAAGGGCAACTGGCCAGTTGATGCCAAGGTCCGAGAGGCCTAGGGAAGCTCGGGCATGGCCTGGCAGCACTTAGGGTTCCAACCCAACCAGCAGGGTGTGTTGGTGACATGGGGTTCCTGAATCCAGGTCTGCCTTCTCTGCGTGATCTGACCACAATGACTGGGCTTGTTTTCTGGGGGGAAAAAAAATCAAGAGATAGTAAGTGTTGTGTAGGATGGGGCTCCTCTAACTCCAATACACAGACAAATCTCATGGGGATTCCGATTCAGTAGGCCTGAAGTGGGCCTGAGACCCTTGCACTCCTGAAATGCATCCACTTATCCAGGTGATGCTGAGTAGCTTGTCCATGGATCCCATTTGGACTAGCAAGGCTGTAGAGGAAAACTGTGGGCCTTGGAATCAAGCAGACCTGGGTTTGAGATCCAGCCCAGCCATTGCTTAGCTGAGTGATGTCAGACAAATCACTGAGGAACTCTGCACCTCTTTTCTTACCCGGAAAAATGATTTTATTTATCTCCTAGTGTTGTGAGGAATATAGGGGGAAGATACGTTTGTAAATGCTTTGCAAAGTGTAAAATGATAAATTGCGGAGAAAGGAAGTTTTCCATCACATCTCCTTATGCTTCCATGTCTGTCCGTTCTGTTAGTAGCCAATCTAATTGGTTAGCCCCCAGGACATTGGATGGGCCACGTTCGTTTTCAAAGGGTTACTTTTGACGCCTGGGTGCATTTTTGCCTCCTTGGGGAAAGATAAGCCACCTCTGTCTATATGTCTTCCCCATTTCATGAGTGCCGATAGATGAGTAAGAAATTTATGTAGTAACCTCTTCACAGACTCAGCCACTCCAGGAAAAGGATTGCATAGGCCAGCTTAGATCCCTCAGCCTCATGCTGCAAATAAGCTTTTATCAGAGCTCATCACTGGAGGGTACTGGGTATTGGTTTAGCTATTAATAGAGAAGAGTTTTGTCTCCTATATGGATATTTCTCTTTATGTACACATTCACCTCAGTTTACAGCCACCAAAGTGTGCGAGCAGCGGGCTAGGCTTTGAGCTTTATTAAATTCCTGGTTTAATACATTCCAATTTTTCAAAACCTCATCCTGATCCCCTAATCGTAGCTGACATCATTCCGCCTCCCCCTCTCCTGCTGCTGCTGTATCGCCATCCCTAGCAAGACTCAAACCCAATTTTATTCGATTCGGTTTGAGTGGAATTTACCGAGTGTCTGCAGTGTGTCCTCTGCGTTTGTGTTGTTGAGTGGATCAGGTCCATTCCAATGGTCTGAGTGCAGGACCATCTCAACTCAGGTGGCACTTTCCGTCAGTCAGTGCGGCTTCAGGGAACGACGAGGGAAAGCGAGGTTGAGAGCACCTCCATCCCAGGCCGAGACCAGTGGGGTCTCCTCCAGCTGAGAGCCAGGCTGAGGGAGGGAGGGGGGGTGGGTGCCAGCTCAGACGCAGGCAGCCCCAGTAAGCGGAGTGGCTCACACTACCAATGGGATTCTTATCTAGTGTGGACATTATCTGAAATTAAAATCATACCTGACATATGAGGTCCTGGAAGAAATGCACTGTGCCTTTCCCACCTGAGATGATCTCTCCAGGGAGCGTTCAATAAGAAGAACTAACAGAGAATGCTTCCTCTAGGCCATGGGTTTGTCAGGAAATTCTTCTGGTAACGGCTCTTCTGGAGAGAAATTGCAGCACTGACTTTTGTTTGGAAGGGATCGTGTTTGTGTCCGGCCCCGGAGTAGATGTCATTTTGTCCCAGTCCCCTCGCCTCACTCAGAAGGAGCATGGTGCTTTACTCATAGTGGTTGTCAATGGTACCCTGCTAGCTATTTACACCCATGGTTCTTATTTAATCTGGAAAATAACTATAAAACAGACAGAATTACTAGTCCCATTCTACAGTTGAGGATACCAAACCTCAGATGGTGCGGGGCCGTTTAAACACGGATGAACTTTGGATTCTAACTCATGTCCTTGACAGTGTCTCAATGCTGTTTTGTTCGAGGACCAAAACATAAACATTTTAGGCTTTGTGGACTATAAGCTCCCTGTGGTGACTACTCAGCTCTGCTGTTAAAATGTGCAAACCGCCACGGACAATGCACCAGCAAATGAAGGCAGCCGTGTTTCAACAATGTCCCACTGGGTTTATTTACAAAGCAGGCAGCCCGCCCATGGACAATAGCTTTGTGATCTCTCTTCTAGAATGCTCCGGGGAGTCCCACCCCTGATCCTGAGTGATAAGCCAGGTAAATAGGCAAATAAACATGAGTGGCCTCTGAGTTTTGACTTTGTCCAGTAAATGCCTTGTGACCCAGGCCTGGCTCCAGGTCCTAACGCAGATGCCGTGATGTCCCCTGTGGCAGACAGGGCCACATCAGTTATCCAGTACGGCGTAGTCTTCCACGGAGGCGTGCACATCGTGGTAGAGCACCGCCCACTTGCTCCTTCACGATGTGACCCATTATTTAATGGTAGGACTTTCTATAATATAAACAGAGACTTTGAAGCCCACTGAGTTAAATAGTAGATGAGTTAAATAGCCCATCTTCAGTCACACTTTTGGAAAAATACAGAGATGATTTTTTTCCTTCTGGGCAGTTTTCTCACCTACCCTCCATAAAGGCAAAGAGCAAAATACTAAGCCGTAGCTCCAGGAAAGCATTTCTGTCACTGGCTGAGATAATGCGACTCAGGTGTGTCCTTTCCCGTGGAAACTGGAGATGAATGGGTAGTGAGCATGTCTATTAGACTTTCTCTATCAAACATCAGATACCAACAAGCTTCTAAGAAGGGCTGACTCTCATTCGATTTACAATCAAATCCTCTAACAAGAATGGGAAGTGCAGATAATCTCTATTGTGGGTTGAAGTGAAACCCATAGACTTTGGCCACTGAGAGGTAATGATGCCATCCTTCTGGGAACACTGAGGAACGAATTGTTTACTGCTTTCCCAGGGGAACAGCCAAACCACTTCACCAAAAATGTGGTTGGAATATCATCCTCTTATGGGGATGCCTGGGCTTGGGGTTGGTGGAGACCATCTTCAATAGAAACCAGCAGGTGCTGGAATCAAGAAAGAATGAAGACCTGAAGGTTGAATAGGAAGCCTGGCCAAGATGTAGAAGGAGAGGGCTTGAGGAACTGTTAGAATTAATTTTACTGTTTATGCCCAATTGCAATGATACGGTGCAAATGCGGACCATCCTCACCTAGAGAAAAAAAAATTGACCAGTAAAAAAAAATGGACTTGTGTAGTTAAAGAACTGAACACAGTTAAGGTTTTTAATTAGTAAACACAAAGTTGTACTCAAGAAATAGTGAAAGAACAGCGCAAGAGCAGTGTGTGGAGTAGCTTGGAAAACTGTTCCATGGCAGGCAGTCCTAAGAATGGGGAATCCAGCCATTCATTCATTCATTCACAGATTCATGCATGCGTGTTTTTATTCATTTATGCACATAAGCATTCATCTATTCCTGGGTTAATTTGCATAGTAGGCTTCCAAGATATACTTGAATGCATAAGTACACAAATTCATTTATTCATCCATGCACAAAGTCGTTTATTCATGCATCCATCCAACTTTGCTTTACGTCTTCATTTAGGGGTTCTACAAGGACTCATTAGCCTTGTTAATATATTGCAATTTAAAATTTACCATACAGCAATTTAAAATTTACCACAGTGTGGCGCAGGTGGTTGGAACGTTGTTCCATAACTGAAGGCTTGCGGGTTCAATTCCCAGTCAGGGCACATACCTAGGTTGCGGGTTCAATCCCTGGAGCTTAGAGAATGCAACCAATTAATGTTTCTCTCTCTCATGAGTGTCTCTCTCTCTCTCTCTCTCTCTCTTAAAACAATAAAAAATATCCTCAGGTGAGGATAAAAAATAAAATAATTAATAAATAAATACAATAAACTATAATGTGCCTTACAAAAAGCTATGTGTGGAAAGAAGGTGATTCCCTGACTTCATGGAATACATCGTGAAAAGGGAAGAAAAAAAAGAGGAGCATATAAAAGGCCAAATATGAGATCAGTTAAAAGATATATGGGTTACAAGTAAAGCATTGTGGGAACTCCCAAGCCAGGGAGATTTGCTTCCTTATGTGCAGAGACATGGAGGGTGGGAAGCATACTGTTGAGGAGAAGGTGGCCTTTAAGCTGAAGCATGGCGAGTAGACAGAACTTGGGCAAGGGAACTGTGTGAGTAGATGCAGGGGGTTGAGAAAACACAACGGGGTTGGAGAGAAGGTGCTGAGGAGGAACAGGTGGCTCTATATGGATGTAGTACAGGGATGGGATGCCCAGAGAAGCCTGATAGGCCAGTGAGAGCCAGGTCACAAAGAGCCTTGAATGCCAGGCTGAGGAACTGGGACTTGACCCTATAGGAAGTGGTGAGCTGCTCAAGGACTGTAGATAGAGATTAGACCATCAGAAATGGGCTAAAGGAGCCCTGCCTGGTGTGGCTTAGTGGACATAGTGCCACCCCATGAACCTAAGGGTCGCCAGTTCAATTCCCAGTCAGAGAGCACACGCCTGGGTTGCGTGTCAGTTCCCCAGTAGGGGGCACTCAAGAGGCAACTACACATGAGTGTTTCTCTCCCTCTCTTCATCCCTTCCCCTTTCTAAAGATAAATAAATAAATTCTTTTTTTTAATGGGCTAAAGGGGGTTTACCTACTTTGGCTGCGGGGCATAAAGGGGTAGAGAGGACAGCAAAGAAGTTACTAAGGGAAAGATATTGAGGGCCAGACCAGGAGCTATAAAAGAAGAGAAGATGTGTAGGAAACATTGGAAAGATGCTCTGGTAGGATTGGAGATCTGGCCGGGAAAGAGAGGGGAAGAGTAGGTGTCTGTGGAGTTTCTAGTCAGATGTCCAGGAGAGCGTAGTCCATTGGGAAGGTGAGGAAGGAGCATAGGAAGGAAGAGGAGCTGCTGGGAAGGAAGGAGCTGGAGCACGGCCTGCATTTGCTGTAATTCTCCCAACGCTGGCCAACGTCCTTGAAACGAGAGCCGAGTGACTCTGGGCTCTGCCTGAGCCAGCCCCCCAGAGCGCCTCCTCCCCCTCCCCAGCTGCCCCATCGGCCTCGACTCCTCTCTGCACGGACTCTGAGAAGTTCGGACTCCGGGAGACAGTCCAGGAAGGCCCCTGGTTACTAGAGCGGTAGAACGGGCTGGGAGCTGGAAGGGAGAACTGCCCACAAAGTGACCCCTCCGGCTCGCCTGTCTCTCCCGTGTCTTCTCAACCTTGGCCTGAGCTAATGAACCCCAGAGAGCAAAGCTGTCTTTTGTTTGTCCTTTTGAGGTTTTCCGGTTGATTAAGATCTATGCCGGCAGGAGGGTAGAAATTCACCAGCAATTCTTAGTTTGAGGATCACAGGGCATTTTCATTCCCCCTGACAAAATGCTGAACTTAATATAAAAATGCTGTCCCATCCACTTTAGATGAGAGAAATTGTTAAAAGGACTTTTTTCTTTCTCCTTTTTCCATTTGGATTTTTTTCCTCCTCCTCTTATCATTTTCCGCTTTGTTTCACACCCCCTGTGTGTCTGATTTCTTTTAAAAGAGCATTGAATTCCGAGTTATAGGGAAAAACTACAAGCGGATGTCATTCAGAACGAGGCCAAGAGAAGAAAAAAAACTGTTAGTGACACTCGAGGGGGTTTCCTTTTCCTCATCAAACCTTGGTCGCCAGTTTTTCATGGGCCATTTTGTCACCACCCTCCCTCCCCACTCCCACCCCCAATGCCTTAACTGCATTCTCGAAACCCCTAACTCCTCGGAAAAAAACGTAGCCTACACAGCTTCAGTCGTCTGAGGAAATGTAATTATCTCAACTGGCATGTATCCAGAATGCAGATCCCCGTGGAAAAGATTTCTTATGAAAGATTAAGTGGTAACACATATGTCAACAGCGCTCCTAGCTCTAGAGTAATTCTGAGCAAATGAGAAAATGGCAACAGTAGTCCCTGTTTCCAGTTTTCAGACTCTCCTTGGGTCTCTTTCCATCCCGGGGGGGCATCCAGCTCTTGAATTTGTCCAGGTGCTCCATCTCGGGATCAAAAAGACAGGTGAGGGGACAACAGGTTTATCCACAGTGAGCCTTAAGGGGATGGGAGCCAAGGACGCAGGTGGCCAGCAGGCAGCCTATGAGGCTGGCCTGGCCGTGGTGGTGACAGGGCCAGGGCCAGGGCCACCAAGGCCTGCTTAGCCTGAGCCTCCTTCCTGTTCCCAGTAACCCTCTCCTTGGCCAGCATGGCAACACTGCCCTCTGCTGGAGATACACAGTTATCGCGATCCACCTGAGATCAGATGGCCAAGGTACAATGGCTGGGAATAACATAGGGAGAAGAAATGCTTGACAATTAAGCAATCTCTCGAGTCAGCTTTTGTGTGGCTAGAGTGTCAAGGGTCCCCATCTCTGATGTCAGCCTTAACACGAGGATGTGGAATCAGATGGAGAGTTCGGCCATGCATTTGCTATGTGACCCTGAGCAGGCTTCATCTTCCTGAGATTCAGAACAAAGGGAAAATTACCTATGCTATTGGGGGTATGATGAATGATATCTCTTCACTGGAGTGGCCATACCTCCCAGCTTTTCCAGGATAGTCTTGGTTTATGCCTGTGGTCTGGATGTAATTGTTAATAGCACCCCCTTTTCATTCTTTGGGTGATAAATGGTATGGTCAGGTTATCCAAAGCACAGGACCAGATGTAGTAGTCACTCAGTGGATCCTATTCCTCTCTCCTTGACCAGGCTACCAGTCTTCTATGTGACCTGCATGCCCATTTTAAAGGGACAGGGGATGCAGTTTCCTTTTCCTTTCTGTGGGACAAACTGGACACTAGCTGTCCGGCCTCCAACTGAGAAAGCTGTACTGCATTGTACTGGGAAATCTCTGCTCTAGGGGCTAGGAGACATAGAAAGAAAACCAGGTGGATGACTTCCAAGCGTGCCCAAAGAAAGCACCTTCACTCTGTCTGCTGCCTCTCAAAGGTGGGTTTTACCTTCTTCATGGGATTGCAGCAAGTCCCAAATGCAGCAATCAGTAAGGAAACACACCGTTAAACGGTATCTCACTTTCAGTGGATACCAACCATCCACAGTTGGAAAATATCTCTAAGAAAGAAAACGCAAAACTGCAGCATGTGTAGGCCTGTAGCTGTATAACACATGTTTATTCCTTCCAAGCCTGAGAAATGTAAGGAGTTACTGAAATGTCTACCACTGTGATGGCCCCCATCAGTGACAATGGCCAAATTTTTTGCACCGACATTCCTGACGGGAAGCTGGCACTGACACCAGGCAGCAGCTGATCTGCATATCTATTTACATAGATTTGCATCTGTGCAATGTTAAACAACAAACGCTGATATTAAGGAAAGTGATTCTCCTCCAGACTGAGTCATCTCAACAGAGCCCAGCAGTGAAGAGCACAGGCTCTGGAACCTGGCCTGTCATCTTCCATTTGTGTGACCTTGGATGAGTGATGATCTTGTTACGTTGTTTTTGTCCCTAGGAGTGGGAGTGATAGTGGTACCACCCACTGCAGGGGGTTGGTACAAGGATTAAATAAGTCGATGCGTGCAAAGGCTTCAGAGCATCATCTAGCCTGTCAAGGGCTTAGATATTAGCTACTATTCTCATCGCAGCACCGGTCCATGGTCTCCCCCCACCAAACTTAGTCACAAGGCTTCTGATTCCTTCCCTCTAGATATCAAAAAAGTTGGAAATTTGGGGCTGGGAGGGATCTCAGAAGAAGTAAATAGTCACTTTCAAACTTTTATTTTATTCCTTCAAAAAGAAGCATGGAATGCTTTTTGAAAACGAAGCTTACGCGGCAACGGAGCATGGGGGCGGGTGGGGAGGACACGAGAACTGTGGTGAAGAAAACGGGCTCTGTGGGCAAGCAGGTCTGGTGTCCAGTTCCGGCAGAGCTGCCTTTTAGCCTGGTGACTCAAGGCAAATGATTTACCTTGGCTTTAGTCCACCATTTCATAGAGTGGAGAATAGCAGTAGTAATTGTAAATATTTCATAAGGTTGTTATGAAGCTAAATAACTTCACACCTATTGAGTGTTTCCTGCAATGCCTGGCTCATAATGAGGACCCAATAATTATGTTAACTCTTAAGATTTTAGTATGTGAAGATACAAGACAGAACCACTCCAGTCAAAGCAAGGAAGGCAGAGAACTAGAACTACCCAGGACCCACAGAGAGGGGGCTGTGGGGGGCCCCGTGACTTTGCAGAACATAACGTAAAACCTCCTGATTTCGGCCGACTCTGGAAGCCGCTTTCCAGAAAGCCCCTGCCCCAGTCACACCTGGCATTCAGCTTCCTCTGGCGCTCTCCCCCCGTCCCAGCCAGGGTTCTAATTCTGCCCCCGCCACTCTCTGTGGTGATTGCTCTTCTTTCCTTGCCCTTACAGCCGTAGCCCGGAGACAGCCTCTGTGGTTTAAACACCTTTTTCCAAGCCCTATTAAGCAGAGCAAAAGTGTGTGGCATCCCCTGTGGGTGGCTCCCAGTGGGGTGAGTGTGTCCTGAACTTGCACTTCTATCGTCTCTGGCTCCCTTTCTGAGCCTGCAACAGCTCACAGCCAGAGGGGGAATGAGTCATTTTGTTAAAAATAAAAACACTATAATCTTCCCTCTGATGACTTTGCCCCTGATCACCTCGGGCTGGCTCTGATATGAGTCCCAACAGCCAGGGATAGCCAGTGGGCACGGGGACGCTGGCCTGCCCGAAACCACGGCTTTGCCACCACCTCTGCTTTCCTGAATCCCCGGGGTCCAGCCAACCCATGCTGGCTGGATGGTGGGTGATGCAGGGCCCTAAACGACATTAGCATGGGGTGGGAGGGATGGCCAGGTTCTAGAAGAGAAGGATGCTGCTGGACCCAGGGCTCTCCTGGGGGCCAGAGGATAAGATTCATAGCTCACAATGAGCTAGTCCAATCTGTCCATTGCACCGAGACCCAGAAATCTCAGATCGCTGAGCCGAGAGTGGGAGAAGCCCGATGAGGGCTCAGGGCCCCTGTCGGCCGTGAGGGGGACTACTGCACTGCTGTCACTGGTCCCATTGCTTCTACCGGCTGCTCTTGCTTCAGTTTCTGAGACAATTCTGTGAGGCAGGTACTACTATGATCCCCATTTTATAGATGATAAAACTGAGGCTTAGAGCACTTGTTTCCTGCCTAAGCCCCACCGGCTAGTACGTGCGGTGAAGCATATGAAATCAGTTAATTCGGGTCCACAGCCCGGCCGAGTTCTCAAGTCCTGAGTCCTCGGTTGGCGGGTGGAGGGTGTGTTTCTTTCCCTGTGCCTGTGCCTGAACAGGAACACGCCCCCCACTATTGAGTTCACGTGTGGTCAGTGTGCCTGTTTCTTCCCTGACCGTCCCCTCTAATTGAGGGTATTGGTGACTGGTTCCGTTGGAACAACTCCCTCTGGCCATTCGGAGCAGCATCTCTCCTCGCCCTGTCAGACACCATCCACATCCCTGACTTACACTCAGGCTCTTGAGAGGCAATCAATGTTGGGGCTCAACTGGAAGTTAATGAAGCCGTGACAATCGCCTCAGTTCCACGGTGTGGCTTTGGAGAAGTCACTCGTCTTCCCTGGTCTTGGATTTACTCAGCTGGAAGGAGACCAGATGGTTTCCCAGGGTCGCATCTGACAAGAGCTTCATTGAGGCATGGCGTAAGCAAGGTTTCCCAGCCTCGGCGTGATGAGCACCCTGAGCTGGGCCATTCTTTCCCGTGCTCTGTGGAAAGCTTAGTGGCACCCTCTGTCTCTCCTCATCAGGTCCCAGTAGCTCTTCCCAGTTGGGACAATTGAAAATGTCCCAGACACCATCCCATGTCCCCCGGGGTGGAGGGCAGGCAAAGCTCCTGTGTAGGATGGTGTGTGAAGTGACCAGGGCTCTTCCCTGCTTTTGACATCATCTGTCTCAGTGTCCTCCGGTAGGCCCCTTGTCCTCTCTGGGCCTGGCCTCTCACCTGCAGCAGGAGGGTAACATTCTGATCACACCTTGTTTTATTGTGTTTTGCTTTATTGAGCTTCACGGATGTAGCACAGCAATTTTTTTACAGATTGAAGGAAGACTGGCAAAAAATTATGACTCACTTTACTGTGATACTTCCTTTATTGCTGTGGTCTGGAGCCAACCCCACAATAGCTGCGTGGTGTGCCTGTGTGTGCCCGGGACGATGGGGCCACAAATGGGCTCCAGCTTGCTCCTTTCCTACCTGTGTGATGGAGAGGGGTAGCAAGGAGTTCAGAGAGGTGGTGCTAATTGCTGGGATACAGGTATGTAACCATCAGAATCCATTACGTGATGAGCGCATTATGGTCCCTGGGTTTGTAAAATCTCACAGTCGTCTTTGCAACTCCAGGAAAACCGTGTCTCCATCAGTCCTCCAGCCCAGATATGCACATTGCAAGTTCCTCGCTTCCATACTCTTGTTGGGTTTTTTGGGGTCTGACTCCCCAGTTCCTCAGTTCTCCCTGTATTCGCTCACCATCATTTTGCTCTGAACACCTCTGATGGGAATGCCATTCTCACTGTCACCCATGATAATAAACTCCAGATTTATCAATCCAAATCTGAGCTTAGATATCACCTCCTCCAGGAAGTCTTCCAAAGCCCCCTATGTACACATGGAACAGCTATGTCTTTTTACCCAGCATAGTGGCCACCCTGTGTGAAACTCAGATAGGTAGTTCCACTCCTCTAGGCTTCAGGCTTCCACCTATAAAATTGGTTTTGTTTCTCTGTGGAACCCTGGCGGATACAAAATATGAATTATCATTGTCATCCTCACTGTTGTTCACACACCATTCAGTCAGTTTTGTATCCCAGAAACTGTGCTAGACTCCAGGATTGTAAGGGTCAGACATGATTTCTCAGTGAGTCTCAGAGGCTCAATTCTGCCTCTTTCTGATCTGTGACCATGAGCTTCTCTTTAGAAAGCAGGCATAAGGTGTAAGAGTCCTTTGTAATTGCGGAAGTCATTTAATCTTTGTAAGGGATTGTTGCTTAGAGCAGAATCAGAGGGACCATCACCAGCTCTGCAGATGGCAAGCACTCCAAGGCCAGGGCTTTGCTTTGCCCCCTACTACTTGCTCCTGAGCAGGGCTTTGTTGAGTGAATAAACGAAAGGCCTACTTTTGCAGTGGCTGACTCAGAGTGCCAGGGTATCTTCTGTCCGTTTTCGCACTGAATGCACCACACAAGGAAAGACAAAGTGATCAAAACTTGGAGAATAATTTTTCTATGAATTCCTCTGGAGCAATTGTTTTTCTTTGAGGGGCAAGTCACTCTGGCCAAATGAAATCTCACGCGAAATCATACTATACAATATTTGGGCTGTTTTAAGTGAAATGTGTATACATGGTGGTGAAGGGGTACAGATCTCATAGATCCCCCATCCCACCCACCCTGTCTCTTCTTTTACTCTCTCTCTTTCTAACTTGTAAAACTTACGTCTCTGGGGAATAAAATTCAAAAAGAATCAGTCGTAAATATTTTAAATAAAAGTTTGATGAAAGAGCACTGTGCAAGGAGCCTAAAGGTTTCAGCTTAGACTTCGTTCTGCCTATGACTCACTGGGAGACATCTGGCCAGGCACTTCCCTTCTCTGTGCCTCACTCTTCTCATCTGTAAAGTGGGAGAGATCGAAAAATATCAAGTGGTCCAACCAGATGTAATGGTGTGAACAGATGAAAGAGGCACTCGTGTAATTGATCCATTTCCTCTTCCTTTTGTAATATTCCCTTTTGTCTTACTCTCTTGTTCCATCTCTGTCTTCCTGAAGAAAGCAAGAACCCAAGGGGACCCTATGGCACGTATTCAGATGCTGAGCATCAGCTGTAGCATCTAAGCAACTTTGTGTGGTTACTGTGGCAACCTGAGCTCCTGAATGGTGCAGCCAGGTGCCCACACAACCTGATCAAAAAATGGCAAGGGAGACAGCAAAAAAAAACCAACCTAGCAGCTGGGAGCTCATGTTTGGCTCGAACAGGATGAAGGCACAGTGCCGGGGCTGTGTTCCAGACAGTTAAAAGAAATATCAGCATCTATTTGCCAACTAATTACAGAATATCGTTCAAACATCATCCAGCCAGAACCTGCCCTCTGGTCCTCGCAGGGCCCTGATTGAGAACGGTGTACGGTCTTTTTCTCTCCTTCTTCTCTTTACCCTGCTAATATCAAATGAACATCTTATAACTTGTCTTGGCATGAGCTTGGCTCTGGTGGGACTCGCTCTCTCAGGATAGCCTCCTCGGCCACAAGCATGTGTACATCTTCTTTCTGCCTGATGTCTTCACTCAAGTTTTCCGACTCCATGCTTTTATCTGCATCCTGCCTGGTGTCGGGGAGCAGGTGAACCTAACGTGGACTCTTGCTCCTGCCACTTGTTCTGGAGGTAATCTGGGACACCTTCTCTAAGTCGTGATTTTCATTTCCATTATGCCTGCTCAGTCAGGCTCCCAGATTTACGAGAAAATCAAACTGTCCTATGCATTTTAATGTGCATTACAAGCTATAAAAACATCGCACAAATTTTAGTGCTTTTCTAGTTTAAATAGCTATTTACATTTTATAAAACCTTTTTACTTCCACAGTCACTTCCCCAATCAAGTTTCAGGAAAGTCTAGTTTTATGAAATGATAATAAATGTGCTCTAGGGAAAAAAATAAATAAAACAAATAGGACAAATAAAACTAAAAATTTTAAAGATTTATTTATTTATTTTCAGAGAGAGGAGAAGGGAGGAAGAAAAAGAGAAAGAGAAACATCAAAGTTTCAATTTGAGAGAAACATTGATTGGTTGTCTCTCGCATGCCCCCAGCCGAGGAGTTGGCCTGCAACCGAGGCATGTGCTCTGACCAGGCATCGAACCGGCGACCTTTTGGTTTGCAGACTAGTGCTCAGTCTGTGGAGTAACACTAGCCAGGGCAAAACTAAAAATTTTTAAAGATTTTATTTATTTATCTTCAGAGGGGAAGGGAAGGAGAAAGGGAGAGAAATATCAATGTATGGTTGCCTCTCCTGTGTCCCCTGCCAGGAACCGGGAACTGGCCTACAACCCAGGCATGTGCCCTTAACTGGGAATCGAACCATGATCGTGTGGTTCACAGGCCCACGCTCAATCCACTGAGCTATACCAGCCAGGGCAAAACTAAATTTTTAATTATGCAAATTTCTTTATGCAGACCTTCTCAGTGCCTTTAAGCTTTAAATGCTGCCTGACTCATAAAAGCTTTTTTCTCCCTCAGGAATCACTTATCATATCCTGGCACTAGTTCATCAAGAAGTAACATCTGTGAGTTACCTAACTACACTGCCTTTTGTTAATAGAAGTACATTCAAATAACTTCATTAAAACGAGAAAACCTGCCCTGGCTGGTGTAGCTCAGTGGATTGAGCCCGGGCCTGTGAACCAGATGATCGAGGTTCGATTCCCAGTCAGGGCACATGCCTGGGTTGCAGGCCAATTCCCGGCAGGGGCCAGTTCCCAGCAGGGGATGCACGAGAAGCAACCATACATTGATGTTTCTCTCCCTCTCTCCTTCCCTTCCCCTCTAAAGATAAATAAATAAAATATTAAACAAAAACAGGAAAACCTAAGGCATGTAAATCTAAGAAAGTAAGGCAGAAGTTAGATCATTTCATTTTTTTCCTGGACTCTGTAGTTGCGTCTCTCTCTCTCTCTGCTATCTCTGCCTCTCTCATTCTCTCTCTCCCTTTCTTTTGAGGACCATTGGTGCTAACTTTCTATAAATACAGATTTTCCTGTCTCTGTCCAGATGCACCGAATCAGAAATTCAGGGGGAGCTCAGCAATTTGTGTTTTACCAGGCCCTCTGGAGTGGCTCTGATGCATGTTCAAGTTTTACTTGAACTCACCGATTTAGCTACTTATTAATAGGCCCTCTCTCAATTCCAAATGCCCCAGTTTGGACAATAAATTATATGGTCACATTGAATATAGCTATGTTGCCTAAAATATTTTGTCACATAATTCCATTCCTCTTGGCAAGCAGCTACACACACACACACCTGGACAGCCCACTCTTCTCCCCTGGGAGGCACTGGACAAAGAGACACTCTGGCTACTGAAGAATTCATGCCAGACCCAGCAAAGTGTCCAGGTCTGTGCTCTGACATCCTGGACAGGGTCCTTTCTGCAGGATCCGTGCCCTTATTATGATGATTAAATGATTACTGTGTCAAGTGCTTAGCACAGTATCTGCTACACAGGAAAAAATTCACTAAGTGGTTGCTATTTATATTCATTTTCTATTTTTACTGACACCTCTATGTCAGAAACCGTGGTAGGTTCTGTGCATTAAAAAGCAAAGCAGACAGACATGATCTAATTGGAGACAGGGATTGCCAACAACTGTGATCCAAGGTGACAAGGGCTGTGGTTGGAGGAGCAGGACTGCAGCACAGAGAAGGGAGGGGTCAACCCCCCTGGCCTTGGCTGTGGTGGGCAGCGGTGGGGGCGGGGGAGTAGGCAGTTTCTAGGCAAAAGCAAGACCTGCTCAGCTTGGTTGGAGGTAATAGTTGGTCTGGAGAAAATGAGAATGACTAACAATGATAAGAGAGGAGTCTGAACATGTTGGTAGAGACAGAATCATCAAGAGCTTTTCTGAGCCATGCTGGAAAGTTAGAAAATTATTTTGAGGGCAATAGGGAGCCATGGAAAAGTTTTCAGCAGAGGAGTAGCATGTTTAGTATTTTATAAACCTTGTCTGACTATGTAGCTTGCACGGAACTAAATGAGAGAAGACTGGGGCTATGAATGAACCCCAGAAATAAATTGGTGGTCTCTTGGGGGAGGAAATTGGAGTGGGCATCGAACACCGTAGCTATAATCATATCCATTGAATTTTGCTTCCAAGTAAAATAAAATATCTATTGCTTTCTCTCTCATCATACATCGTCTGTTTTAGAAAATAAAATGGTGTGGGCTCTTGTTTCAATTGTCCTTGCTATCTTTATTGTCTAGACCTTAAGCCTCAGAGCCACATCTAACAAATGGAAACATTTATAAGCCATCTAAATATCTAATAGCTATATATTATCACTAATAAACTTATTGCAATATTGTGATTTATAAGAAATATATCTGATTGTTCAAATGAGCAAAATATATTTCTCACATATACTTGGTCCAAAATTCGTGGAATTGCCTGAGCATTAAAAGCAATGGAAGCGTCTTTTGTCATAATAGCTGCTCTCTTGTTCGCAGTTTGTGAAATAACTGCAGCGCCATAAAGGTGAGGTGGGCGTCTGTGTTATTCCTAACCAGCCCTTTCCACCACAACTGGGTTTGTGCTAATAAGGTGACCTTTGGAAAGCATCTGAGGATGGGGGCATGGTTGCCAGGGAAACCAACCGCAAATAAAGGGTTGCAGTGCTTTCCTTGATTTCCAGGGAGGGGAGAGGGACTGGATGTTGAATTGATCAACAGTGGTCAATGATTTAATCAATCACACCTATGTAATGACGCCCCCATAAAAACACAAAAAGATGGGGTTCAAAGAGCCTCCAGATTAGGGAGCATGTGGAGATTTAGGGAGAGCGGTGCACCTGGAGAGGACATGGAGCTCCGCCCCCTTCGGTTATCTAAGGCCGATATTTGAGTCCCCCTGCCTGCGCCCACTGTCCACCACAAATGCGGGAGCAGGATGGCGCAGTGAAGAGAGGAAGTAGTGTATTTCAGGACTGGCAAATCCGAGAGCAGGCAAGCGCTGGCCCTGAAAGCCCCTACTCCCCAATGGCATGTAAGTTACAGACTGTAGAAGACAAAATTACCAGACACCATGGGTTACGGGTTTGAGGTTAAAAGCTGATTGGTTGGAGGTAAGGTAAGAGTAAAAAAAAAAAAACATTTTTCTTAGTTCCTGAGGGTATCTCTGAGGTCTCTGGCATCCTTCTGTCTAGTTGCTTGGAAAAGTAGCCAGGGGGTCATTCCACCTCAGGTGCAGGAGCTGAAATGGAACTGAGGTCAAATGTGATCTTCAGCCTGCCAGAGGTCCAGACAGGGTGGCCATTTTCAGGTCCCAGCTATTGTCTTCTGCAGACTAAGGGGTTGATAACTGTCAGGGGGAAGGCAGGCCTGTGCGGTGTGTAGGAAGGACAGGGGAAAGTATTTCTAAAGCTATTGTCAGAAATCAAATCAAAACGATGAGGGCATTTGTTTTTACTTTCCCTGTACACTCTTCCCTCTGTATCTCTTCCATCTGGCTGCTCCTGAGTTACATCCTCTTCAGTTATATGAAACTGTTGGTCTAGTAATTGCGTTGTTTCTCTGAGTCCTGGGAGCTGCTGTAACAGATTAACAGAACGGCAAGGAGGGGGTGCTGGAACCCCACCACCTGTTTGCGGCCAGTCGGCTCAGAAGCACAGGTGACAATGCAGACTGGTGCCTGGTGTCTGCAGGGGTGGGGTGGGCAGTCTTGTGGAAATGAGCCCTTAACCTGTGGGATCCGATGCTATCTCCAGGTAGACAGTGTCCAATTGGCTTGATTCGTACAACACCCAGCTGGTATCCGAGAAGTGCTTGGTGTGGGGAAACCCCCACCCCAGATATGCACACACACCTTGGAATCCGTGACCAGAAGCTTAGTTATTTTGCCTCTCATTTGCTGTGTTGTAGGAATCTGCGACTTAGGCCAGGTGAAACTGGAAATGGAGGCTCAGAGAGGGTTGGCCCTCTTCATACAGATGGAAAGGTGCCTGGTCTTTTGTTTGCAAATTCCACTCTCTTCCACATCACCAGGCTGCCTCCGACTCATGCACCAGGGTGTGACGAGGACATTGGGAGAGCCAAGATGGGACAAGCAGAGGTCTGGGAAGAGCTTTGAAATGAGTTGTTACGTCTGTCTGCACCTCCGTATCCTACCTAGGCTCGGGACCGGTGATGCCTGAAAGGCAAAGGAAGGAGAGAGAGGGAGGGTGAGATGCTGTGTCACCCTCTCATATGGCAGGAGAGGAAAGGTGGTCCTAGACAATTCATCCCACCAGACCCAGAGCTCCAGAGCAGGCTTAGATCCCCCCCAAATGGCCCCAAACTTGACTGCAAATCTTTTTCTGAAGACTGGTTCAGGAGAAAGCAAGCCACGGCACGTTATGGGAGAACTCTAGGCGGAGGCCCAGGTCTGCCACTTCCTTGCCAGGCAGCCTCCCTCTCACTCAGACTCAGTTCCCCCATCTGCAAATGAGGGTGCTCATCCCACTCACTCCCAGGACTATGGTGAGGACTACTGAGAAGTTTAACAAAAACAATGCCTGGAATTCTCTTCGCCCAAAGAGCGGCATTAATTCCCTCCTGGACCTTCCACCTTTCTGTCCATCCCACTTAAAATTGTAACCCTCCTTGTTGGTCCTTCCTACCCCCCTTCTAGTTTCACTTTACCCCACAGGATGTACTTCCATTTATCATGGTAATATTTTACTTGTTTATGGACTGTGTTCCCACCTTTCACAGGAAAGCAAGGATGGTTTGTCTCTTCTGTTCATCCTTTTATCTCCAGTGCCTAAAAGAGTACCAGGCACAAATGATGCAGCAGTACTCGTTGAAAGAAGGATGGATGAATAAATGATTAAATAAAAATACCTCATTCGCTCGTTTTCTACTTCCAGAACCATGTGTTATGCAGCCACAGCTTCACATAAGCCAAAGTTGTTCCTTAATATGAAATATGTGAGTACTGTCTCATGTACATGAAGTAACCACTACAAGAACACAAAATAAAATTACGCAATCATTATGGCAATAAAGAAAGGGCTTCATTCAGAGTCCTGGGCCCTTTTTATCCCAACAGAGAACCACTTAGCTGCATAATGTTTCCCATCGATCCTCTTCAGCCTCAGGCATAGAAATGTTTAGATATAACAGTAAAAATGATGGTGGTACTTAGTATGTGCCAGTATATTTCTAAACACTTATATGTCTTCACTCATTTCATCTCCACAACAACAGTATAGGGTAAGTGTTATTTTTACCCCAATTCACAGATAAGGAAACGGGGGCAGAGTTGCTATTTTTTAATATATAAATGGATCATGCTAGACCTCCCTAGCTCACAGTGTGCTTTTTGCCTTTAAAGTATGTCGTGCATAGTTATGCACACCTTGATATTCAAACTGAGACAACATCTGTTCCGTCTGTAACCACTCCAGATTAGTGTAGGGCTTTACTTTCCATGTATCCACTTACTGGTTTGTTTGTTTCACTTGCTGATTTTAATCTGGTCCTCAGTCTCCTTGCACTTGGCAGCTGAACTGAGTGCCCTCAGAACACCTTCTGCCAGCATCTCCCCGACTCCTCACTCTCTCTGCCCTTCCCTTTGCGATGAGGTGCAGGGTGACATCTCCTGGTTTGCCATCCTGGGGTCAGTTCAACTCAGGAGTTCCCATAGGACCCCTTTGAGTTTCCTGTTAGCACCAATATTTAATGACTTGCTCCTTTGCATCAAGAAATGAATCACTGCCCACTAAATGGGGTGTTAGGAGATAGAGGATAACTTCAAACATTCTTTAAAATCAGGAAGTCAAGCAGAGGGAACAATTGCTGCTATTTTCGCTAATTCGCTGACATTTTCAAACCAATCGTTCAGCCTCTTGAAGCCTCCAGTTTCTCATAAGTTAAATGATAGTAGCTCCCACCTTACCAACTTGTGTGTCTGCGTCTAATATTTTGGAAGGATCTACATAACAATGATGAGGCATAACAATCCCTTACACTTATGTAATGATTTATAACGTACAAAGTACTTCTTGAAGAGGACTATGTCCTCAAGTCATAAAATTTCAGAGGAACCTTACAGACGAGCGTATCTAGTGAGTCCCACACTCTTGGCTTCATGCTCGCTCCCTGACAAGAAGAACCCAGCAGGTATAATGGCTGTCCACGAACTCTCTCCTAATATTTCAGAAATGCTAACGGGAATCATATATTTCCCAAGAAAATCAGACACTAATTGCTTTTGGTGGAAGTTATATCAACTAAAATCAGTACTTGTTGGAAAACTAATTGTCCCTTTATAACTGTAACTGAATAAACATAACCTCTTGAAATATTGGGGGTCTGTGGAAAGAAAGTTATAGAAGGAAAACTTAGTAGTGAAGTGATAAAGGATTTGGGCCACAAAGATCCCCGCATTTTATAGATGAAGAAAGTGGAACCCACAGAGGCAAGCTATACCCCGAAATACCTCTTCTTTAGCACTGCTGCTTAGCCCACGCTTCATCTCTCCTCTATGGACACGAGCACGGGTGTCCTAGCTGGTCCTGGTGTCTACTGCCCCCTTCCATCTGTCGTTAGAACTGCAACCTTCCACACCCAGATCGAGTGACATTCTCTGATGCCTCCCCACTGCTGCTAAATAAACTAAGGCACACTCTTCTGCTGGCACACAAGCCTCCTCATGATCTGGCCTCACCATCCCTTGAGCTTCACCTTATGCCCAAGTCACACGTTGGTCTCTGAATGTACCGGGGACCTCTGTATCATTCAACAAACTGTTCTCTCTGTAGAATGCCGTTTCTCTGCGTGTTTACCTGTCAACTTGGACTCACCCTTCAAATTTCAGCTTCATCACACCTCCTCCAGGAAGCCTTCACTGCCTACCCTCCTTCACTCTAGGACGGATTGAATGCCTGCTCCGGGCTCTCAGCACCCCGTGCTTCCATCTAACAGGCAGTTCTCTTACTGTGTTTCTATCTGCTCAGTAGACAGGGGATTGTTGAGTAAAAATGACTGTCCCAAGATCACACGCTAAGTCTTCTCCTGGGTCAAGGGCTCCATGTGCTGTACAACATGGCAAGTGCTTTGAAAACTCCAAGCCTTTGTCCACAGATCTCATTTTTTGAGGGGGAAGAATTGTCCCACATAGAATTTATTAAGGAATGAATGTAGGCCTGCTAGAGAGGAAGGGAGGTGCCTTTATCGGAGTCTGTCCTCCAGATGAGAAGCACACAGGAGAGGTTTAATGCCCAAAGCCCAGAGTGGAAGCATCTCTTAGGCAGGGGCACATGACGCAGTGTGGCCACTTGGCCACAAATACTGTGCAGCTGCTTCTGAGGCCAGAGAGAGCCCCTCACCCGTTGCAGAAAATCCCATTGCAGAAAATCCCAAGAATGAGTTGGAAAACCTGGGGTCCCCTTACATCAGGCTTCCTTGGAGGGCATTATTGTACTTGACTCTGCTTTCTGAGTCAAGCACAATGCCAGGCAGCGAGACCAGCATCTACTCTGCTCTGTTTACAAATAAAGAGCCACTGGCTACCAAGGCCTTGACTTTTAAAGAACCCACCTTCAGCACCTCCAAGCCCTACCTAGCCTCTGGCTGCTGCTTTAAGGAACAAGAAAGACAGTAACAAGGAAAACGATCCTCCGGACTTATAATTAGAAGACGCACACTTGCTGTAATTTGACTCTACATGTAATTCACAACGTACTTTAATCTGCATTATTAGTACTTCTAAAAACACTGAACAACTGATAAGCCAGAGACACTTACAACGTTCTCTCTCTCTTTTTTTAATGAAAAGACACAGACTAAAAGATGTGAAGTGGCTTTCCTGAGAGCTGATTGAAGTACGGAAGATCTCTGTGTACTGGGGGCAATTCATCAGAAAATGCCAAGCTTTACCACTACTATGCTGTGGACTATTGGGCAAGTTACTGAACCTCTCTGATCTCCCATCTCCCCATTGATAAAAGGGAGACAAAATATAATATCACTCTCTCAGGGCTGTTGGGAGATAAAATGAGATAATGTGCCTAATACAGTAAGGAACACATTACTGATCCTTAGCATTTAAGGACCAAAGTTCAAATCTTTTTATCCTTTCTTAATCATCCCACCTCAAATGTGCTCTGAGGCTTCGGGTAAACCATTTAAGCCTCTGGGCCACAGTTTTCCCTTCTGCAAAAGAGGTTCTTGTGTCCTTACACAACCTATCTGGATTTCAGCTCCCAATTGGGAGGAATAATTACAGACCCTTCCTTACAGGGTTGTTCTGTGGAGTAGAGGAGATGATGCCTGGGAAGACAGTGCTTGGCACAACGCCACTGCTAAATATAAAATAGCTATTGTCACTGTGGTTGTTGCTCATATTATTATTATTAGCCACTCCTGTTGTAAAATGGGATCTACACCCTCTCACTCAGTATGGTAACCGGAGTTTAGTTATATTTGGGTCAAAGAGAAATAAGGAGATTTCTGTATCATCAAAGCTTCCACATCCTTCTCTTCTCAGTTGACCTTAGAGAATCCACACTCACAGCCCTGGCGTGCTTTTCAGCAGCCATCTACCTGATCTCTCCAAGGTTTGAATTCTCTCTACAACATTTCACCAAGCCACATATACTTGAATATCTCTGGTGACGGGGACCTCACCACCTTGCACAGTAGCTCACTCTGTATAAAATTCTGTGTGCTAAGCTCTCCGCAATTAAGCCAAAAATGCCAGTCTCAGTAGCTTTTCCCCCTTTGCCCCATTTCTACCCTTCAACTCTAGCTGAATCTATAGAAGTCACTCAGAATTTGCAGACACCAAGTTTCAACATTTTTCTCCAGACTGTAACAAACGTGAATCATATTTGCTGGACATTTTTTCCCTCCCTTCTTCTAAAAAAAAATCTTAAGCACATTTTGCCATTCGAAAGATTTTTTTTTCCCCTCCACGTCTGCTGGTTCCCACTGGGATGAAAAGCAATAAAAAGTCAAAAAGAAGTATAGGTTTGCTTTCTGGCTTTGTCACTTAGACGAATAGCCCCGTAAAAACCAGTGAATGCTATCGGTTAAAGCAAACTCTTTCCTCTCCTCCGTACATTTCACCGAGTTCTGATTCAAGGGGTTTGGACAGCAAACCCTTTTTCTAGAGATGGATAAGTTGGTGAGTTAAAGATTTTGCATTAAAAAGAGATCCTGGTTATAATATCTTCCTGACAGTTGCATTTTGCTCCCCCTGTTTTGTGACATATAAATAAATCACAGAGCCGGGGGGCAGGCATAAGCTGGAGAGGAGGTATTTGGGAACATTGTCTGCCAATCAGGGCATAAGAAAAAAGAGAGCAGCTTCCGGCTGGTTCTGGCACTCAGGGAAGGGTCTGTCTGCACGCTTTCTCCTTCCCCAGCCCGAGCTCCAGCATTCCCTTCTCCTCTTTTTAATGTTCTTTGTATTTCCAATCAGCTTCCCCATCTGGCAAGGGCTTCGGGAAGTCACCTGAGCAGACAACATGAGAGGATGTTATAATATTTCACACTTTCCAATAAAAACCATGCTGGTTGGGAATGTGAATAATTAATCGCAGATAAAGTGTCTCAAAAGTTGCGGGGGAATTGTCCATTAAGATATGGGGATACTTGGAACATGGACTCACCTTGTTGGAAAACCTTATCAGGCGAGTAGACAGCATATGGTGTTAGGGAAAGATGCAGCAGCAGCTCCGGTGGGGCTGTGTATCTCTTGCCCCTCGAGGGGTTAACTATGAATTTGAGTGCAGAGTAAACACAAAGCGGAGAAAGTGCTTCTGGATCCAGCGCACACGTCTCTGAGCAGTACAACAAGCAAGATTCGGAACTAAAAAGAGGACACTGGCCTCGGGTGTATGTGGAAGAGGCAGAGGCTGGACGTCAAAGATAACCTTGAATTTTTCTCCTGTGAGAATGGAGCCCCAGGGGCACAGTAGAAAACCATAAGCTAAAACATACCTTTGTGTTGCAGTGCATGAGTTATAAAGTATATTCTCACCTATTGTCTCATTGGACACTGCGTTATGGATGAACGATGAGGTTACCCTTTTTGCAGGAAGGTGTGCTTAGAGATAGTTGGTTTTCAAATGTAGGTCGCCTTTCTGTCTACAGCCACATCACCCTGAACACGCCTGATCTCATCTGAATGTAGGTCTTTCTCACTCCAAACCCAGTGTTCCTTCCACTAAAGCACATGTTCTTTCAACAGCAAAGAGAACAAGTTTATTATGGGGAAAATGGTAGCAGGATGATACTAATGGTCAATAACAAAGATGATGCTGATACATTGACGCATGTTATTTTCCTGTTTGAAATACCAAGAAATCTCTCATTAAATCCTTACAACAGCCACAAAAGGTATTAGCATTTTAATTGCATTTTACAGATGAATAAACGGGCTCATGAGGTAAAATGACTTGCCCAAGGTCACATGAGTGGTTATTCAAACTTCACTGTGGATGGATTTGAAATCCCTGCACTTCTATTAAACAACAGAAGAAGGAAAAGAAGTGGGAGAGGGGTGAGGAGGAGGATTCAGGTGGGGAGTTCAGAGGCAGTAGGGAAATTTTGTTTATGTAGGTCATCCTTTCAGCACTTCATCCACTTGGGGGCTCTCATTGGCAACTGGAAGCTAGCGGGGGTCTGGCATTGAGGAAAGATGCTGGAGGCAGACCTGCAGTGACAGTTATGTCCCCAGCACACGCACTGAGCACCTAGGGCATGCGATTCCGATAGGCACCAAGGCACGTTGGATGGGGAGCCTGAACAAAAGCCTTAGACTTTGTAATGATTGTGTGAAACCACTTGGTAGCTTTGGTGATTCCATTTCAGTAACGCACAGGAGGCGGGGTTACCGTGCGTGGTGGAGGCACAATGGGAAGCGAGGAAGGACGGACGGGAAACAGCAAAGGACGAAGAAGTGTGTGGCTGAGGGGAGCACAGTAGCAAAATGGCTTAGAGGATTGTCAAGGTCAAGGGGCTTTTTTCCTTACTTCTTTGAAGGTAAGAATTGAACATTTTTGTGGTCTACAGAAGGATTCAGTGGAGAGGGAGAGAGCACATACATAGAAGAGAGAGGAAAAAGGAAGTTCAGACCAAAGGCAATGTCAGAGGATTGCCTTTCTGAAAGAAGAGCCACTGCCTCTAAAACCCCAGGCACAATAAAGATTTGGGTCAATGAATGAGTCATCTCAGATTTCTGGAGCCCAGAGGTCTCCGGATAGAAACTAAGCAGACTCGGGTTCAAATCCTAATCCTGTCACTTTCTAACTCTCTGATCTTAAGTAAATCAATTAATCTTCCTGAGCCTCAGTGTCTACATCTGTGTAAAAGGTGCAAAACAGATATGTCTTCGCCCAACTCTTTGAATTGTCCGAAAGCAGAGATTCCCAAGCTTGCCTGAATCACAGATTCTTTAGTATCTCAGTAATTTTCTTACAGGGCCCCTAGGCCAAAACAAAATGAAGAAAACAACAACGACAAGTTCCACGTATTGTGTGGTTGCGTTCAAATAATTTAGTAAGTATATATGTCCCATTAAAGAAAAAACAACCGTCCCAAAATGATGTCACTTGTGCTAAAGGTCATGATACCACATTTAGTCTTACCTGACCTAATTGCTATTTCTACCTCTCCCAGAAACATAGTCCTCATCAACCAGTGTAGAACCTTCTGGTCACTATCAATGAGGTAATCCGTTACAAGAGACCTCTCCATCTCCTCACATGCAAGACAAAATGTGCATGAAAAAAACCCTTGCTGTTCCCTTCTCCCAAAAGGAAAACGTACTGGTCTAAAAATAATTCTTTCTTTTATCTTGTTAATAGCTCTCTTGACCCACCCTTCTACCTCTAAATACTTTCCACTTTGTACAGGCACTTGCAGCAATTGCCAGTTGCTAGATGGGACACCGCCTGATCCATGCATCACTTAATAAGGCCAATTAGATCTTCACATTTACTCAGCTGGATTGCTTTTTAACAGTCCCATCACTTAATACATAGAATTTGAAGGAAAGAAAATGCTGTCATTTCATTCTTAAATAAACACACTCGCAAACTCACGGAATACTCACAGCACAACTTCTAAGAACTTGGAATCCGATGGAACCCCTTCATCCTCATTCCCTGTTCCACGTCGATCCTTATTTGCCACTTGCTGTTTTATTACAATGTCCCCCTAAGACCTAGAACCCCGTGTGTACGAGGTCATTGAGAGGATTGCAGTATGATCTGACATTGAGATGGTGAACTCCCTCACCCTATTGGGTCCCTGGTGCTGAGCCAATTCCGAATATCACTGAATTTCTCTCTAAAGCATCAGGTATCTCTCAGGGTTCCGCTAAGTTTTCGGTGCCCCCCTGGTCACCCTGGAACATTTAGCGAACCATTAACCTAAAGATTGCCTTAAATAATATGTATATAATGCACATTTTTTGTCACTTACAGATTGATTTTTTTTTAAGTGAAACACCCAGGAGGATGGCAAGAACGTGTGACGCAAACATCTGAGGACAAGCCCTGGAGGCGATTGCAAGCCCAGTAGGGAGAACTGGGCTCCCCTACTTGTCGGAGAAACACAAGCAAAGCAACAATGAAATAACATTCTCGTCCATCCAATACATGAAAATTAAAGATCGATTCCATATAGTTATGGATGAGGATGAAGGAAAATAAAAACTCTCATATTGTCAGCGAGAATATACATTTTTGTAGCATTTTCAGAAATTAAGCTAGAAGTTTCTAATAAAAAATTTAAAACTATATACCTTTACCATAGCAATCCTACTTAGAGGAATTCAGCATGCAGAAATCAAAAGACCACTGTACATGAGTAGATAGGCAAGGATCTTTATTAGATAAGTATTTATCTCAACATAAAACATAGTCTGCAAACCCCCTGAATGTCTATCAATAATAGAATAATTCTCATGCACCTGGTCTATGGAGAGTTGTTCAGTTATTAAAAGAATGAATTAGATCTATGTATATTGGCAGAATGGGAGGCCTGTGATATGTTGTTAATGAAAAAGGCAAAACGCAGAGTAAATAGGTATAATAGGATATTGTGGAGGGGGGGGGAGTGTAAAGAAACAGAATATAAAGAAGCCTATACAATATATGGAAAAGCCAGGTGGGACAAAAGCTAACACACTGTACCTGGAAGGGAAGATTACTGGTTTTATCTGCGTTCATATCTGAGTTGTTTGGCAGGTGCCTATTCACCAGCCCTTATTGCTCTTCCTAATTGAACAGAAAACCCAATGAAGTGTTTCCTCCCCCTCTAAAAAAATGCATTTGCTATGCATAGCACTGTGCCTGGAGCAGAGTTCCTAACGAATAACGTATATACCTCAGTGTTTCTGTCAGTGGTTTTCATTCTGTATAGCTCTCTCTTACTTGGTTGCATTTCTCTCTGCCTAGCTATATATCTCCCTCCCCTCCTTTTCCTCTCCAATCTTTCCCCTCGCTTTCATGCCCTCTGATGGGGACACAGAAAAGAAATAAGGCAGTGCACCTGCCCTTGAGGAGTTTACAATCTGCTGGGTGGAAGATCGACACATTTTCTGACCGAGGAAGGAAGTGGAGGGAGAGG
The DNA here is from genome assembly GCF_014824575.4 of Sturnira hondurensis. Taxonomy (NCBI): domain Eukaryota; kingdom Metazoa; phylum Chordata; class Mammalia; order Chiroptera; family Phyllostomidae; genus Sturnira; species Sturnira hondurensis. The sequence continues at coordinate 3,583,849 of NW_028083079.1, read as the reverse complement.
GTGCCAGATGGACTTAATTTTGATGAGGAGCAGAGTGAGTCATCTACGGAGGATGCATGGGGAATGAAAGTGGCCGAGACTGCAGCACAGAGTCAACAGGAGGAGGATGGAGGGATTCCGTTCAGTCATCCTCCCTGGCGGGTTTCAGCACTCGTCTTTCTGAAGGCAGCAGCCTGGCTCAAGCACCTCGAAAGCCTCTTCAGGACCCGATTCCTTCATTCTTCAGGCCTGCGTCTGAGATGTGTGGGCAGATGGACCCCTCCCCCTACTTAATGCTAAATCTTTTCTATGTGAGCTGTGCTTAGAGGCCAACTGTTCTTACCCATTCCGTCCATATCCTGCTTCACCAATAGAGAGAAACGTCAGACTCCAACCGACGGTCCCATCCCAGCAGCCTGGCCCTCCTTTTCCAAGTACCTAAGGAAGTACTTAGCCCATAGAGTACCATCCTCTCTTAGGCACCCGGCAGATCAATGCTGCTATGCCAGTTATGCCTCTCTCCCTAGACAACAGCCTGGCAGAGACAGAGGGGTCAGATGGCAGGGTCGCTGGGCTGGGATCCCACAAGCTGTGTCCCAGTTTTCCAGAATAAACTCTCAGGAGCAGCCCCCAATGCAGTTTCCTCTTTCCTCTCCCCGCATCTCTTTTCTGAGTCTGAAGAAATGGCTCGGCCAGCCCCAGGAGGATCATCCTGCCCAGGGAAAGCCAGGCCTGAGAAGCTGCCATCAGACCCCATTGTCTGTGTCCTGGGACAACTGCCAAGGCTGAGGCATCTTGGCTGGGGATGTGGAAGGGCCCTGTTCGGATCCCATCTGTTCAGAGTGGGGGAGAGAAGCCAGCTCTCCTCCTCCTTCCTTCTCCCCCAAAACCTGAGCTCCGTGGATGAGTGGCTTTTCAGAGATGAAAAACCACAGTCCTGTCAAACAAGCCTTCTTGTTTGACAAAGATAGAATCTAAATATAGAAAGGCATAGCTAAACTCTCCTGCAGAATAAGCAGCCCTGACTGGCACGTGGCTGCTGGGGACTGGTCCCGAGCGTGGCCTCTAGCCCGGTGCCCAGGACCTAGTAGAGGGTCAGTGAATGTTCAGGTGAATGGACCTCTGAATCCTGCCTAACACCCTTCCCCTACCAGCAGAAATCTGCTGTACAAACAAGTCCGTAAGACCCACTGACACTGCCCTGGTCACCTCACTTTCTGCCACAAACATCCTTGGCTCCTCTCTGGTTGGGACCATCCTTACAAAAACACCACCACCTTCAAACAAATGTCCCTGAAGTGGGCAGGGAAGACTAGGGTATATATTTTGCTTTTCCATATGTCAGGCACTGTCTATCCACTAGTTATTCAGTTCTCGCAATTTCAAGGATATAGTTACTCCCATTTTATAGATAGGAACTTTGGGGCTTTGAGGTTAACTGATGCATCCAAGGCCTTGCTATTGGAAAATTCAGGTCCATTTCCCTGCTCCATGTAATGATTGATGGAGAGATCCATGCTGCCAGACCCCACTGGTTACCATGGTTTCCCCCAGATCACTCACCTCAGGGGCTCCAGACCCCTCCCTTGGTTTAATTAAGAGTCATGGAATGATGCTTCTTGGAACCAAAAAGAACTCCGAGGGAGTACAAAACCCGGCCTCCCGTTTTCAAGGAGACATCATGGTAGTCAGATGGTATTTAGTTTCTTAGGGCTGCCATAATAAATCACCACGTGTTTGGTGGCAAAGCAACAGAAATCCGTTCTCTCACAGGTCTGGAGGGCAGAGGTCCTAGACCAGCATCTTGGCAGGGCTGTGTTCCCTCCACGGGCTCTAGGAAAGCCCCCTTCCTTGCCTGCATCTTGTTTCTGGTGGTTGGCAGCAACCGGCATTGTAGATGCATCACGCTGGCTTCTGCCTCTGTCTTCACGTGCACCTTCCCTCCGTGTGTGCCTGTGTCTTTGTGTCCGAATCTTCTCCTTTCTCTCGCATATCAAGATGCCAGTAGTTTTATTTAGGGTCAGCCCTAAGCCAGTGTGACCTCATCCTAGCTGGGTTACCTCTGCAAAAATTCCGTTTTCAAGATTTATTTATTTATTCTTATACAGAGGGGAAGAGAAGGAGAAAGAGAGAGAGAAAAACATCAATATGTGGCTGCTTCTTGCATGCCCCCCACCAGGGACCTGGCCCACAACCCAGGCATGTGTCCTAGACTGGGAATTGAACTGACAACTGTTTGGTCTGCAGGCCAGCACTCAATCCACTGAGTCACACCAGCCAGGGGGAAAAAATCCTGTTTTCAAAGAAGATCATATTCTGAAGTGGATATTCTTTTGGGGAGACACTATCAACTCAGCACAGATGATACAGCATGATGACCAGGATGGCCTCAAGAGTCCGGCTTCCTGAGATTGTTACCCCAGATAAGCCATTTGCTCAATCTGTGACCCAGAGAAATCTCTTAGCCTCTCTGGATCTCAGTGTCCTCCCTCATTTGTAAAGTGGAAATAGTGTTAGTACCTACTTCCTAGGCTAGTTAGAAGGAGCCACTAAAATAATCCATGCAGAGAGCTTAGCCCAGTGCCTGGCACAGAGGAAGTGATCGAACATTAGCTCCTTTCCCTACATTGTCGTAGGCAGGGGTATAGGCTCTGCAGTCAGGGTGCTGGGGTGAAGTCCCGGGTCTATCGCTCTCCATGTCTGGAAGATGGACGCATCACTTAACTTTTCAGAGGCTTAACTTCATCCCGTATAGAATCAGAGCACTGATTTTGTATGCCTCACGGGTTCTGGTGAGCAGCCCATGAAGTAATTCAGATAAGGTACATCAGAGTACCTTGCATGTAGCAAGTTCCCAAGAGATGGTAGCTATCGTGATATTGATGCTCCAAATTTGAATCTGTATAGTATTATGCATTCCCATCATGCATTATGAACAAGCCTAGCAGGGGGGTCCTGGGAAACACCAGAACTCGATGAGCACCGGGGAAATTTGCTTTTCCCCGAGAGGGAGGGAGGGAGCAAGCCATGAGCTTTATGTACTGAGGCCAGGCTTATCTGCCCTTGGCAGTGGTTCAAAATTCTGAACACCCCCTCCTCTGTGGTTGGCTCACATCCAGTGAATACACAGGGGCTCTAGGGGCATGCCCCCCGCTTCTGGGCTGAGCACCCACTATGAGTAGGCGTGCACACGCACATACAGACACACTTCCACCAGTCTCCAGCTGCCAGATGAAGGTGACTTAGGGGATCTAGGGGCGGAGAGTGGCCAGGGAGCTGGGGGCGGAGAAGCAGCATGAAACTCATTAGTAACTGACTACTCTGGTGGAACGGACCTCTCCCGGGGGCCCATAACTCTGTCCCTGAAAGCAAGAATGATGACTGGGAGGTGGCTGAGGCGCCTGCAGCCCAGCTCCACCGGGCAGTGGAAGCAAAGCTGAGACCCTGCCTTCTCTAAATCCCTAGCATATCTGTGGAAAAAAGAGAGCCTCAGCAGGAAAAAAAGAAGGGGCTGGGGAGGGGGCGCGTTTGAAAGGAAACTGAAAAGCATACTACAGGGCTTCCTCTAAGTAGACAGCAGCCCTGCTGACACAGTGCCTGAACTTTCAAGATCAGGGACATACATATTCTCAGTCTTGAAGAGGTAGCGTAGTGAGGGGAAAAGATCAGGGGCTTTGGAGCCACGTTTCCCTGGATTTTACTGGGTCACCATGCTTCTCAGTGATGTTGAATACCAGTCTCTTTAAGTCAGGGTCACACTTCTAAAATGGTAGTATCTATTTTTCATAAAGACTAAATGATGTAGCTTGCACCAATCTAATTCATACCGACTCATCAAACCGCTCAGCTGCCCCCTCTCTCACATCGATGTCCTCCACGGGCCCTGGTTAACTGTCCCTACTCCACGCCCTGCTGAGCCCCTGCGTGTCCCTCTGCTGTGCCGTGAAAGCTTTGTTGCTCAGTTATAATTTCATGTTTGCTTGTCTGCCTCTCACTGGTCTCTGAGCTCCCCGAGGACAGAGAATGTCTTGTTCATTTTGGCATTCCCAGTGCCCAGCATAATTCCTGGCCCAAGACGGGTGAATAGATAAATGAATGACTCTAGTTGGGTAAAAAGAAGTCTAGGAGATAGGTTTTTAGGCAGTTTTTGCAACCAAAGAATCTGAAAGGCACAATGGAGGAGTATACTGATGAATAATTTTCTCTCTCTCCGAGGGAAACTTGAATAGAAGTGTGGTAGGGAGGATGACCAATAACTGGGGAAAAGCCACTGTATGCTGGGCATTGTGCTCTGCATTCTACATTAATCATGAGATTATTTTCCACCAACTATTGTTATCCTCATCATGCATATGATAAAACTGAGAGGCTCAGTGGGATGAGTGAACTTATCCAAGATCCCGCAGCTAGTAAAGTGGCAGAGCCCTAAACTATAACTCTGATGTGCCTGGCTTAATCAACTTACGTTCTTTTCTTCAGGCCCCTTTTTGATGTAAAACCAGGCTGTTGGGAACTGGGTTGCTCAAAAAAAAAAAAAAAAAGGTGGGGACAGATGTAAGCAGGAGTTGAATTTTCTAGGGTTATTAGATTCATACCTTGCCTTAGCATCTTGCCTTTTTTCCTTCCCCCATACCTTGGCTAAGAAAGTGCCAGATGACGCGTTTTGGACATCGAAGTCTCAGGGGGCCCTTGATGAATTAAAATCCTGTTTGTCAGGAACAGATATTCTTCCAGCCCTGATTATAATGGAAGTGACTTTGTGGCGTTAGGCCTCTCAGAAGGGCCTGGGGCTGTGAGGGTGCAGAAAGAAGAAGAGAGAAAAATATCCTTGTTCTTTTCCCAGAAGGAAAGCATTGCATAGATACTATAAACTGACCAAAGCTGGGGGGAAATAAATTCCGGGCTATGGCCTGAGGGAGAGTCCAGGCATCACTCGGTGGACGCAGTCCTTTGTTGAGTCTCTCTGAGGTGCTGGGGGCTTTACATGTATTACCTCTTTTCCTTCTGGTAAGACGACCCCATTTTGCAGGTGAATGTGAGTCACGCTGCTGGTGCGTGGCACAAACGTGGCTCACACCCAAGTGTATCTAGCTGCAAAGGGCACTTGCCCCAGTTAGAACAACAAAGCAATAAAAACCTTCGCCGTGAGAATAAGGCAAAGGTGTAGATACTGAGACACAAAGTTCAACCTTGCGTATGTTACAAGCTTTGTTTTGTTTTGTTTAGCGTGGCATCACCTAAGTATTCCTTCTGATCCGCCTGCATCCCCCGGCTACCTCTCTTACTTCATCTGACCTAAGAACAGTGCTGGCTTTGGGGTCCTCGTGATGCCCAAGCAACAGTGACAATAAAACCCCAAGGACATAATTAAAAACATACATAAAGATTTAACTACAGGATGTTCAGCATCAAACTACTTATAATATATGTAAAAAAATGGAAGCCCCCCAAACACCCCAAAGTGGGCAATTGAACTAATAAACTATGACACATTATATGTGGAATTCTATGAAGCAATTAAAAATTACTGGTGTGTCAATATTTAGGAGGACAAACATGATCATGTGTTTATAAGATATACGTTAGTTTTTCAAGGCAGGTTTTAAAATTATATGACCATTGTCATTGTAGGTATATTTTAATTCTTTTTGAGTATTAGCATCTTATTAACTTTCTTTAATAAATATGTCATTTTGTACAAAGGAAAAATAATTAGTATTTATTTATAATATACGTAATTAACATTCCAGCCTCAAGGGTCCTTCAATTATAATAATAAAAGGACCCACATATATGAAAATGAAAGATAGAAAACAAGGCTTAAGTCTGCAGAGAAATTTGCCTGAATAATGGGTGGTTTTGTTCAGGGAAAGGGGAGCACCTGCTTTCTGTGTCCCCAGGGGGCACATGCCTGGATGACAGCAGGCCGGATGGCAGGTGAAGTCAGGGAAGGACCACCTGAACACGGCGCACGGGGCTCCTCCGAAGTCCCACAGGCATCCACCTGGTGGGTGTTAATAATCACCATGGACAGACAAACCAAGAGCAGTCATCGCATAATGGGCATGGCAGTACCAGCAACGGCGACAGCTCTGTGGGTATGTACCATCTGCCTAAGATAACTGAACCTTAACCCTTATGTAATATCCAATTAACATATGAGGAAACAGAGGTTAATTTAGATGCTGAACAGCCCATCCAGAAAGTAGCAGAGTTGATCTTGGAACCCAGGTTTTTCTACGGCTAACATCCAATATTCATACACTGTACTGATTTTCTGGACTTCCTCTTCCACCTAAAAATAGTGTTCTCACCAAGCTTGCTGCAGTGCCCAGTGTTTTCTTTAATAAACTTGTTAAGTTTTAGAATACTTTTAGATTTACAGAAAAATGTAAAGATAGTACAGAGCTCCCGTATAAACCATACCCAGGTTGCCCTATTACTAACATCTCACAGTAATGTGTAACAATTAATGAACTAATATTAGTAAATTATTACTAATTGATGTCTACTTCCTTAGTTATACAGACTTCCTTAGTTTTTTTTTTAACCTAATATCCTTTTTGTTTGTTTGTTCCAGGTTCCCACATTGCATTTACGTGCATCAGCTCTCTGGAGTCTCCTTTTCACTGAGCCGTTTCTATATTTGTGTGCGTCCATTTGGGGACTGTTTCTGTTCCATCACTCGAACACATCTATTTTCTTCCATGTACAATACTGTTTTGGTTACTGTAGGTTTATTATAAGACTTAAAATCAGGTAGTAGAATCTTCCAACTTTGTTCTTCTTCAATATTGTGTTGCTTACCCTAAGTCTTTTGTCTGTCTATATAAACTTTATCATGATCTTGCAGTACCTACATGGTACCGCTGGGATTTTGATTCTGGTTACATGGAATAGATCAAATCAGGAAAAACTGAAATTTGAAGTAATATGAGTCTTCTAGTCTGTGAATATGAAATGTCTCTCATATTTCTTTCATAAATGTTTTAAAGTTTTTCCATACAGGTTCTATAACATTTTGTTAGATTTGTACCCAATATTTCATTGTATGCATGCTATTGTAATGGCATTTTTTAGAATAATGCATTCGTGGTATATAGGAAAGCAACTGATTTTGTATATTATTCATGTATCCTATTATCCTATTATTAGTTTGAGTAGTTTTTAAATTGATTTTTTTGAGATTTTCTACATAGATAGTGATCAGATTATTTTCAGACCATCTGAAAATAAAGATGGTCTTATTTCTTCCTTCCCAAGCTGTATGCTTTTTATGACTCTTCTCTGACTACAGTAGATGGGACTTCCATTATGATGTTGAACTGACGTGGCGAGAGAGGCCATTCTTACCTTGTTCCTGGTATGAGGAGGCAAGCACCCTATCTCTCACCATTAAATATGATGTTGCTGTAGGGCTTTTGTATATGTCCTTTATCAGACTGATGAAGTACCCCTTTCTTCCTAATGTTCTGAGAGATTTTATCATGAATGGGTGTTGGGTTTTTTCAAATGCATTTTTTGTGTCAACTGGTAAAATTATATAATTTTTCTTCTTTATTCTGTTTGTATGGTTTACTGCTTTGATTTCAAATGTTGAGCCTGCTCTGTCTACATACCTGGTATTAATCCCATTGGGTTATGGCATATAATTCTTTTTATACAGTATTGGGGTTTATTTGCTAATACTTGGTTGAGGATTTTTGCATCAGTGATCATAAGTGATATTGTTCTATAGTTTTCCTTTCTTATAATGTCTTTTTTCAAGTTCTGGTCATAAGGTTATGCTGGCCTCAAAGAGTTAACTTGGAAATGTCCTCCTCGCCCCAACTTCTATTTATTGGAAGAGACTGTGGAGAATTGCTATTATTTCTACCCAAATGGTTTGGTAGAATTCACAAGTGAAACCATCTGAACCTGGTGTTCTTTTGTTTGCTTGTTGTCTGTTTGTTTTAGTTGGGGCAAGGTTGTTCATTATTGAGCTCATGTCTTCGATAGATACTGGGCTATTGAGGTTATGTATTTCTCTTTGTGTAAGTTTTAGTGGTTTTTGTCTTTCAAGGAATAGGTCCATTTTATGTAAGTTATCACATTTATGGCCATACATCTTTTCATAGTATTCCTTTATTTTTCCTTGCATGCCCATGGAATCAAAAGCAAGGACCCTTCCTTCATTTTTGATGTTGGCAAATTGTGTCTTCTCTCCTTTCTTATTGGTTACTCCGACTAGAGGCTTATCAACTTTCTCGATCTTTTCAAACCACCAACTTTCGCTTTTGTGGATTTTCTCCAGTTATTATCTGTTTTCAATCTCCCTGATTTCAGCTCTAAGTTTTATCATTCCCTTTCTTTGCCTGCTTTAGTCTTATTTTTTTTATTTCTTCTAAATTTTGTTATTTTGCAATTACAGTTGACATAAACTATTATATTAGTTTCAGCTGTACAACAGTGATTTGCCGTTTATATAACTTATGAATTGATCACCCTGATGAGTCTAGTACCCACTTTACATCATTCTAAATTAGTACAATATTATTGACTATATTCTCTATGCTGTATTTCACATCCTCGAGACTATTTTTACAACTGGCAATCTGTACTTCTTATCCTCTCACCTTTCCACCCATCCCCCTACCCCTCTCCCATAGGGCAACCATCAATTTGCTCCCTGTATCTATGAGTTTGTTTCTGTTTTGTTTGTTCACTTATATTATTCTTTAGGTTCCACATGTAAGTGAAATCATATGGCGCTTGTCTTTCTCTGCCTGACTTATTTCACTTAGTATAATGCCCTCTGTGCCCATGCATGTTATCACAAATGGCAAGATTTCATTCTAATTTTATGGCTGAGTAATATTCCATTATATATGGAATATTGTATACGTACCATATCTTCTTCATTTACTTGTCTATCAATGGACGCTTAAGGTGCTTCTGTATATTGGCTCTTGTAATGAACATATGGGTGCATCTTTGCTGGGTCATATGGTAGCCCTATTTTTAATTTTTTGAAGGAACTCTATGCTATTTTTCATAGTAGCTGCACTAATTTATAATCCCATCAATCATGTACAGGGATTTCCTTTTTTCCATATTCTCTTCAACACTTGTTTTTGTGGATTTATTGAAGGTAGTCATTCTTCTAGGTATGAAGTGATATTTTATTGTGGTTTTAATTTGAATTTCCCTGATGATTAGCGATGCTGAGCATCTTTTCATATGTCTATTGGCCATCTATATGTCCTCTTTAGAGACTCGTGTATTCAGGTCCTCTGCCTGTTTAACTGTGGGTTTTTGAGGGGTGGGTGTGTTAAAGTTTAAACTTCTCTTCTTTCTCTAGTTTCCATTTCTCTAGTTACCTATCCACCTGTTCTTGCATGTTGTATACTTTGTTACCATGAGAGACCTTAACATATTAATCATGGTTATTTTAAATTCCCTGTCTGGTAGTTCAGACATCTGTGTCATACCTGAGCCTATTCTGATGCTTGCTTTGTCACTTCAGACTCTGTTTTTTTGTGTTACCTCTTGACATGTCTTGTAATTTTTTTTGAAAGGCAGGCAGGTGTTCGGTAATGGGAATTGTAGTAAATAGACCGTCAGTGCAAGGATTTATGGTAATCTGGTTAGGAGCTGGGTGCATTTAATCTTTAGTGCAGTTTTGGATGCCAGAGACTTCAAATTCCTCTAGCATCCTTGTTTTTATCTCCCCTCTTAAATTGGAGGTTCCCTAAGTACTATTTCTGAGAAAAAGCGTATCTCTCAGATCTTTCCATTGGAATCCACTGTCATTATACTGCAACCCTGTTGCTGTGCTGGTCAGGTGGAGAGGAGGGAAGCTATATAGTTGCTACTGCTACAGTAATGAATTTGCATGGATTTGGCAACTTAAAACAGCACACATGTATTCTTGTAGTTTGGGAGGATTATAGTCCGAAGTCTGTCTGACTGGGCTGAAGCAAAGGTGTCAGCAAGGCTGTTTCCTCCTGCAGGAAAATCCATTCACTTGACTTCTAACTTCCAGAGGCCATAGGCATGTCTTGGCTGGTGACCTTTTCCTTGAATCACTCCAATCTCTTGCTTCTCTCTTCACATCTCTTGCTTCCTCCTTTGACCCCAACCCTGTTATAAGGACCCTTGTGATTAAATTTAAGGCCCATCAGGATAATCTCCCCATCTAAAGATTATTTAACTTAATTATATCTGCAAGTCCCCTTTACCAGGTAAGAGAACATAGTCCCAAGTTCTGGGAGTTAGGGTGTAAATTACTTCTGCAGGCCACTACTCAGCATTCCACAAAAGCACTGTGGAGCCTTCTCATTAAAACTGTGTTTGACTGAACCTGTGTCCTAGGGCTGTGACCTTCACAGGTACCTTCCGGTACTGTAACTTTTTTTCCTACTTGCCCCCTGTCCCCTTTCCTGGTTCAAGCATTCCCAATCAACTCCCTTGAATCCCAGATCCCTAGTGACTCTGCCCTTCTTCCTTCTCCCCTTGGGTGAGACAGAAACATTAGAAGAACTGGACCGATAGGAAAATCCTTCCCTTTTCCAACTGAGGGTCCTAGGAGTTTTCGTGATGACCTATCTCTTCCCATCCACCTGCCAAAGAAACAGTGTTCTTCCCAGCTGTTCAGAGTGAGAATCTCTTGGGTTCCTGGAAGTACAGTCCATAAAAGTGTAGAGAGTCCCCTAAGACTGAGGTCCCCAGGCATGTTTCCCTCCCATGCTAGTTCATACTCTGCCACAAGTTATTCTAGAAATTATCATTACAGTGTCCTTATCTGAAGAAGGTCTGGCTGTGTCTTTCTGGATGAGACTGTGCCTCCAGATTTCAGAGGGTCAGTTTGCCCTGCAGCCTCAATTCTTTAATAAGTTCAAGGGAAGTCATGGTTTTCAGTTTGTCCAGCTTTTTCTTCTCATTTGGAGAGAAGTGACTACTTCCAAGCTCTTTCCATATTGGAACTGAAATCCACTGTCCACAGCTTTTACCATCAAATGTCATTGCTTTCAGGTAAGTCACTGGCATGCCTTAAGTCACTGTATCAATCATATACCAACTGGGAATGAAAATGGGGTCACTTTCTCACATCTATTAATAGAGGTGGATGAGAACTTGGCCCCAACATTCTGCTTTTCAAATGAGAAAATTGATCATCAGTGAGGGGAAGGGAGTTGAGTGAAAATATACAGTGGAATCCATCTATATTGGTCTTTGAGACCAGTTTAAAATGGTATAACTTCTGGAAATATTTAAAAGCAGATTTCCAAAGAATAATTCACTAAAGATGAAATGTAAAGCATGCCTTAATTGACTTCATATCTCAGCACATAGCAACACTCATGACACAGAGCAGATGCTCAATTAAGGTTTTTCGTTTTGTTTTTTAATGACTCAATGAGATAAATAAACAGGTCATTTCATGGTCTTTTACATTCAATTCTATAAATGATCAAGATCTTTTCTGTAAACAATAAAACCACAATTACATATTTAATTACAATTATTTTTTTAAACTGCAATTAGATATTGGACAAATCTGGTCACTGGTAAACGAGTGCTAGGCATTTTTCCCCTCTACTTTTCTGTCTCTCATAAAGTCGCAAGAAGGAATGTTACTCCTGAACTCTCCATTGTCTATTTATGTGAGGTAGCAACTCCTGCCTAATAGACCACCTGAAACCTAATGACCTAAAACAGCACACATTATTATTGCTATTGAGTCTCTGTACTGGCAGGGCAGTTCTCATCTTTGCTTGTTGTACTCATGCAGCTGCCCACAGCTGTGTGTCAGTGATTCAGCTCTGCTGACCGTAAACTGTTCCTAGTGGCCTTAGCTGGATTCCCGTCTTTGAGGAATCTGATCCTCCAAAGGGTTAGTTAGCCACAGCTTTTGACCTGGCCGATCGTTGGGTCCCCAATGAAAGTGAGGAAAAACACCTCAGGAGGAGTAGACTTAGAGAGAGACATTGTGCTATCACTTCTACGATATTCTCTTAGCCAATGTCAGCCTCAAGGCCAAGTTCAAGGAATAGGAGCCCAGACCACCTGTTCATGGAACTATGGCAACTTCACTCTACAAGTTTCTTACATTGGAATTATTTCTCTTAAACATTCCAACTGCTACTCAGCACCATATCGTATGGATGCTGAGTTTAGAACTGAGGAAAAAGTTTTTAAAAAAGAAATGTAAGGCCATTTCTCTGGTGAAACGATACTTAAAAAATGTGTTCAGCCCTGGCTGGTGTGACTAAGTGGTTGAGTGCTGGCCTGCAAATCAAAGGGTCGCCGGTTCAATTCCCAGTCTAGGGCATGAGCCTGGGTTGCAGGCCAGGTCCCCAGTTGGGGGTGCAAGAGGCAATCACACATTGTTGTTTCTCTCCCTCTCATTCTCCCTCCCTTCCCCTCTGTCTAAAAATAAATAAGTAAAATCTTTTTTAAAAAGGGAATGTATTCAATCACAAACTTTCTATAAGCAACTCACCAAGGAACCTGGGTCTCTGCTGCTCTGAGAAAGGGTGTCGCTGAGCAATACACACCTTCTAATGATGGTGATGTCTTGGCTGGGTGGCCTGACTTTTGGGATAATATAAACATCACCCTGGAATAGCGAATTCCAAGTATCAGACCCAACTCATTCCTCTGACTTTATAACTCACGAATGAAGCCATTAACAAAGCATGCCAATTGTGGGTGGATCTAGTAGTCTAGAGTTTTGCTTTCTTTTCTGACATCATTGCAAACTGAGCTAATGACCACTAGGGCTTTCATATATATCACATCCTTTGACTGTAAAAACAGCCTTGCAAAGTGAACACAGGCTGTCACTCCCATTTTGTGGGTCAGACCATGGAGCTACTACAACTGAGCTAACCACACTGCTGGTCGGTCATGGAGCCTGAGCTCTCTCCGAAGTTTCCTAACTCCTGGGCTCATGTTTGTAGGTGGTTTTCTCCCACTCAAGCACTGCCCTCTGAGTTTCAGAAAATAGCCAAGTTTGGGTTTGAACCATCGCTTCCCTGACGATCCACTGTCTCAGCTACCATGCTTGCAACTGCCACCACTGTGAGCTTTAAAATGTTTTTTTACAGGCTGACTTATTCACTCCCTTCCACGGGGGCCTCAGGAAATCCGAGGGAGAGATAAAAGAACACGAAAATAAACAACAAACCCAAATCCAGGTACATTTGGTATAAAGAAAAGAAGTGATTTTTCCTCTCTTCCTACCCAGTAAAGATATAAAGGTGTAAAGAGCCCTCATTAACTTTGTCTTATGCTTATTATCAATAATAATAATCAAAGCTGGTGGGCCAGATGCTTCATGGATTAAATTATGAACCCAGTGTTGATGATGTTATTATTCAAAGTAATGATGGCGTGTCAGGTACTGCTTTTACATTTTCACCTCCCATTTGAAACCCCCACTGATTAATTCTCATAATACGCCCTATTTAATTAAGTCTCTTCACCCTTATTTTGCAGATAGTAAATTAAGGCATGCAGAGGTTAAATTTATTTCTCAATACCTCTGACAGAAGTTTCTGGACCTGGAATCCGAGCTCTGTACCTGGGATAGTGGGGGTGCGAAGGAATGAAAAGATCATGGATTTTAAAATAGAAGCAACCTGGTGTGAAGCCTGGTTCTGCCCCTTACAACCTCCTTGATTTTGAGCAAAAGATTTACTCTCTGAGCCTCAGTTTCCACTTGTGTAAGTGACCTGGCAGGATTATGGTAAAGAAGTTCCTGGCATGTAGTGGGAGGCACTCAATCAGTCACATTTCGTTTTCTTCCCTACTCATTCCTAAAAACCTCTTAAAATTAAAAAAAAAAAAACTTTCCAAAAAGAGGAACTCCTCAAGTTGGCTAACCCTTTGGTCTACTGTTGCGTTAATTCAGCACTCTCTTACGGAGTACATTTTGTGTGTACTCAAAGACACAATTTTCAATGTGGCAAAGAAGCGATGTTCCCATTACCTTGCTGCAAATGGTATTTGGTCCTTGCTCGTATCTTGCCTCAGTGGATTAGAAACACAATAAAAATTTCTNGCATGTAGTGGGAGGCACTCAATCAGTCACATTTCGTTTTCTTCCCTACTCATTCCTAAAAACCTCTTAAAATTAAAAAAAAAAAAAAAAACTTTCCAAAAAGAGGAACTCCTCAAGTTGGCTAACCCTTTGGTCTACTGTTGCGATAATTCAGCACTCTCTTACGGAGTACATTTTGTGTGTACTCAAAGACACAATTTTCAATGTGGCAAAGAAGCGATGTTCCCATTACCTTGCTGCAAATGGTATTTGGTCCTTGCTCGTATCTTGCCTCAGTGGATTAGAAACACAATAAAAATTTCTAAATCCTACTTATCATTGAAGAGACAAAGTAAACTGTTCTAAAAACAAAAAAAGGGAGGGGATGGTTTCTCCACAAGTGTTCCTGTTTAATAAATATATTAAATGAAAGGTGTTAGAAGCTTAAAATTTTTTCTTCCTGTTGCTTGTGAATAAAGATGAGCAGGAATAAATGTTAGCTTGGGCTGATGTTTCCTACACACTTGGCAGCAAAGCGTGGACCCCAGCATCGCTCCTCTCACTCTGACTGTTTATATTCCTTACTTCCACCTGTAGGAACAGGCAGGGGGAAGGATATCATCTAAAAACCTGGAAAGGTGAGAAGATATTCAAACATGAGGAAACAATTTGGATGAACAAAGGCACCATCATCTCTACCAGCCTCAGTACCATCATCCATACCTTATTGGATTTTACTACATTTCAGACATTAAAATTTTATTTATTCTACATGGAAAACCTACAAGATGAGCTTCACTTTAACCATTTTGTGAGTGGTGATCCTGAATTCAAAGCCACAGAGTTACTTCAGCAAGGAAACACAAATCAAAACCGCAATGAGACACCACTTTATATCTACTAGGATGGCTATGTTCTTTTTAAAGAATTTTATTTTAAAAAATGAAAAATAACGAGTGTTGGCAAGAATGTAGAGAAATTGGAACCCTTGTATATTGCTGATGGAAATGGAAATGGTGCAGCTTCTCTGGAAAACACTTTGGCGGTCCCTCAAAGAACTAAATGTAGAGCTCTATTGGACCCCACACATCTACTTTCCAGGAATGTTCCCCAAATAATTGGAAACAAACAGGGACTCGAACAGATGCTTGTACAGCAGTGTCTATTGTAGTATTGTTGGAGAAGGTCATCAAGAAGACGTGACTGCCAGTTGGCCAGCAAGCTGGCTCTGGGCCATCAGTGTCTCCTTACCCCATGCCCTGTCCTTGGAATGTACCTTCTGCCCACTGTCCCCACAGGGGAAGGGGCTACTTTCAAGAATGCAGCTCTGAGAGGGTGAGGAATTATTGAG
Source organism: Sturnira hondurensis (assembly GCF_014824575.4). Classification (NCBI taxonomy): domain Eukaryota; kingdom Metazoa; phylum Chordata; class Mammalia; order Chiroptera; family Phyllostomidae; genus Sturnira; species Sturnira hondurensis. Next base: position 3,568,493 of record NW_028083079.1, on the reverse strand, counting down.
GCCCCCTTGGCAGAATACGTGAAGACCTTTATTACATAGAGGATGGGCAGAGAGCTACTCATCTTGTGGCCGCCCCAGCCAAGCCTTGTACGTCAGCTCCCTGGCTTATTAAAAGGGCCACCTCCCATTCTGGAGCAGCCTGTCTCTCCATAGATAGTGGCCACTATCAGACTTCACCCAGACAGCTCCAGAGGTTTCAAACCAAAAAGTATTATTCACAATCACCGAAAGGCGGAAACAGCCCAAGTGCCCATCCACAGACGAATGGACAAACCAAATGCGGTGTGTTCATACACTGGAATATCATTCAGCTTTTAAAAAGGACGAGGTTCTGGCACATGCTACTATAGGGATGAACCTTAAAAACATGACATGAAGTCACATAAGCCAGACACAAAAGGACAAATATTGTATCATTTCACTTATATGGAATAAGATAAATTCATAGAGACAGAAAGTGTATGTGAGGCTATCAGGGGCTGAGGGGGATGATGCTTGGGGGGGTATGTTTAATAGTTTCTGTTTGGGGGGATTAAAATATTTTTGAAATAATGGTGGTGATTGCACAATACTGTAAATATAATTATTGCCTATGAAATATACATCTAAAATGGTTAAAATGGCAAATTATACACACACGCGCGCACACACACACAGTACTCATTCATTTTAGTATTCACTATAAAAATAGTAGCTACTGGAAAACCTAGTTCCTGGCCCATACCCTCCCACTGACTGGCTGGGGGACCTTGCAAGTGACTGACACATAATCAATGATGAGTGAATAGCAGTTGCTATTGTTGTTGTTATTGTTGTCACTGTGTCAATAAACTAAAGCAACTTGATTTGAAAACTTCTGAGGCTTCTTTCTCTTTCATGAGAAAAATGAGGAGAAAAGTCGATCTGAAAGTCTACCTTTCAACCCCCTTCTAGTTCCTCCCTGGGGAAACTTTTGTCCTCATTTCCAAAGGTTGCACTTGTCGCTAGCCATGACTTCCTGTTTCCCACGCTGGGGCAGAGTTTTCTTCTCTAGTCCCATCATCCCTCAGGTGAGATTGACACTTTCATGGCTCGGTGAGTGGAGCTTGAAATAATTAAACGTGACAAGCCTATTGCTTTCAGACTGAGTCCAGTTCCCAAATAGTGGGGTTGGTTTTCCCCTGACTTATGACAAGAAATGGGCCTGACAAGTGAACACCCAAAAGGAGGACTTTCAGAGAATTTCAGGCAGGTGGAAGTTGAGCTTGTAACGAAAACTGTCCTGCGTGCTGCACTGTAGCTCACATGAGTGAACCACGTACCTTGCCGACATAGAGCCAGACCTGTCATCTGTACTAATTAAGGGAAAGCTGGTCTGAACTCAAGAAGAGCATGTTTTAGAATTCAATTCAAGTCCCTGTGGGGACAGGATGCAAATAGAAAGATACTCTTTGGGAACTAGCATATAACGTGCTAGTTATATAGCACGGTGCTTGTTAATTGCTCTCTTAAGGTGTCTAATTGTTCTGTGTATTCTCGATTACAGCTTTAGCTTACTTGGCAAACTTGGCAGATGATACAAAGGAGAATTTTATATACTCAAAATTAGTGGACACCAAAAATAACAGTGTTAGATGGAGTGACTTATGGGCAGCTTCTTAGGGCCCTACGTGGAGGAACTGCCATCAGCATAATATTCCTGGCCTCTCATTGGTGGATTCTGCCAAAAGAAATGGGCATGCAAAGCTCAACGTGCATGAGCTTTGTTTTGTTTTTTTCAGGTCTCCATGCCTGTCTGGAAGGTGTGTTCTCAGCTGCCCTTTGCTGTGTGCTAAGCTTAGTTGGGAAGGTTCACTCTCCAAGATGGAGGCCACTGTGACAGCAACTGTTCAGGTGAGCTTACCTTATTCACGGATGAAAGCACTGGCAGGCCCATTTGGGCAGTAGACCCAAAGCCACACACTCCAAAAGCTTTAAAAGAAACAATAGTGATAGCCTGATTTTTTTTATTTAGGGTCCTGTGTATGTCTCTGTCTCACTTGTTTCTCAGGTAGAAAAATAAGGTGTTATTTTTTTAACAAACATGTTCCACAGTAGTATATATGGGGTGTGAGCCTAAAATCATCTCACTGTGTCTCTCTGTGAACTAGGGGAAACTGAATATTTACATTTTGTACACATTTATGTGAAGGTCACAAGGTTGAAGGTTGGGAGATCCATGTTCGAGTAGAAGCTCTTAGTTGGGAGGCAGGATGGCTTTTAGAGCCCAATCTGCCAGGATTAGGATCCTAGACCTGCAAATTAGTATTTTTATTAACATTTGGCATATTCCATAACTTTCTTGTGCCTCCTATTTCTCTTCTATAAACGTGAGCGAAGAATGCCTACTCTGTGATGCTGTAGGAAGGATTAGATGCGATGGTATGTTTAAAGAACGTGGCATATTGCTGGCATATAGTAAATGCTCCGTATACTATGCCATTAGAATAGCTATCATTTTTCCCCTTGGAAAAATGTCTTTCCCTTTGAAAGCTTCTATTTCTTCAATTGGAAGGAAAGAAGGACCGAGGCTTTGATGTTCATAAAATCCCTCCCGGTCAACTGTCTATGATGCGATTTTGCAGACTCTGAGAGTAACTACATGGTACATGTAAATTAGAGTGCATGTTTGAGCCTAGGGTTTGTATCTATGCCCCCCAAATGTTTGCTTCTTGTCTGAATTTCCAAAATTTAACCATTACTGGCAAACACCAACAGAGGGCATCAGGGTTTAATTCTGGGTGAGTTGCTCCTAGAGGCTGAGGTTCTAGTTGGCTGACAGGTCTCTCAGCAAAGCTCTAAAGTGCAGAAGATGTCACCCTGCTTGGGCCACAGCAGTCGGCTCAGCCCTTTCCTTCCCATTTGTCACTGGGGTGCCTGCTTCGGCTTCTGTTTCTAAGATGTCCTCCCCTGGGGAGGTCTGCTTTTGCCTGGGACAGGGGATGACGGCATTTACAGAGACAGAACAGTGATTAATAGTGATTAATGACACCTGAGTTCTCTTTGCTGCGTGCTGAACTGGGGGCATGTGGGTTAAGTAACCTGATCTACCCAAGGCTGCTGTCATGCCTAAAATGACACCAGGGGACCTTCAAGCAGGCATGCAGAGTAGAACAGCCAAATCCCAGAAAATGGGGAGTAGGGAGCCCAGTTTCTATACTCAGTGCCCTGAGAACTTCCTAAAGGAGTGTGGTAAACAGCTGGACTGCTCCATGCCTCAGTTTACCCCCTTGCTAGAGGTAGTGTTGGACTTTACTGCATTTGATGTTCACACGAAGACATGTAAACATCCCATGAAGGAAAAGTCCGACATTTAGAGCCAAGTGTCTTGGTATGATCCCTGTTACTTACTAAGTACATTCTTACACAAGAAACAAATTCCCAGAGCCTCCTTACCTTAATCTACAAAATGGGAATAATCCCATCAGGACTTCCTTTTAGGATGGTGTTGAGAAGCAATGGGGAGGGTGTATTCTGGAAAAGTATGAAATGTCTACCTATGGGGGGAGACCCTCATCAGCACTTCTCATCCTTACAGTACTTCCACCGGTGGTGGCAGTGGCATGGGTCACATCTGCTGGGTTGTTACCTCACTCAGAGATGCTGGTGTGGTCACTGTGAAGAGGAGAAGCTGCGGAGTCACATGGTCTCCGTTTACATCTCACCTTAAAATTCACCTTGTGAGTCATTTGCAAATAGTCATAACAGTAGTGGCACTGACCCCAGGTTTTGTAAGAAACATGCTGGATGTTGCATGCAAAACATTTAGAGCAGGTCCTGGATTTGAGTGGAGGCTTAATAAATGGTGGTTATCCCAATTACTGTTTCCTTCTAATGAAGGATGTTCTAATACCTCACCTCTGGAGAGCCTTTCCAGGTGATCATGACGCCCGTATCCCTCCTTTTCCTAAGCTGCCTCAGCATTTAAGGTCTGTGCCAGCAGCTGCTAGGTGTCCATCCCATTATCATTTTATATGGCTCAGCATTTGAGTAGGAACTTGTATAAATTCCGTCTGCACTTGTCGCCCTGGGTCTACATCCTGGACTTTGTAAACCCCTCTCCTCCAGCATCCTGAATGTCTATGCTTATGTAGCGCTGCAGAGTTGTGAGGGTCCTTATGTGATTCGATCCCACGATGACTGAACAACTGCGGGCCAGAAAGGGGAAGGGACCGATCTAAGGGTCACTGGTCTACCGTGACAGCAGGAGCTGGAGCAAAATAGCACACAAGTCTATTTTGCTTATTGCTTCTTTCCATTGCATTATACTAACTTTAAAAAGAAGTGAGTCACATTAGTGATCTCCTAACAGGGCTTCGAGTTTGGAAACAACACTAGGACCCATCTAGAATATTCTCCTGTCTCCAAGTTGACCTTCCTAGGCGCCATTCCAGGGCCAGGCAATATCTGCAAACATGTCTAGTAAAGTGCTTTGAAAGGTAATGCAAGCATCACTGTATCCATGAAGGAAGGAATGTAGGAGGAAAAAAGGAAGGAATGAGGGAGGGAAGAAGAAAAGGAAGGAAAGAAGAAAGGAAGAGAGGAAGGAAAGGAAGGGAAGGAGGGAGAGTCCTCTCCACAGTCTTCTGTGTAACTATAAAATCTGTGGGACTTTTGAAATTATACCCCGACAAATGAAGGTGCACATATTTTCAGGGGCACAGTTTTATTAGACCCTGGCTTTAGACTTGGAATTAAAAACATTTCCCTCGGCTTCTGTTTGAGACAGTCCTGCTTTTATTCATTTGTTCAGTCATTTATTCACTCCTTCTATCATCTATTCATTCATTCAATAAGCACGAGTTACATACCAATTGCCACAGAATATGTGTAAACCTTTCATTCCACTCTCAGTGTGGCAGACTTGTCTGTTCTGTACTTGCATATATGTGTACATACATACATGCATACAGCAACACAAAGCCCCTGGACTCAAATGCAGATATGCAAGGTCAAACACTCGTCCTGGCCAGCTCTCTGCACTTGGCGTCTTTCCAGAGAGGGGCCCAGGGAGTTTGAGCTTGCAGTGCCCGGAGGCCAGGCCTTGGAAGGTCCCTAGGAGTTATGCATGTCCCTGCTGCTGTGTCCCTGCACTGTGGGGTGGGCCAGTTCCCTCAGACACTCCACTCCAGAGGGACTTTGCTGGCAGATCAGGCCAAAGGGTGTTTTCAGGTCTTTGCAGGCTGACCTGATGGGAGGAAAGAGTCAGAGGACCAAAGGAAATGCCTGTCAGAGCAAAGGGGGCTCATCCATATCGATACATACCAGGGGGATCCGCTTGTGGCCTAGGGAATAGTTTCCTCCAGCAGGGTGCAAGGGAAGGAGTAGTGATCTGTCTTGAATCTCATAAAAAGTTGTAAAAGAAAAATTAGCTGATCGTATGCAATAGCATATTAACTAGTAGTAGGGGGATGGACAAATAACATAAATCATTATAATCTGGTAGGAAAAATAACTTACGTTGTTCTCAGGCGCTGAGCTAAGATCTCTACACTCATGTCTGAACAACAGTGCTAGGAAATAAGTTCTGTTAAGTCTGTTTTTAAATATGAGGACACGGGAGCTTAGGAAGGCCCAGTGAGTTGTCTGAGTTCAGTCTTGAACCACTTCCTCAAACTGCTTTTGCTTTTTTTTTTTTTGTCTGTAAAATGTGACTGTGGTTCTGCTGGGTTGTGTCAGAGATTCCTCCACCTGGCTGATGGGCGGCATCCCTCACAGTGCTATTGCAAAGCGCAATGCTTGGGCCCCTGAGAGCTTAAATGGGACTCACAACACATGTTTTTCACAATGTCCTGGATAATTGCTAGGACCAGCAAGGCCCTTATTTCGGAGGATCCCAGAAGACATGACCAGGTCTCAGATTCCATGCGTCTATATCCTTTTAGCTGTCAGCTGAGAGGTAAGAAAAGAGGGTTGGGCCTCATGAGGAGACAGCTGAACCAGCGCCCGGAGCCAGTCTCAGTTCTTTCCCCCATGGGCCTGCCCATAAATCTCAGATTTTTGGGACTGAAGCCAATGCATATCAGAAGCATTCTTCCCCCAAAGCAACTAATGTCTGGCTATGTCAGGTAAGTGAGCAGCAAGACTGTACAGGCTTCCATGGCTTTGCCTGGGAGCAGCTCATCCAGACTCACAAGACATTTTTTCTGAGCACTAGTATCTGGCACATCCAGAGAGCCAGTGCCTGGTATCCCCGTCCTCTTCGCACATCCATCCTCACCTGCCTGGGCCAGCCTGATCTTCCTACATCATTCTCCCATAGCAAGATGACCGTCTGGGATGAGCCGAGAGACCTTGATCTAGTTCCAGCTCTGACAGTCACTATCTGTGCTGTACGATTTCTTTTCATTTCTCACTCCTGGATCTTCATTTGGCTTCTGGAACATAGAAATGATAAGAAAGGTAGCTTTTCTTTACTCAGCTGAGACATGGCCTCAAGTTACCATGGCCTAATGTGTAAAGACAGATCTGTCTGTCTGGAATCAGACAGCGTTGAGTTCATGTCTTCTCTCTGCCAGTCACTGGCTGTGCAACTTTAGGCTAGTCACTTTACCTCTCTGGGCCTTGCTGTCAGTAGCTCTAGACCCAGCACTACTGCCAACCCCACTAGTTTTCTTCCTATTGCTAGCAGATACCCAGACCTTCCACCTCAAGGTCATTATACAGCTGTTTTTCCTCTGCTGACCCCCACTCATCACCAGGGAAGCCCTGCTCATTCTCCCTCCCATCTGACGCCGCTTTCCACCCTCTACTCCTGTGCCTGGTTTCCCTCCTCTCTGTCCATGAACTTGCACTTACCTCTTGAGTCCAACAGAAGTCCTTGATATTGAGCTCTTCTGGTAATGAGCTTGTCTATTTCTTTAGGTCCCACTCTCTCTGTTTTATTTCTGGCTGCCCTGGACAATTGTCCCTGCCCTACCAATTCTGATCCTCAGCAGCACTTCAAAGGCTACCCCGGTGCCCACAGACATGTGTTTTGGGGGTTAACACACCCTGAGTGACAACTAAGCTGACAGGGAACCTCCTGAGCCAGAGAAAGGTAAAAGCCCCTTGGGAAAAAAATCCTCATTTATGAATTTCTTTAATGAGTACATATTTATTTTACCAGCTATCATAGTAAGAGCATGGATGTCATTATGAAGAAGGCGTACTGGCCCCAGAGCTCAGAATAGTGATGGAACGTAGGAAGACAGATAACTAGATAGAAGAATTCACAACCTGGAGTGAAGGGGAAGTTCAGGGGCAAAGAGAAAGGGGCACTACCTCAGTCAGGGTTCTCAGCTGAAAACAGTTCCAACCTAAGGGAATCTAAGCAGAAAAGGAATGGGTGAAAATAACGATTAATGGTGGCTCACAGAGAACCAGGCTTGTATACCATATGGGACCCACACCAGTGTGGCAATGTGCCAGCAAACCCTACCCTACCACCCCCGACCAACAATGGCAGCACACACCAACGGCCCTGGGTGCTGGGACTGGACACCAGTACTTCCACCTCCTGGGGCCTGAGTACCAGGTGCCTCCACTGCTGTTCTCACCAGGAAAGGGATCTGGGGCCTGTCTCTGACTTTCTAATAAAGGTCTAAACTGGGTGTACCCAATCAGTCAGGCTGGAGCTGTAACTAGTGGAACTGGAATAAATCGAGACTTTCATGAGAGAGGGGGAGAGAGAGAGATAAATATCAACAGTTGCTGGTAGCTGAAAATGCGAGAGAAGTATCTATCACTGATCCCCACTAGGGAATTGTAAAGGATGGAGAGTGGAAGGGACAGACTTCTCAGAGGTATTGATATCTCTGCTGAGCTCTGAGCAAGGAAAGAAGTTAGCCAGGTGAAGGAGTCCAGGGGAGTGTTCAAACAGATGGAATAACAGGCATATTTGCTTGGAGATGGGAAACAGCCATAATTCAGTGTAGCTGGAATAGATTTGGAAGGGGGGTGGTCTGAATTGGTGGAGAGAGGTGAGCAGGGCCAAGGACATTAAGTCTCCTGGGCTGAGAAGCAGAAGGAAAAGCAAGGCAGCCAATGTTCTCCAGAGAGACCCCCCCCACCCCCCCCCAAAAGAAGATGGTGGTTTCATGTTCCAATACCATCCCTGGATGTCTGAGGTGTCATGTCTCCTTTTATTTTTTTATTGAAGACACATCGTTGAAGCTCACTTAAAAACTCCCTGTAAGTAGAAATCCCTCACCATGGTGGAGGATTTAGCCCATAAAATCACACAAGTGGGGGCTGTTTATGGAAGCAGGAAACATTCCTTGCAGAAGACATTATTTCGTATTCATGGTGGAGACATCATCAGACTCCCTCTGCAAATTAGCACAGGGGCTGCGCTCCTCTGCCTCTCGGGTCTGCAGGGTCCCATGTGCACCTCTCGACCTGGGCGAGGTGCAACCCATACCGGGCTAACAACACACAGACGTCCTCAGCGGCACCTGTCCCCACCCACACCTTCTTCACCGGACTTGCTCTGTCCTTGATCACTTCAAACACCTCATGTTCTTAGGTGCAAATGCACTGCCTATTATTACAATGCAAAGCAAAGGAAGCTCTGGACACTTTCCACATGCCAAAAGTCCTTTTTGCCAGGTCTTTCCAGAGGGGGAAGCTGGAACGTGATCTGGGGACTTAGCATTCCTGTTTTATGAAAACTGCAAGCTCCTCACTGGAGCTCCTTTGCTCCCAGGGGGCTCAGTCTCAATGCCAAATTAGTAAACCAGCCAATTCAGGGCCCCTCAAGGAAGTGTCCTTTCCCTGAGACAAAGTTCACAGGAATAAGCAAAGTGTGATGTGACATCTCTCCTAGAACTTGCCACTTCAGTCACCCATCATGGCAAGTCATGGAATTCACAGGAGAAAGACCTTGTTCCCAAGCTATGTGAATCCCTTCTGTTCTTGAACCTGGGATTAGCGGAAAGGGGTGAACAAGCATCTACAGAAGACATTGTTTTCTCAGTTATGACCCTATTTAAGGCAAGAGAGAGGGAGCATTATCTCCTGAAGTGCAATAGGACTGTGTATAAACCACTTCCTTTAAGTCATTTCTTTGCCTTTAAAATGAAGAGCTAGCAAGGAAAATATGTTATATTTTATATAACTTTCCTCCAGTTTTTTTATATAACAATACTCCACTTTCCTCCGTGGAGTGCTGCTTCTTAAGGCCTTGAGTCCAAAACCCTTCCCTCTAGGCAAATATCCCAACATCTGAAAGGGTGGTCGTCTCATGTTTTTTTAAAGCACTTTTGCACCAGGACCCCTTGGGGTACCTCTCAGATGACTTCAATCCGGGATCTGAAACGTCATGAGAGCAGGCAATTCAGCATGGCTGCAAGTCCCCTGTGAAGAGGCTCTGAGGAGCCACCAGGACCCAAAGCTACTTTCTCATTTGTATTTGGTTTTGCTTCTCTTCTCTGGTTCTTCCTTGTCTCCTGTCCCCCCTCAATCACATGTACCCTTTGTCTTCTGCTGCTCCCTGGCACCTGGTGGCTGCCACAGCCCCAAACTCTCAATTCCTTTGTCCAAGCAGTGCCCACCAGTTACTGACAGTCTTCCCGTTACCCACACTCAAACTCTGAGAAGAGGAATCTGATTGTGTTTGTGCCTGGCTGCCAGTTCCAGTCTGCTTTCAGCAGGCACCAGTCACCACTGGACACCCAGCAGAGCTGTGCTCATTCATTAAGGGCTACATAAAGCTAGCTTCTCAGAGACAGGATAGGGGCAGAGCGGGATTTCAAAGCTGCGTCAGCCATCTATTGCTGTATAACATTTTCCCCAGAACTTGGTGACTTAACATAATAATAAATATTTATTATCTCACAGTCTCTGTGGCTCAGGAATTTGGTAGCAGCTCCTCTGAGTGGTTCTAACTCAAAATGTGGCATGGGGTTTCCATCAAGATGCAGCAGGAGCTGCAGATGTTTGAAGGCTTGCCTGGAACTGGAGGATTCACATCCATGGGGCTCACTCACACATGGGCTTTTTCCAGGAGGCCTCAGTTCCTCCCTGTAGGGGCCTCTTCATCAGCTTCTGGAGTATCTTTATAGCCCAGCAGCTGGCTTTCCCCTGAACAAGCAAGACAGACTATGCAGAACCCACAACGTTCTTTATGTCCTAGCCTCAGTAGTAGCACACTATCGTATCTGTTGGTTGCACAGGTCAGCCCTGTTTGTGGTGGGAGGGGACTATGCAATGGCATGAGTACCAGGGGGCTACCTTAGATCCTGGACTGCTGCAAGGGCCAGCATTGGTACAAGTTCCGAGGGACTGAGAGAACACATTTTCATTGTGTGACCCATGCCAGTGTTTTTTTTCCTTTGGGTAATCAAGAAGCTATGTCTTGATTGATGGTTGCCAGAGGGGAGGAAGTTTGGTTTGGGGGGCTAGGTGAAAAAGGTGGAGGGATTGAGAAATACAGATGGGTAGTTACGAAATAGTCACCGGGATGGAAAGTACAGCCTAGGAAATAGAGTCAATAATATTGTAGTAACGGCATGGTGCCAGCTGGGTATGGGAAATATCAGGGGGAACACTTTGTAAAGTATGTGATTGTCTAACCACTATGCTGAACACCTGGAACTAATACAAAATAATATTGAATGTAAACTGTACTTGAAAAAATTTTAAATGTTCTTTAAGTTTAAAGTAAAGCTTTCTTTTCGATGCAGCCTGAGTTTTTGTCTTAAATTCAGCATTAGAAACCAACTTTTTGTGCCACCGCGGAGAGACGGTATATAGCTGGCTAACTACCTGTTGGCGATTTGCAAGACACCATTCACTCGAGAGATCTGCTCGAATTGCCCCGGAACTGTGTTGCTGGACCCCTGTGGCGAGCCAGGCCTGGCTCAGTGTGAAGCTCTGAGGAGTGGTTGCCCGTATCTATTAATTGATGACAACAATTGATAGGTTGTTTAGTGGAGGGAACACTTGTTTAAAAAAAGGCAGGTGAGGAGCAAAGAAGCACATGGCTTCTATGTGGGAAATCTGAACATTCAATAGTTCTGACATCTACAAGTTGGCCACTTTTTCAGAAGCCGGAGTTGGCAGGGAAACAAGGAGCTAAGTAGAAAATAATAAAAGAGAATTGTATGTGATCGGTGCCAAAAAGGAATGAGTCGAGGAAAAGAAGGTTAAATTCTGAAGTCTGGGCTGGCAAAATAATGTGTGCTTTAAACCCCTTATGAATGCAGAGATATATCTTGTGGCCAGACCAGAAGTCGGGAGACCTGGCTCCCTGTCCCAAAGTCAGGTGCGCTGTGTTTGGATTCTCCGGTGTAGGATAGACCAGCCTAGAGAGCCGCATTTAGAATTTTGATTTAATCGTACAAAGAGTCGTTACAAAGAACTTCGCCCGCTGATAGCAGTGCAAAATTGGATGAGGATTACCATCTCCCTGAGTCTATTTTCTCATCTGTTAAAAAATAATAGTAACCCCACTGCCTACTTCTTGAGGCTGTTTCAAGTGTCAAGTACAGGAAAGCAGTTATAGATTTTAAAAGTTCACAAAAGCTCCTTGCTGGCCCAGTAAGGACTGGGGCCCTTACAATGCTCATACTTTAAAATCAGCTGCTCAATATCGCTTGCTATCAGAGAGATGCAAATTAAAACCACAATGAGATACCACTTTACACCAGTCAGAATGGCTATCATAAACAAAGCAATAAACAACAAATGTTGGAGAGGGTGTGGGGAATAGGGGACTCTGGTCCACTGTTGGGATTGCAGACTGGTACAACCATTATGGAAAACAGTATGGAATTTTCTCAGAAAACTAAAATTGGACCTGCCTTTTGACCCAGCAATTCCACTGGTAGGATTTTATCCTAAGAACCCTAAAACACCAATCCCAAAGAACATATACACCCCAATGTTCATAGCAGCACAATTTACAATAGCCAAGAGTTGGAAGCAACCTAGGTGCCCATCAGTAAATGAATGGATCAAAAAACTATGGTACATTTACACAATGGAATTCTATGCCACAGAAAGAAAGAAGGAGCGCCTACCCTTTGCAACAGCATGGATGGAACTGGAAAGCATTATGCTGAGTGAAATAAGCCAGGTGTTGAAGGACAAATACCATATGATCTCACCATTAACAGGAAGCTAAACAACAAAACAAACAAGCAAGCAAAATATAACCAAAGACACTGAAATAGAGAACAGGCTGACAGTGACCAGAGGGAAGAGGGGAGGGAATTTCAGGGGAAATAGGGGAGGGATTTAAAGGAACATATATGAGAGTGGGTGTACCCTTTAGGGTACATGGACAACAACTGAGAAGGGTGGAAATGGGAAGGGGGGAGCACGGGAGGTGGGATAGGATGGGAGTAATAGAAAACTGTACTTGAAAAATAATTAAATAAAATTTAAAAAATAAATAAAAAATAAAATAAAATCAGCTGCTTCTACTTCAGGCAACTGGGTAGGGTTAGAGTGAAGGGGTGTTCCAAGGGCCAGACACAGAAATCACTACAGTTATTGAGTGATAACAACACTGGTAATAATCACTCTCATTTTGGGCTTCATGGACGTATTAAGACCAAAGGTGGAATGAGTCTCTCTTTGGATCTAAGTGTGTAAGAAATTAAGTTCCGAATCTGTGGGCATGTGGCTCTCCTCTGTGGCACAGGGACTTGCAGGGTGCTGCTCTGCGGGGAGCAGAACGAAGCGTGCGGGTGCAGGGGGTGGTAGAAAGAAGTGAGGGAGAGAGACAAGGAGAGGGTCCTGGTGCTGTTCCAGTCATTGCGCATGTCCAGCTGCATTCCTCTCCTTGGCTTCCTCAAATCTATTGGAACTGATGTCAGGTACAAGTCTGATTTCTGTCATTCAGAATCCAAATAGCTCAAAATAATGTTGTCCCTGTAAATGAATGATTTGTTTCGATTTATGATTCCAATAGATTTGATGCTGGTGCTCTTAAGGAAGCTATTGTATTATTAAGAGACATAAGAAGAGAGTGATTAAGGATGTGAACCCAGGGTCCAGACCATGGTCTCAAGTCTCTGGACAAAATTCCTAACCTCCCCGTGACTCTATTTATCCAGTAAATGCTGCTGCCGCCGCCGCTGCCACTGTTGTTGTTGATGACGGTGGTGATACCTCCCATAGAGGATGACCGTGAGAATTCAATGAATTATTATGTGATCAAGGTCACTAACCAGAGCTCCATCTTATGGAAAAATACATTACCATGTCCCCAGAGCTGGCTCCAATTTGGACTTTAAAAAAAAACTATTTATCATTATACCCATATAGAGGGAAATATGTCTTTCAAGTGCTGAAAGAGTCATCGTTCTCTCTGGTAATGGGATAACCTCAAGAGAATCAAATTTTCATGTTGAAATAGGTGCTGTTGCCATGTGGAAGGTGGCCGAGACCCCAAGCTTCAGATGGAGAGCCCCAAGAGACAGTGTACATCCATGCTCAAAAATCCTGGAAATAGTGATTGATAATTGAGATTCTGGCTGAAGCACGAGAACAGAGATGCCCCAATTAAATTCTGCATAGGAGCTACTTAACCCATTTATGTGTTTTCTGCTTTCGTGCAGTAGGGGAAGTACATTATCAACGTTCACATATTTTCAGCCTATTCATATGTTGTGTTTGACTTTTCACCCCTGAGTTACGTGGGAGGAGTGAGATGCCCTTCAAGGGATCTCCAGGCCATAAGTCTTCTGTCCAAGGCTTCCACTTAGTTTTGACATTGGCTCTGAGACGCTCGAGCATGCTTTGCTCCTCAGGCAGATCATGGAAGTCATCCCGGAGGGCTACTGCCACGGATCAGATCTGTCTCTTGACCCGGGTCCTTCAGACCACCCCTGAGCTCGTCTTTGCCATCACCTTGAGGGAAGGGCTTTGGTTCGGATGTCCAGTGTGGGCAACTCTTTTGACTGTTCAGCATTCAGAGGGGCTCTCCTTGCCCCCATGCTAAATGATTGGCAGGCAGGGTGAGTATCACAGAACAAAGAGTCCCCACGCCCATTCCAGGCATGTGGCAAAGGTATTTGCTTCCTTGGGAAGGAAGTGATTTACCTGTGGGAGAACTCTCTTGGCAAAGTTTGTGTAGGAAGAGGCTCAGTCTCTGCAACTGTGCGTGTGTGTGCGTGTAAAGCAGCAAGAGTGGAAAGCAAAGACACTGTGAACACCACAAAAGGGCGCTTCTTTATGTGAATGCTTGGGAACATAGGATGCTGAAAGGCTTCGGATCCCATAAATGAGTGTGTGCCTGATTCAACACAGCCTACTTGTTTCTTCTTCAGAACTAGTGAGCCTGCATTATCATTGGCTTTATTATGTCAACCTTCACAGAGAAGACAGTGTTAGAAGGAAATGGGTGGGAGAAAAGAAGAAAAAGAAAATACGTAAAAGATTAGTGGGAGGGGTAGGGGAAAGGGAACAGAGCAAATGCATTTGCTTCAAGTTTTGTGTTGTAAGGGTTTATGAGGACTCAGTACTTTAGTGTAGCTAGTTACAATTGCATAGTTATAGATGCTTTGCCGTTGGCCACATTATTTCAATATTAACTTTGTGGTTATTCAGCCTAATGTTCAAATTCAGGAAAGAAACAGTTTTCCTGAAGGTTCTTGATCCTTAGTGATTTAGTTCAGTTGATTTTGATATAGGCTAGAAATGTAACAAGTGCTTTTAACTTAGATGAATACAAGTTTGTTATTACCAATTATTCATTTATTTTAAAATCACCTTAATGCATATTAAAACGCAGCAGGAGGAATTTTATAATTGAAGAAATTAATGTCTCTGGTCAATGAGAAAGATACTTCTTAATTAAAGATCAATCACATATCAAACAGTCATAAATTAAGACTCCACTACACAGTTCACAGCAGGCTGAGTTAAAAGCAGTTATGTTTTTTTTAACATGTTCAAACATTTTCTCAGTCTAGAGAGTTACCTACAGTGGGTTGGGAAGGAATGATTAATTGGCCGCTACGAGGACTGGGCCCCATCCCCAATTGCAGAGCAGTTTGTGTGGCCTTGGGCAAGTCGCTTAACCCCTTGGAACCCTTGCTTCCTTTCCCATCTGTAAAGTGAGCATCACAGTGTCGTCCTCACCTACCTCCTCTTACTGCTGTACAGAAGAAATGAGGTTCCAGCTGTGGAAGTTCTTTGACAAGTTAAGCCTCTGAATGAAATGCAAGTTTTTGTGGATCCTGTACACACATGCACTATTCATAATTGTGAATAAATACTGTACTACGTGTTGACTACGCTGCAAGTGTTTTGTGCTTTGAATGCATGTGCCCGGAGATACTTGCCTGTAAGAGCACATAATAGGTGCCCTTTGTGGGCTGTAACCTAGGTGACACTCTGCCCATTAAGCCGCACCTGTGCTCTGACAGGCTCTGGGAGAGAAGGACTTGGCAGGTGCACATTACCGAGGCAGAGAGAACAGAGTCATCCAATAGCAGCACCCAGCCTGCCCCTCAGGGCCAAGCTGGAGGCTATGTATCTGCATAGCTTTCCAGGACCCCTCTTTCCTCTGAACAAGAATAATACTTTCTCCTGAATCTATGCACTTGTTTCACTTCATTGCTGCAGCCCCGAACTTTAAGCACCCAAGCCAACCCCCACAGCATTCAGCTGGCCCCAAATTAATAGCATCCCTAGCCCTCTCTGAGTTTGTAGCCTCCACTATAAAACTTTCCTCTGACCCGACTCGTTCCTCAGAATAGATTCCACCCTGTTTGTATTCCCCTGCTTTCCAAGTTCAAGTCCATAAATATTAGCAAGCCCCTGCTACTGCCTAGAACTGTGCTAAGTAATGGGGTACAGCAATGGGCAACACGGCATGTCCCTTGTCCTCATGGAGATTATAGTCTAATAGGGTGAGAGACAGTTAAGCGATTCCAATCTTCAGGCTGAGGAATCTTTGGAGAAGTTTCCAGGAAAGAGGATATCCACTCTGAGATCGGCAGAATGAGAAGGGGTTAATCCCATGAAAATAATCAGATGGTCCTTTCAGGAAGAAAGAAAAGGCAGAGTATTCCAGGTATCACATCTGGGAGGCACGAAGGAACCCACTCCAAGTAAGAAGTTGAAAGACCTTTGTTCTGGACCAAGTCAAGCAGTGAGCAAAAGATAACTTCTTTACTGATGTCTCTGTTTCCAGCTTCACCTTGCTTGGCACCTTCGCACTTGGTGTGAAGTTCTGCCATTTTCATTGAGATCGAAACGTCAGCCCCAACTCCCTCCTCCACAGTCTGTGCATCATCTCCCTTGTTTCACCCTGGAGTTGGGTCCCTTCTTCCCTTTGATCCCCAAGGAGACCTGCTATGGACTAAACACGAGTGTCCTCCCAAACTGCAAGCGATGGCCCTTTGTCGTCTGAGTCACCCATTCTACGGTGGTGCGTGTTAGCTGCCCTAAGACAGAATTTCCCCTGGCCTTGGAAATGGAGACTGGTTTATCTGAAGTCTTCTCTTCCATGTAATTTGTATGATAACTCTTTGATCTGTATTTCATTCCAAGTACTTAGCACAGTGCCTAGCAATGTATTTTCTATGATAAACTTCTGTTGTGCCACATTTTGGTTTCAAAACCTCCAGCAACTCTGCATTAATCTTCAGATAAAACTCTCCCTTAAGCACAGCTCAACTGCCCCAGCCCCCATGCGCCTGCTGGCCTCCCCTCTTACCCTTTCCTCTCTCCTCCATTACACCAGCGTTCAGTTTCTCAATCCCTCCTGGTTCTTCTTGCCTTCGGGGTCTCTCACGAGTTCCTTTGGCTTGTCCTGCCCATCCCTGCACCACCCGCCAACTCCTCCTCATTGATAAAGTCTCCATTTCTATTCCACTCCACCCACCAACTCCTCCTCATTGATAAAGTCTCCATTTCTATTCCACTCCACCTGCCAATTCCTCCTCATTGATAAAGTCTCCATTTCTATTCCACTTCTGTCGAGAGGATTTCCCCGATGCTCACTTTTCACTTCTGTTAGAACATGGCACTTACTATGCTTTATTGAAATTGCTTGTTGAAATGTCTCTCTGTCCTGCTATCTCAGCTTTGGCGTCGCTGATGTTTTGGACTGGATAAGTCTCTTGGGGGAGGGGGCTATCCTGTGCATGGCAGGATACTTCACAGCATGCCTGGCCTGTACACGCTCCATGCCACTGCCGCTTCCCTAGTTACGACGACCAAGCATATCGCCAGGCATGGCCAAATGTCCCCTGGGACACAAAAGTGCCCTCATTTGAGAACCACTGTAGCAGACTCTTCAGGAGGTAGGAAGTGAGTGAGCCTTATTCACTCTTCTGTCCCCAACTTGGAATGCAGTAGTTGGTGGTTACTCCCAGGCTGCATGAATGAAGTTCCTTCTGGAAACTCCTACTGAATGAATGGATGTTCGGAAGAAAGCTGCGTCAGAAGCGCCGGTGGTTCAGAGCCCTGTGGTTCTCTTACTGAATAGGGGGAACCACACAGGCTTGGTGGTCTTCTCACTTTGGGACGGGTCCCCTCGCTGCCTGTAACATCTGTCCTGTAAGCAACAGATTATCGAGTGCTTCATTCCCTTCACCCCACACCTCTCTTGGCTGCCCTGTCCACCCATTTCCCACCCACAGAACAGAAAAAAGGTGCAGACTCCCTGTGCTTCCTGCATCAAAGATGTTTAAGCCTTTTATACGAATCCCGATTAATTAACAAGGGCGCAGAACTTACAAGCGTTTCAAGTTGCTTTTATCTCTGGAAGAAAAGACGCCTTTTGGCGGATCCTTTCTGTTCACTGTCTAGTTCAGCATTTCAAAGGGCATCCTTTGATGGGCTGAGCGGGTTACCATTTCTTGTGTGTAAAGGGCAATGACTAGTAATTAAGGGACAGACCCCCTTAATGTCAACTGAAGGAAAAAAATCAAATTCAATCTCAGCCTCATCCAGAAACAACTTGTGCTAAAGGCAGAGGGCCGTGCCTAGTGTTGGAGGGCAGAGGGAATAGGGTGTGTGATGGGGATGCATCCCTTTGGCTTCCAGTGAAAACGAACCTCACATTTGTTGAACATCCACTGTGTGCCGTATCAGCTCTCCCACAACCGCTATGAAAAAGTTAACGCTATTTCATTTTACAGATCGAAGAATCAAAGTTTTGGAGATGTCCAAAGTGTAACAAGTTGACCAGCTGCCTTTACAATATGGTGGTTCTGACTATATTCTTTCCTCCGAACCTATATTCCACAGCACCACTCTATGCCCCCTTCTCAGCTACGCTTACTAGAATGGAACAAAAGAAGGGTTTATTTTATCTTTGTATGCAAGTCATTCATTCATCCCATAGGCAGTCAGTCAAAGTCTCATCCACTCGGGGCTCCTGTAGCACGTGGTACTCAACCGCTGCCCCACCATAGGCCTCATCACATTTTTTTTTGTTAATTATGCTTTGTTGTATTCATCTTCCCATTTGAAGTATAAATGCTTAGCAAGCAGGGACCTTGGCTTCCTTATTGAATTCTGTATCCTCAGTGTTTCACACAGGGGCTGGCCCAGAGCAGTTTTCAAGAAATAGTTGTTGAATTGGATATTTACTGAGGCTCTACTATGATGAGATTGCTAGTTGCTTCCAGCACCTACGTATCCCTTCTTCCCTAATAACGGAATTCTCATTCATAACCAGAAGGCCATACCTCCAACTAAGTGACTAGAAGAGTCATCTCCAGCTGCTTTGCAGTTAGGAGCGACTGTGTGACTAAGTTTGGAACACGAGACAGAAGCAGAAGAGCTGTATTACACTTCCACAGCCTTCTCTTACTCCATCCTACTACTTAGACTATGCATGTGATGGCTGGAACTCATGCACCCACTTTAGACCATGCAATTCAGAGCTGTACCTTAGGATTCTGAAGCAGAAATATGGCAGTAATCTGGGTTCCCGATGACCACAGAAACACTAACACATTTCTGCACTGTTTCCACACTTGTTTTATGTGAGAGATAAATAGATTTCTATCTTAGGAGATGTACTGTTTTTGTTTTTCTGCTAATTGCCACTGAACCTAATCCCCAATGATAGAACTACTCAGTGTGGAACATTGTTCTAGGGGATTGTAAAGCAGGCTAACGGAGCTATTCCATGCCTGTGTGGAGCCCACAGCCTGTAGGAGAGCTTTGATGCATCTACATCTGGTGATTATTTGACACACGACACTCCAGTCTCATTAATTTCCTTCTAAGAGAAGAAAAAATAAAATGCTCAGTGGGCTATGAATTGGGACATACAACAGTGGGCAGGACCATTAAAATTTTCATGGAGGAGACTTCCTTAAATTTAGCCTTGAATATTAAGGAGAATTGGGTTCAACAGAGAACAGGATGAGGTTGAATGCCCAAGGAGCAAAAATATAGGATGTGTTTGGGGGAAGGCCAGAGACGCTGTTATATAAAGTGCATAGAGAAAGTATATCCTGTGATGTTAATGAGCATGGGCTCCAGAGTTAGATGTCATGGGTCTGAATTCTAACTTAACTCTTTACTAGCTGTGTGACCTTGGATGAACCTCTAACTCATACCGGCTCCGTGATTTTTCCATCTGTAAAATGAGAATAGTAACTTCTGCCTTCTCAGGTCGTTGTCAGAGTTAAGTTTATATGTCTAGTTCATGTGGTCAGAATGTAGCTGTTGGAAATATGCGCTCCCTAAGTGGTCGCTATGACTGCCATTTCAAGAAACTACAAGATATCCAGCTGGTGTAGCTCAGAGGATTGAGTGTGGGCCTGCGAAGGAAAGGGTCATGGGTTCGATTCCCAGTCAGGGCACATGCCTAGGTTGCGGGCCGGGTTCCTCAGTGAGGGGCACGCAAGAGGCGACCACGCATTGATGTTTCTCTCTCTATCTTTCTCCCTTCCTTCCTGTCTGTCTAAAAATAAATAAACAAAATCTTAAAAAAAAAAAAAGAAACAAGAGATCATTGCAGCCACAGTATGCAGAGGCATGAATGCCAAGTTAAAAACCTTAGACCATTATTATAAAGGCACCAAAAAGCTGCTAGAGGTGTCTAAGCAAAGTTGCGGGTGACATGATGAGAGCTATTTTGGGGGAAGTCTCAGTGTGTCACCATCTTATTATGCTTTGTCTCACCCCCCACCACATCAGCCTACTGACCTGCATGCCCCCTCTTCCTAGGACACACAGACACTCGGCAATTCCCCGGGGCTCTCCTCCTGTATCGGAGTTCTCGGACTGATTGCTGATGTGTGCATACACCTGGCTGCTTTCCAGAGACCCGGAAAGGGAGCCCTCTGGCTCACAGCTCCTGGGCCTGTTGTTCCCCTGGGATTTGCTAAAGCATGTGATCCCTGTCTCACTCTTCCACTTCCTCTGCCCCAAATTCCCCTGCCCTTGCCCCCTGGGGAGTGTGTTATCAGTGCTAACACTCTGACTCTCAGTCCTGAAATATAGGCCGGTGATTACATCATAGCTAGGTCATTTGAAGCATGTTTTCCTCCTTGGTGGCAGTCAGAACCACGCCACCTTCGTGAGTACCCGCAGAGACAGGCGAACGTACGGCATGCTACAGACGAACTAGGGTTCTGATTCCCCAGAATCTATGGGTTGGAGTCCTAACCTCTGATGTGGTGTTGTTTGGAGATAGAGCCTTTAGGAGGTAATTAGGTTAAACGAGGACATGGGCATGGGGCTCTAATCCAATAGAATCGGTGGCCTTGTAAGAAGGGAAAGAGATCTCCTTTTCTCTCTCTCTCTTTCTCTTGCTCTCCCTCTCCCATGCCTGCACACACACACCAAGGAAAGGCCAGGTGAGGACATAAAGAGAAAGGCCGCCATTTGCAAGACAATGAGCGAGAGAGCCCATTTCCGACACTGGTCTGGTCGGCACTTTGATCTTGAACTTCCAATCACTAGAACTGTGAGACAATCAGTTTTGTTGTTTACGCCACTCAGCCTGTGGTTTGCTGTCCTGGCAGCCCCGAGCAGGCTAATACAGTGGGCGTGGTACTGACTGTTGGGAGCCACTGAAGACCACTTCACAGAGCGTGCCTCTATGGATAGCTTAGCAGTGCCTTCTGAGCCTTCTGTGCCAGCTGATAAAAGATGAGCCGCATTTCCTTGTCAGATTCCTGGAGACCAAGCTCAGAATGCAATGACATTGACCATTTAGCAGCCAGAAAGAGAGTAGTTTCCAACCGCCCCCCAGCCCCCGCCACACACACGTCTAACTTACATTTTAACATTTTAAAAGCATCTTTCATTTAAGAGTTAGCACCTGAGTGACTAGTCAGACACAAGTAACAGCTACAGAAAATATTAGAATATGGACAGTGTGAAGCCAGAGGCCTGCGTTGTTCCAGGTAAAAATAGAATGGGAGAAGTTAAAAAAATGTACTTAAAAACCTACGCGAAGATTGCTGTTTCACCCAATTTTTATTCCTCCGCAAGACTACATGGAGATGAATATTCATGGTAAAAAAACGTGAGGTTTTGGCCTTGAGAGCATAATTATTGTTGCTACTTCCAATTTCATTAGCACTTTGTATTTGTGAAGCCTGTTTTGGAGGGTAATTTTGTTCCTTTCCCTCCTTGCCTTTGTCCTCCATGCCACATCCCTCCCTGAGCTCCCTGTCCTGTTCCAAGAGCTAAATCAGACACTCATTTTTACAGAAACGAAAAATCAGGAGCACAGAGAGGAACCGACTTAGGCACAGAAGCAAGCAGTGGCGGCAATGGAAGTGATTCCTCCAGGCACCTTGCTCCGGCGTGGTCAGGGCACCGTGTGTTGGTGGTGGTGGGCACCTTCCTGGTGCAGGAGGTTCCCGTGGTGTCTGTCACTCCATTTCTGCACCCCAGCGAGGAGCCAAAGTGGAATCACTGATACCTAATGTCCCTGGGCCGACTTTCTCTACCCGTGTGACTGGTGATCTTAAACTACTTTTAGGACTTTAACTGTCAGGAAGTAAGACTTTTCTGACTGATTGAAGAGCAATGAAAGGAAACTACTCTTCATTCAACAGCTGCTATATGCCAGGCACTGGGCAGTAGCCCGTGCTATGGTTCTCTCTACCGGATACCTGGTATTGCATAACAAACGACCCCAGCATTCAGTAGCTTAAACCAACCATTATTTATTATTATAACTACACGTCAGTGGGTTGGTGGTGATGAACTCTCTGGGCGAAGCTCATCAGGGGTTCTGGGAGTGGGCTGGGATTCAGCTCTGAGCTTAGCTTGGCTGCAGCGCCATAGATGGGAGACCTCTGAGCCACGCTTCTCGTCCTCCTTCTGAGACCAGTGGGCCAGCCCACGCGCGTGCTGTTTCTAGGCTGAGCACACGCATAAGGCAGAAAGCGGGAAAACATGAGGCTCAAAACTGGCCCAAGACCCTTTCTGCCTCATTCTGCGGGTCAGAAGAAGGCCCGTGGCCAAGTGTTGCCTCAAAGGGTGCAGAAAGGGGTTCGGCCTCTTTAGCAAGAGGAACTGCAAAGGCGCCTGGAAAAGGCTGCAGACACTGGGAGAGGTGAGGAATCGGGCCCTGCACTCCCTCCTCCTGTGGCTCAGGGATTCCCTCGCCTAGCTTAGGCTGAAGTCAGAACCGAGTGTTTCCGGCTCTAAAGACCTTTCCCTTCCTTGACATCTGTCTCCTCCCGTTTGGCCTGAAAAGTCCACACTTAAATTTGCCTCCTTACTTTCCCAGCATGAGTTTGTTTCAGTAGGAACATTCCAGAAAGCTACCCTTACACAAGGACTTTTTCTTGTTATGGCCTCGAATAATGAGGATTATGATAAAGAAAATGATAGCGGCAAGGAAGATGATAGCTCTCATTGACTGTTTGTCTCAATTTGATTTGGGGAGGGAATATGAAGTAGTGGCCGTAACCAAGAACTCTGCAGGAAGACAGCCTGAGGTCAAATCCTGGCCCCATCGCTCACTGGCTGTGTGACTCCGGATAAGGAATTTCACTTCTCTGAGCTTTAGTTTCCTCCGGTGTCAAATGACAATACTTAGAGTTCCTAGCTCTTAATCTTAGCTCTTAGAAGCTAAGATTCTTAGCTCTTAATTCTTAGCTCTTTAGACTTGTGGAAAGGGTAACTGAGATGAGAACTCCTTCACAGCATTAGCATACTGCCTGGTAGATTGTAGGGACTCAATAAAGGTTACTGTTATTATTTTTGTTGTTGCCACACTATGTTAAATAGTGTCCTACATGATGTACATGCGTTACACATTTAAATTGCACAGTGCTTAGAAAATAGCTTTCCGCCCTGGCTGGTGTAGCTCAGTGAATTGAGCGCGGGCCTGTGAACCACACGATCATGGTTCGATTCCCAGTCAGGGTTGCAGGCCAGTTCCCAGCAGGGGACTCATGAGAGGCAACCATACATTGATATTTCTTTCCTTCTCTCCTTTTCTCCTTCCCTTCCCCTCTAAAGATAAATAAATAAAAAATATTAAAAAAAAAAGAAAATAGCTTTCTGATGAATTTTGCCTACCTCATCTAAAAGTTTATTTTCTTAAGACTGCTGGTCCCATTAGGGTATTTTAGCATATCAAAGTGTCATTTATGGCAGGTAGTATAAAATCTCACTTCTTCTTTCAAGCCAAAAGGTGCCAGTTTTGGAAATAGCCATGCATTTCTTTTGGGGTGCCACTCCTTCAACCCTGCAAATCTTGCCTTTCTCTCTCACAGTCCATCTGTACTAGCCGCCTGGTCTTTCAAAAAACTTTAGGTGATATTAAAGCACATGCTGAATGAGTTTCACTCCCCAGCGGCTGGTGTCCAAGGCAGGGAAGGTGGACGCGACTCTTGGCTCTGCGGATGCCTTCTGGGATACGAGGATTTCAGAGCCATGGTCCTCATTCCTGGAGCTCCCCCTGTTGTGAAATGGGAGCTGTGAGCCACAAGCTCCCTTTGCACTGAGTAGGTGGGGTAGGCAGGACAGTGTGACAGAAATGCTTAATCATCATGAAAAAAACTCCAAGGAAAGGACATCGAGATTAGACTGTCAGATCTGGGTGTCATGGATTCCGGTTTTTGATTTACAGATGATAACACCGTTGAAGCTCAGCGTGCTGACAGCTTCTTCGCAACAGAGGAAAAGGACAGAGGTGTCACTTGGCAATCAGAAAATGACCAACCAGTGCCGATCTCTATAGATTTCAATTTTACCCCTCGGGTCAGCTTCTCCTACTCATTTTCTTCAAACGGATGCAAATTCCTCCCATCGGTCTGGGGATTTGCTCTTAACCTGAGGTAATGGGAATCAGCAGTGAAAGAGGGATCTTTCGCTCTTTTCCATTCCTTATCACTTCTCTGATTATTGTGGTGCCCTCCCATGCAATTCAAGGATAATCAGAGTTGGAACGTTGACTGCATTATGAATCCCCGATTCTCAAGCTTCCCCAAGTCACCGAGGAGCCTTGGAAACCAAGCCTGCCTGGTCTGTTCGACACTGAATACAATGCCTGACACAAAATAAGTATTCAATAAATTCTTGTTGAACTAATGAGTACATTAGTCTTCCTGATTCTTGACTCTCTCTCTAGAGCTTTTTCATCACTCATTTATTCATTTATTTATATATGTTCCATAAATACTATGTACTAGGACTTGGCTTGGGGTTTTTGCATGACTGACAAAAGATGAATCAGACCCTCTCTAGCTTCCGGAAACTCATAGTATAGGAAAGGAGACAAGACTTGTATCAGTCCATTATTACTGCAGTAATGCTGTCTGAGAAATGCCACTCTAAGACTCGGTGGCTTAAAATGGCCTTCATGTATTCTCCCTGAAACATCCGAAGGTTGACTTGGGGACCTTGCTGATTTAGGCTGGAGTGGTGAGGCTTATCTCCAAACTGTGGGTCAGGTCCAGGTCTGCTCTTCATCTGTCATCCTACATGGACCAGTGACCTAGACAGGGTATCTTCCCCTCATAACAATGCAGAAGCACCAAGGGGCAGTTACAGAAGCCTTGGTCCACACCATGTCTGCCAATATCTCACTAGCCAAGTTCAACATCAGCAGGTTCTGGAGTAGTCTCTCTACTCACAGTGAGAGAAGGAACAGAGTGAATAAATGAATATTTGCTGGGCAATAATCTAAAACATCACAGCCTTACATGCAAATATCATATAATAAAATATTAAATGTTATAAATAAGTGACATAAGAAATAAGGACATGTAAAGGGGAAAAACTACCACATGTAAAGGATATGATGAGAATCAGAAATGGTCCTGAAGGATGGATCCTAAATGTGCACGCAGAGCGCTAGTTAGAGAAAAATAACCTAGACAGAGGTAACAGGGAACTTGGGGCATGTACGAACAATGGTAAGGACATTTGTATTGATGAGAGCATAGGTTATGGGGAGAAAATGTGAGAGAGTAGATCAGAAGGTTGTTTAGGAACTTAAATAGCTTGCTAATGGGTTACATAAGACCTAGAGCAACAAAAATTAATTAGAGAATAACAGGTGAGAATGAAAGCTAGCAACCACAAAAAAAGTACATAGCGTCTTGGCAGTGTAGGTGTTAGACAATATATTGGTTCCTAAGAATCTCCATAGATGTCAGGGAGAATGAACTATCAGTAGGCCAAGGTGATAAATACTAGACATTACCCGTTTTCAAGTATCATTTTTTCCCAGTGAATCTTAGGGGGCATCCCAACCCTCAGGCTTCCTGGCAGGACTGCAGCATGCCTCTCCCTGCCACAGCTTCCTCCTGCTTTCCCATCCTGTCACCTGGGGCAGAAAACCCTCCTGCCCTCGCCTTCCGAGGGGAGATGCCTCGGCCGCTGTTGGCTGGCTGCTCAGAGGGAAGGGATTCTGCTGAGGGTCTAGAAGACCCGGTGCAGGGCAGAAGGGGGCGCTATTTCCGTCTGCGTGGGCTTCGTCATGCCCCAACCCGCCTCCAATGTAGAATGTGAGACTAACATTCGTAAGAACACAACACGTGATGTCAATAGGCCATTGTTTTTAAGTTACAAAATATATTCTGTAATGACTAACTTTGTGCATTTGTTCGCTTATTCAAATTCTTATTGAACACCTCCAGGGTGTCAGAGACTTTACTAAATGCTGGGCACAGAGCGTTGAACAAGAGAAGTAAAATTTGTTTCCCCATGAAGCTTGCATTTCAGTGATGGAAACAATCCATCCATCAATCTGTGAATCCACCGCAGTGGAGAAAATGTCGACATGGTAAACACGTGAGTCCTTTGGAGACAGGAATCTTGGAAGTCCTCTTTCTGCAAAGGCGTCAGCTCTGAGACTTGAACAACAATGAGGAACAAGTGAGCACACCCTCTATGCCAGCCACTCAACCTGGGATGCATGACTCAACCCCTCCTTGCCTCAGTTCCCTAACTGAAAAGAAGATGATAGAATACCGCCTTCTTCCTAGTCTTCATAGGAAGATTCGACGTGTTATTATTTGCAAAGTGCTTAGAGCGGTTCCTGGCACATCAGACAACTTCTGCCTAAAGGTGGAGACACATGAGCAGATGCTCTCACTGCTTTGCTCCTGGTCTGGTGCAAGGTGTGAAGGGCAAAGAAAGCAGGGGGGCCTAACCCAGCCTGAAGCATCAAAGATACTGTCATAGGGGGAATGATGCTAAATCAAAGCACAGAGAAGGGAAAAGGGCATTTATTAAGTACATAGTTTTGGGTGCTAGGCAATTTTATTGTTTGTAAAATTTACTTTTCACAACTTTGTGAGCTAGGGATGATTACGCTGAGATGAAAGACTATATCAGTGTTTATATACTTAATCCATGATGTTATGGCAGAGTGAACATTCTAAACCAAGATACCTTACAGTAAACCAATAGCAACTTTTATTTCACCGTTGTTGCTTTTGATCAAGAAGGTTTAGGGTGCTGTAATAGCTAACATTTATTAGCTAAATAAATGATTATTAATTATAGGCCATGATTATTAATATAGGCTTGTGCTGTTAAATTAGTAGTTCATTTAATCCTCATTCAACTCCACAAAGTAAGTACTTTTACTGTTGTCAGATTGAGAAAACGTTCAGAGAGGTTAAGTAATTTTTTCAAGGTCACACAGCAAGATTTGAATTTAGACAATCTGATAGTAGAACCCATGCATTTATAGTAGGGCCTGTGCATTTATCCACGGTCTATGCTGTC
Source organism: Sturnira hondurensis (assembly GCF_014824575.4). Classification (NCBI taxonomy): domain Eukaryota; kingdom Metazoa; phylum Chordata; class Mammalia; order Chiroptera; family Phyllostomidae; genus Sturnira; species Sturnira hondurensis. The sequence goes on along the minus strand of NW_028083079.1, from coordinate 3,541,361 downwards.
TCTCCCTTTAGGGTGAAAGAAGCTTGGTTTAGGAGTTGTAGGACTTGATTCAGGACCCAATACTCCAAATCTGTCATCTGCCCACATTGAGTAAGTCACATCTTTGAATTTCACTCTTGTCATTTGTAAATAGGGCTAGAAATTCCTGTCCTAATGGCTGGCATTATTGTGGCAATCAAATGTTACGTTGATGATGGCAGACACATTCAATGTAAGTGGAAATTATTGTTAATTCTTGTTGTTGTTATTTTTATTTTAATATCAAGGCAGAGAATTGTGGAGGTGGCCAACAGGGACAGTCATTCCCTGAAAGGGAGAAAAATATATAGATACCTTCAGATTCTTGGAGAATTTTTGTAAAATTTGCCCCATGTGGTTACCCCAAATCTGGAGTTCGAATCAGTAGGTGGTAGATTCAACAAGAAAAATGTAAATCAGTACGTTCTATTGGTCAGAGCCAACCAGTACAGAACCAGTTTTCAACGGAGATAATGAGCTCCCCACTGTTAGTGTGTGCAAGCTCCAGGATCTCACAGCAGGGGAGATCGCAATGGGACAATCTGCGTGCTGGGGAGGTTTCCACCTGTACAGCAGCGATAGGTGCTGTGCTAGCTGCCCGCTCTCCTCTCCGTGCCGCTCAGGTTCATCCTCCACCTAAAGCCAAAGCAGCATTTTAAAAATGTGTATCTAACTATGCCATCCACTTATGTAAAATTGCCCATGGCTTTCCATTTAAATTAGAATTAAATCAAAACTTACCATGGCCTACATGGACCCGAATAATTTAAGCCATACTAACTTTATGAGACTCTTCATTCGATCCTTTCTGAGTCTTCTGTCTCAACTCTCTAGCCATACTGACCTCAAATGATTGGCTCCTGGAATTTGCCAAGGTCTCTCTCAGAGTCTTTGCTCCTGCTGCTCCCTCTGCCTGAAATGGCTCCCCGACTTCCATCCCCCACCATAACAACTCCTATTCATCCTTCCATGTTTCCAAGTAATTGCCACATTTTCAGAGACGGATCACCAGGTCCTCAAACATGAATTCATACCTCTTTCAGTATTTTACTTCATAGAACAGTATTCTTTGCCATCACAGATCATGCCATTTTATTCTCCTTTCATTGTGGTGGGGACAATTAACATGACATCTACCCTCTAACCAGTTCAGTTTTGTTCATTAGGGCACATGTTGGGCAGCATCTCTCTAGACCTTCATCATCTTGTAGAACTATAACACTGTCCCCGCTGAATAGCTGCTCACCGTTTCTTCCTCCCACGGGTTCATTTTTGATTATGTGTTTTTGTCCTTCTCTAGACTAGGCTGTGAGCTCCATGGGGGCAGGGCCATTTTAGTCTTGTTCGCTCTTGTATCTCTGTTTCTGGAGCGTAGTATTCCATTGGATTCCACGTGGGAGAGAGGAGAGGAAGAAAGGGAGGGAAGAAGGGGTGGAGGAAAAAACAGATCTTTTGAGTTTGAACCTTTTTAATCTTTTTTGCCTCTGTAGACTAGAGTCTCAGTTAAATACAAAACACGCCATCACAACGACAAAATGGATATAACATTCATGGGGTCCAGGCCTGGGAAGGGGGGCTCCCAGTAGGTTTGGCTGGAAGCTTCTCTAGAATGAGATGGAGTGCAGCTGGACCTTCAGGAGACATGGGGAGACTGCAGAGCCCCAGTCTCGCTGAGTGCGCAGATTATCATACGATAGTCATCAAATACAGCCTGGGAAGTAGGTCAGGAGTGGGGGATGTCCTCTGCTTCTCTGAGATCCATCGGAGCCTGGCCCTGGGAGTTATGTCTACACAGAGCTGTTCCAGACAGTGACGGAAACGGTGAAAGGAGGCTGTGGAGTTGGGAGTTAGGGCGGTGAGACCCCTGTTGTAATGAAAAGCACAGGCATCTTGACAAGCAGGCAGGCCTGGGGGTTCACCACAGTTCATCAAGCACGTGAGCACCTGTCTCTCAGTTTAATGCTTGAAGAGATAAAGAACTTGCCCACGCCATCAAATAAATAAAGTCAGCAATTGGGAAAGCTGGGATTTGCACCCTGGCCCTTAGGGCTGCTAACCAGAGCTACTTAAAAATTAGAAACAACATGCATATAATAGCATGTATCAACCAACTTAAAGATACAGACTGTGAGAAGATATCTGCTCTCACCTGTGTTGAAGGACATACAGGTTTAGATGGCAGAGCCGAAACTCAGCTATGCAAGAGATTGTGCTTTTAACAGTCAATCATTCATTCATTCATTCATTCACTCATTCACTCAATAATTGTTGGTCTAATTTATGCCAGGCAGCAGGGAACAAGACTGACAGGATTTCTGCTCTTGTGGAAATGATAACTAGTATTATCTTAAATCACACCCCTGCAAAGTGACTGTGTCATCCCTGCTACAAAACTATGGAAACTCTTAACCCTTACACTGTGTGGTCTTCTTGGAGGTCATGGTGAAGATGTGATTGCTGGTGGACCCATGAGCTGGGCTTGAACACTGGGCAATCAGACAGCCTCCTTAACCTTTCACCTGTCCTTTCAAGGATGCAACTTTGAGAGAGTACTCTATTGTTGAGACCATCTGGACAGTATACATGACTGAACCTCGCTAAGGCCTCTATATGAACTCTTAAGATTTTGGTAGGCAGGTGCTGAGGTCTAGTTGTCTAAGGTTGCCTGAGATAAGCCTCACAAGTAAGTTCCCTGCTTGTGAAACCTGCCCCCTACCAAGCTGGAGCAGACTCTCTCTCTCTCTCTCTCTTTCTCTTTTTTTTTTTTTGCTCTCTCCTTGTCCTCTGTGTGTGGAAGCCAGTTTTAAATTTTTACCTAAAGAAGTTAGAAGGACTGTATTAGATGTAAGTTGCCCAGCATATTGCATTTTCTGTGTGTTTGCAATTCTTCCCATGTAACGCAGGGATTAAGGTGATTGTAAAAATTAAATAAGAAACTGTGTTCTGTGCCTAACTCATAGTAGGCATCCAGAAAATGTTGTAGACATAGTCGCTCTATGCTGACATTGCCTTCACCACTTCAAACTATAATAACACAAATAATGTGATGCAGAAAGAAAAATGGCATAGGACTGTATAGCAGAGAATAAAGCTTACACTTTTTATTAGTAATATACATTCCAATGGACCAGGTTAGCAGTTCAGCTTGAATAAAGTGTAGAGCAGATACTGCAAGGCTTTTACTTTTTTTAAAAACTGAAGCAGGGTCCCAGAGAGAAAAGATTCCAGGCAGGAGGAAGACCCTGACATGCAGCAGTCGGTAGGATTGGGAAGAGAATAGATCCAAAGGAACACCCCTCAGCAATATTGTGAATGGTGGGAGTAAATGAGTTTAACAAAGGAGGGAGGAAACAAGAATAGGGAAAATGACTAACTAGGCATAGAGGGACAGAGATTCGGGCACAAGTAAATGAACGAGGGGGGTGAATTAAAGATGACTGCGCTCGGAAAAGGAAATGCAAAGGGATGAATAAGGAGAAAGAAGGAGACTTTCAAGGAGTACTGGGAGGATTTTGACTAGATGGCGGAAGGAAGCTATGAGGGACCGCAGAAAATCACCTGACAAGAAGGGGCTGATTAGAGTACTGGGGGCAGGGAAAGCAGGAAGGAGTGAGAGGTATGAGCTGGAGAAGAAAGATAATAAATCTGAGGATTGTTCAGGGAAAGAGTCAGGGAAGTGCTGGGTTGACGCAGAGATCAGTCAAACAGATGCAAGTTCAAGTGAGGGAAGACAATGGCGATTAAAATATCCTTTCATTTTTCATGAAAGAAAAGTTAGACAATGGTAAAAGTTCGCTCTAAATGAGACAGAGTGGCAGTGATCTGAAAAGGGGAATGCGGAATGGAAGGATGAAGGCAAAGAGACAGAGGTCACTGAAGGACCAAGTCAACGTGTGGAGGTAGAAGGGAGCTACTGTTACTTAGGACTGACTATGTGCCAGAGAACACTGGGTGCTTGTAGCTACACCTGCTGGCTCATTCCCCCTTCCCATTACACTCCTCAGAGAAAGAGAAATTAGACTCAGAGAGGCTGTAAATCACTCTCAATTAGCCGACTAGGAGGTGGTAGGGAAAATAATGAACTTACATTGAAGAGATGTTTCTGCGTCAAAGAAACAGGTACCAGTAATAGATACACTTAGAGTGATCTATTTTGGACACATCAACCGTAAAATGAAAAGCTCCAAGACTGACTCTGGTGTTGTAACTGATCCTCTACCCAACCGATGGAGCTGGAATCTGCAGGGGTCAGGACGCTAAGGGGTTGGCAGAACTAAGGCAAAGGGGCATCGGGGGAGGGGGCTGAAGAGAAGAAGGAAAGGTAAGGCTAGGCTGGATGGTGGATGGAGGCACCATGCTGCAGGGAGCCCGGTGGAACTAGAAGGACACAGTGCGTCACAGAGAGGGCAGTGACTGGCGTGAGAGGGAAGGAACAGTGGGGGTGGAGGGGGTGGTGGGAGATCGAGCTTACACAGAGCACAGGCGGGGTGGGCGGTATTGAGCTTCCCGCCTGAATTGGAACGTGGGTTCTAGAGGTCATCTTGAGTCTTAAAGAAAAAAGACCATTAGAAAATTACTTGAACCGTGGAAAGTTGAGAAGAGAGGAAAGAAGGAAAAGCCGGGGGAAGGAAGGAGAGGCAAAGGGCCAGAGGGACCGTGCACTCATTCTGGAAAACCAAAGGATGGCTGGTTTTCTTCACTGCAGAGTCATGACTAGCACCTAGTACTTTACCTTTCATAGAGTAAAAAGCCCCCAAATACACGATCATTCATGGACAAAATACCTGTTTTGTGTCCGTACCTTATATTAGTCACCACACTAGTTTGCATGAACAGGGTGAGAACTAAGACACAGGCATTCTTTGATCTTTGGAGTCTCCAGCCTAGTGGGGAAGGCACATCAGGAAAATATACCAATAAATGAACAGGTATTAAAATATGGGATGTGCACAATTTTAAAAATCTAAGAAGATACGAAAGGACACCGCAGGGGAAATAGAGAAGGGCCAGTTTGGATCAGGTGGTTAGCCACCTTTGGGCAAGGGCTTCATTAACCAAGATTTATAGCTAAGCAACAGGCAGCCAAGTGAAGTCTGGTGGGGGGTCTCTGTCCATGCAGAAGGAAGAGGCTGTGTGCGGACATGGAGGCAAGGAGAGCTTAAAGCATTTGGGGACAGGAAAGAGACACCAATGGCTGGAACAGAGCTGAGGTGGTGAGGGTCTTGTGACATGGGACTGGGGTGGAAATAGAAAGGGAGAGCCCATCCAAGGTTTGGATTTACTTAGAACGCTCCTGAGAATCTAATGTGGGTTATATGTTGTCCTACATGGGATCTCATTTAATTCCGATAACCAGCCTGCGATGCAGGAGCTCTCTCCCCGCTTCGCAAGTGCACACGTGAGAGTCGAGTAAGGGCACTGCCAGGGGCTCGAACCGCTAGGGAAACAGCAAGGCGGATGTCTAAACCGAAGCCTGCTGGCCTCCCAAGTCTCTGCTTTTCTGTCTACACCAGGCTGCTTTAGTCAGGTGGTATGAATAGAAGGACTAAAAGAATAGTATCGAGGAAGGGGGAGGAAGGGGAGAAAATGTTACAAAACTCCCTGGAAAGAGAAATGTGAAATACGAAAGATGAAAGATGAAGCAAGAGGAAGCATTGGCTGGGAGGAGTTAGAAAGAATGAAAAGGAATTTCGGATCACTGGAGTCAGAGATGGGAGGTACGGGGGGCCCTGGAGGGGAATAAATTACATCCATAGTGGAATGCCACGAGTTAAATCAGTGTGGAATGTGACTGAGGGAAGAGAGAAGAGAAAGAAGAGAGAAGCTGGAGGGGAGAAGAGCAGTGTCATAGCCACAGGACAGGACAGGGGAGTCCCAGTGTACTGGGAACAGGTGAGAACGGTGGCATGCTGTGGCAGACAGCCAGGATTTAGGAACCAGTCAGGCTGTGTTCCACCATTTGATAACTACAGAATCAAAGCAAGCTTTCTGGCCTTGGCCGGGTAGCTCAGTTGGTTAGAGTGTCATCCCGATACACCGGGGTTGTGGGTTCAAACCTTGGTCAGGGTACATGCAAGAAGCAACCAGTGAATGCATAGATAAATGGAACAACACATTGATCTCTCTCTTTCTCTCTCTTCTCACTCTCTCTCTAAAAATCAATCAGTACATTTAAAAAAAAAAAAACACTCTACTTTCTCAGCTTTCCAAAACCTCAAATTCTACATCGATCAAATGGGAATAACAACAAGCCTTCTTCCTCCAGATGTTGCTGGGACCGTGCGTCTCAGCAGCAGTGATGAATTATTGAGCACTTACTATGTTAAGTTTCTTGGGTAATTCTTTTTGGAGCCTCGCTGCCACCAGGAGGCAGCCATTATCATCACTCACTGATACAGTGTATACAGTTTTGAAGTAGCAAACTAGGCCTTCAGAAACATGAGTCCTTTTCCTGTGGTCATTCAAGATTCGATGCTAAAGTTGGTCCTCTTCAAAATGAACAGCGAACTCCTTGCCTGCCTTTTCCATCTTGTCCTTAATCACTCCCTCTCCCCGTCATTGAACTCTCTCCACTTCCCTTCCTGTGCTTTGCTCTCTCTGCCCTCTGTTTGTTCCACACTCTGGGTTCTCAGGCCAGCAACTAAGATACCAATTCTGGCAATTTGAGCAGAAACAGAATTCAGTAAAGTGTGTCAGATCTCTTAGAATCTCGAGGCTGGCATGGAATCTGGGCTTAGAGTCCATGGGGTCGAGAACACCCCTCCAGACCATGAGAACTGGCTGTGGACATGTGTCACTGCAGCTGCAGCCCAGGCATAAATAGGCCACTTCGTACTCTTGGCACCAGTGACACTGGGGTCTGAGCAGTGCTGTTAGATCCATGTTCGCAAACCATGAAACCTGGATGTAACTGCCTTAGCAGTTGCCACTTTGGTCCCCAAGTGGATTCTGCCTGATTCCAGCGTCTTTCCCAGCCTCTGGGGGAGAGTCGAGTCTGATTGGTGAATTCTGAGTCATGTGCCCAAGTCCTAGCTGCAATGGAGGCTGAGAAAGTGTCTGGAAATCGAAGCTTCTTCACGGGAGGTCAGGTGAGCCTCAGAGAGTGAAGCACCCTGTGATGTAGGAAGAGGATTCATTCAGATGCCGAGCAGTTGCAAAGAATCCCAAATGCCAGCTTTAGGCAGGAATGTCCACCCCCATGCTACTAACGCTTCGTGGCTCAACTCCATCACCACTTCCTCTGGGAAGCTTTCTTTGATTTCTCCAAGCACACGTTTCAAAGCACCTCATAAAAGAAACACATGTCTGCCTGCCTGCCTGGTATCACAGATATTTCTGTAAGTGTCTCATTCTCCCATCACCCCTGACCCCATCATTATAAGTCCTCCAAGGGCAGGAGCTGTGTTTATCTGTTGCTCCATCCCCGTACCATGCCTGGTAGGAGCCCTGGAATATTTGGTTGTGAATGAATGAATGAAAGTGTTGCACATTGACAGGCCTTTGTACCGGAGGTCCATGAAGGACTTGCACAGACTCTGCCTTACATAAGGGAGCCCTTTTTTCCTGGTGCGCACTTCTATAAATGGACTATGTCAGCATATTTGAAGAAAGGGGCACAGAGAATCAGAAAGCCCCGTTGCAGAGGATAGTGGCGGATTGTAAGGGTACAAAGCAGAGACTGAGCGAGGCGGGGTGACATATTTTGGAGGAGTAAATGAACTGAAACCGGCATCAGAGAGGCAGGAGATGATTTCGAATCAGAGGATTTGAAAGGCCAGACCCTCCCCCCACCCTCACTCACCCCAAGTTCACGGATTAGTAAACTGAGACAGGAGAACCATACCTTGCAAACCTCAGAGCGGGAACGGACCCAAAAGTGCTCCTGCAGATGTTTCTTTCACAGCTTTGATAGGTGGGCGTTTCCAAGGTCACTGAGGACAGTGCAATTGAATGGAAACAGTCAAGATTTTTGAGCCTGAAGTTCACATTGCAGCACTTCTGCTCATTAACTGTGGGACCTTGGGAAGTCCCTTCACCTCCCTGACCTCCTGATCTCAGTTTTCTCATCTGGAAAATGGGACTCGCAATATCCATCTCATTGGATTATGATTTTGCATAAAAGCTAGCATATCTGCACTCTAACATGCAGAGGATGCTTCACAAACATTAAGGGCACAAAACAGATTTGGATGTTTCCTCCTTTTAATATTCAGCCTTTGCCCAAAGTCATAAAAATATACCTAAAATGTGATGGGAGAGGGAAAAAGGCAATTCATAGAAGGGTTAAAGACAGAAATAAGACAAGAGGCAGAAGAGGGAAGAGAGAGGTTAATCCAGAGACCACACAGAGGTTGAGGTGGGCAAGCATTGCGGGAGAAAAGGGAAATGGCTCACAAATGATAAGGGCAAAGCACGTGTGAGATTAAAGTCAAGATGAGGAAGAAGGAAATGAGTGGAGAGATGAAAGAGCAGAGAGAGAACAGGTGAAGAAAAGGCGGGGTCCCTGAAGAAGGGGGACTGCTCGGGCAGTGGATCCCTGCCGAGGCGATGGCTCCCTGGAGGATCCACTGCAGGTGGGTCAGAGGCGGGATCAGCTGAAGGCCGAAGGCTGCCAAGTCTGGGGACCTAGGTTTACGGTCCAGCTTGACTGTAGGGGAAGGACTGGGAGTAAAGGACGGGTGAAGATTCCTCCTCTGGGAATGGGGCAGAGGATGCAGAAGCCCGCGGGAGCCCTAGGCAGAGAGTAGCTCATCTCTTCCTTCTCTCTCTCTCTCTCTCACCCTTTTCAGGAATTTCACACAGGGAGCAGAAGCAGCCAAGTAGAGCAGCTCCAAACTAGGAGAAGGGATCCAAAATAAAAGCGCGTGAGTGGGCTGGATTGCAAGGCGGCAGCTCGGGGCCCGAGTCTCCTGGACAAGGCAATTTGGGAGCGTGGGGGCTGGAGGGTGGAGGTCCGCACCGCTCCGTCCATTAGAAGTCAGTGCAGCTGGGTGGAGGCCTGGGTGAAGGGGAGCTGGGTGAGGTCCTGGTGGTGAGAGAGTGATTGAATGAGTTGTTGGCAAGTGGGTGCGGAGGGGGCCCTGAGGCCACTGGGATTATTTCAGAAACTAGAAAAGGGCCCAGGACTCGTTACTGGGCTTGAGGGGAGACAAAGTTCAGTCTCGCCATCCAGAGGCGCCCTCTGCCCTCAAGAAGGCGGGGCCTGGAGCAAAGCTGCACTAAGGTGCGCCCCCAGGTGTAGCCTCTGCCTTGAGCCAGGCGTGGGGGACAAGTGGGTGAGCTGGTTTGAGAAGGGGGCACGTGGGGGGAGGTGTGAGCGGGTCTCTGAAGTCTTAGGAATTTGGAGAGGAGTGGTGTGGCTCAGGAACATTGTGAGAGTGGCATAGGGGGATCCTGGGAAAGGAGAGGGGGGCGCCTGGGATTTGCGCGAGGCCGGGCGGAGCCTTCGAAACGCTCGGGGTCTGCTGAGAGAGCTAGAGCAGAGCCGGGCGGCGGGCCCGGGGAGGCGGCGCGGGGGGGCGGGCCGGGCCGAGCGGGAGGCGGAGCCGGGAGCTGGGGGCTGCTGGCGCGCGGCTCCCACGGCTCCTTTGCTCAGGCGTCCTGGTTAGCTCTGGCGTTCGCCGCCGCCGCTGCCGCTGGTTCCACCTCCTTCTCCGCCGCGGCCGCTGCTCGCAGCCCCGCAGCCCCGCCCGCCATGGCCGCCGCCGGCGCCCGGCGCAGCCCGGGCCCCAGCTCGGGGCTCTGGGGGCGGCCGAGGCTCGGCTTCCACCGGGCGCCGCCGCTGCTGGTGCTTCTGCTCCTGCTGCCGCCGCCGCTGCTGCTGGCCGGTGCCCCTGCCGCTGCCTCACGGGGGCCAGACAGCCCCTGCCGGCTCAAGACGGTCACGGTGTCCACGCTGCCCGCCCTGCGCGAGAGCGACCTCGGCTGGAGCGGCGCCCGCGCCGGGGCCGGGACCGGGACCGGGGCCGGGGCCGGGGCCGGAGCTGGGGCCGGAGCTGGAGCCGGAGCAGCTGCCGCCGCGTCCCCGGGCTCCGCCAGCTCCTCCGGCGCCACCGCGGAGTCGCGCCTTCTGCTCTTTGTGCGTAACGAGCTGCCCGGGCGCATCGCGGTGCAGGACGACCTGGACAACACCGAGCTACCCTTCTTCACTCTGGGTAAGGCTGGGCGCTGACACACGCGGGATCCCAAGGAACCGTGAGCCCCAAGTGAAGCCAGACGGGTGGGGGCGCCTTGGGGATCCCCGCCCCGGGCTGCCCGAAGCGGGGTCGGGAGAGGGCAGCTGAGGGGCCCGGAGGGCGTACAGGTGGTTGGAAAGAAGTGTGGGTCAGGAGGTCCCGGAGAGTGCGTGGCGGGTGCCCGGGGGCGTGCCGCCCCCTTTGCAGCGGAAACCTGTGCCTCCGTCTCTCCGTCTAGACGTTGAGTACCCGACGCCCCAAACCCCTGTCGCTGAGTATCCTCGAGCTAGGGCGGCGGAAGTCTCCGGCTCCGAAGCCAGGTGTGGGTCCAGTGGGCAATGTTCCTGCCGCCCGCGGTTACCGCCCCTTCGCCCCCGCGTCGGAGTTGTGGGCACTGTTCTTCCGGCTAGATTTTCCCGAGAATCGGAGGGGAGAAGCTCCCTGTAGAGCCACCCGCGCTCATAGACTGAGTTCCCGAATGGGTTAGGTGACCTTGGCCGAGTCGCTTCCCCCCTGGGCCTCACTTTCGGTCATCTGCGAAGTGCGGCTGGGGAGCGCGCTGCGTGCTGTCTGAGCACGGGAACTCCGAGCCCGAGGTCTCCACGCTCAGGTCGTCGGATCCCGCCTCCCCCCCACCCTTGCTGTCACACTCGCCTTTCTGCCCCCCTCCCAGCCGACAGCAGGTTTGTCCTAGCATCCCACTCACTGGGCTAATATTAATAACGAAAAGGCGAGGAAATGGAAGGGGAGAGGATAGGGTGGGGGTGGGGCTGGAAATGGGGGCTTACACGGAAAAGTTAACCAGAAAGTTCGCCAGCAGCTTGCTGCCTGCTGGTTCCCAGCGCGAATCCCAGAGGAGTCGGCCCTTCGGAGGAGCTGTGGGAAGCGCAGCTGATTTCCCACCCGGGTAATTGATAGCTTAATTATCTCGGAGAGCGTTTACAAAAATGCGGTTCCCCGGTTGCTCTCCCGCGCTCGCTGATCGCTCGCTCTCCCCTACGCTCTTGGGGGCGCAGGGCGCGATTGGTTGTCGGAGTCTGGTCAACAACAGCTCCTGGATGGCCTCGGGGCTCGCCTGGAGACTCCCAAACTCTCCTTACCGGATCCTTGCTTCCTTGGATCCAGCTTAGCTCAAGCATCGCTGGGGTGATGGGCCTTCTAGGTCAGCACCTTACGGATATCGATTGGACCTCCGAGGTTTAACTCTTTGCTTGCCTGAGAAGCCCCAAAGAGTAATCAATGGACTAGACTCCTCTCTCCTGGGAGCCATAATATTTTAAACGTATTTTTTGTGACACCCCCCGCCCCCTACCCGCCGCCCTCTGTCTTTCATGCTGGCTGCCTCTGGAGATTTGAGCGAGTGCCAGACACTCTCGTGGTCCTAGCTGGAGCCTGGGGTTTTTGGCCCTTGGGCCCTCCCCAGCTGGCTGTAACCCGAGAGCGCTGAGCTTTCTGAGGCAAGGCGGTGGAGCGCCTTGCAGGTTCCCAGGGGACTTTCTTGGCAGCGCGTCTGGCGTGTGACACACACACACACACATATGCACACGAATACACTCAGGCACACACACGTGCACCTGTGGGGCTTCCCATTCCCAAGGAAGGGTGTGAGGGTGGAGACGCCGTTCCATAGGGGAAAGAGCTGACCTTGGGCTCAGGGATGTCTCCCAGGGTTCCTCCCAAGGGGACAGAGAGGGTGGCCATTCCATACCACTTCCAATCCCAGCCTTCTTTCATCACCCCTGCAATCTCTCTACAACGGGGTGCACGGGAGGCGAGGGATGCAAACGTCCCTAAACAATTGGTCAAATGAGGGGGAAAGCAGACATCTTTGGATATGGTGTTACTTGGTAGTGAGGGCCCCAGAGCGTTCCAATTCCCCAAGAATGTGGAGGGACCCAGTCCAGTCCATTAATAGGAGTTGCCCCCAAATTCCTGGAGCTGACAATCTCTGCCTTTTTAAAAGTTGTATTTCAAGAGGGAATGAGTGACTGGGACAATTGGACAAGCTGAGCGAGGAGCTGAATGAGGAGCTGGAAGTCTGGATTCCCCAAGATTCCCTCAGGACCTGTGAGTTAGCTCCAGAATCTCCCGGCTCCCTCCATTCGGAGCCACTGCCTTCTCTGGTGCTTGTGGCTGAGCCTGGGGGCTGGGGGCTGACTGCCAGGGTGGAGCAGCAGGGCGCTGTCCTCCTTGTGGCCTCTGAGCCCTTTTGGATGCATGTGGGGGGTTGGGTTCCCATCATCTCCTCCCCTCAGTGCCCTGGGCTGGCAGCTCACAGTACCCCCTCTCCCTGGGATTTGGCTAGCGAGGTAGTTACCAGATGGCCAAGCATAGCAGGAGCTGTGTAGGGAGACGTGGGCTTTTTATTTGTGCTGGTCTTCCACTGTTTGCATGTAAACACGGAGCGCGCAGTGCGCTCCAGGAGGACCGGGCTGGCTGGAAATGAGGGCTGCTGCTTGTTGGGGGTGCTAGGAGTCATTTATGGCCGTGTCTTCCCCAGGGTCCCGAGGCAGTCCCATCCCATCCCCAGACATTTTGAACATTCTTTGCTTAAAAGCTGAGTATTTGTGTCTGCTGGTTTAGGTGAGTCTTTCACTAGTAACTCAGGAGTTCAAGGTCTTTGGAGATGGCACATGCTGCTTCTGGGCATGCTGTCAGTAAATGCCAAATCCTGCCAATTGTGGGGTATGGGGAGCCACCACTAGGGGGTGATGGTGACTGCCAAAGCCCTCTGGCTGTGCTTCTTTGGGTTGTGGGCTTGGGTTGGTGGGAGTAAACTGTTCTTGGTCTTAAAAGATGTGGGTGATTGAACAGAGAGAAGGTAGAATTCCCATTGTACTCAAGTCCAACTGGGGAAACTCGACGTCATTTTTCTTACACTGCCTACCATCGTCTTTAACCAAAGTCACCTATATGCTTGGCCCTCCCTCCCTCCATGGTGCCACTGCCTTTTCGGTTATTGGCCATGTTGCTGATCATGCCTCTATGTAAATGGCTTTTGTGAAGGTCTCCTCCTTTCCATGTTTCCCTTTTTCCCATCGTGCTCCAGCCTGCTTTATGGAGATGAAAGTTTCCGTCAGAGGTGAAAGATCCCCCAAGTTTCTGTGTTGGGCTCTTCTTAAGAATCTGGTTGTAAGTCAGTGGTGTGGACAAAGGTGAATTGCATGGAAAGTGATCAAGGAATAGCAATGTGGGGCCAAGAGCTTTACTCTTGCCTGTCATTGTTAATTCACATAAAATATATGGACTGGGCACTGTTGTTATTGCCATCTGATAGGTTGGGAAGCATTCATAGAGAGGTCGAGTACCTGATTTAAGGTCAGACTGTGGCTAAATGGCACTTGGTACTGGAATCTCAGTCTCCCATACGCCTACGTTCTTGGTAATTGCTAAATGGGCATCCTGAGCCAAATATGCGTTGAGGTGCTGGTTATACATGTCTGAAGGGCATGGTGTTCTGGAGAGATATATAGCAATCAACAACATGATAAGAACATTTCTTGAAAGGAACTTCAGCTACATGAGTAAGCCGAAGAAATCTGGGAGTTTGAACATTAGATATGAGTTAAATTACCTCCAGTGACCCCGCTAGCTTCAAGTTCCGTGATTCCTAGGATGTCCAAGGACGTTGAATTTGATGGTACCAAAGAGTGAGGGAGGTGACACCGCATTCAGTGACACCAGGGTGGGAAGACATCTCTGGGAGGAGGCTGTGGACACTGCCTGGACAGGAGACACCCTGCTCGAGGCCTTGGAGAATATGCCGGAGAAGTCAAATGCTCTAACAGAGCTTGTAACCTTACCGTTTGTTAGGATCTGGAATCCCGGCTCTGGCCCACAGTGACCTTGAACAAGTAATTTACCCCCCAGAGTTTCAGTTCTTTGTGCTGTAAGATGAGTGGGTAGATGCACCCTAAAATAATCCTTAGGTGTAAAGATTCTATGAACTTGAAGTGCTCTGACCTACTCTTGTCACTCTGACTAGCTCCCCTTGCTTTTCACTGACTTTTTTGCTCCGCCGGTAACACGGGGGTGTCGGGAAGGACTAGATTGAATAGGAAGAACTTGAACAGGAGCGACTGCCAGTGCAGGGCTTCTGAGGTGAGCCCGAATCGCTCAGTCCTCATCTGCCCCCAGGCAGCCCCGGAGTTTGCTCGTGGATTTAGCTTTCCTGTCTGCAGGAAGGGAAACAACATCCTTCTTCCTGGGCTTGGTAGTGGCCAGGCTGGTCTCCTCACCTTGATTTAGCAAAAAGGAAGGGAAGAGATGAAATTGAATAAGCCTTCGTTGTCAAAATTTCTGACTAAGTTGCCTTGTCATATAAATGACCCAGGTTAGGCCTGTGCCCTGCATTTGTGGGAGGGCATGTGAAGGAGGAAAACGCATCCAGTAATACAGGGTCCCGCAGAAGTACGGCCTGCGTGAGTGTGGTTGGTAGGGGAACGATATGGGTGTAATAATTTATAGTTTTAATTCGAACATTTCACCTACAATGCCATATGGTGTGCTTGAGTGTGATATTGTTATATTACAGAATGACATGCTTATGATTTTGTAATAAAAAAGGGGTGTTGTTTGTGCTTGGCCCTGTGTGTTTTTATGTGCACCTACATGAAGAGATAGAGAGGGCAGTGTCCTGAAGGTCTGTCCCAAAACAGCGCTGTTTGCAGGAAGCTGATTGGCCTGCATGGAAGAGAGAGGCGGTCTGGAATGACAACTTGGTCAGGGCTACAAAGATTCCTTCAAATGCAGACAAGAACGAGTACCCATAGATGAAAGCCTCTGGAAGGAGTGTGGGACCAGGAGCCAGGTCTGAAGGGTCGTTAGAAGCAGAGAGTTTAGCCAAAGAAGGGTAGTTTGCGAAAGGCTGGATCAGCTGGGTTCAGATGTCAGCGGGGGATGAGGAATGTGCTTTTTTTTTTCCTGTCTGGTTTAAAGGAATATTCAAAAGGCGCAGATACTGAGGGGAGAGAGTTCAAGGTCCCAGGGAGCTGTCCAACAGCACTGAGTTCTGGCCCTTAGTGACAGCAGGGCCACGTGGGAGGAAGCCTTCCGGCAGAGACTGGGTGGCTTTGGACGGGCATTTGGAGAAAGGACCAAGCCCAGGTCGTACGCAAGCTGTCTGCCCTCTTTGGTTTCTGGTTGGATTGAGCAGGTTGATGCCAGTTCTTAAGAGGGAGGAAGAACGGATACAAAGAATAGAGAAAGCTGGATTTTCTGAAGAGATTTCTGACCACAGAACAGTATTTTTACTATATGTATGTGTGAGGGAGAGATTCTGGGCCGGATAATACAGAGAATTTGGTGTTTTCAAACAAAGCTAGATTTTTAAAAAACGTATGTTATTTGGGCACCGGGTCTCTTATTACTGAATACAGTATTTGGGTAGCACTGTTCGGATGTTCCAGGCTTCTGGGACATAAATATGGGCCCTAGGAGTGGGCAGAGGGGTGTCCAGTGGTCTTCAATCTGAGTCTTTTTCCTTTTCCCAATGTCTTCCCTCACTCCCTCCCCACCCCTTTTCTAGCTCAAATCTGATGAAACCTATTTAAGACTCAAGGCAGGGAGAGATGCACTGCCCACCCTCAGAAAGCACTCTGTTACTGAGAGGGTAATGCGGTAGGGAGAGACGAGGATTTGTTTTAGGTGCATGAGACAGGCTCAGGTTTGGTCAAGGCCAGCCAGATTGCTGGTTCCAGGGGTCATTTTCACCAGCTGAGATGGCACAGCTCTGCAAACCTTCAGGTGACCCGGAGCTAGGTGGTTGTCCTGATCCGAGCCCTCAGGCCATACGATCATTCTGTAAGTTTCACCTACAGCAGGGTGAGCTGCAGGTGTGACCAGACCTCTGGCAGGCAAAGCGTCCTGCTTGTCACCCCCTTGCTTTACTGTACACTAGTCCTCGGCTGACATAGGACAGTGTGACCACGTATGCTGAAGGGAGAAAAGGCCGTACAGTGACAGCGACTTCCTTGGGCAAAGTCATGAAAACTGTCACCGCAACCATCGATACTGAGGGACTTGAAGTATCACAGACTCTCAGAGCTCATTAAATCCACTCCCCATTTTATGTGGTAACACTGGGGCCCAGACAAGGCGAAGAAGCTACTTACGGGCCAGCAGTTCAAACTCCAACCCACTGGCCTTCAGTCCTATCCCATGCTTCTTTCCATCACAACACTGGACTTCTAACCCATGGCTCTGGGTGTAAACACATCTCCATGTCTGCAGCTCGGCTGCACATTGTAAAATGTACCACCTTCTTTTCATCCCCCTGCAAAAACCAAAAAATGCAAAACCTCCCAAATCTATGGAGAAAAATATCTGTAGGGAAGTTGAATTTGTTCTCCTGCCCAAGTAGCCAGCTGGTTGGCTCCAATCCCTCCTCAGAACCTAAGCTGGTTGGTTTCATTTGAGGGGAGGAGGAAGTCTCATTGCCTTTTACCAACTGCCTTTGGGGTGAGCAGAAGGAGCCTGCTCTTTTCCAGGAAAGGAGAGAAAGATTAGAATATAACCTTGAAGGGAGCAGTGTTACGGGGATGCTTACTTCCTTTACAGAGCTGATACTTTCCCGAGTTCTCACACTGACCAGCTAGTGGCAACAGAAGATTAACTATAGCAAGCGAGCTGGTTTTTCCTTCCTTCCAGCAGAGCGTGCAGCCCTGCTGCCCTGCAGCCCCAGAGGGAGGCAGGCAGCAGTGCTGCTTGTCAGGACTTGCTCTGCTTCCCGTGACTAGCGCGCCCCTTTCACTGGCTCTGCGCTGTCCTTTGTAGTTCTTTTGGACAGCGACCTCCACCAGCATTTCCCTTTGGATGATGGGAGGGAAGTATTAGTGACTACATAATTCAGGACCGAAATATCTGTAGTTTTCTTACCGGCACATGCACGCAGCTCAGTCTGTGAGTCAGAAATTGACAGAGATGCTGTGTGTTATAATCTGCTAAGGTTTGAACCACAACGAGGAAGCCTTACCCCATTCCATTGTCACAGCCCCTGGCAGGTCAGACCTCAACACCTCTCTCTCTCTATGAAGATTTCACAGTCAGCTCACTGGTCTGTGCCTCTACCCTGATCCTCTCTAAGCCATCGTCTGGACTTGCAGACAGAGTGACTTCTTTGAAAGTCCAAATATCACCCTGTCTATCCTCTCTGTGCTTCCTACTAAGAACTAGTAGGAAGTACAAGTTCCTTGTGGTGGTAAAAGGTCCATGGTCAGACTCTGCTCAGACTGCCCCACCCTGAGAATCCTTCTCTCTTGTTCTATGACTCTGCCCCACCCACCCTAGGAAAATTCCTTCTTAACCTTTTAAGACCAAACTCAAATGGCAATATATCTTTGAAGTCTTTCCTGACCTCTTCACACTGACGTTGAATATCGTGGGCCTTGGCACCCACTACCAGTGTAAAGATGATGATAGCCATGGTCCCTGAGCACCTACAATGTGCAAGGCTCTGTTCCGGGTGCTTAGGACCCATCAGAGAACAAAGCACATGTATTCCTGCTGTCCGAGAGCTCATATCCAGGAGTGTGCATGCGTGTGTGCACACTTGTCTGTGTGCACGTGTGTGTTATGTGGTGGGGAGAGGGCAGTAGCAAAAATCATAATATAAATGTGAAAATTATGTAACATGTGAGGTGATAAATTCTATGAAAAGGGGCAAACAATAAAACAGGGGAGATTTTTGCTGCCAGAGATTGGTTGTGATATTAAGCAAGGCGGAGTGAGAAGAGCTTATTGGGGATATAGGATTGGATCAGGACCGGAAGGTGATGAAGCAGTTAGCCAACAAGGGGTCTAGGAGAAGAGCACTCCAGAGAGAGACCAGCTTTGGTACAGCCCTGACTCTGGAGCACGGCTAGAGTGCTCAGGGGCCAGCGAGCAGGCCTGTGCTGCCCCATGGGGTGAGCAAGGGGTGGGCAGGGCAGGAGAGGAGAGGCCTGGCGGAGTCCTGTAGGACCATACGGCTTGCTGTCAGGATTTGGGCTTTTACTCTGAGTGAAATGGAGAGCTATGCAGGATTTTAAGCGAAAAGTGTGTCGATATCTGACTTATGTTTCAAAAGAATTACTCAGGCTGCTCTGTAGCAGGGCAAAGATGGAAGCAGGAAGGCCTGTACTGTCCAGGTGAGATGACATTGGCTTGGAGTAGAATGAGACCAGAGCTTACGTGGTTTTTTGTCTGCTTTGCCTATGGATTCAGAGACAGAGAACATACCTCATTCAGCTCTGGGGCTGCGATGACTCACATGTGCTTGGCATCTTTGATGACTAGAACCCTGGGCATTGCCAAGCATTATCCCAGAATCCATACTGAGTAAAATCAGAGCGGTGTGGAAATCCCATTCACCATCATTAAGGCTAAGCTGGAATGCCTTCTCTTCCGTTAAAGACTTCCCTCTTCTGGGATCCTGTAGCCATGTTCTCTACTTTTTCTTACCTCCATACTATTCTGGGATGCCTATCAGATAAGGAATGGGAGCAGTTTGATTAGAGGAAAGACCTTATCTTGAGAATCGTGGAGCCAGATAAGGGGTTGGAACCTTTCTATTGTGGCAAACAGAAGTTGAATGTATTGCAGGAGATGACCCACACCGTGGTTCTGGGATCATCACATGTCATAAATGGTGAGTAAGAACATGATCTGAATGAAACCCTTCTATACAAAGATGGGGAAATCGAGGTCACCAGTACAAGGCCGTGGGGGAGCAGGACACCAGTTACCAATCTACTAGACTCCTGTTCCCATAAGTTTTCCTCCCATCTTAGGGAAGGGCAGCCAGGCCACTGGGCAGGAGGGGAGTCGATATTCCCAGATTTTACCATTTTGGCATGGGGTAGGCTGTGAAAGCCGCAACTACTCACTGAATATTTACTGTTCCCCAGATGCTGTGCTGGTGCATCTGTTATCTTATTTTATCCTTTCCACAATGTCAAAGGACAGATTAGATTTGTCCCGCGTCACAGGGGAGCACTGAGGCTCGGAGGAATTAGGGAACGTGCCCACGATCGCGGAGCTGTTACACAGCGGAGTGAGTCCCAACTCGGTTCTGCCTGGTTCCCATTCCTGTACTCTCCCTGCCTCCCGTACCGCACAGAGCCAGGAGTGTTCTTGAGTTTTCATCTCTTTGACAACCCGCTTTCCTTTTTCGCTCCTTTTCTTCCCATTACCAAGAAGTTAGAGATGTTTATTATATAGGAACTTCCCGCGCAGCAGCCTCCAGACCTGAGGGACTCGACACCTTGTTTCCTGCTGCCGGCAGCTGACTCAGCATCTCCTCCCTCATCTGCCAAGACAGTGAGTGCAGCAGGCGCCTCGTCTCAGGTTTTCTAGATGCTGCTCATTATCCCTGTGGCTTCTGGACTCTCTTCCTCCTTTTCTTCCTCACCTGCCCCCCCACCTCTCCTCGCTTCCTTCTCCCCTCTCCACTTCCCTCTCTCCCCAACGCTTAGGGAGTTCCCACTCTAGGCTGGGCATAGTGTCATNCCCCCCCCCCCCCCCCCCCCCCCCCCCGCAACTTGTCAAGCCATCGGTTGTCCGAGATACAGCCCTTGCTTGCTCTTTCCTGTCACTCCTCTGCTCTAGCCCAAGGTTTAGTTTGGTACGGCCAGTGCTTCTCAGCAGCATCGCACAGTGTGTATGTTCCCACCTTGAAAATGGGATTGATGTGACATTACCTATGCATAGGGGATATATGTATAATAATATGTAATATTTACATACATCATGCTGTAAAAATACAAGTAAAGAGTGTGCACTTCTATAGTATCAGAACTGGGTAAAATAATGCCTTTGAGATCCAGCCTAACCCCTTCATGTACATAGTTAAGAGAAATACTCTTTGGATGTCGCACAGGTAATTCACAGCAGCTGTCTGTAGCCAGTGTGCTAGGGCGGAGCATGCGCCGGCTGTGGTAACCAGACGTCCTGGGTTCAAGTCCTGGAGCACGACTTGCAAACTGTAGACTTCTGTGCGCCACCACTCAGAGCCTCTGCCCATCAGGAAAGTGAAAACAACGTAGTAATCACTACTCTGCACGTCTGTGATCATTATTTTTGGAACGCCCACAGTAAACTACATTTAGGCAGGGCCCAGCACAGTACTCAATTTTAGTTACAATTTTTTTAGTTACACCATCTATGATCCTTCTAGAGATCGTTGTGTACACATCCAGAGTCTGGTCCACAGTTTGTGCTCTTAGCACCTGGAATTTCACCCCTGCCTTTTTTTTTTTTGAAAGGAAGTGGAGGTATGAATAAATAATATATGCACATTTCCTTCCCGTCCCCCATTTCCCCCCTGCAGCCTGCTTTGCTTAGGGCCCTGCTGCCCTCTCTCTTCCCCCCAGCAAGGCAAAACAGGACGAAATTGACCTTGATCTCTGCTGTTCTCCAGGAGCTGGGGAAGCAGGGGACTCCGGGGTTGTCTGAGGACAGTGTGGACAGAGAAGCTCTTAGAGGCTGAGTCTCAGGCAGGTGGGTGTCGAGGGAGGCAGGCGGGACAGGATTCTCTCCCTTCTGGTGGCGGCAGGCTGACAAAGCCGTGCTCTGAGGCGCCCAGGGAAGTCACGAGTGGCTTTGCAAGCAGCCGAAAAGGGAAGGAACATTTCCATTAGCAGAATCAGCAGTAAAGAGATTTCCAGTCACCGTAATAGCTGTATTTGGGGGAATCATTTCAGCAGAGGCTGTGGGCGGAGGAGGGGAGGGGGCGGGGCGGCAGGGAAAGGCGCGGGGAGACGTCTGGTCGCCTTGCAGGCAGCCTGGAGACAGCCGTGCAAATGGGAGCCAAGTGCCAGGCGCAGCGCGACTGTTCTGGAGACCGGAGGGTCTTTGGACAAACATTTCGGCTCTGCCCCTTCCCTGGAGATAGATCCCCATTCTCAGGAGTCCCGGTGGGAGGCCACACACTCATCCTAGGCTGCTTTTCCTCTGATCCCCTGGGTGTCTGTTTTCAAGACTTCAGCGCCAGCAGCAACTTCCTAGGCTCCTGGGAAAACTCCCCAGTGATTTAGCCTCATTTCTCCTGGCGTTAGCTACTCCTCAGAATCACCTTAGGACCCACCCAGGTTCTCACTCTCAAACCTGCTGAGTCACCAGGGAGGGGCCTAAAACTTGTATTTTAGCCAGTGTCCCAACTTCTTGGAGGGCCCTGGGTGAAGTGGTCCCTGTGTACCTTTTCAGCCCGGCCTCCTGACATCCCCATCCCCACTAGATGCTGTAGTCTCACGGGCGGCTTGCAAGTGTCTGAGGGCACCAGGCGTGATTCNCCCCCCCCCCCCCCCCCCCCCCCCCGTCTGACATCTGAACAGAAATGCCCTTCTCTCTGTTTGGAACGCTTTCCTCCTCCCGGATCCACCTGGCCAACTCCTGGCCTTAGACCTTACTGTTACCTCCTCTGAGGAACCTTTTCTTTTTCTGCCTAGGCTTAGATAAAGGGGATGTTTTTGGCTTTTTTTTTTTTTTCCTGAGTGCTCTTATCTCCCTGGTAGGGTTGCCATACTTTTTAAATTTTTTTAAAAATATATTTCATTGATTACACTGTTACAGTTGTCCCAGCTGTTCCCCCTTTGCTCCCTTCCGCCTGGTACCATCATTCCCTCCAGCAATTCCCCCCTTAACTTATGTCCGTGGTTGTGCATATAAGTTCTTTGGCTTCTCCATTTCCTATACCACTCTTAATATCACCTTGTCTATTTTGTACCTACTAGTTATGCTTCTTAATCTCCACACGTTTCCCCCCATTCTTCCCCTTCCCCCTCCCAGCAGACAACCCTCTACCTGATCTCCATGTCTATGATTCTATTCCTGTTCTGGGTGTTTGCTTAGTATGTTTTTTTTTTTAGATTCAGTTGTTGAAAATTGTGAATTTGTTGCCATTTTAATGTTTATAGTTTTGATCGTTTTCTTAAATAAGTTCTTTCGACATTTCATGTAATAATGTCTTGGTGATGATGAACTCCTTTAGCTTTATCTTATCTGGGAATCACTTTATCTGCCCTTCCATTCCAAATGATAGCTTTGCTGGATAGAGCAATCTAGGTCATAGGTGCTTGCTTTTCATCACTTTGAATACTACTTGCCAGTCCCTTCTTGCCTGCAAAGTTTCTTTTGAGAAATCAGCTGACAATCTTACGGAAACTCCTTTGTAGGTAACTCTCTGTTTTTCTCTTGCTGCTTTTAAGATTCTCTGTATCTTTAAATGTTGGCATTTTAATTATGATGTGTCTTGGTGTGTGCTTCTTGGGTCCAACTTGTTTGGGACTCTCTGTTTTTCCTGGACTTGTATGTCTAGTTCCTTCACCAAATTAGGGAAGTTCTCCTTCATTATTTTTTCAAATAAGTTTTCAATTTCTTGCTCTTCCTCTTCTCCTTTTGGCAAACATGTGATTCGGATGTTGGTACGTTTGGAGATGTCCTATAGGCACCTTATACTATCCTCTGTTTTTAAATTTCTTTTTTCTTCTTACTATTCTGGTTGAATGTTTATTTCTTCTTTATGTTCCAGATCGTTGATTTGAATCCTGGCTTCATCCCTTCCATTGTGGGTTCCTTGTAGATTTTTCTGTATTTCACTTAGTGTAACCTTCATATATGCCTGGGTCTTTTTTATTTTGTTGCTATACCCAGTTAGTTCTTTGAGTATCCTAATCACCAGTGTTTTTGAACTTTGCATCTGGTAGATTGGTTGTCTCTGTTTCATTTAGTTCTTTCTCTGAGGTTTTGTTCTGGTCTTTAATTTGGGCCATATTTTTTTTGTCTCCTCAATTTGGCAGTCTCCCTGTGTTTCTTTCTGTGTATTAGGTAGAGCTGCTTTGACTCCCTGTCTTAGTAGTCTGGCCTGTTGTAGAAAAAGCACCTGTAAATTGTGTGGGGCAGAGTGTTAGGTAATTGCCAGGGTAGGGCAACCCACTTCACTGCTTTGTGGCTCTGTGTCGGGGCGGGGGGGCTTGGAGAGGGGACAGTGCCACTGCCTGGCTTCTGGAGATTTGCTCAGTGCTTGTTTTGTGTGACTGGCACCCTTCCAGCTGTTTCCCTGGTGCTAAATCCCAGAGGGGGTGGGTCCGTGTCCTTTTGAAGTCCATGTGGGCTCTTTATCAGAGTCTTCTGAAAATCTAGCAGCTTCTTCCTCTGCCCCCTGCCCTCTTCCCTCCCCGACCCCGTTTTCTACAGGCAGAAGTTATGGGAGTTTATCTTCTTGGCACTGGAGCCCTGGGCTGTGTGGTCTGGCTGGGATTGCTCGCTCCCAGGGTATACCTCCTGGTTTTTCCCTACCACATGTGAATGTGGGACTGCTCATTTGGCCGCTCATGTTGCCCCTGCCTCCCCACTTCGACACTACATCTCCATGCCTCTCCTCCCATCTCCGTACCTCCACCCCTCTTACCCATCTGGATGAATGTGGCTTCTTTAACTCCTTGGTTGTCGGACTTCCATGCAGCTTGATTTTCTGGTGGTTCAGGGTGTTATTTGTTTTGCGATCTAGTTGCAGTTCTTTCTGTGGCTGTGTGAGGAGGCAAAACATGTTTACCTACTCCTCCATCTCAACCAGAAGTCAGCTGCCGTATTTTATTAATAAAAATAAATATAAATGATAAAATACAGGATGCCTAGCTAATGTCTCATGATATAAGGCAGTGATATGAAATTTAAATATCAGTGTCCATAAATAAAGCTTTATTAGAACACATGTCCACTCAGTCGTGTATGTAATTGCTATATTTGCTTTCACTCTACAGGAGCAAAGTTGAGCAGTAGCAACATTGACTATGTGGTTTGCAAAGCTTCAAACATTTGCTGACTGTCCCCTTGCAGAAGTTTACTGACTGTCCCCTTGCAGAAGAAGCTTGCCAACCGTGCTGTATAAAGGAAATCAGATCTCTTCACTTTCTTGTTTAAAAGCTTCCCTTGTTTGCCATTGCTCTTAAGAATAAAATCCTAATTCATTTTCAGGGTTTAGAAAATCTTTACAAATTTGCATTTTTCTCCGAGTCCATCTTCCATTTTCTTCCTTGCTCACAAAACTCAAATATCACCTTCTACAAGATGTCTTCCTTAACCATAGGAACCCCCTGGTACTTCTTTGCTCCATAGCTTTCTATTCCATATATTTTTAACAACCTTTATGTGATGGGGGATGTGGTTCATCTTTTTGCTCTCCAAATTATATGCTGCAGGACACAGTAGGTGCTGCGTGGATGTTTCCTGACCAAATGAATGACACATGGGCAGGAATAGGGGTGATGACTTGTGAACAAATCCTTAGAGGGTACCCACCTCACCCAGTAGTCCTGCTGTGTAGTAGGAGATTGTGCTGAGGATTCCAAGAGGAACTTTTCAGAGCATGTGGAGTAGTGACTGACACTCAGCAAATGCTACCTAGGTGTTTGTTAAATAAACAAAAATAAATAGGCCTGTGTCTTCATCCTTGGGACCTTCCTTATCCCCACTTTCTTTGAGATTGGAGAGCATTTAGGGCAATTCAAAGGAAGTCCTGTGAATAAAGACCTCATGGAACCCAGGGAGCAGGGTAATCTGGTGGCCAGGACTGGGGGCGAGGAGTCCTGGGGCTGAGTCCAGTTTTACTGGGTGTGGCCAAGTCCTTGCAGCTTTCCGGGCTTTCTCTTGTTTCTTATGTGATACGAATAAACCAAGCCATCTGAGAGGAGAAGTTCTCCTCAGCCCTCTGCTGCTCAGCAAGGGCCCAGGAGGGAGAAATCTGTTTCTCAGGGAGCTTCTGAGTTTGGAAGCCATAGCAGCAGGATAAGGACGACTCCTTCCTTCCTCTCCGCATCCTTCCTCCCTCTCTGCATCCTTCCTGGGGCCTCTGAGGGTCCAACCCTCAGCTCTGAACCCAGGTGCAACTCACATTTTCAGGCCCTGTCTCACACTAATTTGTTAGACAACCTCCTTCAATTACTTTCCCTCCACCCTCCCCCAGGGAGGGAGACTGGAGAAGCTGGCAACCCATAGTAACCAATTACCTGTCTGCCAATAGTAGGACTCCTGCAGTCCCTCCCTCCCGCGCTTCATTTCTCTCTTCACTTTATTCTCCCGGCCTCCCAAATCACCTCTCCAAACTGCAGAGGCCTCTGGGGAAATGTCCCCATTCACCAGGTTCCCTACTTCCAGTCAGGGACCAGAAGGCCACCCCTCCCTGCAGAGGGACAGCAGATGGGAAGGCTGGTGGCTGAGAAAAGACAGCTGCACACCTTGGAAAACCAAGCAGGTTTTTTGCTGGTTCGCTAGATATCAGGCTCTGCTGGATTAGGAAGCAAATGTCTTGGATTCTAGTCCTGTTACTGTCGTTCACTTGCTATGTGACCTCAATAAATGACAGTTCCTCCTTGGCCTAAGTGAGTATTGCCAGAGCCAGTGTTCCTTCAGGAAACGGAAGAAGATAAGATTGGGCTGCTTGGAGTAGTTCATGAGAGAGGAGAAACCTTCCAGGCTTGTCCTCTGTTAGAATCCCAGGTGCCCCGAGCTGCGCCCGTCTCATAGTGGGCACTCAATAAATATTTGTTGAATAAAGGAATGAACAGATGGAAAATGTGTGTGATCAGACATTGGTAAGTGCAACTTATCACAGTTTCAGATTCCCTTGGAATACGGTGCCCTCATTCATCAGTCATTATAATCAACCAGGATTTTTCTGGGAGATGAATTCTATTTTTGTTGTTTAGATTAAACCAGTTCACCTAAAACCCCTTGTTCTCCTTAAACTCCCCTTGCCTGGAGCTCAGCCCCTGTAGTCATTTTTCGTGGTTCTTCCATCCCCAAACCTGTGCTGTGTCATTGGGGGCACAGACGTGCAAGGAGGTCGAAGTCGGTTGGGATAATAACATTTGCACTTTTCAATGAAAAAACTTCTTTTCATGGGTATTTTTAGTATCTGCATATTACAGATGAAGACAGGGCCATTCAGAAAGATCAAGTCAATTGCCAAGGTCATATAGTAAATGGGATTAGCTGTATTTTTAAAAGGAATCCTTATATCATTATCTGAATGGAACCCTGGAATAACTTGCTATAAATAGTATATAGTCTGTGAAAATAATATAACTATTGAAGTTATGTGTGTGTATATATATTTTTTCATGTGCTGCCCAAATTTATCTCTAATACCACACCTTGGTAGACATTGATCTAGCCCAACCATTCACATGAAGATATTTGTTAAACATTTACATTTTGCCCACTTAATTGTTACATTTTCTTTTAATACATACATTAAACTTTTCCCTGCCTCAAAACTCCTGCCCATCTTTTAAGATCCAGTGAGAATACACCTTTGTAACTTGCAAGATAGGTTTCCTTGCTCCTCCAAGAACAGCTGTATCTCAAGCACTTCGTATGTTTGCTACATTTTGTGTTTTCATGGAAATGTTGTGATTGTTTAATTGTCTGGGTTTTTTTTTGCTTATTGGTAAGCTTCCTACATTAAATATCATAGCTTTTTAAATATATTTAATTCCAGCAGCTAGTGCACGCCTGCTTATTGAATTTTTAAACTTAATTTTAAATTTTCACAAGAAAGACTGAAAAATACAAGCTTGTCATAACACATTCACACCTTTTGGAAACATTATAATAGAAAAGGTGAAATTCTCTGGTCCACCTAGTCTATTCTGCAGAAGTGACCGTGACAAAGAGTTTGCTGGAGTCCTTAGTGGGACATGGAACATATATGTGTCTGACTAGTCACCTTTGGTGACGAAACCAAGAGGAAGTGACTTGTCCAAGGTCACTCTGTAGGTGTTCTGCAGGCAGCTCAGGGATATTAATGACATTGCCTTTGCATTAAGGTACTGGGTTTTCAAGCTCGGATCCATGATAGATCAGGGGAGTATGGGTTGCTCTGGGATTCAGCTTAAAGAGATGCTTCACTTTTATGTGGGTGGTACTGGATCCCCAGTTTCATTGGAACAAAGGGTTCCACAGCTTTAAAAAGCTGCTCCATAAGCCGGGGGCTGTGTCTGGGCTACAGAATCATCCTCCCTGCCCCGTGCGCACTGTTTTGGAAGGAAGATGGTTCCTGTTCTTGCCACAGTATTTTTGGGGGGTAGCACCCTTGTGGAAAGCTCACTGACCATGTTGTAGTTAATATTAAACCAGGTTTACAAAACCACTCCTCACACGGTCAGGCTGCAGAACCTACCTCCAGATTTTCTCCAGGCTTCAGGAAGGGTGTCCTCTTGTTTATTGACCCTTTACTGACCCTTCAACACACATACACACACAGATTTCTAGTAAATATATATATATGTATACATGCATACACAGTAAATATATACATACACGTGTATACACACACGATACAGGTATATGCATATGTTCACACATGCATATAACACATGTAGGCATAATACACATAACTATGTACACACATGTGTATACACACAAATACATGCAAGAGAGAGAATATGAAAATAATTTTCCTTTCTGGAGAATGAAGAAAAGAAAACCCAGCAAGGCAGGGGGAGGGGCCAGAAAAGGAAAAATTATTACAAGGAGTGGGGGCCAGGTGTCTCCCTCTTCCTGGCAAGGTATTTGATGTGATCGATCCAGCAGTTCTTCCTTAAACATTTCAAATTTCAGTGGGAGACAGACTGTTCAGGAGAGGGGTACCTGCATTTGGGTCGAACTGCTTGCCTTGGAAACCCTCCTTTAGGAAGCCATGTGCGCTGGTATTTGGCCAGTTAGTAGAAAAAGTCTATTAAAGCAGCACATCATAAAAAATAGTAATGCACCTTACACATTACACTTTAACTCAAAGTACATAAATGTGTACACATTTGCCAGTTATTTGATGTAGCCAAGGGCCTCTTCTCATAGGCTGCAGCGGTCAGCTGATTGGAGTCCCATGACATCTTTCTTGTATAAGCCATTCTCATAGTGTGCCAGATATGACCTCCAGTGTTTCATTAAAGGGGACTGAGAACATAAACCTGCTTGCCAAGTCGTTCTTCTAGAGGTTTATGATTCCTTTTTAAATTTTTACAGTTGTTGCACCTGACTTAACAGCAATGTTAAGTGACTTGATTTTTACAGTAAAATCACCTTAGCCCTCATAGCAACTGCTTCCTCGTGATGCTAGTACATTATTAATTTTTTCCCCAACATTTCATTACACCTTATAATGATAAGAAACACAGCAGGCGTAAACGGGTTGGGGGAACACACCAGCTCTCTGTAAAAATACAACTCAACTGGCAGGGAAGTCCTAAGAATGCTGGAGAGGAAGTCACCAGCGTGGCGGGACCCTGAAGGGGAACATGCCCCCCACCAACCGTGTTCACTGAAGCCTTATTGACAGTAGCCAAGATATGGAAACAAGTCTGTGTCCGTCAGTGGATGAATGGAGAGAAACGATGTGGTGTAAGCGTACAACGGAATACTACTCAGCTGTGAGGAGAAGGGAGGTCCTGCCACGTGCGACCATGTGCATGGACCTTGAGGGCCTTATGCTGAGCGTAGTAAATCAGACAGAGAAAAATGGATGCTGCGTGATATCACTTAAGTGTGCAGTTTGAAAAAGCTGTCCTCATAGAAATAGAGACTCTAATGGTGGTTACTGAGTGGGGGGTCGGGGGGGGGAGAATGGGGAGATGCCTATCAAAGAGTTCAAGCTTCCAGATATACAATGAATAGGTTCTGGGGATCCGGTGTGCCGCAGGGTGCTGTGGTGAGCAATGCTGTACTACATACTCGCAAGTTGCTTAGGTAGTGGAGCTTAAAAGTTTGTACCACCAAGTCAAATGGTGATGTAACACCGAGGGGGTGTTAGCAAGTGCTATGGTGGTAATCATTTTACAATAGATAAGTGGGTCAAGTCAACACATTATACACCTTGAATTTACTCAATGATATGTGTCATAACAGTAAATCTGGAAAAGTAATTAAAATAAGAGAAAGAAACTGAATTGCGGAGCCAGGACCAAATCATTGGACTCTCACTATTCAGGCCACCTCTTGGGACTCCACAGTGATGGCCACTGATGCTCTTTATTTGGGGTGGCCTTTTGAAGGAGACACCCTGGCACTTTCCTGTTTTGCAGATAAGCAAACGGGTCCAAGCAGTGACGCGATCTAGTGTAGGTGAGCTTAGCAACAGTGAGCTAAGTAGAGCTGCTACTGTTTCATTTTGAGAGCACGTCGACGTCCTGATTGGTGTTCCAAATACTTCTTTGCTTGGGTAGTTTTTCATTATTTTAAAAAATAATGAAAACTTATGAAAGAGTCTTTTTTTTTCATCTATGATCACACCTGATCTTTCCATTACCTTATAAGGGAACTAGAGCAGGATTTCCCCTTCACTCCTCTTTGCTGTCCCCACAGATACCTTCCCTTACACACATGGTTTTTAGGGGCTCTCTGTAACTCTTCCCGTGCCAACCCTCCAGGCCCCCCAAACTTAGAACTCTCAGGACCCTCAGGCCTATGCAGACCAACGCTCTCATTGCACAGAGGGAGACCAAGGGCCAGAAATACCTTGCCTAAAAATGAGAGGCTGAAGCTGCTTATGAATGTGGAGCTCAGTGCTGCCACCCCTTGGTCTTGACCTCCACTGGGTTGCCTGCGTAGCCCTGGGTCTCCCAGACTGCCTACTTGCTGGAGAGGGTGGGCAGTTAATGACAGGGCAGTGTGTGTCCGCTGGCCGCCAGGCGTCCCATGTTGTATATGAGGTACAGGGTATAATTTAGAATCCGTTCTGAGGATGTCTTGTCTCATAAAAAATCCTAGCAGGAGTGGCTGGGAATTTGTTTTGACTTCCCCAGCATATGTTGAAAAATACCTTTTCTCTTCATCTTATTTTCCTCTTTTTTCTGCTTCCATTTTTTTTTCCTGCCTAATTCTCACTGTACGATAAGCTCCTGGTGGCTCATGGGGGTGGTATTTGGGGAAGGGATCCTGCTGTTTAGGTTAATGGGCTGGCAAGTGGTCGTGAAAAAGTCCACTTTTCTTGGATGATTGGTTCTGCCTCTGCAAAGACATCAGCTCGGGAAATGACTTTAGGGGTCTGTCTTCCACTATTATAGTTAAACTTACAGATGCCATTCTTATTTTAGGCAAAACAAGGCTTCGGTAGAGTCCTCTGTCTTGAAATGCTGTAGCCACTGCTCCTTCCGCATCTCCTGTAGCCTCTGCGTGTTCTAACAACTCTCTCCCAGTCTCCTTCAATTCTGCTCCTGTTTCTCCCTGAGTAGATGCCTTGTATCTTCCTATGCTGCCTGAAGGATCACTCCCAAAGGTCATCTCTCCCTTGCATTGAATGCTCAGTGGCTCCTCGCTACTTAATACGATTGATAGCAAACTCCTTGGCATCTGAGCCCTCGACCTAAGGACCCTGCCCTTCTCTCTCACTATTTCTCTGCCTACAGTTCAGCCAAACTAGGTTTGTTGCTGTTCCCAGAAAACAAGCCCTGCTTTCCCATTCTGTGACTTTGCTCCAGCTGTCATCGGTCACGGATGACCTTGTTTCCCTCTGCTCCTGCTGGGATCCCTGTCTGTCCCTCGTAAGTTGTTTTTTGATGGAAACTTCCATCCTTATTGCTTCTTCCTCTTTCCTTCCTCCCTTGACTTTATTCGGAAAACTTTATTTAGGTCCCTCTTAGGCCACCTCTCGTGTGAAAATGCGTATGCCTGTGTCTTATCTCCTTCTCCACTTCTCCACGTGCATGGTCCCGTGCAGTGGACAGTGTGCCCACTTGTGGCTGTTGAACACTTGATGTGTGACGAGCAGGACTAAGGGACTCAATTTGAAATTTTACTTAATGTTCATGAATATTTAAATTACAATAGCAGCACAGATAGAGAACCTGTTCACCGTTGCAGAAAATTCTGACAAACGGCACTGCTTATGAGATCCTTGAGGGGATCGCTGGAGTTTTGTCTTTTCTGTACCCTGTTCCTAGCCCCAGGCCTGTTATTGGATAGGTGTCAATAAATGCTGGTAGATGTGACATTCCAGCAAGACTGTTTAACCACTAACCTCAAAGAGATCCAGTTGTAAGAAGGAAATTCACAGCAATTTGCTTTTGAAAGACACCAAGGGTTGCTGGTTGAAGAATTGTTTCATAAGTTTTCTTGTGCAAAATCTGGTCCATCTTATAGTCCAGGGTATTTTAGGTTAATCCATCAATGACACTGGCAGACATTCTTGGCCCCAATGGGTCATTTCTCAGCTGAGCCTTTCCTTTCCATTGTAGTCTCCTCCCTCCTGGCCCAGAGCAGGTCCACCCACAGCTTGCCCTTAGAAAGAGGGCCTAACAGATCTCATTCCCTGGGGGGAAGGTGCCGATGGAGCTGTCTGACATGAACGCACAAGTTTAAGCTTCATGGTCGTTTCATGGAAGATTTATGAGTGTTTCTTCAAGGCAGAACTCCTGAGAACTGTCCCCTGTGAGTGCTGGGATGGGAATGGAATGTGAGGGCTGCTCTTCTCTTTCCTCCTCCCCCATCCGTCTCTCATTCTTTTCTTCTGCCCACGCTCTGCAGTCTCCTCTTGGTTCCCACTTTCTCTTTAATCTCTTCTCTTTTCTCTCTGCTTTCCTCAGTGTCTTCTTTTCCTTTTTTTTCTCTTTAACGCTGTCTTATTCCTCTCTCCCTATCTCACTCATTGTCTCTATCTTTCTCCAGTCTCTCCCCATCTCTCTTGGTCTGCTCCCCACAGCCTTGAAATCTGTTGAGCATTCCTGAAGTTACTCCTGTCTGCTTACCTAACCATAAGAGCCAGGCCAAGCTCCCTGTTGACCATCCCATGCACAGCTCAGAGCAAAGGAGAGAAGAGGTGGACAGGGCCTTGCGGGGTAGAGCTCTCTCACCTTCTCTTGTCAGGGGTCCCACACTCCTGATGGGGCTGCCTCCTTCATGGCCCCTGTTGTCTCCTGTGATTGTAGATGTCCTGCAGGGCTCCAGAGGCTTCCCTGGCCACCCAAGGCATCTTGTACAAATTCTGCCAAGATTCTGATTTTCAGTGTGGGGTGTGTTTTGAGAGCAGCTGGTAAAAGGATCTGGAGGTCTTATTCCTGTTTTGCTAAATATTTGAAGTTCTTTTTCTGCAGCTCTGGTGGGCTCCCCTTTCTCAGCCTCCTCTGCTCTTGCTGTATTCATCACCAGCCCTATTTTAAAGCTCTTCCTTCAGGGCATTAGAAACATCTGCTGAAAATTTTCAGAAGAAAAGTTGCAAGAATGATAAACGTTCTCAAGAGAGCATTTCTTCTAAAATTTCAACCCTTGGCTATAACTGACAATGAAAGGTACCCGAGCCAAGTTACCTTATCCCCAAAATATATGTACCTTCTTGAGACTGATCTTAAGGGCATATGCTTGGTTAGCTTGTGGAGTTCAGTAGTACTTTAAAGAAGCAATTGGTATTGAGTCGAGTGGATTTTTTGTTTCAAAGAAACAAAACAAAAAACCCAAAATGATGAAGGAGGAAGAGGAGAAGGATGAAGGGGGGAAGGTAGAGACAGAAAAGAAGACAGGCTAATAACGTTTTGTTCCTTATCTGCAGGGTAGACTTAAATTCTCTTCTACACCAGTACGTTCATTGCAGCATTATTTACAATAGCCAAGATTTAGAAGAAACCCAAGCATCCATCAGTAGATAGATGAGTGAATGAAACAGATGTAGCACATTTATACAATGGAATACTGGGCGTCCATAAAAAGAAGACAGTTTTACCCCTTACCACAGCATGGATGGACCT
Organism: Sturnira hondurensis; assembly: GCF_014824575.4. Taxonomy (NCBI): domain Eukaryota; kingdom Metazoa; phylum Chordata; class Mammalia; order Chiroptera; family Phyllostomidae; genus Sturnira; species Sturnira hondurensis. The sequence continues at coordinate 3,508,459 of NW_028083079.1, read as the reverse complement.
GGAGAACATTATGCTAAGTGAAATAAGCCAGTCAGAGAAAGATAAGCACCATATGATTTCTGTCATATGGGGATCTAATGAACAATTGAACTAAGAAACAAAATAGGGACAAATTCATAGATATAGAGCAGGCTGACAGCCCCAGAGGTGGGGGATGGCTGGGGGTTGGAGAGATCAAGCAAAAAAGAGAAAGACTTCAAGGACACAGATAACGGTGTGCTGATTACAGCGGGGGTGAGGTGGAGTTGGAGGTGGAAGAGGGTATGGGGGATGAATAGGATAGAAAGATAAAATTAAATTTTAGAAAATGGTTGAAATAAAAAGAAAATTTAGAAGTATCCCTTGTAATCCTTGGATTTATCTCTTTGTTTTCAATAGTTTCAATATTTAACCTATGACCAAAGCTTACTAATTTTTCTCCTGACATATCTTTTAAATCTATCCATTTCTCTATATCTCTACCCTGGTACAAGTTCCTCTTATCTCCAACAGGTAATTCAGTAGGCTCCGAACTGGTCTCTCAGATTCACTCTTGCTCTTAAGCCCCATGCAGTCCTTCCCAATCCTCATCTGCTACCAGAATGACTATAAATGTGAGCCTTAAATCATGCCTCTTCTCGGCTTAAATTCGCAATATTCTTATAATGACATACACTGTTCCCAATGAAGGCCTGCAAGACATTCAACCTTAGTGACACGATAGAATATTGGGAAGCTTTTAAAAATTTCAAAACCTAGAATGGACTCTAGGCAAATTAAATATGGGAGTTAGACAGTGTGGCAGTTTCTTGAAAAACTAAGCATACTCTTCCCATCTGATCCAGCAATCACATTCCTTGGTATTTGCTCAAATGAGTTGAAAACTTATGTCCCATGCAAAAACATGCACATGCATGTTTATAGCAGCCTAATTTCCAAAACTTGGATGCAAACAAGATGTCCATCCATAGATGAATGGATAGATAAACTGTGATACATTCAGGCAACAGAATATAATTCAGTGATAAAAAGAAATGAGCTGTCAAGCCTCCAAAAGACATGGAGGAACCTTAAAATCATATTGCTAAGCGAAAGAGGCCAGTCTGAAAAGGCCACATACAATATAATTTCAAATACATTACATTGTAGAAAAGGCAGAAGACCTATGGGGACAAGATCAAGATGCTTTGTTAAGTAAGGGTTGGGAGGAAGGAAGAGGCAAACAGGGGGTTGAATAACAGGGAAACAGTTCCAGATGTACAGTGAGAATAGACAATTTTCAACCTTGTCAAAACCCATAGAATGCATATCACAAAGAGTAAACCCTGTGAAAGCTATGGACTTGAATTCACCAAATATATTTATATTGGCCCATTGATTGGAACAACTGTACCATACTAATACAAGCTGTAAATAATGGGGGAAACTGTGTGTGCATGTGTGTGCACATGTAGAGAGATGGTATACAAGAATTCTCTGTACTTCCCCATCAATATTTCTGTAAACATAAAAGTGCTCTTAAAAATAGTTTATTAATTTTAAAAAGTCGGGGCCCTATCCTAAGCCAATTCAATCAAAATAACTAAGCATTACTGTTCTGTATTTAATCACGTATGATAACTTAGGGAATCTAAGACACAGCTGGTGTTGAGGGCTACTGCTCAGAGTGGCCCTGTTCTCTACTTTCAATCTGGCTATTTTCCTCTTGTCAGAGGCCCCTCCGTGGCCATTCAGTCTAAATTGCACCTGGATGTCTGTCTGTCCATGTTTGGTGTCTCTGGAGTACAAACTTTTTGAGCATAAGGGCTGTGTTCAACACTGTGCTTCTCAAAGCCTTTGCTTTGTAATCAGTGCTCAGTAAGCATTTGCTGAGCGAACGAACAAATGAATGCACAGGTCCTACAGTTTAATAGGTTTCTTCTTCTCACCGACATCACGGCCAGTCAGAGGAGCCTGGGGGGCAGTGGTGGATGGCTGGATCTGGGTAAGGCGAAGTGTGCACACGTAACGGGGCTGCAGAGCACAGAGAATTTACCCTCTGTTACAAAAGGACCCTCTGTTCCTTTTGCCCTGTGGTTGGTGGCCTGAGTCTTGAGTTTAAGGTGGGAAATGGATGAGTTAAATTTGTCTCTGTCATTTCCATTTTCTTGCTCTGCAATAAAATTAGGGATCGCTTGGCGAAACTGCAGTGTGACGCAGTTAGGTGCATCTTCCTATCTCCTGCAAGTGTCTTGGGAGTGAATTCTGCTACTGTTGGAAACAGCTCTCTAGTCAACAAGCAAGCTGAAAGGAGAGAAACCAAAAGCCCTTCCTCTCAGCCCACAACGCCAGTCCCCTTTGCTGCCGCCTTCATGTAAGAAATTAAATTGCCTTTAGATTGTGAGCAAAGGCAAAAGCCGCATAGAAACAGGATATTCATAGGTGCTTTCTAAAGCAGAGAAAATTGCAAAAGATTTCTTTAATCTTCGCTCAGGTAGGAGAAGTAAGACACACGCGCTGGAGTAGCACAGTAAGGAAGCAGTTAAGAATTTATCTAGTTTTTCTTTAGCTTGAGTTCCAGCTCCCAGTAAAATATCTGGACTTGTTTTTCTGCACATTCGATAAATCACTTGATGGCCAATGAGGAGTGGCTGATGTCAGATTTGTGGTGAACAACCCTGAGGGCAGGCTAGCCTGTAAGGTCTGTTGGAGGATAAACAGAGGAAGACAGGTGACTATATTTTTGTTACCTGTAAGACTTAGGGAAAGAGGCTGGAAAGACCTGGAAAGACATGGCAGAAGACTAAGGAGTGAGGACTCTGTTAACATGGACCTGCAAACGGTCAGCAGCCTGCAGAGGCCCAAGCTGTGGTTGAAGGGCTCTGATTTCTAAGCTTGGGTACACTTCCGGCTCTCTTGAGTGCTTTGAGCAAGTCATCCACACATTCTAGAGCTGTATCAGTGGGACGGCATGCAGCAGAAAGTAAAGGTACAGAGAATAAGTAGCATAGATGGTAGGTAGGAAATAGACAGGGGGGTGGGCAAGAATCGTATGGGAAATGTAGAAGCTAAAGAACTTATGACACATGGACATGAACTAAAGATGGGGAATGTGGGTGGGAGGGGGTGTGCAGGGTGAAGGGGAATGAAGCCGGGGACATGGTACAACTGTAATAGCATAATCAATAATATATATATATTTTTAAAAAGTGCACATTATACATGGCAAAATGTGGTAATAATAGCATCTGCCTTGCAGTATTGTTTATATATGTGCAGCATGCTAGAACAGTACCTGTAACACAGTAAGGGCTATTAAAAAAAAAGTAACTTTGTTCATCTAAGCACAGGGCCTTTATGGGAAGGATTTGGGATGGCTCCCAGCAGGATGGAAGAAGTGGGCTCAGAAAGAGCAGCTGTAGGGGTCCAGGCATCTTCACCATGATAGAGGGGCTCTCAGAGTCCCGTCTTTTCCTTCCTGGCTTCCACATCCATTGGCTCAAGGTGGCCTCATAATTTACCTCTCTCATGCAGGGAAGAAGAGGACACCTGGATTGACATTCTCTCCAGGCATAGTTGAAAGGAGAGTTATATTTTGAACGGTGAGTCTGGGAGCTGATAAAATGGTTGCCAAATAGCAAAAGCACACGTGTCCTCATCAGGGCCACTAGTGTTCTCACCTGTAAGATAACGGTGTTTTTCCAAATCCTCCTTCAGCACCAGAAGCTTCCGGAGGCACCAACTTGCTCGGGCCGAGAGGGCCCCAAGCCCTCCCTCCAGGCCTTTGCTCCTCTCACCCCCGAAGTGGTTCTGGAGATGCCCATTTAGACCTAGAGCTCCAGGACGAGCAGTTAGACGCCGCCCCGTAGGGGATTTCCAAGGTCCTTTTCAGCTCTAGCTTTGCAGCACAACGGAGCGTGTAAGTCAGGGCTCTGTCGAGCCCTGTGCCAAGGAGAGAGGGTGATTCGTGGAAGTAGCTGCTGGGCTGAGTGACTCGGATTTGCTTGGCAAAGACAGTGACCTTGATGTGGACTGCCACCCTTATGCCCCAACCATGCCCAGAAGACTTGGGATTCTGCATCTCTCTCCTGAAAGTAAACCTTTGCTTCAGGAAATAATGCTAAGAAGTATGTTAAATTCCGGGTTTGAAACCTGTTTCCATCTCTAGCCTCATGTCCTGCCCTTCTCCCCGTCGTTCTGTGCATTTCCGTTTCTGCTGGGCTTCTTTCAATTCCCGTAAGGGTCTCCCTCCTGCCTCTGGGCCTTTTCACAATCTGGTTCCTTTGCCTAGGAAGGCCTTGCCTCCACCTCTTTTTGTCTGTCTGACTCCTGCTAAGAGTTTTAGATTCTAAATGATTGGTACTCCTTCAGATAAGCCTTTCCCAACTTCTCAGCTTAGAGCTGGTTTCCCTGTTTTGTACATAAGATCCTATTATCGGTAGTACTTAATTACAGATTTTAGTGACCTATTTATTTCCTGTTGATGTTCATCCTTTCCACTATACTAATAAGCTCAGAATAAGCATGTCCTCGTTAGCTGCTGTAAGATTGCACAGTGCCCCCCTGTAAGGGGCACAGCTGGATCTCTGAATAAGACATACTGTAGATCCAGCCCTTGAGGTGCTCATTTTCTTGGGCAGGGGAATTTTTTCCTGTTCTCTAATCCAATCCCTACCTTATCCCAGGAGGTCAACTGAGTGTGAGCTGTGTAGGAGTGTGTGGGATGTGATGGGTAGGCAGTCTGGGAGGCCCAGAGAAGTCAAGGGATCGGAGCGGGGTCATGTAGTGAGTTAGTGGCTGTGTCAGGGACAAAACCTGACGAGGGCCCATTGCTCCTCTGTTTCTCCTTCTTGCCAAGAGTAATGCAGTGAGTGAAAATGGATTTCCTTGCACGCGACACAAAGTCCTGTCCTTCTTTCTCCTAGGAACAAGGTGTGGCTAACTAAGGACAAGGGGTGTGGGCACAGAAAGAGGAAAATCGGGGGGTTAGCCAAGGAAGGCGCTGCAACACCCGTGGGTTTCTCCCATCCAGGCTGCTCCCCTGGAGCCTGAGGCGGCTGAGGAACTGAGCTGGCTCCTTAGGGTGGCATGCCCCCTGCTGTCAGACAGGGAGACTGTCATTTGGGATCTTGGCAGTTTCTGTGACCTCACAGGGCTTGCCTTCTCTTTTGCGTCCCTGATCTTTCCCCGCTCTGCCTTACTTCCCACCTCTTTCTCAGTCCTCTCTTCCACACATGCGGTCTGCAGACAGAGCGTGCTCCATGCTGGTGCCAGTCATGCTGACCCCCTAGTTGATGAGTCCCGACAAAGCCGAGGGTGCATCAGCTTAGTTTAGCTCTGCTGGCTAGGAAGGGTGCCGTGTTTCTGGGTCATTGAGACTCACCAGACCATGGCAGCAAAATGGGCTCATTCCTTCTGACTCGCCTATCTTACACCCCATTTAACCTTGCTGCAGGCCGCCAGCAGCTTCCTGTGTATAGGGAATAGCTGCTCACTCCCAGCTTTCTCCAAGCTGGTGACAGCGGGTCCTGTTGGAGCCACAATCTTCTTTGACTGCAGGCAGGGTTTCTATGATTGCGGAACCAGCTTTATTATTTTCTTCTCATCTCAGAGTATGAAATGTCTGCTTTCATTTCCCCCCCCTTCCCTCCTGATCTTTGTCAAAGAGTGACAGCTTCTCTAATTAGGTGGTTGAGGAGGTAACCTTAGCAACTTAGAGCTGGCAGTGGAGGAAGAGACAGGGCTCTAGGTGCCCCTCTTGCCCGAGCACTGGGCACTCTGGGCAAGGCATCATTGTTCCCTTCATACATTATAATGCCACCCCCACCCTTGCCCAACTGGGGCTGCTCCGGAGCCAGGGCATCCTCATGTCTTCTGAATTCTGACTGTAACTCCTGGATATAGACAACTCCCTACATCTCTGTTCCTTTTCTGCTTAGCTCCCCTTTCACCTCCCTCTCCTTTTTTACCTTGTGTTCTATTCTCTCTCTCTTTTCTCTTGGTTAGCACTCCCCTCATTGAGCCACCTCCAACCAGCCTGGACACTCCTGTCCCTTGGGTGTTAATCAGACAGCTGTTCATGTCCCCTGTGCTCCTTCAACCTGCACTCCCGGGACCCCCTACTGCTCCACGCTCTGCCTGACTTCCCTCCATCTTCCAGAGCTCTTCCCTGGGGAATCTTTCCTGTTTAGTTCACCCCCCAACTCCCCCACATTCTCTATCCACACATATTCACGTCTGCCCAAAACTTCTTATTCATTGCTTATTCTGGACCACATAATTTAGAAACAGTTCATCAGAATTTTTAGTTCTTTGACTTTTTACACTATAAGCTTTTGTGGGTCTGAAAAGGAGACCCAATAGGAGAAAAGATCATATATCCCCTTACGGTCTTTTCATGGTTAGCACATTAATAGGAGTGATGTGTACTTATAATTCATGTGCTTACTCTGAAATAAAAGGAATGTTATGATCTCTTTGCTGAAGTGAGGGTGTCAGAAAGCTTCAGGAATTATGAGAATATATATTGTGGAATTTATCACAGTGGGTACTCATTATATTGAGACTGAGCTGTAGTAGTAAAAGGGGTGTTAAGTTAAACCTGTGGATGGCTTTCCTCCCATTTCTCTGTTCTCCAATATTCCCAAACTCCCCTTTATCCATTTATTCATCTTGTCATCTTACTACTGATTAATTCATCAGCCATTCACCTATCTGCCCTTCCACCTATCTGTCCGTCCATCCGTCCATCCATCCATCCATCTGTCCGTCCATCTGTCCGTCCATCCATCCATCCATCCTCTTTGCTAAGAATTATGGGATGAGTACCCTGAAGGAACATTCAGGCTAGGAGAAGTGGGAATGGGAGGAATGGTGTATACTCAACTGTAATCAAAGCCACAATCTGACAAGAGCAGTGAGAAAAATGCCCTGGGTCCTCCAAGCAGGCAAAAGCAGAGAACACTAATTTAGGGAGGATCTTTAGAGATTGTCACCTTCAGCTCTCACAGTGTGTAATGTGGTATCCAGGATCCAGAGGAAAAGACTTGCTCAAAGTTGCTTATTGAGTCAGCAGGCACACCAGGGTTGGATCAACAGAGTGGTGGAGCTGCAATAGGTCGCTCAGTTTGCTCCTCCCTTTTCGCAGATGGGAGAGTGAGGCTCAGAGATGGGAAGGGACTAATACCACAGCTGTTGTCATTCATCTGGCAGCAAAACTGACATTTAAGCAGAGTCCCACCTTGGGTAGCCTTAGACATGTGTTAAGCTGAAAAGAGACTAGTGATTTGCTCAGGTTAAGGTTACCTTAGGTTTCACTTTTGTCCTTGAATCGCCACGGCAGTCCTTCCTCCACCCAACCACCCTGCTTGACCAGACTTCCCAAGACTCCTTGAGTTCGGGCTGACAGCTGACTCCGCGGCATCCACCCCTTTTCTTGCAACCCAGCGTGTTCCTGTGGGGCCGTGCTGTGTGCCTACCTTCGGAGGACTACCATTTTAACCCAGTCCAGCCTTTGCAGGCAGCCCGGTCTCACTATGGAGATTCGGGGCTCCTCAGAGATACTCCCAGGCAACCCTGAGGCTGGCAGCTGAAGCCAGTTCCCAGGCGCCGAGGAGACGAGGTTCTTGGCTGCTGACCGGAGATAAGTGGAGACGTAAACGGTGATTTTCTGGCCTGTAAGCCCCTGTTCGTGGATTTCCTCTTTTAATGGAAAGGCGGTAAATAAAAGCTGTTTTCACAATATGCCAAGCAACAGGTCAGGAACATCTGAGCCACTGGAATTGATTGGAGGGAGCTGAGCGTAACAAATCTCCCCAAATTGCACCCAGCTCCACTTTCGTCAGCTCCCAGACGGCATTCCCCCAATTATTGCACAAGGCAATTATTTCTGAGCTGGAGCTCTTGGAAAATAAAGCCATACTTTCGTTGCTCCTTGCCAAACAGAATTTTCCCCCTCATTTTTGTGTTAGTGTTTGAGCCCTGATTCAACCTTACCCCTACTCACCTTCAACATTTCCTTCTCATTCTTGGAGGCTGAATTCATTCTTCAAGGTTCATTCAAATGGTACCTCCTCCAGGCGTCCATTCTCCCCACCTCTATCCTAGGATTTTAGTTCAAAACAACAGTATTAAATCGAAGTTAAATTTACATACAGCAAAATGCACAGCTCTGACATGTACATTTATATATACATGTATATATACATAAGACCATCTCCATCACTCCAGAAAGTTCCCTGGCCATCCCGGCCAGTCAGCCCATGTTCACCCACAGGCAACCATGAGACTGATATTTATGACTATTCATTAATTTTGTCTGTTCTTGACCTCTTTATAAATGCATACACTCAGTACAGGGGACAGAAAACTATGGCCTTCGGGCCAAATATAGCCCATGGCCTCTTTTTGTCTGACTTGTGAGTGAAAGAATGGTTTTTACATTTTTAAATGGTTGGAAAGAAAATCAAAAGGAGAATGATATTTTATGACTCATAAAAAGTATATGAAATTCCAATTTCAGTGTTCATAAATAGTTTTCTTGGCAAAGAGCCTTGCTCATTGGTTTATGTATTGTCTGTAGCTGCTTTCATGCCGCCAGGGCAAAGCAGAGTGTTTGCGATAGAGATGGTCTGCCCTCCTCCTCCAAAACTGACGTGTTCACTATCTGGCCTTTGACATAAAAAGTTTTTCGACCTTGACATGGCATGCATTCTTGCTTCCGAGGCCATTCCTCTGTATAATGTTTTTGAGGCTCATCTATTGTTAAGGGCATCAGTAGTTTCTAAGTGGCTGTTTTTAATCCCTTCAGCTAGATGTTGTGTTTTCCCCCTCTGAACTCTTAGAGCAGGAATGGAAAATAGGGTGCGGTGGCTGTGTGTCCCCCACGGCTGCCTCTTTCTGAGCCCATGCCTTGCATTCCGGATCCGTTATGGTCTGTTTCCCTGCGAGGCCTGGGCTTGGGCTCAGAATTTGTCTCAAGCCAGTGCACCAGGCAGTCACTTCTATTAGATCAGAGTTGGGTGTGTGTTGAAAGTCATTTGCCAGCCCTGAGCCTAGAAGCATTATAGTATAGAACATAGAGGCAAAGAACTTTGGCATCAGACAAACCTGGATTTGAAACTCTTTGCTGCCTTTTACCATCTCTGTGTGTTTGAGCAAGTTACATAGTCCTTCTGAGCCTCAGTTTCCCTTCCTGAACAGTGGGAGAATAATAAAATGGACCTTATTGATTTGTTGTGAGCATTAATGGGAATATGGATATAAAATGCCCTGTTTGGTCTCTGGCACCTAGGAGGTGCTGGCTAACTGTCTCCGCAAAACAGACTTTTTCTATTTGCCTAAACTTGCTGACCTTCCTGGTTCGAGAGCTCAGTGACCTGCTCAGTCATCCACTCCCCAGACATCAGAGTCATAGCCTGTTTTCTCCATCTACACACCCCACCCGCATCACCCTCCCTTGACCTAACATCTGTTGCTTTGACCTGTGCAACTGGTCACCTTTTATACTGTCCTTAACTCACTCCAGTTCATGCTGCCCACTGTAGGCAAAGGGAATCTCCATAGGACACATACAACTCCTCAAAACTATCTCTCTGTTCTGAGGACAGAGACCAAGTCAATGAATGTGGCCTAAAGGGCACACGTGATCTGCCCTTGCCTACTTTCTGGTCTTGTGTGTTATCACTTTGTCTTGTTCCCAACATTCCAGCTACACTGTGACCTTGATCTTAGGTCTGAAGAAACACAGAACTGCATGTCCGCTCCCCGTGACCTGCACGCACACTGTTCTTATTTTTACTGTCATCACTTTGTTAATTTTTTACTGCTATATAATTTGCATCCCATAAAATTCACTCTTTTAAAGAAAGTATACAATGCAGTGGTTTTTATTATAATCACAGACTTGCGCAACCACGGTTTCCTTCCAGAACGTTTTATAACCCTGAGAAACCCCTAACTATTAGCAGTTACCCCCATTCCTTCAACCACTAACCTACTTTCTGTCTCTATGGCGTTTGCCTGTTCTGCGTGGTTCATATACATGGAATCATACAATATATGGTCTTTTGTAACCAGCTTCTTTCACATACAGTAATGTATTACAAGTGCACCCATGTTGTAGCATGTACCAGTACTTTATCCTTTTTATTGCTAAATATTTTCCACTGTATGGACAGATAGACCACATTTTCTTTACCCATGGATCCCTTCGAGTTTTCAGAACCTACCTTCCCCTGCCATACACCTTCATCGCCTATTGTTTCTTGCTCTTTAGCTTTTCATCTTTTTTCTGACCCATAACATTTCCCATTTTAACCTATCATCCACAAAACTGTCACATCGATCTTTGTAAATTACTTTAAAAAATCATGATACTGAGAAAACGTCCATGGCTGACTATGATAGGATAAATACCACACACACGTTTGAGCCTTTGAAAAGAAATCCTCGCCGGAGGATCTGTTCATTGATTTTTAGAGAAAGAGGACGGGGGTGGGTGGAAAGATGTTGGGGAGAAACACCAGTGAGCTGCCTCCCATCTGTGCCCCATCTAGGGATCAAACCCGCAACCTAGGTATGTGTCCTGACGAGGACTCACACCTGCAACTTTTTGGCGGACTGTATGGGACAGCGCTCCCGCCAACTGAGCCACCTGGCCAGGGCTTTTGAGCCATTTTGATGGGAGCCCATCACGATAATGTGTATAGAGTTGAGTTCTTACTAAAATACACGTAAGAGAGAACAGTTGTGAATCTTCTTCTCTTTTACCTCATTTTTGAATTCTCTCCCTTCTCTCGAGTGTTTTTGGTATGCATCTTACTGCTTCTAATGAGCTCTAAGCTCCTGGAGGACAGGAAAGTGTCGTTTTCATCTTTGGGCATCCCACTGCCCCTCATGAGAGTCTGATTTAAAGCAGCTGTCAGTAGATGTCTGTTCACTTGGATTAAGTTTTATTACTCCTCCCATGAGAAACATTTCCAGGCTAACAGAGGCCTATGAAGACCTAACTGGAGAGATTAATGGTGGAATTCCGGGCATCTATAGCAGGCAGGTTGGGAGATATTTTTAGAGCCAGACAACCACCATCATCTCACCTCGTCAAGGGTTTTCTTCTGCGTGAACTTGGGCGAGTTCTTCTTGGATCAGTTGGAGTCAATTTGGTGGCTCTCCTTCCTTCCAGATTCAAAAGAACACCAGGTGCCTTTTTTCCTCCAAGTGGCATCTTGCCTCACATGTCCCCATTCTCTGCAGGTGATCCCTGGCTCCAGACCGTAGACATGGGGGAGCACATTGAGCCCTTGGTTCCTGATGACATCAGTTTGATCCAAAGAAATAGTTATTGTTCCTCTTGATAAGGTCAGAAAATTGGAAGGGAGGGCACATCATTGAAATGAGAATAATGTTTTCAGACTTTCTCAAATGCTGCCCAGTAGGTCTAGGGTAGAACAGAAATTTGAACTTCCAGCTTTGGGACACATTTAACCTATTTGTCTCTCAACTTTTCCAGAAGTGACATCCGTCTTAAAAAAGGAGGACAAGGAATAATGATTTATTAGAAAGGAGGAAGGGGACTTGATATTAGGTGCTCAGAATGTCTCCATGAGAAAGGTGGTCCCCCCCCCCCCCCCATTGCAGGTGAGCAGGCCGAGGTTTAGAAGGAAAAAGAGACTTGGCTGAGGCCCCAGGCCATTCAGTGCCAGAAACAGCACCCTGACCCGGCCTCTATAGCACACTGCCCCCAGGGAGTCTGATAATGGTTAAAGTTCCCTTGCATCCAGTGGGAATTTGCCTTCATAACATGGACACTCAGGGGCAGCACACCTTGAAGGTGATGGAAACAGCTCTGGAGTGGGTGCAAGGAGCTCAACTCTCCAAATTCACTGAGGGACCTTGGACAACTCACTGCTGCGATCTCTGCCCATTCTCCCCCTTTGAGAAATAAAGGACTTGACTCTACCCGCCAAGCCTCTTCCTGTTCTCATTATCTTTGGAAATGGGTCTCATTAAAAAAATTCATACTTTTATCAATTACATAAATAGTATACAAATCCATACTTTTGTAAAAAAATATAAACAATAACACTACATGGAGTGAAAAGAGACAGTCTGTCCTTGACATCCCCCATCTCATTTACCTTCCTAGAGATAATCACCATTAAAGAGTGTGGATTCTTCCCAACTATTTTTCTCTTTATGGACATGCATATGTATCTGCAAATCCAAATATGCATTTGTATGTTTCCTTCTCTGTATATGGGACCATTGCTGTATGTATTATTCTGAGACTTGCATGTGTATGTTTTCCATTTAAACATGATTGGAAATACTACTTCATTATTTCTAGTGACCTTGTTCTGTAAATAGATATACTATAATTTATCCAGACCATTTTCCTACTGATGAACCTTTATGTTATTTCTAACCTGTTATTGTTAAAGATATGTTGCAGTGAAACTTTTTTGTATGGGTAGCTTTCCACTGTGAGTATTTCTATAGGTTAGATGCCTGGGGGGAATAGTATTATCAGGTCCAAGATCATGGGCATTGTCAACTTGCATGACACTGCTAAATTGCTCTCCCAAGGAGCTATGCAAATTTACACTCAGAGATTGTCCAGGTGGGATTTTGGATTGGCAACACGGGGAAGGGAATCTCTGTGAGTTTGGGACACTGCCCATCATCCCCCTTCAAGTGACCCTCTGCATGCCAGGAGGGATTCTGTTTACCGGTCAGGTGGGTCTGCTCCTTTGCCTTCCGAATCCGGTTTCCTGAAGTTTAGTGCTCACATGGCTTCCAAACCAGGGTTTTAGAAAAGGCTTCCCAGAATGAGGAGGCAACTCGATTAACCTCCTGCCAGCTCAGGGCCCCAGGTTTCCTGAGAAGGTCCCAGTGGATGACCAGGGGCTGGCAAGCAGCTGCCTACTGGGGCCTGTGGTCTCTGGCCTCGCTCAGAGCGGCCAAGTCCCTAAGAATTCAAAAGACCTCAGCTCCCTCGCCATCCCTGACAGAGGCCTTCCACTGAATGCCCTGAGTAATGCAGTGCATGTACCCTCTCTTTGATGGAGGCCTGCGTTTTTTCCTTCACCTGAGTGCTTTTCCTCTTTTGTCCACCCAGAGCCTCTAAGCCTTCTGCTAAGTCTTGAGGCTGGGCAAGAGGGAGGGGGAGTGGTTGGTTTTTTAGAGACTAGTTGCATCGCTAGAGATTTTTCTTCAAAGTCTAAAACCTGAGTCAGAACAGAGGAGGTGAGAAAATGAAAGTGCCCGCATTTATCGAGCTCCTATTATGTACTGGATAAAATCTTAGGTACCACATAGGCATTACCTTGTTGGCTCTTCCCAAGAAACCATCACTGTGCTATTTTCAAATGAGGAAGCTGAGCCTAGAGAAGTGACATAACCAGCTTATGACTGGAGTTAGAAGACCTGGGACTTAAATCCATGTCTGTCTGATTCCCTTGCTCAGGCTCATTGCCTGTCCTGTCTCTAACCCTGCCCCTCCCCAGCTGAGAAGGATTTCATTTTTTACCTTTAGCCACACTCATCAGCATTCTATTGTATTAACCCACAATTATGTAGTTTTCAGTACTTTCAAAAATGCAAGCGTGAGATTATCCACAACAATTTCTCTACTACCCAGAGAATGACCAAGCTTGTCTTTTTTTCTTTTTATCTTCACCTGAGGATATTTCTTCATTGCTTTGAGAGAGAGGAGAGAGAGTGTGTGTGTGTGTGAGAGAGAGAGGGCAGGGAGAGAGAGAGAAAGAGAGAGAAAGAGAAACAGAAACATCAGTGCAAGAGATAAACATTGATTGGTTGCTTCCCTTACGTGCCCTGACCCGGGATCAAACCTGCAACCTAAGCATGTGCCTGAGGATTGAACCCATAACCTTTTGGTTTACAGGGCAATGTTCCAATCAACTGAGCTATACCAGCCAGGGCCACCAAGTCAGTCTTGAAACCTTCCTGATGATTATTCACTTGGATTTGGTTGTTTATGCATCTGCATTGCAAACGGCTTATCTGTGTGTGATAGTCTTCTGGGTAAGGGGGAAAAATGGACTTTAAAGTTAGACCAATTTGGGTTATGATTCATACCTTGTCAATTATACACATGTCTCAAAAACTCACTTTACCTCTGTGAACATCAGAATCTTTTTAGGACCATGGGATTATTATTCGTGGTTCCTACTGTAGTTAAGTATACTTTGGCTACATCCCCTCTCCCACCCAAGATGTCCATGTGCTGATCTCCTAACCTGCGAATGGGCTATGGTACATGACCAAAGGGACTGAGAAGATGTGATTAAGTTATGGATCTGGAATAGGAAAGTTATCCTGGATTATCCAGTTAGGCCCAATATAATAACCAGGGTCCTTTTAAGAGGGAGGCACCAACATTAGAGTCAGAGAAGGACATGTGAAGAGGGAGGCCCAGAGAGATTTAAAAGTGCTATGCTGCTGACCTTGAAGAGGGAGGAAGGGGCCAGGGGCTAAGGGATATAGCTCTAGAAACTGGAAAACACAAGAAAATGCATTCTTCCCTAGAGCCCCCGGCAGGGACTGCCACCCTGCTGACACTTTGATTTTATCTCAGTGAGACTTGTTTTTGACATCTGACCTCCAGAACGGTGAGATCATAAATTTGTGTTGGTTTGTGTCACTAGGTGTGTGGTAATTTACCGCAGCAACAACAGGAAACTAAAACATACACGTCCTCGATAAATGGTGGGCTTCTTAAAAATCTGTCAGGCAGACAGAATGGAGTTTGAATCTCCTGCTTCTCTGCTTACTTACAAGCTGTGTATGCCCTTGTGCCTCTTTGGGTCATTGTTTTCTTGGAGGCAACATGGGGTCACTGGTGACTCTGTAAGAGGGTTTGTGAAGATCGTGTGTGATCATGTGCTGAGAAAATGCATGGCACAAAATAGATGCTCAATCATGAAAGTTATTCTTGTTGACCTAGAGCCATGAAAGGGTGGTACAGGCATTGGGCGTGGATGGTTTTGGTGAGCTTGCATAGCAGAGTGGAGAAAACATAGGCTTTTATGCCAAGAGACACAGCTTTGAATGTCTCATCTGGTGTTTGCTAACTCTGAGACCTAAACCTCCATGAAGGATGGTGACTCTTCTGAACATAAATTTAGGCAAGGTTGAGTGGACACACTGTGCAAACTCTGGCTCAAACATCCCACTCTCGCTGGAGCTCCCAGAGGGCAGGGCAGGGCAGGGACTCCTGCCTTGTCCATCTCTCCATCCTTGTGGCCTAACGCAGTGTGTGGCAGAGTCGTGCATGGAGATGTTTGTTGCTGAAAACGAACTGTGATGGAAGGGAGTTGGGCCTAGAATCATCAGGGTAAACCCAAGACCTCAGAAGACAGTAGGACTCGGGATTAGGAAGATCCATCAGGAGGAAGAATTGGTTTCACAGGTTGGCCTGCTCATCCATTGCAAAGGGCAGGATGGAGACCACAGTGCTTAGGTGGGACTTGACCTAGTTGGTCTTGAAGTCTGGAATGAGGGTGTTGGCTTCACCCAGAGACTCAGGCTTCTGTCCCAACTTATTGCTTCTTTATGCAATGCCTACAACTCCTCTTCTGTTGTTGCTAATGGTGAGAAAGGAAGCTAGCCCTGATCTTGGCCTTACTTCTTCTATTAATCCCGGGTCTCAAAATGAAGCTTCCTTGAACAAGGTTCTCTTTTGCCCAGTACCTTAGCTCAGCCCTCCCTCATGCTTCCTACTGACTAGCTACAGGATTCATAAAATGACATTGTGAGAGGCTTTGAGCTCCATCACACCTGGTGCCTGCCCTTGTATTTGAATTATTTCCACCATTATTCTGTGTTTATTGCCTTTGAGCTAATTTTGAGACTTCCAGTCATGCAGCCTCTCCCAGTCCATTTGAATTAATTTTGTGAGAAGTGTTTTTGACTTATCGTGGTCCAGATTAAGTCATCTGTGATCTTTTCATCCACTGTCTCTGTAATTCTACTGAAAAGCTATTATGTTTGTGGGCTGTGATCAGTGCTTTTTTAAATAACCCTGGCCTTATGCAGCCTTATAATTCCTTTGTTTTCCTGGCTTGTGTCCAATTTGTTAATCCTCGTAGAAGAGCAATTACAATGGTAAGTCTCGGGCCCTGCCAGAGTGAGGCAGAGACGGGGGGCAAATCCCCGCTCAGGTGATAATCAATGGTATCCTTTAGACAATCGTTTTGACACCTGGTTTCCTTGTCTGGGAAATGGGAAGAACCGAAGCCTGGCTTGCAAAGAGATGATTGGCTGGGAGGTTCTATCTGAAAGTGCCTGTCACATACCGGCTGGCAGCATGTCTTCCTTCTCTGCCAGTTCTTAAATAAAGATTCTACTTCTTGTATTTTCTTTTCTGTCTATAAGATCAATATAACATGTGATGTTTTAAAAAATTTAAATGTATGTCTGGCCACTATTCCTCTGTGACTTTTAAAAAATAATGCTGGGGACTTCCGCCAAGATGGAGGCATAGGTGGAAACACTGTGCCTTCTCCCACAACCAAGTTTGACTACAACAAAGGTTTGGAGAACAAAGACACAGCCAAAGGACAGAAAATTGAATTATATGGAAGTCCGACAACAACGAATCGTTCCATGGGTACGGTAAGAGGGGCAGAGCCAGCAGCGGAGTAGAGTCTGGCAGGAAAGATCCCCTGACCCAGGCGCCCAAGTAGCCTGGACCCAGTCAGGGTGTGGGGCAGACTGACCGCGGTCACACATTCACGCACAGTGAGACAGACCACGCAGGCCCCAGGGCGCGAGGGCAGTGGCACACTTGTGTGCAGTGGGACGAAATGCATGGGCCCGGTGATGGTGGCAGCTGCGGCACCTGTGGGGGCCACGGTGGGAGGCGGCAGATGGGACACCATTGTCCCTCTCTGACCCCGCCCCCACATACAGCGTCACAACCCAGCGACTTAGTTGCCCTGCTCTGGTGAACACCTAGGGCTCTGATCCTGCTACGAAACAGCCATGAACAGCCCAAAAGATGGCGCAAGAAGAACTCAAAGTCCCAGAGCCGATGACTCTAAGCGACCAAGAAATTGCCAGCCTCTCAGAAGCACAATTCAAGACACTGTTTATCAGGATGCTCGCAGAATTTGTAGAGTACAGTCACAAATTAGAGGAACATATGAAGGCTAAACTAATTGAAATGAAGGGAGATGTCCAGGAAACCAATAGTGATGGAAAGGAAACTGGGACTCAAATGAATGGAATGGACCAGAAGGAAGAATGAAACATCCGACCAGAAAGGAATGAAGAAATGAGAATTCAAAAAAATGAAGAGAGGCTTAGGAATCTCCAGGACATCTTTAAACGTTCCAACATCCGGATTATAGGAGTACCAGAAGGGGGAAAGAAAGAGCCATGAGTGGAAAACGTATTTGAACAAATAATAAAGGAGAACTTCCCCAGTCTGGCAAAGGAAATAGACTTCCAGGAAATCCAGGAAGCTCAGAGAGTGCCAAAGAAGTTGGACCCAAGAAGGAACACACCAAGGCACATCATAATTACATTAGCCAAGACTAAAATGAAGGAGAGAATCCTAGAAGCAGCAAGGGATAAGGGGACAGTCACCTACAAAGGAGTACCCATCAGACTGTCAGCGGATTTCTCAAAAGAGACCTTACAGGCAAGAAGGGGCTGGAAAGAAGTATTCCAAGTCATGAAATCCAAAGACCTACAGCCAAGATTGCTTTATCCAGCAAAACTTTCATTTAGAATGGAAGGACAGATAAAGTGCTTCTCAGATAAGGTCAAGTTCAAGGAGTTCATCATCACCAAGCCCTTATTATATGAAATGCTAAAGGGACTTATATAAGAAAAAGAAGATGAAAAATATGAACAGTGAAAGGACAGCAAACACACAGTTATTAACAACCACACCTAAAACAAAAGCAAACCAAGAGGACAGCTAGATCAGGAGTGGAACCATAGAAATGAAGAACACATGGAGGGTTAGCAACAGGGGAGTGGGAGGAGGAGAAGGGGGGAGAAGGTACAGAAAATAGCATAGACAGTAGGTAAAAAATAGATAGGGGGAGGGCAAGAATAGTAAGGGAAATATAGAATCTAAAGAACTTCAGACACGTGGTTATAAACTAAGGGGGGAAGAATGGTGGGGGAGGGAGTGTGCGGGTGGAGGGGAATGAAGGGGGGGACTAGAACAACTGTAATGGTATAATCAATACAATATATTAAAAAAATAATGCTAAGTGCTTCAGTAACACCCTGGGACATGGCCTGTCTGACCTGTTGGTCCAAGTTTCCCCCCAAATCCCTAAGCTTTCCCTTAGCTGCTTTCTGTCTTAGCTGTTCCATGAGTTCTTAATTACTTCCTAATTGTCCGCATTTCTTCTCTTTTCTCTTTTTTTTCCCCTGGCAAAAGATAGATTTTCAAAGATGGGTTCAGGATCTTTGCCACTTTTGAGTCATCATTAATTTCCTTTCTCCCTCATTACAAGGGCAGGAATATGTTCCAGGTTGCTTTCTGACTTCCCACTTGGATTCCTTCTAAGAACCTTGATAATCTCAGCATCTCTGGAATCACATTTTCCTTCCAAAGAGGCCTTTCTGAACGGATGTTCCTAACTCTGTAAGAGCATATTTTCACTGTCTGTGTCTCATAGTTTGACCTAAAAGTCCCTCACTGTGATAGGAAATAATTTACTGATGTTCCCTAAAGGCAGGTCACCATGTGAGATCCCAGGGGTGCAGAAATGAAGATAACTGTACTTGGTGTGAGTGCCTCACGTAGATAAACGTGCTCAAGTCACCAATAATGACATGTGAAAGATCCCATTATCGGCTAAGAGAATGCAAGCCAGACTTAGGGAGTTTGAGCAGGTGGGTATCAGAGAAAGTGATAGAATTATGGTTTTAACACATTTTTCTATAAGCCATAATTTCTGCATCTGCAAAATGAATGGTTAATAGGAACTTTTTAGATTGGACATAAAACTAGGAATGTGTTTAACTGCATGGCTTGTACTTAGTACTCAATAATTATAAATGTGCTTCTTCACTGATGATGATAATGGTAATGGTGATGATGCTAATGACAGAAACAAAGAATGTGGATACTGCCTTTTACCCACACTCTCTTTCAGGTGACACACCGGGAAATGCCATCACTCCCAGTGTAGAGATAAAGAGACTGTGTCTCAGAGAGATTCGGCAATTCACCAGACATAATGGTATAACTTAGAAGTGTTAGAACCATGGCGATCCCGTCGAAATCTTCTGGTCCAAGTTTTCGCTTTATGCTTATTTCTTCCAGTGTGCTTGCAAATAAGAAGCTGCTTGATGAATTTGTGAAGTATTCCTCCTTGCAGCCGGCTTCAGCCAGGAGTTAGCAGGGAAGTTATGAGCTGCAAAACCTCCAGAGGTGGAGCACAAATGAGCTAAACTCTATTCTTTTCAATTATTTTTGGTACTCGGTGAAATTTATTCAGTAACTTCTGTGTGTCAGGCATCATGCCCGTATGCTTCACATTTATCATCTCATCTAGTTGTTACAACTTTTGGAAGTAGATACTATTATTCTTCCCAGCTATCAGATGAAAAGACTGAGGCCCATTGAAATGAAGTGAGTTGCCTAAATGCATATAGCTAATAAGTGGCAGCCCTAGGATCTGAACACTTCATATCCAGTAACATTCCATGTCCATAGTAATCTAGGATTACTATGAAATAACCTTGAACTCTCAAATGTCCCTGTGAATAGGGTCTGTGTTGGCCATTGCCATGGAAGCCTTGGTAAGACTTGCTAATTAGCACCAGTGTTTGGCTGATCAAAGACTCAGAGGCTCTCCTCTTCCCTTCTCACCCTCTGAGGGAAGAGTCTATGAGTCATGAAACAACCAAGGGAGATCTGATTGAGAGAGGAGAAGCTGGGCACACAGCTCATCCACCAGGGACATAATCAGCCTTTGAGTCATTGTATTGACTGCATGTTAATGTGCCCACACTGGCCCTGGGGACTACAGTCTGGCCTTGTGCAGCTTCTGCATTGAGGATGCTCAACAAATATCAGTAGCTGTTTTGCCAAGTAGTTTTAAGGATTCCCTGAAAGCCCTGCTCGGCCAAGTCCACACCACCCACCTCTTGGTAAGAGAAGGGAAGCTCTTTTCAAATAAACAGTCCCATGAAAATAGGAGACTTTGGGGGAGGTGAGCAAGTGAAGCAAATACCCCATCTGGACCCAGGAGACCAGTCATTGGCATTCTGAGGTTTTTGGTGCACTGGAGTGGAAGTGGGGCTTCCTTTCTCACAGCCTCAGTTTTCTCCTTCAAAGAATAAAAAAATTAGACTAGGTGACTTTGCAAGGACCTCTGCAACATGGCATCCTTTGATCTACCTGTGCATTGACGGCTAGCAATAATAGTTGAAATTTTATGAAGTGCTTTCCAGCTCCCAGACACTGTCTAAGTGTTTTAGGTATAATGCCATTAATCCTTGCAAGAAGCCTGTGAGGTGAGATACTGACTTTATAGATCAAGAAATTGGGGCTCAAGGAGGTTGTAAATGTTGTTGAAGTTGGGATTCAAATTCACCTCATCTGGCTCCTGAGTTTACCTTTTCAACCAGCATGCTCCACTACCTTTCAGTCAGGCTTCCTTGAAAACAGTGCCCCCCAACTCACTGTTGGCAGGTGAGAGGACACTTGGGGAACTTAAAACATTGCTATTTTTGCTCAAGTTTTGCTTCAGTGAGGGAGGCAAGGCAGGGAGCAATATTACCGTATTAAAAATACATGGGTCCTTTTAGTTCCTGGCTTGGGATGAGCTTGGATTGGAATAGACGACTTCCTGGGGGGGGGTGGGTGTGTGTGTGTGTGTGTGTGTGTGTGTGTGTGTGTAGCATCCTGCTGGCTTTAGTCTCGGCTCCCCCTTGGGTAGCTGGGGCCATGTGATGGGCCAGGGGTGTCCAATTTTTTGGAGTCTCTGGCTTACAGTGGAAGAAGAGTTGTCTTGGGCCACACATTAAAAACACAAACACTAATGAGAACTGATGAGCAAAAAAAGGATTTAAAGTAAATTTATGATTTTGTGTTGGGCTGCATTCGTAGCCATCCTGAGCCACAGGTAGTCCTTGGGGCATGTGTTGGACACCCCTCAGAATTTAAGGGTTTGGTCTAGGGGATTAAAGGGACTTAGGTTCAAATGCCAGCCACTTACTAGTTGCCATGTATTGACCATGTTACCTAATTACTCCCATGCAATTTCTCATTTATAACATAGGAATTCTAATGATCCCTGCTTCCAAAGTTCTTGCACAAATCAAATGACTGAATGTAGGTAAAGTGCTTTGTAAACAGTAAAGGTTTCTTTGGGTGTTTGAATGTGGCCTGGAATGTAGAGAACCCTTAGTGGGTCTGTCGTTTCTCATTGATGCTTCTCTCTCTCACGGCCATTCTGATGCCTGGCTCACAGCTCCAGAGGCTGGGCCCAGAGCGGGAAGCAGTGTGATTGATTTGCTTTGCATTGACTGTGCTCAATGAAAAGTTGTTTCGTTTTGTTTTTTTCCTCCTTTCCTTACTTAGTCTTGGGAATTATATTTTTCTTAGAGTGCTGTTCATGGAAAGCACTGAACCAAATTCCCTCAAATTCAATTTGGCTGCCCCAGTTGTCAGCTCTCCATCTACTACTCTCCCCAAGCTCATCCATCTCCGTGCTGGAGCCTCCGCATTTGTACTCACAATCATGGGCTTCCACCCTGGGCTGATAGAGGGGAGGGGATATAGGGGGAACTGGGCAATATCCCCCGGCTCAGGGCTGGCCTGCCTCTCTGGCCCCCTGTTTGTCATCTGGCTCATGATGACCCAGCAGGACCACATGCTTTCCATGCAATGAGGAGATAGCCTGGGTCTGGGAGAGGCCAATCAGATCCAGAGTCATAGGGCTTAGGGTGGGGTCCAGTCACTGGCACGTAACAGCTGTGTGCTCTTGGGGAAGTCACTTCACCTCTTAGAGTCTCCCATCTCCGTTACTTATTTGCCAAGTAATCTCCTTGCTTCAGAAGACACGTAAGAATTCATTTGCTCACTCATTTATTGCTTTTTTCATTCTTTTACCAAATATTCATCAAGTGCCTGTAGTATTCCAGGTGTTGTGCTGGGTAGTGGCGTTACGCCTCTGAATGGGATACACTTCCTGCCTTCAAGGAGTGTTTAGTCTATAAGGATGATAGATAATATTCAGCAAAGAGGTAATTTTAAGGTCACATGGAATGTGATATAGTGACAATGGCTTGGATCTTGGGGTCAGGCAGGCAGGAGCTTTAGTCCCCTCTCCACCACTTATGAGCTACGTTGTCTACAACAGGTTATTTGATCCCTAAGAGCCTCAGTTTCCCCCTGAACAGAACAGGTGTTACACCTCCCTGTAGTGTTATTGTCAGGATTATAGATGATTGTATTTACTGTTCACTGGACAATGCCTAGCCCCTAAAAAGAACACGGTAACTGATAGCTATTATTATTAATAATGATAATAGTAATAATGGATGGGAAAGTGCTTTCCAAGCTACAAAATCCTACACAAATATAATGAATCATTATAATCATGTAACATAGAGACTCATTTTCCAAGAGATTCCAGGAGCAATAAGGATCAGTGGTGCCTAGAAAAAAATAAGATTATTACCAACAAGAAGAACTTCACATTTGAATAGCACAGTTCCTGTATTCACAAATAGCCACGGCGGGGAAGAACACTGAGAGAATGTGTTAATCTGGACTGGACGGGACTGTTGTTGGCAAGTGTTCTCTCGCGTCGGTTATAAGATTTTCTGTCTTCATTAACAGCACCTCAGTTTCCGCTTAAATAAAAGATGATTTATATAGATTTGCCCCATTTTAGGTGACCTAAGTTCAGGCAGGACTGTTCTGTGCCGACACCTGCGATTGAGGTTCAGGGCATTTCTTAAGCCTACAAATGATTATTCTCCCTGCTGTGTTAAATGCACAGTAATCCTAGGAGACTTGGCCAACTGTGGCTTTGTGGTAATAGGATTTTATATTTATAATCCAATGTTAAAAATGTGTTATTTTTATATGTAAGTTGTTCAGAGCAGAATTCTTAAACAGCCCATGCCAATCATTATTCTGGTCCCTGGGAAACCAAAGTAGTTCTATAGATTAGTATCGACGAAAGAGAACTGTTTACCATTACCTTTCAGTGTTGGATTAGGGTACTGTCTCCCGCCCGCTTGAGTCCTTCACCCTGGGCAATTTGAAAAGTGTATGTTACACATGTTCATACACTGGGGAAATTCAGAAGGGTTATGGAAAATACAGTCATATGCTTAGCCTCTCCAAACACATGGCAGTCATTTATTCTAGAGCCATGAGAAGGAGAAACCAGCTCCGTGATGGAAACCATGTATTAGAATATTTTTGGAAGTTTTTGCCACCATGGCAGTGTTCCCTGAACCTGGGAAAAGAGGTCCTTATGTAGTATATTAACTACCTTTAGTAGTTTTTTGAAAAGCTCCTATGACTTTTGTTTTTGTTTGGTGGATTTCTCTTTAGTTTGTACTCAGTGTGAGATTCAAAATTGAGTGAGTGTGTGTGTGTGTGTGTGTGTGCGCGCGCGCGCGCATAATATTATACCATTTTTTGAGAGTTCCTGATTCTTAGTTTCTGCTTAAGTCATTCTCCTCCCAATGCGGAGCTACAGGGAAGTCATGTTTGGTTCACCCTCACTTTTCCTGTGATCTGGGTGAGACTTGAGGTCGTTATTCTCTTTTACAGGCAAGGGACTGAAGAATGATAAGTGGACGTTGTTTGCCGAAAGAGCACTTCCTGCCTTACTGTGTAGGGGAATATTGTTCAGAATCCACCATATGGAAGCAAGATAGCATTGTTGCAGGGATGAACCTTGCAGGTGGATGGGGGTTGGCTTATAATGCCTCTTTCCCCAAGGTTTATGTGATTCTAACTGGACTTAAAAATGACATTGGGTGAGANGCGCATAATATTATACCACTTTTTGAGAGTTCCTGATTCTTAATTTCTGCTTAAGTCATTCTCCTCCCAATGTGGAGCTACAGGGAAGTCATGTTTGGTTCACCCTCACTTTTCCTGTGATCTGGGTGAGACTTGAGGTCGTTATTCTCTTTTACAGGCAAGGAACTGAAGAATGATAAGTGGACGTTGTTTGCCGAAAGAGCACTTCCTGCCTTACTGTGTAGGGGAATATTGTTCAGAATCCACCATATGGAAGCAAGATAGCATTGTTGCAGGGATGAACCTTGCAGGTGGATGGGGGTTGGCTTATAATGCCTCTTTCCCCAAGGTTTATGTGATTCTAACTGGACTTAAAAATGACATTGGGTGAGAGCTCGCCAAGTTCTCTATGTCCAAGAGAAGCCTCAGTGATTTTATACACAACTGAAGTATCTATGTGAACTCAGTCACGTCCCAGAAAAATCAAAAGAGTTTAGGAAGCATCAGCCATGGCTAAGGCACAGTGTTAGACCCTGGGGAATCATCTGTGAACAAGCAGAATGGACCTCAGCCTTTAGGAGTTTCCCATCTGGAGGGCAATGACTTTGAGACTTTGGGAGCAACAGAGGTTTGCAGAGCTTGTGAGTGGCAGAGCCAACACTGCACCCGGGATCTGGCTGACTCTCGTGGCTCGTGCTCAGAACCATCTCTGTGCTTCCTTCTCTATCACTTAATCTATGACCCTCATGTTCCTCATCGGGGAAATGGCACTGCTTCATCCAAAGCACTGTCACAGGACATTGCTGAGAGAAGCTTGCACGATAGATAGTATAATGTTTTTATTATGTCTTGTTTGCGTTTATTGTTGTTGCTCCAACACAGCACCCAAAATGGAGAAGTAGTAAAGTCCACAGAAGACTGAGCCTCTATTCTGCTCTGCAGACATCCCTGCTAATTAATTAAAGAAATCACTGAAGAAGATGAAGTGCGTGCTATTTGTGGTTCAGAGCAGGTGTTCTCAGGAATTGGGGCTGCTGGAGCAGGGAGGAAAGTGGGTGGCTGCAGCCGCTATGGGGAGCTCAGACACCAAGACCAAGGTCATGAGGAGCCTAATCTGTGAGACACAGGGAAAAATTGGGCCCCCATGTTATAATAAGGGATTATTCTTGTGTTATGGGGAGAGTCAGGGAGAGGAGAAAAATTCTTATGGGATGATCACAGACAAGGGGTGAAAAGACCTGAAATTTTATCCCAGCTCTATCTTAAGTAGCTGGGTAACCTTGGGCAAGTGTTATTACTGCTTGGGACCTCAGTTTTCTTGTCTTTAAATTGGGGAACGTAGTCTCTGCTCTGCTTCCCACACAGGGTTAATGAGAGCATCAGAAGAGAGAATAGAATTGAAAAGCCTCTGCATGGATGGGGGAGTCAATCAGCCTCTGCAGACTGACAAATGCTCCATACATGTTATTTTTATTATTGATATCGTTAATATTTATCAGCTGATCAATGACATCATCAGTATTATCATTGTATGCATTCATGGAATCACAGAGTTGGCTCGGTTGAGTTCTGGGAGTTATCATTTTTGGAAAATGTAATGCATTCATTTTTTAGATAAACACGCAGTAAGCACCTTCAGTGTGTAAAGAATTGTACTAGATTTTGCAAGATGAGTGAGACAAGGCCTCTGCCCTCAAGGCGTTTACAAGGGAAAATGAGCAGAGGCCTTGGATACGGCACAAGAAGGCTAAGTCATGCAGTGTGTTGGGAGTGCCAAGCAAACAGAATGCTGTGTTAACTCGTCGCGTTTTGCCAAAGTGAACCAGCTGCCTAGAAAGTGCAGGGGTGGAGCTCAGAGAGTGTCACCCGCACACAGCAGGAAGAGGAGTGCCTGCCCAGAACACCTACGCACTCGCGGGCCAGTACCTTTCCACTGCTCAGGCCAAGCTGCCTGTGTTCTCTGCTATGTTTAGACACTGAGGCTCCCCCATCCTCAGAACACGTCAAGCTTTCCTGCAAGGGTCTGCTGGCCAAGCCGTAGTACTGTTTTGTGAAATGTTTCTGATTTTCCTCCTTTCTGGCCACATGCTGGGGTTGTCCTTCCTGGCCTACTTATCAGTGGGAGGTTGAAGTTGCAAGGGGAAGTTCTATGTGCTATTTGTGGGCCAGAACATTTACCTGTCAGGGGAAGACTTTCCAGAGTCCTTTCCTTCAGCCTCACCTGGAGATTGGCCACATGTCTGGAGGTGGCCCCAACTGGCTGGGTCATCGGGGGGCGATGGTGAGGAGTGTCTCTCTCCCAGCCTGGGATGAACATATGATGTGCGGGAAACATACCCCATCATCCTCTAGCATGACTACAGAGGCATACTCTGATGTTGACTGGTGTCGGAGCGGTGCTGTGACAATTGTGGGCAGAGTGGAGAGATGTCTGTTTCTTCCTTATTGTGCCTCTTTATAGGGTTCTCAATGATTCAGTACTTGGGGGGTGGGGCTCAGAATTTCTGATATCCCTGTGACCCAAGTGTGGGACCAGCTATGTCTGTAAGTCTAGGATGCTTTTCTTGGGCTTACGCAGCTAGCATCTTTTTTTCTTTGAAGAGACCAAGGACTTGGTTCCCTGAGGCATAACTGCCTCTTGTTCTGCAACGACATTTTACACCCCATCCCCCAGCTCTTTATCTACCTCCATAGTCTTTCTTGAGGTACCTCATCAACAGTGTTTGGGAGAACTCGGTAAATCATGCCTGCCTTTTATTCCATACTTGATTAAACTTGTCAGAGAATTCAGGCACGTTTGAAAGGCTCGTATTTTTCTCTGCTCACAGAAAGGACCCACCTGGCCTGCTTCTTGTTTTAACCTCCCATCTGTGATATCAAATGGGAATCAGCAGACTGTGGCCCGTGGCCTGCAAGACAAGCCCTGGTGATGAGTTCTAAGAGGGGGGTCTTCATTGCATTGATACTCAGAGGGAACCATTAATTAGGTTGGGTCCTTGGGCAAGTCATTCCCTCCTTGGCCCCACCTTGATTTTCTAAGTTATCAGAAGAGGGCTGGGCCACATCAATTTACTCTTCTGAAAATGTGCATTGGGTGTCTGTCTTATCACAGGTATTATGGAGGCTTAAAGGGAAAACATATATGGGTCATGTCTTCAATCACACGGTTCCTAGGCTAGTATAGTTGGGTAGGTAAGATGAGACATAAGTTACTATGAATGAATCAGAAAGTGTAAACTCAGGAGCCTTTACCAACTGTAATGCTGCTAGTGCCTTTTATCCATGTTTAAGTAAGCCAATATACAACAGAAGAGTCCACATTTTGTATACAGGGAAACTGAGATTATATAAAAAAGCAATCCTAGTGGCTGAGGGGGAAAGTATACTCATGAACATGAATAAGGCATGGGTGCTTTAAGGAAGGACTGATAGCGGATGATGTACAAGGTCTTTAAGGCCTGGATTCATCCTATCTGGCCCACATCTCCACATTATGTCCCCAGCACTGTTAACAGATACTCTTTAAGTAGCTCTGCTCCCTTTTCAGTCCTCATATCCATATGTTCAAATCCTACCCACACTTGTAAGCTGGGGCACCTGGCGCTAGTGACCTTTCCTGCCACAGAGCCCCCACAGGGCTCCCACCCCAGCTTAGGTTCAGCTCGTCTTTGTTAAAACTTTCTGTGTAGCATGCCCATACCAGGCATTGCCACATGTGCACTTTGTTTTGTCCCGACGGTGATTCCTTGAGAAAATGATGGCCTCTTCTTTATAGCGGAGGAAACCGAGTCCCAGAATGAGTGGAACAACTGGCTGGCTGCAGGTCATCCTGATTCCCATGGGGGTAGAACTCCAGCTCAGCTCTGCAAGACCCAAGCTGGGGAGTGGCTGGCTGGCTATGCCTGGCTGTCTCCCCTTTGGGCTACAGCTCTTTTCTTTCTTAAGATAAAAAAGAAAGGCCCCAAATTATATCTCTTCTATCTCCTGGGGGTTACTGAGGTGCATCCAGAGGGGAGCTGCTGCTTTCATCTTTTCAGGAATGCTAAACTTTATGCCTCTCTTTTCTTCTCTTTAACGCCTCCTTTCCTCCTGTAGTCTGCTTTGGTACAACGTTTTCCTTGGGTAGAACACTGAAGCCAAATCGCCAATGGAGGTTCCCAGCATGGGGGCCCCCATTTATCTCTATGCCCCTAGGATTGAGAATTTATTTGTGATCTCAGGCCTGGGCAAGATTTAGAACAATTCAGGGATTTAAATCCTGAGGATATGAGAAATAAATAATGTCAGCCATTCCGCAGAAAGGGTATAATGTGAAAGAAAAAATAAAAACTGCGATTATATTAGAAGTAAAGAATACATCCTGGAATTTGCTGAGTCATCCTGGAGCATAGACTTCTCAAATTAAAACACGTGTGTGTGGTGATCTAAAGAAACCTCCTCATCTGACAGGAGGGAAAAGTGGGGCCAGAGAGGACAGGGACTTGTCCGTGGTCACACGGGGGACCATCTAACAGCCAAGCCTTGCTATCATGTTGGCTGCTCGGTCTGGCGTCCCCTGCACATACACACTATGGATACAGAGTCATGGGACTGGAAAGCAACTTCAAGTGATTCTGCCTAATTCAGAGAGCTCACAGGGCCCTGTGCTGGAATGACTGCTCAGATCTCTCTTCGCTACACTATCAGCTCCACCAGGGCAGGGACCGTGTCTTACACATCTCTCTACCTCCAGCATGCTTGCTCTTTCCTTTCTCTGGTGTGGCTGCCTTTCTTCCTGCACTGGCCGTCTTATTAACCCTTATATTCCGCCATGCTGTCGTATTTCAAATACGAGACCCTCTCTGACGACCAGCCAGGTCAGATACATCTGCTGTGTACTCTCTTACTCCCTAGACTGTTTCCTGATCTCCACATTACACTTTGTTGTCATTACCTGTTTAATTATCTGTCTTGCTAGTTAGATTGTAAATTCTGTGAGAACAGGGATTGTGGTTTTCTCCTTTATTCTCAGTGTTGTTTGCCTTTTCTTTCTCCCAATGAGTATGCTTAGCACAGGGCCAAACCTACCCGGTAATTGTTCAATAGATACACAAAGTGAAACCAACACGATCCTAACATCGGAGTATAATCCAAGGATCTCTGAGCTCCGGACAGCTGCCCGCGTGCCCTGGGAGTCAGAGCGTCATTAAGACATTCATTGATTTCTTCTCCTTCCTGTTTAGCAACCAGTCAAAGCCGATGGGTGTTGCGTTTGCTTTTGTTTTTCATTCTGTGGTTTATTCCTGTTGAGAAAAGCTGCTGCCTACCGTTATTTGACTTAACCCCTTCCTCTTCATTTCATTCTTCATTGAGTTGCTCTTTGGTTCGTATAGTCATTCGCATGTCTCTTTCCTGACGTTTAGGGAAACCGAGGCTCAGAGAAATAAAGTCAGTTTTACAGGCTCACACCAAGACAGAGTGGCCAGGTCAGAATTGGGTCTTGAACCCGTAACCTCAGTCCTTTTCCCTGCCTTGTGCTGTTTAACATCTGAATTCCTATATCCTTTTTTGCAACTTCTGTTGTAATTGGAGAACAGCCCAAATCTCTATGGTAAGTAATACTGGAAGTTCCTGTTAAATATTCATGTAAAAACTTCACAAATACTGACTATGTCCTGACACTGCGCTGGCTGCTGACCAATTCCCATACTCCAGTAGGGACCCATGGCCTTTGAGTACCATGTGATTCCACAGAGTTAATGCACAGACGCTAATTCTTTGCATGGTCTTTTGATGGCACTCTCTCTATGTACCTAAGTGGGTACACAGAAGGCGATTAACAATATCTTTTAAGTCTGATTTGAATGACTAAACTCTTATCCCAGAATACAAAAGATAAATCTTGAAGAAGGTGTTTGCCATTCTTGAGCCAAAGAAAGGGGGGATATATCAAGTTTGTTACTCTCCTCAATAGGTCAGTTATTCCCATTGTTAATAATCATCGTTTGTATTGATTTCATTGCCTGCACTCATTTCTTTGCTTTACTTGATCCTCAAAGTACAACATTAAGGTTTAAGCATCTTCTTGCCACTTTAAAGACGGGACATCTGAGGTTCAGAGGTGTGAAAGGACTCGCCCAAAGACACAGCAGTAGGGAGGGGAAGAACTCCAATGAAAACCAGGGAGCCCAGATTATGAGAGTGATCCTCTTACATTCACCAGTGTTTGTTACGAATTGACACTGTGTGTTGCACAGGACGAAAAGGGCTCTGAGAAACGTCAGGATCCAACCAGGGTTATTCAAAGAGTAATTATATTGGGGTCAAATTCAAACGATACTTAACCTTCCCCCAGTTCACAAGTGATGGAGACTGACATTCCAGGAGAGGAGTAATGGGAGCTCAGTTGGGCTGGCCAGGTTCTTGGAGAAAGGTTGGATTTATGAGGGGAAGTTTTGAAGGATGGGTAGGACTTCCACACATAGACAGGGAGAGGTGTGACAAGATGAGACAAAGCAGAGGGAAGAGATTGGTTTGAAGAGTTGCGGGGGGAGGAGGCTATTGAACTGTTGGCTGGAGGAGATTACATTTCTTCAGCAACCCCATGAGTTTTCTTCATTCCCCTGCTCTTGGGATTACTAGAGAACAGATGCTGAGAAAATCACTTTCAGACGCTGCCTGTTGTAAATTGCACGATAATTTCCATACTTCATATCAGTTCCACAAGAGGCTGGTGGTCTGCAAGTTTGTAATTAGANCGAAGCAGAGGGAAGAGATTGGTTTGAAGAGTTAGGGGGGGAGGGAGGCTATTGAACTGTTGGCTGGAGGAGATTACATTTCTTCAGCAACCCCATGAGTTTTCTTCATTCCCCTGCTCTTGGGATTACTAGAGAACAGATGCTGAGAAAATCACTTTCAGACGCTGCCTGTTGTAAATTGCACGATAATTTCCATACTTCATATCAGTTCCACAAGAGGCTGGTGGTCTGCAAGTTTGTAATTAGAAGTGGTACCCAGGGTGATGTAAAAACGATTGCCCCCAGTTTAATGTTGGCCCCTTTGTCATTCAAATAATTGGGTTGGAAATGGGATTTCTCAGTCAGCTGTCATGCCCAGAATCAGAGCTTGCAACTCCAGGACTGAGGTATTTGTAATGTGAGAGTTCACGCAGGGAATATGACCACACCCCACCCCTTTACCGTACCCTGATTTGCTCTGTGGCTCTGTGTGCATGTCTGTGCTACCTAACCTTTCTGACCTTTACTTTCCCTCTGCAGATTCTTAGAAATCATGTTGCCCATGCAGAAGCAAATAGGTATATCCTGGGTTTTGGGCACACTAGAAGAAGGCGGCTTCTTAAACATCAAACGTGATAGGCTCTCCTTACAACACTGATTTTACTATAGGGGGATTTTTAATGGGACTGTCCATCCTATTCTACATGTTTGGTATCAAAGTGTCCTTCACATTTACAGATGCCAATAACTCTTCTTTTTTATAGACAGGAAACTAAGGCCAGAAAGAAGAAGTGACTTGCCCAGGCCATTGAAATGCAGGGTTGAATGTACTGTAGTCTGTAGCTCCTCACTGCTATTTTCATCCCTCCAGATGTTACCTAAGTGCCCAGACTTCCTCGTGGATCCCATTACAGGGAAATCCTCACAATGGTGCCAAAACTTTCACTCTTAGAATGCAAAATTAAAGACTCCAGCTGGACTAGACAGAGTGTGGGTTAGGCATAAAAAGGCTTGCCTAACCAGAGATCAGATATTGATTGTAATCTCAAGGGCACCATTATGTGTCAAGGCCTCATAATAAGTGTGATTTTTGAGACAGAGAAAATGATGAAGCTAAAGGTGACTTTAATTTAGTTTTGGCAGCTGTGCATAGCCAAAGGACCAATGCCCCCCTGCACCCAGGAGCTTATTTCCAACTCTGTCCTTGATAATTCCATGCAGGAGGAGTTCATCAGAACATCACTGAAAACACTCTTCCCCAGTTTCAATAATCCTCATTTGTTCGTTTCAGCTCCAGATTCAGTGGCCAAGGTTTGATAATAACAAAGTCAATATCGAGGCCAACTTTATGGCTTTACAGGGCCAACTTTAGCACTTTTGCATTTTTGGGTCATTCCTCCATTTAAAAAAATTATTTTATTTCATTATTTACTCTAAAAAAATTTAGTAATTGTGTTGGAATATAATTATATTAATAATAAAGACTGAAACACTTTCTTTGTCCTAAACATAAAATTATTTTGGCTCCCACTTTTCAGAAAAATGCAGACATTTACATTGGCCCCTCAAACTGCTGTGGGCCCTGGGCGCAGTGCCTGATGGGTAAGTCAGCTCTGCCAGCGGCACCTCATGTTCAATTTTAGGGCTTTGTTTGAAAGAGGGTTATAGGTTCTACCTCTCTGCATTGTACGTGCTTCTCACATTCTCAGTGAGAAGTCTAAAGACCTTGGCCTTTGTTTTTTGAACCAGTCAGAGAGTGTGGACTTTATTTGGATTCTGATTTAAACAAACTGTCAAAGAAAAATATGACATTTATGAAAATTTGCAAGTTTGATTTACTGATTAGGTCTTTAAAAATAATAAGACTCAATTTTTTGGCAACAATGATACTGTCATTATGCTTTTAAAAATTTTTTAATTTTTAATTTTTTTTCTATTTTTTACATTGTAGTCGACATTCAAAATTATTTTGTACAGCCTAGTGGTTAGACAATTGTATACTTTACAAAGTGATACCCCCGATATTTCCAGTACCCAGCTGGCACCATACATAGTTATTACAATACCATTGGCTTTATTTCCTATGCTGTGCTTTGTATCCCTATGTCTGGAACTTGGTCTGGTTTTAATGGCCAGCCCTGTCGCTTGCAGTAAATGATTTCACCTCTTATAACCTCAATTGTATCATTTCATCATATCAAACAAGGGATAATAATCTCAACCACATGGTTTACATGTGATAGCCCGTGTGTGTAACCAGGCAAATGGGGCTTGGCCATGTGGTGCCTTGACACATGACCCAACAATTAGTGTTGAAGGAAACAGGTTTTTATTCACGTGGTTCCAACCTTGTGAGGGGCTGAGGCCCTCCTGCTCAGAGCCCTCCTTTTCCATGAGAACCAGCACTTCCCTTGCTCCGCAAAAGGCTATAAGCCAAAACCATGCCCGGAAGTTCCCCATGTCCTCATCTGTGCTTATGCCGCCTGTGCAAACAGATCTCCATCCTCTCTGGAACGTGCACTGTGGGTTTCAGTGTTGCCGTCCTCTCGCAGCAGCTCTCTCCTTCAGAATCTGGGGTACGCTGTCCTTGTAGTGGTTCAGGGAAACATGCCCCACCTTGCACTGGATAATGGTGGGGTCCAGGGAGGCACAGTCCCAAGAGAGTGACTTCTCCGTAGGTCCTTCAGAGAAGCAGGAGTCTGCAGCTCAGCATTCCCAGTCAGAGTTCAGCTTCAAGCATCCCTCATGAATCTGTGCTTGGTTAGGCAGGTCCCTGCAGCTTCATCAGCTCCGCCATGGTCTTCCCTAGCCTGAGCTTCTCCCCCTCCAGACCTTGTGGTGCCCTTTCGTGTTTCTCTCACTCACTCCGGATGTCTTCTCTTTGTGGTGGACTCTGTCCTGCTCCCTGTCAGCCCACCCTCATTTAAATGCTCAGCCCAGAACTTCCTGTGTGATCTCATATCCAGCCTCTCCTATGGTGTGTTAGCCTCCACCATTTTTGCCAGTTGCCCAGTATCTTTTACCTTCTTTTGGCTGCTGCCATCTTTAGTCAGGGCAAGAGTTCCCAGTGACACAGGGACATCCGGGGTGGGCATCAGCCTGCCCTGGCTATGTCATTAGTCACTATATGTTCTTAAAGTCACCTACATCTTTTGCCCTGGGCAGCATCCCCTTCCCTTAAGGAAAGGCACAGCTATTAACTTGCCATTGTCATGCAAAGTATCTTAAACAGGTATCATCCACTTCCCTCTTCCCCCAGTCAAGGGTTGTGGGGAATACACTCTGCTATTTTCAGGAGATCCCTGCTTTGTGCCACATTACATGTGAAAGATTTCATCAGAATCTTCCTGAGAAAATCAAACTCATTTCAGTATTTTCAGATTATGACTTTATCTTGGAGACTCTTGCTTTGGATTACAGTGTCCCTTAGCAAGTCAGGGTGATTTGGAATTCTTATACCTTTTAACTTTGAGATGACATTTTTTTTCTTTTTCTTTTTTTTTATTTTATTATTTTTTAAATATAGTTTATTGATTATACCATTACAGTTGTTCTATTCCCCCCTTCATTCCCCTCCACCCCCACACTCCCTCCCCCACCATTCTCCCCCCTTAGTTTATAACCACGTGTCTCAAGTTCTTTAGATTCTATATTTCCCCCACTATTCTTGCCCTCCCCCCTATCTATTTTCTACCTACTATCTATGCTATTTTCTGTACCTTCTCCCCCCTTCTCCTCCTCCCACTCCCCTGTTGCTAACCCTCCATGTGTTCTTCATTTCTATGGTTCCACTCCTGATCTAGCTGTCCTCTTGGTTTGCTTTTGTTTTAGGTGTGGTTGTTAATAACTGTGTGTTTGCTGTCCTTTCACTGTTCATATTTTTCATCTTCTTTTTCTTATATAAGTCCCTTTAGCATTTCATATAATAAGGGCTTGGTGATGATGAACTCCTTGAACTTGACCTTATCTGAGAAGCACTTTATCTGTCCTTCCATTCTAAATGAAAGTTTTGCTGGATAAAGCAATCTTGGCTGTAGGTCTTTGGATTTCATGACTTGGAATACTTCTTTCCAGCCCCTTCTTGCCTGTAAGGTCTCTTTTGAGAAATCCGCTGACAGTCTGATGGGTACTCCTTTGTAGGTGACTGTCCCCTTATCCCTTGCTGCTTCTAGGATTCTCTCCTTCATTTTAGTCTTGGCTAATGTAATTATGATGTGCCTTGGTGTGTTCCTTCTTGGGTCCAACTTCTTTGGGACTCTCTGAGCTTCCTGGATTTCCTGGAAGTCTATTTCCTTTGCCAGACTGGGGAAGTTCTCCTTTATTATTTGTTCAAATAAGTTTTCCACTCGTGGCTGTTTCTTTCCCCCTTCTGGTACCCCTATAATCCGGATGTTGGAACGTTTAAAGATGTCCTGGAGGTTCCTAAGCCTCTCCTCATTTTTTTGAATTCTCATTTCTTCATTCCTTTCTGGTTGGATGTTTTGTTCTTCCTTCTGGTCCATTCCATTGATTTGAGTCCCAGTTTCCTTTCCATCGCTATTGGTTTCCTGGACATCTCCCTTCATTTCAATTAGTTTAGCCTTCATATGTTCCTCTAATTTGTGACTGTACTCTACCAATTCTGTGAGCATCCTGATAAATAGTGTCTTAAATTGGGCTTCTGAGAGGCTGGCAATCTGTTGGTCGCTTAGAGTTATTGGCTCTGGGACTTTGAGTTCTTCTTGCGCCATCTTTTGGGCTGTTCGTGCCTGTTAAGTAGCAGGAACGGAGCCCTAGGTTTTCACCAGAGCAGGGCAACTCAGTCACTGGGTTGTGACATTGTATGTGGGGGCGGGGTCAAAGAGGGACAATGGCTTCCCTCCGGCGCCCGCCTCCGAGACCCCCACCAGCACCGCAGCCACCACCGTCACCAGGGCCACACGCCCCGCTCCACTGCACTCTAGTGTGCCACCGCTGTCAGCCCTCCACCACTGGGTTCGCCCCCTGGGGCCTGCGTGGTCCGTCTCACTGCGCGCGAATGTGCGACCTTGGTCAGTCTGCCCCACACCCCGACTAGGTCCGGGCTGCCTGCGCTCCTAGGTCTGTCCTTCCCGACTCTGCTCCGCTGCTGGCTCTGCCTCTCTTACCGTCCCTGTTGAACGGTTCGTAGCTGTTGGACTTCCGTATAATTCGGTTTTCTGGTCTCTGGGTGTGTCTTAGTTCTCCAAAACTTTTGTTGTATCCAAACTTGGTTGTGGGAGAAGGCACAGTGTTTCCACCTATGCCTCCATCTTGGCGGAAGTGAAGAGATGACATTTTTTTTTCTATCAGCGTAGGAGTTCACAGCGGTAAGATGGGGGTTTTAGCACTGGCTTCATTGGGGGCTGGAGGAGGATCTACTGGGAATATAAGTTATAACACTTTGTAAGCATTTGCACAGTCTTGAGTTATTAAGGGTTATTCTCCTTTGTCCCCTGTCCCCTGCCCCTAGGGCAAGTTGCATCCTTCTCAGGCTTCTTTGGAGAAGGAAACATTTTTCATTAGCGGTGCTGTGAATGGACAAGTGTATAATCTACCACTTTAGCTATAGCCTGATGCCAAGCCACTCCTGTGTCCTACAGCCTGCCCCTCAGCAGCAGGCAAGCCTCCGCTCCCAGTTTCTAATTTCAGCTGCTCAGAGGTAGCCAGAGGAAGTTTGATTGCCCACAGGCTCTGGCATCACAGCATGGTCCAATCAACTCTCTTTCAGTGCAAGAATCCCCCTCAGATTGTAATCAGGGTCCATTCTCTTGCTTCCCATCCACTCTGGTCCTCAAGAATGGGGACGGCTTATTTTGCTTCTCAGCGCAGCTGTCACCCTGTGCCTCTCCCAGGAGCCAGGCAGCCTGGCATCTGGTCAGCCCTTGTTAACCATGTTACATGTGGTGGGCCAGGTTCTCTCTCTAAACCCCATTGCCCACATAGAGGTTTGTATTACTCAACATGTAACGTGGCTGAAAAAAAGCCAGGTAAGAAAGCATGCTTGAAAAATAATTGGTAAATGAACTGTTGTCATCATATTCAGAAGCCATTATTTTTGTATGCACTTGCAACACCTTCTTCAGCCCGAAACTTTGCTTGTGGTGCAGAATAGTTTCCACCATGAAGAAGTGGAGCAGTACTCGAATTTCTCTCTCTCTCTCATTCGTTCATTCATTCATTCATTCATTCATTCAACAAATGCTGAATTTGTTGATCTCTCATTCTGTGTCAGGAACTGTCCTAGAGAAACTATATTTCTATTTATCTACTAGAGTCTGGAGATAAAAGAAATATAGTTCCTTTCCAAATAATTATTAAACACCCACCTGGACCCTGGGGAATAGATTAATTAATCCACAAATATATATTAGGATCTTTAGATATGAAAGGAACCATGGATAGAACTCTGGGGGAACAGGACGAAGAGCTTAAAGCCTAAAGGAGGAGATAAAAATTAAACAAATAGTTTCATACATGATTATTTAGACACAGTTAAAAAATGCCTTGAAGGGAAAAGCATCCAGTATTTTGAAAATTTACAACTGGTCATTTATGTGACTCTGGGAAATCAAGGAAGCCTTCCATAAGTGAGAGGTGGAGTTTTAGTTTGTTGGGGAGTGGGTTCGGGCAGGGAGAAGAGAGGCTTGAGGGCTCGCAGCCGGGAGGAGCTGCATGTGTTCCAGGATGGTGAGGAGGCCAGTGTGGCTGGAGAGCAGGAGGAGTGATGGGGCCCTGAAAACATTGCCTGGGGCCAGAACATAGGAGATCTGGAGAGGAGGAATTGAGACCTACCCTGGAGCAACCCTGAGATTGTTAGAAGAGAGGTCAGTAACAAAACAAGCATAAAAGCTGCAATATTTATTCAGTGCATGGGCAGTCAAAGGAGGGAGTTGTTATTTCAGGTTTTGGGTGGGTGTTTTTTTCCGGCTTTAGGAAAGTATTTTAAAAAAGGGGAGTTCCAGTTTTATAAAATATGAGGGAGTCTGCCAAGCAGCTCTAGTAGAAAGGTGAGGAGCACCCAACTCAAAGGGCGTGGCCCATGCCAGGTCTATGGTGAGAGATTGCCGGTGGGTTTAGGGAGCTGGCACGTGGCTTGAGTGGGGTAAGGAGGCCATGAGAAAGCAACCAGAGGAGAGGCAGGAGCCAGGTGATGAGTTTCATGGGATGCTGACTTTTAGTGGTGTTTTACCACGTGGGTTTTTTTTTATTGACTTTATTTTTTAGGTCAGTTTTAGGTTCACAGTAAAATTGAGTAGAAACTACAGGGAGTTTCCCTGTATCCCCTGCTTCCCACCCCCAGGCTTCCTCCCTGTGAACACCCCACACCAGCGTTGCACCTCTATAACTGAGGCACCTACCCTGACACTTCGTTATCACCCAAAGTCCGTAATTTGTATTAGAATTCACTCTTGGTGTTGTGCACTCTATAGGTGTGGACAGCTATGTAATGACATCTCTCTGCCGTTATTATTCATGCAGAGCAGGTTCACTGCCCCCAAAATCCTCTGTGTTTCTCCTATGTATCCCCTCCTTCCCCCTAACCC
This sequence comes from Sturnira hondurensis, assembly GCF_014824575.4. Classification (NCBI taxonomy): domain Eukaryota; kingdom Metazoa; phylum Chordata; class Mammalia; order Chiroptera; family Phyllostomidae; genus Sturnira; species Sturnira hondurensis. The sequence goes on along the minus strand of NW_028083079.1, from coordinate 3,470,258 downwards.
TTGGCCAACCACTGATCTTTTCCCTGACTCAGTAGTTTTGCTTTTTTCAAAATGTCGCATAGTCGGAATCAGGTATTATGTAGCCTTTTCAGATTGGTTTCTTTCATTTAGTGTATGCATTTAATGTCCCTATTCAGTGTCATGTTCGTAAAGCAGATGCCATGGTCAGGTCTGCCATTATCAAGGCCGCTCTTTCTGATGGATGGATGGGAGGCAGAAATGAAACAAAATCAAGGACGCAGGCTGGCGGCTGTGCTGGTCATCCCTGGAGCTTTGGGTCCACATTTTTTAAATCTTTTCAGTTGCCAGGTTATCATCATTTTGTTACAACGTCTCCTTAGGCATCTGCGTTTCACTTGATATGTGGTATCCAACAAGTGACCCTTATTTAAATGTAGATTAATGAAATTCACATGTTAGTTGCTCAAGCCCAGAAGCTAGATTGCAAAGGGTTCAGTAGCCGGGTGTGGTTAGTGGCCACCGTACTGGACTGTGCAATGGTGGAGTATGTCCGTCGCAGCAGAAATCGCTGTCGGCCAGCCTCAGTCCAAATCTTTGAGGACCTCTTTATGGCTTGCTAGAAAGTTTACAGACTTTGGAGTCAGAAATATGTTTTTAGGTTGTCAAAATATTTATTAGTGATGTGATTTTTAATGGGGCAATATGTATCTATAACATTTGCCATTTTAACTGTTTTCCAGTGTAAAATTCAGTGGTATTAGTTACATTCACAGTGTTGTGCAACCATTACCATTTAGTAGTTCGAGAACCTTTTCATCACCCCAGCAGTGGCTGCCAATTCCATACACCCCCACCGCCGATCTTTTATATTCTCAGTCTACTTTCTGTCTGTGACTTTGCCTATTCTAGATATTTCACATAAGTACCATTGTTTACTACTGTCTTTTTGTGTATAGCATAATGTCTTCACACTTCATCCATGTTGTATCATGTGTGTGAACTTATTCCTGTTTCATGGCTGGATGATATTCCACTATATGGCTATGCCGCAGTTTTGTTGATTCATTCACCTGTTGGACATTTGAATTGTTTCTCCCTTTTGGCTTAGTGATACAATTTTGAATAACCTATTACTGTAATTTCCTCAAGCTTCATGCCAATGAAATGGGTATATTAATCCTTAAATCCTAGGGTTATTGTGAGGATTAGAAAACACACCAAACATAAAGCACTTGGGGTAAAGTTCCCAGTTTGCAGTTGCTAGTTTTCCTCCCTTCCTTCCTAACAGTGTGCTCATTGTTGATTCTCTCAGGGTCTATTAACTCAGCTTTGATTCTTATAGAATGTGAGGAGAATATTTAATTTGACCTCTGCATGTTTAATGTGTAGGAGGTTTCAGGTTGGTGGAGATAATACCCCTCAAGTGTCAGAAGTCCTGGGATGCAGATGATGACCTGTGTTCCTCATTAAACTAATAATCCCTCTCAGGGGAAGTGTGGTGAAAATCAGCAATTGACATTTAAAGGTAGATGAAGTCATAAGGAGATTATGACTTGGCCTTGAAGAACGTTTCTTGGACCCAATTAGAAAATCCTATGAGACAGTAATTGTTTTCTGGGGTCAGACCCCATGTTCTTTCCAGCCCAGGGCTGGAGACACAGACTCTTGAGTTCCAAGCAATTGTTTCTCTGATGGAGGTACATTAGGAAGTCCAAGGTTCTTCTCCAAATGGACTCAAATGATGGGATATTCCTACATTCAGTTCACTTAAAAAGATATTAAGCAGTGTCTTACCTCAGATACTTTTACCCATATCCTAGAGGCCTAGACAATGAAGAGTTTTACTTATCTTATGTGACAAAAAGTTTAGAGGTAGGTGACCTTTCGGCTTGAGGCGTCTCTGCCCAGGGTTTGCATCTCTCTGGTGGTCTTGGCCTTCTCCTTGAGGTTCCAAGGTGGCCATTGTACCCCAAGATTCATGAACTAATACAGCCTCTAAAGCAGGGAAGAAGGGGTGGGCAGCAAGCAGAAAAAAGAACTCTCCTTGGGAGCATTTTCCTTTATTAGACAAAAAGTCTTTTCCAGAAGTAGCTTCAAAGCTTTCCCTTTCTGACTCACGAGACACGAGTGAGTCACATGGCCTCCTCTGTATACAGTGGAGTCTGGGGAAGTGAGCTTTTCCTCCTTTAGAGGGAGCATTAGATAAGGAAGGTGTGGGCAGAGAATGAGCATTAGACAGCCAGTCAACGTTACTTACCTGAATACCTGCGTTGCTAGTTGTCACAAAAACATAGACACTGAGAAGCTGTGGTCCCTGCCCTCAGGGAGACATGCATGCTCTCAGCAAACCAGAAACCATAACAATGGAGTCAGTCCTAAAAAAAAAGGTGCATGAGAGAGCTGGGCTGTAGAAAACGGAAGGGAGGAATGACTCACACTGTCCATATAGTCCTGGAATCCTTTATGAAGGCAGCGGCCAGGGCCGCCACTGATAGTGAAGGATGTGGGCTCAAGTCAGGGCAGCTCAGACTGAGAGAACAGCATACACAAAAGCAGAGCTGGAAATTCAGGTCTTTTTTAAAGGTATAGGTGTGGAGTATCTTTCGTAAAATGCAGTAAGGAGGGACGTGAGCTATAAAGGTAGTTTATTGCCTTGAGTGCCAGGCTTGGGTGTTCGGAATATTCTGAAGACACTGGGTAGATAATAAGGCTTTTGAGTTGGGGTGGCCCTGATCCGTTGCCCCAAATCCTGCTACTTCTTTACGTCTGGTGATAGATTTGCCATCATGGATCAATCTTAAGTTTCCGGGACTCCATTTCTTAGTTGTACCCAGGGCCCGCACCTTTCCCCAAATTCTCGGAGTAGTGCTGTGGACATTGGGTGTGCAAACCGAGCTTCCGTCATTATGACTCTAGTGTTTCCAAGTCAACAACATGAAAAGCAGCTTCCCTTGCTCCCACTCAACAGAGAAGTCAGGTCAGCGCAGGGCCGCCTGGAGGCTTCCTTGAGAGTTTGCTGCTGGTTTCCCCACGTGGCTGCTCAGTACTGAACATGACTTGCTGCTCGTCTGTGCCAGCTCCTCTGCCTCGGAGTCATTTTGGTCATATTTGACAGTCTTTCTCTGCTGTAAATCCTTCATTGACTTACTCACATTCTTTGCCTAACCCAGAAGAGTCTTTCTGCTGTTTGTGCTTCCCAGCCCCACGCCGCTCCCCCCAGGGCGCTCTCCTACCGCAGAAAGGGCACGGAGGGCCCTGAACACGTTCTCTGTCTCTCTGCACATGTGTCCCTCTGACCACAGCGTCTTTCTCTGGTGTTTACCTTCCTCTCCCCCAAACTGCTGCACGGGAGTAGTTAATTTCTCACAACCTTTCCTAAGCACCATATTTTTTTTTTCCTTAGACTTTTCTATTTTGGAATAGTTTTAGATTTATAGTCAGTTGGTACAGATAGTACAGATATTTTCTATATATTCTTGACCCAGCTTCCCCTAATGTTACATTACAATGCTTTGTTTGTCAAAACTAAGCAGTCGACATTTGTACATTGCTATTAACTAAACTACAGTCTTTATTGTCCCAGGACCCAATCCATGTTGCTTGTAGTGATTATGTTTCCTTGGTTTCCTCCAATAAGTGACAGTTTCCTTCCTTCCTCCCTTCCTTCCTTCCTTCCTTCCTTCCTTCCTTCCTTCCTTCCTTCCCTCCTTCCCCTCCCTCCCTCCCTCCCTCCCTCCCTTCTTCCCTCCCTCCCTCCCTCCCTCCCTTTTTCCTTCCTTCCATTCTAATTCTTTCTTTTTTTTTTTTTTTATGACCTTAACAGTTGAGAAAATCACTGATCAAGTGTTATAGAATGTCCTTCAGCTTGGGTTTGGGTATTGTTCTCTCATGATTAAAGAGGCTTTCTGGGTTTGGGGGTAATGCACTGCAGAGGTGAAGGGCCTGTGTCAACAGGTCATATGGAGAGTACGTGATAATCAACCTGATGCTGACCCTGATCACCTGGTGAAGGTCTCTCTGGTTTTTCCACTGCAAAGTTATTAATTTTCCCTTTCTTTATCAGAATCAAGCCACTAAGTTCAGTCTACACTGGACAGGAGAATTCAGCTCCACCTCCTGGATGGAGGAGTTACCTTTTGAAAGCCTTCCTGGGCTCTCGAGAGCTAGTGAGCTCTTTGCTTTCAGGGGCGGTTGGGCATTCACCTGTCTGTCCTTTCCCCACCAAACAGTGGACTCCCAAAGGCAGGGGAGGACTCAGTCTTTGGCAACCCCCTCAGCCTTCAGTCTGCTCTGCTTGGGAGCTTACCTTTTAGGTGTGAGGACAGAAGATAAAATCCTTTTTGACCCGGACGCCTGATGATCAATGGGCTTCCCGGTATGCTTCACGGCCCCGCCTCACTCTCACTGTGGCACCGGTTGCCACTCAATAAATCCATAAAGAGATGACTCAATTGTTTTGACTTTCGTCCGCCTTTTCCAGTGATTCTTCTTTTCCAAGCTAATGGACCAGAGTAAAGGGAGGCACACAGTTAGATGCTACACAGGCTTTCTTTTTGGGCAATGGCAGATGCCTCTATGTGCTGACAGGATAATAAAACATGAATTAAGAGATCAGTTATTAATGAGATACTCCAACCTAATGTAGCAGTGAAGCCCTTGGCTTTATGTAAAGTGTTTGGCACTTGTTAAATAATGACTGAGATGTCTTTTCTTGTGTCTCTTTTTCCCCCCCAGTAGAGTAAACCTGGAACAATCTAAACCAGAATTTTTCAAGCTCTGGGCCAGAATAAGTGCAGAAAGATGGCTATCCAAACCCAAACAAATGCATATACGGACACATTAGAGGTTCATACTGTAAATCAGCATTTTAAGTGACTAGACTCTTGAGCAGCTTTACAGTCAGTAGACCCATTTTTCTTTGCTTATTTGAACATTTCCTAAATTTACTTGATTGTAGAATATTCTGTTTCCTGTTAATGTCTTATGAACACAGGGTTCCTTGGAATGCATTTTCAGAAAGATGCCTGTTGCTGACACTGCCCAGCGCCTCCTGGATCATGTCTATGCACACGGAGAGTGGCGAGTTGAAATAACAATCTGTAGAGTTATAAGGGAGATACAGCCACTATTTTGTTTTTGTCCTCAGTTGGCTTGCGTCTTTAGATAGAGTAGTAAATTTTAGGTCAAGATACCTGGAAAATCGCCTTTGGCCAAGTTGCCTTATCCTTTCCATCTGGTAGCTGGGTCAGCCTGAGCTTCAGGCCCAGGCTGAGCAGGCCTCCCCGATTACCTACCTACTCACTTACTTCTAAATCGATTGCTCTCCTCTCTGACTTTAAGCTTAGTGTTGTGTTGGTTGAAAACATTAAAAATAATGAGATCGTACATAAGTTAACTGGAATCTTTTGATCTGGCAATAGACTCTGATTTGCATTTTTTGTTGTTCCAGATTCCAGCTAAGCAGCATGACAGGGCTCTGGAATCTAAATTAATATGCCAGTTTAGTCTTCAGGAAGCTGGACAAATAATACCCAGGTCCCTGGGCCCTCGCTGCCCTTTAGCCCATGTGCCCTTGTCGTCTGGCGCTGAGGGCTTTGCTCCAGAGGCGTGAAGTCAGCTGCACCTTTTGCTTCCTTTTAACAAGTCACAGCTTCTCTGCTCTCGAGAGCCTATTGCTTTGTGTGGTAGAGCCACTATCCTCTCACTTTTTATTTATGGCCTGTTTTCTTATCTCTAGAAACACATATGTATTTGTGGATAAAGGACAGAGTTGAATGTAATGGAAAAAGGGAATTACACTAGGTGACGCGGAAGACCCCACTAACTAGCGGCATGATTCTGAAGCCCACTGTTAACCTCTCTGAGCCATGGTCTTCTCATTTGTACAAGGGGACTGGTGATAGGCTGCACACACAGGGCTGTTGTGAGAGTGTAAGGAGTGCCCAGCGCACAGTGTGCACAGTACAGAGCTTACTTTGAATGACAGGGACAACCTCCCAGGGTGTTGGTGAGAGCGAATGAGATACTGAACTGGGAAGTGCATCTCTGTGGGAGCCATTTATGTGGGAGCTATCATTATAATGTCTTTACTTAGTAATTTCTAAAGTGTCTCACTCAACAAGTCCACGTGTCCACGAAGGCTCTTAGTCACCATAGAGAACGCTTCCCTGTGGTCAGCCCCTTTAATGGCTGGAGAAATGTTGCATGTGTCTCTTCTCCTTGACCTCAGCTCCATTATATTTTCAACAGTATTCCACTCCAAAGCCCCCCTCCTTGGATGTCCATGGGTACCAGGTATACCAGGTCATTCTGCCTTGGATAACACCCACCGATGAAGCAGCAAGATACCCTTCAAGTTGGAGGTTGGTGGTAGACTAAGAAGTTCTGGCCAACTTAATGATAACTGACTGCACCTTTGACTCCGGTCAGTTACCTTGCACTTGATTTTCCCCAAAAGTCAAAGGGACTGTGCATGGATCGAGCGCAGATTTTTCCTCAGCATTCTGTTCATTTCTTCACGTGTGTTCCCATTTTCTCCTCATAACAAACTTAAAACATATAGGTGTTAGTGTCCTCATTTTACAGACAAGGAAAGTTACGCTCAGGGAAATTAGGTAAATTGGTCTAGCTTGGCAGTTGTAGGATTTGAACCCAAGTCCGTGTCATTTCAATACCCAGTTACTATATGCATCGCCTTCAGAAAATAGAGGTGGCTCTGGGCAGATTTGTTCACACCACTGGCAGGAGAAGAGGGTGGCAGAGGAAATCTAGGGAACCTGTTTTACTCTTTCACATACGATGGTAGAGTAGCTTTCTTCCAACCTTAATTGCTTATTTCTGTTTAATGATGTATCAGTAAACCTAACTTCTGTTCTTGGCTTGGTCAGTGTCCCTGTTTACAAAATGAAAGAATTGGGCAACCCTTGCTGCGTGAAGATAATATAATTCTAGAGAAGAGCGTAGGGGGAGCACGTTAGGGGTTGGTTTGTTGGTTGGTTGGTTGGACAAATACTGTCTAAATAGGAGGTCAAGTTCAAGACTTAGTAGGAAGTACAGATCTGAGTTCTAGTTGAGAAGCTAAGAAATGCTATATTGGTCATACTGTATTTTCTATTTGCTATGCCTTTCCTTGATTTGCTATCTGCAGATCCTTTGAAAAGTCACCCAAACTCTAGTGGAATAGCTCGCCACACTGGAAAAAGGATTAGCACACATGGGCTTAGTCTTGACTATGATACCTGTAGGCTATGCGGCTTTGGACAGGTTTCATAATGACCCTAAAACCCACAGGGGAAATGGGGATAGGAAGGGAAAAGAGAAGAGGGCAACAATTACAGAACTGTGGAGAGAGTTATTCTCCCACTGCATCTGTTCATTTCCTCTATGACATTTGCCACCAGTCGTAACCATGCATTAATTTTTGCTTTGTTTTAATTTTGGGGAAAGGACAGACTGTCTGGGTTTGAAAGCCTAGCTCTGACACTTCCCAGCTGTGTGACCTCAGGCAAGTTCCTAGTCTACAGTTTTTTCATCTATCATCCATGGATTCTGCAAGGTACATGGAGAGCTCTCAAAAAGCAGCTGCAGTTTTGATGCGTATTTGTTCCCCTCACCCTCCTCTGGGTTGTAAATCCTTAAGGATAAGGATGGCATCTGTTTATTTTCCACTGAACATCCAGGACTTAGTACACATGTTAGGTACTCAACATGCATTGTTTGCATGAATAACAGAATGAATATAAAAAATTAATAAAGAAGAACAAACAGAAAACAAAGAGTGAATGACCATGAAGAACAGGCTTTTCAGCCTCAAGGAATTGCTAGACAACCGGCTTGGCTCTAGGCAGTCAGTCACCCTCTGCAGAGAACACAGATCCCAGAGAAAACACCGGGCTGCCCCCCTTTGTTCTGATGGATCCTCAAGTGTAGCCCTGGCTGTTTTAGGATCCTGGGTCTCTTCACAACCTGCCCCTTCCCCAGAGAGAAAAACATAGCCCTCGGTCTTGTGCAGGCTGCCTATGTCAGTGGTGCTATCCACATTCTGGAGGAAAAACAAACAAACGAAAAAAAAACACAACTAAGTTATGTTTGGATGAAAAACACACTGGGCCCTTAGGAAAAATGGGAGACGGGAGGGCCGTGTTCGCATTGGTATTTCACACGATGCCTCCACCCGGCGGTTTCCCTCCCCTGCAGTCCTCCTGCCTCGCCCTTTTCATTACTCTTAGGTCTGGAGTTGAAACCGTGTTTATTCTTTCCTCTTTCCTTGGCTTGAGGCTCAGGGGTGAAGGCATGAAAGCAAAATAAATCAACGAGGCGTTGCGGGGGGAACTGCATCAAGGAAACAGAGCTTCCTAGGCAGGGAGATAGGCTGTCTGTGATTCCGGGACGCTCTGTGGGGCGTGTGAGCACGGGTTGTGTCTGTACGCACAACCCTGGACTCTGCTGTCTTCCAGAATGTAGACATCTTCCCCAAATGTTTGCAGCCCTGAAAGTCAACGTAGCCCTTCGCCGCTTGGGATTCCCAAGGTCCTGGGGATGAGGGAAACTGGGCAGGGGAGGGTCTTTGGGGTTCTGAGCTTGTTTTGGCTTCGAGTGTCTGCACACTGCCTGTGTTTTCATCAGCCTTGGTGCTTGGGTCCTACTCCCAGCCTGCCTGCAGGATGTGTTTCCAGATAGGGAGGGCCGTGAAATCTTATTAGCAGTGCCACAGCGTAGGGTTTAATTTTCTCCTGTGACGTTGCTTTTGGGGGTGGATTTTTCCTTCATACGTTTGTGTGGATGGTTGTGAGGTTTAACTAGCTGCTTTTGTCAGCCATGCTATGCCGGAGATCGCCTTCTTCTTTCTCTCCCTGTCTCCGTTTTTCTCTTTGCTAGAACTGGTGGGGCCATCTTAGGAGCTGGTTTTTTTGCTTCGAGTTTTTTTGGAGTAATGTCTAGGAGGAAGACACTTGGGGTAATATTTTCCGAGTAGTCCCAGCCCTTCATTTTTCCCCCTTCCCTCTTCTCTCCTGTTTCTACTTTCTCTGGTCTATGCTGCCTCCTTTGATCTCTTCTTTCTAAATTTGTTTTTATGTATGCTGCATTCATTCATTCATTCATGGAATGCGGGGATTAAACCAGATGTGGAGGGGTACAAAAATGCAGAAAGCACTAGCTGAGCCTTTAAGAAAGTCACATTCTAAGAGGAAAGATGAAATCAATCTAGAACTAACTAATGCTGGGTAGGATGGGCTTAGGAGGAAGGCAGTGAGCAGGAGAGTGGACGTGTGTGGGTGATAGGGGGCAAACACAAGGCCCTCGGGCAGAGTCCGGCCCTCCACCTTGTTATATCGGGCCCGGCACCTTGTTTCTACCCAGCAGCAGTGCTGAGCTCTGGCTTAACTGTTAAGGAGTAGTTACATTTATACAGTCCTAAAATGACATTCGGCCCTTTGAAGGCAACCATGAGGCTGATGTGGCCCCTGGTGAAAATGAGTTGGACACCCCTGGTATAAGCTGTTGAGAGCTCGGATCCCGGAACCATATGTGTGGGTGGGCCCGGGATGCTCTCTCCACCCCTTGCTGGCTATGTGATCTTGGGCAACTTACTTAACTTCTCCAAATCTCAGTTACTGTAATGAGAACTTCTCAGTTAACAGAAGTTCTCAGTTACGTAACTATAGAACTATAGTAACCATAGTTATAGGAACTCTAACTGCAACTTCTCCAAATCTATCAACAGGGGTGAAAAACAACAGGATATAGTTCATAGTGTGTTTGTGGGGACGCAGCAATGCTCTTCATGGAAAGCATGGTGCCTGAGCCTCAGTTAGTGCTGTGCAAACATTGCCTATTGTTACACTTTTCAATGCCATCATGACAGTTCAGCTAATTATCGCTGCGAGTCTCTCCCAGGGAGCAGCAACCTCAGGCACTGGGGTGATCTGAGAAAGCTTCTTGGATGAGTTATTTTCAAAATGATTCTTAAGGATGAGTAGGCTGTGTACCAGTGAACTTGGGGTGAGAGCTGAGTATAGTTCTAACAAAAGGAACAGATGACAACGTGACAGAGAGGCCCTGGAGATTTCACTTTATGTCTGTAGAGTTTAAAAACCTTCCATGGGTGAATTATCAGGTGTACCTGTCTGCATCCTTAAAGTTTGCACCGAGACTATGCATAGGAACAACAGTGTGGTAGGCCAATAATGCTGCTCCTCCCTCAAGATACCCACATCCTAAGCCTTGGAATTTGTGAATGTTACCTTATATGGAAGAAAGGTCTTTGCAGATGCAATTAAGTTAATGGTTTTGAGATGGGGAGATTATCCTGTATTATCCAGGTGGGCCCTCAAAGAAAGCACAAGCAAAGAGAGAGGCAGAAGGAGATTTGACTTCAGACAGAAGAGAAGAAGGCAGTATGATCGCTGAGGCAGAGTTTGGAGTGATGTGCTCATAACTCAAGGAATACCGGTAACCACCGTTACTGACTGGAAGAGGCAAAAAACAGATTCTCCCATTGAATGCCAGAGGGAATGTGGGCCTCCTGACACCTTGGTTTTAGCCCAGTGAAACTGGTGTGGACTTTTTTGGCCCCCAGAAATGCGAGAGAGGAACTTTCTGTTGTTTAGGCCACAGAGTTTGTGGTACTTTGTTACAGAGCCAGAGGAGACAAATACACATAATACCAATAACTGTGTGTATGTCCAGTCCAGCTGCGGCATAGCCCCTCAGTAGAGATGCTGTCCATAGGTGGGGATGAAATGATAGTGGACAGGACTGTGACTGGTTGCCTCCTGTGTCTTGAAGCCTTGCCACTCCTGGGCTCTGCCTGCCTTGGTTTTTCTGCAGGCAGGGTGAAAGAGCACCCATGCTCTGTAGCCATGGAGACCAGAAGCCAGCTTTGGAAGCTAGAGTCAGGAGAGATCGTCTGAGCAGCTGAGCTCGTGAAATTCCTACACTCCTTCTTTTCTGTGGTCTCACAGAATGTCCTTAGACTGGACCTTAATGTCATTGAGCCTGTGGTTTTCTCACTGTGTCCCCTGGCTCCCTGAGGCTCTCCAGAGGAGATGCTGTTAAAAGTGGGTAGGGACACGGGTGTAACGGGTTCTTGGCCATGTGCCCAGCGTGTACTCACTCTCATTTGTTATGCATCTTCTAATTCTCCATAAAGTGGTGCTTAAAGAAAGGGTTCTGTTCTAAAAACACAGTTTGGAAAGTTCTAAATGACACGTCAAGTGTACCCCACTCACTCCGACACTCAGGAAACAGGGACCCAGCCAGGGGAGACAGATAACCAAATATTCTTAGTAAGTGAGTGGCAGCACCAGGCGTTCGAGTGGAGGTCTCCGGGCTCCGTTGGCTGCAGTGTCGTCCTGTACACTCAGAGGTTTCAGGTTTGGTCCTCGTCAGGGTGTGGGGAAGGCAGTCAGTGGACATTTCTTCCCCATCTTTCTCTCTCCCTCTCTCCCTCTCTCCCTCTCTCCCTCTCTCTCTCTCTCCCTCTCTCCCTCTCCTTTCCTCTCTCTAAGATATATAAACATATTTTTAAAAATTTTTAAAAGAAAAGAAAAGAGAATGGAGGTCTCTGGGCTCCTCCTCTGGCACTGACAGCCCAGCTCCAAGCCGGCACACAGGGAAGGTGGTTCGGAGGTAGGGCTCTCTGTGGGAAGCTCCGCCTCACTGATAACTAGCCTTCCCCAAGTTCTGTTCACTTCCTGCAGGCTTTTCACCATCCTTGCCACATTAACTCGAATGATCCCACCAAGCACGTACCGTTTTTGTTTCATTTTTCACCTGATAAAATTGGTCAGGGCTAAGTGACTGGCCAACGGTCAGGGAAGCTAGACATGGCAGAGTTGGGGATTCAAACTCCTGACCATCTGGCCCTTTAGCTTAGTTTTTTCATCTCACAACCCCATGGTCACAGTCACAGAATGCAAATGACTCTGTGGGTGTGGACCATTCAGGGACCTGCATTCTGTTAACGACAGTTAAGGAATAACTGTGTGCTGCTTTGTAATATATGACAGGAAATGGGGATGCAAAATATTATCTCTTCATCCATGGGGAGAGGTGATTGTTGACCTGGCTTCCACCTAGCCAAGCATAAGAAAACAGCCATAGCGCCCTGATCAAGGTGGCTCGCTTGGTGGAGCATCATCCCACAAAGTGAAGGGTCGCCGGTTCGATTCCCGGATACATGCCTGGGTTGCTGGCCAGTCCCTGGCGGGGGCCGATCGATATTTCTCTCACACGTTGATGTTTCTCTGCCTCTTTTTCTCCCTCCCTTTCCCTCTCTCTAAAAATAAATAAATCAAATCTTTATTTAAAAAATTATGAAAAAAGAAAATAGCCAAGGCTATCGCTGCAGACTTGGGTTTGACTTCAGTTTGAGTCAAATAGCTCATGTATTCTTGTTTCCCTAAATGAAGGATGCACTCAAGCAATTGAAAGCAACTCTGGGACAATCTTGTTCCATTACGTCTAATGGAACTGAGTGTTCGTGGCACACAGTGTGTGCCGATATTTTGCAGAAACAAGGTGAGATTTCCCATTACTCTGAGGATGGATGAGACATACAATGAACTCAGAGAGTTCTCACTTTGTCACAATAGAGCTAGCGAGTCCCGTTAGAAGATTTGGGGGAACAAAATGCATTTTTGGTTTCTGCTTGGCAGCCTCCCATACACCCCATGCCTTCTTTTCCATGCAATTTTCTTTTCGCTAACAAATTGGGTGGCAAGAGGCCCATATAATAAGGCCCTCATGAAAGAATTCATCCTGCTGTTTAAGGAGATGTCACTGCTGTTTGCACTACAAGTGTTTTTTTTTCCTGACTGTTTCCCACTTTACTGTCATTTTTGTTTTTCTTTCTTTTTCTTCCTCTTCTTGTTTTCTTAACCTCCTGCTCCCGAAGAACAGGAAAGTGTCTGCCTCTGGCGTGGAGGCTGTGTCTGCCTCCATCTCTCACCATCTGTCTGTGTCTCTTGTGTGTAAAAATGTTTTGGCAGATCGTTCCTGTTTTAGTGAATAAAGTGCCCATGACAGAGCGAAAAGCAGCAACCAGAAAAGAAACTACGTGATTCATGAACATCGACTCTCTCTGGGGCCCATTTCTACCTGGGCTGTTTCCGTCTTTCTTTCTGCTCTCGCTTTTATTAAGTTGTTTTCTCCTTGGAGCATGACAGGAGATTTCCTTGCTCAAGGACTTGAAGAGACACAAAATGTCCCATCTCATACGATGTGAGAGCTACGGTAGTTCCCAGAGAGCATCTGATCCCCTCTCTCTTTCCACTCCAACCTCAGGAAAGTGTGATCTTGGGTCTCTAGAGAAGCCAGCATCATCATGCCAGGTGACTCTTGGTTGTCATAGGCACCAGTCTGTGCAAAGGCCCTGTGGGGTAATCTAGCTGTTGTCCCCCCTGGCTATGTTGCTGATAGGCAGTCTGAGCCCCAGAGGGATGAAGGTCATGTTGTAATGGCTGCCCAAGGTCACACATAATAGCAGGTTGAGCTGGGTCTTGCTTTCACCTTCCACCTCATCACATGGACACAAAGGGATGGCTATGTCTTGTAAAAACAGTAACATGCCTTTTATGGCAGTTTACAGTTTGTATTAAGAGCTTCCCTGCCCTTAAACTCATTTGACCCTGGTGGCAGTGATTCTGTGGCATCTGTGATGGATGAAGACTATCATTAACGTCTCCTGTTTACAGGGATGAGAAGGGAGGAGAGCTGTCCGAGGTAACACAGCAAGGTAGGGGCCACACCAGACTTCAGCTCCGTGGGCTGGGACCCTGTGCTTCTGCTGCTGATGTTTGGCTTCAGTCCCCACACAGGGCTTAGCCTGGTAGAGACTGGTGACCATGGGACAATGAGCTGACTCTTGAGAGGGTGAGGAAGACTTTTTGAGGGTATACAGGCGTTTTTCCTTCTGCACTCACTCTTCCCGCCCACACAGGCCCATGGCAGGACCCCATCCCCTTTCCATGACACTTTGTCTTGCCATGGAGGGGTGTGGGTAAGGGCGGTTGGCAGGATGTCTAGGAGAATTGTCATTTATACTTACCAACCAGGGAACAAAGCACAAAGGTTCTTCTCTGGGCTTTGCATCTCAGTAAAAAGCACCAGCATGGGTCTTCTCTCTCTTTAAAAAGAGGTAATTTTTGATCATAGAGACTATTTCCAGAGGTAACAACAGATCAGTGCATTAAAACCCATAAATATTTTATCAGCAGTCGGTCCTCAGAGAGGGTCTTGACAGAAGAGCTGAGTGGGGGGGTGTGGTGTCCCTATCCACCTCTCCCCTTACCTTCCTCCCCCACTCACCCCAAACATTTGGATAATCTATTTACTAATGAACTCAATATTAATGTATTCATTTTTCTCTGTTAGTGTCAGATTTCATTAGAAAACAGGGGAGGCCTGACATTAATTGTATGAAAAATGGGTCTCAGGGAAGCTCTGGGTTCTTCTTAACAGAGAAAGAGTTTCTCCAGAAAAAAAAAAAAAAAAACAAGTCGTTTCTCTGCTGGTTTGATGACATCGGGGATGCGGTAGCAACAGATTGTGTGTGCGTGTGCTCTCCGTGGCCCCTTCAGAGTCCCCTGCCTGTGTAATACACAGGTCCCACGTATCCTCTGGGTCTCCGTTCCAACGTCATGCGGCATGGTGAAAAGAGCCCTCAGTGTGGAATTGGACTCACTTCAAATCTTTCCTGACCCTTAAAATTATGTGATGTGGTACAAAATCTGTTCCCTTCTTTGAACCTCACTTTCCTCAGTGGCAAAATGAGAAATCTAATATTGTACCTTATATCTGTGTCATCAGGAGAAGAAATTACATGTCTTGGAGTTAGATGTCCAAACTACATTTATAAACTGTTTCACCATCAGAAAGGCGCTATCCCTCTCTCATCCTCAACATCCTTATTTAAAACATGGGTGCACTATTGTTAATTCAGGGATTGTTAATCAAATTGAATGAAGGCCCTGGCTGGATAGCTTAGTTGGTTAGAGCATCATCTCCATATGCCATGGTTGTGAGTTCAGTCTTCATTCAGGGCACATACAAGAATCAACCAATGAATGCAGAAACAAGTGGGACAGCCAATCTCTCTCAGAATCAATAAATACACATTTTTATAAAAAAGAAATTGAATGTAATAATACTTGCAAACCACCAATCTCATGCCAAGCAAGGTCATGCACATGGTCTTGGGCAACACATGGTAAAGGATAAAGAAATGAAAATGACCTCTCTCTTTGTTGCTCTTTTTTTGAACTTCTCAAAGAATGTTAGGATGGGCCTAATGTGCAGGGATTTTGATCTCTGGAACCCAGAAGTCAAGGTTATTTCCCTGCTACTAAGTAATTGTAACTCCTTGACGAAACCATTTACCTTATGGCTGCCTTCCCCCCAGGGTCCTCTGTGGATGCATCCATGCAATGGGGACTACCCATTCCGTGGTAGTTGGTCACGTCCAACAGAAGCACCGTGGGGATATGTTGATTTCTTGGATCCCTCACATTAAGTGTGATTTGCATAGATGTATTTTTAAAACCCATTTTCATTAATTCAATGTTGGCATTATTTATTCCTAGTCATGTGTTTATTTATTTATATTGCTCCTCTTCCCCAGAATAATGTTTGATGGCTTATTTATTCACGCACACTCTGACAGCTAACAGAATCAGAGCTAAGGGGAGAAACAGAAGGTTCCTATTTTGAGGTATGTATCTAATGGTATTTTGCATTTCTCTTTAAATTCACCCTGTGTGACTAAAGTGCGCAGTTGTGGGGAGTGATGTGTCATGGCCCCTCTCAGCGCACAGACACTCATGGACCTGGAGCTTCAGAGTAGAGAACAAAGGGGTGGGAGGCCATCTGAAAAGGGGGGAGAGTAATGGGGTAGGAGTCTTACTCCCAAAGAATCAAGCATCCTAGATGAGGTAGGGAATATTGCGGGAGGCCCAGGCTGGCTGGAACCTGATAGGCAGTGAGTTGGTGGGAGGTGGTGTGATGCTTGCAAAGCACTCAGCACAGACCAGGCACCGAGTAAATAGGGATCATTGTTACTTACCAGGACCTGGAGACTGAGCTGGATTTCCCCCTACGATAGGAGGGTGCAAGGACTACAGCAAGCTCTCTCCAGTCCCTGTAGGGAAGCAGAGAAGCAGGGCCTGTCTGTCTAGGTCCCAGGCTCCCGAAGCCCTGACTTCCCCTTTTCACCTCTTAAAGAACTTTATTTAATTCTTGTGAGCTCTCCCCAGCTGAGTGTCAAGGAAACAAAGAGCAAATTAATCTAGGCAGGAGGGGGTGGAGGTTAATTTGTATAAAGATGAGTGACATCTTACAAATGGATTATTCCCCATGCAGTCTCTTGGGAGCTCTGTGTACGCACACACACGCCACACTCACAGGCCATGTGTGAACCTTCTTCCAATGCCAAACCCCAGCATGTCCTATCTGAGGCATTGGTTCATGGACAGACTCAAAAAAGAGTGGAATGGGAAGATTTCTATGTGCCTGGTGGTCTTTTTTTTTCTTCTTCTTTCCAGATCTCCTGCCTCTTTAAGCTGCCTATACTGGCTGCCAATTTATTTAACAGAGCTGTCGTGTGTTGTTAATATTGTCAGGATTTATGGGCATCACTAAATGTGTGCCTAGAATAATTTTTTTTCCTTTTCTTTCTTTTCTGTTTCTGTCCAGAGAGCAGCATGGAGGGCGAGCAGTGAGATTTCAACTCTGGGTGCAGGTAGACACGGGTTCAAGCCTTAATGCTGACACTGCCATACTGCGTGATGCTGGGCGAGTCCATTTTTTTTCTGTTGCTCTGAGTTCTCCATTTGTATTATCAGATGGGTGATTGTTAGGATGATTGATTCAAACGGTTCCTCATTCCATAAAGAACAAGACTTGAGAAAGTCCGTTCTGTTTTTTGAGCCCCTTGCAAGTCCAATTTAATGTGGAGGTTAATGAAACGGCCTTCCTACAATACCGGTGCACTGCCAGCTCTTGGCAATCAGTGTCAGTAGAGACCCAGATCACTCCAAACACAGGGTTTCTGTGTTCCAAGTACATCTGTACCTATCCGAGGGCTAGAACTTTAGATTGACCTTCCTCACATGGGGGTGTCTGTATTGTGTTCAGGCCTAGCACTTCCCAAACACAGGAGCTTGAGGTGGAGAAGGCAATTCAGAAAACTGTGGCAATTTGGGAGATCACCACTCTCTTATTTTTCTTTCAACAAATGAGTGCCTTCTGTTCCAGCCACCATTCCTGATCCTGGGAAGCCAGAAAGATCCAGTCACGTACCTGTGGCAGAGAAAGAAACACAATACGCAAGCAAATGAATACATACACGTTGACATTCAAGATAGCAGGAAGGGCTATGTATGAAGAACGTGAAACAGGGTAGTGTGGTAGAGTGCCTGGGGCGTGCTGGGTGCGGGGGTGCTGTGTTCCAAAGTGTCATCAGGAAACCTTTGCCAGGAAGTGGCGCTCAAGCAGAGACTAGAAGCACGAGAAGAATGAGCCATAGGGAGGTCTGGAGGAAAAGACATTCCAAGGGGAGACAGTGGTGAATGTACAGCCACCAACGTTGGGGCGCACTTGGTGTGTGGAAGAAATTTAGCAAGAAGGCCCTCGTTGCTGGAGCTGGGGGTAAGAAAGGGAGTCAGGTGGGAGCAGAGTGACGAGAGGGGAAGGCAAAGATGGGGCGGGCTTCGTTTATTATCTTCACGCTCCCCTGTGTCAGAGAAGCCCTGACATGCTCGTCTCATGTCATCCTTGCACTAGCCCCCTGGGTGACCGTTGTTGTCCCCAGGTTGCAAATGAAGGAAAGTCTCAAAGAAGTGAATGTGCGGAAGCCCCAACCTGGAAGCAGGTCTCTCTAACTCCGAGTGCAGTGCTGCCCACCAAACCACACTGCCCCTGCAGATGAGGACCACTGCCGCATCATCTCCCATCCCTGACATCCCTGAGAAGAGGAGCAACTGGACAGGAAGGGCCTGTTGGGGGCAAGAGGCAGCAAACTATGCCCGCCCCCCCCCCAATTTTATCGGAACACAGCCACACCCCCTTTTCACATATTGTCTCTGGCTGCTGTCCCACCTCAGTGGCCAACTTATTGCTAAAGAGACCACATGGCCTGCAAAGCCCAAATAGTTACCGCCTATTTACCATCTAGTCCTTTGCAGAAAAGTGTGCTGACCTCTGGTGTGGAACTTGAACGGGTGAACAGAACCAAGTTCTCCAGCCTAGTCTTGAGGAAGAAAGGGAAGAAAGCTGGCTCCCTGACCAGCACTAATATTAACTTACTCTAAGGCTGGGGTGTCAGACTCATTTTCACCGGGGGCCACATCAGCCTCATGGTTGCCTTCAAAGGGCTGAATGTACCCTTAGGACGGTGTAAATATAACTAGTCCTTAATAGTTAAGCAAGAGCTCGGCGCTGCCATCAGATAGAAACAAGGTGGAGGGCCTTGTGTGTGCCGCCTGGGCTCTAAGGAGTTCTTCTCTTCTCTTCTTCCCCCTTGTATTTTCCAGCTTTTGCCTCTCCTACACGATCTTGTGTTTCAGTGGGAAGGCTGGACAAGATCAGTACTTTCTGCACTATCTTAGCGGTATTTTCAATTAAAGGCTTATACGGAAGCCCAGTATCTAAAATAGAATTTTAAAATTGCTCTAATTAACTTGGGGTGTTGAACACACACTACGATATACAGAGGATGTATTACAGAATTATATACCGGAAACCTATGTAATTTGTAACCAGTGTCACCCCACTCAATTCAACAGATAAAAGTAAAAAAGTGAACTGCTCTAACTGAACCTCCCTAGCTCCCTGCGGTGGCCCCTGAGTACCGTCATGGGCATCTTTAGGGTGCGGCGCTTTGAGGGCAATTTGAAAATCACGAGGTTGCATCATCTGAGTGTCTACCTTGGCTCTCACTTCTCTGTTTATAGTGAACACAGGCGGGCAGCTCATACACGAAGACGCGGAGAAAATCAGGTTTCTTCTATGTAAATTAACCTTTTCTTTGGAAAGAGGACACATTACTTTTCCTCTCTGGCTCTCAGTGTCCTTATTTATGAAACGAGCACAGCCATCCTCACCTCCCAGAACTGCGTGATAACTCAGTGAGGTGCGCACGCCGGGACCAGGTGACGAGGAGGAATAAACAGGAGTGGGGAGCCTGCCGGGCCTGGGTTCAGGCAACAGGTTTTTGTTTTAAAACAACAGCTTTATTGAGATGTCATTCACATCCTGTATCATTCCCCCATTCAGAGTGTGCAATTCAGTGGATTTTAGTGTGTTCACAGATATGGGCAGAGCACCACTGGCCAGTCTTAGACCATTTCTGAGAAGGAAACGCTATACCCTTCCTCTGATACCTCCCTAAGCCACCACGAATGCACTGTCTGGACATTTCATAATATGCGGTCTTTTGTGACTGGCTTCTTTCACTTCGCATCGTGTTTTGAAGGTTCATCCATGTCGTAGCCTGGTCCGTGCTCAATTCCTTCTTAAGACCGTCTCGTATTCCACTGCACGGTACCCTGTTGACTATTGTAAACAAGGCTGTTATAAACACTTGTGTATAAGTTTGTGAGTAGGCAGGCATCAAGCCTGGAGCAAGTAGCTTAAGCTCTCGGAACCTTTTCCCCCATCTGTGAAATAGGCTGAGCCCATATATTATTGATACGTGTGGGCTCATTGCGAGGGTTAGAAGGGAACGGCAAAACATCTAGCATACAGCCTGACACAGGATCTCTATCTGATACATGGTTGTTTGCTATTATTACGAGACAAAACAGGTTCTCAAAGAACCACCCAAAAGGCGTTGCTCTCTTCTCTTCTTCCCCATTTGTGTTAAATCTAGAAGCTTCTTGGTGGCAGAGAGCTGCTCCCCCACAATGGGCCTTATATTTTCCAGCTTTTGAGGTTCTATCTGTTTCAGGCAGAAGCCGAGGAGCCTGCCCAGTGAAGTCTGAAAGGAAATTAGCATCTTCGAATATGTGTGAAAATTAAATGGAGCATGAACGGAGGGCGGTTAAGGAGAGAGGGACGAGGAAGGCGGTGGAAAGATGGTAATTTTCTTTTTGCTTTCCAACTTTAAAAGGGTAGAGAGACCCTAAGTGTTTTTTTTTTTTTTTTCAGCAAAACCCAGACATTAAATTCACAGACCTAGGTCTCCCCCTTACTTCTTTGACAGGCTTTTGGTTCAATCTTCAGAAGTTCAAATGGGGAAGGCAATTAATAATGTGCACCCACAATAGGCCATGTGCTTAGCATACACTATTCATCGGTTGTGTGTTCTTTATCAAGCATTTACCATGTGCAAATTAATTTGTGCTTGTGTGGCTAGATAGATAGGCTAGGGAACGAGCAGACACAGCCCTTCCTCCGTGAGGTACAGCTTATCTCCTTTAATCCTCAGAGCCCCGTTTAATGGGTGAGGACGCTAAGGCTCGGTAAGTTTAAGCCTGTCCAGTAAATGGTAGAACGCCATTGGACTCCCTGCCTGCCTCCCAAGCCCTTGTTCTTTCTGTGAAACTGCACTGTTTGGGGGTAAATAAGACGTAGGAAATGTGACTCCTGTATCAAGACACCTATAGCCTCCACTATCTAACTCCTTCTCCCTGTGTTAGTATTGATCCAGCTCGGAGTGACAGAAACCCCAGCATTCCAGTGGCTTGCCCAGGAGAGATGCTTGTTTCTCTTGTCCGTGTTCCGACACTGTGAGACACGGTGTTGGGGACCCAGGGTTCTTTTACCTTGCTGCTCTGGTGTGCGTGTTTGTTGTGCATGGTGTGCATCCCCAAATTCCCCTCACAGACCAATTTGACTGTCCCAGCAAAATTTGTTGTGTTTGAATCCTAGCTTGTGAAGGAGAAGCAAGATATGTCCCCTCGCTTCAGGAATTTTCTGCCACTTAAGCTAAGTGTCACTTACATCCCTTTAGCCAGGACTCAGGTTTGTAGTCACAGCTGGTTTCAAGGGAAGCTGGAAACTGCCCAGCTAAACTTAGGGGGGCCTATTTCTGCCAAAGGGGAAGACAGTATTTTGGGTAGGGTGGGGTGGGATGGGGTATGAGCCCTCTGTGCTGTACTGTCCTTCCCTCTCTACTTGTGTTCAGGGAGGCTGACACAGAAGGGGCCAGGCTGTGAGGAGTGGGCAGAGAGAAGGTTATTTGGGCTGGAGGCAGGGCCTTGCCAAAGGTCAAGCCGACGTGTTGAAGTGGGAACGTGAGCTCTTGGTTCCTTTCATGCCTGGAGTCCAGGGATTCGTGCCTCCCTCTCTTCCCTTCTGTTCTCTGCATTGGAATCACTGGCCCGTCCTCTGGAAGTCCTCCAGGAACCAACCTAGAGGGTCGTGGAGTGGGACCCGGGGTGAAAAGCTCCGTGCTGTGTTTCCATTTGTCCCTGACATGTGGCCAAGCACTGCGTCTCTGGGTCTTGACTGGCCTCATTTCTCCCCACGCCATGTGGGTTCCCTGAAGCCATACGCAGAGTGTGTCAAATGAGCCGTCCTGTACCACCTTTGGGTCTCTCAGAGTCTCTCCCTCTGGGGAACTGGCTGGAGTGACTTCATGAGAAAATGTAAGGGGAACAGCCAGGCTTGCTTGGGTAGGCTCTCCTTCAGGGACACGGCAGCCCCATCAGCATATTTCCCTGATACTATGGGAGCTGTAGGTATGGAGAAGTGAGTCCTCAAATGGGTGCATAGGGATGAAGAGCAAGGACCGTGGCCTCACCATGACCTGGGCTGGAGGCTGTGCTCTGCCAGNTGGGGAACTGGCTGGAGTGACCTCATGGGAAAATGTAAGGGGAACAGCCAGGCTTGCTTGGGTAGGCTCTCCTTCAGGGACACGGCAGCCCCATCAGCATATTTCCCTGATACTATGGGAGCTGTAGGTATGGAGAAGTGAGTCCTCAAATGGGTGCATAGGGATGAAGAGCAAGGACCGTGGCCTCACCATGACCTGGGCTGGAGGCTGTGCTCTGCCAGTTACCGGTGACCTTGTTGAAACTCGATGCCTCTGAGTCCCCGTTTCTTCACTTGGAAATAGGAAAGGTAACAGTTCCTACCTTGTAGGGCAGCTGGAGGAGGAAAACTGGTAATGCACTGAAAATGCCAGGCACAGGCTCTTAGGACCGTGCCTGCTTTAAAATGGTTGTCATGCCCATTATTATTTTAGTGTGGAGCCCAATTCCTGGGACACCGTAAACAATAAATGGTAGCCATTATCATGACAAGCTCCTGGCCTTTCCGGACCTCGCGTTTATGACCCCAGCAGCAGCTGAGCAGGCCACTGGCTATGGCATCCTCAGGGCTGGCACCTTTTGCCACATGGTCCTGGAGAAGGAAGTGAAAGTATGGGCACTGCCCCTTTTTTCACCAGCTTGCCAAGCTTCCCCTCCTGTGTCTCTTAGTTGATTAAAAACAGCAGGGTGTCTTCTCCCCCTTTGCTGCTGGTTCTCCTTCTTTCTGCCTTCCTTCAAAACTCAATTTTAATTCATCCTAAGCCACCGGTGACAGGGGCCTTGAACGCATGTTAAAAAGTAAGGAACTAGGGAACAGTGAGTTGGACAAATTAACTGCTTCGTCTGACGAAGGCGGGGCAGCTGCCTCTCGCTGAGAGCGGGGACAGTGGCTTGGTCTGCCTGCTATTTTTTATTTGCCTGCAGTTCTTTAAGGGCAGTCGGCTCAAATACCTCTTCTTCCTGGAAGTCTTACTGGCCCCCCTTGTAGAAGGTCACCTACCCTTGATCCTCCAGCTGCGAGTCACCCGTTTCTGCCCTTCTAGGTGTAGGTCACCTTTCTCTGTTCTCCCTGCCCATGGTCACCCTTTCCTGGCCCTTCAGTGAGAGGTGAATCTCCCATGACCCTCTTACCAGAGGTCACCTGTCTCTGGTCCCACAGCAGGAGGTCACTGTTCCCTTCTCTGAACTGCAGGGGAGACCCCACCTAGAGAGGCCAGACGTCTTGGGATGTGACCCAGCCTTTCAATTTACCTCACTTTCCCTTTTCTGAGACCGCTGTTCCTTCCCCCTGTGGGAGGGGTTTGCCCTCAGTTCCTTCACGAAGCAACTCGTCGCTTAGCTCTGTCACTTTGTGCCTCTTTAGCTGGGTCAGCCTCCAGACACATGGTGAGTGGCTGGACAAAGGCACCACGTCCCAGTCCTGAGTCAGCCTTAGCCTGAGTGACCCTTCAGCCCTTTTCTGTGCCCATTCCCCTGGAAGGAAAAATGAGGCTCTTAGCAGTCTCTGCCATGCCTGGGGGTGCATGGGGAGTGAAAGATTAATTAACAGTCATCAGGAAAGCACGTGTCCCCCATGTATAGAATACCTAGAGAACCCAGTAACTATAACATGTACACGATGGGGAGCAGCAATGGTGATTTAACTTGAGGTGTTTCCAATGGCAGGTCAAGGTAGAACGGTGAGTTCAGGGGTTCACAGACATATTTCCGGCTTCCTGGCTCTGAGTAGCTCCAAAGGGTCCCAAATCTGGCTTTCCTCCCCTTCTTCTCTTTGACATTATTTTTTCATCCTCAGAGATTCTGCATATTCCATACTATCTTCCTTCATCCCAATCTACCCCATTTTATCACGCTGCCAATTTCATACATGCCCTTAGGGACACAGAACTGGCCCAAGCTCCCCGATTTTGCAAATGGGACCCCCAGGCCAGGGAAGGGAATTGTTCAGGGTTATAGGACAATTACAAAGACTCCAGACAAACCCAGAAGACTGATCCCAGCCCCTGAGACCTCTACTCCCACCATGCGTCTTCTCTGTTCTCTGTCATCTGTGCTTCTAAGCTCTGCTGGAGTCACTCCTGCTCGGTCCTTCAACTTTGATCCTGTTCACTGGAGCAAGCAGGCACTGAGCAGTTAGTGTACGTGAGGCTCTGTGCTTGGCTCTAAAATGACCGAAACCCTGCTCTCAAAGGGTGCTTGGATACGTACCAGGGGTGCAACAAATGTATCGAATGACTGCATTCTTCATCACTGCATCGCCAGCTCCGAGCACAGTGCCTGGAACATGGTACTTGCTCAACCGATTTTTACTGCAGGACGATGAGTGAGCTCCTAGCATCCTCCCAAGGGCTCCTGCAGCTCACTGAGTACCGCCCGGTGAACCCGTCCTAAACACAGCACTGGTCACACTGCCGCATTTGTTCCTTGCTCGCAAACATTTAGTAGCTGCCCTTTTCCTAATTAGCAGGCATTCACTTCTTTGCTTGGCACACTCAGCCTTGTCAGATGGGGGCTCAGCTTTCCTCCCTTCATGGCGACATTCTTGAATCTATACTGTAGCTAAAATGACCGTATTTCCCCGTTACATCCCAGGGTGAGGCTTATATGTTCTCAGTGTCTGGAATCCGTGCCCCCACTAGGTTCCAAATGTCCTTAGCATCCTTGAGGGTTTAACTTATATCCACCTCCCCTAGCCCCTGGTAGGTTTCTTCTTCGTGTTCCCCTTTAAGTATCTTCCTGTCATTGAGGACCTTCTTGTCTCCACCTCTCCACCACTTGTCTTTGGCTCAGCCCAGTTACCCGAAGACACTCTTGGCACCGGCAGCACTGTCTCACCCTTTATTCTAGTGGCTCGAAGGGTCGGGACTGTGCCCGTACCCCCAGTTCCAACCTCCTAGTTCAGAAGTGGGTGCTCCAAGACCGTCTTACAGGATTGAAGCAGTACATGGTCAGCCCCTCTGGATGAAGTCTGTCGCCTGCCCTCCCTCCCTCCCTCCCTCCCTGATAGCCATCGCTGGGAGTGGTCTCTTCATTTCTCACTGCAGAGCTGTCTTTGTGCAGTGTGGTATTTCCACTTGCACCCACTGGTATTATTTACCTGCCTGTTTGATCCTGTGATCTGTGATCAGCTTCCAGGCTTCAGGGTTGTAAAGAGGGGAGGACGGGGAGCAAAAGCTTGTTCTTAGCTGCGCCATCGACTTGCTCTGTGACCTTGGATGAGGCCGCCTCTAACTAGGAACACGGTTGAGTTTCCACGTCTGTAAAGGAGGAACTGGACTAAAATTAGCCATCGCAAACCGGCTGCCCACAGGCTACATCTGGCACACAGATAGCATTTTGCTTGGCTTGTAAAATAGTTTGTTTTTTAAAAAGTGGAGAGGCTTCCAAAATGAAAAAAAAAATCGAGAANTCATTTCTCACTGCAGAGCTGTCTTTGTGCAGTGTGGTATTTCCACTTGCACCCACTGGTATTATTTACCTGCTTGTTTTGATCCTGTGATCTGTGATCAGCTTCCAGGCTTCAGGGTTGTAAAGAGGGGAGGACGGGGAGCAGAAGCTTGTTCTTAGCTGCGCCATCAACTTGCTCCGTGACCTTGGATGAGGCCGCCTCTAACTAGGAACACGGTTGAGTTTCCACGTCTGTAAAGGAGGAACTGGACTAAAATTAGCCATCGCAAACCGGCTGCCCACAGGCTACATCTGGCACACAGATAGCATTTTGCTTGGCTTGTAAAATAGTTTGTTTTTTAAAAAGTGGAGAGGCTTCCAAAATGAAAAAAAAAATCGAGAAATTTCACACAACAGCTGGATTTCCAGCTTCTCGGGGGAAAATTAGAACCACCGCCAAAACTGGGCTTCCTTCCTGCGTGCCGGCGGGGTTGCTGGATCGCCTCTTCCCACACGGGGGTGCCTTCCGGCCTCTCCCTCCCCACCACTCTCAAAGGCCCAGGGTCACTTGTCCTTTGTCGTCAGGTGATGCTGAAGGTCCGTTTCAGCTCTGAAATGTGTAGTTCCATCCCCTCCTTCCACTTCATTTCTCTCCCACCCCTTTTATTTTTCTCCGTCTCTTAAAAATCCCTAACTTCTGCTTGGTCGTTTGTCAGGGAAGGGGTGGTGGGAAAGTGGTGTTATCTTGACAGGGGAACATTTTCCCTTCCTGTAATCCCTCCGTGTCTGCCCTAATTACTTCCTTATCGGTCTGCAGGAGGACCTACAGCTGGAAATTAGTAGGGGAATTGATGAGACAGTCGTCATCCTTGAGGAGTCTGGTGGTAACAGGAGACAGGGACAGGAGACTCTGGATCTGGGAAGGAGAGTGGGGTCCCGGGCCCGTGGGCCCAACTCCTCAGTCATATGATCAGTCTAGGTGGGCCCAGCTCAGACTCAGGGCTGCCTGGGCTGGCTGCTGTCATGAACGTCAGAGAGGGTGCCCGGAGAGCCCACGGTGATGGAGAAGGTGAGGGGAAGGCTTTGCTGTCTGTGTCTGGTTTGGGGGCTAGAAGGTGAGAGGTGAGCCCTGCACGGGGGCCCTGGGCATCTTCGTGTGGATCATCTGCAATAGTCTTGTGCTGTCTGGACCTGCAGGAGTCTGGCCTGTCGTCAGCCTCTCCCACAGGGATCAGGGCCAAGAATCTACACTTCAGATGGCGTCTCTTGTCTGCCTATTTCATTATTAAATAAGTTACATGGATGATGCCACAGTCTCGCCCACCAGCTGCTCCAGCAGCATCTCACTCCTGTCTCCCCAAGTTCAATGTCCCTGAAACACAACATGCAGTGTCTCCAACACACTGTTTCTGAGAATGCTCGGCCCATTCCTGCCTCTTCTGTAGGGTCGCCCAGGATAAGTCTTGCCTTCTTTAGTAAGTTTACCTCAGCCCCCTCCCCCCTACTGCCTTCAGGTCCTTTCTCCTCCTTTTGGGGGCAGAGAGCCGGCCTATGTGGGCCCCATGTCTTTTCTTCTTTTTTTCTGTTTACTTATTTATATTTTGAGAGAGAGGAAGGGAGGGAGAAAGAGAGAGAGAAACATGGGTATGAGAGAGAGACATCGATCGGGACCAGACCCACAACCCAGGCGTTTGCCCTCACCGGGAATTGACCTGGTGACCTTTCATGTTGTGGGATGATGCCCAACCCCCTGAGCCATACCAGTCAGGAGTCCCTGTGTCTTTTAAAGCCGCTTAAATTTCTGCTGTGGTTCCACCTGGATAGCAGGAGAAGCTCCAAATCCAGAGTGTGGTCTGTGAGGCCTGGCATGAGCCAGCCCAGCCCGCCTCTCCAGCCTTGTTGCTTGCCCCGGCCTGCCCCCGCTTCCCCAGACCCCTGCACCAGCCAGGCGGAGTTCCCCCTCCCCAGTTATTTTAAGGATCCAGAGTCAGTATTTCTTCCTGAATGTTCACATCTGCTCACGCTGGATGGAACCCTTTGTTCTTCTTCCCCTTGAAAACTACGTACCCTGAAGCTCTCCGTCTAGATGCACACCCTCCTGTGAGCCTGCGTGACCGTGGCTGGGGTGGCTCTTTTCCTGGGGCTCCTAGGAGTCCTGCACTGTGCTCACCCCAGGGAGTCCATTTTGCTATGGCGTTGGACACCCAGTGGGCTGATTGGCACGTGTTTCTCCCCCAGTGAGAAAGGCACACAGCCATGACTGTCTTATTTCTCACTGTGTCTCCCAAGTCTAGCACAGGCAAACAGCCTACTGTTAGGCAGTCTGTTGATTGATTACATGAATTGATTTAAGTATAAGTAGAATTAATTTGGTTTTACCCTAAGTCTTTATCTCTTCATCTACAAAGTGTGTGGGTCATGATGTCTACTGCCTACAACAAGGACAGAACAGTAAAAAGGTACATGGAGTAAGATAAACAGCATACCTGCTACATGCTTCCATCCGAGGGAAATAATTAATATTCAGGTGAGACTCAATTCTGGATATATTTCACACTGGAAGTGTGCTGACTTCTAACGCTGACGGTTTCTTTGTGATCATGGAATCCTCCCCCACCCTCGCACAACCTCTCTGAGTGACTCCAATGCTGGTAATGAAGGATGAGGTCAGGAGGTAAGATTGAATTCTACAGAGTGGGGGCTGGCGTGGATCTCATCACCCACCATGTTTGGGGGTCCTAAGATTGGCAGAGTCAGGTCACATTTTGGGAGCTGAGATGCACATTCCCCAAAGAGACTCTGTATGGGACAAGCTACAGCCAAGACATCAATTCTAGACATTGAGTGAAAACGAGGAAGAGGACTGCATGGTGGTGGTGGTGGTCTGCCTGAGGGAAGGTCTGAATTGATTGCCTGGGATGTCAGTTTATTATTGAGAATGTGGCTTCAGGGGTCAGAGGTGGGGCAAACAAACTGCCCCACCAGCTCAACGCAGCTGATTCTAAACACAAAAAAGAAATCGCTCTGTTCGTGGTGTTCGTGTGTGCATACACACACATATATAAAAATGGCAGGCTTTGTGTCTGCACCAGACCCGTTATGAAAATGGATGAACTTCAGCCCTCAGGAGTGTCAATCTATCATCATGGCTAAAAAACTAAATTAAAAAAAAATTCTGCAGAGAGGAGGAATTGGAACACCTTAGTATTTTTTTTAACCTTTATTAAATTCTGGTCTTGACTCTAGGAGAAGGAGGGAAAAAAATCATTGTTTCTGTTCCAGCCCCCGAAGGTCCCCATTACTGGGTAGGTTGAAGGAATGTAATAACACTGCCAGAGACGAGAAAGTGTGTTGAAAATGCCCACAGTCCTTAATTTAGGCTCATGCTGCTGCAGGGAGAAGCCGGGCTGCTTGGCGGGAGGCTGGGCACACACATCGTCAGCACCCATACCTACCTGCCTGCTGCTCCACCTCCCAGACTCCACATGTCGGACCCTCGTGAGAGGAAGCCCTGGGTGGTCTCAGGACCCGGGACCCAAGGGCCAAAGGCTCAGGGCTCTGCGGTTGGGCTACTTGCAGGAGCGAGGCAGCAGAGCATACTAGATAGAGGAAAGACAGAAGGTCAGCCTGGCCGAGGGAGAGCCTCACCGGCCGAAGTTCACAAGTGTCCTTGTGCCTTCTGTAGCCTGTGTGACACTGGATGGGTTGTCTCTGCTCTCGGGGAGTTAATCACTCTCTAGAAACACGTGGTGATGATCGCCTATGAGGCAGCAACGACATCTATGTGAGGACGTGCTGAGACAGGAGGCATGATGGGCCTGACACGTAGTCATGATGATGGAGTGTTAACATTCTGCTCATGCATTTATCTATTCAATCCTAGCCCTCAGTGTTTGCTGCTAAGGATTTAACTATGAATGAGGCGGAGGCCCTGCCCTCAAGGAATGCCAGGCTTAATTCGAGGGTGCAGAGAAATAACCACATCACGACAGAAAGAGGACCACAGCTTGCTTTCAAGCCAGGGATATGTCTCTCTGCCGTCCCAGTTGGAGGGGACCCTGGGTGGCCTTGCAGAGGAAACGACCCTGAGTTGGAGAACAGTAAAGGTGTGCGAGGCGGTGTGGTGGGAAGGGGGCAGGAGGAGAGATTCCTCTGCAGGAATGGAGGCAACTGTGCAGGAAGGGGTGTGCAGAGATACCATGGTGTGCTCAAGGGCGTGGGCTTAGTTCTGTGTTGGGAATTTAGCAATTTCTTATTATTATTATTATTATTTCTCTAAAGCAGTAGGCCCCAGTGGGAAGCAGTTTTGCCCCTTTGGGGACATTTGGCCATGTGTGGAGATATTTGGGTTTGTGATAATCAGTGGAGGGGGAGATGGTACTGGTATCTAGTAGGTTGATGCTGGGATGCTACTCAGAATCCTACAGTGTCCAGGAGAACCCCTGCAACGGGACTCATCCAGACCAAAATAAAACAACCCCTACCCTGAAGCCAGTTTTCAGGCCCTCAATTCCAGTGTTATTGACTCAAACCCGTGGTGTCGTGGAGAAGTTATGGGCCTGGGAATTGGGTCGCCTGTGTCTTTCACGACAGGTCTTGCGGATCTTGGGCTTCACTGTGTCCGTGTCCAGACCTCTTGGCTTCAGTTTCCGGATGTGTGACGGGGGACTGCTGATGGACAGCGGGTCCAGACCCCTCGTTTACGTGTGATGCCATTCTGTGAAGCAGAATGGGACACCTTTGTTATTCCCATTTTACAAGGCAGTAAAGTAACTTGTCTGAAGCTGTGCAGTAATAAAGTGGTAGAATCCAGGTTTTCTTTTATTTTTCCTGCCATGCTAAATGCCTTATTGTGCTGCCGAGAGAAAGCATTAGACTAAAAAACGGGTGAGAACTGATCGAGAGTACGCTTTCCCATGGAAGGTGCGAATATAGATCTGCATAAAACGCCCCATTATGGGGCCTCTCGCCGTATTTAATAAAAAAAAGTATATATACGTCCAGAGAGGAGCACAGCCCTAATGATTACTTTGATCTTATCAGAATAAATGGTTCTCTTAAAGCAAATGACTCTTTCCTTGGAAGAGAAGGAAGTTTTCCCAGGAGTCTTTGGAAGAAGCAATTTTCTAAGTGCTGCCCTGTATAAAACAAATGTGCCTTAACTTGCCTCCCATAGTGACTAGCTGGTTCCCCTCCTCTCAGAGAATTAGCAGAACCACTGCCCGACTAGGTCCTTCTGGAGTGCTTTACTCTCACAAAGTGCTTCGTAACAACAGGGCCTCGGGAGTTCTGCAGCCCCGGGCCTGCAGTTCAGGGCAGCACCTTGTGGGAGAAGCAGCAGCGAATGACTGAGACACAGGACTCAGGTGATCACCCAAGGTGGGGACCTGCTGGGTGTCCTCAGTTTTCCATCAAAAAGCAGGCCATTTGGGTACGCTCATTCTGAAGCCCCTCCTGTATCATGTCCAGAGGCCGGTTGGTCCATTTGTAGCTGGAGTCCGACAGGGAGCGTCCCAAGCTGGGTACCCAGAAAAGGGTGACGTTGTCCAGACAGCACAAAGCTAAATGAGCCTAGACCTTGGATGCTGGCCTGCCTCGTTTCAGACGCTCTTCAGCATCTGGTGACTCTCCCAGGTGTCTTCCTCCTCGAGCCAAGAAAATCGGAAGTCCGAATGGACCGCGGCTTGAGCGAGGACCTGGAGAGTTTAGAGTAACTGATGCTGTAAAGAGTGGTGTGGTCCTGTTAGGTTCAGGTGCACCAGGATAACCAGCATTTAGAAAATGCAGATCTTTTCCTCCAGGCAAAATTGCAAAGTGTATATTATGTATAATAACCTATCTAATCCTCACAAAATTCAGAGACAGAGGCATTATTAGTATCCCCATTTTATAGGCCAGAAAACTGAGGCATAGAGAACAGGAATAACTTTTGAAAAGCTTGCAAATCAGAGATTAGCTGAGGTGGGATTTGAACCCAGTCAGGGTGGCCCCAGAGACCACGCCCTTACTTCTGTGCCATACCGCCTCACCGATGAGTATCATGTAACTTGGCAGTGCAGTTCCACTCCCGTGGCTCCAATAGGGATCCAAAGAAAAGGGGAGATGTTTTTGGCCACCTTGGACCTGGTGTCTTGCTGAGCTCCCAGCATCTCCGACCAGGGGTTTGACCACCCTACCCACACTCAGTCTTGCCAGCTCTCTGCCCTGGATCACAGCTCATGTCCGGAGGAGACAGATGAGGGATGGTGCTCCGCCTGTCTTCATGGCACGTCAGGGGTCCTGGCAGTGCTGCTGCTGTACCCATGGCCCAGTTCTCTGGGAATCCTGACATCCGTTCTCCAGGCCTGGGCATCCGAGAGGTCTGTTGGTCTCTGCAGCGGTGTTAATGGGTGGAGGTGCTGCTCCTTCCCAGAGACTCTGCAGGCTCACAGGGGTGCTTTCAGTGCTTTTCCTGAAAGGCTCAGGACCTCCAACCCCGATAGTGCGGGGAGTAACAAACCAGCCCGGCATCAAAGACGTATGAGTTAAAATCTTGGTTCTGCAGTTAACTTATTACCTGAAGCATAGAAAAGTTCATGTGACTCTGTGAAATGCTGTGGGATGTTTAGGAAGGTGTAATCGCTTCTGGTTCCAGCCGGGCTAGAGGTTCTAAATTCTGGGGGTATTTTGATGGAAAGCACCGGGGTACGTTAGGTAAGGATGTGTTATTGCTGTCATGGATGCGTTTGAGGGAGCCAGCCGTGCTGAGAAATTCTTCTCTCGTGGATCTGTTACACTGTCTCACATTCAGATCATTCTTAGTTCTTCCCATGGGGACTCGCTCCCCGGGACTTTTCTCTCCTGATAAGTGGCCTCCGGAAATAGTCGTGGGGGTATTTTTACTCAGTAGGAGCCTGTACCATCACCTATAACCATATCACGGGAGGGCAGGTTTTGGTGACCAGTAAAGATCCGAGAGAATTTGTCACTTAAAGTGGCACTACTCAGCTTAGAGCTAAACAGGGACACGTTGAGAAAATCCAGGGCCGAATGAGGTTTGGGGAGGTGGAAAGTGACTTTGGGTTTGGCCGCTGCACTGTGCTCCGAACCCTGTACCATTATGGCCAGCGCCGGCCCTGGTCCTCCTAGGACGCTCTTTGTTCGTCTGTATATCACTTTGCTTAAACATGTAGGGCGAGGGTGAGTAGACTAGCTCTGTGTGCACCTGCCAGTGAGTGAAACAGACAGTTGTTAGCAGTGTTTTATGAAAACAATAAAATCCAAAGCCCCAGTAACTACGGATTGGGTTCTCCATCCTTTGCAGCGAGGTGTCCTTGGGGATTCAAGCCTTAAGGCGTCGTCTAGCAGTGCATTAAAAACCTGTTAAAAGCCTCTGCCTGTTAGTTAGGGAAGTGATACATAGTGTTTTTGTTCTTGAAAAGGAGGGGGTTTGTGGGAAGGGAGGGGTGGGAAGGAGAATTTAGGAAGCAAGGACATAAGTTTCGAAGTACAAAGGAAAAGGTAGATGCAGAGAAGATTGAGGAGGTGGAGGTGGGGCTCATGGAGTCTGGTTGTCAGGGCTCTCCATACACATCCTGTTTCCAACCTGCCTCTCGACGCCCAGGTCCTGCGGCTCCGTGCTCAGCCACGGCTGTATCCTGAGCCATGAGTCTTTCCTCAGTGTCCAGGGCCTGTCGGGACCCGGCCATACTGGAAGCTCCTGTCTCAGAGAGGTTTGGTGACTTTGCAAGGTCACCCAGAAGATAGTGGCCTCAACTTGGCCACCAGTGACACCTAATGACTTGTATATACAAGTATATCTTTAACATGGGATTTTGCACTTTTGTGCCCAGAAATCTTCCCCCACCTTCATCTGGCAAACATGGTCTTCCCCTCGTGACCACACTCAGACATCGTTTGTCCAGGGGACTCTCCATGGTGCCTCTTTAGGCAAAGCCAGTCTTTGTCTCCTCAGTGCTATTGCTCTGTCCAGGTCGTGCTTCTGGGACTGCACCTCTCACTCTGTATTCTGGTGCATTTGATGCGCTGCATGTCCACCCCACCCATCCGAGGCCTCCCTGGGCCAGAGCGAGGCCTAAGGCCTAGTCGGATTCCCGCCTGTCTTTTGAGTCTCCTGTTATCACAGGCTGCCCAGGAGATGGAGAAGTAAATATGAGATGATCCAAAACCAAGAGCCAGAGCCCAGTCATCTATGCACTGCCCTGAGAGTCAGCTGTCACCACACACGTGCCCTCCCCAAGGCTCTTTCCATCCCACCATCACACAGGGGCGTCAGCGCTGACCCGGATGGGCAGAGGACATTGAAAGTGGCCCGATGCCTCGTGTGAAAAGCTGGGTGATATAATGAATGAGGTTTCTAAACATGGTTTCTTCTTCAGCGCTGGCTTCCTTTCCTTTGTCAGGAGTTTGGCAGGGAGAGAGGAAGTGACATTAAAAGTGAATCCCTGTTAATAAACAAATGGGTTCCAATGGGTCTCTGGAGTTGCAGGCTTCCATCTGGGAGTGAGACATCGTGGAGACAGGCGGGGTGGGCACGTGGCCTCGATGCGTTTTCCACTGGTCTGTTACCATTTTTATTAGAATCAAGAAAGGACTGAACACATTTCAAAAATTTTCAGAAGCCTTGGACTTCTGATCTCTTCATTTTAAAATAGCAGGACTGAGGCCCAGGGAGGGAAATGAGATTGTTCAAAGTCAAACAGCATAAGTCAGTGGCAGGGCCGGGTAAGGCCCTTGAAATACCGGCCCCTGTCCTGAGGGGCTTCGTATGCCAAGACTAGGTCAGAATCCCAAACCTCAGTCATTTCAGGACATCATCTGATTCTCTGATAGTCTCTAGATATATATCTTCACTTTCTTTTTCACTTCATATTTATTTTTCTAAATTGATTTCTAGTATGTATTGTAAATGGGAACTTTAATGGCACAGTCATAAGTGGGAAACGAACATTGCTTGGAAAAGTAGTAAGCCACTATGAAAATAGATACAGTGATAGCAAACAATGCTCTGTGCATTCTAGCCAGCTGGGGTTTGCAGCCAGGGGCCTGTGAGCCTGGGGCCTTCCCTCTCCGGGGCATCAGAAACAGTGTAGCACCTTAGTGGCACTTGCTCCTGGAGGTCAGAGTAAGGACTGGGAGACACAAAAGTGGATATAACCTTCTTCCTCTGTGATTTTCTGTTCATTCATTGGATGAAAACGGACGGTGTGCAGGCATGCGCTGCACCCGCCCCCGTGCATTTCCTCACATTTGGAAACCTCCCCCTAATGTATTAGCCACAGGAGAAGAGCCTTAGGGGCAGACGGGCTTTTCTTTTTACATTAATCACAGCTCATCTCTACTGAGTGCTTACCTGGGGGTCGGTATTGTACATACTGCACCTCCTTTGATAAATACTGTCAGATGCCCTACTTAAAGATGGGGAGACTGAGGGTCTCCTAGGGCCTTGGCCTCCCAGGGACTAATTGGTGGCCTGGGGTTCTACTCTGGTGGTCTGGCTTCAGAGCCCTGCTCTTGACCATGCTGTTCTGATCACAGGGAGGGTGGGGCTCTGAGGCTCTTGGGGTTTGTTGTTCTCCTGGAGGCAGACCAGGAAGAACTTCACCGGATGAGCATTTGCTCAGCTAATAAATATTAACGAACACTTACCGCGTGCCAGGCACTGTGCTAGGCTCCTGGGGGAATACAGCTTTGAATACAACAGGCAAATATCTTGCATCTTTGAAGCTCACTTGCTAGTATGTACGTGTGTGCACGGACAATTTGGAGGAATTAATACATTGGTCAATAGAGAGGCCCATTTGGAGAGTAGGTGGTAGGCCACCTGATTGAGTCTTTTGTACTTGCCCTTCACCTGTTAGTCTCTCTGGGCCTATTTCTGACCCTCAGGTTTTGCATCTGAGAGACAAAGGGGTAGATACGATGCCTGACTGCCAGACTCAGAGATGCTGGGCCGGCGTGTGCTTCCCTTTTGCTCCCGAGGCCAGAAAGACTGTGGATGCTGGCTGCACGAACTTTCACTTGGGACTGGGTGCGAGGAGCCAGAGTGACTGGCATCTGCCTCTGAGGGGAAGTGGGGGCCCCGAGAATCGTCTCTGACTGGTCATGAGCAGAGTCTGCCAGAGATGATTTCATTAGGAGGATACATTTAGGCATCAATTATAAACATTCTGTTGTCTTCCTCATGTCTTCTCGTAAAGTGGCTTTTTTTTTCTCTTTTGATGAGCCAGCCGTTTATTGAGGGCTCGTGTCTGTGCCCGGTGCTGTACTGAGCACTCCTCATGCATCATCTCAATGAAGCTGGAGACAACGCCGTCTTAAATTGGGTCCTTCGGCACATCCAGGGGTGAGGAGATGAGTGTGGGCAATTTATTTCGGAGGTGGTCCCAGGAAGCACCGGTAGGACAAGTGACGCAGGGAGGGAGGTGAGCCAGTGAAGGGCGCACAGCTGACCAGGGCACTGCTGTGAGCCTCTGGGGCTCAGTCCCCGAAGGAATGCTGGGGGACAGAAGAGAACAAGGACTATCCAAGCTGAGGCTTGTATCCTTTACCCGACTTCCTATCTGTCATTGGCTAGGGGTTAAGGGATGGGGGGAGGGTGGGGGAGGGGGAATTCCCTGGCATTTCTGGCCTGCCGAGGATGAGGCTTAGGAAAACCCTGTGCAGAGTGCAGGTTTCGACAGGAGGAAGCTCTGTTGACCTGAAGGGCAAGGTGAGTGCCAGGGAGGTATGGGCAAGGCACAGACAGGGTCGGCTGCACCCCCTGCCAAGTTAGCACCATGACTAACCTCAGTCAGTGTGAGGGAACTGGGGCAAGTGTCAAAGACACGGCCAGCTCCAAAACTTNTAGGCATCAATTATAAACATTCTGTTGTCTTCCTCATGTCTTCTCGTAAAGTGGCTTTTTTTTCTCTTTTGATGAGCCAGCCGTTTATTGAGGGCTCGTGTCTGTGCCTGGTGCTGTACTGAGCACTCCTCATGCATCATCTCAATGAAGCTGGAGACAACGCCGTCTTAAATTGGGTCCTTCGGCACATCCAGGGGTGAGGAGATGAGTGCGGGCAATTTATTTCGGAGGTGGCCCCAGGAAGCACCAGTAGGACAAGTGACGCAGGGAGGGAGGTGAGCCAGTGAAGGGCGCACAGCTGACCATGGCACTGCTGTGGGCCTCTGGGGCTCAGTCCCCGAAGGAATACTGGGGGACAGAAGAGAACAAGGACTATCCAAGCTGAGGCTTTATCCTTTACCCGACTTCCTATCTGTCATTGGCTAGGGGTTAAGGGATGGGGGGAGGGTGGGGGAGGGGGGATTCCCTGGCATTTCTGGCCTGCCGAGGATGAGGCTTAGGAAAACCCTGCGCAGAGGGCAGGTTTCGACAGGAGGAAGCTCTGTTGACCTGAAGGGCAAGGTGAGTGCCAGGGAGGTATGGGCAAGGCACAGACAGGGTCGGCTGCACCCCCTGCCAAGTTAGCACCATGACTAACCTCAGTCAGTGTGAGGGAACTGGGGCAAGTGTCAAAGACACGGCCAGCTCCAAAACTCACAGGGCCCATCGCAAAGTGAGAGCGTGAGCTCCCTTGTTCAAATGTTAGTACGAGTTTCAAGATGGTGGCAGGAGAGCCTTGAAGTCAGCATGGTGGGCTTCTCATCGCCAGCCGCTCTGTGACGTCACAGTCACGAGCCCATGCAGCTGTCCCTGATCAGAGGCCCTGGAGCTGGTAACACCTCTGCCGACACTGGTCTGCCATCTCCAGCCCTGGTCTTTCTCCCCCAGTGGCTTTGGCAGCTTTCAGAGAAGATTCCGTGGAAAAGGAATCCTGATTTTGTTTGAAAAGTCCGCTCCATTTTTTTCTTAAGTAAATCCCTTCCTCCCTCTGGACCTCAGTTGTCTCATCCATAAACTAAAGGTGCTAACACTGTTGCCCCAGGGGTGGGAGGATCAACTCTTTGCCCCTTGCTTCCAGCAGACAGCTCCCAGGCACCGCCCTTTCATCCTTTCCTGTCTGCTTTCCTGCTTTCTGGGGCAGTGACCTCAGGCTGAGGATCTTTCACCTTGAATGTAAGTAGCCTGCAAAGTACACTTGAAAGAGTGTCAGGCTTGGGGTCCAAACGGCAGGTCCTAGTCTCGGTCCAGACATTGCACAATGACCTTGGCCAAGCCACTTCTCCCAACCTTATTTTTGCTCTCTCTGGATGATCTCTAAGGGTTCACCCAGCTGGGCTGTCCTGCGTCGAATAGCCAATATTGTGGAAAACTGGCCACCGCAGGTAGTAGGTGCAGCTGCGGGAGTGGCAGTAAGAAGAATACCTTAGGGCAGGGTTGACGGAGTCAAGCTAAAGGGGTCCGCACGCTGCCTCTGCTGCTGCAGTCCTGTGTGATTGTCACTTAGTGTCTTCATTTCTGAGTCGGTATGTATTTGTGTACGTGCACACACATAGATACACGAATTGGTAACAGGATGGAATAACTGTCTGAAAATATAATTGTGAGAATTATGTAAGAAACTGTGCCATAGGCTTGATGGATGATTAATTGTTGCTCGTCATTGTGAGTAGACGTATGGCAGAGGGCAGGCGATGTTGGAGGCCATTTTTGCATCTTTTTTCCCTCATTGATTTGGAAATTGTGTAAATATTTTTAAGAACACCTGGTCAAGATTTAACATGATGCAGAAAACAGACACGGGCCCCGCTTGTCCGGGAGTTCCCTGGGTGGAAACTCTTCCCTGCCCCTTTGGCACCGTTGGTGCCCCCTGCAGGACCCAGCACAGAGAGGCGGATCGGAGCGTGTTGTTGGGGCAAAAAGGAAGATGAGCTCTACTGCGTCTTGAAGCGCTTTCCTTCCTTCTCCATCATCTCTTCCTCCCCATTTTCCCAACATGGTTTCGTTCTCCTTTTTGCTCATTCCCTTCTCCCCAGCCCTTTTCACCTAAATATTCTCTCCTTTCTGATCTCCTTATCTTATTCCTGGGTCAGGCTGGGACAGTGTCTCTGCAGGACACTGGGTCCCGGTGTGTGGAATGAAACTCTTAGAAATGCATTTGAAACGAGGAAGGTTCCAGGCACCAGGCAGTGACACATGGCTGGCCAGCTCTTTTCCAGATTCACCTGAGTTTAGAAAAGGCTTTGGAACAAGCCAACCTGAATTCAGATCTTCACTCCTACGTCTTATTAGCTGCAGTAGCACCTTAAGCATGTGGCTTCCCCTTTGGGTGTCCCAGTTTCTTTCTCTGTGAAATGGGCTAGCTTCTAGCTCCCTTGAGAAGGTGCGGATGATGAAATGAATGACAGTGTGCAGTGGTGCCGAGTGTGGTGTGTGGCTGTGAGCAGGGAGTGAGGAGTACCCATGCATCCCTTCCGCTTCTGGATTCTGCTGCCTCCGTGTCCAGGGCACCAGCTATGCTTTCCTGCCAGGCTTCCTGCACGACACGGGTGAGTCGAAGCCCCTTAAGAAGGTCACCAGGACTGGCCAGGGCCCAGCATCAGCAGGCCTCTTTTTGCCTGGTGTCAGTATGCCTCTTTCAAGGACATCAGGCTGAGGGGATGAAGTAGCAAATTGGTGGCATTTTTCCCCCCATAATGAAATCAGAAAGAATTAAGTGGATGGACAGCTCTGGAACAGGGACTTTTTTGCTCTCCTCTGTTCCATGATGGCCTGTCAGTCACACCAGAAAAGACGAAATAGCTTTCAGAGACTGTGGGAGAGGATTTGGTCTTTCTCCTTGAACAAAAATCCAGGCCTCTTGGAGGACAGCTCCAGAGTTATTCCTGGGTCTTAGAGGGATATTTCCTATGTCAATTATGTGCCTGTGTCTGTGAGAATGTAAATGAGAGTTTGGGCATATCCTTAGGCTAAGTGTACCTATACCTATAGGCATGTGTATGTCTGAGCACATATGTGGATTTCAATTCATGAATGCAGCCATCTGTGTGTAAAGACCCCTGTGTGCAAATTCAAATGTGAATTTGAACATGCAGGGTGGCATTGTGCAAATGGGGTGAACCAGGAGAATACACTGTGAACATGTGTGTGTGTGGAGCCCTGCACATGTGTGTGCCCTTTCTGTTGTTAAAGTATCCATATATGTATGTGTGCATGTACATGTAGATACCTGTTTATACATGTTTAGGAATGTGTGGGTGTGCATGCATACACAAATACTCCTGATGTCACGGTAAGAAAGGGAGCAGTTTTGCAGAATGCACATGCGAGTCTCCATGCAACACCATGTATTGTGTAGCATTTGTGTCTGTATTCATACATGAACACATCGATCTGTGCATTCATGCATGTACTCGAGACAGTGGCTGCATGTGAACACAGTGT
This sequence comes from Sturnira hondurensis, assembly GCF_014824575.4. Lineage (NCBI taxonomy): Eukaryota > Metazoa > Chordata > Mammalia > Chiroptera > Phyllostomidae > Sturnira > Sturnira hondurensis. The sequence goes on along the minus strand of NW_028083079.1, from coordinate 3,430,832 downwards.
TTGTGTGGGAAGGAGATGCAGATGTTTTCCTGGCATTACCCAGATATGGATTCCTGAGCAGCTGCGTATGTTCGTGAGCTCACTGTGCTTTGGGAACACAGACACGCAAGCCGGGATGCTCCCCTGGATGGGCATCTCCGAGGGTAGTTTTAGGTTGTGCCAACTTGACTCCCTGTGTGCCTATGACTCCCCTGACCTGATTCCCTTGTATATTTTCTAGAGATGGTATATCTAACTTTGTCCTCATCCCCGATGCTAGCAAACTGCTTGGCGCACCTGCTGGCCACATGGGCATTCCGGCAATGGGGTTCCTTCTAGTACATTTCTAGTGTATTTATCATGCTGGGGACAGACCACAGTGGTGGCGGTGGTGGTAGGAGTTCAGTCACCAAACTGTCAAAGAGAAACATCCAGAAAAGGTGAAAAGCCTGTTGTGGAGGTTCATGGGATGAGTGGACAGGACACCACATAAGTGGGCCCTTACATCTCAGTTCCCACTTATCATTGTCATTGAGACAGAACTGACAGCCCACAGCCTAGGTCCCCCTGCAAAGGGTGGAGCGGAGGGCATCGTCCTCCGTGTTCTCTGAGAGCGTGACTGTTTCCGTTAAAGTAGAGAATAAGGTCCAAGCACCTGTCTCACTAACACCATTCTCTAGTAAACCCTCTAAATGGCTCTGAGGATAGCACGACTGGTCCCATTTTATAGGTGAGAAAAGCGAGATTGGGAGAGGGAAGCACCTTCCCCTGGTGACACACACATTCGTTGCAGAGCCTGGAGGCTGCTCAGAACCTGGCCAGCAGGGTCCAACGGTCTGTCCTTGAGGTCACGAGGCTGGATTTCCACCAGCCCAGTCCGTCCCTGACTTACTATGTAGTCTGTCCTCTCTGAGTTTCAGGTTTTTCTGATTCTAAATGAGCAGCGGGGGCTCAGGGAAACGGTGTCTGAAATCTCCCAGCAAAGGATCCTCCAGAGTCTGGAGGGGAGGCTCTCCAGACACATTTGCTGAGTTGACTTAATCTAAGTTTAGTTTCTGCATTTTTGATGTGGAGCTGAAAGGTGGGATGAGGGTGGGGGAGCAATGACCGTTCAGAGGTGTGATAATTCCTAACTCCACACTGTGCTGACAGTCTGGGTTGTACCATAGTGCCCTGCGGAGAGGCCATTGAATACATGTGACTCCTATTCTGCAGAAATTTGCAAACAAAGGAAGGCCCTTGTGCTTCCAAGCCCATACCATCCGGAGTGAAAACACCGTATCTGTGTAGCTCAGAGGAGGTGGTAGCAGGAGTGGCATGCACTATTGCAAACCTCATGGAGCGAAGACCAGTGCCAGGCCTCATGCCAACACTTTATCCCAACACTGTGTGCACGTGGACTTACCACCCATCCGCCGTGAGGATGTTGGAAAGATGAAATGAGATGACACGTGCAAACAGCTGGGCACAGAGCCTTGTATATTGGACTGCTTAGTAGGTGTCAGTCATTCTGTTATTTTAGATTAAGTGCCTACAGGATGCCAGGCGCTGTTCTAGGCACTGGGACCCAGGGGTGAATAGGAGGGTGCTGTCTCTGCCCTCTTGACATTCACATGCCAGTGATCATTGTGACAGTATTCTGTACAATTTTTATGAGGAAAAGGAAACCTTGAGAAGTTCTGTGATTTCTGCAAGGTTACTCAATGCATGAATCAAGTGTCAGAGGTGGGAACCCAGGTGGCTGGTTTTAGAGACTGAGCCCGACCCTCTGCTCTATTCGAGTGCCAGGGTATTACACATTGGTGGGATTTTTGCCTTTCTCATTGAGTCCCTTGGTTTCAGTTTTCCAAACCTCTTCCATCAGAGTGATTAGAATTAAAATCATAATTATAACCTTGGCACAGGGAATGTTTTATTCAGTGTATCCACTCAGGAGTTTCTCCCATTACTTACTTCTTCCAATGACCTAGTGAAGGAATCAGGGGAGGGATCCGTCTGTCCTCCCATTTGACAGAGGAGAAGACTGAGGTGCAGAGGTACAGACTCCTCACCTGAGCTCACAGAGCCACGACCAGAGTGGAACCTGACTTTCCCAACTGCTGCTAACCTGGCAGGGTAGGAAAACATTCCATCCTCTCACTGGGGAGAGGAGTCTGCCATTTGAATCACATAAAAGGCATCCAGGGAGTGGTGACAGGAGCCCTTGTGGCTAGCTCTGTCAATCGCTGTCCTGGTCAGGAGGGGCATTGGGCGCCTGAGCCTTTTCCTCACCCTTCTCTAGCACTGTCAGAAAATCAAGAGCATCCCTTTCTCCTTGCACTCCCAGCCCAGTACCATCTCATCAGCTGAGTCAGATCTAAATTGGACTGAATGGTGTGGAACTGCAAGCCAAAAGGGTCCCATAATCGTCCCAGCAGTGGCCTGGGCCTCTGTGCACCCGAGCTGCAGAGCTGCATTATAAGTAATGGTCATGGGGCAGATGCAGTCGAGGCTGCTACGAACACACAGAACCGGCGTGGAGCTGGTTTAAGGAACAGATACGCTGGTTATGCTCCCCAAAGTGTGCGGTGGAGCCAGTCAGTACCTACCACCCACTCTCTCCAATCAGGGCCACAGAGATTTTGATGGGTAAGAGGATGCACTGAAGGAAACATGGTGGTGCCCCACCTCAGGGGCATTTTCCATATTCATTTATTTCTGTTCTGTACATTTACTGAGAGTTAGGTGAGGCAGCAAGGGGGACTTGGCCTTTAGTGTTCAGAAGCTCAGAGACTTGGGGAGCAGGTGGAAGGCGAGGTGTGAAGTAACTAAAGAGACGATTACAATATTGCGTGGAAGGAGGCACTGTGCAGGGACCCCCGTCCAGTCTTGGGGGCAGGTGGGCTTCACAAAGGAGGAGACCTCTGAATTGTTCTTTAAGTTAGCTTTGTTGTGTAACAATCACCCCCCATACTTTGTGGCCTAAACCAATCTTTTCATTTACAGTTATGTGGGCAGTTAGTTCAGGCTGAGCTTTGTCAGGCAGTCCTGCTGGTCTTGGCGGATCTCTGCCCGGCTCGCTCATGTGTCTGCAGTCAGTTGGCAGCTTTGCTGGGAGCTGGGTGGTCTAGGGTGGCTTCCTTCACATGCCTGCTGGTTAGCAGCAGGCTTGTCTGGGGTGACATGGGCAAACGGGCCACGTTTCTCTCGTCACCCATCAGGGTTCTCAAGAGAAGCCAGAAAGATTAAGCCGTGGTACACAAACATTTGGCAGGGCTCTACTTTCATCATTTTTGGCATTGTCCCTTTGACAAAGAAAGTCATGTGACCAACATGGGTTCAAGGGGAGTAGTAATCGACTCACCTCTTGCTGGGGGATCTGCAGTACCCCATACGCTGGTGCAGATGTAAGGAAGAGAAGAATTGTTGGCTGTCTAGGTGGTCTACTTCCAGCTGAGTTCTGAAGATTAAGACTTAGGCGGGCAAAAAAGAGCGAGAAGTCCGCCTAGGTAGAGAGAGCAGCGTGAACAACAGCATGGAGTTCCGCTTCTAAAGGCAATGAACAGGGCGGGCAGGACACAGCAGGAGACAGGCAGGGCACGGGGTGTTTCTTGTCATGGTTTGACCGTAGCAAATGCCATTTGGTCCAGGCTGCTGCTATTTTGATAGAGGCTGCAAGGCACCATAAAATGGGGTGGGGAAGGCGAGAAGACCCTTATTCTCTTAGGTTAAGAGACCTTCTCCTGGTTCATCCACATCTGGGTCTCAAGGTCTCTAGGTGTCTTTTCCAGTCACTGTGCCTCAGTCATCCCATCTGTGAAATTGGATTAGGGAGTCTCGCCCTCTACAGCTTCTATTTTCATTTTATACCAGCCCATATTTATCAAGCACCTGCTAAATCCTGGACTAGTGAGGTTAGTGAACCAAGGGAGGGAGTAGAAACCTGCCAGAGGAGTTTAGAGTTCAGACCTCAGAGGAGGGAGGGAGGGGGGCATTTTGGGCAGAACTCGTCAGGGAGGTCACTTCAGCTGGGTTTTGGAATGTGGGCAATATCTCTGTGTGCAGAAGAAGAGATTAGGGCAATTCTTGGAGGCTGGCGTGCTGCTCAGCTGGGGCTTGGAGTACAGAGGCAGTGCGTTCAGTCCAGTGTGTGGCATAGTGATGAATTCATCACATCAGGGTATTTCTCCAAGTCTACCCTGTCCCACCTTGCTGTAAGCAGCTGGTGGAGTGGATGGCAGGCACGTTCACTCTCTTAGTCTCTGGCTGCTGTTTTTTATAGGGGTAATCTCCTCCCTCCCCGACACTGCATCATGCCGTGCTCTCCCAACTCGTCAGTTTATTGCCTGTCGTTTCCCCATCCAAGTGTGTGGCACTCAGATGTGGAATCCTCTGGGCTGCGGTGAGGGTATTAGAGGTTAACAAGTCTTACTCAGCAACAGAGGCCTAAGGAGCCGTCTTAGCAGCATTTTTGGGAGAGGCTGAGGGGGCCCTGGAGTTCGGAAGGAGTTCTGCCCCGTTTCCTCCCCTGCCCAAGCTGCTACGTCACTTCTGGGTAATCAGGGGTGATCCATCTCTCACTTCTGTCTCAGTCCCCTTGTAAGTCCTTGTCTCTGACCCCCTTGTTATTTTTGGAGAGCACTGAATTATCAGGCTGTGTGACTTAGGGCAACTTGTCACCCCTCTCTGGACTTCACTTTCCTGATGCATAAAATGGTAGATTTTACCGATCTCCATCCCTTTATACTTCCTTTCTATCGTGATTTTCGATGATTCCAGGCCAGTCAATAGGGATGATTTTTTAAAAGGTGGGAGACACTGGGAACCAGATGGGAAGGGTTAAGAGACTTTTTCCCAACTGAATGGTGAACTTTTATGTCTGTGACATCTGCCTCCTTTTTCTCTGTGTCAGATACGGTGTCATTTCCCGTCACTCTCAAAACAACCTGATTCTCTTTGTCTTGACAGTGGTGAGATGGAAAAAGCGAAGAGAAGATAGACAGCCGACAGGGAATGTGCACATGCTAAACACTGTCCTGGGCTCCTCCAAACCCTTCATCTTCTTTAATACTCACAGTCATCCTAAGGGGGTTGCTTTTATGATCCCCATTTTCCATACGAGGCAGGTGGCCCTTCGAGAGGTAAACTTTGCTTCTTAAGGTCACCCAGTGAAATGCAGGAAGGAGCAAAGTGCTCTTAAAAATACATTTATCCTAAGAGAGAATGCTTCATACTCTTCTCTTCCAGGAGAAATTTGCAGCTGACAAACAGAGGGAGCAAACACTTGACCCCCTAGCAATGACCTTACGATGATGAAGGGTGAAGAGCCTCTAACCTGGAGGGAGCTTGTCCTGGTCCTTAAACAAATTCCCCAGCATGGACTGGATCCCTCAGTCTTTCAACTCAAATGTGAAACTCCTTTCCTCTGCCCAGTTAGGATAACAGGGACAACGTGGGATTTGGAGTCAGGTAACCAGAGCTCGAATTCATGCTCTAACACTTACTGGATGGAAAATCTCAGGGAAGTCCAGTTCCCTGTTGAGGCCTCAGATACTCAGCTGAAAAAAGTGGTTATTCTACTATCAACCCTGTACACGTGGGTTTCCATGAAGGCTGTCTGAGACAATGAAGGAAAGCCCCCTAGCCTAGTGCCTGGCACGTAAGTAAGTATTGGTGACAGTCCCTGTCTGCAAACTGTTGTGTAATGGGGGAGGGGAAAGAAGGAGCCGAAGTCATTGACTAGATGGATTTCAAGAGGAGAAGGTCATGGAGAAGACAAAGAGGAAGAGGAAGGAAGAACTAAGAAGGGGGGAGGAGAAGGAGGAAGGGAAAAGAAAAGAAATAGCTAATGCACAAAGAAACCAAGGACGTATCGTGAAGCTAAGTGACAAAGAAAGACCAGACCCAAAAATGCAGCAAGAATTGAGGGGAAATGGTTCAGGAGAGAATAACTAGGAGTAATGAGAATCAATTCCATCAACCCTCCATCTATTTTCAAATCTAATCTAAAATGATATGCTTTTCTCCCTTGCCAATATCTCTTAATTCTTCTGTTCCCCTCCCTTATTTAATCGGGTATAACTGTATTATTTATCTCCAGCGAATGGCTGGGGAAAACAGTTCTGTGTAAAAGATGCAGTTCCCAAAGGAGCTGGGAACGGGCAGATTGGAGGCAAAGGCAGCGATGAGAACTGACAGATGGGGCAGCGACGGGGGAGGTCTTGTGTATTACTGGGGCATTCTTCTTCCACGCTGCGGTAGCAGGGCCTGGCTGTGTCGCTGCCCCCCACCATCTCTGTGCTTTCTATTCCCCTCCCTAGGTGACCTCCCAAACCCAGCGCCACTGTGATGCCATCCTGTGGGCATTTCAACTGCCCTGACATCAGGATCTCATCAGGGCTATGGAGTGTCCAGATTGTAGACACTGCCTGCTTGCCTCTTCCAAACCCCTGATCAAGGAGGAGCCTTAGCTCGCCCCTCATGTATGTTTCCTCTAACTCCCCTCACATCCTCTTTCTTGGCCAGTACCACGTGATCATGCCCTTTGTTGATTTTTTGGTTTTTGCTCTCCTAGATTGAGATTTTCTGGAGGACAGGGAACTCATAAAATGTGCATTGAGTGATGCATTTATTCAACAAATATTTGAGCACCTATTGCATGCTAAGCACAGAGGATAGCAATTACCCAGACAGACACAGTCTGCCATGAATGAATTAATAATGATTAAATGGATGAATAAATGAAGAAACTGAACCAAGGGGAAATGCTGCGGCCGCTTAGTGGGAACTGAGGAAAATCCAGACTAGAATGGGAGGTCTGTGAGGGCAGCCATCAAATGTACCTTTTCATCTAATCTATTCACAACACTGACACTGTGCCTAGCACATTTTAGACAGAAGGTGAATATTTATGGGAGGTGTATTGTTGAGTGATGGGGATAATGGTTCCCTTTGCTGTCAGGGCTAACTGTGGGACGTTGCCCAATTCCAAGCCTGTTGCTAGGTATGGCCTTATTTTCTATTAATTTGAAGGTAGATGCGGTGTAAATAGGACACATCATTGACACTCCTCCAAAACGTTTCATATAAAAAGAAAGAAAATCATCGATGCTTTGTGATTTGTCCTCAGGTAAACCAGCTAGTTGGTATGAAGGCCTGACACAAATCTAAGCTTTTAGCTCCAAATTCAGTGTTCTTTTCACTAACCCAAGGCGTGTGATTACTGATTATGTCAGAAAGACTGGGATGTATCCATCTATCCACCCATCTACCCACCCACTCATCCATTCACCTTGTGATTTTAATGTGTGGCAGGTACAGGGCTTCATTAACCTCTGAACTAGGGCTTGCTCTCATGGCATACAGGAGCCGCAGGGGGGACCTAGCGCTTTTTCTTATTCCAGGAGGTAGTTCCCAGGTAAGTAGTGGTGGCCCCCGTTCTACTTTCCTCTCCGCAGACTGGCTCTAGCATCCCTGTCTGTTTCCTCTGCAGCGGTGGGCCTCTGGATCTTCTCAGGGCACCTTCCCACTGCGCCCCTTTGCACGCTTGCCGCCCTCCTGCCCTCTTGCCTTTGTGCTACTCCTCCATCTGAAATGCCCTGTGTCACATGGCTACTTGTTGAAATTTTGCCCATCCTTTAAGATTCCTCCAGGAAAACTTTCTAGCGCCATGGAGAATTCATCTCTTCTCTAAGCTTCCCACTTTGATTTATACATATTCATATCATGCTTTTTCTCCCTCCCTTGGACTGAACTGTCGAGGACAGGGTTCCTCAATGCCAGATCTCAGAAAAAGTTGATTGACTAAATGAATCTTTAAAATGAGCATGTATTTGCATCTGCTATAGGGATAATATAGCTTTTATGTAGAAAATGTAGGAAACAATGAATCAGACCACTAATAAAATCACCTCTGATCCCACCATTTAAAGATGATCATTGTTGATGTTCTAATATGTTTCTTTCCAGTTGTGTATACACATGCTTGTGTCTAAATAGAATCAGATAATCGGCTTTTTTCTATATGAATATTCTCTTGCTCTCTCCATGACAATGCAAGCTCATTGGAAGTTCAAGTTCTGTCTTTCTCTCCATTTGCATTCTCCAGGGTGCCTGAATTTGAGTCAGATGGAAAGTAAATTTCTTTAGAGTTGTTATGTGGGAATCAAGCCATCACTGGCATCCGGAATTGCCATCTCTTCGCTCTGTTCACTAGGGATGCCCATCTGAATTCAAATACGCAGACAGCTCACTGCAACTCACCAAACATTTACAGACCCGTCTACCCGGTATGTGGCCACTGTGGCAGGCACAAGCCTACACAGATGGCTCTGATGTATCCTTGCACTTGAGTCCGGTGAGAGAGGACACCGTATGAACAGATCATTTTAGCATAGATAAATACCAAAGGCCAAGGCTTTGATAAAGTAGACGCTATAATAGTGTATGTGAATAATACGTGACAAATGGAACAGGTGAATGTTTACTGAGGGTCAAGATTCATGCTGAAAGCTAAAAATTGTTTGGGTCATCTCATTTAATTCTCACAACCCTATGGGCCAGGTTCCATTATTATTAACTCATTTGACAGATGGGAAAACCAAGGCACAAAGGAGCTAAAAAGTTTGTTTAAAGACACACAGCTTGAACACAGGAGAGTCTGGATTTAAACTCCTGCAGTTGGTCTCCAGAGTCTGTTGTGATCTTATGCAACATGCAATGTTTTCTTTTCATGGAAGCACAGAGCAACACCTAGGTCATATCGGGGTCAGGGAAATCTTTCAGAGCAGGGAGTGGGGTGTAGTGGGGGTGGTTATTCCAGGCTCTGAAAAAAATCTTGGAAGACACTGAATTAGGAAAGAACATAGTATGTGTGGGGGATTACATAAATATTTGATCAGATTTAACATATAAATGCAAGGAAAGAATGAAAAGGGGTAAGGTTGCAGGGGTGGGGGGTTGGGGAGGTGGGGAATGCAGGGACCAGGCTTGTGAAATTAGGTTTATTCTGAGGGGAATCAGGAGCCCTTGAAATGTTTTGAGTAAAGATGTGATGTGGCCACATTTACAAGTTATACATTTTATCCTGGTAGTCATTTGAGGGACTGTTGGAAGGAAGGAAGCCTGGAGTCAGGGAAACCAGTTGGGGTTTTCTGGGTGGTCTCCATTTGCCCCTAAAGATCCAACCCTTGACTCTTCCCTCCCTGCTCTGTGTCCTGGAAAGCTGACCTGTATGACTTACTTGACCTTGGGGTGTTTGGTTGGGTGGACCCGTGTAAGCCACCTGTAAGGGATGAGCAGGCAGAGGAGGAGCGAGGTCAGAGCACTTATTATCCCCACTACCTGTGTGCTGGCCATGCTTCTCCTATAGCTCTAGGTCTCTCAGGATTTTATAAACACCCTCTCCTCCCTTTGCCCCTTCAGGTCTAGGGTGGTGACAGCTTCTTGCTGTGGCCAGTGTTGAGGTCTGGTCTGCCAGACCCCTGGTTTGCCAGACTCTGCCAGACTCTGGTCTGCCTAACCCCTGCTTGTGCTGATTAATTTTCTATGTCGACTTGACTGGGCCAAGGAATGTCCAAGGAGCTGGTGGAACATGATTTCTGCACGTGTCTGTGAAGGTATTTCTGGACGACATTAGCATTTGAATTGGGAGACCGAGTAAAAGAGAGAGGACTTCATTCATGTAAGTGGGCATCATTCAATTCATGAGGGCCAGAAGAGAACCAAAAGGTGGAGGAAGGGCAAATGTGCTCTCCACTTGAGCCAAGCCTTCCACCTTCTCCTGCCCGCATGCATGAGCACTGCCGTTTTGGGGCTGCTGGACTCAGACTTAGACTGGGACTTACACCGTGAGCCGCCCTGCTTCTTAGGCCTTCGTGCTTGGACCAGAGCTGTACCACTGGCTTTCCTGGGTCTGCAGCATGAGGATGGCAGATGGTGGGGCTTCCTAGCTTCTGTAAGCGTGTGAGTCAGTCCTTCATAATAGATCTCTTTCTTTGTGTTTCCATAAGTCCCACTGATTCTGTTTCTCTGGAATACCCTGAATAATAATACACTTTCCAAAACCTTTGTAGATGGCCCCCTCTTTAAACACTTCCTAAGGACCTTACTGAGTGTGTCTTGATTTTTCCGATGAGACCCTAACGGCCACAGAGCCATTTGAAGTAGTCCATGAGAGATGCTACAGGTCTGCATGAAGGCAACCATTGCAGAGATCAAAGTGAGGGCATGGTTTCAGACGTATTTCCTGAGCCTGCGCAGCAGGACCCGCTGCATGGAGATGACCACCCATGACTGCTGGAATAGCTAATGACAAGGGCGGCTGAAGTCAACGTCACTGTCTCTTACTGTTCCAACTGTCTCTTTCTGCCTAGGCAACGAGTTCATCTCACATAATGTCTCACATAATTTGTCTCATAATTTGTCCACAGAGCCAGGCAGAGACTACTTGCACACTCATCAGAAGCGCTCTCTGGCCTTCTGTGAACAATCAGAAGGAGGGTCAGCTGGTGCTGTGGAATCAGAAGGCGGGTTAGTTAGCCACTGGGAGATGTTACCAAGATGGCTGGTGATCAGGAAAGCTGCTTATTTTCATAATGACCTTCAGGAATTAACTAAAAACACAATGAGTGCCATGGATTAGGAAGAACAAGCCAATTAAAAGCACAACATGCCTTTGGGATTTTTTATTTCTTTTCCAGAAGGCTGAGAGGCATGTGTGGCTGCTGAGGCAGAATGGTGACCTACCCAGAATCACTGATGAAGGCTGATCCTCTAGCTTGGCTTTAGCAGAGTGGTTGAGGGGATTTGAGCCTGTTGAATATTTCACGAGTTGTGGCCCGTGAGGGGAGAACAGTAAAAGGTGAAAAGACAATCCCTGCGTTTCTTTATGATTCCAATATCAAATCAAGCTCTTTGTGGTGGGAGGGAAGCAGACACTGCAATCAGCCTACAGCCGGAAGGCATGGTGCACCCATTCTCCCACTTTAATATCTGCTGTTTCATTTTATATTCATCATGTCAGCATAATCTGCCTTTATGGGAATCGTCTTGGTTCCCGACCAAATCTGTTTAGTCCCCCTTTTGCTTTACGTTTGATTGTAATATGACTTGAAGAATTCAATGAAATGTTTATAAGGAAGGACTAGGGAAAGAGGAAAGGGAAAATGCAATTGGAGAATCAATCAGCAGGGACTTTCAGGAGTGGGCTGTGGCTATGCCACTATTTCTTTGACCTGTTTTCAATGGACAAAGGACCGAGTCTCCGACAAAGCGTACTCTGCTCATTCCCAACTGCCTATGGAATCAAATATATTCTATTACCAAGCATTCTAAAGCCCTTAGCTCTGTATCTGAAGTGCATTTTCAACCTGACATTGTGCTGCGCTCCTGCTTAAACATATGACTTCACAGCCCTGAGATTCCCAGCCACTCAGCCCCTGTCTGTGCCTCCTCCTCTCCACCGAGGGCCAACAATATGCCAATCCTCTGCAACGCTCATATCACCGTGATTTGGGAGTAGTTCTTGGTCTCCAAGCTGGAGAGTCCTGTCCCACCTTTGAGTTCCCAATGAATCTTTACTTACTTTTTCTTTAATTCTCTATTGAAACTTAATACCGCCCCCCTCATCTTATGCATATGTGTTAAGTAGGTGTGTGCATTCATCAGCAATTCAGTCATTATTTACTGAGCCCTTACTGCGTGTCAGGAGGTATTGAAGTACTTGATATGGAAGGAAACGATACATGCAAGGTCCCTGCTCTCCTGGAAAGAGGCGTCAAAGACAAGTTCAAGAAGATGAATGTGCTACTCTAAGAAGCCCGAAACACCAATCCAAAAGAACTTTTGCACCCCTATGTTCATAGTCGTGCTGTTTACAATAGCCAAATATTGGAAGCGGCTTAAGTGCCTATGAGCAGATGCGTGGATTAAAACCCGTGACCCATTTATGCAGTGGAATACTATGCAGCAGACATAAAGAAGGAATCGCTACCTCTTGCAACACAGTGGTTGGAACGGGAGACTTTTATGCTGAGTGAAATAAGCCAGTCGGTGAAAGACAAATACCACGTGATCTCACTTATAAAGAGGAATCTAATGAACAAAATAAACTAACGAGCAAAACCGAACCAGAGACATGGAAACGTGGAACAGACTGACAGCTGACGGAGGGAGAGGGGAGAAGGGGACATACGGAAAGAAGAGAAAGGGACTAGTCTAAGAACACGTGTGAATGACCCGTGGGCACAGACAAACAATGTGGGGATTGACTGCGAGATCGGGGGTGGGGAGAGTAGGCAGGGCAGAGGAGGGAGAAGGGGGAGAACATTGAGATAACTGTAATAGAATAAACAAGAATAATAAAAAAGGAAAAAAGAAGAAAACGTATGTATGGTAAATTTCTCATAGCGACGGGTGCGGTAGAAAGTTTTTGTGAAGTAGATGTAATAAAGAGTGGGTGTGCCTGCGGTGCTTCAGCAGAGTGGCCCAGCCTCTCTCCGCGGGTTTCATTTGGACTGAGAGACAAGTGCTGAGGAAAAGCCAGCCAGCTTGCCGCTCTGGGTGGGGAGTTCCAGGCAGACCAGACAGAAAGTGCAGGAGGGACAGTTGTAAGTCCTGTAGGGCCGGGGCACACGATGGGGGGACAATAATAGCAGGAGGTGGGTCAGAATAATTCACAGTATCCTGGGTCACAATGAACGGAGAATGTGCACATGTGTGGACTTGGAAGAAGGGGTGGGATTTATTCTGCTGAAGGACTCTGAGCTTCCTGAAGGCAAGGCTGCGTCCCATTCGACTTCATATTCTGAGCTACTAAGTTGACTGCAGTTGAGAAGGTCATTAATAAAGGGTGCTTAATGAATAAAGAAACAAACATAGGAATGAATGGATGAATGAATGAATGAGTGAATGAATAAAGTCTTCTGTTTCTGCCAAGACAAGTTTCCCTCTGAGGTCTCATGCTGTTCCTCCCCACTCCAACAACGGTTTCTTTCCTTTATAATCCAGTAAGTCCAGAACTGTTCCCTGTGATTCAATATTTACTGTGTTTCGCACACTGTTATTATCATTTAACATTTACTGTCTGCTGACTGTGCAGTCATCACCGTAGCAAACAAAGAGCTCAATCTAGTTTTGGTTCCAGGGCTAATTTAGTCAAAGAAAGGGAGATGTTGTAAGAGCCACTGGCATCACAGAAATTGAAGACTGGAAATCCAACTTGGTACAAACTCACCAGTGACCTTAAGCAAGTCGTTAACCCTCGGCAGCCCTCTGTTTTCTCATCTAAACATGGGCAGGGCAAGCCTCTCCCATGGTGGGATTTCAGGCACAGGCTGCAGGGAGGTCTGGGAGGAAGGGACACAGGTTTCAGCAAGCATTCCCTCGCTTTGCCCCCATGTGTACCAGGATGTGTCAGCCGGATGCAGCCTGCCCTGGAGGTCTGTGCTGGCGCCATCCAGAGCCTCTTAGCTCAGTAAGTGCCCACCCAGTGGCCCATGGATCCTCCTTCCAGAGCCGCCGAATGAGAGAGAGCTATTTCCAGAGGCAACTAACTCTCAGCCTTGGGATCCCTGGCCTCTGACTCTCAGCTTTTATACACTGAGAGGAAAAATGAGTGAGGTGCTGAGCCAGGCCATTTATTGATACCATAAAGTTTCTGCCTTGCCATGGCCCTGCTGGCTGGCTGCCAGGGAAGCCATGGCCAAGGCCTCAGGTGCTGAGACTAGGAGGCGGGGTGGTGGGAGGAGAGAAGGAGCTGGCATGAGACCTTCTTCACAGATGGCACACCTAACCTGTCTCCTATCCTGGGGCCACACAGTGAGTTCCTGGGGTCCTTTAGGCCTGTGTTCTAGGAGCTGATGAACTTTCGTGATTCTCTCCACCCTGCTGAACTCCGGGTGCATCAAGGGAAACCTAAGCAAGTTTGCACTTGGGCTAACTTACTGTATTCTGGTCACTTTGTGTTTTATTTAGAATGTGGTGGGAGGCCTTTAGAGGCTGCGAGCAGAGATGTGGCATGAGCTTATTTATGCTGTGACAATTCCTCTGGCTTCTGATTGAGAATAGACAGGAGAGGTAAACATGGAAAAAAGAAACCCTTGGAGTAAGCCAGGCAAGAGAGGCTGGTGCCCCGGCCGGGGCAGTTGCAGCAGAGGTGGTGAGAGGGATGAGTTCTGAAGGGCTTTCGAAGGATTTCCTGGTGGACTAGGTGAGGGGTGGGACAGAAAGCAAGCCATCAAGGATGTCTCAAGGTTTTCTCAGGGAAGCTGATGGGTAAATTAGATCCCATCCTTGTGAATAATAATGGCAATAAATATTAATAGCTCACTTTTTATAGCACTTATTAAGTGCCAGCTGCTCTTCCTCTAGGGACTTTTATTTGTGAACCTCAAGGAGTTAGAGTCTATAGGGAAAGGATGATGTAAGGATAACGCAGTAGAATTTGGTGCGCAAACATCATGTCTTCAAGGCAACTCTTTTACACACAGTGTCCCCAGATGTGATGGGGTCTGCAGTGGGACTTGGGGAGAGCTGACTGGATAAGAAGCTCTGACTCAGCCTCCACCTCAGTCCTTCTCAAGTGTGTGTGTCTGTGTGGGTATAAAGTCTTCAGGGACTGTAAGAATACTGCCTCTAGGTCAGGTTCATGTCTTGGGAAGAGGGTTCAAAGTTCCAAGCCCCAGGCACAATTAAAGCTACTTGTCCACTAATGGGTGGCCTGTGTCCCCTACGGTAACTCTCACCTGAGTGAAGACCTGATTATGCTCCAGGAATACCACCCACCCTTCCCTTTTCTTCATGAGCCTCACCGATAGGCCTTGCCTTCTAGCACATTTCCAGGGACACATCCCTTTAGCAAGCAGAGCTATGAAAAGATTGCATGATCCCAGTGCAAGGACACTTTGGGTATTTTACCCATCAGCCTTCTACTTCACAAGAGGGTATGTATGTATGATTATACTGAATGGAAGTTCTGTTAACATTATATACACAATAAAAGTATTTACAGCGGGAAAAGCAGCATAGAGGTAAGAGGAACTTCAAGTTAGGTGACTTTCCAATGCACTAGATCATCCTAACTTACCTTTGTATACATACGAGAACACTGGGGTTGGGTGGTGGCTTTTCCAGTGTTTTTAAGCCATGGAAACCGCTGTGCTGACACACCTGTGCTTGGGAGTGCAGCACATACCCTGCCAAAGATTAGAGCTGCTGTGATTGAAGCAGAAGAGCTGGGCTGAGGGCCACCCCCTTGCGCAGCTCCTTTCCCATGCAGGATGACCCCAAGCTCTTTGGCCGTGCTGGTGCTCTCGGGCCTGTCCAGCCCTGAGGCTCTGCCATTCGCCCTGAGTACTGCTCACTCTCAGCACGGTCCTCCCTGCATCTCCCTTTTCTGTGGCCTCGGAAGACTGAGCACTTTGACCCTCTTGCTTAGTCTGATTTTTGTTGCTGCCATAGAAGGAATTGCCTGGTGCTGTGAAAAAGAGCACACGGCAGACCCATGTTCAAATCCTGCCTTTGCCTTTTTGTTGCCCGGGGTGAATCTTGGCCACAGTTGACTCATCTATAAATGAAAGTGATGACCTCTGGCATATAGATTGGTTTGAGGACAGGCATCCTGGTACAAAGTAGGGACACTCTGAGCTGCAGAATAGGTGTGGCTCCTTCCCTCCCTAGAATTCCCAGGCCAGGCATGCAGCTCACCCAGCCCCTCGGGTCTTGTCTTGCAGAGATGTCGGGCACGGCGGCAGACATCTCGCTGGTGCACTGGAGGCAGCAGTGGCTAGAGAACGGTACCTTGTACTTCCACGTCTCCATGAGCAGCTCTGGGCAGCTGGCCCAGGCCACCGCCCCCACCCTCCAGGAGCCCTCGGAGATCGTAGAGGAGCAGATGCACATTCTCCACATTTCCGTGATGGTGAGTGAGTGGGAATGAGGTGGGGGCCCTCGGGGGGGGGGCAGGGGAGGGAAGGGTGAAGAGAGGATGGAGGAGGAGGCAGGGAATGGTCAGCAGATAGTGGGAAACAGCTGGCCAAGTGTGAGAGGTGAGCATGATAAAGAAAAGGTCAGATGGATTCCGTGATGTCACCTCGACTGATGCGTACCCATCCATCATCTGTCAGCTGTGACAAACTAATTGTGCTTTGCAGAAGAAAATAAAGGGTCTCCAACTCCTTGGCCTTTTGGCTGACATCTCTGGGAATAGCTGTTTAACATCTGTCATGTGCTTGGCCTGCTTTGCTGAGGGCTGAGGTTTAGTACTCCAAAATACAGCTGGCCTTTCCAAGAATGGCTGAACAAACAAAACTGGAACACAAGCGGGATGGGGCTGCGCTTTCCCAAGTGCCTTGGATGAGCCAGGTGCTTTAACCTTCACAACACCCCCTGCAGCGCAGACACTACGTTGAGGTCCCTGGAGCTGGGCTGGGCATAGCTGGTGCAGTTATACCCAGAAGCCCCTCGTGGCCCTTGCTTTATAGTTGTGAATACTAGAAAGTAGGCAGAGAAACTCGTCCAAGGCCACACAGCTAATGAGAGAGGGATGTGCTCTTCAAATCCAAGTGTGTCTGGCTACGACGAAGGCTGAATGATGTCTTCTATGTTCTTTCTCTCAGTGTGAGGCTTCGTTGCCTCTCTGCCACTGGCCAGGCACTGTGCTGGCCACGGCTGTGGACTTGATCTCATTGTGTTCTCCTCAAGAATGCGTGCAGTCAGACACATCACCTCCATTCTGGGGGTGAAGTTATGGGCACAGAGAGGTGAATGGCCTTCTCCCTCTGTGGGTTCCATAATCTGGAAATTTCTTGAGTTTGTTGCCTTGTCCTGAGGGATCCTAGGGCAAAATCATGTGAATGGTAATATAAAGTGTAAGTGGGCTCCTTCGTCTGTGGTTTCTTTAAGAAGCTATAATTAATGACTTTGCTGGGTAGATGATAAAAGACAAATGCACTACGCAGAACGTGCAGGGTCTACTTGGCCAGGGAAGAGATGGGATAAAACCCCCTTAGGGCTTTTCAGTCCTCCAGCCTCTCTTACATTCTTTTCTCCTTTTGCACAGCTCTTCCAGATTCAGGAGGGTAGGACATATTACCCCCAACCCGTGCGTATGGCTCTGAGAGACGAGGTGATTGGTGTGAGGCCACAGAGCCAAGTAAGGCTACCACCCACCTCTTCCTTTGTTCCCTCTCTTCAGCAGTCAGCCATTTTTTGGAGAGTCTACCATGGAGCAGACCTTTGCTTCTGGTCTTTGTTCTCCTGGTTCCTCTTCAGCTAACACTGTGTGTTAGACATTCTGCTGAGGGCTGAGTAAGAACTTGGAAGTTTTCTGTTTTTGGAAAAACACACACAAACCCCAGCTAGACAGCAATGTTAATTTTGGACCTAACGCGTGCTCATCACGTAGAGGAACAAATCAAGGCCTTTGTGTTATTCATGGAATGAGTGTGATAGACTTTTCCCATTTGTATATTTAGCAAATGATGCAGCCACATGTCAGGCCAAGCGGGTGCCTGCGTGCTAACTTTGGGGTGCACGTTTGTAAGTACCAGCTCAGGGGACTTGCTGAGTTCCTTATGCAGCCTGGGCACCACCTAATATTGTGAAGGACTGAAGGGATATGACTGCTCTTCTTTTAACGTTTGAGAGAAAGATTCAGTTTAGACTAATATTTATTAAGATTGTGTGTGTGTGTGTTCTGGCACAGCATGTACCTTCTTGCCATGGCCCAGTAACCTGGATAGTGCGATTTCCATTATAAATGACCTTGAATGGGCTGTCTCTGTCTCCAGGCCTAGTATTACCTCCACTACATCAGACTGTAGGGGTTTCTCACCTTTTTCTTCTGCTCAGTGAGATCAGCGTGGAATGAAAAGTTCACTGAAGCCCAGATGGCTTTGAAGGTCTCTGTCATTGAGGATATGGCTGGCAGAGTAGACCACGAGGATGGCAGAGTAGACCACGAGGAGGATGACACAGTCCAGACCCCCTGAGCCCATGCGCTACAGTGGTCCAAGCCTACCCCCTTGTGGTTCTACCAGTTCATTTCCTCCTTCTGGGCTCCAAAATCTGGATCTTTCTTCCCCTTATCTCACCCTCAGGAGACAGAGTCATGCCCAGGAAACTGAACTCTAAGGCATCCCAGCCCATCCTCCCTCAGGTGGGACACACCTTAGAGATCTCTGCCTTCTATCTGCAGTTGGGGTGACATGGAGATTATGAGCACAGGTNTGGCAGAGTAGACCACGAGGATGGCAGAGTAGACCACGAGGAGGATGACACAGTCCAGACCCCCTGAGCCCATGCGCTACAGTGGTCCAAGTCTACCCCCTTGTGGTTCTACCAGTTCATTTCCTCCTTATGGGCTCCAAAATCTGGATCTTTCTTCCCCTTATCTCACCCTCAGGAGACAGAGTCATGCCCAGGAAACTGAACTCTAAGGCATCCCAGCCCAGCCTCCCTCAGGTGGGACACACCTTAGAGATCTCTGCCTTCTATCTGCAGTTGGGGTGACATGGAGATTATGAGCACAGGTTCCAGGGCCCACATGCGTGGATGTGAAATCTGCCACGTACTTAACACTTTGAGTTATCTGTGCAAAATATTTAACCCCATTGTGCCTTGCTTTCATCATCTATACATGGGGGTTATGCTAACACTTATGGTGTAGCTACACCAAGTGCTTTGATCAGAGGAGTTTGGTGCATAAGAGCATTTGCTTTTATTAGTAGAGACACTTTTATTATCCAGACATGCTGATATATTATATTATATTTTTTCATTTCATGGATGATAAACTGAGGTCCGAATATAGGTTAGAACTTGCCCAGAATCTCCCAGCCAGTCAGCAGGGCTTGGAGAATAGGCCTCTCTGTGGCTCGGACTCTGCCCTTGTGACCTGACCACTGACGATTTAGCAAGAATAAAAATAGTGTTTGCTCCTCCTACCCCCACCCCACCCCCAGCAGCTACACAGAATGGCCTTGACTTGGATTTGTTTCCCCATTCCAAAGACGAGAAATCTGAGACTCTGGGAGTTTAACTGACTTGACTAAGGCTACATGGCTAACGAGAGGGCAGTTCTAGGAGGAGGCTTTTCCCAGGATTCCCAACTCAGGTCCCAAGGCCACTCATGAGACCGTGACTCTCCCTCTGTCAAATTTTGCCTTGTTTCCATCTTTGGTGAAGATCTGAGATCATTTGTGAGAAGATCCAAATCACTCAGTCAAATCTTGAAGAATTCTGGAGGTCAGTCAATGCTTTTCACTCCCCGTTCTTAGCACAGACTCCTGCCTATCCACGCCAGGCAACTGGCTCTGGCTCAGCCACTGGAACCTGCCGCATCCATGCTTACCGGCGTGGAACCAGCATGCTCTCTCAGGCTTGTTAAGACCTCAGTTGAGCCTCTCCTTGTCCCAGAAGGTTGTGTCATCTGACTACTAATGTCCTAAGGGTCGTGCAGTGACCNGTGAGAAGATCCAAATCACTCAGTCAAATCTTGAAGAATTCTGGAGGTCAGTCAATGCCTTTCACTCCCCGTTCTTAGCACAGACTCCTGCCTATCCACGCCAGGCAACCGGCTCTGGCTCAGCCACTGGAACCTGCCGCATCCATGCTTACCGGCGTGGAACCAGCATGCTCTCTCAGGCTTGTTAAGACCTCAGTTGAGCCTCTCCTTGTCCCAGAAGGTTGTGTCATCTGACTACTAATGTCCTAAGGGTCGTGCAGTGACCCCAGGTGAGAAATAGAGAGTGGAGGCCCATCTCAGCCATTCTGCTGCTTCAGCTTCAGCTACAGCTACTCTGAGCAGTCAAGTGCCCACCTCAGCCATGTAGGTGGCATGATGCAGAGGGAGAAGGTCTAAAAACAAAGACTGGCTTTCATGTGTGAGAAGAGAATTCTGACCATGGAAGATATGTTTCTTTCAAAAGGACCATCCCACAGAAAATGATGCAGATATATACTGGTGAGCCCCATCGAAGGGCAACTAGAGGGACCAACATTCCTGTTCATGGCTGGACAATGGGCCAACCTTTCAAAGTGTGTGAGTTATATAGCAATGGAGTGGGCTGAGGCAGTGGGTAGTGAGTTCCCTGTTTCTGTGGGTATGCAAGCTGGAAGCCCTATTCATCAGGACTTAGGAGGAATAATAGTTAAGTTAGATGATGATTGTAGTTGCTTGCAAGTTAGATCTATGATTGTATGACATAATATATGGGAAAATACTTTGAGGATTATAAAATGTCACATAAATCTAAGAAACTATTCCTACCATTCTCAATCTTTGTTTAAAGGATCTGTGTGATACGGGGATAATGCTTTTTAAAGCTTTTTGTGAAAATGGCTTTAGATCACTTACCCAACCATTGCATTTATTTATTCACAGTATATCATGCATTCCTTGGTTTATTGATTTAGTCACTCAATCATGCAACAGTTACCTTGCCTACTATGCCTAACGATGAAAATTCTATCTGCTAAAAGAGAAAGAAAAATGAAAAAAAGCTTTAAAAAATCGACCACAAGCTCAGAAGAAGCCAACTATATGAGATCTGACTGCCAAAAGACTAAGTTTTCTGTTTAGCTCATTTTAGAGTTCCTATATGACTTGAAATATTTTGCTTACTTTTGGAGATTACATGTCAAGAGGAACAATAACTAAGTAGGAAAGTTTTGAGAACATAATTCAGACAGTGAAGAACCTTAAAATAATCATGCTAACAGCACTGTTATAATGCTTAGTTAGTGTCATAGTAACTGCCACAAATTTAAGTCACCTAATTCTTACAACAATCCAAATTCAACATATCATTGTTACTTCTGTTCTAGTTTTGAGAAAACGTTGGCACAGAGAGCATTAACTAACGTGCGAGAACTATGGACTTGGTGTCCCAAGGTTTACATCTGGCTCTGTCACTGACTTACTGGCCTGTGACTGGGGTGTGTACCCTCTTCTTCTCCCACTTCCTCACCAGCAATGGGGTAAAGGGGATGTGTCCGCCTATAGGGCTGCTGCGAGGATCACCTAACGTGATATGCACTCAGTGCATATGCTAGTGCCTGACGCATGGTCGGTTTTCCTCACACGTTACCACTCTGCCGTTTATGTCCATGTTAGTTTACTAGGGTTGCCAACAGAGTCCCACCTGCTAAATGACATAAAACAACAAAATCTCGTTGTGTCCCCGTTCTGGAGGCTCAAGTGCGAGGTCAGGTGCCTGCAGAGCCGTGCTCCTTCGGCAGGAGCTAGGGAAGGAACAGTCCCGGGCCTCTCCCAGCATCTGCTAGCTCCTTGTCCCAGGGCAGCGTGACCCAGTCTTCATGTGGCATTTTTCTTGTGCTCATGTTTGTCTCTCTGCTCACATTTCCCCTTCTTTATAAGGACACCAACTGCACTGGATTGGGGTCTACCCTAATGACCTCTTTGTAATTTGGTAAACTTTTAAATGATCCAGCCTCGGTGGGGGCCACTTTGCTCTCAAGTGCCCTCGTGTGCCATGGATGATAGTAAACATGACTGAGACATGGTGTGATCTGATTGGGGAGGAGAGGTGGCCAGTTTCCCAGAGGAAAAAGGCCTTGAGCAGTGGCCAGTTTCTCAGGGGAAAAAGGCGTCGAGTCTCTTCCTCCAAGGGCTTTTATTGGGTTGTAACACACAGGAATACAGGGCTGCAAGGATCAAACAGTAGATAACATTTCAAAGACATCTGAGGGCTCAGTAGAGTCTGTCAGGAAGAGAGTTTTAGGGTTTCTTGCTCGAACCCTTAACATATGAATGAAAGCACTCTTAGCAGAGCAGATTTCACAGGTTTATCAGGAAGTCTTTGTGATGCCACATTTTTCCCCAGGACACGCTCCAGCAAGGCAAGGAGCTGTACCCCTCCCCATCGGGTATTCAGGCTTAAGGGGATTAGAGCCAGGAAGTACTTCTCCCAGAGAACATGGGGACTTGGGCTTTGTCAAAGCCCAAGAGGCGAGAGTCCATTGCTCCCTCTTTGTCGCATCCTCCCGGAGTCCTTCCATCATGGCCTCCCAAGTGGTTGTGTCTGGCCTAGGCTGCCCCCCGCTGTGCGGAGTCTTACCCGTCATTGACTTCCCACCATGCTTTGGGAGCAGGGAGGAAACCGAGGCAGCATTTGTTACCAGAGACAAGCTTTGTCTCCAGTGGCTGGCATTCCGGAGGTCACTGACTCCTCCTTAGCCACAGGGGGTAGAGTTACAATTCCTAGAACCAGGCGCAGTGGTCCACAACAAGCCTCCATATAAGGTTCCGTTCTGAGTTACTGGGGATTTTTTGGAGGGAGCACAATTTAACTGATAACAATAAATGCCATTGCTGTGTGATTTTTTAAGCGATATTATTGACAACCAGGTAGGAGAAGCCAGGCTACATAGACTTCGGGCCCAGAAAGAAGCCTTCCCGAGGGAAGGCAGAGTAGCGGGGGAGCATCCTGACTAAGAGGGACTAATTTAAAAGGGAGACATCTATTGGTGAAAAAGCCACGTGCTACACATAGCACAAAAGGCTGTGGCCTGGGACTCAGGTGTCCCAGCCCTGCCACTCATGTGCTCCGTGACCTTACGCAAGTCACATTCCTTTCTTAGCCTTAGGATCCCCCACCGTAAATTGAGATCATTAAGGTTGTACCAGTTGACAAGACGTGATGAAGTTTGACGCTATAATTATCCCAAGTACATTTTTATGTAAATGGGCCATAACTCATGAATCCTCTTCATTTTTTAACAGAAAGTGGAAGATTTAAAATCACAATTTAAAAAAAAATTAAAAATGTACATCACATGAATCTTACAGCTTGGCCTTGACTTGACTCAACAAAGCTTCACTAAATGCCTGCAGGGTCTCTGACTAGGCTTATGGGAAAAGGAGGAGAATAAGCCATGGCTTCTGCCTATAGAAAACGTGTTTAGCCACCACAACATTTATGTACGTAGCGTAGGGAAGAAGGGTGAGCATGGAGTTTGGTGGCAGGAGGCTTGGTTTCAAGCTCAGACTCCACCTCATACCAGTTGTACAGATTGGGACCAGTCGTCACCTCTCCTCAGCTTCTCACTGGGTCATTTGCTACATGGAAATAAAATTAAAACCACAACACCGAACCAAGGTAAGGCACAAGAAAGCATTTGGGCAGATTTTCCCAAATCAGTGAAACTGTCAAGTGGGGTTGGGAAGCTGGAGCAGAAAGCACCTGAGACCCTGCAGAATCCAACTCTTCTAGATGAGTTTTTACTAGTTCACTCCAACAAACAAGTCATGCATCTCGGTGACTGACCGAACAGTATCTCATTCCTCACGCATGCCAGTGCCCCCTGTTGTAGTCTCCGTGGCTCAGCTCTGCACGTCTCCTCACTCTGGCCGGCTGAGGGGAGCCCCAGTCTGAGATGCGTGGTGTTCACAGCAGAGGCTATGAGCAAGTGAGCCAGCAGACGTCCTGGATGCCTCCCACAGCTGACGCTCAGACATGGCTCTCCCACATTCTGGGGGCCAAAGCATATCGCATGGCCAAGCCCAAGGCCAATGGCAGGTGTAGGTAATCCTTTATAGAGAACGGGCATGCTGACATTGCAGATGGGGATAGACTATTCGCCACCTTCATTCTGCAGATAGAGGAACTGAGAGCAGAATATGGGTATCGTCCAACCCTACACCACTGACCTGGGCCAACAACCGAGCCCGGAGGGTAAAGGTTACAAAGGCATCTGGAGATGGCAACAAGTAACTGAGGAAGGCGGCTTGAGCAAGTGGTATTTCTTTTCTGGATAAAATGGAATGTAGGATAGGAAGGTAAGAAGAAAAGAAAAAAATCGTGATGTGAATCAGAGGGAGGCAGATAGAAACACAGACAGGAAAAATAGACATGCATCAATATGTATTGGGCAACTATTCTATACCAGCCATGTAGAAACTATCAGAGAGAGAGAAAGGGAACTTGAGAGAAGGGGAGCCAAGGACAATGAGAGATGTGCAAAAAATAAAGAGAAATGAGGAGGAACAGGCATAAAAGGATTTAACAATAAAAGCAAGGCCGGGGAAAGAGGAAATAGAAAATAAAGACGCAGAAGAAGCCACACAGAGAGAAGTAAACAGGGAAAGAGAAGCAGCAGAGCGAGAGGAGCCCAAACCCCAAGTCCAAGGAGTGGCGGTGGGGGGTGAGGGGGTGGGGGGGATGGAGCGTTGATGGGAGGGGCCCTGGGGTGGGTAGGAAGCTGTGGAGGAAGTGGGGGCAGATGGACAGCATCCAGAGAGATGGGGCAGGTCCGAGGTGGCACCAGGAACAGTGGGTCAGATCAGAGAAGAGGCAGCAGAGGCGGAGGTGGGCGGAGCTGCAGAGCCAAGTCCTACAGAAGGGAAGGGGGCGGGGAGATCCAGACAAGCCAAGTGGGGAGGGGCAGAAGGTTGGCAGGAGAGTGAAGGCGAACATCGCCTCAGGGGCCATTCTCCACCTCTTCTGATCCAGCCTTTTACTTCACAGTTTATTTTTTCTTCAGGAACCTAGGGCTTTTGTTTGTTATTCTGACAATAGTGAATGAATGAATGAATGGCGTGTGTGGTGCGTGTATGTGCCCTGCAGTGTTCACGTTCCCCCCAGTCTTCCCACAGTCACAGTTGGGGGGTGGGCTTAGTGTAGGGCACATGGATACTTCCACCTCCCCCTTCCATGACTCCCCTTTTGTCCCCTCTCCCTGAAGACAGCTTGTTTTGGTGTGAATAATGGGAGTTTGGGGACACTGAGATATGGGTTCAAATCGTGACTCTTACGTAGTTGCTCTGTGTCCTTAGCAATTCCTAAACTCCTGATTCTTACTGTCTCCTGAATTTTCCACATGGCTGTGGATCTCGCATTCATGGGGCTGAGGAGAGAACAAATGATAAAAGGCACATGAAATACCTTAAAACAGCACTAGAGAAGGTCCCCCTCTTTTCCTTTCTGCCTTTTAAACCATTCTCTCCTCACACTGGGCATTCACAAACTTCCTTTGAACTAAATTGGGTAAGGGTTTTTGTCGACTCCAAAATATTGATGTAAATAATCCACTGAGTAAATAAATGAGATAGAAGAGATTGTTATTCCTCCCAGTAGAATCCCAGTTAGTACGTACAGAAGGAGAAAGGAACTAGAAAATCGCCAGTAGGGAGTCACCACCAGTAATAATTACCACTGACAAGTCGGAGCCAGTGACGTGGATGCCGCAGTGAGTGGGTGAGACGTCAGAGGAGCGGGGCGTTCGCAAGGTCTCCAAGTGTCACCCCCTGGACCTTTATTCATTACAAAAAGAAAAGGGTGCTCCACAGTGGAGAATTTGCTTGGCTACCCTTGTATTAGCTTCCTAGGGCTGCCTTAACGAATTACCATAAACTGGGAACATTGAAACAACGGAATTGTGTGCATCCTCTCACAGATTTGGACACCAAGAGTCCAAAGCCAAGGGGTCAGTGGGACTGTGTGACTTCTGGGGTGTTCTTGGGGGCAGTGCACTCCTCATCTCTTCGGGCGCATGGCCCCTGCGGCTATTCCTTGGCCGGGGGTTTCAGAACTGCAATTTCTGGTTTTGTCTTCACGCCACTGCCTCCTCTGTGTCCTCCCTTCTGTCTCATTAGGGCATGTGCCGTTGGATTTAGGATCTCCTCCTCGAAATACCTTTAACTTGCTTAGAATTGCAAAGGCTGCGTTTTCCACCTAAGTTCACACTTAGCAGTTCCAGGGATTCGGGTGTGACTGTGTATTTGGGGGACTGGCCATTCTATCTGCCTCATCACTTAAACCAAGTGATCGAGGTTAACATCACCAGAAATCAGACATCTTGCCACCACGAGTCTTCCGATGGGAGGCACTCAGAGTGCGCAATGACCTTTCTGGGGTATTCTCGACATAATTGTGCGACCTCATCCCAATCATGAGTAAGCATCAGGCAAACACGGAGCGTGGGCATTCCACAGGACAACTGACCAGCACTCTACGGAAGCATCGGGGTCACGAGAGGTGAGCCTGAGGGATCGTCGCAGGTATGAGAAGATTAGGGAGAAATGAAAGCCCAGTGCCACGTGGGATCCTGGGTTAGATCCTGGACATTAGTGGAAAACCTGATGACACTTGAATGAGGTCTGGTATTGTATACTTGTTAACTTCCCAGTTTCACTTATTCTGTTTGGTCATGTGAGACATTACCTTTAAAGGAGGCGGAGTGAAGAGTACAGTCTGTAGTAACTTTGCAACTGTTTGTGAGTATAATAATTTCGAAATAGAAGAGTCAAAGACAAGGGAAGAGTGTTGCGTGGGGACTGCCTGGGTGGGAAGCCTGGCCCCCTCACTCAGATCTCAGTGTGACATCGGTTGCCTTTTTGTTCAGAGCCTCAGTTCCTTCCGCTGTAAGCTGGTGATGGTAGGTTCCACCTTCTGGAGTTAAAATGAGGTAACATCTTACTACACAAATAGGGTTATGTATCAGTGCTGTTAATACTGCCGTCGTTATTGTTTCTAGTTCACAAATGATAAAACCAACACCTAGCCAGTCAAGACTGCTTTCTTCCAAGACTACACAGCGAGGGCCAGAGCCCAGGAGTAGACATAAATTTCTGATTCCTGGTAACTGCTCGCTCTGTAGCATTTCTTCTTTGGGGGAAGGATGTGTACGGACATTTCAGGGACCCCTCTCCGTAGTCATTTAATTACACAACTCTCTTTGCTGTGAAGGAGGGCCTGACCTTGGACTATGGAGGACGGCAGCTGGTTCTCCCTGACCATGAACACTTCAAAGGGGGAAGCGTAGAAATTTCTGATATAGTTCTTTAAAAAAAGCTCTTTTACACCCATGGAATCCAACTGTTGTATTTCAGAGTGAAAACAAATATAGAAACGAAGCCCGTGGGTTTCAAAGAGTGACTCAGTCGGTGTCATGTGGCGGGTCCACATTCCCATCCAAATCTCATGATGGGGGGTGTGTGTGTGTCTTTCTAAATCTCCCGCAGCTGTGATCTGCATACCGCAGAAAGCCCCTCGGTCCATGTTGTGGGAGCCCTGAACCTACAGGCGCAGCTGGGCAATACTTCACCGTACTGTGGTAATCATCCTGTCTGCAAATCCACCAATACACGCAAACAGGTCCCCAGTTCAGACTTCCGCTGCTCACGTTCCCCAGCTCAAGGGTGTCTTGAAAAGCAAAATCATACTTGCCTTTTTCCCCTTCCCTCTCTTTCCCCCCTCTACTATCTCCCCAATGAGACATCACATTAATTACAGCAGTTAACGAAACTCTGTCTCCATCACTGCCTGCCACCTTCTCTGTCTTGGCTTCTGCCTCCAAAATCTCTCTCCTGAATGAAGGGCGGGGGTGTTATGCAGATGCATGATTATATTTACTTACCATTTCTCTGCCTGCCTCCTTTGTGCTGAATTTTAAGTTAGGCAGAATCAATATTTTCACTGGGCGTGTGCGTGAGTGTGAATGTGTGTGTGGATGTGTATGTGTGTGTGTGTATTGTTGTTTGTGTGGGCCTGCTCTGCGATCTAGCTGTCATTTCGAGCTAATTGTGTTGTTTCCTCTTGTGTGGAAGGAAATCTTATCTGTTTTGGATTAAAATTCAATGAAGGTCATCGCGTCTGGAAAACTTACCAGACTGCTGCAATTAATGTTCATTTGGCTTTGATAAATTGGAACGTTCCCCTCAATAGGACTGGAGTGGGTTTCAGAAGCAATAATTCTTCCATTAACTCAATGATGCTGCCTGTGATGGAGGACCTTGTCCTGCTTTTGTTTGTCATCTGTCACTTGGAGGAGCCGGGCATATGTCGGAGATGATTTATCGTGATTGCAGTGCCTGCTTGTATCCAAGCATTTAAAACCACTAATTAGTTTTGCCCCCTGTAAATTGCTTGATTAAACAAAATGTGAGGTTGGAATTAAGGTAGGAAAAATATTTGTGACTCAGTTTTCCCTCCCCGGTTTCCCTAGTTAATGGGGTTATTATAAGTTCCTTTCAAGGGCTAGGTAAAAATAAGCCTCCTAGAAATGGTACTGAGCACTTACCACATGCCAGGGAAGGTCCTGGGACTTTTATGTGTTTTATTTTACTTAATTCTTCCAACAATTCTTTAGGGTGGTCTTTCCCTCACACCTGGAAGAGACTGAAGTTCATATTAGGCTTGTCAGACTCATTTTCACCGGGGGCCACATCAGCCTTGTAGTTACCTTCAAAGGGCCGAATGCAATTTTAGTACTTTATAAATGTAACTACTCCTTAACTAAGGGGCAAGGAGCTTGGCACTGCCGCCGGGTAGAAACAGGTGCTGGGCCAGATAAAGCAGGGTGGAGGGCCGGATTCTGCTCACAGGCCTTGTGTTTGCCACCTGTGCCACAGACGGTAAGCATTTCATCCCTCGCATTACTACTATGTCTTAAGAGTCTTAAAAATTGCCTAGTATTAAAGTTCTACTGTTTACTGTTGGCATTTCATTAACGATGGAGTGAGATCTTTTTCCTGGATAAGACTTATTGTGGTTGTTTGTTTAAAAGGCAGCTTTGTGGGCCCTGCCCCAGGTATGCCTGATATGGACACCCGGCATGGGGTTCTGGGAGTCTGCATTACAGCCAGCTCTGCTTTTAATACTTGTGGACAGGAAAGGCAGAAAGTCACTAACCTGTACCTCACTGAGCCCAGCAGTGGGGAAGTCACAGCCTCAACCCACTCATTGTTTAAATTTTTACTCCTCACAAAACCCTTCCTGGCAGGCCTTGCTGTCTCCACCTTATGACTGAAATGTTGAGGTGTAAAAAGTGAGGTGGCCTTGTCCAAGGTCACACAGCTAGGAAGAGGCTGAGCTGGGTCCTCAAAGCCTGCATTGGCCTCAGCGGCTGTGAAGTCCTTGATTTGACACAGCATAGCCATCTGATCCACACCTGCCTTGGTCCCACTGGGTCCCAGCCCCCCTCCCTTCTCTACAATTTGGCAGGGGCACAAGCAGAGCGGCCCTGGGCTCTCCCCCTGGATACCCTTTTGCGTTTTTGTTTTATTACAGTCCTTCTGTGTCCTGGTGTTCCCTTAATGAAGCGTCCAGAGCCCTGCCCCATCTTAGCCTTCCTTAATAGGGGATGAAATATGTGAGTGTCTGTGCCAGGGACTTCGTTCAAGATGGTTCCCAGAGTCCCCGGAGGCCTTCTAAGGGGATGTGGGGGCTGCCCCCACCTCTTTTTCATGGCAGATGATCTCAGGTAAAGGAAGCTCACCTGCAGGGGCAGGTCTGTGCTGTTGTGATTATTGCAGCGGCGTGGACGAGGGGAGAGGGGAGTCAGCTGGACCTGGACCAGTCCGTGGGACTGGAGTGGATTTCAGAAGCACTACCTCTTCCATTAACTGTTGCTAACTGTGTGCTCCTGCTCTAGCTACTTGCCCACTCCAGCAAAATACATGGAACAATGGTACCTTGTCTGATAAAATCATTGCCAGGAATGGAAGCATTCGTGTTAAGTGCCAGCTTAGTGTCTGATACATTTCTTAATAAATTGTAGCTGTTCTTAGAGCTCAAACACTATTGACCATGACTGTGCACAGATCTTGCTCCTACTTAACACCTCATGAAGACCTCCTGGCAATATATTACGTAGCTGTTCTTCTTAACGTCATTTTATAGCAGGGCAGGCTGAGCCACCAAAAAGGTGCTTCCATAAGTTCCCACAGTTTGTCAGTGACAGAACAAGAAGTTCTGGAACCTCTGTACACCTGGTGGGGTGTGCCTTTTTGGTGGGCATTTGCCTGAAGTTAAAGTCCAGGGTGAAATTTGGGCTGGCCACTGCCTTTCCGAGATTCAGAATAGCAGGTGTTCTCCCTAAATATAATACACTGAAGCTCTAACCAGTAATGTGACTGCATTTGGAGACAGGGCCTTCCAGAAGGTAATTAAGGTTAAATGAGGTATAAGAGTGACACCCAATCCAATAGGACTGGTGTCCTTTTAAGGAAGTGAAGGAGGCCAGCTGTGCAGATACACAATGTTAAGGCCATGTGGGGATACAGTGAGAAGCCACTATGTACAGCGGGCAAGAAGGCTCTTACCAGGAACTAACCCTGCCGGCATCTTATCGTGAACTTCCAGCCTCCAGAGCTATAAGCAAATAAATCTCTTTGGTTTAAGCCACACAGTCTGTGGCATTCTGTTATGGCAGACCAAGCAAACTAACACAGCAGAGAGCTGTGGTTAGTGCCTTCCAGTCACCCATGCCTGAGGGAAGCTGGAATAAGTATTTTCCATTTCCTCTGTTCTTATTCCTGGAGCAACAGAGTAAAAGAAAAATAGGGGAGGCGGTGATCTGGAAGCAGAAAGGGAACAGGATGGAATGGAAAGGAAGGAAAAGAGACAGGTTTTTAGAAGACGGGGAGTGCCTGGCATATAACCACAGCTCAGTGAACTGTGAGATGGCTGGGTGGAGTCAGATGATCGGATCTTGTCATGTGTTATAGCTGTGAACGTTTCATAGCATCTTAGCACTGGGTGCAGATGCACAGGTTGCAGGAAGAGGAGCTGATGATAACAGCTTCTATTTAGTCACTGCAACAGTTTTTTAAGAGTGCATTTTGCATGCCAGCATGGTCTTTGTGACATACTACTTCACTGAGACTTACAAAACTGTTAACGCTCATTCACAGATGAGGGGCGCGAGAATATGCCCATTTGATGGATGAGAAAGCTGAGATTGCCCGAGGTCACATGGCCACCCAAAACCTGGGATCTGCATCTTGAGCCAATGCTGTCCCCGTGAATGCATGAAGACCCCCAAATTTGGAACAGTCAACATATCAGAGAGGCCCACACTTTGCTAGGTTTCTCTTTCTCCGTTTACTACCTGTGTGACCTGGAAAAGTTGTCTAACCTGTCAGAGGTCCTCACAGTGGTGGAGAGAGGCATCAGTCACAAGGTGAAATGCTTGGTGCCTCACCTGCGGGAAGGGCTCCATAAACGGCTGCTCTATAGTTGTGCAACTTTTTGCATCTCTCCAGTATCCTGTTCCCTGAACTTTAAACTGAGGACAGTAACTCATATCTTAAAAGATTGTGTTGAATAAGATGAGATAACCCAGGCAGAATGCCCGGGATAGTGCTGGCACATAATAGACATTCAGTTCATGACAACTGTTTATTATTACCTGTAGCCTCTCAAACGCCAGGCAGATGAGAGAGACCTCAACTTGGGCATCTCTTCAATAAACTAAAGGCCAAGCTGACATTTTTCTGGCCTCTTCCACCCCAAGCTGCTGTTGAGAGGTCCTTGAGTGGAGAAAGGCCAGCAGTGATGGGAGGTGACAGCTTGGGTCTCGGAGCTGCCCCAGGGACCATCTCCTGCTCCTTGGAAGGTGAAGACATGGCCGGTCTGACCAAGTATGCAAAGTGAAAAATGAGGTTGTGGAGTAGCAACAACATCTGTGTCATCGTTTCTGCACCAGGAGGTCAACAGGCTCCATAAACTGTGCTGCTGCCAGAGCGGTCTTTGTTTAGGAATTAATTAGGAGCAGCAAAGAACTGCTGCCCGTGCAGATTTTGGTCTCTGGGAGTTGTAAAAAGCAGGGCGATTTGAAGCAAATGTATTTTTCACCCTTTTCACACTATCAGAAATGTACATATCCTTTCAGAGTGGGCCTCCAGGAAACAGGCCTTGAAGAGGAACACCTGAGCCCCTTCTGGTCCCACCCTGGTACGCCCACACCTGTGGCTTCAGTCTGCGCATCAGTAGCACCTGGGTCTTCATCTAGCCTGGTCTGCTACGCATGCGCCAGCAACAGCGCTAAATGGTTTCTCCACTGTTACTGTAGCCAGCCTCCATGACAGACTTGGGAGGAGGCTAGTTTAGTCCCTGCCTCTTAAATGTGAGACACCTGAGGCTCTGAGGGGCAAACTCTTTTGTTAGAAGGGTTTTGCTCAGGCCTCAAACAGAGTTGTTGGAGTTCAAGGTCTCTGCCTTTAGCTGCTATGCTGTAGTAGAATGTCCTCACCTTCCTGATAAAAGTTCTCTAAAAGATCCATCTGTAACAGATATCCCAGTGTCCCTTATAGGCTGAGTGAGGAATTTTGAAGAGCAGATCTTGTAAAGCACTGGGATTCTCGTGGGGGCCAGTGCGGACCATGCCTGCTTTCATGATTCAGCTCTGTACATAAAGAAGCCAGTTACTCTCCAAGAAGGCATTTCACCTTAGCAACAATAATAGTATTAATGCTAGCTGATGTGTGTGCAGTGCTTTGGCAGGTTCACGGCAGAGTGGCACATCTAGGAGTGCAGCTGTCTTTAGGAGCATGCTTGGGGATTTAGGCACTGGCATCTCCGCTGTTATTAGCCCCGATTGAAGCTTAGAAAGGTTCACGGTGTCCAAGATCGCACAGTGACTCAATGGTAAGGCCACCCTCCTTTTTCCAAATATCTTGGCATCCCCTGGGGATAACAGAAGGGTTGGGGATGCCCTGAGGTGGCAAATGGGGAAGAGCTCAGAGCAGAGAAGCACATCATGGCCTGTGAAAGGCACAAGCAGCTTTTAAGGTCTCTGTTATAAAGTCAGTACTCGTTGAATGGAACTCATTTCTTCCAACTCACACAGCAAATTGGCACGACACTGATGATAACAGAAGGACAAATTTGGATTTACATCCCAAATTTTCTATTACCTTTACTTGTGAGTTTGGGCAAGTTAATTAATTTATTTGCACCTTGGTGTTTTCTTCTGTAAGATAGGAAAACCACTTCTGAATAGGCACAAGGATTCTCTGAGGTGACGTGCATGAAACTGGTGGCACGATGCCTGTCACCGAACGTGACCCTTAAATGACAGTCACTGGGACAGAGGACAAGGGGGAAACCTCAGGGGCCAGGGGCCAAACAGGCCCAAGTTCAACTCGAAGTTGTATTAGCTATATGACCTTAGAAAAATTACTCAAATCCTCCTAACCTCATTTTCCTTCTCTCGATATTAGAAAGATGGTTATACCCATGCCTTTTGCTTGCTGTGTGAATCGAAAGAACCTATCATGAAGATCAGCCCCGGGCCTTGCTTACAGTGAACTCCCTCTCTCATGGGTCACAGGGGGCTCTGCTCCTCCCATTTCATGGTTTTCTCACTCAGCTGGATGTTCTTCAAGCGAAGAAAGAAAGACCACAGCTCCTTTCCTTGAGCACCATTATCGACATTCTCCCTCTGGACACTGCCACTAAGAAGCAGTTCTGGATTCCAGCCATTTCTATAAAAATCTTCCCAACTTTGTGGAGTGATAGGTCCCCCTTCAAGCACAGAGCTCCAGGAAAAGATAGCATTCAGTGTAATTAAATATGTGTCCCTACATTTGGGAGATGCACTGGGGGGATTTGTATTTAAAGCGCCATTCTTGCTGCAAAAACACCTGTTATGCAAATGGTGCTGTGTTAGTCTCTCAACTGGGCGCCAGGTTGTTTTCTTAGCAGAGCTACTGTGAATCCATTACACCCCATGTGGCACTCCGTGCTCTAGCATCCTTTGTTTTTTTTCTTCAGTGTAAGCACCTTAGA
The DNA here is from genome assembly GCF_014824575.4 of Sturnira hondurensis. Lineage (NCBI taxonomy): Eukaryota > Metazoa > Chordata > Mammalia > Chiroptera > Phyllostomidae > Sturnira > Sturnira hondurensis. The sequence goes on along the minus strand of NW_028083079.1, from coordinate 3,397,341 downwards.
GTCTTAATTTGGCTTCTCTGATGAAGCACATGGCTGGGAGAAGTGCTTAAGTTAGTTCCCTCATTGGAGAGAATACCTGGTGGGGAAAGACTAGAAGAGACATAACATTTATTGAGCAATTGCCATGTACCAGGCAACTTGCTGAATGTACAACTATGCACTGCTATTCAGTCTCACCATAAAGATGCAAGGTAGGTATGTGTGTTGTTATTTCACAGATAAGGAAGCTGAAGCTCAGAAAGGCAAGTTTAGTTATTTATACAGCTAGTATTTCTTGAACACCCACCCACTGTGTGGGGAGTACTCTGATAGGCCGCTGGAATCATGTGATCTGGTCTATAGGGCTTAGTGACAGTGCTAACCACCCAGAGTCTGACTTGTGATTGAGGACAACAAGTGACTTGTCTAAGGTCACAGCGTAGGAACTGGCAGAGCTGAAATTCAAAACCTAGATTTGCTAGAGTCTTGTTTTGATCCCTTTGACAAGGAGGCCTGAAGCTTATTTACTCCTTCAGCTTCTGTGGGGCATCCTGTGCACACAAGGCCCCATGCTAAACACTGCAGGGGTTCCAAGGTGAAGGCTGCCATTGCTCAGGGTAGAGGTGTTGAGTCAGGAATTTTGGGAGAACAAGGTAGCACTGTGATAGAGGCACACACCAAAGACAGTCGGAATGCAGACAAGGAAGAGGTCACTTCCGGACAGAAGAATCAAACAAAGCTTCCTGGAGGAAGGGAAAATTGATATAGGTCCTAAATTGTGGCATGAATTTGATCACCAGTCAGTAATTTGCAACTTCCACAAAGGGTCAAGGTCTCTTTGCCGTACAGGATATTAGCAAGACCCTGGAGCCAGGGATGTGTTCCCCACTCACTCCGGTTCCAAGAGGTTATTTGATTCCTAGCGTCTCTTCAACAGCAATTCACCTGGCATGGACGACTCTGTCCTACAGTGAGGGCTGGGGACCAATCAACAAGTAAACAGGTATGGCTCCCACCCGTGGAAAACTCATTGATTAGAAAGAGAAGGGAATCTTTAAGGTATTCTCAGTTAATTCAGGGAAGACTTGGTTGGAGAGGATAAATTCAGTTATAAAGGAACCCTGTAAACTATGTATTCCAGTATTTTTCAGCATGTCACATCAGAAAACTTTGCTGAAATGAAATGTTATAACAGACCAAAATGGATCTGTTCTGACTGGAAGTTTGGAAGAGTTGGGTGTCGGGTCAGAACTGTGGGCAGGATTGGCTGTTTAAGTTAACCCTGCAGATCACCAAAGCTGTGCCCTAGTGGCCCTAGTGAAAGTGGCTGGAAAAATACTGAACAGCCCTCCACAGCACTCCCCGCCTCCCCCTGCACACACACAAACACACATTGTGTAACAGAGAGAGGAACTGTGCCCCGAGAAAGGAACTTTCTCAAGGCTTGAGTCAGAGAGTGAGTTGAAGCAAGGAGCCAGCCCTCTGGTAACCTAACCCAAGGCTTTCTATAACACCCTTGAGGAAAGACATTATTCTGTTTTTGTTGGGTTTCATGTTTTTTAAAAACTGTTTACTTTGAAATTTTTTTAGGCTTAGAGAAGAGTGGCCCAAATTACAGAGAATTCCCATATACCCTTTAACCGGCTTCCCCTAATGCCAACATCTTTCTTAGCTGCGGCGCATGTGGCCAAGCTGAGCGTCTGACATGGATGCAGCCCTGCCAGCTGAACACTTCCTTTCTGCTTCCCCAGTTCTGCCCCCCTGGCCTTTTCCTCTCCCAGCATCCAGGCTCCAATAGCACCTTGCATCCAGTCGTACGGCTCCTTAATCTCCTCCTCCTCAGTCTTTCCTTGCTTCTTATCACATTGACACTCTGGAGAGTACTGGGCAGGCATTTTGCAAGATATCCCTCAGTTTCAGGTATATAATTTCAGGCTGTCTTGTAATCACACTAGCATTACAGATTTGAAGGAAGAGCCCCACACAAGTGACGTGCCCTTAGATCACGTCATATCAGGAGGGACGTGGTACCCACAGGACTTACTGCTCATCCTTCACCTCCATTGCTGGTTTAAGATGCTGTCCTTCTGATTTCTCCACTCTAAGGAACATGTTGTTCTTTATTCCACACTCTATTATTGGAAATAATTACTAAGTTCAGCACACTCAGAGAAGGGGACTAAGGTGTGCCTCCTGGAGGAATGAGTGTGGCAAAGAATTTGTGGATATTTGCTAAAAACACCACAGTAATTAATGACTATTTTGGAGAGATACTTTAGACTCTGCAAATAGTCTGTTTCTCAATATGGTTTTCCCCACTAATTTTAGCATTCATCAGTGGATCTTGCCTGCAGTGATTTATTACTGCAGTGGAGAAAAGGGATTTTAAAGCAAAACAAAAACAAAAACATAAAGAGGGAAAAAGAGACAAGAAAGGAAGAGAAAAAAATGATGCGCACTTATCAAAGCCACCCCGTTTTCCAGTTGGTAGACCAGGGTCAGTGTGGGGGTCAGGGAGAAAGGGGCAGCATTATCCTCACCAGCTCTGCTGACTGTATCCCACCATGAGGCCTTCTATTTGGCATCACCGTGGTGCCATCACCGTGGTGCCGTCTGTCAGTAACCAGCTCCCTCTGAGGCTAAGGGAGGCTCTGGAATTCTGTTAGCAAAGGTCAGTTTGGAGCAATGCAATAACACCTCACTTGCTCATCTCGAGTCTCCCTACCCCCTGGGTTTCATTTTAAAATACTCTTAGCTAAGGGAGTGGAGAAAGCTGTCTCTGAACCTGTTTCTATGCTCCTATGTGCATGCATGTATATATGTACATGTTGCAAGCTGTGTGTGCCTCCTTTGTGCCTTATATGTATGTTTATGATTGCGTGCCATGCGGTTCAGGGAGGAGAGATTCAGATTCCCTCCTTTGCCTGTTTCTTAGCTTTGAGCAGTTCTTTCCAGCAGCTTGACCCCTGGCTGAGGTTCCATAAGATATTTTTCTTTCTGTTTTTTTTTTTTTTTGATAAAACATGGCTGATTCAAAGCTCAAGCATGAGGAAGGTGTACAGGCTGACACGTCATGGCAATTTCTAGTGTGAGTCACTGGGACTGAATGAAGCACGTGGGACCGGCACATTTAGCCCTTGGAGAAAACCGTAAAGCAGAGGTTGGCTTTGAGATGGTGTTTGAAACAATGAGGTTGAGAGGAAGTATTCCAGACAGAAATGAGAACGCAGAACTCGAAGGACATTAGGACATTCTCTACCCATTAAAATATGGGTGGGATTCTTGTCCATTGGCCTGGGATTACATCTGAGGAACTGTGGTATAGGGATGTGGCTACTTGCGTTGGTAGAGTGAGCAAGAACTTGAATGGTCTCTCTGTGTCTTTAGCATCTTGAAATACCCATACAGGTAGTAGAAATAACTTTCTTGATTGGTGAGTGGGCTGGCTGGTCCAATGGTTGGTAGGTTTTAGCCTCTGTCTAATTACCACTGGGACTGTGTGGCAGACCCCGTTGGGGTCCAGCCCAGATCCCCTCAGCACTAGGCCTTTCCGTGATGGCTGGTCCAGCGTCTGGGTACCAACAAATGTGACTCTGGCTAGAGGCTCTCTGGCCGCTTGGTATCCTCTGCCCTTTTGTGAGGCAGGCCGGAACACCCGCAATTCATTGACCTTGCCGTGGCAGCCCTGAAACAACGATTGTTGAGGGCTGCATTATGGCCCCTGCCCTTGACCCCCTCCCCCAGCAGGATAAACTTCCTGTGGCCAATTGTAGTATCTGACTTAATAAGCCATTGACTGGCTTCCTGCCCATCCCTATTCTTGCACCTGGAATCATCTCTCAAATGATCACTGGCACCCAAATCCTTGTTTTCTGAATTTCACCTGGAGAAAGACAAACTCAAGGGGCTTCTTTGTGGGCTCTTTGACTGGAAAGTTTGGGCCTGAGAGAGAGAATAAAAGGACCTCAACTCTTAAAATTGAACACTTTGGGGGTTGGGGAAGTTTCAATATCCTGTTTTCCAGGAGTCAACAATCTAGCATCCCGGAGTGTAAACATCAGCTATGAGGAAGGCTGGTTGTGTTTCCTCTTCCCCTCCTCATCTTTCTTCATTGCTCTCCCCTCACAAACTTTTCCATTTGCACCCATGGAAGAGGACAGTCCTGAGCTTAAAAGCTCTGGCCTATTTTTTCCTGACTGAATGTAATAATAGGTAACACTTTTTGAGAGCTTAGTACATGCCAGGCACTATGCCAAACACTTTCCATACATTAGCTTGTTTATTTCTACAACAGCCCTGTGAGAAAAGTAGTATTATTATTTTATCATGAGGCAGCTAAGATTGGGGAGATTATGCAATTGTCCAAGGTCAGGCAGCTGTTACAGGCAAAGCCAGAATTTGAATCCAGGATTGTCTGAATTGAAATTCTGCATTTTGCTCATCACCTGCTTCTCTGTATCATGAAATTCAGGAGTTATTACTCTAAAGGACTCTATATACTTCAAAACATGATTCATACGAACTGGGTGAGTGTGGAGGGAGGGGCAGAGAAGTAGCTCTGTGGCACCTAGGAAAAACACATGGATTTTATTGGACAGCAAGCTGAGTTCAGTAACAGCATTCAACAATAAACAACAAAAACGACAACATTTTTATTCCATTTAAGGTGTCGTCAATATATGTCTTACTTAGAACAGGGATGTTCTAAGCTGGTTAGTCATTTTTGGGAATATTGTGCTCAGATGTCACATTATCTTTTTTAAAAAATAAAAGATCAGAATCAAGTGTGTCCAGGGAAGATTAGCCACAGGGTAGTGAGGAGTTCAAAATCACATTACCACAATTCTCAAACTATCTGGGAGGATTTCGTCTGAAGAGGAGGAGACTTGGGGATCTCAGTGAAGATTACTGCTTCAAATCCTAAATATCACTTACAGCAAGGTCAGGTTAAATTTGTCCTGTGTGGCCTTAGCAAATAAGAAGCAGTGGGGAGCCCTGTCCAGTGTAGCTCAGTTGGTTGAACATCATCTAGTAAAATGAAAGGTCATTGTGTTACCGAACAGGGGTCCAAGGCGGGGAGGGGGGGGCAATACTTGGCCCACTGAGGGATGCTAAAAACTGCTACAGAACAACAGGGACCCCTCCCAAGGACGGTATACTAATATCTACTGGGCTTTTCTGTCTGCCGCTGCCAATTTGAAAGACATCTCTCAATGCCAGAGATTTGTGGAAAGGAAAGGAAAAATTTATTTAATGCTATTGAGGCCTAATGCCTTCCTTAAAATATCAAAGTCCTTTAGGGTATACACCTACACACACACACACACACAGCACTCCCTTCTCCCACTGTCCCAACTCCAAGTACCGTAAATCAAGAAAAGAGCACACGTCCATTTTTCAGGTCACTGGCACTGTGAGCTGTGTCGCCTGTCCAGGCAGGATCTCCAATTAATCCAAAGTCATGCGGCACCTTCCACTGGCAAGAGTTCTTTGTACCAAGTTCCAGTCAAAGTCTCTCCTGCTTTCCAGGCCACTTGGCCAAAGGGAGCGCCCCAAAGCCTCATGGGCCTCTTCTACCAAAGCTGCAGGGGTCCGCACTCCACCAAAAGCACATGTCTTTCTTCTTCACCTGGCCACAGGAATCTCCATTCTGGCAAAGCTGCGTGGTTTTGGAAAGAGGGGGTCTGCACTCTGCCCAAACCACGTGGCTCTCTCCCCTCACCTGGGCAAGAGGGGGTCCTCACTCTGCTAAAGCCACTTGGCTCTCTCGCAGGCACTCTATCCGAGCCTCAGCCCCCAGTTCCAGCCTGGGTAGAAGCCACTCACTTCTCCCTGGCTCAAAACTTGGCCACAGCTATTTAACATATCTATGAAATCAGTTAAAGGTTATAGTTATGTTAAGTGACCATTCCAGAGGTTAGCTGCTGCAAAACTGTTGCTATGCACAACAACTCTCAATGGCCCTGCTCCATTTGTCCCTTCTCCTAACTGACACCTGTGGGGGGGTGGGGGTGAGGACATCTTAATATTTCCTCCAATATTCCTATACACTTTGAGTTCTGGACACCATTCCAAATCTTTTTTTGGGCCCCCCACCTTGGCTGCACCCTGTATCAATTGGTTCAACTCCCTGTCCGGGCACATACCCAGGTTGTGATTCAGTCTTGGCTGGGGTGCGTTCAAGAGGCAAGCAATTGATGTTTCTCTCTCACATAGATGTTTCTCTCCCTCTCTTCCCTTCCTTCTAAAATTGATCAGCATGTTCTCATGTGAGGACTAAAAAGAAAGCAATGGGGAGAAAGTACATGACAGCTGACTCTACCTCTATTTTAAAAAGCTACAATAACATAAGTATCCAAAGTTGGAATAGAATATTTCAAGAGGAAGTATTTACCACACCATGCCCGTGTTAATGAGTTTTTTTATTTTAATTTGAAAGTTATATAAATCCAACTCAGACTTGGCTAACCATCAAATAAATTCTTTAATTCCTCAAGGAACAGAAGTATCTAAGCCTACCTTTAGAGTAGAATAGTAAGATCAAAATGTCCATACAAATTCATCAAGAATACGTCTCTATTCCTTCACTTTGGTTTCCTTTGGGTAGATTTCATGGGGCAAAATCTGTCTGGGTCCTTTGTAATAAGATTACTTGGTACTTTAACATCACCAGGATGAAAAAAGAATGCTTCTTATTTTTAACCGAAGTGTGTGAGCAAAACATCATTTGCTCATGTGTCCACCCCTGTGTTAGTTTTCAACTGATGTAACAAATCACCACAAACTTAGCCACTTAACATCGTAATGCCTATTGGCTTACAGTCCTGTTCCTGTCGTTCATGAATTCAAAACAGTTCTCGCTGGAGAAAACTCACCATGCGGGTGACAGGAATATGTTCCTTCTGGAGGTTTGAAGGGAGAATCTGCTTCCTTGCCCTTTCCAGCTGGTAGAGACTGCCTGAATTCCTCGACTTGGGGCTCTTTTCGCCAGGGATAAGGCCGACACCTATGAGTCAAAGTCTTCTTACATGCTTTGCTGTCTTCCTCTTTTGTCCTCTTCCTAAGGAGCCTTGTGATTATATGGGGCCCCTCTATTGATAGGACAGCCTACCTATCAATAAGTTACCTGGTTAGAAGCCCCAGTTCCTTCTGCAACCTGAATTCTCCTTTGTCATGTACACTAACATTTTCATAGGTTCCGGAGATAAAGACATATGCATCTTGGGGGCATTAATTTGCCAACTGCAATCTCTGGACCTAGACTTAGGTAAGCCAGAGCCAGGCCATGGGGCTGATAGTGTTGAACGGTGTGTCACTGAGTCTCTTAAAGGAAAATCAGGTCCTTGTTGCAAAGGAAATGGGAAGAGATGCTAAAGAGGTTAAAAAGGTCAACCACAGGGGTGGAATATGGAGTATCAGGTAGGGGATGAAAATAGTGATTGTAAATATATATATATTTTCTATATATTTGTGTTGTTTGAAGACCATATGTTATGGCTATGCCTCACTTCAGAGATAGCAAATAGCTGAACATGTCTAATCATATGATTTTTATCCCCCGTTTCTAGCTAAGGCCCAAATTTACCATCTCATTTATTTGGATCCCTAGCTCCTAGGTGATGCAATCCACTGGTGAGAAGCATAGGAGATGTTTCAGGGCACATGGTGGGGCTCCCACTCGTTTTTTCAGACTTTAGAGTCCAAGTGTTCAAGCAGGAGGCTTGCCTGCTAGGATGAGGCCTATCAAAGAAGAAGTTGATACAATACACATTAAGAAACCAAGAAAGAGCACTACCCTCTTTGCTGGAGAAGGATGTTTTTAAGGGCACATCTTAGAATCGAGTCCATGAACGAATTCAGTAATGTAGTTCTAAATGGACAAAGTTCTCTAGAGGAAAAACAATAATAAAACCTATTCCTTCCAAGCTTTGCTTTAGGAAAATCAAAGAGTGTGGGGCTTCCCATAACTGAACATTTCCCCCTCCTTGCCTGCTGCTAGCTGAAATTGGATGGGACCAGGAAATTCTAACCAATTTTACTCCACCACAGGTGCCTGGTGTGATACATTTCCAGTCAAATGAGCACTTTAGGGTTACAGATGGTGGAAGAGACAGAAAGCAGAGGTAAACGTGAGGAGAGAGATTCATGGGAGACATTTTAGGGGAAGTGATGTGGTATTAAATTTTCTTGTCTGACTTTAGAGTCCACAATAGTCAAGCAGGAGGCCAGGTTGAGCACTTGTTGGGGAGACCTGTGCCAGTATAGACAACTGAACAATTCAGGCATAGCTGTGAAAGTGGAGTCACATCCTGCATATGCACCTCACGTGCCAAAAGGTCTTTTAAGCCCAAGCCAGGGTGAACACATCAGCTGCCTCCGCAAGGGAAGGAAGGCCAGAAGCATAGCTACTGGGTGGGGAGCTGTCCCCGGTGCTGAACACGCACTTGGGTCAAGCTACTGCTTGGCTCGGTTTCTGCTGAAGAACACGGCTTCAGTGTGACTTGGTTCCTGTTTGTGACCACACGCACATCTCTAAGTATGCCTCCATAACTGAATGGGAAAGCCTGGGGTCCCTCCTTTCCTCCTTATATGTGACTTTCTTATCACTAAAATGTCCACTTCGTGAAAGCAGAGACTTGGTTATCTCCACTGCTCTGTCTGCGCTGATGAGAAGGATGATATTTAATATATTAGACACTTGCTAAATGTGCGTCTGACATAGTCTTCTCTTTCCCACTCATTCACTGGACTGATACACACATACACACGCAATATAGACATACCCACATACGTATCTATCCACATATATACATACCCACATACATGCGCAAAGAATCAAAAGAGCTACAGAGTATTTCTGCAGCACACTTTGTGATGTGTGGGATATTTTCCAAGTCAATCTACCCAGTCAATTAAGCTGTATCTTACTTGTCTCTGTCTGTGTCTGTGTCGAGCTCCATGTCTAGATGGCACGTGTAGGTGCCAAGTATTTCTTGTTGAAGTGAACTAGGTTAATTCCACAGGATAAAAAAAATAAAAGTTCGGAGAGAAATGGATGGCCCAACATCGAACAACTGACGATGACGGACTATGACATGTCCCCAACCCCCCTTATGCAGTGTCTAGCTTCAGATCTCTCAATTGCCCCACTTCAGTGACTGCATTCAAAGGCCGCCTCAAGAAACCACAGTTCCTGGTGTTTGGATTCTTCCCAATAACACTGATGTTGTGCCGACAACGGGTAGGTTGTGGATCTCTGTTATATATATGGATTTTGATAAGTTTGGGAGCAACTGGTTTTTACATTAAAGGATACAAAGTATGTTACCAAGAAGTGAGGTTCGGAACTGAAACCACATTGCTTCCAATCTTCCCTCCATCTTGGGACTTGATTACCAGGAATTAGAGTGGAATAAGGAGACGAGTTTCTAATGATGGGGCCTCAGATGAATAGCGGGAATTGTCAATCTAATTGTTAATTCATACCAACCTTCTCACCCTTCTCATGCTCATTGTACACAGTGTTTTGCTCAAAGGAGCTCAAAGCCCAACATAGTTAACAGTTGGCAGGGGCAGAATCCCTGCCATCTTGCTACCATGTGTCTCATTGAAGGAATAGATGGCATTTAAGTGGTGTCGGGGCCTCAGGATTAAGGTTCGGCTGTAACTAATTCCCTTCCCCTGAGGCCATGAAAACTCCAAAATTATATATGGGAGATGGGCTAGTAGGAGAAGAAAGGAAGGAAAGCAGGAAGAAAGGGAAGGGCAGGACATGGAAGAGGGCATAAGATAAAGAGGTAGAAATCTTTTATTGAGAATTCACTCCGTACCTCATCTTGTGACACTCATTCCTACACTCATTGTTTCAATAATTTTCCCCTGACACACACTGTAAGCAGGGATGAATGAATGCTTTCAATCTTCCCAATCCGTGAGGATCCTGTACATACATTTTACCTGGGAAGAAATTGAGCTGCAGAGTGAAGCATGGGGCAGCGGAGGGTAGGGTCTTGTAGATCGAGAGCCTCCATTGGTGATTTCACCCCAGAAGGGTTCTGAAAGGCACTGAGAAGATGAGAAGGCATCCTGTATGAGTAGTCACACTAAGAGCCATGGAGAAGTTACTTGTATTATTTTTCTCATTTTATGTCTGAGAAAATAGAAGATTAGAAGCTTGAGATGTCTTGTTCAAAGTTACACATTCATTCTACTTTTATTGAGTGTCTACTCCAGGGAAAAAGGGAAAGAGGCGACCCCTGCCCCTCTGGGATCTGTTCATTCAGTGTCTGCCTTTTTTTGTGGCTAGCGTCCAGTGGATTCAAGGATGGTAGATGCAGGTGAGGTGGAGAACAGAGGGGAGCAAATAAAGGCATTCCAGGCCGAGGTCACAGCACATGCACCACCAGAGGCTTCAGGATGCGAGGCCACAGCACTTGGGGGCGGGGGGAGGATGGAAATGGTTTGTTGTGACTGAGACACAGGTTGCTTGGGGAAGCATAGTGGGTGGTTAGGCAGGAGAAGTCTAATGGTAGGAACTTGGATTCTTTCCTGCAGGCTATAGAGAAACAGCAGGTCGGTACAAGCAAGCAAAGAATGAGCTTTAGAAACAAGAGTACAAAGAGGTAGAACAGGCATGCAAGGTCCTGTGTGAATTTTGTTACTGGAGTCTGGCTACCTCCCCTGCTACAAGCCGTAGTGCAGACCACGACCAGGCAGGTGTTTCCAAATGAACAGGGAAAGGCAACAAATGAGTAACCCAGTTTGAGTCCAAGGTGTGCATTAAGAGGCTGAGCTGCATGCTAACAATTTGCAACATTAAATTAAAATTGGGTCTGATTGGCCGGAAAACACTTGGCCTACATTAATGCCTGAGGAGACTCTCTGGGTCTGATTAGGCTGCACATTTTGCTGGGCTCCCTCCTGGTGATCCTTCATTATTCATGTCAGCAACAGGCCCGTCAGCCTCCCTCTACCACCAAAATTAATGAATTGAACTTCATGACCCAGGCATTTGATGGGATGAGGCAGCCCAAGGCCGTGGGGATGGACCATAATTGTTCCTTCCTTCTTCCTTCTTCCTTCTAAAGGCAAGGCCACCTCATCTCTGTGTCCCACTCCTCTCTCTTCCTTTTCCCTTCCTCAGCTGTAGATGGACATCATGGGAGGGGACAAGGGGACACAGAGATAAAGCCATGAGGAATGCCTGGGAACTCAACCAGCCCTGAGAGATAGCTCTACCACCATCCCTGCTGCGTAGCTGGGAACAATGAAGCCGGCCCCGTGTTTCATGATGAGAAAACAGACAGGGGCCAAACCGAATCCCTCCTCCTTTCTAATTGCCTCTGTTTGATACCTTGATTCTTCCCCCAGACTGCTGTGTTGTTCCTCATTTCTTCTGTTTTGTGAGAGTGAAGAGTTGTGTGACCTTCCCCAGCTTGCCACTGGAACCAGACTTCAGTGGCAAGTTTGGTTCCAGTGCCAAGCACCTCTACTTTTTCTCTGTGTCCTCGGACTCTTATATCAAAGCCAGACTTTCCTGGGATAGCTGCTGTCATGGGGAGAAAAATGAGAAAAAGACAATAAATTGTGTTTCTGGCCTAGAGAGAAAGTTAGAGATTACCTTCAATTTCACCTACAACATCCTGGTCATGTGACCTTCAAGTTTTAGTTTGTTTGCATGGCTCTGGTGCCGGGGAACTCACTACTTCCCAAGGTGAGGCCCATTTGTTCTATTTTTGGACAGTTTTGCCTATTTAGAAAGACCTCTTTGTGTTGACCTACTATTGGTGCTCGTATAGCTTCCACTCTTTGCTTATAGTTCTGCACTCTTTGGCAGTGAAGCATGAATCTATTTTTATGTATTTCCATGTGGGAGTCCTTTGGGTACTTGGAGCTAGTTCTCCTTAAAGAACTGACTTTCTCCGTAAAGTCAAATGATTCTTTTCCAAACCCCGGTGTTTGATCCATTCGTAAGCTATTAAATCTATTTAATGAGTCAGGACCAGCATTTTTGCAACAAAATAAAATGGGGAGGAATAGAATGCAATACAGAATATCAGGATGGAGTGCAGGAAGTAAGGGTAAGGCTTGTTTCCAAACTTTTGATGTTTGTGTGTGTGTGTGTGTGTGCGCGCGCGCGTACATGTGAGTGTATGGACTGGGTCCCTCTGAAAAGTGTTTTCTTCCACATCTTGGTTGTTGTAAATAATGAGAGTGCAGATGTCTCTTCAAGAGTGATTTTATTTCCTCCAGATACATACTCAGAAGTGACATTGCTGGATCACATGGTAGTTCTATTTGTATTTTTAATTTAAGAAGCCTTCATACTATTTTCTGTAGTGGCTGTACCACTTTACTTTCCCACTGATGGTCTACCAGGGTTTGTAAATGTACACACTATTATTTGTCAATTATATCTCAATAAAGCTGGACAAATATTTTCTCACCATGTGTGGTGCTATAAAAATACCGCAGGCAACATTGTTCAGCATCTTCCCTTTTTTAGGCTAACCCTTTTTTTGAACTGGATGCAATTCTAGGTTTGTAACTTAATGTCTCCAACAATTACTTAACCTTTCTGAACCTTGGTCTCCCCATCTCTTGACTGTAGACAAAGTGGCCTATTTCCTCTCTCCATACCATTTTTTGAGGATCAAATGTAACATTGAATGTGAACCTAATTTATAGTGTGAGAGGGACTGAGTTATTGTAGTAGTGATGGATTTGTAGTAGTCACAGGAGAAAGAATAGTAATGATTTTTTTCTTCTTTCTTCTTCCCTCTTCCCTTTTTCCTGCTTTTTTATGATTTTCTTTTTTATGTTAGTTTTACACAGTCCAGATTTCTTATTTTATTTCATTTTAAATCCAGGGACACCATGATTGGGGAGATGAACTTGGGCTTTGTGAACACACAGACCTCAGTTCAAATGCAGCCTCTTCCATTCATGGTTCATGTGACTTTACAAGCCATTTAACCTCTAAGCCTCAGTTGCTTTACTTTTACATGGGAAACCCAGAACCTAGCCATTGACAAAGTTTCATGATTAAATGAGTTATCCAACATACATGACACATAGTAGAACTCAATGAATAAGTCATCTTTATCCTCTCCCACCCACTCCCAGCTCCTGACTCTTAGAGAGGGTAATATGCATATAGGCTGAAGTCAATCTTTTTACTCAGGAGTGGGCTGAATTCAGACTCGCCAAAGTGAGATGTGTGTGAATCTCTCCAAGAAGGTCCCTTGGTAACCAATTTCTTTTGAATACCCTTCTGGAAATAGTGGCATTCCTGTGGCTTGTGCCTGCACAGCTGCCTCAGGATTCCAGGAATTAATGTTTGTGCTGCCTCATTTTCATATCAGCTTTTACATCAAGAAAGGAGAATATGTTCCCCGGGAGGCTGGGAAACAGGAAGCACGGGGCTGTAACCGGATTCCTGGCTGAGACTACACCAACTCTTGGGTCATGACACCTAAGTCTCCATTTCCCCCAGTATCACATGGACAAATGCTCATCTCTGCCTGCCTACCGAGCAGGCTGGGAGTGAGCATCATATGAAATTAAGAATGGGGTATTGGTTGCAGCATTGTTGACAATAGCCAAGATATGGAAGCAACCCAAGTATCCATCAGTAGATGAGTGGATAAAAATCCTGTGGTACATATATACAATGGAATATTATTCAGTCATGAAAAAGAATGAAATCTTAACCATTTGTGAGAGCATGGGTGGACCTAAAGGGTATTATGCTCAGTGAAATAATTCTAACAGAGAAAGACAAATATTATTTCACCTACATGTGGAATCCGAAGAGCAAAACAAATGAACAAACAAAATAGAAACAACAAAAAAATAGACTCAGATACAGAGAACAGATTGGTGATTGCCAGAAGGCATGGGCATTGGGCGGCATGGTTAGAAATGTGAAGGGATTAAGAAGCACAAATCGGTAGTCAACAATACAGTTTAAGGGATGTAAAGTACAACATAGGGAATATAGTCAATAATATTATAATAACTGTGTACGGTGCCAGATGGTACTTGAAACATTAGGGGGATCACTTTGTAAAGTCTAACCACTATGCCATATACCTGAAACTAATGCAAAGTAATATTGAATGTAAACTGTAATTGAAAAATAAAAAAGAATATTAGAGTTTTTACAAATTAAACTAAGCCACCATTATAAATATTCAACATAAATACAGTTAGATACTTGTAAGCCAAACATGGCATCATTAGTATGCAATAGCTAAGTCCACAGATAGACCTATCCAAATTTTAGAGGTACTGTTGATTCTTACGTCTTGCAAAATGTACAACATATATTTTTATGTTACATTTTTAACCCAAACTTACTTTATAAAATATGTGCACTCCTTTCTCAAAACCAAATCTCAATTAAATTTTACTCAGTAAAATAATACCACAAAATACAAAATGTTATTGCCCCTTATTTATGTTAAGTAAAATTAAGTAAAATTCTCTTATTTATGTTAAGTAAAATTATGAGAAAACCCTAAAAAAAAAAAGAAACAAAAAGGGTGAGGCAATGATCTGGTAGTGATCCAAATGAGAGGAATTTATTTTTGTGGACATCATTTTAATTCGAAGCAAATGTGTTTTATTCTTGGGAAGATGGCCATCTCTGCTTCCAAAGGAGAAACTTCTCCTGCCATGGGCTGTGCCCTTCCCACACCAAGCCTGAGGCTGCATCTCCACCAGGGCCCTGTCCACCCTGCCCTTCCGTGTCGGACTTGCCTGGGAGGGCTCCAGTCAGACACAGCTTAGAGGGAGCTCAGCTGCCTTTCTCCTCCCCTCCCCTTCCCTTATTTTGTGTTACTTCCAAGTGCCATTGAGTCCTGGCCAGATAGCTCAGTTGGTTAGAGCATTGTACCAGTACACCAGAGTTGCAGGTTTGATCCCTGGTCAAGGCACATACAAGGGTCAACTGATGAATCCATAAATAGGTGGGACAAAAAAAATTGGTGTTTCTCTCTCTCCCCTTCCCTGCTTTTTCCTTCTCTCTCTAAAAGCAATACATTAAAAAGAAATTAAAAAGCTGATGCCAAGGGCCATTGTAATTCCCCCTGTCATGCATTCTGTACTCCAGCTGAATTTGGCACCATAGTGTTTTTCCAGTATACTTTGCAGCTCTGGACTTATTCCTGTGTTTTGCTCACACTGTTCTCGGTGCTCAAGCGGCAGAAGAGTCTTCCTTTCCTTCACCTTTTCAGATAGATTCATCTCAGAAATCACCTCCTGAGAGACCCTCTGCTTTAAAGATTCTGGGCTTTAAACAACCTGGGCTCAGATCCCAACACTAATATGTATCTGTGTGACCATGGGCTACTTCTGGTCATGTTTCTTAATCTGTAAAAGGGGTCCAACACCAATAGTCTCTCACGGGAACAGTGAGAATTTTTTAAATATCTTTTATTGATTATGCCATTACAGTTGTCCTATTTCCCCCCTTCATTTCCCTCCACCCTGCACACCCCTCCCCCTTCCCCCCTTTAGTTTATGACCACTTGTCTCAAGTTCTTTAGATTCTGTATTTCCCCTACTATTCTTGCCCTCCCCCCTATCTATTTTTTACCTACCATCTATGCTACTTATTTTCTGTATCTTCTTCCCCCTTCTACTCCTCCCACTCCCCTGTTGCTAACCCTCCATGTGTTCTTCTTTTCTATGGTTCCACTCCTGATCTAGCTGTCCTCTTGGTTTGCTTTCGTTTTAGGTGTGGTTGTTAGTAACTGTGAGTTTGCTGTCCTTTCACTGTTCCTATTTTTTATCTTCTTTTTCTTAGATAAGTCCCTTTAGCCATTTCATATAATAAGGGCTTGGTGATGATGAACTCCTTGAACTTGACCTTATCTGAGAAGCACTTTATCTGTCCTTCCATTCTAAATGAAAGTTTTGCTGGATACAGCAATCTTGGCTGTAGGTCTTTGGATTTCATGACTTGGAATACTTCCTTCCAGCCCCTTCTTGCCTGTAAGGTCTCTTTTGAGAAATCAGCTGACAGTCTGATGGGAACTCCTTTGTAGGTGACTGTCCCCTTATCCCTTGCTGCTTCTAGGATTCTCTCCTTCATTTTAATCTTGGCTAATGTAATTATGATGTACCTTGGTGTGTTCCTTCTTGGGTCCAACTTCTTTGGGACTCTCTGAGCTTCCTGGATTTCCTAGAAGGCTATTTCCTTTGCCAGACTGGGGAAGTTCTCCTTTATTATTTGTTCAGATAAGTTTTCGACATGTTGCTCTTCCTTTTCCTCTTCTGGTACCCCTGTAATTCGGATGTTGGAACATTTAAAGATGTCCTACCTCTCCTCATTTCTTTGAATTCTTGTTTCTTCATTCTTTTCCATTTGGTCATTTTTTTCTTCCTCTGGTCCACTCCCTTGATTTGAGTTCCAGTTTCCTTTCCATTACTATTGGTGTCCTGTGCACTTCCCTTAATTTCAATTAGTTAGCCTTCATTTGTTCTTCTAATATGTGACTAAAATCAACCAGTTCTGTGAGCATCCTGATTACCAGTATTTTGAACTGTGCATCTGATAGTTTGGGTATTTCTTGGTCACTTAGAATTATTTGCTCTGGGGCTTTGAATTGTTCTTGAGCCATAATGTTTGGGTCTGTTCTCGCCTGTTATGTATGAGGGGCAGAGCCTTAGGTGTTCACCAGGGCGGGGTGACCCAGGTCTCTGGGTTGTGAGGCTGTATGTGGGGGCGGGGTCAGAGAGGGGCAATGGCAGTACCCTCTGCTGCTTACCGCAAGCCACTGGGGCCTGTGTGGTCTGTCTCACTGCTTGCTTCTTTGCCTGGTTTATCTGCGCGCGAATGTGTGGCCATGGTCAGTCTGCTCCTTGCACCCTCACTGTGTCTGCCCGTTGCCACCCTGTGCCTGGCATCTGCCAACCTCCGCCTGCGTGCCTGGGTCGGTCTGGCCGATCTTTCCTGAGCGACTCCACTCCGCCAGCCGCTGGTTCTGCCCCTCTTACCGGTCTGGCTGAATGGTTCATTGTTGGACTTATGTAGGGTTCAATTTTCTGTGTTTTGGCTGCATTTTTGTTACTAAAACTTTGTTGTCTTTAAACTTGGTTGTGTGAGGAGGCACAGTGTTTCCACCTACACCTCAAGTGGAACAGTGAGAATTTAATGGGATGCTGTGTGTAAAGTGCTTTTTGTACATAGGGGTGTTCGATATAACCTCAGTGACGTTGAGAAATGGCCTGTTTTCTGTTAGATCCCCAACCCCAGGTTTGACACACAGCAGGCATTTGATCAGTATACACACAAAAAATTGAATGAATCACAAATTTAAATGATTTCCCTTCTATCCTTTCTCTAAAAGCTTAGAGGGGGCTCTGTCAATATCAGCCCTAAGTAGCTGTCACCCATGACTAGGTGTCTAAAAGGTGGAGGTGACCACACAGTCACCCTGGACCCCCACCCTCTTCAGCTAGAGTAGCTCCAATTGTTTGTTCAGTAATTATTAATGTCATAATATCAGTTAAGTCTTAATTTCAAGAGCGTTTCTCATTACTAATAACTAGAAAACAGCTCCTTTATATCAGTACTTTTTAAAAGACGGGTTGAAGCCATTAAAGGGGTCATGAAATATCAACTACCTCACAGCAACTATTTTGAAGAGAAAGAGTATAGAATATGAAAGGATAGATTAGAATAGAAAAATAATAGAACCGAATGCAATGGAAAAGAATAAAGTAGATCGAATAGAATGAAGTAGAATACAAAAGACTGAAAGCAATACAGTGGATTATAAAAGGATAGGATGGACTGGAACAGAGTATTTTAGAATACAATGGAACAGAATAACATTTTGGCCCATGCCCATTGTCACAGATTAGTGTTTTAAGTGTGTAAAACTTTTAGGGTGCTTACATACATATATATATACACACATGTGTACAACAGTATATATTATGTTGAGCTCCAATGAGGAATAAATTAAATGTCACAGTGTTATATTTTGGTAGTCGGCCATACCCTTGTTTTATTGCCTAAGTTAATGCAAAGCCTTCTGACCAGAAACTATTACTAGTTCCCATCTGGGTCTCCCCAGCCCCAAAACCTGGGCCTGGCCCCTCCTGGACACTCAGGGTCTGTTGGTCACGTTGAACACCTGAGGAATTCCTGAGTGTTATTGCACTATCCCTACAAAGGTGTGGTGGCTGAAGTGGATCGTGAATTTAAGGGATATGTCAGTAATAGTAATAGTAATAATAACAGTAAGCACTGCTTAAGTTTATTAGCTACTACCTAAACATTTAGAAAAGGCCTGGGTACGTAAATGGTCAATAAATGGTGGCCTTCATCATTGTTATTGTACCTCCACAATGACTAGCACTTATTTAATGCTTACTAAGTGTTTCAATGCGTCTCCATTTATCCCTCACTCCATCCTTCAGAGGCAGCTATTCATGCTCCCATTTGCCAGATGGGAAAATCTGAGGCTCAGAGAGACAGAGTCATTTATGGAAGGAAGGACTCGCAGTAGAAGCAGAGCTGGCCTTGGAACCCTTGCCCCCCCACCTCTTCTGTCAGGTTCACGAGTTCCATGCTCTCTCAGCATGTCTGGAAGCTGCTCTAGGCAGGTGAGGTAGGCAGCCATGAGGGTTCAGACTCAGAAAGGCCCCTGAAGCTGGTAGTTACTATCAAGAAAAGCATCTGGTGTGCGGCTGCATCAGAATGCCAAGCAGAAGGTACCGGGAAGGATCAGGCAACTGGATTTCCATGGCCAGTTGTCCCTGAAGCTGTCCTCTGCATTATACTAGGACAGGCAGGTGGCAGGGAGAGTTGGGGTCATCACAGATCAACTCCTCCCTCATCGTGCCCTGACTCTCCCTGCATGGCTACCGTGACATGACATGACATGTTGCTTGGTCAGGGGGACAGAGATAGCCAGCAAGTATGTTGGGCTTCCATGCTTCCATTCCTTTGACCTGAATGGAGCAGGTGGGCCCTGCTTGTTTTAGAGATGTGATGAAGGTACGAAAGGAGCACAGGCGAAGGAGGCGGAGGACTAATGTCATATATGGGGGGACACTCGCTTTGGTGGCAGTGTCCCACTGCACTGGGGTCACTGGGTTCCTGCTTTGCTGTCTCTGTACCCAGCCCTGGGGAGCCTTTCAGCAGGAGGCAGACATCCTTGGTGGTGGCTGTGCAAAGGTCTTTGGGCATGGCCCAAGCCTGGAGCTCTGATTGCCACAGGGCGTTGCAGGGGTCATTGCTATCCCTGGCCTCACGGCCCACTGTCTCCTCCCACCCACTCTCCCCATTCCCTTTCAAACTGGAGAGAAACTGGGCAAGATAAACAGATCTGGGCAATTGCCATGGCCCTAAGAACCAGTAGCCCCAGGTGCCAGGAGTACAACAGTCTCATCGAGGGGCACATTATGTGTCTAGGCTCTAGGGCTGTAAGAGAGTCCTCCGGCCATGGTCAAGAGATCAACTCATCTATGAATACCCAATGTATCATGTAACAAGCTGAACACAATCTACACCTTCTTTTCAAAACGTCATGATTATCAAAAGTCCATGACACACTAGTCCCCTTACACAGAGGAGGATGCAGTGACTCGGAGTTGAAGAAATTGCCTATTGGTAACAAATAACAGATTGCTTTGCATAGTACTTACTGAGAGCCAGCCCCAATCCCAGGAGTTCAGGGCATGTACTGTGTGATATCAGTATTCACTCAGGGCTGTCTGACTTCTGCAAAGGCATGAGGTTGCACAGGACTGCAGTGGGGCTTTGGTGAAAAACCTGACCTGGGTTTAAATCAGTGCTCCCATATCACAGGCTGCCTCGCCTCTGGCAAATCCCTAAACCTCTATGAGCCTCAGCTTCCTTATTTGACAAATGAGAGTGATGATAACTGCCTGGTACAGTTGTTGATTAAATGGTACATGACATCTTAGTCCCTGGAAAGTATAAAACACTCTAACAACAGAATGCTTTGACTTTTTTTAAATGAACTTGTGCACATATCATAGTCTGGAAACAGTGGGCCATTCACACCAGGTGGACTGAGACTTGATCTGACCTGGTGCTTGTCCTCTCCACAGTGGTGCGTCTGTGGCATTTCGAGGGTGTCAGTAAGCAGGGGTTGAACAACTCGGGCATTGATTGACTAAATGAATGAATGCAGTTGAACTAGGTGTTGGTAGCATCTCCTTAATTTCTTTCAGGCTGTGCTGTAATGAAAACCCCCGCTACTTAGCGTGCCTCTCCAGGTCTGGCCTCGGTTGGGCGCGTTTGTGTAGAGAAGTGCTTTCCAGGGATTCAGCCTGGCCATGCCTCCCCTATGATTAGACACTTGTCCCCACCATCGTTAGGCAGGGCAGCAATCTTTTCCCTTTTCCAAAGGCATCTCTCCTCCAACCCATGGAGGATATCATTTTGTCAGAGGCTATTCTAGAAAAAATTCAATTCGAGTGACTATTGTAGCCACTTCCATGTATAATCTTTAGACATCTGAACGCATCCGCCTTCTTAGAGATGAGTTCGTTCATCTGTGACCTCTTCTGCTAGTGAGCTCCCAAGTCTCGGGCTGATGGTCTACCTGAGGCCTCAGTTCCTCTGGCGGGCGTTTCTCCCCCCTTCATCTTACTCCTCCCTGGTCTAAACCATCATCTTCCTTGCCGAGGAGCAGTGCAGCTGGCACTCCACTCTTCTCCCAGCCTCCAAACCCCCCTTGCATTCACTCTCGCCATTGCTACTACCATGGGCGTTCTAAAGCCAAGTCTTATCTTGTTTCCTACTCATAGTAACTAAAAAGTCAAAGCACCCCACCCGGCATAGGAAGGTAATACAGCATTGAGTATTACAGCAAGTGTTTTAGACAGATTGAGATTCATTCATTCATTCATCGGACATTGATTGACTTTCTTCCATGTGCCAAGAACTGTTTTAAGCACTGGGTATTCATCATGAATAGAACCAAATTGCTATCCTCAAGAAGGTTGTGTTTTTGTCAGAGAGGAAGGTAATGAAAGAATACATACATTTATATTATATTATCGGACTATAATAAGTGCCATGAGGGAAAATGAGGTAGAGCAATGGGCTAGAGAATGACAGGTGGGTCTATTTTAAATAAGGTGACCAGGAAGCTGCGCACATGTCTGGGGGATATAGATTTCCAGGCAGAGGGACAGATATAGGTTGACATTCTACCTTTATGGCTTTCCATTTGTGACCTTAGGCAAGTCATGTCCTCTCTGTTGTTCTCAGTTTCTCCTCTGTAAGACAAGGATGCTGTGATAATTCTGACTTCTTAGCTTTACTCATGGAATCCCAGCTTATTTCTGACCTAGCCTCATCCCTGACCACTCCCTGCCTGGTCCAGCCACACTGAACCACTATAGCCTCTTTCCACCTGCTCTTCTCTCCATGTGGATGGTCCTCTGCTTCCCTCCTTCTCTCCACCTCACTCCCTTCACCTGGATCTCTCAGACTCAACTTCAGATACTAGCTTAGTTATCACATCTTCCTGGAGGCCTTTGGTGCTATAGCCCAAGGCCTCTCTGTTTCCTGCCTTCCTAGCACTGCCCATAGGATTGATAGTCCCTTTACATCTCATAAGACTGAGGTTTGAGAGGCTGTCTAAGCCAGTGTTGGACACATAGTAGGTGCTTCCCGAGTGTTTGTCACCTACTGTGTGCCAAATGCCAGCTCTGATGGCCTCACAAAGCTCACAGTTCCATGGTTTTGGTAGAGGTCAGGATCAAATAATGATTAGAAAAGTCTTTTTCGGAATGCATTTATTAATAAATTAATAGATAAGTGGAAGTGCTTATTAAGCAGTAACTGAAATAGATGGCCAAGGAAAATGATGAAAAATTTATGAAATAAAAGCATCCCTTACATGTGTGAAATACTTTACACATGTAATCAGTCTTTCTGCCTGTCTCACTTATAGTCACAACAGATTTGTGAGATGGTCAGTGGGGAGACCTCAAAGTGCAAAGAAACTTCTGTCAAACAAGATCAATGAAAAGAGTGGGACCGGCGCTAAATCCCCACATCTGACCCTTAGTTCA
Source organism: Sturnira hondurensis (assembly GCF_014824575.4). Lineage (NCBI taxonomy): Eukaryota > Metazoa > Chordata > Mammalia > Chiroptera > Phyllostomidae > Sturnira > Sturnira hondurensis. Next base: position 3,375,291 of record NW_028083079.1, on the reverse strand, counting down.
TTGCAGATTTCTCCAGTTCCTGTGTCCGAAGCACCGAAGACTCTGAGTATGAGCGTGAATGTTTGTGCTTACATGTGTGTGCATGTATAAAATTTGGGAGGGGCATTTCAGAGGGCGCCTTCTGGTCCCTGATAGACCGGGAAGTCCACGCTGGGGCAGCAGGCAGTGGAAAAGCCCAAGGCTCTGAGAATATGTCCCCAACAAAGCCGAGTTGACACCGAGTGTGGGCGGTTAAAGAGTTGATTCTCCAAGGAAGGGGGGAGAGGAGATGAGGAGGCGGTGACATGCTCTGGAGAGAATACGTCCTCCACGGCTTTTGAAGGGAGGAGTCAGCAGACTGGGACAAGGAAAGCAAAAGGGACGGGGGCAGACATGTTGGCCTGGGGATCCGGAGACCCAGATTCTCGTTCCAACTCTGTTAACTTTCAGCAATGCAGCGTGAGCCAGTGCCTTCTTTAATCTGGGCTAAAAAGAAAAGATTAGGTCGGTGTTTTTTAAATCGTATTATTTGGGATGTTAGGGAATTGTGGCCATGCTTCCAGGCCAAGGCGGGGGGTGGGGGGGTGGGGGGGGTGGTGAGGAAGGGAACGTGCACCCTCACTCTTGCAGAAACTTCCCTTTTATAGGTTTTGTATATTGGATTTTAAGTATAAAATTTCATTTGAACCAAGGGCTCTGCTACAAAATGAAGTTTGGAAACCTCTGGCCAAAATGGTCTGAAATGGCCTTCCAGTTTGGACAATGTGTGGAAGGAGAGTCAGAGAGAGAAAGAAAGCCTTCGATTTCAAATACTCAGCTGCGGAAGGAGAGAGGACAGGCTGTAGGGGTGTGGGGTTCAAGGGAGGAGGCAGGAGAAGCTGCCACAATTCTCTGACTGAGATTTAAGACTGGGGAGAACACACTTCCCACGCACGCTTTCTTTCTTGATTCTCTTTTTTCCCCAGGATTTTATTGCCTTTCTCCCTTCATTTTCTCTCTAAGTAGCTACTTAAAGAACTTGATAGGGCTTCAGCAGTTGTGGATTATTAAGCCATGCCTTTATAAAGCTGTGTACTTTTTTTTTCTTACAAATGTGACTTACAGATGTTGGCTATGAGAACGGGTGTTATATAAACACCCGTGGAAACGTTTGTTGGAAAGTGAGACTCATCACACGCTAGAGGTAGAGGAGGTCACAGAGAACTTCTGGTTTAACCCAGTCGTTCTGCAGATGGGGAAGTTGAGGCCTGTGGACGAAAGAACCTTGTCTAGTGTCGCACCGTCAGCAGCCTGATACCCCAACCAGCTGAGGTGTTGTCCCCGAATGGGGGGCGGGGCACGATACCGAGTGATTCGGAGAGGACGTGGGGGTTGCCGACGATGAATTTCAATGCAGATTGTTGACGTCATGTGTTACAGTCTTTTACCTTTTCCACGTGCCTGTTTGGGGTCTTTAACACATGCTGCCTTTCTGCTTTTTGATCAAATACGTGGTTGTGAAAACTGTGCAGAAACCACACACACTCCGCTCCTGTCTCTGGAAAAGTACAATCGACGTAAACCTTATTTTGTTGATGTTCAAGATCACTGGGCAAGGGCAGAGGGGCCAGCCCAGTTACTGAACACACATCTGTTCACACCTTCCCTCCTTGAAAATTCCCCTCAGCTGTGAGGAAGGAGCTGCCCTTTGAGGTCGGAGCACTTATTTCTTCATTCTCCACGCATTAGGTACCCAGATTAATCCAGGACTGTGTCAGAGACAAATTATCCCAGACCTTCGTCCATTGTTTTTCTTGCCTTTTTAATGCATCTATCTTCTTATCCAAACAGGTTAACAAAAAAGAAGTAAGTATTCAGGTAGCTCAAGGGAGAAGAAGCTAGCTCACCCCTTCACCTGCACTTGAAACTCCCCAAGGTGGGAGAACAAGAAGACATGACATAGTTGAAAAATTGCTTTATTATAGATATCCTTTCATCCTTTGGCCACTATACTTTTATAATGGGGCAGAGTGGAAGAGTTTTTTTTCCTAAAAATATATACATTAAAGAAGAGGCTGAGGAAGGACCAGAGCCTGGGATCCTGCAGCACAGGATACGTTTCCCTGAGCCGTAGAGTTTCACTGCTCGGCCACTTATTCACTGTTGCCCTTGGACCAGCCTCCCCATCCCTTCACCACAGTTCCCTGCAGACTCTGGAGTCTACTTACCTTGTGTGCGAGATCCTTCCCAACTGAAAAAAAGGAGTGTGTATGTGTATATCCATTTCATAATGCAACAGTCTTCTGATGTTAAAGTACCCTCCTTTCATGCAGCCATCCATTCACCTATCCATCCGTCTATCCAGCTACCCCTCCATCCGTATTTTGCTGAGTATCTACTAAATATTAGGTACCATCCCATGTATAATAGTGTTCAAGACAGAGTCTTTGCTCTCATGAAGCTGAAACGCCAGCAGGCATTTTAGATCCAAACAAAATTAGGATGGCCTTCACAACCCCAATAGGCAAGAAACTAAAAATTATTTCTCGTGAATCTAGTTAAAAAGTACTCTTGCCAAAAGTATCGTGTTTGTTCCCTGGGAACACTTTCACATGGACTCTTAAATGGTTCTAATAGTGATCCCCTGTGAAGTCAGCAGAATTGAAGAGAGATTTTTGTTTGCTTGTTTTACTGATGAAGGAACCAAGTTCTAAAAGGATGAAGTCATTTTCTGTAGGTTCCCACGGGCAATTAAGGCTTTGCAAAGAGTCATAAACATAAATTGTCAAGCTTGCTTTTTTTATTTTTGGCCAGGGCCATGATGGGACAAGAGGGAGGAAGCTTTTAGTGGGCTACCGAGCTTTCGGGATAGGGCTCTTCCTGCATCTGTCGTCTTTGGAAGGAGGCTCTCTGAGCCGTAGGACCGGCCTCTGGTGGCCGTGTAAGGACCCGGCTATCATTGGCAGAGCAGATTGGGGTTAGCCCGAAGATCCCAGCTTTGGGCAGAGCCCCAGTTTTTCCCCTCTCTTGGCCTCAGGTCCTGAATTTGCACAAGAGTGCTGATGCTTCTCTACCACCTCCCAGTGGTGTTGAGTGCCCAGTGAGACCCCGCTGGCTCTTTGACCATGACCCACGCAAGGCATCATGTCCTTTCATTCTTGCTACAGAGCGAGGGCTCAGTATTGTTTTGTGGATGTGCCTCTGGAACTAGGCTGGGGATGGGTGAAGGGGAAGGACACAGAAGCACCGCTGCATCCTAGGAACTGCATCCGGTATTGTTTACATATTCTTTCCTCTGACCCTCCCACCACCCTGTGCAGTGGGTGCTGCCATCCCTCATTACAGATGAAGGGACTGCCGATCAGAGAGGTTAGGTAACTTCCCCGCATCACTCAGCGAGGGCTGGATCAGACCTGGGATCAGAATCCACATCTGTGCTTTCCCTTTGCTCCCTGTGTCTCCTCCATCAGTGACAGAGGGTCTGTGGTGGCAGGTGTCTGTCCCGTGGCCAGGGACGCAGCCTGACGGATGAGCCATGTGGGCAGTGAATGGCCTTTGGAGTCCTAGGGATAAGGGAGGCAAGCCATTTACCCTTGCTTGTTCTGTCTTTATCTTTACAAGTTTCTCATTAGACATTCTCTTCTCACATTTTCAATTAACCTTACTTTCTGATTCTCTCTTATGTGTCTTTTCTATTCTTTTTCTATTTTTCTCCCCCAAATTTCAGATGGTCTCCTCTGTTGTTGCCTTGCATCTTTGCCCACTTCCAGAATGTTCTTTGGACTGGTAAATTTGACCTGGTTATTTTCCTGTCTACAACCTCTCACAAGGTAGTACCTTTGCCTACTCTAGAAGTTCCTTCAGCATTAGGTTTAAACAACGGCCCCAGGACCAGTGCCGACTGTCCCTTTATTACAGTAGCTCCAGGCTCCACAGAAACACCTGCCACATGGTCATCTTCGCTGCACCTGCTTGCTCACCTCGTCCCACGCCCCATGCACCAGACTGGAGGGCACGCTTAATTCACCTCCGTCTTCTGGCGCCATTACAGCACCTTGCACATACTGGATGCTCAGTAAATATCTAGTAAATTCAGTGAAGAAATGCATCAGATGCCCCATTCTTCTTTATGTCTGTCTTTCCCCCCGGGACCTAGAGATCAGGAATGTGAGTTCTTATGTGTACTGCCTGTTTGGGAGAGATGCCAGCAGGAACCTATTGAAGTGACACTCTCATAGCCTGTTTTACACACATTAACGTTGTTTGATTTCACGGCAGTCTGTGAGCTCAGAGGTGGGGATTTTCGTTCCATTGCACCGAGGAGGACACCGGGACTCAAAACGGGCTATGTGGCTTTTCTGGGGCCACAAAACCCATGGGCCCTGATGCCAGGATGTAGAGCCCGCATGATTTCTGCTGCTTTGGACCTAGTTTCTCCCCTAACAAAGACTCTGTATCTTAATTACAATGAATGAGGGAAGAAAAAGCCAGGGTAATTATTGGTGACACATTAAGCAAGTGTGAAGCTCTTGGAAGAATTGAAATGCTTTCTTTCTGTACCTTCAAGGACGTTCTCATTACACCTAATTCCTTACATTTGTATATCAGTGTAGACATTTGCAACGTGACTTTCTTTTCAATCCCAGCTCCACTTGCGCCTCACTCGATTCAATGTAATGGGCAAGCCCATTTTTATTTTGTTTCCTCTGTACCATGCACCAGGACAGGCACCAAGGACACAAGTGTGAGCAGTCTGACGTGGTCTCTGCCATCCTGGAGCTTAGAGTGGAATGGACTGAACTAGTAATCCACAGTTACAGAAGGGTGCCATGTGTATTGTTATATTAGTTATATTAGGATGCCCACAGCATAGGATTCTGTCTAGCCCAGAAAGCCCTAGACAAGGTGTTGCTGGTGAAAGTTTTCTGAAAGAAGAAGAGTTCTAAAGAACAAGAAGAGGTTAACAAGGTGGGGAAGGATGTACTAGGCAGAGGGGTGATGTGCTAATACCAGGAGGCAGAAGTAAGACAGGCTCAAGGCTAACAAGGCACTGTTCACGAGTGTCATGATGAGGAAACAACCTGGATGTCCACTGATACATGCACAGACACTCACAGAAGAAATCGTACCACAAAGGACATCATGGCTGAACCTTGAGGACAGTATGCTAAGTGAGTACGGCAAACACAGGGGGCTAATACTGCATGATTCCACTTAGACGCAGTATCTGAAATAGTCACACCCATAGAGGCATTGAATAGGATGGTGTTGTCAGAGGTGGAGGGAAAGGAAAATGGAGAATTACTATTCAACTGGTATACATGTTTAGCTATGCAAGATGAAGAAGTTCTAGAGATCTGCTGTACAATGTAGTGCCTGTAGTTAACAACCCTGTACTGTATACACTTAAAATCTGTAAGGAGACTGCATAGATCCTGTGTTAAGTTGTTCTTACCTCAACTGAAAAACGAAAGATTTTGAATAACTCAAGAGAGTCAAATGAAAGTGAGGGAAGGGGACAGACTGGCTTGAGTCACCCAGTGGATTCAGGGTAGGCCCCAAAACAAGCAGAGACCGCCCACTGCCCAACCTGTGTACAACCCCCTTGGCCACCCTGAGGACATCCACCTTTCAGCACGCAGAAGCGCATGTTAGAGGAACAGCCTGGTCCAAAGGAGCAGTTATGACTACACCCAGCGGGCTGCAGCTGTCCAGACCCCAGAGCCCCTGAGCTGCACCCCACTGCCAGTCTGCACACTGGGCCTCCTGCCACCTGAAGATGAACGCGTCTGCCATAGTGCGTTAAAAAAGATGCGCAGTGGCATTCAGATAGCAGGTTTATTAGCCTGTTGTATATCCATTCACCCAAAGTTCTGACTAATCAGCCTTCAGATTAGGGAAGGATTAATTGATTGCAGTCGTAGCACTGGGCACATTTAATTGAAATGGATGCCTTTGCCTTTCCCAACGGACAGCTTATCCATTGCCGTTACATAGAGAGCATGCCCTGGCCCATGGATTCTGCTCTCAGGGCCGTTCTGGTGGAGGCCACGGAGGATGAATGGAGGCCTTTTCTCACCTTTGTTGGGGCTGTGCCCCCCCCTCTTCTATACTGGTGATCGGTTTACTGCACATTCATCTTCCTACAGGACTGTGAGCTACTTGAGGGTAGAGATGTATCAGTGAGCATCAGGTCTGACGCCACAGAACGAGAAAGCCAGACTTGTGCCTTGAGCAAGAAGAAATTTGTTTTTCTCTCCCCCCACAAACAAGTCTGAGGATATGATAGCTAGGGCCGGAGTAGCAGCTCTGTGATATCTTCAATGACTCCTTCCTTCCTCCCTTCCCCCCCTTCTTTCCTTTCTTCTGCCTTCTTTTCCCTACATCCCAAGGTGGAGCACCTATCCTGATGGCCCAGGATGACTGCAGAAAAGTCAGCTGTCGTATTTGACCCCTAACCAGCAGGAAGGGAATAAAAAGAAAGGGAAAAGGAAACACACCTCCCAGTTAAAGCAGCTTCCTTTAAGGATTCTTTTGGGAAATCAGAATACTCCTATTTCATTGGCCAATACCTAAGTCACCTGACTGAGATGCTATGGCTGAAAGCATACCCATTTAAATAAAATTAGGGTCTGTTGCTAAGGAAGAAAATAAGAATGCACATTGGGCAGGCACCTTGAAGTCTTTGACAGACTGCCTGGGTCTGATTCAGCTTCAATGCCCCTTGTAAGGCCTTCCTTGCATATCACGGGTGGGGGTAAAAATGTGGGTCAAGAATTTAGGTTGGATAAACCTTGGTATAAATACTTGCTCTGCTCTTTACTAGCTATATCGCTTGGGAAAGCTTTGTTTAATTTTTTGAGCCCATTCTCTTTATTATGGTAATTGTCACACTGACTTTTATAAGGTGGTTAGGAGGAGTGAATAAGTGAGTTCTATTAAAGTGCTTTTTAGCAGGGTTTCTGGCACATGGTGAGACCTTAGTAATTTCCATTGATAAGTTCCAGGATTATTAATGACTGTCATTACCACTGAAGGGACATGGAGGTGAGTACCCTGTCCTGTTTCTAAGGATTCTGGGTTCGGAGTGAGAAGACCTGTGTCTGAGACCCACGTACTGGCTCTGTGGCCTCTGGCGAATCATATAACTTGTCTGAGACTCAGTCGCATTTTTGGAATATAAGGATAATTAGATCTGCACTCAATCATGAGAATCAAAGAATGACTTTTCAACGCCCTACAGGACTCTAAGGTGGTGTTTTTAGTGGAAAATTGCAAGCTGGTGCGGACAATTCAGTTTCACACCCAGCTCTCCCACTTTTTAGAAGTCCGAGTTTGACTGTATTGCATCACCTTGCTGAACCCTGGTTTCTTTTTATTTTTTTAAAGATTTTATTTATTTATATTTAGAGAGACGGGAAAGGAGGGAGAAAAAAGGGAGAGAAATGTCGGTGGGTGAGAGATACATCCACTGGTTGCCTGTTGCACACCCCCTAATCAGGGATTTGGCCTGTAATCCAGGGCATGTGCCCTGGCCAGGAGTTGAACCGGTGACCCTGTGGTTCACAGGCTGGCGCTCAACCCATTGAGCCACATCAGCCAGGATTGAGCCCTGCTTTCTTTGATGCTAAAAAAGGAGTAACAATAGTTTCCTTGCAGATTTCTTGCACAGATTGAAAGATTATCTATGTAAACACTAAGTACCTAAAAAATAGAAGACTAAATAAATGACAGCGATGGTTATGGTGACGCTGCTGCTGCTGCTGCTGCTGCTGAGGGTGAATCACTCAATATTTATGGATAAATGAAAGAGTGAATGAGTCAATGAGCAAACGAGGAGGCTGGAGTTAGTGTACCCCCCGCCCCTGCAGAGCCACACAGAAGGAAACACAGAAGAGCTAAGCTCACTGTTGGATTCCACACTGGCTTTTGCTCTGGGCAGCCTCAGCCTTGTGTGACAGGTTGCACACACTGGCAGGCTCCACACATATGTGTTGAGGGGACTCCCTTAGGGAAGGCTTATCATGTCCCTGGAGAGCAGGTTCGTCAGCCAAACAGCGATTGCAATCATCCTTAGGCCCATTTGTCTCCTGTTGAAAATCAACTCCTGGCAGTGGTTGGGGCTTCATCTGTGTCTCTAGGCCACCGCTTATGCATGTCGCTGGGCAGGGTACCATAAAGTGTTTATTACACACAGCATAAGATTATAACATTACTTCTGCGTTTCACCTCTAACAAGAGGTGATAAAATATTTGTGGTACCTCCTGTCCTCATAGCTCTGTTCCATTCCTGTGTTGTTCTCCCTTTTCCAGACTCCTCTGGACTTGCCTCTATTAGGGACATCAAGTACTAAAGACTCAGAGCTCATTTGGTACGGAGAGAAACTCAATTATATCCAGTAGCAGAGTGGAAAAGGAATGGAGGTTGGGGATATATTTATAGGTTGCATTCTCTGGGTGGAAACTTGCCAATTTTCAGTTCAGCAATCTATAGGAATGCTCAGGAGGGTGTCGGCTCAGTCAGGGGAACCATTCCAAGTGGGAAACACTCTCTAAGAGGATTTATAGTAATGCAAATGTCAAAGCCAGCTCCAAATTAAAAGGAACTAATGGGACCCTGTAGAACAGAGTTTGTAAACTGGGACTCCAAGACCATATTTAGCTCTAGATGAATCTCATTGTGTCTACAGTTGGGCTACCTAGTTTTTTTAAAATTCCAAAAATCAAAATTCAAATAAAAATATAAATTGTGTATGCGTGTGTGAAACTTACATACTGTGTCTATAGTGGGTCCACATTCCTGATAGCAAGAATTAGCTGGACTTCTTTCTTCTTATTATTATTATCACTTATCCCACCATACTCTCTTTAAAAAAATATATATATATATATTTAAAACTCCAGGGTCAAACACTCTCTCTCTCTCTCTCTCTCTCTCTCTCTCTCTCTATATATATATATATATATATATATATATATATATATATATATATATATAAAGATTTTATTTGTTTTTTAGAGAAGGGAAGGGAGAGAGAAAGACAGGAAGAAAAACATTAATGTGTGGTTGCCTCTCACGTGCCCCCTACTTGGGACCTGGCCCACAACATAGGCATGTGCCCTGACAGGGAATTGAACTGGCGACACTTTGGTTCATAGGCTGGTGCTCAGTCCACTGAGCCACACCAGCCAGAACCCTATATATATATAAAGATTTTATTTGTTTTTTAGAGAAGGGAAGGGAGAGAGAAAGACAGGAAGAAAAACATTAATGTGTGGTTGCCTCTCACGTGCCCCCTACTTGGGACCTGGCCCACAACATAGGCATGTGCCCTGACAGGGAATTGAACTGGCGACACTTTGGTTCATAGGCTGGTGCTCAGTCCACTGAGCCACACCAGCCAGAACCCTTTTGTTCAATATAGTTTTAAAAGATTTTATTTATTTATCTTTAGAGGAGAAGGGAAAGAGAGAGGGGGAAAAACATCAATGTATGGTTGCCTCTCATACATCCCCTGCTGGGAACTGGCCTGCAACCCAGGCATGTGCCCTGACTTGGAATCGAACCGTGGTTGTTTGGTTTGCAGGCCCACGCTCAATCCACTGAGCTACACCAGCCAGGGCTGTTCAATATATTTTTAAAGATTTTATTTATTTACTTTTTACTTTAGAGAGAGGGGAAGAGAGAGGGGGGGGGAAAGAAATATGAGTTGGTTGCCTCCCACACACATCCCCAAGTGGGGACCTGGCCTGCAACCCAGGCAGGTACCCTGACTAGGAATTGAATTAGTGACCTTTCGGTTCATAGCTTGGTGCTCAATCCACTGAGCCACACCAGCAAGAGCCCATCATACCCTATTCCACCTCCACCCGCCCTTCACAATCACACACTGTTGCACATGTCCTCGAGTTCTTTATCTTTTTTGCAGCATCCCTCCTCCCCACAACTGACCCTGCCCAGAGCTATCAGCCTGCTTCCTATGAGTCTGTCTCTATTTTGTTTGTTAGTTCAGTTTGTTCGTTAAATTCCACATATGAGTGAAATCGCGTGGTCCTTGCCTTTCTCTGACTTGCCTGTTCCGCTTAACATGTAGCGATCCCTGTAGTAGGCACCCCTTTGGAAAGATCATATGTGCACTCATTGGCCATAGTCCCTACCATGCCCTATTGTGCCTTTCCTTGTATCCTGCTCATTTCCCTATTGATGTCCTCTGAAAGTATTCATGTTTGGGCCCCCTTTTCCCAAGATACTGCTTTAAGTGATACACATGTGAACATAACCTCTGACTTGAGTAAAACCAGATGGGGCCTTTAGAAGATATTCCTGGCTTATGGAAGTGCCGTTGTCAACGTTCCTTCTAGTGGGAAACACACCCTAACTGATCCATCAGTGAGCACTCATGAGTCATGCAGACTCTGAGGAGCTACTGTGTCAACCCTGAAAGGCATCAGAGAAATACATTCACCTCTGTGTAGTTTTATGTGCCGGGTGGAATGAGTTCATGTCATGGCTGATGGTCCCACTGGCTCTGAATGGCCTCGGGCTCAGAAGGAGCAGCTGGCACAGAGAGAATCGTCTATTCCTCACTCTCATCTTCAGTGGCTCGGTTACGCTGCCCAGAGCCGAAGCCCAGAAATCCTCTGATGGAGGAGAGCTGTAACCAGGACTGAGGCAGTCAGGAAGCAACCCTGGGCCTGTGCGAAAGCTTTGCAACGTGCAGAAAGTGGGCAGAGAGAACGCGGTGTGCAGTGCTGAGCAGTGTCTGGCTGGGAGGCGGGAACCCTGGGATGCATCCTGTCAAGGCCCCGATGTGTCCAGGGAATTTAGGCAAAACCCCCTCCCCCCCCCCCCGGAGCTATACACTGCACCCATTTTCAAAATGGGGGTTGGACTAGTTAAGCTCTAGAAACCCTTTCAGAGATCCTTATCCTGGAGAAAGAACTGGCACACACAGGTGGACAAAGATGCAAGTCTGTGAAGAGGTTTATCTTAGGGCTGCGGTGGTGGCTGTGAATTTACAGCAACGGCACTAAATTATTCCCCTGCCTGGTCTCTTGGCCCTCTGCTGTCTGGGGCGCATCCCCAACCCCATCTTTTTCTCCTCCCCCCACCCTCACTCTGCTCTAGTGTAGCAACCTCCTGTTCCGGGGACATACCATGCACAAGCCATGGAGCGTATTGCTTCAGCCTCTAATCACCTTTTCTTTATCCAGGCAGAATCCTGCTTTTCAAGGCTCAGTTCCTCTTCCTTGAAACCTTTCCTGTCCCCTTCCACCAGAACCCTTGCCCTTGTTAGCTCTGTGGTCTGGGGGAGGAAGCGTCATTTCTGAGAGCCTCGGTTTTGCCTTCTAAAAAATTGCCAAGGTTCTACCTGGCTTCCAGACAGCTGCCTTCTGCATCCTTCCCAGGGGCTGACGAATGGGAGTGAGGTGGGGTGCGGTGCCTCTTGAAACCGGAGACAACGCTATGCAAATGTAAACTCTTTATTATTATTCCTGACACCAACAGCTTCTTTTCTCCAGAGGCCACCCAGAGCTACTTGCTGCCCCCACAACAGTGGCCCAGATGTTGCCAACGTCTGTCTGCTTCTTGGGGCCTTTTACAGAGAGAGAGAGAGGAAACAAAGGAACAAGGAAATATTGTATTCTGGAAATGTGTGAACAGGTTTCATACCTCCTCCTGCTGCCCCTCCCCCGAGGGTAATGCCTGAAAGAGAGGCGCCCCTCCGCATTCATCTTCAGTGCTTCAGGTCCCTGCCCAGTGCCTGGCCTGAAGGCATTCAGGAAACCCTGGGGGCATTGGTTGTAGGGAGCTGCCTTTGCCTGGGAGGGTGATGCTGTCAGCCAAGGATGGCAGGGCTGTTCCATCACCCAAGTGGGGACTCCAGGGAGCTTGAGGTTCAGGAATCTGAAGTCTGCAACTGCTTTGCTCTGCCACCTTGGGCAAGGCCGATACATGCTCTGGGTCTCGGTTTTTACACCGATAAAGTAATGAATCCTTGGTTCTACAAAGATTTCCTTGCCTGACTGATCCTGGATTATTATAGAGCATGTTGCGGCTGGAAAGGCTGCAGAAAGTTTAACATCTGCATGTGAAGGGAACATCATTGTTTATTTGTTTGTTTCTACCTGAGAGAGTGGCAGCTTGGCAACTTGGAAAAATAACAGGCGGTGTTTGGTGTTTTTACTGGGCACCAGGAACTTCACGCACGGTAGCTCCTTTGCCCTTTGCAGCCAGCCTCTAAGGCGGGCACCGGCACCCCTGTCGATTAATCCCTATTGGTCAAACCCAGAATCAGAGACGAGGATTCACAATGAACTCTCTTCAGTCACACAGCTTGTCAGAGGAAGACTCATTCAAAACTCTGTCTAGGGGGCTGCACAGCTGGGGAGGAATGAGCTTGTCAGTGCTGAAGGGAGTCGTGGAAGAGATTAGGCTACAGTCTGGGCCAGAGCCAGAGCTCCAGGCTGTGGCTCCATCAACTCATAGACTCATGACCGTCAGCACTGGGAGGATCTTTGCACACCATCTGATACATTCCCCTCTTACTGATGGGGAAACTGAGGCTCTGAGAAGGGCAAGGACTTGACCACTGTCACTCATAGGACTCCTGGCATCAGGTAGACCTAGGTGTGACTTCTGTCTCTGTCACCTGCGTCCTGGACCTCTCAGTGTGCCTCAATGAGTTCTGCAGAAGTAGAAGGTGCCAGCTGGTAGAAGGTACCAGCCCTGTGCCACGGCCATAGACCTCATGGCTGGAGCAAGGGGCCCGAGGGCGTGTCTGGGCACCCATGGGGCCACAGAGCAGAGCCTCCATGGGTGTGAGCCTGCCCTTCCTTCCTGGACTGTACAGGGGTGGGAGAGTCTTTATTATAACACCCCTCCCTGCTTTCTATGGAGCGGAGTTGTGTTTGTGGTCCTGTGAGATGGTGCAATTTTACCCTGCCACCGTCTCACAGCCGCGGCCACCGGCATTGCCACCTAAGGCTCCTTGGGAAACACAACTGTGCCCACCAGATGGAGGGAGGCGGCTCTGAGTGGCCCCTGGCACTAGCAGCCCCTGCCCGACTCCCCGCATTGCACACGGGTGTGGGCGCCCACACAGAGGGAAAGTGATGTGGGACCCAGCATGGCACAGAGGCAGGACTCTGCCTTCAGAATCATTTCTCTTTGTTGACCAGCCCTTCTCCTAACCACCTTGAACAAATTACCTAACGTCTCCAAGGCTCGATGTCTTTATCTGTGAAATGGGCACAGTAATAGGACTTACTGTATTTTGCCATGTATAATCAGCGTTCCCATGTATAATGAGCATTCACGTTGTTGGCCCAAAGTTTTAGGAAAAAAAATCTTTCGTTTTAATTTTTGATTTGTTTATTTATTTATTTATATTTAGAAACAAAACCAATGATCATATTCCAGGGTATTATTTTTTGACTAATATGCATTTTATTTTATTTAAAAATTAATTTTAATTTTAATTGTTGTTCAAGTACACTTTTCTGTCTTTTACTCCCATCCCAGCCCACCCACCCAGCCCTCCCCCTCCCTTCCATTTCCATACCCCTTAGTTGTTGTCCATGTGTCTTTTATACTTATTCCTGTAAACCCTTCCCCATTTCCCCTGAAATTCCCTCCCCTCTCCCCTCTGGACATTGTCAGTCTGTTCTCTATTCAGTGTCTTTGGTTATATTTTGCTTGCTTGATTGTTTTGTTGTTTAGGTTCCTGTTAAAGGTGAGATCATGTGGTATTTGTCTTTTACCACCTGGCTTATTTCACTCAGCATAATGCTTTCCAGTTCCATCCATGCTGTTGCAAAGGGTAGGAGCTCCTTCTTTCTTTCTGCTGCATAGAATTCCACTGTGTAAATATACCATAGTTTTTTGATTCATTCATTTACTGATGGGCATCTAGGTTGCTTCCAACTTTTGGCTATTGTAAGTTGTGCTGCAACGAACATTGGTGTGCACAGGTTCTCTTGGATTGGTGTTTCAGGGTTCTTAGGATATACTCCTAACAGTGGAATTGCTGGGTCAAAAGGCATGTTCATTTTTAGTGTTCTTAGAAAATTCCATACTGTTTTTCATAGTGGTTGTACGAGTCTGCAATCCCACCAACAATGGATTAGGGTCCCCTTTTCTCCACAACCTCTCCAGCACTTGTTGTTTGTTGCTTTGTTTATGATGGCCATTCTGACTGGTGTAAGGTGATGTCTCATCGTGGTTTTAATTTGCATCTCTCTGATAGCCAGCGATATTGAGCATCTTTTCATGTATCTCTGGATCCTCTGTATGTCCTCCTTAGAGAAGTGTCTATTCAAGTCCTTTGCCCATTTTTTAATTGGGTTGCTTGTCTTCTTGGAATGGAGTTGTGTAAGTTCTTTGTATATTTTGAAGATCAAACCCTTGTCTGAGGTATCATTGGCAAATATGTTCTCCCATATGGTTGGTTCTTTTTTTATTTTAATACTGTTTTCTTTAGTCTTGCAGAAGCCTTTTATTTTGATGAGACCGCATTTGTTTATTCTTTTCTTTATGTCCCTTGCTCTAGGGGACATATCGATAAAAATGTTGCTGCGTGAAATATCTGAAATTTCCCTGCCTATGTTCTCCTCTAGGACTTTAATGGCATTACGGCTTATACCAGGGTATTATTTTGCATGTGGATATTGTTATTGCTTTCTAGAGTTATACTTTTTTGAAAAAAAGAGATGACTTTTTTGAAAAAAGGTCATCTAACTCAGGCATGTCCCCTGACCTGGGACTGAACCAGTGACCTTTTGGTCCACAGGCTGATGTTCAATCCACTGAGCCACACCAACCAGGGTGAGAGTTAGACTTTTAAGTATAAATAAAATAATTAAAACATTCATATAGATACGGAATTAATACTACCCATGGATAATGCACATCCTTATTTTTCCCTAAAAAAATTGGGCAAAAAGTGCACAGTATACACCAAAAATACGGTACTTTACAAACTTGCAAGGATTAATTGATACAATGTAGGTAAAGTTGGCAAAGCAGGGCTGGGGCTGGGCTTGGTAGGAGGAACCAGACAAATGGTGTCTCCCTCCCTCCATGGTTCCAGGCATTACTGTGCATTCTATAATCTGAGGTCAGCAGTTGGGCCTGAACCAAAGTCCGACGCAGAAAAGACGGTATTGACTGTCTCTCTTTTGTTGGCATTTCTGGGCTAACTTTTCTTACTGTTCCTTTGCCTGATAATAACTAATATTTATATAGTACTTACTAAGTGCCAGACACTGTACCTTAGGCTTGATATGTGTTAACTTCCCTTATTCTCACAATGTTCCGATGAGATCCACTGTGTTTGTTTTACTGGAGAGGATGCTGAGGCAGAGAGAGGCTGCCCCGGCAACAGGTCAGTGGCAAAGCTGGGCGTCAGGTCCACCAGCCAGGGCTCATTTCCTCCGTTGACTCTCCAAGTGTCTGTGCTGCGTCCAGCCTCACCCTTTGCTACATGTTAGGCATTGTCTCAGGCACCGAAGACACAAAGGAGGGAAAAGACAAGGCCCCCGCCCCCATGGAGATGACATCAGCCCACAGTGAGAATCACACGTCGGAGTCAGCCCCCAGGGTCCCAAGGGCTGCCCCAAGTGCCTTCTTCTTTGCTTATGGCATTTTTCAGACAAGCCTCCAACTAAGTCACAGCCTAGTTTCTTGCACTGCCTGCTGACTGACCACTTCTCTAGCTCACTCCCTCCAGCCCTGCCCTGAGGCCTGGCTGTTAGTGAGTCTCAGACTCATTGTCTCAAAGTTTTCACGTATTATCAGGAAACAATCCACACGTTTTGGTAATGAAGGAGGCAGGATGGGGTTTATTGCTGAGCCCTGGCACACAGTAGTTGCGGTTCTCAGACTGCTCATTCTGCTCATTCGGCCCCTTGGGGCCTGGGCTCCCTGGTGTGTGTCCTGGGTCTCACTCAGCTCTACCCTCAGTCCCATCACACCTCTGTCACCAGGGCTGTGTGGCCCAGGGCTGGATAAGACAGATGCAAGGCCTGGAGTCAGACACACCTGCCTTTAGCTCCCTGGAAGTATTGAATGTTCTGAAACTCACTTTAGGCACCTGTGAAACTGGTACAGAAATACACTTTCTCCTTATTTCAGAGGTCTGCAGACTCCAGGGTTAGGACTAGAGTGAGGAAATGAAGGTCTCGCCTTGGACACAGACTTGAAAGGATTGCATTGACATATCCTTTATTTTGGTTACTGGGGTGTTCCCCTCCTCTCCTTTCGCATCCCTTTCAATTCTGCCTGTCAGATGGGTCCTCACTGTCCTTGCCAGTCCGAACCTTGTTAATTAAGCCAGCTGCTCAGGTGAGCAAATGCAGTGGGGAAAGCCCTTTAATCCTAAATGCTGTACAAATGGTGAGGTTTTGTTTTGTTGGTCGTTAGTTTTATATCATTTGCTGCTACTTACAGTTACCCACTTTTAGACAGGAGGAGAGTTTTCTGGAGGGTGGAAGAAACCCTCTCAGATTTTCTACTCAGTGAGTTATTAGTCTCTTTCCCAGCCCCTCTTAGTTCTTTTCTTTCCTGACTGAATTTTCTTGATTCACGTATTCTGGTTTATTCAGAGACTCTTGGATCTAAATAATGGACCTCGATATTCTTTGCCAGTATAGTGAGCTGAATATTATCCCCCCCCAAATTTATGTCCACCTAGACCCTCAAAGGTAACCTGATTTAAAAGTAGGGGCTTTGGCTTTGGCTGTTGTGGCTCATGTGGTTTGAGTGTCCTCCCTGACACCAGAATGTTGGGGGTTCAATTCCTGGTTAGGGTGCATATGGGAGGCAACCAATCGATGTTTCTCACATCTATGTTTCTCTTTCTCTCAAATCAATAAACATATTTCAAAAGTAAAAATAAAAATAGGGTCTTTGGCCCTGGCTGGGTAGCTCAGTTGATTAGAACATCTTCCGGATACACCAAGGTTGCAGGTTTGATTCCCAGTCAGGACACATACAAGAGTCAACCAATAAATGCATACGTGAGCGGAATAACAAATCGATGTCTCTCTCTTCTTCTCTCTCTCTCCCTCCCTCCCCCTTCTCTTCTTTTTCTCTCTCTCAAATCAATAAAAAGTAAATAAATAAAAATAAAATAAGCTCTTTGTAGATGCAATCAGTGAAGGATTTCAGAATGAAATCATCCCAGACTTACGGTAAGCCTTAAATCCAATGACTGGTGTCCTTACAAGAAGACGAGAGGGCACAGTGAGACCCATGGGGGAAACAGTGGTATACAGACAGAGGCAGGGACTGGAGTGATGCTGCCACCAGCTGGGAAGTCCCAGAGGCCCTCAGTAGCCGGGAGAGTCCCAGAAGGGCCACCCTCTGTGGAGCCTTTGGAAGGGAACGCCTGGCCAACCCCTCCATGTCAGAGTTCTGGCCTCCTGAACTAGAAGAGAATAAGTTTCTGTAATTTTAAAGCCACCCAGTTTGTGGCAATCTGTAGGGGAGCCTAGGAAACGACTATACCCAGCGTCCTTTGAGGCCCAGGATCAAGATGAGATTCAGAAACAGGAACTTTCTCTGG
This sequence comes from Sturnira hondurensis, assembly GCF_014824575.4. NCBI lineage: Eukaryota > Metazoa > Chordata > Mammalia > Chiroptera > Phyllostomidae > Sturnira > Sturnira hondurensis. Next base: position 3,357,766 of record NW_028083079.1, on the reverse strand, counting down.
GGCAGCCCTATCCCATCTCCACCTATTCTTCCAGGCTGTTCTGGTTGGTTCACAGGCTCTGAAGGGGGCAGGAACCCAGGCTTGTTGTTCTTGTGTGAGCTCAGTCCCCTCACCAATATAGGAAGGATATAGCTCTAGGACATGGGCATTCAAGTTCGCCTAGATCTAATTCTGAGCTTTAGACCGTTCTTGGGATCTCCTAGACCTGACCCTTTCAGCCTGAGGCTCTGATAGCCCCCATGTCTTATGTCTTCTTGGATGACTGGTTTGGGGAGCTAGCACTTACCCTTGTCGGCTGTGATGTGCTGTAGTTTTGGGCCTGGTACTTCACCCTGGACTTGAGCTAAGAACAATGTATAGTCTTGGAAACCCAGCTGGCGCTAGATCTGAGAGTGGGCCTTGGAAGGACATAGATGCAGAGTCTTAGGCAGGGAGGGGAAACAGGACTTGGAGAGCCTTCTTGGGGTGGCCCAGCTTGTGACAGCAGCATCTCAGGGAGCAGATTCTGAGGTGTCGATGCCCATGGTGGGGTAGGGGAGGTTACCGTGTTACAGCTGGGACTTTGCCTGAACAAAAAAAGAAAGAATGGCCCGGTAGGTGCTCCTGTAGTCTGTGCCCCAGGACTGCCCGCTGTGTTGGCTGAGAGTGGAGGGCACCTCCCAGGTAAGAAGAGCAAGGCAGCAGGTGGCTGGGCTGATTATCTCCTAACTTGGGGTTCTCAGAAAATACTCAGTTGCATGTAATCTCCATAGTCAGTAGAGCAGGAAGCTGAGGAGGAGAAGGTGAGCCCTACCTCTCAGCCCTGGTGAGTGCAACAGGGACACTGAGCAGTTCCTGTTTCGACTCCTGTCTTTGCACAAAGGAGTCTCTCTTTCCCCTTGGCTTGGTGTTTGGTGCCTGATGTTTTGCCCTGAGTAATTAATTGCCTTTCCTGGGGTTTTCCTGATCAGGCCCAGTAGGGGACATCCCAAGGCCATTGCAACATGCCTTCAAGACAATTGCCAGCTCCATCACCAGGGTGTAAAAAATTTTTTTCTGGAAAATGGCAGCAAAACAGGACCTTGAAAAGACTCCTATTGTGAAGAAGCTCGGTGGGCAGATGAGGGGCACGTTGCAAATATTGGAAAGCCTCTGGGTTTGCAGCGTTGCTTTTTGTGACATAGTTACTCTCTGTTGCAGTTGCTGCTGGTGTTCGGTTCCTTCCTTCTTTCTCACCACTTCTTTTACTAAGCATTCATGTGTGTAAGTCACCCTGCAACATAGAAAGCGCTTTCATAAACATGATTCTTAGTGGGGGTTTTGAAGAAAGAGGAAAAGGAACCCATTATCATGTTTTTTTAAAGGTGGGGAAGCTAAGGCTTGGAAAGGTAAAGGGCTGGCCCAAGCCAATCAGTGACAGCCAGGACTTGAACCCAAACCCGGTGCTCTTCCAGCACAGGTCGTAGGTGCCTGCGTTCACTGAGAGCTCGTGATTTCCATCCAGGTGCGGCACGAGGAGCAGTGAAGGGATGTAGCCAACAGCGTGGTCTCCATGAACGGCGGTTGTGCCTGACTAGTCGATGCTGACAGTGCCTCACCTTTCTGCTTTCTAGTTCAGTATCTCCTGGGAATTCACAAGCAAATAGATGATTAAATAAGCCTGGAATTCAGACTGACTTCTCCCCGGTGTCCCCAAGCAGGCAGAAGTAGCCAGACAGTTGTCACATTTGCCTCTTAATTACCCCTTAAAACCCATCTTCCTGTCCCTGCCCTAGAAAACAACTAATGGCAATGTTTTATCTATTTTTTAAATTAAGTATCTTTCTGTCCCGGGACAGGACTCAGAGATTATTCAACCCCAGCCCCTTTAGGGGCTACTAGGCCATTTGGGGGAGATGCATCCACTTATCTATCCATCCATCCATCCATCCATCTATCCATCCATCTATCCATCTATCCATCTATCCAAACACCATTTATAAGCACCAACAGAGCACTACATTATTTTGTTGCAACAGAATAATAAACAAAACAGAGGTCTCGCCTTATGGAAGTTCTCTTTTATTAGAGGCATAAACAAAGTTAGCTCATTGATGGAAAATAGAACAGCAGGGGGAGGTATTTATATACTCTAAAGAAAGTTAAAGCAAGGAAAAGAGATAGTGTTCCTGTGCTGGAGACCAGGACCAGGGCACTATGCCCAGGGGGTCAGAGGAAGTTTTCCCAGGTGAGACTCTGTCTCAGTGGTGGACCAGCACTCCCGGGCCTGCCTCCGCACCAACTTCCTTTCCCTACCCATGATGTATAAAGAAGCCAGCTCGCCTGGGAAGCCCCCTGCCCCTGTGAAACTTATTTTGCCTGTATTAAGTATTGGCTCTATGTGGCCTCTAGCTTTTTCTGGAGTCTTGGTAAAATGCAGTGACCTGCCCAGAGGGTCGGTGGCAGCATCACTACTGGAACCCGGGCCTGTCAGTCCCAGAGCCTGCATCTTCAAACATGGTGCTGTTTAGTTGGTGATCTGGTCTCTCGGTCAAATTTTGGGTGTGAGTATCCTTGGTTAGATGGGCCAGCTCAGTACTCCCCCACCTTTGAACTTGACTATACTTGAAATTGTAAAGAAGCCATCTTTATTCCCTCTTCCTCTCTGTGTTGCACGTAAAGGCTGTAAGAAACTCTTCTTCTTACTGCATTTCCCTCCAGCACAGAACTGTGCATTACAGTAATTATCTGCCTGCTTATCTATTTCCCCAAATTAACGTGGGGCTCTTCTAAGCCCTAGCTGTGTGTTCCTAAATTCAGGCAGAAGGTTTGGCACAGGGTCCAGGTGTTACAATAATAGCAGGAACCATCTAAACAGTTACTACCCTGTATTGAATGCTTTCTCTAGGTCAAGGGCTGCATGATGTATTTTACATGTTTTCTTTTTTTAAAAATGAATTATTTTTTGTTTTATTATATTTCTCCATGACCATTTAGTCCTCTTATACCCGCTTCCCGCCCCCTGCGATCACCACACTGTTGTCCATGTCCATGTGTCCTTTTTCCTTTTTGCTCTCTTCCTCCACCTCCCAACCGCCCTCTGCCTAGGCGTCCTCTGTTCTCCATCTATGAGTCGGTCCCCATTTTCCATGTTAGTTCAGTTTGTTCATCAGATTCCACATATGAGGGAAATCGTATGGCATTTGTCTTTCTCTGACCGGCTTATTTCACTTAGCAGAATGTGCTCCAGGTCCAACCATCCTGTTGCAAAGGGTAAAGTTTTCTTTTCTGTGGCCAGGTAGTATTCCTTCGTGTCAATTCCCACCTTGCATACCCCGTCTTACCTAACCCACGCAGCATCCCTTTGGGGAATGGCAGGGTTCCTGTGATAAACCTGTGAACACTGAGCCTCACAGGGAGAATTTTCCAAGGTCACGCCTCTGGGTCACAGAGGAGAACTTGAAACTGTGTCTCTCTGCTTTTTTTCATTGGCCTTAACCTGGCAAGTGAATAAACCAATGAGTGAGTGCAAGGCTGTTCCATGATCACCTGGGTTCATCTGTTTATCTCCATGACTCAAAAAAGAGGAAAAAAACCAGTCCCATCAAAGATGCTTTCTCCCACCCTCTCCCTTCATCGTTCCATCATCCTTCAGAGTGGGATTTCAGACAGGACTCGAGGGGCCAGCGAGGATGTGATGTAGGGCACTGATCTGTGCTAAGTGGTTCCTGTGAATTATCTCCAGCGCTCGCTCACACACACGGAGAATTGCGAAACAGATGGAGGTATATTTCAGTCACCTGCCTTCAGAGAGGCATTTATTTATTAACTCCTTCAATGAGCAATTGAGGATCTACTATGTACCGTGCACCATTCAGATGTGCTCAGAAATAAATAAAGCCCTGCCCGTCCCTTCACTGCCTCTCAGTGTTGACATGCAATAAATGCATAATGAGGGCTGTCGTTGTCAGGCACTGAGCTATAGCGCAGACACGCAGAGCTGGGTGAGGGTGCCCTCCAGGGGCGCTCAGAGTGGTGGGAGGGTGCTTGGTGCATGCATCCCTGAGGGGCCCGGCAGATGGTTTCTTAACCCAGCTGGGGAGAGCGGCCTTTAGGGGAGCTTGTGGAGAACTCCTGACCCAAGAGCTGAGGTTCAGGCAGAGTGAGTAGCGTGAGCAGAAGCAGATGACGTGTGAGATGGTGTGAGGGATACAGGACGTTTGACTGCGGTAAGTACATGCAGATACAGCTATACCACTAGGCAGGGTGTCCTAAGAATATATATCTCATCTATCCAAAAGTGCTTTCATGTTTGCCTTTGCCGTTCTCACCTAGAATATTAGACCTGGAGTGATTGTTACGAACCGTTCAATCTCACCTATTCCCCCCCGGGAGGGGTAGGGGCATGGTCAGGTAGGAGACCAGGAGAGGTGAACATGAGAATGAAGCTGGGAAACTGTACACGGAATATCTCATACTACTGTGGAGGGGAATTGGTGGCCTTACCACTACTTTGTATATAATTTTTCAGGAAACAAGGTCTTACATCAATAAGGATGTTAATATCCCCTGAGGTGCACTACTTGTAAACCACTAGGCTGGATGTGTTCCATAATGCAGTCTCATTTAATCCAGCCCAAACCCTCTCAATTAGGAGCGGGGGACCCAATTTACAGATGTGAAAAGTGAGGAAACTCAAGTGAGGTACCGAAAGATACACAACGGAAACGCTGTAGAGCCAGGGCCCAAACCCGAGTCTGTCTGGCTCATGGGCACTGCTGTCCCCATGTTCATTAGCTTCTCTGATAAATCACTCTAGGATTCAGAGCGATCTCCCAGGATTTGGCCCCTGTTCAGATCTGACCTACGGATGATTAAGGAAGATCGATCTGGGTGCGGAATGAATATGTTCCAAAGAACCACTGGGTTTTCACATTATTTCCTTGGCATTATCTTGGGAAATAAAATAGTATCTCTAATAGATACATTATAAGTAGATGATTAGTTTAAAAGAAAAATGTTTCACATTCTATAGCGGGACCTGATTAAACAGGTCACCTTACGTCTGTCTAGAGGCAGAGAGATGACTATTGATTAATATAGCTAACTATAGGCATAGAAAGATAGGTGTGAGTGCATTTTATACACGTGACTGTATGCATACTTTGACTACATATGTGCAAATCTTTGTCAGTTGTTCTACATTTATGTTCTCCTACTTATTCACACGTGGAAACTGACGACTTCATTGGTTATGTGCTAGGGTCTTTCCTAACCTTCTGGGAGCTTACTAGGAACAATGAACAAAGAGGTGGACTCCCTCCTAACCCAGTGACAGAACCCATACCTCATCATCGTTGTTGGTCCTGGCCTGCCACTCAAAAATCAGGCCTTCTCACCCGGTGGTGTCCCTGTTACTTCTGCTCCATTAGCTAACCACCCACTTCAGCTGCCCCCAGTTCAAGTCCTGTCACCCCTCTCTGCACTGTTAGCTTTAGGGACCGGGTGATTCTTTGTTCTGTGGGACTGTCCTGTGCATGTAGGATGCTCACAGATTCTCTACCCACTCAATGCTCTCCCTCATTGGACAACCAAAAATGTCTCCATTACCAAATGTCTCCTGGGGGGCAAAGTTGCCCCCAGTTAGGAACTGCTGTCCTGCACTAGTAACACCTCCCTCGACCAGCTCCCTCTCTCCGCCACGCACATCCAATGTGGTCCTGAGACCTTTGCCTAGAGACCGGCCATGCCGTTTGCAGTCCATCTCTGACCCGTGTCCCATCTCATTCTCCTGCAGCACCCGCAGGCTCCAGGGTGCATTTCCAGTCCCTGAGACAGTAAGCCTCCTGTTTCCTGGAAACCACCCCAGCTGCAAGGCCTTACCCCGTACATTCACCACCTTGTTGTGTGCTCGCAAGAAAGTTTGTCTTCTGAGCCTCCACTCTGTCATCTCTGAAATGGGTGTAATCTAACCAGTAGGGGAGCTATATAACGAGCATCTGTAACTCTATTACAAGGTATAAAATGCTAAAATTCCTGAAGTGAAGGTTAAGGTGAATCACTGTGGGCATTCAGAGGGTAAGAGGTTCCTTCTGGCTGAGCCTGGAGAGGGGAGATCCCAGAAGAGCTCTCCAGGGAGCCTGCATTGAAGTTAGTTGTGATGTCTGGGTGGCAACTGGACTTCCAGGTGTGGGAGTGAGGAGTAACGACGTAGGCAGCATTCCAGGCACAAGAGAAGGCTTGAGCAACATCTCAGGACATTCAGTGGAGCAGGGAGTTCCGTTGTGCTTAGATATTTAGCACTGTGCCTACTCTGTTGTAGGCACTCAGTATGGTTGATAGCATGGAGGGGTGAAGCACGCATTTTGAGTAGGGAATCTCAGAAGCATGAGTTTTGAGATTAGGTTATCCACAAAAGTAGAAGCCTGATTGACAATAACGAACGGTGAAACTGCAGGGCTGCCCAGCTAAGTTGATGGGAAGAGGCTCTGTTCCCAGCTGTGCCTCAATTATGGTAGGAAAGTTGGACTGTGGACCGAGGGGGCAGGGGGAACAAAGCCTGGGAGGTCCAGAGGGTATTAAAATGATCGCCGTGAAAGACAATGGTGACCCGACTTAGACTAGCCATAGGATGGAGAGAAGAAGGTGGTGAATTTTTCAGCTGCTTTTGGGGGCACTGACTCCATATTCTGCCTCCAGTGCCATTTTAAGGCTGTTCTATAACCTTGGTCAGGTCACTTCTCTTGGAACCTCAGTTTCCTCATCTGTAGCACCAGCGGTTAGGACCATTTTCTTAATAATCCCTCTAGCATACACACAGACTGAGGCATGGAAATAAACTTCCCAGAGAGCCTGAAGGCCTGGCCTCTTTCCCTACGAGCTCTGTCACTCTGCAGATGGCTAGGGGACGCCCAGGGCATCAAGAGTCTCCAGCTATCCTGGGGCTGGCTGACATTACTTGGGAGAATATGCATGTTCACAGCTCTGAGGATTAAAGGCCCGTGTTCTTATCACTGCTGAACAGAGTATTATAAATCCAGCCTTAGAATACCAAATCCCCTTGCAGCTTGGCCGTTGTGGGGGAATATTAAAAAGGCCACAGACAAAAATAATCAGTTTCCAAATGACACATTGTCAAATAAAGCATTTCTCACATTATCCTTTTCTTTCCTGTCTCTGGCTTCTTCTCCCATGCCTGGATAGAACATGAAAAATGGAGTAAAATGAGTCCAGGCTGAATGCAGTTCTGACTGTCAGCGGGCTCTCTCGGTGGGGTGATTTGGGGTACTGTTTATCTTCCACTGCTCTGTAGTTTCCAGTGTTCGAGACTATACGTAGAGCAACCAGCTGGAGGGTCCAGCACCAGACAAAGGCAGAGTAGCCAAGAGGGCCCTGCAAGGTTGGATCAGGTGCCCTGTGGATGTTGCAGTCAGAGCTGACACAGGGACTGCAGGAGCTCGTGCCTCTGGAGGGATTCACATCTGGCCAGGCATTTAGGCTTCTGGGTGTTTATTAAGCACCTTCTCTGGGCCAAGCACCGCCTCTGAGGCTGGGTAATTGGTAGGGTAAGTGGCGGCTCAGGACCTAGCATGGGAAATTGGTCAACCAGATGGCTGGACTGAGGATGTGCAGCCNTTCTGACTGTCAGCGGGCTCTCTCGGTGGGGTGATTTGGGGTGCTGTTTATCTTCCACTGCTCTGTAGTTTCCAGTGTTCGAGACTGTACGTAGAGAAACCAGCTGGAGGGTCCAGCACCAGACAAAGGCAGAGTAGCCAAGAGGGCCCTGCAAGGTTGGATCAGGTGCCCTGTGGATGTTGCAGTCAGAGCTGACGCAGGGACTGCGGGAGCTCGTGCCTCTGGAGGGATTCACATCTGGCCAGGCATTTAGGCTTCTGGGTGTTTATTAAGCACCTTCTCTGGGCCAAGCACCGCCTCTGAGGCTGGGTAATTGGTAGGGTAAGTGGCGGCTCAGGACCTAGAATGGGAAATTGGTCAACCAGATGGCTGGACTGAGGATGTGCAGCCAGATTACTGACCTCCATGGGAGTTTGAGAGGAGAGCACAGCACCGCCCCGGCTTGGAGAGGCAGAGGTGTCTGAAGGAAGTGGTTCCTATGCTGAGAGATGGCTGGGTGAGTAGAAGTGAGCCGGTGAAGAGGAGTAGTGTATATCAGTGTCCAGGGCTGCCACCCCAACGACCACAAATCAGGGGGCTTCAAACAGTGGCGGTTTGTTCTCTTATGGCTCAGGAGGCCAGAAGTCCAAACTCAAGACATCAGCCAGGTTTGCTCCTTCTGGAAGCTCAGAGGAAAAATCTGCCTCATGCCTCCCAATGTCTTCCAACGGTTGCTGGCGATCCTCGGTGTCTCTTGGCTGGTAGACGCATCACTCCCATCCCTGTCTCCACCTTCACATGGCCTTGTGTGTGTGTGTGTGTGTGTGTGTCCATCCTTTCCTCTTCTTATAAGGACATCAGTCACTATATGCGGGGCCCACCCATCCAGTATGACTTCATTTTAACCAGGACAACTGCAAAGATCCTGCTTCCAAATGAGATCGTGTTCTCTCTCCCACCAAGTGAGGTTGTGGGTAGATATGAATGTTGGGGGCCATTTTCCAGACCAGTGCAGGGAGGGAGGGAGGGGGGCTCCGGGCTGAGGGAGCAGCCCGTGTGAAAGAGCTTAGAGCATCGTGCTTTGGCGGACGCTGGTCGCTCAGTGTGGGACAGGGTATCAGCTGGGGCTTGGGCAGAGCTGAGGCATCAGAAGGAAGGAGGCCTCTAGTTGTGAAGGGCCTTGGAGGCCAGGCTAGGGATCTAGACACTATCCTGAGGGCCGTAGGGCACCAATAAAGGGGTTTAAGCAAGCGTGTGTGTCCGCACAATGATTTTATTTTGGAAAGAAGAACAGAGAGGCTGAAGTGATGAGGCTGGGTTTGGTTGACTTGGGTGGGGCCAGACATTTTATTGTCTTGTTTCATCATTGGCATAACCTGTCAGATTGGGAACCATCAGTGCACGTTATGGGTGAGCCTGTTGCAGCTCACGGAGGTAAAACTCCATAGCTAGCTTGCTCCACTCAGCCAATAGGAGGCAGGGAAGCCAAGAGTCCCGTATTGGCTTCTGTGTCCCATCACACACTGCACCCCTGACATCACATACCCATCCCCTTGTCTGTCTCCACTGGGGCCTCTGAGACTCACTGCCAGCAACGGAACAGGAGGTGCAGGCCAATTCTGCTCTAGAGAGACTTCTAGGAGGGAAGATTCCAGAAGCCATGGGGACACGCATTCCTTCTGCCTTCCTGTCTTTCCCACTTTCTGCTTGCAGCTTAGTGAAATTCAGACCTATCAGCTCGAGACCTGTGCTGCTTGCGGTCTCGCAGAAACCAACCCCTGACTCCCAGGCTGGCATTTTTACTCATGGAACTTGCCGCCACTTCCCCAACACAGTTCAAATCGAATTTGGCACTGGGTCATCTCTGAGGCCAGCAGGGCCTCCACTTGCCACCTTGGGCCTTGGCCTCTTCTTAACGTGCTTCCTAAAAATGCACAGCCCTCTGCCTACATCCTCTTCTCCCTCCTCCGCCCCCTGCTCACCCTGCAGCGTTTTCTCTTCCACCAGGGCCTGTGTTTGCTCCTGGTGTGTAGACTCTTTGGCTCGGGTCCTGCTCACCTTTCCAGCAATGGTTCCTGCTGTTCTGGTTGCTGTTGTTGGAGAAGGCGGTCCACACAGAATGGGAGACAGCTGTGACAGGAGTGGAACCGCCTGAGCCAATCCAGGTGAACACAAATCACAGTGTCTCTGTGAACCTGCTTGCTCATCTGCTTCCTTTGGATCCAACGTTCCACCAGAGCAGAGGAGGCCAAATGGTTTTCTTGAGCTCCTTTGCTTTTAAACAGCACCCTTCAGTTTGTAAGGGCTGTGGAAGCAGTGTCCGGGTTTGATCTGCACGTTGACCTCTGCGGGGTTGCATGGATCAGTCTGTGACCTGTTTTCCGCGTTCCAGGCACTCCACATCCACAAACTCACTTCTCAGCCCTCTCTGTAAGCACATCTTTGACCCAGTTTTATGAATGAGAATATTGTGACTCCAAGAGATTCAGTCCATTGTCCGAGATCACCCAGCCTGTACATTGGCAGCATGAGATTTTAAAGAAGGCTTTCTGACCCCAAGCCTTTACTTATAATTGTTTGCTACACTATTCCAAGTATTGTCCAGTCCAATGTACAGATGAGTAAACTGAGGGTGCACAAGGAAAGCTAGGAAATTTGTGATCACACAGTGAGAAAACTCAAAGCCGATCCAGGACTGCAGGGGTGATGAGGGAGGGTTTGGAAACGTAATGGGTTGGGAGGGGCATTGCTGCAAGTGGGCTGTTTGATTAGGGCTCGTCTCTCCCAGGTCATTGTTGGTCCCGGGACTGGTCCCGGTGTCCAACACCCATAATTGGAGTGTGCACAAGGGGCTGGGGGTGACAGGCTCTGGACCAGGCAGGGCCTGACCCTTATAGTGAGTGAAACCCCCAAAAGTGAGAAGGGAGAAGTCTCCTGAGTCAGTCGAGGAGACTTCCCCAGAGGCATCAGTGAACCAAAATCAAAAGCTTCTCTGAATACACAGCCTCAAGACGTGCCCATTGAGTCCTGGATTTGAGAGTAATCTGTTCCTTTTCCCTTCTCAGGACGTTCTATGCCTGCACCCTTAGCATCTTTCCTCTCCCACCTGTAAGTGCCTGTGAACCACGGGGCTGTAAAATAGCCAGAGGCTGTGCAGCAATGAGCTGGGTTCAAACCCTTGCATTACCACATCCGGGCCTTCTGCACCAGTTGGAACTAGGGTCAAATTTTGTGTCACATCAAGCAAGTTACTTAACCTTCTGAACCACCTTTTCCACATTGTATTTATACAATAGAATCAAGAAACCCTGTCACATGTAACTGCCTCTAAGCTTTTAAGATAAGATAAAATAACATTAGGTAATAATAAGGAGAAAGCCTGCCATTTTTTTTTTAAACCAAGTATCGGGGTTTTTCCTACTTCCTTTCTTGCTTCACTCTCCTTTCCTATTATCTTTCCCTCTCACTCCTCCTCACTCCCCCCTACGTCTCTTCCTTTCTTATCTTTGATGTAAGACACCCGACAACTAATGTCGTGTCATCTGTAATTTCTAGACACAGAACAATCATATGATCTGTGGAGGGTTCTTGTTTTTTTAGGGCTCCAGAGGTGTTAAACTATATGCACATTTTACATTTTTGACAGGTTGCACACACATACATAGAAAAACACATACTTATGTCTTTGTTTGGTTTGTGTATCTATTTTTAAGTTCTGGCATCCAGAGAAACCTTCCTGGGGTTTCACGGTCAAAGTCAAGGCAGGGCTATTAGCCATACCTGCTACCCGGTCACCTATTAGCCCACTTACCCACCCACTCCCCACCTCCAATAGAGGTGATGAATTCTAGCTTAGTGAGCTGTGGGCCTTGAAAAAATAACACAATAGATTTCCAATGTGGTCAGCAGGACAGCTGAGCCATTTCTGTGAATAATGTTTTTCTTGGCCTAAACAGGTGTTCTGAACGGCATTCATCTCCCCTGCCCCCCACCCACCCCAATATGATGCATCCAGAGTTAATGTCTGTCTTCTGCGTTAGATGTTATACGGGTAAGTTGTTAGAAAATGTCCTTGCCTTCAATGAAATCATAGTCAAGGAAGAGCAATCAGCCACATGGGTGTGGTCGAAAGAATACAGGCCTTAGAGCTCAAAAGCAACACCAAACCCAACACAAAAAAGTGAGACTGGGATTCAGACCTCACTCTGCTACTCAGCCTCTGAGTTTCTGAGTCTCGGTTTCTTCACGCCTCTCACCCACACAACTGAGGGTGATCCTTTCCAGCTGTGTGCACTTGCAGAAACACCCAGCAGGGACTCAGCAAGGGAGCTTCCAGTCTCCCAGACAAAAAGCACAATATAACAAAGAAAAGCAGCATGACCGCGAGGGCCTGTCCCTTTCATGGGACATGTTTCTGGTGAATGAGGGGAGGCCGGGAAGATGCAAACCTTCGACTTCAAGGGCTGGACAGGTGCTGCGGGAAGTCCAGGCATGTGTTGTAGATACCCCGGCCCTTTAAAGGAGCTCACAGAATGGGGTATTTCATGAATCTCCTGAACCACACAAGCTATGTTACAATATAAGTTCTTCAGGCTATTCCAATTCAATGTATGGCATGCAGACTCAATCCAATTCTTACCAGTTGGTTCTGTTAAAGAAAATTTTGTAAACTTGCCCTGACTGGTGTGGCTCAGTTGGTTGGGCATCATCCCGCAAAGCGAAAGGTCACTGGTTTGATTCCCCGCCAGGGCACATGCCTGGGTGGCAGGTTCAGTCGAGGCACGTACAGGAGGCAAACCGATTGATATTTCTCTCTTACATCATTGTTTCTCTGCCTCTCTTTCTCTCTCCCTTCCCCTTTTTGTATAAATAAATAAATAAGCAAATCAAATAAATTCTTTAAAAAACCCCTTTAGTTTGCCTTAAGTTTCTGATGAAAGGAGCCCTACCCCTTGTTGTGGATCAAATATTAACATATATCATTTCTGATCATGAAGTTCTATTTGGCTTAATAATGGTCTTACATTTGCAGCAGATGGAAGAAAGGCTATCCCTTGAGCCTGCAGTGGACTCAGTCTAGAAAAGGGAAAGCAAGGCCCAGAAAGTGCAAGCAAAGGTCCCGGGGCCATTCCACTGCTTGGAGCCAGTGTGCAGGCTCAGACGCTCCCTAGTGCGAAGCCACAGCCCTGACTGGCATGACCATTATCCATCTCATGTGCTCCTTACGGCAGCTGTGTGAAGGAGGAAGGGCAGGGAGCCTTACTCATCCTCATACATGTGACAAGCAAGGCTCAGGGAAGTCAAGTTGTTTGCCCAAGAACATACAGGTTACCGGTGAGAAAGCCAGGATGGGAAACAGCATGTCTCTGGCGTCCAAGCCATGACTGGTGGTTCCTGGGGCTTTCTGGGCCCCAGGCTCAGAGAGTGTGGTGGAGGAGAAGAGCCCCTCCGGCTTTCTCGTCCAAAGAACGGTGGCCCATGTGCTGTCCTTCTTCCCTCCTGCTCCAGGGTGGCCTCATCGCGCTGCTGCTGCTGCTGCTGGTGTTCACTGTGGCACTGTATGCCCAGCGGCGCTGGCAGAAGCGTCGTCGCATCCCCCAGAAGAGCGCGAGCACAGAAGCCACCCACGAGATCCACTACATCCCGTCGGTGCTGCTGGGTCCCCAGGCCCGCGAAAGCTTCCGCTCCTCCCGGCTGCAGGCGCATAATTCCGTCATCGGCGTGCCCATTCGGGAGACCCCCATCCTGGATGATTATGACTATGAAGAGGATGAGGACCCACCCCGGCGGGCCAATCATGTCTCTCGTGATGATGAGTTTGGTAGCCAGGGGACCCACACCCTGGACAGCCTGGGTCGACCAGGAGAAGAGAAAGGGGACTTTGAGAAGAAAGGTGAGTCCTCCTTGTTGCATCCCACCTTCCAGGGGCATTTTGGGGAGGTGGGAAGGGGCATAGGAGCTGGGCAGTTGGGGACACTGCTATTGTCTTCTGGGCTAAGCCAGTTCTGATTGATGACTAACTTCTGTTGGGTTATTAGAGTTTGTCTTCTCTGGTTCTTCACTAGTGAAGGGAGAAATAAGAGTGTCAGTGTTACTGAAATTGGAGTTTTGAAGAGCATCAGAAGTTAAGTAGTCCCATATCTCTCAGGTGTCTCTTGATTACTCCCTTTGATGGCCTTCTCACCACTCAGGAGAAAGCTCATCTCATTTCCAGACACTAAAATTAGAAAGTTTTTTTCTTATATTGAGTTGAAATGTGTTTCCCTGGCCCTGTGCATCTACAAAGAAAGTAAATCTTATCTTCCTTCTCTAAGGCACGTGTTGGAAAATTTGACAACAGAGAAAAAGGCACCTTGTAACTTCTGGAAATCAATCTAATCCCAGTTTCTTCAGCTTGTCTCACGTGATGTCTTTTTCAGATGTTTTATCATTTTGGTCACTGTCCCCTAGATGGAGAGTCTAATTTTGTGTTTCCTGGAGCGTAACACCAGAACCAACACTCCTCTTCCTCAGGGTGGGGATGCTCCCGTGCAGGGTGCAGTGGGACGCTCACCTCCCTCCTGTGAGTTCTCATGCTTCTGTTGATGCAGCCTGAGATCACATTTATGCTCTGCAGCTTGGCTCTCAATGGAGTTTTTGATGATGAAAACCTCTCAATCTTCTTCATACGGGCTATTGTAATGACACATTCATTGAGTCCCTTGGGGGACAATGAATGATTTGGACACACACACACAAGTGTTCACACATCTTTATTAAGTGCCTCTGGCTCCAGTTTGTTTATAGATGGGATTTGGCTGTTTTTCTTTAGATAAATGCCACAGAGATACTGTTCAGCTAATTCTCCACATTGTCTTTGTGCTGTTGATAATAATGGTGGGTGAAAGGTTGGCCTCGAGGTCTCAGTTCTAACCCTGACTCCCTCTTCTTCTGAGCTAAGAGGATCCTCACTGCTTGGCCCAGCCCTGGGCCTCTGAGCTCATTTTTCTCCTCTGCTCCTGAGATCTTTCCTCTCAGATGCATCTTTTTATGATCTCCGTGCCCCCAGCCAACACACACACACACACACACACAGCTTCAAATGGAGAACAGCAAACATCTTCAAAGTGGGAAAGTGGGTCGGGGAGGCATGTCACTGACAATGATTGTTTGACCTTGTCTTCCTTCCCACCCTTTCTTAGCCAAACTGGAAGGCCATAAAGAGTCTGCACTTAGGAGGTAGAGTAATACAGAAGTTAGGTTTGCCATCCAGCTTTACTAGCTTTGAGACCATGGACAAGCTGCACATGTCTGCCGTTGAAGGGGAATGATACTGTCTTCAGCCTTTTGGTGTGGTTAGGAAACTTAGACAACATACGTAAAGTGTTTGGTACACAGTAAATTTCAGTACACACTTCTGTTACTGTTATTCACACCATCTTGTCTTCAAAGTTGTTACACTGTGCCAGTTATCATGATAGAGACTGCAGTAGAGATGAGGAAAGTAGAACCTCTGCCCTTGACATTGCAGTTATCCTCTTGGGAGAAAAACAGGGATGGGCCTTAAGAAACTAAAGCTGAAGCTCAAATGGTCCTGGGTCTGTGTCACACAGCAAGGATGTGGCAGAGCCGAGATAAGAGCCCAGATCCCTGACAGCCAGCCTCAGCCTCCCGGCCAGAAGCTTTGGTATACTTATCTGTCCCCCCCACCCTAGCATCATGGAGATGTAGGGAGTTGGGGCCATCCAGGGCCTGTGCTCCTTGAAGAGAACACACACACAGTTTTGCAATGTCAGCTGCTGTATATATTTTCGTGGCCTACAAAGCCTGTCTGTGTTGCTCTCGTGGTGGTGGTGGGGCGGGGGGTGCAGGTACCTGAGTCTTGTACAACAGAGACAGCGCAGAGGACAGAATTGTGCTGGATCCAAAGGGCTCACAACACAAATCCCTGAGAAGTAGGCAGAGGTGCTCTTGGCCCTTTCTTCTCAGTGAGGTGCTCTCTTCCTTATGTTCTCTTTTAAGCAGAACTCCATTCAAGCAATAACAAAGGTAGGCCCTTATTTTCTGGAATCTCAACTCTAGTGCTGAGAAGCACAGAAGAGAAATCCAAAGAGAATGAATGGTGGATACGTAAGAAATAAGCCCCAGGCCTCCTTGCCAGGCAGCCAAGTAGAGTTGAGGAGATCAGAGTTCATTCGCACCATGGCCTTCAGTTCGGTGGTTACAAGGTCTCGAGCAGAGCTCTTAGCCACCTGGCAAATCCAGGCCTTCATCATCTCACCTGTTTTTGTTTGAGCAAAATTATTTTTTCAGGTGTGCTTCTGAGTGGACTTTAAAATAAAGTACAATTTGAAATCAAACAAAGCACTTTATTCAATATTGTATCCCAGCCATCATGAGGGAAGAGAGGAAGAGATTCAAGCAGGGTAGAAGTAGAGGGCCTACTTTTCCTGACTTCAGATAGGACATTGGCCACCCTAACCATGGGGACATGGCTGCTGGTAGCTGTTCTTATAGCATTATGGTCCCCAAGCACCTGGTCCTCCTTGGCTGGACAGACGAGGACAATTATGTGGCAGAATGCAGAAGGTCTAACAGTAGCAGCTCAGAGAAAACGTGTATTTTGTTGCCTCGGGTGGCCCTGGAGAGGGAACCATGAAGCTTGCTCTTTTATGGGGTGACCTGGGCACGGCCATGCATTGTTATCAAGAGTGGCAGGCATTCAGAGGCTGGACAGTCCATGCAAAGCAATGTGAAAGCCCTTCTAAATGACCTTGTCCAGGGCTAGTCCCACCTGCACATGTCACACTTAGAATTTACCTACAATTTCAAACCGCTTCATCACACTTGAGCTCTGTGCGCCTGCTTTTTAGCTTGGACCTGCAAACAATTGAGGGGCAGTCTGGAGAGCAGAGGGAGAAAGTTCATTACCAAGTGACAGCTGCTTGGGTTCCCAGACCCTACACAGGTTTGACATTCAGATGATACACACCTCCAAGGCTGTACTCTTTGTTGAATATTGAAGTTCTTCTGTGCCAATTGGTAAATGGCTCACAGCCCTGACCCACCCCTGTGCCCTCATGCTGCTTAGCATTCCCAACCCCTCCCCTAAGACCTTCTGAAGTCCCCACTGACCAGGACTAGGGTAGCTGGCATCCTATCTTGCTAGTCAGTGCCTGTGCTTTAGAAGATCTCAGCTATTGTGAATATCACCCCTGATATCACCTTAGACATGAGAATTTAATCGTGTGTTTGGTACATAACAGAAACCGAGTACATTGTAATTCCCATTTTCTTTATCTGTCTTTAAATGAGTGTCTCCCTTCCCTGAATATTGGAATATATGGAAGCTCAAGGGAATGAAAATAACAGATTTATCAGTTTATCGAGGGTTAGGGTAGTGGATAGCTGAATGATTTCTTAATCTTGTTTTGTTATTGTGAAAGAAATACGTACTCTGTATAATGGGAGGAAGGAAGGGAAGGGAGGGAGGATGGAAGGAAGGAAGGAAGGAAAAGGGATGGAAAAACATAAAAGTAAACGAAAAGAAAGAAATCTGAGCTGTGTAGAGCAATAACTAAAAGTTCTACTTTGTCTTTCCATCCTATCCCACTGGCAGGACTAAATAGCTCATCCTTTATAATAGCTTGATTTATATTCTTCTGGCATTCTGCAGGGTACACAGGTGTACACTGATGGGCCCATCTCAGCCACATACATCATTCTGAAGCAATCGGATGGTTTACCAAGCAGTGTAAGAAAAGCTCGTTTCCCTGTCAGCCCCGCACACTGGTCTTATTCTTGTTGAAAACTGCATAGGATCCCAGAGTATGAGTATATGAAAGGCACCGACGTTTATTTTATTGCCCCAGTTGTTGATCATTATCTTAGTTTTTGGCAGTTATAAGTCAATAAACATCCTGTACCGACACACGCATACACACACATACATGGATATATCTTGCAAAGGGTGAGACTATTTTTGTAAGGCAGATGCCTAAAAGTGGAATTTCTGCACCAAAGAACATGCATTATAGTTTTGTAATTTGGGTAAGTGCTGTTATATTTATTCATTCTAAAAATTGGTCTTACACTCTCAAGGTAGGGCTGCATATACTCTCCCACACTGATCTGCACAGCAACCTACCACTACTTCACATCGGCTATTTGTGTATCATCATGGGCCCTTCTCGCTTTTATCTCTATACGTGTCATCATTTTTTATGTGCAGCTTTTCCTTTTCATTTTTTTTCTATGAACCATCAGTCCAAATTCATCTCTTTGTGGAAAATCAGTCCCCCTAGTTACCTTGAGCTAGGATTCTTTTGGTGAGATGATGCAGAATAAAGATTTGTTTTCGCTCTCCTACTTTTATTCAGGACCTAGGGTGGAAGAAGGAAAGAGAAGTGGCGTTATATACCAGTGGTGGCCCTCAGTGACAGATATGGAGGGGTCATGAGCTCTCTGATGTGGGGTCAGTAGCCTAACCTTTAGTGTTGCTCAGGAGGGCAGACCAGAATCCCAGAGGGTGCATAGGACCTTTGTTGAGAAACCCCTGAGGGTGAACGGGACCTTTGTGGAGAGGATGGGGAAGAAAGAATGTTTACTGAGTCCCTATAACAACTCCACTGCTGTCCTATACATGATCTCATCGAGCCATTTGTAATTAACCCCCAGGGGCAGGTGGATGGAAGGGTTGTCTCAGAAACCAGTGCTGCTGCTGCTGCTGATGCCAACATCAGCGGACCTCTACTTAGTGACAGCCACTGTTCTGGGAACTTTCCAGGAATTATGCCATTTACCCCTCACAATAACCCTATGAGTGATGTGCTAATACTGCCCCCACTCTGCAGAGCAGGAGACTGAAACAAAAAAGGCTGAAGAGGCTGGTTCAAGGTCATACAGATGGAAGGGGGCTGAGCCAGGTTAAACTCTAGCATGAAAGCCCTCGAGGGAGGGGCTGAGCTGGGACGGGAGCACACTACACCACACTGACTCGCACGATCCTTGGGAAGACGCCAAACTTTTCAGTCCCATGGATAGAGAAAGCGTAGCGACCATGAGCTTCCCACAAATCTGGGAAGAAAAATAGGTCATTAATATCTGTTCTCCAAAGTTGGGAGCTGCTACATGGTAATTCTGAGCTCAAATGGCAGAAAGGACTTTGCAACAGGGAGCTCCCCGTTTTTTGGAGTGTTTCGAGTGGTCCCCAGGGGTGCAAGGAACTCATGTGCAGTGTCAATAAAGCACCGTGGGGTGACAGAGAACCGAGAAGCTTCTTATTAACTCACCCTTCCAACAGCCCTCGTGAATGCCATGCAAATGCCATCCTTGTACGGTGCCTTCTAAAATTTCGGAGCTCTTTCTTGTCAACCCCTATTCAGTGCCTTATCTTGATATTTAAACGTCTTCACACAGAGGCTCTCGCCTAAGTTGACAGCCCCCTCACCACCACCCCTGCCCATCCGTCCACTCTTCAAGCCACATCCATCTTCCTGATGTTCCCCCAGCACTCATCCTCACATACCTTCCCGCTTGCCTGCATCTCCTCCTCATCCATCCTGCAGGCAGCAGCCACTCTGTTAAGATGCCCCTGGGTACAGCAGTCTCCTGCCTGAAGTTCTTCCAGAGTTCTCACTGCTCTTGACCCCCGCCCACCCTGTTGGGCTCCAGCTACAATGGGCCTCTTCCTGATTTTTAAGCTTGCTGTGGTTCTTCCTCCACAGCCCCGTGGTGTATGTCGTGATTATCTTTGCTTGGGCCAATTCTTCTCTTCCCTTCCCCTGTCTGCCTTGGCTGACTCCTCATTATTTTGCTCTTGGCTTGAGTCCTCCCTCATCAGATAAAGTTTTTTTTTTTCTCCATGAATTCTCCTCTTTTGTCATCTATCAACGCTCCTGTTTGTTTCCATGATAGCACTTTTTAGTGTATTTATTAAATATTTTAATATTCTCACTAGAGTCAGTTCCATGAGATTAGGCACCAGATCTGCTGGGTTTGTTCTGTGCCCAAAACAGTAACTGGCACATAATAGGTGTTAAAATACGGTTTGGATGAGGCCCTGGCTGGGTTGCTCAGTTGGTTGGAGTGTCATCCTGTGCACCAAAAGGTTGCAGGTTCGATCCCCAGTCAGAGCATGTACAGGAGACAACCAGTCAATGTTTCACCTTCACATTGATCTCTCTCTCTCTCTCTCAAAAGAAAAAAAACTATTTTGGATGAGGATTAACAAAATACATTGGGTTACTACATGGAAGAATGGATAAATAAATGTTGGCTGGATAAATGTCTTAGAGCCTTCCCACAGGCTGGTAACCTCTGCGTGGACTAATGACCATTTTTCTGAACTGTACAAACCTTATGTAGTATTTTCAAATCAATATCTGTTGAATCTTCCCATCCCAATTTATTCCTCCCATAAGGAATAAATTATCAAAATTTAGAGATTATCTCAATGCAACTAAAAGTAATGGAACCATAACTTGAACTCAGCTTTTCCTGATTCCCAAACCTAAGCATGTACTGAGGATAACATGCATTAATCCCATCCATGTGTTTAATCAGGCGACATAAGACATGACCTTAGATGCTGGTAGGCTAAGTCTCTTAGAGCTGCTTTTATAAAAAATGTGGAACACCAAGCATAACGAGAAATGTATTTTGCACTGTGGCCACACATATATGCATGTGAATGTGTGCGTGCATATCT
Source organism: Sturnira hondurensis (assembly GCF_014824575.4). Lineage (NCBI taxonomy): Eukaryota > Metazoa > Chordata > Mammalia > Chiroptera > Phyllostomidae > Sturnira > Sturnira hondurensis. The sequence goes on along the minus strand of NW_028083079.1, from coordinate 3,337,506 downwards.
CTAAAATAAGTTCTGTAGAATACTTACCCTTATTACATGTGGCATGCTCTGACATTTTCTCTTCTTTTTATGTCGCCTTTTAAATGCTGGTGTGAGGCACTGAATTGATTTCAGAGTTTATGAGTGGGTCGTAAACTGAATTTCCAGTCTCCCAAAGGCCTTTCCAGCCTCCGAGGGGCTATATTGTGCTGGGAGTTCCACAGGGGGACAGATCCCCAGATGACTGGGTCTGTGCTACCACCCTGGAGGTGCTCCTTGCCTGGAGATATGAAGGACAGAGGCAATCTAAGACTCCAAAGGTAAGGGGCTCCCGGAGCAGCTCAGAGTGGTGCCTGAGACAGGCAAGGCCCCCGTGATAGCCATATGTCTTGCCCACACTGTCCCTGTGGCCAACCCTTTGGTGTCTCCCCACCCCCCCCAGCCCTCTGGCACACTGGTCCCATTGTCTCCACACTTTCTCTTAAAACTGCTGACCCTAACCCTCCCAAAGGACCCTTTCTCTCTCTTTTGTATCCTTTCCTTGGATGCTCTTTCTTCTACCCCATACTCTCCCCACACTGAAGTTCTTCTGCTCTGCTCTCTGCTCGGGAAACCTCGCACATCCTTCAGGCTCCACCTCAAGGCCTCCCTGTTCCCGTCTGTCCTGGAGCCCCAGGTGCAGGTTCTCAAAGAGCCTGAGGAAACTCCATTTTGAATGACCGCTCCTGTTAGGACAGAGCCTTCGAGGGTACTGCCTCACCTATCTGGGGACAAGAGGAAAGCCCAAGAGGCAGGATTGTCTTAACCAGAGGAGGACTGCTTCAAACTGTTTCATACACTGGGGCTCCACGTAAGGTTGTTTTTGAAAACTAGGCTGTCCAGCATAAAAAGAAAATAAATTTCAGTGTGACTTTCTTCCACGGAAGTGCCCCGATGTTGTCCCTATTCCCGCTTCTTGTTCAGAGCACTCTTTGAAGTCTGCATTGTGCAACGTCCCGGAGCGTGTTTGGTGCCTCCGTCTCCTCTTTACCTCCACCCACCCACCGTTCCTGCAGAAAGATGTACAACTTTTAGTTCCTGCATCTGCTCCTTGGGTGCACCTCTCCCTCACTCCTTGGTCATGTATTCACTCATTCATTCACTTTTTTTTTTCAGGAGATATTTACTGAGCACCTACTGTGTGCAAGACACCGTGTTTAATGCAGAAGGTACAAAGCCAGATGAGAAATAGTTTTCTCCTGAGAAGCGTGCAGTTTGGAGGGGGCATAAAACAGTAATAGCAGCTTTATTTTATACAGCCCTTTAACATTTATAGAATGGCTTCATAAACGTTGCATGATAAACTCTGTGTGCTACGGAACCTTTTCTTGAGAAGCAAGGAGCCTTGTTTGGGCTCAGAAATTAGATTACTCACTCCACGAAACAGTGTGGTGGTGAGGCTCTATTGAAACCCACTTTTCTAGAGTTCAAGTTTACTACTCTCTTTGTTTTGCCACATTCTATTTATCCCTGCAGCATCCTGAGTATCATTTGGCAAACAACTTGTGACATCTAAATTGCCCTCCCCCTCTTAATTTTAAAGATCATAAACTCTTTGTCTTTGGAAATATTAACAGAAGATTAGGGAGCCATTTGTCAAGGATGGTGTAGCAGGGTTGGAGATTGGGCACCGTTTAAGTAATCCCTTCTAATTCTCAGATTGTAAAATTCTCATTTAATCTGTTTCCACTCCATTTTCTTTTTAGTACTTCTTGGGAACCAAAGTGGGATAGATTCTGTGGTTGAAAATGTAGGTTCCTTAGAAGTGGCCAGCCTGGAAAAGATTCAGAATTGAGAAGTGTTTTGTTTGTTTGCTTGCTTTTTTTTTTTTTTTTAATTAACTCCAACTAATCACTGGTGGAATGGAAAGAAGGAAGTTCATTTTTGCCCCATTTAATCATACTGCCTAGTGGAAGACCAGACCCTAACTCTGCAGCGAAGCTTTTTGGCTTCGATTTCTAGGATTTGGACACTGGCCCTCGGGCCTAAACGCCCAGGCTTGGCGAAGCCAGAGGGAGCCGAGCTTCCAACAGACAGGAGCTCAGCTTCCCCAGACAGAAACGCTCTGAGCTGTCTGCACACTCTCTAAAATAAGATATAGACAGAGATTTGTCATGGAATCACAAACAGGAATGTCACCAAAGCTGTCGCCGGAGCCCCTTAAAATGTCACTTCCCAGCACTAATTGCCACGATAGCAAAACAAACGGACATTCTCTGAACATTCGCTCTTTCCCTCCTCTCTCGTGATCCTCTCCTCGTCTCCCCATCTCCCCTTTCTCCCAGCTCCCACAGAGCTCCTTCCTCTTTGTCTGCAGGGATCCTCAGGGCATTGTGACTTGACTAGACTGTGCCAGGCAAGGCGCCCCCCTCCACCCCCCACTGACAGGTGAGGGTGAAGGAAGCCGGATAAATGTCAGAGGCTGAAGACACTGTGCCTTGATTGATCAGAGCCGCACAATTTCCCAGCAGTCGGGGACTCTGGACCTCCCCTCCTGGCCGCCCTTGAAATGGCTGGAAATCACCCAGCGGGGGCCCTGCCGGTGGCACAGAGCCCTGGAAGCTCAGCCTCATGCCTCCCACAGGCAAGCAGGCCTGCCTCTGGCTTCCATAGCTTCCTCATTTGCCTCGGGAATGCAAGAAACCTCCGTCCTGACCCACAGTGATGCTTGGCCCTTATTCTTCCTCATATTTCCAACTTAGGAAAGTGTGTGCTCACTGTAGAAAACTTAAAAATAAAGTATGAAGTGGTATTTTTCAGAATACCTCATCAAATAAGCACAGTAACATTTCACCAATTTTTTTCTCTTCTTTAACATACTAAAATAAAAACATTATTATTATTTTTAAAGATTTTATTTATTTGTCTTTAGAAGGGAAGGGAAGGAGAGAGGGAGAGAAATATCAATGTGTGGTTGCCTCTCGTGCGTCCCCTGCTGGGAACTGGCCCACAACCCAGGCATGTGCCCTGACTGGGAATCGAACCACGATCATGTGGTTCACAGGCCCGTGCTCAATCTTCTGAGCTATGCCAGCCAGGGCTAAAAACATTATTTTTTATTTTTAATGTTTAACGAATAGTATTTTGTAAGTATTTCCACGTTTATTATTCTTAACTGTCTCATACTTTATTTATTAATATACATTTCAGTTGCTTCCCCCTCTTTTTTCCCCTGCTATTTTGTTTTCATCAGGAACAAACATTTTGGGGCTTAAATTTGTTTTTTGCCATTCTCTATTATTTCCTCAGGCTACAGTCCCAGGAGTGGAATTATTGGGTCAAATGGTCTGAATGTTTTAAAATTCCTGACATATGTTTAATGTAACATTCCTGTGTCAAGAAGTCTGGGTAAATATTTGTTAAATAAGAAAATATTTTACTTTATTAATTTAATAACTTAATTAAGTTCCTACTATGTATCAGGCACTGAGGATAGAGCAGTGAATAAAACATTTATAAGTCTATTTCTATTGAGCTTACTTGCTAGTGGGGAAAAGACCATAAACACATAAACAAGAAAAAATTAACATAAAAAGATACAATTAAATATAGAAAATAAATATTTTATAAACCTATGAGAATAAATAATATATAATTGTGTAATATATAAGGTTGTAATGAGTTATATAGCTATGATGTCAAATCACGAGAATTATGGTCAGGTAGAAATCAAAGAAGAAAGGCAACAAGGACTCTCAGGAAAGGCCTCATGGATGAGGTGATATTTGAGGACCCGTGTGCACATTGAAATACTTGAGGGAAGTGTTTCAGGTAGAGGGGATAGCAAGTGCAAAGGCCCTGGGGTATCGGTGTCCTGGGACCCTTTAAGGAGTAGGAGGAAATATGAATAAGAAGCAGTAGGATAAATTGGGTCACAGTGACATTGAAAAGAAGGTCATATGGGGCCTGGTAGGTAAGGATACTGGCTTTTGCTGTAAGTGAGATGAGACACCGCTGGAAAATAGGGAAGTACTATTTTAGACAGGTGGTAAGCAAATAGGGCCAAATGAGAAGGAGCGTCTTAGGCATGGAGTTGATACATAGAAGGGAAGAAGCTGGGGAGACCAGGGAATAGGGTTGCACTCTGGTATCTTACAGGTAGAATTTAGCCCCTAGCTGTGTTTGTTTGGCTTGCATTAAGAGTGCCTTTTACATTTTTCAATGAAGTTGTCAATATTTATAAACCAGGAAATTTCACATCCTAATCCCCATTTCTGTCTGGAAGACCTGGAAACCCTAGGTCTTTCAGCACTCGGCAGAGCCTCACGGTGGCCCCTGCTTTGGAAGGGCTGCTTCCGCCACCTTAACCTAAGTCTTTCCCCGTCCTTGTGTGCTCTTGGACTCTGGTGCTCTCCCACAGGAAGGAGGGACTGAGGTAGCCCTTGCCGTCTGAGCAGTTGGAACTGAGAAGCCCATACGAGCAATAAATCCACCTCCTATTTAGTATTGAGATGGGAGAACATTATGCTATCTAGGACCTTCCAGAACACACGAATATCTACCCCCAGTGGTACAATGAGGAGGGATGCCCACACGGGTGGCAGGAAAAGACGTCATTCTCTCTTCTTTCCAACTTCCTGAGTTTTGTGTTTCCAGCCAGACAGAGGCAGCAGATCAGAGGCAAGACAACTCGGAGAACTTTGGCAGCAGAGCTGAAAGTGGTTAAGAAGCTCAGCTCTCAAATCAGACCCACACCAGGGTCAAGTCTCACTTCTGCAATTTATAAGGTGTGAAAACTGGAGCAAGTCACTAACATCTCTGAGATTCAGTTTCCTCATTGCTAAAATGAGATTACTTTTTGCAGGATTCTTGTGAGAATTAAAGGAGATTATGTAAAATATTTAGCACAGTGCTTTGACTTAATGAACACAAGCCATCACCGTTATTTTGTTTGAAGTGCTTATTGTATTCAGCAGAGGCCCAGAGAGGGGGAAGGGTTTGTCTGAGGTTGCATAGTAAATGAATACTAGGTATCTGTGTGCCTTAGGGGATGGAGGTGGTGGAGATGGTGGCTGTGACAGGGACTAACTTTCCAGCCAATGTCATCTTAATATTTCTACCCCCACCCCCTTCTGAAGGAGTGCTGTTTTCCATCCAGTTCCTGGATGTGTATCTTGGTTCTGACACAGTACAGGAGATGACTAATATGTATTGAATGGATGTATGAATGAATGAATGAATGAAGGGCTCTTGCTTGGCTCCCTATAGGAGAGTTGGATGGACAGCATCTCTGCTGAGTTGGCTCTTGTCCACCCTATGCCCTGAACATGGTCAGTTTTCTATTCTCACGACCCCATACTTTTGAGTCTCCTTGGTCAGGTGTTGCTTAGCAGGAGGAAGGCTACTGTCTGTAAGGGTTTGGATGTCTGGCAGACAAGAGATTTTTCCCCACTGTCTCAGGTGTGGAGCAGGGCAGACACGGGGAGTTAGAAGCAGGGTGTGAGCCTTGAGGGACAGCTCTGGGTTCCAGGCTCCTGGGGGAAGGGCATCCACAGATGCTCAGTCACATGCAAGTGCAGTGCTACCCATTGAATGTGACCAGAGAGGCCAAAGACCTGCACGTGAACAGAAGACGCCCACTAGGTACCTGGCTCCTGTGCAGCTCATAAGATGTGGCCAACCTTGTATGTGCCCACAGAATCACTGCTCTTTGGCATTTCCAAGTTGGGCATTTATCACATGACATTTCCCCTCTGCATCTTGAAGTTATGCGACCTTAAATAGGTTGTTTGCTCTCTTCTGCGCATGTGTCTTCATCTGTGGAATGAGTGCTGAAGAAAAGAACACCCATGTACCTTGGCCAGGAGCCATGCAGAGTTAGGTGGTGTACATCTCTCATAGGATAAGATTCAGGTTTCTAAAGAGTTCTTGGTCACTAAGTTTCTTGCAATAGCACCAGGACAAGGAAATAGTCATTCTCCTCCCTTGGCTTGGCTTTCTGTACTGGATTAGAGACCAGCGGTCAGGAAAGTGGAGAAGACTGCCCACTGTTCCTCCTCACCCCTGCTTTTCTGTCCCCCCAATATACTGTATGGTGCCAAGACTGCATTACTGCACACAGGCCGACTTCAGAAAACTCTGCATGCTGTGGGAAGGGGGATGGCCTAAGTTTACTTCTCTTGACTAGGAGGTCAGGGTTAGAATTTAAACTCACTTGCCCACTCATTTTGAGATCTTAGACTAGTCACTCCTTTTTTCTAAATCAGGGGTTCTCACCCAGTGTGATTTTATCATCCCCCCTGTCCCCATTTTACTGAAGGCATTTTTGTTTGTCATGACTGGGGAGGGGCGGGGGGTGCTTCTGGCGTTTAGTGGGCAGAGGACTGGAATGCTGCTAAACACCCTGAAGTGCCTAGGGCAGCCTCCCACAGTGAAGAATTACTCAAAATGTCAATATTGCCAGGGTTTACTTGTCACATTGGTGAAATAGAGATGTCAGTTTCATAAGAATGTGGGATAACTGCCCTGGCCAGGGGGCTCAGTTGATTGGAGCATTGTCCCCTTGACCAAAAGGTTGAAGGTTCAGTTCCTAGTCGGGTCACACACCCAGGTTGTGGGTTCAATCCCCTGTTGGGACGTGTATAAGAGGCTAATCAGTTGATGTTTCTCTTTGACATTGATGTTTCTTTTTCTCTTTCTCTCTATAAAAACAATGAAAAAATGTCCTCAGGTTAAGAACATAAAGAAAAAACATCAGACAAGCAAAATATTATGGAAGTGAATGCTTTTTCTATAAACGGGTACACTACACAAACATGGGATGGTGAAGTTATTGTTGCATTGTTATTTTTTAAAGCAGCATCTATAAGAATCTACCGCAGGGCCTTCTGAACAGCTCTTTTCCCAGATACCTACCTGGCTTATTACTTCTCTCTCCAGGTCTTTCCGCATAAGTCACCTTGTCATTGAGGTCATCCTGGCCACTCTGTCACAAACAGCACAATATACACAGTTATGTGCACACACATCACATACTCTATTCTTTTTTTCCCTCTTCTCTTTTTCTTCATTGCCTTCATCACCATTCGACCAACTATATACTTTTGTGTATCTGTTTGTCTGTCTCCCCTTACATGTTTTGTCTGTTTTGTTCAGTGTTGTTTAAAAGATTGCCTGGCACAGAAAGGACAACAAATAAGTACTTCATGACTGAATGGATAAATTGAATGAGTAAATGACTCAGTGAATGACTGACATTGAATGTTTTCAATCAGCTTGTTCAGATTTCAAAGAATAGGCTGGTTCCGTTGATGAGGATTTAATTTTAGTTGCCACAGGGGTAGCATGAGCTAGTCCGTGTGGGCCGAGCTCCATATTAGCACGTAATAAGTATTGACACATTTAATCCTCAAAAAAGAAAAAGGTATTGTCAGGACCTGCAATTGCTCCCTTTTCTGAATGAGGACGCCATAGCTGGGAGAACTCACACAGCTTGCCCGGGACCGGGCACATGCTTTGTGTTAAAGCCAGGATTTGCACCTAGGGCTGCCTGACCTTGGCATTTCCCCCCCTCACCATGCTCCGTTGCCTTTACTGTTGGAGAACACAGGGACCAGGGCTGATCATTAAACGGTCGCGGGTTCATGGGGAAAGGGCCATGGCTAGCCCGTAGCTCTGATCAGTTCACCCCCTGGCATCTCTCTCTCCTCTCCTCTCTTGTCCGCCTTTAGGAAATGACATCTCTTTATCTCTTAACCTGGCTCCTGCGCCCTCACAGCTTCTGGTTCTGGCTCCTCTCGGTTCCTCAGGAGATAGTCTCTCTCCGTCTCACACTGTCTTCTTGTGTTTCCTATTCAAACACTCCACGAGGACATTTGTCCTATTCCCCATGGGCAAATCCTCACAATAGGCCATGTCATTATCCACAAGCTAATCTGGGTGGGGCCGCTCCCCTCGGCTCAGACATGGAGCTCCAGTTCCACCAGCATTGCCGATGGTGGAGTCTCAGAGCACTGAGCAAGGCCCCCTCTGGGTTCTGAAGCACCTGCAACAACGGTTCACAACACAGGCATCTGTGGGGATGGCAAGCCCTCAAAGCCTCACATCCTGTCCAGCACAGTCGGGTGTCTACTTTCTCAGGCAGGACTGGAGTGCCTTGCCCAAAAGAACCTGGTTTGTGAATAGCTCAGTGTAGCAAGGAAATAAATTAGGGAAAGACAGATTATTTCCCTAAATCATTCTTTATTTTACAGAAGCATTCACCACAGGATTCTTTTCAATATCTAGTACCCCACCTGGGCATGTAAAAGAGGGTGGCATTTAACCAACTTTTAGCTTACAAAAGTGTTTAAATATATATATACTAGTCCAGAAACCCAAGCCAAACCATGACGGTGGGGCATTCTGGGAGATAGAGGGCTATAGGATGATGAGTCTGGAATGGGGAAGGCCTTAGTATGAATCCTGTGCCTGTGTAGCACCTCAATTTTGGATCAGTTAACTCATCTATTTAAATCTCTGATTCCTCATCTACACAACTGGTTTAATAATAATGTCAGACTCCTGGGGTTGGTTGGAGAATGAAATTTAATAATATATGAAGAGCCTGGAGCAGAGGACACCTGCCATAAATATTGATGATCTTGGTTGGAAAAACCATATCCCCTTACTGAGCTTCAATGTTTGCAGCCTCAACTATTACATTCTTCAGTTTCTACCCCTTTCACCAGAATTCTGTGGTTGTGGCTATTCATACGGCATTGGACCAGTGGGAGCTGAGCCAGAACACAGTGCGATATGCCTAGCTGGCATGACTAATGGTGTGTGTGTGTGTATCTCTGTGTGTGTGCATGGGATAGAACTTATTGGAAAAATCAGGTCTTTAAGAGTAGGAGAGGAAGAATTTCACTCTTTCCAGCTCTTATCTCCTCATACCTCCTTGTGCAGAAATGATGCCAAAGGCAAAAAAAAAAAAGGGCACCAGCAACCAGCATTCTAACCAGGCTAATAGTTCAGGCGCCAGTCTCAAGCCTCTTTTTATAGCCTCCTGGCTCCAGGACTGTTCTGTAAGTGGCCCAAAGAGGTCATCAGAGAGAGAGATCACTTCCTCATCATTTCCCTTGGGAATGACGCCTTTGGAGACCAGATGCATCCATTTCATTATGACTCTGTTAAGTGCAGCTTGATTGGTGCTGTTCATCGCCCCAGGAGTGCTGCCCGGCGGACACACAGGCAGCTCAGCACAGCTCTATCCCAGCCAGCTGTGTCCTTGGCAGTGGCCATGGCTCTCCTTTGGAAAAGAGAAAGCAATAAGAGGAGACAGAGGAGGGTGCTGAGGAGGAGGAGGGAGCCTGGGCTCTGCTGATAGTGTGCCACGTGGAGTCCTCTCCTTCCTGGAGTGGAAGCTGGCTGTTCAGGCACAGTCAGGTGCTCTGTGAGGTCGTGTGCGCGGACTCAGCTCTTCACTGGTCACTGTCTCAGGAGGGAGGTGACATGGCTTTTCTAAGAGTGCTCCCAGGTGTAGGTGGCTTTGGTCCTGGGGTCTGAGTGTCTCCCTGTAGGATCCTGCAAAAAATAAAGCAATTTCTGTCCTGTTAGAAATATTCCCTGCCCCATAAGAAATAAGGAGGGATGTTAAAGAGGCGACTTCCCTCACATCCGTGGAAAATGAGATTTCCCCCTCTTATAAAGGGTCAGAGGGTGGTAGAGAATGTTCTGGTCTCAAGGGCTATATTTTGTAACCTTCATTGCCTATGTGTGGCTTTGGGGAAAGGGGATGTGGGTTTCCTGAAGTAAGAGAGTGGGGCTGGCAAATGTGGGCAGAGAGCCTTTAACCAGGATGTTGAGGGGCAAGAAAAACCCAGGAGGGAAGATGAAGAGATGAAACTAAGAACTCTCTGTAGCATGGCGCTTAGGCATGTGGGCTCTGGGGCTAGGCTGTCCCCATTAACTCCTGATGTTTTCTGACGTTCACTAGCTGTGTATAACTTTGGACAAATGAGTAAATGGCCTTTTCTCTCCCTGCCCTTATCTTTAAAAGGGGGGAAATCAGAGCGTGCATCCCCGAGTTTGTTGGACTAAATGAGTTAAGACCCGTCACAGGAATCACTGGGCTTTTTACCAAGGAAAGGCTCAGTCGATGTTCGTTATTGTCACGCGGTGGGAGTCTTCTGCAAGAAGACACTTGCAGTGCAGGCACTTTCGATGCTACCTCATCTGGTTCTCCCAGTGACTCAGCACTTCATTCATTCGTTCACCAAGCACTCCTAAGGACAGAGCCGTGAAAGTGACCGGCATGACCCCTGCCCTCAGAGATGTCACCCTGTAATGGAAAGACAGACTTGAGGCCCTAACCCAGTTATCACACAGTTACTAATTTAACTATCACAGTGTTGCTGGGAAGGAAATGCACTGAGTGCCCCGAGAGAGGAAACGGGGTACTCGGGTGTCCAGGAAGGTCTTTCTGAGGAAGGAAGCTGTATGCTGAAGGCAAAAGGACATGGAGTGTTGAGCCCAATGAAGACTGAAGAACAGAGGATACGGTTTTTTGCAAAGAAAAAGCTCAGCTCGTTCGGTGACCCAGAAGGCCCGTGTGACTAGAAAACAGGGAAGGGGACTGGGCCAGAGCACTCTATTGTCTGTGGATGGGGAAACTGAGGCACAGCAAGCTGAAGTGGCTTTCCGGAGGTCACGGATCTGGGATGGGAGGGGTCGGTTCTGCGTGAGATGAAAGCGTTTCTTCTAGTCCCAGTAGGAGGGAGATCAGAGGAGCCAATGCTGGTTTACTTCTCCAGGGAAGGGAGAGCCTCAGTGTCTGGGCTGAGGGTGGGTGGAGATGGGGGGCAGCGGCTCAGGAGGTGATGGGGCAGGGGGCCCATGCCCAGCTGAGCTGGGACCTTCTCTGTTCTAATTTCCCTGGGGCCACAGGGTGGAGCTGGATTAATTTCAGAATAGCCCCATCCATGCTCCAGGGTGTAATATCTCCTGTGTTCCCTGGGTCATCCCTGGCACGGGGAGAACACTCAGCTCAGATCAGTGGTATAAAGTGTTTTGTTTTTTTGTATCTGTGTGCATACGTGGTTTTCCTCCCTGAGGCGTGCTGAGTTCACGGAGCAACACACACAGACTTAGGTGAAGTCTTATTTATTTTTTTGAAGGCATGTGGTACGAAGTCATTACTCTCCCTGCATAAATATGCATGAGGCGGGCCTGCTCTTCCCTCCTCAGGAAGCATGGCAGGGTTGCGGGGGGAGCCCCGTGTGACTGGTGTCAGGGCCCTGCCCATGGTGGCTGGCACCCCATTAATCAGGGGGAACAGCAGTCTTGTGAACTGTGAAATTGGCAGGTTCTTGACAGCTCTGGGCCCAGTCGAGCAGGGACTCTTATTTCACAGCTGGGAGGTGGCCGTGTGGCGCGCGGGAAGAGGGCGCTGGGCTTAGTGGGGCAGAGCAGCCATGCCCCCTGCTCAGCCTTCCCAGGCCCCCGATGAGTCCTGCTGGGAGTGCCTGCCTCTTAATTACGGGGAGACAAGGAAGGAGAGAGAGAGACTGGCAAGAGCAGGAAAACAGTGAGTGATACTGGCCGTCATGACAGATACCCACCGAGCACCTGCCATCTGTTGAGCCCCAGGCACTGTGCTCTGCACTGCTTCCGCATTCCTTGATTGAATCCTCCTGGTTCTTTTGTGTAGTGTCATCAAGCTTCCGATTTTACAAACCCGTAAAAACAGGACTCGAGGCTGGGGCTGGGACCCACGTCCCTGTCTCTGTCTCACTGCGGAGCCTGTGTTTTAGCCACCACACCAGATACCTGTCTACACTACACCTAGCGAGCCCTCTAGCATGCTATGGAAACAGACCAGTGAGAGAGAAGCAACTCATTCATTCGATGGCCATGTCCCAACTGCACACTCCACGCAGAAGCTTGAGTCGCTGTGCCAAGTGGTGGGTTTGGGGGGGACTGACGTCATTGGCAAGTTCATGGTGTGTGGGAGAGGTTTCGGTAAACAGGTACTCACAGCAGGATGACACATATGTGAGGGTGCAGCCGGTGTAAAATCTTAGCCGTGACATTACCAGTTCTGCGACCTGGGACAAGTTTTACTTAGCCTTCCTGGGTCTCAGTTTCCGCATCTCTGAAATAGGTGTATGACCATACCCAGATTAAAAATCACTGTGCAGAGTAAGTGAGATATTCTGTGGAAGGTGTTTAGAATACTGCCTGGCACATAGTCCAAAAATTATTGCTGGGATGGTGTTGGAGTATGGATATGAACAGGTATTCTAGGACCACACAGAAAATAGCATTTAAATGTGCCTAGGATGTCAGGAAGGCTCCCTCAAGGAGTGACATGTTAGCTGCATCTTGATGATAAGAAGTTTATCAATTAACCCAAGTGACAAGGGGAAGGGATGTGCAAAGGCCCCGAGGCATACAAAAAAGAATGACATATTCTGGAGACTGCAAGAAGTCCACTGTGGCTGGAGCAAGGGGCCAGGCAGAGGAACAGCAGGAGGAAGAGGAAGAGTGGTCAGGCCACAGAAGCCTTGAACTTTATCAGTACCACTGGGCAGCTACTGAAAACTTTCAGGGAGGGAGTGCCATGCCCTGATATTTTTCTTCCCAGCAGAATTATTAGGGTGGCAGCATAAGCGTAGACTAGGGTAAGGGCAGGGAGGTCCCTGGATGACTACCACCACGATCCAATGGGAGATGAGGAGCCAGCATTTTTCAGTCGTAGATGCCACAGTATGTCTGGGAATGGGCCTCCCTGCGTTTTATTCAAAGGTCTTCTACAGACGTGCCATTTGATTTGACTTGGACACCCTGCAGTGGACCCCCGGTCCCCTTGTGTCCAAGGAAACCCAGTGACCTCTGGAGGAACATTCACCTCCTGCATCCTGGAACCTCAGGAAGAAGGGTAGAGAGGAAGGATGAGTCTGGGATAAGGAGACAGCAAAACAAATAGAGGAGGGGGTCAGATGAGTCCCTAAACCCTGGTTTCCAACAAATCTGTGAATGACAGACAGATCTACAGCAAGGCCGCAAGGGAAACCTGGCGTTGGGGATGTGAGAGAGTGCGACAGGCCCTGCCACTTCCCTGGCCCAGCAAACCTGGGATGCAGCGAGTGTGGGGGACACCCCTGATGTCCGTGTGTTGCCCTCGATTTATCGAGGGAAAGGGGAGAGAGAGGGCAACAGAGGGGTGCAAGAAGGGGAAGCATCTGAGAAGAGGAAAGTGGGAGACTTCCTTTGAGGGGCAAGGAGAACTCCCCTGGTCTCTTTCCTACCATTACAAACCATGGGCCCCCGTCAGGCTGGCATCTCACACCGTGTGGCCCGTTTTATCTCCAGGTGACGGTTCCATCAGGATGAAGATGCAAATGGTAATATGCTGGCTCACTTATCTCTTCTCCACTCATTATACACACAAATAGAATATTTAAGACATGCGTGATATTTTACACATAAAACACACAGTTGATCCTTGAACAAGATGTTTCGAACTGCATGGGTCCACTTATATGCAGATTTTTAAAAATAAGAGCTGTAAACATTTTTTCCTTCTTATGGTTTTCTCAAGAAGATTTTCTTTATTGTATTGTATGAATATGGTGTATAATACATGTAACCTACAAAATATGTGTTCATTGATTGTGTTACCAGTAAGGATTCTGGTCAATAACAATAGGCTATTAGTACTTAAGTTTTGGGGGAGTCAAAAGCTATGTGCAGATTTTCAACTATACGTAGGGTTAACCCAAACCCCTGTATTGTTCAAGAAGCAACTTTATATATCTTTCATATACACACACACAAGAAAACACATATAGGTATGCGTATAATATACATGTAGATATGTGTGTGATATAATATATACATTATATATTCTAACCAATGTATTATAGTATATAATATGTACTATATAATATATACTATACAACGATATATACTACATGTATTTTATATATAGGTGTGTGTGTGTATTTATGTACACACATACACAGTGTTACCCCTTCCAAAGTAGAAATAAGCCCCAAGAAAGATGGAATTTGAGCTCTGTGCACACTCTCTCTGTCCCCAGCCCTTAGAACGTCCGTGGCCTATAGGAAGTCCTCAATGCATACTGGCTGAGTAATTAGAAGAAATGAGCTCATGGGGGGTGGGATGTAGACTGTAAAGGGTTGTGCACATGTAAGTTATCTGTTACTATTCTTGGGGGGGAGTATCTGTCTTGCCTGTCATGTTTACAAAAGAGTAAAGGGAGAAGGAGAAGGGAGCTGAGGGCTGTGGGAGGGCTGGGGACTGCTCAGCTCACATCCACAGAGTCAGCGTCCCATGGAGCCAGCGCTGTGTGTGGGCGGAGGGCCTGGGAGCTCCCTGCCTGCAGCAGTGTGTGTGTCTGGTAATTTAATTCAGGTCCGCGCGGCTCCGTGCAGCCCAGCTGGGCCCTACTCTCTCTCCTGCAGGTGCTGTTTGCAGCCCTTGGTGCTTCGATGCCCTTGCCTGCTTCTTCTCCGGGGTCTTGTCAATTGAGAAGGGAATGCACAGGGTCTGCTGCCAGGCTGGGTGGCCCCGTAGGAGCCCACCCTGTCCTGCCAGCTGGGTCTGCAAACCTGGCCCTGTGGGTCTCATGCCTTCCAGGGGTGTGTTGTCACTTTTCTGCCTTCCCCTGAGCAGTTAGTGGGGGGCTTGGGGGAATCTCTGCCACTTTCTGTTTATGATGCTCCCTGGTGTTAGACACACAACTTTCCTTGTCTGTAAGTGTTGCGGTTAAAGCCCATCTATCTCACGATGCCATCAACGTTGGGCACACAGGTGTGTCTAAAACTGTTCAGGAATCATGATGATAAAAACCAACTAATCTCCCCCTGTCTTTCCTTTTCCTTGTTCACTGTTAATCACTGAGCACCTATGTGTGCTGGGCACATTTCAGAGGGTGGGGACAGAACAGGATCAAAATAGACGTGTGGTTGTCCTCCTATATTCCAAGGAGGTGGGCGAGGGAAAGACAGACATCAATCACAGCAACCCATCCACAGAAACTTCAGTGCAGGGTGTTAATACGTGCTTAATAATTTGCCCTAAAATTATTTGCAAAATTTGGGGTGTCTTCAATTGCTTGGCAATAGAATCCATAGCTTTGCCACTCAAAAAGTCCCCCAACCTAAGCAAGAGGAATGAGCCCTGGTTTTAGCTGTTCCCAAAATGTAGTTTCTGAGAAAGTCAGATGTTCAGAGAGCCCACTCCAGACCTCTTAGCGCTGAGATCTACCCTTTTGACACGAACGGGTTTTGCCGTAATGAAATTATAGCAGCATAACGGATAGTCAGCGCGTCTAAGCTCCATTCTACATGTTCCCACTTCATAGCTGTAGGAATGCGGGAACGTATTTACCTCCTTTTCCTCGATTTCCTTATACCTGAAATCGGATCATAAAATAAAGCTAGTTGTGTGAAATACGTTATAAAGCATGAAACTGCCGAGAACGCTGGTGTGGCCTATATCCGCACTGTTTTTATCATTAGTCTCGGTTGCCGTTCTCCTTAACTCCTGAGAGGGTTTGTCGGGGACATTGTTGAATGCCTGACACAGGGCACAACGTACGAACGTCAGCCTCAGGAATCAGAACCAAGATCGCTGCATGCTCTGGCCAGATGGGTCGTTTCATGTAATGGGAATCTGAATCTTATAGCCAATCTCCCCTCTTGGGGCTGTTCGTTGGGGTTTCCAGAGTCTAATTGGAGGCTGAAGTGCTAGGAAGTGCACTGGACGTTGTAGGTATAGACATTGGTTTGGAGTACTGCCCTTTCCACGGGCTTCATCTTCTTATCCTTGTATCTATAATTCTTTCTTTTGACTTACATCCTTTTTAAGAATCCTATTAAACTTCATTTCATTTTAAATTACAAGCTACTTTAAACATGTAATATAGTCCAACAAGGTAATATACACATATTTTTACTGAAATAGAGCAAATATATATGTAAAGATCAGATACCTTTCATGAATAAAATTTTGAGTTACATAACTAAATAATCTCCATTGGTTCTACTTCTCATTACTCTATAAAGTTGGTGTTTTTCTCTTATTCGAATGTTTATACTTTCACTTCATATATAATATCCACAATCATAACTCAGACAGTTTTCTGTGTTGTGTTTTTTAGCCTCACCAGAGGACATGGTTGTTTATTTTAGAGAAAGGGAAGGGAGGAGGAAGAGAAAGAGGGAGAGAAACATCAATCGGTTGCCTCTCGTGTGCACCCCAGGGACAGAACCCACAACCTAGGTATCTACCCTGACTGGGAATCGAACCCACAACCTTTCAGTTTATGGGATAATGCTCCACCCAACTGAGCCACCTTGGCCATGATTGCTTTGTGCTTTTAAATGTAATACCTTCTAACACTTTCACCAGCAATGTTTAAACTACCATTTTCCAAAATTCTAAACAACACTTATTATCAGATGATTTACATTTTGCCCATCTGCAGGATATAAAATTACAACTGCAGTGCTAATTTGATTTGCATGTCAGAGATTACTAATGAGGTTAAACATTTTTTATTAAGTTTCCTTCTTTTGTCAACCTCCTGATTATATCCATTGCTTTCTTTTCTAATGTGTTGTTTTCCTTTTTCTTAGTGATAATCATTTGAAAGTGTCTTCTTCCAATGTATGACTTACATTTTATTTTGTTAAGAGATCATTTTCTCATTCTGAAGATTTTCATTTTAGTGCCACAAAATTATTTTTTCACGTCTAGTTTATACTTCTTATGATTTATGGAAGAAATCTCTCACTATCCTAATGTCTTAATGACGCTCCTGTGTTTTCTTCCACATTCTTAAGATTTTACTTGTTACATTTAGGTCGTTAGCCTTAATATATATGAGATGATTTAGAGATCTAATTTGCTTTATTTTTTTTTCAAATGGGTAGCTAGTTGTTCTGTCCACTCTCTAAAACTTCATCTTTATTCTGCTGAGTTATAATACTACATACGCGGAGGTCAGGTTCTCGGCTCTCACTTCATTTTTATCGGTCTGTTTATTGAGTCCTACTCCAGTAACATGCTGTTTTTAATTGTTATAGTTTTATAACATCTTGCTATCAGATAGGTCAGGACTCCTTAATTGTTCCGGTTTAAGTGTCTTGGTTATTTTTTTGTTTTTCCATGTGAATTTTACACTAAAGTTCTCAAATTTAAGGGAAAGCCCTGCTGTGGTTGGGATTGGGGTTGCATTGAATTTACACAGTAATTTACAAAATTCACAAAACTGAGATTTTCCGTTCATGAAATAATATATCTCTCTTTTTAAAAGATTTTATTTATTTCTCTTTAGAGGGGAAGGGAAGGAGAGAAATATCAATGTATGGTTGCCTCTCGTGAGTCCCTGGCTGGGAACTGGCCTGCAACCCAGGCATGTGCCCTGACTGGGAATCGAACCGGATTGTCTGGTTCGCAGGCCCGGGCTCAATCCACTGAGCTACACCAGCCAGAGCGAAATAATATAGCTCTTATTTAAGCTTTCTTTTACGTCTTTGAATATAGGCTTACAATTTTCTTTGTCCACATATCGTGCCCCTTTTGTTATATCTAATTTCTGGAAGCATCACTACTTCTGCTATTATTGCAAATATCATCTCTTTATTTTTATTGTATTTCTTAATTGCTGTTTTCGTATGTGTAGAAATATTAGTTTTTCATCGGTCTTGAATACAGAAAATGCAATTCATTATTCATTACTTTTTGCCTCTATATTTTTCTTAATTTCCCTGGAGGGGGAAAATTATATAATTTACTATTAACAGTTGCTTTGCCAGTCTGTATATCTGGCATTAGTTTTTTCTTGTTTTATTGCTCTTATAGGATGGGGCTTTAATTCATCATTGAATAAAAATGTTAATAGAACATGTCATTTTTGTTGTTATTAAAGGGAAGAATCTTAAAATCCTGTCATTATGTATTATGTTTCTGTAAATTTTGGTAGATAATTAAATAGTAAAATTTAGGGACCTTTTGAAAGTTAAGAAATTCTCCGTCTATTCCTAGGGTGTTAAGAGCTTGAAAAACCATAATTGGGGGTTAAATTTGATTAAATATTATTCCTGCATCAGTGAGATGATCATGTTTTCCCTTTTAACTTGATTGTATAGTGAATTTCAATAATTCTATTAGTAAGACATTCCTACATTTTCTAACATCTTTGATATGTTTCAGTATCATCATTATCCTAGCTGCTTTAAATATAAATGTCCACAGCCTTAATAAATATTACAAATCTCTCTCAGATCCTCGTTTTAATTCCAGATATGGATTTATTTGGCTTTCTTCTCTCAATCTTGTTGGTGTTATATCTATTTTAATATTATTTTTCAGTTATGTTATAGTTTGTTGCTACTTTGTACACTTTATTTTTTATATCATGAGTCTGCTATCTTAATTATTTCTATCTATATACTTTACTATTATAAATTATTTAATTTTTTTTTATTTACGGATTGGTTGATCTCAGAGAAGGGGAGAGAGGAAGGGGAAGACAGAGAGAGAGAAACATGGCTTTGTTGCTCCACTTATATTTATGCATTCATTGGCTGCTTCTTGCACCCACCAGGGCCAGGGGTCAAAGCCACAACCTTGGTTATGGGGATGATGTTGTATCCAACTGAACAACCCATCCAGGGCCTAAATTTGTGAATTAAAAGCCTACGTCATTGATTTTCAGACTTTCTCTTTTACTGTATTTGCCTTAAATGTTTTTCTTATAATTATTGCTTTTTCTCTAGACATCAAGTTTTGCTATATCATGTGCATGTTGTTATTATAAATATTTTTCAAATTTATTTATTTCTACTTTGAACAGTTAATTATATCCAGCATTTTTGTTTAAAATTCCAAGCATACATTTTTAAAGCTTTTGTTATTTCTTAACTCCTCCCCCCACTTGTGAAAGCTTTTGTTATTAACACTAATTTTTACCATGCTTTGTCATAGAATATAATCTGGATCTATTAAGTTCTTAGTTATTTGTGGAAGCTTGTTTTGTTCCCTGGAGCATAGCTACTTTTTGTAAATAATTCCTGTGTGTTTTAGAAACATAATATATTTTTTAATTATATATCAGACAAAAGATTTCATGTGTAACCACTAGAGCCTTCTTATTAATTTTATTAACCAAAGTGTCTGTATCTAAATATTTGTATTCTGTGGTTTTAATTTTTGCTGTTATTGTTTCTGAGACAGATGTGCTAAGAAAATAATGTTTTAGATTGCCTTTTTTTTAATTGAGCTTTTACCATTAGGTACTGAATATCTTTATTGCTAATAATGCTTTGCCTGTTTCTTTTAGTTAGTATTTTTTCTAGTATATATCTTCTTCATCCCTTATCTTCTAAATGAAAGAGCTGGGTCTCAGAAAAACATGTAGGCTGTTTGGCTCAGAAGAGAATCAGTATTTAAAACTGATTATCTGACAGAAAATTGATACCGGATCGATGCTGAGTAGAGTCTGGTTTCGTGTGCCTTGGCCCGGGGCCAAGTCAGCTCAGGTGAGGGACTCTGAAACGGTAGCAGGGGCGTGAGGTGAGCAGAGATTTCTCATGTCAGTGTCATGAAAGATGGCGCTTTTCTCTGCTTTGTTCGCTGCTCTGTTGCAAACACCTAGATCCGTGCCTGGCCCTTAGCAGGTGCTCACCAAATACATCTTAATCGACTGACTTGTTGAATGGCATCTTCTCAGCACATCATTTGGGGTTGCCTCCTTCCCATTTTTGAGAAGAGGCTTGGATGGGCTTCCTGCCCACCCTGCCGTTTATTTACCATCCCCGTGACCACTCACAAGTCACCGCCACCTCCCTGAGCCTCAGGTTGGCCGCTGCAGGAGTGGACACAGCAGGGGTCCTCCCTACATGATCTCCAGCTGGTGAGGACTGGATGAGCTAATGCATACACAGTAATCATCCCAGCTTACTTTTGGAGGATAGCACACATACACTAAAGTATATAAATTACACAAATCTTAAGTACATTCTGGATGTTTTTTACATCTGTGTGTGCGTATGTTACCCCCACCCAGGCTGAGACTTAGGCCTGTGCCTCTTCACCTAGTGGCCACTGAAACCTCATTACATGACTAAAACTTAGAAATTCAGCGATTTGGTCACATAAGCCACATTTCAAACACTCGGCGGTCATGAACACGTGCCTTTCGTGCTGTGCACTGCTGACTGCGTGGTATGTGGACTATGAATAACTTTATCACCATAGGAAGTGCTAGTGGGCCACCTTATGATCGAACGCTTCCAGAGTCTCTCCAGTTTCCTTCTTGGGCCTGCACGCCATATCCACCTCTCAGAAGGAACCAGCACCCTGGCTTTTACCGTCAGTCAGTTCTTTTCTCTTCTTTGTGTGTATGGGATCCCATAGTGTGCATTCTTCTGTGTCCAGCTTCTTCTTTTTGCTTAACGTTATCTGTGAGATTCATCCATCTTGTTACAGGTAACCATAATTCATTCTTTCTCTGCTGTCTAGTGTTTTATTGTATGAATTTACCAAACCGTGTACATGTCCATCCTATCCTCCCAGACACTAACTTTTATGTCATTTACCCCAAGCTAGGCATGGTGCTAAAGGTTTACGCAAATTAACTCACTGGACCATAACATCCCTAAGTCCTTTGAGATAAGCAGTGTTGCTGTTTCCATTTCAGAGGTGGAGAAGTGCATGAACAGGGAAGTTGAGTCACACAGGTAGGCCAGGAGCCCCGCAGGCAGGCAGGTCTCTCCCGAAGCGTTTACTTTTTGCACATTACGTTCCCCCTCTCACCTGTACTTCAGCAGATGTCACCTCCCTGTGAGCATTTCAATTAATTGGGCCCAAAGAACAATTTCTATTCCACGTTCCTCCTTTTTCTTTTTCTGTTTTGTTTCTGGTTTTCAGTGTGCTTAGCTCGAATTCCTCTGCAACACCCTCGTGTTGTCAGAGATTATTCCCAAGTCCGTGCTATTGAATGTTGCCGGAGCTCAAGTCCCTGCAATGCTCAGGCCTGAGAAAGGCGTGCCCGGTGCTGACGGTGCAGTCAGCCCACGGAGCCAAGCCCAGAGGTGCACTCCCTCCTCCTGTGCCACCAGGAGCAGAGCACATGGCCAGACTTCTGTCCCTTTGTAAATAAATGTGTTTGTGGAATCTAGTGTGGGCACGGGATAGCTGTCCCCGGGTATGGCATGCATTTGCTTATACTAGGGTGTGAAAAAGCAGAGTGGTTTTGTAAAATCAGGTCACTCTGCTTCTGCTCCCTGTCCAGAAGCCAGAGTCACAGAGGTCTGGGGGCCAGCAGGGACCCCACTCAGGGCATGTTCACCTGCTATTCCCTCTGCTGGGATTCTCTTCCCTTTAGCTATCCACCCGGCTGCTTAAAGACCTCCCCAGGGCTCTGCACAGATGTTACTCTCTCCACAAGCCTCCCCAGGCCTCCTGGTTTTAAATAGGATCCCCCTTTCCAGGCAATTCCTGTTCCTGTTCCCAGTCTAACCTTCTCTTTGGCATTAGCACCATCTCACAGAGCCTGTATTTTACTTATTAATGTGTTTATCCCACCTTTCCCCCATGAGAATGTTCAGGGAGGTGGGGGTTTTATCACTCTTCTTTGCATCCCAAGTGTTTACATCAGTGTTGTCACATACCAGGGACTCGGTCAATATTCGTGGCTATTCGGTGCTGCCTCAGTGAACGAATGGGCAAATTCTGAACCACGTGAAGTCTGGGTCAGGTGCGGGGGATACATTTACTGAGGACGGTGGGTATCAGTGATACATGATCGTATTACAGCTGGGGCCACCAGGAGGTAGGCGTGACCTGGAATCAAATTAATACTCTCAAGCAAAGGAAAGGAAGAGGGGAAATACTATTTATTTAGCACTTACTAATGTGTACCCATATTATTACTATTAAATCTTTACTCTTTAATGAATGCTGACAGTAAAGCCACGAGTCACATGAATTTTTACATTTAATCAGAGCAATGACCTTTGCCAGGGAGGCCTTACCATACTTATGTCACAGGTGGGATGACAGTGACAGGCCCAAGATCGCAGAGCCAGGAGGGGCTGGAGCAGGGATCGGAACTGAACGTGGGCGGGTATCAAAGTCGCTCGATCCCCGATCCCCGGAGCAGCTGCGTGTTCAGAGGGATTCCTTTTGTTCTGCCACTCAGAGCTCACTTGATGCAGAGCCACGGGCTCCCTTCTCTTGTAGTTTGGTGCTTTCATGCCACCTCCCTCCTTGGCTGGGTGCTCCTTCCCTCCCCTGGGTGATGAGTTGGAAATAGTCCAATTTATCTTTGCCATCTGCCCCACCCCCCACTGTCATGGCTGGGACAGCCCCCAGAATGTTGGTGGAAGTGAGGTTTGCCTAAGGTTGGTTCTGTGGGCAGCCTGTGCTGGCAATTCTAAGCCCTGCTCTCTGGTAGTGCTCCCGTCTGCTGCCCCATCCTGTCATTGTTTGGGAGAGCAGCGTGGGCTCTTTTTTCTCATCTGTGTTTCAATAATTAATACTTTCTGCTTGGAAGTGAAGTTTATCCAAGAACAATCGTAAGCAAATGAAAGCTAAACTGTGAAATTGTGGTGGAAAGGAATAACAGGGAGTCACTATAAATAAACCCTAAGCCCATGTGCCTTTTATTATTTTGTTGACTCACACCCAACTATGAATGTTTGATGAAGCATTTTAGTTATTTATGAAGCCTGTCACAGCAAACAGAGGCATTTGGACCCAGTTCTCCTCCTTGCAGCAAATAGCTACATTTGAAACACAGAAAGAGCCCCTGGGTAGAATGTGAATGACATTTGTTTCTACTTTCTTTTTTTTTTCCACCCTCAGGCAGGAGGTATTTAACTTTGCTCTAATTCTCCCATTAACAACCTTTATTTATAATTACTACTATTTATTGAAGACCTAGTGGGTGCCAGGAAATCCATATAGTTATTTCCCACGCTATTACCTCAATTCTCTCAACTCTTAAAGGTGTAGGCATTATTCTCACATTTCCCAGTTCAGAAAATTGAGGCTCAGGAAGAATGCATATTGTCTGGGATCACACCAGCAATGAATGGACTGAGGCAAAACTCAAAAGTTTGCTTGTCATTCTTTGACCGGTGTTTTTCAAACTGCAAGTCAGGTTCAGTTTATTAAGTCATCGCATTAAAAAACATGAAGAAGCGAACTCCAACGAAGTAAGATAGAGAACAATGAAGTAGGAGAGAAAAAATATTATAACACATCATACTGGTCTTGCTTTACGGAACTTTTGTTTTCTTGGGCTAGTCATTTTCAGCTGGTGTGCTGCAAGAATTTTTAAAACATGCAGTATCTGACTAGTCAGGGACACTGACTTCTTTTCTCTTAAATTGTAAAAGAAGAAGAAGAAGAAAAAGAAGAAGACAATGGCCAGGGCAGCAATAGCCATCCAGGATAAATGAATCAAATTATACTTATTTTTGTCAGATGGGCAAAAAAATTGTTTTTTTTTGGTGTGCTGGAGAACTTTGGGAATTAGTTTATGTGTGCCATGAGATGAAAAAGGTTGAAAATTGCTATCTTGGGCAGCAACATGAAATGCATATTTTATGATGGGTTTCAATCTGATGAGTTAGAGAGGTATACTGCTCAGGTGCCCAAATGTTCTCCCTACCCCTGGACTTTTTCTGAGGTCTGCAGACAGGCTTCATGGTGTGGCCCCTGGAAACCAGTGGGGGCTGCAGACCGTGGTCTAGCACTAAGCAGTTTTCTAAGCAAATTCTCAAGGATGTTGAGTTCCCACCACCACGTAAAAGTTAAGGACCCCTATACCTCATCAGGTTACCCATGAGTGACTGTGAGCCTAAGCTATTCCACTCTCCATTTCCTTGTGGAAATGAAGATATTGATGAAGCAGCTTTTATTCCTGTTAATTTCATGTGCGCAGCATTTTCAGAGTGTGAAGTGTTTGCGCACTCAGCATTTTCTTAGCCCCTCCATCCTGGCCCTAGGTCCTCCTGCGGTCATTCAGCCCCTCCCACTGTCCTTTTAGCTTCTTGTGGCAACTTTGTAACTGAGACAGAAGCATCATAAACCCTATTTTATTTTTTTTAATTTTTATTTTTATTTAGTTCTTGTTCAAGTACAGTTTTCTGTCTTATATTCCCAGCCCTGCCCCCCACAGTGCTCCCCACCTCCCTCCCATTTCCACCCCCACCTTAGTGATTGTCCATGTGTCCTTTATACTTGTTCATGTGAGTCCTTCCCCTTTTCCCCTGTGATTCTCTCCCCTCTCCCTTCTGGTCCCTGTCAGCCTGTTCCGTATTTGAGTGTCATTGGTCATATTTTGCTTGCTTGTTTGTTTTGTTGTTTAGATTCCTGTTAACCATGATATTGTATGGTATTTGTCCTTCTCCGCCTGGCTTATTTCGCTCAGCATAATGCTTTCCAGTTCCATTCATGATGTTGCAAAGGGTAGGAGCACCTTCCTCCTTTCTGCAGCATAGAATTCCATTGTGTAAATGTACCATAGCTCTTTGATCCTCCAGTCATTCCTATTTTAGAGGTGAGGAAATCCATTGGGTTAGTGGCCACCATTGGAGGTGTTCACCCTGCCACCCTAGGTATTGCCTGGGGTCCTTCGTTCTAAAAGCGGATCAAGCAAATCGGATAATATTTTCCAAACCGAGTTAAGTTCACACCACCCTCCTGACTAACAACCATTGTTTTCAGATAGAGGTGAAGGCAGTTGCCGTCGCAGGGGACATGCGCTCGCCTCCCAGAGCGCGTCAGATGTCCGCTGCGATCTCAGAGCCTCCTGTGCAGCCCCTGCCTTTCAGGAATTTGCTTGCGTTGATGTCTGTCTCTCTTTCTAGTATATAAATCCCATAAGAAGAAGGTCAATGTATTCCTTGTTCAGAGCCCACTGTATAATAGGTGCTTAATATTTGCTGATTGAATGATTTTTTTCTGACTTACAGTCTGTTTTGTCCATCACACTCTAGTTGATAAGAGACAGTAATATTTTCAGCCAAATTGTTAAACTCCCAGAAAGTCATTTCTTGGTTTATGAGTTCATGCCTCCACATTATTTTCAGCATTTATTATAATTTGATTTTGGACATTGCTCCTTAACATGACATTGTATTTGGGAAGGTGGTTAAAATGAAGGAAGAGAAACAATGGTTTTAGAGAATTTATTTCAGTCACTCCAAAACCTCCTAGATATTAAAATGTAGTAGTTACTAAATCATGGTTTAATGATTGCATGGTAGATGACTCAGAGCTGTATGGATTTCATTTCTCCTTAAACTGGTAAGAATTTAGCCCCTAAGGAAAATATTTTCAGAAAAAGATATTGTAAACAACACAATATAGATAGATAGATACATACATACATACATACATACATGCATATGTAATTAGAGGTAGAGAAATAGGTACAGGTTATAGTGCATTTGTGAGATTTGGGGGTTTTTCAGGGTCCAGCTGATGCTGTTTGTCATATGTGGCCTTTCACCTTCCCGTGAACCCAAGGCATCAAGAAGAAAGGACGTTATCCCACATCATGTGGCCTGTGAGGAAACCAAGGCAGAGAGAGAGAAGGAGTCAGATGTCATGTTAAATGCCTGGTATTGGGCTGGACTCTGAGGCATGGACTACCTTCTTCGATTCTGGCGGATTTTGTAATCTGTGGAGAGGAAGATATTGAACACTAAGCATACATGTTGAGAGGAGAATTATTTGGTGCTATGGGCCATTTAACAGGGGGTCCAGAGAGTCAACAAGGATATTTGTGAGTAGCAGAGATCTGATTGTAGGACAGGTAGCACTTAGCTGGGGGAAGATGAGAGGCTTGAAGATGATGCACGTTTGATTTGGCTGGGTGTGGATCACAAGGGAAGGGATAGTGGCAACTTACGGACCGGGTTATAAACGGGTTTGGCCAGCCATGTGCAAGCTTTTGACTTTGTCTGAAGGGGAGTGGGAAACCACTATAGGTCTTTAAACCTGTCCATCAAAAGATCCTGTTTGCAGTTTTAGCAAATCAGGTTGACTATAATGGGGATGATAGGTTAGGGAGGTGAGACTGGAGAGGGGAGAGACAGTGGAAACAAGGCACAGGAATTGCAGCCTCAAACGTCTGGCCTCTTCTTTGTGATTTGACCTCGCAGACTCCATATCTAGAGGCATCTTCGGTTTGGGTCTCCTTTGCATTCTACTGTTACTGACGGAACACACTCTGAGTTACAGAGTCCTGCGCACATGCTTGGCATTATCATCCATATCATTACGAATTAAGACCCAATGCCTGTGTATTGGGTAACAAGTTAACTAAGTCACTGTTTGTTATACGTGGGAAAATAGATACTCTTTATTCTATGATTATGTTCCAGAGATTTAGAAACATCGGATAATTAGGGTGTTACTTCAAGTGCAGATGTTTCTGTAAGAGCTTAAAAAAACACAACTGCACACTTACTTTGTGTTAGGCATTATACTAAATGTTTTATATCTAGTTTCTCATGTCATCATCCAAACAATTGTATAGGGAGGAGGTGTTTTCATCCTATTCGGACAGGAATGGAGACGAGAGTTCGAGAAGCAGAAGTGATTTGTCCAGTGACTCACAGCTGAATATATGGAGAAAGGGGCAAGGTTTTGTTTCCCACCGGAATTTCAAACATCTGTAGGGAGCAGGTTGCTGGGCTAAGGGCATGTGGAGAAGANAAGATCCTGTTTGCAGTTTTAGCAAATCAGGTTGACTCTAATGGGGATGATAGGTTAGGGAGGTGAGACTGGAGAGGGGAGAGACAGTGGAAACAAGGCACAGGAATTGCAGCCTCAAAGGTCTGGCCTCTTCTTTGTGATTTGACCTCGCAGACTCCATATCTAGAGGCATCTTTGGTCTGGGTCTCCTTTGCATTCTACTGTTACTGACGGAACACACTCTGAGTTACAGAGTACTGCGCACATGCTTGACATTATCATCCATATCATTACGAATTAAGACCCAATGCCTGTGTATTGGGTAACGAGTTAACTAAGTCACTGTTTGTTATACGTGCGAAAATAGATACTCTTTATTCTATGATTATGTTCCAGAGATTTAGAAACATCGGATAATTAGGGTGTTACTTCAAGTGCAGATGTTTCTGTAAGAGCTTAAAAAAACACAACTGCACACTTACTTTGTGTTAGGCATTATACTAAATGTTTTATATCTAGTTTCTCATGTCATCATCCAAACAATTGTATAGGGAGGAGGTGTTTTCATCCTATTCAGACAGGAATGGAGACGAGAGTTCGAGAAGCAGAAGTGACTTGCCCAGCGACTCACAGCTGAATATATGGAGAAAGGGGTAAGGTTTTGTTTCCCACGGGAATTTCAAACATCTGTCGGGAGCAGGTTGCTGGGCTAAGGGCATGTGGAGAAGAAAGTAAACCCCACAGCCCTTGCTCTCAGGAACCCACCACGGTCTTCAGTCTCCTGGCATAGGTAGTTCATGAAATGAGTGACTGCTGAACTTTCATGCTCCATGTCCCATGAGAGGAGCAGGGAAAGAGGGGTGGCAGCTGAGAGGTGGGGGACCCGCTTCCAGCTGGGCAGCCAGGCAGAGCTACGCTGAGGCTCTCGCCAAGGAGCCCAGGCCTCGCGCTCGGTAGCTTAGCCTTGCTTCTTGCTGGCTAGGCTACATTATTCCATTGGACCGAACCTCCGTTTGCTCTTCTGGGAGGCAGGGGTAGCAATGCCTGCTTTGTAGAGGTTGAAATAAAGTGTAGAATGTAATGTATATAAATTGTACAAGATATGTGGTAAGTGTTCAGCAAATCCCACATACCTTCTACCTGAGTACATTTGCATATGGCTGGAGAGATGTGGAAGGGGCGGGGCAGCAGAGGCCAGGCATTTGAGGAGGAGGTCGTGACCTCTGGAAGCCATTGCTTGGCTGCCACGTGGGCAGTGGACGGTTAAGGGGGTTGGGAAATGTAGTGGATGGCTTTGTGGGCTCTAAAGTCAGACCGAGTGCTCCAGCACTCAGAAAGTTAGTTCAACTTCCTGAGCTGCAGTTTCTTCACCTGTGAAATAGCCATAATAAGAAGTTATTTAACTCACAGGATTATTGTGGGAAGTAAAAGAATCCAAAGATGTGCTGAGCGCAGCGCTGATGTAGGCTCCGAGGGAAGGCACTGAATCGACCTTGGCGGTAACCATTTGTCCCCCTGCATCCCTGCTGAGAAGCAGGTGCCCAGTGGGTAGAAGGGAAAGCTCCCCGCAGAGTTCATGCAACAGAGGGGACCATTTTACCAAAGCCTGACACCTTATGGCAAGGCCAGAAATCTCTCTGTCTCCTGCTCGTAGGAACCTCACCTGTTTCTGTTCATACCCTTGCTTCATAAAGCTGTCTTATTTTTATTTTATTTTTTAAATCTTTTATTTATTTATCTTTAGAGAGGAAGGGAAGGAGAGAGGAAGAGAAACATCAATGTGTGGTTGCTTCTCATGCATCCCCTGCTGGGAACTGGCCTGCAACCCAGGCATGTGCCCTGACTGGGAATCGAACCGCGATCGTCTGGTTTGTAGGCCCGCGCTCAATCCACTGAGCTACACCAGCCAGGGCAAGCTGTTTTATTAATAGCCTCAAATTCAGCCATGAATAACACACTCAGGGGCCACTGGCAGCCTAGAGGGGGTGCAGGTGGGAGTCCAGGGAGACCAGGAGGCTGAAGATCTATTTCGACTTGATGGTTATTGATCTTTCCCCAAACATCATGCAACATTAGGCTGGGATTCTGCCACATTTTCATTAATGCCAGAGTGCAAACTTCCTCCGGGCTTCTGTGCACTTTTCATTTATACTCGGCGACAGTCTCACCAGGTGCCCAGGTGATGCCCTGGAGTGTGAATCCATAAAAACAATCAGTTAGGTGAGGCGAGCTCCGTGCAGCAGAAAGAGCAGTTGACTGAACGGTGGGCAGCTGCCTGCCTTCCTGTCCTGCCCCTGCCCCGATGTCACCCCAGCTCTCTGGGACCCAGGTTTGCCCTCTGTAAAGGATGGTTTTAGAAGTTCACATCCTTCTAAAAGGTGATACTTCGAAAACTGATTTCGAAAACTAAGAGAAGTGATACTAGCTGGGGATGTATTTTAATACAGAACGTGATGTATTAAATAATTTACAACTTAAAGCTTACGAGTAAAAGTAGTCACCTAACCCACAAAGGGCAATGCTTTGGAACTCGGAGTTAAAGTGGTGAGTCCCTGTGAATAAATCCATTTAATCATTCACTTGCCTGACAGGTACGGACGGCAAATTCTGCGCCAGGCACTGTGTGCATTGGAGAAAGACTGGAGAAGCAGTGCTGCATTATGCAAACATGGTCTTTACCGAAAATCATTTCCAGTCGGGAGAGGTGGCAATCATGCATCCTTGCAAATATGAGAAGTTACGAGAGCAAGGAGTTTATGATAATGTGGTCACGTATAGAAAAAAAAGTACCTAACCCACTGGGAAAAAGACTTAATGGCCAATCCAAGTTTGAGCTTAAAAAATGCATTATTTAGAATCACAAATTGTATATATTGATTGAATCATGGTTCTGGAGATGGCACATGAGTTAGGAGATAGAGACGCAAATCAAATTCTGACACTTCTCTGCTAAATAATTTTTAACTGTATATGTTGTGATGATTCTATTAAATTAAAAACAAAAAGAAAGCCTTAGTTGGAATGGGCAAAGCTGTATTCCTGTCATACAGTAGTAAATGCAACAAAAATAGTAGTAGAAAGCTGTAACAGTATGTTGTCCAAATGTGGCCCGTAGGATACAGTCATAAAGCATCTTTAGTTTTGTTCCCTATTATCCCTTTATATTTGTTGAGCAGTATGACATTGTTAGTATCCCCTCTGCTCCTGTATAAAAACAGAATAGCTTTCCTGATGAGCAGTAGGTAATGCAAATACAGCATTTACTTAATGTAGCAAAACACAGTCTCAATTCGGGGATGTCTGATGTCGTTCATGTAACAACCAACCCTTAAGTCTCCATTCCAGGAGAGTTCCCGTCTGCGCCCCCTCCTAGTGCTGAAGATGTCTCTGCCGCTCAGAAACGTGCGTGAATTGAATCTCGCTTGCTTTTGCTTTCTTATTTATCTTTTTTTTTTTAAACATTTTGGCAGGTTTTTTTTTAAGATTTTATTTATTTATCTTTAGAGGGTAAGGGAAGGAGAGAGGGAGAGAAACATCAATGTATGGTTGCCTTTCGTGCGTCCCCTGCTGGGAGTTGGCCTGCAGGGAACTGGCCTGCAACCCAGGCATGTGCCCTGACTGAGAATCGAACCGCGATCCTCTGAGTCGCAGGCTCGCGCTCAATCCACTGAGCTATACCAGCCAGGGCCTGCTTTCTTATTTATCTTTTGCCCTACTATTTATCTGTTGTTTCTAACCCCTATGGGGCTAGAGTGTGGAGGAGGATGGAAGCTGAACAAAAGAGTCAGGAAAGGTCTGACTTGATTGGCCTTGCTATAACTTGACTGCAGCAACTTCAGTGCACCTGGCAGAGTTATGGCTGGCTCTTTGAAGGTGTTCTCCTCTCCTTAGAGACCAGCTCCCATCCAAATGACCCCCGCTCTGAGGTCTCCCCATGTAGTGGGGTGCATCCCTGCTTCCCTGTGTTCGTTCAGTAATTCTCTGACACTAGTAATTTCTCCAGCTTCTCTCTGATGAGGTCTATTCGCCCGTCTAGGCAGTCATATTTCTCAGAACGTCAGAGAACTTTTGGTAGCTAACACTTGGATGGTACTTAGAAAGTGCTAAATGTTTTCCCCACTCAGTCCCCAGAATGCCCTGTGTTAGTATGATTACTACCTTCATTTTTATAGATACAGAAACTGAGCCCTAGAAAACGTAGGGGGCTCTGGCTGTGTAGCTCATTTGGTTAGAGCCTTGTCCCAATAAGCCAAGGTTGCTGGTTGGTTCCCCAGGCAAAGCGCATACAAGAATCAACCAATAAATGCATGCATCTCCCTTTACATCTCCCTGTTGGGAGCCGGCCGCCAGCGCACTGGGCAGGGGCCGCACACAGAGCCCTCTGAGTAGTGCTGTGAGAGCCGCTCTCTCTGGGACGCTGGCAGGAAAGGCGCCCCTCTCTCCCAGGAAAGAGGAGGCGGGGCTCCTTGTAACTCGGTTTCCCAAGAAATTGCCTACCTATTTCTTCCTTCAAAGGTCATTTGTCATTTCCCTGGTGAGACTGAGGGGTTTCATAGTTCACTCCCTGGTTCTTAGTTACCCACGTTTCACGTGATCTACCAGAGTGTGCTATCCTCCACTTATCCTGATGACTGACGCACGGCCCTGTGGGGCCTAAGCTAAAATTTCCGTTTCTTATTGAATTGCATAGATGAGTTATGCACTGTCTTTGTGGCTCTGTTTCTTCATTTTTAACGTAGAGATAATGCTGCTAAATTTCACACGTGGTTAAAATCGGGACCAGCGAATATAACAAATCTGGAACTGGTTAGATAAACCAGAAAATTCTCAAACAAGTGTGGAAATTGTTTGGACAGTTGTAACTGTGACCCGTGCCCTTTCCTCCCTCTGGGCATTTTCCCACTTTGTTTTCCCTTTCGGGAGCCTTGCTCTCTCACCCGCCTCTACATGAGTCTCACACGGTCTTTAGGAGTCTGTTCAAAAGCCACTTGCTCTGTGTAGTTTTTTCAAACTTTTAACTCCCAGCCCTTTGTTGTACCTGTGATGAGGTTTTTTTATCCTGCCTGCTTTTAGAAGAGCTGCCTTTATAAACCCTTCCCAAGACAAACTACAAATAGGGAGACTCATTATCATCACCATCCTGGTGCCTGCTTATTCTGTGCCGGACACTTTAATAGATTATCTCAGAGACGAGCTATTTTGGCAAAGTCTATATGCTTCAACCAATCACACAGATGAGATTACTAAGATTTGCAGAGGTTCAGAGACCTTCCAAAGCTGCACAGCTGGAAAAATATGGAACCGAGCCATCAGTATTTTTTATTCCAAGTCCAGTGATATACAAATAAATAAATGTATCTAAATAATTTGTGTTGTGGTTAGTACCAACATCGAACCACCACCACCACCACCCATTACCATCATCATTTCATTGTAGCTTTCAAAATCACTGTCCCTTCCTCAGAACTCAAGACAGACCTAGATTGGTGCAGGTTGAGATTTCCACGTGGCATGCATGGAGTATTTATAAGCTGGGGTTCACATACTTGTCATTTTATTTTTAAAAGGATCTTTACTGCTTGACTGATACATTCCAGTCAATACTCTAGGAGCTGTGCTGGCAATATACCTAATAGTTAACAAAATAGACAAAATCTTTTCATTTATTTAACTTACACTGAGAAAGGTTGAGGAGGGCAAAATAATACACTATGTGAATACATAATGTAATGCCAGGAGTGACATGTTCAATGAAGAAAAATAAAGCAGAACAAGGTGTTAGAACATGGGCCTTCTGTGTTTTAAAACTCAGTTTGAGGCATCTCAGTCACCTTCCCACAGCCTTCTTAGGAAGGCTGGGGCCAGTATTTCTGTCGTTTATACTGATGAGAAAAGCTCCAGGTCACATAACTCACTACCACTCCTGTCTCATCAAAGCCACCTCCTGTTGACCCGACCCCTTACGCTCCAAGAACTTTGACTTTAAGTGGTATTGCTTTCATGGGGTAGTGGAAACTTGAAAGATGTATAGGTGTGCTAGGTTAGATGATTGTTCAGCGAATATCCACTCTCCAACAGCCACTGTGAGCCAGGCATGCTTTCCCATCTCACTGGTATTGGACTTGACCATTTGACTTCCTTTGATCGTCGGTATGCTAGCAGGTGTGACACAGTGAAAGCTTGAAATGTGCTTGCACCGTGGAGTTTCCTTCTTGTGCCTTCTCATATCTCTGTGGGGAGACGGCCCCCATAGCCTGCTGGTCCAAAGAGCATGAGAGACTCATGAAGTAGACCTGAACCCAGCCTGCAGCTTGCAGCCAATGAAGCCCAGTCTGAACAGTCAGACCCTCACCTGACTCACAGACACAGGGGTGAATACAGTCTTGAATGAAAAAAAAAAATGCCGGTGTGGTATTCAATGGCAGTAAGTAGCTAACACAAGAACACAGGATTAAATAAATCTCTGCTTGGTCAATTTAGCTCTCTACTTTGGTCAATTTCTTTAACTTTTTTGGACCGAGTTTCTTCACCTATAAAATGGTAATAAAAAGCAAAGTTCATGGATTTGCCTTGATAAAGAAAACAGACGATGCATGTGAAACACCTGGCATGTGGTAGATGCTCAATATTTTTTTTCTCAATATCCGGAAGCTTTGAGCATGCTTCTTGGTTTTCCAAGTAAGCTGAGCTTTGCAGACGTGGACTCTGGCCAGCTGTTCTGGACTGCTCTGGCTTTTTCCTTGCCCCCTTCACCAGTGTTCGTTCTTCTTCCCCAGTGTTCAGTTCAACACTTTTGCGTTTTTTGCTAGAGAGATTTCAATAAGTGTGTAGCATTAGTTGGATAGGCCGGGCTGGCAGTCGAGCTTCCAGTGTGTGTTTATAATTATGCTGCATTATCTTAATTACAATAATGTGAGGAAAGGAGTGGGGTAGAAGGATTTAAAAAGAAAACTTCAGAAAAATGTCCCATAAAAAATAACTCATAGTTAGGGGAGGACAGGCCTGTGATTGTGGTTATAATTGGAAGTGGTACTATTAATAAAATACTTATTCATTCTATATAATAAAAAATGGAAGCGCTTTGCAATTACCCAATTTCAAATGAAATTAACATTCCATGGCATTTCCCGTAAACGGTTGGTTGGCGCACTTGGATGGAGACAATTAGCTTGAAGTGAATGAGGGCTGCAACTGGAGAGAGGATGAGGGAGGGAGGGTCAGGCACATCCAAATGCAAGAAGGTGGTGAAAGGGATTTACACCTTGCCGAAAATGGAAAATACGGAAGGTCAGAGAAGGCCTTGTGTTCAAAAAGAGCAGTGAAACTTCAGGGACTGGTCCCACTGGGCAAGCTATGGAGATATTCCGAAGCTTCTTGAACAGGTAACTCCAGCCGCACAAAATGACTCGGCATTTTTTTTAGCTGGAGATAACTTTGGACTTCTGCCTCTTTATACATGCCACCTAGGATGACTCCCTTCTCCTTTGCTGTGCCACACCCAGCATCAAAGTGTCGCTTAGGTCCTGTCACCTGTGCTTTGCAGGCGATTGCTAAAGCCAACCAGACAGGTGGGCATCTCTCTCCCCTTGATTTTCTGAATGTGGAATCCCACCCCCTCCTCTTGTCCTTTCGTTTTAGTGGTTGAGCCACCAGTTCACTGAAGAATTATTTTTCATGCCCAGCCTTACTCAATCCACTCTTCAATTTAACTTCATCTTGGTATAATTCCTTGCATCATTAGGTTTTTTTGAGAGCGGAGTCTGAAATGCCACCTGAATGATTGGGGCATCCAGGTTTCCTACTGCCTTGGATCCAATGTGGCTTGTTTTCCCGTCTGTAATGGCTAGAGATGTTCATGTTTCCCCCCCACTTCCCTTTTCTATATTCAAGTACAGTTCAGGATATAGATGTTCTGGCCATAAAAAGAGGCAGGTGGGAGGTTGTGGGCTTTCTCTTGTCAGTGTCTTCCTTTCTCAGGCATCATTAACTTATTACACACCAGTGGAGACCTGCCAGCTTGCCGCGCCGCTGATGCCTTGGCTGTAGTATCTCAGCTTTCTTTTGCCTGAAATCAGATAATGGATCAATTCTTTGTGAGCCCAGGCCCATGGACAACAGTGTTTGTGTTTGTGTGTGCGTTGGAGGATCTGAAGAAAGGGAGCTGGCAGTGGTATCTCCCTAATCTTGAACGAAGAAGAGCAAAGCGAATTGCTTTGGGTTTCTACTAAGAAGAAGACCATTCAAATGAAGACTTTCTTAATTCCTCTGTAATTACCGAAAGGCAACTAGAATAACAATTAGAGCCTGCCTGCTCCTCCCAGTCTTTAATAGGTGAATCTCTTCTCTGTTATTTTTGGAATGTGACCCCTCCACCTGATTACTCCCAGTTTCAGAGCACTTACCACTCCGCCCCCCCCCAAGCCCTTCTTTCCCTATTTAGAAAGCTCTGTCCCATAGTGGACTCATAAAATAGTGATATTACTATTATGATGATTAACAACATTATTAATTTTAAGATCATGGATCTTGGTTCTAGACAGCCCTCCTACTCAGCCCCTAGGTTACCTTAGTGATTCTCAACTAGGGTTGATTGTTTTCCTCTCAACAGGTATTGGGCAATATCTGAGGACACTTTTGGTCATCACCACTCAGGTAGGGGACTACTCACGTCTGAGTGGCAGAGGCCAGGGATGGAGCTAAACACTCTACAATACATAGGACAGAACCCACAACAAATAATTGTTCAGTCCCCAGTGTCAATAATGCTAAGATTGCAAAACCCTGCCTTTGCCAAGAACCTTAATAGTCTCAGGATCTGTTTCCCCATATGTAAACGAGAGATATAAATAAAATTTGCTTCCCAGTATCATTGAGAATTACATGAAATTATATTTGCCAAGCAGTTTATTTTTTTAATTAAAAAATTTTCAATTACAGTTTACATACAGTATTGTATTAGTTTCAGCTGTACAACATAGCGATTAGACATTTATATAACTTATGAAGTGATCACTTCAATACGTCTGGTACCCATCTGACACCATACATAGCTATTATAATATTATCAGCTGTATTCATTCTCCTTGCTGTACTTTACATCCTTGTCACTGCTTTTATAACTGGCAATTTGTACATCTTAATCTCTTCCCTTTTTTCACTCATTTTAGCAGGTTCCTGGACCAATTTTAAGCACTCAAAAAATTAGCTCTTATAATTATCACAAATATAATACATGAACTACAGTGCATGGCATATAGCTACAGGAATAAGAGTGTTAAATACTAGTATTAACTGTTGTGCTAGTACCACAACCATTCAGATGATTGAAGGCAGCTCATATTTACCCCTTCACAGTGTCTTATTTGTTCCTTATGATATTGTTACAAGCCTTCCTATCAGCATAGCTTCTCATATCTGGACCTGTTCTACTTTACTAACAATATTCTTAATGTTACAGTCAGTTCTTAATACAGTCCTGTAGGTGTGGTCTGAGCAATGCACAACAGAAAGGTCCTCTTCTTGATTCTAAGACTTTATGCTTTCATTAATGTAGCCTAAGACTATGTGTTACTTCCTCATTGTTAACTCCCACTGAGATCTCTGATGCCCAAGTTATTGGAGGAAATTGCGTACCAAGGAGAGGAGGGGAGAACCCCAGCAGAATGTGTGTTTATTACCTAACTGGAGAAGACTCCAACCCACATCTACTGGGCACCCATGTCTAATCCAGGCATGAAGGGTCCATATTTGGAGGTGTAAATTAGGAGGTGACTGCTAAGAAATAAAGGCTGAAGAAGGGGAGAGAGGGAGGGAGAGAGAGAGAGAGAGCGAGCACCTGCTGTTTATGATCATAGAACACCCCTATCTGAATGGCAGCTTGAGTGGGAGCCTCCTTCCAGGCCTGTCAGAATCTCCAGTTGCTACCAGTTGAGCTTGGTTGCAGGTTCTGTCACAGCCTCTCTGTCTTTCCCTTTTATCACATCTCACTACCTCGCTGTGCACCTAGCAAAATGAGAGTATTCCTCAAGCCCCACCCGCCCATGCGTGCAGGCTCCCTTTACAAATGTCTCCCTGGGATGGATCTCTATTATTTCACCAAAAACATCAGAGGAAGAATTTGTCCTGCTCCACTGAAGACATGATTACCTGTCCTCGTTACTGCCTTAGCTGAGTTTTTTGGCTGCTCCCTGGAAAAAAGGTAGAGACAAAGAAAAAAAAAGTATCTATAGCTCAGCCGAGCCAGTTTTAACCAGGACTAAATAAGAAAGGAAGGAGGTAATTCAGGACTATCTAGTCAGGGGATAAAACTAATTTCTGAGGTGCCTATGTGACCCCATCTCCACATGGCACCCATCCCACGGGTTGACTGACCCCTTTTCTGTTCCTTCCATGTCTGTCTTTTGCTCTGACTCCTATTTGGATCATTTCAGCCATGGCTAAGATCATAGGTGTCAGACCAGCTTGGACTCCAGGTCAAGCTGTGTCCTCATATGGGGGGATACTAATATCACCCCCTTTCCGGGCTTGTGGTGAGTGGCATATGAAGTCATGGTGCCCGGCATGGAGTAAACACTCAACAGGTCAACTAATATGACTCCGAGTTATTATTGGGGTGCTTATTTGCCTCTTCCTTGTAGATGCCTCATCTGCATTAGTAGGGGAAGAACCGCTGAGGCTCAGAGAGGTGTGCTTTTGTACTCAGGGGTGAGCAGATGCTAACAGGCAGATCCAGGATTCGAACCTCAGCAGCAGGATAAAATAATTTTGCACCTGTTTTTTACCATGTCATTTTGTCTCACCTCTTTGTATGCACACTGTCTATTTGATTAAGGATGTGAAGAGCAGCATTTAGAACNTCCTTGTAGATGCCTCATTTGCATTAGTAAGGGAAGAACCGCTGAGGCTCAGAGAGGTGTGCTTTTGTACTCAGGGGTGAGCAGATGCTAACAGGCAGATCCAGGATTCGAACCTCAGCAGCAGGATAAAATAATTTTGCACCTGTTTTTTACCATGTCATTTTGTCTCACCTCTTTGTATGCACACTGTCTATTTGATTAAGGATGTGAAGAGCAGCATTTAGAACCTCACCGTGCATATCTAGCAAAATGAGAGTGTTTCTCAAGCCCCGCCCACCCACACATGCACGGAGGTCTTTACTAGTAATAAGGACGTGGCAATGTTGCAAACTTTATAGTGACCTGGCTTATCAAATGTTTTAACATGCATCTCCTAGACCTTTTCATTTGCCAAGGTTCTGAGAAGCTTGTTGAGGTGTCTGAAGTCACACAGCAGCTAGGCTAGAACTGAAGATCTGGTCTTCTTCCTCCAGACCTGCTGAGCTTCTATTCAGGATCCTCTGCTTTCCCTCCCCCGATGTTGGTCTCCAGCTTTCTGCTTTCATTTCTGCGTGGTGGTGGCATGCAATCACAAATAATAAAGCAAGCCTGCTCTAGCTGTCAGGTAGAAATGGGAAATTGAAATTATAAGTCATTAAATGGAAAATCCTGAGCCTTATAGTAACACCAACTCAGCCTCTATCCATTACTGTCTGTATATTTAGCCAGTCTATTTTTAAGAGTTTAATATTGAGAAATAGGACATACTTATAATGCAGCTGCATTAATTTCACGCCAAAATCTCTTCCATAGTTGCTATAGTTAACTTACATGTGTTTAAATTAATAACCACCCTTTTGCACTGGGAAGATTTGTCCTTAGTTTAAAGGGAGATGGGTGAAAAATCTGCCCGTTGGAAGTAGTGAGAATTTTACACATCTTACAGTCTGCTCGCTGGCCGGCCCCCTCCCCCACCACAGCCTAGATCAGTCATGCACTTCTTCCACTGTGCGTATTTTCCATATTCCTCCCTCAGTGCCCAGTTATATAGACTATAAAACATATGTTCGTCTATTCAGCAAACATGGCTCAAACCCTGAAAGCTCTCAATTGATGTGTTAACAGTCTTTATGCCACGGAAGACACACGTTGATTTTAAATGGTTGTCATTTCTATGATCATTCTCCTTATTATCATTAATATGGTCTGAAAGGAAGCTGGCTGAGAGGGGTCCTTTCATCTACTCCAGAGTCATTTCATTAAACCATGTTTATCGGTCCCACTCCAAAATGAGCCATGAAGTAGTATTTGAAGGTATTTGTCCAGCTCTGCTATTTATAGGCCATGTGACCCTTGAAAAGTTAATTAACCTTGTTGTACATCACTTACACATTTGTAAGATGAATATAAGGAAATGTATGTTGGAAGGTTGTGTATCAGTCAGTTCTTGCCACAGAAATGCTATATAACAAGTAATTACAAAATCTCAGTGGCATCCACTAATAAACACTGATTTGTCACATATCTGAAGATCAGGTGGGGTGTCGTGCTCATCTCAGATGGGTTGGCTCACCTGCTAAAGGTTGGCTGGGGTCAGTGACCTGGGCTGTAGGGGTCAGGTGACTGCTTTTGGTGTTGCAGAGTTGTGACTCTCCCATGAGCTGTTTGTCTGCCTTGAACCAGCAGGCTAGCTGGCACAGGTCCTCCTCAGGCTGGTGGCAGGTGTACATGTGGGATGTCTCTCGAAGCCCAGACTATTAACTGGTACACCCTGATTTCTGCCACATACCATTGGCCAAAATAACTCACAAAGCCAGGCACAAGTCAGAGGTCAATGAGTACACTCCATCCCTACTGAGGCTGTGCAAGGCTACGGGTGCAGGGAGTGGGAAAGGAACGAGGCTCATAGTTCCATAGACGGCAGTCAGTTATGAGAATGACATTAAATGATGTTAAATGATGGCTGTAGTTACCTTAAAATAATACCTGTCACATTATAAAGATTCCATAAATGATGTTATTATTATAGTTGTGATTGTGACTAATGAGATAATCTTGGTAAACTGAAATGTTATGTTTAATTGAATCTTGCTGTAAGATAAACCAGAAGCCTAGCCAGGTAGCTCAGGTGGTTAGAGCATCGTTCTGTTGAGGGTTCAATCCCCAGTCAGGGCACATAGAAGAATCAACCAATGAATATATAAGTAAGTGGAATAACAAAACAGTCTCTCTCTCTCTCAAATCAATCAATAAACATTAAAAATAAATATATAAAAATTAAATAAATGTTTTGAAAAATACAGACCAGAGAAGTTCAAGATAACTCTGGGGAGTTACCCACATTTGCCCGCATTTCATGAAATCAAGAGGATGTTAAATTTCTGGGGAGGAAGGGAGTAAGGGTAAGAGCATGGGACTCTCTTGTC
Source organism: Sturnira hondurensis (assembly GCF_014824575.4). NCBI lineage: Eukaryota > Metazoa > Chordata > Mammalia > Chiroptera > Phyllostomidae > Sturnira > Sturnira hondurensis. The sequence goes on along the minus strand of NW_028083079.1, from coordinate 3,297,560 downwards.
TCTGCCAACCAGGTGCCAGGAAAACAACTTCCTCTCTGGCTCATGATGATGGAGCTAGACCTTCGTCAGAAACAGATATATATCCGCCCCAGTGTTTGCTACAATAGAACTAAAATTTGTGACCTGGTGAAAGGTCTCTGAGAGGTGAAAGCACACACTTGAGAGCACGACACAACAAGCAATGGAAGCCACAGAGGCCCATGAATAGTACTGTATTTTCAGGATTCACGTCACAACCAACCATACCCAGGTCCCAGGTTATAGCTAGATCCAAGGTATAACCATGATGGGCATTAGCTGAAGTACAGTGGATGGAGTCCCTGAATGTTACAGGGGCCAGGGATGCCAGCGAAATTAGTACGCGGGAAGGCAGCAGGGAATTAGAGTACAGTCTTCATTCAAAGGCCATGAGTTACCCAGTAGGGAAATGGAGAGCTTAGCCTGTGTTAAGCCTCATCTTGGTGCAAGGCCCTCTCTATAAGCTCACCCCAAGCTCATCACTTAGGCTGGATAACAAAAATGATAATAAAGGCTCTACTTTATTGAGTGTTTAATCCATTTGAGGTACCGTGCTAAACACTTGGCATATATCATTGCATTGAATTAAATGGAAAAAAAAATTCCACAAAAACTCACGATGCATTAGGGAGATTTACGCTCGACTGTTTACAGATGAGGACCTGGGGCTTAGAGAAGTTAAGGGACCATATCCAGTATCCAATGTCACATAATGTATAGGTGATAGAATGGGGGTGTAAACCCAAGTTTGTCATACACCCCATGTGTCTGAGATAAGAACATTAGTAGGTACAGGATGGTGAGGTGGGAGGGCAGGACTCTCAAAACAGCTGGGTTTTGAATGGGGATCTGGGAGAGTCAGCCCTTCTTCCTAGTTTGAAGATGGACTTTCTTGGTAATAAAATTGTGTATCACTTTAAGCTCTGGAAGAAGCAAACTCTGTGGGATTTTCCCTAGAGTCCTCTCCCCTTCCGCTTGCTTGACACTACTCTTTATATTGTCCTCTTTACCTGGGATAGCACTCTTTAAGGCTCAGCAGGGTTGGCATTTCCTCTGGGAAATTTCCAAAGCCTCTTTGCTCACAGAAGTAATCAGAGGGCACATTTTCAGTGCTCTTGTCACATGTCTCTTTTTATCTAGACATTTAGCACAATCTATTTTCATTGCCTTGGGTTTTTTTACTAAACAGTATCACGCTTTAAACAAGGGACCATGTTCAGATCATCACTCTGTCCCCGGTGTGCCCACCTCTGAAACAGTGCTCAGTAATGGTGTTGGATGAAGAATTCCCAATGTGTAAATACAGGTGCCCTCCAGTGCCGAGGAGTGCTGAGCCACACACACGGTCTTCCTGTGCCTTTACGGAAGGGGTAGGTCTAGGAGAGGAATCACACTAGTGACTCTGAGTCCCATCATGTCCTGGACATGGGCACTTCACTATGTCAAGTGGAAAATCCAGATTTGTTATGATGAATGCTTTAAGATCTTTGGGCATTAATAACAGTAAGTCTCATCTTGAAAATCCTTACTCTGTGCCTGAAACTGTGGTAAGCATGTTTAGCATTTTATTGAATCCAAAAGCAGCTTCCTGAAGTTGGAGTTACAAAACCCATTTTAATACTGGGAGAAGCTGAGGCTAGGAACAGTTAAGTGATTTGCCCACATTGCGTAGCTGGTGAGAAACTTGGCTAACATTCCAAGCTGTGACCGATTCCGGAGCCTTTTTCCACAGCTGTGCCTTGCCACCAGGGTGTAACAGCGTGACTAGGACGTCTTTGCCCCAGCCTGTCTGGTCGCTTACTCTTTCTTTCTTGACTTGAGCTTGTTGGCTTGTCACATCAACTCCAGCCTGACCTTTGAAAACTCTCCTTTGCTTTTCTGGCTCCATAAAATGGAAGGTTGTGAGGATGGCGTTAGTCGAAAGAAGCGGAAGTGCATTGTACACTGAAGAGCGCAGTTCCCTGTGGTTATTGCATCAATATTACTGAAAGCATATCTTATACATGTTTAGAATTACAGGGCCATGGAGGAGGAAGCGTCTTGGAGACTGTCCACATCCTGGTTAGGGAAAAGGGGACCCGCTCCCAAGTGCCTGGAAGGGATTGTATTTTTTAACTGAACAGAGGAAAATATCATTGAATTTAATTCCATCATGCAAACTCAGCCTGGTTCTCCAGCAGAAATTATGACCACCGTACAGGTCTGCAGATTCACTGGCATGCTCACGGTCGTATGTAGAACAAAAGGCTATTTCTATGTTTTCCAATTTATATTTGTTGCCATTTGTTAATTTGTCTTGTCCGCAGGCATTTGCTTGAAGATAAGCTGCACCAGGCATCAAAGGTTTAAGGAAATATGTGGGAGAAAAAACTACAAAGTGAGAAAACTCTACCCATCAACTTTTTATCCCTGAAAATTGGGAGGAGTTGGTCATTTAAAAAATGTGTACATAGGTTTTAACTGTGTTGTACTGGCGGAGTATTCTCATTTGGCTGAGGAACACTGACTATTTTCTTCCTCACTTATTTCTTTCCCATCACCATTTATTTACCCTATACCCTCTTCTACCTCCACCCATCTCCCCCTCCCCCCTGTAATTTCACTCTGTTGTCCACGTCCCTGAGTTCTTTCTCTATTTTTTCCTTATTTGCTTGATTCTTCTGTGCCCTCCCTGCCAAACCCTCCCCAGAACTGTCAGCCTGCTTTCTTCCTGTGTGACTGTCTCTACTTTGCTTGTTAGTTCAGTTTGTTCATTAGATTCCACATGGAGTGAAATCATATGATAACTGTCTTTCTCTGACTGGGTTATTTCAATTCTTTCTTTTCATGAAGTGGTGACTTCTCTATGAGACTGTCCTAACTTTCAAATTCCATGTCTCTTTGCATTTATATTAGGTTTTCCTGGGTGAGGAATACTTTAGGACTGGACCATCTTTTCTTATTTCTGTCCTTCCAATTCTAGCCTTTGAGTGAACCCAGCCCAAAGCCAGGGGATGCAAATCAAGGTCTGTATTAGGGTTCATCAGAGAAACAACCAAAATGAGATATAGACATAGGTTGGTTGTATACATCTTAACTCTGTCTATAGAGTTGACCCTTGAACCACATGGGGGTTAGGGATGCTGACCCCCTGCACGGTAGAAAATCCGCACACAAATTGTAACTCTATGTATTTACTGGAAAAGCAAATCTGTATGTAAGTGGACCTGTGCAGTTCATACTGTGTTGTTCAAGGGTCAACTGTATGTATTTATCTATTTATATATCTGTATCATCTCTATCTATTAAGAGATTGATTGACTGACTTTAAGAAATTGATTAGTACGATTGTAGAGGGTGATGAGTCCAAAATCTCCAGGGTAGGCTGGTGCACTGCAGACACAGGGAAGAGTTGATGTTGCAGCACAAGTCTGAGGTAGCCTGGTGGCAGAGTTCCCTTTTCCTTAGAGGAACAGCGGCCTCTTCTCTGTGAAGGCCTTCAACTGATTGGATGAAGGCTACCAACAGTATGGAGAATAGTCTGCCTTACTGAAAAACCTTACTAATTTCAATGTGAGTCTCACAGAAAAGTGAGTCTGACCAAATGTTTGGTAGAATGTTTGACCACATGTACGGGTTCCATGATCTAGACAAGTTGACACATGTATTAAACATCGCAAGATCTGAGCTACAGGGATCCTAGAATTTGGGAATGCAGGGATGAGTGGAAATAGGAGACGTGAACCTTGGTCTGCTGCTTACTTTTATCATGACTTTGTCTCTTAGTACTTCTGGTTTCACATCTGAATAAAGGGAGAATGTATACTCTCTAACCTAATTTTTGAAATGGATGTGTTATAATGCAGATGGCTTTCAAAATGAGTGAATGGATTGAGTCACCAATCATGGTGCTAAAGGGTGAGAGAAACTTGGGGAGTGACTGTTCTCTCTTGAGCCCATACTAGTTCTTGAAGCTTTGTCACACAATTTACATACATAATTATGTTCGGCCCGCCCCAAAACCCTGCCAACATCTGCAGAGGAGGAAACTAAGGGTTATATAAAAAAAGGAGGGACTCAAGGTTATGCAGTGGCAGAGTGTACATTCAGACCCTTTTTTACTTCCAATCAGCAATATGGCCAGCTCATGCCCACCTGCACCTTGGTTCTCTGAACATAGTTCTGTGATGAGACGACACTGGGAATATGGCCGTGAGCTCAGTTGCGTACCTCCAGGTCGGACAGTCGTAGCCATCCGCTCTGAGCAAAATTCTTCTGACATGGCTAGTCAGTCTCCAATCAAGAGGAGCCCCTGGCTCCAGCCAGACCCAGGCTGCCTGGGGCTTCTTGCCCAGATGATTTAACAGGGGCTGGGCTGTCAGAGTTACTTTTCAGGTCACATCCAAACTCCAAGACTGAGTTATCCATTTCCATCTCCCAGGCAGGCCAGAAAGAGTGTGTGTGGAGTGATAGAGTGGATGGATCCATAGGATTCGTCACTGTGACCTGGATCCAATCCCTGTGTCTGCCATTTCTAAGTTGTGTGACCTTAAAAGACGATTTACTTCTCTGAGTCTCAGTTTCCTCATTTCTGAACAGCAGCTAATGGTACTTCCCTTTCAAGGTGGTTAGAAGGAATAAATGAGGAAACACAAGGAAATGCTAGTCTTTTGGCTTGGCAGAGTTGGTATTCAAGAATTGAGGGGCCTTCTGCCAAGATGGAGGCATAGGTGGAAACCCTGTGCCTTCTCCCACAGCCAAGTTTGAATACAACAAAGGTTTGGAGAACAAGGACACATTCAAAGACCAGAAAATTGAATTATACGGAAGTCCGACATCTACGAACCTTTCAACGGGGACGGTAAGAGGGGCGGAGCCAGCAGCGGAGCTGGGTCGGGCAGGACAGATCCCCAACCTAGGCGTACAGGCAGCCCGGAACCAGTCGGGGTGCGGGGCAGACTGACCGCGGTCGGTCGCACATTCGCGCACAGTGAGATGGACCACGCAGGCCTCGGGGGCGAACCCAGTGGTGGAGGGCTGATGGCGGTGGCACGCTCGAGTGCAATGGAATGAAATGTGTGGGCCTGGTGACGGTGGTGGCTGCGGCGCCCTGGGGGCCGCGGCGACAGGCGGCAGATGGGACACAATTGTTCCTCTTTGACCCCGCCCCCACGTACAAAGTCACAACCCAGCAACTTAGTTGCCCTGCTCTAGTGAACACCTTAGGGCTCTGATCCTGCTACGGAACAGCACAAACCGCCCGAAAGATGGCGCAAGAAGAACTCAAAGTCCCAGAGCCGATGACTCTAAGCGACCAAGAAATTGCCAGCCTCTCAGAAGCACAATTCAAGACACTGTTTATCAGGATGCTAACAGAACTGGTTCATTATAGTCACAAATTAGAGGAACATATGAAGGCTAAACTAATTGAAATGAAGGGAGATGTCCAGGAAACCAATAGCGATGGAAAGGAAACTGGGACTCAAATCAGTGGAATGGACCAGAAGGAAGAACGAAACATCCGACCAGAAAGGAATGAAGAAATGAGAATTCAAAACAATGAGGAGAGGTTTAGGAACCTTCAGGACATCTTTAAACGTTCCAACATCCGGATTATAGGGGTACCAGAAGGGGGAAAGAAACAGCCACTAGTGAAAAACGTATTTGAACAAATAATAAAGGAGAACTTCCCCAGTCTGGCAAAGGACATAGACTTCCAGGAAATCCAGGAAGCTCAGAGAGTGCCAAAGAAGTTGGACCCAAGAAGGAACACACCAAGGCACATCATAATTACATTAGCCAAGACTAAAATGAAGGAGGGAATCCTAGAAGCAGCAAGAGATAAGGGGACAGTCACCTACAAAGGAGTACCCATCAGACTGTCAGCGGATTTCTCAAAAGAGACCTTACAGGCAAGAAGGGGCTGGAAAGAAGTATTCCAAGTCATGAAATCCAAAGACCTACAGCCAAGATTGCTTTATCCAGCAAAACTTTCATTTAGAATGGAAGGACAGATAAAGTGCTTCTCAGATAAGGTCAAGTTCAAGGAGTTCATCATCACCAAGCCCTTATTATATGAAATGCTAAAGGGACTTAGAAAAAGAAGATGAAAAATATTAACAGTGAAAGGACAGCAAGCACACAGTTATTAACAACCACACCTAAAACAAAAGCAAAGCAAGAGGACAGCTAGATCAGGAGTGGAACCATAGAAATGAAGAACACATGGAGGGTTAGCAACAGGGGGGTGGGAGGAGGAGAAGGGGGGAGAAGGCACAGAAAATAACATAGATGGTAGGTAGAAAATAGATAGGGGGGAGGGCGAGAATAGTGGGGGGAATATAGAATCTAAAGAACTTGAGACACATGGTTATAAACTAAGAGGGGGTGAATGGTGGAGGAGGGAGTGTGCGGGTGGAGGGGAATGAAGGGGGGAATAGAACAACTGTAATGGTATAATCAATAAAATATATTTTTAAAAAAAGAATTGAGAATTTTCACCCTGGTTGGTGTGGCTCAATTGGTTGGACTATTTTTCCATAACCAAAAGGTTGCTGGTTCTGTCCCTGGACTAGGCTGTATGGAAGGCAACCTATTGGTGCTTCTCTCTTGTATCAGTGTTTCTCTTCTTTCCTCACTCTCTGAAAACAATGAAAAATGTCCTCAGGTGAGGATTTAAAAAAAAAGAAAGAATTGTGAGTTTTCTTTTGACATAGGCTGAATGAGTAAAGAGGATGATAAAGGCAATCCAGGAACTTGAACCTGAACTTAGATGAGTTCTAGTGATAAACCATCCCAGGCTGTAAGAGGGGAGAGAGGAGCTGGTGAGAATTTTATGCGGGTTGTTGAGTATCGGCGTGGACACAGTGTGTAGCATCTGTTCTGCAGGGTAGAGTATCACACAGAGGCTTGCCTGGTATCTGGAAACCAATATATCCTTCATGCCTTGGCAGAGACATCCAGGGTCCAACTTCTTTTCTTCCCTTTTTTCTTCTTGTGCCTTCTCTTGTCTCCTCTCCTGACCTTCCTATTCCTCCCTTTCTTCTCTTTCCCCCGAGTTTTCCTGCCCTCGCCTCCTCTTTCACTCTCCTTTGTCTCTTTCTTTCCTATTTCCTACCCATCATCATTAAACACAATTTTACTTTCTATTCTTGCTTTCTCTTCCTCCTCCCCCTTCCCTTTCCTCTCATCTGGTCTCTCTCTCTCTCTCTCTCTCTCTGTCTCTCTCTCTCTCTCTCTGTCTTGGCCTGGGGACAAGGGCTCCTCTACTCAAGCCGCAGTGGTTCATTTCATTGAATTATCTCTCGAATGTCAGTTAGAAGGAGACGGCTCCCCCCATTTCCTCCCCCCGCCTTTCCTGGGCCCTGCCACGATGCTCAGATCAAGCACCATCTGTTGCATTCATCCAGGCGACAGGCAAGCATTTTGCTGCTCTGGGGAGGAAACGCTCAGCGGTACCAGGAGGTAACGGGGCTTGTTTGGACAACTTGATAGATTGATATTGATAGAACTACCGAATGGGGTCGGGAGGGCTGGGGTAGGAGGGAGACTGGTTCCCAGGATGAAATAGGCCATGGAGGAGGGGTTTGCCCAAGCACAACCACCCTAAACCTGTCTAGGCTTTTGGTCCTGTTGCTGAGGCAAGAGCAGCCAAACAGATGGAAGGGATTTTCTATAGTCAGGATCAGAAACTCTGCAGCTCAGGGGAGCAAACCTCCCCTCTCTGTGTCTTCCTCTCACCCTGCCAGTCAAATCTGTGTCTGCTTGGGAGAAAGTAAAGCAGAAATAACAGGATGGGGTGAGGCTGACCTTTAGAAATTGCCGAATGTCATAGCCACGATGAAAAGGAATGATGTTTCAGTCAAGGTTCTAGATGGACAAAGAAGGCGTCCTTCAATGGGATCTTTAAAAAAAATTCAGTGAAGTGACTATTAATAGAGGTGCAGGCAGAGTGAAAAGAATGTATATGGGGGCAGAGGGAACTAGGGATAAGAATGATCAGGAAACCACTACCAACCCTGTGAACTGTGAAGGGGCAGGGGGAGCAGCTAGTTTTACTGGAGCCTGTGAGAACAGTGTTTGTGGAGGAGGGGCAGAAGCCGTAATGGTCAGGGGTCCAAGTCTCTTATCAAAATATGACATAGAAACAGGAAGGGCAAAGGATGACATACCCCCAAATTGTGTCTTTCCACGTGCAGAGCATCCCACTGGGCAAAACCAACTAGTAGATAACAAGGAGTGATGAAGTACACCAGAGAGGGTCTGCTTCAGGACAGGGAGTGGGGCAGAATGAACCTGGGGGTGGAGGACGGATTTGGGGGTGCAGATGGAGAACAGACAGAATAGATCAGGAATGTTGCCTATACCATGCCATACTGTTCTGAGAACTACAAACACTCCCTCTCTAGCTATTCAAAGGAATGTACATATAGAGTCTCTGTAGAGTCCCTCTCTCTCTCATGAGTGCAAGACCCACATAACTTACTGTCTACTCAACTTCTCCACTTAGACATCTGGAAGACACGACTAAGTTTTCCTATCTAAAACATGTTATCCTCAAGGGCTTCTCCTCAAATTAAGAGGTACCATCATTCCGGAAACCTTTGTGGTTTCCGGAAGATCAGAAGTCACACTCCTTACCTCCCTTCTCCGTGTCCACCTTTTCCAATCACTCACACCTTCAGAGGGAGTTGTACCTAAGAAATCACTCTGATGTGTGCACTTCTCTATCTCTACTAATCTGTTTCTGTCTCTTCTCTCTGCCACGCTGTCCACTTCTTTATTTCTACTTCCACTACCCTGACCTGGCTACTGTCAACCCACAGGTGGATTCTGCACCATCTCCACATTGATCTTACATCCATTCCCGTCTTTCTACAATGGAGTCTTCTTTCTGCTATCAGAGCAATCTTCCCTAAGTGAAAATCAGATCAAGTCACTGTCCTATCTAAAACCTTCAGTGAATTCTATTCCTCACAAGGCCTAGAATAGTTAGGGTTAGGGTCAGGGTCAGGTTAGGATTAGGACGTCTCCCCAGCTTTATCTCAGGCCACTTCCCAGTGTTTCAGGCCCAGTGGCTGTTGTAGTCCCTTCTCATATTTCTTCCTTCTCCCAGGGTTGGGGGGAATCTTTGTTTAGACTCTTCCCCTGCCTCTTTTGCTCTTTTCACTCCACTCTCCCACCCCTACCACTTCCTTCTCACTTGATTAACACATACTCTTTTCAGACCTTTGCTTCCTCTAAGGAAGTTTCCAAGACTTTCCTAGACCATGTCATGTTCCTCAACAGGGCCTCTTATATCATCTTTCACATCTGTTTTATTATATGTATCATTTGTACATTTTACAGTTCCATGTCAATCCTCTCATTGACGTTCGGCTTCCCGTCCAGATGGTGGGCATCAGGAGTGGGTTTTGCTTGTCTGTTTCCCACGATGGTACCTCGTAACAGACTGCCTGGCGGTGTCCTCTGCAAATTCGTATGTTGAAGCCTTTACCTCCAATGTGACTATGTGTTAGTCTTCTTGGGCTGCCATAACAAAGTGCCATAGACTCGGTGGCTTCAACGACAGAATGAGTTTGCTCACCATTGAAGAGGCTGGAAAGTCTGCATTGGTGGGGCCTGGCGTTTACACAGCTGTCTTCTCACTATGTGTTCATGTGGCCTTTCTTTGGTGTGCCCTTCAGGAGAGTTTCTCTTCCACTTTTTATAAAGACACCCATCCTATTAGGTTAGGACTCTACTCTTATGACCACATTTAAGTTTATCTGCTAAAAGCTCCATGTCTGAATCCAGTCACATTGTGGGTTAAGGCTTCAAGATACGAAGTTTGGGAATACACAGTTCAATCTGCAGTAGACCATATGGTTTGTTGCTCTAGGTTTTGGACTGCAGTATGGCATGGCCCTTACAGTTTTGGGCAAATCACTCTCCTGTCTGGGTTGAAAGCACCAGGGTTGGGCAAGACAGTGCTTCTCAGAGTTGGACTGTAGCTGCTGGTGGCGGGGCTCTGCATCCCAAGCTTGGGATTTGGGATCTTGGCTCACCTTTAAGTAGGTAGACCTGACTGAGATTATCTGGAGAGAGAGATGGCAAGACAGGTAAGTGAGGAAGTTATAATGCTACCACATGGTTGGTTTGTATTGCCATTTGTCTTTTCCCATAGCAAACATAGATTCTCCACTGTGTTCCCAAGATGGGACTTCTCACAGAGCCCAATGCTTCAGCCTGCCTTCTGGGTAGGAGCTACCCCACAGACACATCTGCCAGCTAATGAACTTTCCTGGGAGAATAGGAGCTCCTTAGAAATCAGTGTTGGGATGTTCAGAAACTTTCTTCAACCTGTCTAGTGAAAACCCTCCAAAAAAACCCAAGAAGTGTTGGCATATCCCATCACTTGGCTTTGGATAGCAGGTACCTCAAACTGAAGAAATTTTCCAGCCGCTAAAGGCAGAGATGGAGGGCGGGCTGAGCTGGAAGGTTTCAAAGTTGGAGCTCTCTGTGGGACTCTGTGGGACTTTCTCAGAACAAAGGCACTGAGGTCATTCAGCCTTGTTCCTTTTCTTCTTTCTCCTTTCCTCTTCTGGCCTCTAATATGGCTTCTCTCCTTCCTATTCAAGCTTTTCTGATTTTTTTTCCTTTCATCCTTCTTCTTTTTCTCTCTGTCCTACTGACCTCACTTTTTCTACCATTTTCAGTTTTAAAATTGTGTGAAAATGTGGTTACTAACAAATCATGGGGCAGGACTGATACCAGTGGAACACTGGACTGGGAGTTAGAAGGCTTGACGTTCCACGTGCAAGCTTGGAGTAAGTCATATGCCTTATTTGGGGGCCTCAATTTCCTGAAGTAAAATGGGGGTGTCGTACCACGTGCTGTATGTATCACAGTACTGTAGTTTTGTCTCCTGAATTGTGCTTTGACCCATGCGTTGCTGTCTCCCTTCACTGCCACTGTTCTGGTTCAGGCCACTGTTGCCACTGGCTGGCTCCCGCCCAAGCCTCTGTGCTGGCCTCTCCTGTCACTTGTACTCGGGTAGTCCAGGCTCCTCTTCATAACTATTATCCAAGGAACTTAACGTGAACCTGCCGATTTCCTGTTGCAAACGTCTCAGTGATTAACTTTTTCCACTAGAACACAGTCCAAACTCTTCAGCGTGACTTAGAAGGCAATCTGAACCTTCAGTCTCGTCTCCTTCTTACGCGCTCCATTGCAGCCAGGCTCAACTCCTTTCCATCGCTCAGGCAGCGTGCTTTTTCTGGCTTCAGGTCTTTGCACAAGTCTCTCCTTCTACCCAGGGTGCTCTTATCCCAAATTTCTTTAGTAACCCCACCCTGATCCTACCTTCTTTGCTCATTTCTACTCATTCTTAAAACTGCAGTGAAGATATTGCCTCCTCCAGGAAGCCTGACCTGACTCCCAGAGATGACCCTTCTTAATGCTCCTCTCATACTCTGTACTTTCCTATGACAGAGGTTTCGCACAGCATTGCCCATTCCTACCAAGAAATGAATTTCTTAGATCATGGATTATGTCTGACTTTTCACTACCATATCTTGAGGGTTTGAGGCAGTGCCTGGCTAACACAACAGGTGTTCAGTAAATAAGTGTGCAAGCCAGTACATACATCTATACCGGCTCTGTGCCTTCTGTGTCAGCCCTGGGTCAGGGAGGGAATTCCAGGGACTCCGCATCAAGCCCTAACCTCGGCCCCGTTACCCATCCTGTAGCTGCAGCTGAGGCGACGCAGGAGACAGTGGAGTCCCTGATGCAGAAGTTCAAGGAGAGTTTCCGTGCTAATACACCCATCGAGATCGGTCAGCTGCAGTCAACGCCACGCAGCGCCTCGGCAGGAAAGCGGAAGCGGAGGAGCAAGTCACGAGGTAGGCTCCCCTCCCACCTCTTGCCAGGGCTTCGGTGGGCTGTCCCCAGTTTCTGAAGATACCAGGAAGAGCTGTGCCCTCTTCCCTGTGCTCACAGAACTTGTGCCACTGTCTCCCAGATGCATCATTGCAGTGGAGGCCTTGGAGACCTCGACCTGTGCTCCCTGGGCAGAGCTAAGGTTTCTGAGCCCCAGTTGCCTCATCTGAAAATGGGGTTGCATCATCCACCTTTTAGAGTGGGTGAGAAGATTAGCAATAGTCTATGGAAAGTGCCTGTCATGGCAGAGCAGGTGCTCTTTAAATTGTAGCTGGTGTCATTTTGGAGATGGCAAGAGAGGCAGAATGTTCTCATGGAAGGATCCTCAGGCTGGGATCCCAGAGCACGGTTCCATCTCATTCTTTAACAGCCTGAATGATAGGATGGCTAGTTGAGAGTAGGCGCATTGTACGTTAGACAGAACTGGATTCCAATTTCTGTTGAATTATGAATTGAAATTTCTGTTCTAATTCAAATTAACCAGCTATGTCACCTTGGCCGGTACCTCTGCTCCTCCAAGCTACCCCCATGTCACAGGGCTGTTATAACATCTTAGCACACAGTCCACCACGCAGTGAAAAGTAGATGTTTCCCTCATTGCCTTTTTCTTCCTCCTCCCTTTCTGTCCTCCTCCTCCTCATCATCATCATCACCCCTTCCTTCTTCATCTTGTGACCATTTGTATGACTTTGTAGATGAGACAGATCCCTTTATTATTGGCTGATGTCCAAATATCATCTCATTTTTTTCAGCCCATTCAGTAGTCTCCAGCTGGTTTTTGCCTCTCCCTTCTCCAGTTCCCATTTGCTTGGTTCTTACCATGTCACTCTCCTCTTTCAGAGCTTCAATGGCTGTCCAGTACCTTCAGAAGTGTTCAAGCTTCAAGGCTACAAGAGAGCTCTGCTCTCTCTTCTAAATCCATGTTCTCCACTTCCATAGTTTTTTCCATACCATTCTCTCTGCCTGAAATCTCCTATCTGGATCCTATGAATAACTGTGGTTGTGTGTTGACACTTATTCCAAGCATTAGTCCAAGTGCTATGTGTATCTTACCTCCTTTGATCCTCAGCAACCCTAAGAAGCAGGCACAATGATAATTTCCATTTTGCAGATTGTATCACTAAGGCACATGCTGCTATAGTAATCTGCCTAAAGGGCCATCCTACTAAGTATTACAGCCAGGAAGAACCAAGCGGTCTGAGTTCCAGACTGTAATTAAACTACTGTGTCCTTTACTAGTGAAGTCCTACCTGTCTTTTCAGGTTAACTTGAATGGCACATTTCCATGAAGACATCACTGACTGTCACAGTCACAGATCACTACGAATTCTCCCATGTGTGACTTCTCCCACTTCTTTTTACCTGTGTTAAACACTGATTTTCATTTTTCTTGTAAGATAATTTTCTTTTGTCTGGCTCTCTCCTTAGCTAGACAGAGAGTTCTTTGAAAAGTTGGAAGTATCTTACTATTTGAATCATCTTTCCATTTTTGGGTCTAAATCCGCACTTGCACACATGGTGGACACTTGCTGTTTGTTAAGAGAATGTCTAGGTGTTAATCCTGTGAAATGCTCTGTCTCAAAAACCGATATCTGCTTGTTATGCCTTTGTCATAAACTGAGGCAGAAATTGGTGGTAAAGTTTCTTTTTGCAACTCATGTGGTCAACCCCAGTGTAAACCATTTGAATGAGAAAGAACAGTTTCTTTGAAGCCAACAATGCCTGGGAGCTAATTTGAGCCAGGCTACTTTCAATTTGCATAGCTTTGGAAGAGACATCCAATGTCTCTGAGCCTCAGTTTCCTCTTCAGTAAAATGGGGGTGCCAGTCCCCACATCAGAAGATTGCTGTAAAAATCCGGTGAATGATTAATGCAGACTACCTTGAAATGCTCAGCTAATGTTTACCAGGAACTTAGTAAATGCTATATTTGATCTGGGAGGGACATTCAGGGTCATTTGGAATTCTGCTCAGACATCCTATCCATCTTTATTCCTCCACCATTCACCAAGAATCACCTTCCTTTATCTCTACCAATACAGCTCCCATAAATATGCTTCATTCCAAGTCCATAACCTCCCCTTTCCTTACCAGCCTGAATTCATTTCCTTAGTGTTATATCCTAAACATTTTTATGCCACTGAATTCTTCCCTCAAAATTTCCTTTCATACACCACAATTATCTTAACGAGGCTCCTATCATTGGGCATTTGATGTTTGTAATATTTCACCACCATAAACCATACCACATGCACCCTTTTTTTGCCCAAAACTTGGCCTTTGAAACTGGTTCTTTCTCTTCTCTTAGAGAGCAGAATTTCAGAATTAGATTATCAAAGAAAATCTGCTATTTGACTTAGGCTGTAATTAAATATCAAGTTCTTTCAATTTACAAGTTAAGTGGGGCCTAAGGACCATTATGACCACTAACTCATCTCCCATCTGCAACTATACCCTCCTTGAGGCTCAGCCTCCTAAAGGCAGCCAGTGTAATCTTTTTAGGAACGTAAACCGATAAGGTTGCTCTCCTGCATTCAGTCATTCAGTGGTTTCCTGTTCTCCGTGGAATGCAATCCAAACTCCTTGCTGTTGCTTCAGCCCCTGTTCTCTGTGCATGGCTCCTGCTCTCTTCACTCGATTGTCGTTTCCTTGGGTTCAGGCACAGGGACTCCCTTCCTGTTGCAAGAACAGAGAAATGTTTCTCCCCTTTAGAGTCTGAGAACTGGTCTTCCTTCCCCTTGTCGTGCCTCTCCTCACTCCCCAGCTGCTCTCCTGGCTAGCCCCTTCTCATCTGTCATCTCTCAGCTCCAATGTCAACTCCGCAGAACTGACTTCCATGACGACCCAACCGAATGTTTTCCTCCTTTCCACCCTCAGCCTGCTACCGTGACATCACCCTTTTGTACTTCTTCCTTAATATTACAGGCTAAAATTGCTTTTGTTTGCTTTTTTACTCTTTTCCTCTCTAAGGCATGTTGCACATTCTTAAACCAAACACGTCAAAATATGTAATAAATATTTGTTGAATAAATGAGTGCATTAACCTCGGAGATCATTGGAAAGTGGCCCAGTTTTCTAACTATCAAATTGACGTTGAAGGGGGACCCAGGATAGCCTAGAGCTTGCTGGTACAAACCTCCTGGGAATCCTGTTTCCCCCAGAGAGAGGCTCAGTGATGCACAGCATAGTAAATGTGTTCAAATGGACATTGTTAAAACAGTTTTTAAAATGGCTCATTAACATTGTGCTCGTGATTGTACTACCACCATGGGATAAGGTTTTTGCAAGAGAGAGTCCAAGGAGAGTTTGCACTAGCCATGCACATCCCTGCTCACACACTTCTCACTACAGGTTCTCGAGATTCTTTTGGGTAAAAGAACTTCATGGTTCATGAAAGTTTGGTGAATTCTGTACATGCCTTCTTCCTCTTGGAAATTTCCAAATGCATCTCAGACTACTAAAGACCCTAGAAAGTCGTGCACTACAGAAAGCAGGGTTTTGTGGTTTACCTCAATGGCTACAAAGTCATCTTGACCACAGACTCTATTCCCCATCACCTCCACACCCCTGCTCCTGGATCATTTATTACCGTTTTGAGGAACAGAAGCAAACACAGAAGCACAATTGTGGAAGTGCTCTATTAGCTTACACTGATCACACAAACTCCCAAATACGGTGGTCTAACTTTCTCATATTCCTAACTTTCACAGTCTCTCTTCTCTGCCTGCCACCAAGGTGGCTGTGAGCCTCCTGGCCCAGAGTGGGAGCACCTGACCTCCTTCTGCTTCATTAGGCTTTGCGCCCAGCCCATGGTGCCCAGAGGTATATAGGAAGCCGCTGTGATAGAATGGAACATGTGGTAAAGAGCAGCTCCCATGTATGTTTGTAGTGATGGCTTCCTCCTGAAAGGACCGTGGATGCTGAACTATATCATCCTTCAGCAGACAGGAAAACAAGCAGTGGGGGACTTCAATTCTGCCTGTTTATCTGTGGTGGAGTTTTATGGGGATAGCTGTTGGGTAGTCAGTCCCCCAAGTTCATGTGCATTGTAAAGGAGACCTTGACATTCAAATGAAGCAGGGTAAGATTTCTCTGGATGTGAGGGAGGGGTTCCTGAGGTCCAGTGATCTTTAAAAGCAGGAATTTGTATTTGAAATCCAGTTCAACCATTGGCTAACTGAATGATCTTCAGTAAATGAAGAAGCTATATTTAACCTCATGTTCTCATTGGTCTAGTCCAGTGTCTGGCACGTAGGTGACCCTCAAAAAAAGAGTAGCTAATATTTTTGTTGCTACCAAGGTCCTACTCATTTGGCCTCCACAGGCTCCCACATCCAGCCCCTCCGATCTAAGCCATCGCCTCTGACTTGGTTGAGGTTTGATTATCCATCACCCATATCCTTGCAGCCGCCTCTTCATCCACAAACTCATCTTCCATTCTGATGGCTGGAGCAATTTTTTGGAAACACACTAAGTCTGGCCATGTCACTCTTTTGCCCAGAGTGTTTTCCTGCTGTTCTGTCACTGCTATGGGGGACCTCTCAAGCTTTTGCAGTGAAGGCAGATGAAAATCAACATATCCCCACCCAAAGGATCTGCAGCCTTATTCAAAAGACACTTGTCCTAAGTCCCAAACCCCAGTTTCCATCTTTAAAAAAAAATCCATGACATTCTATTGGGTTGGCTAAAAGTTCATTTGTTTTTTTCCATAAGATAGATCTCGTAGCACTTAGTTGTCTTTAACCTCATTTGAAACAATTGTGTTAGATTGTGTTGTGACAGGTGTCATATGAGTGTGCATTAAAAAGTGTTATCAAAATTGGTGAATTTTTGTATAGCCATTTTAATATTGAAGATGGAATAAGATATGCAACATTTTTGGCATATTATGCTTTATTATTTCAAGGAAGGTAAAAACGCAACGGAAATGCAATAAAAAAAAAAGATTTGTGCAGCGTATGGAGAAGGGTCTGTGACTAATCGGAAGTGTCAAACATGGTTTGTGAAATTTCATGCTGGAGATTTCTCGCTGGACGATGCTCCGTGGTTGGATAGAGAAGTTGAAGTTGATAGCGATCAAATTGAGACATTAATTGAGAACAATCAATGTTCTACCATGCAGAGGATAGCTGACATACTCAAAAAATCAAAATCAATAAAGTTATTGGTGAACGTGAAAATATACCTTTTATTTTAGGGATAAAACGAAACAGTTTTTTGCCAACCCAATATTTCATAACATGTGCATACTATTTTAGTCTAAATTATGTTACATTATTTCTCGGTTAAGTTATTTAACCTTTTCTCAAGTCTTTAGGGAACGACGATATCCTGGGAAGCCGACCCATCCTTATGCTGATTACACCTGGATGATACTGTACCATCTTCCCAAGTGTTTCTGCAGGATCAAAGGAGATAACACCCGGGAAGCGCTGAGCACTGAGCCACATCAGACCTGTGTGCTCTGTTACTTGATTGCTTACTATGCTTATCACTACTGCTTTATTATGACTATTAATTTTGTCAGTATCATTACCCATTAGGTATATACAGGTTCCAGCACAAATGACGCCCCTTTTTATTACAAAATCTTTTATTACAAACTCATACGCATGCAATTTCGTAACATAACAATATCACACTCAAGCACACCATATGACATTTTAGGTAAAATGTTCAAATTAAAACTGTAAATTATCACGCCCACATTATTACCCTACCCACCACACTCGCACAGGCATTACTTCTGCTGGACCCTGTATTGACCCAGCTTCAGAATCTGTAGGATGAAGGGCTCACTGTTTAGCAAGACTGAAAAGTTGCCGCAGCCCGCTACACAAAGCTCCTTTCCAGCCTGGCCTCCAGATTCCCTCTGGGCCCCTCCGAGGCCTGTGTCTCCGCATTCTGTGGCCTCTAGCACACTGGCCACTTTTCCCCTCTCTTAACGCGCCTCCCTGTGTGCGCTCATTGTGTTCTGCCTGAAATGTGCTCTTCTTCCCTCTCTCTTCCTCAGGCAATAAACTGATACTCATTTTTTCAATTCAGTTTCAAAGTCTTCTCTGTGAAGACCTCCTGCCCCCACCTTGCCCTCAGCCCTAACTCAGCTGAGTGAGTCCCTCCTCTTCACACATCTGTCTCCCTCCTTACTCTGATAGTTCCATGAGGGAGAGGATGGTGATTCATGTCTCTCTGTAGCCCAAATGATTACCCCAGATCTGGCATAGACTAGCACTGCCTGGATGGACGACTAGATGGATGGATAAATGGATGGATGGGTGGATGGAAGGACAGATCGAAGGAAATAGTTGAGATTTTCATGGCATACAAAGACATGGTACAACTACCAGCTACTGAGCATGTGTTATGCTCATCAAGTATTTCTCATGTAAAAATTCCCCCAGATTTCATTCTACAAAAGAGGAAATTCAAGCTCTGATGGGTTCATTGACTTACCTACGTGAATTCAGAGTGCTGACCAAGCCAACATCTCAGTTCTCAGATGACTTGAGTTTTAGTCTTAGCTAGCCAGACTAAGGTCTTCGAGCTGTGAAATTGTAAAGGCATTGTCTGAGTACTGGAAAGAAGTTGCAGTTCCTCTTGCAGTGGCAGATGTTTCTGTATTATCTGTGCTGTTATAAGGGTGTTTAGGGGCTATGAGATTCTGGAAAGTGATGCATCTCTCTGAGCATACAGGCAAGAGTGTCCCCTTGCCGGCTGTCTCTGGCCTCTGTAACCCCATGCCATGTCCTCAGGAGTGGCTACCCCAGTGGGTGTGCCACTGCCCAGTGCTCCATGAGATTTTATGGCACTCAGGCAACTTTATGGCACATGTAGAAGATGTGCCACCCAGATCTCTGCCCAACAGCAGAGGGGAAGGGACAGGGCATGAGCCATTTGCATTATAATGGGATACATGGGATGGCGTGGGCTGGCCTGGGGTGTTTACTAGACTAGGAGAATAATTAAAGAAGGCTTCACAGAGGAGGTGGGCTTTGAAGAATTCATTTCTGTTAACTAGGGAGAGAGGTTGGGAAGGCATTGCTGACAGAAGAAAGTCAATATAGGAAGGCACATGCAGGGCATTATGGGAGTATCTGGGAACACTGTGAACAAAGAAGATGCTGTAAGGTGGGCAGGCACCAGATCCACTGACAGTAGGCCCCCGTGTGCTCTTTTATTGTGAGGCTCTGAGCTCAGAGTGCAGACTGATGTTAATATTTTTTTCCTGTTTATTAGTAACTGGCTATAAATTATTCACTTGGTTGGGAAAAAATTCAGAAACATTAATGGCTTTAAATCATTTGCCTTATTGGGTTGTTGCTATGGTTAAATATTGAAAAGGCAGTCAACAGGATCCGTCTTTATTCATTGGGTTCCCATCTTTGTTTTCCCCCCTCGAGCTCCGTGCCCCCTCCAAGCCTTCCCTTCCTACCCAGGAGTCTGGGTGGAGCTTTCTGCTCCTTTTGCCGAAGGAAGTTCTGATACTAAATAATCAAAACAAAGTTCAACTTGAGACCGTGAGAGAGTTACAGGGATAGAAAGAAGTCTGTGTAGACCCCACGTACCTGGAGTCTAGTCCTAGATCTCTGGTGAAAACCCCTATTCTCTACCTCTGGGCCGTTTCTCCAGCTTGTTTTTCTCCAGCTAGTTTTCCTCTGTCTCCATGACTGAATAGCAAAAGCCTGCTTTTCCTGCAAAGCATTAATGACACTTTCTCTATGAAGTCTTTTCACATTTTTCCCTGAAAGCCATGAATACTTGCTCCAAATTTTGATAACCTCCTCTCTGTCTTCCTTATGATACTTGTCATTTATTACCTTTTATCGGAGTAATTAAGGGCCACTTCTCCCTTGATTAATCTCCTTAAGTATAGTGACTATTTCCAGGTCATGCCTTGCTTCCACATAGCCGCCTAGTTCCTGACAAATAGCAGATGCTCAATTAATACTTGATGAGTCAATGGACAATTAACCAAATGGGCTGCATGATCTTGGACAAGACCTTCAAGCTCCGGACCTCAATGTTCCCATCTAGGAAGCTGTGTGGCTTTGTGGCAATGAACTCAGGTTTTGGAGTCAGACCTAGGTGGACTCATATCCCAGCTCTGCCTCGCTCAACTTTGGGAAATGACTTATTGCTAATCACCGCTACCCAATCTGCAGTTTGTACACTCGGCATCCTCACAAGGAGGCTGGGAGGACTGGTGTTAATGTATGCCGAGTGCTCAGCAGGCTGCACGGAGCACAGTAAGTGCTAATAAATCCTGGTTGCTAGTTTGGAAAGCAAAGGTGATGGGCTCGATCCTTTCTGCAGGTCTCCTCCAACTCAAATGGTCTGCGACAATAAATCTGATTGGAAGCGTTTATTGTCTCATGTGAAATCTGGTGTTGAGAGTTAGAAAACCTCGTTTGAACCCCAGCTGTTAAGTTCAGTGGGTCCTCAAAAAAACCCGCTTCATCTTGGGATGCCATCCCCAGTCCCTGGGGATGTGATAATGCCTGCCATTCTTGTTTCCCAGGGCTATTATGAGGATGTGTTGGACTGCTTATGGCAATGCTCCTTTAAAGCACTCCCTAGATTACCCACATCCTAGAATCAGAGCCTTGGCGTCTTCAAATGCCAAGGGAATTTGAATGACATGCATATTTGACCTGGGAACCTTTCGGGGGGGGGGGGGGCTCTGGTTTTCCTTTTCTTGACCCCAGGCCCTTCCTAAGAGATGCTGCCAAGGCCCGTGCCCTTATACCTAGCCATCCCCTGGTCGTGCTGGACTGAGGCGTGGGAGTGCTGATTTGTAGTCAGAGCACACAGCTGCTTCCACAAATCTTCCCTGATGTGTCTTTCAGAGAAGTTTGCGTTCCTGAAAGTGTATGTCTCCTCCAGGCGGTTTTCTTTGTTCGTCTGAAATATGTCAGGTGGCTATTGGTTAATTCTGTCTGGCCTGGTTGGATGGAGAGACAACTGCAAGCAGCCTTAAACAGAAGGCTCTGGACCCGGTCCTGGTGGGGATGTAAAACTGGGGTATTGGACCACTTCGTCAGAGTGGTCCAATACTATGTCAGTGAAAGTCATAGCAAATAATCACCCCGTGGCTTTGCAACTTAATACAACAACCATTCATTTGGCTCTTAATTGAAGCATTTGGATGGGGCTCAGCTGGGCAGGTCTTCTGGTCTGGGTGCAGCAGGCTCATCTGGCCTAGGCCCTGTTCCTGTGGTCAGCTGGCCAGCTGAGGCTGGGTCACAGGTGCAGGGTTCCAAATGCAGCAAGAACAGGAGACCTCTGTGGGGCCTCTGAGGCGGCAGCTCAGAAGGCACACATCTTTCTTTCTGCTGCATTGTTTTTTGGAAGGAAGTCGTGAGGCCATCTCAGATTCAAAGAGTAGAGGAACAGACTTCATTTCGTGAAGGAGAAAGTGACAGAATATTGGGATGAACTTTGAAGCCTACACGTATTGATATTCCATGAAGCCTCTATGTTATGTTAAAGCCTGGCTGGTCCTCTAGACCTCATGAGATAATTATATAATCATTCCCACTTTGTTGACAGACAAATGGAGGCTCAACTATGTGACAAAAATAGTAGCTGGTCAAGGAGGACCCAGTCTCTGATCCTAGTCCTTCCATAGCCGACCGAAAGGCTACAGGCACACCTGGTGTTAGTGCATGTTGCTCTATTGAGCTCCACAGGTGGTGTGTATTTTACACATGGCAGGCGAGACCCTCCACCAGCAAAAAGGTTAGGACTCGGTTTATTGCAGTGGTCTGGAACTGAACCTGTGCTGCCTGCGAGGTGTGTCTGTGCTCTTTTTTGTACCTCTGCTATCCTGCCTCTTTTCAAGAGTGCTAAAGAGGCTTTGGTCTCAAGCCATTGTTAGGTACAGCCTGGCTTACGGTGCACGGAAGGGCAACAAATTCGGATCCTGACTCCATCCTCGCGAAAGCCTGTGGTCTACAGCAGGATCACCAGCAAGTGTTTGCAGTGAAGGGCCAGACAGAAAACATGTGAGGCCTTGCTGACCAAGAGGCAAACTTGGATATAGTGTGTAGACACTGACACAATGAGAGAACATTTTCTATACATTTATACTGATGAAACTCAACATATAATAATAATAATAATAATCAAGTACCATTTTGTAATGAAATTCTAATAATGAGAAGAATGGAATTTATGACACTAAATATGAATTTCATATAATTTCCACATCTTAACATCTTCTTCATTTGATTTGCTTTAACCACTTAGAGGTGAAAAACCATTCTTAGCTTGTGGGCCATACAAAAGCAGGCAGTGGGCTAGGTTCATCCTGCAATCCACCCATCCCACCCCGTATAAGAGGGTATCTCAGATTTGTACTTACAGGATCGTAGATCTAACCCCGTGTGACTGTCTCATGGCTGTGTGACTTCAGGCAAAGCCTTGATGTCTCAGAGAAATTGTTGCCTCAGGCTTCCAAGCACATACTAGGGGAAAACAATTTCCAACGTTCGCTTAGTCAATCAGAAGTGGAAATGAATTTCAAGTTCATCTAGTCTGACCTGGTTTTAGATGTCAAGAATGATAGAGGGGAGACCTCATCTGGGCCACAGACAGGAACTAGAAGACCGAGGAACGGAAGTCCTTGACCTACCAGATTACTCTCTTTCCATGCCCTTTGAGCATGTAAAACCATGCAGGCTGCACCACCTGCACTGGAATTGACAGCTGGGGAACTGGGACGAGACACATTGTCAGAGGCTGGCATCTTGGGCTCTTTTCTAATTCACCTGTTATCAAATGGGTAGATCGCTTAGAAGATTACCCAGGGAAGCTCTGCCTTTGTGCACGTTTGAGATAGATGCGGTTAACCTTGCTGAGGATGTGGGCTGGGGCTCAGGAGCCCCTAGCAGGAGTCATCAAGCTGTGCTCCAAATTGGCACTCAGGGGGAGGGTGTCGGGGACGTTGCTGATTAGTTGGGACTCTTTCATCGGGCTCCTGTGTTTATATATTGGGCTTCGATGTTTTGGGGGAAAGTCCTGGAATATATGTATTTAAATATAAAAGGTTTTTTCATTTATAACAAAAGGTCCCATTCCTATATGAAAAAAAAGCTGGCAAATTGTGTAAACCTACAACAGCACAGCACGCACAGAGCTGATGAGTCCTTCCTTTCACACACGCACGTGTGCACACACACACCATGGGCTGGGCGAACTATAACTTTTTTATATAGATGGAAGTTTATCGCAAAAATAAAGAAAGAAAACTCCTGGGGTGTAAGGAATGGGGAGAAACGCAAGGCCTGGGTGCTGAGTTTAGAAGCTGATGTCATGGTGACTCCCGTGGGCAGTCACCTTTCAATTTAGTTTAGTCTTCTTCGATTTTTTTTTTTTTTGTTAATCAGTGTCTTGCAGTTTGCAGCGTAAAAATCTTTTACCTCTTTGGTTAAATTTGTTTCTGTGTGTTTTATTGTTTTTAATGCTATGGTAAATGCTATGGAAATAAATACGTTCTTTATTCCCCTTCCAGATAATCTGTTGTTAGTGTGCAGACGTGCTACAGAGATTTGTATGCCAGTGCCGTATCCTGCAACTTTATTGAATGTGTTGATTAGATTTAAGGGTTTTTGTTTTTTTTTTGGTGGAGTCTTTAGGATGTTATATATTAAAATCATGTCATCTGCAACGTAAAGTGTTTTTCAGGAATCAGAGTGTCAGTAATTAATCATACAAAGGATGGATCACCAGGAGACAAATGAAGTCGCTGCTTACGTGCAGGGACAGCCCAGCTTCAAATTACGTAGAAATAACACTCGGGAGAAGTACGGCAAGTTGATGAATAGATAATCAAACTGAAAGATTTTGCAGAAATCTTCCTATTAGATCAAGTGGGCAAAATAGTAATATGGAGAAATAGAACCGTACTATTAAAAATGCGATCAAATGGACAGGTATACAATTCTGTGTTTGAGAATCAGAATTTAAAGATTTTTCTCAGGAAGTGAGAAATTCTCTTTATGGGTCTTGACATCTTATAACTTTAATTTTCTGGCTTTGGCCTCATTTTGTGAAAGTTTATTTTGTTTCCCACGATGACCCTGTGACATTCGTGACTAAATGTGGTTTAATTTGTATCCCTCTGCAAGACATTGCTTTTGATCAGGGGTAGGAGTTGAGGGAAGCTGACTGTGTGCACTGAATTTATTTGGGTTTTGCTTTCTGGGGGAGAAGGGGCTATAGAGGGGGGGTGTGGTTTAAAGAGAACATTTCCAGGGAAATGGCCCCTGTCAAGGCAAGGTGGTAGTATTTTGTCTCAACCCATATACCTCATATTTCTCCTTCAGGCCATAGAAACAGTCCCTTTTGTTAGGTAGCTTCTGGAAACAACAAAGGCCCTACGTGTGGTCAAGTTGTGAAGGTTTGGGGGAATAGCCAGAACACCCGACCTCTCCCTGGCTCTGCCAGCCTGGTTCCCTGGCCAAAGATGCGGGCTGAGAAGGGGCAGTGCAGTCCCCTTCAGTGGCCTGTTGTGACATTAGTAGCTGCATCCACAGATTCTAAGATGGGGAAGGGTCTCGAAGAGAATCGGCTTTCAGGCAGGACTCGTGGAAGTAGTTTGACAAGATCTTGAGATAGGTGGTTACCCTGATAATGACAGCATCCCGCAATGGCTAGGGCTCTGAGAGATTCTCTGACCTCATTCTAAGATCAGCTCCTGTGGTCCCAGTACATCCCCTGTTGTAGGATGGGTCCTTCCTAACTTCTCTCTAGTGCTGTTGCTGAGTCTCCTTTCCCAGATTCCAGCCCTTCCTGCTACATCCCTCTCATGACCTCCATGTGACTTTCATTCCTTCTTCCAGCTCAGTGCCTACCAAGTGTGAGACACCTCGCTAGGCCCTGAGGTGGAAAACCAGACACAGTGTCCCTGTCTCTGGACTTCGTATGGAGGAAGAAACAGGCAGGCAATCGATCAAGCAAGGAAGCATTCAAGTGCAACAATTACAAATTGTCGTAAGTGCGCTGGAGGAAATGACCTTGGTGTTGGCCATTTAAGTTGTCCATGATGCCTTGCAATGAAACCAGTTCGGCTTCCTCCCTATTCTTTGCCTTGGCTGGAAACCATCACTGCCCATGACCCCTCCAGTCAAGATGACATTATAGGAGGAACAGATCCCAAGGCTAGTGCTGTGGTTGGTTCTTATTCTGTTCCCTACTTAGGGATAGATGTCTGATAGCAAACAACAGCAATAATTGGCCGCCTGTTTTGTGCCAGTCACTGTTGTAGGTGCTTTGAAGTGTGTTATTATAACCACCCTTCTGTAACCCTATTTTGTAAAAAAAACGGATGTTTGGCCACTAGAGTTGAGTAGTCCAGGCTCACATGGTCAGTCAGTGGTGGAGCCTGGATACAGATTTAGACCTGTCTGCTCCCAGACCCCTGGCCTTCCTCCCACATTGTAGCTGTGCCTTTTTGCAGTGCTTGCCTCTGAGACTCGCATTCACATCACCTGTTCAGGGTCTCTGCGTGTGCGTGCACACACACACACACACACACACAGAGGCCTCAGAGGTGAAACTGAAGTTTGGTAGAAATAAAGGCCTCTTTCCCGACTCCCTTAATTACCCTGGTGGGGAGATGCACTCATTTTTCTTGCCTAATTATTATTAAGAATATGCCATCTGTGTAAATTAGATTTTATGATTTTGCTGTAAACTTTTGTGCAATTTAGTTTTAAAAAAATCTAACCTTTATCTGTTTTTTCTGATGGGAAATGTTGGTTTAATGTAGAAGGTCTAATTGTCCCCACCACATGTTAGAAACCCAAATGTAACTACACATTAAGGTTAAATGATTATATCACAACTTCCTTGGTTTGCATTTTACGTCCAATTGAAAATACAAACCCCTCGCCTCATTAATCCTTTGCAATTCCGTCCCCCTACCCCCAATGAAATGATACTTTGGGGACACATTTATATCCTTTGAACAGCCGCCTGACAGTTCTGCTGATGGAGTTTGTATCCAACTTTGTTACTGGATAGTGACAACTTGCCCTGATGGATATGTGTACCTAATTATTCTCTCACAGTTAGATTTAATTAATGCTTGCCCTCATCATAATCTTGCAGCTCACGAGCCCTCACTGCAGGAACAGTTAATGGCAAAAGGATTTCGTTTTTCACCAAGAGAGATTCCAAAAGGCTTTGTGAAAACTCATACTTTTTTAAGAGAAAAAAAAATGCATCTAAGCCAGCTTCATTTCTTTCCCTCCCCACAGTAATGCCACATGTAAATGGATTTGAGGCCACTATGGGCATGGGATTGTTAAACCTAATTTCAGACTAAGTAGCACTAATATGAGCAGTTCCGACAGACCCACAAGGAAGATGTATATTTTTTAATATCTTGGCATAGAATCGTGGTGTCCTTGCTTCATTCTGCTTGTGTCTCTGTACAAAATATGTATTTGTGTATTTTTCTAACTAATTGTCTCCCCAAATGCTACCCAGCATAGAGTAATAAATAGCTATAAGAGAGAGGACATATTAAGAAGAAATGACAGGGGAGACAAAGGGAATTTGAAGAAAAGATTTGGAAAGAGATTATTAGGTAGATGGTAATAAGGAGAGGGAGTGTGCACTAATAAAACCCCATTAGATGGGAACACTTTACAAATTACAAATAATCGGCCCCAGTCCACACTTGTGAAACATTTGTGTGCCATTTGCTTTCGATTACCATATGGCAACGGCTTCTGTTTGCACAGAGCGTAACAGTTTGTAGCAAGTGTCCATGTTCATGGTCCTGCAACAACCCTGGGGAGTAAGCAGAGAAGCAGTCACAGATGAGGGGACGGAGGCCCAGAGAGGTTGAGTCACTTGCCCACAGTCACACAGCTGGAAAGTAAAAGAACCTGGCAGTGAAGCCACAGCATCTAAAGCCAGGTCCAATGGTGTCTCTGCTACCCCTGCCACCGCCCTTTGGGTCTGAAAATGCACACAAGGAAGATTTAAGTGAGTGGCGCAAATAGCCATTCCTCTCTGCCTTCATTTGGCTTGCTCTAAAGCATCAGCAGACTCTCAGCTGAAAGATACCATCGGACTTAACAGGAATGTGATGCTACTTACTTTAACGATTACATACAATATTAATGAGCATTATTACTGTGTGTTATTATGGGAGAGTTCATCCAGTAAGATCTGAGAGGCCTCCGGGAAAATGTGGCCACTGGTTAAATGCCTTGACCTTGAGCCCCAAAGAAGCCTACAACAAATTACTCTAATAATTCAGGACTGTGGGATGGGAAATGGGTACTTGGAAATCATCCCATTGTACAGGTGAGAAAACTGAGGCTAGAGAGAGGGCGAAGTGATTTCTCTACCACGAGTTAATGAGAGTCTAGACCCCTGGCCCTGGTTTACTGAGGCATTGACTAGGGTGGTAGTTTACCCACAGGGCCACACACTGACCCAGAGGCAATTGTAGTTCTGAAGGTCTGTCTCCTTAATTTCTGTGAATTCAATTCAATTTAACAAATATTCTTTGTGTGTTATGTGCCAGGCACATATGATGTGGCGACAGCTGCCTACTAAGGCACAGGCAGCCTTGCCACAGAGATAGGAGGAAAGAATGTGCACGGCATCTCACCCTTATTTGGCACTGTGGGTAAGAAGAATGGGGAAGCATTTCCCAGGGAAATCCAAGTTCAAATTTAAACAGGATGACCTTGGAGAAGACAGCTGAGGAGAGGCAGAGTGGGAAGGGGTGGAGAAGGGTGGGGAAAGGGGAGTTGCCACCCTATTTACAAAAATCTCTTTGCTTTTCTCCTAATGTTGTTACCTCTCTGTGTCCCGGAAGGTAAAAATTTGAATTGAAGAATAAAGACTAATTGCCAGTAGAATGAAGTCTTTTACATCTGGCCATCACTTTACAGTGTACAACACAGTAGCATCACCTGCTGGCATGGTGTCCTTGTTCACCCAGGGCTTACTGTGCACCAAACACCAGGCCCATCTTCCAATATGTCTAATTAAATCTACACAATATCCTTCTAAGATCGACATTATTATGACTCTCATTTTACAGATGAGAAAACTGAGGCTCACAAGGCCAGGTCCCCTTGCCAAATGCACCGAGCTGGTCATTGGCAGAGTCTGGATCTGAGCCGAGATCAGTTGAACCCCAAGGCCCTCGGCTAGAGCATGGAGTGTTGGGGACTAGAGTGGTGCCCACGAGGTCAGCCTCTGAGTCCCTGTGGCTCTGGGACAGACACTCTCAAAGGGAGATTCCTGAATGAGCAGCCTCCGCATCCTGGAGAACTGGATAGAGATGCACATTTGCAGGCCCTGCCACTCTGCAGGGGAACCTAGCAGTCTGCCTTTCAACTGCTTTTCAGGTGATTCAGCTGCGGGGCTGTGTGAGAGCCCCTGCGCTAGGAAAAGACTCCCAACCTTGGTTCCTCTTTTGTGGAATCTCAGGGCCAGAGGGAGCCTGCAGGTCACTGAGTCTCGCCCCTTTGTAGCTTTGTCCAGCTCATCTGGTCTCTGTTTTCTGGATTCTATTCTATTTCACATGGAGGTTCAAAGCCAGCTTAAATCAGGTCAAGGGCTGAAGACTTCTTAGCAGTCTCCGGGGACTGTGGGCATGTTTTGTGTGGCACATTGAGCGGTGGCATGTGTCTGAGCCGCTAAAAGTGAAGGGACAAGTTCCGGAGTTGCTTTTGTTTGCCTTCGTCCCTCAGTAAATTCACTCATTGATAACCCCAGCCAGACTGCCTTGCTGACTTATTAAGGCTTTTGTTTAAGTTGTTATTGGGCAAGCAAGGGGGAGAGATCCTATCTTTCTGTTCCAGGGCCTGGCGAGCCAATCATGTCATGTGAGGTCTGTCCAGAAAGTATCCAGACATTTATTGAAGAAGATACAAGAAACATTGTACATAGGACAATGATGCTTCAGTCCCCTTCAACGTAGGCATCTTGGGACCTCACACAGTTCTACCAATCACCATCAGCTGCCCCCGTTGTATTTTCCTGCATATCATCAACAGTCTGAAATCTCTTCCCTTTCAAAGGTAATTTTGGTTTGGGGAAAAGCCAGAAGTTGCCGGGCCCCAAATATGGGCTCTAGGTGGGGCTGAGCCACCTGGGTGATTGGATGTTCTGCCAAAAATCTCTTCACAAGACATGATGCATAAGTGGGCGTGTTGTCATGACGAAGTTGCGAGTCACCAGTTGACCATGGCTGTGGCCTTCTGAATCATCCAAATATTTCCACAGAAGAGTGTTCAAGCTGAATGCAAAGTCTGTTGCAGATTTGTTGCTCTACTTCCTCAGTCGTTTTGAATACAGCAGCCACACAGTGCACTCAAAGCCACCTACCACCCTCTATCCCCCGCTAGCATAGTGAGTCATCATCGTTCACACATGCACATTCCGGTCCACTCTCCTTGGCTGCCAGGTTACATCACTGTTGCACAAACGGTTCTTGTTGTATTAACAACAGTTGGAGTTTTCTGGACAGGCTTCATGCATCCATTTATGTCTTCCAGTGAACCTCTCCTCTTTCCCCACAAAGTGGACGACCAGGGCACCCCTTCGAGTTCTGCCCATTGAGCAGGAGTGGTCTGCTTTTGGCTTACATCTACGTATGGAGCCAATACCTCTGTGTCATGTCAGCTTGGCCTGCCACCCACCCCCTCTACCAGGTGGTCATAAATGTAAGGTGAGTGACAGCTGCCCGTGGTGGATGACATGGGATCTGGGCCACCTACTTGCGTAGTTTACCTGTGCCCTCTGACCTTGCTTGGGCCTGAGCCTGGTTGTGCCGGTTGCCATCTCTCCCACACGACTTGGTGAATCTGGCAGAATCCAGCTCTTTATAGGCACCTCTAGCTTCCTGGTCTCTCGATTGGACCCAGCAGCCTACCAGGAGCGTTTCCCCCGCCTGCAAATGCATAGCTGTATTCTGCAGATGGCATGGCCTTATTCCAGAAGCTTAAGGGTCCACATTGTAAGTCTCCTAATTGGCACTTGCGATGAACTGAATACAATACTTTGGACCACCCGGGGCTCTTATGCTATAGGGGCCACTGGCTCCGATGGTGCAAATGGCAGGGTCTGCACCCAGGCCTGACCTGCTGCGGAGCCCTTTCCTCTGTGACTCATTCGGAGTTGGCAGCCTTCCCTGCCACCGGGAAAGTGGATGGGGGAAGTGTCCCCAACTGTTTAACACGCTGCCTTCAGAACCCAAAGAGGCCTCCCAAGCATTCTGCTTCCTTCTGCAAGTATAAGATGGAGGGATTTCTAATTTATTTTGGAACAGATGTATGGCATGCCACCGACCACAGACGTCTAAACACTTCACTGATGTGGCAAACCCTGATTCTTTATTGGATTTCCAGTACCTTCTGGAGCACATATGTCTCACCCAGCTCTTTAATGTACTTTCACTTTTGTGCTCATCTGGTCTAATTATGCTGCATCAACACAGTGGACCAAGGTGATATTCTGCAATAGATCCAGGTGGTGCCTGGCCCTGCGGACCGGTAGGCCCTGCAAACAGGTAGGGCAGTTACTACAGCTCTGCGGCAGGACGTGGTCGTGTAGTGCCGCCCACCCCGACAATGGAAACTGCTTCTGATCCTCCGTCCAGATGGAGGTGGAAAAAACCCTTCTTTTCCAGATCCATAGCCACAGACTGTCTGCCTGAGGCTGTGTTAATTGACTGTAGCGTAGACTCCATATCTGGCAGCCACTGCGGAGCCTGCGATTTGTTTGAGTTTGTGGGTAGTTCACCACCTTCCTCCTGCATCCCTCTGAGTTTTTGAAGGGCCCCAGTTGGTGGATTTGGTGGAGATAGGATGTAAACCACCACCCTACACCTTTAAGGTCTTCAAGGATATCACTTATCACCTGCACTAGTCTTAGGATGAGATACTGGTTTTGGTTTCCTTTCTTGTTTGGGGCTGGAGATGCCTCTGACTTGCCTTTCCCAGTATGATAGCGTATTCCAGAGACCAAGGAAGAGGTTCTGACACGTATTACATATGTCCATGTATATTATGCACTTGGGGACTGGGGAAGTGATTGTCTCCCTGTGAAACAGACTTGGGTTAAGACTCCATTCTGTTCCCTGGCAGTGCGTATGTCCCCCACTGTATGTGTGCCTCGTGTCCCTGAGTATAAGTGTCAACCTGTATTCCAGTGTCTTTGGAAAAGATGATGTTCCTCTTATGTGGGTGTGTGGTTGCCCAAGTAAATAGCAGTGAGTCCCTCTGAGGAGGCCCTGGAGGAACCATTGCTAGGTATTGGGTTGGCCAAAAAGTCTAGATGTTTAGGGTTTTTTTGTAAAATAAAAGATGCATTTATAATTTTCACTAATAACTTTATTGATTTAGCTATTTTAGTACATTTGGCTATGTCCTGCTATTAGCTTCTAGTGGGTAGAGGCCAGAGGTGCTGCTAAACATCTTCCAAATGCATAAAACAGACCCACAACAAAGCATTATTTGCCCAAAACGCCAGTAGCACCTAGCGTTCCAGGGCCTGGCCAGCCAATCATGTCATATGACGTCTGTCCAGAAAGTATCCAGACATTTATTGAAGAAGATACAAGAAACATTGCCTCAGTGTTGTCAAAACAACACTCAAGAAAAATAAATACTTTTGTCCTTCGGGGAAAAAAAAAGAATCTTTGCAAACCACTTTTGACATGTTCCATCAGTCACAGCACCTTTTCCATACCTCACGCAATTTTTTTTTTTTGCATTTCAGTTGTGGTTTTTGTTTTCTTGAAATCATGAAGCATAATATGCCAGAAATGTTTGCCTATCTTGTTCCGTCTTCAATATTAAAATGGCTCCACAAAAATTCACCAATTTTGACAAGTCTTTGTTAAATGCAGGCAGCTATGACAGCTGTCACAATACAAGCTAACAAAATTGTCTCAAATGAAGTTAGAGACAATGAAGCACTTCTGCAGCCATCGTGTGGAAATAGCTGAACGGACGTTTTGGCTAACCCATACACTTGCAGCCTTTCTCTTAAGAACTCAGGCTCTCCTTGAATTGGGGGATTCAAAAGAGCCTGATACAGGTCTGAGGGCTGGTTAAGGCCTGGAGACTGGGCATATAGTAGAGGCTGAGCAAATACTTGTCGTCATAACACGGTGACTCATTTTGCCAGAAGTATTCACAATGTGTGTGGGAAGGTGGAGTTTTCAGTCATTCACACGCAGATGTAGAAGCCACCAGCTTCTTCTATTTCAGGGTTTTCCATCCCACCCCCATGCCCAATAGCAGCCAAAATATTTTGTAATTGTACATTGTTTCACTATTGCATAATCTTTGAATACAGATTCCCCTCTAATGGGAAGTAATAACCACGCTGCGTTATGGAATTACCTTTTCATCTTCCCATGCTATTTATCTGTTCACCTGCACCTGGCAAAGTCTACCCACAGAAAAGCTTTTAACGTCAGGTTCTCAGCTTCTGGGGAAATTCAGGGTAACAGGTCATAGCGGAATTCCCTAATATCTGTTACTCAAAATACCTTATCTCGAAGAAGATCTATGAAGCAGAAATCAGTATGCCTATTTTTCATACTACAAAAATGTTTTTTAATTAAAAGAGAGTCCAAAAGGTTAAGTAATTTTCTCATCATCACAAAGGGCGGAAGAAGCTGAGCTCAAATGTAGTCCTCCGTCACGTGTTTTTTCCAGCACTCGGGAGACTAAGCTTTATTATGGATGGTAGGGGCAGAAATTCTAGGACCTGTGGATGAGGGAGGTGCAGGAGGTCAGCCCCTGGTCTGCCTTTCCCTCAGAACGCTGTCCCTAACCCTCAGTAGGGGCCTTCCAGTCTGGCTGCCCTCAGCCTTCGCACTCTCACTCCCTATGCCTGAAGCCGTGTCCTGAGACATGCAGACCAATGAGGGAAATAACGCATCATGCCTAGCAGAATGAAATTCATTTCCTTCATTTTCTTCATTTCTCTAGGGAGTTCTCACATAACTGCATAGGTGAGTTCTGGGAACATTTACAGGGAGGTCCCCCAGTTATCCATTGGCGATTGGTTCTGAGAACACCCCCTACCCCCTATCAAAATCCATATTCAAGTCTCTTACATGGAACAGCACTGTATTTGCATATGACCTATGCAGTCAGCCCTGTTTCATACCCACAGATTCAACCAACTGCAGATTGAAAATATTTGGGGAAAAAAACCCAGAAGGTCCCAAAAAGCAAAATTTGAATTTTCCACGCAACGAGCACTATATGCTGACACATGAATGAAGTGATGTGTAGGCGTACCCTGCTGTAGCATATGCAAATATAGGTTATATGCAAATACTATGCCATTTTACATGAGGGACTTGAGCATCTGTGAATATTGATATCCAGGGTGGGAGTGCTCTGGAACCGATCCCCAGTGGATCCTGGGGAGCGACTGTGTTTATAATAGCCTACGGCGGATACGCCTTCCCATTACTTCCTTCACGTGCATTCAGCATAGTGTTCAACGTGTGTGTGGCCATTTCAAATTTTGCTTTTTTGAAGTTTTCTGGGAGTTTTTTTCAAATATTTTCAACCCGTGATTCGAAAGCTGCAGATACAGAAGACTGAGTGCACGTGTTTGCAGGATGTTTCTAACCCTACGCGTCCATCCTCTCTTCTTTGGGGTGAGCAGGTGGAGTTGAGGATGTACAATCTTTCCATCAGCTGTGCAGCTTTGAACTTTTCCACATACTTTCACATGCAACATCTATTCATTCCTTCCACAGATAATTGTTGAGGGCCTACTCTATGTCAGGCATTCAACTAAGCATAGAGAGCGTGGTGATGGAAAGACAGAGATCCTAATCTCCTGATCAGTCTGTTCTGATGGAGGAGACAGGCAACAACGTATGGCATCATCTCGAACAGTAATAAATGTTATGAAGAAAAAGAAAGCATGGTATAGGGCATGTGAAAGTGGAAGAAGAAGGTAACTTCTATAGGGGTGGTCAGGGAAGGCTTCTCTGAGGAGGTGACAGTAAGTAGAGGCCTGCATGAACTGGAGAAAGACCATGCCAGGTAGGGAAGGAGCAANTATTCATTCCTTCCACAGATAATTGTTGAGGGCCTACTCTATGCCAGGCATTCAACTAAGCATAGAGAGCGTGGTGATGGAAAGACAGAGATCCTAATGTCCTGACCAGTCTGTTCTGATGGAGGAGACAGGCAACAACGTATGGCATCATCTCGAACAGTAATAAATGTTATGAAGAAAAAGAAAGCATGGTGTAGGGCATGTGAAAGTGGAAGAAGAAGGTAACTTCTATAGGGGTGGTCAGGGAAGGCTTCTCTGAGGAGGTGACAGTAAGTAGAGGCCTGCAGGAACTGGAGAAAGACCATGCCAGGTAGGGAAGGAGCAATGTCATGACCCTGAGGCAAGAGCAAGGTGAATGTGTTTGATGAGCAGCACAGAGGCCAAGGTGGGTGGAGCACGTGTGTGAGAAGAAGGGGACGGAAAGAAGGACGGATTGGCCACTCTCTGGGAGAGAAAGAGAGAAACTGGTGACAGCTGCCATATTTTGGCTTGAGTCAGTGCAGGACTGGAGATCACTGTCCCTAGGAGGGGGAAAACTGGAGGTGTAGCAGGTGTAGGAGGGGTCATTAAGATTTACCATTTACAACTTGGCCAGGTGAGAGTGTTTCATCTGAAGTGAGCAGTAGCTTTGCAAAATATATGGGGAGGATGGAATTACTTTCTCTTATAAGGGAACGAGGAAGTCACGGGACTTACCCGAAGCCACATGGCGACATTGATAGAAACAGGATGAGAATCCAGGATACCTAAGTCCATAAAACTTGCCTGCGAATCCCTTTCTGAATAACAATAAAATGAACTGGCATATTTGCCCTGGTTGGGGGTGTGTGGGGAAGGGTTGAAAACAGTTTGATTTTTGTTGGTTTGGTTTTTGTTGGTTTGCATAACAGCATTTTTTAAGGGAAATTTTGTCTGTATTGTGCCCTGCTGTCATAAGATTCAGGGACCTCTGGGTGTGATCTTAGACCCAGAGGGCCGTGCAGTTCGCCCTGAGATCGCCAGATTGCCACGTTCGGAGGAAGGTGCTGCGTGGTGGCGGCTTTGGAAAGATGCTATTTTCTACTGGGATGGTAGTGGGGGCGAGGCTGGTGGGGGATGGCTATGAAGGGAAAGGAGAAAGCAGACTCTCCACACGTGCTGGAGTATTTCCATTTGAGATTAGCAGGCTAATAAATCAGCAAACAGGAGTAGTGTGCAGAGCACCATGCCTGGAGAGAGCTGGTAAGGACAACTCCTTCCGCATTCCTTCTGGCCACTAGGGTTAGCACCTACTGCGTGCCACGTTCCACCAGGAAAAGTCCCTTGCTCACATTTTGAGAGCGTGTGGAAGAAATTTTCCCATTTGTCAACAAATTTTCTCACCCTTTCCTAAAATCACTTTATGGGCACAATGCTGAGTATTAGAGCTGCTTTTTTTTTTTTCCTTCTTTTTTGACTTTACTCCCCCCCCCCCCACCATATCCCTAAGCTATTTAAAACCCTACAGTGGTCCAAGGGAGAAAAGAAGGTGTGCAAATAGCAAATTGAGTTTAGTTCATTTCACTTGGATCTGAGCTAATTAAACTTGGCATTTATTTAGAGCCCTTGGTGTGTCTGCCACCAAGAATCGTGAACCTTTCCTAACGAAGGGCACACTGAGGTTCCTCATTCTAAACAGGGTCTTTTTCTCTCTCCTCTTCATCTGCCCCAAACCTCGATTTCTCTGAAAACCTCACCATTTTCACCTCCTGTGTCAAACTAGCCTGTTGTTCACGAGAGGTGTAGGCGAGGAGCACTGGGTGTGGAGATTGTAGGTGTTGATTTTGAATCAGCTCTTTTAGTGTAACTAGGCATGTGACTGTACACAGCAGTTACATGACATCCTGCTCACTCTGCCTACGTCCGGGCAGCCGTAAGTCGGCCTACTCGATGACAAACGGGACATGCCTGGATTCTCCAGACCACACACACACACACACACACACTGTACAAGTGGTGGTTATGGTCACCTGACAATCAGGGAGCAACTCTGCTGGCCACAGGACGGCTGTTAGGTCACAGAAGGCAGGCAAATCCCTGTGTAAGCCTGACTTGACAAGAGGGATTTTGCAAAGATTTTGACCCAAGCTTTTACTGTTACCTCCCGGTTTCAGCTTTCCCTATCATTGCTTTGGGCAGAAGGAGATGTTTCCAGTGAAGTCTTAGACCTTAGCCCTGCCTCACGCTTTGATAGTCCAAAATGACAGGGATTATTCAAGGTAGCAGTTCTTGAAGTTTGTTTTTCTGGATTATTTGTTTGCCTGTTTATGTTTTTTATTCAACTTATGTGTCCAGGAAGAGGCATGGAAGATAGACATGCAGCTGTGCAGCTTTGAGCTTTTCCACATACTTTCATGTGCATTATCTATTCATTCCTTCCACAGATAATTGTT
The DNA here is from genome assembly GCF_014824575.4 of Sturnira hondurensis. Taxonomy (NCBI): domain Eukaryota; kingdom Metazoa; phylum Chordata; class Mammalia; order Chiroptera; family Phyllostomidae; genus Sturnira; species Sturnira hondurensis. Next base: position 3,261,163 of record NW_028083079.1, on the reverse strand, counting down.
GAGGGCCTACTCTATGTCAGGCATTCAACTAAGCATAGCGAGCGTGGCGATGGAAAGACAGAGATCCTAATCTCCTGACCAGTCTGTTCTGATGGAGGAGACAGGCAACAACGTATGGCATCATCTCGAACAATAATAAATGTTATGAAGAAAAAGAAAGCATGGTATAGGGCATGTGAAAGTGGAAGAAGAAGGTAACTTCTATAGGGGTGGTCAGGGAAGGCTTCTCTGAGGAGGTGACAGTAAGTAGAGGCCTGCATGAACTGGAGAAAGACCATTCCAGGTAGGGAAGGAGCAGTGCCTCCATGATGCTCAAAAGTGTCTGTTTCCTCCCCAATTTACATAGGACCACAGCATTCTACATTCCTTTTTCAGTTNATTCATTCCTTCCACAGATAATTGTTGAGTGCCTACTCTATGTCAGGCATTCAACTAAGCATAGCGAGCGTGGCAATGGAAAGACAGAGATCCTAATCTCCTGACCAGTCTGTTCTGATGGAGGAGACAGGCAACAACATATGGCATCATCTTGAACAGTAATAAATGTTATGAAGAAAAAGAAAGCATGGTATAGGGCATGTGAAAGTGGAAGAAGAAGGTAACTTCTATAGGGGTGGTCAGGGAAGGCTTCTCTGAGGAGGTGACAGTAAATAGAGGCCTGCATGAACTGGAGAAAGACCATTCCAGGTAGGGAAGGAGCAGTGCCTCCATGATGCTCAAAAGTGTCTGTTTCCTCCCCAATTTACATAGGACCACGGCATTCTACATTCCTTTTTCAGTTGCCACTTGCTCACTGTGGAGCTAAGCCTGGTGCTCTGTTTTTCTTGGGTGATGATATTCCCTCCACTCTCATGCCTTGCCCACCTCCACACATCTCATCGAGAACTGTGACCATTCTCTCTGTTTGCAGGGAGCTGGAGTCAGCCTCTACTATGGTGGCCACACCTCCCGCACTGACCTGTGGTGTGGCCCTATCACACCTCATCCTATCACCTTATTTCTTAACCACTTTCTCTATCCACATGTGAGTTCTTTGGTGTAAGGAGCCGTATCTTATTATAATTCTAGCTTACTCCACAGGATTTACATAGAGTAGGCATTTAATAAACATGTTGAGTAAACACAGAAATTGAGTAAAATTAATGACAGATATTTGCTCAGCACTCCAAGATTTATAACACCCTTTGAAGTCTTGCAACAGTAGTAAATGTAGATGATGTTCCCATTAGGCTGAAGAGTTTAATTAAAGAGGTTGACTTGCCCAAGATCATGGTTGCGGTTATTATTGCTCCATAATCAATGATCCCAAGACATTGTGGCTTTTTTTTTTTGCTCTGCCCCAACGTTGGTGGGTTAGGAATTTGAGTAGGGCCCGGCTGTGCAGTTCTTGCTTAGTCTTTCATGTGATTACAGTCAAACACCAGGTGAGGCAGCAGACACCTGGAGATGCAGGTGGGCTGGACATCCCCATGGTCCCCTGGCCTGGCTGGTAGCTGACAGCAGCTGTTGACTGGTGCTCCTGCATGTGGCCTTTCCAGCGTGGTCGCTCGGGGCACTCAGACTTCTTGGGTGGTGGTTGGCTTACTCAGAGCAGCCCTCCCAAGAGAACCGGATAAAGCTCAAGGCCCCTTCTGACAGGGCACTGGAAGATATATAACCTCAACTCTGACATTCTTTCTCAGTCCATCATGACAAGACCACATGGATTCCAGAATAGGAGAGCCCATCTCTCAACGGGAGCTGTGTCAAAGAATCTGGGGGGCTCAGGTTTAAAACCACTCGAGTAACTGAATTAAAGAACCACACTCCAAATCCAGTTGTTTTTGCTACCTCATGATGGATATTGTTCTGCTGAAAATACCTCATGAGAAATCGTTGAATTGTCTCTGTTCCAATGTCGTGCCTGAAATGCAGAGAAGAAGCGAGAACTCTTATATCTTTGTGGTGACTTCTCTGCCCGTAAGTCTGACCAACAAGAGGAGGGTTATTTGAAAACGATGTGTCTTAGGCAAAAAATACATCTTAGTCATACATTTAACCAGCAAGAGGATACTGGCCTTAATCTAATAAATGCTGTAGACTCCTTTGTTTTAATTTAAAATGACTCATGTTCATTTTAAAAGTTTGTAAAATTCCTAGAAATGCAACCAGAAAACTACACATTTCCTGTAATGCCATCATCCAAATACTACTTCCAACAATTTTGCTCTTATTTTTTCTAAGCTGGACTTACAGTTTGCTAGATACAATGTAAAAATCAACTTTATTAAGGTGTATTTTCTGTACAATAAACTGCGTCAACTTAGAGTGTATAATTCAATGAGTTTTAGAAGATGAATATACCAGTGAACATTTCCATCATCCCCAAAAGTTTCCTTTTGTGATCCATCCTTTTTTCTACCTACATCAGACAGCCAGCGATCTGCTTTTGTCACTATACCTTGGATTTGCTTTATCTAGAATTGCATGCCAATGGAATTGCAGTTTGGTATGCATCAGCGTCAGAACTCATCAAACCCTGTACTCCTCACATTTTGAGGAGAAAAGAATGTTTCAGCACTGGGCACTTGCTCAGGACTCGTCGCACTTGCTAGAACTTGTGGAAGTCACAACACGGCCCAGCAAGAGAAAATGCTTGATCATTTAATACTTGTTGGTTTTGGCACCTGTCACGTGAGACCTAGAACAAATGAATGACAAGGACCAGGGTACCAGTGGATACAGTATCTATTTTTTGTGTCTGGTCACACTCACGCTTTAATGATTTTGAGAGTCATCCGTATTGTTGCACATACCAGAAGTTCCTTTTAACGATGAACAGTATTCCATTTAATTGGCATGCTTTATTTTATGTATTCACCTGCTGATGAACATTTGGGTGAGTCCAGTGGTTTGCTATTGTGCATGAATCTGCTATGGACTTTTATGTACAAGTTGTTGTATGGGCATGTGTGTTCATGCCTCTTTAGTAAATAACTATGAATTACATATCTGGGTCATGTATTTGTTGTGGGCTAAACTTTCTGAGGAACGGGTGTTGTTTTTTTTTCAGAGTAGGTGCAGAATGCACAGTTTCATCTGAAGCATGGGTAGGTCTTGTCCGCTCCAAAACCTCGTCAAAACTGATAAAGCTGGTTTTTCTAAAACATTTAGCCATTCTAATGGTTGTGGTGTAGTATCTCATTGTGGTTTAATTTCTATTTCCCTAATGACTAAAGGCTTTTTAGTGCTTATTGCCATTCTTGTATTTGTTTGTTGAAGTATTTCTTCAAATTATTTGCCCGTTTTTAAAACTGGGCTCTATCTTTTTTTAATAGAATTATCTGGAGTCTTTATTTATTCTGGATACAAGTCCTTCGGTGGATAAATACATTACAGATATTTTCTCCCATCTTGTTTCCTGCTTTTTTTTTATTGGTGTCCTCTGGAGATCAGGGTTTTTTTTTTTCATTTTTATCAAGTTCATTTTATGTATGTTTTTCCTTTCATGATTTATGCATTTGGTTTTCTGTCTGAGATCTTGATCTGTGCCGCAGATAGCAGTTTGTACACTTACACTTAGTTCTGTGACCCATTCTGAGTTCATATGTGTGCGTGGTATGAACTAAGGGCCTATGTTCATTCCTTTGAGCACATGGCTCTCAGAGCTGTTCTCAAAGTTGTTCCAGCACCCTTTGTTCAAAAGATTTTCTTTGGATGACTTAAAAGTCAGTTGTATGTGTTTCTGAGCTCTCTATTCTGTTTCATTGATCTGTATTCTACCCTTTAGGCAATAATATACTCTTGGCTACTATAGTTTGATAGTAAGTCTTAAAAACAGTCTGTGTAAGTCCTCAGTTTTGTTTAATTTTAAAATTGCTTGACTCTTCTGGGTTATTTGTACTTCCATATAAATTTTAGGATTATCTTGTCAATTTCCAAAAGTGAATGCCTGCCAGGATTATAACTAGGACTGTGCTTAACCTATAGATTAAGGGGTAAATTACTTCAACATTGAGTCTTGAAATCCATAACCATGGTATGTGTATCTCTTCATTCATTTAGGTTTTTAAAAAATATTTCTCTTTAATATTTTTAAAGTTAAATATCTCTTAAAGTTTTCTGTTGTTCTCGTTGAAGAGATGTTACATGCCTCTTCTTAACATATTAAGTACTTAGAATTTCTTGCATTATTATAAATGGAATTGGTTTTGAAATTTTATTTTCCAATTATTTGTTGACTATACACAAACATATAATTAACTTTTATATATTAATTTTTTATCTTCCAGCCATACTAAAGTCACTTATTTTAATAGTCATTTTGTAGATTCCTTGCAATTCTTTCTCTAAATTGTGTCATCTGCTAACAATAACAGTTTTATTCCTTCCTTTCTAACCTTTATGCTTAGGAAAAATTTTTTTTTGCTATTGAAATGGTTTGAGCAAGGAGGTGTGTATATGTTTGATTTTCAGTGGTTTGACTGGAAGTATGGGTTCTGCTCACCCTGTGTTTATCCGGTTTGGTGTCCCTTGAACTTTGTGAATTTGCTAGTTTAAATTTGGTTCATTGCAATAATTGTATCTTTATTGTTTTAAACTCTGTTTTCTCTTCTCCCCTTCTGTGACCGCAGTTATCTGTGTCTAGAACTTGTGATGTGGTTCCCATGAATCCATTAGACACTGTGAATTCCTCCAATCTTTCTTCTCTCTCTCATCAGATTGGAGAATTTCTATTAATCTATCTTCAAGGCCAGTGATTATTCCCTGTGTTATTTTCATTCTATTAAGCTGTTCCAGTAATTTAAAAAATGTATTCAGATAAGTGTTTCATTTCTGGTCCTGAAAGTGTTTGCCGTGCCTACAGTGCTGTGTTCAAGTCCTTGTGCCTCTGGGTCATTTTAGGTTGGCCTTTGCTGCTTTTCCCTTGGGAGTGGATGAAAATTTCCTGGTTTGTCACATGTCAGGTAGTTTGGGATTGAATGCTGAAACTGTGGATTTATTGTATGAACAATTTTGGATTCTGTTTCTCCCAAGAATGTTGATGTTTTGTTTTTCGCAGGCAGCCGACTTGGTTAGTCTCCAGCTATCTTGCCTGGGGAGAGCAGAAGTTGTTTTGTTTTCTTTAGCTGAGCTGGCTGGAGTCTGCCTTGCTCCCCGGGGTGGCCCGGGTGTCGGCCAGAGATGTGGGCGGGGATTATATGGATTATATACGGACTGTGAGACGCTGTGCTGGGTCCCTCCTTTCCTTGCTGGTTTATTGATCTGGAATCCTCAGTACAGAAGAGAGCAGGTTTTCTCTTGGTGTTTCAGCTGCCCGGAGCCATAGTTACATTATAACCTTCCCTCAGGACAAAGCAGGATACAGGCGAATGTCACACTATCTCGCCTGCTTTTTCCGAGTGTCAGCTCCTTTCTAAGACACACTTGCTTTTATTTACTTCCAGAGCACTCAGGCATTGTGTGTGTGTGTGTGTGTGTGTGTGTGTGTGTGTGTGTTGTGTCTTCTGAATTCATTGCTGTCGTCTGCAGGAGAGTTGGTCTGTTAATATCCTTACTCTTCCATACCCGAAGCAGATCCTCCACTATAGTCAATAGTACTCACTTTACACTACAGATTTTATCTTTTTAACCCCCTTTCTTAAAGCTAGTATTGGACCCAAGTATTTTCTGTGATAACTTATCATTACCAGTTAATACTCCAACATCATTAACCATTCCCTTCGAGTTGTCCAATAAGGTTATTTTCCACTTTCTAATATTTATAAATAGCATTGCGATGAATATCATGCTGCACAAATCTTCCGCCGTATTTAGGGTGTTTCCTTAGGGTGAATTCCCGGAAGTGGGTCAAGAGGGATGGACGTTTTTAAGGCTCTGTGTCACGTTGCCAAATTGCTTCCCAAAAGGGTCGTACAGATTTGCACTGCTTGCAGCAATTTAGGAAAACAGTCATTTCATAAAACCCTGCCAACACTGGATATTACTCAATGAGGAAATAACATTTCTCTTTTAAAAGATGAAAAATTATAACCAAGAATTTATGAGCACATATACACATCATATTTTAATGCCAGAGGATAGATCTTTCTGGTTTTGTGACTGGAGACTCTAAAATGAAATAGATGTAGTAAGAGAGGAAGACTCTGAAAAAATAAAATTCTGGAGAAATATTTAAATAGAATAATGACGAAGGAGGGATTTGGGGAGCATGAGGGAGAAGATATTTTTGCACAGAAAACTACAAGATAGACAAAAGGTCCAAAGTCTGAAACAATTTAGTCCAGACTTATGAAAATGCTCCCCAAAAGGCTGAGAATTCAAACTCGTCCATGCAGGCCCAGTGAAAGAAAACAAAAATAAAGCAAGCTTTTAAAATTGGCTTTGGAACAAAAAGAACGAGAAAATGATTGTCCCGTTGCATGAAACAGCCAACACCTTATCACAAGATGAAAGTACAAAACTAAATTTATTCTCAATCTGTCAGATCTGTCACTTTTATCAAAAAAAAAAAGCCTAAAAACTAGGAAAGGGAGAAGGGAGCTCTTTCATCGGAATGGAGTCCTAACACATAGAAAAGGTTCTGAATATTTACTTTGAAGTGTCTGCCTCAATTTCAGTCTCCAGCCCCAAGCAAATGACTTCTCTGTGGCTAAAATCGTTTGAAGATAGGTTTTCAGAACCACAGAGTTAGTTATACTCGTGGAAGAATCAAAGGTTTAGGTCGAGAAGGTTCTAAAATTCTGAAGGAAGACAAATCTTATCCTGCTTTTAAATAGTTAACGAAACACTTGTGAAACTTTATTTCCATTCTTCAGAGCAGTAGGGTCCGATCACAAGGTGCACGTGTAGGAAGGGAGGTCCAGAGTGCTTGCTGGGTTCGCCAAGAATAAATCATGATAGGCAAACTGCACTGCCACTGCGAAGAGTTGCGTTGTATAGGGAGGTCAGGGAGATGTTGCAGGCAAAGACTATCTGAATGTCAGCAAGATATTTGACAGAGCCTCTCATAAATATGTGCGTTGTTACATATATTCCTCTGAATAGTCTATCTCCCCACATTAGTGCGAGCTCTGTGGTTGTAAGGAGCATTTCTGTTTCATTTCCCAGTGCAGAGTCACTTCCTGGCACGTTAGAGACTCAAAACTGGTATTTACTGAATGAACAACATGTTTTTATTTCCAAAGGGGAAGATTGGAGACCGCTTGGTAGGATAGTCTGAGTGTTCATTTTTCATTTGATTACATGTTCCCAAAGAGTTTTTTTTTTAAAGATTTTATTTATTTATCTTTAGAGGGGTAGAGAAGGAGAGAGGGAGAGAAACATCAATGTATGGTTGCCTTTCCTGGGTCTCCCGCTGGGAACTGGCCTGCAACCCAGGCATGTGCCCTGACTGGGAATCGAACCGCGATCATCTGGTTTGCAGGCCCATGCTCAATCCACTGAGCCACCCCAGCCAGGGCCCAAAGAGTTTTTATTATGGGACTGATGAGAGTTCTCTAGCTGTGAGCTGTCAGGTTCTGGTCTCCGCTCAGGCCTCTTCATCGCTGATGTCCATGCCTCAGATCAGGGAAGACCTGCATGGGATCCTGGGGACAGCAAGGACCCAGTTAGACTTGCCAACCTAGTCCCTTCTCTTTACTGACTGGGTGGCCTTGCCCAAGGCAGATAATCCCTACAAACATCAATTTCTTAATATTCAAACAAAAATAGCAACATCAACCTAATTATACTCTTATATGTAATGTATGATTTTAACATACATAAACTTCTCGTCTGTGGCTGAGTGTGTTGTAAACACTCAGTAAGTAACGAGTCCTTCTTTGTCTCCCACTCAACTCCTTTTCAATTTGCCCAGTTCACAGGGGGCACATAGTCAGGGAATAAGGAAAACATGAGCTCACAGGATTAGGACCAAAATAATAGCTTGAGACACTAGAAGAAAAGGCCAAAAGATACAGGTGCAATTTGGTAGTACAAAGTGTTCTTTACTTTGGTTTAGAAAAATCGATTCTACAAATACAGGATGGGAAAGTCCAGATTTATTTGTAATGCCTGTGAACGAACAACCGAGGCCACACTGAACACAGTCAGCTGCCAGTAAAGCAGAAGCCGTCCTGGGCTGTTTCATCCTAGTCTCTTGCTCACAGAGAGGCAGGCACTAGCGCATTTCTGCTCTGTGTGGGTCAGATCCCACCCAGATTGTTGTGCCCAGTGCTGGACAGCAAAACTCAAAAAAGACTTGAGCGAATTGGAGTTATGTTGAAAAGAATCCAACAAAATAAATTTGAAATACAGGATGCTCATCAAAATCACTGAGATGGGAAAACAATGATGTCATACCCAGAGTGGTAGAGGATATAGTTAAATAATCACCAATACTCCTATAGAGAGCCGGTCGGGGTGAAATTGGCGTAACCTTTCTGGAGGACACCTTGACATAGATCACAAATGCTAAATGTGTCAATATCCTTTGATCCAGCAATTCATCTTTCTACTCTCAAAAAATTCTACACATGGAGGCACAGGATATATAGAAAGATGTGTTTTTAGGAGGAACATTGTAGTGAAAAATTGGAAACAATATAAAATTTAAACAATGGGGGACTGATTAAATAAGTGATGATACAGTGGAATGTTGCAGACATTAAATGTTATTGGAATCAATACTTAGTGACATGGAATAATGGGTAAGATACATTTTATTTAGCTTAATTTTACTTCCACAAGTGATCTCAGTTCATTTCCCAGAGAGAGAGAGAAAGATAAACAAAAAGAAGAAAAATCTCAGTATTCAGAGAAAAGCACTATTCATACTTTGGTGGATATAGGTGTAGATACAGTTAGAGATGGAGATGTTGATATACACATAAATTTCGATATAGACCTAGATGTATGTGTATGCATACATATGCATGCAATTTATGTAGTAGCAAAATTACAAAGCCTACAGTTGGATTCCAATATGTGTTTCTGACATAAATGAGTGAACAGATATATGCTCAGATATTTTAAACAAAATTTACCAGATGTACTCGCATTATAAGACAATAAAATCCAGTTGTAAAAGAATGTGTATAGATGCATGGTTAAAAAACCAGAAATAAGGGAAGTCAGTTGGAAGTGATAGTATTTGACTTTTATTATTTTCTTCTTTGTGCTTCTTTATTTTCTCTAATTTTCTCTAATAAATATGCATTGACTTTATAACCCCCAAATAGTCGTAGTGTTTGTAAAGTGTATGATGTGAGGAATGTTGATGGTATCAGTAGGAATACTGAGCTTGGATGGAAAGATTATAATGGGCACAGGAGCCATCTCCAGCCTGCTGAAGGGCCCTTGTATGGGGTCATGAAATCGCCCAAGCCTGGATTCCAACAGGCTGGCCATGGTCTAGGGTGGAAACTGCCAGGGACTTGATTCTTGGCTAACCTCACAGGCCCCCACCTTCTCTTTTATTCTCTTGTACCTTTGGGATCTGCCTCGGTGTTCTAATCTCTGCCATTTATGAACTGTATGACCTGAGCATGTCACTTGTAGTGTCTGGGACCCTTATTTTTCTCCTCTTTCAAATAGGGACAACACTTACCCCGTACAGTTATTGTGAGGGTCGAATGAGTTGTTCTCTTTAGGAAGGATGTAAAGGCGTGGCAAGTGTTGTGTAACATTTGCTAGACGGTCATGTCATTTTTAGTCATACGGTGTATCGGTAACAGGACGGACCTAGGGCCTCGGTCTCTGGACACCTGGTTTATTTTGCCATTGCCCAGAGCTGCCATATTGCAACGGGTTGGGAGGAGTGTGGACATTTTTATAGGACTGGACCTGAGGAGTTTTCTGGTTGCCTCCTGCTGCATAATTCACCACCCTGAACATTAGTGCCTTAATACAACCACAATCTTATTAGGCTCCCGGATTCTAGGAGTCATGAAATGATAACTGAGAGAGGGGAGATAGGTTGTCTCAGCTTCACAATGACCAGGACTCAGCTGGAAATACTCAAACACTCATCGGTGACACAGATGGCTGGGGGCTGGAGTCAACTAGAAGCTTCTTCCCTTGTATTTTTGCCACTCGTACTGGGATGTCTGGAAAAGCTAGGTTCGGCTGGGATTGTTGACGGGACCACTTACACTTGGCCTCTCTGTGTGGCTAAGACTTCTTGCAGTGCGGTGGCAGGTGTCCAAAGGGGGAGTGAGCCTCTACAGGGTCCGCGTGTCAGGATAGCCAGGCAGAACCTGCAATGCATTCTGTGACCCAGCCCTCCAGTCACTTCGTTTGCAGCCTCTTTGTTAGAAGCACACCCCTGAGGCAGCCCAGACTCGAGGGGTGGGACTTAATCTCCATCTTTGAGGGGAGCAGCCAAAGTCCCCTCTCAGAAGAAAATGTGAGATGGGAGGTTTTGTTATGGGCATCTTTGGGAAACGCAGCCTCCCACAGGGAGCAATGGGATAGTCCAGAAGAGGAAGCTGTGCTTTCACGAGATACTGAATTAAGTTTGATGGGTAAGCTTCTTCTCCATAGGTGGTATTTTGGGCCAGAATTTGAGGATAACCTGAGATATATCCCTTTCTGGGTACCTGGATGCCCATCTCTGAGATAGCCTCAGTGCAGTAAAGGTCAGGGCAGGGATGAGCTTCCACTGCAGCAACCTATTTTAAAAAATAAACATAACTTTGATTGTCTTTTTTATTACCAAGCATTATGTATTCATTGGAGGGAAATTAAAAATGCAAATGGGAGACAGGAAGGAAAAAATTTCAAATACCCCAAATCTTACTATCCATAGAATGATCACTAGAGCACCTTCATGTATTTATTTCTGTGTGTGTGTGCATGCATTTGCATACTTAATCTCTGTGTGAATTTTTAAAACAGAACAGGGTTGTTTCGCACTCACAGTTTTGCAGTGTGCTTTTTCAAAGGTCATAGCACTGCATCACGAACATCTCAGAATAACTTCCACTCTTCTCTCATTTATTTTTCATATTCAAGTGGATTTGTTTTTGTCACCCGCACTCAGTGGAAATCACACCAAATATCTGCAATTGCGTGTAAGTTTACATGAGTGAAACCCCTCTTCACATTCTTCCCTGTACACTTTTTCACACAATGATGTATCGTGGTGAGTTTGCATGGCAATAAACATAGATCTGTGTCAGTGTATTTAATGGTTTCCTAAAAGTCTGTTGTAGAGATATGTCATCATTTCTTCATTCAGTTCCCTATCAGTGGGCCTCTGGTCATTTCCATTTTTCCCCCTGAAATTATAAACGGTCATGTGTAATCATATTTTACCAGAAAGATTTTTTTAACCATAAACATTGATTTAAAACATTTTCAACCTGAATCCCAAGAATGCTGTAGAATCTTCTTTTCCGGGGGATCAGCTAAACTGGCGTTTGAATTCAGGTCTTCCACTTGCTGGCTGGGACTGCAGATACAGAGCTTCGCCACACTCGCCTCCGTTTCCACATTTGGAGGAGGAGGAACGTAACTGGGCAGCATGCCTGGCACTGTGCCTGGTGTGTAGTAGAACCCCCTGGCACGTAGCAGCTGTGGTCAGAGCGGGCCAAGGGGGTCGGTGTGTGCGAACATCTGTGGTGTAGCCCCGGAGCTCAGAACAATGGCGAGTTGTGGTTTGGGGGGGGTTGCTGGCAACTTTAACTACTTTTATCCTCTTGCCAGGACTGGCGCCCTTCACATTCCCTGGGCGGTTGGGGGTCAGGTGGGTTTCTACATTCCCAAGCTACATATTTCTCTATCTGGCATAGTTCTGGGCAATCTAAAAATGCAATATCGCTGTCAGCAGCTCAAGGAAGACACAGAGCCTGAATAATTTAACGTGTCACCACCATCCATCATGATACCAAGAGTGTGGGAGGTGGAGTGTGGAGCGGTGGGCCTACCGGAGGCTGCAGAGCAGGTTTGTGGCCAGGACAGCCCCGATAGAGAAGGCGGGCTCACAAAGAAGGGCACTGAGTTAACTTCCCAGGCCCAGGAAGGACCGTGCGGCCTCGCTGCTGCCCCAGCCCATCCCCTAGTAGGCTTTTGAAGTTGTCTGGATGCCCAGGTTTGCTCCAAACTTGGGCCCGGTTTCCTAGTTTGCTACCACGGATCTATGTCATCTTGGGGAAGCTCTAAATACCTCTGAATATCTCAGTTTATTGATCGCCAAGATTGAGAGAATTTCCGTGTAGAGGGCTTAGCATCCGGCGCGGGATATCTTAATTGCTTCCTCGCCAGAGAGTTAGCTCCGAAAAGTCAGGAAGTTTTTGTTTATTATTCACTGCCATATTCTCAATGTCTAGAGCAGTGCTTGGTACAGAATGGAGACTTACTGCATAATTGTTAAATGAAGGAACAAACAAGTAATTGTCGTGATTTTTTTGATATGGCCAGTTGGGTCCAAGACAGACTGAAGGGTCGCACACTGCATTCTTAAACACGGGGTCAGGACTCAGGATGCTGAACTTAGCCCCTTTCAACATGCTCTTGAATGCCTCGTCTCTTTCTCTTTCTCTTTCTCTTTCTTTCTCTTTCTCTTTCTTTCCCTTTCTCTTTCTCTTTTTCTTTCTCTTTCTCTTTCTGCAATTTCCTCATTCTACAGTTCTGTCATCAGTCTTGTGATGTTTCCAAGAGAACACAGGGTCTATTTTTAGCAACATTTTATTTACTGAGGTAAGGGTCCCGTGACTTAACCTTTACCATGAACTGTTGTAAAGCGTATAGTTCATTGCCATTTAGTAGAATCACAGGGTTGTGCAACTGTCACCTCTGTGTGGTCCAGACATTTCCATCACACCAGAGGGAAACCCCACGCTCAGGATCACTTTCTATTTCTCTTCTTCCTCTGTGCAGCCCTGGCAGCCACCACTTCCTGTCTTAGGGATTTACTTATTTTGGATATTTTATATAAACAAAATTGTGTGATATGTGACAGTATTTTATGCTTGGCCTCTTTCACTTAGCAGGCTGATTGCAAGGGCCGTGCTCACCCACACTGCAGCAGGTCAGCATTCCCTTTTCATGGCTGAATAATATTACGTTATATAGATCAACCCCATTTGGGTTATCCATTTATCAGTTGATGGACGTTTGGGGTTTTTTTCCCCCGCCTTTTCACTATTATATATTGTGCTGCTGTGAACATTCATTCACGAGGATCGCTACTTATTGGAATGCCCTATCTTTAATTATTTTGGGATATCCCTAGGGGCAGAATGGCTAGGTCCTGTGATAATTTTGTGATAGCTGTCAAACTGTTTTTCAAAGTGGTTGCACTCATTTGCATCCCCACCAGCACAGTATGGGGGCTCCAGTTCCATGGGAAGTTGGGGATCCATTCCAGCACCGGTTTTTTTCTCGTTATGCTGTTTACGGTCAACCTAGTAGATACAGAGTGGTTGTTTTCTTGTGGCTTTGATCTGCATTTCCCCAATGGCTAATCTTTTCAGGAGAACAGAGGGTTTTCAATGAGACAAAAGCTAAGTTCAAAGTTGGGGGCTGTGCCATTTGTTAGTAACTTGTATGATCTTGGATAAGCAACAGTGAGATTCTGAAGGTTGCTTTGCCCTCAATAAAATTGAGATGATTCTTACCTCTCGGACCCCTTCTGAATGTCGATGGGATATTGCAAATAAAGTGCCCAGAACGGTGCACCTCACACCGTGTTATGTGCTTAGCCCTCTTCTCCATGGCTTCATTTGAGAACACTCAGGACCAAAAGAGGGGCTCATGGAACAAGGCCAGAGAACCTTGCAGTTCCTAGTCTTTTGAGGATGGTCTCCAACCATTCTCACTTTCTCTCAGCTTCTAAATGGAAATTCTTGAGCAGTCCTGAATAAGGAGTGGTTGTACAAAACACAAAATCAACAATGTCATATGCAAATGCTAGCTGAGGGAGCCCTTTCCCATTCTACTGAATTAGCTCCAAGTCAGTCTGTGATTGGCCTGCGGCCCCTTCAGACTTTATGGACATTCAGAGGCTAGATGCCCTGGGAGGCTGCCACCTCCCTGGGATATCACAGAAGGCAGGAAGTTACCACTGCCACCCACCAGTGCTTCCTTTCCTCCTAATAAACTTGGGTGAGCATTGAATAAATGCTCTAAATGAATGTGCCCTCACCATCCCTTTCTTGTTCTTTGTGTTAACTGTTTACATGCACTAGACAACTTCCCTCACCCTGCCACTGTGAGCTGAGAGTGACGGCCCCAATCCATTGGGGTCAGGTGCCTTGCCCGAGCCCACTCAGCTGCTAAGTGAGACCAAGAATTAGAACACAAGTCTGACTTCAATCCCTTGATTTCTTTCTACAGAAATGCTTGACCTCTCCTGGCGCATGCATTAAGCCAATATAGAAACCTGCTAGACTCTTAAATGCCTTAGGGCAGAGACAATGGCTATTGTCTTTTAATGGAATCTGAGATACACCATTTTTCATCCAAGTCACATTAAAAAATGATTCAGCACCTTAGTGGGGCCTGTGGCTTAGTCATCTCTCTCCCGTGCCCAGATCCGGGCCCTTAATTAAGCTCAGTAATAATGGTTGTATAAATGCTGCCGGAACCGTGTTCTCCGACGTGATGGGCACTGGACATGTGGCTAGTCTCTATGGAGATGTGCTTAAGCATGAAATAGACACCGGATTTTGGAAACTTACTGTGCAGAATGTATAAAATATTTCAGTATAATAATGATTTTACATTAATTACATGTCACAATGACAGCATGTTGAGTATATTGGGTTCAATGCAATATATTACAAAAATTAAGTTTTACTTTTTTAATGTCACTACTAGAACATTTAAAAGTGTATGTGTGGCCTGCACGATATTTTTATTGGCTAGATTGGCATAGCGGCCCCTGACTCTGGGAGCAAGTGACAGACCTGCCAGTCCTCTGAGGTCAAATCTTCACGCCTTTGCCACCGCTGCACCTCCACGCATATTACCACGCACACATGCACTCACGCATTTGCAGACTTTTTAGCCATGAGGCAGGCTTTGCAGGTGGGCAGACCTGATTTCAATTCCAGCTCTCTCACTTCAATGTATGCTCCCCCACCTTGCATCACTTCTCCAAGACCCGATTTATTCATCTGTTAAACAAGGTTCATCATGCCTTCCTTACAGGGTTGGCTGTGGACAACAAGGCATTCACTCGCAGTTTATGCTACCCCAGCACAGAGACCAAGGGAAAGGACTCTGCTGCCACTGTCTGCATTTGAAGGGTGTTTCTGCTGCTTGCAAGCTGTGCAACCCCAGGAAAATTACTTAATTTCCTTGTGCCTACATTTCCTTGCCCATTAAAATGGGAATAAAAATAGTAACCTACATCTTAGGGTCACTGTAAGGGTTCAACAGGTTGCTTCATGAGAAGGGTTCTGCTGGGCAGGGAGACTTTTCTTATTATATATGAATTGCCAAGTGACTTTTTATTGCCCCCAGTCGGCTATCCCAGTAAGGAATGAATCCCAACTGACATGTTCATCATGGCCGGGGCAGAAGAGGTCATTTGTTTGGGAGAGGACGGGAGGGAGGGAGGATTTAGCGAGGTGGCATTACGGGGGTGTGGGAAGGGCCGGGGGTAGACCTCTACCAGGCACAGTTCCCTCCCTTTTTCTCTGCTGCCCCAGACACAGCAAGAAGGTCGACAGATGCGTCCTGTACCTAAGGCAACTATTTTAGCAGATGCCTTTATTTCCCCTGGGCCGAGAATTGTGTGTAGATAAACACAAATTCTCCCTCTCACTCACTCCTTCCCTCTCCCGCTGCTTCCTGACTTCCCTCCCTCCCTCTCTCCATTCTCCCTTTCTCCCCTTCTCCTTCCCCTTTCCCTCCCTTGGTTTTTTCTTTAACAGTAAAATATTTTGATGGCAATTTAAACAGCCCTCCTGGCCTCCGCAGAGCTCTCCCTCCCGCCACTTCCGCAGTCCCCAGAGGACCTCTGCCAGCTCCCTGTGAGGAGAGCCTTCAGGGGGCAGCTGCCTCCGCTGTATTCTGGACAGTCCCCCGCTATCTCCAGGCCCGGCCTTAGTTACTGAGGACTGGGAAAGTCTGCCCTAAGGAGCAGGGATGGACCTTGACCAACAACAAGACACATTTGGGGCTAAAGATCAGATATTGGACACTTCCACTCATTGTAGGATACTATTTTCAGGAAGAGGCAGGGCAGGTATCTTTTTTTTTTTTCATTTTACAGAACTTTAAACTGAGAGATAGCGTTACCAGCGGTTAAAACGTTTGCACTTGGCCATCGTTCATTATCAGCAAATCACTTTCCTTTTCTGAACCTTGGTTGGTTCATCTGTGAAGGACGCATCATATCTCCCCCCCTATGAGTCTGCAAAGAGATGGTATTTGCAAGGATCACAACACAGTCTTTGGCACTTTGCTGTTCACAAGACAATCTGCTCTCCCCAAAGTTCTCTTCTGAGTCGTTGTTTCCAGGAAAGCAATTTTCACACCCGAGAGCCCGTATTTGGAGCTCAGCAGACTAGCCCTGAATCCTAACTCTCCTACTCATCTGGGTGACTTTCAGCAAGGAATTTGCCCATGCATGTCTCTGTCTTTATTTTATTATCCTGTTCATAATTACACATTTCTTGTGATGATGATTGCATGCAATAATGTATAGACGCCTTCTAGGTACAGAGTAAATTGCCCAACAGGTTGTGGGAGTGAACGAATGAACGAACGCATGAATGCACAAGGACAGAATCGGAGCGAGAGCGTCTGCAGGTTGCCTTTCTGTACATGGAAAACCATTTCCATATCCTACCAGAGGACATGACATAGTAAATCCTTTCGTGAACTGAGTAATGGTTCCCTCTTCTGATGTATATGTTTCCTTTTTTCAGGTGAAATGTTTCCATGGGTAATAGGTTTTATTGGTGCTTAATTCAGAAGATGTGAAACATTTATAGTGAAGAGAGATCTCCCTCTCTCCCCATCCTTCAGCCACTGACTTCTCCTTCCAGGACAACCACCTCTGCCAGATTCTGAGTCTGCTCCCAGGCATAGTCTGTTGACGTGGGTGTCTGAGGCACCCTACGGAGTCCCTCTTTCTCTTTGCCCGCCACGTGCCCACAGCTTGCTCTGAAGCTCTGCCCTCAGTGTTTCCTCTCTAGGGTAAAGAGTGTATCAGTTTTTTAATCCCTCTTTTTCCACATCCTGTGGGTTGTTTTTTTTTTTTTTTGGTAACAGTTAAAAAATACAGAAAGTACAGAAATAAAAATTTCTGTATTCCTCCTTGCACGGTTAACTGCTACTAGAATTTGGCATATTTCTTTTTTTAAGATTTTATTTATTTTTAGAGAGGAGAAAGAGAGGGAGAGAAACATCGACAAGTAGTTGCCTTTCATGCACCCCGCACTGGGGACCTGGCCTGCAACCCAGACATGTGCCCTGACTGGCAATGGAACCGGCAATGCTTTGATTCTCAGGCCGGCACTCAATCCATTGAGCCACACCGGCTAGAGCAAATTTGGCATATTTCTTGCGAGTCTTTTTTCTTGATCACTTTTGTCATCAACTGTCGTAGCGTATGAATAATGCCCTTTTTTCTCTGTGTACCTCCACGTTTGCCTCTGAGGCCCCCGTGCACCCATCGCCCCCTCCCTATCCTCAGTGCCCGTGGCTTCACCCAGACCCGTCTCCTCTCACCTGGCAATTACCGGGCCTCCTAGCTGCTCGCCCTCCTTGGCACCCATTCTGAGGGGCCTGCCTGCCACTCTCATATCCTTCCTGGTGTGCACAGCGATGCATTCATTTTCTTGTTCTAGAACCTACTGCGACATCCGTCCTCAATGTGACACTTAGGCCCTTCCACTGGGTGACTCCAGCATACCCTCCCCCAGCGGCGGTCTACCTGACGTGGCCTCCCCCGGCCGGCACCCCGCCGCACCCCGAGGGATGCTCCAGCTCTTACCTCTCCTTGGAACTCCATTTCCTAGTACTGAACCCCCATCCACCCTTTCAGCCCCGACTTAAGCTTCCTTTCTCCTTAAACCTTCCCAGGTCATTTGCATTGTGATGGATTGCTCTCCCTCTATATTCCCAGGGCCTTACTGTGTGGAAAGCCTGGCAATGAATTAGGTTAAAGGCACTGCGGGATCCCATCTGTCACCTTGACTAGCTTATGATCCCATGGTTGGCAGGGCCCAGGTTGTATCTCCGTGTGTCCAGTGTCTGGCGCTGGGCCTGGTAAGCACTTGACTGAAATGTGTATGAAATGAAGTTGCCTCGATGTTTTCTTAGAGGCAGACTTATGGTACTGAGCAACAACATAGCTATCAATTATTTAGTAGCCGCCAAGGACCAGGCATTTTACATATCATATCTCCTTTAATCTTTAAAGCAGTCCTGCAAGGTTAATAGTTATTATCTCTGTTTTGGGGAGAAGGAACCCAGGGCCCAGAGAGATGATGCCTTTACTCAAGTTCACACAGCCCTGAGGCTGCCGAGCGCTGGTCAGATCCCAGGTCCACCTCACTGCAGAGCCCAGACTCCTCCCATCAATCATGCCAACTCCAGGGTCACTTGGGATTTGCAGAAAGGAGTCCAGGGAGGGGGTTGCTGACCTTGGGGGTGGATGAGGGAATCAATGGGCTTCTGGAGGTTAGCGACGACTAACACAGTGTGCTTCCTCACAGGGGGAATCAGCTTCGGGAGAACCAAGGGGACATCGGGGTCAGAGGCAGACGACGAAACGCAGCTGACGTTCTACACGGAGCAGTACCGCAGCCGTCGCCGCAGCAAAGGTACCAGTGGCCTTAGGAAGGTTCCAGAACCAGTTTATAGGAGGAAAACGTGGGAAGCAGATTTTGTGCTTAGTGACAGATCCTAAATCTTTCTCAACACGATCCCTGTCCAATTTACACTGAGCTTGGCATTGAAGCCCCGGCTAGGCTAGTGGCCATCGTTACGTCCATTCTTTGTGTGCTTCCTATGCCAAAGGATTTTAAATTCTAAAGGGTTTAAAGATGACTTTTTCAAGTTTACGCAGGTTTTTTTTTTTTCATCCAGCACAGGAAATGAAGTAGCTAAGAGAATCAGATAGAAAGGAAAATCGGAAGAAGGAAAATTACTTACATGCAGGTTAAATCAATGCAGGATAATCTGTGCTACACTGTAGGGTTGTTCTCAGAACTTAGAGATTTTCACCAATCAAAAGGCAAAAAACAAACAAACACATATTCAGCAAGAAAATGTACAGAGGCCATGGGACAGAACCAGAGTTCATGCACGAAATTCTCCCTGCCTGACACCGAGACCCGAGGGAGAGTTCTCCAGTTGGTCCCTAGAAACATGACATCATGTAACCCCCCGGGCTGTGCCTTCAGCAGATGAAATTAGTATCACTGCATGGTTACGGATCTCAGCGACACCCAGTCTAAGGAGATGTCCCAGTGCTGAGGCAGCACTCCGTAACGGCCCGCGGCCCATGGTTCTCCCTGATAAAATGTGTTCTGAAGGGAAAACGGGGCATGTTTCAGGCAATTACCTATGAATGTAATTCCTCACCCCCGAGTGTTTTTATAAGAATGGAAAATCAACAAGTGCAAGATTGCATTCCTGGAAGAGAACTTGGGGTGCAAACATGCCAGTGACTAAGGACGGATCCGTGGGCTTAAGCCAGGCCCCCGAAGTAATCGAGGGCCCTCTGGAAAACATGAAGGCAGCGCATCGAGGCCCACGGCAGCCTGTGACCCTCCTCCCTTTCCAAGAAGTGGGCTGGGGAAGTGTCTCTGGTCGGGAACAGGGGGAGACGCCCCCCCCCCCCACAAAGTGGTTCTGCGTGCATCCCACTCGTGCGTGATGGTGTTCAAAGAGCGCCGATCACATAGCTTCTCGGGGCTCCTTTTGCTCTTAAGCAAGTTAACTACCTGCCTAACACCTCAGTTTTCTCATCTAAAAAGTGGGTCCTGTCACTGCCTCACAGAGACTTGAAGATAAACTTTGGTTATGATCATTTTAAAAATATGTATCCTGGTGCCTGGTATATATTAAGGGCAAAAGAAATGGATGCTGTTAATGTCAGTTCCGTTCTCGTTGTTTTCCATATCTCACTATTCCTGGTGTCTTTCAGTGAAAAGTCCCCGGGCGGGGGATGTCTCCACTGGCATATCAGCTGGAAAGGTTTTGCAGCCTCTCAGCCATTAGAATAATTGGGCTTGCCTTTTCCTCCTTCCCATGTCTTGGCTGTCTGATATCTACTGCATTGGAGATTTAAAAGTTGGTGATAGATGATTCCTGACCTGTCTTCTCCCTCTTCCCACAACAGCTGCCAGAAATCAGGCTGGGGAAGGTGGTGGGCCTCCTCTGTAAGACAGGGCTATTTATAGATAATTGGATAAACATCCATCGCTGAGTGTTCCTCTCTTAAGTCGGAGTTAAACTTATAAAAGAAAAACAAAAGCAAGCCGCAGAGCGTCAGATAGACGATTTGGCCCGGTGCCTCCGTGCACTCCAAAAGGCTGACTGTGTTTCCAGGATGGCAGGGCTGCGGTGCTGCCCACACACTTTCCTCCTGGCCCTCTTGCCAGCTGAACCCCAAAGCCACCTGCTTTATCTCCATCCTCCCCTCATCACCCACTAATGACAAGTGTCTCTCCCTCCACCTTTGGGGCCCCCAATCTTGCTCTTCCTCCTCAGTGCCCTGGGTGTGTTATGCTTGCTTGTTTGTGTGTTTTCACTTCCTTTCTCTCTGCCCTCCCTCGTCTCTTCTTCCCTCTCTCCTCTATCATGGCTTTCTTCTCTTTATTGTTCTGTCTTTTCTTTGTTTTCCTCTGTGTTCCATCTTCTTCTCTCTTCTTCTTATTGTCTCCTCTTCTCCCTTCCCACCAAGCTCTGCTCTTTTCTCTAGCTGTTTCCTAGTGAGTCTTCCCTCCCTCCTTTCCTCCCTCCCTTCCCTACATCCTTTAAGCATTTGTGGAGCACCGTGTGTCTGAAATTCTTTTAGGCCCTGGGAACACAAAGCAAGCAAGAATTTTTTTAAGCCCTATCCTTGTGTGGCTGGCATTATATCAAAAGATAAATATAGTAGATGGTGGCAAAGGCCAAGGAAAGAGAATACAGCAGGGAAGGGCCCTGAGAGAGGAGCAAAGGCATCGCGAGTGTAGATTCTCTGAGCATAAGTTACCAGGCCCCCTTTGCAGAATCACAGGGAACACATTCCTGACACTGTGATTGATATTGTCAGAGTTATTGCTGCCAGCGCTGCTGCCGCCGTGGATGTTTGTTAGTATAGAAGGTGAACTTAGTCCCGGTAAAACCTCTGCTCCAGCTGAATAAACCTACAGCACAACGCCCATGCCTAGGAAGGGCTGTGGCCCCTTTTGCTCTTTCTTACATATGGTGCCGGAGTCCAGGCTTCTTTAGGGCTCACTGTCTTAATGGGAAAGTACACAGTAGAAAGATGAGCAAGGGGGGAGTTTAGGAGTCCTCGGATAAGAGAGCAATGGAACAGACAGTATTAAGAGCATGGGTTCTCCTTTGCAACATCATGGATGGAACTGGAAAGCATTATGCTGAGCGAAATAAGCCAGGCAGTGAAAGACAAATACCATATGATATCACCATTAACAGGAATCTAAACAACAAAACAAACAAGCAAGCAAAATGTAACCAAAGACACTGAAATACAGAATGTGCTGACAGGGTCCAGAGGGGAGAGGGGAGAGAATCACAGGGGAAAAGGGGAAGGACTCACATGAACAAGTATAAAGGACACATGGACAATAACTAAGGTGGGGGACAGAGATGGGAGGGAGGTGGGGAGTACTGGGGGGGCAGGGCTGGGAATACAAGAAAGAAAACTGTACTTGAACAAGAGTTAAATAAAGAAGCAACAGGCTTAAACAGAACAATTAAAACAAACAAACAAAAAAGAGCATGGGTTCTTTTTTTTTTTTAAATCCTCACCCAAGGATATATTTGTTGATTTTAGAGAGAGGGGAAGGGAAGGAGAGAGAGGGGGAAAGAAGCATCAGTGTGAGAGAGAAACATTGATTGGTTGCTTCCCATACCCTGACCAGGGGTCAAACCCACAACATAGGTATGTTCCTTAAGCGGGAATCGAACCTGCAACCTTCTGCTGTATGGGATGGTGTTCCAACCATCTGAGCCAGCCAGCCAGGGCAAGAGCATGGATCTTGCAGTAAGCTGCCTAGGTTCAAATCCAAGTCCCACCGCTTGCTAGTGGTGCCATCCTGAATATGAACCATAAGCTCCCTGTTCATCAGCCTCCTAACTGAAAAATAAGGACAGCAAAATTAAAGCTCTAGGGGGATGTTCTAAGAATTAAAATTAATTGGTATCTGTAACACACACATGTGGGTCTAGGAGAGAAGTCACAGTGGACCTCAGTTCCTGGGGCAGAAGCATAGGACCCGGTGTGTGGGTGAATCTCAGATCTGCTGCCAGTGCCCTGTGTGACCTCAGTCAAGTCTCTCCACTTATCCAGGCCTCAGTTTTCTCATCCAAAACCTGGGAAGGTGTGACCTCTGAGGTCAATGGTACTCACTGTGTATCTGTGGGGATCTCCCGCTCCTGAAGTGCGCCTGGCTCATGGCTCCTGCTCCTTTGCATCGTGTCTGCCTCCTGCATAACCATTGTGTTTCTCCTTTCCTGGTTCTTGTTTTGGAGAAAGTACTTGCCCCTGGCATGAGACTGGCTCTGTCATCTTGTTTGGCTGTGCCTTCACCCCCAGGCCTGCCTTCAAGTCATCCCAGCCTCCCCCCACCCCGACCTCTGCTACCACCATCCCCTAGCAAATGCAGTAGGTCATGCGTCCCCTGTGGTCTGCCTAGGGCCAGCCTGGTCCTCCCACAGAGGAGACTGTAATGCAATGATGTGGAGGGAGAGAATGCAATGATGTGGAGGGAGAGAGACAGAAACATACAGGGAAGGGGGAACCCGAAGTTGCTTGAAAACCGTCATCTCATTGCACTTGGAACCCATAGTAATTCACCCTTACCCATTCATTTCCATCTGGAAACAGGATCAGGGCTGTGTCCCTCAAATCTAGGGCCACGTGAACTTGGGTCAAGAAATTCAACTGTTGCCATCTTTGAAAGACTCAGAAGGAAGTGGTGACTGGAACAGTGGTTTTTAGTCCCAGATTTGCCACCATTTTTCTACGTGACCTTGGCCAAGTCACTGCCTATCTCTGATCTCACCTTCCCAATCGATACGTAGAGGTCAATAAGGGGTGCCTGAGAACAAGTCAGTAGATCCTGGTGAAGGTCTTTCTGAGGACCCCACAGGGGGCTGAGTGGTAGGGGGGAGGGAGTCAGAAGACACTGGAAGGAAATGTATAACCAGATGTTACCTGGGTGGTTCACTCTGTCCCGGCTTTGAGAGAGAAGAGGAAGGTGGAGGAACACCAGAGCAATGTGGGAAGGCTTCCTGGAAGAGTTGAAGTTGCAAAGTGAGCTGGGTCTAGGTTTGGCTCTGTCATTAGCCACCCACATGACATGAGCCAATGATCTCAATAATCTTGTCTTTCAAATGGGGTAGCAGCCCTATCTATTGTGGCTGAGTTGGTTGGGAATCGTCTCACAAAAGCGAAAGGTCGCCAGTTTGATTCTGGTCATGGCACACGCCTAGGTAGTGGATTCGCGTCCCCATTCCGGGCATGGAAGAGAGGCAACTGATCGATGTTTCTCTCTCATATTAATGTTTCTCTCCTTCTCTTTCTCCCTCCCTCTCTCTCTAAAAATAAACAAAAATTTAAAATGGGGCAAATACCTCCCTCTCAGGGTAATTGTGAGGATTAAATGGGAACGTGAGCAACTCCTTTGTAACTAGAAGCCTTGCCAGTAAATCATCCCTTTTTCCATCACAGCCACCCTAGCCCCTGCTGCCTACTTTCTTTGCTTAAAAACTGCTGAAATCACCTTCTCATGGGTCCCACTTAATTGTATTCCAACCCAGTCAAAACTTCAGTAGGGATCATGTTGCTTCTCTGCTTAGAAGGTGGGATGTGAACTTTCTACTTCCTATTGGCCTCTGAGTGCTAGCCTCTACTAGACCCTGAGTGCTAGCCTCTACTAGACCCTGAGTGCTAGCCTCTGCTGGCCCCTGAGTGCTAGCCTCTACTGGCCCCTGAGTGCTAGCCTCTACTGGCCCCTGAGTGCTAGCCTCTACTAGCCCCTGCCCATGTCCCCAGGGCTCTGCCTGTTCCTCCCACTCAGGCCTCTTCTCCAGCATTCCCACGGCGGTCCTGCCAGAACCTTCATCACTGTTCTCTCCTGGAAGTCTTTCCCCTGCCCTTTGTCTCATTCCCACTCACTCTGACATCTCCATTCATGTGGTAAGTCTTCAGCTAAGCCATCCCGCACTGAATTTCCCTGTTTTGTTCTATACCAGCTCCTATGTTCATCTCCCTCTGTAGATTTCATTGCTGGTGTAATTTTGCATCCACAGGTATGTTCTCTGGGCAGTGTTCGTAGGCTCCACTGAACCGCATGTTGCCCTATCTTTTCATCCCTGGCACCAAACACGAGGAGGGGTGAATAGCAGGACCCGGGTTAGTATTTTTGAATGAATGGGTGAGAGACATGCCTGGCCCAGTGTCTGGGGTTTTATAAGTGCTCAGGTCGATGCTGCTCTTCTCTCACCTCCTCTTGTTTTCTCTCACTCCATCGTCACTTGCTGGAAATGGGTCTACTCTCCTTTCCCTTCTCCCCCCTGTTCCTGGGGAGCAGAATTGAGGTGTCAGTCCTGCTCCTCCTTCCACCTCAAGGTCACCAGGAACATCCTCATGTGACGTGCCTGGTAGTGGGAGGAAGACCTGAGGACTAATGTTGAAAACCCGCTCTGCCTGGGTTCTTCAAGTGCATTGGAGTATGTGAGATTTGAAGGGCGGTAACAAGTCCAGGAGCTTCCCTGGCAGAGAGAGATGTACCCCGGGCTGATGGTAGGGAGAGCACGTGGAACAGGAAAAGAGAAAAATCTTCAAACAGGTTTTTCCGACCTAGCTCTCTCTCTTTAGCACATCCCATAAAAGAAATAGAAGTGGCATTAGGTTCTGCCAGACCTGGCTATGAATCCTGACTTTACCTCGTCTCCCTTCCATGGCTGGGCTTTTAACACCCAGGCACTTCCCGCTGTGAAATAGAGCTGCTAATACCTATGTCACAGAGTAAGCAAGTCTGGAGATGGAAGGTTCCCAAACTCGCCCACAGGTGCCCAAGAAATTTAATTCCTTCCTCCCGGAATTCCTCTTTCCTTGGTAACATTCTGAACCAAAAGTAAATCAGCTAGTACCAGATTTGAGGCAATAAGAGCCCCTGGAAAAGAGATTTATATTATAGTCAGAGAATCAGCCCTTGCTTCTCTGGGCCTCAGGTTCTTGGTAAGGAAAACAGGATGTTATTCAAAGGTGTCTGGTATGGCCCGGTGGAACCCCACTTCCGAGCAAAGAACTGTAGTCATTAAGTTGGTGAGTGGCACAAAGGAAGAGAGACAGAGGGACCAAGGTGCGGACACTGAGAGACCAAGATGTGTGTATCTGATGGGATTTCCTGAAGCAGCAGCCATTTTCTGCAAATGGCCAATCAGTAAACTTTTGTTGGCTTTGCAGACCATGTAGTCACTGGTGGCCGTGTTCAACTCTGCCATTGTACCTTGAAAGCTGCCACAGATAACGCATAAATGAATGAACATAAGTATGTCCTAATAAAACTTTATTCTAAGAAAAACATAATAATATAACAGTTTGCTGACATGCACCCTAAATAAACCAACCATGTTAAGTAGGTGGCCCTCACCTGTAGGACTGGTCCAGGAAGCACGAGTGAACATTCACAGTGATTTGTGAGATAAATTTGACCACATATCATCCATGATCTTGCTGCCTAAAGAAGTCTATCTGTCAAACCAAGACTTCTATGTTTGGTTAAGTAAATAACCAATTGATTCATCACTTGCTTGAGGTTTGCTAGTTCTCATGGTGTTCTCTAAAACTCATTAAGTAGCTGGATATGGTAGGTGTCCACTGAGCAGAATTTCACCTTGTTAACCAGAGATGACACTACACACAGCAAAAAATACTGGGCCCGGGGCGAGGAGGTGCGTATTGCAGTCTGTACCCCTAGCCCGCACTCACTTAGTGACCCTTGACAAACATGCCTTCTTGGAGCCTCAATTTTTCTATCTGTCAAACAAGGATATTTATGCCTCATGTCATCAAGTCTGAAGCTGAGTCTAGTCTAACCTATATTTATGGAATAAACACCTTACTAAGCATGATGCTGGGCAGTGTGGGAAGTGGGGCCGGGGAGCCCCAGCCTGAAGGAGGATATACTCTCCTCAGGGGTGATGCAGCGCACACAAATAAGCGATGCTGAACAGGATAAGCTAGTGTATAATTGAAGGTCCAGATGCAAAGTGCAGATGGCGTGTGCAGCCCCAGGCGCAGTGCTGAGAAGGAGACAGAGCAGAAACAGCTGCTGGATGATTCCGGCCTCGCAAGCGCCCAGCGTGGGCTTCCCTGCCCAGCTCTGCTGGGCACTGTGTGGCCTTGGGCTGGTCTCTCTTCCTCCCTGGCCCCCACTTTTCCCATCCACTGGCTGCTCAGCCAGTTCTAGCAAAACCCGTGTTCTGATTCCTAACCCTACCTACTTTTCTCAAAGCTTTGCTAATTATAATTAGTTCACCAGCAGAGAGAACTAGGGTATGAATGTTCCTGGTTTTGCTTATTTCCTTGTTTTAGCTGCTTTTTCACTTTGGCAGTTCTTGAGCTGAGTGTTTTCTATCATGATAAGAATCCTTGAATTGCAAACAAAACTTTGTGCTAATTCGTGTGGATGTGTAAACTTTTTCTTTTCGATTCCTGCCTGACAAAACAGGCACACACGTGCACACATGCATGCACACACAAAGGAGTCCTGTTTCAGAGGGAAAGAACAGGTGAGGGAATGTTCAAGCCATAGCTGTGGAAGAGGAGGCCTTTGGGGACTGAGGGTAGGAGATTGTTCTGAAATATAAGCTGAGAATTCAGAGGTGGCTCTAGGAAATGGGAATGGTGAGGTGAGAGCTGAGCACCCACAGAGGAGCACCTGCCAAGTATGAGGACTGCGGTGGGGATGGGAGGTGCCAGAAACTGAGTAGAGTCCAAGTTGATGGCTTCAGGAATAATGGAAGCTGGGCTGTCCAAATAGGCAGGAGCATCCTTCAGCCATCACTTGTCATCAAACCACAGGGTTTTTTCAGTCCTAAATCCATCCAATCTTCTATTTTGTGCACATAGAAACCAAGACTCAGAGAAGGGAAGCATCTTCCCCAAGGTTAAAATGTTGTCTTTTCAAACAACAAAGCCAGTGGGACAAAATGTTAACGGTAGGCGATTCTGGGCAAAGAACAATAGATGGGTGTTCTTTGTACTCTTCTTATCTGTGCAGCTTTTCTATAAGTTTGAAATTATTTCCAGATTAAAGTATCATGTAAATGGTGGTCCTGCTCGGTTGACAATAGCCTTTGGAATCAGCAGACAGAGTTCAAATCCCTGCTTTGCTTTTTCCTAGCTGTGCGCCTTAGGCCAAGGCACTTTCCTTCTCTGAGCCGCAGTTCCTCCTGGGTAAAGGAGGATACATCTAGTATGAGTCCTTCTACTCTTCCTTCCTCTTGTCATGAAAATTAAAGAAGGTGGGTATGAGAGGACAAGCTTTGCTGAGCGCACCTGCCACGGGATCACTGTCCACTAAATGGTAACCAGGTCAGCACAGCAGATCAGTGCCTGAGCCAGGCACAGCTCCGTAGCCTTTTCCCAATGTGCTGGTCTAGAAGTTGGTCTTGCTTCAGAAAAAAAAAAAGTACACATATTTATTTTCAGTAAGAGCATGAATTTGGTGGGCTGGGCCTCTTGGGGACATTGTGAAATGGCTTTTCCCTTCACGACTTTGTCCCTTGTCTGAGGAAAGCCTCTTTCACAGGCTCGGCTGCAGACTAGCCTCTGCCCACCTGTAGGGCCGTCCCCTAGGACCCGCCGCTCCAAAGAGTAAATACTGAAGACAGATCAATTGGCGTTTAATCATTCTTTAAGCCTTTGTAGAGAGAGTGACCTGGAAAGAGTGCCCCAAAGCCCAGGTTGTGGAGGGAGGGAGTGGTATCAGGGATGTGGAGCAGGTGGTCCTGGTGTGGGGGGTGTAAGGCAGAGAAGCAAGGCCCTTATTTCTCTTAACCTCCTCCACCCAACTGGCCGGCTGCTCCCTGCCCAACAGGGATTCCTGCTGAGGACAGTGTGACTGGAGTTCAAGACAAAGGGGACCCCAGAGGTGAATACATCAGCACCTTCAGGCTGGACTGGGCTTGTCAGGTTATCCTGGGGCGTGGACATAGGCATGTGGAAAGCGGGAATAGGTCAGGGCAGGGTGGAAAGCCAGCGAGAGCGAGTGCTTGGAGAGCTTTTGAGGAGTGGAGGGAAACAGGATAGAGAGTAATCATGCAACTGTGGGAAGGCCTGAGGCTTGGGTTCCAATTGAGGGGCACCCCTGTTTGGATATAAGAATTGAGCAAGCCCTTTGGCCTCAGTTTCCTATCTCTCAGTCAACAAGGTAGGAGACTATGTTCTTAGCAATGCCATTCTGACAGTTTATGATAAAAATATAGCAAGGAGGGAAAAAGGAGAAAAGCACAAAGAAACTGCATGTGATTTATTGAACTCTTTACTTTCATCTGTGCTCTTTATGTGTATCATCTTATAGAATTCTAAACAACACTGGGAGAAGGTTTTGTTTTTGTTCCCATTTTACAGATAAGGAAACTGAGATTTAGGTCTCTGAGGTTACTATGAGGCTAGGATTTGCATTTAGGCTCTTTGCTTTCAAAATCTGGTCAGACCATTATATGATTGAAATAATGCATGTAAAAGACATACTGCAATACCTGGTAGACACCCATATCTATGCTGGTGCAGAAAACCTGAGCAGATCCCTGAGAAACCTCCTGCTATCAACTCTAACCCCTTTAAAGAGTATCAGCCTGGGAGGACTTAGAACCGGGAACACAGGTGGTCAGACCCAGCTCAGACACTGAGAAATGGGTTCAGTAGGGAAAGGAGAGGAAAAAAAAAAAACAGCGTCCCTGAGGAACAAGCCTCCTGGGACACCACCAACAGTGGGGGCCCTGGTATTGGGTGAGTCAGGAAAACATATGACAGAGAAAACATCCGATGCTGTGCAGGAGCCACCTCCTACCGTTTTGTGAGAGCCAGGTTTACTCATCGCTCCTGACTCTGCTGTGAGCAGCATCAAGTGTGTGGCTGATAAGCAAGCATTGTGGAAGTGTTTACACCATGGGAATTGGCAAACACTTCAGTATGTGTTTCCCCTTCTTCCTCGGAAGAAGGAAGAAGGGGAAACCACAGATATGGGTGTCTACCAGCTATTGTGGTATGTCTTTTACATGCATTATCTCAATCATATAATGGTCTGACCAGATTTTGAAATCAAAGAGTTTAAATGCAAATCCTAACCTCATTGTTAAATATGAGCCAGCACACCCCTGAGAATAATTGTCAATAAGAAGTAAGAATTTAGCCACTGACCTTTTCCTAGAAAAAGCCCAAGCAATCCAGAATCTTTCCTAGAGAAGGATGCGCTAGGCTGGGGACAAAGCAAACCACAAACTCTAAGGGTCCAGGGAGAAGATCGCTTCCAGAAACAGAAGACAAGGTCAACTAGGGAGGCTGGATATTTAGGGCCATACAGCTAGGTACTTCTCTGGCCTAACTGAACCCCAGAATCTCTTGGAAAGCTTTTTTGAAATAGCCAGTTCCAGCCCTGGCCAGTGTGGCTTAGTTGGTTGGAGCGTTGTGCAGTAACCAAAGGGTTGTGGGATCGGTTCCCAGTCAGGGCACCTACCTAGGATGCAGGTTTAATCTACAGTCTGGGCATGGGCATGTATGACCCCTGGTCCAGGTGCAGACCCCCAGCCTGGGCGGGTACAGGAGGCAACCAATTGACGCTTCCCTTGCACATTGATATTTCTCTCCCTTCCTCACTCTAAAGTGCAATGAAAAAAAAAATATCCTCGGGTAAGGATTAAAATAAATTAATTAAAACCTTCAGTTCCAAGTGCCCATCTCAGACTCAACTTGTCTGCCCCGAGGGTCTGGGTGTTGTTCTGCAAGGTGGGCCAATCCCAGTTCCCACCCGAGGACCGCCACTCTACAGCCTCCTTGCCGTGTTGGTCACCTACGTCCCCCTGCCCCTGTTTTGACACTGGGCTCCCATGGAG
Source organism: Sturnira hondurensis (assembly GCF_014824575.4). Classification (NCBI taxonomy): domain Eukaryota; kingdom Metazoa; phylum Chordata; class Mammalia; order Chiroptera; family Phyllostomidae; genus Sturnira; species Sturnira hondurensis. Next base: position 3,230,938 of record NW_028083079.1, on the reverse strand, counting down.
TGTCTCCTCCCTTTCCCAAGGCAGCAATGTGAGAATGATGATAACGAGAGGAACAGCAATGCGCAGCGGCCATGTATCGAGTGCCACTTTTGTGCCAGGTCCATTGCGTGTTTGCTGATGTTCCTCTACGACTCCGTATGTACAAAGCAGTGAAACGAAAACCGGGAAGATGACTTCTCCGAGGTCACAGAACCAATAAGCTGTGGGACTGATGCTTGAACCCAATTTCAACTGGTCCCAAAATCTATTGTCACAACACCCCCGGGCTGTCCCCAGGAGAATGTCATAGGAATTTTACTCCTTCCCTCTTTATCATAAGTCTTGCCCTGGTATTTAGCCTTTTGTGATTTGTAGTAGGTGAATACATTCCTCCAGAGCATTCTAGGAGCTCCTGGAGGCTCTGTAGGGAGATGCTGTTTTCCCTCACAGGGAGATGAGATTGCAGTTTGGATTTCTCGTACTGAGAGAACAGGAAAGTGCAGAACCCTAGCTTTGATCTATGCCTGCATTTGGCCCTATTTAACGAGATATTAGAGAAGAGAAAATTATGTATTCAGAAACTGTATTGGGCTAAAAAAAAAAAAAGCTCTGTCTGATATCTCTCTTCTCTCTCTTTCAAATCTCAGAAAAAACAGACACTGGTTTCTGTTGTTTTTTTGTTCTTTTTTTTTTCTTTTAAAGGTCCCTTCCACACTATCTCTTCCCCGCCTGCAGAAACATCAAGTACTCTTGGCAAATGAGGGTTCCTCGAATGCAGTGAGGGAGCCAGACAACTTTAAAAACTCCCTCCCAAGCCCGTGGCAGCTCCAAAATATTGTTTAGATTGTTTTCAGTTCTCCTCCTCCTTCGCCATGAAAACCAGCGCAGCCTCTGACAGCCTGGCTTCCAAGGGAGGGACACGGCTGTCGGGAATCAAATGGGAGACCAAAGGCGATAAAGCAAACATGTCATTTGTAGGTGCTTACACTAGCGACAAGGCATCATCAGTCTTGCTCGCCTTGTTGTGTTTCAGCGAGGCTTAGCAGGATTTCTCCCCCTTTTCCTTACACCGCTAGAGTCGGACCATCTGCGTCCGGCCCCACACATGAACACTCTTTGCAATCCTGTCGAATGACCGGGATTCTCTTACCCTGCAGAACCCGTCCCTGAGATAAAGAGAACAAGCCGGGCACAGCCACCTGGGGCAGGCCAAGTGCTGTGACGGTGCTTGTGCCCGTGACCGTATTTAGCCCTGACTCTTGGTTTGCGTGACGGGGGACACGCTGGTTTACCTCCCAGGCCTCAGTTTCCTCCTCTCGGAAATGGAGGAGATACGCCTTTATGGGATTTATGTGGTAATTAAACAGAATCATGTGTCACAACAGTATAAGGTGTGTGTAGGAAGATGGTGAGAAAAAAGGCTGAGCAGGTACATCGACCCAGATTGGGGAAGGCTTTGAATGTCAACTTCATTCATTTCATTTACTAAATGTCTAATTCTGTTGAGACTCTATGCGAAGGACCAGATTCTTAGTGGAAAAGAGACCTGTATGTGGCTCCCCTTACAAAGCTCATAGTCTTGCTTGGGGAGAGAACAAGGGGGCAAGAGCACTTCGCAAATAAACACATACATAAATACATCCCTTGAAAACCTGGGAAGTGCCTCTGAAGGAACGCTAGAGGGAACTAAGTTGTGGAAGGCATCTTGGAGGGAAACCGGTATTAAGGACGAATTGGGGGTGGTCAGGTGCTCAACCCGGCTCTCTCTACGTGAGCAGGAGAGAGCCTGCATTTGGACCTGTGTGGATTGGGGCACCCAGGAAACTTTCTGAAGAACAGAGGTCCATTGTCCCCTTTCTGTTTTAAGAAGATCACTCTTTCCACAGGAGAGAAACAGCTAGAAGGAGCAGGACTGGAAGAGGGGGCCAGCTAGGAAGTGTGTATTTGGTAGAAGGAGGGCACTCTGGAAGTGCCTGGGAAGGGCTTGCTGTCGGTGAGATGTTAACCTACAGTGGGAACCTGGTGGCTGACGGGCTCCGAGGTGGTGAGGCTTGTGGAGGGTGAGGGTCATGGAAGGTGAGCACTCGCTTCTTGCACAGGAGAGAATCATGATGCCGGGGAAGGGACACTGGCCGATGTTCAGGAGAGAAAGGGCTGAGCTCAGTGTTAGACCTGCTGCCTGTGAGGTACCCGCTGGGTGTCCCGGTGGACACCGCCAACCAGATCTGAGCTCAGGGGAGGTCTGACAGGGAAAGGGCAGTAGGAGTCACTGCTCTCTGTTTCACAAACGTAACCTCTCCAAAAACATACCTTTATTACTCGAAGGAGGTCCCAAGTCCAGTCCTGTTGTAACTGGGTTCCCCACTCAGGGTCTCAGATAAAGGAGTCAGCTGGGGCTTTTTCAGATGAGGTTGGGGGCCCTCTTCTAAGTGCATGTGGTCACTGACAAAACCCCTTCTTGTAGCTGGGGGCAGGCATGCGGGCTTCCTGCCACTGTCAGCCAGGGGCCACTCCCAGCTCTTACAGGCCACTCTCAGGCCCTTGCTCATGGACCCTCATGGTATGGCTGCTGGCTTCTTCAAGGCACCAGGAAAGCAACTTCTACACTCTCTTCAAAGCCCCAGTCTCTATGAAGGGCTCAGCAGCTCCAGGCAGACCTATCCAGATAGATTCATTTATGTTTAACTCAAAGTCAACTGATTTGGGACCGTAATTACATCTGAAAAAAATCCCTTCATTTTTGTCATAGAATATACTTTAATCATAAAGTGATATTCCATCATATTTACAGTCCCTCCCATGTTCAAGAGGAGAGGACACTCCAGAGTTGGGGGGGGGGGGAGTTGAGGTTCTTGGGCCTCCCATAGGGAGGTAAATAAAGGCATGAGAGGAGGAGACTGATTATCCTAAGGGGAGGAGTAGACCAGGCACTGAAGAGGCCGCAGCTGTGCCCTCTCTGTCGTGGGTTCTGGGTTGCCAGCCGCCTTCTCTCAACATCTCAGGTACAATCAAACCACCTGGCTCTCCATGGCAGGAAGCAGATGCCACAGCTTGGAGGCATCTGTCATGAGACCAGCTAAGAGGCTGCAGGACATAGGGGCTCAGGAAAGATATGTTGCTGACTCAACAGGCAAGACGACGTGCAGCACCCTCGGTCACTGAGTCAGACCCATTCTGTGTTGGACTGGTGAAGAACCTCTGGTGCCTGACTCCCACGGAGCAAATTTGCTAACCATCTGCCACTTCTATTTAGAGTAGATTCTAGGGAAAAAGTGGAGTCAACTGTGGCCCTTGCACTCAAATGCTGGGGAGACCGGGGCAAGTCTCTATGGTGCTGCAGCTGCTCAGGTGGGAGGTGGTGTTTGAATAAACTGCAGGCAAGGCCCCTACAGCCTCTGACATCTGTGCTCACATCCATTCGATGCACACTGCAGATCCCAGGAATGGTGTGGCTTTCTGGGGAATCAGGGGTTAATAAGACATGGCTCCAACCTTTAAGAAGTTTCCTCTCTGCTTGCTGTCTGTCTGTGGAAGTTCCAACCAATGACTCCTGAGGTCATCTTCCCACTCTCAGGACATCCGGGGAAGTGACATATTTCAACCATTTGGGAGGTGGCACGCATATGGTTTTCATCTTTTCTCACTGAGGTAATATAAAGCAACCGTTCAACTAGAAGAAAATAGACAAAAAAAAAGAAACCAATAAGAACCTTCTAGACCAAAGAGCTCATTTATTTCCCCATCCTCATTTATATATATATATATATATATATATATATNCAAGGCCCCTACAGCCTCTGACATCTGTGCTCACATCCATTCGATGCACACTGCAGATCCCAGGAATGGTGTGGCTTTCTGGGGAATCAAGGGTTAATAAGACATGGCTCCAACCTTTAAGAAGCTTCCTCTCTGCTTGCTGTCTGTCTGTGGAAGTTCCAACCAATGACTCCTGAGGTCATCTTCCCACTCTCAGGACATCTGGGGAAGTGACATATTTCAACCATTTGGGAGGTGGCACGCATATGGTTTTCATCTTTTCTCACCGATGTAAAATAAAGCAACCGTTCAACTAGAAGAAAATAGAAAAAAAAAGAAACCAACAAGAACCTTCTAGACCAAAGAGCTCATTTATTTCCCCATCCTCATTTATATATATATGTATATATATATATATATATATATACATATACATATACATACATACATACATATATATTCTTTCCCATCAACACATAACTGTAATCAACACACGTCTGCACTTTGTTCTCACTCAACCTTATGTCACGCCCGTATTTTTCCCGTGGCAGTAACAAGTTTTCATGACTCTCTAAACCTGGAGACAGCCACTGTGGCATACTCTGTAATGCTGGACAATTAGAATGAGCCCAGATGTCCAACAATAGGAGAAAGACTGAGTAAATCATAACCCATAAACCTCATGGACTATTGTACAGCCAAATAGCTGTGAAGGATGCTTTTTTAAGAAGGATTGAACTTAAATATCACAATGATTACTTTCGAGAACAAAGGGAAGAATTCCTTTGAACAGCATATGTGGGTGGATCACCGTGTATTATATATGTATGCATTTATTTGTCCTTCTGTCTAGCAGCTAGACCCAGCCTGTTCCCAAAAGGGATTTCAGGTGAGTGGGTTTGCTGGAGACAGCCCAGTGCGCAGTCTGGAAGCCACACTGTTCCTGGAGTCTACAGTGTGTGTTACAATGGACTGTGGGGCCAAGCACAGCCAGGTGTGGTTCTGAGAGTGGTTTTGAGGTTGAAATAAAATAAAACAAGTACAGCATTTAGCACAGATCCCAGAAGGCAGATAGTGGTGAATAAGTGGTAGTAGCCCTGCAGCTCCGCTTTATACCCACAGAGACGGTGTCTCAGTAGCTAGGTCAGGTTATCTTAAAGATGTCTGTGTCTTTAAATCAATTTGAAATCTTGAAGAACACTGTCCATCCCTGCCTGCCTCATGATTCATTCAAACCATTGTATCTGGTCTTGGGATCCCTGGAGGCACAGAAGTATTTCATCTTTGCCTAATGTGGGAAAAACAAAAGAGAGGATGAAGAAGAATGAGAACGAACTATCCAGGTGGAAAGTCTCCTGAACCATGAAATGATCGTACAATTGGTCTTTGGATGATATTTTGAGTAAAGGGTACTTTCCCCTTTTCGCGTGGTCCCCAACCCTTTATACATAATAAATGTACTAAGGCTCCACAAACAAATGTCTATCCTTGGCCCTTGGTGCAGAGTGTGATTTACTAGGTGTGGGGCGGAGCCTGAGCATCTCCCGTGTCTGTTTAAAGCTCTCCAGGTGCAGCCACGGTTGGGCAGGGCCTTAGGAAAACACATCAAGACGGATAAGCCTGGTGGTCCTTGCCCACAGGGCATTTTCGAGCTAGTAGAGGGAGCAAGAAATAGTGGGGAACGCCAGATCAATCAAACACGGCGGCCTCAGTCTCTCTCTAGTAGCATAGATTGTCATTTTACAGTGCCCTCCTCGGCTCTGCAGTTCTGTGATGGGAATGGCAAGGCACTTAAAAAGGAAGTGGTAGTGTAAGCCATGTGCTAATTGCCAAGGCAGTTTGGAGTGAAGGCCTCGGGTTATGTAGGGTGGCTGTCCAGGGGAGGAAAATTTTGAAACGGGTGCCTAAAGAAATAGTGGCGGAGAACTGGAAACAAGGACAAGAGAGGCCCCTGCAGTCCCTGAGGGGGGGTCTCCCGCAGGGCCCCACCCTTTCAGCCCAGGGTAAGTTCAGTGCATGACTCTTCCCAGAAGCCTGCCAGGTGGGCCCTGGGAACGAAGACATCAGTGAAGCCCAGCTTCCGCCCTTTGTGGGTCCCACTCTCTGGTTGGGGAAGACAATCAGATGGGTCACTGCAACAGAGCAGAGCATGAAAAGGGCTGTGATTGCGGGGGGTGGGGGGTGGGGCATAAATTCTGTGTTGGCAAAACGGAAGGGCACCTGACCGGTTCAGTGGAATCATAGCAGGCACACTGGCACAGGAAATGGGCAGAGGTTTGAGGAACAAGGTGAGACTGTTGAGGGGAGAAGGTAGGAGGAGATTGTTTGAGACGAAGGGGACTGAACCGAGTGAGATGAAGCAGAATGCCTGGCAAATTTGGGACCTCAAAATAATTTCTCTTGGCCAATGGAGAGAGGGAGGAAGAGAGGAATAGAGGAGAGGGAAAGAGGGAGGGAGGGAGGGAGGGAGATGTCTAGTCCATTTCACTGAAACATAAAACGTGAGGAGCAGAGAGCTGGAGGTGACACTAGCTAAGTGATTTGGACTTCCTCTCGATGATAATGGGCAGCCATCAAAGGATTTCAACAAGGAAGTGATGGATGGTTTCAGATTGCTGTGATAGACGGGTCACTCTAGCTTTCATGGAAGCCAGAATGGAGGGGGACAATGAGGGAGACCAGTTAGGAGAAGGATGTAATAATTCAGGTGAAAAATGGCACCATCTGGTCTCAGGCAGGGACAGTGGGGAGGAAGAGCATCTTTTTTATTACAGGATATAGTCAGAGGCCACACCTACCCACCTGCCTGAAGTGGTCCAGCCCCATCACCATGGCAACAGCCTCTTTAATGTCCCTGGCCAGAGACAGGATAACAACTCTGAACTTCTGTTTTTAGAGGTCTCTCTCTCTCTCTCCCCTTTCTGTTTCTTCTTTTTTCCCCCTTTGATTGTATCTGATGCAGCCTCACTGGGTAATTGAGTGTTTGAGAGTGAAAAATTATCTCCGAAGCTTGGCCCTTATCTTGACAGTGAAGCTGCACTTTTAATTTAATTTTGTTCGGAGACACACTGGTAACACATTTTACTAATCGCCCGGCTGTCGCCTTCTGCATGGTAAGGAGCCAAGCCGTTTTGACCAAGCAGCCCCACGTAAATACATGTGGGGGAGCAGGCAGGGTTCAGAGACAGGTTGGGGAGGGAGGAAAGGACAGCTGCAATCAGGCTGGGGCAGTGTGTCAGGCTGGGGCTCTGCCACCAGGTGTAGAATCAGCTGGGAGGCCAGCTGCGTGACACAAAGTAAGGGGCTGAAGAATTTCAGGCACAGGGGTCCCTCCCTGCTCCTTGAGCACACAGCTTAACTCTCCGCATCCCGAGGTTCCTGTCTGCAAGGCAGGGCCATTAATGCCCTACCTCTCTGGGCTGTGAGAATTCAATGAGAAACTATATGGTAAGTTAGTAACACATAAGCATTAGGACATTTTCAGCACTTAACATCCTTAAAGGAAAAACTCAGGCATCCTGTCCAATGTTTACATTTCATTCAGAACATCTGCCCCAGACCATTGTCCTTGTTCTACTTACTTTCCTCCAGAGATGGGAAGCTCATTCACTATCTCGGCAGACAATAGGTTTGACTCTCAGGGTTGCCTTGCTTACATTAGCATGCAATGTGCATCCCTGAAGATTTCCATCCCAGTCCTGCTTTCTGGACCCCCTCAAAGAGCAAATTTGCAACCTCCTTCCTATGTGACCCCCCCACCCTAGATTTGGATATGGAAATAATATTGTTTCTGCCCACACCCAAGTCTTCTCATATTCCACTAAAAATATCCAGTGGTAATCAGTGCTAGCAAAGCTCTTATAAGACATGTAGCGCAACTGAGGCATTTTACCTATGGGGAAACTGAGGCCCAGAGTGGGGAAAAGAAGTTTAACAACAGCATTTCTGTACTGAACATCCATTGTGAGTCAGGCAGGTTGTGTGTGCTATCTCATTCAACCCTTGCAGCACCAGGTCTCATTCTGTAGATGGGGAAACTGAGACACGGAGAAGGACAGCAACTTGCCTAAGTCACGGGTTTAGTAAGGTCTAACTCCAAAGCCTTCGAGGTTTTCTGTTGTAGTTTGCTCAAACTGCACAGCAACTTGGTCATAGAAGTGAAACTAGAAATGAGGTTCCCTGACTTGTGGTCGCACCACCAGGCTAGAAACAGAGGCATCCGGAGGGACCGCTGTGTAAAGAGTGCTGAGGCTTCCTATCCTGTCGGTAGCACCTGTGCCAGAAAGCACAGGGGTCCCAAGAGGGAAAAAAACGGTCAACAGTGTGCCTGCCCCTCCCCCCACTGTCAAACTCCAGGCCAAGGATCCTCGCTTCTGGATTTATGAGCCTTCTTGATGTCTCTCCTTCTTCCCATGTGAGAGAGCTTGACTCCTCCCTCTCTCAGCTAATTAAAAACCCCAGCCTGGGCTGGCAGCCTTGGACCGAGGGCTCCTTGGACCCCCTGCTCCGATAAATCACGCCCCAGCCCCGGGGAAGGCTGGAGCGCGCCTCCGAGGGGCCGGGCCCGCCTGTGCTCGCTCCTCTGGGAGACAAATTTGGGACCTCAAAATAATTTGAGTTGGGTTGGGAAGAGGGCAGAGAAGGATTTCGCTCCTCTGGGAGACGGGCTGCCACCCACGGGCCACGTCTGCCCCTCCGCGTCTCAGCAGGCGCTTCATTGGGCCGAGGAAGGTAGGAGGCACCCAAGGAAAGCTGAGGGGGTACGAGGGACCCCAGAGGCGTCTTCTGAAGGCAACAGTCGGGTTGTGTTCTTCGCTCAGGCACCTTTCGTGGCCCTCTCTTGGCCCTTGTGATCAACTCTCCACTCTCAGCCTGACACTCGGTGACGTGTAGCACAGTGCTCGGAAGCATTGCCTTTGGAGATGGACAGACCTGCCTGTAGATTCAGGCTTCCCTGTTTTTTACATGGTACTTGGACATGGTACTTCACCCATCTATGTTTCATTTCTTCTCATCAAATGGTAATGAAAATGACATGTTGCTAGATATAGATATGCATACATATGTGTGTATGTATGAATGTGTGCATGCATGCATGCATGTGCATAGAGTTACTGAGAACTCATTGGGCATTGTGCACACAGACCCCAGCACAGTTCTTGACTCTGTGCCCTCAGGGCGACTGCTGCTGTGGTCCCTAATAGCTGCAGCCATTTCCACCTGCCGTGGCTACTTCTGTTCCTGCTCCTGTTACCTGTAGTTGATATTAGCCAAACCTGCCTCTCTAACCTTGACTTCGGTTCCCTCTTCAGCTCAGACATCCACAAAGAGGCCCTGCACCTGTTTGCTGGTGCTGTGCCATCAGCCTGGAGCGCCATGTCACCCATTCTGTCCAGCAAAACCTCACTGTCCTCTAGGTCTGGTTGGAGTTAGTGTCACCACCTTTCTGAGGCTGATCCCTCCAGACAAAATGTCACCATGGCATGTTACCTGCGTCTCCTTTATCACTGAGTCTTTGTCTCTTTTTTACATGCACGGTTAGTCCTGTCTGTCTGTGTGCCCCTCTAGAGACCAGAGAGCAGGGGTGATGACTTGCCGGCATCTGTACTGCCAGGGGCTGCAGTTGTGGTTGCTGTCATAGGGATGCAATAAATGCTGCCAATTAGAGTAAGAAGCCGAGATAACCTCACTCCATATATTAAGGTACTTTTTCCCTAATAGATCAGAATGCTTTATTGCTCATTCATCCTACTATTCCTGGCAGGTGAGGGCCAGCGACAATAAAGGCCACCACCTGGTCTCAGCTGGTACGTGACTTCCCCAGGCCACCAAGTTAACCGTTTCCACAGACCAGAGTTCAGGGCTTCTGACTTTCATTTTGGTCTTCAATCCACCAGGGCAGGCTTTGTTCCATCCTCAGCCTCACCTGGTAACGCCTGGAAGGATCTCTCTAGTTTTGAATTACTCTTGCCTTCTGTTTTTTGCAGAAGTGTCTGGAAGAGAGAAATCTGGCTCCATCTGCTCCCCCAGGGTCTATTGCTGGAGTTACTCAGGAGCACCCCCCAGTGGTTGTAGACATAATTTTTCACTCTTCCAAGAGGAGGAGCGCCTTTTCCAATCAGGCATTCCTCAGTTGTGCCTTCATTAGTCATGGGTTGGGTGTGGAATACATGTTTTCCTCTGTGGTAGGTGCTGGAGATATGCTATGACTCAAGTCTAGTTCATGGCCCTGGAAAATTTACAGCTCACTGGAAGGAGGATGACATTACAACAGAGATTTAGAATTCTGTGTGATAAATAATAGGATGGGCGTAGGGGGTGTCATTGCAATAGGGAGGAGCGTCTTCCAACCCAGTCTGGGATGGAGGACAAACAGGAGGAAGAGGGCAGAGAAGGATTTCCTGAAGGAGAGGAACCTCAGCTGAGATGAACCTAGCGACGTCCAGGCGTGGAGTGAAGAGAAATCCAGTCGGTAGGCACTCCTGGAGGCAGAAAGCTGGGCTGGGGGGTGTGGTGGCCAAGGTCGGCCAGGCCCAGTCACAGAAGGGTGGGGGTCGGGGTGGGGTGGGGGGAGCAAGCACTTCCTGGATAGAGACAGTGGGGCACATTAAAAGCCCCTTCATTGGAGAGTGTCTAAACAGCTGCCTGACCCAGTGGGTTTCTTTCTGGGGTTCCTTTCTGTGACTTTTGCTGTGCTAGTTCTATTGTCTTTGACTTCCTCTTGGTTCTCACATGTGCATTGCCTGTCTTCCTGCTTCCCCTCTCTGTCCTTCTCCTTTGTGGAGGTCTTCTTTTCCTACTTCCATCTCTCAAGTTCTTCTGTCATTTTCTTTGTTTTTACGTCTTAACTTTGCTTTGCCTCCCCTGCAAAATTTCCATTGTCCCCCCCTCCAGATTTTTCCTGGGACCGCTGACCTTCTGCGGGCTGCAGAGCACTGGGTTCGCAGTCAGAGTCCCTGCTTCTGCTGTTACCTTCCTGACTGCTTGGTGAAGCCATCTAACTTCTCTGTACCTTAGTTCTATCCATTGTTTTTTTTTAAAAAAGTTGGATTGTGTCTGTATCATCATGTTTCACAACTCCAGGAGCCAATTTTGATTTGGACACCAGTCCATAGATCCATGAGGACCGGGCCCCAGAATGGTGCTCCCCGGGCTCTGAACTAGATGAGCTTTAAGCATCTGTTCACGCTGATGATGCCACTGTCTTTATCCTTCCCTTCTCCCTGTCTCCTCTTCCCCCATGTCTCCTTCTCCCAATGCTCGTCCTCTCTGTTCTTCTCAATTCCAGCTAGCACCAGACTGCAAGTCATCTGTATCCAAGGGAAAGTGCTTACAAATAGAATAATCTGTAATTGAAAGATGTTGGTTCAGGCAGAAGGTATTTGTTTTCGTACTCACGGCATCACAATTCACAGTTTCTCAAACCAGCTGAGACTCGAGAGACTGTATTAGATACAATCTAGAGGACCCCAATGAGCCCGAAGACTGCGTCAAAATAAATTCAAGGCTGGGTGCTATTCTGGGGATTCTTCATTCTGGAAATGACAGAAAAAATATTATCACTCAGCAAATGGATTGGGGGCATCCTGTTGGGTGGTAGAGACTCTAAGGTTTCATATGATATATGGTTCAATAGATGGACTTGAATAGTCCTAAGTTCAAGTCCTCCAGTGGCACTTGCTGGCTACGACACAATTCATATCCTTTAGATTTAAGGTCTTAATCTGTAAAATGGGAGTGTAGCGTTATGATGTGGAAGGAGATACTGTCCAGACTAATTGCATGAACTCATTTAACCTTTTATTTACATTTTAACGGAGAGGGCTTTGAAGTTCACAGATGTTCGATTACTTGCGAGAAAGTGATAGAATCAGGGCATGCAGCTAGGTATGTGCGAGCCCAAAGCTGGTGCTCATATGACATTATACTGCCTCATGTCTGGGCCCGAAAACCTTGTACGTTTATGATATAATAGACTTTAAGTTAGGGGAGGTTAGTAGACAGGCCTGGAGGTTAGTAGACAGGCCTGGAGGTTAGTAGACAGGCCTACTAACTTAGGGAGGTTAGTAGACAGGCCTGGAGATGCAGTGGGCGTGGGTTTCTGTCACTGGAGCATTAAATTATTCATTTCAGCTCACTTTAATCCCACAGACATCCCAAAACTGAATCCCTGTGTCTATGCTCGAGATGAACCCAGCATCTGATTGGGAAGAGGGACAAGCAATTAAAATGATGGGTGACAGATGTTGAGGTGAACTTCAGGGGCAAATACACTTAGGGACACTGAGGAAGCTTGGGTTGATTTTTTGGGGGGGGAGGCGCTCAGTGAGAAAGGCTCACACACAGCCTGGCAGGAATAATAAAGGTGAGCCTTAAAAGCAAAGTGGGTCCTCACCACATGGAAGAGGTGAACAAGGACGCACCAGGAAGAGGCGAGTATTAGTTTCCCATGGCTGCCGTATCAAATCACATCAAACGTGGAGGCGGAAAGCAACAGAAACTTATCCTCTCACAGTTCTGGAGGCCGAAGTTCAACTTCAAGGTGTTGGCAGAGCCAGTCTCTTCTGGAAGCTGGGGCCGAGTCTGTTCCACGCTTCTCCGATAGCTGCTGCTGGCTGGCGGCTGCTGGCCATCCTCGGTCCTTCCTACTGTGTCTTGTAGCTGCACCACCCCAGTCTCTGTCTCTGTCTTCACACGGGCTTCCCCTCTGAAGGTCTCAAATCTCCCTTTGTCTTCCTCTAGTGAGGACCCAAGTCACTGGATGTAGAGCCTGCCTGGAATCCTGGATGCTCTCATTTTGAGATCCTAAACAAGATGTATTGAGATACATCTACAAACACCCTTTTCTCAAATAAGGTCACTACCTGAGGTTCCAGATGGACATGTCCTTGGGGTAGGGGTTACGATTGAGTCAATTATAAGTGGAAAGCAGAGAAAATGGCCACAAATGTTAGAAAGCAGCCAGATGGGGCTCCTGTGTCAATGACAGGGACACTTGGGGACATCTCAAGGAGCTTGGATTCTTGCTGTTGGGTGATATAGGAGCACCCTTTCTCTCTCAACCTCGGTTTCCCCATTTGAAAGAACAGGGTTCAGCTGGAATGATCTTTAACATCTTTCCAATGTTAATCTCCTATGATCTTGAACCCAGGCAAAGATTGTTTTTGCCCCAAAGATTTCAAAATAATAATCTGGACAGGGGCTGGACCATGGCAGCTCGGAAGAAACACCGGCTGTCCCAGTGGCCCTGGCGGGACCATGACAACGGTTCTCTAACATTGCTGTTACCCTTTAATCGGAATTTGATTTGATTTAACATGGTCTTTGGCTTGTAAAACACCTTGAGATGTTTGTGCATTGCGAGTGCATTCTGGAAACACCAGTGTACTGTATTAACAAGTCTCGGCCTGAACATAAAGGGAGATAATTAGAAACAGCAAAGTCCCAACACACGCTTGGGGCAGTCGCAAAGCCCTTGGGGAAACAGTGCTTTCAGCTGCTTTCATGTCTCGGAAAGAGAAAGCTGTTGGAGCAGCCCCAGTGGAGAGAAGCGCTTGTTAGGGTCACTGGCACGCTATTTATAGCTCTCCACTAGCACTGCCTTTTTATCTGGCTTGTGTGGTCCTATAACACCCCTGTAAGTCTTTGCTACAACCTCTGGAAGCCTAACCTAGGAGCCCACTGGGTGGCCAGAAATTTGTTGTGAAGATCTTTAGGCACACAAAATGAGCTTCCTCATACAAACAAACAGGTAAACAGGGGCAAAGTTCCCAGAATTAGCCCCCAGAACTTGACCTTCCTCCCTAGTGGATCAAAACCATCACGCATTATGAGGATGCCCACCAGGCGCCCCGACACGCCCAGAATGGTTCTTGACACTGAAGAAATGCACTTTCAGGGTGAGAGGTTCTAAGCTGTGGTTATGTCTATGAATAGTTCTAGTGTGTGGGGGGGGTGGTTACCATGTGATGTATTTGAATTAGAGCTTTGCCCGACCTAGCAAGTTTATAATGAAAATCTCGGTTCATGTGGTCGGGCGTCCAGGTTATTTTGTAACAATCGTGCTTATCTAGAGTGTTCATGAAATAAGAGAATAGAGTGGGGCAGGTTGGCTCCGGAGGCGGAACACAGCATTCTACTCACCCGCTCCTCCGGGGTGTGCCCAAGGCGGGGCGGAGCAAAGGTGGTGGTTTGGAGCCAAGGCCAGTTCCTCCGAAGTTTTCTGAATCCATCGTGATCCTGCAAATTGATAAGGCTGTGAATAAAAGTTAAGTTTCCAGTCTCATCCTCAAGCCTCATTAACCTGTTCTATGTGAGAAATATGAGTAGTATTGCACGCACTACACATAAATATCCTGTATGGAGTCAATTTTAAAGAAATACATCTTCCGTATTTCCGGACGGTGTGCTAGGAGAGCGTGCGTGTGAGTGTGCGTACACCTACACACAGCACCGCCACTGCTCCCGGCATCGGCATCGCAGCCATCGAGGAGCGCGGCTTGGGGCCTGCGCGTAGGTTCTGTTGAATATATAGCTCATCCCTCAGGGCTTCTGAACACCCTTTCTCTGGGCTGCCATCTGCAGGGACAATGGTGAACAGTTTATTTTTGAGGGGCGGTGTTTTAAAATCGTATTTCTCGTTTCGTAGGTGTTATGCAGGGCCCAGAGACAGTATTTTTAACAAGTCACCTGAGAAGGCATTCTGAGCCAGGGAGTAAGCAGAGCTGCGCCTGCTCAGTAACATGGAGGTGCTCCCCAGAGCTCCCATTGAGACTCTGGGTGTTGCGGAGCGGTCTGAGGGGCGCTGTCCAGAGGCAGCGGTGGCCCCGTGCTTATCCAAGGTGAGAGGATGTTCTAATGATGACCGGATCAGCAGGGAGGCAGAGGTGGGGGGCACCCTGATAAATCCACGGACATGGTGTGGGAGGTAGGCTGGACACTCAACAGCCTCACGGTGGGGCCAGCTCCTTGCTCTGTGCGGTTCCATGTGCTGCATGAGAGAGGGCGCATCCTTGGAACTCAAACCTGCCTTCCGTTCCCGGGTCTCCCACTTAGCAGCTACATGGCCTTGGGCAGGCAATGCAGCCTCCCTGAGCCCCTGGTCTTTGCTCTGTAGAACTACCAACAATATTGTAATGAGGTTTAAGCAGAGTAATGAGGGTAAAAATACTAGTTTGTGACTACCCTGGGTCACGTGACACAGAGTAGGTTTCCAAATGTTCGCTTTCCTCCTCTCTTCCTTCTCCCTTTGTGCAGGGAGAGAGAAATCTGAAGACTGAATAGAAGGTCTTCTCTCCTTCTTCATTCTCCTGTTGAAAGTTTGAGAATGACAGTATTTATTTCCTTGTACAGAGAATGTAAACAAGCCATAGCCCTGCCTGGCATTAATAATTTATACAACAAATCACATAATGTGCATTTGTAACACACGATTTACAGCCTCCCACTAACTTCAGGATTTACCCACTTGACTCCTTTCTGCATGTCAAGGACTTAAGCTGGACCCTTAAGATGCTTTTAAATTATCTGTGTGCAAAGCTACCACCTAGAAACAGACAGGCGGCTTCTCCCCAATGAGTCTATGTAAATTTTTTAAATAATACAACTAGACGACAAATCAGCAAGGCAGATTTTGGAGGGCCTATTTTTCCATAAAGATAACAGAAGAATAAATTGAATTGGAATTGGACTGAATTTGAGTAAGTAAGAATTAATGCTTTATAAAGGGGAGGGTACAGCTGAGGAAAGTAATACACATGGATACGGGCTGTTCTAATCCCACACTGCTCTGGGGACTCAGCAGAAGTCACATGTGTTTATTCTCACGCTAATCATTGGTCGAGCACCTCCCATGTGCCAGACCCTGTGTCACAAACATGAATGCTACTCCATGCAACCCCCCTGGCCACCTATGAGGCAGGGGCAACTCTTGTTCTCATTTTGCAGGGGAGCGAATGGGCAAAGTAGGTTTTAGTGCTGAGCTGCAGTGACTCTGAGTTTTGGACCCTGATCACACTTACTATGCACAAAACACGTACTTCTTTTGGGAAAATGGGTTGCCATCCTAGACCTTAGCTTCTTCCTTTAAAAATGGCATCGGCCCCTGAAGCACTTGGCCATGCATGGCTGATTTTGTGCTTCAGATTCATCTCTTTATGCCCATAGAACCCATCGCAAGGCAAGCCAGGGACCCTCCGAAACAGTGTTACCTCCTCTGTCTGTACCGTGATGCATTTTTAGCTTCTATTTTTCAGATGCTATTCTAAGCAGGGAGAGCATGTTAATTTATTTAATTTTTAAAGGACTTTATTTATTTTTAGAGAGGGGAAGGGATGGAGAAAGAGAGGGAGAGAAGCATTGATGGGTAAGAGAAGCATCAAATCAGTTGCCTCTCTTATGCCCCCAACGGGAGGCCTGGCCCACAACCCAGGTATGTACCCTGACCAGGAATTGAACCAGCAACCTTTTGGTTTGGGGGTTGATGCCCAATCCACTGAGCAGCACCAGTCAGGGTTAATTAACTTAATCTTTGACAACAATCTTCAGAGTACCAACATACCAAAGAGGCCATTAAGGCAAAGAGAGGTAACATAAGTTCTCTGAAGTCACATAGTTAGTAAATGTTGAGCTGGAACATAATCCCAGGTCTTCCACCCCCAGAGCCAGTGTTCTCCTTGTATAAGTGCATCAGTGAACACAACTCACATTGCATCATTGAGTGATTGAATGATTTAATGTGCGTGTAGAAGATGTGTACATTGCACACTATTAGATACCGAAGACTATTGGTAGAAAGTATACTGTTTTCTGATTAAGAAAGACCTCTCTCACACCCAGAGCTGACTAGAGATGGAATAGGTTGCCTTGCAGGTGAGACCCCTCTTCTAGGAAGTAAGCAAGTGACAGCTGGATGCTACTAAGGATAATCAAGAGTAAAATGGGGTGACAGGGTAGACTAGAAAATAATAAGGATACAAAGAGCAATGATAATAACACATATCATTCAGTGAGTGCTTGCTAAGTACCAGGCACTCTGCAAAGCACTTACAAGCATCATAGTGTGTGTACAATATTGCCATTTTATATGCAAGGGAATAAGGATCAGAATACTCAAGGCACTTGCCTAATGTGGATCCTCAGCGAGTGCTCGCGGCAACAGAAACCCAGGTCTGTCTGACTCCAACCTCTGCCATCTGGCCCTGAAATTCTCAGAGTTCCTAAAGAAGTATTGGTGTACAGCTGTAACTGTGACCTAGGTTGCTGCACATACTTCTGACTTCTTTGAGCTTTGAAGAGAAACCATCAGACTCTCTGCCCCATTGAGAGATGGGGTAGAGATCCAACTTGATCCAACCCAGGGGTATGCTGGCAAGCTGGCTCTCTGGGGGGGAAAGGTAAAAAGCCTTATGTATAGTGTTTTCCAATTTCTTTGGTATACATTCTCCTACTGTGTTCACGGTCAAGCCACTGGCTTTAACAGCTGTGATGGAATAGCCCTAAATATTGATCATTTCACTCTGCTGAGCCAACAGGAGCCAGTTCCGGCACACCACAGCCCCAGTCCCACCCGTGAACCAAGGACACTCCTCTCACGGACTGCCAGCTCGTCTTCCCTGAGTGTGCAGTGCCTTGCACAGGTTGGCCCATACAGGGAATAGAGGGACTCAGTAAATATTTGTCGATTAAATAATGAACAGCTAGATGATAAATGAATAATGAAAATGGAGAAGAGTGGGAAATGCCTTCAGCCCTGACTTACAAAGGACATGGCATCCTCTTCCTAGGAGATTTTGTGTGTCGATCTGCACTTCTCTGTGGCAGTGAGCTGGCCCATTGGAGAAATTCTGCCTGCGAGTAGAGTTTGGGTGTACATGTCAAAAGCACGGCTTAACTCCTTCCCTTTCTACTCCTAGATGGTCTGGTGCATCACGAACCAGCGACTCTACCTCCAAATGCATTTGATGATTGATGTTCATCCCCAGTGTGGCCACCACAATCAAGTCATGTCACCACTTGCTCCGCACCACCACACTGGTAGTGACACTGGTTGTCCCCACAGCCAGCTAGAGCATCACACTTCATAATGTCATCTTGCTCCCTCCTTTTTCAGGCCCCTGCACTGGTTCCCCTGCTCTCTTCTGGTTAAGAGCGAACTCCTTGACTTGGCATTCACCCCATGACGTGGCCCTGGCCCTGGTCCAGACTCATCTCATGTCGGCCATCATTTTTGCCCCCGCTCCCGCCCTGGAATACCCATCCTGCTGCTCAGAACGCCCTTCCTTTCCACCATCAGGATTGAGCTTACCTGTCCCTTTGTAAAAGCATTCCTTGTGGTACATTTGTCTTTCCACCCTGTTCTTCTCCATCCTCGCATGAAGAATCTAAATGTAAATGATATCTTCACCGATGATATAGCCACAACTGTGAAGTCCCACCCCCAGTAGACTTACCGATTCATGAGTGTGGGGCCGTGTCCATTTCTGTTTCAATTCCCTCTGCCTAGAGGTGTAGGAGAGTTGGCTACGTTGGAAGGTTTCCTGTTCTGGGTCAGAGGCAACGCGGGAGGCAGGGTGGCAGAGTTTCGGAAGCTGAACTCTAGGGTCAGCCATTCTGGGTTCAACAATTATTAATTCTGTGATCATAGGCAGGTGGTGTTACAGGCACTCAGTTTTCTCCTCTGTAAAATGGGTGTAGTAAAAGTAACTCCATCACTGGGTGTTATAAGGATGAGAGGAGATCATTTCATATAAAGCAGAATCCAGGACTCAGCACAGAGAAGTATTTAATGCCGGTAGCTATTGTCATTTCATTTTGACACAAAAGCTTACCTCGGCTGCATTCCATGCCTACCCCATTTTCTATACCAGCAAGGCCAAGAGTGGGTTGTGGTTCCTTCTCCTTTGGAAAGATCCCGGGAAGCCTGCTCCTTCTCTCTGAAATAAATGATTGGTTGAGGACTCTGTCCATTTATTCATTTAGCCATGTTTTCCTGAACCAAACATTGATTTAACTGCTACACAGTAGAGGCCCTGTGCTGGAGAAGAGGAGGCGGAGTCCAAGCCCTTGAGGAGGGAGGGTGGAGCACGGGCGGACAGGGGCGTGGCAGCTTCCGTATCCCTCTCTCCCTGGTTATAGGATTTTACTAAATGAGCTTTGCAAATACTTGTTTGGGAGATTGCCTGCAACTTTACTGTCCATAATCCTGTCCTTTGTAGTTTGGCGTAGGGAGGGAAGGAGACAAGTAGCATGTGTCTAGCTCCTCCAGTAGACCAAGGTATTACTACGCTCATTTTATTATTTGAAGAACCCGGTAGTGCCAAAACTGTAATGACCAGCCAAGGTCATAGAAACTGGTGCGTCTGGGAATTTGAGCTCTGCTGATGTTCGCGGTAGGATTTTCTCTTCTTGGAGCTGCTGACTACTGGAAAACCAAGAAGGAAGCAACATGGGTAATGCCAATCCTGGAAGATGATTGAAATGGAAGGAGAAATTCACAGTTATGATTCCCAGGGCTGCTATTACTTCTACGCTAAGCCTACCTACGTCCTAATCTCAGTTCTTACACACTTACACATACATTCACATTCTCGCGTATAGAAACCTATGTAGGTTTCTGTAAAATTTAGTAGGGCTTCCATTTCCGCTCTCCAGGCTGTTCAGATGTGGGCCTTTTATAAATAAATATGCGCTAATGTTCTTACTATTATAGCTGTGCCGTAAAGTTAACGGCACATGCTAGAAGCTCCAGGCTGTGTGCAGCATCTGAATTCCTGTAACTTGGGGAACCACGGGTAGCGTGTCCCCGGCATCTCTACCTGCGTGAGGCCTCAGCACGGCTGCTACTGCAAAAATAACCTGTGCCCTGGCATCCCAGCACAAGGAGCCCAGTGCCCCCAGGGGCGGGGCGGGGAGCATTATCATAAATGCACAAGGATGTGTGACTTGGATGCATTGTTGCTGGTTAGCCCTCAGTCTAGAGAAACTGTGGTAATTCACCAGATCTGGGGGCTCTGTAGATAATAATAATAGGTGTAGTAGCTAACAGTCTCTGAGCACTCAGTATGTAAACTGCTGAGGACTTTAACGCTTAACGAGGCATGAAGAAATTAAGTACCTTTCTCAGCGATATTAGCTAAAAATTACTTTGTCTTTCAGATTATCAGCCGCCGGGCTAAGAAGTTACTGCTTTAGCTCAGGTAGTCATGTGAAGCAGGTATTTCAATCCTTCCTGTTTTGCACATGGGGACTCTGAGAGTTGGGAAGCTGAGATTACTTGTGCCAGCATCCTCAACGAGATCCGGGCAATGCTGGTGCTTGATTACAGCTCTGTGGGACACTAAGGGACATGTTCTTAGCTCTGCCTTTCTATTGATTTTCTTAAGTCTACAGTGTTGAGAAATTATTGAGCTGGGTTTCAAGCCTAATTTGTTTGACTGCTGAGCTCACAAGCCTTCCATCTCACAAACTTAGCTTCCGGGATTGATGTGTAAATATAGAGTCTACTGGGAAGAAGTGGCTCATCAGAGATAAAGGGAACCTCCTGTTCCAGGAAGCCACCCTGATTTTGTCAAGCATACTTCGGTGGCTCCGTCCTCTTGGCATTTACCAGGTTATGAGGGTTGACAATAACATGGCAGTTATCCTGGTACGACGACCGACCGCCTTACCTCACCTACCAGACTGCGGTCTCTCCAGGTGCCTGGCTTCTTGAGAAGTCCTACAACTTGCTCAGGGCATAGCACACACCACATGTTCAATGGACCTTTGTCAAATGAATGGAGGTCTCCTCTAAACCTGAAGGTCTCTGAATAGTTTGCTAGGAATGAGGATTGTTCTTGCTCAGTTACTCATTTAAGCATGCCTCGGGTCCCAGTATTAGTTACCTACTGCTGTGTAACAATTTACCCTGCAATTAGAAGCTTAAAATGACAAACACGAATCACCTCAACAAGCATTTATTTATTGACATTTGTTATCGCAACAAACACATATTCCGTGAGCCAGGAATCCCGGCTCATGTAAGTAGTCCTGCAGCTCAGGGTTTCCAGGATGTTGCGTGCAGTCATCAACCAGGGTTCATCTCTAGGCTTGACTGGGGCAGGGTCTGCCTCCAAGATCCTGCATGTGGCTGTTGTCAGGACTCATTTTCCTGAGGGCTGGGTCCCAGATGCTACCTGCCTTCCTCATCCCCTGGGCCTCACTGTGATGCAGGTCACAACATGCCATCTGCCTTCATCAGAGCCAGAAAACGAGAAGAGGCAGAGAGAGTGGGGAAAAAATGAAAGACCTTGTGTTTTGGACACTAGTCTTGGAAGTGACATGTCACACCTTTCGCTGTAGCCTACTTGACAGAGTCAAAATGTTAAAGGAGATCGCACAGGGTATGAATACCGGGAGGCAAGGACCATGGGGAGTGATTCTAGAACTGTGTGCCTGGTCCTCCTCACCTCTTTCCTTTTCTCCCAGTCAGATCTCTCTTTCATTTCAGGTGACTCATGCTTGTTCGTCTCACCGATTTGAGGAATGGCTAATCACCAAGCCTCGGGGTCTCAAGTTCTATCTAGGATGTTCTTCACCCTCCTAGAGTGTAATGTGCCTGCTATGCTTGCTGACTGTCTTAGCGGAATAAGATTTCTGCCTCTAACCCAAGGGCCTCTCCTTCTCCTCTCCACTCCAGAGGCCCAGCTGTAGATCTCATCCATCATGACAAGGTCTTTGAATCCCACTCCTGGGAGTTGTTCTCACAGTGTCCCCAGCACCATGGTGTCTGACACTTAGTAGACACCACATCCCTGTTGACAAAGTAAATGGATGAGGTGTATTTTAGGTTGGCACAATGCCAAGAGGGCTGGCCGGAAAGGACTGGAGACATCCTCTGGATAAAGCCCTCCCTCCACGCGCTGGGCCATGACTTCCCGTGTGAGCTGCTCCCCATTCCCCACCCACCTCTCTGGCCTCTTCGGCCAACACCGTATTCCGTGCAGCTGCTGCCCCCACCACTCCAGTGTGTGGGCAGTGTGCCCTGTCTGCCCTTGCTGGTCCCTTCTCTGAGACCACAACTTTCTTTTTCCATTCTTACTCTTATGTGACAAGTCTCAGCTCTTGGGAATGGTTTCCTGGTTCTCAAACCTGAACTAAGGGCCCCTTCCTCTGCACTGACCTCTGTCACCATGGTGGTCTGCTTGCCTTAACGTTTTTTGTTCATAAGTCTGCTGCCTCTCTGGACGTTGAGACCCCTGATAGCGCAGGTCTCTGGATTCCCAGGTCACAGCACAGAGCTCAATGCAGAGTGGGCCCTCAATAAGGACTGTTGAATCACTGGACTCCCTCCCCTTACCGATGGAGAGGCAAAGTCCAGAGAGGGGTGGGGTTTGCTCAAGGTCACACAGTGAGTAATGGCAGCGTTGGTAGGTTTTCCAGTTTGGTCTGTAGATTCTGAGAACAGAGCCCTTTGCACAGCCCCTCCCCCCCGCCCCCAAAGCACGTCCTTGCTGCTACAGAACAAGACAGAATGTGGGTCTGGCGTGTCCCTTAGGCTAAGATCACTATTGTTCTTTTGGAGGTGGCATATTTAAACCAGCAGGCTTGAAAGGCTTAGGCCCAGAATGTCAGCCTGAAATGGCTAAAGGCCTCTGTGTGGAAATGTATTTAGGCAGAAATACTTCGCAGGAACATTTTTTCCTCACTTCTTTTTTTCTTCTTTTATCCTCTTTTATATTCCCTGCTCAAAGGTCTAAAGGCAAAGCGGTTTATCTCCAGATGGCTGTTTAAACACAATGCAAATGTGCTCTTGCTAAAATGTGAGTGGTCTAAAGAGGGGGCAATGGATTGGAAAGCGGGGGGGGGGGGATGCCCTCCTCGAATTAAAGAGCTGGAGATGGGTGTGCTGATTTGAACAAAATCCCCAGGTATTTAGCAGCTGAGCCTGCACCTAGGAAAGGGAAGGGTCCTCTGTCCCCCATGGGGCCCTAGTGCCTTTCTTTACTAGAATGAGGATTTGGATACTAAGTAAGACCCTTGATCTTGGAATCCATGTCCTCAGGCCAAAGGTCCTTCCAGTTTCTTAGACCTGCAAGGGAACTGCTGGTAAACGAGCCAGATATAAAGCAAGAAGAACACAGATGTTTCTGGCCAAGCAGACCTGCCTCTGACTAAGCAACGTGAGAAAAGTGTCTGAATGCTCTGAGATTCATTTTCCTCATTTATAAACCGGAGATCATGCTACTTAACTCAGAGGATTGCTTTAAGGAATGAGTGAAACGATGCATGTCAAGCATCTAAGTCAGTGCCTTGGTTCCCAATGGTTTCTCATGTGGAATATCTGTTTCCATTGCTTCAAGGCTAAATGTCTCATATCTTCCAACTGTTGTTCTCTCCTGACAAAAATCATTGGTCTAGCACTGGTACCATCTTCAGAACATGGACCCTTGTCTGTGTCTTGTTCAGAGCACCACACAGACCTGAGTCATAATCCCAGCTCTGCAGCGTATTCGTCGTGTGATCTTGAACCTACCACTTCTCCCCGAGCTCAACTTTTCCGATCCATATAATAGGGATCCAAGGGTTGTTGTGAGGAACTGACTGAATAATGGAATCAAAGGGTCCACTAGGGCCTTAGCATGTGTGTGAACCTTCTCTTAGTGGAAACCCAGTACCCGTCTGTCCACATGGTCTTTCTCCCAGTTCTGACCCATCCTAAATTTATTTGGGCAATTTCCTGAAAATGAAGGTCAGTATCTACATTCATGGCTCTTAATTTGATGATGACAACGATGATGATGGTGATGATGATGATAAAAGCTACTGAAACCAGAAAAGGCAGCGTTCATGCTGCCTGTCACCTACCAGTTCCAATAAGCAGAGGCAGGGATTGAATCTTAATGGATGCTTTATTCAGATGGCCTGCAGTCTGAGACGACAGTGGATTTGTACCCTAATAGGCCATCTTACATTTTCTTTCAAGACAGCCTTTTTTATAAGAGGGCAAAAGTATAAGTTAGGGGTCCGAAATTCAAGGGAAGAAAGTATAGGTAAGGGATGTGGAATTTAGGAAAGAGGTTAATCAGATAAAAGCTGCCTTCCAGCGGTTTTCCTAACATCCTCTCATCCACTGACCAGTCATTTTCTTTGTGTGTGTCCTGTGTCCTAGCCCCAGACTGTCTGTCCCTGAAACGCAAGGGTTCAGATACCACCTTGATTGCCTGTGGTCTCTTCTGGAGTACACAGGACAATCGCTTGTGGTCGCCTGGAGTCAGGGTGGGCCGTGCCTGCAGTTCCTGAAACAATAGCTTTTCACATGCAATAACTACTAGGCTTGTTAACTATCACCTTAAACTAAAATTTTCCCACTCTTGAGCTCTGCCATCACTACTATTCATTGAGTACCTGTTACAGAACAGATACACCGGCATTCTCCAGAGAATGGTATACTAATGCCGTCTGGACCACTTACTGGGCCCAGTCATCTGTGGCCAACTGGAAAGACATCTCTCAATGCCAGAGATTTGTGAAAGGAAATGTTTATTTAATGTGATACAGACCTAACTAGTAATCTAACATCTTCATTAAAATATCAGAGTGCTTTAGGATAGCTACCTATGCTCTCTTCTCCCCCTGCCCTAGTTCAGGGTACCGTAACTCAGGAAAAGAGCACACATCCATATTCCAGGCCACTGGCACTGTCAGCTGTGTCTCTGTCCAGGCAGCATCTCCAATGAATCCAAAGTCATGTGGCACCTTCTCATGGTCCACTGACAAGAGTTCTTTGTACCCATTTTTCCAGGCAAAATCTCTCCTGCTTCCCAGGCCACGTGGCCAAAGGGAGGACTCCAAAGCCACCTGGACCTCTTCTACCAAAGCTTCAGGGGTCCCCACTCTGGCAAAGCCACGTGGTTCTCTCCTTCACCTGGGCAAGAGGGGGTCCTCACTCTGCCCGAAACTGCATGGCTCTCTCTGCTAAAGCCACATGGTGATTCTCTCTCACATGGCTGTGGAAACCCTATTCTGGCTGAAAGCATGTGGTTTTCCTCAATGGCTGCAGAGTCTGGTTTTAAATCCCTGCACCAATCTTCCTTTGTACCCCCATTTCTGACTCCTCCCACGATCAGTTACATCTGCCAGTATTTCTGTATTATCCAATTTTACTGGGCTGCCATTGTGAGTCTGGACAGGTATGGCCCCATGTCCTGGAGCCAATCCTCTCCAAACTTCCACGCCCTGTAATTCAGGGGACCTGCCCCCCAGTTACATCTTGGAGGAAGTGACTTCATTCCCCTAGCTCCAAGCCTGGCCACAGCCATATCCAAGTGACCCACCAAAAGCTATAGATATGTTAAATGACCAGGCCATGGATTAGCTGCAAGGCTGTAGCGGTACAAAGCAGCCCTGCATGTTCCTGCTCATGTGTCCTTTCCCCCAACTCACACCTGTGGGGGAAGGGGTGAGGACATCTTATATGTCTCTCCAATATTCCTATACACTTTGAGTTCTGGACACCATTCCAAATCTTTTGGGGGCCCCCCCTTCTTGACTGCACCCTGTATCATACCTACTATGCAATGTGTATCTTCCTATTTGATCTTTCTCACAACTCTGTGGAACAGATGTTATTCTCATTTTATACATTAGGATAATGAGACATGCTGAAGGTCAACTGGAAAATGACAGACCTGGGATTTGAACCCAAGGTTCTCCACCTTCAAAGTGTGTGTTCTTCCATTACCTTAGTCCACTGTGCTTTAGACTTTACACCAATCTGCTGAGATTGTTTTGTGAGAATACCTTGTCATGGTTCATTTTCATTGTGTATTGACTTTGGTCATATTATCCTAGTTAGACCCATATGACATGCAGGAATGTGTAGGATACTGTGGGCAGCCCCGTAGGGAGGAGAGGCATAAGAGGTATTGTTTTTTCCCAGAAGATGAGAAAATACAACTCTCCCAAGTGGTGAACTGAGAAACATTGTTGGGGGATCAGGAACAGAAGGGATCCAGGTCTGGTCCCAGGCAGTGTGTCTTTCGAAAGGCTGTTTTCCCGGCCTCTGCATGATGGGTTAGACTGCCTCGCTAAGCGGAAGTGATCCCTCCAGCACTGCTTTTCTGGCTTCATGCTTGTCTCCTGCATGTAGGAGTCCAATAACAGAGTCTGTGTTTAGGACAAAAGAAGGACAGGGGGCCTGTGTTCCAACTTCAGAACTGAAGGGTTGCCTGGGAGAAGAGGGAGGGAGACGAGTGTGTGAACTCTTGAAGGCAGAAACATGTTCAGCTGGTTATAGCTCTAGCAGACCTTCATTTAATACTGTCATGGCCCTCGAGCTGAAGGTTAAAGTGAAGGGGGGCTATGTATTACTGATAAAGGCTTTGAGATCCAGACCAGGATGTGAATCCCAGCTTTGCCACTTGGGCTAGATTCAGTTGCCTTATTTGTAAAATGAGGAGCTAACAGAACTTTATGATGGGTTAAATAAAGTAATATCTGTAAAATATTTAGCACCACGTGTCATACGTACTAAGTTCCCCCCAAAAACTTAGCATCATCAATGACACTGTTTTTTGTTGTTGTTGTTTTGTTTTGAGCTAATCAAGTGCCATTTTAGATGATGTTCAAATGCAGGTTGGATAACCATAAAGAGGAGCCTTGTACGGTGCTGCCTGTACTGTGTAATAGGTCAGGGTCAAAGCCCCTTTCATCTCCTGTAATTCTGAGATCCTGTGATTCAAATCAAAACAGATGGTACTTAAGAGTTCAGAGGAATTTNACTTTATGATGGGTTAAATAAAGTAATATCTGTAAAATATTTAGCACCACGTATCATACGTACTAAGTTCCCCCAAAAAACTTAGCATCATCAATGACACTGTTTGTTGTTGTTGTTGTTTTGTTTTGAGCTAATCAAGTGCCATTTTAGATGATGTTCAAATGCAGGTTGGATAACCATAAAGAGGAGCCTTGTACGGTGCTGCCTGTACTGTGTAATAGGTCAGGGTCAAAGCCCCTTTCATCTCCTGTAATTCTGAGATCCTGTGATTCAAATCAAAACAGATGGTACTTAAGAGTTCAGAGGAATTTCAGGATCTCGTGAGTTGCAGTGTTCTAGAAAGACTTCCAGGAGGTGGGAATTCTCTGCTCTTGAAAAGTTGGTCTACTTCCCACATACTGAGGAAAGTAGGAAGGATGACACGTGAGTGTGGGGAGTGCATGCAGTCCATCACAAGGGAAGGGATGGGTGAATCTAACTGCAGGAGAGGTCTTATGGACCATCAGGCAAAGCCTTCTTTTCCATTATTTCTTAGGTACCGTCTGAGAATTGGGGGAAAGGGGTGAGGGGGAAGGAGCACGGACATTTGAGGAAGCCCTCTTCCTTTAGAAGCGGTGTGGTGTAATGGAGGAAACACTTGAGTTTGGAGGTCAATACGTCTTCTGTCTCTGTCCCTTACTGGTTCTGAGCCCTTGGGGAAGTCAATTATACTCTCTGATTTCCCATTTCCTGTAATGTCACATAATGGCAGATTTGCTTAGAGTTGACAGTGGACATACAGAATAAAAGCGACTGTAGGTAAAGGGCAGACCGAGTTAATACTAAATGCACAAGAAACATGATATCTTTCTTCCTTCCATGAACCTTGGCCCACAGTCCAGTGACATTTTCTAGAAGAATGCAATAATGACTTGGCAAGCTGGAAAAGGCAGGTAAAAATGAGCCTTTCATGAGATGGGAGGTGATTGGCCCTGGTCTTTGTTGGTCGCCCTTTGTGTGCTTGCTCTTTGCTCTGTGCCTTTGGAGCCACGGCTTGGTTCCCAGCTTTTCTTTCCCCCTTGCCTTCCCATCAGTGGCGTGGGCTGGAATCAGTGATGCAGCTGAGCAAGAGGGTGAACACGGGATCAAACATCTGTGTCTTAAAAAAAAAGTCAATCTCCGCGGATGATTACCTGTGAATCTGAAACCCAAGCACCACCTTTCTTTCCTCCTTCTTTCTCAGTTATTTCTGAGCTTTTCTTGAACTTCAGCTTGCTCAAGTCATCTTTTCCATGGCTCCTCATCTGCACACTGAAAATTCATCGATTAAGTATAGCACCTTTTTCCTGCCCTTAATGCATCTCTCAGCCTACTAAGTATCAGTTGAATAGTTTTATTCTCCTGAACTGGCCCCTTGTACTTGCCTATTTTCCTTCCCTGTGTGTCTTTTCCTGTGGCTCCAAAACTCCATTATTTTTGAACACTTGGGAACCAGAAGAGTGCGGGCATTGGAGTTAGATGGTTAAGCTTGGTTTTCCCATTTTTGGATGGAGGCAGTACTCCCTGACTTTCCATGCTGTTGGAATGCATATAGACTCTTTAACACAGTGCCTGGCATAGGGGCCACGGTTAATTTTGGGAGATGCTGATTTACAAACAGCAACCTTTATATTAATTGCTACACTAGCTCATTATTTTCTCTACTTTGTTCCAGAGAATTATGGTTCTACAATATAATTAATGCTTTTAGAAAACATCATGTTAAGTTCTGCTAAAGGGAATTCAATGCAGGCATTTTGAAAGATGTTTAATCCAGGATATATGATGTGTTCTAGCCCTTCAAGAAATGGATATAAAATATAGCATGTGTCAAATTTTTTTTTTTAAAAAATGGGAAACTTTCCATGATACATTTTGTTTTGTGGCTAAAATTACACTGACTCTTTGGGACATTTGGATACCCTTGTGTGGTCAGTTGGTCAGGAGGTGGGGGGTCCAAATTTGAATCCTACCTGCAAACCTGGCCAGTGAGACCTGGAAATAGTGCCATGGAAAGAACACGAGGCTGTGGGTCAGGACATGGGGCTTCCAGGCCCACTTACTCCTTTGGTGTCTGCACAAGTTCACCCTTCCTTCTCTGGTTCCTTGTTTGTGCACTGGAGACAATAGCAAGACCTACTGTATAGGGTTTTGGTGAAAGGTGAATGAGATATTTGGGAATAATTTTAAAAAGTAAGAACTGAGAAAATATGACACTGTCTGGGCCACTTTCACCACCAACACCACTGTCCCCATCTCTCTTGTTATCACCTTGAACTTCCCTTCACATTGCTAGGCACAGCCATTTGTAAGTGTAAGTGCCATAGAGAAATCTGAATAGCCAGCCTCTGTAGACCCACTTAGCATCTGTTGCCAGTGGGCACCACCATACAAGCCTGCACTATAGAAACTCTTCCTATTCCTGGAGCAGAGCTGGCCAGAGGTGTCCCCCAATGACTTCACTCATAATGATCTGGCTCCAAGTAGCACTCCCAACTAGTGGAGGCCATGTAGTATTTTCTGGGGTCAGAGAGGAAGGGAAACACTGTCTAGCTAGCTCCTCTCCCCTTCTGCCCTCCTTATAAATTTCCTCTTGGTGATTAAGAGAGGTGCCTTTGAAAACCTGAGGTCAACATCAGGTGGGATGATGAAGCCACCGTGAGTCCACCCATAGTCATCAGAGGACCAAAGGGCAAGCAGAGGTCTACAAGCAGCATGGTGGTGAGGACTGATTATTCTGCGATTAGGCCATGTCTAGCATGTTGATAAAGAAGTGAGTTATGAAGTCAAGTGGTTTTCCATTTCTGCCCTGTTTCCTTGGGGTCACATAGCCCTTGGCAACTAGAGGCCTCTGTTTTTTCCTGTGTCAACGTGGCTGATAACAGAGAGTATCTCGTGCAGTTTCTGTGAAGGATAGGGGAGAAGTTGCATGTAAAAATTTTAGTTATATTGCCTAGTTCACACATGTTTTTATAAATGTTAATACTGATGGGGGTACTGATCACGATGGTGATGATGACATGTAATTTACTACAAAAGCCATCATTAAAAGAAGTATACTAAAGAGACTCAAAAACTATCTTCAGCAAAATAAAGCCAACAGTGTTTGGTTTAGAGGAAGGAAGCCCAAGGCAGCATAATTTCCATCTTTAACTAACTGAATAGCTGCCCCAAAGAAGAAGGGTTAGTGCGTCCCCTTTGACATGGACAGCAGAATTGGCTCAATTGTCTGAGAGTAGAATTGTTGCATGATACAGGTGGAGTTTGCTGTCTCTGCAAGTGTGGAAAGGCTGGATGGACACTTATACATATTTTATCAAGGAAAATCCTGTGGAAGATGGGGCATTGGACGAATTACAAATGATTTAAAGGATGCTATTGATTTAAGAATTCCAAGGTCAGAGACCCAGAGAACATGAGAAACTAGCTCATGGCTGAGACTGAGAGGACATGATGAAGGGAGACCTGGCCCCAGATGGGCAAGACGGGGGAAAGGATGTTTTAGTTGGCACATCACACTGAAGTGGTGTGTGCAGAACCCAGACGTGAGTCAGACTGAGGAGAGGGAGCCACCTTTCCTGGAGTTCTGAGAAATCCCCAATTTCAAATATTCTTTCCTGCTGCCTCCAGTGTGACACTTGCAGTTGTCAGGCGACGTGTCCCAATTTTAGTTTCCAGAAATAAGCAGAGAAGCACAGAGTTACCGGAGCTCAGGTGTGACAGGAATCCCAGGAGGCATTCAGCAAGGTTAATGGGACACACCAGTGATCTGCTGTGGTCACCCTGATAAACAGGATGATTGGCGACTTCTTAAGGGCTCCTTGTACAATTTCTGGACTGAGGAAAGTGAACAAAATACCTTCGACTAGAAAAGAACCAATAGCAATACTCCAGTGCTAGCATCTCTTGGTAGAATGGGGAACAACATGTAAACATTCAATCATTCATTCATTCACTCATTGAATAGATGTGTATTGAGCATGTAATATATTCAAGAATACTTGTAGCCACCAGAAATAACAGGAAGGCACAAGATAGGAGGTCTGGCATCTAGGAAATGTACATAAATTAACTAGTTATTGAATGAATCAATTCCCAGATATGGACATTGAAGCTTAGGTGACCAACTTCTCCATGGAGGTTCGAAGCTACATGTAAAAGCCAGAGCTCTGGCTCAAGCCAAAGTACCCTATGTCCTGCTGATGTAGATACACAGTGTTGGACAGTGAGATTTTGAGGAATCAAAGGATGAAAGGAAAGATGAAAGGAAAGCTAGCAAGAGTGCATAGATCCCTAAGTGTGTGGCGTGCTTGGCATTGTGATTATTTTCTCCCATTTACTCCACACAGCTTCTTTGATGGCTAGAGATTAGTGTTGCTGTTTTATAGATTAGAGCCCTGAGGCTCTGAGAGTGGGGGTCACTTGCTAAAACTTAAACAGCTATTAAATGGAAGAGTTTGTATATAAATTCCTATGTCTAGAACCAAGTCCTAGCCTATTTCTCCTGGGATCCTCCACCCTAACGTCCTAGGGTCCTGGAATTCCTCTCCCCTCCGGCTTCACTCCCATACGCCATTGAAAGAAAGAAATTACTTCTTGGTGTCGGGAAAGGAATTACCTCTTGTGCCCCAGAAATACCAGGAGGAAGGAATCAATGGGTGTGTGGCAGCTGTAAGTTTTTCACACCCAGTGCTCTGATGGGGTTAGATCTATTTTCTTCATCGTAAAATGCGATTGATTGAATTCCAAATTTAAGTTAAATTTGATTTTCTTCTCTCAACCTGGCATTTCCAAACAGCGAATCAATCAAACCCCAAATTATAGGCAGCACATGGGTCAACAGTGCTGAGTTATTTCCTGTTGAATTTCTCCAGCAATGCATTTTGTACCACCCTCTTCTGCTGTGCGAGGAGTTGCGGGGTAAGAGGGAGGGAGACTGAAAGGAAAATTAGGTTATTAACTTTCTCCAGTTCCAGCAATCAATGTGCGATGATGACATTCTGTCCCTATAGCGCCGCTCGCTCCCCTGAAAGTGGTGGGAAGGCAACTGCACACTTCGAGGGACACCAGGCTAACTGTGACCCCACCCAGCTGAGGTTGCTCAAGCATGATCTGGAACTCTCATTTATCAAGCTCTTTTTCTTTCAATGACATGCATTGTCCTATTGTTCTCACATCAGCTCTAAAGTAAGACCATTGTTCTCATTTTTCAAGTGGAGACATTTTGTCTTATCAGGGCTAGGTCAATTTTCAGATGGAGACATTTCATCTTACTAGGGTTGGATCAATTAGTACCTGTCCCATGGAGATTTTACGGTTCAGCCAAGGATTTGAACATCGGCGCGTCTGGCTCCAGAAGCCATGCTCCTTCTGCAACTACATGCTACATGAAATAGGTGGCAGTGTGGTATGGGGCAGGGAACGGAATGAACTGGTTCTAATCCTGTCCCTGCCACATACACACTGGGTGACCTGAGGCACATCATTCCACAGCCCTTCTCCCCTGTTTGGAAAACAGGGGAGTGGTAACAGTTCACCGTAAAGAGTAAATGAGGTGATTCTTCTCCACTGAAATGTAAGCCTCAAGGACACTGGCTGTTTTGTTCAATAGCATTTCCCCTATACCTAGAACAATGCGGGGATGTAGTTGATGTTTACTAAAAATTTGTTGATTGCATGGATATATGGACAAATGGATGGATGGATGGATGGATGGAAATGCTAGCCATAGTGCCTGGATCATTGTAAGCAGTTGAAAAATAGAGGTTCTTTTCTCTGCCCCTGCTTCCTACAATGCAGTACAGGACCTGGATGAGGAGGGGGTGGATGTCATGAGAGAGGTAGTTTCCACCTGGTCACTGTCTACAGCACATACTCAGTGCTAAGGGCTGTTGCTTAGTTCCCTGGGCCAGGAACTCCTAAAAAGTCACCTCTGTTTGAGTCCCACTGTGAAGTTTCTGCCAGGTCCAGTTGCTATGGAAACTCCCCAAGTCCCCGTGGCTACTCCACTGTTATCTGGCCTGAGTGGAGACTTCACCTGCGTGCTTTCTTCTCCCTGGATTTCAGAGACAACTGCGGTGATTCGGGCCCTTGCTGAGTAAATGACTGCCCCAGGACAGAGTTTATTCTCATTCTGTCCTCCCCTCGCTTCCTCCTTCTGCTTACAACTCTCCCTTCAGTCTCCACTCATTTTGTCTTCAGATTCTCTAAAGAATAATTCAGTTCCCAATATGTTTTGATAATAGGTTGGACAAAGAGGAAAGTAAGTCCTGATTTCTGCCATCAGTGATGAAATGAATACCACTGTCTGGCTGTGACTTTACTTCTTACCTAGTTCTCTCTCTTCTTTTAACACATACTTTTTAATTTTTTTTTATATATTGAATTTTAAACACAGGGAGACTTTTCCCCACTTATTGATGCATTTATTGGTTGTTTCTTATATGTACCCTGGTTGGGAATCTAACCCAAAACCTTGCCAAATTAGGATGATGCTCTAACCAGCCGAGCTGCCCAACCAGGGCTTCCATCTTAAAGACTCTGCATTACTGTGAAGGTTTAAATGACATTAGGGATGCAATTCACCCAGCATGAGTCCAGGGAGAGAGTATGAACAAACTCCATTCTTGCCCCTGAACCCTTTTTCCCCACTTCAGAAACCAGTCCTGTGGAGCCTCAGAGGTATGCCTGGTAGTCAGTTAATTAACGAAGGGAGTGTCTTGACCAGATCCATTTCTGTTGCTATATTGGCCAAGTCTGAGAGATGCGTTCTCGGACATGCTGTTGTCCATCCAGGGCATCTGTCTCACCAATGCCAGGAGCTTCTAACTACATGGCACTCTCTTTCTGGACCTGGTTTACCTCCCAAGAATTTGTTTATGCTGGACTCATCCCAGCATCTTCCTCCCCTGAGGATAGACTCCAGAGAGTCTAGAGCAAAAACTCAGTGCTGCTGCTGCTGACTGTTATTTGGAACTTTTGTTAAATATCTAGATTAATGATAATATGTTGACATTTTAAGGAAAGACCTGTGCAAGGCACCAACCCCTTGTCTACACTCCTTCTAGGAGAAAACATTGCTGTTAGCTTGTTATGCCCTCCAGCTACTAAAATGTTTATGTTGCCAAAATTCGAAACAGCTTCTTGTGGCTCCCAGAGGAGGGATAAAATATGTTCTCTTTTTTTGTGCTCACTTTAGGTTTAGGGATTCTTCATCTCCTGACACCAGAAGCATTGCTTTAATTTTATCTACTCTTTCATTTAATAAATATAATGACCACACATATAAGAAGAGTTTCTACCATATGTTACACATTTTACTAAAACTGGCAGTACAGTTAAGGATCCTATTCTTAAATTAAGAAAGTTCTAGGTTCCAGGCTGTGAGCATGGAATGAGAGACATCAAGAAGACAATGACAAGATCCCTTCTTTCAAGCAGCTTGCTGTTTATGAAGAAAAGTAGATATCCATACAAAAACTCCCCAAGTGGGCTGTTGCATGGGCTCTTGATTCTTTAGGACCCATCAGTCTGGCAATGTTGGCTGTTTAAGGTTGGCATGCTTTCTGATTGGTCAGCAACTGTGTCTGGTTGCTACTACTGTTACTTTTATCTCTGGAAATTATGGTGCATTTACTGACAGGTACTGTGCTGGGCATTAGGATGCAGTGGTGAGCAAAAGACATACTGCCTGCCTTCATGGAGTTTACTCTACTTATGAGACTCTAATGTTAGAATAAGGCATTTTGGGAAACACATCAGATGTAGGCAGTTTGTCTGTCTAAAGGGGGAGAAATTTATATTTATTATTAATCTAAGTGAGCAATGGGGGCAAGGAAACAAGTGGAAAAGAAACAACATTTGTGCTAGTGTTAGCGGGATAGGAGTATTGATGGAGGTGGCACTGTAGCCATGCAGCCCTGCCCATATCTGGGCTGGACAGCCACAGGTGGTCCAAGCGCAAGGATCTGTCATGAAAGGTCTCAGGTCCAGGCGGATGAACATGGGTTGCATCCTGTAGCCAGATGCTGTAGAATAGCTCAAGGGGTTCAGCAGGAAATAGAATGGGAAGGAGTGTCTACACCCTCCCCCTCCCACAAGCAGACAAAACAGAAGAGGTGAGGGTAAGAAGGGGAAGATACTAAGCCACTAAGATGGCATAGCTGTTTAGATGCTCTAAAGAGGCAGACAGGAGACTGAAAGATGACATGTAGGTTTCTGACCAGTCTGCATGGTGGTACTTTCAATAAGTCGGACAGCCTAGGAGAAGGAGGAGAAGGCTTTCAGGAGAAGATAACATGACCAGCTTTGAATATGTTCTTTTTGACATGCCCATGGGACATCCATAGAGAGATGTCCAGGAGATTTGAGCATAAAGGTTTGATCCAAAGAAAAGCCAAGTGGGTAACAGAAATTTGGGAGACTTTGCTCTAAAAACGATAATCCAAACCTGGAAATAGATATGAATAGCAAAACCTAAACAGTGAGACACAGTGGGCATAATCCATGGATCCTCTCTTTGCTGGCCTAGTGGTCTCCTTGCCATTAAGATCCAATCTACTCATTCCATTGAATCTGTGAAATTGTCTTTAATTTTCCCAGGCAAAACTCCCCTCCCCACCCTACACCCTCTCTACTAACTCTTAACACAACTTGCCTTGAATTCAAATGAGGTGTGGAGAAGCCTACCCATGCCCCAGCCTATAACCTCCTGAAGAGCAGGAACTATTCTTGTTCTGCTATGTGTTTTTCTCCCATAGTGGATGATCAGTAAAGGCTTGTGAAAATGATTTGAACCCATCAGCCTCTAATAGTTTCTAAAATGGAAATCTTTTTAGGTAATGGTCATTGTATTCAATATAGACAGGATGCCATTTAATCATTGCAACAACTTTGTGAACTGTATAATATTATCCTCACCCTGTGAATAAGAAAACTGAAGAAACAGGTCCCATAGCCAATGAGGGCTACAATCCAAATTTGAGCCCATAATTGTCAGCCTCTAAAGCTTATGCTTATTCCACCCTGTGAATTCAGCAACACAGTGTCTTCTCACCAGCTCCCAAAGACAGTAGACAGCTTAACAGTATCTGATCATTAGCAAGAATGACATCTTAATTAGGAGTGGAGGAATGAAAATTGCTATGACTTTCAGGAAGCTTTATTTCTGTTGTCTTGACCAAAGAAATAATAAACCCATTTGTCAGAGAGTTAAAACCAAACCAAACAAGGGGCCACTGAGATGTCATTGCAAGCACAGACTTTGGAGAATATGCTTTCTTTTTCCATCTTCCCATTTGGAAGACAACAAGATTTCCAGATTCAGTGCTATCCCCACCCTCTCACCGCATAGACTTAGGTGTCTTTGTGTGTCTTTGTGTTATTAGGTTTGCTGAAAAGCCCAGTGAACAAGACAGCCCTGACACTGATTGCTGTGAGCTCCTGCATCCTGGCCATGGTGTGTGGCAGCCAGATGTCCTGTCCACTCACCGTGAAGGTGACTCTGCATGTACCTGAGCACTTCATTGCAGATGGTAAGAGCTGAGCATTGGAGATGCCCCACACCTACTGGGCATCTTTCACCCTTAGCTGGTCAAATATTCTCCATGTATGACCCAACTTTAAGATTACATTACAGAGGCAGAGGACATTCAAAGGCCTTGGAAGAGGCCCTTATTATTTAGAGTCCTGGGTTATTTCAGTGCAATTAAAGACTGCTTTTATTCCATGGGCAAGGATATAGTCTGTTAAATAAAGAATTCCAATGTGAGTGTAGAAAGATTGAGCTATATCATAGAACCTACGGTTTCTTATCATGCTTGTAGACGCTATTCCCAACTAAAAATGCCCCTCTGCAAAATTGTATTTAGTAATTTAAAATTATGACAGAGAGGATTGTATGAGCATTGTTGGAATTTCCTGAATGTCCTAAAGAATACTCATATCTCATTCCCTGTAAATGTACTTTGTAAGTATCTTATATCCTGCCATTTACTCTTCACTTAATTAAGTTGAATTAATCAGACACCATAGTCAGTATAATTGTTTACAAAGCGTGGTCCAAGAAACTGATTAAGGTGCTTGATATCTATTGCTAAAGTGCCCTCCATAAAGTTCTACTTAACATACTCCAAACCCTCATTCTCAGTTGGCATTACCATCTTTAGATATGTTGAAGTTTGTCATAAATACAGTAAACAAGGCCTATCTTAAATATGCAGCTTAATGAACTTTTACACCGGAGTCCACCCAGATCAAATCATAAAACATTTCCAGAACTTCAGCTTTCTTATGCTCCTTCCCAGTTAAGGCCCTCCCAGAAGTAACCACCATGTTAGTGCCTTTGGTTTCTAATATATATATATATACACATACATATATATATATATTTTTTCTTATTGGGTATATATAGAATGTTTTTGAGATTCTAACCCTGTATTTGTCAGCTTTATCTCAGTGTAACTCAATTTTATCTCCAACTTTTAAGTTTCAGTGTTCAGAACTTAGCACCAATTCCTTCCGCATTTTCTCTTCATAGTGAAACTTCCACCTCCTTTCTCTGAAACACATAGACTTCTATTAATACAACCTGTGATTGCTCCCACTTCATCGTGGTTTATGCCTATCAAGTCATAGGTGAACATAAACATGAATGATGGGCATACAAAAATCGTATGTAAACATAAGACAGGCAAATGTGTGAGTGGGAAATGGCAGAGGGAGAGAGGAGGAATAATATTTACCGAAGCAGCCACTCAAGAAGATCTCATGGCTCTTGGGGCTGGAAGAATCACCAGAACCCAAGTGTGTCTAGAATATGGGCGTGCAAGTGCAAGTGAGCATGAGATTGGAAAAATCAATAGGTCAGATTCTGACCACTATTGAAGGCGTGTGACCTTATGTCTTATCCTCATTCATTATGGTTCATTAACTGTAGAGCACACTGGAGATATTCAGATTTTCAACATTTTTTTTCATGAAGGTCTTAAGAAGCTAAGTAACTTGCTGAAGGTCACGGTAAATAGTTTAATGACTAGGAGTAGAGCCTACAGAATAACACAAATATGGACTCAAATACTTGTTCTGTTGTCTACCACTTCTATAGCTAAGCAAATGACTTACTTCTCTGAGATGGACCACAGCCAAGGCAGCTTTTGCCTTTCTCACCTTCCCCCATGAAACTGAAGCTGCCTACAAAGCTGCCAGCCCTTCCTTAGTGGAGAGAGCTCCCGGCTAGCCTTGTAAGTTGAGCTGTCCGTGGTGCTGAAGTACTGGATGGGGCTGAGTAATGGTTCTGGTCTTCAGGAAGAAAATGAATTCTGCCATTCTGCCCTTGTGTTACAACATAGTTATACTTGATACTTAATGCCCATTATAGCAAAAGGTCAGCAC
Source organism: Sturnira hondurensis (assembly GCF_014824575.4). Taxonomy (NCBI): domain Eukaryota; kingdom Metazoa; phylum Chordata; class Mammalia; order Chiroptera; family Phyllostomidae; genus Sturnira; species Sturnira hondurensis. The sequence continues at coordinate 3,193,032 of NW_028083079.1, read as the reverse complement.
GATATAGCACTTGTTCAGAGCCCAGCTGGCAAGAACAATAAATACTTACACAGCCCCTATCCAAACCCTTGGCAAGTATTATTCCTTCCTTTCCTGAGCCTTCTCAAGGCCACTAGTGGCTTTTTGCCCTGCTAAGCACAGAGTGAAGAGATGGACTGGGTTTGCTTCCAAACTTACTGAATGTAGCACTGTGTTTTCAGCTACATTCTATAAATCATCTGCTTTTCGTTTATTCTGGGATAATGATCCCCAGAATAGTGAATCACATTCTCTAGGAGGGGAGCCCAAGTATTAATGTGTTCAACAAGAACTTTAGATGATCCCTTAACAGAAGTTTGAGAGCTGGATCAATCTCCCTGTGTTACTTTCCTTCTATCTCACAGATGTAATCACTCCTTGGGACCCTTTAAAGCCCTGCTAAGGGGCTTTGCTTTCTTCCATCTTAGTTTTTTGTCAGTGTCACAATAATGGAGCTGCCTCATGGCACAACTGCAGTGGTTACCCATAGCACTGAATACAATGTGAATGACACAGGATGAATTTTGTGATAAAGCAGACTTCATCATATGGTTTTGGGCATCATCCAAATTGCCATGCAGGTAGCATTATTAATGAGTGGTAATTGCTTAATATTAAAAACTCATGTTCATGTATCCCTTGAGGCACTCAATGTAGGTCAGGATATAGTCACCCAATATTTTGGCCAGTAGGAGAGACCACTTTTAAAGGAGTAAGTTATCCTTATTAAGTGGGTAAAATGGTTCCATTCTATTGCAGACAGATAACATTACAACTAGAGTTCTCTATTCTCTTTTTTCTGTTCTGTTCTGTTTTGTTCTGGGAGTTGTGCTTTGAGAAGGTGAATTGTATATTTGCAGTTATCCAAAAGAGATGATTTGTAGTCAAGATACTGGAAAAACATTGTAGATACCTAGTGACCTCTTTCTTAAGGAAAGAGTAGAGGAGAATCATTCTATAAGAGTTCAAAGAACCCAGAAAAAAAGTGAACTTAATATTATTGAGAATGTCTATTATAAATGTTGCAGTGTTCAGAATACTTCACATGAAGTTAGTTATTCAGTTCTCATAGCAGAAGTGTGAGGCAGGATTTAGCATTCTCCTTCTGCATATATGAAAGGCAGTTCCCAGAGATGTTGAGTGATTGCACCAGACTAACACACAGGAGTGAAGCCTTGTACAAAAGTCCGGGTGTACCTGAACTTCTGATCCAAGATCCTCCCATGCCCCACACTTACCCAAAAATGGCCATGAAAATTAGTATTTACCTTGAAAAGGGTTCTGGTTTGTTTTGGAAGTCCCCAGGGAGCAAAATTAGAAGTATATGGGTGATGAGGATGGTCAGAGATGGGAGAAGATTGAGCCTTAGTATAAAAGTACTTTTACTTTCTAAGCTTCAACCTTATTATCTGTAAGGCAGGGATAATAATCGTACTTATCTTACAGAGTTATTGTGATGTATAAATGAAATAATGCCCATAAAGCTTTTAGCTTAGTATGTGAGACCTAGTAATGGCTCCATAAATTGTATAAATGTTAGTAGTTGTTATAATATATTTTTAATAGTGGAAGGGAGTCATTGCAATGTAATGAGTTCCCCATCATAGAGAATTTTTTGAGAATAGATGACCACGTTTCTCTGAAGCTGTAGAAGAAAAGTGTAGGGGTGTGTTGGGCTTGGGTGCATGGTATTTTGGTTCAGAGCTGTTTTATTTGAATATAAACTTTAAACTTTAAAACACTTTCAAAACACTTATTTTTTAGGACCTGCGGACCTTTTATTCTTTACCACTGCTCCCATGAGTGACACCCATTTTTTGCCAAAGATCAGAAATGGAGTGAAACTCAGGAATGGGTGAAGACCAGGGATGTCTCTTGAATATTTCACTTGGCTAAACCACACTTACACATACAAACAATGTTTTTTTAATGTCAATATGCCCATTGCATCAAAATCTCCACACCAAAATGTCTATTTTTTTTTCATTGAGTTAAATTGTTAGCACCATGTGTTGGGTTTTACTAAGGTGATACTCAGTTCTCCAATGTTTCCTATGACTGAGGAGCTGGGACCTAAAGGTTCCTTGCCAGCCTGAGAAATCATCGAGTCAAAATGTTCATCATTAGGTGGCCTTGTTTATTAGTGCATCACACACGTAGCTACTTTTGAACACAAAATTGTATATAATGAACTTGGTCTACATTTACTTGCTTCCACCCCTTATTCATGTCTTTCAGCCAGGAGAGTGAGTTAATCTGTGGCTTTGTGCCTTTCATGAGGATGAGGTTCATAATTGACTTCAGTGCTAGTTTGCAGTGATCTGGATACATGGAAGGAGTATTTTCAAGTCTGAGAGAGGAAAATGACACCACACTGCAGATGACTGCTGAATCACAGACTGCCAAGCAGCTTGTCTAAAAGCAATAGTTTCATGGACAACTTGCTCTCTGAAATCATCTGGGGCTTTGTTTTATTTTTTTTTTTAATTTTTAAATTACAGTTGACATTTAATATTATTTTATATTAGTGTCAAGTGTACAGCTGTGGCTAGACAATTAGATGATTTACCAAGTGATCTGCCCTATAATTCAAGTACATGCCTCGCACCATACAGAATTATTATGATACTTTTGACTCTATTCCCCATCCTGCACCCCACATTCCCAGTGTTGAATGCAGACCTGTCAGGACAATGAACTGTGTTTAGATGTGAGTGTTCTCTGTAGTATGATCTCTGCCTTTTTGTCCTTCACTTCTTTGCACAGACTTAATTCTGTGTATACAAATAGGTTATTTTACCTTGTATCTGCCTCTTTATGTACATTTGCCTAAGCATTGCTCTCCACCAAGAGTACCTCACCTATTTCCATATATTGTAGCCTTATACATCTCTAAGACCTTACTCTAATTTTCTCCTTCCTCTAGAAAATATTCTTTAACAAACACCAAAAACTTTTCCAGAGAAAACTCCAGTCAGAAATAATCTCTTTTTCCTTGAAAATTACACAAAACTGTATTTCTTTCTAAGAATCCCATGGTCTTCTTTCCATCATTGTTATTGTTATGTACTGTATGTCACTGGGCAACTGTCGTAGTCCTAAGAACTGTCCTCCTGTATTAAATCTTGCCTCCCTCCAACATTGCCTCAGCATCGCAAACAGAGTGATCTTTTAAAATAAAAAATATCTCAACATGCTGCATCGTCCCATAAAGCTGTTCGAGTACTTGTTACTGTGCTTGTTATAGAGACTGAACTTCTTAACACAACCTTTCTGTTCCTGCAAGATCAGGCCGCTGCCTGCTCTCTAGCCTCACTATGCCCCTCTCTTACACTGGCTCTTTAAATATCCCTGGCCACTCCCTGCCTCAGGGCCTCTGCCAAGGTTGTTCTCACTGCCTGGAAAATTTCTCCCCACCTCTCCTATGCAGTTTCTCCCCGACAAATTTCATCCTACCCTACAGTGATTGACCTCTTTTGTTCGTATCTTAACCTCTATTAGGTCCCCTACTAATCATTCTCCTTGAGCCCGGCTCTGTTCCTTGATTGCTCTTATTTCAATTTGTAATTATGTACTTCTTTAGTTAATGTTGCAGTCCCTCACCCTCTTTGTAAGCTCCATAAGGACTGAGATATTTGTTGGTTTTGCACGTTGTGTTCAGCACCTAGGACAGTGTGCACATAGAGTTGGTATCCAAAAGAAATTACTTCTGTAGCTTCATTAAAACGTCCTCAGGGGCAAGGGCCAAAGCTTATTCCTGTCCTAACCTATTGTGATACCTGACAGAGCTTCTGATGTGGTAGACATGTAATAATTTTGTCTGTGGAACAAATGAAGGGAGGGAGGGCAGGAAGGTAGACCAGATGCTCTAAGAAGATATAACCTAGGGAATGACATTGCAAGAAATCTGATGCTGCCTCCCCTTCTGTGATTGACTCTGCTCCCTTAGGTCTTCGCTCCCATCCTCCAAGATAAGAAACTGCAATCAAATTCACATTTTCCCCCCAACATCAAAATGAAACAAGCTTTATCCCAGAGCCCAGGAAGAGGGGGAAATTTAAATTGAGCTGAGATTCAGAACACCCAGGTGGGAGGTGGTGATGAAATACCAATAAACCATATTAATGTGCTGAAATCAAGAAGAATAGGTTGAACTCCAACTCAGATTTAATAACTATTCACAAGAGAGCGCTGGGGGAAGGCAAGGCTAGGTTTCAGTCAGAATTAAAACGAGATCTGTAATGGAACTGGTAACATAATTATAAACTGTGGAAACTTTTTTTTCTCTCCTTTTTGTGCTTAATGAACAACTTACTCAGTGATGGCCTGGAGCTAGCTCAGGAAGCTATGAATACCCCCTTTAGTGGAATTGTTAGGGTTTTGTTTGTTTGTTTGTTTGTTTGTTTGTTTTTCTCAAACCTCTTCATTAGGGAAGTCCAAACCCACAAAGTTATGGAAGGGAAAACTGCTTCAAGCCATGTCTTCCTTAAATACTAACTGATCTTCAGTTTAAAGTGACGAGGGCACTGAGGGAGAACAAACCCTGGAAACCCCTCCAAAGCAGCTGAACATGTTCAAGCTTTTAAAGATATCACAGCAGCCAGCTTGGTTTTTAATGACACTCTGTGCTAAGATGTTAGCTTGGCATCTGACCAGGATGAATTGTTACTAATTTTCCTTCTTAACAATAGGAATAACTGAGTTTGACGTCCAGAATTAGAGACTAATTTCTGTGTTTTGATAGCAAAGCAAGTCCAAAAATATGTTCCTGGAACTGAGGGCAGAAGGTGGTGGAAAGAGGTAGGGGAATGTGTTTTTCCTCATTAGTCCTTCTATTCTGCTGTTGTGAGGGGAAGGCTACTTCGATTTTAGGACTGGGAGGAGAGAACGGTGAGTGGGAGCTTTAATGGGATGAAGCACCCTGACTCCCATTTGGGCTCTGTGAGTGAATTCCAGCATTAAGATGTTCCACTGACTCATACAGAGTTAGATGTTCCATTATAATTGGCTTGGTGTTTGCATGGTAAGGGAGGGTCGAGTCAGTGGTGCAATGCTGGGAGAGAGAGAAGGTAACACGGTACAGAGGTTAAGTGCATTGGCCTGGGACCTAGGAGATGTGAGTTCTACTCCCAGGTCTTCTGTTTTCCAGTTTTGTGACTTGGGTACATTAATTCACGCCCCTGAGCTCTAGTTCTTCACCCAAAAACAGTCTTAATACTTGTTGCCTCAAATGAGTGTTTCTAGACTGATAAGTGTGCACGACCTTGGCCAATGGTGAAAGTACAATTATGGCAATGTTGTTCTGTTCATAGCTTTATTATTTATGAAGACAGTAAAAAGGTTATAAGAAGGTCTTAGTGGGTCTAGCCAAGTAAGTAGAACGTGCAACTTCAGGGAGACTTAGCTTGGTCAGCAGGAAAATATACTAGTTAAAAATTCCTCAGTAATAATACTAATCCAATATCATATGTAGTGCCTGTTATTTCCCCTTCCATCTTCTCTCCCTTTCTGATGGTCATGCTCAGCATAACAGTCAGCGATGGGGCACATATACAATGGTGGTACACCCAATGGCCTTGGTGTGCAGGGGGCTATACCCTCTAGATGTGTGTAAGGGCACTCTGTGATGTGTGCACAGTGATGAATCACCTAACAATGCATTTCTCAGAATGTATCCCCGCTGTTAAGTGGCACATCACTATATCACACAGTGCCTTGTCTGCAGCATGCTCAGATGTTAGGGAGGCAGGGGTGGATAAAGCACAATCTCTGGCCTCCCTCTTCACCCAGCAGGTGAAACATCAAATGCAGTGTGGTCACACTGGAGGTTGCACGGGGCACTGTGGGACCATAGAGGAGGGGCAGCCACTCCCCTACCCCAGGCTGGAGATAGGAAGGGATGTGAGGAGAGGATGTCTAGAGAAAGCGCTGCCAGAGCTGGGTCTTAGAGACACTTACATGTACCAGGAGGTGGGTGATGGGTGACAGCATGCTTCTCAGAGGGGACATGGACCCTGCTACTCAAGCCTCCCTAAGACTGTGATAATAACAGCACTCATCATTGGTAACATTTACAGAACATGTCTCAGTGACAGGCTCTGTGCTAAGTGCTTTGCAAAGTATTATGTAATTTAATTCTATTACCTGATGAAGTAGATACAGGCATTATCCCCATTTTAAATTTAAAGGAAACTAAATCCCAAGAAATTTACGTGGCTTCCTGAACATCACACAGGCAGGAAAGGGTTGAGAAGAATTATTTTGAGTTAGCAGCTACAGGAAATGTGGTAGACAGAGAATTCGATGACTAAGATTGTTGTCTAGCTCTGCCGTGAATTCACCATGACTTTTGGCCACGTCTGTACTTCTCCAGCCCTTGGGTTTTTTTTTTTTTTTTTTTTTTTTTTGCGCTGTAAAATGTAGGAAGGAAACAAGATGGTACTTAAAATTTCTCCCTGCCCTAACATTCTAAAAGTAGAATGAGAAACTTGGCGGTTTAGAGTTACCATTTCCTCATCTCATTGTGTGCGTGACCTTCGAAGTATTTATGCAGCCATCTTTTTAGCATCCTCGGTCCTCTTGCTTCTGACTCTTGTTTGCTCCAGTCTGTAGCCAGGTGGTCCCCTGAGCAAGGATCTTGGGAGCAGAGGCAGCTAAGCAAACCTTTTACAGCCCACAAGTTGCCATTTGAAGAAAGCTTAGAAGGATCACAGAAGGATCACAGCCAAGCTTGTGCAGGGACTGAGAGCTCCCAAGGCTGCCAGATGAGAAAAGAAGTAGTGGGTATCCATCTATCCAGTGGGATAGATGCCTCTCTATCTCGAGCTTCCAGCATCAGTTGCTGAGGGACCTTGAACATGTCAGATGCCAGCAACAGTGTGGAAGGGGGAGTGTGCATCCTATTCAGAGGGGAAATGATGAAATGGGAGGAATAATTAAAACCTGCACATCCCTCTGGCCTCTCCACCCTCTCCCTGTACATCCTTCCCACTTCTCTGCCCTGTCCCTCCCCATCCTGGCTCTGGTGCCCTTGCTGTTTGGCTTTTCTCCCTAGCCACCCCTCTGGATTACCGAAGCCAAATATATCTGCAGCTGCACAGCCTTCGGTCTTTTGGCAGCTCTTGGTGACTTTCGGAGCCTCTGCTAAAGACCTGGGTATCTTGCCCTCAGCTGGAATCATTTCTGAAGCCCGGAACACCCCCGCACCCCCTATATTCCTCCCTCTGCTTTAACCTTGGTTCCCACTTGGTCTTTACTGGTGAGTGCATACATAAGACTTTCTGCTGACTCCTGCTGAGTGCTGGGACTCATATTCTAGGACAAACTCAGACACTGTCAGCCCTAAAGCAGTATGAAATTTAGAATCGGGAAACCTCGGGATCAAATCTGCCTTCCTTCACTAACTGTGAATTTTAGGCAAGTTACCTCACTCCTTTGAACCATCAATTTCACCACCAGTAAAGGTACAGCTCTTAGTCCCTAGGTCACAGGATGGTAATGAGGATGAAATTGAGGGTGACATGAAAATACACCATAACAGATGCTCGGTAAGTGCTAATTACGCACTCAAAGGGCTCACACTTTTTCTTTAAAAAAGACAAGGCAGCTATAAAGCCCCAGGCTACAATAGAAGACAAATCATAATCTGGGCCAGGTGGGGCATATCTAGACAAGAGTCAGCAAGGTTGCCAAGGAAGCCTGGAGGGTTTCCCACTGCGCAGATCTGAGTGAAGCTTTGGGGCACAGAGGATTTGTCTCATCGGAAGAAACTGCATGGTCAGGGAGGACTGGGCGTGAGAGTACTTGCTGTGTTGGAGATGGTGGAAACGACTGAGGACAAGAAGGGAGATCTTCCAGGCAAAGGGCTCACAGCATGAGCAAAGGAGGGGCAGGAACCCAGGGGCTCCATGTGGCACGCACAGGGCACAGAGGAGCAACGGTAGGAAGAGCAGGGGTCTGTGTTGGGCTTTCATTGTGGAGGTGATCGTGGTCGTGAAACCACTGAAAGATTTTAAACAAGGGCATTGAGGGGTCACATTGCTTGTTCAAAGAGCAGTGCAGTATGTCAGCTAAGAGAGCAGGCTGTGGAGTCGGGCACATCTGGGTTCAAATTCTGGTTCTGTGAATTCACAGCAGCCCGATGTTACACAACCGTCCTGGCTTGCTTCTGATCTGTGCAGCAGGCTTAATAACAGTAGCTCCCTCTGTGGAAAATTGAGTGAGATAATATTTGTCAAATATTCAGCAGAATGTTTGGCAAACTGGAAGCACTCGGTGATATTAGTTTTTATTGGCATTATCAACATTATCACTCTCGTTGTCTGAGATAGGTCTTCCTGTTAAATGGCCCCGAACTTTTCCTTTGGCACTCAGCTCATTTAAAATTGCTTATTCGATGTCTAAGAGTCTCAGCTGCAGGCTCACAGTCTGTCTGGGTTCAGTGCCTTGGTCAGATATTTCCTAGCTGTGTAGCACTGAGCTAGTTATTTCATCTGTAAGCCTTGGTCTGCTCATCTGTGAAATGGGCATCATAACAGTAAACCCCATCAAAGGGCAATCAGATGACTGCCTAGGATATGCTTGGCTAGTGCTTAGCGCTGGTCAATACTCAGTAAACAACAGTCCCAGCTAATGCTACTTGAAACCCTTAGGCGCAGACAGTGTATCAGTCTTGTTCCTATACAATCTTCAGTGCACATTCTGTGTTCAATAAAGATATTGAACAGACTGACTGAACAGGATATGGAAGGTGAGTCTGCGGAGACAGGCTGAAGGCAAGGAGCCTATTAGGGGGCTGTTCCATTTAGTCTGTGTGATAACATCTGGACAAGGGCATTTGAAGTGCCAAAGAGAATAAGGGAGATACTGTAGAGCTAGAACCAATGAAGTTCAGCAACAAACTGCAAGGAAAGGACCAAGAGGCGGAAAGGTCAAAGACTCTCTGGTTTAGTGTTCTCGGATCCCTGAGAGGTTGGTGACTCCAGACCTTAAAATAAAAGCACTTGCCCTGGCTGGTGTAGCTCAGTGGATTGAGCTCAGACCTTCGAATCAAAGGGTTGCTGGTTCAATTCCCAGTCAGGACACATGCCTGCGTTGCGGGCCGGGTCCCCAGTCGGGGGCGCACAAGAGGCGACCACAATTAATGTTTCTCTCCCTCTCTTCCTCCTTCCCTTACCCTCTCTCTAAAAATAAATAAATAAAATCTTTTAAAAATAAAACACTTTTGCCCAGCAGTGAAGGGAAGGTGCGTAAGGATATGAGCACTGGCTCCAGAGTACCTGGGTGTCAATCCTGACTCCACCTTTCCCGTGATGCAGCTTCATCTTCTGAAAAACGGGGAGCCTGGTGCCCTCTGAATCAGTCTGACTGTGAAGATTCAATTGTTGTTAAATGCAGGAGCCTGCCCACGGTGACCACACTCAACAGCTTGCTGTTCTTACTCTTACTCCTGTACCGCTCAAGTACCCGCTCTCTTATGCACCATCAAGAATTAGATGTTCACCTTGTAGCTATGTTTGTAGGGGAAAAAAAAAGAAAAATGCAAGCGACTTTGAGGAATACACAGGATTAGGACCTTTATAAATCCTGCCTGGATGAACATTATTAGTAAGACTTGCCACTGTGTTCTGCGAGCAAAATGAATTCTCCAGGTCTCTGAAGGCTGCTCTCATGAAGGTTTGAATCATTTGACTATTATTTCAGGTGATGTCTCACTGCTCTGTCATGGCTCGGACGGAGGATAGAGAAAGTGATCTGTCCCCGCCCTCACTCAGATGCTGATGTCACCTGTGAGGGTGAAGGCTCCAGGTGTGGCCGTTTCCGGCACAGACCCAAAGGCAGCATTAAAGTGCAGGGCACAGGACCTGCCAGGGGAGCAGAGGCCTGAGCGGCGGGCCAGGATCCTGGCCATCAGAGCTGGTGCCCCCTTTGGAATCTCGCATTAGTTGGAAATGGCAGCTCCTGCCACCTGAAGAGGAAAAACGTGGGTACAGGGTAGGGCAGGCACCGTGTAGGCGTGTTGTGTTGCAGGCAGCTTGGCCACATTTTCGAAGTTGTAGAACGTGAGAGGCAGAATATGTTTGCATCCTTGTCTTTTGCCATTTCCCATCCCCTTTGCACTCTGCCCAAATGATGTGGCCATTTCTGGAGGCCTAGGCTCTGTTTCTGGTCCTTTACAAACATTCCTTTTCTTTTGCTTAAATCCGCTTTCCCCCCCCACTGTCTCCTAACCACTGCCTCTTGGTGCTACAGCATTCAGTTTAGATGTGGCTACACAGCAGAGGAGTTGGCGGCCCCTCTCTGTGCTCCCAAAGCTCCCCATTTCACCTTCATCGCAACCCAACACTGCTCCGGACACCTTAAAATACCCACCCCCAACCCCCGATCGAGGAGTTGGGGTTTTTCCAGCAAGAGATGCTCGTGCTTCATTTGTATAGTGCCATGCAGGAAACACCACTCTCTTTCACTGGAAAACAAAACAAAACAAAACAAACAAAAACCCCCACTTCCCACTAGTTGGCACTCATGAGAAGTTTCAGCAACCCAGCTTTAACCTCCCCTCACTCCTCACCGCCCCTCCCCCCCGCCCTGCCCAGTCTTCTTTCCACCCCACGCCCTCATCACTTGCTCTAGGCTTATTTCCTGTATCTTCCTGGTGGTCCACAGGGCTTTGCTGCTTTTCCTCTGCCTGTCCCCATGCTGCTCTGAGAACCGGGGACAGAGTGGCCTCTCTTCAACCTGCCTCTCTGCTCTGTCTCAGACACGGCCCCACTGTCTGCTCTGGTTCCATCTGTGATGATAGCCGAGAAGGCAGCTCATTCAATCATCCCGGCACCCAGTCCCCAGTCCCCAGTCCCCAGCCAGCCCTTCTTGGCTCATCATGTTGAGCTCCATAATTAGGGCAGGATTAGAATTTTACTTAGCGGCCTGAGTAATTGAAATTGCAAAGGTAAGGTAGACACTTTCAGGTAGTGAGTGACAATTATATTTTTAAAAGAAATCTGCTCCCACCTTCCACTCATTTGATTTTCAAAATCAGTGTCCTTCTCTGTTGCCATAGAAAATGCTGCCCGGGGAATCTCAGGGCACTTTCCCATAATGAAAATGAGAAAGTCAAAAAAGCAACACACCAGCAAATAATGTTCCTTTCCGCCCTGGTATACTGTGGGTGATTATGTCTCAGAAGAGATCTTTAATTGTTTCATCTAAAGAGTACACCACTTTGTTCCTCTGGCCTGTCTCTTCATAGAGCCTTGTGAATTGGATCCAGCTATTAGCAGCTCCTACTAATTTCCTCTGAGTCTTGCTGGCTGAAGCACCGGGCTTGGAACAACTTTTAATTTTGTTTTTAATTAAATTTCAGTGGTTTCAAATCACTCACTTTTCATGTCATTTCTCTGCAGCCATGAGAAGCAACAGGAGGCTGTGTGTTCTTGTGTATGCGCGTACACAGTCTGATGTGTCGGTAGCCATGGTGCGGCTAAAGACTGACGCCTGGCTGGGGTCCAGAGCAAGAGCAGGCAATTAAGAAAACAAAAAAGTCGCAGAATGAGAATGAGCTTTTGTTTACACTGTGACATCCAAAGCTAATATGTTGTTTAAGCAGGAATCTTGGTTATTGTGTTTGTTTTTGCCAAATTGTGTTTGCACAAGACAACATCCCCTTGTGTTACACAATAGGATCTCAAATATGTGTAGGTAGAAATACTCTAAGAATAACTAACACTTATTAAACATTTATTATGTGCCAGGTACTGTTTTAAATTATAAACACACACAAACACACACACACACACACACATATACACACACACATCTCATTTACATGGAAGTGAGTAATCTGAAACAACAGAAAGTTAATTTACATATATTGCTTCTCATTCCTATGAGATTAGTATCCACAGTTTTAAAGCCGAGAAACTAAGACCCATTTAACTGTATCATTATCATTGGTTAGTTTGTGTCAGGGCCAAAACATGAATACCGGCTGCTCGACTCCATGTTTCTGCCCTTAAATACTGTATTAGACTCTCTCTATATATAAAAAGACAAAAGGGCCTCATCATCTAAATGAACTTAACAACAGCAAACATAGAAAATTGACTGGTTATCTGAAAAAGTGAAATTCTGTTAGTTTATGATTGGGCTCCTATGTGGCCTGTGCTACTGCCCATTCTTGTTGTGTAAATTGTGAAAAAGGCACCATGGAGTTTGGTTCAGATTCACAAAATCATGGTTTGAGCATTTAACTGTGATCTTTTAGGTACTTAGCACCCAGAAAGGACAATTAAGTTTAAAAGCAAAAGCATAAATACGCACTAAATGACCTATGTATCCCCCAGTTCAGTTAACATTATGTTCTATACCGTTAGTTCCAACTGGAAACAGAACCCAACCTATTTGCTATCTCAGAAACATCACATATACCATTTTAGCTGCATGTTTGCAAATAACAGTCTTTCATTGATACCACCACCCTGCCTTCCCCGTGCCACCACACACACACACACACACACACACACCCTATTTGGTGCTTACAACAGCTTGGTTCTTTCTTCACATTGGTCCTTATTTGTAGTTATGTAAATGTTGGTGTATTTACTTGTTTAATGCTCATCTCCTACCCGAACATTGCACACTCTCTACAGCCAAGTGCTATAGTTTTGTGTCTTTTGTCCCCTGCAGAATATCCAGGGCATATTCTCATGACCAGGACTGGCATATATATGTTGCTTTGTGAACATTTCTAGACTACACAGATAGATACACTCAGACTTAAACACAGCCACCAACCTGCTGAAAAGTAAAGTCACAGCAGAAGAAGTGTAATACCTAGAGGGCGGATATCTGGACTCTGGTCCCATTTTGTAATTAAATGACTGTGTGTGACTTGGGCAACAAACATCATTACTTCCCTCAACATCTTCATTTACAAAGTGGGAATGATAATAATTCTATAGAACATACATGCATATATAGAGTATAGTGAAATTGAATGCCAATCACTCAAAATATTTTATATTAATTAACTTATTTCTTCTTGACAATAACTGAAGAGATAATAACTGTTATTTTTCTTTTTTTTTTTCATTGGAAAACTGAGCTCCAAAGAGGGTAATAAGTCTGCCCGGGCTCACACAACTACTGAACAAAATTTGTCTGACTCTAGAACCTCTAATATTCTATGCCGTGAGGATCAAGTGAGATTGGATATAAAGGTGTTACACAATGTTTTAAGTGTTAAAAAGAAATTGTGCTCATTAGTAGGACGCAGGTGAAATCTGAAGCACTGTTGGAGAGTGTGGGAGGAAAACCATGTGGATTCCTTCATTTGTTTCCATTTGATAATACTAAGGCAGTATTCTTCAAATAGTTGAAAGCACACCATTTGTTACTCCATCCACCCATCCATCCATCCATCCATCCATCTATCCATCCATTCATCCATCTATCCATCCATCCATCTATCTATCCATCCATCTATCTATCCATCCATCCATCCAAAATGTTTACTCATTGCCTGCTAAGTACATGAAACTGTGCTAAGAAATGGGAGACTGAAGATGAGTTAGTCATGGATGGACCTCAGAAAGCTCACTCTCTTCCAAGGTAGACAGATATCAGTACATCAGCATGTCCCAAACCTTGGCACATGGGGATACTCAGTGTGCACCAAACTCACATGCATTAGTAGTGACATTAATGTAAGCAGAGAGGTGTACATACTAGGCCTTTGAGGACAGAAGAAGGACAGGTCACTTCCAGGTGAGAGGACAAGGGAAGGACAAGTTTACCCTTTGTGGGCTAGGTCTGGAAGGACAGGTATGGTGAGGAGGATGCTCTATGAATATGGGAACAACCCGAGCGAAGACCAAGAGAGTGGGCTCGTGATGACATGCCTGGGAGGAAGGAGCAGCAGCATTTAGTCCAGTGATGCCTTCCTTCCACCAACACCTGTCAAGTTCCAAGGGAGAGAGAACGCATTCCTTAGTCTCTAGGGACAAAACAAGCAATAACAAGCACATTGGTCACCTACTATGTGTATGACTCAATACTATGAATATATATATATGTGTACACACACACACACACACACACTCTATCCTTTATTCCTCCCCAAACCTTTGAAGTTGTTGGAATTATACTGCTAATACTACTGTAGTAGTGGCACCAGTAGTAGTAGCCGCAACAGTGGGACACTTATGAGAAAAGTAATACAGGAGTGAATGAAATAAGTATTAAGTATATCTCCTTTCTTTTATATTCTTGGTTCTAGTCTGTTGGATGGGTGACTCAGTGTAAATGTTCCAGAATTTTTGATTGCTGCTATCCCTACATGACCCCCCCCCCAATTTGCTGTTTGCTTGTTTGTTTGTTCGAAACCTAAGATAAGATTCTCTATGTTCTTGGGCAATGTGCTTTCTTCATCCACCATCTCCATGTGCCTTTGTACGAAGGAGTGGGGGGTAGGCATCATTATCCTCATTTATCAAAGAGGAGCCCCAAGGCTCACAAAGTCAGGTAATGGGCATAAAGTCCGTCGGCTGGGAAGTGGCAGGGTTGAGGCTTCCATCAGTCCTGTCTGGCTCTAAGGCCCAGTGCTACCCAGTCTGGGAGCAGAATGAAAACGTTCGTCCTTCATATCTCATAGAGCAGAAATGTGGATCTCAGCCATCCTGTATCCTGTTCATTTGGCCCTCAACTAAAGATTGTACCTTACTCTCCAACTTTCCCAGTGGGGTTTGGCTGGTGGAGGGCTGATTGCTATGAACGCTACACCATGGCTAAGCTGGGAGTCTCCTTTATTATGTTGCTCCAAATAGCAATATTATATTTTTAGGCAGCTATTCTCATCTGCACCCGGCAGTGAAATCTATTCCATCAATATAACTTGAAACCTCTGATTTTTGGAAGCTTTGCCTGGTGTAGCCCTTGGTAGCATCATAAAACAATTAGATTTAGGCTTAGCATTAATTTGAATTATTGTCCAGTTTCCAGAAAATATCTTCTGGAAATGTCTTGAGGATGTATGACATGTCTTTGGAGACATTAAGTATTGAATTACAATATTATGTCACCTTCTCTCTGCCATTTCTCTCTCTCTGTGTCATACACTCTCCACATGGGCTGATTTATGTTCCAGCCATGACAAGAAGCTGAGTACTTAGAGGAATAACCGGAGATGGATATTGATAGACACAAAACACACACACACACACACACATCTTACTAGTACAGAGAGTGAAGTGAGAAGAACAGGAGGCAACCTGGTGTTACAGACAGAGTTCCAGACTGGGAGACAGACAGACTGAGTTCTCTTTTGGAATCACCAACTTCCTAACTGCACAATTTAAACATGAACCTCTAACCTTCTCAAGCTTCCTTTTCTGTAAAGTTGGGGCTAAAAGTAACACCTGCCCTCCAGAGTTATTTCTAGGGTCAAATAGATTAGTAACAGCAGTAACAACCCCCATTTGGTGAGCGTATCGAATACATCAGGTACTCACACAGTCACATTTAAACTGTGTAAACTATTCAATGTAAATGCTGCAAGGTAAATATTATCCATCCACTTTTAGATGGGGAAGCTGAGAAAAGAAATATTAAGCATTTCTCAAGGTCATTCAAACAGAGTTAGCGGTACGGGCACTTTTTGAAGGCAGGTGTGCCAATTCCAAGGTCTGTGTTTTTCCCACTTAATTTATTCCTGACAGAAGAGAAGAGAATAGGAAGGAGGCCAGAGAGAAAGGAACACACACACCTACACACAGACTCAGTGGGAGCCACAAAAGCAGGCAGGTGCCTGGGCCTAATTTGGCAATTGACATTGAACCCACAATGTATTAATGAAACAGATCTGGGAGGCATTGCTAATGCAGTTATTATTAGGGCTCACAGTGGTGAGCCGTCTTTGCCAAACAGGACCTGATGTTTGCTTGGATATTTTTGGAACAGTAAGAAGTGTATTTTGTAAAGTAGGGGGAACCCAAAGAAGCAGGAGCGGGGGCACTTGGTGGATCTGGGAAGTCACACAGTGCATTAATTTCATGTGTTAACCCAGTCAGCCAGTCCTGTTATAGCCACACATTGTGTATGTTCTCCATACAGTTACGTGCCAGGCATCCTTCAAGGGTCTCTACAGTGTTACCCCACACCCGAAACACACCTTAAAGTAGCATCCTTCATCCCTGCCCTACCCAACTCACCCTGGGTGTTAAGAAAATCTCAGGAGATGCTGCTGCTGGCATAAGTTGTGAAACATCATAGGGGAAATGAGCATACTGGTTAGGCAGGAGAAAGGTGGTTATTTTGTTGCTGTTGTTGTTTAAATGAAGCTGTTGTGTTCCTCTGTCTCAGGTAGGACCCCTACATTGCATAACTCTGGGAAACACCATCCTCATAGGATACAATTATTCATAGAATTATATTATTCATAGAATTATATATGCATACATATACCTGGACACACACTTATCCAAATGTATACACATAGATGAAATACACAATAATATGTATGGTGTATGTGGGTAGATGTACAATTGTATGTAGAATACATTGTTGGCTATGTAAATTTTATCCCCTAGAATAGTGTCCCTGGAACACAGGCATGTCCTGTATTTAGGTAATTCAAATACACTTTATTTAATGGTTATAGAATCTCTATGAAGTATTTCCATTGTACAGATAAGGAAATGGAGGAGGCTCACCAAGGTCAAGTATTTGCCCAGGGTCACACAGCAGCTCGGTGGCTGGGCTAGGATCTAACCCATGCTTGTTAAACTCCAGAGTCCAGCTCTTTGCCTCCCATCTAAGCTCATGTCTTATTTGGCAGCTGGAAGAGAGGGAATCTTTGTAAAATGAGCAAGTCAGAGCTATAGGACCTGCGATGTTTGGGATTAACTGTCCACCGTGTTCCCTCAAGATGACTGATCTTTGATCAAAAAGGAATCCAGCACTGAGGTTGGTTTTGATGCATGTTCCCAATGACATAATGAAGGAGGTTAAAAGAAAAAGAACGTAAATTCTTAAGTTAAAAGCCCATAGGTTCCTTCCTTTAACCACAATTCTTCTTTAAAAATTTAAATAATTTGAAGTAAAAGGAGAAACATCAAGGCTTTGTTCTTCCCACTGTCTACCTTGGCACCACCTTGGTATACCCCTGGGGAGAACAATAACTTTATGAAGGGTTAGCACTTTAAACCTTGTTTTTTGAAGACCTCAACGCCCGTAACTGAACTTTGAAGGAAGACCAGGGATCCAGAAAGGCACGTAGTTGGGTGGCAATTCGTTTCAGCCGGGCTCTGATCACAGTTCGCTGTGGGACCAGCAGGGAGTGGCAGAAATGTAACAGCGGCCTGGAGTGAATGCGCCTCTACCTCTTTAGGGAAGCCTTCTTGGAGGAGAGGAAAAGAGGCTTCCGTAGGGCTTCGTTTGGACATCGCTGTTTTTCTAACACAGACCATTTAAAAAATATGAGGGGCCTGTTCCTCACCATGCTCCTTTCTAGGGATGATTGGTGACAAATTCCTCCACCTCCGAAGGGTGTTATCATTTCACACCCCCAGTGAGGGAGCTCTCACCTGGTGACAGACAGCTCACATTTTTCCTCCAGATCGATTCTTGATCTTCGGCCAGAAATCCTTGGACAGACCCTGAGCTAGAAGTCACAGCGCTTGGGTTCTGGTCCAGCGCCAGCACTTTCCAACTCTGTTGCCTTGGGAAAGTTAGCTCACCTCTCTGACCCTCGGTTCCCATACAGCGTGAAGATGCGGGCAGTCATACAGTCTAGGTTCCAGTTGAGTTATTTCACTAATCCCACGGGGATCTTGGGCCCTTCCCTCCCCTTCCCTCATCTCAATGTGTACAACAATACCTCCTGAAATATGAAAATTGATTCTTGGGGGGAGCACAAAAATTGTTCTCTTCTTATGTACAGCAACAACACAGCACATAAACAGGTATGCAGTGCCTGTGGAACTAAAATTACATGGGTGGTAAGTGATTAGGAAAAAACAAAAGCCTAAAAGTGCTCCTTAGTGGGTGATACTGAGAAAAGAGTTGAGACACTGAGCAAGAGGAACTCAAAGTTTTGTAACACTATTGACAATTAGATATATAACTTAGCGTCATAAAATTCTGATCTCTTCTTCAGAGCTTTAAAAAATAATGTTTCCATGTAATGGACCAAAAGGAAGAAGCTGACCTTCTAGAATAGCCGCTGGAATGGGTCAGTGTTTTCTTGGCTTTCTCCTCCTCTTTCTTATCTGTTTCACATTCACACACTTTACTGTCCCACCTTACTGCCACTCCCTCCGTTCATCCTGGGGTGTTGCCTGTGTTTGGAACCAGGTCAGACAGCAGACTGGGCTTCTGTGGAATGGATAAAAATAGCTTAGTTTCAGACTAGGGTATTTATCCTGCGCTCCACAACCCCCTGAGGGGCTCCATGGATAGAACTGTATTTCAGTTATCGGTTCAGTTACTAGGTATTATGTTTTACTCATTTGGAAACTTTCTCCTGAGAAATGATCCATAGGGATCCGTGACACAGAATAAAGGTTAATAAATGGAGAAAATAGCAGGCTTAAGAGATGGCTGTCCAATAAGACAGGTAGTGTGTTAGTGTGCTAGGGCTGCCGTATCGGAGTACCACACACAGTGAGGCTTAGGCAACAGAAATTTATTTTTTAACAGCTCTGGAAGCTCGAAGCTCAATATCAAGGCATCGGCAGGGTCGGTTTATGCTGAGGACCTTCCTGCTTCACTTGTAGAGAGCATCTTCTCCTCCTGTCTTTCCCATGGTCTTCCGTCTGTGTTTCTGTGTCCCGAGTTCCTTTTCATATAAGAAGAACATCTGTTATATTGGAGTAGGTCCAGCCTAATGACTTCATCTAACCTCATTTACCTCATCAAACATCCCGTCTCCAAATGCAGTCACGTTCTGAGGTCTGGGAGGTTAGGACTTTAACATATGAATTTTGGGGGTGGGCACTGCCAGCCCAGAAGAGCTAGAGACAGTACAGAGGAGTAGGTTGAAGTTGACCCGAGGAAAAGGGAAAGAAAATGGCAAAAAGGAAGAGAGCTGCGAGGAGGTCGGGAAGTGAAGGCATAGAGGTCGGTGTCTGAGGGCTCGGAGACAGTTTAAGAGAACCCGCTCCACCCCATGACCCTCGAGGCTTGCTGCTCTCAGAGACTGAGTGTTCCCAGCTGTCCAGGGTTTCTCTGCCCATTCTCACAAACCCTCCAACTGTTGCGTTTAACCTCATGTTCCCAGAGTTTCAGTCCTCACTCTTCAAATAGCTTTTAGTCAACAGTGATGGAATGAATTCAAGCCTGACTTAATTCTCCATGGGTGTATGGGGTGGAAGGTAGATGGGTTCCTCATTTATACTTCAATACAACTTGTTTTTCATCATGTCTTCTGGAAAGACACATCTCCCAGGTTCAAGGCTCTTACAGATGGAATCCGGGGGATACACGATATAACAGAAGATAGGAAGTCTGTAATTATTTTGCACCCAGAAACAGGGAGAAAAAAGAAGAAGTAAGTACTTTGGGCCAGAAAAACTCCCTGAGCTTCGTTTGTGAATAGCATCTTTTTACCATGTATGGAATCTTTCATCCCCCTGTCCCCACTCAGCACTGTGTCCCAAGACTTCTTTTAAAACCTTCTGTTCATGGTTCTCAGGGGTCTGTCTTGTGATTGAAGGTGTAATGAAGGGGATTTGCACCTCTGCTCTGGCTCTCCAGGCAGTTTTGTTTGGTGATACCTCTTCCCGTGGTATTTTTAGTTCTAGTCTGTAGCTTTCTGTTTCTTTGGGGGCTAATTTGCCTCTGGCTTTTCTTAGAACACTACGGAATGGCCTGAGCATCCCAGCTCACCCCTGATCTATGCCGCACAATTATAGAAGCGGGCTCATAATCAATGTAATTGAAGATCAGAGTTAATGAGGACCTCCGTGCCTGTGCAGTCCCCTGAGCAACGCCGAGCTTCAGATGCTAGATAAGGAAATGATTGGGCTGAACTGAAAATCCATTTGGCTAATTAGATGATGTATATTCCCACAAGCCAGTGGGAGAAATATATATATATATATATTTAAAAATAAGGAAACATGACATTTTGAAGTTGAGATTTTGGTAAAGATTCATTTCAGAGTCCTTACTCTCTGGGGAGATTGATTTGAGCACAAAGAATCTCAGAGCACCCACACAAAGGAGGGTACTTTTGACCCAAAGCCAAGAAAATAAAACAGGGATCCATTGGAAAACTAGAGAAATATGAGACATAGGGAATGGGCTTTTTAGTCCTTTCCTATGTATTTATGTCCAAAGTAATGCTAGAGTTTAGCCAGAGAGAGTTGTTTTCCTGCCACTATTTGACCTTATTGTGTGATATCTCTCTGTCTGTCTCTCTGTCTGTCTCTCTCTCTCTCCCTCTCTCTCCCTCCCACACACACAACCCCTCAACACCTTCTGAACCTCTGCTACAACCTAAGCACTGTGGAGATTACAGAGTTAAACACGGCATGGCCTTTACCTTCAAGAAATGTGCGTTCTAGATGAGGTAGCAGGAAAGGGGGAATACGAAGCACTCATGATTTGCATTAGCTTTGGCCTCTCTGGATTCCTTCCTTCAAGTTTACGTTCTCAGTGGACAGACACCATATTTTACTCATTCAGTCATCCAGATCCTAGGACAGGGTCTAGCACATAGAAGGTGTTCTTTTAGTTAAATGAAAAATATAAGAATGAATGAAACAATGAATCTATAACAGCATATATGAGGCCTGTCCAGAAAGTATCCAGCCATGTAATATGAAAAATAGAGACAATTATTGAAGAAGATACAAAATACAAGAAACATTATACATAGGACAATGACGCCTCAGTCCCCTTCAGAGTAGGCACTTTGGGACCTCACACAGTTCTCCCAATCGCCATCACTTGCCCAGTTGTAGTTTCCTGAAGCTCATTGATGGTCTGAAACCTCTTCCCTTTCAAAGGTGATTTTAGTTTTGGGAAAAGCCAGAAGACACAGGGTGACAAATCTGGGCTGTAGAGGGGCTGGGTCGCCCAGGCAATTTGATGTTTTGCCAAAAAATTCTTCATAAGATGTGACGCATGAGCAGGGGCATTGTCATGATGAAGCTGCCAGTCACTAGTTGCCCCAAACTGTGGCCTTCTGAATTATCTGAATAGTTTTCACAGAAGAATGTTCAAGCTTAACACAAAATTTGATGCAGATTTGTTGATCTACTTGCTCAGTCACTTTGAATGCAATGGCCACACAGTACACAAGCTCACTCAATGGTGTCTACTGCCCCCACTGACTAGTACAGTGGAGTCATCATTATTTATGCATGCACATTCCAGTCCACTCTCCTTGGCTGCCAGGTTACACTGATGTTATGCAAACAGTTCTCATTATATTAACAATGGTTGGATTTTTTTCTGGACAGACCCCTCATGAGGCCATCAGTTAAATGGAATACTTTCTAACTAATAGAGATATTAAGCAAAGTATGAGCCAAATTTGAAGGTGAGCCTTAAGGTACAAATGCCACCTAAACTTTTACCTAGCTTGTTGTCATCCTTCATATCCTTCAAGGCCTGGCTTAACAACCAACATTTCAGTGATTTCTGTCCGACTCCCCTTTTTTTTCTCCTTATATGGAGACAAGCTCACCCATTTCAGGCTGTTCTTACCACACTCTAGGTCGAATTATAGCGATCTATGTATATTTGATCTCCCTTATTAGTCCTTTACTTTCTTGATGGAGTCAGTCTATTTCTTGTTCTCTCTGTCTATTCCTCGTGCAAGGAAGTGTTTGGTAGATGTTGGTGACATGAACACAGGAATTAAGTCTTGGTGATGACATTTGCACAGTTACTTCCTCTCACTATCTGACGTGCCATCCCTGTGCCGTATATCCTTGCCTTGTCATCCTGAATCCCTCTAGTCTCTCCACTTTAATCATCCACATCACAAAGCCTGTGGGTTCAATCAGAACTCAAGAGACATGACAGTGAAGTTTGAGTTTGGGTTGGAACCAGGGAGACTCTGAAGGGCTCATTTTGTATTCTGGCTCTCGCAGGATGAAAAGAAGTTAAACTTTGGGATCAATGTGGAGGCATACCTGCTTCACAAGCCCATGATGAAGTGAGTTAAACTTCCTTGTAGTCAAGGTTGGAACTTTGATTTCATTAATTCACTGTGCAGACATTCACTGAATTGCCAGTGTGTGCCAGACACTTCGCTGAGGGCTTGATTGATAACGACTCATGAATAACTCATGACCTCTTCCCTGTAGGAAATCACAGTCTATCAGAGAAAGCAAAAGCCCTCCCACACAGCAGGATATGCACTGAAGAAGTGTGCACAGAGGAGTGGGAAGACCACAGGAGGCAAAAGGTCCCAACCAAAGCCCCCGATTCTCAAGACAGCCTGAAATAAGGGGCAGATCCCAGCTTTGGATGCTGAAAAACCTGGGTCCAGTTTCTCCTTTGGCATGTACTAGTTGTACAAATCTGGTTAAATCAGTTTTTCTCTGAACCTCATACTGTCTTATGTAAAAATGGGGAAATACGTATCCTTCAAGGCTCCTGTAAAGATTGGTAAGCAGGATGTATAACACATTCATCCCAGGGACTGCAACAGAGAGGGTAGTCACCCCCTTCTGTCATTAAAGCAACAATGGACTTCATTAGAATATCTTTTTAAGGAAGTTGAGGACTACCTGCTCTTTAGTTAGTTCCTTCCAAAGAGACTCACATTTCTCATAGTTGAGGGAGATGTGTTAACTGGTATTGCATTCAGAGCTTCCACGTTTGTGAGAAATCCAAACAGTAGGCAAAATATCTCCTGTGAGCTGAGATTTCACAATGTGCTGGGGACTTCCCATATTGTAGTGAATATTGTTTGGAGCTATTCTGTGTCCAGATCTCTCGTTAGAACATAGGTACTCATTTTTCCTAGCTGCCACGATTGTGGGTACTGATTTTCTCAGCTGCCAGGGTTTCTCCAGGTCTTTCTTGGAGAATGACCCTCCAGTGAAAGGGACTACTTCATTCAAACTTGTGTCTCTTCCCCAGAGATAGCCCACAGCCTATGCCTGGCTAATGTTGATGCACAGTGGCCTGACATTCTTGGTTTGATTTGGAAAGACTCTGAAGGATCATCCCAGCCCCCGAGCTCCCTAGGAGACGACCTGAGGTCTTCGCTGCAACTACATGACAACTCGACTACTCTCTCTGTCCAATGTCACTTGGCCCATTCCTCTACAAGATTATACCTCCAAATCCTCCTGCATGCCAGTCTGTGCCTTTGAGTCTGCTCTCTGGGGAATCTGACCTAAGACAAATGCATTGTCTCACTTAATCTTTACATTAACCCTGTGAAGAGGGAGTTGGAGTTTATACTTTTCATATGAGATGACTGAGAATTTGTTTTCTTGCCCAAGTTTACAGAGCTAGTGAGTAGCAGGGTGAAGTTCTGAATCCATGTCTTGCTGACTCTGTTCTCTTTATCACTGCACTATAGTTTTCCTGAAATAGTGGGATTAGACAAGATCAGCCTTGGGACAAAATTCAATCTTTAGTGAGAATAATTACAAAAATTATCCATTTAAACAGCATGACTGTGCTTTTTAAAAGAAAAATCTGTCGTTGATACTGATGTTCGATGCCTTGCACAAGGACCCATGTGGCATGTTTCTGCTTGGGCTTAGTTCCAAAAAAGAAAATAAATATGGCTTTGCAGATAGATTTGCATATCTACCCTTGCCAGAAATGTGAAATATGGAATCCAGCAAACTTCTTCTTTTTTGTTTAGCTGCCAAAGATTTTTAAGGCCAACTTCGAATACGGTCATTTTCTTCTCTCTGAGTCTGATGTTATCTACTTCTTTTTCCTTTTCTGAAGACTCCTCTTTCATCCTCGCCCGAAATTGCATTGTCTGCTGTGCTTTCACTTAAGAATCTGCTCTATAGGATGATATACACCCTGACATTTGAGTTAGAAAAGGTAACATTGATTGCCATGCCCTTACCTTTTCAGGGAATCTTAGATTCTCAGGGCAGCCAGGTAAGTCCCACCTCTCTGGCCATTGCCCATTAAGCCACCACAGGGCACCAGAGCTTAGAGGACCCCAACCATTGGTCAACCAGGAGGGTTTGATGGGACCTGACAGTGACAGTTTGCTGTCAATCCCATTTGAGGCCTATCAACTGAGTCCTTCCTTTTGAAACTTGAATTGCTTACATGGAAAGATTTTGTTGGTGGAGAGTGAAGAAGAGAGAAGAAAGTGCAGGGAGAGAAGCTAAGTTATGTTAATTATAAAGTAATTTGAGATCTCCTGCTGCTGAGGTCCCTAGATCTGCTGTGAATCTGGAATAGCTCTCCAAGTCCAGCTTTGTGGAGCCTGGTCCTATTTGAACCTTTGGTTCTGCCCTATAAAATTTTACCTTTGATTTATTGCAAAAACACATACACTACCATTTACATACTATATGCAGCCATCCTGAATAGGTGTCTCTTCCTTGTCCCTTCCTTAAAAAGAATACATGTATGTGCATATATGTGTGTAATCCATATATATATCTGTATGTGTGCCTACATATGTATATGTGTGTGTGTTAAACAACATGAAGTGCAAAGCTGGGGCCTTTTGGTTGGCTTACCCAAGCTTTCCATAACCAATTGAAGCCATTGTTTAAACATTGGTTGATTGTAATGAAAAGCTAACATTTCAGTCTCCCCTGAAGCACATCTGGAGACCTGCCACCACTGGCCTTCAGACCCGCCTGCAGTTGCTTCCTTTCCATAGAACTCGCAGTGCCCAGTTCACCTCATCTTCCCCTATTGTTTCCCAGCATTAAAGTGCTTTCCATTGATTGCGCAGGTGCTGCTTTTTTTCCTTAGAGGTGCTGGGGATTTCTTTGAATCTCTCCCTCTCTCATGGAAAAAAAAAAGGAAAGAGAAAAGCTAAGCCAGCAAGCCAGGAAGCTATGCTGTTGCCCTTGCACTCAGCTTATCTTTCCCATTGACTTGCCCCCCTGGCCCCTGTGGGCATAGCGACCTCTACCTCTGTTCTGGAGAAGATGCCTCGATGACAGGGACATTAGCTTTCTTTTTCTTTTAAAGTGTAGTATTGAATCAGTCTTTGGTAGGACAAGTCAGATACTGGCTAAGCACTTTACGTACGCTGGTTTACTTCATTCCCACGGTAACTCTAGGAGGCAGGTCCCATTAATAGTCCCATTTACAGGAGATGTAAACAAGGGCCAGAAGCTTTGAGTGACTTGCCCCAAACCAATGGCTGGTAAGGCCGAACTCAGGATTTGAACCCAAGTCCCTTTCAGTCGTAAGGGCCTGACTTGTAATCATTAAGTTGAACTGTCTCTTGTGTCTGATTTGTCTCTGTCTCTGCTGGCTGTTGACACCTTAATCTGTGCATTGTCAGTGCTCTGTAAATGTGTACAGACAAGTGACGACAGGGGAGCTTGGGTGTGTATGGGGGGGGGCGACTTGCACACACCTGTCTGTGTTCCTGACTTACAGCATCAGCAGTGACACACATCTGAACCCTAAATCCAGGGAGAAAGTAGCCGTCTTTCTCTCTGTTCATCCACAGGGAGCAGCTTTGTGGTGAGTGAAGGGAGCTACCTGGACATCTCCGACTGGCTAAACCCAGCCAAGCTGTCCCTGTATTACCAGATCAACGCCACCTCCCCGTGGGTGAGAGACCTCTGCGGACAGAGGACAACAGATGCCTGTGAGCAGCTCTGCGACCCAGAGACTGGTGAGTCTCAGGCAGGGCTGGAGGTGGAGGGAGGGAGCATATGGGTCCAGGGATGGCTTGCACGCATTCCTTCTACATGAAGAATCATGGCTTTGAGTGGTTGGCAAGGGGCTTAGGTAAAGGTCCATCAATCCTATTGGTGCTTAAACTATGTGCTGCGATTGGCTGGCGAGGGAGAAACCTCTCATGAAACCACAGAATTTCGGAGTTAGAAAGGGCCACAGAGAGCATCCCATTCAACTCTAACAAAGCAAAGTGTCTGAATGTCATCAGACATTCCTGAGCTCAGATCCTGCCTTCCTCTCACTAGCTGTGCATTCTTTATATCATTCCCCAGCTTTTTTGAGGTATACTTGATATAAAACATTATGTAAGTATAAGGCACACAGTGTGGTAATTTAATATGTGCACATGTACATAGTATGAAATGATTACCCTAGTAAAGTTAACACCACCATCACCTCACATATCACTTTTTGTGTGGTGACGGCATTTAAGATCTTATCACCTCTCAAATAGATAACACAGTGTTGTTAATTGTATTCACCGTACTCTGCATTAGATCCTCAGAACATACTCATTCTAGGTGGGGAGACGTTGGCCATGGGTACAGACTGCCTGGATGTCCTTCAGTAGCTCACTTCCTCTCTCTGACTCCCACAGAATGGAAATAGTATCTGTCCCATGAGCCTGTTTTTAGGATTAAATGAGCTAATGATGGAAATCTCTTAGCATATTCATCTATTTATCCATTTGGCAGATATTTATTGCATAGCCAGGTGCTTTTCTAGGCACGGGGGATGCAGCAGGGAACAAATGAGGCAAAATCTTTGCCCTAATCAAGTTTAAATTCTAGGGAGACATTAAATCTGTACTGTCTCACATGGTAGCCATTAGCCACATGTGGCTATTTAAATTTGACTTAATTACAATTAAACAAAAGTAAACATTCATTTCTTGTCACATTTTTTAAAAGATTTTACTTACTTTTAGAGAGAAGGGAAGAGAGGGAGAAAGAGGGGGAGTGAAACATCAATGTGTGGTTGCCTCTCATGTGCCCCTTACAGGGGACCTGGCCTGCAACCCAGGCATGTGCCCTGACTGGGAATCGAACTCTTGTCACATTTCAAGTGCCCCATAGCTACGTTCGACTAGTGCTACCTCTTGGTCAACTCAGCTATAGGGATTTCCATCACCGTAGAAAGTTCTGTTGGACAGTGCTGTGAGAGACAAGCAGGCAGTTGTGTGTGTGAGTGTGTGCGTTCTGTCAGGTGATGGTAAAGGCTGGGGGATAGCCCAAAGCATATGGGTGCTAAGCTGGGGATGGGGCAGGGCTTGTTATTACGTAGACAGTGGTTAGGGAAGGCTTCTCTCAGAAGGTGACATTGAGGAGGAACTTCTGAAGAGGAAGAAGCCATGCTACTCTGAGGGGAAAGATCTTTCTAGGCAGGTGGACAAGCAAGGGCCAGTGCTGCGGGACAGGAGCACAGGAACTTGTCATTGGTTTAGCACCAGCAGGAGGCCCACATGGTTGAGGGGGAGGGTGACGGGGGAGGGGAGTGGGAGGCAAAGCTAAGAAGAGGAAGGCTGTGGGGGCGAGGTTTCAGGGTCTTGATTCCTACAAGAGGAAAAATGGGCACATAAGCTCCCTGCATACATTTTCATGGGGCTTGACTCAGACCCACTCTGCAAAATTTACTTCAATTTATTAGATTCAATTCAAGAAAGATTTTCTTAATTCCTAAACTCATAAGTCTCTGTATTAAGTGCTATGAGAAATCACAGAGAAATTGGACAATGTTCCTGCCTTCATGGATTTCACATTTTCACAGAAATAAAAAAGAACATGCTCATATACAGCTATTATACAAGACACAATATGGTGTAAATCAAGAGCAGGCACTAATAAAGTGCCTCATGCCTGGAGTACAGGAAGAAATGTATTCTAGATGGGCATTTCAGAAAATACATCATGGAGAAGATGTCCTGCTCAGCAAGCCTTGTATAATCTTTAGGGAGCATGAGAAGGAAGGGTGTTTTACCAGAGGCAACTTTATGATTGAAAAAAGAGGGTGAAAGTTGAGGATGATTCCAGAAACCAGAGAGCAGTATAGCTGTGCTGTTACCTAGAGAGTGTGCAGCACACAAGTCTGAGGAAGAGGACTAGGGGAGCGGCAGGGGATGAAGTTGGAAAGGTCAAATGAAGGGAACTCATAGAGACAAGGATCTGGAGGTTGTGAGAGCCACCAGTGGACTGAGTAAAACTAAGTCAGCCACTGAAATGGGGAGCTACCCTGCACACCTGTCCAATTGTTTGAGGAGACACCCCACCCCAAGGGAACAGCTGGACCTCCCCTCTTTTGCCTTCCATTAGGAATTAGGATTTGTAGGATGTCATGAAAAATCTAAATTCCCAAGCCCTCTACATACTCAAGCCTTAGGTCTGTTGAAGTTGGCTTAGCTTCCCATAAGTAATCTCCTTCTTCTGTGGGTGGGATATATGGGATTGAACAAAGTCATGGAGTCCAGGCATTGTCCATCATGCCTTAAAAGTTTTATTGAATGTGCCAACTGGAAGGGCTGTTCCTCCCACCTGAGTGGGGGGAAAGGTGGGAAGCGAGGAAATTCTGCTGCTGAAGAATATATACTTGTCTTGATTCATGGGTGGACCTGGCCAGGTGTTCCTGGCTGTGTGCCATAGCCCAGCTCAGGTGTGTTTTTTCCAGGGATTTTAACAGTTCATACCACTCAGAGGCCTGATTATGTGATTGGATCCATGGTGTGCTAGAGCTGGCTTGTATGGACTCATGAGAGTTGATTATTCTGATTTCTTCCCAATTCTTTATTCAGTTATGTCATGTAGATAGCATGGAAATGGGCCATTATGGGGGTACTTATACCAACAAAATTGGTAAATATGACAAGCCTTTGCTTATTTTCCCGATCATGGAACATTTATCTTCAAACAATGGATGGGATGAGAACAGACCAGTCAAGGATCAAGGTAAAGAAGTGCCTCAGTGGAGGCTTAGTGAAGGCTTGCAGTGTTGCCAGAGAATGGCATTACGCTCCTTTCCAGAGCAGACTACCCTCACTCTTTATATCTCTGAAGATGCAAAGGGAACACTCAAGTACTACTTGCTGTAGTCCCATAACATGAAACACCAAACAGTTCAAATGATTGGGCTTTGTCTCTTAAGAATGTCATCATGAGTAAGTCTCGTTATGAAACATCTTTATTAAAGGTCTGCACATGTGTGGTTTCATCCTAAATTCACAAAAGCTTTGATTCTGTGGCCCAAACCACATGGGACAACAACTAAATTAATGGATTAATTTAGTCATTAATCCACTCGTGTATTTATTTCTTCATTCAAGCATTTAGTAAACCAGCATGGAAGTGGACTTATCCTTTGGAGGGCCTTGGACAAGTCATTGAACATAGAAGAGCCTTGTTTTTTACACATGCAAAAATTCATTGAACAGCTCCTATTTTGTGGGGATGTTGTGAGAATGAAAAATGAAATTTAAAATGCCCTTGCTGTAGTGCCTAATATACAGTGCACACTCCAAACATAGCACCTAACGTTATTTTTATAATCAGTTATTCAGTCATTTGTATCTTGACTTAATTAATTTAATGAATTTTAAATAATGTAATAAATGTTTCATGAGACACCTTTAATCCAGAAATGCACTATGGTGTTAGAGTATGTAAGAAAAACATAAGTTATAGTCCGTGTTCTGGAGGACCTGACCACCTGACATGAAGCTTACAACAAGCTGGACATTCCCATCTGCTGGACTTTCATTTGGTCTGCATGTTACTTTTAAACTTGTACAGTGAAAAAAATCCCAGGCTTTCAGTCCTAGTGCCAGCCTTGCCACAGATTTGCTCTTTGATCTTGATAATGTCACATACTGTGAACTTTGTATTCCTTCTCGCCAACAAAGAGCTAAGTGGACACATACTTTTAATGCAATCAAGGTCTGTAGAGATCATCTACCCTTATCAAATGAGGAGACTAAGGGCCACCAAGGCTAAGTCAGTGGCCCATAGTCACTCAGTTAAGTTGGTGGCAAGATACAAATTATGACCCTGAATAATTCCTGAGATATTTTCCAGCTGAAAATTCATGTTTCTATGACCTCCTAAGCACTAATAACTTAGAGCATAAGTATGATTGAAACAATTTGAAAGTGGCATTCAGAGTAGATTGAATTTTCTTTTAAATTGATATGAACTTCAGTCATGTTCACCATGAAATTCAGTTTATTTTCATGTCTTCAGCAGCCACTTTTCATTTGCAATGGCAATGAAATGAAAATACACCCTGTATAATTATGTTATATATATCCTACATCCTACTAAATATTTGTGATGTTCACAGACTGTTTCTATTATCTGCTGAGCCCTGTATTATTAAAGTTTAAAGGGACACAAGGACTTTACAAAGTTGTAAAGTCCAAGAATTCACAGAGATGGAGAATGTCCCTGCCTTGAAGGAGACTGTAACCGGGGGTTCTAGGCAATGGAGCAGATGTGTAGGGTTTCAGCTGAGTAGTGCATAGGTGAGACATGCAGTTGAATAAGCAGGAGAGAGCCAACTTTCTGTCACACCAGAAAAGAGAGATTTGTATATAAGAACATAAATTTTATAAGAACTTTGCCTTTGTTTTTTAAAATTTATTGCTGTATCACAGGGATTGCAACAGTTCCTGTACTGATGCATTTTTCTGAAATGAATGAATGAGGAGCAAGTTTCAGTTGCTGAAATGTCAAGGCTTGGGCAATGGATTAGGTGCAATGTTCTTGGGTCAGGACCATGGATAGCTCTCAGCGCAAGACAATGCCTTTTGAGCTAAGTGCGTTTTTTTTTTGCTGAAGACTTTTATCTGGTACAGCTAATTCTCTTCGGAAAGCCACCTTCTCTCTTGAGATGGGTACTAGTCTTTCGTGAACTAATTGAAAGTCAGCTCTGTGTTTTATCCATTCAAGATTGGTCTGTGTCCAACTGTGCAGTTACTCCAGTGGGCCTCAACTGGGGAAATCAATCTTTCATGAAGTGAGGCACACTGATTTTCAGAATCCATAATGCTTTCTGTACCTCATCATTCCTTAGTACTGAACTTGACTAGAACCTGATTTAAACAAAACTTGTCTAAACTGATTGTCAATTGATGGACCTCATGCCTTATTTAGTCAGACATGCAAGATAATGGAATCAAACTTTTAAAAACCATTCCCAACAAAAGCCATTCAAGCAATAAAAACAAACCAAGGTTGTTCTGCTTGAAGTCCATGAAATTAATGTTTATTATAAAGTCCCATTTATCTCATCAGATTGATCCATTTGGTGCAGGTTCATTATCTATACATTGCAGATAGGGGTGTTAGACAATGGCCTGATATAGCTTGTATTTAAGAGAATCATGGTGGAGTTTTGATGGGACATCAAGTGGTTCCTGAACAGCGTATACAGTTTATTATGCACTTATTGTGTATCAAGCATCATGCTAAAACTTTATATAACTATCTTGGTCTCCATAACAACACTTCCAGGTAGTTATTATTGCTTCCATTTTCCATAGAAGAAGCTGTGCCTTAAAGTAGATGATTGGCATGCCCAAGGTCATGCATTTACTAAGTATCACAGCTGGGATTTGGACCCAGAATGAGTGACAAGCTACCGTTTTGAGAACTCAGTGTGTGAGAGAGTTTGCTTAGCAAAGAGAGAGGCACTCTGGCACTCTTGCTTTGATAGGTATTTGCAGAGAATTCTCAGAGGCAGGTATGAATCTTCTGGACAAAGAATTTATAGAATAAGTTGACTTGAAAAAAAAATAAAATGACCCAATTAGATTGGGGATGAGGGAAAAGTGCAGAACTGAACAGTGGAACTGTGACAGCATGTATGACTTGCAGGGAAGCCATTTTATCTCTCTGTTTGGGAGTCCTGCTATATTTGGTTTAAATGGGTTGTAAAACGTTATGTTGTGGAGGAGGGTTGAGGGCCTTTGAAAAAGGACAATCTGTGTCAAAGATGAGGTCATAAAATTTCAGGGAGCCCACAATGGCAAGCAATAGGACTGACTGCTCAAGCCTTGGGAAGGACAAGAAGGTCAGAATGGGCTACAAAACAGACTTCAGAAGATGCTTTCTTATTGGGAACTTGCCAATTGCACTGAAGTGTCGAGGCAATCTTTGCTTCCGGGCTTGGAAAAAAAAAACAGGTTGTGAGAGAGCTGATGAAATCTCATAAAGTTTCATACAGGAAGATAATTTGAGATTTCTCTCATTATTATTTTGGGGGTAATTTAAAAAAAGAAAGGAGGCTCTCAACTTTTAAGAGTATAATTCATCATAAAAATAGTTATCAACAAACCAGGGTATGAAAAAAGGAGATGGCGGCACAAGTATAGGTTGGAGTCGGGAGTGTAATTAGGGCACACAATCCGTGTTGTGAAGTGTTCCATGTGTGTTGCTGGCGAGTCCTTTTCAGGAGCCCATCTGCTGAGGTCTGGCAGGGACTGTTCTGTGTGCATGATCTGCTCCCCACCTACAGCCATTTCTTATCAGCCACACTTATCCCTTTCTTCGTGGCTCCGTCACGTTTCAACTTAAATGTCACACCCTGAAGGAGGTTTTCTCTAACACTCTACACTCAGTTATCCCCCCACATTTTGCATTCCATTCATGTACTCAAGTTTTCCTTTATAGTACATGATAATAATGCACATGGAACTGTGCAAACTTATGTGTCATGAGCTCTTCCGAGCACTTCACACATATGCTCTCATTTAATCCTCTCAATTACCCTGTGTAGTGGACATAGTCAGATTTTAACTAAACCAAGAAACAAATGTATATATATATAAATATATATATTTATATATATACACATATGTATACACATATGTACATATATATACACATATGTATATGTACATATGTATATAGGTGCGCATATATATGCGCCAATATTTTATGTACCACTAAGGAAAAAGGCTGTCAATAATAACTGTAAGTACTTGTAATTACCAGACAAGTCCTTGAGGAATGTCTGTATTGCAATGCCCTATCACCACCATGTGCAGATGAGAAATAAATCACATAAGTTAATGGATTTTCCCAAAGTCATGCATCTAGGGAGTCTAGGTGAAGTTTAGATTAGAATCCAGGAAGTCTGGCTTCAGAGTTTAACCTCTTGATCACTAGCTTCTACTATCAATAGATAATTGCAGCTTATAATTGTAAACTTGTTTGTGTGATATGGCGTTTAATTGCTAGCTCTCTGAGTGACTGTATGCTGTGTAAAGGCAAGGGCTATGTCTGTGTCACTCACTGCTTTGTCCCCAAAACCAGCCCATTGTCTAGCACACTGTTCATGTTTGATAATGACTAATGGAATGAGTGAATGGAAAGAGAAATACTTGATGTGGAGACAAATTCCATGGGCTTCTCCCTAGATCTGCAGTTTTTACTCATCGTGTGACCTTTGGCACGCCACTTTCTTCTCTGGGCCTTCATTTCTCTATTTATAACAGAAAAGGAATTTACGTTAGATTTATTTAATTGCTCTCAAATTCTCTGTACCGCAAACTTCATCGAAAGCAATGCTCTGCCCAACTCTGGCTTTGGAGGATGTAGTAAGAGCTTCCTGACCTATTCAAGGATAGTAAACATTCACATAGCACACTGGGGCCAACCTCAGTTTCTACTCAATAAGCATGTTGGCCACATGTCAGAAACTTGAGCTCTGGATTCACATAGACTGTGGTTCAAATCCCAGCACCTTCATGTTGGACCTGCACAACTCTGGGCATTTTGCTGAGCCTCTGTTTTTCTCAATGGTAAAATGATGCTAACGATAGCAACATATCCGTCTTCAGAGGGTTATGATTAGGATTAACCTAGATAAAGCATATTAAGCATTTAGTACAATGTTTTGTACACAGAGCTCAACAAACATGAGCTGTTATTATAGTGGTGATCAAAACATGAATTGAATTAAATGAACATTGTAGAATTTTTTGTATCATCTTTATTTTTATTGGTACTTATTATATATCTTTTAAGATTTTAAAATTATTTTTCTATTACAGTTGTCCGAATTTTTCCCCCTTGCCCTCCTCTACCCAACCCACCCCCTACTGCCACAGTCAATTCCCCACACTGTTGTCCATGCCCATGGATCATTCGTACATGCTCTTTAACTAGTCCCTTCCCCTTCTTTCCACCATTATCCTGCTCCCTCCTCTCCTCTGGTCACTGTTAATCTGTTCTGTGTTTCCATGCCTGTGGTTCTATTTTGTTCATTAGTTTATTTTGTTAATTAGATTCCTCTTACAGGTGAGATCATATGGTATTTGTCTTTCACCAATTGGCTTAGTTCACTTAGCCATGTGTTGGAAACAGCCAAAGTGCCCATTAGTAGATGAGTGGATCAAAAAGCTGTAGTACATTTACACAGTGGAATACTACACAGCAGGAAGAAGGAAGGAATTTCTGCCTTTTGTGATATCATGGATAGAACTGGAGAATAGTATGCTAAGTGAAATAGAATTATTTTTTATACAGTGAGCTTAGCAGTCAGGGAAAACTCTCTGAAGGAGGAGGGACTGGAGTTGGATTATGAAGCAAAAGAATGATTGTGATAGAGGTACATTGTTTAGTATGGTAGCTATTAGCAATATGTAAATTAATTTATACTTACCTCATTTCAGGTGCTCCATGACTGGCTACATGTGGTGGCTGACATATCAGCGAGCACCGATATAGAACACTTACATTATTGCAGCAAGTTCAAGTACATAGTGATGTACTGTGAAGAGCAGAACTGTATTTCATATACATGTCATTTCATTCAAAACATTTATTGAGTAACAGTGCAAAGGTACTATACTTTGTACTGAGATTCAACAGGGAGCAAAACCAGACCCAGTGTCTGGCTGGATAGAGTTTAGTCAAGTGCAGAGGTCAGTAAACTACAGCCGACAGGCCAATGGCTGTTTTTCATAAACAAAGGTGTGTCAAAACATAGCCATGCTGACTAGTTTACATAATGCATATGACTGTGTGCTACAACAATGGAGTTGGATGGTCATGACCCTATGGCTTGCAACATGTAGAATGTTTACCAGCTGACCCTTTACAGAAAAAAAATATGTCAACCTCTGGTCTTGTAGATTGCCTTACTGCTTTGACATCCAAGTTAGAGAACTGGCTTCACTATTTATTCATTCATTCATGTATTTTGTTCATTTGACATTCAACTGGTATTTATCAAGCCCCTAATGTAATCAGGATGTCAGGCGCTGACAATGAACAGAACAGTTAAAAATTGCTACCATTGCGGAGCTCACATTCTAGTGATGGCAGGGGCAGACAGGTCATTGGAATATATGCAGTAACAAATACAGAAATTGTATATATGTTAGAAGAGGATGTGTTGTTTTTATTTTAAAAGGACTGCAAGAAGAAGGGACAGTGAATATGGAAGAGAGGAGTGATCGTAGATTTAATTAGACTGCTCAAGAGAGGTGGGGGGGACAGAGCACGCTCGTGGGTGTCTGGGAGCAGCCTAGTCCAGCTAGTACAAAGGCCCTGAGAGCAGATCATGCCTCATGTATCTGAGGAAGATCATGGAGGAGAAGCTGGCTCAGCTTTACCAGATATTAGAATATCAGATGGGGTCATAGAGGGGCCAAAGGATCAGAGCCTGTGAGGCCTTGAGAATAAGGTTATCATCTTTCAATCTGAATGCAATGGGTGCCTCAGGAGTTACAGACTTATGTCATCTAACTTCCCTTTTAAGAGGCTCTCTCTGGCCACTCTATTGAGAAAAATATGTAGGGACAGAGCAAGAGTGGTTGAAGGGAGCGACCAAAAAGGATGATGGGATAATCCAGACCAGAGATGATGGTGGCCCGGACCAGGGTGGTAGCCTGGGAGGTAGAAAGAGTGCTTGGAATCCAGATATTGTATTTAATTCATTGCAGTTATTTAGTGAGCACCAGTTATGTGCCCAGCCATCAGGCTCTGTATTGGGGGTAGTGAACAAAAGCAGCTGCCCTCTCTGCGTGTTGGGACTTTCTGTCTAATCAGTTGTTTTCATGCTTTGACATCGGAGATAAAGAATCACTGTCTTTCTTCCATGAGCATGAGCTCCAAGACCAGTTAATTAGCTGGTTCTGTTTCTAAAAAAAGAACCCAGGAGCCCTGTTGGGTTGCTCATTTGTTTTGAGAATCATTCCATACACCAAAAGGTTGCGAGTTTGATTCCTGGTCAGGGCACATTCCTAGGTTGAGGTTTGATCCCCAGCTGGGGCACGAGTGGGAGACAACCTGTTGATGTGTCTCACATCTGTGTCACTCTGTCTCTGTCTCTCTCTTTCCCTTCCTCTCTCTAAAAATCAATAAATATGTCCTCAGGTAGGGATTAAAAATGAGAAAGGACCCAGGAGAGGATGACACTTCTTAGTCTGCTCAGGTTCTCACAGCAAAATGTCATAGGCTAGGTGACTTTAACAAGTGCAACTTATATCTCACAGTTCTGAAGACTAGACATCCAAGATCATGATTCCCCAGAATTGGTTCCTGAGGAGGGTTCTCTTTCTGGATTGCAATGGTCAACTTCTCACCTTCTCCTTATGTCTTCACATGGCCTTTCCTGTGCGTGTGAGCGCACAATGAGAGAGATCTCTCTCTTGCTTCTGCTTCTTACAAGACCACTAATCCCATCATGAGGGCACCACCCTCATGACCTCTTCTAACCCTAATTACCTCCCAAAGGCCCCATTTTCAGTGCCATCACATTGGGGATTAGGGCTTCAACATAGGAATTTGGGGGCACTACAAACATTCAGTTCATAGCAGATGCTGGTGACCTAGGAGGAGAGAGAAGGGAAACACTGGCACAAAATTGTGATGCAGGGGAGAGAGTTGACTAGAGCTTTGCTGTAACTATTCCATCAGGGTAGGGACTCAAGGGAGGTGAGTAAGGCATCTCGGGCACAGAATCCAGGGATGTGCTCAGTCTTGGGTGCCAGCCCTGCACTCGCACAACCCTGAGTGCCCCCTCAAACTTGAGGAGGGAACATTGTTACTTCAGCACAGTGGCCTCTCCACCCTCCTCCTGAGAAGCCTTTAAAGATTCTTCTGCAGCAGGGGCACATGGAGGGGTCAAAGGACAGAGATCCAGGGCTGGGAAGAATCACGTAGACCATCTAGTCCAATGTGCTCCTTCTACAGATGACAAGGGTGAAGTTCTCAGCCTCGCCCAAATCACCGGGTAACTTAGCAGCATAGTGGAGGTCACCTGACTACCATGCTGAAACTTGGTTTCCCTAATATTGGAGAATGTTTTAAGCCGTTAAAATATTTTATCCTTGGGGTGCAGGCTCCCAGCTGCAACTTGAGCCAATGCCTTCAGGAGTTTTTACAACATGTGAAGGCAGTATTGGCTTCTGGCAGAGCTTTTACAGATGTGTCTTGGAGGCTTATAAGATCCACTCTTTCATGCAAATAAGTGCTTCAGTGCAGGGCATTGGGGGCAAGGCTGGTTCCACATAAGCTTCATTATCGTCTGTGTTTCACAAATATTGAGCCCCCAGATTGAGTCAGTCACCAGGAGGGGAGCAGACAAGGCACTGCTACCAACTCTAATTTGCTCAAGGTCAAGCTGCCCACTTGGTGGGCTCTGTGGTTGTGTGTGTGTGTGTGTTGTTTGTTTGTTTATTTGTTTGTTTGTTTTTGAGAGGCGGTCAAAGCAAAATGGATAGAGTCCAGGCATCGAATTCAGACAGACATGGGTTGAAACCTTGGCTCTGTCTCTAAGTAGTGGTATGGTTTTGAGCTAATTGCTTAGTTCCCCCCAAGCCTCAATTTCCTGCTCTTTTTCATGAGAAGAAAAGGTATTCACCTTTGCTGGGTTATTGTGATGATTATAATCAACACAAAGTACCTGCTACATTATATGGCAAATACACATATTCAACCCATGGGAATTATTGAATTAGGGGCAAAAAGAACCTTCACTGTTGGCAATGCTTAAGCCACAAAAGGCTTAACCATGATGGATTGGAAGACGTGGTGACAGATTCTGAGCGCAAGGGGATTCCACGAAACCACTTAGAACACAGCACTTAGCAACAGCAATAGCCTTTTCTGGTGGTTTGATACCATCTTTAGGGAGCCAGCCCATTGCACCACACTGTCCTCTCCCTTAACAGGAGGCCTCTGATGAGGAGTGTGTCTGTTGTGCATATTTCCATCCAAGCCTCTTGGCTACAGTATTATGACACTTCGCTAAATGTTTCTGTAGTGGCCACGGGGGTGGAGGGGCACACCAGGGTTGTCCCTCAGGGCAGGACATCCAGAATTCAAGCTGCTTCACACAACTTCAGCGCAATCAGGTGGCCTCTTCCTGGACAATGTATACAGCCTGCTGCAAACTCTCTAATGGCCAGAAATGGCCATAACGGCCAATCCTGACTCCGTAGTGAAGCCTGGAGCAAGCCACTTGGACACACACTGCTTAATTTTAATGATTCACAATGATCCTCTGTCATATACCCATCAGTGTGGTATAGAAATGGTTTGTAAGGAGACTTGGCTAGGGGTGGTAAACACACAATTCAATATACAGATGATGTATTATAGGACTGTCCACCTGAAACCTATATTATTTTATTAACCAATGTCACTCCAGTAAATTCAATTTGAAGAAAGAGAAACTGATGGGAACTTGCACTGTTTTTTCAATTAAACTGTTGTCAGAAAGTAGGCTCTGGCCAGGGCATGGGTTGAGGGGTGGGGCTTGAGTGCACTTGTGGGAGAGCAAGGCAAAGAAGACAAGGGGTGATGGGAAGGGAAGAGAGAAGAAGAGGAGGGACATCAGAGAAATCAAGAAAAAGAGGAGGAAGAAAAGGAGAGATGGAATTAACAGGAGCTGAATGTAAGTAACCTTTGTTTGAGGCACCGACGTTACATGTCATGTTTTACATCATCTTCAAGTTAACTCCTGAAATATTCGGACTCTCCTTTTTTTACTTCTTTTGTGGATGGAGGAGGTTAAGGTGGGTCTGGGGCTTTGCCTTGGGCTTCTTTTCACTGACAGTGCCATAAAGGAAAACAGGGCGTAGAGAAAGGCAGACAGTGAGGGCTACAGAGCGCACACAGAGAGAAAGAGAAGCAGAGACCAAAGAGAGAAACTGAGGCAGGTACAAAATCACAAAGACGGAGATGGGGAATGGGGAGAACCATGAAAGAGAAGAGAGGGCCGGAGGAGGAGGAGAGCAAGAACAGGAATGTGCATATAATCAGCAGTGAGATTAGAAAAGTGAAAATTAGCTGGGCTCAGCTGAATGTACACATTATGTAAAATAGTATAATATTCCAGATGGAAAGACCTGGAAATGACAAATCTCCAGTTTTCATGGAAGCTCACCCTGACCCTGACCATCTGCCTATCTAGCTGAGGCTGAGGTCACTCTGAGTGAGGGACCCTCTGAAACAGAAGCACAAGTCACATGCTGTCCGCAGTCTCTCTTCATTTTCCAGTCCCTGACTAGACAAAAGCAAAGGTCCCATCCAGGGGGCATCTGGGTCCCTTGCTTCATGGCTTTGAGGGCATGAGCAGGTCACGTGCACGTGGTCCACTGTGCTCAGTGTGCGTCGGGAAAATAATTGCTCCTTTTACTTTAATTTTATAGATGAATTTGGTTTCACACTCATAAAGATAGCTGATGCTTGAAAAAAAGCCATCAATGCATCTCTTTTGTAAAGAACTCTTTTGCAAAATGAGTAATTACTCTCTGCTTAATTTATTTTGTATTTTTCACTTTGCTGTTTCAGGTTTTGTTCAAGCAGGGAACAAGTGCATGATAAATCATCATGAGTCCTCAATAGACTAAGTCTATATTTTATGTTCACTGCATCCTCGTGAATTGGAGAGGACAGGGCTTATGTTCTCCGTCCTCTAGGTAGGAAGGAGGAGACCGAGAGAAAGGGGGGCTTCAGAAAGGCCACTTACCAACTGCTGCGGTAACAGGTGCAGGGCCCCATGGCATTGACACGGACCACACAACCTTGTCTCACCTACACCCCCGTGAGCTCCACTAGAGGTGTGGTGAGTGGCCAGGTGGGGCCACCAAGGTGGGCCATTTTTGGTAAGGTGCAGGGTCATACTGAACCTCCTTTATCTTACCTGGTCTAGTGCAGGTAGGTAGGTCTGACTCCAGACTCCAGCAGACTTGAGTTTGAATTTTCACCCTGTTTCTTTCTTGCTGTGTGTCCTAGGGGCCAGTCAGTTTTAATTCCTAGGGGCTTCCATTTCCTCATCTATAAAATCAGGATGACGTCAGCACCTGCATCGCAGAATGGTCGGAGGGGTTAAAGGTGAAAAGGTGGATCAAGCATGTCAGTGTAACACGATCCATGAGCAGCTCTTGGCTTTTCCCTTTCACCTGGGTGTAACCAAGGGGTCCGGGATGAGGGCCACAGTTAGGCATAAACAATAAGACAGCCAGCTCCCTAATCATAACCATAGCAAGAGCAGGTTATGTTTATGGAGCCCATACGAAGAACAGAGCGTCATTCATGTTGTTCAGTGATGGGGCGGGCCTGATTAACCTCATTGTAGAATTGAGGCAAATGAGTCGTGGCCAGAGACTGGAAATACAAAGTCATGGAGACACTGGGTTACAAACGCAGAATGCAAACCCTTTTCTGACTCCTGTTCCCATCTGCTCTGCTATCAGCTGCCCCCTTCCATGCACAATCTTGGACTCATCATTTGAGAATGACTTTTTTTGCAGAGGGGACATGGAACGTTCCCAGAGGCTGTTGCCTCACCCCTGCAGATCTAGGGCAGGGTTCCTCGGTGTCTGTTAAACCCTCTGGCTCTGCTGATGCAGCTGACCTGGGGACCCCACTGATCCGGGGGAACAGAAGGGCTCACAATTTCCCATTCACCTGTGACCTACTTTTGCACCTGTCATTGCCTGTGTCTGGAAAACTCCTTCCCCTGGAGAGAAAAGAAGTATAGCCTGGGTTTCTGGGACCAGGCTGGCTGATTCCAGTCCTGGCTCTGACCCTTTGAGCGTTTTAACCTTAGGCAAGCAAATTACTTAACCACTCCGGGCCTCAGTCTCCTCATCTGGAAGATGGGGTTGAAAATAGAACCTATTAACATAGGCTTGTCATTGGGGTCACATGAGTTGTATAAATAAAGAACTCCCAAGACTGTTAGGAATCTCAGTATCCCCTCGTTCTTATTACTCTTCCTCTTCCCTGATCTGTCCTGACCTTGGGTCCCTTTGCACACACTCCCCCTCCATCACAAGTCACACCTTGTGACCACACTGTGTGGTAGTGACGCAGTTCCCTCTCAGTCTCTGCCCTTGAGTGTCAGTGACTGGAAGGCAGAGAATTGGGGGAATGTATCGCCGTGCCGGGCACAGAGGAGTGGTCCAGAGAACGAAAAGTAGTTGGAAGAAGTCAGATTTGAATTGGAGTGAAACAAGAACCATGTGAGGAAAGAGAAGAACTAACAGCAGGAGGCCCAGGAGGGGAGCTGCAGCCAGGAGGGGCAAGGGCAGCAAACCAGGGAGGTCAGGGCCAGGGTTTGCCCAGCCTGGGCAACAGCGACAACGATGATTTGGGTGCTGGCAGTGAGAGTAATAACAGTGACAACCACAACCACAGCAATGTCTGCACTTACCTCCCTGCTTGGCGATGGATGTGGTAATCGATTGTAATATATCTCGGATCCTTGTGATGGTTTTTAAAATTGGGCTTAAGACACCCATTTCCGATGTGGAAACTGGGATGCAGAGAAGTACAATGATTTATCCAAGACACTCAGGTCATACGTAGTAGACCAAGGATTCAGCCTCAGGTCTTTTGGATTCCCAGGCCAATGCTGGTCCCTCTTCACTAGGCTGTATCCCATGCCTCCGCTCTCTCTCCCAGGTTCGCCCAGGCAGCATGGATGATGCAAAGCTCTAGGGTGAAGGGTTGGGAATGGTTTGGAGAGGGCGAGCCCCACCCAGCAGGCCCCTCTCTGGGCATCTGTGTCAGGAATCCCCAGTTGGTCAACTGGAACTGTGACACAACTGTGTCAACCAATCCCAGATCCCTCTTGGATGTTGGAGATGTCTGCCTTTGTATCTGCTGCAGGCTAGTAGTGAGGTTTCTCTACCCTCCTCCCTCCTTGATCAGCTATCATTTTCAGGGAGTCTCTTACCCACATCGCTTTCCTTCCCATTATGAGTTTGTGGATAACTGTGTGAATGATGCCCCCAGAGATGGAGGAGGCTAGGGAGAGAGAGAATGGAGCCAGTGGAGCGGGGTCACCCTGGTTGAGACCCTGAAGTTGGGGCCCTGGTGTGACCTGGCTGGTGGCTTCTCATAGCCTGGGCCACCCCACATGGCTGCCCACAAGAGCTGGGTCAATCCCAATTAATCTTCCTGTAGCCTCAATTAAGGACTGTGATCCCCATCAGATCCGATCACCCGCCTGTGCCACCCAAACCTTTTGGCCTCTACTATTTTTTTTGTTCTTGCACCCAAAGATATGCTGGTGAGTGACACTGAGGGGCCAGCAGCTGGAATGCTGGTGTCCAAGTTTTCTCCAGTGCTTTGAGAAGAACAAGGCTGAAACATCTTATTCCAGCAGCGGGAGGAAAAAGGGGACATCAGGGATGTCCAAGGGAGGTTGTCTAGATGTCATCAAGACCAGACTGTTTGCTATACAGATAGAGAAGAAGCTGAGTCCCAGGGAGGAAGGTGACCTGCCCCCGGTCACACAGCACTTTTGACTGTGTAGACCTCTAAAGAAGTCGTTCTCACTTCCTAAGTGTCTGGATTGTATTCTCTTATTATTTCCCTTCCATCATGTGTTTCTGCCTCCCCAACTCCTAGCCCTCCCACCCATATCCTGTCCCCTCCTCCAGCCCCTGGGGGGATCCTGACCTCGAAAGATAAGACTAGAGTATGTGGGAAGAGGGAAGGAGGACTGGAGTTTGAATAAGGGTTGGGAGGGTATTTGTTTGTCCCTGGTTACTAGCCACTCATCTTATAGATGGGGAGACTGAGGCCAAGAAAAGTAAAGCTATTTGCCCCAGGTTGCCCAGGGGTCAGCATTATAAAATGTAATTCCTGGTGATACCACTGGCATTTAAAACTGCCCAGATCATCTCATTCCTTTACCAAGGAATCATTTTGCCACTTAACTTTCCCCCCAGCTCTTAGTCGCTCTCAACTCACGATCTTCCCTCTGTTGAACCTGCCCGTCTCCTGTTCACAGGCTCTGCTTTTCTCAAGGCAGACCTTCTGCGAGGAGCAGGTGCTAGTCTGCAGGTGAGTCTCCGATGGTTCTGTTCTGATGACTAAACCCAGAGGAAGTTAGAGCGTGAAAGGTACCAAGGAGGAAGAGTAATAGGTAAGGTTGGGAAGATTGGCAGGGGCTAATCATGAAGGGCTTCAAATGTGAAACTAGGGTATGAACGCTACTCTGAAAGGCCCTGGCAGGCACTTGCGGTGTTTCAGCTGAGCCACGGTGCAGCTGTTCTTTGGGGAGATAACTGGCGTCCAGTGAGTTTAGATGGGGGCAATGAAAGCAGGTCCCCAGCAATAAGGCTTTTTCCATGGCCGTGCGCATGGACAATGCTGAGGGTCCACACCAGGACAGTGGCACTGAGAACAGGTGGAAAATGGTGCATCTGAGTGACAACAAAGAGAAAGGATCAGGAGGACTCAGCTACCATTTGCATGTTGTGGGTATAGCAATTAGAGTCCAGTCAAAGATGTTTCTAAGGTGTCCAGTCTGGGAAGAAAGTCTGTTTGGCTACACTTGTGCTGCCTGACAAACAACAACAGCACTTTGTTGTGAACAACTGTAAGCGTTTTTGCTGTTTGTTACCTATCTGGCTGGGCTGATCTAATCAGACCTCAGCTCCAAGTTCACGTGGTATCCAGCTCTGTTCCACGTGCCCCTTGCTCTTCTTTGATCAGCTACTACTTGGAACACAGTCTGCTCGTGGCATGAGGTGGGGATACAAGAGAGCAAGCCTCGCCGCACTACAAAATTTAAACCTTAGCTCACCTGCCAACGGCCACATCCCGTTGGTGAGATCAAGGCATGTGGCAAGCCTGCACACAAAGCCTAGGGAAGAAATTGGATTCTTCTCACCATCAGCTATGGCAAGAGTGTGAATGCAGACTACTGCTATAGAGAGAGGGGGACTTGACACCAGTCATTCAACCTTCCACGGGGTAGACTTACCTCCAAAACCCCTGGTTTCCTATTTCTGTGCCCTTTCCCATCTTCTGTAAAGCATTCCCCCTCAGAGTCATCACACAGCTTGGGAAGGAAGAATCAGAAAGATGCTGGACTGGGATGTTCACTCTTCTCTTCATAGCCTTTGGCTTATGAAGCTTACTCACCTTCTCCAAGCCTCAGCTTTGTGTTGTTTAAAGTGGAGCCAATAAACTGTCCTCCCCATGTTGTCATGGATACCAGAAATTATTTGGCTAAGGTCAACACATAGTAGGTGCTCAGTTAGCGGAAGGTATGGTGTTACCCCTGTGTCTGACCCTTACCAGTAGAAAATCAATCCAGCTGCCCTTCATTATATAGGTGTTATGAATTCAGTACAACCCTGCATAAAGTATTTTCATTTTGAACAGTGGCTATTTGCAAGAGCAATTCTTAAGCTTTAGATATAGTGAAATTTCAGAAGTCAGCAAGATGAGATTGCCTTCTCATCTTACCCTTAAGGTTGCCTTCTTCTCTTACCCTTATGGTCTAGCAGATGATCATTGTCAAAATTAAAGGAAGCTCTCATTTCTCGTGTCCTTATGGTTATGCCCATTACTGTGATGTCTTGTGATTATGTGAAAGAACATGAGCTTTGAAGACCTGACTATGACCTTGGGCAAGTGACTAGTCAAGTCCAAGCTTCGGTTTTCTTATCTCACAATGGGGACACCTTCCACATTGTACTAGTCATGGGTGTGACCTGTGAGATGACACACAATAACTTACTGC
Organism: Sturnira hondurensis; assembly: GCF_014824575.4. Classification (NCBI taxonomy): domain Eukaryota; kingdom Metazoa; phylum Chordata; class Mammalia; order Chiroptera; family Phyllostomidae; genus Sturnira; species Sturnira hondurensis. The sequence continues at coordinate 3,148,158 of NW_028083079.1, read as the reverse complement.
AGTGTCTCGCTGAGTCCTAGGACAAAGCAGGCCCGCAGTCCTGTTATGGCTAGCCTGTGTGTCCCCCACCGATGCCTGGCCCTGAGCTGGACCCCAGCAGCATGGAAGTGAAGAGGAGAGGCTGTAGGTAGGTCACCCACTCCGAGTCTGAACAGGAAAGGGTGCCTTGCACACTTCCTTAGTGCTCTGGGGGCCCAGGGAGGTGTCTTTCCAAGCCACAGCGACAGGAAGAGTGAATAAGGAAGTGAACAGCAGCCAGTGTCCCTGGCCTGTGATGATAAGTGATGACCATGCTGGAAGCAAGTGAAAATGTAATCACAGGAGGAGGACAGGTGGGAGGAGAGGAGCCAGACAGCTGGGCTGACTTGGGAAGACGGCTTGACGCTTATCTAGCACCCTCGGGGCAGGTGACCAGCTCCTCTGAGCAGGGTGGGGCTGGGACAGGGTGGGCTGGCACCCCCAGGCAGATGCCCACAGCCTCTGTCTCTGTCCGTAGGAGGAACCACAGAGAAAGGCAACAGGTGCTGGTCCCAGCAACACGAAGATCGGCCTTGCAGATTATTTCATTAAAAGCAGCTCCGATTTGCAGCCTTCATTCTCAGATGAAGAATCTGAGGTCTCTTTCTTCATAAAGGGCATACACTGAAACGGAGACCATCCTTCATCTTGAAAGCCTTGTCTGTATCCACTACAACACGACACTGAATCGGCCTCTTTTATTCAGGAACGATAGTAACAAACGATAGTTATGATGTTTTCAGCAAGAAGAAATGTGCCAGAGAGTCCTCTGAGGACTTTTCAGGTATATCACTGGCCTTTGCAGCAGATAGGTGGTACTGCTCATTTCAGATGAGGAAACAAACTCAGAGAGGTGAGGCGACCTGATCAAGTCCATACAAACTGTAAGTGCCGAGGCAGGAAATCCTGATGTAAATCCAAAGCCAGATGATTGCAGCACCCACAGTGTGAACCATGTCACCAGCCCGCCAGCCTTCCACGATTCCCGGGAAGGCACGGTCCGCCTTGAAGTGATTTAGGGGAACCTCATACAGGACTAACTCGGATTGTTCGTGATTGAGGGATTCTGTTATTTTCTATCCCAAGCATTCATGGAGTGAGACTGCATGTAACAAAAAATCAGAATAATCAGAATTCAATTAGTGGAACCTAGGAGACAGAAAGAGTAAATATTTTTGAACCATTGCAACTCCTCTGTAGCTGATAATAAAGTTCTGGTTATTAGCATGATGACAATCTATTTAAGTGAATTCCCCTATGGGAACCACTTTAATGAAGAGGTTAAACTGTTTTTGTAAGTTTTGGGTTATCAATCTCATATAAATATATGTTCTTAATCTGTTAAGAATATTTGGAATTCATTGTATTACTATTTTTTATTACAGTTTGTAAATGCAATACACTGTCATGATAGGAAGCTTGGACATGTCAGAGAAGTACCAAGGGGGCAGAAGTTTCTAGGAAATCTTGCCAGTGATAATGTTGAAGGGTCGAGACCACCAGTTCAGTGAAAGAATGCTGAGGTCACAGCTAAGAGCCCTGGGTTCTAATCCTGCCCAGTCCAGAGGCAAGTCCAGGGATTTGTCCAAATGCCTTTCCTCTCTGAGCTTGTTTTCTCCTGAAAAATAAAGCTGGGCCTCTTTGAACTAGATGATCTTTCAGAGCTTTTTCTGCTCTGATGTGAAATAGAATTCTATTTCACACATTTTATCAGCCCTCACGTTTACACTTTTCATTTCCTTGGCAAATACATGCCATGGATGTAAGAAAATTTCTTTTCGTCTTCAGCAGATCTGTCATTATTCTAAATGAAGTCAGCCTGAATTTATGGAACTTAGAATATATTTATATATTCACTAACCCATCTAGACATTCGTTTAACAAATGCGTTGCTTACCCTTCATCAGGCACTATACTAATTAGTAGGATATGGAGATGATTAAGGAAAGGTTTCTGTGATCAAGAAACTGCCAGGCTAGTGGGGGAAACAGGTAAATAAAAGAAATGTTTCGCTGTCTTGCTGGCATAGGCATTATGGTTGTGAAATGCACCCCCTGTTTATTTAGGCACCAGACAGCGTAGCAGGTGCTGGATGCAGTGGTGAGCAAGATGGATGGGATCCCTTCCTTGAAGGAGCTTTCACAGTGACAGGGGCGCAGAGCATGGGAACCCTGCTCACCCTGCACCCCTGGAGCTGTTCCTTGCCTTGCATATGCAGAGGCAGGACTGTAGCAAGGCCTTGCCCAGGGAAGGGTGTAATCCTCAGCTCTGGCAGGCAGGGGCTAGCATCTTGAGAGAACGAAATGCTCAGATGCAAGTAGTGGAGAGTAGGCTGAGCCAGTGAAGTGGGAACAGAGCTCGATAAAGCGGATGGCCACGGTACTGATGGAAACCTTGCTGCAGACACCTGGTCCCACTGCTAAGAGAGATCAGAGCTAAGGCTGAAACCAAGTGTCCAGAAAGCAGGGGTTAGGGATTTGGAAAGTCACCTCAAACCACGGACTCTCGTTGGTGCTCGGAACTGAGGGGCGGCTACTCCGATTTTGTATTGTGTGGATGGGGAAACTAGGGTGTAGCAAGGAGCAAATCAGTTAGACAAAGTCCCTGGAGTTAACCTGTCAGCGTATTCGGAATTCAGGGTAAGGGAAAGGGGAGGAAACCTTCACTACTGTGAGCTTCACCCTTCACTACTTCAGTGTAGTCTTACGTCCGCTCTGGGAGAGTGCCCGTGCTGCCATTCCCATCCTATAGACACAAAACTGGGTCCTGGAGAGTCAGTACATTTCCCTAGACCACACATCTAGGGGGAGGAAAAGGGAGGACTGGAACCCAGGTCTGTCTGCCGCCAACATTCACGCACTTCTCCCTCTGCCTCACTCCCCCATTCTCCTGACAGCCTTAGGGAGACCTCCAGGGTGGCCACCTCTCATTTGCAAAATACATATTTGTTGTATAATGAGCATCAGTAATTAATGAGCCGTTCAGAGGCAGGGGAAACTTGCCTAGTAAGCACATGAGACAGAAAGAGGAAAATAGAACAGCATTCTCGTATAGATTTTTCACTCTCACTAATATTCCGGAGAGGAAGGAGAGGAGGGAAAAGGACCTGTGCCCTTTCGGGCAGAGTCACTGATAGGAGAGGCAGGCACCACGGCTGGTGCCCTTTCCAGCAAGCCCTCCTCACGCACGCGCTCCAGCCCCACTCCCTGCCCCTGTGCCAGAGGTAACCCTTCTACCTCTCCCATTATGAATCAGGAGGACTGTGGCTTGTGGCAGATCATAAATCAGTCCTGGGAGTCTCGAGGACAAATCCCAGGACTTTTAATCTTTGATATTAGACACGTTTAAAGTGGTGAATATTTCATGAAGGGACTGTTGCATTTTAACACATCATTAGTGGCTCCTACCCCTCCCACTTTGGCAAATTGTTCTCATCCAAATCTCAAGGATTTCAGCCCTCCCTTCCATTCGTTTCACCTCCAGGAGCAATCAGTTCAGCAGGTCGCATGATGCCGAAGGGGAGGGTTGCAGTGACCGTCCCTGCCTGCAGGCAGCTCTCTCCTGAGTTCCCAGGCGTCCCGGGAAGGGGAAGGTAGATCTCGCTCTCTGCTGATCTCTCCTTCTGTCTTTTAACAGCCTTATTCTGAATATTTCAAACACCATCTCTGATACCTTCTTCACCCCCTAGTCTGTCTTACTGCCTTGTTCAACTAACATTTATTAAGGCCAGACTGACTGCCAGACATTTGCAAATGCGAGGGCTACAGAGATTCAGTGGCATTGTAATATATAACACAAATGAGAGATTTTTTTTTTAATACTCAGAATACTTTGTATAAGGTCAAATGTGTAACATTTACAGTGACTCATGGAAAGCAATAAGTTATCTGACGAATACAAACATTTTGAAATCAGGAGTGATGGGTGATAATTGTACCACTTGGGCGACCCTAGCATCACCGACGGCCGTGTTTTGTTTGGGTGGAACAAGGTTGGGAAAACCCTGATTCATACGAAGACATAGCTGTAAGCAGCATGGGCTCGTTAGCACCTCAACTCACGGTCTCAGTGTCCTCCTCAATGAAACAAAGGTGACAGGAGGTTTGTTTTTAATGAGGTCTGCCTAAAACGTAATGTGAAGATGCTCTCCAGTGTGTGAAATTCTAGCTGGTAACAGGCTGCGTGTTTTACCTTTAGTTTTGACTGTCAAAGAGATTTCTAAAGGATTTTTTAAGAAAATTAAAATCCGAAAGTTGCCAAGGCCCTGAATCTCTCCCCACTGAATTATGTACATTTCTGAGAAATGTGGATTGCAAACTCTTGGGTCAGACCAAATCGAATGCCTGTGAGACTGAAGAACTGTGGGTTCATCTGGGACGGGCATGGGTGTGACCACTGGAAGACCAGAAAGAAAGAAGGTGATTTGACAGCAATGGTCTGTAAATTTACTGGAGCCATCACATAACTCTTCATTCAACTCACAGTGGTGAGTACCTACTCTGTTCTAGGCAGTGAGCTAAACCAGGGCACTTCCTACCAGCATTTTCCAAGGTGTGTTCCCCAGCATGCTAAGCCTGTGACTTGTCCCACCAGCAAACTTCCCAAGGTGAAATACGTTTACAGAAAATGGCATATGTGTCTCCCTCCTGCGGAATCACACTCTACGGGCTCTGAGAAAGGCCACAGCATTTCCCAAACATTTGTAAATGCATAGAATCTTGGTAAAGCATCTGCGAACATGTTACAGATGCACCTTAGGAAAAATTAATAATCCCTAGGAGTTATTATTTTTGATTTCCATTTCATCAAAACCTTAGGGAGTCTGCAGTGGAACAGGACAGAGAGCTTCTGAAAACCCTTCCAGGATTCTGAACTCGGAAGACATACTAGGAAATGAGACATCTATTCACCACCCCAAATGAGTTTGCCCAATGGGGGCAGTCCACGCAATGTGGAGTAGGATGCTGGCGAGAGTTCGTGCAGCCAAGCATAAGACATGGCCGAGGGGAAGAAATGATGTATGAACACATGGATGGATGAATGGATGGGTGGGTGGATGGAAGGGAACAAGAGAAGAAAGGAAGGGAGAAGGAGAGAGGAAAACCAATTGAAGTAAGTGAGCAACAATAAAAATAAAATAAAATCTGGAGATAGTAAATGAAAATAATTTTTCCAAAATGGGAAATCAAAAATCCTTGTAGGAGGTAACACTTGGTTCGGGCTTATGAATGAACGTGGATTGATTATTCATATGGAGAGAATTCAATTTTCTGATAACACATTTAGTACAAATGCACTTTTTCATAACTTAAATATTTGAATATAGGCCCTTCATTTGTGCCACCAGGTCACTTTCTGTTTCCTTTATGAAGCCATGGGCTCCTTCAGCATCTGGGCTGTACCATGATCTCCGAGTCTCCAGTGCCCAGCAGAGAGCCTAGCTGGGCGCTGTGGTCAGGGTTTGCCGAATGAATGAGTGAATGAGCAAATGAATAACCTCTTTATTGACAGCCATGGTGAGGAGACCAGAAAAACCCTCTTCCCATGGGCCTTTTCTAAAATGAGGCAGCTCCCTTTATTTTCTAAGAAAGCAAGGAAACCAGGGGAGAGGACTATTCAGAGCAGACAGTTTTTCACAAGAGTGTTTTCTCTTTTTTGCTTACAGGAGAGTGTAGCTGTCATGAAGGCTATGCCCCGGACCCCGTTCACAGGCATCTCTGTGTGCGCAGTGACTGGGGACAGAGCGAAGGGTGAGTGGCGAAGGACACTGGGGCAGGGACAGTGAACGACCATCCCCACCTTCTCTGTGCTGTTACCAGAGGCCCAAAAACATTCCACGAAGGAGGACTCTTTCTCTGTAATAGTTTTGTCTCTGCAAACCGGAGGGAGGTGCACCCTATTTCCCACTGAATCATACTTTAGTACTAAAGGTCCATGACGGCTCTTCCAGAGAACAAATGCTGGAGTTTAACTCCCCCTCCCAAATCGCTTCCTTGAGGGGACTGATAAAGAGAATCAGTATTTTATACATACCTCTGAAATGGTCAAAGTGAAATTTAAAGTGCCGAGTCTTCCTATAAAATAGAGACATTCTTTTACCATACACATAGTCTTACCCAATAATTACTTCTGCCAAATTTGTTTCTGTTATATAGCTACGCTTAAGCAATGTTCACATGTGAAGTCTACCTACTTCTGACTAATATCATCTCCTGTCTCCTTTTTTTTCCCTCCCACTATTCTTCCTGCAGGCCTTGGCCTTATACCACACTAGAGAGGGGATATGATTTGGTGACAGGGGAGCAAGCCCCTGAAAAGATCCTCAGGTGAGTTGAGAATCCTGTTGGGGCATGTTGCTGGGGCGTGGAGAGGGGTCTGCCAGGGAGGGGTGGCCACGTGTGCTTAGGCGATCGAACCTGAGCCCTCCTGGGCTGTCGTGAGCACAGAGGAGCTCTTGTTGGCACAGATGCACCCTCCTGGCCCAGGTTACTAAGGAGATCTAATTCTTATCTGGGTGGCATCTAGACTTAAAGACTCGGGTACTTAAACTGGAAAAGGCATTATTGATTTTCTAGCAGTTTAAAAATATTCTGTAACTGTAGAACCCGTTCCTGCTACGTCCATGAAATCTGGTGTGAAATGTCAATACTTAAGCTGATAAAGGCGTACAGCAAATTAAGTGGCAGAACTGGAAATCAGATTTTGGTTCAAACAGATTCAGAGTCTGTGCTCATAACCTTTGTGCAGACACCCTGCTGACTGAGTAAGCATCTAGGGAACTCTGCTGGATGCCAGGGCTGCTTGGGAGAGCAGCGCTAAAATGGTCCCTGTCATCGCAGAGCCCGCTGTGTATTGGGAGTCAAGACCTACACACACATGGGCTGCATGATTAAGGGGTTTAAGAAATGACCGTCCAAGTGTGATCAAAGTGGGCCCAGACTGTGCCTTGGAGGATGGAGGGGACTCAGCTGGGTGGGGAAGTGAGAAAGGGCCTGGGAAGGAAAGGGAGGAGGGGACCCGTTTCTTCTGTTTTCACTCTGCTTCCTGGGGAGTCCCCCAATGGAAACTCTTACATTGCAGGTCTACTTTCAGCTTGGGCCAAGGACTCTGGCTTCCGGTCAGCAAAAGCTTCGTGGTTCCGCCTGTGGAGCTGTCCATCAACCCCCTGGCTAGCTGCAAGACCGATGTGCTCGTCACGGAAGACCCTGCTGATGTCAGGTAGGGAAGTCATCGCCAGCATCCTCTAGTGGGGGCTTCTTGGGGCACTGGAAGCCCCTGTGTTTCAGGACCACGGCAGCTCCCGTGAGGAAGCAGGCAGCTGCCTTGTAAATGGTGTAAAAAACGCTGTCAAACAGGCCTGCTCCACACTCTTAAAACTGCCGTCCATCGATGGGCCTCGGGGCCTTGGACTCCAACACCGTGACCCTTTGGGGCTTCCTCGAACTATGAGAGAGGCTCACACATTATCTGGCACAGGGCGTGATCATGAATGGCCTTTTCTTATGAAAGACCATTACTGAACAGCACGTTGGAGAGTCGGGAGAGTAAAGATTGGACAGGGAGAGTCTCTCTACTGGGACTCGGGTCCTGGGAGCAGACTGCAGGCTGCTTCGTTGGATCCAACTGCCCAGGTCAAATTTATTTGCTCTTTAGTCACAACAGGATGGAGACTGCATCTCTCCTCACACCTTTTATACCCGGTAGTTAACTTTGTTATAGACTCACTCTGCTGTGTTCTGATTAGTCGCTTGCATATCATTCTGTCCCATTATGTGGATAATCTAACAAGGTCAAAGACAATAACTTATTTAGTTTTTTAATCCCCAGTTCCCAGCACATAATTGGATAGCTACTAAATGTTTATTGATTTAATTAAACCAGTGGTCTTAGATTTGATCCTAGCACTATTTTGGAGTTTCCTAATGCATTTGTGTCCTTTCTCTGCCTTCCTCTCTCTCTCTGTCTCTCTTTCTTTGATGAGGAGAAGCAGATTAGAAATTTAAATGTTATAAAAAAGTGGACTCCAATTGCACTTTTGGAACTGGCTTGTACACACAAGCCAGTTATGGGCCCCTGAACGGGGCCTTGGTGTCTCCTGGTCCCCGTGAGTGTTAGTCCACCCCTGAAGAGCTGCCTTTGGGTCATTCGGAATCGGGATGTTGTCACATGTCCATGGCTTCTGGTCAGAGGCCCCCAGAACCTGACTCTCCAGCTTTACAGTTTGGTTGTTCTCATCTTCTCAACTTTTCGTGGGGAGGATGAACCTGACATGGTTTCTCAGGCTGCTGGTATTTCCTGAAAGAAGTAGTCTTAGAAAAGACTCAATTGTGAAAGGGACAGCATTTAGGAAATGGAGTGATAACTATTGAAAACTGAGATGGTTTCAGGCACATATAAATTAATTCATGGTAGGCTTTTATTATTTCCATTGTTGATAGAGCTGAAGTAGATGACACCTTAGTATAGCAGGTATTAAGGTTTCTCTGCATGACATGTTTCAAAGATGGAGCAAAGGCCATGTGGTTGGAAGACTGTTCTCAAAGAGACCCAGTGACCTTGCCTGAAATCAACTGCCAGACTCTCTACTGACTTGCCTCAGAGTTCTGTACTGTTGACGTTGAATGTGAATTCAGTGGTACTAAAGATGTCAGACTGGCTGGTGGTAATTCTCACTCTAGAATCCCATTGTAACTATGTGTCAAGTATGGGAGTATGAAGTATGGAAGTTTCCATTTCTTTGCAACATGGGATAATAACAGTGTCATACTAACATCTCATTACATCCTTGTATCAACCCCAAGAGCTGGTGCTGTTACTACTTTCATTTTACAGAGTCATTGGAGTCATAAAGGTGATGCCTGAACTAGTTAAGTAACAAGGTCAAGTTTTACCCCAGATCCCTTCAGCTCCAGAATCCTTGTTCCTCACTATTCCATTCAATCATTATAACTCCCAAGAGTTATAATGATTGAATACTATAAGTAACTGCTGGTACAGTGAAATATACTCCCAAAGTTACATTATGCCAATTTTCAATGAACTGAATTCCTATTACAGTAAAGTTCAAATAGAAACTGGTGATGAGGGGGAAGGCGGTGCTGGCAAGGTCATGTACTATGTCATGCTGCTGAGAAAGACCCTGACCTTCAGGGGAAAATAGCTGGTTTTCCTCCTTCAATCTGAATCATGTTAAATAGCCAGCCAGCCAAGGAGGGGCCCAGAATATCAACCTTTAGGGACTCTAAAAAATCTTTGGAAATATAAACAAAAATAAGAAGACATGTATAAGTAGTCAAATGCATTTCAGGGAGAGTATTAGATGTTGTTGGAAGGAATACTGTAATGCACTGAAAGCAGTGAGACCTTTACGGTCCAATAACAATCAGATGCTTCTGCGCTCCAGCTAAGGATACTGTGTCTGGTGATGGGGAGGGTGAGCTTTCATCAAGTTGGGGCCAGAGCGGAGCTGCTCAGGATAGCAGAGGGGATGATAATGTGCAGCTGTGGGCCCTCCTCCTCAGCCCTTTCTCGACAAACCAGCAAGCATCTCCTTTAAAGCAAAGTGGTACAAATAGTTTGAAAACCTTGGTTTGATTGGGGCACTAAGCCATTATCCTGCTTGGGGTGCCCACATGCCTTTGTCTGGGCTTGAAGCAATCACAGACAGCCTTTTAAGTGTTATCGTCCCTTTACCTCTCACATGCCCACTGGTTTCACTGCAAGGGTGGAAAAAAGACAGTGTGATCATCACCAGTCAAAGAAATCTGTGCTGGGGAGGCCGAGTTTTTCAAGCTGCACAAATAAAACTTGTTTGACATGCCTTTGCCCAGGCAAGCGGATCACGGGCATGTAAAGAATTAATACGTTCTAATCAGATGATACGTCAGAAATTAATAATAGATTATAATTATAGATAGCTAATAATATGTTGTAGACTCACAACAGAGAGATTATGAAAAAAACTGTGGAAAAGCAGAGTCAGGGAGAAAAAGATAAGCGTTCCAGTGGGATGGGAAAGGAAAACTTAAATGTGCTTTGCTAGTTGGTTTTTGCTTTTGTCTGTGACAGGATATTATGTAAGTATGGAATCTTGCTCTATGGGAGGCAGAGCAATTTAGCAGTGAACTGCATGGGCTCTGCCTACCTGGGTAGCTAAATTTAAAACAACTGATGAGAACAAATGTCGGTGAGGATAGGGAACAACTGGAACTCTTGCATCCTTGCGGTGGGAATGTAAGTTGGAATGACCGCTTTGTAAACCTGTTGGGTACCATCTACTTCCGTCGAGTAGCCTCATAGTCTGTCATCCATCAGTTGCACTCCAAATAATATGCCGAACAAAAATGTGTATAATCCAATTAAGGATACTCATTTGTACTGCTAAAAAGTTGGGTAAAATGCACAAATGGGCAAAAAAAGTAGATATTGGAATTAAAGAATAATCACATTGTACAATGGAATACTATTAATTATGAGAACTACAGAACACAACAACCCATCACTCTTAATGAATGTTACAAATACCACATTGAATTATAAAAGCCAAACACCAAGCATAGAATTACTATTTGGGGGAGGGGAGGGAGTCAAAAGTTTCATGCAGGTTTTCAACTGTGTAGGGAGCATGGGGGTTGGTACCCCTAATTCCTGTGTTGTTCAAAGGTCAACTATATATGTTTATGTGAAGACAAAACCAGTAAATGCTAATCTATGAAGTTATAAGAAAGGATGGTGATTACCTTGGCATGGTAGAAGGGGCAATGGCATGGGGAAAGCATGAGGAGGTTTCTGGGATGTGGGTAATAATTAATTCTTCATCTGGGTGGTGGTTGCATGGCTGTTTTCAGCCTATAAAAATGCACCAGGCTCCACAGATATGATTTGCAACCTTTTCTCTATGCATGCTATGTTTCGATTGTACACAAAATTTATTATGTAAACTTGCTCATTGTTTGAAAGGCATAGGCTGTGGAGTGCAAATGAACCGCCTGAGTTCAGACCCCAGCTCCACCACCTGTGTCCTGCGTGAGCTTTTTTGTAGCCATTTGCCCCTGCGGAGAATGTACATAATATCCATTTCTCATAGGTGGGTGATGAAGTTAAATGCCATAATATATCGTAAAGCACTGAGTTTGGCACATGGTAAAGTCTCTAGAAGCGTTAGTTATTGCATTTGCTTTTACTGTAGCATAGTGTTGCATTGTTTTTGTTCTCTATCTTTTTAGTTATTTTTTGGTCCTTTTGCTGAAAGGCTACACCCAATCTATGCTGCATCTTAAAATCAATAGTGTCTTAGTATTGAGAGTTCACATCAATCCCTTTTCATGGGGTTTAGGGGAGACTTCAGTGAATATACGAAATCTAGTACAGTGTGGTAGGTCTGGGGGCTTTGTGTGCACAGAGATATGTGCAGAATGAACGAAGAGGCACATGTGTGGTACACACAGAGTGCCTTGGGGGATTGGGAAAGGAAGGAAAAAAATCCTGGCCAAAGGGATTAGAAAAGTATTTTCTGGAGAGAGAACATTGGCAATTAAGCTGGGATTGTGGATAGCATTTGGCTGTGTGGAATCTAAGGCAGGAAGGAAGGCTTTGAAGTCTGCAGAGTGGAAGGGCAGAAGATGAGAACTCTCTCCTGGATAGCTCCTCTGCCCAGCCTGCCCTAGCAGGAAGCCGCTGGGGAATGAGATTTTTGGCACTGGAGACACTAATGATGTCGGCTACAAAGGTGGAAGATTGGTACGAACTCTGGTTAAATTGCAGATAGTTCCTTTCAATTCTGAAAACTTTAGCCGGGCCCCTCCTGTGTGCCAGGCACTGTGCCAGGGACTGTAAGTAAACAGAGATGAATAAGGCATCTCATGGTGTAGCAAGGAACATGGAACAAGAGACGGACTTGAGAGATGAAATAAGATCCTCGCAGAGAGAGAAGCGTGGCAGACAGCCCTTGTTGCTACATACCAGGCCTTCCTCACAATTTCAGCTAGAGCCCGTTCTTCTTGTAAGAGAGGGGTGAGCATAGCTATTGTAGTTGGAATAATAATCTTCCACAAAGCTGAGCTTTTGGAGCCCCTCAGTGACTTCTCTGTGATCTCGAATCAATGAAAATGAATTGGTGGGATACTGCTGGATTCCTGTGCATGATGGAAAGAATTATGGTATGTCAGAATGCAAGCTAGCATTGCTCACTTGGTGACCATTTTCTCCCCGAATTCATTCCGAACAGAATTAAGGATGGCTCTTTGTTCCTTTGGTCTTTCAATTTCAACAGTAAGAATTGATTGAACACCTACTGTGTGCCAAGCTAAGTATTGGGGATATAAAAATGTTAAGACAGAGATCCCAAGGCATCGAATGAGACAAAATAGCAGACAAAAAAATGCCACACTTTGTGACAGTTGGAAAGGGGGTTGGGGGGGTTGTTGAAGCAAAGAAAGGACACGGGGAGGAGGTGATTAAACTCACTTGGGGATTAGAGGGAAGACCCTGCAGAGGAGGGGGCTTCTGAGCCAAATTGTGAACTATTAGCGGGAAGTCATGAGGTCACTGGGTCTCAAAATGTGGTCCCTAGACCAGTAGCATCAGCACCACCTGGAAACTTGTTCCAAAGGCGAATTCTCAGTCTCCATCCAGGGCAGACTGATAATGGCCCTCAAAGGTGTCAGGTTCCAGTTCTAAGAATCTAGAAATGTGACCTTATCTGGAAAAAGGGTCTTTGTAGGTGTGATTGAGTTAAGAATCTTAAAATAGGTTGCTCACCCTGGATTATCAGTACCATATGAGCCCAGAGTACCATAACAAGTGCCATTAGAAGACAGAAGTGTTCCCTGTGCTTTGTGAAAATGAGCTCATTTAGCCTTCAGCCACTGTCAGCCCCATGTAGTGCAGGAGGAAACTGAGGCACAGAAAGGTTCTATAACTTGCCCAAGGCCACAGAGCCAGTAAACAGCAGAACTAGGGTTTGAATCTGGGACTCTGACTCCTTATTCCATATCCCTCATCACTAGGCTAGGATGCCTCCACTGGGCACATATCGGGGACATTTGTCAATACCCCAGTGCTTTCGGGGGAAAGTGTTCTCATTAGCCAGACACGCGTCACCAACCCCTGTTGAAACCACAAAGGCTGGTGGGGGGTAGGTAGGATAGTTCCCTGAGTACAGGCCGTGGAGGGATGTGGGACACACACAACAAGCACAACAAATACCCAGAAACCCCACAGATGTTCTCCCCATGGACAAGGCCTGGGTGTCCCAGTGCCTGATGAGGGAGGTTCCAGTCCAATGCGCCTGGACTGCAGTGCCCAGGGGCATGGTGGCAGCAAGGGTGGAAACAGAACAAGGAAGCCATTTTCTCCCTGCCCCTCTATTCCTGTGCTCCGTGGCCTGGCACAGTCAGCCAAACCTCGGAAGGCTCCGGAGGGCAGTGTAGTCACCCCCACTCCCAGGGTCACTGGCCGATGCTGTCTGCTCCAAATGCCAGAACCTGGCTTTGTTCCAGCAGTGCCCCAGTCAGACACAGTATGCTCAGGAAGTGTGCACCACCGGACATAAGGCAAAATCCTCCCCAGAAGCACTCTGGGTACATCGCTGGGTGATGGGCATGGTTGCCATAGAGACCAGAAAGAGAAGCCAGGGTAGGAAAGAGAGGGTAGGCCTGGGATCCTGCAGACCTGGGTGGGAATCCTGCCCCCCCCCCCCGCTGTGTGCTCCGAGAACTTCTTGGGCCGGGTCAGTTTACTTCTCTAAACGTCCATTTTCAAACCTGCAAAATACCAAGTGTTGTGTTCCCCTCAGATTTTGTTGTTAGGATTGCATTACATGTATGGAATAACTGGTTCAGTATCCTACATGTAAGTGGTGTTCAGCAGGCAGGAAGTGTTCGGAGTTTAAGAAGGCATTGTAGTGCAAATCAGAAAGCAACTGCGCGAGGCAGTGGGGGCAGATGATTCAAGTTGGAGTTCAGGGTACAGAAGCCACACAGAGAAGAGAAGTGTCGTCTTCCTCTGGGTCCCTTTAGACATCAATGACAAAGGCAAAGAGGGAAAGAACGGGAGACCCTCAGGACGTGTGCAGCAGGCGGCAGTGAAGTCAGGCCAAGGCGTGTGATTATAATGTTATAGGATAATGGGACCTGGGTGGGAAGGCCCCAGGCAACAGAGTCTGGGGGGAAGTATCTGGACAAAGGCTTTGTTTGGTTTAGTTGTCAAGACGCCTCCCTCCTCCTGGAGGTCAGGTAATGAGTGCCTGTGTGCGTGCAGGTGGGCACACTCATGGCAGTCCACCTCGATGTGCATTTCTCTTCCCAGTGGGGATGTTGAGCTGGAGGGGGGCTTCTTCAGTTATTATTAGTGTCTCAACCCCACCGTGCTTCTGCCGCTTTCCCCTTCCTCGCCAATTATTCAGGCAGACGAGCAGACGGCCCCGGAGGGCAAAAGAACTTCAGTAGGCAACCTGCTTACCTGCTGGAAACACAGGAAAGAGGCATATCTGTTCAAGAGACTAGTGAGGGTTCTGGAACCGAACTGCCTGGGTTCAAGTCCCAGCTCCACCACTTTCTAGCTGACCTTAGTTCAGTCACTCAAACTTCCTGAGTCTCAGTTTCCTTTCTGTAAATGAGAATGGTGATTGCTCTTATATCTTCAGATGTTTTGGAGAATCAAATGAGATGCATTTAAACTCTTTGCCCCACAGTCACGAATAATAATGGTTAACGTGTATTGAGCACTTAGCTTTTTGCTAGGCCCTGTCTAAGCACTTCATGCATTAGTTCTGATGACGCTACGTGACAAGTTAATGATGGAGTTACTCCTGTTTACAGATGAGGAAGCCAAGGCACACAAGGTGTAAGCTATGTGCCCAACATATCACGGATAGTGAGCGGCGGGATCAGGATTCGAATGCCAGCTGTGTGGTGAGTGGCCAGTAAATGCTGGCTACTGTGGAGGCAGGATTCTCTGTAAGACTGAGGAGTTGGCTCATTGGACTTTCCATCTCCTCCACTGTGCATGTGGGCATGCATTCCATGCCAGTGGGGGACCAAGTATTACAGGGGCGAAGGGGGAGCCCGTGAGGGAAACGGGGAGTCCTGTGGCACTCACAGCTGGGTTCATGGAGTTTGGGATCAGGATTTGCCCTGCACCGCCGTACGCCTGCCTTCTGCCAGGAGAATGAAGCCCCTCAGAGAAGCATTACCAGAAAGAGCTCTACACACCTCCCGAACGGATCTACTGTATACCCACATCTCTTCACAGCCTCACTGCCTGTCATTTAGCCAGCAAGCCTGGAGACAAATATATTTTCCCCCATTTTAGTTTAGCAATCATAATAAAAGTGAAGTCTATTAGGATGAGTTTCTGCCCAAACTCAGTAAATCTTTTCAAATGCCGTTCAGCCCCAGATTTCTGTTAGTCTTGGCCACGGGGGAGGCTGTGGCATGCACCAGCTGTCAGCTCCAGTGAAAGGCCCGTGACACGGGTGCGGCTAAATGAAGCTAAAATGGAAACTTTGGAATATAAATATTCTAGTGACCCAGGTTGGATACAGGGGAACCAGTTAGCTAAGCTCCTCTCTTACATGCAGGGGATGCTAAATTATTAAAACTTTAATAAATGTAATAATAAATATTTGATGTTGAATTATGGAAGGCTTTGCAGACACAGTGAAACTGAGAAATGACTCGTTATATCTGCATTAGTTGTTAAAGCCTTTCGGATGGGATCTCTGTTGTTGCACAGGGACTGCCTGCCTTCGGAAGAAGAGAGAGAGAAGGGAGAGACCGTACAATTCTTTTGCAAGCAGGATGAGCTGGGCATCAGAACACCTGGGTTGCAGTCCTGACCCCAAACGAAAGACAATGATAAGTGGTCTTTTGGGCACATCTTACTGGGCAGAGGCCTTCTACACACCGTCTCACACATGACCCATGCAGCCGTCTTCCTGGGTCAATGCTAGTTTTCACTCCCCCTTTCACAGGGGAGAAAGCTAACGTTCCGAGACCTCAAGCAGCACCGCTGGTGAGAAGACAAGTCAGAATTTGCCCATAGGTTTCTGATCTCAAGACCTGCCTTCATCCATCAGCTCGCCATGTCTCCCTCCCTTGCCAGGTGGAAACCCTTTCTGGCCTTTATTCATCTGGGGACAGCAACCAATTGAAATTAGCTTAATGGCGCCTGTATTAGAAGGCTGCTGTGGTCATGATCCGAAGGGTGAGAGGTCCGTGTAGCCACGGGGATGAGAGGAGAGGAGGGAACTCCGCAGCCTCAGGGTGCTGTCTCGCCCCTCAGCATGACTCCAGAATGGCTGCCTGCTCTCCCTCCTCCTCACTTCCCACCCTGTGGCCGGGGTGTGGTGATCACAGCTCCCCACGACCCTGTGTTCTTACCACTGAAGAGCGAGTGCTTCTCTTTCTTGGGCTGTTGTTTGAAAAATCCTAGAGAAGGAATCCTACCTGCCTGGCCTGGGTTAGGAGGCCCCCTCCAGGTGAGTCAGTCATCTGTGAGTAGGGGCCAGGACCCCAAAGTGCAGACACAGCCATGGGAGGAAGTGGGAGGACCAGGAGCTTAACATCTGCTCCCATCTGTGCCTTCAAAATGCTCCCTGGGCCTCCGCTTATCCATTTACCTCGGGGGCTGAACTGAATCAGAGATGGCAGATATGAGACATCTCACTGCCAATTCCGACACATGAGTTAGGGCTGCCCAGGATACCCTGTTGGAAAGGCTTCTGAGGCTGTGGACAGAC
Source organism: Sturnira hondurensis (assembly GCF_014824575.4). Classification (NCBI taxonomy): domain Eukaryota; kingdom Metazoa; phylum Chordata; class Mammalia; order Chiroptera; family Phyllostomidae; genus Sturnira; species Sturnira hondurensis. Next base: position 3,131,399 of record NW_028083079.1, on the reverse strand, counting down.
TCAGCTGGGGAAAGTGTCGTGATCAATCCCTGGGGCCTGCCTTCGGTATCGGACAGGGGCTCTGAGAGAAGGGGCCAGCACTGGCCATCTCTGAACTTGGTGGTATTCCGAGGTCCTTCCAGTTTTTCATCTGATTACATGATGGTTGTATCCACCTGTGTAATGAAGAGAGCCGCAGAAGAAAGCTAGTCAAGTGGACGGGGCTGTGGAGGGTGAGGTAGAAACAGAGCTGTCTTACTCCATTTGTCTGTTTTATCCATCTGTCTCTTCTCTTGGGGGTATATTTGGATAATCTCATCTTGATGCCAATAAGTTTCCTGAAATAGACTTTTGGCCTGAGGCAGAGTTGAAGCTTCCATGTAGGTGCTTCCTCAATACTGTCTGGCACTATCATTGTCACTTGTAATATATTAAAAATGGAACACTCTAACTGAAGCTGTAAACAGACCATGCATACTACAGGGGACTCAAACTGCATCTGAATGTTCCAGGGCACATTCAGGACACATTCAGGGCACATTGCAATTGTAAGCTCACTAGAAGTGGCCTGCTGCCATCACACCAATGGCTATAAATCGATAGACTCCCCTCTGCCTGCCATGGTCTCATGATGTTCCCTTGGAAATCATTGTCCTGGTCTCACCTAGACAGACTAAGCTTTAGATTATGTAAGCAGCAACTCAGGCATAGGGGGCCCCAAGAAGAGCTGAGATGAGCAATCATTTTGACTTCTTTTTTTTTAAAGATTTTATTTATTTATCTTTAGAGGGGAAGGGAAGGAGAGAAGGAGAAGTATCAATGTATGGTTGCCTCTTGTGAGTCCCCTGCCGGGAACTGGCCTGCAACCCAGGCATGTGCCCTGACTGGGAATCGAACCACGATCATATGGTTCGCAAGCCCGTGCTCAATCCACTGAGCTACAGCAGCCAGGGTCATTTTGACTTCTAAGACCCACTCTTCCCTTCATGTATCTCACTCTGCTGGGTAAGTACTGTTCCACTTTGCACCCAACACACACACATGCACCAGTGCAGAGTATGGTCAGGATTTGGATGTTTCAGTGACTACTTAATTGATTTGGATATTAACCAAGGAAACCAATATTAAAGAGGGTCCCAGCAGGAAGCCAATGGTATGCTCAAGATGAGAAAGGTTTAAAAGGGGGCCATTTACAGAGTTGGGGGGACGTTCTAGGAAAGCAGTGAGACAGATGTGATACACTGTGGCTCGCGTCAGCAGGTCAAGGTGAAGGTGAGGTCACCAGAACCTGGAGAGAGGATTCCATGGGAGAATGCTGCCTGACAGGGGCTGTGACCTTTGGTCAAGGGACAGGACAGGAAAAGAAGCCAAGGGAATCAATGTCCCAGACTCACTCATCCGCCTCCCTCCGCACCTTCTGCTGGTGGCCCCAGTGGGCTGACCCAGAGGGAACCCAGACGAGAGTCCTTTGAGGCATTCCATTGACGTCAGCCTACTGAGGCAAAAAGCAGGGGGAGGAGGTGCCAAGGGTGGCTGTGGAGGAGCAAATGGAAGAGATCTGGTGTGAACACCAAGGCCCATCCATCCTACCTTCAAAAGATCCTCAAAATGTCCATGTCCTTCCATCTTCCCTGACACCCCCAGGCTCAGGGCCTCCTAAAGAGTCTCCCGGCGGTCAGTCCCCGCCCCACCCCCATGCGCATGCTCTGTGCAGCCTCTGCACAGAGAGGCCTCGCCTCTCTCCGGCTAGCCCCAACCCCATCCCGCCCTGGCCTGCACTGCCTTGGAATAAAAATCCAAACCGCGGTGCACATTAGCGATTCAGAATCAGGCCCTTACCCCGAATGTGCTCTCACTTCCCACTGTGTTCCCATGGCCACCTCCTGTGGAGGCCACACACCTTTCTGTCTCCATGCCTTTGCCCGTGCTGCGCTCTGCCGGAAGTGTCCTTACACTCACTCACACGCTCCCCACGAACCTGGCACACCACCCCTCATCTATCACAGCCTTGCAGAAGCGTCGCTTCCTCTGGGCAGCTGTTCCAGAACGGGTAAGAAGAACCTCCAGAAGCAGAGCCCCCTCGTTGCTTTGCGTTAAGCTGCTGGAGCATGTATTCCTTAGTTCGCAACAGCACATTGCCTTGCATTATAGTTCAGCTGTACATGAGGACTCCCACTCTGCCCCCACCTGGTAACCTGTGTGTTCTCGGAGGTCAACGATTGAATCTTCACCGTCTTTGCATTCCTGGTTCTCGGCACGGAGAAAGGGTGCAGAATGTTTTGATGACCCCAGTTGGGTGTGGCCGTCTTGGCACAGTCATGGGGACATTGTGAATCAGCAATACACTGTTCAACAAGTATCTTTACACTGTCTCTGAGCATCACTCAATCCCCTCACATAAAAATGTCCTTAGCATCACACAGCCCCATTAGCACTTTCTGCCTCACAGTGTTTGTTGTGTTATATTATAAAATCCATATCGTCTCAGAGTGGTCCAAATAACACCATTACCTTGGGGTTAGTAAACACGACAACATAAGCAAAAAGAGGGTTCCCTAATTTGAAAGGTTTGAGAAGTCTGTTATAAATGAAGTTGCTACATTGATTTCCTTGGTGGCAGTCTTCCCAAGGACATTAATACGTTAATGAAGGTCATGAATCTTCAGGATGTGAAGTCTGCACACTGCAATCTCCCCAACACTGTCAGATGAGGTGCAGGCTCAGGACCAGCATTCCCTGACGCCCACGTCAAGTAATACCACGTTAGTCCAATGGGGCCCAGAGGCTACACGCCTTACACCGAACATTCCAGAAAGAGGGATTTGGTTCCCAGGGGCTCTCTTTCACAGCACACACATTTTGTTTGGGAAGGAGAGGTGGGACCTGGCCCCTTTTGTTGGCTTCTTGTCAAGCCAGTGGGCCACCAAGCTCTGTGTCTGTCTCACAGGACCCTCATGGGGGTGGGTGCAGGGTTTGGATGGAAAGGGCATGCTTGGGGATACCAGAGAGGGGACAAATCCTGGACAAGGGGAATGTAAGATCACCTAGAACTGGCAGAGGAGAAAAGGGAGTTGCGAAGAGAAAAAGTAGTGAGAGAAAAGAAGAACTTCATAGCCACCCAGCCTTTTAAGACTCTTTATTTCAGCATTGCATGGTCGCTAACAGCACTGACCCCAGCACTGGATAGCCCGACTCAGACCCCAGCGCTGGCACTCACTGTGTGGGTAATTGTGGGCAAGTTATTTGACCTCCCTCTGCCTCAGTTTCCCCCATTTGCAAAATAGAGATAACTGCACCTACCACACAGGATTGCTGTGAAAAGTCAGGGGAGTCGATTCAGGATGTGTTTGGCACAAAAATGTTGGCTATTGCTGTTCTTACGTTATTATGGTGATTTAACCCAAATTCAGTTCAGTGCGGGAATCCGGATGGGGATCTTTTAAAATCTTGCCTTTTCAGAAGGAATTGTGGTCCATGCCCTTTGTATCCTCTCCTTCCTCTCGGTGGCGTTTTGCGTTCAGGAAGTGCTCGGTAAATGCATGGCGATTGACGTACTGGGTTGTGTGACTCAAAGGTGGTTGAGAAAAGAGTAGGCATTCCACAGCAGTGTTTCTCACAATCGCTAGAATGCAGAGGCAACTCAAGTGTCCATTGAAGTCTGCGGGGATAAGCAAGATGTGGTCTGCCCACACAATGGGATCTCAGTCAGCCTCCTAGAGGAATGGAGCGCTGGCATGGGCTACAGCATGGATAAACCTTGAGGGCATTGTACGCTGAGTGATAGAGGCCATCACGCAAAAAAGGACAAATGCTGTGCGGTTCCACTTATGCGAGGTACTTTCGTAGTCTGAAGTCAGGGAGACAGAAAGGAAAGCGGTAGTCTCCACGGACTGAGAGACGTGGGGCGTGAGGCTGCTGTGCAGCGGGTCCTGAGCTTTGGTGTCGCGAGGTGAAAGGTCCCGGAGGTGGATGGCGGCGGTGGCTGTGCAGCACTAGGGGTGTCCTTCGTGCTGCCGAACCGGAAATTGGCCGAGGAGTGGTATTCGTTATGGGTGTTTTACCAAATGACCAAAATATTTTTGAATGGGGGGTTAAGAATAAGAAAACGGGAGAGAATGGTTTTGAAGAAGGATGCCCGTCTGTCCCCGCCAGGCCTAGCAAGCCAGGCCAGGCCCCTCCAAGGCATCCAAGGTGCAGAGCTCCTGCGGCAGAGGGGGTGGCTCATAGGCCGACTCTCCCCCTCCTCCCCTCTGGGGGTGTGCAGCCTTGTCCATATCCCTGTGCAACAGGGCTGGGTTAACCACAGTGAAATGGAACAGCCTGGGAAGGCACGGGACTTGGATCTGGATGTGCACCCTGGGGTTGCGCAGGTGCTGGATGGTGGACGAGTCAGCTGCGAGGGTGTCCAGTCCAACAGGTGAACACAGCATTTGGAAGGCACATTGGGAACTAGGGAAGGCCATGGTTCCACATTCTTCAGCAGAGTCAGTCTTTGGAGAAAGATGGGCAGCTATAGGCAGAGAGCAAAAGGCTCACTTTCTTCATCTGTAAAATGGCCTTCCAAGGGGATGGTATTTGCCCTTACAGGACATTTGGCAATCTCTGGGAACATTTTTGGTAGCCACAGCTGGGAAGGTGCTACTGGCATCTAGTGGGTAGAGGCCAGAAATGTTGCTAAACACCCTCTAATGCACAGTGCCCCACCCAATAAGGAATGACCCGACCCCACATGTCAGTAGTGCCAAGGTTGAGAAGCCCTATCTTAGATAACATTATATTAGCCCCATTGAACAGATGAGGAAGCTAAGGCTCGGAAGGTATGATTTCAAATTTATGTCTATTCCACTGCACCCTTTGAAAGACCCAGTTCTAAAGGGGTTAGCGTGTGGTACAGGTTAGAAAGCCAGAAGCTGAAGCATGAAGAGAAAAGCGGGAAATGCATGCATTTGGCCTGGGGAGACAGGGATTGGGAGCAAGAACAAGGCTCCTTGTCTCGGGAACCAGGCCCTGCCCTGGCCCAAGAATGAACTTTTGGAACGTTTCCCTCTGGGTCCCATAGGCACCCTGCAGAGCTGAGCTGGGCTGCTTGGGTCCAGTGCCTAGCTGTGGGAGCGAGCGGAAGCATCGCAGGCAGGGCTGACAGCAAGCACTCCTGCAAAGTGAGACAGAGGCACCTACCCTCCCTTGCTGTGATGGATTTTGAACATTAAAAAAAAGTTTATAATCCCAGCCAGGCAGGCATAAATAACAGTGCCTCTGTGCAGAGGCAGCAGACGTGACTTATGACCCCATCACCATGGTAACAGGAGCACAGTGGGCACATGCACAAAAGCGCCACTCTAGCCTGACAGGCCTGCGTGGGGGCCCTGATGGAGAGGCAAGTGTTCCAGAGAAAGGATGTATTCTCTGGAACTCACTGCCCATTTGTCTTCATTCTGCACCTGAGCGAGCCCCTGGCTTCTTCCCGTTCCCCGGCGCCATCCTCAGCCAACAGGTTGCTTTCCTCCCTATGTTCTGCGTGAGAAGGTGATTTCTTCTTTTGACTGGCCCTCCAGAGGTTTGCAGAACAGGCCCGCTAGAGCTGGGAAGATGCTGCTGGGCCTGCCTGGCCATGCGTCCTCCGCTGCCAGTTATGGTGATAGCTTCCACATCTTCAGCACCAATCCATGTGAACACTGGGCACATATTTCTTCCACAACATTGGCAAATCAGCATCTTAGATTTTCTTCCTGCCTCCCTAACCCCTACCCTAAGCCACCCTCTCTGCCTGTGGCTAAAGTACATTCCTCAAGATTACAGACCTGCTTTCAGCCTTTCCATCACTCCTCTTTGCCCGTTGCCAGAAGATGAAGCCTAAACTCAACGGGACACCCAGTCCTCAGGGTCTAGCCCTGATTCTGTCTTCAGTCACATCCCCAGGTCCCTCCTAGAGACTCCAGCCATAGTGAGTGTTTTAGTTCCTCACGCCTCTTGTGCCTCCTGCCTAAACACAGGCATCGTCTGCCTGTTCATCTGGCTGTCGTCTGCTCATCTGTCAGGGCTCAGAATATGACACCTCCTCCAGGAAGCCTTATCTGATCTTGGAGGTCCAGGGTGGAAGCCCTACGTCTGCCTGTCCACCGCATCTGACATCTCCCCATTGCCAAACTCACCCTCACCACACAGTGCTACTGCGCATCAGGGCTGCTGAGCTCCACGACACCTCTTCTCCTGTGTGGTGGCCGCTCCCTCTCTCTAGGCACGGCCCTCAGTTCCTCACCGCACTTCCGGCCTTCCTTCTTGCCGCCCTCAAATCTGTGCCTTGGATGGCAGTCTAAGGGATATTTTTTCCAACACAAATTCCTACTCACATCATTCCCAACTGAACCCTTTCTGTAGTCTCTCCCCGCCCTTATCAGAAGCCCAAACTCCTTGCATACCCCCTGCCTATCTCTCCTGCCTCCATCCGTCAACATGCTGTGCGCCCAGCCAGCTGGCCATGGTTTATTTTAAGGTATCTTATATGCTTTATTGTCACCAGGCCCTTTGCGAATGCACAATACTCAACACGGCTGGTTTCCAATGAGTAAAATCATTCCTACTTGTCCTCTAACTCAGTTTGAATGTCTCTTTTTTTAGAAGGCCAGGCCTTCCCTTCTTTGGTTAGGTTAGGTGAATGGTTCTCAAACCTGGCTACATATGTCTCACCTGGCGAGTTTTTAAGAATTGTGGATGCCTGCAAGAACTCGTGGGTAAAAGTTTGAGTGGCACAGAATAGTCACATACTCTCAAATCCTCTCTCTACAAGCTGTCTCCTAGTAGGACGCTCTGAGAAGGCCACAGCTCCGCTTCTTGGGCATTCCTGACACAATCACATACCCTGGGTCTCACCATCAGCAAACATGAGGTAGGCCCAGATTGAAGGGCATTCTACAAACTAGCTGACCTATGTCTTTAAGAACGACAAGGTCATGAAGGACAAAGCCAACTGGGGAGCTAGCCAGATTAAAGGAATCCAAAGAGACTGTGACAACGAAGGGCAGTGTATAAACTGGGGCTCTTTTTTTTTCTGTCAGTTTTACTGAGATAGAATTCACAAATAAAATGGCAACATGTAAAGTGTACAATGTGATGATTTGATAAATGTATACATTGTGAAAGGATTTCCAGTGAGCTGGGATTTTCTTTGGCAATAAATGACATGGGCAGGGGGCACTTGAAGAAATTTGTAGATGAGGTGATAGTCCTGTAGCAATGATAATCTGATGTCAGTACTGTGTTATAGTTATAAAAGATATCTTTGTTTTTGGAAAATGCACACTGAAGTATTTAAAGGTAAGAGGGCATCACAGCTTTAAGTCTCAAATAGTTCAGAAACAAAATATGTGACCATATATACCGTGCAAACACACACCACATATATTCACAACTACACGTGTGCACTATTTTGTAGCGTCACTCTATAGCAGTTTTTAAAAGCTGCCAGTTGGTTCATTGTGTGTGTATGTGTGTGTGTGTGTGTGTGTGTGTGTGTCTATACAGAGAGAAAATGGGATAGAGGAGAGAAAATAAGAAACACTAGAATGCATGATTTCTCCAGTTTAGTTCTTGTTTATCAAGATTATTTTGCCATTCTGGGTTCCTTGTTTTTCTAGGATGAGCTTGCCAATTATTATTAAAGTAAAAAAGGCAGGGATTTTTATAGGGACTGCAGTAAACCTGTAGGTCAGTTTTGGGAAGTATTGCCGTCTTAACAATATTAAATCTTTTAATCCATGAGCACAGGGTATTTTTTCATACATTTAGGTCTTCTTTAATTTCTTTCTTCATTGTTTTAATATTCAGGGTAAAAGTCTTGCATTATTTTATATTTCTAAGTATTTCATTCTTTCTAATGTTATTAGAAATGAGTTCATTTTCTTAATTTTATTTTCAAATTATTCATTGCTAGTGTATAGAAGAAATGCAGTTGATTTTTGTACGCTGACTTTTTGTCCTGAATCCTTTTTTAAATTCATTTATTAGTTCTGATTGTGTGTGTGTATGTGTTCCTTAGAAATTTCTGTATCCCAAACCATGTCATCTATGAATAGAGATAGTTGTATTTCTTTAACAGTCTGGATATATTTTATTTCTCCTTCTTGCCTAGTTTCTCTGACTAGAACTTCCAGAATAACTTCAATAGATGTAGAAAAGTTTACACTGTCTCTTACAACTTTTCTATAAGTGTAATATCATGTTAAAGTGAGAAGTTACCCTGGCATGGTAGCTCAGGGGGTGCGAGCAGCATCCCAATACACCAAGGTTGCAGGTTCGTCCCCCAGTCAGGGCACATGTAAGATTCAACCAATGAACGCATAAATAAGCAGAACAATAAACCGATATTTCTCTCTCTGTCTCTTCCTCTTTCTAAAATAAATAAATAAATAATACCTGCCTTACAGTGTGCTGATTTAGTCAGTCTGGGGTGGCACTTAGCCAGTGGCTTGAAAAAAAGAAAAAGAAAAAAGGAAACCACTCACGTTTGGTTCTAATGTTCAACCAGGGTTGTCGAGCTGTGGATCAGCCTCTCTGAAAAGCAGCCTTTTCCCTTCCCCATCACAGCCACCGGGCGATGCTGAGAACCTAGCGCAGGGCCTGGGACTCAGGACATGCTTAGTACAGGGTACCAAACATTTTCGTTAAGAAAAAAAAAATACCCTGTAGGCAGCAGCTCCCTGGAGGATATTGTAAAGCCTCTCAACATTCTCATTGTCCAGCTGCCTGGACTCCAGGACCAGGGGCCTGAAAATTCAAACTGGAAACTGAGTGAGCAAAAGTGACTAACTCACCCGGCCTCCTCAGGACCTGCGGAACGATCAGAAAACTGGCGTGGTCAGAGTATCCTCATGGTCTGCCCTCTTACAGAGTGGTTCCTAGGGGAACGCACGAGGGTTTTGGACTCACGCAGATTCAGATTTAATTCTGACTCAAACGTAGCCTCTCGGTGTGTCTTTGGGCATCTCACTTAACCTTGCTATAATTGTATCTTCTTTTCAGCCATGGAAAGTCAAGAAACTGATTCATTGATGCCAAACAACTGGCAGTTAATGAGCGTTATTACTGCCTCAGTGAGTGGGGAGTTCAAATCACCAACAGGCCTTCTGCTCTCAGGTGTCTGTGGAGGAACTGCTGGGTCTGAAGTGGAGGAGACCTGAGAGACCGTCCCCTCCATCCCTTTCTTTTAGGAGAGAGAAACTGAGGCACAGAGGTGACATGGGGCTGCCCACAGTCACACCATGGGAGAGTGGAATAGGCCACCGGGGTCACCTGTCAAGGGGCTCTTCAGATTTTACAGGCAGCACCCCGACAGCCCAGCTCGGCACAGATGTCCTTCCTTCTGGAGTCACCGGTGGCCCAGCAGGAATCGGGCCCTTCACTGGAGGTTGAAACCAAAAGCAGGCCTGAGCCTTGACGAGGCAGCCCTAAAAGCTGTTGCTCAGAGGAGGAGACCCAGGCTTGAGGCCAGTATCAGCGGCCCTCGGCTCCTGACAGCAGGTATGGATGATAAATGGGCAGCTCAACGTGATGGAGCAGATTGATCATTGCATCACCGACCACAGCTTATTCATTTCTGCAAAGAGGACAATTCATTATCCAGCATGTCACACTGCCCATGTCATCGCCAGAGATAAAAGCCCGAGGCCTCAGAGCCTGTGCTTCTCGTCACATCACACCTCTTCTTAACAGGCAAGTGAGGATGCTGAGACAGAGCTTGCAGTGCTTAAGGCTGCTCCCATGTCTTTCTTAGCTGGGGTGACACCGGGGGCTGTTTCTTCTTCACTGGGAAATGAATAGGAGCAAAACTCAAGGGCTTTTTAGCTAATCAACAATGGCAAATAAATTGCATCTTTCAACCTAGCCTCACTCTCTCTGGAGCACGAGGTCGAGAGGGATTCTAAGACTGCATATGAACCCAATCAGCATGAAAGGCAGAACTGATTAGTGATGGTTGCTGCAGGTCTAGAAAAAGAAGTTAGAAATGCATCCCGTGTAATCCCCCATTCAGCAATAGGGGTGGTGGGACTCTTTCGTACAACTCTCAAGTTCTGTCAAATACTACACAGCATTAAGAATAAACTAAAAAGCCGTTAAAATAGTGTGCAGTTAATGAGGCAGTTAAGGCAGTTAATGAATGCTCGCTCATCTTTCCTTGTTATTTCATCCAATGCACTATAGCTCTCCACTACAGTAGCACAACCCACAGGTTGGTCCAAAGAAGTTTTCAGGTAAGTTGCAAGAAATGTAACACTGAAAAAAAATTAAATTTCTCTGGTTTGTAATGTTTGAAACTTCAGGGTCTTAACCTTGAGGTTAGATAACTTACAAAAAATATAATAATAATAATAATAGTAATACTCAAGTTTGCCAATATTTTGTTTTTTTAGAGGGATTTTTAAACATAGTGGATTCAAAGTGATGAGTAAAATAGTCGCCCTCGCTTGAATTCTGGAATGCCTTCTTGAGTGGAAGAAACAAAAGTGTGATCATAGATAACCTGCTGGTGATAATTTGCACACTCACCTGTCCCCACTGACCGAATATGCGGTATCTCCTAGAACTTCTGTCTCCAAATAGACCCCTGCACTTCATCTACATCTGCCCCTCTCCACTGAACTCCAGGGCATGGCCTGGCCCTCTGTAGCCCAAGGCAAACTCTTCTGCCTGGGCGCTGGACCTCACACACTCCAGTTCATTGAAGGACCTCACCCTGGTATACTCTCTGCCTCGTCTATTGTTGCAGTAGAAACCAGACTGTCTTCATAGTAAGGGACAAAATTCAATGGTCACCAGCTCACCTATAAATGGGAATCTAGTGGGGGTCATGACTGGAGTTGACTATGGTAGCAATGGGTTTACTTACCCAATACCTAGAAAAATAGAGCTCTCTCTGTCCCCGCCCCCCACCTTTCTTGTCTCAGCTCCTGTCTCGGCACTGACCACATTATTTCCATGCCCCTCATAAGGGATAAGGCATGAACATCAGGAACTTCCGAGACATCTGTCTTACATCGTGAAATAAAGAAAACAGAAAGCATGTCTCTTCCTCCCTGTGTTGTATAAAATCCCAGGGAAGGATTTGTATTGGCCCAGCCAGGTGCTCATGCCCTTCCCTGGGACAAATGCTGATAAAGAGAATCAGGCACTGTGATTGGTCAAGTTGGGCATATGGTGTGGCCAGGATGGCAGGCTACTTCCGTATTTGCTCCTGAAGCTCTTCCCCCACCCATAGCCATGTGGAGTGATAAAAGACAATACTGGAGAAGAGAAGGAAAAAGAAAGTTTGGTGATGTTGCCAGAACAAGATGGGAAAAGATGCTTTTCAGATGGAAAAAAGCTGCCTGTGACGATATTTAATTTCTCCTTCAGTACTGGCCTTTTTATTTTTTCAGCATTTAAACATGCTTCACCGTATCTCATTAAAAATAAATAATGATCATTGAAAATGCAATAGTGATTCTCTCTTAATCACGCTTTCTCAGCTATCCGCTTACCTCTGTCCCTTTCTTAACAGCCAGATTTACTGAACAAATGATTTATTTGTGTGAGTTCCTAGTCACTTTTTAGCTCACTTAGAAATAGCTTCCTTAAGCCCAATGGTTCTTAACCAGGGACAGTTCTGCCCCCACCCCCTGGACATATGGCAACACCTGGAAATAATTTTAGTTGCCACAATTGGGAACATGCTGCAGGCAGCTATTGGGTAGAGGCCAGGCATGCCACTAAACCCCTATAATACACAGAACAACCCCCAGTCCCACGACAAAATACTGAACAGCCCAAAATAACATTAGTGTCAACACTGAGAACTCTCGGTTCCTTCTCACAAAGCTGTCCCCTTTATTTCTGATTGCCTTGCCTATTATTTTGTGGGCCTCCCCAAGAGACCATGTAAACTCTCAGCCGATGCTGAGATAACAACTACCACCAAACCAAGGGGAAAAAACCCACAACCTGCCATTTACTGAGCATTTGCCATATGCCAGACGATGAGCCAAGTGTTGTTCATGCAGCTGCCATATCTAATTCTCGCACAGATAGGTACTGTTATTGTATTTCAAGTCACACATCCTTCTCTCGGGGCAAGCCAAGATTTCAACTCAGACTATCTGTTCCAAAGGCTGTGCCTTTAACCACCGAGAAGTAGAGGCCCCAGAACCCCTGGAACCCTCACTGTACCTACCAAGATGCTATGAGGGTAAGCTCCATCCTTCCTCCTCCTAGACCGGCCCCCTTGGACATTGACACACTGCAGAACTGGGCATACCCTGACCCTGCACCCAGCTCCCAGCAGGCCCTAGCACCTGCACTGGCTGTGGCCAATCTCAGCTCATCACTTTTTCTTTTTCTCCCAAAAGGACAAGATCTTGGCGTTTCTTAAAGCAGAGCTCTTTCAGGAAGAAGGAGGGAGAGGGAGAGGGGTCGAGAGGGGAGGAGAAGGAAGGGAGGGAGCAGGAACAGGAGAGAGAGATGTGTAGATAGAGAGGAATCAGCATTTCTCTAGCAAATTTTTAAACAGTGATGACACATATGTTGCAGAGAACTCAAGTAAAACTTTAAATATACATCAGTTTATATCACTTAGAAGCAACAAATAATTCTAGCACTGCAGCTGACATATCAAAAATAGATGCTGCCTTCTATACAGCCCTTTCAGGCAGTCACCAAGCACAGGAGTGTATTCGAGCCTCAGGGAGTCCAGTGCTTGCCAAGCTCAGTTGACCTTGGGTCTCCTTTTCACAGGCTATTGATTAACAGTTTATTGAAATATATTTTGAGAAGGGCTAATCTAATAATTACTGTTGTTATAGTACAAACATAAACCAAAATACACACAAATCCACCCTCTCTCTCTCTCTCAAACACATACACACACTAGCAATGAGCATACCGACTGTCCAGATCTTGGTTTCTAAATACCATGTTCACTAAAAGGAATCTAGTCTCTTTGAAGAATTAGTTGATTCTAGGACTAGGACAAGGAAAATAAAACATCTTGCCGCACAAAGAAAGTCAGAAAGATGGAATCATGTCAATGGGCCCAATAGCCAGCTTGGAAAAAGTTCCATTGGCCAGATTTAGTACAATTTGGGCGTCAATATAAGTAATTATAAAAACATTATAACCCAGTCAATAAAATAGGGAGCTATCTTTCAATACTAATCAACTTAATAAATAAATACATTGAATGTTGGATGAAGAAAGAGATGTTTATATATTTTCAAAGCACCCCCAAAATAATGAGAGAGTGGGGAAGAGTTATTTCACAGTAGAGAAGACTGACTGGCAGACAACACCTTAACTGAATGAATGAAGTGAAAACACTCTGAATGGGGCAATTTAAAATCGTGTGCCACCTGATAGGATATCCTGACCAAGAAACATGACTTGGGTGATATTCTTTTCCAAAGATGCATTACCTACACTTGATAATGAGGGAACATCAGACAAACCCAAACTGAAAGAGGGTGGTAAGTCAAAAGCTTTGTCACTGTAAGAAACATCCAAACCTATAGAGAATTTTTACGAAAACTTACTTGAGCCAAACAGAAGATAACACCTGAGGCAAGATCTCAACAGACTGAGATAAATGCTTCAGAGAGTAAATTTTTTAGCATCTTGTGTGCATTTGAGAGTAAAGAGGGAAGCTAAGAATGATTACCCGAAGGTGGAAGATAGCCGGCCACGCAGGAATGGGATTATAGGTTAGTTAAGATTTTAGGCTATCGCGCTGGATGGTGTAGCTCAGTGGACTGAGCGTGGGCCTGAGAACCAAAGGATCGCAGTTCAATTCCCAGTCAGAGCACATGCCTGGGTTGCAGGCCAGTTCCCAGTAGGGGACCCACAAGGGGCAACCATACATTGATATTTCTCTCTCCCTCTCCCTCTCTCCTTCCCCTCCCCTCTAAAGATGAATAAATAACATCTTAAAAAAAAAGGTCGTGTGCTACCTTGGGGGTGGTCACATGGAGACTGGATTACACAGTAGTGAAGATTATGTGCTCTCTTAAGGGTGGTTAAGGTTTATTTCAAGGCTGGTTAACATAGATGCACAGAGAATGAACAAAGAGGTCTTGCTTAAGGCAAAGATAAACTTTTTACTAAAAAGTTACATACCTGGGGTGTGAATACCCACCTAGTTAGGAATTAATAATCAGCTCACCCTGTGAGGTTACTTTTCATAGAATCCCTTTTTTCATCTACAGCTTCAAGATTATGAAACACAAAAAAGCTGAGGACACATTCTAGACCAAGAGACATGAGAAGTAAAGGCAACGCATAATGAATTCGGACCTGGATTCTTTTCCCTAAAGGATATTTTGGAACATTTGGCAAAACTTGAACGGGACAGGAGGATTCTAGAGTAGTAATGTCTCAGTGTTCATTTCCCGACTTTGATAATTATATTGTTATACATGAGACTAATTTTGCTTGTGGAAAATAAAGCTCCAAGTGTTCAGACTCACAGGGAATCTGGTTGGCAACTTATTCTCCAGTAGTTCCTTGGAAAAGATTCTTTGGTCTGATTGGGAATCTAAAATTATTGCTTGAATCGAAACGGTACTCTTTGAGAGTGAGTCAGTTTCTCTGCTGGTCAAATTCGGATCAAAGAAATCTATTCTTAGATATCTTCTAGAGGAATAAAAAAGTGTCGCCTATCTCACCCTCCTCCCTTGTTCTAGAAGAGCCCAGGGATGAGGGATACCCAGAAGCACAGGAGAGAGAAAGTCATTGAGATGGAAAATCAAAGTTGTTTACACATTAATTGCTTTGCGAGCTCAGCCATGTGTCCCCTTTGGGAAACCAGAAGTATCTTCCCAGCAGGCATACCAACCTCATCAACTTAACTGAGATGTCTCCAGGAGACTTCCACGCTCATTATCCCATGTGTTCCTCAAAGGGTTCCTACAGACAGAATGTACAGAAAATGTGAATCTTATTCCACACCCCAAGAAACTAAGTCTTCCCATAAGTGAAGTGACTTCCCAACACCACACATCTGGCAGATAATGACTGAAAGAATCATACCTAGAACTGTCTCATCCCAAAGACCCTTTTGACTTTACCCAGTGCTTTCCAAGATACACATCAGATAGACTCCCTGCAAGAAATAGCAATGGTCAGTCTATACCTACCCATATCATTCCCCCCCTCTCCTCATGTCCTGCATTAGCTTAATACATGTTAGAGAACTTTGTCCTGCTCTTTCCTATCTTGAAATATAAAGGCAATCTCATTTTTGGCAAAGTGCATACTTGTGGCCAATCACTTAAGCTAATTGAAGCCTGTGATTCTAATTTGAGGTTCGGAGGTGGGGAGTGGGTGTGGGAAAGCCTTCACAGATAAAGATGGAGCCATTAATTCTCGGTTCTACATCAGTCCTGGATCACTGACTGTTCTTGTGTACCTGACCCTCTTCCTGTCCCTCAACCCCCCCACCCCCCCCTCAAGTTCTTGAGATGATGATTTTTTTTCCCTTTCTCGAAGGCTTGATCCTGAGTCTTACTGAACAACAGTTCAAAGAAGACAGGTTTGACCCCCTCACCCTGCCCTTACATTGCCTTCTTCTCCTTCCCTCCTTGTTTTATTATCTTCATCCTTCATCCCAGCTCTAACAGTTGACGATCATTATTAGCTTCCAAAAAAGTTGTGCAGCTGAGGAATTTATTAATTTTCCCCTTCAGCTACAGAAAACCAATAATCATTATCAGAGAATTTTAAAAGAGAGTGCAAAGAGAGAGGAATTTAAGTTGGGGATAGGGAAAATAAACAGACGCTCTCTGGTTCTGAGATGCTTTTAAGGTCTAAAGACTCTTGCATTTTCTCACACCAGGTTCCACACAAATTGGCAAGCAGCCTCGGGGGTGGGAGAAAACTGTTGTTAGATAGGAGAGGTTACTGGGGGCTTGGGTGTTCATAAAAGTCTTCATGCAAGAAGGGGCTGGAATGTGTTGGAGGGAGACAGACACGGTCATTCACAGAAAATGCAGGAAGGAACTGTGCATGTGTTGCTCAGGACTGTGATTTCAGCACTAAGAATAGTATTGAAAACAATTATAAACCTCAGTAGATTTGTGTTCAACAGAAGGGAAGTGGAAGGAGGAAAGGACGGAAGGAAGGGTGGGAGGGAAGGAGGGGTAATGAATGCAGGCTTGTGTAAAAATCGATAGAACTATAAATAAGATTGATTCTAAACTTCAGTTTGGTTGTGTCTTTACTTTGAGTGCCTTCACTTCCTCATCTTCCACCCTTAGCATCCTCAGGAAAAAGAGTAAGCTTTCTTTTCAAGGCACTGACTCCCTACTTGGCATTCACTGCCCTTTTCTTTGCTCGTTAACCTGGGTTTGGTGCAAATACGTACCCTGTGACTCCAGGCAAGGTGAGCCCCGTCCCTTTCTAAGAGCTCCATCGTGATCTGTCTAAGCCAATGTGGTGGACACTCCCTGGCAGTGATTGGTCGGGGTTGGTGTGGGAACCTCAGTCCTAGCCAGTGAGAAATATGAGGGAGGGTCTTTCTGGAAAATTTCTCCTTGTTCTTGAAATGGAAACACCATGGGAGTGCTTGCTTCCTGGTTTTGGACTTGGCCATGTTGGCCCAGGAAGTCTGAAAATGTTCTGTCTTCTCCTCTCTCTTTTCTTCTTTCTTTCTTCTTCCTTTTCTTCTTCTTCTTTTTTCTGTTTTGATTTGTCTGTCTAACTAGACTAAAAATTCCAAGGAGGCCAGAGCAGTGTTCTTTCCCTCTTTGTATCTCCAAAGCTAATTGCCATGGTAGGTGCTCAGCTAACAGAGCACAGTGATACACATCTCCAGTCACTTCACTTAAACTGATGGTGCGGTAGGGCAGTTTGTATTCATCTGCTGGTCTAGTAGTCCCAGAGCTGCCAACTGGCCACTGGGCCCAAGGCAGGTGTCTCACAATACACAAACAATACAGGGTGGGGCAAAAGTAGGTTTATAGTTATAAGGAAAAAACAGTTTATGCTTGTATTATTCCTTGTTAATTATTGTATTATTTTCCATACTTTTGCTCTGTGTTCAGAAGGAGAGACAGAGCATTGGAAGATGGAAAGATCACTGCTACCTCGATTTTACTGTTGGAAAGTATAAGTGTTGGGTCCCTCTCATAGTTCATTAGTAGTATCCCCTTCAGGCGAATGGGAAGTCACGTGTTTATGTCATACCCTTATGAGAAAGGGGACCTGGCCTAGCAGGGGTCTGCCTGAGGCCAGCTGATAGTGTGTGGGTACTTGACTTCATGCAGAAAAGGTTTCACAACCTAAGTCCCGGTGGTTTTTAGAGGATGTTTGTTTATTCAAGCTGGGGACAGTGAAACAGGGAAGGGCCTAGGATAGAAGAAGGAACAGGAGAGAGACTAGGTAGGGAAATGAGCCTAGGCTGGGCTGCTTTGGCTCACTGAGAAGTCAGAGAGAAGGGGGTCTTGGCAGGTTTAGAGGGTTAGCCTGGGGTGAGCTGTGGATTGCAAGCCTAGCGAGGTCCCTTAGGGTTTGGGAGGTGTGTGCTTGTGAGGGAAGAAGAGGGGGTGTTGGGAAAGGCTGCGCGGGCGTGCTCCTAGAGGGGGAGAGCATGCTGCCTATCTTCTTCAGACCATGAAGTGAGTCATCTGGGAAAATAAACCCACACTGAGCGTGCCCAAGTGTAGAAATAGAAAACAGGAGCCTTTGACAACACAGTGGGGCTGCTGAATTGAATGACTGAAATCCTCGCTGTCCCAGGACTTTCTGATACAAGCAACAATCTCTGTTTTACGGATTAAGCCAATTTCAGTCTTACTTTTCTGCTTCTTTGAGGTAAAGGCATCCTAGTTAATATACGACCTGTATCTGATATAATTCAGTCCCTCACAACATCTCAAGCCTCATCTTCCACCAGCATTACCAGCCCTTCCTCCACGTATCAGCTACATTCCACTGTCAGTGGTCCCCAGACACATCTGCTGCATGCATTCATACCTTTGCCCATGCTTTGCATTCTCGTCTCCCCTGCCATGTATCTGTAGGGCAGATCACATCTCTCTGCAGATCAATTGAGAAGCCACCTCTTCAGAAAACCTTTCTACCTCTGATCCGGGGGTCTATAGCCTGGAGGTTAAGACATGGACCCAGGAGCCAGGCTGTCTGGATTTCAATTCCAGCTCTACTACCTACTTGCCTTGTGGCCTTAAGCATTTTGCTTGATCCCTTTTTCCTATAGTTTCTTCCTTTGTAAAATGGAAATAATAATAGTACCTTCTGCACAGGGTAGTCATAAAACTGAGATGAGTGCTTCTATGTAAAAACACTGAAAACAACGCCCAGCACACAGTAAGCACTACGACTAGCGTTCTGATGTCCTGTTTCATGTCTGTCTTCACAATGAGCCGGTGAGGCTGTGAGCTCTCACAAGGTAGAGATTTGCTTTCTCCGTTCGTTTCTTTGCCCTTAACAGTTCTCGTAGAGCTGTGCATGGCTAAAGGAAGTGCTTAAAGCAAAGCAAATGCGGTCCCGTGGGATGGGATGACACAGGCTGAAGTAGGATGGAGAGAAATGGGGTGCATGGAATGGAACATGCAGATCCTGTGGGAGGCCAGCCCCCCCCCGTGAAAGCAAGGAGCCAAGCTTTACTGTGCATTGTGTTCTGAATGTCAGGCCAGAGGCATGGCTTTGGTCTGGAAGAAGTTAAGGAAGCACAGATGAGTTTGATCTGCAGAACTGCACAATCACAAGTATATCCAGAAGATGACTTTGCCTTTTTTAAGAGCTTTTTTGAGATACAATTTCCCTACCATAACACTCACCCGGTTTCAGTGTACATTTCAGTGAGTTTGGATAAGTTTACACAGTTGTATAGGGACCGTCGGAATCCACTTTTAGAGCAGTGAAATCTGGCTTCTCTAGCAGTGCGGGCTGAGCTGTAGACAGTTGTGCAGGAGCAGGCCACACAGGCTCAGTCTTGTAGGTTAGGCCGGAAAGGAAGGTGGTAGCAGCAGGAAGGAGCATCTGTCTTTCTTCAGTCCAAGAGCCTGAAGGAGGGCAGTGTGGACCTTAACCTCCGACTCCCTAGCCCACAAGTGCACCGTGAGTCCTGGACCCTGCAGTCTTTCCCCTTCCCCCTCAGGCCCAGCATAGATACATAATTTATTATATAATATTTTCACTCATCCTTCCCTCCAATCAATGAGATCCTCGATATTTAAGATCATGGCTGATCAGCCTTTTCTCCCTAGTTCATACCTAGTGGCAGCAGGATCTGCCACACAGTAGGTAGAGGTTTAAGATGGTTTAGCCACTCAAGCATGTCATTAGTTATAACTGTGGCTTCGAATTTCCATTGTGGAAATGAGCTGACATTCCTGTAGGTTATATTCATCCCGGAGAGGGTATGGAAATGGGACAATGGAGAGGAGAGTTATGAACATAAAGGCTTTGGGTCAAGTGCATCAGCCACCCAGCCTTTTGCAATTGCTGCTGTTGAGCTGTTCCGGAGCGCTTTTGCTTTGTGCTGGGCTGAACTTGGCTTCTTGTTGTTTCAATCTTTTTCACTCTACAAGGCATCTAGAAATGTTCTTTAAACGTCACACCACTTGTCTCTGGCAGCTTCTTCAGTGCAGAAAGATCTGTTCAGGGAAGCCCTCACAAGCTGTCCCTGACAGGCAGAATGTGTGTGCACACACATGTATCTGAGCAGCAAATCAGTGTCTCAGCTTGTGCAAGAAACATGGTCTTTCACTGTAATCACACAGTCTTAACATAAAAATGATGGTGGTGTAAGCATTGGGGAGCTAGAGACAGGGCAGGGCCAGTATCCTGGACCCCAGAGTGCTATCTGGGTCTAGTACCCAAGAGGCCCAGAGCCCAGGACCAAGTCATGAAAATTAGTAAGAAGGATGAGAAGCCATAAACCCCTAAGGGAGGTTGGCAAGATAGGTGTCAGAGAAGAGGGACGGGTCAGACAGGAGGCCCAGCCATGGGGGATGAGAGGCATGAGTTCAGTGAATTTCAAGGTGAGCTGAGAGGGTCCTTTGCTGCACTGCAGCTAGAAAAGGGCCCAGGCTCACACCAAACCTACCAGCACTGAGAGCTAAAGGCCTGAGGGCACGCTGCCCTGCAGTTGGCGCCTCTGAGCAGCAGGACCACACTGGGTCAGTGTGTGTGCGTGTGTGCGTGTGTGTGTGTGTGATTCTTCTCAAGTTTTTAGAGATTGAAAGAATGTTTTGGTTTACTGAGTTCGATTTTTTTAAAAATAGAGCATCAGAAAGATGCTGCTATTTGCACAAGGACCTGGGCGGAGTCTGTTAGTAGCTAAGCCAGGACTGAGATGCAAGTATTTCCTCTGCTCGGCCAGTATTCTTTCCATCTGTCTGTTCGTGTTGTGTGTCTGAACATCCTGCTCTGTTTTGGTAGTGCAGATCCGATGGTCCCAATCTGGGTGCCTAACCCTCATGTCACTGGTGTGACATAGAGGCTATTTCAATGGGATCCCATTTGAGCATGGCAATTGGCATCTACATAGAGCCTATCGTCTGTTAATAGTGTGGTTTCCATGTTGATTTCTGAGTTTTGAGAAGTATGCTGTGGTATGTGGCGGTTAATTTTATGTCTCAACTTGACTGGCATGCAGAGTGTCCAGGTATTTAGTCAAGCATTATTCTGGGTATATCTGTGAGCGAGTTTATAGATGAGATGAACATTTGAATGTGTATAGGCTGAGTGAAGTAGCGTGTTTTGCCATGTACAATGGCACCCATGTGCACCCATGTTTTGGGCCCAAATTTCCAGGAAAACAAACCTGTTGTTTTAATTTTTAAATTCAATTGTGTCTTTATTTGTATTTAGATACTTGTATTTTGTATTATAAAGAAATTTTAGCACTTACGTTTGAACATTTGGCATGAGAACTTTTATGTAACAAATAATTACAAAACACAAGAACAGATACAAGGCATTTCAGGTACTACCCATGTATAATACACATCCTTATTTTTCTTTTTTTTTTTAATTTTTATTTATTTATTTTTAGAAGGGAAGGGAAGGAGAGGGAGAGAAATATCAACGCATGGTTGCTTCTTGTGCATCCCCAGCTGGGAACTGGCCCCTGCTGGGAACTGGCCTGCAACCCAGGCATGTTCCCTGACGGGGAATCGAACCGCGATCGTGTGGTTCGCAGGCCCGCGCTCAATCCACCGAGCTACACCAGCCAGGGCCACATCCTTATTTTTCCCTCAAAACTCGGGGCAAAAAATTTGCATTCTACATGGCAAAACACAGCAGATTGCGTTCCCTAGTGTGGGTGGGCATCCTCCGACCCCTGGAAGGACAGAACCGAACGAAAGGCTGACCCACCCGTGGGAGAGGGAATTGCCCTCCCTGGCGGTGTTTGCACTGAGACACTGGCTCCACCTGCACCGCCTGCCGGCCTTGGAACCCCCACTGGGACACCAGCTCTGCAGGTTTTGGCCTCGCAGCCTCCACAGTGACGTGAGCCAGCCCTTCGTCATCAGTCCCTCCCCATCTGTCACCGACTGGTTCTGTTCTTCTGGAGAACCCTGACTGATACAAATCATTATGTGAGTTATCAACATTTGGGGAAGTTGGGTGAATGGTATAGAAACTCTCTGTGCCTTTGCACCTCTTCTAAACCCAGAATTATTCCAGTCTAAAGAGCTTCAAAGAAATAAAAAATCAGTCCAGAATTGCAGTATCTCAGAGTAACACAATTTCCCAAACAAAGGGACATTAGAGAATACAGTGGTCAACTATAGTGGTGAGTGGTGCCACTTTCTGTCCCAGATGAACGGCCCCAGTTTTCACCGTGTCACCAATTTCTAGCTGGATCAGTGGGCAGCCTACCTGGTGGGTTTCTCGTTTCTCGCCTCCGCCCCGGCGCCTCGGAGCTGTTGCTGTCCTGAGCCCAGGTGTGGGTTTCACTCCTCTCTCTCCAGCACTCAGCACAGGGCTGAGTAGGCTTCCACTAAAGAGTCAATTTGAAAAAATATATATGAAAGAATGACATGAATTAGCTTATTTTTGTCTGTTGTGCAAAATACAGTTAGCTAATTGTTTTTTTTTTTAAAGATTTTATTTATTTAACTTTAGAGGGGAAGGGAAGGAGAGAGGGAGAGAAATATCAATGTATGGTTGCCTCTTGTGTGTCCCCTGCTGGGAACTGACCTGCAACCCAGGCATGTGCCCTGACTGGGAATCGAACCGCGATACTCTGGTTCACAGGCCCGCGCTCAATCCACTGAGCTACACTAGCCAGGGAGCTAATTGTTTTTAAATGTGGGTTTATTTTGTGCACCCCTGTCGCACCACCTGCTGAAGCAAAACAGCACAACATGTTGCCACTTCACCCAGAGGCTGTGCTTTTTTCACTTGGCCCTTTCTTGACGGTTCAGTGGGTCATTGGTGAAAGGCCTAATGAGTGCTTTTCAAAGGGTTTTTTTTTTTTTTTTTTTTGAGAAGTAAATGTGTGACGAACCCTTTGCTAAATAGAATGATGACAGAAGAAACCAGGCAATCCCATCCTTAAAGGGCTGACATCCCTGCTGAGGGCCCGAGTGTTGGAAAATAGTAACAGTAAAACATACCTGTTGTGATAAAAATAATCATTTGTATTGAATATTTTACTATGTGTTGGCTACTAAACAGGATTTTCTATATATTGTCTCATGTCACCCTTAAATAAGGCATCCACATTGGTACCTGCATTGTCTTGGCCGTGCCAGATGAAAGCGTTGAGACTCTGGGCGGTTAACTCACTGGCCCAATGACGCAATTCTAATGAAGTGGCAGAATTGGGATTTGAACTGATGACTGGCCTGCCAGCAAACCTGAACGTCTTACTACAGTGCTATATGATCTTTCTGAGTTAGAGCTACTTTTTTACACATCTGTCTTTTTTTTTTAATAGAGTTGTTACCCTAAGAGGAAGGGTCCCCATCATATTTCTCTTTGTTCCTTTGTATCACAGCCAGGTACACAAAAAAAGAAAGTACATGCTTGTCAAACTAAGGAAATAAAGGTTTGAGAACAATGAGGGCTGAAGGAATCTCTTCCTGGGAATTTTTTTTTTTTCAATAGCAAGAACTGTATCTCAGAGAGATGATCAGTCCTCTTCAGGAATTATCCCCCTGTGTACTTAAAAGTAATGAATTGCTATCAGTCTGAAGAAAACAATATTGTGATAAGATATTAAGGCCCAGATAATGAGCTATGGTTTGGGCGAACGGGCCATGCTCAAATGGGGCCAATAGCTGGCCATGGTCTCTGGGGCCCTTTCCTATTTCAGTTGAAAGGGGAGCGATGGATAAAGGCCTGAAAGCAAACTTAGTGTAAGCACTGACTGGGGACAGGGAGGGTTGCGCAGGGCCTCTGGCGTCGTCTGTAAAACTGCCATCATCAGCTTCAGGGCAGAGCCGAACGTAAGAAAGGAATGTCCGTGTCTCCTGTGGACAAAAGGAATAACGTGTCTTGGGTGGGGTGGGGGGCCTGGTTTTGGAGGGTGTGCTTCGAAAGAGACGAGGAAAAAACCCTGCCGTCGTGAAACCTGGATTCTGTTCCTATTTGCATTAATACATGACCTGGGGAATTTGTTACCTAGTGGCCTCCTGGGGTCTCAGTTTTCCTACCTGTAAATTAAGGATTGTGATAGTGTCCTTGTCTGCACCATAAACAGCGCTTTGTGAGACTGAACCAGGGTAATATGCATAACAATGACAGCAGACACACGAAGTGCTATTCAACTGTATTAACAGCACAGTGCAGTGTGAATTAGGTAGCATAACAGAAAAGAGTACAGGTGTTAGGGAATACCAGTACGTATTTCGGTTTCTCCATTGCGTGATTGAACAAAGGGAAGTTGCCCTCTTAAATCTCCCAGAACTTCAGTTTCCTCATCTGTAAAAATGGGATCAATGCCTATCTTGTAAGTTGCAGAGAAAATCACAAATGGTATGTGAAAAGACCTTGGCACAGGGCGTGATCCCAAAGTACTGGTACATATTTTATGAGATTCTTCTTGGTGTATCCGCATCCCCCATTAGACTGTGACCTTTCTGAGGCCCAAAATATATTTATCTTGGCAGCTGAGTCTAGGGCAATGCAGCATAAAAAATAGGTATTTATAAAATGAATTAGTACCTGTATCAACTAGGAATTAGAGAAAAACAATGATTAATTTTTAAAAAATTTCAATTCCTACCCTGGCCACAGTGGCTCAGTTGTCTGGGTGTCATCCCACAAACAAAAAGGTTGCAATTTTGATTCCTTGTCAGGGCACATGCCAAGGTTGTGGGTTTGGTCCCTGGTCGGGACACATAGGAGAGGCAGTCATTCAATGTTTCTCTCTCACATCGATGTTTCTCTCTTCTCTTTCTCTCCCCTTTTCCCTCTCTCTCTCTCTTAAAAAAATTCAGGTCCAGCGTGTGGGGAGGTATGGGGTGGAGGGACTGAGGAAAGAGGACTCATGGACATGGACAACAATGTGATGATTGCAGGGGTGGGTGGGGTATAAGGGTACTAAATGGTAATGGAAAAAATACAACACAACCTTGATTTAAAAAAGAAAAAGAATAAAACATAACAATTTCAATTCTATTTGCACCTTTATCTTGTCTTAAATTTTAACTATGTTTCCCTGTATTCACCCTCTACAACGTAAGGTCATTGTTAATCATTGGAAATGCTCGTTTATTTATTTATTCAACCAATACATGTATGTGAAGGACCCACCAACTGGGTCTCAGACTCTGAACTAGGTGGTGGGATAATAGATGATGCCGGTAGATAAGGGATTGGGGGACGGACAGATCTGAACAGCCCAGATGGCGTCTCAGAGAAAAGTAGAGCCCCAGCTGAGATCAGAAGGAGAGTTAGAGCAGAAGGCAAAGGGGAACTAATAGCTACCACCTTTGGGGGCACCTTTGGGAAATTCGAGTTGTTCTGGACTAAGGGTTGTTCTGGGAGTAAAGGTTGACAGCAGGGTGTAGGGGAGGGTGGGAAAGGAAGCGAAGAGAGAGGCCAACCATGAAGAGCACAGTAGATTATATTCAGGGATCCTGCCTTTTTTCCTTAAGGGCAATTGGACACCGTGAAGGGATTGTAAAGAGGAGAAAGAATTACTGGATTTTCCTTCTAGAACCATTGTTCTGGCTCAGCATGGAAGATGGATACTACTGTGTTAGAGTTGGCTGAGCCCAACCTTTTTCTGAGAGAAGATAATAGGCATATATTCATACAATTAGACCAAATTAGAAATCTGACACATACAATCGAAACAATGATGGGTCATTCACACCTTCTCTTTTATTCAAGGTCCCTAGAGTCTTATGAATGGGTTTTCACATCCAGCGATTTGTCCAGCCCCTAAGGAGCTAGGCAGGGCTAAACCAGCCACCTCTGCTGATCGTTCTCCTGTTCCACAGGGGTAAACAAGGTGGCTGGCCCTGGGCAGAGCTGTGCAAGATGATAGCAAGGTGGAGAGGTGTATGCGTCCATGTGTTATCTGAAGCTCCCAGATTCACCCTTCAAAGTAGACGGTGGGGAAAGTTGATATCACAGTGCTCCAGGGCTATCAGAAAGTCCAATCTTTACCCATTGAAATGTCCTGAAAGAGAGAAATGTCATGGGGGGCATGCCAGTTTTGTGCCTGGTGATGTACTGGGTGCATTTCTGTTTCAACGGCCTAATAAAGTACCTGAGAGTGTGGGCTTAGAGCCTATGGCCTAGAGAGACCTAAATCCAGTGTCAGCACTGGTACTTGCTAACTGGGTGACTTTGGGCAAGTCATTTAACCCAGCCCATAGGGTTGTTGTGAGAATGACATGAGGCCATGAATGTAAAGTGTAGATACTTGGTACCTGATCAGCACACAGTAAGTGTGGTCGTGATGGTGGTTGTCACTGTGCTGGTTGTAGTGGTGGTAATTAATCCTAGTGGCCCATAGCTTGGTGATTAAGAGAGCACCAACCCCAAAGCCAGAATCTGTCAGGATCGAGTCCCAGGTCTGCAGTTCATCAGCCAGCTGAACTTGGGCCACTTGCTCAACATCTCTTACTCAATATCTCATCTATACTAGAGATAATAGCTGTACTCATCGCAAAGGATTGATAAGAAGAATGAATGTAATGAATTACACTTGTAAAGTAGGAAGATAGTTCCTGGAACACGGGAAGTACAAATCAGCCTTAAGTAAGTATATAAGCTAACAAATGCTTAAAACAAAGGGGTAGAACATGCATAACCCCAAATAAAAGAAGAATCACTCTTATCTTGCAGAGAAGAAAACAGAAACAGAGAAATAACATAAGTTGTCCCTGTCACACATCCAGTAGAGGGTGGAAATGGAATCCAAATCCAGATGGCAAGACTAGTGCTCGTGACTGGAAGCCTTATCCATTTTCTGGCTCATCTCAATGTCCAACGGTGACCCAAGGAGGAACATGCTTCTGCAATAATGGGAATCTTGAAAAGCTCACATTTCATGAGTGTCTCTTTGCTAGGCTTACACATTACCTTATGTAATGCTCACAATAATCCCATGAGCTAGCAGTACTATTCTCATGTTAAAGATGAAGACAATGAAACCCAGGGAAGTTAAGTTACTTGCCTAAGATCATACAGCTCTTGTAGAATGGCAGGCACAGGACTCAGATGCAGGTATATAAAACTGTTCACAGTTTATATAGCATGTTTATCCATGCTTTTGAGCACTGGGCTTTCTCACCCTTAGTCCCCAAATGTATTAAATGGCGAGATTACCATCTCGGAACTAAGTTCCGCATCTTGTTGTGTTTGAGATGTGAGACCTGGAAGCGTGTGTTGACCCAGCACAGACATGAAGATGGCTAAGGGAATTACCATGGATGGACACCATTTGTAATTACTCTTAACAACAACGTCGGGATGAATATTACTCCCCAAATCTCATCACAGATGAGGAAACTAAAAGCTCAGAGCATTTAAGTAACTTCCCTAAGTTTGCACACAAGAGCTGGATCGGGCATGCAGGACAGCCTGAGTCTAGAAAACTCCATCTATCTCTCCAACAGCCACTGTCTTCAGGGGTGCATATAAATGGCAACAGAAAATAATGGAACAGTCATCATTTGTCTGCACCGTGCCTCACCCTGCAAACTTCAATGAATTCAAAAGCCATTTTTTAATAAGGCCATCACTTAGGTGTTTACCAGCCTGACTGACTCCGTTGTGCTCCGAGGCTTACTTGGGGGCATTTCCTTCCTCGTGAGGTCATCTTCCTGGCACTCTCAGCTCTGTTCATTGCAAAGCATTTTCTGTGCATGAGCTGCTGCTGGCATGGCTCCTGCTAGGGACTCCAGGGTCCTTTAGGGGACTTGGAAGAAAACTTGCAGAACCTGGGCACCTCGAAGG
This sequence comes from Sturnira hondurensis, assembly GCF_014824575.4. Lineage (NCBI taxonomy): Eukaryota > Metazoa > Chordata > Mammalia > Chiroptera > Phyllostomidae > Sturnira > Sturnira hondurensis. Next base: position 3,104,012 of record NW_028083079.1, on the reverse strand, counting down.
CTCCTGAGAAAAGAAATGGGGCTTTTTTTGTTGTTGTTGTTTTTGATTCAAAGCATGAAGGTCTCTCTGTGGAGCCATAGCTCCTCATTGCTGGAGGCAGGGCTGGTATCCAGCAGATATGGCGCGGCCCCCTGTGGTGGCTCTTAAAATATTGAAGTGCATCCGGACCATTTCTTCCCNCACCCTGCAAACTTCAAGGAATTCAAAAGCCATTTTTTAATAAGGCCATCACTTAGGTGTTTACCAGCCTGACTGACTCCGTTGTGCTCCGAGGCTTACTTGGGGACATTTCCTTCCTCGTGAGGTCATCTTCCTGGCACTCTCAGCTCTGTTCATTGCAAAGCATTTTCTGTGCATGAGCTGCTGCTGGCATGGCTCCTGCTAGGGACTCCAGGGTCCTTTAGGGGACTTGGAAGAAAACTTGCAGAACCTGGGCACCTCGAAGGCTCCTGAGAAAAGAAATGGGGCTTTTTTTGTTGTTGTTGTTTTTGATTCAAAGCATGAAGGTCTCTCTGTGGAGCCATAGCTCCTCATTGCTGGAGGCAGGGCTGGTATCCAGCAGATATGGCGCGGCCCCCTGTGGTGGCTCTTAAAATATTGAAGTGCATCCGGACCATTTCTTCCCCTGAGTGCTCCCGACCACCCCAGACCCTCTGCGGGAACTCCTCCGATGTCCCCTTGATCCAGAAAACAATCGACATAAAAGAAGACCCCGCCACATTCAGATCGATCCAGGGGTGGTGCGGTTCAGGGTCACATACCCATTGTTCAATTCTTCAGTGTTCTCTCTGCCCGAAGACATTATTTAGCAAGAGGACAGACCTGTTCAGAACAGCCAGACAGGCCGTTCATATTATCCTCTCAGCAACGTTTTTGGTCTTCTGTCACATCTTGCACAGATTCATGTGGATTCTAGCATAATTGGGATCTTCTACCTATGGTGTTTAAATGGTGGTGGTATTTTAGTCAATGCTGAATTTTTTTCCTTCTTCTTCTTTTTTTCCTTGCTAAAATTCAGGAAATGATCTTGGCCAATAAGTAATAGCTTTGAAAAGGTGGCCATCTCCTATTTGTTAGGTTCTCTTTCATCCGGTTCCCCTCCTGCCTGGTGAATTGAATGCTGTGGTTTAATTGCTTAAGTGCTCTTGCTTTTCTAATCCAAACTTGTCTTGGCCTGCCTGTCTCAAAACCGTGAAAACAGCATGGAGCGACTGCTCGGTGGGAAGGGACTACCTCCTGCCCACATTTGTCTGGCTTCTCTCTTGTCTGTCTGCCTGGAGTAGGCCAGAGGGGAGGCAAGGAAGCACACACAAAACCACGCTGCAGTCTCAGAGAGTCAGTCTTACCCAGTCCTGCAGCAGCACGGAGCTGGGAGGAACGGGGAGCAGGTAATGAGAAGAAACTAGGAGGGAAGCACAGAGTAAATTGAGGCCATTTGTTTTAAAGGAGCTGGAATTCGCTCCTGTCTCTCTGAATGCCCATACAAAAATCCTGCCTCCTTTACTACCACAGGTAGAATTCAGTTAGTCTTCAGAGACAGAGAACCAAAATGAAACTTGCTTCTATGTGAGGTGGAGGTGTGTATCTCTTGGGTAAAGTGCAGAGGTAGGGGTCCAGCCTGGAAGGTTGCTCTCAGGAGTACCGAGAGCTGCAGACTCTGGACAGCTTCACACACCTCCATCCTTAAGGTCTGGCTCCCGGCAGCGTGCTCCAAGCTGGGACTGCAGCCATTGCACCCAGGCTCCAGGCAGTAGGATGGAGGTAGAATGCAAAACCAGCAGTCTCCCCAGGAGGAACCCGGAGCTGCTAAAATGTATCTGTACGTATATCCTGTTAGCCGCAAAGTAATCTCCTGGCCACCCCCAGCTTTTAGGAAGCTTGGGAATATGATTTTATTCAGCCATTGGGGTCCACTCCTGGTCATTTGTTGTGATGTTGTATCACATACCAGGCTGTGTGTCTGTCTGTACCATTAGACTGAACTCTAAGAAGGTGGTGACTATATCTAATTCATTGTTGTACACACACTTCCTGGCACTAGGTTTCACCTAGAAGGGGTGCTCAATGGGAATCTTTAGAAAGCACCTGCACCCAATGTTGTCATTCCACAGCTTAAATCATATGACAGTGTCCCCTTGACCTTGACGTCAAATCCCAGCTGTCTTCACGGCCTCTACGGTTCTATCCCTCTCAACTCACGTGCACCACACCCCCACCCTTCATTCTCATGACTCAGGCAGATGGTGTTATTTCTGCTTCTGCAACTCCCCAAGCTGTTTCTTCTCAGGCCCTTTCTTCTTTAAATTTAATTTATAGGGGTGGCGTTGTTTATTAAAATATATAGGTTTCGTGTGTATAGTTCTGTAATACATCATCTGTATATTGCACCGTGTGTTTGCCACCTCAAGTCCTACCCCCACACCCCTGCTCCCTCCATGCAGTCCCCATACTGTTGTCTGTGCCTATGAGTTGTGTTGTTTGTTTGTCCACTGACTTAATCCCTCCGCCCTCTCACCTTTTCCACCCTTTATGTGTGCTGCTACCTCTGCCTGCAATGCTCCCCTGACCCACGTTCATTTCTCATTTCTCTCCACTGAGCTCTCAGCTCAAACCTACCTTTGGATGATAGCTCCCTAACACTGCCCAGCCCCACATACTCCTGCCTCATCATCGCTACCAAGTCTCTTTACGCCAGAAGAGATGTGGCCTCATATCCTTTATCGTTGTCTGAAATAGGTATTTGTGTGGGTGTAGGTAGGGAGGGAGGTAGGTATTGATTTACTTGTTGGCTCTTTGCCTCCCCAGTTGGAATATAAATAAGCTCCTAGTGGGCAGGGATCTTGCCTGTCTGTCACTCATGGTGTCCTAGATATCTGAAAACCAGTGCTTAGTACGCTGTCCATAAGCACATGTGGAATCCGTTGTAAGTTAGCCAGTGGTTAGATTATATCTCCCAAAATTAAATTCCATTCCTTTTTTCTTTTATCTTAATTATATTCCGCCACAAATTTGCAAAGTAAAACCTAGAAATCAGCCTTAAAATCTATGCGCATTCATAGACCGCTCATCTGCTACCACTCGCAGGATAAGAATCTGCGTTCATCCCGGCTCCCACAAAATGGGAGGCAAGTCTTCACTTTAGGAATCGACTCTCTAAGTGCCACCAGCACAGGTAGCCTTGCCACACCAAGCCACCCATCCCCACGTCCAGGCCATCATAAAATGACCAGAGGGATGGGCAACGAGCCCAGGAGTAAAGATTCAACACCATGTGGAATAATACGGCTGGAGAAGAGAGGCTCGGGGAGGTGAAAACCAGGAGTGTTGACCAGATACCGTTCCTGGTATGTCAGCACGCTGATGCCTTATTTCAGAGATGATGAAACAAAAACTTACAAGAGAGGCAGGGGGCCTGAGCGTTGACTTTGAGGAGCAGAGTAAACCAGGAGAGACTGTAGGAGATGAGGTCAAAGAGGTCACAGCAAGAGAGGGTGAGAGAGGACAGACCCAGTAATAATCAGATTGTGTCAGTAACCCGGTGAGCAATGGACTAGGGAAGGAGAAATGGGGATGGAAAAGAAAATGAATTCCCAAAGCACTGGTGAAAGAGATTCAGAGCCTTAGAAAGCAATCTAATGGAGAGAAGGAGGGGTGGGCTGTTGCAAAATAGAAGTAAAGGTCAAGGCTGATGCTCTGAAAATGTCTGTCCTGGGAGTTTGCACAGACACCTTAAGTCTTTATCTTGCATACAAAGTGCTCAGTAAATATTTATTGAATCAAATCCATTTTTTCTCATCTCTGCCCTTCTACTGAGCCTTTGCTTTGTCCCAGACTAACTCTAGGGTTCTCTGACACCCAAACCTGGGATGACATCCCCTCTTGTTCACCTCCAATCCTGCTGAATAACACCTGACATCTGTCAGGGCCCACAACATGACTGATGCTGACGTGAGGACTAAATCCCAAGACAACAGCCAGCCGGCACTGGAGCCTGAGGCTGGCCCAGATTGGCAGTCTGCAGGTGTGTGCCTTTTCCAGATTGCTCAGCAGCCCCTTCCTCATACCTGGCAGTTTCCAAAGACACAGTCTTGTCAGTAAGCTCTCCAGAGCCAGGCCAGCAGTGATAAATGTGGAACACGGACCCAGTGGACCATCCCAGGGGTACCCACCTAGTCCATGAAGCCAGTCTGGCTGCCCTCAGCTCTATTTCACTGTCCACCCCTTTCTGCACTCATCACAAGTTCCCATTAGCTGTAGCAGCAGGAAGTCCGCAGTCTTCCAAGTACAGTCAGCAAACTGGACACCCTGGACATCCAGCAAGCATTCTTCCCAATACATCCCATTGGCTCCATTAATATTCGGGGACTGACAGCTCAGATTGACTGCCTCATTAGCACGCGTCATGTGGAACTCTGACAATAATTAACAACTCAACAGTCTCATTTGCTGGCCTATCAGAGAAGTATTCAATCAAAAATGTAATTTGCCCGATGCCTCCATTTAGCTTAGGAAGACTATTCCTTCAAAGTTTTAAATAGTCTAATTAAGAGGGAAGAAAGAGAAAGGGGAAAATTATTAACAGTATAGGTTTAATGTGAAATTGCTGGAGCAAATTAATAATGCAATAACCATTTTTAGCAGCTGTCTATTAGTTTGTGGGCCAGAGTAATTCAATTAGTCAGCAAAGGGCTGTTCAGATTAGGCAGTGGGGAACAAGTACCATTTTGTCTCCCCAAAGCACTGTGAACTTTATTTCCCTGGATTTGGGAGTGACCCCTAACACTCCAAAGAAAGAACTTCTACCTTGCTGACCTCTTGAGAGGATGATGGAGAAAGTATGGAAAACCCATAGTACCTAACAGGTGCTTTAAACTGGCCACCACAGTCACCTGCACAACTGCAGGGTCAGGCTCACGGTGGGTGTTGGTTTCTGCACCTTCCTGACCCTTCCTGTACATCTCCACCAGTCTTTTGTCTCTCCGAGTTATCCTAATGGTCAACTCTTTTAATACAGTTTTCTTTGTTCTTTTCTTACTCATCTCTCTAGTCCTTTGTAAACTCGCATCCACTTTGCACCCGAGCAGTGCCTAGCCTTCAGCCTTGCCCATGGGAGACCCGAGTAACTGCTTCAGCTGGAAGTAGGCATGAGATTAGAGGAGGAAGAGCTGTTACCATGAAGATCTGTGAGCGAATGTGAGCTCAGGGGGGTGTGACTGCTCATTAGGGTTCAAATGTGTACGTTTTTCCTTGCATATCTGAGAAGCCAATTGGTGTTTTTATAGGAAGATATAAAATGGTTAAATGCTGGATTCAGTCATAGCTGAGTTTGCACTTCACCTATTTCTCTTTGTGTTGTAAAATCCCTTCTCCGAGCCTCAGTTTTCTCACCTGTAAAACAGGTAGGAATAGACCTACTTATTGGTCTGCTGTGAGGATCCATTGAGGTCTTGCACATAAAATACCTGCCATGTAGTAGGTACTCAATAAGTGGTAGCTGTTATTTAGTATCATTTGGAAGAGAGAGGTGGTTGGGAGACTTGGGTTAGTGATGGGGGAGGAAAGATGAGATGGGGTATGGAGTGTTACAGGAAATGCTGAACTGAGGCAAGTTGAAAGCACGAAGATACAGTGGGGTTGTTGCCCCAGCATGAAAGGGTATGTGGAAAGAACTGTGGCCACAGCTAAATCAGTGTGGTGTCCAGGGAAGGAAACACACCACAGGGGGCTGTTGGTACTGACAGCCGGTTGTATGTATTGTCAGTCACTCACTTGTTTATTCCAAGGACACTTCCTAAGCACCTGCCACTGGCATGATGCTGGGCTGCTGGAGAGACAAAGATACTTCAGAAAAGACCCCTACCCTGGGATGCTGTGTTCAGAGAGGGAGATGCTTGGGTAGACAGAGGGTTGGACCCCAGTAGAGGACCGGCACTGTTCCTTGGGAGCCAGTTGGTATCAAAGGGATAGGTTGGTAGAGATTTCTGTCATAACTATCTACTGACTGTGGCCGAGACAGTTCTAATAGATGGAGCCAGTCCACGCGAAGCAGTGCACTCTAAAACAACTCACGCGTGTGATGTTGGGTGACCGAGTGACCAGAGCTGGTGGACAAAGGAACCTAGACACCAGTGCAGGCCAGGAAAACAAAACCGCCCACTTCCCTTAGTAACAACGAATCAAAAAATAATAAGCTCCATGAATGTAAGGCTTAACCCTATATGACCATGTGACAAAATTGCATGCTAAGGGCTCTACATAAATTATGTCTTTGAACCATAGGAATCCATCTTTTGGGAGATAAGAAGCTGTGTATCTTCGGGCGGGGGGGGGGGGCGGGTTCCAGTGAAGGAAGTGGTAGAGATTTGCCCCAACAAAAGGAGAGGTGCTGATGGAAGGGGACAGAAACACCCCGCCCCTTACACTTCTCAGCTAAATGCTCCAGGTCTTCTGAACTGTCCACAAGTAATGAAAATGAGTCTCTTTAGTACTCGTGTCCAGCCTGCTCAAAGGCACACTGCTCAGGCTGTCCTTTGCTACATTCCACTAATTTACTTACCCCACACTTGTAAACCACAGTCCATTCTTCTTAGATTTCCTGCTCAGACTGCTCTCTCTTTCCTTCTCGCTCTCCTATAAATTCTGTTTTTGCTTTTATTTCTAAATAATGGTCTCATGACTTTCTCCCTCTTCTATAGGAAAGTGCATGTGACTAACGGACTATCTCTGAATTGCTCTCTGATAAAGACCTTGGGTTTTTGAGTCAGCTATACCTAGGTTCATATGATTAGGAGAGCTGACCAAGCAGTTCTTGTAATACCAATGAAAAATAACAGCAATGCTGAAGTATCTACACTTTACCTTAAAAAATCAGAAAGCCAGATAGGGCTTTAATCATCCACTCATTTTTACCTTTATGAAGGTAGAGCTGTTGACGTCAAACCTGATGGCACCAAAGCAGGAACAAAAAGAAGGGGGGAAGCGTAGGTTCTTGATAGAACAGATAAAGTCATAAGAATTACCAAAAATAAATCTCTGATTTGGTAGGAGGGTGGGTGGTGTGTGGTAACAGATCAGTCACCTGGGTAAATTATTGGGATCAATATATATTTTAAGGTTTTTTTAAAAATGATTTTAAGGGCTCTGATGAGAGAAAGTTCATTTACAGCAGGGGTCCTGGGAACCTCATTGCTGGTTTCCTGAAGTGTGTGTGTGTTTTTTAAAGCTTTGATGCATGTATTTTTAGAGAGAGGGGAAGGGAGGGAGAAAGAGAGGGAGAGAAGCACCAATGTGTGTTTGCCTCTTGCACCCCCAACTTGGGACCTGGCCAGCCACCCAGGCATGTGCCCTGACTAGGTATTGAACCTGCAACCTTTTAGTTCTCAGGCCGGTCCTCAATCCACTGAGGCACACCAGCCAGGGCAACAGTGTGGTATTTGAACTAGGCCTTGGTGATTGGACAAGGAATGGCATTTCAGCCAAGGGACAAAGGAGCATAGACCACTTTGGATGGAGCATGACAAAGAATGAAGGAAGGAAGTTTGGGGAGAAAGAATGGGAGTTCATCATTGAGGACCTTATTTCCAGGGTAGAGTGTTTCAGCTTGACTCTACAGACAATGAGGGGACATTGGACACTTTTGAATGTGTGGGGAGAACCCTTGTGTAGGGAGGGAGATAAGAGAGTGGGTACACGGAAGGAGAGGCACCCATGATCCAAGCTGGGTACCAGGAGGCTTGCTCTTCCTTACTCATTAATCATGGCTACAGTACATACAAAAAATGGGGTTGCGGGTTAGCCGTGCTAGGGTTGGGTCTGAGAAACCCAAACGAGTGCTCAGAGACTCTTGATAATTCCAAATGAGGAGGCAGTTTCTGGAGCCTGCCCCCGGCTCCTTTCAGTGTATCTGTGAATCAGGGTGCCCGTGTGAGCCTGTGTGTGTTTGTATGCACACACGTGCACCCACGTTTCCTTCCAGGCAAAGACAAAGCAGCCTGACTCTTGCATTGCTCTGAAACTACAAGCCACAGACGCTGAGATGTGGCAGGAAGAAGCACATCTTCTGCTTCATTAAAAAGCTACTTGAAAGACAACTACCACGATAGGTGGCATTTCTCTCACTGGGAGCTTCCTCACCCTTCCCCACAAGGTTCTTAAGAAGCAGCTGTTAATGTAAAAACACTTAACAGAATGCCTCGTACCTACTAGACACAGAATATATCATCACTGTGAAAATGAATAAACAGAAACCTCATTTAAAATGAAGTCCGAAGGCTGGAAGAGAGAACTCTCACACATCATGCAACGCACACCACTGACCCCAACGGGAAGAGGTGTTCCTCACACCTCCCACAGTAAGGGGTGCTACTTAACTGCCTCAGCAGGAGGAAGACTCCTCCTGGCCCAGTAACAGCTTAGCCAATGGGAGACTGCCACAACTCAGCCAGTGAAAAGTCTCTATTCTTTGAACTTCCAGCTTCTTCCAAACGACTCTGTTTACAGTAGCCCCTTTAAAGTCCATAAAAGAGCATTCTAGGCCTTCTTTTCTATGCACTTGCCTCTGGTTCGCTGTTAGACTGTAATTCTTTGTTTCCAAGTGAAGCCATTTTTTCTGGAGCCCTATCTGGCTTTCTGATTTTTTAAGGTCAACGTCCCCGTTACAGTGATGATGGTGAAGGTGGGTGGTGCTGGTTGGGGTGGCAGTGATGTTGTGTGGGCTGGAGCTCTGAGCAGAGTACTTAAACAGAAATGCCAGATATTTTGGGAACTGAGATCAAGAAGAGGATTCCTAATTTTTAAAAACTTTTTTCACTTGTATGTGGAATATTTTATTTTTTATTGCTGTTCTATTACAGCTGTCCTAATTTCCCCCCCCCCCACTGTTCTTTCCTACCCCACCCAACTCCCCTCCCATAGTCAATTCCCACCCTGTTGTCCATGACTCCTTATTTTTTTTAACATGTAGAAGCAAATTGGGTGCATTTGCTTAGCATTGAACGGAGGGTCAAGAGACTTGGATTTTAATCATCCAGTCTCTTTTTTCTATCTGTAGAGTGAAAAGTTAGATTTTAAGGATTCTCTCAGGTAAGGCCTCCTAAATACCTTGGTCAACTTGTCCCAAGTCACACATTGGTGACGAGTAAATCTTCAGGGCCTTTCATCCCAGTCCTCAAGGTTTGGAGGCAGGCAGGTCTTGGCACCACCAGCAAGTGTGTGCTCCTAGTGACACCTGTTCAAAGACAGAGCACACCCCCCTATGACACGGCGAGCTCCCTGTCCCTGGAGCAGAGCCTGCAGGCCACTCAGCTGGGACAACCCCAGTAAATCCCTTACCTGGGTCAGAAGTTGGGTTAAGTCCCCTCTGCCAAAGTTCCTTCTAAGTCTGAGATTTAAAGAGTCTAATTTTAATTCTTAGTGCCCACCCTCTGGCTCCTTTTGAGATGGCCCCATGCCCAGTGTAGACCAGCCTACATTAGATGCCCTGAAGTGCTTGCCAGCCCCAGGGGCTCAAGCTGGTGGACAGTTCTGCCACTCCCGATGGATGAACACTGGGTAAAAATCACAAAACAGGGGGCTGTTTCCTCCAGCGTCTTCCTGCTCACTCAGTTTTTCTCAATAAATAAACAAACAAACAAACAAATAAATAAAATGTAGATGCCACCACCTTCCCATAGACAGAATCTAATTTTGCAAGGAAAATTCACTATAAAGACAAAAGGACGGGAGAAGTCATGGACCATCAATGGAGCAAATACCTCACCGTGGAAACATGGTCAGCCCAGACCTGGGGGCAGAGATACAAGATGCAAAGCCTTGCCCTCCAAAGAGTAAATTGGCTGGTCGGGGTGGCAGCCTCCAGATGTGAAAAGCAATTAGAGGGATATATAGCACAGGAGAGACTTGGCTGCTGACCACCGTCCAGCTGGGTGAGCCCACCCGAGTCTGTGTGTCTTCATGTACAAAATGGACTTTGATTAGAATCTTAGTGTTACGGTTTTGAAGAGGATACCCTTGGAATTTAGGCAGGCTGTGTCTGAGTCTGAACTTTCATGTCCTCATCAATAAAGTGGCATTGCCGACCCCCACCTCTTAGAGTTTATTTTCAAGTGAGCAAGGAGCATCGCATCTCTGGAAGATGATGAGTACTCACTGAACATCAAGCCCTTTCTGCACCCCTCTGCCCGTGTAAGGTCTCTTCCTATCTTCCTGACTCATGACTCTATTGAGTCACCATGCTTAAGAAGCCTTTGCAGAATCAAAAGGCAGAAATCCTTTATCCACCAAACTTATATCCCACCCCAAAGGTATTCATTGCTTAGCAATTTGATATACACACTTCTACAACTGTCGACTTGCAGTTACATAGGTAAATTTTAACCCACATGGGGCCACACTGTATTTTTCTTCCTGGAACTTTCTCTTCTACCTATATGGAAGTTTCAAGATGTCTCTATGTCAGTTCACACAAATCTGCATTTTCTTTCACAGCTGAGTGATATTCTGTAGTACAGATGTATCATGATCCACTTACCCACTGCCTAAAATGGGCCCTTAAGTTCGTGTATTTGTTTTGCTATTAGAAATAGTGCTTTAATATGTAAATATTAAAATAACATCTGCCTTATGCATATATTTCAGGCCAGTACTTGAGCATTTTTAAGTTCCTTCAAGTGGAATCTATGGTCAAAAGAAAGTTACTTTACATTTTGATGGGCACTCTCAAATCCATGAAACTGTGATCCCAAGGGTTAGACTAGTCATTGTTGAACATGCATTGATTCAAAACTCACTGTGAGTCAAGCATGCTGGCCATGCACAAAATGAATTAAACACAGGCCTTCAACTGAGAAGCTTAAAGTTTGTTATGGGCACATGGTTTGTAAACAATAACAATTCCAAGTATAACAAACTCAGGCACCGCTCAGGGTAGATAAGGGGCCTCTGGGGAAGGTAGCTTTGAACTTGGTAAAGGACAAGAGGGCTGTAGGTTGTGTTGTTCCTAGGGGGGTCCCACCTTCCAAAGGATGATCAAGAAAAATTCTCAGAAGGAGGTGGTCCAATATAAAAGACAAAGGAGGCCCAAACAGGGAAATACAGAAGGGCTGGTAATGTCCTATATTTCTGGGGTCTGGAAGAAGGCAGGCTCTGCGGTCTGATAGACTCGAATTCTGGTTCTGCTTCCTACCGTCTGTGTGACCCTGGGTAAGGAACTCAACCTTCAAGAACTCCAGTTTATTCCTCTGTAAAGTGGAGGTAGTAAACCTAATCACCTCAGAGAGTCAACATCCCTCATACCACCAAATACTTAAATGAGCTCACACAGGGCACCTTAGTGTTGTCCTAGAAAATGGCATGGAGCAATGAACACACCACATAAACCCCTCTTGCCCATGTGGAGGGCATAGCACATTCTAGTTCAGGGTGAAACAAGGCACCAGATGGTCAAGAGCTTAACACAGTGCTTAGAACACAGTCAAGCATGTTCTAAGGCAAGAAGGCCTCATGAATGTGGAGAGAGCTTCAAAGGAAAAGGAGCATGTTGACCCAGGATCTTTTAAGAGATCCTGAAAGTTGTTTGTTCCTGTTTTTTCCTTTCGTTTTATCCTTGAGGTGGTCTTATTCATGTTCTCCCCTTTAAATTTATTCCCTGTTATTGTTGCCTCTTATAGGAGGAAAAGAACAACCCTTTGGCTTTTATGCCATTAAAATTATTTAGAGCTGCCATGTAGCACACAGCCAGCTGGCTGGGCTTCTTGGAGTCTGACAGATTGGCTGCGGGGAGAGGGGCTGGGGCCGCCTCTGAGATGGAGCCACATGCTCAGGAGAAAGGTCCTGCTTCATCCACCAAAACTGGCACTGTCCCGGAGAGGAGGAGACTGTTTGAGCTCAAAGACTTTACAGAGAGCATCTGATCCAGCCCCCACTTCCACTGTGTACAGCATTGGGAGGAATAGTAGGTAATATTTGAAACTAGACTGGCCAATGTTAACGACTGAATGGCAAGGAGCAAGGAGGGGTGTTCATGCCTTCCACACTTGGAAGGGCACCGTACACTCATTCCCAACATATCAAAATGGCTTTTAAAAAACTGACACAATAAACTGCAAGGATTGGTCAGTGATCAGCAGGGCAGGAGAGGGCCTTGTAGCTCTCAGGAAGCAAGTATGAGACCTCCTGACCTTCACAGAGAAGCACCTTTATTCACAGGTCAGCACACCTCAGAGGTTAAGAGACAGTGGGAAAAGGGTGTGGAATTTGTAAGACCTTTGAAGCATTTACACAGGAACTTCCAGGGGAGCAGAGACATTACCTATTAGCCACATGACAGGAAGTTCTGTTGATCATGGAGGCTGCGTTCTCACCTCTTCAGCCTTTGGGGAACCAGAGCTCAGAGACAGGACAGGGCTTACCAAGGTCACACAACCAATTAGGAACAAAACTAATTCCAACGTTCAGGACTTTTCAACTGTCCTCCTGTCTCCAGCCTCCATCCCTACCACATCAGACTGGTCCTGTTCTCTAATCCAAACCCGACTGAACAGGTAACCTAGGAACCGATCTCGAGGATGAGAACTGCTGCGGGTTTAGCCTTTGCCTTCAGGCTCTATGCCAAGCACTCCAGAAACACAATGCCCCGTGTGGGAGGCACAACTCGTAGCCCCATGTCAGAGCTGAGAAACCAAGAGTCAGAGAAATTAACCAACTTGCAGGAGGAAAAATGACATAGTAAATAAACAGCAGCAATTTTTTTAACTTGTGGTTTTTATTTATTTTCCCATTTATAAAAGAAATCCCCAGTCATAAAAAATGGAAAACAGAGAAATTTAAGAGACTATTTTTAAGGCCCCATGCAAACATAAATATTGGTTGATATGTTCTACAGTGTTGCTTTTTTAATTTGACTCTAGATGGTGTTTTTATTTTTTATAAGACTATAATTATGTGTCCACACAATTTTGCCCCTGGCTTCCTTTTATAACTCAAGCCCGTTCCTGTTTTTGTGCCGTCTCTGCGAACGTCATTTCTAGTGGCTGCGGAACACTCCATGCAATGGGTGTGCCAGAGAGACGCTAGAATTAGACGTGGTGGAACCTGGAAAAAAGCTTAGAGGGAGATGGAAGGAGCTGGAAGATTGACATGTGGAGGGAGAATGTAAATAATAAAAAAGCGAGGGAGATGGAGAGAAGCCCACCCAGGGGATTTGGCTGTTATTCGATTCACAGAGTATGTCAGGCAGGTTCTCTAGGGGAGGGGCATCAGCCTACAGGGAATAGCTGGAGGAGAGACTCTTCAGGGGATGAAAGGATTGCTCCAATTTCTAGCCTGGGCCATTGAAGAAACCTCCTGACCCATTCTCTAGCCTCTAGCCTAGTGTCATGTGACAAGAATTTCCATTGAGTGTGAGGGCTGCCCCTCTCTACCTACCTACCACTCCCAGTCAGCGCCTGCAGGAAGCCCCCTCCGCCCCATAGGCCGATGGGGGAGTGTCCTCTCCCTCTACCCCTGCACTCTGGGTGCCTTGCCTGTCCAAGCAGGTGTGGGCAGGAACCATTCTACTCTCTTCACACCGGAGTGTCAGCACCCAGCACAGCGCTAAGCACACAGTTGGTGCTCACCTAATTTTACTGAATTAACGGGTTAACTAATCAACTGATTAATTAACGTGGACTTCCCTCACTCTTTCATTCCGCCTTCCTGTCTCCTTTGTGGTGCTGACCACTCATTAATGTGCCCAAGAGTCATCTGGGTACCATGCTAAAATGCAGATTCTAATTCAAAGGGTTAGGAATGCAGCCTGAGATTCTGTGTTTCTTACAAGCTGCAAGGAGAAAGCTATGCCTCTTTAAAGCACAAGTTAGGAAAGCTGATGGTTGCCACACCCAGGTATTTTAGCATCTGTATATTAGTGCGTTCATTCATCATTCATTTGTTTAGTAAATACAGACTGAACACCTACTATGTTCTGAGCACTGTGCTTAGAACTCAGAACTCAGTCATGATCCCAGTAGATGTGATCCCTGCTGTCTTAGAGCTTATGGTCTGGATGGAGAGACTGTCATTAATCCAACAACTCACCAATTAATCAATACTTGCTAACTGAGCTATGTGTCAGAGAAGAAAGTAGTGCAATGCTGTGAGAAGGTTAATCGGTATTGGCAGGAGGTGTCGGACAGCTCCTCTGAGAAAATCTCAGTTGATCTGAGAACTAAAAGACGTACGGGGTTAAATAGGGCTAAGGGGCAAGGGAAAAGCATTTCAGGCAGAGTGAACGGCATGTGCAAAGATTCTGTGGGTGGTAGGAACATGTTAAGTTCATTGGGGTCTCTGCAATCCATAGGAGCTCACAAGAATCCTTGTTACTTGAAGGAAGGAAGGGAGGGAGGGAGGGAGGGAGGGAGGGAGGGGAAAGAGAAAGAGAAAAAATATTCCTAGAGAAATTAGCACCTTTGTTGCCCAAATGGCTAAAACAATTGCATTTTCTAAAATACTGAGAAAACTTACATTAGTGAGAAAGGTAAGGTTGAAGATGAAAGAGAAGAGGGCCACATCTATAGCCAAACAGGGTACAGGTTTTTGATATAAGGAAAGTCAGAGACCTGTATTCAAATCTTCTATCACTAACCACTGTCTTGGGCAAGATATTTAAACCTGTCTGAACTTAGGTCCATTATCTGTAAAATGGATATAATTATTCAGCACCTAACTTAGAGGGCTGTGATTGGATATTTTTGAGGTAATTTGTATAAAGCAGCCGCTCGGTCAATTTCCCTCCTCTCTCCTGGCCTCCTAGCATTAGAGGCCCCAAACTGATGTCCAAAGGGCCTCACCAGCACTTTCCATTGATGGTGAGCCACCCATGGTGGAGGGAGGCAACACTATGAAACCCCAACGTGTAGAAATAAGGTGACCCTCTGAGGAGTCAATGGTGAAAAACCAACTTCTGAAGATTGAGTTGTGCAGGAGTCTGCTGGTCAAAGGCTCTTGTCAAGGAGAAGCCTGGTCACAGCCCTGGGAACTGCATGGTCCTTCAGCTGTCCAAAGCTGTTGCTACAGACGTGTTAAGATACTAGCCCAGGTATTCACCTTGTAACCAGGGCATTGATGTGTCTGCAGGGTGAATACTCCCCCTCGGCAGGAGAAAGGCAGCCTGGAAGTCTGGCCAGAATGGGCATCCTTGAGAGGCAATGTTTGCAAAGACCACCCCATACTTTGGAGAAAGGGGTTGTAGAGCTGCCCCGAATCCTGGGCTCCACCTCTGTGGATCCGAACACAAATACCCCACGGCAGCTTTCAGAGTTTTGCTACCAGATTGATCTGAGGCCAAAGTCCAGACATGTGGACTGGGCTGCAGGCTGGGGAGTTCTCCTCGAAGAACCTTAGGTGACTGGTGTACAAAATGGGGGTCCCAGTATCTACCTTGAAGGGCAGTGGCAATAGTTCAATTAGCCAGGGGGTATGAACGCCTCCACAGTACTCTCTACTTTAGGTGGTGCCGTGGCAATGGGGCTAGAGAGGAGCAGCCACCAAGGAAGGCAGCCTTGACCTTGTCACTCAGCGCCTGGTGACATGCACATCCTCCTGCCTCTGTGAGTCTCAGATGTGAAGGGTGTGAACATCTCTCCATGATGGGCTTCTGACAACGATGATGGAGATCCAGACATATTAAGGTGCCTGGAACATGTCGGCCCTCACTAAAGGGTAACTGTATTATTTTACTAATCTCCTTCTTGTTATTATTCATTAAACAATAGGGACTGGCACAAACTTAGTTTAAATGTGACCTGCATGGACAGAAAGAAACAGGACTCAGAGATTAGATGTGTTCTTCTGAAGTTCAGAGATATTGTCCTGCAAGCTACTGAAGATTTACTTGGGTCATCTATTCTATCCCCATGTTATAAAGAACTGAGACCCTGGAAACATAAGTGCCTTTCCCATGTTCACGCAGCTACTCAGTAACAGGCTGAGCCGACCCTGACTCGCTGTCCATTGCTCTTTGTACCACATCATAGCAACTCTCATTCGACAACTTTCATGTCGTTCAAGAATCTCATCACCGAGGCCCGAGTTAGTTCATTCTTTTACTCCACGTTTTCCATAGCAAGAACTCTGCCCCAACTAGGCTGCTCGACGTGCTATTAATGGAAAGCACCCCATGTTTGTCAGCCTCCACATCTTTGCCCATGCGGTTCTTTCTCTGCAGAATCCCCACCTCTCCCCTTGCCTAACAAATATTTCCAAAGATCAGTTCCTTTCCTTTGGGGCCCTGGAGCTAGCGTTGCACCACAGAGGTATGCTGGGAGAGAGTGTGAATCTTCACATCTTACCAAGGCACAAGCCCCCCCACCCCTCATAATTTCCACGAGGAATGGATATAAAGCAACTCAGTCTGCGTGGCTCCACTCACCTTCTCGCACACGCCCGAGAGTTACGAGCAGTATAGATTATTTTAATGATAGTATTACTTCCAACTGCGTCTCTCCCATCTGTTCTTCCCCAATTATGAATGCAGAAACCCAGCATGTGTTTCCATTCTGGCAGTAGAGAATAAAATATAAGTGCTATAAAAGAGAGTGTATTTTTTGAACAATACAGTTAGCACCTGTGAAGCTTGCCTTGTGTCTCTGACTCTCCTGAATCTTCGAGAGGGAACCCCCTTCAAGAAAATGCCTCAGCATGCCCCAGAGGTGCTTCCCCTTTTCCCAAACACAGGGCTACCGTGACAGGACAAAGCCAATGGAGTTCTGTCCAAGAAAGAGACTGGTGTTCTTATGGAAATGGCCCAAACCGAGGTGAGCAGAATACAGAGTCCGTGGGAAGTCTGTCTGCCGCATCAAATGGCAAGGTAGGGGTTGAAGCCGGGGGAGGTTCGATCAAGCAGGGTCCATGTATATGGGCAGAATTGAAAGAAGCAGAAGCCTGGCAGTCGAAGTAACCTGAAAGTGTTGACATTCTCGTTTTTTGTACACGAGGGGAAAAATGGCTCAGAAAGGTTAGGTTACCGGTATGAGCTCACACAGCAAGGAAGTAGCGGACCAAAGTTCAAATGCAACTCTGATAAGGAAATTGATGTCCATAACTGCTGCGCAGACTCTAAGAAGGTGATCCTGCCTCCCAAGCCGCAGCTACAGGTGAACTGGCTTTAGGGCTGCAGACCGCATCTGCACACCCGTACCCCCAGAGCTACACTCGAGCTGGCCTCTCTCACCTCTGCCACAGGCAATAGTCATGTTTAGACGCAGAAAGGAAAAGAAAGGGCAGCCAAGTTCTGGGTTTCAGAAAACAGATCATTCCTCAGGCACAACGCACTTTATGGAGGGGGGCTGTGGAAAAATCCCTTAGTGTTTTATTAGAAGAATTCAACAACTACAAATATTAGTAGCAAGTCTATGAATTATTTAAACTTCAACTACCTAAACCAGCCTATAAATTAAACATGAAAAGTTTTTCTCAGAAAGAAAGGCCAGGTTTTCTCCTGCTTGGTTCTTTGCTCTTAAGAAGAAAGCAAGCTGACCTTGGATTTATTGAGTACCTACTGGGTGCCAAGTGCTATGGTTTTCTCTGTTTGGAGAAAGCCTAGGAGAAGGCGAGATTATCAGTTGCTTTTGACAGATTCAGGAAACCAAAACTTTGAGCTGGAAAGGGGTTTCTCCACAGAAACACCGTTATTTCATAGAGGCACTGAGGTCGAACCGTCATTTGCCCAGATTCAAAACCATCTCTTTCCACTGCAGCCTCTCGGGAGAAGAGACTGCCTCTCGGCAGAAGAACCCAAGATGCAGGGGTAAAGCAGAGGCCACAGGCACATCACATAGAACAGAGGATAATCCCCTACAGACCCCAGTGCCCTGCTTACAGCAGCTGAGCTCCTGGACCTAGGATGCCAGGAGCTAGTCACTCTGTTATTGTTGCAGCTGTTATTGTTTCTAGGTGAGTTTTCATTTTTAACTAATTTTAGATTTGCAAAAGAAATTACAAAAACAATACAGAAAGTTCCCATTATTTGCTTACCTGTTTTCCTCCACTGTTAAGGTCTTCCCTTTCCACAAAACATTTGTCAGAACTAAGAAACCATTTCTGGTGCATTTCTACTAACTAAGCTCCAGACTTTATTTGCAATGCACCAGTTTTCCCAGTAATATCCTCTTTCTGTTCCAGAACCCGGCCCAAGACATGGTATTGCATTTAGTTATCATGTCTCTTCTGGTTGTAGAGTCTCATTCTTTACTGACCTTGACAATGATGAGGAATACTGGTCAGCCATTTTGTATAATGTTCCTTGGCTTGGGTCATGCTGTTTCCACCAGCTGTGGGATGATGGATGGTGACTTAACCCCTCCTCCCTTGTTGTGAGCATTAAATGAGATGGAGCATGGAAAGCCCCACCCAAGGCCAATGCTCTCAGCCGTCAGGACCATTATTCTGTGAGTGGAGGTGCTGTGGAGTAATTATTTGTGGTGCACTGTAGGGCATCCGGTCGCTTTGCTGTAAAACCCCAGAATCCCAGAACGAGAAGGACGGGTAGGCTCCTTTGATCTGACCAGCTTGACCTATTACGAGGCAGATAGATCCAGCAATGAGTCATTTACTGTCTTATAAGTCACTCACTCATGTCACCCTTGAGCCACAAGGGCTGGTCTTCTTTCTCTACCCCACTTCTCATCCATTTCCTGTCTCATAAGAATCCTCACCCACTCTTTTCCTCCACAGAATGGCTATTTTATTTTTTCCCTTTTCATGGCATTCTAATGCAGCGTCCTACCCTCTCCTTCCCAATGGATGCCCTTGCTTTTTATTGCACAGAGTAACATAAGTAATGAAAAGACTCAGGTCTGCTAGCTCACTGGGGTCATGTGTCCTATATGCTGCCTCCCCCGTATTCAGTCATTCAACTTGAGCTGCAGTGGATTCATTAGAAACAAAGGCAGCCTAAGCTGCAGAGACCTTCACTTGCCTGGCCCTCATCTGTGTGGAGGCTACTGGGGGTCGTAGAATATGTGAGATGAAGATGGAAACCAGGAACATACTAATGTATGTAAACATCTCATGCAAATTACCTAATGCATGGTTCTCAAGGGGATGCTGGGTAATGTCTCAAGACATTTTTCTTTGTTACAGTTGGGAGGGAGGGGATACTTCTGGCATCTAGTGGGTAGATGCCAGTGATTCTGCAGGAAGAAACGTCCCACAATGCACAGGACGGCTCCTCACAACAAAGAATTACCTGGCCCAAAATGTTAATCTTGGCAAAGACCAAGAAATCCTAGCCTAAAGAGACCTCAAAAAAAAGATATGTGCATCTTTAAAGGGCTTTCGATTTGTTATGTTTTTTTTTCTGGTGTATTCACTTCCATACCTAATTTTGAATTCATGGGTTGGGATTCCTTTTCTCAAAGAAGCCTCTGAATTGCTTTGTCTCGAGCCCACACATTTTGAACTGTCCTTGCAGTGGGTCACAGGACTCACTCTCCCCCATTGCAGGCTTTGTGCTTGCAATTTCTCTTCTCTACTGCTTTGTGCCAATCTGTGTAAGCGTGTCTTAAGACCTCTCACCTGACAAAACAAAACAAAGCAGAATTCTTTCCTTCACGCCTCTTAATGAAATGGCCTCCACTCCATTCTCTTCCCACCTTTCGTAGCATCACCCCTCCCAAGATGTACCTGTATTCATCACCTCCCACCCTACGCCTTTCTTCTGTCTTGAATCCATTTCCATCGGGCTTTCAATGCCCACCCTCCCAGGAACACACTAAAGTTTTATTGTCAATGTTCCCCCTTGACCTCCATCTTGCCAAATTCTGGTGACTGATTCTCAGTCTCCGTTTGCTGGACCCTTTGTGTTGTATGACATACCCGGTCCCTTCTTTCTGCTAGAAACATTCTCTTTATTGAGCTTCCACAACACCACTCTCTCCTGGTTCTCTGCCTACCTCCTAGGCGGCTCCTTCCCTCCCGCTGCATTCTCCCTGCTTCCTGACTTCTAAATGTCAGAGGGCGCCAGGGTGCAGTCCTCAGACTTCCCTCTCTGATGGCAATTTCATTCAGCGTCCTGCGTTTAAATGCCAAATACCTCCAGCCCCAACCTTATAAATGCCTCCATTTGAATGGCTAATGGGCATCTCAAATAGTCCATGTCTGAAACCAAACTCATTATTCCCTCCGCTCGCTCTGCCCACAGTCTATCCCATCCTGGAAAAGGCACCATTACACCTTATTACTGAGGCCAAAACATTTGGAGTGATGCTTGACTAGTTCTGCCCCTTGTATCCATCTCCAGACTATTAGCAAATCCTGTCTGCTCCCCCTTGAAAATAAATCTGTTATTCAAAAGTGCTTCAACCCCTTCAATCAGTCATGTAGTTCAAGCCAGCGTTGTCCCTCGCCTGGGTGATGACAGTGGACCCAGCTTCCACCCTTATGCATTCCCACCAAGTCCATTCTCCACATAACAGCCGGAATGATCATTTATGATTAAACCAGGTCATGTCATACACACACACACCCCATACCCACCCAAATGTAAGCCTATTCCAGTGTACTTAGAGTGAATCCAATATTCTCTCCACTGCCTGGACCCTTTCTGATCCGGCCCCCACAAACCTCTACCCTTTCCTCCCCCTCCCTCTCACGCATGAGCACGGCCTGTTTACTGTCCTCCTGGGACTCCACACCCAGTTCCGCTTCCCTGCTCCCTGTTCAGAGAGCCAACCAGCTGTGTGCTCCTTACACATCTCTTCTCCCAGGTCACCTGATTCTACTTCATATGTGCCTAGGTTATTTATGTATAATGTATATATATATATATTATTATAACATTACACATTGTATGCTTACGTTGTCTTCAATTCTATATACCTAGTCCCTAAAACAACTCAGTGGCTACTTCCAACAAACCAAATGCATGCTAGTTCTTACCCTTTGTCCATCTCCTCTCTGTTGTCCGTGCCTGTTAATCCCAGCTTCCCTCTGGGGGCACACGACAGAAGCCACCAAACCAAAAAGAGACAGCTTTCTCTTGCAGGCTGAAGAGAGCGGTGATGGTGGGGGCGATGGGGGTGATGGAGATATATCTGACGATGAGGAGAAGTATGCAGGAGGTAGCCTCTATTAATTGAATCAGTTGTGTGCCAGGCTCTGTGCTAAGAATTTACAAATCATTATTTTGTTCCGTATTCATGGTAGATCAGTGAGATGAGTCTTCATCTCCATTTTCCAGAGGACAAAACGGCCTGACTCAGTTTATAGGGCACACATGTGGCAAAGCAGGTACCCACCCTGATCTGTTCAACTCTGAAGTCTGTTTCATCTTATACCAGGTCCTCTCAGCTTTCTTTCCCTTTCTGAAAATGTTTACCAAACACTCATTAACCTACAGAAACTGTAGAAGCACCTGGGCTCTGGTTCGTCCAGCTGCCTAGCCTGTGTCCCCTCCATTATCCCACACATCTCGGCCGGTGCACCTTTATGCTTCAGTTTTGAGGTTCCATTGCCAGAGGTCCCCCACCTTTCAAAATGGGAGAGTGCTGATGCCATCAGCCCCTGCCTAAATACCCACTTCTGGGCATTCTTGGAGGCTGCTCTAGTCTGGTGGGGTGCGGTTGTCTCCAAATGGTGCCTCCTAGAGCCTTCGGTACCTGAGCAGGACAAGATCTCTGAGGCTGTCAGCATCGTATGGGTGGACTGAAGCCCGGGGAGAGAAGAACTCGTTCCAGACCTCTCGGTCTGTTAGTGGCAGAGCTGGCCTTAGGACCCAGTCCCGTGGCTCCAAGGACCGAGTTCTTCCCAGAGCACAGCCTTTCCCTGGGGTACCTCACTTCCCTGTCATCCTCTTCCCCCGCGCTCCGCTCCCACCCTGCACCACCTCCACCACATTTTTTTCCAGTTCAAATTGTAATGATCTTGCTTGTACATATGAGCAAATGGATCCCCGTGCTTGGTACAGGTGTTGGTAATGGATATTACCTGCCATTTGTCTTTCTTAATCACACTCCGCTCTTGAAATGCAGCCACTTCTAGGGTGAAATGTGGCCCCCGTGTAGCCATGCATAATGCCAGTGGGAGAGCCCACAAAGGCGGGCTCGTCTTTCCAGATGACGATGCAACAAAGTCCGAAACAGAGGTTGGAAGACTGTCCTGGGCCTGAGGTGCGGGCAAGCTGCCAATTCTTAGAGCCTACGTAGAGAACTTTCTGTGGGGGCTGCAGCTTATTCTCTTGCAGCCTCGGGGATCCAGACTGAAGACTGGGGTGTCTTGGTCCCAAGGAGAGCCAGGTTTCCAAGCTGCAGTTAGAGGAATGCATTATGCAGCCCTGTGATCACAGGTCAAGGGAATAGGGAAGTGGCCCTCCAAATTACTGAATCCATCACCTACTCTTGTTAATCAGTCAGTAAATACATACTATGAGTTCTAATGCCCCTTTCACCTCTCCCTGGCTGAGTGATCTGGGGCAAGTCTCTCAACCTCTCTGAGTCTTCTCAGTTGTGTAAAAGGAATACTTGTTCTCAGAGCGAGAGGAGAAAACTCATGCAACACTCTTAATAGACTACAATAATAGTTGTTCAATGTTAGCAGTTGTTACTGTCAGTCAGTAAGAGAATTAATGGAGAAATGCTAACTAGAGAAACAAAATGGAAAAATACCACCCAGGAATTTTTAAAGTTTATAGGTATTTATTTATTGCAATAATAATAGTAATGGCATAAGGCTCTCAGTTAAAGGTATTTTTTAGCATCCTTGGCTGATCCTTTTTTTCCTCCCTGGTTTCTGTTTTTCCTAGGCTCACCCATAATTTCATAGACTCATCCATATTTTCCTTTGCTTTTCTAAAAAGTGTCTCAAGCATCCTACTAACTAGCCGAATGACCTCACATAAGTCCCTCCCTGTTTTGCTTCTGGGCTGGCATCTCCCCCTGGATCTGTTTCCGCCCACACTCCCTGGGTGGCCAGCGTGTGCTGGACTCCAGAGTGCAGAAAGGAGCGAGGTCCAAGCTGCATCTCCTGACTGACTGTCTGCAGGGGGTGACAGGCACACAAACAAACCGTTCTCCCTCTAAATGAAGCCCAAAAGCATTACACATGGGGCTCCCTAGACTCCCGGAATTCCGTGGAGGGTGGGCGTGTCCTCTGCCCGTTGGGGGGGGGGGGGGCAGGGAGAGGCTGGAGGGCTGGAGCACCGTGTCCCGCCCGCACCTGCTTCAACCCAGGAGAGCAGCTCCACTTTCTTGCTTCCAGATCCCACATAAAGTCGTGTTTGAATAGACAGTTCTGCTGCTCATTTCTTCTCACAGTGAACAAACGATTCCTCTGGTCTCTTTCTGGGCTGATGGCCCTGGATTCGCTCCCCAGATGTGTCTGCTTTACACATCACGCATTTGATCCTTACCACGCGTGCTGTTTAAGGAGCTCACCTGGGCCTGGCTTCCCACCTTCCCCTGCCGCCACGCCCAGGGCTCCTGCAGCCTTCCCTGGTTATCTCCGGCCTCCAGCATGAGGCCCGGCACACGGAGGGTTGCTCCCTGGATACTGGCAGACGTCTGAGGCTTGGCTGGTCAGTGGAGAACAGGAATCTGCTGCTTCTGTGTGGCCATGAAGGGCGCTCACGAAAAGGTGAAAAGGGTGAGCGAAAGCTCCGGGGAGACTGGTTTGGGTTTAAGTGCAGAAAACATTTCCTATCTATCTCCTCATAAGGACCTGTGATTCATTCCTAGGCTCTTAAAACTAAAAAACTGGGGGCACAGCCCCATGCTTCCCCACGCCCATGCTTCTGGGTTCCCTGAGCACCGTGAATGTTGGGGGTCCACCCGAGGGCACCTGCCCTTCCACAGACACCCACGGAAGCTGCGTTTGAGCCGTACCTTCCAGGTTGCTGTGAAGGGATACTTGGTGGTGGAGGGGGATACACATACTTGCTGAGTGTCTTGCTTTATTATGGCATTTGTTAATAATACTTAGTCTTATTATGCCTGGGTTTCTATTTGTGTTCTTGCCCTGGGCACTGGGAATGTTAGGGGTGGGTCTGTCTGCTTAGGGAGAAAAGGCAAAGGCAGCCCAGAAATGAGGCAGACCTGGCGTTGCACACCTGCGTTCACTCAGAGCTCCTCGCGTGCTGGAGTTGCCAGTGGCGTCTTTAGAGGATAAAGACTGTGTTGGGTTGGAGTGATAGGCCATCTTGCATTCAGGGCACGTTGCTTTCCTGGCGGATTCGTCGAGCCTCTCCTCTCCTTTTGTATCCCGTGCATGTCTCGGTAAAGTACTAAGTGTTTTGTGTCGTTACAAATGCCCCTTTTGTATCTCACCAATTCCTGCTGGTGGCTCCACGCAGCCCACCAATAGGCTGTGCATTTATTTCCGCTAGGACTTTTCAAAAGGAACACACATTCTTCTGTACGAGAAAATCTGCCTCCCCACCCACCCCCAGTCCCTCCAGAAGTGAAGCCCAAGATTAGCTCCCTGGGTGGGTTTTTAAAAATTTCCTAAATTAGCCAAGACTCAGAGGAAGGAGGTGGTAGCAGGAGGCTTTGGAGGTGGGAAGGGCTTCCGAAGGCTGGGCTTGCTCCTCATTCTCTGCAGAAGATAGGACCACGGGGAGCCCTTAGAGGGGTTGGGGGGAGGGTATTCGGGGGGGAGGTATGTGCTGGTCGCATTTGGCTGGGGCCTTATGGTCACAAATCGCACACACAGAGCTTTGACACTGCCACCAAATGAGGTTCTGGAGCAAACAGTCACAGGAATGCACTGGAGGGCGGAAGGATGTCCATCACACAGCTTCAGTCTGGAGTTTCTTTTTGTAATCCTGTTTGTCAACGTTATTATTTTTTTGAAGAAATGTAAGTGGTCCAGACCTTGCTGCTACAGAGTTCAGATTCCACTCTGCAGGGGGATTGATAATTGGCACTTCTAAAGCTCAGCTCTTCAACTGTGCCAAGACAGACATAGTTGTGGGTGCTTTACACACATTAGTTCAAGTCATCCCTGCAATTCTAACCCTCTGGGCCAGGTGAGGTCGATATTCCCATTTTACAGATAAAGAAACTAAGGCCTAAGGGATTTACGTAAATCGCTGAAGGTCCTGCAGCTAATGAGTGACGTGGGCAAGATTGGACAGGGCTGGCAACCTGGCTCCCAGGCAAGGCCTTAACCACAACACCTGGGTGTCTTAGGTGTCAACAGCGTGACCGGACTGAGGGGAGTCCTGCAGTCCTGCCTGTTGCCTCGTGGTGATACCCTAGATAGTCTGTCCTAGGAAGAAGCTACCACTGGCCTGGTGAGAGGGTCTATCTGAGGACATGGAAGCCTCATACAGCCTTAATCCTTGCTGCTCCTTCCTCCTGGAGAGACATTTCCCGGAGTTATGACATCGGCATTATGCCTGGCCCTGCAGTAGGCATTGGGGCTGCACTAAATTCGAGTGAGTTTCTGCCCCTGTCCTCCCCATGTGTGAATGAAAGAGAGGGACGGGCCACACTCACACTCTGGTGTGATGCTGGCCAGGATGGTCGAGGGACAGGTGCCCAGGGACTCACAGCAGAAATCCCAAATGAGAGAGGCAGACTGAGGATTCTAGATGCAGATAGCGGTGAATCTGAGACTCAGCCAGAAGCAGAGGGAGGGGTGGACACTGTCCTGGCAGAGACCTAGAGGCAGGTGAGAGCAGTCGGCGGGGTCAGAGCCGGTGAGCACATCCACAGGGGTTCCCGCTGGTCCGAGAGGCAAAAGGCCTTTCCAGAAGTGTCTCCTTTGGGCTCCAGAGCTCTGGGTGGAAAGAGGAGGCCCTCAAACTACAGCCTTAATGGCTGTCACATACCACACCCTGGTCTGAGCTCTTGAACTCTGTGCTTTTGTGTAATCCTTCTCACGTGGAGTCTGAGTCCCAGAGAAAGAATTTGTCCCATGCCCAGAAAGAGGAGGAGGCAGGCTCAGCACTGGGATTTGGATGTTTCCAGGCCTGGCCCCTCCCACTAGCACCCTGACATTAGACCCATGTATGGGAGTGGTTGAAATGCTGCCAGCAAAGCCCCCACCATTAAGTTCCAGGTTAGGCTTGGTGGTCTGCCTGAAGCAACACCATTCTCTTGATCATTTCTTTGGTTTATAAATCTCCAACTGGGCAAGATTCAGCAGGAATGCTTCAGCATGCATGGTCCATCTCAGTTCTGCTCAGGTCTGCTACAGTGGCTCACCAGGGCTAGTGGGACAACGTTCAAAATGTCACACTCCCAGGGGCCGGGACTAGCTCTAATGGGGAGGGGGCTCAGGTGGGGCCGAAGGCCCCGCAACTTTCCAGTTGGGCTTCTTCCTGCACTGCTTGGGCTCCCGTGCAGCGTGGTGGCTGAGTTCCAAGGGTGAGGTGGAGGCGCATGGCATTCTTATCACCTTGCATGCATCCACTGGACTGCATTCACCTGCTCTTACTAAGCACAGGAATCAGCTGTTGGCTGGCCCTGTTCTGAAAGAGGTGGGATTAGAAGCAGGGAGGCTTTGAGAGGGGAGGTCATGGATGGCTAGACCCCAGAAGGCTTCCTGGAGTCAGTGCTCTTCTGCGGCCTTAGGAACTTGGGCACAGTTTCCACAGCATCAAATTCCCCCAAATTAAACAGGATGGCAAATGAAGACTGTATTGATTTTCTGCTCAGGTCAATAAATAAGATAAATTGACCAGAGAGCTAAATAGTGACCAGGGTGAACCAAACATCAACATTTACTGAGAACAGGGGGAGGAGAAACATATATATCAGAGAAATAGAGATGCCAATAGGGTGTTGGAACAGCCAGTTGGCTTCCAGTTAAGGTCTGTGTTGAAGGATTAATATTTTACTCAAGTCTTTACCA
Organism: Sturnira hondurensis; assembly: GCF_014824575.4. Classification (NCBI taxonomy): domain Eukaryota; kingdom Metazoa; phylum Chordata; class Mammalia; order Chiroptera; family Phyllostomidae; genus Sturnira; species Sturnira hondurensis. Next base: position 3,077,186 of record NW_028083079.1, on the reverse strand, counting down.
AAAAAGGGGGGCAGTGGAATTAAGTTGCTATAATAAATTTTCATTTAGTCATATTTATTACTGGGGAGATTGATTGATTTTTTAAAGGAATGTCATTGAATTAAAATGCACAGATAGGATATACCCCAAAGAACGCTGCACCGGGAGTCGGGAGACCTGGGTCCTGGCTTGTGCCTTGTTAAGAGCACAGAATCAAAAATCACTAACTTTTTGTATCTTCTCTGCCTAGCATAGAGGCTGGCATACAGATGGAAGAGTGTTTCACTGAGTTTTGTGAAGCACAGACCTTAGGTCAAGGATTTGGGACACCGGCAGTTGATTCGGGAGAGGATCCCAGGAAGCAGGAGAGGGACTGAGAAGACACAAGGGAGGGAGGAAAGCCAACAAGGGTGTGGTAATGAATGGCCCACCGTGTGGGAAATGAGCTCAGCCTCTTCTCACTGGGGAGATGGGGTGGGATGAACCCAGAATCTTTCCCCCAACAGGCCAAGATTCTGGGGTGTTTTTCCACTAAGTCCATTTCTCTATGGTTGGGCTATTTGTTGAGAGCATTCCTCAACAGATTTGAATGGAACCCACTCCTGAGCTGCAGCTGACCACTGCCAAGGGCCAGTGGAGCTAGGGACACAGGTTAGCAGTCACGCTGGCTGGGGGACTGCAAAAATGAGCTCCGGACATGGCAAGCAGCCCCTTCCTGTCTCTGGGTGTAGAATCCAACTCTAAAAAGTGGGTTTTGCATCTTTATATCACCTCCAAGCCTGAGTGTCAGTAATTCTCAAAACCAGATGGTCAAACCCAGAACCTGAGGATTAGAGGCCCTTCAGGAAACTGCTTCTCACACAGCTGAACACGATCTATAATGAACATTCCACTTGTTCGCATTTAAGTGTCAGCCTCCAAGTGCTCGAATCTATCCACAGAGGTGCACATGTAGCAGGTGATCTCTGAGACATTGTTTGTAGTAGCGGAATGCTGGAAATAACCTAAATATCCTTCAATCAGAGCCTAACTGAATAAAATTGGTATATTCACATTCCAGAATGTTCTCCTGCAGTGAAAAGGAATGAGCTGAATCTTTATGTGTCAACATGGGTAGAGCTCAAAAAATGTGTCTGAGGGGGGAAAAACAAGATACAGAACGTTTTATATATATATATATATATATAGTATGGCACCATTTAAGAAAACACGCACACATTTGAGCTCTCCTGTGGATAGGTTACATATATGGAAAAGTATTTTAAAGGACTGCAAAGTGGCAACACAAACTCATTTGAGGCTATTTTGGGAGGACTTGGAAAGACTGAAACCACATTTACATCGGTGGCGACTTTTGGGGAAGGGAACGCACAGACTAGAGACAGCCAGGACTAGCCGTGATGAATGCAAGCAGGATAGTCAGAAGAGATGTTCGCTTTAGTGCCCTTGTCCTCATTTATAAAAGCAGAATTGATCGTGCATGTTTGAGTAAACTCAAAATTGATTCGTGCATGTTTGAGTAAACTCAGAACAATAAGGAGTGTCTAGTCCACAGCCTGGGATCACAAAAGACTGCATGGTAATGTAGAAGAAGTTCAGAAAATGGAATCGTACCTAGCAATTCCAGCAAATATCTCTCTGCTAAGAGCCTCTGACTCCCCAGTTGCAAAAGAGACGTGAGATACTGACTTTATAAAGCTGAGCACCCGTTAAGTGGCCCCTCATGTCTTCCATCTGGGGCATAATTTCCAATCACCCACCGTGTGTTCCCTGCTCTTTTGAAAACAGGATATGCATGTTCTTGCTGTGTTTTTTATACTTCAAAAAAAAGCATTCCTTTTTTTGCATTGAAAGGTGAAGTTCCTGCCTGATCTCCGTGGAAACGGAAATCTGATTTAATAACCTCGGAACTAACGAGGTTTTTAATGTTTTCTTAACTGTCATAGTGTCAGTCAGCTCTGGAACTGAGCAAGGTTTCAGCTGAACTTGAAGGTGTCCTTTTGCCCAGTTTTGCAGGTGTGGGCAAGTAAGAAGGAGCAGCCAGTCCACAGTGAGAACCCCAGGGGGTGGGGGTGAGGTCAGAGAGCACTCGATGGCCCTGAGCTAGAGCTGCCGGGGTTAAGTGGAGCTGGAGAAGTTGCCAAGGCAGCGAAGCATCTTCTGTCCAACCTTTCTGAATTCTCAGGACCTCCTGTTCAGTAGGCCAGTCCTCCGCCTGGGATTCTGTCTACTCCCCTACTGTCCATGCTCACCTCCTGTTTTTCTTTGTCATTTTCTCCATTACCCTTTGTGGATAACTCCACCTCCCCATCCCATAATAAGGATCATGAGGATGGCAACAGCTACTATTTCTAGAAAGCAGCATTAGTAACTGGGAGTCATGTCGGGTTCCCATCTCACAGAGCGACTCTGAGAGCCAAGCATCCACATTCCCATTTTAGGGATGAAGATCGCAAGGCTCAGTGAGTGTGAAAGACTGGAGTGGGGAGGGGTCACCATTCTTCAGAGGCTCTGCTTTATGACTCCTCCTCCTCCTTGTCCTGTTCCCAGCTTCCTGGACTCTGTAGTCTCAGTGTTCTGTGATATACATACATACATATATATATAGAGAGAGAGAGAGAGAGCGCGAGCTCTCATTTTCAGAGATTTTCCTTGTTGAGGGTTTTACTCCTTGGGAGTAGTCCTCAGAAACAGATCAGGTTTTTGTTTTTTTTGTTGTTGTTTTTTTAAATATTTTTTTTATTTATCTTTAGAGGCGAAGATAAGGAGAGAGGAAGAGAAACTTCAATGTATGGTTGCTTCTCAAGCATCCCCTGCCAGGAACTTGCCCCTGCCGGGAACTGGCCTGCAACCCAGGCATGTGCCCTGACTGGGATTTGAACTGCGATTGTCTGGTTCGCAGGCCCGTGCTCAATCCACTGAGCTACACCAGCCAGGGCCAGATCAGGTTTTAAAGTGAAAACGCAGGTCTGAGAAAAACAATAGAGCCTCATGAAATGACCCCGTGCCCTGTAGGAAGCTGCATTCTTCAAGGCCAGAGGCTCACCATTCAGGCCAGCTAATCCAACAAGATGGGTGAGGAGGAGGGCCTGACAGCTGGCCACCAGGGCAACCCAGCACAGCTGCGTGGGGCGGGGCAGGGTCTGGCCCTCCAGCAGCTTCCAGAAGAGTTTGCATCACACAGGTCCAAGGGCCCTTTCTCTGTCTGCCCTGCAAGTTCTCCAGAAGGAAAGACCTCTCACCACCAGGCTGACCAGGTCCCTGCCTGCTCCCTCCTCCCTGCTCTTACACCCCATGCCCCCCCCCACCCCCCGCCGTCCCCTTCACCCCTCCCAACCCTGGCCACTCTCCCACCTCCGTTTGGCTCTCAGTCTCCACAGGAAATAAGGAGGGAAAAATAAATTTACTCTGTGAGAGACACCAGCATCCTGTTTTTTTTTTTAGGGTTTCTTCACCTTGGATTTGCTCCTTGCTTGCCAGGGGGTAAAACCATTGACTACATCAAAGAATTTTTTAACTGGAACTCTTGAAAACCAACATAGAAGTGTAAGAAAGTTTGTCCAGGGCCAACCAAGGTCAACCATGGCTGTAATTGGAAGTGAGTTCTGAATCCAAAACCACCTTCTGCCTACTGAGTGCCCTTTAGGCCTGTTCCTGCATACGTGCATGCATGTGTGTCTTTAAAGCTGCATTATTCTTATAGCAATTTTGACTTTTTCTGCCCTCTGATGGTCACTGTTTACGGGCATGAGCCATACAGAGAGCAGGACCCAACATGGATTTGCCTTGTACCCTCTGGCGTGCCTACCATTGTGCCAGGCATCGGATAAAGGCCAGTAAGTGACTGTGGAACAAGTGAGAGAGTCAGGGACAACCTCGGTGTGCTGACCCCTAAGCTTTCCTTCACGTGACATCTCAGTGCAAACACCCGTGTGTGAAGGGGTTGGCATTCTCCTGGTAAAGGGCAGCAGCTTGAAGGCAAGGAGACTGACCGCATTCAAGAGACCAGAAAGGCCAGCGCAGCCTCCCCAGACCGGCTGAGGGAGGAGGCTCCAAACTGCTTGGATAACTGAGATGTGGCTGCTTTGATGATCCCTCCTGGGGAGAAGGTCGCTGAGATGAGATTGGCCTTTCCTAAATTGCTCTGAGAAAGTGTGCTAGCTATAAAAGTTCCTGCAGGAAAATATATTTGAGAAATGCTGTGTTGAACTAAGTTAAGCAAGGTCTTTTACTTCGGGGCGTTCCAGAGCCAAGTGCATACTGTAAATGTGCAAAAAGGGGAGAAAAGGAAGGTAGCATTTCCCCACTTCTATAACCCTAGGAACCAACACCCCAGAGCATTGACATCACAAGGCTGCTCTTCCACGGGCAGTGGATGAGACACTCCGTCCCGCTACGTAGAGTGTTAAGTCTGGGAAAAGAGACCAGGGACATTATCTAAGAGAGGAAGTAAGAACCGTTTCTCAGAGAAGAGGGCCTGGGTGAGCCAAGACAATAAGTCCACCTAGCTTCCTTTGAGCAGCCGGTATCACAGGCCAGATGAGGGAGCTGTTGTGAAGTCATGCTTGACAACTCCAAACTCTAAGGAGGTCTGAGCTTCAAAGCGCTTCCCGAGCCCAAGCACTTCCCCGCCCCCACCCCCACCCCCACCCCCACCCCCACCGCCACCACCTGGGTTGCTGCAGCATTCCCCTGCCTGTGCTCCTTCCTCCTGTCCTTGCTCCTCTCACCCTCAGCAAAGCAGCCGCTGTGTTCCGTTTGAAACTTAGGTTGGACCCTGTTTAGCCCTTTAGGCCTTTTCCTGGGGGCCTCCAAGAGCTTTCCGTTCCTTTCAGAGTAAAAGCCAAAGCTCTTCTGAGATATGGACACCCACGGCTTCTGGAACATTTCGCCTCTTACTGGTGTCCCCACTTCCCGCCTCAGGGTCACTGATCTCGCCCTTCTTCACACACCTGAGCTGTCTGTGCCTCCAGGCCTTTGCACCTGTGGTTCCTCCTCCTTGGAAGGCTCATTTTCTCTCTTCTTCCTCAAATCTGTGTTCAAAGCTCTGTTCTTGGGAAGGTCTCCCCTGGTTCTCTTATTTAAAACCTCCACTCTCCCCTCTCACATCTCAGCACTCCAGACTTCCTTATCCTCTTCTTTTTGGTTTTTAAAGGCACTTATCACCTCTATCCTACCACATAATTTACTTATCATTTTATCGATCTCTTTTCTTCCCCTTGAATGTAAGCACCATGCCGACAGGGGCCTTGATTTTATTTTCTGAAGTATTCTTAGTGCCTAGAGTGGTACCTCAGCCATAGTAGATGTTTGTGGTTGGTTGTGTTTTCCAAAGGTAACCACAACAATACCCCTTATCCCGCATGCGCTTCTGACAGTGTGACCTTGTCATCCGCCCCCCACTGTTGAGTGTTAGGGTCTTTGTCCTTTTTTTTCTTGAAACTGGCCTAGTGTGTATATCGGCTTCAACCAGTGGTATAGATGCTGCTAAACTGAATGATAGGGTTATGTCCCAATAAACCCATTGTAACTTGAAAATATCCTAAGTCAAAAATGCATTAATACACCCAATCTCCCGAACAACATAGATTAGCCTAACCCACCCCAAACGTGCTTAGAACACTCACATTAGCCTATAGATGGGCACAGTTCCCTCACCCAGGGAATACCCTGTAGTGTGGGGGTGACTTACCCTTATGGTTGTGGGCTGACTGGGCCCTGTGGTTTGCCGAGATGCCCAGCAGCACAAGAGCATCATGCCCAGTGTATCGGTATCCTGGGAAAAGAACAACATTCAAAGTACTTTCTACCAGATGAGTATTGCTTTCACGCCATTGTGCAATTGAAAAATTGTAAGTCAGGCCATCATAAACCAGGCACTGTCTATATTAATTTTGTTTTTAGAATGCACTGGGTCTCTAAGAGCTCTGCCCGAACACTCCCTCTCACAGGGCCACTTTCATAAATGCATGGGAAGTAAAATGCCTTGGCTGTAAATAAATAGCACAAACCGAATGCCTCTTCTGAAAAGCCAGTTGCTTTCACATCCTAAGAACTGCTGGGTTGCCTCGAGTTTGCCTAGGAGTTTTCCTATCAGACCTCGGATTCTCATCCCAGCTCCTCCCAGACTAACTGAGATGTTGGGCAAATGACCTCCCCTGTCCGAAGTTCTGTGTCTCACCCATAAAATGAGGGTTCAGGATTGCTGTTGGAATTACAGATGAAGCAAGCGAGCTCACAGCGGGATGCGGGAGCCTACTGTTATGTGATTGCTACCACTTGGCTTTTTGTTTTTACCTGTTGGCAGTAGTACCTCCTTATCCTCAGGGAACAATATCTGAAACCCCTGTAGATGTCTGAAACCACAGATAGTACTGAACCATATATATACATATATATATATACACATACATACACACATATATGTGTGTTTTTATACATATATTCCTATAATAACATTGATGAATTAGGCACAGTAAGTGATTAACAACAATAACTAATAGTAAAATAGAACAATTATAGCAATATACTGTTATAAAAATTACATAAATGGCTTTGGGTCCATTATTAAGTGAAACACGGAGGACTCAGGTGCTGGGACATCCCCGACAGCTGGTCTCATAAATGAGAAGGCAGCTGAGTGACTCACTGACAGGCAGCCTGTGCGGTGTGGGTGTGCAGGACAAAGGGGCGATTCACGTCCCTGGTGGGACAGGGCCAGGTTTCGCCTCACTACTCAGAATGCCGCACCATGTAAAACTCACGTGTTATTTAATTATGGAATTTTCCATGTAATATTTTCCCACCAAGGTTGACTGCAGATAAAAAGCGAAACTATGGATAAGAAGGAAGTATTGTAATCGTAATGGAGTTATTCTCTATTTGTTTTTGTTTTAATTTTTAATTAAATTTATTGGGGTGACATTGGTTAATAGGATCATAGTAGATTTCATGCATACATTTCTGTGATACAAGATCTGTCTATTACTACTGTAATTGTGACAAAGTCATTGTATTTTTAAAATGAGCTATTTACAATACAGGAGCATTTGGTTAGCTTCAAAGGTCACCAAATTGTCATTTGTCCCGTGTTCAGACCCAGCACTTCCCTTTGGGAAGTCTAAACCAAAGTCTAGTTGAGCCCGAGGTCCAGGGCAGAAAGGGGACCCACGTGGGTTCGTGTCTGGGTCTGGTAGGTAAATGTGTGTTTGGTACTGGGGTCCCCCCCACCAGCAGGACCAGCAGGGAGGTGTCTCTTGGGCAGTATCTTCAGGAAGGGAAGTATGGATGGCTGGTCGTTACTGTCTGGAAGCTGGGAGGGAGAGTGGTGAATTCCTAGCATGCTATGAATAATTGCAACATTGAGGACACATTCGTACTAAAAAAGTACTTGCTGTTTATCTGGAATTTATATATAACTGGATGTGTAGGTGGCAAAACAGCACCAGATGTTAACAGGCAGAGTTCGTCCAGATCTCGGTTCAGCAACCTCGGTACTTCAGTTCATCGGCTAAGAGAATTCAGAGCCCAGGAACTGCAACCCTAGTGAACATTTATTTAGAAAGTCACAGAGGTAGGAAAAGTGAGCCAGCAGGGCGTGGGCTCAGGAAACAAGTTAGAGAGGCAAAAGAAGGGCCCTTGAAGCTCGGGGGAAGGAAAGCAAAGTACACTTGAAAAGAAGATTTGAGTGGGTACGCTCTAGAGAGTGAGAGTGTGCCGGGTTCTTCTCCGGAGGGTTTCAAGTCAGGCCTTTGGGGGAGATCTCAGGAGGCATACCGATAGAGTGTTCATCAGCTTTCCAGGTGCGCCCTTTCAGGGCCGTGGTCTCCACTTCCTGGTCAGTGCCAGGGCAGGCAGGGGTGATCACTCAGTGCAGCTGGTCCTGAAGTCAGCCGTGGCCTTGCTTGCCTGGCCTTGCTGCTCTTCTGGGCTTGGAGCTGAAACACAACTGAGGCCCAGATGGGTTAGATTTGGGTCAGAACCTCAGTGTCCGGGGGGCTTACTGCTCCAGGGCTGTTCTCCAGCCCCTTATTTTGTTCCCCCTCTAAGGGGGTCTAAACCGTATGGCCAGTGATATGCCTGGGGAAGAAAGGTCACAGTCCTTGTTTTCCCAGTTTTGCCCTTTGCTGGTCCTGCCCTGCTCAGGCCTAAGGGCCTACCACAGGTGCACTGCATCGTTATTTGCTGAATCTGGGTATGGGACAGCCCTTTGGTGACTTGAGCAGATGAAATTTGAGCCACTAAGGGGCTTGCTAGGGGAAGAACTGGATAGCTCTCTTTGGGCAGTGGGATTAATGGGTTTGTTTTTCTTTTCACTTTTCAGTGTTATCTAAATACCTTCCAACTTCCCTAATTAAAAAGTAGATTAAAAGTTGATGAGCTGGACACTGTACTGCATGGTCTGTCTGACATTAGCTTCACTTATCCTCTCTCTCTCTCTCTTTTTAATCCTCACCTGAGGATGTGTTTATTGAGTTTTTAGAGAGAGAGAAACATTGATTGGTTGCCTCCTGTACGTGCCCTGACCAGGGATCGAACCCGCCACCTTTTGGTGTATGGGGCAATGCTCCAACCCACCGAGCCACTTGGCCAGGACTGTCTTCTGTCTTTTGCTTTTACTAAGTGTTCCCAGAGTACAGACTCTCAGCTGCCCCACCCAGTTTAGTGAGCGCCCCCTCCTTTGCCTCATTAACACAGTACCCACCCTCAGACCACACACTGTAAGTGTTTGTATGGAAGGGCAGCGTTTTCTCTGCAAAGCTACCCCCCGGAAAAGAGGTCGTCACATGGAATATGGCTTTCTCACCCATCAAGGGTATTTTTTCAACTAATTTATTTTAAACAACTGCTTGGGGAAGATACATTAAATTAGATCAGGAATTAGAGGTAAAGAGTTGGAATCAAATTTTTTACAAACAAAAATACAGCAATAGCAATATTTCTAAATTTACTGTCTATCATGTATAATATGTGATTTTTAAGTAAGTATGGGTATTACTAAAATAGAAATATTACGAGTAAATATGTGATTGGTTAGTTTCTATTTATAAGTAAAGTTTATATGTTTAGTGAGGCCAAATGACCCTTAAAATCTTGTCTAGAAGGTCGGGGTGAGTAGTCTCATTCAGGAATGCACGGGAGGGGCATGCCAGACCCTCTGAGTGCTGCAGGCTTCTCCATTTGGGATGTTTCAATAAATGACAGCTAACATTTCCCGAGTACAGTGGCCTCTCCTTGTCCACGGGGCATTTCCAAGACTCCCGGTGGGTGCCTGAAATCACAGACAGCACCGAACCTTGTATATCCTGTCTTTTTCCTGTGCATACATAACCCATGGCAAAGTTTCATTTGTAAATTAGCACGGGAAGAGACTGACGACAATTCATAAAGGGGCACAATTATAACAATATAATGTAACAAAATTATGTGGATGTTGTACCTCTCTCTCTCTTATCAAATAACTGATCTGATAACCAAGACAACTGCTGTGTGACTAACCAGTGAGGAGCCCACGCAGCCTGGATGAGCTGGACAAAGGGAGGGTTTACATCCCAGGTGGGACTGCATGGGGTGGCCTGAGATGTCATCGCACCGCTCGGAACGACACTCAGTTTCAACACTTATGAATGATTTATTTCTGCCATTTTCCATTTGATATCTTTGGGCCTCAGTTGACACCGGGTCACTGAAACCATGGAAAGTGGAGCCACAAATAAAGGGGGGACTACTGTACTTACGATGTATTCTGTCCTCAAGGCTGTGTCTGTATTAATTTGTTTCCTATTCATAGCAACCCCATGTCAACGGTGGTACTGTTACCCCTGTTTCATATTTAAAATGTTAGGCCGTCTGTCTCCAGAGCCTGTACTTCAAATTAAAAAATATATGTATCTATATATAGATATAGGTATATTTCTGTATCTGTGTTTATATGTATGTATATACACACACGCTCTAGCACAAATAGCACCCCTTTGCCCCTTTTCACTACAAAATCTTTTATTACAAAACCATAAGCATGTAATTCTGTAACATAACAATTTCACACTGAAGCACACCATAGAACATTTTAGGTGAAATGTTCAAATTAAACCTGTAAAATACTACACCCATATTATTACCCTTCCAACTACATTCAGGCAGGTGTTACTTCTGCCAGACTCTGTGTGTGTGTGTGTGTGTGTGTGTGTGTGTGTGTGTGCCTTTTTTACAGGAGATGTCAGCCGTATACAGAAGTAGAGAGAATAGTGCAATGGATCCCCATGTGACGATGACCCAGTTGTAACAACCTCACCTCCCGGTTCAGAGCCCGCGTCCCAGTCGAGTGACACCCTCTGGCTCATCACAGCCTGTTGCCATAGAGTCTGCCGCCATTTGAATCCCAAGTCCCCCACTTGCATGCAATGGGGCATGGGCCTGTGCAGAAGCCTCCGTCTCCTCATTGATAAAGGGGTGGGATCATAGTTGCTACCTCACAGGTTTATGGTGACATAGCAGGTGTTAAGCATCACGCTCACTGTTTGACACATGGGAAGCGTGGCATTATTGGATTACTGTTTGTCTCCCCTACGCTAATTTCATTAGTGTTCGCTGGCTATGGGTGATGGAGCACCATTGAGCAGTGGGTATTCAGGAAATGTCTGTGAGTCGGGTGGAAGTGCAATGTCTCGCACCTCGGCCTAAAAGCTCCACCACATCCGGCTCATGGTCTCTCAACAGCAAGATTTTCCTGCCCAAGTTAGTAAGTAGGACTGCTCAAAACCTTTTCAAAACATAAACAGTCTTTAAGAGAAATTGTATACTAATGCAAATGTTAAGGTCCCTGTGGCTGCTGTTAGCAAAATAGACTGAACAATGAATACATTAGCCACCTCAACTCCGGGCATGGAGATTCTAAGAAGTTTGCTTTGATGACTGGGAGCCTGTGGGGTTATTCCTAGATGGCCTGGGGTCACTTTGTTGCTGTGAAGGCCAGCAGAGAGCAGAGTACGTCGTGTGTTAACCTCCAGGCCATGGGCACCAGAGGGACTTTTAGACCAGGCAGAGGAGTAAAATCAAGAAAAAAAATTAATGATAAATTGTCTTTCTGTGAGCAGCTGCCTCAGGCAGGGCTGGGCTCACCTCTGCCACTTTGCCAGCCTGACATAGGTCACCTCCCTTCTTGGAGACACTGTTTGCTTGTCTGTAACATGGAGATAGTAATCAGGAGACTGGTTACAAGATGATGAAATAATCTTACAAATTTCACTTCTGTTACCTCATGTCTTCCTTAATCAGCAGTGACGTTCACAACTTAGCCTCCCTTTTCAGGCAAGAAAACCGAAGCTCAGAGAGGTTATGTGACTGACTCAGAATCACACAGCTTTTGCAGGGTGCTTAATTTTAAGTTCTGTATGCCAGTGCATTATTTGATAGCTAATGTTTGGCTGTCATTTATTTAAAGGTGGTGGGGGGTGGGCAGTGAATGAAATCCTCTTTGCTTCTGTGCATGGAATTGAGATGCCTGAGTTGCCTGGGGGAAGTGGGTTCTTTTGCTTGTATTCTGCAGTCACTGGAAGATTTTCTTTAACTACCATGTTGAGCTATTGCTGGCAATTTAAAATGTTTATGTGAGTCCTGAACGCCCAATCATCTGGGTGGCAGGTGCAGTTAGAAACATCGAATGAGAAGGGAGTTTATTTATAATGGGCCTGATGAATCCCCAAAATGAACTTGTCAGTCAGACCAAGGAATGTAGCAGTGAAGGAACAGGAAATTAATGATCATTCCCCTGGCGTAGACAGGCATTCCGACGTGGAGCCTGTGATTTGCCGGCTGTCGGCACATTTCTCTCTTCCCCAGCCTGGTTGGTAGTTATTGCTGTCAATAGAAACTCAGTTCAATACCTCAGAAACGTGGATCAATAAACTCAGCACTTTCTGGTTGAAATGAGGTTTAGGGTTACGTGGGAACAGAGGAGGGGGGATGTGGATTCCTTTCCCTCACTTCCTCCCTCCTTCCTTCCTCTCCTCGCTTCCTACTGCAAACATTTGTTCTGGGCACACGTGAGACCCTGTGCCCATCACTGAGGATTCACAAAGGAAAAAAACAAATGTCATGAACCAACACCCTACTCATGTGCCCTGCAGTGTGCCTCAGTGGAGATGGATCCAGGGTCCAGGAAGGTGGACAGGCAGGTGACAGCAAGTTTAAATGGCTTCATGGAGGAGGTAGTAAGTGAGCTGGGCTCTGGAAGGCGAATAGCAGTCTACGAGCTAGTCACACTCATTTCTCCCCACATATTCAGAGATAAGGTGGGAGAAATGGCATATCTCTCCTTCCTCTTGCATTATTTTCCTCCTCTTCTTTTTTCTTTTCCTTTTGTTGCTTTCTTTTCCTCAGGAATGAGCCTTTGGTGGATGTTAACATTGTTACTTTGGGGCAAGACAAATAAAAATGTGAATGCTATCTTCATTATATGATGCTAAAATATATAATCTACACTGAGCCAATAAACCCATCAGAAGATCTCCAAGGGCAAGAGGTAGTGGCTCTCTACACTGCTGTATGTAGCAGTCTGCACATAGTAGGCATGTAATGAATATGTCTATTTTAGAGTGAGTGTCAGAGGCTTTGCATACGTAACCTTGGATCTCCAGATACATCAAAGGTGAATGAGATGATACATACTGTTACCTACAAGAAGTGGTTAGAGTTATCCTTTTAAACTGTACATCAGATCATTGCACTCCTTGCTCAAAACTTGCAAATGCTTTTGCTTTGTACCCGTAATAAAGCTGAAGGCCCTTACTGCCACCTCCAAGATCCTCAGTCCCCTGCTGCTCCTTGCAGAGCCAACCACGCCACTGCCTCTGGGCCTCTGCACCCGCTGTTCCCTCTGCTGTTTCCTGCTCCCCCAGCCTGGCTCTCTCCAGTACTTCCTTCTGCTCAAACGTCTTTTCCTCCTGCTCCTCACCTCGGGGATCTGTTTTTGTTTCCTTCCACTGCTTTTGTTTCCTTCCTTCACTTATCATTCTTTTATACTATGTATTCGTATGTTTGTTTATGCCTGTCTCCCTCCACTCTCAATAATTGCTTGTTGCATTTGTCTTGTAAAGTTGTATTCATGCATTTCTAAGTTCAGCAACCTCATGAATGCCAACTATGACATAGGCATCAATGCCCCCATATTCACATAAGGAACTTAGAACATAATTAACAACAAAACCAACGCAATTTATTGAACACTTGCCCTACACCAAATACTATGTTAACGACTGTGCTCACATTATCCCATTGGATTATGTCGATGACCCTACAGGCCTCCCCGGATCCCCTTACTAAACCAGCCCACCCCACAGCTCACCCCAACACCCCCTCGCCCCCTTCTTTCATCATAACTGGGTAATACTTTAGCCACTTAACCCTTTACGCCTTGTTCATTTGTTTGAAGTTTCTCTCCCTGCTAGAATATAAACTTTAGGAGAGAAGGGGCCCTTTTTTATACATCACTGTCTTTGTTACACCTAGGACCATGCTTGACATGTCATAGGTGCTCCATAAATATCTTTCCATATTTCCAAAATATTCTTCCCCCACCAAAATAGAAAACCCAGTTTGCAGAAGAGACAGTTTCCCACGCTGCCTGCACGCAGTGTGCATTTGAGTTCTTTGCAGACTGCTTGTTTATTTCGCCCAGTTCCCCAGACACCCTGCAAAGAACCACTGCCGTGATGCGTGCCCAGATGAGCAAACTGAGGCTCAGAGAGGGGGGTCACTCCTGCAAGCCCATACCCTAGAGAACTTAACAAAAAAAAAAAAAAAAAAAAAAACATTTGTATTCTTGAAGCCAAAGACTGTCCTCCTTTCTCCAGAAAAGAATGATTTGGGTGTGATCATAGCTGAATTTTAATTTCCTGCCTTTTCTTATCTAGACCTACGCTTCTGGTTACATTCACAGGCTGACAGATACTTGGGGAGAGCTTTCTCCATCAAAATGTCAGTCTAGACGGGGGCTTTCGACCTGGGGTCCATGCTGGCCATCCATGAAATCTCATGGGGACCTCATACATTGGTACTTTGCCAACCTCTCCTTGTAATTCAGTATTTCCTTGTACCTGTTGTCTCATTTGATGCAGATGTCCTAAGATGCAGTTTATGCTCATCACTATTTCCAACTCATGGTTGTTACCTCTGTTAATAGATCTTTTTATGTAATGCATCACTAAAGGAGCATATACTGTTATATTATGGTAATACAGTCGGCTTTTAAAACACCGTTTTGATAAGTGGTCTCTTTCACAATGCTGTTTTCGTTTGATCTTACGCATTTAAAAACATTATTCTAACATGTGGCCCGTTCGCGTCTCCAGGCTGACAAAGGGGTCCTGGGCCCCGAGTCAGGAACCCTCTTCTGCAGTCTGGAGTGATGAGCAGGACTGGTGCACAGCAGCCTATGCACTGTGGCCACCGCCACGTGAGAGCAAGCATGTTGTGGAGCAGTTCACACGAGTCTGCACTCATTCACGCCTTCGTTTATTAATTCATTCACCCAATAAACCTTTGGGTGCCCGTAATGCTCCCGACACTATTCCAGGGCTGCAGGGAGCCTGATGGAGCCCTGGCCTTCACGGACCTTTTATTATCTCGTATAATCGCCATGGCAACCTAAGAGTTAGGCGTTATTGTCCATGCATTTCCATGCGTGAGGAAACTGAGGTTCAGAGGTTGAATGAGTTGTTCACCTTTTTTTTCCCCTCAGCTAATAAGTAGCAGGACCTGGGTTTGAGCCCAGGGCTTCTTCATGATAACACAGTGGTATTTAGTTCTGATTTCCCTGCCAGTCGCTGAAGTCCCTTGATTTCCTTTGATGCGAAACAGCGGAAATAATGGATATTCCCTCCCCCCGTCCCCATGCTTACATTTCTACCGTAGCCTTCCTGGGAAGCCACATATTGTTACTAGAAATGTGAGCTGGAAGGACCCTTAGAGTTCACCTCATCCTTGTATAAATGTGGAACCCGAGGCCCAGAGAAGGGGAAAGGCCGCCTGGGGACACTCAGCAGAGGCAGGCGGAGCGGGACCCTCTGGCTAGAAGACACAGCCCTGCTTGTGCTCTGATGGTGGGCTCCCCTGGCTCCAGGCCATCCCTCTGCCATTCCACATCCCTGGGCAGCAGGCACGCCCCCTGCTGGACTTCCCGAGCAGCTGCTCCTGAGAGCTCAGTGACTCCACGTGGGTATTTCATGAGTCAATAATCCTCCAACCTCAGCATTTGTCACTGAACCTATTATTTTTTTCTCCTTAATATAATGATGGGATTTGCAAAGAGCAGGAAAAGAGGTGAAGGATGAGAAGGAGACCTTCTCTGACTCTGTGACTAAACAGTTGGAGTAGGTACAGGGAGGAGGGGGTGTGCTTGGAGATGAGATGGACTCCAAGGTCACGGTGCATGTGAGGGTGGGGTGACGGTGAGGGGTCATACTCCACCCGACACTCCTGGGGAAGGCCCTGCTGTGACAAAACTTCATCAGGCCACTGGCTGGTTTGGCTTCAGGGCCTGACACTCTCTAGGGAAACCTCCTTCCCCCCACACCCACCTCCCACACCAGTTCCCTAGATTAGTTTGGCCCCTCTGCAGTCTGCTCCCATGATACCCTGTCTTACTAAAGCATCTGTCACAGATGTACCTGCCTGGACATAGAGATAGGCGTAGAGATGTAGACCTGCAGATATGATATATAGACACACAGACATGTGGACATACAGATATGGATGTAAGACACAGGCACAGACATAAAGATGTGGACATACAGACCAGGATATACAGACATGGGTGGACACATAGGCACACGCATGGGCATACCTAGATATAGATTTAGGCACAAAGAGAAATAATTGCTGGGTGACTCTGTCCTATTCACTGAACGGGAAGTTTCAGGAGAACAAAGCCCTTATCTGTTTGGCTCCTTCCTGTTCACCGAACCCCCATCCCCAATGGCCAGTGCTGAGTAAATAGTTGTGAAATGAACAGATGCATTTCCAAAGACACCAAACCCTTGTGAAGGTCCCTGTTGGGGCCTGATGATGATGAGCGTCTTTTGTAAAATCTTTTGTCTTATTGCCTGTTGACCATGACCTTGTGAGTTGAATATTATTGTCCCCATTTCACAAACGGACAATGGAGTCTCGTAATCATGTTCTCTCTGCCCCCAAGACCACGCAGCTGCTGGGTCTCATTCGTCCCTGCTCCTCTTCCTTCACCAGCTGCACTTATTCAGTGAACAGCTGGGGCATGCCCAGAGTGCCGGGGAAAACCAGAGGACTCTCGGCATGCAGGAAGCCTCAAAGGCACAGACACTTGCCGGCAGCTATGAGACCACCCTGTGCAGCAAGATATATTCTTGGCCTAAATTCGTGCCAACCATACTTGCTAGAGGAAGGGGAATAGTAAGTGTCAGCTACAACATTAGTCCCGGAATGCCCCACTGGAAAGGGATTTTATAAGGAAAAAGGCAGGATGCCATCAGGATTGGAGTCCGACACCGTGGGGCAGAGCCCTGGTTCTGCTGTGGTGACCCACTGTTGGCACAGGCAGCCCCCTCAGTGCTGGAAAGGGCCAGGTCTTGCGTGTACGTGTATGCAGTTCTTCTTTAATCAACAAAATGGGGATTAAAGACAGCCCCCCTTTCCTGGGGCTATGGTAAAAAATGAGATAATCCATGTTAAATCAAAGTTCTTCTGTCGTAGTTCTCAACAGATATTGGCCATTGTTGTTACCGTCACCATGACATCGGACAGCCCTCCCCCGGAAGCCCGGCTCTCCTACACAACCATCCCAGACATCCCGCTTCCCCCCTGAGCCCGCATCCCTGCAGTGGCCAGCGGCAGCGGGGCCTCGGGAGAGACAGGCCCCTTGCTCAGTAGCTCTGCCTTTTGGAAAGCCCAAACCTGCTTCCCTGTGCCCACTCACCTCTACCTGGAAACCTTTCACCACCTAATAAAGCAGTTGCCTTTGGCCAGTCACTGTCCTAACACTGTCCCTATGTGGCAGGTGAGCAAAGATAACCAGGTTCTCAGTGATCACGAACAACAAATTGAACCAGACACACAGAGAGTTTATAGCAGAAAGAGAGAGAGCAGGTCTATCAAGCAGTAGTGGGAGCGGGCCAACTGCGAGCCGAGATTGACCCTTGGGGGCTGGAGGGATTTGATTCCTACAGGGCAGATATTTCCGGGCTAGTTTTGGCAGGGTTCTACTGGGCATGTGCAAGTAGTTATATTACTTTTAGGCTACTGCCCATGTGGTTTCCCATGATTTTCTCTGGTTGGGTGCAGGGGGAGAGGGTCCCACAACGCTAATTTATTGTAATGCTGTTATAATGCATGCTCATGCTATAATGCAGCAGGGGTCATGGGGTATCTTCTGGGCAAGATCAGTCATGGTTCCCAACGATTCAGTGCTTTTCTGGAAAGGAAGGACAACTGGTCTTTGCACAGGGTCTCTGTCCTGGGCCATGTCCTTGTCTTAGCCTTAGGGCGTCTCCAGAGTTTATTCCCTCCTGACCATCTCCTGCCTCACCTGCAGCATCTTCAGCTCATTTCCAAACAGTTTTAATCCTCCAAAGAGTGGCTCTACTTCTTCTATAAAATGGGGGTGATCCTATCATTGACCCCATTGTGGGTTTGTGAATGTCAAGCAGGTCGTGTGATGCTCAAAACGCTCGGTGGCGTGTCCTGAATGCCCAATAAGCATGAACTCTTTGTTGCCAGGATGGTTTTTATAAAATACTAATCCATGCTATTAGTCTAAATAAAAGCAGCATCTGCTTTTAGAACCTTTGGGTGGCCGCCCGTGGTTCCCAGGGTGAAGCCCGGAATCTCCAAGGTCTGGGACACACACCGTTGTCCTGCCTGGCTGCCCGGTTCTTACCATGCCCAACCTCCCCCTCAACGCTTCTTTGTGTGGCTTCCAGTTCCCCCAGTCAGGGTATATACTCACAGTCTTCCACCACCGGGCCTCGTATTCTGCCCCTCTGCCTGGAATGCCATTCATTACCCCGCACCACCGTCTTTCATTCAGCTCATCGTCAATTCCTGCTTATCCTTTATGTCTCTACATTGCCTACTCCCAAAAACCTGTCTGCTCCCCCACTTCCATGCTTGGGGGTGCTCTTCTTTATGGTCTTATGGCCCCAGGGATGTTGCTAGGTTTATCTTTTTGGTTCGTTGGTTTTTTACTGCCTCCCTAGCATGCTGTGTCGCCCCTGTTCCTGTGTCTCTCGGGAACCAGGGAGCGCTCAGAGCAAACGAGGCAGCAGTGGAAAGCTTGAAATGAGTAAATGGGCAACGTGGGGCCTAGGTCCACCTCCCTGTCTCCCG
This sequence comes from Sturnira hondurensis, assembly GCF_014824575.4. Taxonomy (NCBI): domain Eukaryota; kingdom Metazoa; phylum Chordata; class Mammalia; order Chiroptera; family Phyllostomidae; genus Sturnira; species Sturnira hondurensis. The sequence continues at coordinate 3,058,847 of NW_028083079.1, read as the reverse complement.
CATTGAGTGCCTTACAGTCTCAGGTCACAGTTCTTGCACTTTTGAGGGGCATTCAGATGGCATTACTTGCTACCGGTTATTGGGCATGTTTTATGTGTGGGACATTTCACATATGTCCTCTAATTTATTTCCCACACTAACCCTGCCAGCTCGGTATTAATGTTGCCGTTTCTCAGATGAGGAAATGGAGGCTCAGAGTTTAAGGGACATGGTCAGGGTCTCCTAATGAGTGAGTCTGGGAGACAAATGTGCCTCCACTATTATACACCGCTGCTCACGCCGTGGGGGGCTCCGAAGGCTCCCTGAAACCCAAGGTCGGCTGGGGTGGGGTGGGAGGAAAGCTGGATTTTTATCAAATTCTGTCTTAGGTTCCTCCCTCTCTGGGGACTCAGGAAACCAGGCTGCCAGTTGTTATCAAAGGATGATTAGTCTGGGCCCCAGAGGTCTTGTCACACTCTGGGCTCCGTGTCATCCATTCACACCTCTCTCTGAGTGACACAGACCTTTTCTGGGGTTTATTAACAGCAGGCCATGTCAGCATCTGTTCCTGGCCACTCTGCCGAACGCTCACTCTGCATGGGGCGCAGCCGACTCAGCCAAATGGAACCCAGGTGGTGCATTTACACTGGAACAATCGGGTCGGGAGGGGATGGCAGCCTGACTCAGCCTGGTGAAGCCTGAGTGACTCAGTTCTGAAAGCAATATTATCAGAAAAAAAGAAATCCTAATTCTTTTTCCAAGCAGCCAGAGCTGCTTGGAAATATCTTGAACAGTGTCTAGACTTCATAGAGAGAGGGAGAGAGCAAAGGATAGGCATAATCTTAATCAGCTCAGTGCCTGGCAAGCAGCAGGTGCTCCGATGTTTGTTCAATGAATGACTAACGAGTAGATTTGCATTGGGTTTTAGATAAATGAACGAGTAGATTTGCCCTGGGTTTTAGAGTTGGGAAAACATGTATCTGTGCACCATGGCATAGCAGTCTCAAAATAATGCTGCATGGTTGGCAGCTAAAAAGATGTTCTCACCTTACAGAAGAGCCGACTGAGATTCAGGAGAAACTTCCTGTAGGAGAAAAAAATGTCGGTTCTGGAGTTGGACCTGCCTGGGTTCCAATCCTGACTCCAACACTAACCTGCGGCTCTTCCCATGTGAAACAGGAAACAGCAACCCAGCCTGCTGTGTTTCTGTAAATACAATTCTACTGAGACTGAGACGTGGCCACTCTCATTCAGGGCAGTTTGCATACCGTCACTCTATGGCCGCTTGTGTGTTATGAAGGCAGAACTGAGTAGTTGGAGCAGGCACTGTGAGCCTGGCAAAGCCTGAGGGGTTTGCTTTGGATTCCGGTAGAGGTAAGCCTGCCGATCTCTGTTCCTCCCAGGGTGTATTAGGTACCTAATGAACATCGGTCTTTTCTCCTCTCAAGTGAAGCAGTGACTTCCTCATGGTCCTTTTTCTGAGACTTTACAGACCTTGTAAATGTCTCCCTGTGACGTCAGAGTCTGGAGATGGAAGGGCTGGTGTAGGTTAGGAACGCTGGAATGCGAACCGAGGGCCCGGGGTTTCCGTCCTGACTCTGCCCTACTGCATGAGCCTGAGGACCTCCCTCTGAGCTGTGAGCAGTGGCTCGGACAGTGTCCCCCCACCCACCCCAAATTCATGTCCACCTGGAACCTCAGAATGTGACCTTATGTTGAAATAAGATCTTTGCAGATGTAATTAAGATGAGGTTGTATTGGATTAGGGGGGTGGCTCACCTATGGGTGGTCACTGAAAGAAGAGGAGACACAGCACAAAGGCCATGTGACAGTGGAGGCAGGAATCAACACGATGCCCCTACAAGCCTGGGTACGCCAGGAGCCTTGGAAAGCTACGGAAAGGCAAGGGGGGTTCTCCTAGGAGCCTACAGGGGAAGCACGGCCCTGCCGACACTTCGATTTCGACTTCCAACCGGCAGCACCGCAAAGGAATAAATTTCTGTTGTTTGAAGTCACCCAGTTTGTGGTACTTGTTATGGTAGCTCTAGGAGACAGATCACATTTCCCCCTTTAATTCCAACGTGGAGTGAGGCCGCTGTGGCAGGCACGCAGGCTAGGGGGCAGTGCTGGGAGACTTGCTGTGGATGCAGTCAAAGGAGACAGCACAGGACCACACCTCCCACAGTTCCCTGCGCAAAGCAGGTGCTCCGGAAATCAGAGGTGATGAAGGCGACGTTGGCAATGACGTGGTTTCTGGCAAAGTGAGGAATCTCACCCAGACCTCCCTACCTCCCTGTTACCCCAGCTGGCCTCCACCCCCAGCCCCGTTCCCCTGATCCTTTATCCCTGTGATTGGGCGGGACAGCTCAGACCCTGAGTTCTGCACTGGGCAGCCAGAATGAGCGACTGGGCCCTGCGCTAAGAAGATGCCAGCGTCTGCCCTGAGTTCCCCCTCTCACTCAGCCCAGATGTGCCGTTTCCCCAGGCTGACACAGCCCCTTCTCCAGACAGCAGCAGCCACTGTGGCCGGTCTTTGTGTTTGAAATAATATTCCCCTCATGTAACTGATGTTTCTGCAGAATCAGTCCTTTTAATGGCTAACAGCCCCCTTATGTGTATATACTGTCATTTATGTACAAACCTGAGCAGTTTCCAGGTTCCACTGGAAGGTGTCATTTGTTTTTTCTTGTTTTTCTCTTCTTTCATTTCTCTTTGGAGTTCTCTGTCTCTTCTCTCAGTGTCTCTCTGTGTTCTCTTCCACTCACGTGGAGTTTTTATCTTCACTTTCATTCTCTATCTTTTCGTCTCCTTCCCTCACCCTTTCTCCTCTCCCTCTCCCCCTCCTCTGCACATGCACACATCTGCTCCATTTACCTTCGTGTCTCCTCTTACTTGAATCTCTGCATTTCTTCGGTTTCTCCCTAGCTGTCTTTCTCCTAATCTAGCTTTTATTTTTGTCTGTCTTGTCACACACTTTCTCTGCCTCCATCTTTCTCTCTTTTACTCTTTATATTATACTCTTCTATCTCTCTCTGTCTCCATCCATATCTCTCTCTATATATATCTATCTCTCTATCTATCTATCTATCCATTCTGTCCATTTATCCATCTGAATAACCATTTATCCATCCTTCCATTAGTTCATCCATCTGTCCACTCACTCATTCATTCATTCAACATGTCCACCCACCCGTTCATCCATCCTTCCACCTATCCTCTTCCGGATGACTGCTTTTCTGCATCTTAGTTTCTCTTCTTTCTTTCTGCAGCTCCTCTACATGTTTATCTCTTTTCTCGTTATCCCACTTTCAAGTTTGCCTCTCCCTTTGTTTTCATCTCCTCCTCTCACTTGCCACACATTCTTCTTCCTCGAAGGATATTAATATTTTAGTAGCCTTAATGCGGTCTCAGGACCCTCGACTCTGTCCATGATTCAAGAGTGACAAGTCTTCCAAAGCCTTTGGTGCAGGAACTGTTCATTCTCCTTGTCCAAACACCTGTCGCCCTGACCTCACTCTGTGCGAAATTAGGAAGCGAGGGATAATTTGGCAGCTCTCCAGCATCTCCTTTGTCCCTGTGCTACAGCCCTGAGCTTGGGGCTTTTGGAAGAGGGACCCAGAGGTGGGGCTGGGCAGGGAGTGTCCTGTTGCAGAGACTTGGTAAAACTACTGATGGGTGCAGACTGCATCCATGCTTTCTGATGTTTTCTTTGTTTCATTTGAAAAACACTTCCTTAGTACAAGTTCTTACCAGGCTTCGTGCTGGGGGCTAAAGAGGGATGAGTAAATCCTGAACCCTTCACTCTAAAAGTTTACAGTCTCTAGCAAACTGGAGAGCTGATGATTAAGACCAATAACATAATGGAATAAACAATGTTCTCAAAGAGAGAAGGAATTAATTCTGGTTGGAGGAGGAGAGAAGGTTTCACCAAGGGGGTTGTGGGTAGTAAGCAAGCTCTCGGGAGGTGAGCTTTGCCCAGAGTCACTGCTGCATTCCCCGGATCTAGGACAGCTGTGACACACAGCAAGCACTCAAAAAGCGGTGCAATGCACAAGTGAGTGAGTGAGTGAGTGAGTGAACAAATGAGGAAATAAATTTGAGCAGTTTTGAGGGGTTCTGAGGAATTTGTCAGGGAAGCAAGTTAGAGATGAGCATTCTGGACAGCACAGCATGACTGAAGGACCCAGAGGGGAAGGCGCACACCATATTCAGATCTCCCCTTCAGAGCCGGCCCATTCATCCCCAGATCATGGCTGATGGCCCACAGCAGTGCCCTTACTGGGCACCATGGCTTTCAGCCACAGGGAACCACCTCACGTGGGGATACCCCCTTCCGGGTGGCCGCCCTTGATCAATGACTAGCTGACATGGTGATGCGGTGTCCTGGATCCCTTGCCTCCATCAGGGACATTTCTAAAGAGCTATCCCAGCTCCTCCAAAGCTCCCTCAGGACCAGCTGAGGCTTATGACCCACACAGCATCAACTGCATTACAGGGCGACCTCTCCCTTGCCCAATCCTGCCTTGCTTCCTTCCTCCGAGTGTATCCCAGAGGGCTCCTTGAGAATCCCCTTCTCTGCAACTCTGTTTCAGAGGCAGTTTCCAGGGAACCTGACCTAAGATTGGGTATTTAGGGAATGAGAAGAGGCCTGTGGCTAGCAGATAGAGAATATGAGCATAGGGTAAATGTAGCTGAATGAGCAGGCAGAGGCCAGATTATAGAGGACCTTGAGAGCCAAAGAAACTCATCTAGATTTTCTTCTATAAGTAATGGAGAGCTGTTCATCAATAGGGTGTCTAATTCGAGCTGGAATTAACAAGTTCACTGGCGGTCAGTATGTAAGATCGGGTAGAAGGCAGTAAGATTGGAGACAGGAAATGAGCTAGGAGACCAAAACCTGGAGCTCCGGGTCTGAGGGGGAAAAGAATGGGAAAGGCATGAAGGGTGGTCCAGGGACATCACCAGGAGTGCTCAGTGACCTCTTCTTGCTACGTGTACACACAGGCATCTCCCCTCTTACACAATTCTGGATCCCGCGAGTCACCTGCCACAGAGGGGCACAGTGCCTCTTCTCACTGCCCGTGGTGCCCCTTTAATATCTTCTGCAACTGTGGGCACCTTGGGTATTCCAATGCTAGACTATTCCTTCTATGGTCCTTTCTCCGGAAAACAGACTCCAGTAACTTCCATCTGTATCTCTTATCTGGTAGAATTTTGAAGATCCGTGAATCCTGGAGTCTGGCCCAGTTGTATCTCTTGAGAACCTCACTGGGAGGCTCCAGTCATGAGTTTGCCTGGAATCCAGTGACCTTTCCACTCAGTCTTGATGGTGTCGTTTGCATGCAGCGTATAGGGAACTATGGTCAGACAGCCCTGTGTTTGCATCTTGGCTCTTTATACGTTGTGTCATTTGGGGTGAGTCCCACACCTTTCAGTTTATAGCCGCAAAGTCAGAATAGGAGGAATATGCTCGTTTTGGAGAGTTCCTATGGGGAGGTCTGAAATATGTGGAAACACAAATAGCCCAACTTGAGAGTCAGGCAGTGGGACGAGCTCTGTTTAGACTCCGACGGAGCTTGGCACAGACTTCCATTCGGCCGCGTTACAAGTGGGCGGCCTTCAGCGAGGTGCTTCTTCACCTTGCTGAGCCACAGTTCCTGTACTGGTCAAAAGTAGGAAGCCTACCTTCCAAAATGATGAAGATTAATTAAATAAAGGATGTAGCCCTGGTCAGGTGGCTCAGTTGGTTGGAGCATCATCCTATACGACAGAAGTTTGCAGGTTGAATCCCTGCTCAGGGCACATACCCAGGTTGCGGGGTTGATCCTCAGTCAGGACATGACCGACAGATGTTTCTCTCCGACCGGTGTTTCTCTCTCTCCCTCCCCCTCTCTCTAGGATCAATGAGTGTATCCTTGGGTGAGAATTGAAAGGAAATAAAGAGCATTCAGTTCCAAGGATATAATCTTACTTATCAGCAGACACACATCAGATAATAAACCTATTGAAATTTTTTTGTTTTTCTTCCCATCTTGTTAAATATATGTTCTTGATGATAAATAGAATAAATGACGCTATCACATGTCAGGAACACCCATTTAAATGTTTTTGAACACTCTCATGATCCCGATGTCTCTGGGGTTTAACCATCGCCTTTCTCTCCAAGGGAAGAAGCGATGCTGTCCACATACTTTGAAACCATCAATGATCTGCTGTCCTCCTTTGGGCCGGTTCGGGACTGCTCTCGGAACAATGGCGGCTGCACTCGAAACTTCAAGTGCGTGTCTGACCGCCAGGTGGACTCCTCGGGATGTGTGGTAAGTGCCCTTGACTCAGGAACGTGGCCCCAGCAGCCCAAGGAGACAAGGCTGCTTGCCGGGGGGGGGGCCCTCTCGGCAAGGAGGCGCTGGTCCTGGAGGATCATACTATTCCCCACTCCTACTGCTGTGGCCTTCGGCACCCCAGGCTACCTTGGGTTCCTCCTCCGTAAAGTGGGGCAATGAAACCTACCATGTAGAATTGTCGAAAGAATGAAATAAGTCATTAAAACTTTAGTCCCTGGTATGCAAAAGGTCCTTGAGAGGTCCCAGCATGGAAGCTTGCAGCTCATCTGCAAATGGGGAGGGTGTGGCGGGTCTTAGAGTAGCAGGAGGGACCTCAGCGCGGCGTCCAGACGAGGGAGTTTTCCATGAGACCTGAAGTTTTTAGAAGGCTTCCTAGGGAAGCTGGGGCTGGAACTGGTTTCAGAAGAGGGGTCACTTTAGGAAAGGAGCAGGATGGCTGAAGTGTGAAGACAGGATGATGGATGAACCTGTTCATGTGGAACTTTAGCCGTCTGTGGGAGAAGTGCACAGAAGAGGACGTGTGTGGCCTGTGGAGGAGATGCCAGGCTGCGTGATTTTTTTCCCCCTGGAAATGACCCAGGGTGCGCATTTAAAATGCAGCCCTCAGGATTCCAGCCCAGAAATTCTGTTCTGTAGAGGGTTGTGGGTGCCAGGACCTGGCTTTGTTAACACTTTAATGAACGTGCATACACATGTCAGGAAGGCAGGGAGTGCGTTGGGAGGAGGCAGACCTGGGAAACATCGCCCCGCGGGCCACACTCCTTGGCCTGGCATTCAGTGCCCTCTTCATTCATTTCACAAGGGAGCCAGATGGGGCCACCAGGAGGTCCCACTTGCCTGTTTACCGCCTCAGAGCCTTTGGTCAGACCAGGTTTCTATTTTAGTTGTTTATTTGCTGTTTTCCTTCCTAAGGAAGGAAATCGATCCCCCTGGCCCATTAAGCAGGCAAGTGGACCACTCTCCTGATTCATGTCCTTCGGGGAGCCTTCCCCATCCCCTGCCTGGCAAAGCCGCCGTGTTCTTCCAGTGGTCGTCAGTGCCCTCTGTACCTACATCTGTTATGGCACCTGGGGTCATTCACAGCGCAGCATGGCTCTGTTCAAGTTTACCTCACCTGGGAAGCTGAGGGAGAACCCACAGAAACTGTGGGCCCAGCTCAGCACCCCAGTAGTACCCGTCTCAGTAAAGGAGAAGGGAAGAAAGAAAGAAGGGCAGCTAGGGAGGGACGGGCCCGGGAGCAGGAGTTTCAGCTCTGCACTGGGCTCTGGGGAAGCGGGTTCTTAAGAGGCCAACACGACAGCTGGGAGATAGGCAAGAGTCAGGAGACCAGTGCAAAGAAGCTTCTAGAGAGTGGGGTAACGCAGTAAAACTGTATTTCAGACTCAAAGATCAATGTATCATCCGAAGTAGATGGGCAGTTGGAGATTTTATGGATTAGAATTCTTAGGATTAGAAGTGACAGAAACTCAATTCAAACTGGTTCAGGCAGAACAAGAAGATACACTGGCCTAGGTGGACACCCAGCACAACGAGACTGGCAGGCTCACGCGGCGTTAGGGGGGCCCTCTCCTCCTTGGAGCTCTGCTTTCCTCAGCACCGTGTCCTTCTCTGGCCAGTCACACCCTCTCCACTCAGTGAGTCCTGCAGGGCGAGAACATCGCTTTCCCTGTTCCTCCTGAAGTCACAGATTCCATCTCAAGGGCCCAGCTTGGTTCTCAGGCCCGTCCCTGTATGAATCCTCCTGGTCACGGGGAAGGACGGGGCTCATCCCAGAACCAGTCATTCTGGGGCTTGGGCCAACTGGCAGCTGCACCCAAAATACATGGCCATGGGTTGGAGGAAGTTGTGGACTCTCAGGAGGAAGTAGGGTGCTGGCAACGGAAGGGGGGGCTGTGGGTGCGAGGTCAGGGTGCTTCCGCAGCTGCCTAGGTCACGGGGTTGCAAGCCCTCCCCTCCCCCCCGCGTTTTGCCTGTTGCAGAAGTGAGGCCAGGGGAGGAGGAGGAGGCCTTGCCCAAATCTTCAAAGCGATTCAGTGGTCAGACTACTCCAAGGGAGGCCCCGAATCATTGGTGTTGTCTCCAACGCATGAGGCTGATCTTTCCAAGAGGATTAAGTTGTCTGTCTCTTTTCCCTTTTTCCATCAGTTCTCTTTTCCTGAACTAATAATTAAGCTCCTTCTTGAGGAGAGATGTCCCAAAAGAATGAAACCTCAGAATGCAGAGATGTGTGTGTGTGTGTGTGTGTGTGTGTGTGTGTGGGCAGGCAAGAAATGTCTCTTTTTTCCTCTCATTAATACAAACCAGAAAAACGAGGAGAAAGAGAGGAGAGAAGGAACTTTGGGTCCCTGGAGGTTGGGAAGAAATTCAACAGCCTGATGAGACTGTCAGAGACCTTCCTCTCTAGATTAAGGAGCTAATATGAAAGCTGCAACTGCAGGGCTCAATGGATGTGAGGCAGGCTCTTCCCGCCAGGACTTCAGGGGAGACAGATAAATACCCGTTTGACACGGAAATTCAAAACCTCTGTTGTTTCGCTCCGCGCTCTTCCTCATGCCTGCAAATAGAAACTTTTTCTTACAGATTCTCTTTTAATAAACTCCATATGGCACAAAATAATAATGCCTTATATTTTTAGAACACTCGTGGAGTTCTCCAGGCACAGGCACGGCAGGTCTACGCCCAATAACTAACTTGTCTTCACAACAAACCCAGGGAGCAGTTTCCCTTCTCAGTGTGGCAAGCGGACTGACTTTTCGAGGTTTCACCACAAGGTGGCAGAGTAGAGGCCCAAGAACAAGTCTTCCATCGTATTCCTTGTGGCCGAGTCACTCTGGTTTTCTCTCCTGGGGAGCTGAGAGGAGAGGGCAGCGAAGAACATTAGAAGGAAGGCTGGTCCGGGTGAACTGGGCATAAGCCCTGACCTGGTCCTTGGACAGCTTTCAAATCCGGGTAGACTCACTAGTCTCGGTTTATTAGTCCTTTAAAAGGGAAGGCATTGCTCTGGAACACGCAGGTTTTCTGAATAATCAAAGTGTGTAACTGTAAAAGACCTGGGACTGACAAAGTGCCGTCCACGTGCGAGATGATGGGGCCACGGTTACTGATGTTTGTGTGCTGGACATGGGATTCAGGGCCACGCCCTCCAGGACCACAGTGTTTGGGATGTTTGTAATGTTTCTGCCACTGGATTTCGTTCTGTTCTCCATTCACGGGTGGTGGTGGAAGCTTAATTCTAGTCGGTTTACACCCTTCGCCGCCTCCTTCCTTCTGAACATCTAGGCCCAGGGGGAGGGCTGCACGCCGAAGGCACGACAGTGTGGGCATGATCGATGCTGGACGGTCTGCCCTTGTCAGTTCTAGTGCCTGCTGTCTCCTCTGGCCCCCGTCCACCACTCTTTCCTTCCGGTGCACACCAGGACCGCTCTGTTCCCAGGTGATGTATAGGTGTGTGGTCCGTTCCAGCATCCGTCGCCTGTTCGCTCATCCCTACCACAGGCCATTTGAGTCCAGCTGGCTCCGTTCCTCGGGTAGCTCTTCCACCTCCCCGGGAGCGTGAGGAACGTCCAATAGCTCTTGTTACACCACCCGAGGCCGTGAGGAGCGGAGGGGACTTGGCTGGAGCCCTCTTGACCTAGGCAGGCCACGAAGCCTCCTCCTTGGAGGAGGCTGCTTTTATGTCAGGGAAGAACACAGTCACACTTGCCATCCAGGAACCGCTCCCCGGGAAGAGAGGCGCAGACCCCCTTGGCCTTCAGATCCCACCTGATTTTCGGTAACCCCCACCCTCTTCTCAGCCCGCTGGGAATAGAGCCTATTCACCAGCACTTACAAGGTCATCTCGTCTGACTTCCCACATTCCTCTCTGCCCCCGACTCAAATGACCCCGGTAGGTGGGTGGAGGCCACTTCTTTAACAGACCATGGATTCTTTCGTCTATTATTATTATCATGTATTATTCCTATTATTATTATTATCCTTCCAGTTCTACCTCAATTTCTGAAACCCAAAATTAAAAAAAGAGAGAGACTTCTCTCTTGGTGTTCAGGGGATGCTGTGCTAATCTCCCCCTGGGACAGCGTGGTCCTCAGGTGTGCTGGTGCCCAAATCAGGGAGGGTCACAGGGTGTGTGACGGGCAGAATAATGCCCCCCCCCTCAAGGATGTCCACATCCTGAGGCCTGCAAGCTGTGAATATGTCGAAGGGGAGATTCAGTTCACAAATTACCAGGGTGGCCCCCTGTAGGAGTCCTTACATGTGGAAGACGGAGCGTTGAGAAGTTCGGAGTGACGTGCTAGCTTGGGAGGTGGAGGAAGGGGGTACAGCCAGGGAAGCCTCTAGAGGTCAAAGGCAAGGAAATGGACCCCCCCGTGCAGCCTCCAGAAAAGGAATGCAGCCCTGCGGACACCCAGATTTCAGCCCAGGGCCTGGGGAACTGTCACATGATAAATTTGGGCTGTTTTAAACCAGCGATTTGTGTGGTACTTTGTTACAACAGCAGTAGAAAGCTGGTGCAGGGCGAATGATGCTGTGGAAAGGGAGGTGTGATCCAGGAGATACTGTGTAAAGAATTGTCCTGTTACTTTGGTGTTCAGTTAGCCCTGGAGAGACACCCGCCTCCTGACCGGGGATGGAGGAGTCACAACGAACAGGGGAGGAGGGAGACTTGTGTTCGCCCTCCGTGCGCTCAACAGTAACAAATTGGTATCCATTAGGCACATATAAATCCGACAAATATAATTACACAAATATAATTATGGTAGCGAGGTGGTTTGAAGAACAAGCTAGGGTTCCGTTTCTTGTGGGTGGCGGCATAAACATTGCAAAATCTTAATCAAGGCGCGGAGGACAAAACCCAAGAAAACCAACTGCGAGGGTTGCCTCACGCTGTTGTGTGGAGGACACTTCCAGCTTCCCTGAGCGGCTGCTGCCCCCTGAGGCGATTCACTCAAGCTGTTCCTCTGTGTTTGTCCTCCTGGTTCTCCCAGCTGAGGAGGAGGCCCTTTGATGGACTCAGCCCCGGATAATCACGTGGCTGAAATGTATCCTCAGCCCCTTTTGAAACATGTCAATTCACAGTTCACCCTTATGGTCCAGTGATCTGTTGTTGCGTAACAAACTGCCGCCCAATTCAGTGGCTTAAAACAACCGTTTTGTTTTACGCGCAGTTTTGTGTGCTGAGCAGGGTGGTTTGTCTGGGATTCAGCTGAGGGGGTGGGGGTCTCTGAGGCTGGAAGGTTCGCTTGGAAAAGAGCCCCTCCACGTGCCTGTCTGGGGCTGGGGCTGGGAGAGCGGGCGGTGGTTGGTCCTGCCTGGGAGATCCTGAGCTCTACGTCTCCCCCCGGGGGGCTGTCGACTACAGCGCATGCCCGCCGCCTCTCTGTTGGGCTTGGGTTTCTCACACCAGGAGGCTGGATTTGCAAAGAAATCGCCCCCAGATCGAGTGTTCCAACGGCCCGGGCAGAAGCTGCAAGGCTTCTTAGCACTGGGTTGCAGAAGTCCCAGAACCTCATTTCTCCCATATTCTATCAGCCCAACCAGGCCTTAAGTTCAGCCCCGCTTCCAGGGAAGGGAACAGTACGTCACCTGTCCGTAAAAGGACGGTGTGGCCACCTTCGCTCATTTACCAATAGTGTGAATTCACAGACCAGGGCTGCCACAGCAGGAGGGGACCCAGAGACCTTCCAACCAGACCAGCACCTCCACCTTCATACAGACAGAAAAGCAAAGGCCTGGGAAGACGCAGGGATCACTCGAGTGCGTGTAGGAAGCAGAATCGAGCTCTGATCCTAAGAGTCCTTCCTCCCGGTGGTCGTTCCCTCCTACCGTTGCAGTGTGGGCTCTGCCAGGGCAGCCGTGCGCGCACCTCACGGAGCAGCACGCTTGCGTCCAGGGCTGTGAATGGAACAAAGGCGGGAGCCCTGCCTTGTTCTGTAAGCTCGTTCTCAAAACCAGACGCCCTTCGGCAGCCTTACATTTCTGACCTTGAACAAATTCACTCGGTATTTCCGCACAAGAACATCTAGCAGGGCTGATGTGAGGAGCGGAGAGGAGGGGGGCGGTGACAGGAGAGACCTGGCACTCGTTAAGCACCAACTGTATGCCCGTTCCCTTATGTCCGTGGCAGTGAATGCTCGCAACTATACTCCTCGATGGGTATCATTATATCCATTTTCCAAAAGAGAAAAGCTGGTAATAGAAGAGCAATCATCCATACAGTGACTTTGCTGGGCATGATTCTAAGTGCCTTGCTTATTTTAGCCAATTTAATTCTCACAGTCATCCTGGGAGCTAGGTTTATGACTGTCTCCACTTTACACGTGAGGAAAAGGAAACCGTCTNGTATGCCCGTTCCCTTATGTCCGTGGCAGTGAATGCTCTCAACTATACTCCTCGATGGGTATCATTACATCCATTTTCCAAAAGAGAAAAGCTGGTAATAGAAGAGCAATCATCCATACAGTGACTTTGCTGGGCATGATTCTAAGTGCCTTGCTTATTTTAGCCAATTTAATTCTCACAGTCATCCTGGGAGCTAGGTTTATGACTGTCTCCACTTTACACGTGAGGAAAAGGAAACCGTCTGGTGGAAAAGGAGGGAAGGTGAGGAAGCACCGAGGAAGGAGGGGCAGCGTGAGGCCGTGCAGGGTCTGCAGAGACAGCTAAGACAGAGGGAGGTGCAGGGGTGGCAGGCTGGTCAGATCCTGGTGGCAGTATCTTTGGGGACGCGGGGCGCCTGCTGTCAGTTCTGGCCCTGCCCCTGGATTCCACACCAACCCCTCTCTGCTCCACCCCTACAAGTCCCCCAGCCTCATCCTCACCGCTCCCCACCCCCCCTCTTTTTTCTGTTTGACCTCAAACACTATCTGGCCTCTAAGGGGTCAGGAAGACCCATAGGCCCCCTAACTGCCCTGAGATGTTGAAATGCAGCCAAAAAGGCTGCTTTTTAAAAAGTCAAGACGCATAAAGATAGCAATTATCATTCATTAAGGTCAGGCACCTCTGGGCACTGCTCAGCAGGAGGGAAAAAACGAGTCTGGTTCAGTCGAGAATCAAGAGGCTGCTTCCCTCCACTCCGTATCTTCCCCTCTTCAAGGATTTAAATGGACTCTAATTAAGGAAACAAAACTCAGGGCTGGGGGAGACATGCTGGGACAGGCGCAGGGTGAGGGGTGCATTGGAGCACAGCCCAGGCACCGCCGACCTGGGAAGCCCAACCCCATCCCTCTGCCCGGCCTCTGGCCCTCCCAGGCAGGTGGAGCAGGGCTGAGCCTCAGTGAGTCCAGCCCCCGGAAGTGGTTTTCTCCCCAGAAACAGACCCTCAACGGACGCACCCTCAACGCTTAGTCCGTCCCTGCAGATCAGTGACAGGGGGTGTGATGGATTCACAGTACAACCAGGACAGGTTTTGCCAGAGTCAAAATAAGACTGGCGTTTGCCACATTTTTCTTCCAAAAATCTCTCTATATTTTCAGAAATAAAGGCAGGAGGCCAAGCATCCTTAGGGAAACCCAGTCTCTACTGTTGGTTTGGGGATCAGGATTTGAAGGTGGGACGACTCCCACGTGGTGTCTTTGTGAAGTTGCTCTCTGATCAGACAGGGAACTCTCTCTGTGCACCTTCATCAGTGATGCTCGTCCTGCTGTTCGTATTCATAGCGTTAGTGAGCTGATGCCATTGATACACAAATCAGCGCTACCAACACTATCACTATAGTGTTACCGATGGAGACAGTAGTTTCCTCCTGCTGTTACATGCCAGACCCTGGGATAGATGCTTGAAAACAGCATCCCCTTGAGTCCTCACAGCTGCCTTATGAGATGGGCACTATTATCACTCCGTTGTCCACGAGGAAGGAGATTCAGAAAGGGGGAGAAACCTGCCCAAGTCCAACCAGCCAGGTAGAGGCGGAGCAGGTGTTCTTTTAACCCATCAGATGGCAACTCCCAGAGGGTGAGGGATCTCAGCAGATTGCTGCCCAGGTCCCTAGTGTTGGGGCCACAGGGGGAGGGGCATTTCCTTCTCTGCACCCTCCTTCAGTGTCCAGGGTTCCTCCTGTCTCCTCTGCATCCGAGAATCTGGAGAAAGATGAAAGAGAATGAGTGTGGGGGAGGGGGTAGGGATGGTCAGAAAATGGAAACTGCGCCACTGACTTAGCACTTGTACACCAGACTCCAACTTTGAGGGTGAAAAGGGAGTTTTCCCTCCACTGGGAACTCTGAATTTACATCTTTTGTTTTTTTTTTAAATTTCCAACAGAGCCTTCCTCCCAGGAAAGGGGAGGAAGGGGAGCGATGGGCTTCCCAAGATTATACTAGGTGGCATTCTCATAAAGCCTATGCACCCTTTAGTGACATTGCATATTTTGTTCTCTGGGTGACACATGAAGCCTTCTTTATTCCTCTCACCCTCGGCATTTTATCTCTTTGGGACTCGGATTTGCTGGGTGCGATGGTATTTCTGGTAAGCTGGCTTTACTGAGTGGAAGTCACTATCCATTCAAGTCAGGGAGCAGCCCCCACCCTTCCAGAGGGGAAGATTTCACCCTCTGATTCCTGGGAGAATGGCGTGGCCTGTAGGAAAGAAGCCCCCTAGAGGCAGGGATGGGAGCTGCACTCCTGGTTCTGTCTCCTGTTGGCTGCAAGCCTGGGCTGAATCACTTGGTGGAAACTGTCAGCTGTTCCTGTAGACTGTACCCTGGAGCTAGAGCAGCAGTTTGGGGACCAGCCTTGGAGGGTTCAAAGTCTCTTTCAGTTCCTGTAATCTATGATCTCGTGAATATACAGGGTCCGGCGAAATAAGGCCTGCCAAGTGGGGTTAGTAGGGTAATAACATGGGTGCAATAATTTATACTTTTAATTTGAACATTTCACCTACAATGTCATATGGTATGCTTGAGTGTGATATTGTTATATTACAGAATTACATGCTTATGCTTTTGTAATAAAAGATTTTGTAATAAAAAAGGGTTGTTTTTTGCCCTGGACCCTGTATATTCCCCAAGGGCAGAAGTTCTAATATTAAAGGGGCCCGAGGGCGGAAGAAGCAGCCTGGGGCTTACCTGGTTGGTTGGTGGAAAAGTAAATCTACAGGGGGAAAACTCTCCATCCCTGTTGTAATCATCTCTGGCGTGACCCTTGACATCTTCATTGTATTTCATGCACTTGCCTCCAACACCTTCCTGGCTTTGGAAGGTGCCCCTGTGAGACCATGCAGTTTCTCCCACCATTGCCTTCACCTACAGGGGGCCAGCGTTCTGCTTAAGAGCACAGTGTCTGGCCTTGGAGAAACCTGGGCCCAAAACTCACTCTGTCATTTACCAGCCATGTGGCTTTGGGACAAATCACTTAAGGCCTCTGAGTCTCCAGCCCCTGTTGAGTAAAATGGGGATAATATGCCTGACAAACTGCTATTAGGACTAACTGAGATAATGCATGCATAATGGGCTGGCCCCCTGCCCTAAGTAGACAGGAAACACGGCAGCTGTTATTATGTGATGCTTCATGCAGGGATCGTGGTGGTGGCAGCGGCGGCGAGGAGAGCTAAAATCATCTGAGTGCTCATTGTGTTCCGCAGCCCCTGAGATGGGTCCCACTGTTATCCCTGTTCTTACAGATGGGAAAACTGAGGCAGAGAGAACTTAAGTAGTTCTCCAAGGTCCCCATAGTTCTGAAGTTCTACAGTGGGGACTGTAAACCAAACACCCAAAGCCAGAACCCTTATTCTTAACCAGGGCAAAGTCTTCATCACATCATCTGTGGTCGTGGACTAATATTCTGTGGAGGGCAATACACCACTGTTTACTTTGTCTTACCGATGGCATTTTGAGTGTTTCCAACTCTAGTCTATTGTAAACAAGGCAGCTGCGAGCAGAAGGCTCTTTCTGTGCTTCGAGTTAATGAGTTAGAGTAGAAGTCTACAAGGACAGTTTTCAAATTGCACTGTAGTTTCTCGCTTTGGGAGAAGGTGTTGGATGGAATTTTGTTTTAAAAAAGAAGCCGCATTGCTTCTGGTGTTCCAGATGATCTTTGTTTAAGGGTACAGGTGTTCTTTCAGGATGCACGTGTTTCCTGTCTACTGTTCAAGGGCAGGCTAAGGGGTTTGGCTAAATGGATCCTTGGGCAGAGAAGAAAATAAAAGTAGTTCTTTAGGGTGGAGAGCCTGGCGGCATGTGCAAGAGGCATGTGAGAGAGAGAGTCCAAACACAGAGGGTCAGCGTGGAGCAGGGTAAAGGAGGCGGCTGGGCTGCCGTCTCCTTGGCGATGGGAGGGGGTCAGAAACCATGACTGAGAAGTCCTCGGTGGGTGTGCCAGAGGGCCCGGGAAGACAGAATCCACACGGCTGGAGTGCCAACGATGAGACACGTTTTTGCCTCGCCTTTTCGTTGTTGCTCAGTAACCCACACTCATTGTAACATAAAACAAATTCAAACACTGCTGAAATGTACAAACCAAGGTTCTCTCTCTCTACCACTCACTCACTTCAGAGACAACTTTGTCACGCTCTGGTCTATGTATATCTTCCTATACATTCCCCCCCCCGCTGCATATGCAAATATAAATAAGAATTTATGTATGTAAGTTTAAAAATGGAAGCATAAAAATCATACAGTAGTGGGTTTTGCGGGCAACTTTCTATATCAGAACTGCATGTCTTTATACATGCTTTTGAAAGAGCACTTTCATTTTTTTTTAAGACAACTGACTCCATGACTTAATCCTAACAGTATATAAATGTTTTTCCGTATGTAAAAAATAAAGATGAGCAAATTGAATCTAAAAGCACAAGAACTAAGCTTGGCTTGAGCCCAGGTGTCCTCAATTCTAGTCAAGGACTCACTGCTTTGTTCAGCATAGCATCCTTCTTTCATCTTTCCTCATCATTCTTTTATTTTTTTATCACGGGTCTTGGAGCACCTGGGTGAGAAATGATATCGTCGTCATCATCATTATTAATTTGGAACTATATCCTCTTCCTTCCCTTTTCCAATTTCTTATGGGCTCTGCTTTAATAAGCCTTCACCTACCAGCCTAGACATCCTCGGAGACCATAGAAGTTTTCCAAGGCTGGCAAACAGTTTGGGGCATAGGTGGAAAGAATAACTGGGCTCTCACTGCCAGCCATGATCTTGGAAACTTTTAGCCTTGAGGTAAAAAACAGTGAAAAAGTCTCAAAACACTTACCAGTCTTTCTCCTCACTGAGAAAATAATACCTGGACAGAATGATATGTGCTCCTAGGGAGGTTGGCTAATTAGGATTCTGGTCCAGGGGGGAGAACAGACTTGGCTGTGAAATGGACTGGGTTCAAATCCCTGTCCCTGGGAAGCTGTGTGGCCCTGGACAAATTGCTGAATGTATCTGAGCCTCTGTTATGTTGTCCATCAACTGGGAAGTATGCCTACAAGTGAAGCATTTGTTGGCTAAGCCCAATGCCAGTAGCTGGGCACCAGCTGGACTTGGTTCCATAAACCCCCTTTTCAAGGGCCAGTTGCTATTGGATAGGGAGGAGCTTGGTGACCCAGGAAACATGGGATCCTTCTCTGGCTTTCAATGATCTTTAAGGATTTCCCTCACCATCACTGAAGGGAGAGGTGATTTTAGGAGCCCACCATCCTGGGGATCATATGAGTCCTAGGTAATAAAAGGACCCTGTGGCTCACTCTGGCTGGGTGGCTCAGTTGGTTGGAGCATCATCCAAATACCAAAGGGCTGCTTGCAGGTTTGATCCCCAGTCAGGGCGAATGCCTAGGTTGCAGGTTCAGTCTCCAGTTAGTGCACACATAGGAAGCAACCGATGAGTGTTTATCACATCAGTGTCTCTCTCTCTCTCTCTACGCACACACGTGTGTGTGCACATATACATGCATGTGCCTGTGTCTGTGTGCACATATACATATGTGACTGTGTTCATATGTGTGCACATATACATGTGCGCATGTGCGCAAACTATGTGTGGGTGTGCACATATATGTAGACCTGCATGTATATGTGTTTATCTTCCCTTTCCCTCTCTCTAAAATAATCAATAAGCATCTCCTCAGGTGAACTTGATTCTCTTTGGGGCTGCTTCCTTCCCCTCCAGAGCCCATAAATCAAATCTGTACTTGCATCTCTAGCGGGAAGACCCAGAAGATCAGCCTGTACGATGGCCAGTGGAACTTCACCCGCTCCGCGCTTTCCTCGGGGAGCTGTTCTTTCCCGCACAGTAACCCTTAGGCAACGTCAGGGTTCTCCATATGGTGGAATTTCAAGCAGGAGTGTTGTCACCAACCTCCATGATTTTGCCGTTGCCTTGTTTAGATAATGAGGCAATTCAACTAAAAACATACTTGTTTCAATTTTAAAATTATAATATGCACTATAAGAATGTTTAGAATGCAGAGAGGAAATGAAGAAAAACATGACACCCAGTAACACCGCCTCCAGTAACCACCACCGATGTATTGATATTTACTTTTAGTAGATTTTCTACAGAGTCCATGTTTAGCAATATTATTGTGAATATACATATAGAAGACGTGTAAAATATCGCAGCCAGTCTCATCAATAGAAGACAAGCGTTGTGCATGTAACCGTCACCTCAGTGAAGGATTAGAATGTGCCTCTGTTTGAGAAGCTCACCTGTGGTGTCTCCAGGCCCCATCGTAGCCCCTTCTTCCCCTGTAGAAGTGGCCACAGCCCAGACTTTTACCCTAATCACCTCCCTTATCTTTCCTTCGTAGTTTCCCCACTTATGTCCACACAGAACATTTTTCTTTTATCTTGGTGGTGTGTTCTACCGCACTCAGCACATCTCACTAAACTAGAAAAAAACTGATCTCCACTGGTCGAAACAAAAATTGGTGAGCAGTTGGTCTGCAGTTTCATTTAAATTTTAGCTGCATTCAGAGGGTAACTCTAAGCCCCTACTGTGTGTTGGACACTCTGTGAGGCCCCAAAGTTATAGCCGTGCACTGTGTCCAGGCCAGCGGAAAACTTAAACTCGAGGTACCCGACGAAAACAGCGTTTCCAACCCTGCCACCATGAACTGCACGCAGATGCCGCCCCTGCGCACAGACACGGGACGGGCTCTCCCGTGGATTCGCTCTGGTGCCGAGTCTGGCCTAAGCCACTGCCTCCCATCCTTTGAATCACTGGCACCCGCACGAGCATATTATTTATTTTCTTCCAGCTGGTTCCAAACCTTGCCGGCTTATTCTACGGCATATTTTAAAATGTTACATCCTGAGTTCATTCTGGGTGAGAGGAAACCTTTCAGGCAGGGGATGGGGGTAGAAAGAGAAATAGAATAAATGTCTCTGTAGATGTGGCTGAGTGTCACTTGGATCTTGGATCCACACAGCACCCCAGCCCAATCGTATTGCTGTCCTCACACTGTGAGTGTGACGGGAAGTGGTGTGTGCCCAGTGTCACTCGGGTCTGGACTGGCGGCATCAGATCAGAACCCAGCGCTGAAGGACTCTGGTAACCTTGATGGAAAGGCTAAGAGCTCTGGTCCAGGGCAGGCAGGCTGCTCAGAGCACAGGTTCCTGTTGCACTAATTGATGACATTGGCAATGACATACCGATGTTCTTGTGTACACAACAGCACCTGGAAATGGGCTGCTGGGAGAGTTCAGAGGGATGGCGTGCACTCATCTCAGTATCTGGCTGATATCTCATCTCAGTAAATCACAGAGAGAGGATGTCAGACAGGGTGCTGGGGAGGCGTTGAAAGCAAATACAGGAAGCACACTGCCCTGGGTGGGACTGGAGGGTGAGTACTCAGCTGTGGGTGGCAGGGAGCAGAGAGGGTCAGGGCTGGTGCTGAATTCTCTGCCCACTTCTATCCACATCAGACTTGAAGAACCTGGGGTTCAACATAAATGGCATGTTTCTATTCAGGGCTAGACTTTTTTCTTCTTGTTCTTTCTCTTAAATTGCTCTCTGCAGCAAAAAAAAAAAAAGTATGCGAACCGCCTAAAATTACACTCTACATGCGCTGGATAAATATATACCGTCAGAAGCATATGTTCAATGGTTGCTGCTCCATGCTTCGCAAAGCCAGCTAGCTTATAGAATCATTTCTCACGCAGAGTCCAGCAACCGATGGGAAGGCACGGTATGAGGACCCAGCCTTAAGCCGCAAATGAAGTTTTTAGCTGCAAAGGGTAGGGAAGGGGAACCAGCAGTGGAACCCAGAAGGTAACGAAAAGTCCACACTTCTGAGCATCGTAGTACCTACACCATCAAGCTGTGGTTAATATTCTGGGTTAATATTCTGAGTTAATATTCATAACACATTTAGAACAGTGCCTGGCACATGCTAAGCACTGTTAAGCATTAGCTATTATTGTTATTAATGAGCTATACAAAGCCTATTTATTATCATCACCAGACAGTTATTGAATAGACATTCTTCAGGACTGCTGGCAGATTTGCTTGGGCAAGTGTTCCCTGGTCTCCCTTCTCTCAGCCCCCGGTGCTTATTTGTAACACTTCAAGGTCAGTAAGAAGGTTCTTGCTTACCTTTCTCCCTGTGCCCACACCCCTCCTTGGGGTAGATGCACCGTGAGGGCTGGGGCTAAGGCTTCACAAACCTGGTGACCTAGAGGATTGTTGGCTTTGAGGAAGCAGTTGCTGAACAAACACCTGCCCCACCCAGGGTCCTGGGGAGCTCCAGAGAGACTTGCTGAAGGCATGGGGACTCATGCCAGAAGGGTAACTAGCCATGGAAAGGGGCAGTGGGGATGGCATGCGAGCAGCATTCTCAGTTGCTCCCCTAGAGCAGCAGTCCCCAACCTTTTTTGGCACCAGGGGCAGGTTTTCCACAGATGGGGTTGAGGGGACAGGAGGCAGAGCACAGACGAGCTTCGCTGGCAGCCTGGTTCCTCACACGCCACAGGCTGCTACCAGTCCACGGCCCAGGGGTTGGGGACCCCTGCCTTCTGCATGGCTCCCCAGCTCAGGTGCCACCTACTACCAGAATCTGCCAGCTGACCTCCCTTGGAATTCTGCCAGCCTCTTGCAGAGAATCACGGGCTAGGCAAGCTGCAAGGCCCCGAGAGAGCAGCTGCCATCTTTTTCATCGAACAGATTGAGAAGATGGAGGGCCAGAGAAGGGAAGGGAAGTGCCCAGAGTAGGACTTGTGGCCTGTGTCTCCTAATGCCCTGGGTCCTGTAATGGGCCCAGGTGACCATGTATCCAGAGAGCTAGCCATGAATACCATGCGTGTGCGCAAACCCAGCCGTGCATTTCAGCACAGTTGCAAGTCAGCACTATTCTTGAGTGTAAGCCATCTTGAACTATGACTTTCCTCCTTCTCATGGTTTACCCAACTTCTCTGGTAGCTCTAGATTCTCCTGGAGGGACCACCACACATCCCACATCTGTCTGTCTCCACAGGACAGGGTCAGTGTAGTGTGGGGAGGGACCATGGGTTTGGGGTCAAACACGCCATGGTTGCACTCCGGCTCTAGTCCCCAAAAGCTGAGCGACATGGGAAAGGCACTTCTGGTCTCGAGGCTGTCTTCACTTCTGCAAGGTTGGGCTAACAGGAGCAAGCTCACAGAATTGTGGGCCTTCACCAGCAGAATAAGGAAGACACCTAGTTCAGTGTCTGGCCCCCAGTGGCGGGGGGGGGGCAGAGCATTTGAGTTCCCTTTCTTGCGTCCTCAGCGTGTGTTGAATGCTGCCCAGATGGCTGGCATATGGGGAGAATCGCTTGTTGGTATTTCACTGGAACTCAAGCCAGAACTAAGCAATGCGACCAGACATTTTATTACATCCCAAAAATATTCACCCTGCATCAAATATTGAGTGGTCATAATCGCAATAGCTGAACTTTTATAACAATGGACAATTTACCATGTACCAGGTGTTCTGCTAGGGACATCATCAAGTGTCTAATTCTTTTCCCCCCATAGCAATTCTGAGTAGGTATAATTGGACTCATTTTGCATTGAGAAAATTGAGGTTCTGGGGTTAATGAAGTGACTGGCTAACATGACACAGCTAGTCGGTGGCAAAGCCAGGTCAGATTCAAGCCCAGGCTTGCCTGGCCCCAGGGCCAACCTCAGGTGATGCCCTGCCGGGTGCTGGGCACTTGGATGGTGCTGAGGAGAGGGAGCTGTGTGTGTTACACTCTCCTGAAGTAGCCCAGGGACTCTCAGGAAGACACACTGTGAACTAGAAACCAGCCCTCCTGCTAGAAGGGTAATTAACAAGAAAGGGACGGAAAAACGATGCTTGCTGATTCTGGGCATCAGAAGGAAGTCGGAGCTTCCACACAAGGGTTCTTTGGCCTGTCTCTGAGGGAGCTGAGTGTCCCCAGCAACCCCAGGAGGCAGCTATGTCTTATGAGTCCATTTTAAAATGAGGAAACCAAGATCAGAAAGGCGTGTGACTTGCCCTTTGTCACACAGCTAGGAAATCACAGTATCTGCATTAGAGTCCATTTCTTTTGGTCTCCTCAGCATCCCTCTGCTTTGGAAAGTCAAGATAGGATCTGTCCACAGGGCTCTTTGAGCTATAGATTGTAGAATACATGGAGATCTTTTAGAAGATGAAGGAGGACCAGCCAAAGGCAGAGCATGGGCAGAGGTACTGAGGTTGGCCCCAGGCACTACTGGGTGTTGGCCCGGGTGACTGCCAGACCCAGGTAGAGGAACAGGTGAGTCAGGGCGGCTTGGGCTGAGTGTCTGGGATCTCCCCCAGGGGCTGGACTCAGGCTCTGCCTTCTCCACTGGAGGCCCCAGGCCCACTGGTGTGGACCACAGCTGCAGCCAGCCCAACCTTACCAGGGTCTATTGATCCCTTAATCCTTTTTTGCATGCCCACCCGTCCCCTCCCTGTCAGCATCACAGCCCAGCACAAATTGAGTGGCAGCTGAATTGGCATGAGTTGATTAAAACTCCTAGTAATAACGAGCTCTCGACTGTTCTGGTTGTCCAAATCAATGTCGGCAATAACGGACAGGCTCCACGGCCCTGTTGACAGATTGAGGCTGCGGAGAGAGAGGGCGGGGGACTGGGGACTGGCAGGGCCTTCTCTGCTCACCCCCATTCCGGGAAGTACCGCAGAGGCCCCCTGAGACAAGCAGAGCCTGGTCATCTCGGACTCTAATCAAAGGGATGGTGCACACTGAAGGGCCGGCAGCCCTTTCTTAGCTTGTGCGGTCCTTCGCAAGTAACCTTGACTGTGCCACTCATGTCACTGAGGAGTGCCTCTGAGTGATTTTGTGGGGATTCAAAGAGATAACTCATGGAAAGATATTCAGCACATGGTAGGTACCCAAGAAATATCCATTTCATTGCCTTCCTTGCTTCCTTCCTTTTCTTCCCAAGACGCTCTATCCGATCTGTGTGTATCCAAGACCATCCTGCCAGCAGGCTGTCCGAGTCCCCTCGTGACCCATCACAGTGACCTTCCCCCAAGGTTTTGAGAATCCTTGTGTAGCCCTGGCCAGCCTGAACTACATGTGACATTACAGCCTCCACTTCCATGTGGGTCAAAGGGAAGGGCCCCTCCCTGACAGTCTGGGAACCTTGACCGCAGTCGTAATGAGCCTCTCCCTCGTTGTGTGACCTTAGGCAGGGGGAGGGAAGTGACTTCCACCCAAGATGTAACTGGGGGGCAGCTCCCCCAAGTTACAGCTCCTGCGTAAGAGCTTGGGGAAAATTGGCTACATGCCACGGGGCCACGCCTGCCCAGACTCATGATGGCAGCCCAGTAAACTTGGAATAATACAGGAACGCTGGCAGGTGTAGCTGATGGTAGGAGGAGTCGGAAATGGGGGTACAGAGGAAGGTTGCCATGAGGCTTAGGAAGCAGGAGAGACTTTGCCTGGAAGAAAAGGGGTGAAAGGACTTGCTGGTGGGCCATGAATCTTGCTGGAGGTGCCACATGGCTTTGGATTAACTGGAGATGTGGTGGCAACACAGCTGATGGTGCCGGGAGCCTGAATCATGGACTTCTACTTCCCTGAGATACCCCAGACTGGGCAGAGGGAGAAGGAAGGACTGCGTGTGTGTCTGTGGGTATCCTAAAAGACTTTAACATTTTAATGAAGACACTGGGTCACTACTTTAAGTCTATGTAGCTTTAAATAAACATTTTCTTTACTTTTCACAAATCTTTGGCATTGAGAGATGTCTTTCTTCTGGCGGTGGACATAACGAACCTAGTGGGGGGTCCTTTTGGTAATAGTAAATCATAACCCCCACCTTGGCCCTGGTCTGTAACAGTTTCACGCCTTGTGACTTCTGGCTTTTCCCAAAACTAAAATCACCTTTGAAAGAAAAGAGATTTCAGACCATCGATAACTTCAGAAAATACAACAGGCAGCTGATGGCGATTGGGAGAACTGTGTGAGGTCCCAAGGCGCCTACTTTGAAGGGGACTTCGGGCATCATTGTCCGTCCTATGTACAGTGTTTCTTGTAAATATCTCTCTTTTTCATATTACATGACCGGACAGACCTCGTATTCCTCCTACCCTCTGCACATATCCGGTCTACTCCCTTTGCTCCCGAATGTATTTCCTATTGGGGGGCGTGGGGGCAGGGGAAAGTCAGGATTTAACAAAGTATCCATGACAGCAGTGATCATTTTTTGAGGCCTTGCCATTGTGCTAAGCACGTGTCTGGTTGGCAATCTAGTCTGAGTCTCTCACAAGCCCTGGAAGGTAGGAGTTCCTCTCTCCAGTGTAGAGATACGGAAACTGAGGCTCAGAGAAGCAAGGCACACAGGAAGTGAGCCAACTCCCCTCTCAGTGTGTGGGATCCCATGTGGCTGCCAGTGAGCTAGGCCTTTCATTCACGTCTAATCTCACCTTTGCAGCAAAGTCTCGTTTCATCTCTAGCATGATCACTGAGGCAGCGCTAGGAGGCAGGACTGTTCCTACACAGTGCTCTCATTCCACCTACATCGGTGATGAGAGAACTCAGATGCTTGCTGAGCCCTTAGAGGAGGCCAAGCCTTTGCCCATAATTAAGTGTAGAGGCATCCTTGTGATTTGCTAAGGCACGCTCAGTTAATTCAAAGGAAATGCTGTAGAGCTACTTCTCCCCTTCTCACGAGCCATGGTTGTTTTGACAAATACCCAGCAGCTCAGTTGTCCAATTCCTTCATTTTATAATAACGGAAACAGGCTCCAGAGAGTGGGGCGTGCTTGCCTGAAGCCACCCAGTTAGTTAGAGATGAGGCCAGGCAGAACCGGAACCCAGCTGCCGGGAGAGCCGTTCCTGTGCATTTACTGAGGGCTTGCTGGGATCTGGCTTACTACCTCCAGCATCCATTAGCCTGTCACACCTACTTTGAAGACGGTTTTGTCATTTTCCAGTTCTTCCAGATGGAGAAACTGAGGCTCAGAGATACTAAGTGACTAGCTCAGAATGAGCCAGTAAGAGACTGGGCTCGAGACTGGAGTTCTTTCTATTACCCCACCCTACCTCTCGGGCCCAAGATGACAGAGGACGTCCACACTAATGTCCCCCAGGGCCCTGGGAGAGGGGCTGGGCTCTAGTGCCTCAGGAAATCCTCCAAGCCTCAGAATTTGTTTTTCTTTCTGCTCAGAACAGCTGGCCCACCTTCTAGACCTGGGGGCGGAGTGGTAGAACAGCTTATTACAAAATGTGTACTTGGAGCAATTTGCATTCTGTGATTAATGAACATTAAAATGCATAATTACAAACAGAAACAAATGGCTTGGTGCTGATGAAAAGCGGGGCTGGGAAAGAGGAAGATCAGGCTCAGGGGACGATGGAGAAGGAGGCTGAGGGAGGGCCAGCCAGTGTTAGGAACAGCTGGGAATCCCCAAGGCCTTAAGGTTTAGGGACCCAGGCCCAGGGTCTGCCTGTGGGTCCCTGCCTGAGCTGGAGCAGAATGGGAATTGTGAAGCCCTGGGACTCTGCTGACCAGGGTTAGACTCCCCACCCCCCAACCCCAGCTCTGTCATGCACTTACTGTAAAATCTGCAGGCAAAGGAGGAGTGGGGTCCTTATCAGATAGGCCAGCTTCTCTTTTTTGCCAGCTTCTGGTCCCACAGGGCCTGCCTCCCAGGGCTCCTTTTATGAGCTGGGGAAAAGTGCTTACAGATCATTGAATTCACTAACCAGTAATCTCTTTAAAGTAGCAAATCAAATCACTTCACTCCTCTGCCAGCAACCCTCCAATGCCTTCCAGCTGTACTTGGAATAAACTCAAGATGCCTTCTCATGACAGAAGTCAGGTGAGGGGTGGAGGGAGGGGTGGTTGGCAACTTCTTCGTCTAAGAACCAAGTAGTAAATATTTAAGGCATTGAAAGTCACCTGTGATCTTGTTGTTGTTCATTTGTTTGTTTGGGGGTGTTTTGGTCTTATATTTTTTCTTAAAGAAACACAAAAGTTTAAAAATGTAAGAAAACATTCTTAGCTCTAGGGCTGTACAAAAACAGACTGTGGGGAAGTAGATGTATTTCTTCTATTCTTCCCACCATATAAACTAGAAACCCTGTAGGTTGTGTGTAAAAGAAACATAGGACTGTGAAAAGTGGAGGAAAGAAGGCAGACCAGCTAGGAATCTGGGGACCCAAAGAAAGATATAGTGGTCAGTGTCTTGGACTTTCTTTTTCTCTCGTTTGTCCCAGATTTGTAGTTGAAGGAGGGAGGAACTCAAAAAACACAGTACATGAAGATCAAAAAAATGAAAAGATACAACACTTCTAAAAGCCAGGTCTTTTCAGCCAAAATGTCATAAACAGGGCAGCCTAACAAGGCAGAATTGTTTTAGACAATACCATTCTACTCCAGCTAAATATTACAGAAAAAAACCAAAAACTAACCCCTGTTAACAAAGGCCAGATGGCAGCTAGACGACTGTCCTTCCGAGGCTGTAATGACACAGTCCTCCCTTCTCAGCCGTCCCCTGTCCCTGCTTTGGAGATAGCAGAGAACCCTAGTAAGGAGGCGGGACTTGAATCCTCACCAAGAGGTGGTGAGCAGTCCCCACACCCCCATCCCAAGTTCACCCAATGTCATTCAAAATTACATGGAGAGCCTGGAGTTTCACCCTAACCTGCAGCAATGAGGCCTCCCTCCTCTCCCCTCTGGGGTGGTGCCGTAAAAGGCCTAGGAGCAAGTGAGGACAACTGACCGGTGATCAGTAGTAGTAAAGCCTCCACTTCCCTTCCCACCCTACATGGTATGAGTGCAGGTCCTGCAACTAGGTACACCTACCACTCCATCCAGGAACAGTCACCAATAAACTCCTAGAAGGTAGTCAGATTCCCACCACCCCTCAGCAGAAATGAGGACCCCTCATTCTTCGTTGTTTGAGAAAGCCAAGTGGGGAATCTGGGATTCTACCTCCCCATCAATAGCAAGGCGGGCCTCCCTCTTTTTCCTGGTGGACCATGTCAGAGGAAACTAGACAAAATTAAAAATGTTTCAGTAAGATCCACAGTTAAAACGTAATACCCCAAATGCCCAGGTTTCCACCAAGAATCCCTTACCATACGAAGAACTGAGAAATCCGTAACAAAATTAAAGAGAGAGAAAAAAAAAACAGGCAATCAATAGATATCACCACCAAGATAACAGAGATATTAGAATTAGCTGCTACATGTTAAAATAGCCATCATAAAATGCTTAAACAAGCAATTACAAGCACAAAATGAATGAAAAAAGAATAGTCTCAGAAAGTAAATAGAAGATATAAATGAAAGGCAAATGGATATTGCAAACTGAAAATACACAATAATTTAAAAAAACAGTGGATTGGCTCAACAGCAGATGGAAAGAGTAGAGGAAATAGTCAATGAATTTAAAGATCAAACAATAGAAACTACCCACTCTGAACATCAATAGAAAATAGACTAAAAAAGAAAATGAATGCAATTTCAAGATCCTGTGGGACTGTGAAAAAAAAATGTCATTGGCAACCCACAAGGAGAGAAGCAAGAGAGTAGGACTCAAAAAGTATTCCAAGAAAAAAAATGGCTAAAAACCTCTCGTATTTGGCAAAATACATAAACATACAACTTCAAAAAGCTGACTAAATTCCAATGAGGATGAACACAAAGAAATCTACACCAACACATCATAATCAAATTTCAGAAAGTATTTTTTATTTTCCAAGAAGAAAATCTTAAAAGCAAAAAGAGAGATGCCCTGGCCAGTGTGTCTCCGTTGGGTAGAGCATTGTCCCGTAAACCAAAAGGTTGCAAGTTCGGTCCCCAGTTGGGGCACCTACGAGAGGCAACTAACTGATGTTTCTGTCACGTCAATGTTTTTCTTCCTCTCTGTCTTCCTCCCTTCCCCTTTCTCTAAAATGAATAAGCAGGCCCTTGGGGGAGGGTTATAAATAAATAAATACAAAGAGAGAGAACTAACATTTTGTGTAAGAAAGACAGTTTGAATGACTGGAATTATGAAAAACCATGGAACCAGAAGGAAGTGGCAAAACATTTTTCAAGTGTTGAATTAAAAAAGAACTGTCAACTCAGAATCCTGTGTCCAATGAATATCTTTTAGTAATGAAAAAAATCAAAACATTCTCATATGAACGAAAACTAAGATAATTAGTGGTCTGCAGACTTACTCTAAGAAAGAAAAAAGGCCAACAAACTAAAAAAAAGTTTTCCAAAAAGAAAAGAAGTAATTAAAGAAGGAATCTGGGAACATTAGGAAGGAAGAAAGAACAGGGAAAATGGTGCCCAATAATGACACCAGTAGGCTCTGACAAGTTACAGAGACCTGGAACGACCACTAAAAACCACATAAAGATGTATACTCAAAAAACGCTACAGTAAATCAAAATGAAATCCCCAAAATGTCCAAGTAACCCAATTTTGTGTTTTCTGAAAGAAACTTGCTTCACCTATAACTACTTAGGCAGGTTGGAAGTAAATAGATAGGAAAAGACATATATAAATCAAACAAAAGCGGGAGAAGCAATAGTAACGTCAGATAAATTCGGCATTGGAACAAAGAAGGGTACCAGAGAGGGGCATCGTGTGATCGCGAAGGGGTAATCCTCCGAGAATGTATAGGAATCCTAAGTGTCTATGCACCAAACTGCAGAGCTGCAACATACATGAGGTGCAACCCTAACAGAGCTTAAAGGAAACAGTCCATGAGTTCACATGAATAGCTGGATCCTTCAACAACCCCTCCATCCACAACTGACGGAACAACTAGACAGGAAATTAGCAACGTTAGAGAATAACCGAACAACGCTATCCACCAAAAGGATCCAGTTAACATTTATAGAACACATTGCCCAGCAACCACAGAATACACATTCTTATTTTCAGTGCCTATAGAACACATACCAAAATAGACCATAGCCTGGGCTAGGAAAAGTCTCGACAGATTTAAGAGCTCAAACCATACAGAGTGTCCTCCTGCCGTAGTAGAATCGAACTAGAAAGCAGTGACAGATAACAGAAAAGTCTCTAAATACTTGGAAACCATACAACATACCTCTAAATAATAATTCATGGGTTGAAGAGGAAGTCTTAAGGGAAATAAATAAATAAATAGCCCCGAATTCAAAGAAATAAAAAATAACAAAATTTGTGGGACACAGGTAGCATGGTTATTTATCCTTTTATTTATAACTTATAGGGCAAGAAAAGGAAATAGAAGGCCTACAAAGCAGAAAGAAAGAAAGACGTCCACCCCCATTGGCACATCAGTTGTTTGTCTGAATAGAACATCCCAAGAAGGAATGACTGAGTTCAGCAAGGTCTCAGAATATAAGAAAAATACACCAAGTATCAATTGTGATTCTATATACCAACAATGAACATGTAGACACTGAGATCAAAAGGATAATACTACCTGCAGTCCCTAAAAAATAATGAAATACTTAGATGTAAATCTAACAAACTGTGAACAGTACATGTATGCTGAAGACTACAAAATGCTGATGAAAGAGATAAAAAAGATAAAAATGAATGGAGACACGTGTGGTTTTCATGGGTTGGAAGAGTCGACGTAGTGAAGATCTCCATTCCATCCACATCGACATAAAGGTTTACTATAATCTCTATCAAAACCTCAGCACTATATTTTTCTAGGTACAGACAAGATTTTTCTGCAATTTATATCAAAGGGCAAAGGAACTAGAATAGGCAAGACTTATTTTGAGAAATAACGAAGTAGAAGCAGTCAGTTGACTCTATTTTCAGACTTAACATAGTTTCAATAATCCAGACTGTGTGAAGTTAGTGAAAGAAAAGACACAGAGATCCATGGAACAGCAGAGAAGACCCAAAACGACCTATGCAAATAAGCTCCTTTTTTTTTTACCGAAGCACAAAAGCAATTTTATGGAGGAAAGGGAGGCTTTTCAGAAAAGGGTGCTGGGGAAAATACATTTTCATGGGCAAAAAATCAAACCTCGATGTAAGTTTCAAACCTCATGCAAAAATTAAAATACATCACAGAATTAACTGTAAAATATAACACTGTTAACATTGCTAGAACACATGCGTGTACACACGAGAAAATCTTTGGGATTGGCAAAAATGTTCTTAGGTTTCAAAGTATGATCTATAAAAGAGAAAATGATAACTTGGATTTTATCAAAATTAAAAACATTTGCTCTGTGAAAGCTCATTTGAAGATAAGACAAGTTACAGAGTGGGAGAGAAAATATTTGCAAACCATGTGTCTGACAAAAGTCTAGTGTCTAGAAAATATAAAGAACTTTTTTTTTAACTTACTAGTTTAAAAAAACTCAATCCAATTAGAAAATGGGGAAAAAGACATCAAGAGACAACTCACTGCGAAGGGTATACTGACTGAAAATAAACACCAAAGACGTTCAGCATCATTAACCATTAGAGAAATGCAGATTAAAATCGCAGTGAGATATCACTACACACCTACTGGGATGGCTAAAATAAAAAAATATTGACATCCAATACCAATGAGGATGTGGAGAAACTGGATTGCTTATACATTGCTGATGAGTGTTTAAAGTAGTACCACCACCCAGACAAGTCTGGCAGCTTCCTAAAAATATTAAACATGCACCTCTCGTATTCATTTCTTGAATGCCTGTTACACGCTGGTTGTGAGCGAGGCACTTTAGGTGGATTTTTGGAAATACCTCCAGGAGAGGCTTTAAGGTTTCCCATGAGGAGGTGCTGGCCAAAATGCTTAGTGTCATAATGCCTCTGTGACACTTCAGTCTGCTTTCAGTCCTCGTATGCTTGTCTCCAGGATGTATTCCCCATGGAAAGAGAGGAAACCATGGCTGCAAGGTTACAAGACAGGTGCATGCTGGTGTCTGGGCAAGAGCTCTATTCCTGCTCTCTCTAGTATCCTAGGACACCTCCCTTCTGCTCCAATGACACCCGCTCCCGCAAAGACTTCCCCGGCCAAGGCCTCCCTGCTCCGAAATTCCCCAGTCACTCGTATGAGCAGAGTTTTCATCTTTCCTTTCAAAATCTACTTTACTTCTTCATGCTTGTTCTGTAACTAGCTCTTTTGTCTGACACACACACGTATATATTTCTTACCTCTTAAACTAGATTCTAAGTTCCTTCGAAGTTCTCAGAACAGCAGCTACCATTTGCTGAGCACTTTGCTGAGCACTTGGTACATTTATCCCACTGTATTAGTTATCTGTTGCTGCGTAACAAAGGATCCCAAATCAAGCAGCTTAAAACAAAAAGCACTGTTCTGGTTGCCTAGGGCTGCCGCACCAAACTACCATGAAATGGGGGGTGTAAGACATGAGAAAGGTATCCCTTCGTAGCCTGGGGCCCAGGAGTCTGAGGTCAAGCTGTCCTCACTCCAAGAGCACGAGGGGGGATCCTTTCTCACTTCTTCCAGCTTCTGGCAGCTGCAGCCTTTGTTGGCCTGCGGCCACATCAGTTCACCCTCTGCTCTGCCTCCCTGGTCAGGGCAGGGACACACCTTGGGGAACATTCTCAGCCCATCACACCACCTCATAGGTTCACTGGAAGGATTGACTAAGTAAGAGCAGGCAACATGTTTAGATTATAGCTGGATTATGGGACATACGTTTTTAAAGAACAAAAGTGGTAAGGAATAAGAGGAGGGTGGGAAAACCTGTGAGTAATCTTCCACTCCACATCCTGGCCGTTACCTGGTGGGAAGGCTAGTTGTTCCTTCCAGCGCTTGTCCCCGAGTTTCTGCAGACAGACCCAGACCCAGCCCCAGCCCCAATTCCAGCAAATGGCCCTGAACAACCCTATCGCCAGATGCCCTCCTGTCTAACCGTGACTGTTCCCAGACAAGCAGGGACCTTCTCTGAGCTCGTATTAATATGTACAGCACTTCGCTCACATGGAAAATTGATTTTTTCTTTTTAAGCACAAAATGTGGCTAGTTTTATAACCTTTCTACAGTTTGACAAAGGCCATTTATAACCCGCTTTCTCCCTCCCCCTCCCCGACGCCAGTCTCAAATGTCTCGAAGAACTCTGTCTTGCATTGGTAATTATGAATCCTTCTTAAGCAAAATTTAATTTCCAAGAGGGCTGACCTTTTGTGTGTGACTGTGGGTTCCGTAAATTAATTCGTGTGTGTGTGTTGTTATTGATGTTGGTCCGGAGCAGGGGGCCCGGGGAGCTGGTCGGGAGGAGGGAGTACATTGGGAGGGCGTTTTAATCAGCTGTGCTCAGTGATGGGGGGAGGAGGGCTGGGCCTTGGGTGTTAATCTTTGTGGACAGGAAATGCCAGCGAGGTGACCCAGATGAAAACCTAGTACTTCGTTTTCTGTCCCAAACATGAAGAGCCGGGACCGCTTCCCGTTCTGCTGGACTGGAGATGAGTTCAGCCTCATCCAATGATGGAAAACTAAACTCAATAAAGAGCCAGTTGTCCCTACGATGTGAGATCTTTCCTTCACAGGGCACTTAGCTGGTGCCCGGCACGCCTTTGTCTGAGGTCACTCAAGGTTGGGATCACTGAGGTTTCTTAGGGTCCAAAGGGCAACTGCTTGGCTGCGTGGGGGAACATGCACAACCCTGGGCTGGGCACCTTGGCTTTCGGCTTAAGGACGATTCAAGTCATTGTTGTTTAGAAATCACTGATTTACTTAAGCTGAAGAGCGATGCTATGTAAAAATATTGGTCCGATGGCCATTAGGAGGATGGTGTAGAGGAGGCTGGGCTGGAGGCCAGCAAACCAGTTAGGAGGCCTTTGAAGGCTCCTGGTATGAGTCTGCAGGTACCTCATTTAGGGTTCTAGGCACAAGGATGGAGGAGAGACTCACATCTGATGGGTACCAAATTGGTGCCAAATTTTGAAGTAAGATGGACACCTCCATGTTCTAACTTCAGCTTCTAGGTGTAGATGCTGTGCCCATTTCACAGATAAGGAAGTTGAGGCTCAGACGGGGTGAGTTCTTGCCTTGGATCACACAAGAGAAGGGGAAGAACTTGAATTTAAAACTCATTGAATCCTGGTTGATGTGGCTCAGTGGATTGAGCACTGACCTGCAAACCAAAGGGTCGCCAGTTTGATTCCTAGTCCAGGCACATGCCTGGGTTGTGGGCTAGTTCCCCAGTGCAGAGCACGTGACAGGCAACCACACACTGATGTTTCTCTCTCTTTCTCCCTCCCTTACCCTCTGTCTAAAAATAAATAAATAAAATATTTAAAAATATATAAACTCATATTGGGTAGGAGTTCTTTAAGATATAGTATCCAGCTGCCTCTCCAAGTGACCTTTATAGCAGCAGAATTTATTCAACAATTATGATCGCAATAATCAGGGTGATCCCAGCAATGTCAATATTAATAGCAGCTAATATTTGCTACGCAACTGACCCATGAGCCACAGCTCACAATTCTATGATGCAGATACTGACAAAACTCCCACTTTGCAGGTGAGTACACTGAGGTTTTGAGAGGAAAAGGGACTTGTCCGAGGCCACACAGCTATTAGTTGGCCAAAGAAAGCTTTGAACTTGGCTCATAGGCGCCCAACGCACGTGCCTTTTCAGAAGGTAGGAGGAGAGGGTGTGATGGACCCGCCACCTCCTCAGCCGTGACTCTTCTGTCGCTTTCTCTCCGAGCAGTGTCCCGAGGAGCTGAGGCCCATGAAGGACGGCTCTGGCTGCTACGACCACTCCAAAGGCATCGACTGCTCCGATGGCTTCAACGGTGGCTGCGAGCAGCTGTGCCTGCAGCAGACTCTGCCTTTGCCTTATGATGCCACCTCCAGCACCATCTTCATGTTCTGCGGGTGAGTGTCCCGAGGCCCCTCCTGTTCCTTCACACGGGCGGGGGGTGCAGAGCAAATGTCTGGAAGGACAGCTTGGCCAGGCTGGGCCTGACCTTCAGTGGCATGGTCTTTTTGTCCACTCTGCCCTCACAGCCCAAGAGGCAGATGGCAAGAATATATATATCTTCCTGGTGGGTATTGGGGGGAAGAGTAAATCATTGGTTAGTAATTACAATAAATGTATTGCATGCCCAGCCTGCATCCTAAGGTCACGGTTAGTTTCTGCTGAAGCCTCCTGTCCCTTCTGCGCCCCCTGCAGGCCTGATCAGTGTAGTTAGGAGACAAACGCAGGCACCATGAAGGCTTCACCAAGAAATGGGCAGGTGTGGCATTAAGAACACGGACTAGGTCCAGCTTTCAAGTCTGGTTCTGCAGGAATTTGGCAGCACCAAGTTCAGGGCTTAGGCTCTTCGTGCCCGAAGGCCCTTATTGGTGGGGATAATTAACTGAGGAAGGGGACGGGGAAATGAAACAATGCAGACAAATGCTAAGAACTCAGTGGCGTTTTAAACTCAGCCTGAGAGAGAAGGAAGGTGCACGCCGCCACTGACTTGCTGAGTGGCCTGGAACAAGTCACTTTCCCTCTCTGGGCCAGAGCGTGGCCACCAGTGGGACAAGAATGCCTACCGTTTCTTCCAGTTGACCTTGTTTTCCATGACCGAGGTCTCAGGGGCCATTGCCCCTTCACACATAGCATCTAGCACAGTGTTTGACCCTCAGCAGTCCTCAGGAACATGGCAGCCCTTTTTCTTTTCTGCGTTCCCTTTCTGGGGACATCTTCATATTAGAAAGTGTCCTCACCTTTTAACATTCTGTGACTCAGCAAAATAATCCCATGCTCGGTGGGGATGTTAGTCACCGAAGTAGATGCTCAGTGTCCTACCAAGATAGAAAAGCAGAATAAAGGCCTGGAACAACCTTACCAGTCTTGCCTGTCACAGAAAGGAGGGGTGGGGGGAGGAATGTGTATGGGTTTAATTTCAGTTTAACAGAAAATTAGTTTCACCTGCTTGTTTCTAATCTGCAGGGTCCTGTTTTCCTTGTGGGGCTTATTCCAGGGTTTGCCTCTCTGCCCCAGTTACACCTGGGGCTGCAGGTGCCTTCCAGCAGGTGTTGGAGGAACTCACCTGAGGCTTTAGATATGTATCAGCAAAATAAATAGGCAATAAATTAGTGTATGCACACCTGAATTTACAGCAGTCTCTCCTCAGCTTAAGTGACTGAAGAGCAGTGTTGGGGAAATCAGGCATGGGCTAGGATCGAAGGCTTGCATGTAGAATCAGAGGTGTTCTTATCCTCGTCATCTTTCTCCCTGTGTGCTCTGGGGGAGGTGGTCTGCTATTGCAAAAAACCACAGCAACAGCACAGTGACGGCATTAGTGATTTTGACTTAGAAACTATCACTGCCGTCTGTCCATAGCCCACTGCCATGGTCAAGGGGAAGGATGCGAGCAGTAGACTTGGGTTCTGATCCTAGCTCTCCACTGCTGCATCTCTTAGACACTGGACCTCTGACTGTCAGTTTCCTCATCTCTAAAGTTTTCCTAATATCTACTTCACTATAATGATGGTTGTGAAGAGTGCAAAGTTACTCTACATTTAATAAAACTCCATGAAGGGTCAGGAATGTACCCAAGGTCATGTGGCTAGTAATGTAGGGTACAGCCTCTTGGCTGTGTGACCTTGCACAAATTGTTTAATGTTTCTGTGCCTCATCGGTACAGTAGGGATAATAATAGTTGTTATGAGGACTAAAACCACTGCATTAATGCCATCACCATATACACGAATATTTGTAAAGTCCTGTGGACCAGTGCCCTGCACAGTTAACAGGAAATGTGTTTGTTAAATACAAGTGAATGATAGTAAGGACCCTAGCCCCCGACTTGCTCAGTAACCCTAGGTGCTCACCCTTGGCTTTCAGGTCTGTGACACAAGGGGGCGCTAACCTTTCTTACAGGGAAAGGTCTCTGGAAGTCAAAATTAAACTGAATGGGCAGGAGTAGCCCTGACTTACTGAGGTCCATTCAAATGCTGATAAACAGGACGAAAAAGAAAATGAAACCCAGATTTCCTAAAACCAACTGCACTGCCCATGCATTTTGAAAATTGTATACTAAGGGTACAAATGAGAAGTTAGCCACATTTGTTAGGAGCACTAAAAACAAAAAAAATGAAAGCTCTTAGTAGGTACATGTGCAAAAGTTGATCTAAAGAGGTGGTACACCCTCAGTAGGTGGGTGGATAAAAAAACCTTGGTAGTGCCGACCGACCAGTGAGGCTCTGCTGGCTGGGCATCTTCCCACGAAGTGAAGGGTCGCCAATTGGGTTCCTGGTCAGGGCACATGTCTGGCTTGTGGTTTTGGTCCTCAGTTGGAACACGAAGGAGAGATGTTTCTTTCTCATACTGATATTTCTCTCCCTCTCTCCCTCCCTTCCCCTCTCTGCAATAAATAAGTAAATATTTTTTAAAGCAGTGGTACATTTACACAATGGAACACAACTTGGCCAAAAAAAAAAAAAAAACGCAAGAGAAATCCTCCCTTTCGTGACAGCGTGGATAGATCTGGAGACTATTATGCTAAGTGAAATAAGCCAGTCAGAGAAAGACAAATACCATTTGATTTCACTTATATGTGGAATCTAATGAACAAACTAAACTAATGAACAAAGTAGAAAGACTCATAGATACAGAAAACAAACTGGCAGCTGTCAGAGGGGAGGGGGTTGGGGGGGCTGGGTGAAAAAGATGAAGAGATTAAGCAAAAAAAAAAAAAAAAACAACCTCATACATACAGACGAAGCATGGAGATCACCAGGGCAAAGCCGGGTGGAGGAGGTGGAAGAGGGTAGAGGGGGATAAATGCTAATGGAAGGAGACTTGACTTGCGGTCTTGAATGCACAGTCCAATATGCAGATGATGTATGATAGAACTGTACACTTGAAACCTATGTAATTGTATGAACCAATGTCACCCCAATAAATTCAATAAAAATTTTACAAAGAAAATCAAAAGTGAAAAGAAAAAGGAAGTGGCATGCTACTGAACTAAACAAGAAAAACAAACCGTCATTCAAAAAGACCTTCTCAACTTGCCTGAAGCCCTTTGACCCTGAGTTTTAGGTTTAACACACCCATTGGCAGCCGGGTTCCTAATAACAGATGGTCCTTACCAACTGCTATTCTGTGCCGTGACCGTGCCGAGTGTTGCTTACATTGGCCCGTGTTCTTGTAACTCTACAAGGCAGGTACTATTATGGTCCCCTTT
Organism: Sturnira hondurensis; assembly: GCF_014824575.4. Taxonomy (NCBI): domain Eukaryota; kingdom Metazoa; phylum Chordata; class Mammalia; order Chiroptera; family Phyllostomidae; genus Sturnira; species Sturnira hondurensis. The sequence continues at coordinate 3,021,029 of NW_028083079.1, read as the reverse complement.
ACTGTCAGGAAAACCAGGCGCAGAGAGGCTCAGTGACCTGCCCAAAGTCACACAGCTGGTAAGTGGGGGCACTGGATTCAAACCCAGGCTTGTGGCTTCAGTCTCAATGAAGACAGGTTTGAAGTCACTGCTGGCCATGGACCACTCCTAGCCCTTATGGTTTTGAGATATTACTAAACTTCTGAGCTTCCTCTTTCAAGTGGAACCAGGTGTGACTGCAGTGCCATTGTGGAGATTAAATGCAACTAGATATGCACAAGGGCTGGCATGCTTAAGCACTCAGGAAGTGACAGTTGTAATTAGCCTCACAGGTATGAAGCTAATTCATTTAATCATTCATTGACTAAGTGGTACGCCTGTACCTCTCTATCTCCAACACCTACGATATTGCCTGGCACATAGTAGGTGCTCTATTAGAAATTGTTAAATGAAGCTCCTTAGTTAACATGGCTAGGGAAGTTCTTCCCAGGCCGGCCTTTCTGACTGCATTTCTAGCTGGGTTACTCTGTCCTGAATTAGGCCTCTTGGCTTTGGCTTCCGAGGTTTTGATAACATTGTTCCCTCTGCATCTCCCCTCCTCCTCCTCCTCTGTATCCTCCCCATTTGTCGTGGCTCCTCAGCTTGGATAGCTCTGTGCCATCTCCAAGTGTTGGTGCAGGCGTCACCTTCTCCAGCAAGACTTCTCTGAGCCCCACGGGGGTGCAGGGGTGAGAGGTACAGTTACCCTGGAGCTGGGTCCTAAGGTACCTCCTCCGTTCAGTGGATACTATTTAAATATTGGCTCAATAATTATGGAGTGGGGTTAGGGCATGCAAAGAAAGGACTTTCTAGTGTCTTATTTTGCTTTGTATTCTTTCATTTCTACCCACTAGACCCTCTAGCAAGGGAGAGGTTCGTTTCCATTTGGCCTTGAGTTTTAATTTGTTCCCGTGAAATATTGGCACCTCTTGTAGGCTGGACCTCTGGCTAGCTGCCTTGGTTATCAGCCCCTGGGCAGGTCAAGTTCCCCAAAAGGGAGTAAAGAATCCTTTCTCTGGGGTCACTTAGCCCCGCCCTGTGCTTCTTCTCCCTGTGGTATAGCCCCACTGCTGTGTTGACTTACCTGTTTCACCTGTTTCTAGTCTGGTCTCAGTCACACTAGAAACACCTCACAAGCAGAGACTGGGCCTGAGTCACCGATGTGTCCCCACTGTCATTTTCCACTGCTTGACTGCACCACCACTCCACTTCTTCAAAATCACAATTGTTGACTTACGGAATTCATCTGCCTAAGATTTATTTCACGTACTCTGTGCCCAGTCCTTTGTGGGATGCGGAGAATGCAGAGAAGTACTGAGCAGAAGCCTGTGCCCACCTGGGGCAAAGGGGGTGTTGGGGACAGGTGGCCGAGCCCCATTGGGTCCTGATTGATGTTGATAGAGCCCAGGTGCCCAGATGGTAGAGAGGAGCTGGCGAATTTGAGAAAGGTTGATAAGGTCATTGGATGCTAAGCCGAGGCACTTAGAATGAAATCTTATAGGTGAGGGAACATTACTTTCCCCTAAGACCTTGGCAAGTTACCTAGCAACCATGGGGATTCACAGCATATGCCATGCATTCTTTCAAGAGAAGTTAATATTATTCACATAAATCCAACCTGTAAAAGAAAGTATAATATAAAGATAGCACCTATCCGAGCCATTTGTAAGGAGGGAAAGGGTGAGAAAATGGCCTCAGGAGCCTGAAATAGGGGAGTGTCTCCAGATGACATCACTTTAACTCTATGCTAAATTTATATCGTTGTCCTTGCTTGAGGAAAGGAAGGTTGTGTGTGTTTGTTTTTCCCCCAGAGGGAATACACATTTTCCTCACTTAATTCGCTAAGAAGGATGTTTCCTACATGCCTGTGTAAGAAAGAGCAAGCCCATCGCCAACATTTGTGAAGTTTCAGCGTTTCTCAGGTCATTCAGAGGAGGAAACAGCCAGGGCTCAGGAACAGCCGAGAGGTACAGTCAGGATAGAAGGCGTCCCGAGCTTCTTTCTTCTGATCTGAAAGTTTCATGTGTTTAAGTGTAATTTAACTAAAATGTAATAAGAGCCTATGTTCAAACATGAGCTCAAAAAGCATGTCCAGCCTCAAATAGTCGCCTGTTTAGTGTCATTTTTAAGTGACCGGAAGAAGTTGAGATAAATATATGTATTGTATACCCATCATCAGATGGGAATTGCTTATTTTCATTGCCAACGCTGAGTCTGCTCTCACAGCAGAAAACAGGATGGAGACGGCGGTTTGAGTTTCGACTCTTACTGACTAGGTGCAGAGGTGCGGGGTGCCCTCCTTCAGGTGCTCGTTCTATTGCGCTCTCCAGCTTTCGGGGTGGGCCTGAGCTATGAGTTCTGACTGCAGGATGCAGGATTTACCTCTCACGGTTAACATAGAACATCCGGGAGTCAAACGGGTTCTTGTCAACCATTACCACCTCGTGTTCTTTGCTGTTTGAAAGATTTTCAAAAGCTCAGTGTAAGACATGTTCCCAGTCCACAAGCTGCTTAACGACAAGAAAGGGAAGCTTAGTGATGAAGCCCATGTGGGAAATCGGCACTCTTGGGGCCTCGTGAAGGTTCACAGGGTAGCTGGGGACACTGAAGGCTCTGAAAAGTCCTGCAGCGACCAAACATTTATTCCATACATTCTAAAGTTCCCATGTTTTCCATATTTTAACTTCCCTGAAATTATGATGTATTTTACTGTCGGTATTTTGACAAAGTTTAATTAGCAGTCCTTTTTTATTTTTATTTTTAGTGTTAGCCGAAATACTAGGGTTTCTTATAAGTTTGGGAGGTCTTCGGGTAGATACAATATGTTGCATAATTTAGCCCGAAGTTCCTCATGGAATCATGTTTCTTCTTTTTCCTTTCCTTCCCTCTTTTCTAAAGAATATCCTTGAATATATTACCTTCCAAATTGCTCTTCTAGAACCTCTTAAGTTTTCCCTGGCTTGGTGGCTCCGTTGGTCAGAGTGTCATCCTGATACACCAAAGTTGCAGGTTCAATCCCTGGTCAAGATACATACAAGAAGCAACCAATGAATACACGAATAAGTGGAACAACAAATAGATGTTTCTCTTTGTGTCTCTGTCTCTCTCCCTCTCCCTTTCTTTCCCTCTGTTCCTCTCTCTTTAAAAAAATCAATAAATTAAAAAAATAAAAACAATAAATGATAGTGTACACAGCTGGGCAGCCATCTGTGACAGGTACACAGAAGGGGAAAAAAAGAAACTCTAAATTTTTCCCATGAGGGAAGCCTTCAGACAGAGCTTTCTCTGAGAACAGGTTCACTGAACTGCATTTTGGGTCATGCTGGGGTGACCCCAAGGACCCTCATGAGAAAGACTCCTGTGACATTGGTTAGTGGGGTTCATATGGTACCAGCTCATAGCTGCTGGGACCCAGAGGGTCCTGGTCCTGATGCCCCCTGGGTGGGGGGAATTTCTCAGAGGTGTCAGGACCAGTAAAGCAGAGAATCCTCTGTTTCTCTCTTGCCTTGGTGTCAGGATTCTGAGATTCCCCTTCAACATTGGTCTGAGTCTATATGATGTGCAGTTTCTTGAGTTCTTTTTGCCTTTCACTTTTTTCTCTTCCTAATTTTTTCTAGAATCTCATTCCCCTCCTTGTTTAAAAATAGATAGTTTCTAATGCAGAGATGTCAATAAATTATTGATTCCATAAACCATTGAGGAATGAATGAGTGACAGAGGAAATACACGAATGAATAAATAAATATGCTGCTTTGGAAATGTGTACAAAGGCCATTCTCTGTAGGTCCCAGTTTCCTCTTTTGAAAAACGAGCAGGTTGGAAGGTGTTACTTGTGCTGAAGTGGAACAGGCACTGGGTTTGGAGTAAGAAGATCCAAGTCAAGACCCTGGCATTTCTAAAATGTTCATAGGATCTCGGTCAAGGAATTTAAAATGCCAAGCTTCAGGGTCCTCAAGGACAAGGTTGAAATGAAAGTACCCATTTCGTGATGTTGCCATAAGGATTAAGTAGAAGATGCTCTTGACCGAGCACAAATACAGTTGCATGGTACAATCTCTCAAGTTCCATCTAGTCCTAGTATGCTCTGTACTGTGATGGGTTTGTAAAGGGTAACACATTCATTGTCTTCGGCTAAAATGCCCAGTTTGTATCTTTGCACTTGTTTTGTTTTTCTGGTTTTTTTTTCATTTTGGCATATGTATAAATACAGTTTCATGAAGATATTGGCAGGTTTCCCATGAGCCAACACTCTTTAGAATTTCTGTAAGAAAATCTCCCAGACGACAGAGTGTTCTAAAGGAGCTCTATATTTATGTCGTTTGGTACAAAAATAAAATATAAAAAAAGCCAACAACTAAACAGGCCTTTGCATAAACCATCCTATGCCCTAAGGTGGCTTGAGGGAGCAAGTTGCTCACATCTCAAAACTGAGAGGAACATTAGCCTTTGTGAGTCCCTATTTTTTTCTCCCTGAATCTCTTAGGGTCTTACTCATTTCCCTAGGCTTTTCACCACCCCTCCTTCCTCTCCCGATAAGCCAGAATCCTTTCCTGCCCCCAGGCAAAGGAAAATCACCATGAACCTACAGTTGTAATAAGGTGAAAAGCACACACACAGCTCCCAAACACACTCATACCCCGACACCCTGAAATATGAACTCCCAGGGGAAGTTCCTATTGACCACTGTTGACATGGCATAGCTCCATGCGGAAGCCCCGTAAATTCTCGGCACCTTAGTTTTCTTACCTGAAATTGGAAGCTGTACCTCTCTGTAAAGGTTATGCATTAGTTTCCTAATGCCTCTGTGATGAATTACCACAAACTTTGTGGCTTGAAACAACACAGAGTCATTATTTTACAGCTTTGGCAGTCAGAATGCCTAAAATCTAGGCATTGGCAAGACTCCAAGGCCAGAGACACAGTCTTTCTCTCTCTCTCTCTCTCTCTCTCTCTCTCTCTCTCTCTCAGTCCCCCCAACCTCCTCCTTCCAAGTTGCATCTCATTCCCTGACTCTCTAACACTCTTGTCTACCTCTTAAGCTGCTATAAGTCTCCTTATGATTACATTGAGCTCAGCAAGATAATTCAGGATAATCTTCCCATCTCAAAATTCTTAGTCATACCTACAAAATTCCTTTTGCCATGTAAAGTAACATAGCCACAGGTTCTGGGGATTAGGATGTGGACAATTTTTGTGGACCATTATTCTGTCTACCACAGGTTGTAAAAAGGAGCAGATCAGGTCATGGACAAAAAAAATTATACTTGTCTATGGAATCATGAATGCAGGGCTGAGCTTTGCATGTGTGTATATGTGTGTATACATATGCATATGTATATGTGTATGTGCACATACATATGTATATACACACATATGTAATAAGTGCATATATAAATTTGTATATTTACACATGCATATATATGTGTGTATGGCATTTTCAATGAATGGCACATAGAAGTTCCCAATTATGTACTATGACTACATTTTTTTAAAAAGAAGAGTCAAAGCAGGGCAGCTCTGCAGACTTTAAGAGACCTAGATCTAGAGGGAATCCAGAACCACTGGAAATAAATTTGCATTCCTTGGAAAGTGTCAGTGGGCTAGTGGGTCAGATAATAATCATAGATAATAATAGCAGAGTCATAATAACACTAGCCATCACAATAGCTGATGCATTCACTGGCTCCTGCATGAAAGACACTGTTTTATCCTTTAAGTTATCTCAAACTCTCACAGCAGCTCTATGGTAGGGGTTAATATTACTCCCATTTAATAGATTATGGCACTGAGGCCTAGGGTAGTTTACATATTTCATCAGGGTCATGTAGCTGGTAGGTAGTACAACCTCAGTTTAAGGGCAGGTTTAATTAGATTTAAAATATGAACTTGACACCTTGTGTCCTCCTTAAGTTAGGAATATGAAATCTCAATAAATTCATCAAAGTAGAAGTTGTACATGCCACATCCTCAGACTAGGATGTGATACTATTCAATATTAACAGCATCTAGTTTGCAAGTGAACCTGTCTACTTGTTAATCACAGAAGGATAACCTCCTCAGTAACTCTTGGGCCAGGAAACGCAGACTCAAATCACCATCTCTTGAAAAAGGAGCAGGAGCTGGAAAGCTGCTTATCCAACTCACTATGTGGGCAAAGTCATAGTCAGGAGCCCTATGGCGTTTATTGAGGAGCAAGAAAGATTGAAAATAAACCAGTGAAGGGTTCCCCTCGAGGGGCCAAAAAGGAATTTCAAAACAAAGTCAAAGACAGCCGTAGGAAGGAATTAATACAAATAAAAGCTGAGATAAATGAAATCAGAAAAAAAAAGTAACAGGAGCCTCATCAATAAAATGAAAAGGCCTGTTCAAAGGAGAGAGAAACAGAGAACATAAATAAACACATTAGAAACGAACTAGAGACGTAACCATAGGAGCACAGAAGATAAAACAGATTTAATGAGGACACTGTATACAACCCTATACTAATATATTGGAAAGTCTTGATAAAATGCAGTATTTTCTTAGAAAATATAAATTATCAAATTTGAGTCATGATGCTCTAGAAAATCTAACTAGACAGATAACATAAAATAAACTGATAAGAGAGCTAAATAACTGCAATTGAAAAGAAGACATCAAGCCCAAGGGATTATAGGGAGACCCTACCAACGCATCAGAGAACGGATAACCAGAGTCTTATGCAAAGCAACCCAGAGAAAGGAAGTAAAAAGACAGTGTTCTAATATATTCAGAATGCTCACATGATTCTGATACCCACACTGGGCAAATGCATACTTATCCATCTAGAAAAATCTGTAGACATATTAGAACGGATGTGTTCCTTGTGTGGTAGGATGAAAAATCAATGTACAAAAATCAGTAATAGCTCTGCTCAATGTCAGCCATAACTCACTGGAAAATATAAGGGAAAACATAAGAGAAAAACGGATCTTACTCCTGAAGTGGAAAAGACTGTAATAATGGAAGCTATATGTTTTTCACACTATATTCCAAACATAACTCATTTAATCCTAACAGCAGTGCTATGCAGTGGGAACTTATTTATAGTGAACAAAGCAAGTACAGAGAGGGTAAGCATTTTGTCCAAGGTCACAGTCAATACGTGAGAGAACCAGGATCTGGACTCTGGTGGTCTGGTAGCCTGCATCCAAAACACATGTTTGTAATCTCTAGAGCACAGTGCATCATAAAAATACCTATGAAGGACCATCCCCCCACAAGATACATGCAAGATTTTTATGATCAAAAGTCAATGCCTTCAGTAAAGGGTTTAAAGGAACTTTTCATAAATGGAGGTGCAAACTGTGTTTTCTGAACTACAAGACTCACAACTGTAAAGATGCCGTACCCATCAGGATAAGAAAAGCTATAGTGTTCTAGCAAGTGATCCTCCCAAACTAGAAGCTTGCACACAGAGGTTAGTGCATTGTCCAGGCAAGGTGGGATCAGGCAGCCTTCCTCCATCCTGCAGCGTGCATCTAGATCACCGGGTCTCCAAGCTGCTCATGGCAAGATAAGAGAGGGCTTGAGAGACACGCAGGCTGTTTGAAAGGGCTGGGTCTGCCAGCGACTTGGACTGTTTCAGCACAGATTCCGTCCTTCACAATCCTGTCCCATGGTCCCTCCAGCCCAGCTGCAAGGGAGGCTCAGAACCGGAGTCTACAGTGCATCCAGGAAGAGGGCCCCGCATGGTGAAGCCATCTCCGTCTCTGGTGATGGTCAGCAGTGCCCAGCACGGAGCTGGCTCTCAATATATATTTCCTAAAGGAAAAAAATAAACTGTCCCCCAATTTACTCTGCAAATGCAATGCAATGCAATATCACCCCAAAATCCACTAAGGCTTTATATGGAACTTTACAAGCCCACTCTGAAATTCATCTGAAGGGGAAAATGAGTAAGAACAGTGAGAAAACTTTGAATAGAAAATTAGTGTTCATGGCAGGGAGGAGACTTACTTTTCTATATCCAAACCACACTATATAAAGCCATAGTAATTAAACTAGGGTAAAATTATTGCCGGAATATACAGATCATCCAATAGGGAAGACTTCAGCCATGTGTATACATGATATACATGGGGATATAGTATGTGACAATATAGCATTTCAAATTAGTGGAAGGATGGACCCTCCAGATAATTATTATTATAAAAATAAGTTAAAATAACTACTTCTACCATGCACAAAATTCAGTTCCACAGACTAAATAACTAAAGGTGTGAAAACTATATGTATTAGAAGAATATACAGAAAGATGTCTCATCATTTGCAGTTTCCTAAGCATAGCACAAATTTCAGAAGCAATAACGGACTGTGATAGATAGGTTGTAAGATGTCAAAAGCAAGATTAAAATACAAACACCAACTGGAAGAAAATTTCAATATATATGGAAGGAAAAGGGTAACAGTTCACAAAATTTGTGAAACGTGTGAGCCAATGAGGAAAAAGACCAGCTTTACAATAGAAAATTGGTCAAAGCCCGTGGCAGGACAGTCTTCAGGAGGAGACATGCACATGGCTCTGACACGAAAAGATGGTGAGCCTGTCAATAATCAGGGAAATGCAACTCCACCCACAAGCAAGCTTTTTTCCTCCAGCCCAAATTGGCCACAATGAACATGAAAAATGTAGGCAATGGGCTCCCTCATTCATCAGTGACAGAACTGCAAACTTCTGGAGTCTCTGCAGACAGTCATGTTAGAAGATCTATCAAAATTTTGAAATTCCTAAATCACTGACCCAGCAATTCCTCTTCTAAGAATCTCTCTTACAGAAATATACACAAGTGCAGTGATATATGTACAAAGATCTTTATTATGGCACCGTTTGTGATAGCAAACAGCTATAAAGAACCAAAATGCCTATCAATAAAGATTAGCTAAAAGCATTATGGTACGTTTATGCTGTGCAATGCCAAATAACCATTAAAAAGATAGATCTCTATGAATGCTGATTTGAAAAGTTGTTCAAGAAATAGAATTAGGTACAAATGCTTGCCTCACTATATATTCTGTCCCAAAAAAGTCCAACCATTGTAATATAATGAGAATGGTTTGTGGGACATTGATGTAACCCAGCAGCCAAGGAGAATGAACTGGAATACACACGCATGAACAAAGACAATTTCACTGTACTAGTGAGTGGGGGTGGTAGATGCTGTTGAGCGTGCGTGCATGTGTACTGTGTGGCTATCACATTAAAAATGACTGAGCAAGTAGAGCAACAAATATGCATCAAATTCTGTGTTAAGCTTTAACATTCCTCCCTGGAAACCATTCAGATGATTCAGGAGGCTGCAGCAATGGACAACTGGTGATTGGCAGCTTCGTCATGACAACGCCCCCTTATGCACCATATCTCCTACAGAGTTTTTTGATGAAACATCAAATCACCCAGGTGACTCAGCCCCCCTACAGCACAGATTTGGTGCCCTGCAATTTCTGGTTTTTCTTAAAACTAAAATCACCTTTGAAAGGGAAGAGATTTCGGACCATCAGTGAGATTCAGGAAAATATGACAGGGCAGCTGATGGTGACTGGGAGAACTGTGACAAGTCCCAAGGTGCCAAGTTTAATGGGGACTTAGGCATCACTGGGCTCTATCCAATTCTTCTTGTATCTTCTTCAATAAATGTCTCTATTTCTTGTATCACATGGTTGGATATTTTCTGGACAGACCGTTTTATCAATCTAATGTATTTAATGTATATCTTTAAATACGTTAATAAAATTTTGGAAAAGTACATAGTAGTTAACCATGATGACCACTGGAATAGGAAGTTAGAATATATGTGGAGTGAGAAATGAAGAATTTCCACATTTTACTCTGTAGACTTCAATAATACTTAATCATTTACAACAAAAGTATGATGATTTGTGTGTGTGTGAAGATTGAGAGGCAGCTCCATTTAATAAACTATTTCTCATATTTGCTGGAAACCTAATGACATAAATGGGTGGATTCAGACTTCATCAACCGCTTGTTGTGTTCTTTGTATGTTTATATAACTCACTTTATCTGTACTGCAACCCTACTAACAGAGAGTTACTTTAGTTTATCAAATGCAAAAGAAAGGAAATAGACTGGACCAGGGTACCAGGACAGGACTTCTTCCAAGAACCTTCCATTGCACTTTGGGCAAGAGCGTATAAACATTAGGAAGATAATGGCTGTGTCTGTGCAATAACCTGGGGGAGGGGGGAGTGGGTAGAGGAGACCAAGAAGAGTGACAGCTTATTTCATGCATGAGGTGTTCCTGGCTTTTCACTGGAGTGATCCTGGGTCAAGTTTTCAGCTCTGCCTTTAGTTGGGTTTTATGTCTCTCCTACCAGCTACTGGTTCTTGCAACCTGGGAAGATTTTCTACCCAAACCTTCTCACAGAGCCCCTTCCTGCTTTCATGTGAGTGCCTGAGACTCTTTGGACTCAGATTCAGTAGATCTTTGTTCCACCTCATGGAAGAAAGGCAAAGAAGAGACTTCCTGCTTTCTACTGCCTCCAACTGGAACAGACCGGCCAGGGTCATATCGTGCAAACAGAAACAGCTGGATTTGGAGAAACAAGAGTAGAAAAAGATGCCTTGGTTATTACACAGACATGAATCCGAATGCCAGCGTTGCCATTTATGGTGTGACATGCTTTATTTCTTGGCTCTTCGTTCTGCTTCTGTGTAAAGCAGGAATGAGGAGAGCTGAGATCTTTTTTATAGTTAAAAAATAGATATGCAAAGTATCCAGTGGATGTTATATGCTCAATAAATAGAAACACCACCATTGTCACCATTACTGCGGTTATTTTGTTAAATGCCTTGCAATTTCTAATTGTTTTTGCTACCAATGTATCATGGGACCTCCGTGGCAGGCTCCCCATCTGCCACATATGAGAATAAGTCTCCCAAGACATGATCTGCTTGGGGAGGAAAGGTGGCTGATCTCTCAAAGGAGAACGGCCTTGAGCCTGTTCCTCAATAGACTTTTATTGGGTTTAATTTGCATAGGAATACAGGGCATATACTCAAAGCTCAATCATTGTCAGGCAGTACTGATCAAAGAATAGATAACAAAGAACTATGAGGGCTTATTCTGAGTCAGGGTCAGAGAGCTAAAGGGCCATAAAACTTTGGGGAGACCCTTATCCCTTAAGTTGAGGCTATTAGCCAAGCAGGTTTCACAGGATTTTATGCATTCTTTCTTAGGCCTGATCGCCCAGGGGAACCCGCCCTTTCCAGCACAGGGCTGCACACACCTCCAGCATTGTTTCAGGTTTAAGTCATTTGGGGAATGTGAGCAGCCAAGAGATGAGGAGACTTTTTACAGGTAGAAGGAGGACTCCGGCTATGTTAAAGCTGAGGGGTGAGGGTCCATTACCCCCTTTTTCTATAGTCCCTCAGGTCCTTCCCTGATGGCCCCTTCTCACCATGCCTGTCTTAGCTCATCCCTCCCTTGAGGAATCTTACTCGTTGTTGGCTAACCAGTCATGCACTGGGGGCCAGGCAGGGTGAAATAAAGGGGGCGGAGGTGGAGCTCCTGCTGGGGAAGATAACTTTTGTCTCCTAAGTGGCTTTTGGTCCCAAGGTCTTTTGACTCAACCTTAGCCACGGGGGTTACAGCTTCTGAAGCCAGGCAGGGCAGTTCCCAACAGACCTTCTAGTACCCTAGTAAATTAAGGTAAAATAGGAATGTCTATCCCATTTCACAGGTGAGGGATGAGATTGAAGAAGTTAAATGACTTACTGGCGGTCAGATAGGTCCGAAGGAATGAAGATGATGTTTATACAGATCTTTCCAGTTGTGTAGCTCTTGTCTTATTTATTACGTGCACCCTATCCCTAATGCCTAGCAAAGGACCACGGACAAGTGGACACTCAAAGAATTCCAGTTTCTGGGTTGATTTTTCAGGGGTTGATTTTTCTGCTTCCTTCTTTCTCCCCATGCCTCTCTGAGAGATTTTTTCCCCACTACAAACCTCAAAATTGCAAGTGTTGTTTCCACATCCCATTCAGCTGCCTGTTTGGTCCATCGGGGAGCCCGTCCTACCTCGAAGGGCCCGTCTGCTGTCAGGCTTGGGTAGTTCCAGGCTTGGGTAGTTACAGACCAGCAGAGGCTGCAAATGTAGCTAATTGAACAGGAACAGTGACAGCTGCTCGCACACTGTCAGTGGTCCTGGAAGGATCGCCTCGGAGCTACAAGCCCAATAAAAACCTTGTTTTTGCAATTGTCTTCAGCCTTCATCGACAGATTCACTGGGAATAGATTCTGGTTTGAGAAACTAGTTGATAATTCCCGGTGAATTGGTCTGTCATGCTTTTTAAAGCCTGTGTATTTCATGGAAAACAGTTTTTAAATTTGCTTTGTGCAGGGATGTGCACTCTGGTTTCCCCCTCAACTCCGCCAAAGTGTCACAAATGACGTTCCTCGAATTTACCAATTTACAGGATTAACGTGCTTTTATCAAGACACCTGTGCCCTAGATCGACTCCAGCCAGAATAGCTGTCTCCCTTTCTAAACTCTGACCTGTTTTGCAGGCAAAGGAGGCCTTGGTTTTAGGTCACCTCCAGCGGGGACACCGGCATTCGGAGCTAACCCTCGGCTCTGTTTTATCACGCAGTTGCGTGGAGGAGTACAAGCTGGCTCCCGATGGAAAATCCTGCCTAATGCTCTCAGACGTCTGCGAGGGCCCCAAGTGCCTCAAACCCGACTCCAAATTCAACGACACCCTCTTTGGAGAGATGCTACATGGTTACAACAACCGGACCCAGCATGTGAACCAAGGCCAAGTCTTCCAGATGACCTTTAGGTATGGAACAGACACTTGCACTTACTTCATTGGCTGAGTTACTGACCCAAAATATGGGTGGGGGAGGAGCCATGGGCCCCATTGAATAGAGTCCTCTTATACTGGGAAGCATCTCCCTCACCCGCTGATGCCCACCCATGAGGGGTAGAAGTTAGAACAATTCACTCCATGAGGTTTCTTTTTTTTTTTACCAACCTAGCCCTTATTTATCCCATTTTTCTAACTCTGTCCACATATTTTAAATTTAATACTAAATTATCCTGTAAGTACAGTTAATGGATTTTTTAAAAAAATAATTAATCTTTCAGTCCATTACAAAAGAGGTGTCCTGTGCAGACGATTCAAGCAGTTCAAAAATAAAGACATTTAACAAAGTGGAAAATAAAATTACCCTCACCCATAAATACACAGAATTAACATTTTCTTGAACATTCTTAAAATACCCCTCTCCCCCCCTCTCTTCCTCTCTATCTGCACATTCTGCATGCACACACATGCACACGAAATCTCAGTAAAGCTGTTTAGATACTGCTTTTTTTCCCCTCAACAATATGTCAAGGACCTGTCTCCCTGTTAACAAATGCTGAGGCATATGAGACATTACAATATGAGACTACTCTCTTATGAGAGCAGATAGAACAGGGACTGGGTTGGCCAAATCATAGGAGGATTAGACAGGCAGTCCAATGGCAAAAGGCTTCCTGGGAAAGCTGATGAAACTGGAGCTGTTCTATCTGGAGAAGAAAGACCTTGGGCGGGGTGTATTCATGCCTCAGAATCTGAAGAGCCATAATGTGGTAGAGTGAGAAGAATTGTTCCATGTATAAGAAGTTACTATCTCTTTTAAAAACAAAATGATTCTTTTAGATAGTTTTGCATGACAGGATGACAGGATGTTATTGCAAAGCAGGGTTCTCCCCACCATTTGAGGTTCTATCAACATAAATCAGAACTAATAAGAAACATAACATTTATCACCATCCCTATTCCATCATCTAATTATTAATAGTGGTAATTGCACTAGGGGTGGTAATACTAGCTACTGTTTGTTAAGAATTACTACATATCAGGCTTTCATAATAATAATAACAAGATCAATAATAGCCAGTAACATTTCTTCAGCACAGGCGGAAAACATTCTAAACACATGTAATCCATTATTTTATGTAATCCTCAAAGGGTCTTAGGAAGCAGGGGCTATTATTATTCCCTTCATACAGATAAGAAGTGGAAATGTTAAGTGACCTTCCCAAATGCCCCTTCTAGGAAGTGAGGGGGCCAGGAGAATGCCATTTAAACTTCATTAGTAAAACCCTTTGAGGCACCATGACCTTCATTTTACAACAGAAAAGTTAACACCAGCGAGGTAAAGTGATTTTCTCAAGGTCACCATCTACTGAGAGAGATGTGAGTCTTGCTGACGCTAAAGGCTTGCTCTTGTCCTCCAATTCAACACACCTCATTATCTCCTATTTCAGAGAACTAGAATGGAACCGTGAATTCCCTAAAATCCTTCACCTGTGTAGCTATCCCATGCTCTTTGAGCATCTCATATGTCCCAGGTACCATGCTGGTTACTTGGGTGGGATACAATGGAAAATGAGAGGAAAATGACCCTGTACCCTGTAGTGCTAGGTGTTGTGTGTGCGTGCGTATGTGTGATCATGATCTTCTGTGTTCAGTTAATTTGTGGTAGGTAGGTACGATGAAACTAAGATTCGGATTCCAGGAAAGCAATGAACAGCAGGATCTAATTTAGTTTAGAGAGTGGAGGGAGCACATCTGTTGGACTAGAGAACAGTCATAGGCTTTGGAGTCTACTTTGCAGATGAAGTAGTTATTTAACTAACCCCTGGAAGATGCGTGGGAGTTAGCCTTAGAAAAGGCTCCAAGCAGAGACAGATATTCTAGGAAAGAAAAATCAGATTGGCCTGGTGAGTTTACAGCTGAGCAAATGAGGAAAGCAAGGTAGGAGGTGAAGCCCAAGCAGTAAGCAGTGGCCGATTGTGGCAGTCTTGCAGGCCTAGTCTTTATTCTCATAGCAAACGGTAGGACTCTTAAATGGTTAAGGGAGGAGAGCATGTCAGGATTGCTCTGTATTTTTCAGCCTCGCGGTGGCTGTGGCTGCTTGGGAAGGAGACTGGAGAGGGCGGGGTGGGAAAGAGTGAAATGGAGTGTCAATTAGGTGTCTGTAGGTGAAGCCACATGAGACTGTTGGTGACTTCCAGCAGGATGATGGGAATACGACTGAAGGTAAAGAGGAATATTGGCAGATAGTTGTGAGTTATAATGGACAAGGTCCAGTGAGCAGCTGCAGGCAAAAGGGTAAGGCTGAAGAAGGAATCAGGGGTGATAGAGTGATTGGCAGCCACACAGCAATTTAGTGGCAGAGCCGAGCCCTCCAATTTCCGGCAAATTGCTTTGTACTCCTCAGATGCTCACGCAGAGGTGGAATGCTACCTTATTGGAAAAACTCTCAGAGAAATTTAAGGACAATCTGGATGAACTACTCAATACGGAGATGGTAAAATACTAGTTTTCCACAGTATTTTAAAAATAAAACCTCTGACACTGTCTTGAGTATCATGATGGATAGAATAATGCTGTGTGGGACCCAAAAGAAAGAAAAAATTTTTAAAAAACTGTCCCTTGTTTTTGACAAAGGAATTTATATGCTTTCAGATAACACATGGTATTGAAAAAAATGTCTGAAAATTTAATTTGCAATGTGGTGTTCCAAGGAATGTCAGTGGTTTCCAGAGAGTTCCCATGTGAAGCCTTTCAAAAGGAATTACAAGGAATAATTTGTGGTTCCAAATAAATTTTTGGATTCTTTGTTCCAGTTCTGTGCAAAACACCACTGGTATTTTGATAAGAATTATCTTGAATCAGTAGATTGCTTTGGTGGTATGGACGTTTTCATTATACTGATTCTTCTTATCTGTTACCATGTCAATTGCTTTCCTCAGTGTCTTAGAACTTTTTTTTCTTTTTTTAGGTATGTTTTATTGATTAGGCCATTATGGTTGTCCCACTCCTCCCCCTTCATTCCCCTCCACCCTGCATACCCCCTCCCCCACCATTCCCCCCCTTTAGTTTATGACCACGTGTCTCAAGTTCTTTAGATTCTATATTTCCCCCACTATTCTTGCCCTCCCCCCATCTATTTTCTACCTACTGTCTATGCTATTTTCTGTACCTTCTCCCCCCTTCTCCTCCTCCCACTCCCCTGTTGCTAACCCTCCATGTGATCTCCATTTCTATGGTTCCACTCCTGATCTAGCTGTCCTCTTAGTTTGCTTTTGTTTTAGGTGTGGTTGTTAGTAACTGTGAGTTTGCTGTCCTTTCACTGTTCATATTTTTTATCTTCTTTTCCTTAGATAAGTCTCTTTAACATTTCATATAATAAGGGCTTAGTGATGATGAACTCCTTGAACTTGACCTCCTCTGAGAAGCGCTTTATCTGCCCTTCCATTCTAAATGAAGCTTTGCTGAATAGAGCAATCTTGGCTGTAGGTCCTTACAATTCATGACTTGAAATACTTCTTTCCAGCCCCTTTCTGCCTGTAAGGTGTCTTTTGGAAAATCAGCTGACACAGATCAGCTGACAGTGATTTAACCTCCTTGGTTAAATGTTGTTGTAGGTATTTTATTTTTTGATGCAATTGTAAATGAGATTGTTACTTTTATTTTCTTTTTCTGATAGAGGTTCATTATATGGGTATAAAAATGCAACCAATTATCTGATAAAGGGCTTCTCAGAGGATGAGGCCTGTGAACTGGAGTTTGAAGACAGAGAAGAGCCATAGGGGCATTTTCCTGCCCAGAGAGGAAGCCACAGACCCCCAGACGTACGGATATGCAGGAGTCGAGAAAACAGATCTCCAGACTGATTTGGCTCCAAATCCTGGTCCCACATGTGACAAGCAGAGTTTTCCTGCCTCCTCTTTAAAAAGGGATGTTTTATCAGATGCTAGGCACAGTGTATGTTTTATATCGTTTGATTTTTTGCAAAAACTTCTGGAGTGGCTACATGTGATAAATGATCAAAGACACTAGTTCTCATTCTCTGTGTGAAGATTATTAGCTTGACCCAGAAGGAGGATCCACATTGGGTTGTGAGACGCTAGATTGAAAAGGGGCTTCATGGAATCCAAGGATTTCATTTTATATGTGAAGGGACTTGGTCAAGGCCACAGAGCATGTCATTGCAGAGCAAGCCCAGTACTGCAGATCTCCTGATGGCCTGGAGTGCATGCCTTCCCACTACCAACGCACACTGCTCAGCAACAGGGAGCTTGGCTCCTTCAAGCTGGAGCCATCAGGGGCCTTCATGCTCCTGCGTGTCTCCACGCTCAGACAGAATGTTATCCCATCGGGAGTTTTTATTCAGCCTCAAACTCTCTGTTCCTCGTTCCCAAGCATTCAATTTTAGGTTGTCTCTGTGAGTAGACGGGGTCTGTGTCTGTCCTGATTTGCTCATGGAGGGGAGTAGAATGATGAGATTACACTTTCTCTTTGGCAACAGCCTCAAGATTTAGAGAACTTCCCAGACTACCATTATATTAGAGTAGCCCCTTTCTCTTAAGCTCTGCCATCCTTGGCTTCAGTTAAATGTTCTTTGCAATTATTTCCATCTCCAGACCAGGTCACCTCTTGGAGCCGTAGGCTAAGGCAGTTGACCTTGGCCTTGCAGCTTCTGATGAGTCTACATTTCTCTCTCTCAAGTCTCCCTTCATGAGCCCCAGACAGGGCATGGGGAGCAGGGAGGACTGGGGGTGTCTGCAGCTACTTTGTCCCCCAAGTTCCAGAAATGAGTCCTGCGAAGTTTTCAGCATCAAGGCAGTTGTCATTTCTCCCCTTCTCTTCCTCCTCTCTCGCCCTTCTCCAAGTAATCTCGAGTCCAGCCCTCCGGAGTAGCCGGCGGGCACCCTACCCGCTGGCCTGCCATATGCTTCATTTCCTGGAGACTTTCTGGCTCAGGATTTCAAACTTTCCACCAGCTAACGCATTTCCTGTGTGACAGCCACAGCTCTGCTTTGTTCTTCTCCCTGCCCCTGCCCAGATCCCCACACCCAGCAACTGCTGGGAGAAGCCCAGTCTGCATTCTCATGTCCTTGCCTGAATCTCCAAAAAAGCAACCTGGATTTCTGCTTCTCAAAAAGTCTTACATTCCAAGTTTCCAAACTGGGCAAATACTTGAAGCTTAACTCATTCAGGACTGACTCCTTGTGGTACAGATGGAGAAACTGAGGCCCAGGAAAGAATATAACTTGTCCAATGCTCATGTGATTTGGGGCTCCTCAGAGACTAAGAGGTAGTGTTTGTAACTCCCGAACCAGTTTTCTGGTTTCAGGTTGTGTCATAAGGGATGCATATATATATAACTTCTAAATACCTGTTAGTTGCATGTGGTGAAAAGAGCTACCTGGTTTATCCCTGCTGTCATCAGAGAGAGAAAACCAAGTGCCATGGAAGGATGTCAGATTCCTAACTGAGGAGGGATCTGAGCAGATGCACCCCCAGGAGCAAGATTCTGCAATGATCCCTTCCTGGCACCTCAACAGGTTGCCCCATACAGGCTGCAGCCTGTCTCTGGAGATGAGCGTGTAGAGATGTTTAAACCCCTGCCGAGTCCAGTAGTTACCAGCCAGCCACCATGCATGAAGATGAAGGGTAGTCCTCACTAAGAGACGCACAGAGAAAGGTCAAGGCAGGGCAAGAGTGATAAAGAGAAGCAGTCAGACAACGCGGAGACCTGGAGAGACCAAGTAGAGGAGGCATTCAGTAAGAGCCTGAGTGACAAGAGGAGAGAAGGACAAGCACAGAAAGAATTAAAGCCGTGTAGAGTGGGGGCAGGGTTAAAGAGATGAGGGGACAGATGGGGAAAGGTTTGGAAAGGAGTGAAAGAAAGGAGGGTTCAAGGAGAGACCTGTAATGATAGAGAAAAAAGACCCACTGTTCATACTAAAGTCACAAGGGAATTTATCTTCAGGAGGGAATGAGGGCTATTTTAAGAGGCTGGCTGGTGCAGGAGAGAGCCCTGGATTAGGGATCAAGTTCAGCTGGGGATGAATGGCCATCAAAGCCTTTAGTAAACTGTTAGGCTCTGTGGAGATGTGAAGAGTCAAAGACCACACTTCTGAATTGCCTCTGAGCCTGGTAAGTGATACTCGGCTCTGGGGCCACTAATCCATTTTGCTGCCCTGTGTTGTTCTGAGTGACGATGCAGAGTCACTATCAGAGTCCCCTCCCCTGAGCTCTTGATCAGTGAGGAAATTGACAGGCTGTTGGTGTGAGATAAACTCATCAAAGTCTGGTAGTATTTGATTTTTTTTAATTTATTTGATTTTTACTTCCCTCCCCTCCCCGTCCTCATCCATCCTACCTTATTCCTGTAAGAAAGAAAGGTCAACTTTGGTTATAGATTGCCTGGATTTAGATAAACATCAGGCAAGAACTATTACTGAGCCCGGAGACTCAGAAACTGCAGCAAGGAGATGTTGCTTGGGAATAGGGGCTGAACAAATTGCAATGGTAGATCTTGCGAAAGCTTTATCAAAAATAAGGCAGTTCTGCCTGCAGCTGATATTTGCTCACGAGTCTTCAAGAATGACCTACAGAAAGCATAAGGAGCTCGTGAAAGATTTGCTAGGACGGCACTTTTCAATTTGGTCTGCTCCTCAGATGTGCGTATTGAACAGCATACGCAGACAGTTTGGGGTAAGAAGTGTGATTTCAGGTGGAGGCACCACCAACCCACACCTGGCAAAGGGCTTGCTTTAAGGACCTAAGGGAGGTTGGCCTTTTCTAGCGACACCACCTGTTCCCTAGCTGCAGGTCCCCAGTTCCATCTTATTAAGTGGCCTCCAAAGCTTTGTTTTTTTTTTTTCCTAGTGCCTCCTCGGGAGATAGTTGTACTTGCTGCTTCTGGATTCTTTTTTTCCCCTCTCTAATGTCTCTTCCCCCCACCCTACCCCCCCTCTTAACCATGTGTACAATTTTTTTTATGTGCCAGATCCTGTACCCCATACTCTTTTTTCTCATTTAATCTTTCTAATACCTATTGCAAAGTGGCCCTTAACAACTTGGCTTTACCAAAAAAAAAAAAAAGAAGAAGAAGAAAGAAAAGAAAGAAAGAAAATAGATGTAGCAATCAGAATGTATTAGGTTGTACCTTATAACAGACCAATTCAAAACTGTGATGGCTTCCCAGACAAGGGAATATGTGTTACTCATCCCACACACCCCACACATTATGGTATTTGGGAAGCCAGGTGCACAGAAGAATCAGCCTCATGTGCTTCCATGGTCTCTGTAATAATGGGAAAGAAACTTGGCTCTCCTCACTTCCCCATAGAGATGACATTCTGCTTATAGTTCATTGGTCAAATCCCGTCTCATGGTCACAGTGCCCCTCAAAAGATTGATCGGGGACATTCAGTCCTATCATGTGTTGAGAAGCAGAGACCCAGAAATGTGTAGGACATCAGTACCATTTACTAAACGCTGCTAGCCCATAGGTCTAATAACAAAGCCCATTTAGCAGGATGTCTGCTGGGCTCCCAGCATCCTCCACCTTTGCATGACCACCTCTGAAAACTGTAGGAATACTTTCTGTTCTCTTTTTGTCAATTTCCTCCCTTAATTTCCAAATAACCATAGACTTTAAGATGGAAGAACCTTGGGGAATATTTTGTAGGGGGCACCCCAACCCATTTTGCAGATGAGATGCCTGAGGCTCACAATGTTTATGTAAATTACCTAAAATCTTATAGCTAGTAAGTAAATAAGCCAGGATTCCACCCCCTAGTATGTTGGGCTATACTAGCTGTCTCCACACTGTAGGCTTAAAGATATAGGATCCAACTTCTACACTCTACAAATGGTAATGTCAAGGCCAAGGCTCAAGAACTATTAACAGCAGAGCCAGACCTAGAAACTGTTTTTCTGCACTCTCAGGCCTGGGTTTTTTGCAGTATGCCACAATCTTATTGTAACAAGAGAAAGCAAAGGAGGCTGGTAGTGGAGAGATTGCTAATTAATAGTGGCATTAGCTTTCAATTTCCAAGACTATTCCCAAGCCACTCTATGCAGTAATATGCTAGCTCTTAGCAAAATCCTCAACTTGCCACCTGGAGCCACAGCTATATGCTGCTACCTTTTAGGGGAACCATCGGTGAGATCTTAGAAGTGGACTGAGGACAGGAGTTGGAGGCTGAATCACAGGAGTTAAGGGGCTCTTCTCCCTGGGGTTTGCCTCAGGCTGGCTGCAGAAGGACCGTTCTTCTGTGTCTCCATTTCTCCAGGGTTTCCTGACACCTTATGTGGGAGTCAGGCCCCATGCGTCTGGTTACCATAGGCCCTGGAATCAGAAAACTCAGTTCCCACTCCTGTCCTGCCACTTGCTGCTCTGTTGCCCTTGGCCATTCTCCCCTTCTGGTTTCTGTTGCCTTTTCTTTAAATTAAGGTTCAGGCAGAACTTGAGAGCATTCGAGCTAGAACACAGCACTCTCTTCTTCCCTTTCTTCTCAAAGCCCACGGCCAGGGGCTTCATGAAGCCTTTTCTACTCTACGGACCACATGGGGCCGCACCAAGATGTAGCAGTGATTTTTTTCCCCAGCTTAGGAGACCAGGAAAGTGCCTTTCACTGGGTTCCCTGGAGCCTCACATTATCCAGCAAGGTAGGGATCCCCTGGCCTTGTGTCTAA
Organism: Sturnira hondurensis; assembly: GCF_014824575.4. NCBI lineage: Eukaryota > Metazoa > Chordata > Mammalia > Chiroptera > Phyllostomidae > Sturnira > Sturnira hondurensis. Next base: position 2,999,482 of record NW_028083079.1, on the reverse strand, counting down.
GATTCCCAGCATTAGAGTTGGAGTCCTAGTTTGCTACTTGTCAACTCTGTGACCTTAGGCACGTTAGTTCATTTAGGAAGAGTAGCCATGATCCCCAATTGCTGGTGGTGCCGTGATGATTAGGTGAGACTGACACCTGCACTGTCCCTGCTTTCTGCAGACAGGAAGGACCCAGGTGCTGTAGGAGCCTGCTACATCGATCATCAATCAATCATCACTCATTGATGATCAATCAATCATCAATCATCAATCAATCATTGATGAGCCTGCCTCATCAATCTAGAACCTTCAGGTTCTAGAAAGAACCTGAGGCAAAGGCCATCCCCATGTGCATGATTCTGCAGGAACTTGGCCCCTTTCATGGCTGGGACCCAACTCAGAGCATCAGGGTGCAGCCATTAGAAGTAATAGGGTCCAAGTTACACATCAATCATTTCCCAGCTTTGTGGCTTTGGACAAATCTCTTAAGCTCTCTCAACCTCAAGACCCCCAATGGTGAAAATGGGCTTCACCTCAAAATATCTTCAGAAGTCTGTGGTGAAGATTGAACAGGCTAATAAGCAGAGGTCCTAGACACAGTCGGCTCTCAGTAAATATTGTTTTCTCTTCCTTTAATTGTATCTCCCCACCCACCCCTACCCCCATTTCCAGAGCATACAGTAGATGAAGACTTTGTTATTGTTGTATTGCCCCAAAACTCACCTCTGGACTGGAGCCGTGGTCATCCTCACCACTTCCTCCAGCCAGCACATGTTTTGGTGAATACAGTGCTTTGGTGAAATGCTCAACGTAGGAACAGAAACACAGCCCTTTGTGCTCTGTGGGTCTGTCAGGGTATACAGCTCAGTTATTGGGGTGGAATGGACAGCAGCCTGGGGTCACCTCTGTGTGGGGTGTTTATCCAGCCTTTGGAAAGACATGATCTTGCCGATCGATGTGTTGGATCACCTGTGTCCTAGGGTGGATCCTCTTTGTTCGGTCTGAATGATCCACAGTGAAACGTATCTAATTAGAAAGGTGGGACTTAGATGCCCGTGTGTCCTGTGTGGGACATGATAATGGGCCTGGGCCCAGATCCACAAGTTCCAGAAGTGTGTTCATCTCCTACCTCCGGGACAGTATTTACCATATACGTTAGAAGTGGCACATCTAAACTGGCAGAATGATGGTTGACCAGTAAGCCCTACTGGTCTGTCTGTACGTGAGTCTTGCTCACCGACTTCCTCTCCTGAGTTCCTTCCTTTCTCATCAACTCATCACACCCTCTGGGCATTTCTCAATATCCTTATACATGATTGATAGTGTAAACTATTTTTTCTTTATTTTTCAAAGCCCGACTTTGAGGAATATGGAGATAGATTTCCCCCATGACACAAGTGAACAGAGCAGGTTGACTGTCATACTTCTTACATAGAAAATTGAAGTTTCGAGAGGTGGGGTGTGGTTCCCAATGTCATACATCAGTAAAGTGATGGAGGCGAGGCTCAAGGTCTTCCCTCTTCCCCACCCTATAGCCTGCACACCATGTGGGCACATGCACACGCGTATAGTCTCCAACCATGTGATCCTCACAGTGTAGGGGAACAAGAAACAGCTATCATCATTGTACAGGAAAATCTTAGGGCAGGGATTTTTCCATATGTCTATTTATAGCAGAACTGAATACACATGACTCACACTAGTGCTTCTCAAACTCTCAAGTGCATACAGATCTCTAAGGGATCCTGCTGATATACAAGCTATGGTTCAGTGGGTCATGGATAAGGCCTGAGATCTGCATTCCAAATGAACTCCTGGGTCTGAGGACCAGCTTTGACCAGTAAGGTGCTAACCTGAACTTGATGCTAGACGTGAGCCTGTGTTATGCCCAAGACTGGAGAAAGATTATTGTTCCTCCATTTGCCTGTTTGAAAGCAGGAAACATTGGCCTCTCATCCTGAGGCCAATGGCATTGGAGGACGGTGGAGTCCCAAAGGAGTCTCCCTCCAGAGTGACCAAATACAGAGACCGTGGTTTTGATTTGCATGCAGTGGCCAAGGCAGACGCTGCTGGCCTGCAATCAGAGTGCATAGGGTAGAGCATTAGTGCGTAACAGCACAATTTATGGTCACATTTACCATTCATTCTGCTCACTGATGGGGCAGGGACGCTCTGCGCATCAGTGCCAGTGCGGAAGGCACTTGTCCTGACTGCACTGTCCAGAAGCCATGGTTGGGTGCCCAGGTCAGAGCCCTCTCCGCGTGCCTGCAGCACTTTTCCAGCCATGGCTTGGTGTGACCGAAGGTACTTTGCAGTGGAGAGCTTGACTGCAGTCTGCTTCAGGTCAGAGGCGAAGACAGACTCCCGGGAAGGTAGGAGAATATCCATTTAGGAGTAGACATTGGCCTGGTGAGCTTCATCGTTGTAAGAGCTGAGATAAAACTCTCATACTGTCCACACACATTAGTTTAATTGAGGATAAAAAGAAAATCATAAAATTAAGACCTAGTGAAAGACGCCTTCTATTTTGGGGTGCATGGGGAGCAGGGTATTGAATTGCAATCCAATTGAGGTTAAAGAAGACCTCTCTAGCCCCGACTGGTGTGGCTCAGTGGATTGAGTGCTCACCTGTGAACTGAAAGGTCACTGGTTCAATTCTCAGGGCACGTGCATGGGTTGCAGGTCAGGGGACCTAACAGTGGGGCGTGCATGAAAGGCAACTACACATTGATGTTTCTCTCCCTGTCTTTCTCTCTCCTTTCCACACTCTCTGAAAAGAAATTTTGAAAAAGACCTCTCTAATCTTTTTTGCTAATTATAGTAAGAGAAAAGAGAAAAATAGCCATTTCAATTTTTTACAGTTTTATTCTCAATGTTCACATCTCTGAGTATACCAAAAGGGTCATTTAATGAGGAGAGGAAATTATACCTAGTATATTCAGAATGTTCTCCAACTAGCCTAAAAATGTCTCTCTAATCTGCAAAAGGTGGTAAAACAACAGAAGCAACCAGGTCCAGTTTGCTTCTCCCCTACTCTTCCCCTTTTCTTCTTTTTGTTTCTAGTTTTCTGGCTTCAAAATCCCTGACTAGACTCTGTTCCTTTTCGAGGAGTGGGAAGCCCACCTGAATCACTGAGGCATCTGAAGCAGAGAGAGTTTTTAAAGAGCCACGATCTCACTGTGCTCATATGCAGGCCATACCTCAGGCTGGTCTAAGAACTCAGAAGGAAAAGTCCAATGGGGAACCTACGGAACAGATAAGGATAGATTGTAATTAGCGCAGTGATGGTAATTAGCAGAGCAATTGTAATTAGCACAGCGATTGTTTGGTCATAACATGTGGTTCCAAAGTGACTCCAGGCAGTTTGTTCTTCTAAGTATCTTCTGCCTTTCCTGGTGGTCTTGTTTACACTGCTAATGTACTAATGTGCTTAGCAATCTCTTTTATAAGTAAACACTCCAAAGATACAAGCCAGCCCAACCCCTGGCCAAGCATTAGGAACCTTAATTAATGAAGGCCACAACACTGAAATTTTACTCTATTTGCATTATGCTAAGGCAACACTGGTATATTACTCTCTGAAGAAAGCATAGTGCCTTAGGAGCCATGTGCTACTGTTACTGATGTTTTCTTTTAATTACAGGAGGGAGTGGGATGATGCCCAAGGACAGCACTTGAGGTCAGAAGGTCCAGTCCTGGCTGTTACCACTGGTTCTCATTTAACAAGCTTTTGTTTAGTGCTTGTGCTATACTAAGCACTGGGGATGAAGATGGACGAGATAGTCAAGGTTCTTGCTCCTACAGAGGAGGGCCACTGGCCCAGACGTGGTGTAGGTAAGAGTCAGGGAAAACCCTGAAAGAGATGCTGGCTGACACCTAGAGGGTATGATTTATAGTGAGCTAGGTCGGAGAGGGCTCCGGGCAAGTAAGAGCACAGAGCATCTGCAGACATGAGCATCCAGGGAGACCATGGGCTTGCAGAGATGAACCGTGACAAAGGATGGGCATGCAACCAGAAGCCTTACTTAAGTACCACAGTAGCAAGACCATTTACGGTTCTGCGACTTTACACAGTCTTAAACCTTTCTGAGCCCAGTTTGCTCACCACTAAATCAGGGAACATTGTAATTCCAATCCTAGAGGAGAATTATCTCGGGCAGGGAGAGGTGATGAAAAAAAAATGGGTTAAAATGCTTTGTAAAGTGTAAAGACATGTGCAAATGTTAGTGACATTTTCCTAACCTGAATCTGAGGATGTGTGAGTTACCACTTTGTTCGAATCGTTCTCCTGGAGTGTGCCTCCTGGCACACTTGAGATCATGTGGGTGCAAACTCATTGGCATTACTGTCTTTGTATTCCTCCCAGAGAAATGAAAAAGTGTGTCTGTTCTAAGATCACATTAATCAGCCCACACATGTGTATCAAGAAAATTAATTTTTAGGGAAATATCTCCATTTCAGGGAGATGCTCAGAATAGAAATATACTTAGTAACAATTCTAATGAAAGCTGTGATCATGGTTATTGGATATGAATTAATACAGAAAGCTGCAAGGGCCGTGGCTGGGGTTTTATGTATCATCATCACTGAATAATTACTATTAATGATAATCTAGTGGAACACCTCAAAGGTGGCTCTGAAGGGTCCAGCATGAGCATTTATTTTTATGCCTCCTAAGATCCTCAGAGGAGCCCACTAAGTGTGCAATTAATTAGCAGGCACAAGTTAAGAGCTGAAGCTGCAGGCATTTGGGTAGCCCAGTCCTATTTAATTCAGTATATCCTGAACCACTTTGGAAGAACCTTAACCCTCAAATCAGCCATCCAGCTCTCTGTGTTCTGTGAGTGGCCTGGTGCTGGCTGTGACCTTGAAGCTGTTTTAATTTGTTCTGGATGCTTTCTAGAGTACAAGGAAAGAAATAGGACACAGGACTTCGTCTTCCTTGCCACCTCATAGTTCAGAGAATAGAGTTACACCAAGGGGTGCTCCTTCAACTTTCTGTTTATTTCAAACCACATCAAAGGAGTTAGTGAGGACCCAGCCACTGGGGATATACAAGCCCAGAGGCCCTACAGGCATGTTGAAGGTGTATTTGAAAAGGAGGTGGAAACTTAGTTTGACATTAAACTGCATTGCAGCCACATTGTCTTTCAACCTTGTGATTCAGCCAGCAAATATACCTTGAGTATTTACTATGTGCTAGGTTCTGGAGATGCAGGCTGAACAAGACTCATCTAGTCAAACACTGGTATAAAGTGGGAAAGAATATATACTTCTGGGGGTACTATCTGAGTCCATTTGATTGCAATAGCCCGATTGCAGTGGCCTCGAATAAAGCCAGTTATACAGAATACCTTAGTTTTTACTGAACGTTCTTTTATTCTCTTTTCTGATCCAGGATCTTACCTGGTGCTATGACTATCAAAGCGAAAAAGTGCACCAGACAAGGTCAAACAGGAAGGAAGACTATTCAAGGCTATTGCAATGGGGGAGAGAGGTCTGAGCTCAATTCCATTGAAAGAAAGGGCAGGAGAGTTTTCACGGCTGCCCTGAGCACATGGAAAAGTACTGTAGAGCTGGCCAAAGGGGCATGTCCTGTGCATGGGCAGTTGCTCTGGAATGTGCAAATGTGTTTTTTTTTTTGCTGTCCTTGCTGATTATATTCCAGAGTGGAGGCTCCAAGGTCCTTGAAAAAGACACTGCTGGATTGTAACACTGGCAAGAGGCTTCTTAAAAGACTTACATGTTAAAGGGGCAGAGGAAGAATTTGCAGTGACACACTGCAAAAGAGAATGCTCCAAGACGAGGAAGGTTAGGGTCCCAGAGTCAGGATTCAAAGCTTGTCTGAAGTTCCGTCAAGGAGGGAAATGTGAGGCTGGCTTAGCCACTGACTTACCTTTCTTTGCCTGTCTCTGTGGGCTCCTCTTGGCTGTGACAATCTGGTGGGCTTATTGTTTGGTAGCTATTGAATTCACAAAATGCAAAAACAAAAAGAATATAAAATACATCCAGTGAGGAGAGTTCATCCTTTCCCTGTTCCCTTCCACCCTTTTCTCCTGGCCTCCACCCACTTTTGTTAGTTTCTTAGGTAGCTTTCCACGGGTGGTTTGGTGGGGGTTTTTTTTTGTTGTTTTTTTTGTAGGCAAATCCAAGCAAATAAGATGGAATATTATTTCCCCCCACTTTTTTCACAAAAGATACATCAAATATATCAGTTTTCACTTTTTCCTCCCTTAGTGATATCTCTTAGAGACCCTCCCATGGGCAAACTTGCAGCAGTGACACAGAATCCCTCTGATGAATGCCATCCCCCATCCCCACCCTCCCTCCACTCCCCCACCCCCACGCCGGAAGGAGGAGGGGCGCCAGGGAGGTGGAAAGAACTGGGTTTGGAGACCGGTTACTCTGCCTCTTGTGCTGCCCGGCCTCACACACGTGACTTCACCATGGTCAGCCGAGTCTCCTCCGATGGAAAATAAGGTCCTGACCTCAGTGTGTTGCTGTGAGACAACCAAGGTAACGAATGTCAGGAGTCTAGTGCCAGTAAGTAAAGGTGATGGTAGTAGTGACAATGGTAATAATATTAGTGATGACAGACAGACAGAACTTAACCTGCACCAGGGGCCATTTTATCTTTCATTCAGTCAAGAACACTAACTGAGGACCTATTATACAGGGTGGGCAATAGTAGGTTTATGGTGGTTCATATGGAAGAATATCTAATACAAAAATAAGTATTGATAATATAAGAATAAACTCAGTTTCACATACTCACAACTGTATACCACTCATGAAAAAATCAGAATACAACAGTAAATAAAACTCATAAAGAAACCCCCTTCTTCCTGAATTATTTTCTAGTGTAGGAGACAATCAACAAGTAATGTGTACCATGTCAAGGGGTCACACTAAGGAGGAAAGTATGGTAAGAAGTCTAGGGTGTCTAGGCAGGGGATTCTACTGAATAGAGCTGGACAGCAAGGAGCTCTATTATGTATATCTATATATTTTATTTATCATTAGAGGGGAAGGGAAGGAGAGAGGAAGAGAAACATGAATGTATGGTTGCTTCTCCTGCATCCCCTGCTGGGAACTGGCCTGCAACCCAGGCATGTGCCCTGACTGGGAATCGAACCGAGATCGTCTGGTTCGCAGGCCCGTGCTCAATCCACTGAGCTATGCCAGCCAGGGCAGGAGCTCTTTGATAAGGTAACATTTGCGCAGGGTCCTTAACAGGTAAGACAGTGCACCTTGCAGAGGGCAGGGACACAGCTTCTAGGCTGAGGGTGTAGCAAGACCCTTGGCATGCCTAGGAACAAAAAGCAGCCCAGATGGATGGAACATAGTCAAAGAGAAAAGAAAGACAAGTGGTAGGAGAAAAGGCTGTAAAGATAGAGGTAATGGATGCGGAGTGGAGCCCTGTGGCAGTTTGTGCAGAGTCCTGAGAGGCACGTCAGTATAGTGCTTTGGATTTTACAGAGTGAGGGGAGAAAGAAGCCAGTGTGTGGTTTGAGTTTCTCACATTTTTAAGAGGCCCCTCCATCTGGGATGTGAAGAATAGATGTTAGTGGGCTGGGTGGACGTAGAGAAAGGCATTCCGAGGCTTTTGCAGAGGCCCAGGTGAAAGGCAGTAGAGCTTGGCCCTAGGATTTGACACTGAAAGAGGTGGCCAGATGCTGGGTGTATTCTCAAGGCAGAGCCACAGAATTTACCCATGAGGGAGGGGGAAGCAAGGTTGGCTTCTTGCTTTTAGCTGGAGCATTTGGACAGATAAAAGGGTCATTGACTGAGACAAGAAAGACCATGAGAGGAGCGGGCATAAGGAAGGGGATAATAAACAGAAATTTTGTTTTGACCATGTTAATAAAATGAACCTTTTCTGTGGAAAATTCCAGTTGTTTTTAAAGGTAGCAATAGGTAATAAAGCCTCAGATACTCATCATCCTGCTTCCAGCACCATCTAGTCTAGTACATCGCCTAGAGGGATGTCTGGAATCCAGAAGAGAGGCCAGGCTTGAAATGCAGATTTCAGATTATTTAGCATATACACGGGAGAAAAGAAATGAGGGAAGGCAAACTCACCTGGGAGTAGAGAGAGAAGTGGAGAGCCCCAGCCCTGAGCCCAGGGGCTCCCATTCTTCTAAGTCAGAGAGATGAATAGCCAGCAGCAAAGGAGGAGGAGAACCAGCTTCCAGGGACAGAGAGGAGAAGCTGCAAGCAGCTTCTCCTGTAAAAACCCATGCGGTTCTTGCCACGGTGTCCTGCAGAGGTCTGACACTCATTTTCTCAAGGACATTCAGCTGGTCGACAGTGGCGTTAGGATGGGAATCTGGGCAGTCTAACCCAAAACCCATCCTCAAAGGTCCATTCCTCCCCCATCCTCCACCCTGTGGTCCCACATGCCACTCCTGGGTATCCCTGTGCCAGGCTGAGAGACTTGAGAGTGGTGGAGTAGCGGAGTGGGAGAATATCAAAGTACGCCCATGTTAAAAGTGGGCTAATAATGCAGCACATTATATGTGTGATGGACCACCAAATTACCTTTGTCAATAACTCCACACTGCCTAAGAGTATTATGGTGATGATAATTGCTGTTTACTGAGCACAGAGCCATGGGTTAGGCACTCAGCAAAGTGCTTCAAATGCTTTAATTTTCACAAGTTTGTGGAGACGAGCCAAGGTTATATCCACTCTATATACAAAGACACTGAAGTTACAGAGCTGAAAAAGTGGTGAGGGCGCAGCTCTGTTCTACTAAAGGCTTTGGGATCACGTCATTCGAGGGAAAGGGGGGCAGGAGGAGCAACATAGGCTTTGGGGTCCAGTAGATTTGGATTCAAATCTCAGGTCTCTGAAATGTGAACTTGGTCATCTATCCACCCAGCCTCAGTTTCCCTTTCCTTAAAAATAATAATGAAAAAATTTCTGTGTCAGGTCCTTGTGCTATTTTTCCTTTGAAGTATTTGTAAAAACCTAAATTAATGTCTGTGCTGTTTCTTTAATGTCCACCTTTCCTACTGAAAAGAGAACCGGGGCCACCTTTGACTGCTCATTATCGTAAATCCCCAAGACCTAACCAAGTGTCTGTGCAGCCAAGATCTCGGCAATTGGTGGCTAGGAGTTAGAAAACACATGAGAGTCGTGGGGCAGGGAAGCTTTCATGCCCGTCTGCAGACTGGGCCCCATCCTTATTCACAGCGCTCTACTGGCTGCACTGCTATCTGTTTCACTTCCCCTCCCCAAAGCTGAGGCGGGTAGCTTCGTGGTTTGATGATGGGATCATGGCTTGGACTCGGACAGTCCTGGAGCTGAATTCAACCTCTGCTGCTGTGTGACCTTGGTCTGGCCCCTGGACCTCTCTGAACTTCATTGTTCTTATTATTACAAGGTGAATATATTAAGTACCTCATAGATCTGGCAGCTAAATAACAGTGTTTAAATTAAGGAACCCATGATAGATGCTCAGTGTATTATACTTATTTTTCCTTTCCATCCCCCAAACACAAAGCATGTTTATTTGTATACCCAGTGAAAAAAATAAACAGGGCTTAGTGCGTGGACTGTGACTAACAAGCTGGAAGGCAGGGAGAAAGAAGGAAGACAGACAGGTTCAATGAGTTTATCTTTAGGGCTTAGTTAAAGAAACCAGTATGTTCTTCATTGAACTAATATCCTGAATTTGCTGAATTTTAATCACTATGCAAAGTCATAGAGACACAAAGAGAACTGGAGAGTTGTAGGATATGCCTATATTTGCAGGGTGACCATATATTCCAGTTGGACTATGACCATTCTAGTTTATGCCTACTGCCCAGAGTCCTGTCTGGTTTAGCATTTATCCCAGGTAAAACTCACCTGAATTACAAGGACAGACAGATGTTTATTCAAGTGAAATTTAATCCAGTAAGCTGTGCCAAGTGACATGTGGAAGTCAGGGTGCTCTGGGAACAAATGGCAAGGACCCACATGGGTTTGGGGGTCCAGATAGATGCTCTCAGGAAGTGATGTCTAAGCAGAGATATAAGAGGTTATTAAGTGAAGGGGGGGGAGCTTAGAGCTAGTAAGGGTGGGTACAGAGAGCAAATTACTCCAATCATAAAGACTAAAGGAACTCAAATCAGTGGTCAATGTCCAGAAAGCAGCAGGTGTAGGGGTCTCTTCCCTGCTCTTCATTCACTCAGTAGGTTCTTAAAGGGAAGAATCATCTTTCCAGGTCACTTTGCCGTCCTGCTGTGGATGGCAGTTCCCAGGGGGATGGAAGAAGAATAGAAGTTTGTGGAACATGCACTCTGGGGTTGGTCCAAAGGGACCTGTCACAGAAGTGCCAAAAAGGAAGAAAAAAGAATGCCTGTCACCCCAAAATTAGTTCTCGTGAAAACATAGAGGGGAAGATTTTGTTCCAACAAAGTTATGTTAATGTTGTCAAGTTGGTGCACTGGGTCGCTGAACTGGCACTTGGGGGACTGTCACAATATTGATGGGGAGTTTGGCGAGTTAATTTTAAATCTGTCACTTCACTCATCTACGACTCTTTCTCCTTAATAAAACTCCATGGTGATTGTAGGCTCAGCTGACAGCTGGAGAGTTTTTTTTTTTAAGTCTTAGACTAGCATGGAATTATTTTTTCTCCAATCCCTTTCTCCTCCTGCTCACTCCTTCCTCCCTTCCCCAAAATCTAGATTGCCAACCTGAAACCAGAAATCCCCCCCTTTACAAAATTGTCCCCATTGTTGGGGACAGCATGGGGCCCTGGAAAGGGGTATAGGATTTACAGTTAGACCAACTTGGAGTCCAGTGATGGTTCTGCCCCAACTAACTTTGTGATCTTATGAAAGTCACGTGAAGTATCTGATGTTTTGTTTCCTCTGGTTGTTGTGATATAAAATAATACATGTAAAGGTACCTGCTACAATTCATCACCTGCCAGCTCCCTTTCTTCCTTTCAACAATATGTGGGATATGAACTGCAGGTATCTCAGCCTGGACTCAAATGACAAGTGAGCCCAAAGTTATTCCTCCCTACACACCTTTAACAGGTCAAGTGCTCAGACAGCAGCATCAAGAAACCCACAGAGGAATCAGAAGAAATGTAGTTATAAAAAACACGTAACACTTTTTAGAGCCCCAATGAGTTTCTAATGAGCCTTTTGCTCAATAGAATAATAACAGTTCTCATAAAAACCCACCTCTTTCAAGCTACAGCCGTTTTCTCCACACCCGTAAGACTGTTTTCTCTGCTGGGGCTCCTGAACCAATGCATATTTCCAAGAAATTATGCAAACACCCAAACAATGTAGGGTTGTGACATTTGCTTCTTGGGTTCATTTTCCATGGCCGGGTCCTATTTACTCTAACATAATGTACATACCCACTCAAGTCCCCGACTTTAACCCTGGGATTGTGCATGAATTCAGTTCTACCCTCTGTTAAATCTACACTTTCCTTATCAATTTGGACTTCACTTACTTTTCTGGCTTTTACATGTTGCTCCCTCTGTATCACCAGCCTTCCAGGATCCGATTGGTTGTACTGGCTGCTCCGTGGGCAGCCCCACTCAGCCCACCTGCTTGCTCCCCTGCTCTCTGTAAAGAGCAGGTCTGGGTGATGTGTGAATCCACTGTAGCACATTTGCCATTCCTTCTCGAAGTACTAATTTAGCAACCACGTATGGTAGACTCCGTGTTAAGTCCAATTATTTATAGAAGTAAATAAAACAGTCACGGCAGGAGCAACAAAGATGAAGACAAATAAGGGAAGGGAATGGAAGAAACCTGCAATGATGGACATGCTTGCCCTTACTGATGAGATTCTTCTTAAAAGGTTTTTCAAGTTCATTTTTTAGGTATTTATAGTCTACATTTAATATTATTTTATATTAGTTTCAGGGGTATAATGTAGAGTTAGAGAAACACCAGCTTTATAGAGTGTCCCCTCCAATATTTCCAGTACCCACTTGGCACCATACCTACCGTATGTCTGGACTGTGATGCATCCCCCCGCCGCCCCGATTTGGGAGGAATAATGGTTGTTAATGCTGCTGTTGAATTCTGTTTGCATTTACACTGGTGAAATGTTATTTATGTTATTAAATATTTGACCACATTTTTTGCTTCAAAATTTTTTTCTATTTTCCTCCTAAAATCTAGGCGCGTCTTATGGTCCGAAAAAATTATGGTAGTTATCACAAGATTATTAACTATATTTCCTAAACTGCAATTTACATTATCATGCCTATTTTGTAGCTACCAGTTTGTACTTCTTAATCCCTTCACCTTTTTCACCCAGTCCCCCAACCTCAGTCTCCTCTGGCAACTATCCATCTGTTCTCTGTATCTATGAGTCTGTTTCAATTTTGTTCATTTATTTTGTTCTTTAGATTCATAATTGAATCCTATACTATTTGTCTTTCTCTGACTATTTTACTGCGCGTAACACCCTCTAGGTCCATCCACGCTGTCGCAATGGTGAAAATTCCATTGTATCTAGGGATCACAGCTTTTTCGTCTCCTCCTCTATTGATAGGCACTTGGGTGGCTATTGGAAATACTACTGCAATGAATGTGGGGTGCATAGGGTCTTCTGAATTAGTGTTTTGAATGTCTTTGGACATGTACTCAGAAGTGGATTGCTGGGTCATAGGCAGTTTAATTTATTGCTTTTTGAGGCCCCTCCGTACTGTCTTCCATGTGGCTGCCCCAAATGAGATTCTTTTGAGGCCCCGTTGAGGACTCAATCCTAAACTCCTCTTTAAGTTACTACCTTCTCTTTCCTCCCTTTGTAGGGACACACTCCTTAAGAGAATCTTTTTTTTTTTAGATTTTATTTTTTATCTTTAGAGAGGAAAGGAAGGAGAGAGGGAGAGAAGTATTTATGTATGGTTGCCTCTCGTGCATCCCCTGCTGGGAACTGGCCTGCAACCCAGGCATGTGCCCTGACTGGGAATTGAACCACCATCCTCTGGTTCGCAGGCCCAAGCTCAATCCACTGAGCTACACCAATCAGGGCCTTAAGAGAATCTTGTAGGTTCCACTTTGCCTCTTTCCAGTTGCTTCTCACACCTTTCTAATTTGATTCCTCCCACATCACTCCCCAGAAATGCTAGTCTAGACTGAGGTCACTGGTGATCGCATCAGTGACCACAGCAGAATGGTTAGGAGTGCTGGGAAGAGAATGCCTGGGCTCCTGTCTCAGCTGAGGTTATGTACTAAGTAAATCTGGTTCATCATCTATTGAAAGGATGGGCACATTTCATTCTTATAAGGAGCTTGGGGACATAGCAGGCTGTACTTTTTATTAATTTTCTTTGCAACTTCCTGCCCTCCTGTGCTCCACCCTGATCACACAGCATTTGCAGTTATTTGGTTTCTTTGTCTTTTTGACTGCTTTGTGAATTTCTTTTTTTCATGTTATTTTTCAATTACAGTTGGCATTTAACATTATTTTGTATTAATTTGGGTGTACAGCATAGTGGTTAGACTATACTTTACAAAGTGCTCCCCTAAGTGGATATTTCAAGTATCCACCTGGCACCATATTTAGTTACTACGATATTATTGACTGTATTCCCTATGCTCTACTTTACAAGCCCATGGCTGTTCTCTAACCACCAATCTGTACTTCTTAATCCCTTCATCTATTACAAGTTAGTGTCTAAGTGAGATCCTGATTTAGCACCCAGTGAGCATTGTGGAGTCCAATGAACAAATGAGTGAGTGGATTAACATATGAATGAGGGAATTGGTGGGAATGAAAAATGTAATGGAATATCCAATGGATGGATATGTATGCATATATGTTTATCTATAATTAATATGTAGATGAATATATATGAGGATAAATGCATGATTGAATGAACCTATGAATGGATTTGTGAAGAGATGAATGAGTGGTAGGATAGATGAGGGAATGGCTGAGGGAAGGAATGTCATTAATGGAATGAAAAAAATTACTTAATGAAAAGGTAAATGAATAGATAAATTAATTATTGCCCCCAGGAAGACATAGGAGGAACTGGGACCTCATGTTGGCCAAGGAGTGCCCTAAAAGGCACATGGCTTTGGGAGAAGTGTGTCACTCTGGGAAAATGGGAAAAAAGAGGCTGTGAGATGAGCAGAACCAGCGATATCTTTCCTGTAGTTTGAGGAACATTAAGAAGTACTACCCAGCAGAAAGAAAGAAGGAGCTCTTACCCTTTGTGACAGCATGGATGGAACTGGGGGGCATTATGCTAAGTGAAATAAGCAAGGTCGTAAGGGACAAATGTCATATGATCTATCTCACCTTTAACTGGAACGTAATCAACAAAAGAAAAAAGCAAGCAAAATATAGTCAGAGACACTGAAAGTAAGAACAATCTGACAGTAACCAGAGGGGAGGTGGGGGCGTAAAGGAGGAAAGGGTTTTCAGGAGCTGCTATAAAGGACATATGGAAAAAAACAAGGGGGGGTGGAAGCAAGGGGAGGAGGGGGGTTTGGCTGGGGTTGGAGCAGTGGAGGTGAAATGCAGACAACTGTAATTGAACAACAAAATTATAAAAAAAATAAAAGAAATAAACCAATACTTAGAATGTGCCATCGTGCTAGGCACTGTGGTCAGGGAATGCTAGAAAACACAGGAAGTGGGAAGAGAGCACACGGATTACGGGGAAAGTGGTAGGGATTAACTGAGGCTGGGAAATTGAGGTGGCATTCTATTTGTTACAACGACCTTCAATATCAAGTTTAAAGTGTAACTGGCTTTTTAGTGTATAACAATTATCACAGTAATTAGCCGTTTCTTTCCTACTGTTTCTAACAATGTAGAACAATCCATCTCTGACTTCTGTTTTGAGATTCCCAAATTCTTCAAAAGGAGACTAGGCAGGATCCTTCCCTCCTTTCATTTGCATTTGCCTAATCAGTAGTTTAGATTTAGCCCCCTTCTGCTCTCCTAAAAACCTTTAGACAAGTAGCAATAAATTGTATACATATAGCAAGATATTTAAAGCAGAGGGGTGAATTTTCAGTTTGCTAACGAGTGACTCTAGAACTCTAATAAAGTCACTGTAAATGGGTCAAGGGAAATTTCCGACCACAGGGAGTACCCTGGGTTCTGCTTGCTTGTGGAAGGAGGCATAGCCCGTCCTCAGAGGAGAGAGACAGGAGTGAGCCCTGCATCCTAGGACAGCCTTGTCCACGGCTCCCCACACAAAGCATGCTGGGCAATCAGGAGCATGTCTTCATCAATCATTTTGAGAAAGTCCCCAAATATTTTATCTATGGACATTTTAAAAGTTGGCCGTCGAATAGAAGTCTTGCATTAAAGAATAATAGTCATTATAGGAACTATTGCACACTTTGAAAATAAGCAAGATGATCCCTAAAGAACTTAAAGAAATTCCTCTCATTATAAAGCAGACAAAAAGGAAAGCAGGCCAAATTCAGAACTCGGATCTCCCGGCTTATTTTCCTTTCTGCAGCTCATTTTTCTCTTTGTTCTGAAATCTTTCCTCTACTTTTGGATTCCAGGGGAGATTTCTTTAGTTGCGGTGCTGTCCCTCTGGATTCTCATTTCCCAACATTGATCTTTGCTACTCAGGAGTGGCAGCAAGCCAGCAGCATGGCCTTCACCTGGGAGTTCCTTGGCAAGGCAGAACCCCCCATTCCCCAGAAGGTCCGCTGAATCAGACTCTGCATTTTAACAAGATCTCCGGGGGAGTCATATGCAAATTGATATCCCAGAAGAACTGGAATAGGGCAATGCTTCTCAGACTGGTCCCTGGACTAGTACGTCAGCATCACCTGGGAACTTGGTGGAAATGCACATTCCCAGGTCCCATGCCAAACCTACTGAATCATAAACTCTGTAAGAGAGACCCAGAGACCTGTGCTTTAACAGCCATCCCCTGACCCATTCTTCACCACACCCCTGACCCTTGTGACTCTGATGTATTTAAAGTTTGAGGGTGTCTGGTCAAAGAGAAACATACACCAGTCATTAGAATCGGACACACCTGCATTGGAACCCACATTCTTCCTCTTCCAGCCACTCCCTTCGTGACCCCTCAGCTCCTTAGAAGCAAAAGGGTGATGATGATGAAGTTGCTGATGGTAATGATATCTACCCTGTAGGGAGCCTGTGATCATCAAATTATCTTTTGATCATTCTGTCTCTCCTGATGTCCCAGTGTCTTCTACTATTTTAAAGATGCCTGCAGTCCTACCTGTGATCCCAGTGGCTTTTCTGACACTCCTGTCCAGTCCACAGAGAGGGGTGAGGAGGTCTCTGCACCCAGCCCTTGGAGCAATGCCATGTGTCAGTGCCCAGTGGCTGTTCTTCAACCAGATTCGTAGCAGCTCTAATCCACATCACACAGCTGGGGTCAGAGGCAGTTTGAATCCATTTGGCAGGTTGGACGTCACATGTGGCACTATTCAGTATTTCGCTGGAGCCCAGATTTGTAACCTTTACTACATCCCCTTCAACCACTAATTTCATAAATTTGCCAGGAAAAGCTATCAAGTTGTCCAGAACGATTTGTTCTGCATGAACCTCCGGTGCTCCTCATCACTCACTATTTCATTATCTCTCGAATGCTTACAGATTTTATGTGGGTCCATTTGTCCAATTATTTTACTAAATATTGACACCAGGCTTACTGGACAGTGATTTTCAGGATTATCTCTCATTAGCCTCCTTGGAAGACCAGTTCTGCATTTGGTCAATTTCACAGTTTCACTGTCACCACCCCCTGACCCTGTGCTTCCTTCCGCACAGACCCAGCAACTCCAGCGGGGTGCTGTCTCCTGTCGCATGCAACAGACAACATCAGTATTTCTCGGCCTTCACACCCCCAATGGATGTTCCCATAACCAAGGCCATTTTACATATACACACAGGAAGCTGGAAGTGGAGACAGCCTTCAGTTCAGAATGAGGCGTGTTGTAGGGAAAGAGCCCAGGCGTACTTAGCTTGTAAACCTGGTTTCTCCACCCAAGTGTGTTGTGACTTGGGGCAGGTGACCACATCTTTGAGTCTCACCTTTCTTTTTCCCCTCTGGAGAAGAGGATTAAGTCAACCTCCCGGGAATGACTGGAGGAGTTCAACAGGACAAACGGTCACACTTGCAGCAGTCTGCCTGCTCAGAAATCGGTGCCTTGTCCATGGTGGCCCCCTCTCCTGCACCTTATCGAATGCCCTCCCTTTACAAAGGAGGGAACAGATCTAAGAAGGAAACACATGGAAGATAGCACAGAACATGAACCCTGCAGAAGGCACGTCTCTGAGTCCTTGTTCAGTGTGACTCCCTGCCTGGTCAATCATGCAGAGCTGGGTGTAACCCCATGCATGGAGCGTCGGCGACATCTCAGCCCCCACTCACCCTCTACAGGGCACCGTTGCACAGTGTGCAGCTGGCACAACTATATGTAGAAACCTTGTGTCCTCCCTCTTTAAAGCCTCTTCCGGTCCTAGGATGCTCTGCTCAGTCTTGCTGACATCTTAGCTGTCTTTCCTTTGCTTTTGTGGGTGAAGACAATGGGAGAGGAAGGATGAGCAGGTCTCTAAGGGTATCTCATACAACTGCTTTAGTAAAACAGACATAAAGAATGGGTCCACGTTAGATTAATTTCATTGATTCTTTTTTTTTCTTCTCCTCCTCTGAAACCTGAGTATGGAGGTTATAATTAGGCCATTTATTGTCCTCTGTGGAGGGACTTGGCAGAAATGCCATCTTGAGGGGCCTGGAGTTCCTTGTTTACATATCACCCTTCAGGACTGTATGATAGATAGTCCTCCTTTCTGGCCAGAGTCCTATTCCATTCCCTTTTATTATGTGTCCCTGCAATTCTATTGCCTGGTCTCGGTGACTCACCACAGTGGCTGCGGTAATGATGGCTTTCAGAGCTCAGCTAATGACGCAGGCACTGAGGTGTCTCCAAACCCAACAGCCTGCTGAATCTCAATTTAGCAGGATTTGAGGCCACAGCGTCATGCATTATGCATGAACGCGTGCCTGCCTGTGTGTACCCGTGCGTGTGGGTTTGTCAGAGGGAGGGTAGGGGATTTGCATTTGTACCCAAGACCCTGCATATTGGTAGTCACACTGATGAGATGTCTGATAGGGCAGAGCGTTTCCTGGGAGATTGGCAGGAGGG
The DNA here is from genome assembly GCF_014824575.4 of Sturnira hondurensis. NCBI lineage: Eukaryota > Metazoa > Chordata > Mammalia > Chiroptera > Phyllostomidae > Sturnira > Sturnira hondurensis. The sequence continues at coordinate 2,981,369 of NW_028083079.1, read as the reverse complement.
GCTGAAAAAATCTGTTTGGTAAATATGAATGGGTCTAGCCTTTGTTAGGAAGACAGAATGGCCAACTCATTAAGAGCTGGGTTCTGGAGTAAGATGACCAGGGATCATATCCTACAGAAGCCTTTTACTAGCTGGGTAGCCTAGTGCTGAGTAATTAAGAATCAGCTTCCTTATCTCCATAATGGAATGATAGTCAACTAAGGGAATTAAATAGACTAATGCAAGCAAAGCTCTTTGTCCTACACCTGACATTATAGGACATGTCCAGTTAGTGTTGGCCACTCTCAGAAATGCTTACCCCTCTGCCAGAAGGAAATTTCTGTCCTCAGATCCCACACAGGTGTCCGTATAGACCCAGGACACTTCCCCTGCACTGATACATGTGACTTGGCTGCTGTAGAATAGAGATTACTGGAAGCCACAGATGTAAATTCTCAAGGTCATTGGGTAACTTTAGGCAAGCCTCTTCCTGACCTGGATCCCCAGCCTCCTCTTCCATAAATGAGGGGACAGAGTAGGGTAGACCATGTTTCTTGGAGGGGCATGCAGTCTTCAGAAGAGCCTCAGGAGTCCCAGAGGGGCACAGATTGGGGGGGTGCTGGAGAGTACTCCATCTAATATCCATCCCATGTGTGGGAGTTCCAAATATAAATTCTGCTACAAACCCCCCCATTCTACAGCTTCCTGATGGAGGGAGCCAGACAAGCAGAAAGGACAGCACCCTCTCTCTTAAACTATAAAAAATAGTTATGCTGGGGCTGTAGAGCTAGTTGGGGAACAAGGCATGTCTTTAAAATGTGGGGGCATCCTGAGTCTGTCTAAGCTAGAGATCTGATTCTGTAGGCGGGGAAAATGGATTTTCAGTCGGACAGAGCTGAATCAGGGCTGAACACCTTACCTGCTTGGTATTGAACAAGATTCTAAACCTCTCTGAGCCTGAGTTTTCTCATCTGTGAAGTGCAGGCTCCTTCTGCAACACATGTGTTTTCTTCCCCTCTTCTCCACCTGAATTCTGGTGGAATTCCATGTTTGGAACTCCAATTCTTCAAGGCCTGTCCTTAAATGAAATACTCCCTTATGAAAGGGACACGATGCCACCAACCTTCCTTGTCATTAGCTGTCTTCTCTGTGACCCTGTTTTCTCACAACCTCCTCACTCAGCTACAGCATTTCCTCTCTTGAATCCACATGCCTCTGGGGCAACACTTTGGCTGGAGACTTCCAGAAAGGGAGGTACTACTGTACTAAGCTGGAAACTCCATTACAGGGCCCCTTGGGCAGTACAAGGATATGTTGGCTCAGAGTCCAGTCAGGACTTTGCAGTGGGAAGTAGGTATATGCCAAAGACTAAGGACCCCAGACCAGGTATGGAGCAAAAATTTAGATAGAGCTAGATAGAGCTCTAGCTTCTCAAGGGAAGGCATTAAGGATCAAAAGAACAGGGCTTCCTGGGCAGGTTAACAAGACAATTATTGGCCCAGTGTCCAACTGGTTCCTGAAGGGAGAATAAACTCAGAAGCCAGCCTAATTTCTTTCTCTTCCATTCCTTTCTCTATTTCTCCCTCATTTTTTAAAATTAGAAACCTTAGTGCTTCTAGGAAAGCCTCCGGCTAGCAGGAAAGACACATTTGTAAAGAAATAATGACTGTGCCACTCGCTGTGTGCTTAACAGACATGAGTACCAAGTGCTAACGTGAAGCGAAGTCCCCGGAGCTGTGACCTGCAGGTTCATAAATTTCCTCTGGCTGAAATTAGGTCCTGGTGGCTGCAGCCAAGATGAGGCTGCTGTCTGGAGTCGCACGATTCTGGTGTAGGGAGAGGAGAGCTGTGTTGGTGGTGGCTGCGGGGTGGGGAGGTCAAGGGGGAACACACCCCTGAGAGTAGGACTGATCATTTTCATCCATGGTAAACTGCTGATGGACAGCCTTCTAAGGGATAGTATACATTCAAGGCTCAGATGGTTAAGTCATCAGCTCAAGTAGATGGCTGGCTGGTAGGACTGATCATTTTCATCCATGGTAAACTGCTGATGGACAGTCTTCTAAGGGATAGTATACATTCAAGGCTCAGATGGTTAAGTCATCAGCTCAAGTAGATGGCTGTCTGGCCTTTGACCTGATCACTGCTTCTTTGCCCTCAGCTTGTGACCACCTCAAATCTAATTTTGGGGGTTTGCCATCCTTTAATCACACTCTTTATCTCTTTCCCCAGACCTGCTGAGAATCTAGGGTCCTGATGTTTCACAAAAAGGGTAATATTTAAACTTTTTCATAAATGTAATGACATGGATGCCAAACAATCAGAGTGGACCCTGAAATTGTCAGACTGACTCTCAGCCACTAACAAGAACAAAAGATGTAGTCATGACTACTGGTGGAACCTTCGCCCTCATGCAGAATCCACCCCCCACTCCATGCAACTTAGATATTTCCTGCCTGTCTAGCCTCTTGGTCTTGACCACTTCTAAAAGGATGCAACAGTGTTCCAGCTGGAGAAGCACACTACCACGGTCCAGGGTTCTGTATGGAGCCTGACACTACCCATAAATCTCCCCATCATCCCACCATCCCTTGGGGAGGCCTCCTGCCCTTCAAATGAAGAAGATGTATCTTATTCCTCATCTTCTCTCATTCACGTATATAAAAGGCAATTTCAGGTAATATGATTACAAAGACAGTATACACTATGGTGACTTAGAGGCATTCATGTATTCATGAGTCCCTGCCGTGTGCCATACTCTGAGCTAGGTCCTAGAGAATGGAAACACGAACCAGGGGCTGTGCCTTGTCCTCTGGGTTATTCATGGGCAGGCGGGGGCAGTGCCAACATAAACTAAATACAAATCACTCTTTGACACGTGTTATAGGAATACCAACTATTTACCATGTGTGGAGCCCTATGCGAAGAGCCTTAAGTGAATTAGCTGATTTCTTCTTCACAACAACCCTACAAGGTAGCTATAAACTATCCCCTTTCTATAGACGAGAAAGGCAATGTCAAGAGGTTAACTGACACATGTAGTAAGTGCCTTGAACCAGGTCTTGTCTAGTCTGACTGACACGCTCACTGGCCCACTCATTTAATCGTGGTCCTCTGCTTGTTACTATAGAAGCGCGCACACACACACACACAAACAAACAGGGGCACGTGATGTAGCCAGGTCACCTGAAAACGTACCTTAAGTGGTGATACCCGAGTCGAACCTTAAAGGGCCAGTGGTTGTTAGGAAGGAGCAAAGGAATGGACATTTCAGGCAGAGAAATCAACAGATGAAGAAGCAGTAAACTTAAGAAGAAAGTGTGTAAGACTCCAAATGGTTTGTTTTTATGGGAACATGAGGGTCCACCTTTGGAGGGAGTCGTAGAGAGGTGATCAAAGTCGCATCATGGTTTCTTGAAGAAAATCTTACTTGAAAAATTAGTTTAGGGCCCTGGCCAGGTAGCTCAGCTGGTTAGAGCATCATCCAAATACACCAAGGTTGAGGGTCAGATCCCCAGTCAGGGCACGTGCCAGAATCAACCAATGAATGCATAAATTAAGTGGAACAACAAATTGACCTCTCTCTCTCTCTCTCTCCTCGCCCCATCCTCTCTCTCAAAAAATCAACGAATCAACAAATAAAATTATTTAAAGGTAATTAGTTTAGGAAGAAAACAAGACTGAAGCATGCGAAAGTGTCTGTGGGGGAACCCTGCAGAGGGGCTTTCTCAAGAACGTTTTACCGAAGAGTCTTGTCTTTCCCATCGGGAACTCATTATCACCCTGAAAAAAGTGCATGGACGTGCACGTGTATCTTCGAATGCGAAACTAAGAAACTGGAGGGGAAGGTGGGAATGGGAAGGGCCTGGAAGCAAGGTCCCATAAGGAAGTGTTTTAAGTCTGAAGCTGTTTCTCCTGAGAAGCAGACTCTCAGGGGAGAAGAGGAAGCAGGTGGGAACCAAATCTCAAAGATTGTGACAAGATACAGAGAAAAGGAACAAGCCCTGGCTTAGCCGTCAGAGAGGCTTGTGAAACCTGGGGAAGAATGCCATAGATTGGAGGCTTTCCCTTAGATTGGAGTTTTTTTAGGGTAAAGGGGGAACTACTTAGTGGTTTTGTGGCACTGTCCTGAAAATTAGAGCTACTGTATATAAGGCACTTGGCACAGAACCAACACTCAACAGAATGATAGTCACTGGCGCTATAATTGTTGCCTGGTGGGAGATGAAGGCGAGGGAAGGACAAGTCTTGCAAAGATTGGAAGGCACTGTCCAGGCAGCCGTATTCCTTCCAACCAGGGGAAAGCCGTGCACAGTCTGCGTGATCTACAGCACAGTGCAGACTGGCACCGCTGCCCATTCCTGGTCTCCAGTATCAGCTGGGACCTCAGCACTAGTAAGCAATTCCCTTGCTATTTTCTTCCTCCTCCCCAGGTCTGTAGTGGCTTCCTTAAGCTTTCAGAGCCCATGTTTAAGCCTCTAACGTAGCCACGGCCTTTCTTTCTTTTCTACTTATTAGTTAAAAAGTATGAGACCATCAGGCAAGAAAGGGCATAACTTCCGAACTCCTTCACACATACCTCCATGCTCACCCGCTCCTGTATTAGGAGAAGGTATACGCCCTCCAGTGCCTGCTATTTATTTCATCCCCTCAATCTTTTTAGGAACCCCGCTTTGTCCTTAAATATCTCCACCTCTCCTATCGTTCCCCTGAGCCCGTAATTTTGTGTTTCTCTCGTCCTGTCCCCTCTCCACATTCCTGATCCTCCTTCAGCTCCCCCCTATGTCTCCCCTGCACCGTCAGCCTTCTCGGGAGGGAAGTCTGTGCAAATGGTTTCCACGCGCCCACTCCCCACTTGTTTTCCACCCACCACAGCCTGGCATCTGCACCTGCCGCCCACAGAGAATGTTTTCCCCGAGGCCAAAAGTGCACCCGTTCATCGTCATGTCTCACTTTTCTCCTCGTGCCAACTCACCTCTTTATTTAGCACCACAGCTCTCTCTCTCTGGAGAACTTCTGCCCTGGCTTCTGTGTCCAGCATCTCCTGGTTTCCTTCCCACTTCTACAGACGCATTCCCAGCCTTCATGAGCATGGTCCTGCTTGCTTTTGTCTTCTTTCTGCTTCCCTCTCCATGTATATTCTATTCTGAATCTGGGTCCCCAACCTGGGTCTTTCTTTAGAGCTGGTTAGGTATTTCCAACCACCTAACTGTGTGCTCTGTAGCAGCAGTTTTCAACCTGTGTGCCACCGAAATTTTTAAAACATGAAATACCTGGCTATTTAGTCAGGGACACTGACCTCTTTTTCCTTTAGATTGTCACATAAAAAAAATGACAGCCACCAATGCACTGGTGGGAATGAATCAAAATTATACCTAATTTTTTGGTCAGATCAGCAAGAAATACAATTTTCTTTTTGGTGTGCCACAGTATTTCTAGTAATTAGTTTATGTGTGCCGTGAGATGGAAAGGTTGAAATTCCACTGCTCTGTGTGCTGAGCAAACAACCCTCAGAGTTGAGTTCTAAACTAACCCATTCGGGAGTCACCAGCATATAGATAATTTTTAAAAATAGTGATTTTAGAAGACCCTGTTTGGAGAGAGGACAGATGGTGAGAAGAGGCAGGGCAGATTATTCAGAGGTGGGAACAAGGGAAGAGCCCCGTGAAGGTGATGGAGGAGGAGGGTCTGGGGAGGCATAAGGAGGAAGAAACACCCGTGGGGGGAGGGGGGCTTGCGGAGGGAGGATGTCACAGTCCCCAGAACAGACTTCATGGGTCTGTTGGGTCCTCTGTGTCACGTGCTGCCCTGAGGTCACCTGACGTGGAGATGGGACTTCAGTGAGCTCCGCAAATTGGAGGTCGTGGGTAACCACAGAGGTTGTGGAATGAGTGTGGTAGAGGCTGCTGGGAACAGGTTAGAGGACGTGGCCTGTGAGAAATTGGAGTCGGTCGGATGACCCCTTTTCAAAGAATTTCGCTAGAAAGAAGGGACAACATTGGATGTGGGGAGTTGACAATTTATCGTAATTGTCTTTTTACCTATATGACCTTCCTACTAGGCTGCTAAGGGCTTGCAGACAGGATCATAATTATTCTGCAGTGTTATATTTTGCTTTTGTTTTCAAATAGGGAGGGTTTGATACAACATAGGTATTTAGTAACTTCTGTCTTAAAAAGAGAACAGGAACCATCCACACGGACGCAAGCTGTTCACGAAACTAATGAGCTCTCTTACCGTGGGTGTACAGTCAGGAAGTAGAGCATTTTCTTCCTCCTCTCCCTCCCTCCTTCCCGCCTGTCCTTCCTTCCCGAGATATTTACTACATGACTCCGTTGTGCTGTGCTCCCACCTTTGAAACCCAGAGGAGTCCCAACATCATAGTCCACACTACCAGCTGCAGGGACCCCTGATCACAGAGGGCATCTGCACGCAATTCACCAGCAGTGTCTGTCCCTCTGTTGTGATGTGTGAGGGACGGAAGACACCGGAAAAAAGGCCCGTAAAGTACCAACATGCCTCAGTCCTGTCGACAGCTCACAGACACACTCTTTATTAGTGTCTTGTTGTTACCGTGCTATTAGGAGCTGTCAGCTCCTCTCGGCCTCCTCTAATGCGCTCCTCGGCTTTGAAGTATTTTGTCAGGCCCACGCACACCTAGAGAACAGGGGTCCAAGTTCAGCCAAATGTCTTACCGTGCGCGTCTTCCGAGCCTGTCTCTGGGCATCGTGGGTAATTAGACCCAAAGAATCACCGGCGCCTCTGTGAGCCTCCCCTCCCTCTCCTCACAGGAGATGGGCCCTGGGAGCCGGCACAGAGCAGCCAATCAGTGTGGTGCAGGCAGAGGCGTGCGAGGCTGGAGGGCAAGGAGGAGGACGGGCGCCAGCTCAGCCCGTACCGCAGGCCTGATCCTCCCCATTTCCTGGCCATGCATGCCGCTGGGTGTGTGTGTGTGTAAAAGCGTGTGAGGTTTTTTGTGTACCCAGTGCAAGTTTGCATGGGCCCTCTGTGTTCGTGCCTTAGTACGAGGTCTGTCCGGAAAAAGTCCAGCCCTTGCTAACATAACGAGAACAGTTTGCACGGTATGGATGTGACCCTGGCAGCCAAGGAGAGTGGACTGGAATGTGCAGGAGTGAATAGTGACGACTTTACTGTAGTGGTCAGTGGGGGTGGTAGACATTGAGCGTGTACCTGTACTGTGTGGCCGTCACATTCAAAGTGACTGAGTGAGCAACAAATCGGCATCTCTTTTTTCATTAAACCTGAACATTTTATAATGGAAACCATAGGGGTGACTCAGAAGGCTTTCAGGGACAATGCAGACAGAGTACAGCACAAATAAAAAGTGCAGCACAAATGCTTCAAAGATGGTCAAGAATCAGTTGAAAGTGGCCCACGTTCTGGAAGGCCTGCGACAAGCAGGACACCTGGGAAGGTTGAACGTGTACGGGCTGCAATCAACAGAGATGGGCGACTGACAGCGCGGGAACCAGAAGCTGATCTGGGGGTTCCAAAACTACCGTGCCCGAGATTTTGACGCAGGATGTGGTATGAAACATGTTGTGGCGAAATTCACTCTGCAGCTTCTGCTACCAGAGTAGAAGGAACATCGTGCTGCAGGTGCCAATGACTTGATTCAAACCACTACCAATGAACCAGGTTTCCTCAAGGAGGTCATAACAAGGGGACTGAGGCGTCAATGTCCTGTGTACAATGTCCTATGTCAATGTCTTGTATCTTCAATAAATGTTTCTATGTTTTATATTCCATGACTGGATTCTTTCTGGACACACCCCATGTGTATGTCTGTGTGCACCTCAGTATACATGGGTGTGATGTGTATCTGTGTGTGTATTTTATATGTGAGTGTGACTGTGTGTTGCTGTGTGTTTATGTGCACTGAGTGTGTGTATGTGGGGAGTGTGTATGTGAGCCTGTGCATATGGGGGCCGGGGGGAGGGATGGAGTTGGCTGTGCTGCTGGGTTGACCTCTGTCAGTCACAGTCCTTGGCCCTTTGACCAGGATGTCTGCCCCGCCCCTGCCTCTGAATAGTAACTATTACTAATGGACCTTGACCGAGACTTGCTACACCTTAGACTCTGTTTAAGCCACTTAGATACCTTTTTATTTAATATTTCGTAGCCTTTTTAATAGGTAATATTAGGCCTCTTTTCACTAAGGAATGAAATGGAAAATTATTTGCCCACAGCCACACATACTTTACCTGTTCCCCCATAAACTGAACATATGTTTTTGTAGAAAATCTGAGCAATATTTTTTTAAAAAATAAGTTAAAATCACCAGCCGTCTCATCTCTGTGTGGCCACCTGCACATTTTAGTGACCTTCCCCCGAAACACCTCCCTGTGCTTGTAGCCGTGAGTTATGTCCACAGCACCCCATAGAAGTAGATGACACAGCATTTGCTTGCTTTTCTCACTTCATAGTATTTCCTAGAGATCTTTCTGTTCTAATTTATAAAGACCAGCTATATATTTTTTAAAACATCTGCACAGTATTCTGTTACCTCGACTTACAATTCATTTGCTTGATCTCTTATTGATAGGCATGGAGATCTTTTTCTAGCTTTTCACTGTCCTAAACTGTGTTGTGATGAGCATCTTTGTAAATGCGGCTGTGAACATTTGACTGTCTCCTTAGGATAAATCCGGGATTAGAACCTCTTTGGCAGAAGGTATCACATTGAACACTGGTTGGTACCCAACAGCACATAGCCTCTAGAAAGGTCAGATCAGTGTACACTAAGTCCCCGGTGTCTGCTTGGCAAAGCACTAAGCTAGCCGGAGGGGATGCACCTAGTGCTGTCTGGGATCCTGACTTAACTCCCAGTACTGTTGTAGGGAGTAGGCTTTGTGTTGCCTCAGGACCTTGGTTGGGCAAGGACTCAGGGGCCAGGAGCTGTTTGGAGATTCTGCGGCAGGCTGCCTGCAAGACAAGCAGGGAAGCCAAGGGACGGGCCTTTCTCTGCGAGGAAAGATTCATTAGGCTGCTCTGCCACAGCTGACGGTGCTCTCGGGTGGAACTTGGCCTCCGCTCAGAAGGAACCCTCTTGGGCTAACACACCCTAATTCAGTCCCATGCTGTCCTGGTCCTCAAATCTGTCATTAGCAAGCATACTGTAGAGCCACTGCGCTTCATATAGCGTCCCTGAAAGATAGAGAGGACTGTTACAGGACTAAAAGAGGGGTGAAAAGTAGGCAAAGCCAGAGTGCTGGGACTGAGCATGCAGGCACAGACACATGCAAAGGCACAGAGGGGCCTTGCAGAGGAAACGAGGATCAGACCGATGCCTGCACTGGACCCTTATTGTGTTTTAAAAAGAAATCCTGCCCCCGACTTTCAGTTGAAATAACAGGAGGCAGATAAAATGCTCAAATGTCTGAACTCACATAAAGGTGGGGAGATAATGATATCAGAAACAATAAATGTAAGTTTCTTGTACTCCAAGCCTTTTGAATGGATGGATGGACGGATGGATGAATGACTTGCACTATAAAGTTACCACAGGAAGGTTATTATAACTGAGAAGTAGATGGGTGTGTTTTGAGTGTCACCTCCATCAATTACTCGATGTCATTGCAAGCTGAGTTTGCTAAGGCTGTAGAATCTTGAGTTCAACACGCAGAGTGCTTCTCAGGGCATGGCTGGGGGATTAACACCTGTGGAAACAGGACCAGGGGGAAGATGTGCTCCCTGCAGACTCAGTGACAGCCTCAGCTGACCCCACGAGGAGCTCTGGGCTAACACGGTCCTTTAGTATTGGCTCGAGTTGGACCCAGATGTCTAGGCCTGCAGTGAACGCCGTGGGTGTGGCCACTGGGGCAGGGGCAGGGTCTTGGGCAAGGTGGCTGGTTGAGTCCCACACAGCCCCTGGAGGGGCTGACAGCCGAACGCTATAAACCAGCAGATACCCAGGGTCTGGGATGACGAGTCCTTACCCAAAGGGGGATCTGGGTGGAACATCACAGTGTCGGCCACACCAGCTCTATGACCTCTGACCAGTCCCGTAATTTCCTCGATCGGCTTTCTTATCCATGTAATGAAGAGGATACTCCTTGTGTAATAAGAACACTGGAAGGAGTAAGAGGTTCTGTAATTGGCCCCCAAGGGATCCTCAGTAAGTTTCTACTCTCACATCCCTCTGCAGCCTCTCACCTTGCCAGAAGCTATAGTTATCTGGTGTATTTCACCCCCTCACCTGCGTCCCAATTTCCTTGCCCAAGGACCTGGTACATTGCTTTGCATGACAGAGAAGGGGGTTGTAGCTGAGCTCACTGAGTATCTGTTGTGAGCCAAATACTGCATGGCACTTTTCCACCTAGTACATTCTCTGCTTTACATACAGGGGAACTGAAACTCAGAGAGGTGAAGGATCTTGCCCTAGGTCACACAGCACGTCATAGCTAGAGTTGAGAGGAGGTGAGAATCCAGGCCCTCCTCCCCATCTCCACACCCCAAGCAAACCAGGCAGGATTTCCTCTCAGCCATCCTTTCTCGGTGAGTATTCTCTTGCCTGTTTTCAGGAAGTCCGAGTAATGATGGTTGCCGGAGAAGTAGAAATTCAGGATATTTGAAGGTGGCCTTCAGGGGCCCTGAGCTGCCACGCAGCAGGAGGAAGTGGTGAGTCAGTATTGATTGCAGGAGTGGCATGCAGTGGGACATAGCAGTCCCCAGCTGCCGGCTGCTGGCAGGAAACTGCGAGCTGTGGCTATGCAGACATCCCCCAGTCGCTGCACTCGGGGGCATATTTACACTCATTTCCAAAGCAGAGAAGAGTGTACCTTACTGGTGTGTATCTGTGGCCGATACCCACGAAGGCTGGGAGGGGGAAAATGTGATAGAACAGAGTGGCTACCCCTCAGCCATGTGTGTCCTAAGTAGCAACAGTGAACCTACTGTGTATCAGACACCATGATGGACACTGTGGGGTGGTGGGCAAGGCAGCCTCAGGCTTGAGCCTCATGTAGTTTATAACCTGGTGGAGAAGTCAGCCCCTGAACCCAGGATTGTCGGTTGTCTTCAGAGAAGGAGGAAAAATGGAGGATTAGCACGAGGTAAAAAGAGAACAAGCTTTTAAGTGGAGCGGTCACGGGATTGGAGCAGTTTTCATGCTGTGTCTCCTCGGGCAAGTGACCTCATTCCTCTGAGCCTCCGTTTCATTGCCTGTAGCTGGAGGCGGTCCCATGATCTAGTACGTCCATCTGCCTAAAGCAGGGTCCACTGCGGGCGCGTGCCAGCAACACTTTGCTTATAGACTCTTAAGTTCTGAATTTCATACCATTTTTGTCACACAAACAGTGCTCTCTTTTTGATTTGCTTCTCTAGCCATTGAAGAACACAAAAACTGTTTTTTGTTGTTGTTGTTGTTGTTTTTTGCCTGTGGTCACTACAAAAAACAGGCCGGGGCTAGGTTTGGCCTGCAGATGGCAGTATGTCAGTGGCTAATCTGGGACACAGAGGCTGTAGGGGTGCTCTGTGGGTTTGGCTTCACACCTCTTTCCATTCAAGTGGCTGAAGGTCCAGATTCACCCTCCTGGCAGCCCCAAAAAACTGGCAAAGGAAAGAGGAGTATCCCCATTTTAGAGGTGCGTAAGTGGAAGCCCGGGGAGCCAGGGGGCTGTCCAAGTTCAGTGCAGAGAGTAAGTAACAAAAGCAGAGCCTCGTGGCTCCAATTTTGCACCATCCTGCGTTTCTGGATGTTTGCAACGGGAATGAAAGACAGCCGCGTGAATTAGTGATTAGATCCACGAGTGCCGCTGTAATTAAATAACTGATAACTAATATTTCTATAGTGCCTTAGACCTTGTAGGTCACTTTGACACACATCTCGTTTGTTCTTTGCTAAAACACCATGAAGGAGGTATTATTAGTAGCTCCTGCGGCTCTGCAAAGTCACAGAGCCGGCAAAATGGCACAGCCACATCATTGCACCTGCAAGTGTCTGCCAGGCCCTAGAGACCTAGGCCTGCTGAATATTGCATAAGAGCCAGCCTCCCTGAAACGGGAATCCTCAGCAGCCCCCTTATTCACCTCCTGGTCTTCCTTCTGAATCCATTTTCCATGCTGCAGCCAGAGCGATCTTCCCAAAATGTCACTCCTCTGCTCCTAACTCGCCTGCAGCCTCCCACTGTGCCCAGGACAAAGCCCAGCCCCTTAGCTTGATGGACAAGGCTGCAGGTAACTGGGTACAAGTCCATCTCTCAGGCTTCCTCGGTCACTGCTCCTGGCCCATTCCTTTCCTGGGTATCATCTGTTTCTACTGCTTGCGGTTTCCTGACGTTGCTGGGGTCCCTCTTGCCTCCCTGACTTTGCAAGAGCTGTTCCCTCTATTTGAAATGCTTTTCCAGTTTCTCTAACTAATATACTCTAATCCATCCTCGATGTACATCAGGAGTCTATCACCTCCTCTGGGAATCTTCCTTGAACCCCTCTTCTCCAGAACAGTTAGTCCTCCTCTCCTCTCTTCTCCATCAGAACCTTCCTTCAATAGGGACCCAGCTAACATGTCTATCTCTCCAAGTACATTGAGAGTGCCCAGCATGTAGTATGAACTTCATGGATAGGCATGCAATAAGGAAACAAATGAATGAATAACCTCCTTGATGACAAGGGATATCTTTACTACCACTATCCCCTAGCGTCTAGGCTCATGCCTGACACACGGCAGGATTCGGGAAATGTTTTCTGAGTAGATAACTGGGGCTCTGGATGCAGAAGCAGACAGATGGGTCCATGCGGGGGCGAACAGAGTCCACCCAGGACAACGTGTCAACCCTGAGCGAGCAGCAGGCATAGTTTGCAGGGGATCTCTATCCGATTCCCACTCTGTGGTGAGCAGCGGGCGCCTGCCACAGCTCCCGGCTCCCCGCTCCCCCTCCAGCCTCTCAGCACATCTCCTCTTGCCTAAAATTACCGAGAAGCTGCGCTTCCCCACCTCCGCGTCTCCTCCCTGCCTCCTCCCTGCCTCCCCCCCCCCCACCCTCGAGAGTAGGTTTGGTGTTCCTACAGATGTTTGTATTCTCAGCAGCTGATGAAAATATTCATTATCTTGTTAGCTGCCGCAGGGAAGGAAGTGCAGATTTGCATTTTCCCAGCTAATCAGGGTGGCACAAGCCTTGCCTGTCACCCAGGCCTGGTCTCCGCCCCCTCCCCCAGTCCCTCTGCATGCATGGAAGGGGATTCCCTTCCCTGTGGACTTTACCTCTCTCCCCTTCCCCTTCTCAGGCCCAATCTAGACGAGAAAAAAGAAACCTGGAGAGCCTGACCTGTCTGGACACGCTCCCCCATATGCGCTTCCCCAAAATGATGTCCTAATGTATCTCTCTTCCTACCTGCTCCAGATCCTCCCTGGATCCCAGCTCCCAATCTGGTCTGAACCAGCCAGCCTGGCTTTTATCCTCTAAGGTTAGGGTCTTGGATCGGTATTAAGCTTTATGCATCACAAAGTGCTTTTAAAATCATTTATTCGCTCATTCATTCCAGCAGGTACCCTCTGAGATGGGTGTTGCCATCACTTTCGCTTAGTGTAACAGACACCGGAGGTGAAATGACTGACCCACTGTTAGGTTGTCACTAAATGATGCTGCAAAAAAAAAAAAAAATAGCTGCCCCCTCCTTTCCTGTTTTAAAGAAAGACTTAACTCTGCCTGACACCAACTTGTCTTAGTGGAGGCCCTTGTCCTGGGCAAAAACTGGGACTTTGAGGTCAGGGCATGTGTCCCAGACTTTGGTAGTGACCTGGGCATTTTCCATGTGGACAGGAGAAAAGATCTGTGTGTACAAAGTGTGTGCCCCAGTGTTTAATAATCTTAATCATATAAATCATATATTGTACTTGGGCAAGCTCATGAACTTGTCTGGATGGTCCTTCTCATACGTTCGGGGAGGTGTCGGGTCTGCTCTCATGCACCTTGTCTGACTGATGAAGAAACCAGAGGAAGAGAATGGTAATAGAAAGAGAATGTCAGACGTTAGGTGGACATTTAAATAGCAGAGCCAAGGTTATCCAGCCGTATTCCCAGTCATTTCATAAATACATGTCAAGCACTTTCATATGTCAGGTACCACTCTGAATGTCAGCAGTAGCAGTTAGCAAGACAGATCAGGTCCTTGCCCTCATAAAACTAACGTTCTGGAAAGGAGCGGGGTTGTGGAGGCAGCCAAGAGAAAAGTCAACATATATTTTTGGCGGTAGGAAGGGATATGAAGAAAAATAAAGCAGAGTAAGGAATTGGAAAGTCTTTTTATACGAGGTGCTCATGGCAGGCTTCTTGGAGGAGGTGACAGTAGAGTAGAGGCCTGAATGACGTGAAGCGGGGAGCACTATGTGAGTGCAGGAAAATAGCGTAGCAGACAGAGGGAGTGGGGATTCTCCTGATATCTCACTGGCCAGCTCAACTACCCAGGAGAGAAGAGCATGGTGGGTAAAAATGGCACGGGAGGCAACAGGACACGAGTTCTAATGTCAGCATTGCTTCTTTGGAGCCCTACGACCACAGGCAAACTTGTGAGCCCCATCAGGCCTCAGTGGCATCATTTCTGCGTTGTAAACACTCAGTGCCTTCCTTGTAAGGGTGTTGTGAGATTCAGACGGGGGAAATGTATATATAGCTCTTTATATGATGCCTGGATGGAATCACTGCTCAGTAAATTAGCTACTAATACTGTATAGGACCAAACATCCAGGAAAATGCTGTTTTTATCACACATACTTCTGCTGTTTCAGTCATACATTTATGCAGCACACGCTGAGCCCATATCAGGGTGTATGACAGATATTAAGAATGTAATGGCTCCTTTATTCAACATGCATTTGCTTGAGTGTCCACTAGGTGAGACACCATTCTAGGCACTCGGGATGGAGAGAGGAGTAAGACCAACCTGGTTCCTGCTCTTAGCAACCTCTGCCCCGGTGTTCTGAGGTTCAAGTTCTGCCCCTAAGCTATTCATGGACCCCAGAGAAAGCTACAGGGCCACAGCTGCCAATTGCACACCTGCGTTTGAATGAGGTAAAGGAGACTTCCCTTGGCAGACACACAGTTGCGTGGGCATCAAGCCCAGCTTGCAGAGCCAAGCTGGACTTCACCCTCCGCAGGGGCACAATCAGCAAAACCATACGTAAAGCCCCAAAGAGCCCCCCTCTAGAGACAAGCCTCTTTTGTCGACATTGGTCAAAGCAGCCCTTGACTCGGACTGACTTCTTAGTCTGGTGTTCCCCGAAGTGCAGGCTCTGTCTCCCTCACTATACCAGTGACCTCTGTGAGGTAGCGCACATCCATCCAATGAGCCCTGGAGCCCTGAGCGTGGCACCAACACATCATGCTCAGAAAAGAGCAGTGTGGGAGGAGAGGGGGAGCCCTGGGGTACGGTCCAGGATATACCACAAACTGATGCTGTTTAGTCGAGGTCCTTCCCTCACCAGCAGTAAGTGTCTCCATTTCATTGTTCTTCACAACAGCATCAAAAACAAATAGTATTCGTTGAGTGCTTACTATACTCCAGGTACTCTGCTAGAAAGTCTGCATCAGTGATTTCTTTTAATCCTCAAGCCACTCAAAAGGGTAAGTGATTTTATTGTCCCCATGTTACAGATGAGGAAACTGAAGCACGGAGGGAGGACTGGACTGGATTCTGATCTCTCCAGCTTCTTCCAGTCCTGGCATTCAGTGGCTCTCTGATTCTCTTGTTCTTTCATCCATCCTTCCATCCATCCATCCATCCATCCATCCGTCCATCCGTCCGTCCGTCCGTCCGTTCGTTCGTTCAACAAATTCTTGTTGAACACCTATCATTATGTCAGGGTCTGTGAGAGGTGCTACCTATATTTTATTTCATTAAATCCTAACAGAATGATAGAATGTAACATTTACAATTCATCCCACAAATGAGGAAGCCAAGGCTCAGAAGAGGTAGTTCCTTCCCTGGGCCAGTCAACCCTCTTTACTGAACACCTTCGGTGTGGCAGGCCCTGTCTCACATGCTGGCGAGACAGTGGTTCCGTGCTGGGGAGACAGGTACTCTGTGGAGTGACTGAGGGTAGAATTTGAAGGGCAGTGGATCCCCAGAGAGGGAACCCTGCAGTCCACCACGTGGGCAGGTTGGCCTCTCTTTGTGGATGCTTGCCAACATTTACAGATGGGGCCTTATGACAACATGTCCTGGAGTCAATGCAACCACCGTAAACTCCCCATCCTCAGACGGCAGAGAGGGCCCTCTCCATCCTCAAGTTCTCAGGCCCTCAACCATTTCACTCCCTGAGCCCCCGGTGTGCCCTATGACCCCCATCCCCACCACACTCCCCACGGGCCAGGAGCTTCCCATGGCTTTAGTAATTAAGTTCGCACATGCCAAAAAGAAAAATAGCATCACAGATGCGGTCACAAATTTTAGCTAATTAACCATATGGTCTGGCTTGCTGACAGAGTGGGAAGGCACTCTGGGTAAGTGCTGGTTTCTTGGTTTCCTGGGGGGAAGGAAGGATATTAGGTGAGTCACCACATCCTGCAACACGAGGACAGAGACTCCAGAGGACAGAGACTCCAGGCTCGCCACCACCTGCCGGGAGTGGTCCCATCTGCCTCCTCACTAGGAGCTGCTCTGGAGAAGGAAGTCCCCACAAGATGCAAGGAGGGAGTCTGGCCTTATGGACAGGAAGTAGCTCTACCAAGTTCAAGAGATGCTGTGAGTGGGAGTACTCTGTTTTGGGTGCAAAATTTGGAGATAGCATCTAGCAGGTGCAACAGTATAGTGGCATAGTAGATAGCACAACAGAAACCTCGGTTCAAATCCCAGAGTTGTCCCTTACTAGCTGTGTGATGTTGGGAAAGCAGCTTAGTTTCTCTGAAGTCAAGCCCCTCAGTCTCTTTCATGTGCCAAGGAGCGGGATTGGAGTCAATGATAACCATTTTTTTTTTGTTCTAAGCATCTCACAGTCAGAGATACTAGTGAGTGAGGGAAGGGAGGAGTTGATAAACTATTATTGACTAAAGTCCATAGTTTCTACTATGGGTTTGACCAGTGTATCATGCCGTGCCACACATCCACCGTTATAGCAGCCTATGGAACAGCTTCACTGTCCTAAAAATCTCCCGTGCCACCTACTCATCCCTCTCTGAACTCCCGACAGCTCCCGATCTTTTCACTGTCTCCACACCTTTGCATTTTCCAGAATGTCGTGTAGTTGGAGCCGTGCGGTATGAACCCTTTTCATCTCCTTTCACTTAGCAACATGCCTTTACGTTTGATCCATGCATTTCCCTTTCTTGACAGCTCATTTCCTTTTGTTGCAGAAAGATCTCCCATTGTACGGTTCTCTCACAGTCTGTTTACCCAGTCAACCCACTGGAGCGTAAGTTGGCTGCTTCCAAGTTTTAGAATAAGTTCCCCATAAACATTCAGGTGCAAGGATTTGTGCGGACACAAGTATTGCAATTTTGTGTGTGAATAAGAAGCTGCCAACCTTCCAAAGTGACTGTACCACTTGTATTCCCACCAGCAATGAACTCTTCCAGTTGTTCCATATCCCCACCAGCATTTGGTGTTGTGTTTTAAATTTTAGATGTTCTAATAGTTATGTAGTGGTAATTCACTGATTTGCAGTTTCAGAATGACAAGTGCTATGTACCTATTCATATGCTTATTTGTTGTGTATCTTTTTTGATGAGATATCTGTTCAGCTCTTTTGCTCCTTGTTAAAAAATCTGGTTGTTTGTTTTCTTATTGTGGAATTGTAAGTGTTCTCTGTATAATTTGGATACACATCTTTTATCAGATAAGTGTTTTGCAAATATTTTCTTTCAATCTGTAGCTTGTCTTTTCATTTTCTTAACAGTGTCTCTCACAGAGCATAAGTTTTTAATTTTACCAAAGCCTAAGTTTTTTTTCTTTAGTATGTTTTGCTTTTGATGTCGTATCTAAAAAAACACATCACCAAACCCACTCTCCCTAAGATTGTCTCCTGCGTTATCTTCTAGAAGTTTTTTAAGGCTGAGTTTTACATTTGGGTGTGTGATCATTTGGGGTTAATTTGTGTGAAAGGCCTAGGGCCTGTGTGTAGATTCTTCCCCACCGACCGCAGCCGTGTGTGGCTGCGTGGCTGTTCCGGCACCATTTGGTGAAAACACTCTCCGCTCTCCATTGAGTGGTCTTCGCTCTTTTGTCAAAAGCTGGTTAGTTTTGTGTGACTGTTTATGGGTTCTCTGTTCTGTGCCACCAAGCCGTATATTATTTTACTGATACTACACCGTCTTGATTACACTACTGCTGTAACAAGTCTTAAGGTCAGGGAGTGTCCATCTCTGACTCTGTTTTTCTCCTTCAATTTGTGCCAGGTGATTCTGGGTCTTTTGTTTTTCTATAGTAGACCTTACGATGAGTTTGTCAATCTCTACCGAATAAATTGCTGGGACTTTATGAATCTGTAGATCAAATAGGGAAGAGCTGACATTTTAACAATATGGAACATGAACATGGGATGTCTTCCCATTTAGTTTGATCTTTGATTTCTTTCATCAAAGTTTTATAGTTTTTCTTATACAGGCCTTGTACATATTTTGCTAGATGTATACCTGAGTATATCAACCTGTGCAGTGCCAGTGTAAATGGTGTTGTGGTGCTTTAAAAGATTTTACTTACTTAGTTTTAGGGAAGGGGACGGAGAGGGGGAGAGAGAGAAACATTGATGTGAGAGAGAAACACTGATCAGTTACCTCTTGCACATCCCCCAACTGGAGACCAAACCCTCACCCCAGGCACGTGCCCTGACCAGGAGTCAGACCGGTGACCTTTCGCTTTGCGGGACGGCGTCCACCCAGCTGACGCACACCAGGCAGGGTGTGGTGTGTTTTCATTTTCAGATTCCTCTTTTTCTTTGCTGTCATACAGAAAAGACATTGACTTTCAAATATTAACCTCGTATCCTGAAACTTTGCCTTATCACTTATTCCTTCCAGGAGGTTTTTGTTGTTGTTTTCGATTGATTCTTTGGGGTTTTCTGCTGCCTGTTACGTCTTTTAAACCTCCATCACATTAAATAATAAGTAATAATGAACATTTACTGAGCACATAGTGTGATGTGCCGGATGTCATTCTGCACCCATCATCTCCCTTCATCCCACCACACTCACAACCATCAGCATTGGCGTTTCGTCCCCATTACAAATGAGAGAGCTGCAGCTTAGTAGGATCTGGCAACTTATCTAACGTTGCAAAAGACTTACGCTGGATCCTTCTTACTAGGAAATAAATAATAGCCATAATAATAGTAACCACCACATACTTAAGTATATGCCGGGCTGTTAAAATTCATTGCCCCTTTTGATCCTAATAATTGAGTCGATAAAAGTAGGTACCGTTAAGATCCTCATTCTACAAATGATGTAACTGAGGCTCCTGGAATTAAATAACTTGCTCAGGGTAATATACCCAGTGAGAGGTGGATTTTAAGATCCATTCTCAGGGCTCGTGGGTAGAGTTATTGCAGGCAACCCCAAGGCTCAGCATGACCATGTGATTGCATATGACAACATGACCAGTAACTAACATAGCTGGGTGGAAGCTGGGGTTTTAGAACCTGGGTTAAGTTACGTTTTGGTGTCAGATTTTGAAAAGACCACAAATCGTGTTCATTAATTGGATTTCTATTTTCCCAGGTACTTTTTAAGTCTTGACACCCATTGGTTTTAAGGAGCACTTAAAAACCGTTTCCAGTAGTCCATAACAATATGCATACCTCACCTTGGTCATAATGTAAACTGGCTAATGGCCAGTCTAGCTGAGTTCTGGATTTGGCAGCCCCCGATGTCAGGTCTGTGGGAATTTAAAAAGAAAGGCTATGAGAGATGGTCAGGGCTCCTCATTAGCACACTGTTGCAGAAGGCACATGCAAATATTGCTGCCTTTCTTCTGCCTTTGGGGGTTTTCTTTCTCCATGGCTAATGACTAATAAAAAAAAAGTGAGAAGGAGAAAGAGGAGAGAGAGCAAACAACAATGCAATTGCTTTTAGATTTCTTTTATTGCAGCAGGTTTCTCATTTTGCAAAGCTCATTAGAGGTAGCTATAAGGAAAGACTTCCAAGGTGCCCTGGGGAGAATGGGAGAGACAAAAGGAAAGGAGAAACTTTCAGAGGTGCGATCCAGCCACAAATTTACACTCAAACCAGCTGTCCCTGGGCCGCTTGTCCTGCTTCTAAAATGCACCTCATGGCTTGGTGTTAAATGTTAACACTAAAGAAAATGAAGTTCTTCCTCTCTAACTATGAGGAATGAAGTTATTATAAATGCAGAGATGCTGTGTGGTCAGTTAAAATGTGGCTTTGATATTTCCTATCTGTTGGTTTAAGTTAGGAGTTCTGAAACATCTTTTTCCTTTAATTTGGAGTCTGACCTACTTGAGGTTCAATTTCCCAAACACTTTTGAGCATCTTGTATGTATCTGAAGCTCTGCTGGGAGCTGGAGACAGAAGACGCAGTTCGTCTCTGCTCCCAACATAGGGAAACAGACAACTGCACTGTATTTTTCAGTGCATGCTCTGGTAGGAAGAGGTGTTCACGCATGTGGTGCAGAGGTTTTGTCTTTAGCATGAATAGCTCTCTCAGAGGTCAGGAGTAGGGTATGAGGTTAGGAAAGAATCAAATCCACCAGAAAAAAAATCCATGATGTAAAGAAGACCTCCAAATTAGCACCCATCTGTCTGAGTCCTCATTAAAGCTCCGTCATGAAACTTGGACAAGCTGTAGAAGCTTCTGGACAGATGTAAAACAGAATTTGAGGTCTGTTTCACCTCTAAAATTTGATGCTTTTTTAAAATTCCTAGTCAAGACAGACATTTTGAGTCCTGGCCAGATAGCTTGGTTGGCTAGCGCATCCTCTGGATAAGCCAAGGTTGCAGGTTCAATTCCCAGTCAGGGCACATACAAGAATCAACCAATGAATGCATAAATGTTTGGAACATCAAATAGATATTTCTCTTTCTCCTTTTCCCTCTCCCTCGCTCCCTCTCTAAAATCAGTCAATAAAAAATATGTATTTTGAAAGACAGACATTTTGAGGATGTTAAATAAATAAAGCTGCTAGAACTGTGCTCTCCACAGCAGCAAGGGCTACCATTCACTGGGCATCTGCTATTCTCAGTCTCCTGATAAGCGACTCATATTCTGGACTTTTAATCTCATAGCAAGTATGAGAGGCCAGGAAGATTCGCATTTCCCTGTTTCTGATGAGCAAACAGAGACCCAGAGAAGGTTCACAGTTTAGGGCTTAACCAGAGCCATACCCGAATGGAAGGTGGAACCAGGGGGCAAATCCAGGGATGTCTGGCTGTCAAGGCTGCTTCCCAAACATGAGAAAGCAGACAGAGTGCCCAGCGGGGGAGCGTTCTCTTAGCCCTCTCTGATAGAGACATTGGGGACAGCTAGATTCCTCAAAGAAATGACCCCACAGTGAAAAGAGCCCCCGCCCACCCCCCTCTGGAGCTGGGAAATGACTTCCTCAAGGTCACGTTAGTGGCACAGCTTCGCAGACCTGCCTTCCTGTCCAGGGCAGGACGAGGGGGCAGGAGCAATGGTGAGGGCGCCCTAGGATTCAGGGAGGGTGGAAAGAATCAGGAGCCTGAGGCCTTGCACTCACCGGGCACATGCAATTCTTTCCTGCCCAGGAAACAGAGAGAGGAATGGCGATGTGGCGTGGCGGGTCCCTGAGAACCGAAAAGAACATGAGGCTATGAAGATCCTAATAGGGCTTGAAATATTTTTAAAGAGACAGGGATATTGGTATCTGCTCTTGACTGTGCGAAAATAAGCAGGGAGCCCCCTCAGGAATTCAGGGAAGTAGAGTGGAGTCTGCAGTCGGGGGCTGGGGCTGGAGAGGGAGGTTTGGGGTGAGCAGCACCCCTTCCTCAGAGGCTCAGCTGCCACCCAGGCCAGACACTTCCTCACTCACACGCTGCAGACCTGTGCACGGAGCTGGCTTCGAGCTTTCGCCTGCACTGGGGCTGTGAGCTCAGGGGCGAGGCCGACTTTCCTCTTCACCTCCTGTGTACCTACGGCAACTGAAAAACAGAGATAGTGATAGCACTTAGAAAAATGCAGAGGCTGGAGCTAGTGATACCAGAATTTCCCCTCCACTAGCTGTAAAGTTTTATGTCCAGTTCTCAGGGCCTTTGAATCCTCCCCTTGAGAATTGGCAGAAGTTCAGCAAGCTGCTCCGGAGGCCCCAGTGACAGCAGCAGCGTGGCTTGTTCCCCAAGTTAGGACAGGACGAGGAATCCCGGTGCTGACACACACAGGGGAGGAGGCGCAGGGTAGTGGGATGGAGGAGAAGATAATGTTTCTCTAGCCTGCAGTTTCTTTCAATTTCAGGGATTGCATTTACCAGGGCAGGAGTTAGTGGCGGCCATGCCTGGAATGCTTAAGTGAGTTTGGTGCTGCTTGCGAAGGCTGTTTTGCATTTAGAGAGGGAAGGCATGTGCAAGGGGTAACCCAGTCACTCTGTGTGTGTGTGTGTGTGTGCGCGCGCGCGTGCATAGCAGCCTATGAATGAGGGCGGGGCAGGAGAGAGAGAGACAGGTGTGAGCATGGTTGGAGAGGTGAGTGGTGGAGTGAAGCTGACCGCCCTGATTTCATCATACACGACCCTAAGAAAGTGACCTCCCCTCTCCTAGTTTCCTCACCTTCATCATGGAGATGATACCTGATGCGTAAGATTGCTGAGAAGTGCCGTTGTCTGTTTGGGCTTCTAAAAAAAAATACTATAGGCTTAAATGACAAGCGTTCATTTTTCACAGTCCTGGAGGCTGGAAAGTCCAAGATCAAGGCACTAGCAGATTCAGTGTCTGGCTAGAGCAGATTCAGTGTCCTGGTTCACAGACGGCACCTTCTTGCTATGTCCTCCTTGGTGGAAGGGACAAGGAGTTCTCGGAGGTTTTGTACAAGGGCGCCAACACCCTTGGTGAGGACTCCACCTTCAAGATCCATCCAAGCACCTCTCAAAGGCCCCATCCGCCAATGCTGCTGCACCGAGGGTTAGGTTTTATCATGTAGATTCTGGGGGCGTGTAAACATTCGGTCTACGGCAGGAAGGTTGGAGAGAGAAAGCCTGCGAAGCCGTGCATGGCATGTATTGGATGAAGAGCCGTTACTGTTATTAGTGAGGGCATTTCTCTGCGACATTCTGTCAGCGCTGGCATTTTCAAGGAGCCAACCTTCACTTCTCAGTGTTTCATTTAGGGGCAAAATGAAACATTACTAGCATATTTTTGCATAGTTCTTAAGAATATGGAGTTAGACTGTTCAACCTCTAGATTGCAAGTTCTGTGCACTTGACCTCCTTATACTGCTGCTCGCTCACTTTTAAAAAAAGTGGAACACAAGTACTCGCCGTGTGAGTCATTGTGAGTGTGAGAGGAAACATATGCAAAGCCCTTGGAATAATGTCTACCTCGTTGGCAACAATTAACAGATGGTAGCTTTAACAATGATAACTTGTTGTTGTGTGTGCTGGCTGGGTAAGGAAGAAGGGCAGAGATGGGAAGGGAGGAGGAGAAGAATAAGGCACTGACCCTGGCTCCACGGGACAAGACAGAGCGTGCAGGACCACAGCTGATCAGATTGCCTCCCCTACATTTCCATTCATTCATTCACTCACTGAGGAAGCATTTATTGAGTCCCCAGTGGGTGCTTCAGCCACTGGGCCAGGGCTGGATGCACAGTACAGAATAAAGCAGACAAGGCCGTTGTCCTCTGTGCCTTCGATGCACTGAGGGAGACAGTGAGTGGCCAAGCACAACAGTCCAGTGTGAAGGGCTGGGACAGGGGAGGATAGGAGCTGCAGAAGCCAAGAGAAGGGGCACGAACTCCCACACGAAGGGAGAGGCATTGACAACACCCTCCTGGGGGGTGGGGGTGGAGCTTTTAAGCAAAATACCAGACCCTAAGATATGCACCTTTTAATCCCTGGATCCTAGGACTAAATGGCTTTAAATGGCGGAGGGTGATGAAGGGTATAGAGGTGGAAATAAATTGGCAACCACCTGATTTGAGATAGACATTATTCTAGGTTATCCAAGTAACCCCAAGGATCCTGAATGCGGAAGAAGTGATGTGCTAACAGAAGGACTTGCCTTGCCTGGGCTGGCTTTGAAGATGGAGCCAGGGAGTGTGGGCATCTTTAGAAAGCTAGAAAAGGCAAGGAAATGAATTCTCTCCCCCGGAGCTCCCACAGAGCAGCTAGCCCTGCTGACGCCATGATTTCAGCGCGGAAACCCATTTCAGACACCTGACCTACAGAACCGTGCAATAGTACGTTTGCATTGTTGTCAACCACCGAGGTTTCGGTGACTTGTTACGGCCGCGACAGGATGCTGACACATGGAGCTGATGATGCGTTCGAGTTAGGCTCATCATTTCAGGATATCACGCTGGTGGTGGGATGGTAAACAACTGGGAAGGGCAAGGCTGGATGCAGAGAGTCCATTGCAACAGGCTGCCTGGTGGTCTCCGGGAGAGGGGGTGGTGGTCTAAATCAGAACAGACAGCTGTTAATGTGCTGTGTCTCTGCCAGGCCCTGGAATCAGGATGGGCGGATGAGGTGGGCTCAGGGGGGATCAGACAAAGAGACCCCTGCAACTGAGAGCTCCTGAATCAGGATGGGAGACACCTGCAGAGAGCAGCCGTACCTGGCAGACTCTGGTAATCTTGAGATCAGAGGCAAAGTCAAGTGGCATGGAAGCAAAACTGGCATTTCTTCTTAAGAAGGGGCTCAGGGACAGCTTTTTGGAGGGGGTGATGCCATGAGGTCTCTCTGGTTGCAAAGAAGAATCAGGCTTAGCCCCTGCTTTGAAGGAGTCCGCAGTTCGGATGGGGTCTGGCAGGTGAAGTGGTCTTTCTGGCTAACCTTTGAGGACATGCATAGTGGAGGCAGCTCTGGGTTGGGAATCAGGAATATGGATGGGTAGCCAGGCCTGGTCCTGCAAACTCAGGAGCCTTTATAGAAGTCAGTTCTCCACCTTGCCTGCCCCTGTCTTCTCTCTCTCATCCTTTTTATCGGCTGAGGTGAGAATGGTCCCGAGTGCGGACCACTGTTTAGCCAGTGAAGCAGCTTCACATCCATGACCCTTAAAATGGCCCGGAAGATAGGGATCACGAGCTACATTCTGTCTGGGAAGAGATGGCCACCCTGGGAGCCTCTCTCTGGAGGTGGCTGGGCTTTCGTGAAATGCTGGGACCTCTACTCGAGATCTGGCTGTCTTTCTGCAGGTCTCCCACATAGCAGTTGAGCCAAGATCGGCCGAGGCTGGTGGAAACAGACAGGAGGCAAGCATTTCTATGATGGGCCAAGACACGCGGTCTGTTCTCAGGCCGTGGTCAATGAAATCAAGGGTGCCCAGACGGCTCCGGTGCTCAGTGATAGGGAATCGGGGACAGAGGGGCTCCTGGGGTCAGTGCTGCCCAGCACATCCCATGACCCCTTTTTCTACCCTCCACCACGTGCAACTGACAATAGGGCCCCGCGGGCTCCCCTTCCCGGGTCTCTCTCAGACCTGTGCCTCTCCTCAATGTTGCCGCACAGCCTCTCCATTGTGTCTTCTCGGGGTTGCTGCAAAACCCCAGAACTGGTCCCTTCCCTCCAGGTTTGTTCCTTTTCCAACCCAGGCTCCACCCTGCCTTCAAGCAGTCTTCTTAGAGCTCCAGTCAGACAGTATTGCTGTCCTACTCAAGACCCTAGAACGGGTCCCCTGGCCCTGAGAATGAAGCCCACCTTTCCTCAGCATCGCTTAGAAGGCTCAGAAGACCGGATCCCCACCTGCTCCTTCCCAGCCCACCTTTGCTTTGTGCTCAAAGATTTTACATCTTAGCTTCTCTCAGCACCCGCCGTGTGCTGTGTGGGTGTACTCTATTGGGTCTCCATTTCCCGCCCTCTCATGCACGCACACCCACCCCTTTGGCCTTCTGGGCATCCTCTTCTTTCTGCTAGACCCTGCCCACAACTCCCTACCTTGATCTAGTCCCTTCCAATCTGTCAAAACTCACCTCCTCCAAGGAGCCTGCCAGATCTCCCCAGTCACTGTTAAGGGCCCCTTCTCTACACTCCCTCCGTCTTTAAACCTTCCTTAGGAACCTCCACCTGTCTCACTCTGGCCTACGACCATCCGTTTAGTAATTAAAAGGTTAAAATACTTTCCCACTCTAATTCCATGATGCAAAATGCTGTCCTCTTCTCGGTTTTTTACAGCTGACACCGTCTTTCCCTCAGTCCATTCCATTGATAGCAAAAAAGGTATTTCAACGTGCCAATTAAGGATACAGAATATCCTCTTTAAGGTAACGGTTTAGTCCATTCGAAGTTCAATTCCCTGCCAGTTCGCACACCCTGTCTTTCCCTTACCTGGCAGTCTCTCCGCCCCGTCCTCAGGGTGCAGACGGGAGAATGGTGGCACAGACATGGTCTACTGGACCCTTGCTGGTAGTCACTATGCGATTTCCTGTTTGGGCGTGGCTCTGGACCCTGGCGTTGCCGTCATTGTGATATGGACAGTCTTGGGCAGTCTTTTGAGGGAGGCAACGTGTCAGAATCCACTGTCAAAGTTCAGAGTCACAAGGACCTCACACTCTGAAGCCCCTTGTTCTAATTTGACCCCCCCTTCTGCACCCCTGTCTCCAGGGTCAGGGGGATAAGCAGGGTATCTTATCAGCTTCCTTCTCTCTGTCCTGTGGGTACAGGACTGAAGGGCTGATTGTTGCTAGTCCCTCGGTCTCCTGTGGCCAGCCACTCACTGAAGCTACTGTTGGCTTGTTCGGTAAAGGGTCTCCCAACCCCACCCCAGACTATAACCTGATCTGGGGCAGCAAACCCCATTGCTCCTGCTCACCCGCCCTGGGATTTCCCCCAAACCCTTGTCAGCATCTTAGGAATCAGTTGATACCACCCTCAAGGTGGGAGTGCGTGGGGACGGGGTGTTGGCTCCTACATCTGAACCTCCAGCCTCGGTCCCCTCTCCTCAGCAATCCCTCAGCACTAACGGAAACAGAAGAGTTTTCTCCTTCCTTTTCCCCTCTGGTGGGGACTCCCCTGAGGTCGCAGCCGGCACCATCTGGACATTAAAGTGAGACCGTGATCGGAGTGGGCCAGCCTTGGCTTTGATAGGTAGCCGAAGCGTCATCCCCAGCACAGGTTGGCTTTCAGAACTATTATCGAGCTCGAGACACTCCAGAGCCAGCTTTGAGGTGCAGCGCTGAGCAGTGACCCCCCCCCCTTTTCCAGAGGGTCTCTGCTTTTCTTCCTAAGGGATGAATGCCTTTGATCGAGCAAGTGGGTGCCAGGGCCAGCGATCATTCCTGGGGAATGAAAAATGCTTCATTTGAACACTTGCAAAACCATACTCGCCTGGCACTCATGTGCACACACAGGCAGGAGGCATTTGCTCGCATGTCTCCGGCCAGGCTGTAGGCAACCTGAGAACAGGGAATGTCTGTTTTGTCGTCGTGTTCCCAGTGCCCATCATGTGAGAATAAAGGTTTGTTGAATGAATGAATGGAGGAAAGGTTAAACGAAAGAATGACTAAGTCTGCAGTGCATGACCAGAGAACTTCAATGAAGACCCATGGTGACGAAGGAGACCCCGTGAGAACAGGCTTTCTAAGTGTCCCCTATGAAGGGCAGAGCTTGGGGGTGGGCTTTGTTCAAATACTCCGGGACCCCAGAGACTCCTGCACCTACAGGGTGGGCAGGATCTGACCCAGTGCCTTCAGTCTGGGGTTCAGAGAAGTCAGCGCTGTATTCCACCCTTCCACCCCTCCCAGTTGTTCCAGAGGCAGAGAGTGGTGGCTTCCCCAAACCATCCAGCCAGATGGCGACAAAGCCACCGTCAGAAAGGGGCCCCCAGCTGCTTGGTCACAGAGGAAATCACATCTCAGCTGAAGTCTCCTGCCCACACGGAACAGAAAGGCTCACGTGTAGTAGGGGGTGAGGGATGGAGGAAGGTTTAAACCAAGGGAGATGTCTGCGTCAGCATTGAGAGTTCACTTTTCAGTGGCTTTGGGCAGCCTGTGGGGGGCCAGGGAGAGTGGCCTCTTTCCTGCAAACTCAACACTCCTAGTGTTCCTTCCACTAAGAACCGGCTGCAGACAGCGCTGGCTTCTCCTTCTCCGGGATGATTTACTTCCCTGAAATACCTCAATTTAAATGCTAATTTCCCCCGAACTGAGGGTTGATGGGCTCCAGCGTGCTGGTGGCTGTGTATTAATGTATCCCAAACACTCACACATATTCTTAAAAGGGGGCAGCCAGAGGGGGGGACAACCTTGGGGAGGGGGGAGGAGGGTGGTGGTGGATCCCAGCACCCCTGGCTGGCTATTGCTCTCAGTGTGGCCGATGGGAGGGAAACAGACCAGGCGCATCTGCCGCGGACATGCCCTGCAGGTTGGGGCCACTTTGAGGTCACATGGAGGCGTGGAGGGCGAAGAGGCTTGGCCCTCACCTGCACATACAATCTGACGAGACACTTAGGGCGTCAAAGTGCGAGCAGGCCCTGGGCTGGGCTCCCTGAGGCTCTCAGGAGATTCACAATTCAGTGTGGGATTCAGGAAAAGGCACCTTTCCACAAACCCTCCTCCCAACCCCTCGGAGTTACACTCACTATGCCCTCGGTTCAGATGAAGTCACCAAGGCTCACAGAGCCATAAGTGACCTCCCCAAGGCTCACCGAGCCCGAACTGGGATCCGTGTCTGTATGACTGTGAGCCCACGACCTTCCCCCTAGCAGACCCCAGGGCCACTTCTGGAACTCACGCACAAACGGGGTACACGACAGGAAAGTGATAGCAAAAATGTGTTCCAGACGGGGGGAAATGAAATGGTTTCATGGAAGAGGAGGTATCTTCGCAAGGCCTCTTGCCTCCTGCTGGCATTTCTCGTCCTCTGTACCTCCACCCCGACGTGACGTGAATGCACACCCGCGCACGCCCGCACACGCCCGCACACCGAGAGTGGGAGGTCTGACCAAGCCTGGCTTAGAGAGACTGCTTTTCCTGTCTAGTCCCCACTGGCGCAGGGGTGAGGGCCTCTGTCTGAGCTCCACAGGAGCCAGGGGGCCTACACACATGAGAAGTCAGAGGAAGACACTAGCTCCCTGTGGAAGGGCTGGGATTTTAGGCACCCCGCCCCCACATCCCTTGACTCCTGAAGCGTGCTGGAACCCCGCGATAAAACATCAGAAAGGACTCTGTCAAAAGACGTAGGTCGTACACCCATTCCTTGTGCTCTCGGTTTCCTCCCTTTGTCCCCCTGACAAACATTCACTGAGTGTCCAGTTTGTATGCAACACACGCAGTGCTGGGCCCTGGGTGGGGGGTGGCCATAAATGGGACAGGCATAGTCGTGGTCCCAAGGAGCCAGAGTCCAGTGGGACCGGTAAGTATCCAATAAGGTCCCCATGAGCCTGCCTGTGGTTAGGAACCGTGAAGCTCTTCACGGAACAAAATAGCGAGATGCTGTGAGAGAATGTAACAGGAGAGCTGGTCCTGGGAAGATTTCTCTACGGCAGAGAAGTAATGTGTGGTCTGAATGATAAGTAGGGATTGGCCAGGTGCAGGGTGGGCTGGTTGGGGGGGGGGAGTGGGCAGGGTCTGGGCTGTGAAGGCCTGGGAGACCCCTGCAGTGCTCGCCTTCACTCCTGGTCTTCCCGTAGTGGAGGCTCCTGCCCTGCCTCCCCACCGCTGTCTCCGCCCGCCCGCCCACCATGTGCAGAGCCATCTCTGGAACGGTGGTGGTTGGGGGAGGGGGGGGCCTTTCACTCCCAGAGTTATGGAGCCCAGGGGGTCCAGGATCTATTTTTAAAATCTGATGAATTATTTCCATATTCTATCCACCCAGAAGGAACTGTTTTTTATAGATATTTATATATGTATGGGAAGAGATCATGGATGTAAAATATTTTTATAAATATGAAAATATCTATAAAAGGTTTACAAAAGGGGGTAACATGGATCTAAAGGAAGAAGGGCCCGGTGGCTATTTGAAAAGCAGTGTCCAGTTTTGCATATACACACACACACACACACACACACACACACAGAGGCATACAGCCATATCTACAGTCTGCTCTGACTGTGAACAAGAGAGCTACCAGGTCTCAGGTGATCCCAGTGACCAAGAGCACAGGCAAACCACTGAGTGTGGACTTGCGGACTGGGAGACACGAGGCTGGGAGCCTGATGGCGCAGTGTGGTCTCAGCTCCACTTCCTGACTGCGGACCTCAGCTGGACAAACTCCACAGCATCCGATCATCCATATCTTCGCCTACAAAATGGGAGTAGAGTAATGGGTGTCCCACAGAGTTCCCGTGTAGTTACAACGACACGTGCACATATAGACATGTCCATAGGGTTGGCCCCCCCAAATCGTTCTTTTCTGTAAGATGCTCCGAGAGTTCCTTGTCATCTTTAAAACAATTCAAAACAGTTTTGTCAGGTTGTATTGTCATATCCCTGTGCATTTTAAAAAAACGTATCAAAATTGGCGAACTTCTGTGTAGCCATTTCAGAATCGAAGGTGGGAGGAAAAACTCCACAGTTTCAGCATATTATGCTTTATTATTTCAAGAAAGTTAAAAGTGCAAGCAAAACACGGAAAAAGATCTGTGCGGTGTATGGAGAAGGTGCGGTGAGTGCTTGGATGTGTCAGACGTGGTCTGTGAAGTTTCGTGCTGGGGATTTCTCTCCGGACGATGCTCCACCTTCGGGCAGACCAGTTGAAGTGGACAGGGATCAAATTGAGGCGTTAATGGAGAACAATCAGCGTTCTGCCACGTTGGAGACAGGTGACATACTCAAAATATCAAACCAATGAAGTTATTAGTGAAAATGAAAAACGTGTCTCGTATTTTACAGAAAAGAACTAAATAGACTTTTTGGCCAACCCCCTATATCTTGGCACACTACCTAGAATATAGATGATGATCCACAAATATGATCAATCAATAAATATTGTGCATTCTTCTTCCTATCTTCCTATTATTAGGATCAGTTAGTTCCCTGGTAGTTTTTAACTATACACACAGACACTCACTGAGTCACAGACTCTGAGAATCGGAACTTGGTTTCCGACTGAGTTTCAGCCAGCTCCCTGCCAGCCTCCCCATCACCTTTCCCAGGTGGGTGGATTCTGAAGCTGCTCTCTGGGTTCCGACTGAGACTCTCAGCCCAGGGGAACTTTCCCACGCGGAGGTTCGCACCTCTGTGTTGCCTCCTGAGACAGCTAATTGATGCGAAGGCCCTGGGCGCCCTCTGCTGGCGGAGGCCTCACAGGACGGCCGTCACCCCCGTGGCTGTGAATGGGCCCACTCCTGGGGGACCATCCTGGGTCCTTGCTGGTGCTGTCTTGTCCCTCTCTGCTTCATCCTTGCCTCCCTCCCAGCCGTGCACACTGGCCTGTGAACTCCCATCCTTCCTCCATCTTCTCCCTTTTTCTCAGGTGCTTCTTCAGGACCTTCCCTGATCCCTGGAAGTTCAGGGGGAAAGCCTTCCTTCACGCAGGAGCATCCTGAGCCAGGCCCCCAGCCATCCTGAGTTGCCCACTGTGCTCCTCCCATTGTCCCTTTGGACTTGGATTTGCCCACAGACCGAAGCCTGGCTTGACCAGAGGCAGGGGGGGGTTGGAGAAAGAGGGTGCATGGGTGTGGAGAGGATGGCTCTGTGCCTCCCTCCGCCGGGATTATAGAAACAGCACCGGAAAGGATTTGACATGAAGATTCAGGTCTGCAGGAACATCAAAGACCAACGACAAACCCACACCTAGACAGATGCCATGATCACAGGCACACAGCACAGCACACTTAAATGTACACACGTAGGCCCGGAAACGCACCACGGTGCCCGAGCGTGCCTGGCAGACAGTCCCGGCCCAGCCCTTACCTCACCAGGTTTGCCTTCAGGCAGATCTGGGTTCCCATCCCGACCCTGCCGCCTCTTAAATCGGAACCTCATTCTTCCTCAGCTGTAGGATGAGGACAGTAATGATCTTGCAGGTGAAGGTTAAACGATGAAAAGGATGGAAAGTGCTTAGCCAGATCCTAGCAAGTTGTAAGAATCAATGAAGAAATGGTCCGGAGTGATTAGTGGGAATGATGAAAATGAAGAAGCCGGGGTGCTGAGGTGGGGGTGACGTCTCCTCCTCTGGGCTCTGACCTGCTTTGGGGTTCGGCACGGAGGAGGTGTTCACCGAAGAAATCAGGGGATGGCGAGCTTTGCAGGTCCCTGAGGTGGGGTGTGCAGGAATCGGGGTTGGGGGGTAACCCAGGCCACCCCATCGCTTGTGCAGCTGCTTTTGGAGGGCCCGAGACCCAGGCTTCAAAGGCACTGCTTTGGCGTCACAGATTGATGTCTTCCCCTTTCTGATGCTCATTTCACGGTTGCCAATGAGGCGATGAACGCCCCCTCCCTTTGTTTTTCTCCTCCTCTCTCCTCCTCCTCTCCTATTATAATCAATGTCTGTGACTCTGAGGATCTCAAGAATCAGGTTTTAATACAGAAATGCCCTCGATGTTCTCCATGCCACATGGCCATCCAGTTTCCTGCTTGCATACTCCCAGAAACAGGAAGCTCACTACTTCTCTTGGCAGGCTGTTCTGATTTCAGTCAGGTCTGTTTTCTAGAAGATGAAAGTTTGACCCTCTGTGGTACACTAGTACTGAGCCCCCCCTTAAGATTAGGGTTCCTTATCCAGGGTTCAGTGACCTGAGGCCACCCATAGAGGCACCGAATTTAGGGCAGGAGGATTACCAGCCTGGGAGTTGGGACACCTGGGGTTGCCTATAACCCATTGGTTGTTGTTGAGTGAGTCACTGCCCTTCTCCTGGCCATGGTGTCCCCCTCTCGAAAAGGAGGAGTTTGATCTAAAAGATCTCTTAGGGTCCTTCTACCTTAACAAACAAACACCCATACCTTCAGGAACTCACTGAGGGTGGCACAGCTGGTGAGTGACTTGAGCCCCACCTGCGTGGATTCTGAGCCTGTCATTAGCACCAGGATCTCCGAGCTGGGATTCTGGGAGCCAGCGCTGGTGCAGCAAAGCCACCTGCCCACTCCGGAGTCTCGTTTGGAGTACCAGCCTCCTGCCCTGGTGGCCCCCAGCAGCCTCCGCTTCCTCCATTTGCAAGCGTCTCTGCTCCTCTCCACAGGGAGAACAACTTCATCAAGGACTTCCCTCAGCTGGCCGACGGGCTGTTGGTGATCCCACTGCCGGTGGAGGAGCAGTGCCGGGGGGTCCTCTCCGAGCCCCTCCCGGACCTCCAGCTGCTCACTGGTAAGACACACACGCGGACCCCTCCCCCGCCTTCCAGACCAGACCCCTAGTCTCCAGGTGCGTATCAGTCCTCAGCACCTCCAAGACAGGCTCTGCCAGGCCTCCTCCTTCGTGAGGGACCTGCCGTTTCTGGGGCTCCTACTATGTGCCGGCAGACCCTAGGGGCCTGTCTGGGACTCCAGACTCTGAGCCCCAGCCAGGTCTACTCTATTAGCATATTTCAAGTGCACACTAGAATATCACGAACTGTAGTCACCGTGCTGTACGTTGGATCGTCAGAACTCATTCGTCCTGTGTTACTGAACCTTCATACCCTTTGACTAACATCTCCCCAATCCGAACCATTCTACTTTCTTCTTTTACGGGTTCAGCTTTTTTAGATTCTGCATATACATGGATCAGGGAGTATTTGTCCATGTCTGGCTTATTTCATAAGGTTCATTTTTAAACCATTCTAAAAGAAAATCAGTGGAACCCCCCCTCCAACCACAGCCCCTGTCACTTGAGAGCAGCTTGTTTTTGATCATCGGCCCCGAGCCATCCTGCAGGGTGGGTATTATTTTTCCCATTTTGCCAATGAGGAATCTAGACTCAGAGAGGTGAAGGCACTAGCCCAAGGTCACACAGCAGATCTGTGGGGACTAGAACCAAGTGCCCTGGCTCTGGGTCCTCTGCCCTTTCCACTCCGCTCTGCAGCTCTGTCTCTGTTATTGACAAGCTGTCGTGTGCAGCCTCTCCCGGGGCTCCGTATTTCGGTCCCACCCCACAATGCCTTTCCCAGTTCCTCACGGCCTTGTCCAAGTTTCTCTCCAACCCTTTGCGTGGGGACTTTCCTAAGGCAGAAGGGCCCCGAACCTGCCTTTTTGATACAGTAGTCAGTTATCTCAACACTGCCCCGGGGACAAGGGTCAGCCTGAGGAATGATTGGGCCACCTTGCTGAGAGGGAAACTGTCCGCTCAGGGACGATCCCGAAACACAACAGATGTAGGTTTCATTCCCACTATCACCCGCAAGCTCTGGAAACCTCATCCAAGCCGAGTAATCTCAGACCGGGCAGAACCCACACGTGCCGAGAGGCTCCGGGGCCCCAGCCACTGTGCACGCATTAGTCCGTGCGAACCGCGAGGCTGTTACGGTCCCCTCTTAGACTGGTTAGTGAAGCCGTTTAACCCCTCCGAGGCCACACAGCTAGTCTACTGTGGAGTCAGGACTGAAGCCCGGTTGGCCTCAGTGCCGATGCTGATGCTGCGCTCAGTGTTCTGCACCATCTCCCCGACCTGCCCCGCTTCAGGGGGGCCCAGATGTGGATCACAGGAAATCGTGGATGTAAAAGTGTTTTGTAAAATATGTCTAAAAACGGCTTTGTCTTTCTTAATTTTTATTGTTCATAAGATCACATAATTTCGGAGCTGACATAGACCCTAAAGGGCTCCTAGTCCACTCCTCCTTGCTGGTGAGGATATCAAGTCTGCAGTACCCCTGCTGAGTGGTCGGACCTCTTGCATATCCCCAGTGACAGGGGGTTCACCACCTCCTGCAGCCATATTGCCACAGTCCTTGGGGAGGTGCCATGCTCTAATGGGAAGGACCCTTGATCTGTCGCTGATTGCTGGGTGTCCTCGGGCAGTTTCCCTCTCTGAGCCTCGATTTCTTCTTCTGAAAAAATGGGGTATAACAATTATTTTTTCAGGACTGTCGTGAGAATTGGAGATCATGGATATAACATGCTGGTGCACTGTGGTTCCACATGAGTAGTATGAGTTTTTAGGGTGATTTGTTTGATTCAGAAGTCTTTGGAAGTGTCCTAATGAAAGAACTGTTCCATTTTAAGAGTTATTTCTTTTTAATTATCAGGAAGAAATATCTTCCCCTGTCTCAAAGCTTCCTTCTACCCCTAACCCATGAATAGGGATCTAGGGTAGAGTCGGGTGAGACGGGGCTCAGGTTCTGAAGGAGACCAGGGATGGCATCTGAATGGGCGCGGGCCAATACATTGCTATTCACTGAGAGCCTGTCGCACATCAGGCTCTGTTCTAGGCTCCATAGAAGTGGGAAAATGCAGACTGCAGTGTCAGCCTCAAGAAGCTGACATCCCACTAAAGGAGTTTTGTTCCATGCTGGAATCCAGGAAGGGCTGGGGACCAGGGCCAGCGACGGGTGGAGTGATGACCACTTACAGGAGGCCTGGGGTGATGGACTAAGAGGCAGGGAAGACAATTTTGGTAATTTCTTGGGAACCACAGGTAGTATTGTCTTTTTTTTTTTTTTTGGATGTATCAACAGTCTATGTGTTCTGCCCACCTCCCCTGGGATGGGCCCACTTGCCAATAGCCCCTCCATGCTCGATCTGAACCAGGACGAGCAGGAATAGATGCTGCCTGGACACTGGAGTCTGGTTTTCCCCACACGTACTGCTTTCTGTCTCTCTGCCCTGACCCTAAACACACACCCCACCCCCACCCGGGGTGCCCTCCCCCTGGCCTCTGCGGAGGAAGGAGAGGACAGGCAGAGCAGATAAACAGAGAGGACATATTTGTAACAAAATGACCTCGCTCCAATGGACATATCTTGGGGGATCATGAATATTTTACTTTAAAATGAAAGCCTCTGGAAAAAAGTATATTATATTTGAAAAGACTAAGGAGGAGAAAAAAAAGTTGACAGTAATGGACAGCTTTAATACTGCAGTAACGTCCNTTTGAACCAGGACGAGCAGGAATAGATGCTGCCTGGACACTGGAGTCTGGTTTTCCCCACACGTACTGCTTTCTGTCTCTCTGCCCTGACCCTAAACACACCCCACCCCCACCCGGGGTGCCCTCCCCCTGGCCTCTGTGGAGGAAGGAGAGGACAGGCAGAGCAGATAAACAGAGAGGACATATTTGTAACAAAATGACCTCGCTCCAATGGACATATCTTGGGGGATCATGAATATTTTACTTTAAAATGAAAGCCTCTGGAAAAAAGTATATTATATTTGAAAAGACTAAGGAGGAGAAAAAAAAGTTGACAGTAATGGACAGCTTTAATACTGCAGTAACGTCCAGGAAGAAATCACTTGTTCCAACGAGATTCTCATTTTAATCTCAGTACCAAGTGTCTCTGTAAGCGCCGCCTCACCAGGGGGCAAGAGGAAAGGGGAGAAAATGTGCCCGCCCGCGCAGAGGATATGTAACAACAATGATAATAACCGACGATGTGGCGAGCCTTATTCATGTATTTCTTCTCCGATTATAAAAAAAAAAAAGGAGTTAGAAATGCTCCGAGTAGGAAATTTAGAAAATGGAGAAGAATATACGTCAGAAAACTAGAATCTTTCATACAACCACCACCCAGCGTTAACCACTTGCTGACATTTTCTTGTTATGTTTTCTTTTTGTATTATTTTTAAAAAATATTTTACTGGTTTTCAAGTACAGTTGTCTGCCCTTCCCCCCACCACTACCGCCCAACCCAGGCATCCCCACCTCCCTCCCCTGATGTGTCCTTCCTCGTTGTTCCTGAAAACCCTTCCCCCCTCCCCCTCCATTCTCCCCTCCCACCTCCCCTTGCTTCCCCAAATATATTCTGTGGGATGTGAGTTCCAGTGGAGTCTCTGTAGAGAAGGGGTTCCGTGGTCCAAGAAGTCTGCAGAACGCTGCACCTCCCCTTTGTGGAGCCTTTCCATGCACATCCATCTATTCAAAGTCCTGAGAAACTCGAGGTTTTCAAAGTGTTTAGCTCTGTTTGGCCAGCATGTCTTAGTCTTACTAGAAATGGGAACCTTTAGTGTGCGTTTTGCACGATACCTGCGACTAACTCACGTTCCCGTGTTCGGAAACAGTGGCCGACACAGGGGTCAGCAGACATAAAGGGGTGGACAGGGTCAGGCTTTTGCAGTGGCCCCTGTTACAGCTGTTCCACTC
The DNA here is from genome assembly GCF_014824575.4 of Sturnira hondurensis. Classification (NCBI taxonomy): domain Eukaryota; kingdom Metazoa; phylum Chordata; class Mammalia; order Chiroptera; family Phyllostomidae; genus Sturnira; species Sturnira hondurensis. The sequence goes on along the minus strand of NW_028083079.1, from coordinate 2,944,167 downwards.
TGCCGCCACCCTGGAAAGGCAGCCGTTGACCGTACACATGAATGGGCTGAACTTGAGTGACCCTGGCCCTTCCATACAGCATTTCCAGTTGCCTGGTTTGAGTCTCATAATGTGCCTGTGGAATAAGGTCAGCTGGGGAAACTGAGGCACTGAGGGGTCTCGTTTCCCATGGCAAGTTGCCAGCAGGGTTGGATGAGACTGTACACGCCCTCTTGTTTGCAGGGTAAAGGGGTCTTGCAGGCTGTTGTGCGGGGACTAGAAGCAGCGCTGGGGCTGACGTGGAGGCCGGGAAGAGGCCTGGAGTTGGGCTATAGGTAAAGTCGTCAGCCCTGAGAGGGCCGCAGTTCGAGGCCCAGTCCCTGCCGATTTAGAAGAAGTGGCCAACACTCACAGCCCAGGGCTGCAGGATGGGGGTGGGGGATGCGACTCCAGGCCTCTAAATGCTTGGCTCACGTGGCCTTCTCGTTCCCTCCCCCAGGAGACATCAGGTATGACGAGGCCATGGGTTACCCCATGGTGCAGCAGTGGAGGGTCCGGAGCAACCTCTACCGTGTGAAGCTCAGCACCATCACCCTCTCAGCAGGTGAGGACGCCACCCGGGGAAGCCAGGGGACTTGGTGTAATTCAGCACCTGTTTCCGAGGACCTAGGGTGTGCCAGGATCTGGGCTGGCACTGGGGAGCCCGCCACTCCGGAGCTCACGAGGAGAGCGAGTGGACAAGCAGACGGACCGTGCTATGGACACACCGAGGAAGAGCCAGCACAATGATGGCACAGCCATGCGAGAAGTATCCATTCTGGGAAGTCAAAGAGGCTTCCGGGAGGAAGGAGTGTCTGAGCAGGGTGTAGAAGGAGGAGTAGGAGGGAGGGTAAACAGCAATCTGTGCCCCCTTTATGTTCTTGAAATTAGTTCAAGTTCGTGGACTGCAAGTTCTCGGGCCCTGACTCCTCTGGTTTCTCCCCGCTGATTTCTTTTCCTGCCCTTCCCTGTACTATAACACACCCACCCTCCCAACACACACACTTATGCATTGTTCACACTCACCCATGGGAATCCCGAGCCCGAACTGGAGGTGACAATGTGTCATTCTGCAAATGGGACAGGTTCTTTCTCTGCCTTTGCACACGCTGTTCCCTTTGTCTGGACCTCCTTGCCCAGGGAGTCCTGCAATAGTCAGAGGCACCTCCCGCATTCTCCCTTCCCCCCAGAATAACTCGAGAAATTCCCTCTGAGCGACTACCTATCGTGAAGCCCTAACAAGTGCTTCATTCATATCCGAATCCCTCCTGTCTCACCCACAGATCTGAGGCTGCGGGCGGAGCTTGGGTCCTCTGTGCCTTTAGTCTCTGTAACAGAGAATCGGCACATGGTTGGTGCTGATGTTTCGTGAGGGAATTAAGAATATATAAATGAAAATAGAAAAGTAAGGAATGGGTGACGGACTTGAGAAACACGGGGCCTGACCTAGGGTTTTTTACCCTGGCCCTTACTTAAAATTGGGCCCCTGGGGTCTGGTCCCCATGTGTCCTGGTGATCCACTGGCTCCTTTCTTACTCTGTCTTTTTCAGTATCCTTTGTCCACGAACACGTCGCTTGTTTAGCCTGGGAATCAGAGGACTTTATCCTCCGAGAAGCACAAATAGTAATTATTGCTGACATCAGCCAGAACGTCCTGACATTTTATGTCTTAGGACTTCTATCCATCCTGCAAAGAAGGCATGTTCGTCCCTCTCTTTTTCAGGGAAGGCAACGGAGGGTCAGAGAGGTTAGGTGACTTGCCCAAGATCACACAGCGAGAGAGTAGCAGAACAGCAGCCGAGCGGGGATTTGATTACAGTCTTGCCCGCCTGGATAGAGAGCCACGAGGCATCTCCATGGTGTTATTTATTACTTAACAGACACCACCTCATCATTAACACGGCTGTATTAATTACCCGGTTGCGTGAGTTAACAGGTTGATGGAGAGAGATTGTTCTAATCGAGCACCCGTTCTTTAAGCACTGTTCTGCCCCCCCCCCACACACACACACCTTCACGTCGCACTTCTGAAAGAGACTGCGATATTCCTGTTGGAACTACAAAGGTGGATCTGCTCTAATTAATCAATAATGACACTCCCGAGAACCCCCTTGTAAATAAAAATGTTGGCAAATTGGAGCTCATTTGTAATGCTGAAAAGCACTTGCTCGTTTACATTTTACTCCGATGTGGTGGAGTTGGCTGTTCTTGCAACAACGGTGATGGGTGTGCCTGCCCAGTCTTGAACTGTGCCCTGGACCTGCTTGGGGTGGGGGTAGGCAGGACGTGCGTGCAGACTTCGAGGCCGGTGGGAGGGGGCTGGTGTTTTTGAGGTGGAGCATGTTGGAGGGACAGAGAAGAATTACACTGGCCAGGATTCTGGGAAAGGCTCCTCAGAGGCGGGGTGACATCCCAGGGTCTTGAAGCACAGGTAAGACTTAGGCAGGAGGTGGGAGAGGGTGAAGTTGGTGGTATGTATGTGTGTGTATATGTGTTGGAGGGAAGATAAGGGATAGAAATGAAGAAAGGATAGTGGAAATCCTATGTCATATTCAGGAGAGATAAGAAAACTGACTTAGGTGGGGGTAAAGCCTGATGCAGGTGGCTCGTGGGAGATGGCTTTGGAGGCCTGGGATGCTCGGATAGGATAGGGTACCGGTTTTATTCAGTAGCGGGAGGGACCCGGGAATATCTTAAGGCTCCTGGAGGAATAGACCTGGGTGTTGGGGGAAGGCAAGGGAGGGGGACCTGTGGTTGTTGAGTGGTTGTAGCACCCCATGCTGGGCACTGAGGACTTAGGTCTCTTTGGCCATGGACGGAGGGCAGCAGCGTAGCAAAGAGTCCCTTGGCGATGTACAGGAGAACATACGGCTGTTTAGGGAGGCCGTGGCCGAGATAGAAAGGAAATCGGCATCGCAGGGAGCAAAGCCAAGAATCAGATAAGAGGAAGCCCAGTATCTGCCAAGCCCGGGCCAGGGCAGCCCCCAGGCCCTAGCCGTGGACAGGTCAAGCCCTGGAGGACCGGGTGCAGTGGACAGTGCAAGCACTTTGGGGTGACAGTGGAAGTGGGCTGGAGTCCTAGCCACCTCCCGGGGCTGGAGGACCAAGGCAGGTCCGTGTGTGGTCTGAGCTTTGACTTGCTCATCTCCACAGTCGGAGTTGTTGTGGTGGGTTGCAGAGCGGGCGCCAGGGTTAAAGTACTCAAAGAGGGTAGAATGCTTGGCAGTGTGCCTGATACATGTTAGCAGCTCATCAGCTTTGACTTCCCGATTGTGACGTTAAGGCCCCTATGATCCAGGGCACTGAGCATTAGTTCTTCCTCCCTCATCAATTCCCTCTTGAGCAGTGTCCTGGGTGCCCACCAGAGAGCGTGACCTTTGCTATGTTAGGTGAGGGGATGCTGCTCGTGTTTGGACTAGTGCAGCCATCAGGCTGACACTATGGTGAGGGATAAGGCACCAAACCCACGCTAGAAAGAGGCCCTTGCCACTTATAGTTCACTAGCCACAAAACTCCAAACTCTGACCACCTTCCCATGTTCCTTCTCTGTTCAGGCTTCACCAACGTCCTCAAGATCCTGACCAAGGAGAGCAGCCGGGAGGAGCTGCTGACCTTCATCCAGCACTATGGCTCCCACTACATCGCAGAGGCCCTCTATGGCTCCGAGCTCACCTGCATCATCCACTTCCCCAGCAAGAAGGTCCAGCAGCAGCTGTGGCTGCAGTACCAGAAAGGTAAGCCTGGAGCGCTTCCTGGGGGTGGCAACCAGGTGGGGTGTGGACCTAAGACTGCTGGGGAGATAGCCACATCCCAGCTCTGCAGTATGTAAACTGTGTGGCCTTGGGCTAGTCCCTGCCTGTCACTGGGCTTCATTGTCACCGTGGACAGGATGAAGGGCCGAGTGATGATTTCTGAGTTTCCTCCAGCCAGGGGTTTTCAGAGCCCCAAGGTGGAGGCCTGGACTCCAGAACCCCGACCCTCTGCAGGCTCCCATTTCCCACCCTCTCTCCTTGAAACCCCTGACTGGGGGAGGGCAGCAGGCAGGGGCACCTTCTTCTCTCCAGGCTTGCTGGAAGAACCCAAGAAGGGCCCCAGGTCCTCTAGAAGTGACCGCTGCATGTCCGAAGGGACAGTTTCAAGTCTTTCCCAAGGAGGGGCTTTTGTCCTCAGGGTGGTCTCCAGATCTTATCTCCCTTGGGCCCTCAGCTGTGAGCAGAACTGTGAGCAGAGGGAGACCAGCCTGTGCTACTCACCTGGGCAAGCTACTCACCTGGGCAAGCTACTCCCCTCCCGCCTCAGTTTTCCCTTCCTGTGACATGGGTACATAGGTAGCTATTCTCGTCTACCTCCCACGTTAAGGGGACGTGCTGTATGTGATAGCATTTGGAGAAAGATAGAAATATCACATCCGTGCATTATGTATTTTATTAGGTCCATGTATTCATAGCCCCATTTCACAGATGAGAAAACGAGTCCCAGGTATGCCAAGTCAAGTGCCCATGGACAAACAACTAATAAATAACAGGATGAGGGCTGCTTCCTGTTATCGTTGCTACTGTTATTACCAATTGGCTTGAAAAAGAAAGAGCCTGGATGGAAGGAAAGTATGAGGAGAGACGTTAAAAAGGTCCCTGCACCTTGTTCCTATGGCTCGACCTAAACTCATAAAAGCACAGAATGTAGCGCCAGAGGGACCCTGTCGGTCTCGGTGGGCTCAGCTCTCCAGTGTCATACTTGGGAAAACCGAGGCCCAGAGGGAGGAGGAAGCTTGATCAGAGTCACCCAGCTCCACTCCACCCAGCGGGGCCAAGAGAGCTGGGCAGGGGGTACTCCACACTTCCATCGAGCACCTCTAATGCTGCCCCTCATCCCCAACTGGGTGAAGCTCTGGCCCACTGGCAGTGGCATCCCCAGGGTCTTCCTGCTGCCCTGCAGGGCCTGCTCCCCTGCGTGGTCCCACCCTCCCTGCCTCCTGTGTGCGCTGTGTGGGGCTCGGGGTGGTTTATAGACACAGGGGACATAATTGAGTTGTCTGGGAATAGCTCTGTTTTATGGCCGTGACAATGACGGTCTTTAAGGAAGTGCCTTAAATCAATAGAAGTCTCGTTGTGCCACCCTATAAATAATGTGATACATCATTAAGCAGGGCAATAAGCTTCAGGGCTTTGAGGTAATACAATTAGGTTATGTTTATAAAAACCTTCGCTCATTCTGGCCACTGAGCTAATTTGCCTCATCCTGCATGCGGGGCCCGGGACACGGCTCCAATGCCAAATCCCTCCCCATATCCATTCATAGCTGCCGTCTTTTCCACTCCAGAAAAATCTCAGTGTCCGTATCGAGGCATCTGTTGCATGTAAGAGGGGGAAGGGGGAAGAAGGAATGCAGCAGCAGCATCTCGGGCCTCTTCAGGACTCAAAGGGCCTTCCAGTTTGCGATGCACTTGCTGGGTGAACTTGGCCTAGTAGCTTTTCTCTCTGGGCCTCAAGGGCAGGTGAGCTTTTCTGTCTTCCATCATCCATGCTCACTCCCAAGAAGAGCACAGGGACTCACCGAGGCCCATGTAAGCCGGCCGTGTCATTCTTCCTCTCTCTGGCCCTATCTGCTGCGGCCACTTTGATGGAACATCAAATGCTGTGGTTTGATTATATTTTTAATTTTAGGGTGAGAAACTGGGGGATTTTTTAAAATTTAAGTTGTGCTTTATTGTTTATGCTATTAGAGCTGTCCGAATTTTTCCCCTTTTGCCCCCCTCCCCCCACCCTCTCAGGCAATCCCCGCCCCACTGTCCATGCCCATGGGTCATGCATATATGTCCACATGTTCAGAGATGCTGGGAATTTTCCCTTGAAGAATTGAAAGACCTCTGGACTCAGATAGAGTCGGTGACCCTCCTCTCTACGGCCGCCAAGTAGGGGACATGTGCTAAACAGGGCCCCCTGGGAACCGGGCCTGATGAATCTGGGTTTGGAAGCTCATTGCTCTGGGGATGGAGCTCGTGGGAAGAGTGCAGGTAGAGGAGCAGTGCTGACAGGGCCCAACCGGACTTCGCGTCCCGACGGCTCTTCCGAAATCCCTCCCTGCCAGGTGTCCCGGGTTCTAAGTCTCCGTTTCCTCCTCTGGCAAAGGAGGGGTAGGAATTTCCTAGCATGGCTTTCGGGAGAATCAAATGAGATAATGTAGGTAGGATGCCTGGCACAGTGGGTATGTGAACAACAGTAGCTTGAGTTGTAACAAAAAAAAAATTGTGGGCATCCGCTGAGGATTCCAGTCCCAGCCACAGCTCTGATTTCTTCCTGTGAAGTATCTACATCATGAGAAAAAACCATCTCTGTAAATTTCCTCTCAATTGGAGAGGGTGGCGGTTCCAGGATTCTTTGAAGTCTAATGTTCAGCTCTAAACGGTGGTATCTCCTTGCCTGGAAGGCCAAAGAGGGAAGAGAAGGTGGAAGGAAGAGACGGAAACAGGGCATGGCTAACAACCACAGACATTTGCGCAGTACTTTACAGTTTACCATCATTAATCCGTCAGTTCCCTGCAGACCTCTCCAGGTGTTGGGGTACCACAATAAACAAGATGTGAGCACTGTCCCCACGCTGTTCATTACCAGCCTGTTTGAGCCTTCCAACAGTTCATCATTCTGTTAAAGACTCTTTGTAACCCACTGATAGCTAGAAAGGGGGACAGGCCAGCATGTGTAGGGAACACAGTCACTATCGTGTGGGGGTTTCTAGTGTTCGATTGATGTGCTAATTCTGATTAATCAGGGTGGCTTGTCTAGATTACTCTGTAGAGGTAATTGGGGTCATTGAGAAAGGTGTGATTAATTAGCAATGTCTGCTTTAGAAAGCAGCAATAGTGGTTCANCCAGCCTGTTTGAGCCTCCCAACAGTTCATCATTCTGTTAAAGACTCTTTGTAACCCACTGATAGCTAGAAAGGGGGACAGGCCAGCATGTGTAGGGAACACAGTCACTGTCGTGTGGGGGTTTCTAGTGTTCGATTGATGTGCTAATTCTGATTAATCAGGGTGGCTTGTCTAGATTACTCTGTAGAGGTAATTGGGGTCATTGAGAAAGGTGTGATTAATTAGCAATGTCTGCTTTAGAAAGCAGCAATAGTGGTTCATACACTGTATTGTTTTTCCTATGATAGAACAAAATGAAAGCTAGAACAACAGGCCCACTTTCTGACACTGATTCCAGAGGGGCCCTGGGCAGGCCAAAGAGGACTAGAAAGATCCAGGCAGTCAGGTGGGGCTTTCTACTATCAACTGGTATCCTGGGCATCTGGCCAGCCTGGAGTGGGCAGGAGCACTGGACAGGTCAGTGAGAGGGTATCTGGCAGACACTAGGAAGAGCTGGGTCCCAGAAGGCAACTTGAGGAGCATAGAGGCTGTTCCACCTGTCAGGTTCCTGTGACATCCCCTCTGCTCCAGGGTGCGCCCCCCAGCACCAGGTGAAGCTTTCACCCTCTTGCCCCAGCTTAATAGTTTCACTCCATGCTTTTGTGTTCTGGATATACCTATACTTTGAAAAGTTACCTTTCTCCCAGTCAGGGCTTCTTTTCACTCTTTGACTTGATAGCCACATGCTCTTCCTACCTGTGATCTTGATACATGAATCCTACATCGAGATTAAAGACTCTTTGTAAAAAGTTAGCCTTCCTCTGGCTCCCTTGGATGGACTTCCTCATTTGGAGATAAAGGGCAGGTTTTGCCATCAGATGGATCTTGGTTCAAACCCCAATTCTACCTCTCAACAGCCATGTGATCTTGGGGAAACTGATTGACTAAGATCAATTGCCCCATATGCAAAATACAGGATCCAAGGAGCAAATAGATCAATGATGAATTTGTATAGCATTGAGCAGGGCACCTAATTATTATCTTGATTGAACCCATTTGTTCCACAGATAGTTGCCACATCCACTCAGGAAACCATGTTCCCAGGAGTGTGTGTGTGTATGTATATATGTGTACACATATGTGTGTGTGTTGGAGAAGGGGAAGTTTCATGGCTGCTGATTGACTCCCATCCCTTGTTACTTGACTCAGGACCAAGGCCAGGGGCAGACTGGCCTAGGGTTAAGAGGGTGAGTTCAGCTGCAGAGATGGAGCCAGTACCGAGGGATGGAGTTGGGAAGCTTTGCTAGGGAGATGTCAGAAGGGCTTTGTGACCTGCACTTGTGTCATCCCTGTCGTCCTCTATTCTGGGTGGATAGCAATGGATGCAGAAACTACTAGCCTGGTAGGTTTCCCGAATTTTCAGTTGCCTATCTTTTGTTTCCTATCATGAAGAAATTGAATACGGAAGGTGAGGGATGTGTGTCTGTGAAGGAATTGTTTATTCTAGTGTGTGCGTGTGTGTGTGTGTGAGAGAGAGATGGGGGAGAGAGGGAGAGAGAGAAGTAGAAGGACAGAGAGAAAGAGGGACAAACAGACAGAGATGGACTGAGGAAGATAGGAAGAAACAGAAAAAACAAAGAGACAAATGAGGTAAATTCGGGGAAATCCACAAAGAGAAATGGAGAGACAAAGAACGTGGTAAAGAGAAAATGCATGCCATTAATGCGTCTTTTCAAGTTTAGAGACATGGTGATCCTGTGAAGGGACATTCTCCACGGGAAGGTTGCTCTGCTCTTGGGTTTAGATTGGGAGAGGCCAGAGTAGAGAACTGTCCCCTCAGATAAATGCCTGGTGCCACCTTTAAAAGAGGTTTTATCTCTGTTATAATTTCCCCAAACTGTCCAAAAGAATGAATTTCTGTATTTCCATTTGCATTACAATGTACTTCTGAATGTCAGCTGCAACATTTCTAGACTCCTCTTGAAAGGAATGTTGGCACTTTGAAAGGCCGCGGGGGGCGGGGAGAGGGTGTTGGGGTGGGGAGAGGAGAAAGGGAGAATGGAAAAACGCAGTCAAATGTCACCTCGTTTTGTGAGGCCGGGTGTGGCCAGGGGGGCTGGTGTGAGGCAGAGAACTCTTCTGGGCATTCAGTTTCCCGAGGGAACTCACTTCGGAGACAGCAACCAGACATGAAAGGAGTGGGTCTGGAGCTGAGCCCTGCATGGGGGCTGATTTATTTCCCCAGGGACTTCACCACCCAGGGGCAGTCTTCAAATCCTGTGCGTCCGACCATCCATTACCATTTGATGCAGTTGACCACGTCCAGCTTGAGGCGTGGTGCAGGTTTGCTCTGTGGTTCCCAGTCTTCCTGATGGCCTGCCTCCGCTCCTACCTGTTCCTTCTCTGTCTCCTTTGCAGCTTCATCCTCCTCCAGCAGACAGGGTGGTTTCATAGGCCCCATCCATGAGGCCCCTCTTCCTGGACCACATTCTCTCTGTGGGGAATCTCAGCCATGCTCTCTGTTGTTGTCCCTACTACTCAGGTGACTCCCACTTCCCGCCTCCGCCTCCCAGCTGTCCTCTGATATTTGCCATCATGCCAGCTTCCCTGCCTGCCCGCCTGAACTCTGCCCCATTCTGTGTAGTCCCTTCCCAGGGTTCTTGTGAAAAGCAACATCCTGCTCAAAGGCAGAACCACACAGGAACCAGACACCTAGGGACCTAGGGGAGCTTCTCAACGTCTCCCTCTCCCTCACTCCGCCCACTTCCAAACCACCCCGAGTCCTCTGAGTTTCAATGCCCCAAGGGCTCTGGAAGGTGCCCACTTCTTTCCACCTAGCTGCTGCCACCCTGTCCCACTCTGGCTTCATGTCTTGCCTGGACTCCAGTGCTGGCCTCCTGCTGGTCTCCCTGCATCCACTCTTGTCCCCCATCAGCCCAACCACACAATAGCCTTGGGATCAGCCAGGGTTCTCCCTTGAGACAGAACCAAAGGGTAGGTAGGTAGGTAGGTAGGTAGACATTATATAAAATATTGATGTATAGCATATATGTGGTATATTCATATATATTATTTATGTACTATATATATATATATAATACATATATAATTGTCTCTGTATGTATATGGAGAGAGAGAGGGAGATCTATTATGAGGAATTGGCTCAGGTGATTACAAAGGCTGAAAAGTTCCGAGCCAAGATCCACTCAGCCAACTGGAGACCCCAGGGAGCCCATGGCATAAGTTCCAGTTACAAAGCTGGCAGCTAGATACCGAAGGACCATTGTTTCAGTTCAAGTCCAAAGAGAAGGAAAGACTGATGTCCCAGCTTCACACAGTCGGGCAGGAGGAGCTCCTTCTCATTCCCAGGAGGGCAGCGTTGTTGATGTCTCCGGGCCTTCGCCTGCTCTGATGAGGCTCGCCCACCTTAGGGAGAGCAGCCTGCTTCATGCAGTCTGCTGACGATCCTGTCTAGGACGCCCCTCACAGACACACCCAGAATAATGCTTGACTAATATTTGGACGTCCCATGGTCCAGTCAAGTCCACACATAAAACCAACTCCCATGGGATGTCTCGGGAACATGATGGCATGTTCCATCATGCCAGTCCTTGGATGAAAACTCCAGGGCGCCTTCATTGCCCTTGGGGCTGATTTCCAAAGTCCTCCCCATGGCCCTCTCGGAGCCGAGGTGTCCCCAGCCATTCTTTCCAGCCCCAGCTGCCATCACACTCTCTGCCTTCTGGTCACACTGAGCCTCACAGCCCTTAATGAGAACATGGGCCAGAGATCCCAGCCTGGCTGTATTTGTCTATGCAGGGCCCCAGGGTGGGGGTGGGACCTCCCCTGACACCTCGGCTCCTGTGCAGGTGCTGGTAGGGTCACCCTCGCTCTGGGGCCGTGTTTTTCCATGCAAGGGGCCGGGATTCCAGAGGCTAAGTGTGAGCTGGACAGTCTGGAGCCTGCAGCACGCCAGAGGAGAGAGCCGACCTCTTCCTCCTCAGAACTATGCAAAAAGACGATACAGGATGTGGTTCATTTAACACAAATAGGCCCGTGAGAGTGTCATTTCTGCCAGATGAAATTACCAAAAAAAGCATTTGTTCTCCGCTGTAGATTGAGTCCATCTGGAACGGAACACCCTCGTCTTTTTCCTATTGGTGCGTACCAAGAATAATAATCCTTCGAGTGTGCTCAGCGCATTGCCTCTCACAGAGCACTTCCACATTCATTAGTTCATCCCATTTCCTCCTCACAATAAGCCTGCAGGTAGGCACTCCTGTCTGCATCTCACGCTGGCGGAAACTGAGGCTCAGAACGGTGAGAGGAGTTGTGGGCGTTTACCCCCCCAGGAACTTGGCAGAGCAGAGGTTTGAATGCAGGTTGCCCGAATCACAAAGACCGTGTTGGTCCCACAGTGTGCCACAGCAGGCTCAGGGAACCCTCTGGAAGTGGGCATCCAGCCCCGGGGCTGTCTGCACTTCTGAGGAAAGACTCAGTGTATAGACCCTCAGCTTGGACAGGGGTTGAGGTACTCTCTCTGCTCACGGGCACCTCTCGGCACAGCTTGCTTCTCTGTCCTAACTTTGGGGCAGCATGGCGAGGGACAGCGAAGTCTTCCCGTGGCGGAGCTGGAGGAGGCCTCAGAAGTCAGCAGCCAGGCCTGAGTCCTCGCTCCATGCCAGCCATGATCGAGTGATAGCGACGGCCTGAAACGCTACATGGACAGAGGTTCAGGGTCAGGACCAAGCTTGGGGGAAAGAACGAAGAGGCCATTTAGCTGTGTCTGTTCTGGGTGTGAGAGCAAGAAATAGTGACTCGTGGGTAAGGTGTTTCTCATCCCCATTCAGGCTACACATTCCCCTTCCACAGATGGGAATGTTGAGGTCAGTTTCCATAATCAGAACCTGCATTTATTTGCAAAAGAGGAAATTTAATCACTAGCAACCAAGCAAGGTTTGGTCTTCCCCCTCCTGAAAACTCAGAGCAAATGCACACTCCAGGTTGCCAAAGCCCCCACAGTCTCATAGATGGCAGAGCCGTGGGTGGTCAGACTGCCCATTCTCCTATTTCCAGGCACACAAACACACATACACACATACACAAAGATAGTAGACCCTTGAACATCACAGATTCAGACTGTGTGTTTGAACACCCCAGGTTCCTTTTACATGGATTTTTAAAAATAAAAACTATGAATGTATTTTTTATTCCTAATGATTTTAATAACACGTTCTTTCTCTAGTTCACTTTATTGTAAGAATACAGTATATTATACATATATACAAATATTATTATACATACAAAATATGTGCTAATTGACTGTTATGTTATCAGGCTCTGGGCCAACAACAGCTATAAGCAGTTACATTTGCAGGGAGTCAAAGTCACGCATGCACAGGCATTTGGTGCCCTTAATCCCTGCATTGTTCAAGGGCCAACTGAATGTTGTTACTGAAGCACTGGAGACCATCCCCATTGTTCATTTACTTGGAGGAAGCAATGAGAGATGGATGCTTTGTAGACACATGGCCCCGATTCCACTTAGGCCCGAGCCACACTTGCTCCCCATCACAGTCCCATTCCCAGGAGGCGATGCAGAGGCGCAGGGAGCAGGACTGTCAGACCCTTCAGTCTTGCACTAACAATGTGCACTTGCCCTGGAGATGAATACGGAGCTTTTGTTCTCTTTTGATCTCTCTCTGCCTTCAGCCCCTGAGTGAGAACACAATGGTCTGCAGGGAGCACGGAGACCCAGATGGGAGCTTTTGCCTTCCCCAGCTCATTATCTGCAGGGCCTGAGAGCAGCCTCCCTCATCTCACTACAGGGGTGCTTTCCCTCTCCCTCTGCCTCTCTCGTCCTCCTGTGTTCCTTCTCCCCCGTCCGTCATTCCACAGCAGGGCTCCGAGCCCCCATGCCTGTCAGGCCCTATATCTGGTGCTGAGGATGCCAAGGTGAGTGAGACACACCCTCTGCTCTCAAGGAGCTCAGTCAAATAGGAAAGGTTTTCCATAGAGGAGCAGTCAAATACAAGCCTTTTGATAGACGCTGTGACAGAAGAGGAAGGTGTAAGGTGTATGTCTGTATGGGAAGGGTCAGAGAGGAGGGGGGAAGGCTGGGAGATGGGCCCCTAGGCACCTAGAGTGGGCTGGGGGCTTCCCTGGAGGAGAGATTAGTCCAAGCAGAGGCCCTGGCTGGTGGGGGCATTTGCCAACTGGAGGTCTGGGCAGGGATTGCGGGGGACAAGATGCAAAGCCGGATGTGTGGGAAAGCCTGGAGAATGCAGCCCTCCTAGACCTTTGGGAGCAAGATGCCTGAATGCCCTCAGGTGCCCCTGAGGGATGCTGTTGTCACCTGCATTAGCACTCTGCTTGTCTTTGAGCCGTTGTCTCCCAGGTGTTTAGAGAGACTGCCATTGTCTGTGTCCACAGCTGAGAGCTCAGGAACAGGATCTCCAGACACCTGGACTAGTGAAAACAAGGGCTGGATTAGGAGGGGAATATTGGAAAGACACCTGGGCCTTCCAGGGTTGTTATGAAGGTGATCGGAGCTCCTGTGAGTAACTGATAGGAGCTCCACACAAGTCAGCCTTTGTTGCCTGCTCCTCTCCAAAGGCCCCCCTTTCAACGTGTAACAACCCACAAATCAGCTGCGTGTGTGACTCATCTGCCCCATTTGCCAAGGGTGTGACTTAAGGTTAGCTGAGCATTGGTTTGTTCGTCTTTACATGGGTACACTAATGCTTGCCCCAACACTCTTCTTATGGGAAGTAAGTGAAACAATATTTCTAAAGTGATTTTCAAGGCATCTGGCACGTAAGTAATGCTCAGGAAATGCCACCTATTATTGTTATCAGTTATAATGAAATGCTTTTAAGTCAGCGATGATTATTATTACTATTACTTTTCCAAAACAAAAAGCCTAACGATGTAGCACTTGCCAATCCTGAGTACAGTGGGCTAGGATATAAGCCCTCTTCCCTCCAGAACTGAAACCATGGCTGTTTCTCCCTGGCTAACCTGCCACAGTTTGTGAACTGAGTCCCACCTGCCCCTGGAGATGGGAGTGCAAGTCAGAGGCCTCAGAAAGCACAGCCCGCAGCCCAGCCGTGGGGCCAGCGGAGGACGTTTGCACAGCTGAGTTCCAAGAGCCTGTGCTGTGCTCAAGAAGAACGGTGTGTGCTGTAGGGTGTGTGTGTGTGTGTGTGTGTGTTGAGGGAGGGGTAAAAGGAGAGGCAACAATGACTGATTTATATTATCGAGTTCCTACTATGGGCCAATTAATCACATGACCCCAGTTGTCTTCATAGCAACCCTATGAGGCCAAGAGAATTATTCCCAGCTTCCAAATGAGGAAAAGTCATCCGCTCAGGGTCACATGGCCAGTGATAGGCAGAGGCAGGATTCTGTCCCAGGACTGACTGACTCCGAAGTCCACCTGCCCCCCTGTCTTCTTATAACAACACGCTGGGTACTGGGAACTGCCACAGGCCGGGGGGCACCCTGGGTGCTTCTCATACACCACCTCGTCTGATCCCCACAACTGCCCTCTCGCCTGGTATCGGATGCCTAGGAAGCTGCGACTCAGGATGGGGCAGGATATATAATTCAAAGGCATACCTGGCCCAAGATGTTCTCTCTTGCCTTCTTTCTTCCATCTTTTCTTCCTCCAGTCCTCTCCCCATCTACCTTTTGATAGTACATAACCACACCGAGCACTCCCAAAAGAGCTCTCTCTGAGAGGCATTTCTCTTTCCCCTGAACTGATTAGAAGTCCTTGGTCAGGAAGAGTAAAGAGGCAGGCAGATCAGCATGACTCCAGCCTGTGTGCTGTGGGCCAGCAGGCTCCAGACCCTCGCTTCCCAGCAACACCGTGGCTGTGGGTCAGGGTGCAGGCTCTGAGCCAGGCCTTGGTGTTGACTTGACCATTGATCCATAGGGGTGGAGCTGGCCTTGACTGTCTTCATTTGACATACCAGTCCTAGACCCCAGGGGTTTCTCCTTAGGGTCCTTGGGGGTCTGTCCTTCTCTTTTCTCCCATTGCAGAGGTGCTCAGGGAGATGGGAGGCTGCTTTCGGAGATCTTGGTCCAAAGAGTCCCTAAGGTCTAGGGCAGCAGAATCATTGAAACTTACAACTGGAAAGATCCTTAATGTACTACATCTATTAATACAGTAGCAAAATAGGGCTCCAGGGAGAGTAAGCAATTTACTCAAAGAAAGACTTTATAGTGAGAGGATTAGAACTCAAACGAACTCCCTCTCTTCCCTCCCTCATCCAAGAAAATGTGTTGAAAGGGTATTTGAGACCACGCATCCAAAGGTATCTCTTTTCTGTTTGTAACAGTTTTACTGAGATACCATTGATACCACACAATCAAAGGCATCCTTCTGAGCCTTGTCTTCCAGGGGTGACTTTGCACCAAGACAAAAATTTGATCGAGTTTTCCCGAAGGGAACACATCCTTTAGTCATTTTAAGTGATCATTTAATCATTTATTTATCCTTCCACCTTTCTTCCACATCCCATGTTGTGTGGCAGTTACAGACAGTGATTCAGGGAGGCAGCTGGTGGGAGGAGCAGGAGGCGGCGTAGCCAGCTGGTGCGGAATGCGCCCCAAAGTGTCAGCTGTGTCCACGTATGCGCGCTGCTGACCCCTGCCCTGGTCGGAGCCAGCAACAGTGTTAGTGCCGGCTTATGCTTGGGGAGCTGCGCTAGGTGTCGTAGATGTGACAGTGAATGGTCACACAGCCCTCAAAGAGCTCAGCCGAGTCTGGGAGAGAGGTGGGTGTGGAGGGTATCGCAGTACAGTGTGTAAATGCTAGAAAGAAGGAACCCGAAGGAGCCACCTGACTTGAACTGTGTGCTGGGTCAGGAAGGTCAGCCCAGCAAACCTGGAGGAGGTTCCATTCGGTGACAGAGGTGAATAGAGAGAGGGAAAGCGATTCTGGCAGCAAGTAAAAGAGGTAAATGAGTACTAAGGCGAGGGCGGGACGTGTGGATTGCCAGAGATGGAGGAAGCAGCGATGAGATAAACCTGGAAAGAGTTTGCCAGAAAACAAATCCCCCTGATGTGTGCACCATGTTGAGGAACGTGTCCTTTTATTAGGAGCAGTTTCAGGCCCTTTAAAGGTTTTATGTGTTATTAGCATTTGCATTTTAGAATTTGACTCTGGCTGGTGTGTGACAGGCCTTGATTTGGGAAGGGAGGAAGTGTGTACAGGATGGTGGATTCGGGTTGGGAAGATCAGTTAAGAAGTGGTAGCCATGTTTCAGGAGAAGAACAAATAGCAGCTTATATTTTAATCGTTGTGAGGATGAAGAAAAGAATAAATGCATGTGAAAAAATATTAAGTTGCTAGTTTGATGAGAACTTTATGATTGAATAGTGGGAGCTGAGAGGTGAGAGAGATGATTGGATATGGGGACAGGGTATCCATATTGGATATGGGGACATGGCTTACGTGCCTGAGCCGATGCTGCTGTTGCTTTAAGTGGAACAAAAGAAGAACAGCAGGTATTGGAGAGTCGAGTTCAATTTGAAATATGCTGAGTGTAAGGCCTCTGAGGGACATCTTCATGTAACACACCAGCTCATAATTGGCACCTTACTTGGCCATGTAAAGTAAGCAGTTGGATACACACACACACACACACACACACACACACACTGCAGGTTTTGGACCTGGTGGTGTAGATAACTGAAGTTGTAGGAGAAAACGGTATCTTCCAGAATAAAAATAACGTTCCCCGTTCACAGTTCGCATCCGGAGGGAGCTACTTCTCTCCTGCCACGCCCACTATTGTTTCTGAGGCTTTATTTAGTGAGGCATTGAGGTCATTCGGAGTCTGCCCCTAGGGCTCCTCCCTCGGGGACCAGCTGTTAGTGGAGTGAAATGCCAAGGGACCGTGCAGAATAGTGCTTGTGCATACAAGTAGGCTGGAATTAATACTCCCCGTTCCACTGGGGAGAAAAACGGGCCTATTTGGCCACAGTCTCCGGAGCAGAAGGCAATAACGGAGACTGTCAGGGTTTTTGCTGAAACATTTGTCCCTTTCATTTAGCTAGCAATTCATTAATTAGCCTTCTGTGGAGGGTCCAGGGCCTCTGTGCCCACGTGTAGGTGCCTTTTCTTCCAGTGTGTCAATCACGGCCAGTTTTGTTCTCCCAGATCCAGCCCCCCAGTCTTGGATCGGGGAGGTGCGGCGCATGCCTGCTCCCTGTGTCCTCCGAGCCATGCTATTTTTAATTTAACTTTATTTTTAACACTTTTACAGAATCATTAAATCTGTCAAACATGTTTCAGATCCTTGGGCCTGAGAGATGTATTCTTCTTCTTAAGTGTAAATATTAAATGCCATTTCATAAAATGCATGGTTTTATTCATGAGGTTGCTCAGAAATGAAATTCACACCTTTTTCATTTATCACATTATGATGTTGTTTTCGATGTTTAACTCTCAACGTTTGTTGTCACTGACATCGCGAGGTGGGCTCCCATCTAACATGTGGCTCAGGTGATGAAACCCATGATGCCACACACATCAAGGGGGTGTGAAAGGAGGTATCACTGTCCCAGTGAAGTTTGCCCGGGAGGGCAGAGGTCCAAGAACGGCTGGAGAGAGCAGGGACAGGAGCCCGGCCTGGCTCTTACGGAATAGCTGGGGGATGGAGCGGGGCTGAGGCAGGTCCCCACATGCTGGCTGGCTGGGGCTTGCATGGTTTGAACCTCTGTCTCAGGCAGCAAAGGTGAGAGCACCGAGGCTTTCTTGCCTGCCTGCCAGGAGGCGGGGCTGAAGCGGGGCTGAATCGGGGTGAGTGGTGGGGCTTGAAAGCCGTCAGCAGGCAAACGTTGACAATAGAGTCAGAATCTCAATTGCAATTTACCCTGAATGTTCAATCACTGAGATGTGCCGGGTCTCATCTGATTGGACTTGAACTTGTTTAAGGAAGCTACTGCGTCACTCGATGAGGCCTGCAGCCTGGGGGCGGTGAGGGGTGGAAGGTCCCCTCAGCTGTAGGAGAGTCCAGTGTTGTGTATTTTGAGGAGCGAAACGCTGCTCTGGTCGCTGTCAGTAATATCTGAGGGGAACGAGGTGTGTCTGCATGCAGACTTCCACTGAGGATCTGCTATGTGTAGAGACAGGTGTCGCCTGGATTGATGTGTTTGGTGTCTGTGAGACAAGAGGTTCCCAGAGCTCTTCACCCCACAGCAGCAGCCGTGGTTGGGGAACGGTGGCTGCCGTTGACTAGACCAGTGAGCAGGTTTCTGGCAATGGCCCAAGAGCGCGTAGGGTAGGCAGAGCGGCTGACTGTTGTTGCCCAGAGCATCCAGTGTGCCCCCAGGTGGGCCCTGTCCCATTCTCAGGAATGTCCTAGTCAAGGCCTGCCATGTGGCAGCTCTCTAGCAAACACCATCACATACGGTGGTGATGCCACCTCTGAAGTATATAGACTCCCCTGGTTCACGTGGTTGCCTGAAAGGGACTCCCCAGATAGCCAAGGGACCTGGGAGAGGAGGCAGCCTTTGCCAGCACTATGGCATCTGGCAACGGAGAACGTTACCTCTTACAGACGAGAGAGGCCACAGGGCCCAGATTTGGCTCTTTCCAGCAGCAGGGAGGCCTCTGGCTGTGCTGTGTTCGGGGTGCTGCTTCCATGGTCCAAGGCATAATAGGCAGCGGGTACGTCAGCCCGGTATGTGGCCAGCAGTCACACTCTGAAGGTGTCTATGTACTACGGAGCCAAGGAGTGCAGTTCGTGGTCCCAGAAACCCATGGGCAAGAATAGCTGTCATGTGTGGTGGTCCAGAGACCCAGGAGGCAGGAGAGGACGTTGCTAAAGACTCTGCAGTGAAGGAGTCTCCGGGTGGTTCAAGTCAGAGCATCTGCCGCATGACAGTTTGGGCAGATGCTAGAGCTTTCTCTCGCACAGGATTCCAGTCAAGTTGGGCCACTTTGCAAGTAGCAGCATGAATGGACTTCAACTGTGTTAAAGAAATATGTTGTCACCAGTCCCCCAAAGGCCTAAAAGCAGCTGGGCTTGTTTTAATATTGAAGATGCTGATTTTTGACAATCATGAATGGAGTGGTCCTCAGCTAAGTGTTTACGAATTCCACCAAGGTGGCAGGGTGTGAGGCAATGGCCGGCCCCTTTCAGAGCTCTTTTGTGAGTGTGAGTATGTCCTCAAGGAGTGTGTCACATGAATCTGCATGGAAGGGGTGCGAGAGGCGTGATGTCCTTACTGTGCCCCCAGAGGAGCTGGACGCAAGTGAGGTCTTGTCTGTGAAGACTGTGTGTGAAGGCGTAATGGTTGAGGTGCCCATGGGTAGCCAGGGAAAAGGGCACCATGTGGCTTTGACAAGAAGGGCACACTGTGGGGGAGAGGTTGGTGAGCTGGGAAGGAACGTAACACATTAGCTAAATCTATGACTGCAAAGTCTTGACCAGTTGTTGGTTGATGGGATGGGATCAGTACTTTCAGTATTAGGAATAGGGGCCTTCATGGGCAGGACATGCTTTGAAAGCTTGCAGTATCCACCATGAGACGCCATTCATTCTTCCCTGGTTTAAGCACAGCCTAGATTGGACTATGAAATTATAAAACGGAGGGGATAGGCACTTTTTTCCTAACTAGGTCTTTTATAGGGGTTTCAAACCTCAAAGGCCCTTGTTAAACTGGGCCATATTAACCTCATTAAGTAATGGGAAGAGAATGTCCATGTGGTCCCATTTTGGCAAGCCAATTGTGACAGAAACTTAATTCGACTTTAACTTATTACTGACTGGGTCAGAGTGTTCATGCCCACCATGGGGTATTGTAGCGCAATGGGTGCTGGAGCTATGGGGATATTAGACAAGGCAGTAGATAGAGTAATTAAGGTGAGGTATACTTATTCATCCTCCTTATGTGTCCTGAAGTGTCTTCAGTAACTCACCTTGTGTTTTAAGGGGCAATGGTGGGTTTTGAAAGCTCTCGGCATCAAACACTGAAAAAGGGAGTAAGACTCTGTTACAAAACTGTGTCGAGATTACAAGACTCATTTGGCTTAGGCATGTGAGGGGAAGCAACTGGATATTATTTCAGGAGTTTTAAAAGGCAGGGATTTTATTTCCGAGACAAATGTCATCAGGTATTCCCGTAAGGTGACAGGTTAAAATATGGGGGTGGGGGTGCACTTTCAAACTACACCTTCTCCCTCCACCTCGGCCCACTCAGGTCTCCAGGGAGATTCTTATCCACACCCTGCCAGCGCCATGCAAATGAACACTCACGGAGCCTTGGCTACTGGTGGGAGTCATACATATGGCTTAGGGCAGGGACAAACACGGGTGTTATTACTTAAAGGAAGGGTCCTGGACAAATGGATCATTTTAAACCCTGCAGTGCCCCTTTAAATAAACCTTAAAAGGTTTGAACTTCCTACTGGTACCAACTTCTCACTGTTCCCAGGACTGTTGTACCTTTATTCATGAGACTCCCTGTACATCACAGGGAGGCCCTTCAGCAGTCAAGTCTTCCCAGCAAGAAGTATGTTCTCAACCACGTGGCACTCCATTTCTATCTTGTATCATGTATCTTATTCCTTGGCATATTGGTACTGTGCTTTTTACATACCTTATCTCTCCAGCCAGACCACAGGCTCCCTGACTGCAGTATTCTTGATTGATTCATCTTTTCATTCATTACTCATATAATTACTGCTAATAATAATAAACAGTAGATGCCTTATACGTGTTCAATGAGTAAACGAATGAATAGAATTTCAGATCTCAACATTCTGTAAAGATAAACAATGGCATTATAACCAGATAAACTGAGTCAGTTGCCAAAGCAGATTCTTGGTTTTATCTACATGCATTTGACTTATACTCACTCATACAAACTCTTCATGTTTTTAATAGGATTTCAGTGAGTTACTAAATGATTTTGCTTGGACAGAAATAGACCGTTTTTTCTCGCCAGTTTCACATAACCCTTCTGTCACAAAAATGTGATACGTGTAGTTTACTATAATATAAAAATACTTACCACTACTGAACGTTTATGAAATGTCTGGAAGTCTGCTACTTACATCCATTATTTCTTCTGAATAATTCAGTAAACAGTATCGTTTTGTTACTAATGGGGAAACTGAGGCTAGGAGTCTAAATGACTCCATGGTCATGCCAGTAAGTAGGGGAACCAGAACTAAACTCAGAATGTCAGCAAACTTTGGATTTCTAATTGGGTCAAATTGTGGACCCCTCTTTCAATTGTGTGTGTGTCTGTGTGTTTCCTCTTTCTGTATTCATGCTTTCTTTTTCTTTTGGTGGTTACTGGATATGGTTTCATGGGCAGGTGGTGGGGGGGGGGAGTTTTCTTTACACTGCTCATAGATTTATAAGTTTCTTCCTCCCGAGAGTTGCAAAAATTTTAAGCTACCATATGTTCTATTACCTCTAACCTAACCATGAGATTTATGGTTTGTTTTAATTTTTGTAATTGTTTGAGTTAATGAATGTTGACCTGGAGGAAAAAAATCCTTTTATGCTCGTATCTAGCCATTTACAGAAATAGCTAACCATGCGTATTTCAGTGTTTAAATACTTTAATGAAATAATGAGACTTCAGGTTTTATGTGGAGCCTTCCTACTGGGATACATTGTTGAGAATGAGCTTTTTGCCTCTGCCCCTCCAGCAACCCCACTTTTCCTCCAAGAGACTTTTAAATTAGGAAGCCAGGCAGTGCAGTGGCACCACCAATGCAAATCAGAAACCTCCTCGATGTTAAACAGAAAAATCTGCATCAGCTCCGCAGGAGAAGGAAACCTCTGCCCCATACAATGGAAGGCACACGTTCTGAGCACCTCAGGAAATTTTCTGAATTAGATACTTTTACATATACCATCCCATTATCTTTTTTTAAGAGTTTATTTATTTATTTTTAGAGAGAGGGGAAGTGAGGGAGAAACATCAGTGTGTGGTTGCCTCTCACGTGGCCCCCACTGGGGACCTGGCCCACGACCCAGGCATGTACCCTGACTGGGAATCGAACCAGCGACACTTTGGTTCGCAGCCCACACTCAATCCACAGAGCTATATCAGTCAGGGCCACCATCCCATTATCTTTTATTTCTTGCAACAGCCCCTTAAAATATAAACTACCATTTCATCCATTTCATCTTATCAGGTGAGGAAACCGTAGCTCAACAGAGTGACAGTGGCTACCCAGGGTCACACTAGTTGGGGTAGAGTAAGCAACCGGACCAGGGTGGGGCTGCCAGGGTCCTTGCTGCTAATGCAATGTAAACACAACAAAATTATAGCAAGGATCATGCAAAATCATTGGGGGGAAACGCAACTACAATTCTAGCTAAGAAATTAAAATCATAGAGCCAAAAGGGGATTTTAATGATAAACAAGTCCAGCCTCTTTATTTTATTGAGAACCTGGTGCAGATGTGTGGTAATCACCTGAGGCCATAGAGCTAGTTAAAAGGCAGAGCCATGATTCGGACCCAAACCAAGCCCAGTGACTTCCCCACTCGAATATAGATGTTGTCAATTCCAGAGCTGCCTCACCAACCTCAGACTTAGCCGGAGTACCATGAATATGAATGTTATTGACAAGATAAAGCCGTGGGTCTAGATTCTAAGTGTGTATTTTGCTAAACAGCCACCTAGCTCATCACTGCCATGCTTGTAAAATTCATCCAGGCATCTCCTGTTTCATATCCGTAATTATCTGGAGATCCCTTGAGGGGCTGCACATCCTGAGTACTAATCAGCAGCCTAGCCAGGTGCAAGATAGAGAGCCATGAGTTTCATACTAGGCTTTGCCTTCCATTTCCCCTCCTGCGGAGCCGGGTAACGCTTCTCTTTTCGGAAGCCATTAATTAGTACTAGATTAAAAGTACCACTACTTAAGCATTGCTTGTGCTGCCCACAGGAACACTGTAGGACTTCAGCCAAGTTTATCCCACTGACTGGAATAATGGAGTGCCCCTCTGAGGACGCTCTCCAGCTGGAGTACACATCGTAGTCTAGCCTCACGGTCTCTCAGATGCCACCTATACCTGGCCTTGGAGGAAGCCCAGGGCAGTGGAACACTAGGTCTCAAATACTAAAGATGAAAAATACTGCGAAAATAACTTATGAGAAAGTAGACACATTAATAATCACTTATTATTCTTTTCTGAAACCTGGCACAGTGCCTGGCTCACAGTAGGTACTTAATATTGAATGAATCATTGCTCCAAAGCCTTACATTCTATATAACTACTCAGAATGATAAAGGAAAGCAGGGCCTTAACCAACCGGTAAATCATTTTTTGCCTTCAGTTTTTTTTTTTTGGAGGGGGGGTTGTTTTTTAATATACCTTATCAAAGGGCTTGCCTGAGAATATTTATCCAATGTAAGGGGGCTGTGTTAGGAAGACTCAGGTTACTGGAGGATCCCTCACCATCAAATCAAGTAAATAAGAGCCAATTAAAACCTGAGGACATACTCCAAATTAGACACTATGTTATGTGCTTGTAGCTAGATATTGAAGTTAATCCTCAATAAGGCTCAGGTATATGCTCCAGTAATTGCAACATAATTGTTTATACATCATGAGAAATGTGAAATAGGTAGAACTATAGTCACGAGGAACTGGCAGTAGGATGTATTTGGGACTTGTGGCTGGGGGAGGTGATGCTGGAGAAAGGCTCTGGTTGCCCAGTAGCAATCTGTAAAATAGCAAAGATGGGAGGTGTTGGTTGGAGTAGTCAGGCAGCTTCATGACACTCTTTTGAACAACTCAGTAAAAGAAGACAGTGATTGTGCCTTGGCTGGTGTGGCTCAGTGGATTAAGTGGTGGCCTGCAAACCACCTTTGGTTCTGTTCCCAGTCAGACCGGGCATGTACCTGGGTTGCAGGCCAGATCCCCAGTAGGGGGCGCTTGAGAGGCAACCACACATTGATGTTTCTCTCCCTCTTTCTCCCTTCCCCGCTCTAAAAATAAGTAAAATCTTTTTTAAAAAAGCTAAGCACTCACCCAAATTATAAAAAAAATAAGACAGTGATTGCTCTCATTTCTTGAGTATGCCAAGAACTTTCACATCTGTGATCTCACATCTTACAGCCTTCCTGGAGGTAGGAATCATTTTCCTCATTTTCCAGAAGAGGAAGGATTAAATGGCTTGGCCATGGGCCACAAGGCTAATGAGATGGGACTGCAAGCTCAGTGGTTCTCAGAAAAGGTTCACAAGAGTTTCACAGTGCCACACAGGTCAGGTGAGGGTTGCTAAAGCCTATTCTCCAGGTCCACAAACCTGCCTCAACCAGGGCAGCTGCCCTTTGATCTATTTTACAGACTTGCACATTAAGACTTTGTTCGAATAAGGGCACTGCTGTAATGAGCAAATGTTTTTTGGAGCTATACTCTACAATTTACTCAACAGGGTAGTACTCAACTTTACCTAAAGTGGACGGCACTAAGCACAGCCTAAAATACTCACATCAAAGAAGGAAACGCATGTAGAGCACATGGATTCCTATTCTGAGCCAGCAGACGCCTGCCATACTTGAGGGCCGAGGCACGAATGCAGTCTGGAGACCGGCAGACCTACGGGCTGACTGCCAAGTGATAGCATTTCCTTCCAAAAGCGTCAGCAGCTAGAGGATCCCCGGCCTCGTGTACATCAAGCCAGCCCACTTCTTAGCTGCAACCATGTGCCAAAGGCCTCAGCCACTGTTACTGCCTCCGCAAGTGCCCCCACTGAGAGCCAAGACAGATCTGCTGTCAGGCACCAGCACAGATGAAGTAGCTCTGGTAACTAGGAGTCATTTGTGCTGCACTTTTAATTGGATCAGTTTCCTCACAAGTATACAGTCTTCGTAAATCGGATGCAACTTCATAATCAGAACAAGGGCTCTTTCTCCAGGTGGAAAGCACAAGACAAAGTAGTTCAGCGACACTTTATCTCCTTTCCTATCCTTTGGCAGTGATTATGACAGAAGCCAAAAGCAACAGCCACCACCAAAAACACAACTTTAAATAGCTCAGCTTTGCAAACCGTCGCCATGAAAGCAAGGTAATAGCTCTCAGGTTTGCCATCAGCCCTGTACCTAAAGAACAAGAGATGCTGCTTAGTAAACACCGAAGCTTGAGGAATGCTGTCACAAATTCCCTCACCCACTTCTGGTCTTAGAAGCTAAGGCTTCTTCCCTTCCTGAGCTGTGATGTAAAGGCAGACAGAGCAGATGGTGAAAGGCTCAGTTTAGAACAGGGTGTGGAGGACTGCAGGCCTTGGAGGCCGGTTCTTTCCACGTGTGTGTGGGGATAAGGGTTAGATCACCTTCTCATTTCATTTCTTTCTTTGTTTGATTTCGGGGTGACCGTGTCCACAAAACCACACAGTTTTCAAGTGTGCAACTTGATGAAGCATCACCTGCACACAGCATCGTGCACTCATCACCCCAGCAAAGTCTCTTTCCATCCCCATTGCCTCCCCCTTCACCCACCGCCCCCTACACCTGCCCCCTTCCCTCCAGCTATCACCACACTGTTGTCTTGTGTCTGTGTTGCCTATCTGTGTGTATGTAGATATATTTATGGGGTTTTGCTTAATCTCATCATCATCTTTCATCCGCCCCAACACTCCTCCCCTCTGACAGACCTGTAAATAATGGTGCTTTGGGCTGAATTTACAGCTGGGCAGGTCCTTAGTGCTCTTGAAGAATGCAGTGTCAGACATGGAAGCAACACAGCATGGCACAATTTATCCATCTTCTCACCTCACAAATCCCATATTTAATTAAAAGACAAATGCCAGAGATGAAGAAACAGGTATCAATTATTTAATGCTTGAGAGAGGAATGGAAAACCAGAAACAAAGTACTATACACTCACTTGAGGAAAATACAGAATAAGGACCCAACGATTGTTTCACCACCA
The DNA here is from genome assembly GCF_014824575.4 of Sturnira hondurensis. Taxonomy (NCBI): domain Eukaryota; kingdom Metazoa; phylum Chordata; class Mammalia; order Chiroptera; family Phyllostomidae; genus Sturnira; species Sturnira hondurensis. Next base: position 2,918,380 of record NW_028083079.1, on the reverse strand, counting down.
AAACGAGACACGGCCCCTCCCCACTTTGCTGCTGCTGGCCTGCGTCATGCAGTCCCACAGACAACACTCAGCACAGGTCAGCGGGGAGAGGTGGGGTGAAAAATGGTGAGCTCTAGAGACTATCCAGAGTGTCTGCTGTGACTGCATTAGCATTTCTGATTGTTTATTCCCTTCTGCCTGTGCTTTGGCATAATTCCAATCCATACAATCCTTTAAAGGGCAAGCACCTTCCAGACTAAGGCCTTCGACACCCACCAATGAGGGCCAATCCATTCTGTCACATCTGCAGTTAGAGACCACTCAGAGATGGGACGAAACACGTTGGTGGCACTAAGTGCATGAGCTTTGACACTGGTAAAGGTGATCAGACCTGAGACTCCATGCCACAAGGATATGATATGATGTCTGCAGTGTCACTGCAAGTCAGAGCAGACTCCACTGGAGCACGCACACTGAGTGCAGCAGAGGTGGGGAGAAGGTGTCTCGGACAAAATGCACTGAAACAGGAGGGAAATAGTGGACCAGGGTCTTCAAATCCAGAGGAGGAAAATCAACAAATCATTCAATGCAAGGGCGAATTTCAACTACAGGGCAAAGGCTCTCTACTGAGGCCTTGGAAGTGCCTAAATTCTCATCAAACTTCAGCTAACCCCGTCATGGGTTCTGTTTGAGGCAATATGCATCTGATGAAGCTCTAAGTTTGGGGGGGGTGGGGTGGGGAATAAGGCAAATAAAAACAAAAACTAAAATAGCTTCTAAAAGTCCAGGGCTAGCCAGCTGGAATAAGGACATAGGCCAGGTCTACTCCACAGTACTACCACCTATGATGATTTGCAACCGAGGAATAAGGGAAGGGAGATTGGCTGGGCACAGAAGAAACTTGTATTTCTCATTCCCTAAGGGGTGGAATATCTTCTCAGGTGGTAGGTGTAAATCTTGATGCAATGATCCCAACAGTCTAAGACCAGCAGCTGCCCCTTAGGAGTGAGAGCAATGCCCACTGGACAGGTAAGCCCCTCTCGAATAAGGACGCTAAAGCCCCCACCCTTAGGAAAGTGGAGAATTTCTTTGCGACTACTATCAGCCACGATGAGATCACCACGAGCATCCACACACATGCCAGCGATGCAGCGGAAGTCCTCATTCTCTGAGAAGAAGTGGCTAATCTGTCGGCCCAGCTGCCCATCAGAGCTCACAGAGCCAATGGAGAAGCCACCCTCCAGGTGGTGCTCATTCTGCCGACTCTCCAAATTGAGGCCCAAGCCCTGGGTGAAGTAGACGGTGCCCTCAGCATCACAGGTGACAAATTTGGGGCGCACAGCACTGCAGAGGCAGCTGTATTTGACCACCCCTGCCCCTCGGTCAACAGTGAAGCACCAGAGCTTTCCACCTTCCACATCAGTCACCACGAACTGGCCAGATGGAAGGGCTGTGATGCCCCAGGGTTTGCTCAGCTGGCTCCTGTGACACACCACACAGTGGCCATCCAAGGTGTACACCTTGAAGGAGTTGTCGTAGCTATCAGTCACACCAATCAGCCCATGGCAATTCATGGCCACTGACAGAGGAGTGAGATTGGGCAAATCAGCCCCCAAAAAGCTCAGCACAAAGCTATCAATGCCACCGGGGCTGCGGCGGATCTCCTTCAGAAATCCTTTGCGGGTGAAGACTTGTATACGGTAGTTGCCACGGTCGGCGACCAGCACCTCACCTTGACTGGTCACGTAGAGGCTGACTGGAAGGTTGAACATGCCCGGAGTGCTGCCCTTGGCACCCATCTTCTTGAGAAAGAGACACTGCTGAATACTGGAGGCTGTCTCAGAACCCCGCTGCTTGGCAGGTGAGGCCCTTGGGCTGGCACCCACTTCCTCGGGGCTCATGTCCATCTCTCTGAATGTAACAGAGGTGGAGGCTGCAGAGGCTGCAGCCTCCATGGCCCAGGAATCTTCCATGTTGACTGTCCGGGGCTTCTTAACAGCCTGCCCAATTTGGAGGGGGCCCACGTGGCCAACCTTGAGGAGCTCCACGTCCTGTAGGGTAAGCTCTCGGGGCAGGCTGGCAGTGAGCTCTGGCTCCTCCTCGTCAGCCGTCTCCTCCAGCAGTGCCACATCCGCCTGCTTGATCTTGGCCAGGAAGTAGTCACAGCGAGACACAGCCTGCACCTCCGCAATGTTGAGCAGGTAACTCTGCTCCTCCACCGCCTGACTGTTGCATTTCTCAGCCTCAGCCAAAGAGCCTGTGAAGAACTTCCGAGAGCGAGCCAGCTCTTCCTGGACCCTGCGCTCCTCGTGCCCGTACTCCTGGAGGACAGCTTTGTACCTTGCCTGAAGGTCCTTGGACACAGCTTCCAAGGCTACCTTCCGCCGCTGCAGCTCCCCGACAAGTTCGCGCAGATGGGCCAACTTCTCGGCAAAGTCCCGGCGCCGCTCCTCAGCTGCCTCTTTCACGGGGAGCGTGCAGTGGCCAGGGGGCTGGTGGTCTGCCTCCCGGCAGGGCTCACACAGCACCACGCCGCAGGTCCGGCAGAACTGCCGGGGTAACCGCCGCCCGCAGGACCGGCACAAGAGCAGCCCCACAGCCTCGCTGAGCCCAGCCGTGTCAATGATCTTCAGCACCGTCAGGTTGTCTGTCAGCTGGGACAGGCTGGTGATGCGGGTGATCTTGCTGCAAAACGGGCAACGGACACCGTTGATACTACTGGCCAGCAGCTTCTCCAGGCACTGGCGGCAGATGGTGTGGCCGCAGTGCAGCAGCTTGGGCCGCAGCTGCTCCTCTGTGAAGGACTCCATGCAGATGGGGCATTCCAGCACTTCCCGGAGGGCGTCCAGGTTCAGGTGAGAAGCGGCTGCTGCAGCAGCCATGGCTCTTCCTGCGAAGGATCCCGCTAGCACAGCCCGGAACTGAAGAGCTTACCAGTCATAGTCCAGAAGGTCAAACACTGCTAAGGAGAAAAAGAAGCCATTATTCCACTGCCTATATGAATTAATTCACTCAAGAAACAGAGAATAGCTACTGTCACACATGCAGTCATTCACTTATTTAACAAATATGTGTCAAGGTCCACTCTGTGTTGGGTGAGGGTGATGCACAGGGAAACAAAACAGACGAGGCGTCTGTCCCAAAGGGACAAAATTCAGGTTCTGGAGTCTCTGATACTTTCGCAGTTGTGTGGCCTGAAGGAAGTGACCTAAGCTTCCCAGAGCTCAGTTTCCCCATCACCCATCTATAAAATGGAACAACAATGCTGCCCACTTTATACAATTTCTGGAAGGGTTAACTAACACAACGAATATGGTGCACTTAGTATCGCACCTGACAAGTAGTATCTTGATAAATGCTGGTGACCATTTTTATATTTTGTCTACAACTCATGGTTTCTATTAGTAGCAATGCATAGAAAAATGACGTACAGAGAAAGATTACGTGCACATTTCTGCCAGAGCACAGTGGGTGCAGTGATGGACTGGACCTGGAGGAGGCGGGGAGGCTGCCCCGAAGCAGTGACACTTCTGAGATAGGTCATGAAATGAGCAAGGCAACAGGGGACAAAAGCAGGGAAGGCTTTTTTGTGTGCTATATATATTTTATCATGTCACATTTGGGGACCTAGGAATCACCCAGAGAAAGAGAAAATTAGTGATTAGCAAAAATATTCGATCAGAAAAATACATGTAGTTTCCATTCATCTTGCCTCCTAACTACTCAGCTTTCCATCCATCTAAGTAAGAGTAGGTACCATGCATTGCACCAGATACTTAGGTTTCCAGAATATAAGTTTTGTCCTTCAGATGCTCAAACTTCAGGAAAGGAGACAAAAATATACATGATAATAATAATCAGGGCAGAAAGTGGTATCCAAAATGAAGTATAAACTAAGTCTGGTGGAGGCTCAGAGGAATTCAGTCCAATTGGAAAGGGCAGGGGACTCTTCTGAGGGGAGGTGGCATCTCACAGGGACGTGGAAGGATGCACATATATGGAGATCGGGGAAAGGAGTTCCAGGCAAAGGGCACGGTCTTAAGGAAGGTTAGAAAGCACAGGAAAGGGCAGAACTTCAGTAAATTAGAAAGAGAACAGAGAACACACAGCCATTCTGGGTCTGTTTCTTCATCTGTCCTGTAAGGTCAGTGTTACCATCTGTCCTTGTAAGGTCCAGGCAAGTCAAGCATTAGGAGAGATAATGTGTGTAGTGCATAAAAGGCTAAGACTTGACTTCCAAAAAGGTCTTAAATAAGTTTGTTTTCTTTCCTCTCATCCTTAGGTTAAACTTATGGGAGAATAGAGGGGGTTTACAGTAACTGGTCTGGAAATTGGGGAATGATTATAAGAAGCCTTCATAGCCAAAACGAGCCCTTTGAACTTCCTTTTGATGGGCAGAGTGAAGCAATGCATGTTTTGGAGCAGGGAACCGATATGTGCAAAGTTCAAGTGGAGCCAGGGAAAGGGCTGAGAAACTAGTTTGGAAGCCACTGCAAAGTGCCTGGTGGAAGTCCTGGGGGGCTGGAAATAGTAAGCAGGTGGTGGAAATGGCGAGAAGATGCATGTGAGCAATACTGCAGAAGTACAGTCACTGAGATTTATCAACTGAGTGGATTGCGGGGGGGACGTGGTAGAGCTATGAGAGCCACAGACTCAAGCTCAGATGATTTTCAATATGGTAGTGCTTTATGGAGACAACTTATTTTAGGCTCGGAACACCCCCTGCTTCACGCAGTACACGCCATGAATACTCCCACCCTCCTCAAGCCACATATGCTCATGGAGTAGAACCATAGAATCTCAGTGCTCTGCAGCCTTATGTCATTGTCACTTTATGTCCCAAATTAGAATGACTAGGTTTGGCAAGGTGAGGCACACAGGTAAATTCACCTCTTCTTAAATGCAAATCCTACAGCGGCATCTGTGCAGTCTCATGCTGTGCAGATGGTCAATCATCACGGAGAAGGGGGAGGTGAAGGGCAAGTTCGCTTGGTTTTAAGGACAATGCAGTAAGCTGAAGAAAGCTTTGCAAATGTCATACACTCTTCTTCCAGGCACAAAGAAGGGGAGTCAACACAGGCATACACGTTACAAAATCCCTTACAGTTAGCTTTGGATTGCAATCTGACAGATGCATGATTTATCTAACATTAATCCCACCTTCCTGAAATCTATTTCTCTTTTAGTGGACAGGAAACAGTATACATCGAGTACCTACTGTGTGCTAGGTACCATGATAAATGCTTCGTATAATCCCATTAATCCTCAAAACAGCCCTCGGAAAATAGGTACCACTATTCTGTTGAACAGAAGAGCAAACCAAGGCTCTGGAAAACTGGCCCAAGGTCACAAACCTCAGACATGGTGCAATCCTGCCAAACAGACATTTCCAACGTTGCTTAACCCAACGCTACTTCAAACTGTATTTTTTAGCTGCCATATAGCACTTCATAACAAATGTTCTCTAGACTGTACTCTGGAAAATGCAGCCTTATAGCATATAATTTTCTCCACAAAGAAAAAGGAACAATATTATGACATTTAGCTGCTATTGTGTGACCAACTCCCTCACAGCAGCCTGGCAACCTGTTACAACTCAAATCTATGCCTCAAGAAAATACCATATTACCACATATTGTGTACCTATAAGGTGTTAGTCAGGTCAGTATCTGAAACTACAAATGCTGAATTCTGAAATGCCGTGGGTCTGGGGGCAACAGTATAGGAAAACTGACAGAAACCTGAACTCAGGATCCACACAAACCCAAGTCTAAACCAATGAAACAGGTTCAGCCCTCCCATTATCTGGCACAACAGGCTGAGGGCAACATTTGGTGCTTGGATGCAGAGCATGATACCTTACAAAGCACAGGGACATCTGTGCTTCCCAGAGCTGGCACTATGGGTCAGCTAATTAAACAAGTCTGCCAACTTGTAAAAAAATACCAACAAATTGTTTCCCTCAGCTGCTGGAATATCAGATCATTTCCTTCCGTCATCCTGCCTCCCAGTCTAAGGTATCCACTTTAAAAAATGAACTTACTCCACCCGGTCCACACTTGAGCTCACCTCAGCTGCCCGCATGTTCACGGGGCTCTGCAGCAGAGACCACGTCCAGGATTCCTTCCCCAGAGCCTTCATGCTTTGCCAAGGAAACGTGAGTTCCATCACTAAAGCATCGGGCATGGGGACGGTCTCCCATTCCATGACCTGTGGGTACAGGATCCTAGGGGCACTGAGGCTAGGTGACAGACAGATATAGCTCCTCTCCTCCAGGAGGGCACCTCTGGTCATTATGGTTAATACTGAGCATGATTTAGATGGAAAACTCCACTCAAACTCAGTTTCCCTGGAAAGACGAGACAGGTGAAAGAGCCTGTCTTACCATCCCAGGTCTTTAAGTTAGCCACTCCTTTTCTGCCAGCAATAAAATCTAAAATCAATCAAAATGAACCCCCAACACATCATTTGTAATATAGGCTGCCTTCATGAAACTTGGAATGTTTCCTAATTTCGCTAATGTACTGTTAGCTCCTGACTCCACACCTCGCCTCTGTTTACCCCACTCCTTTGACCTCACAGCCAGCCCAGCTCTTCAGCTCCAGATGAGAATCTGCCCCTTAAGGTGTGTTTGCTGCAGCTGCCCTGAGTCAGGAAAGTGTTACAGTCAAAGCTTAGCCTGATCTAGCCACTTCCGGCACCATCAGGCTTTGCCCAGCCCATGACATAAATAGCCAGGGTAGCAGACAGACCAGGGATCACATCAGCACTGTCATCTACAAGTTGTGGGACAGTAGACAAGTTATTCAACTCCCTAAATGTGTTTTCTAATTTTATAAATAAGTTACTATGACAACTAGGGATAATGCACATAAAAGTGCTTAGCCTGGAAACTAGTAGGTATGTGATGAAAGACTGTTACTAAAATTAAGATAAAATTAAGACTGTTATGTAAAATTAAGATAAATAGCTAGTACTAGTGTAACAAGTCATGCCGTTTACAAACTGCATTTTGAAAGGATGAAGACTCCTTCCTCTCCCGGCATACAAAGATTAAGCTTAGAAGGAATCTGGTGGGGGACACCAAATAGCCATGCCAGAAACTTTCGGGCAAATGAATCCAAAACTTCTCTTGCTTAGAAAATAAGCTGCTGCAGCTCATTCTTACAGGGACTAAATTTTGAATGTTATAATTAGTGGTGATCTCAAAGAGTAAGAGAGACGAGTAAACCGAGAACCGGGGAGAGAAATGAAGGCCTCAGTAATCACATGGCAGAATAGTGGGCTTAGGAATTAGGCTTTCTAGGTTGGAATTCCAGCTGTACCACTTACCTGGGAGCCCTGGGCAGGTTACCTAATCTCTCTAGTTCTCAGCTTACCTAAGAAAAAAGGGCTTCAAAATAGTATTTTCATCACAAGGGTCTTGTAAAAATTAAACGAGATTATACCTATAAAGTGCTTGGTGCAATACCAAGCAAGGTATATAATTAATTGTGCAGTAAATGATTGTTGTTTAGCGGTGGCAGCAGCGGTGGCCACCACGCAGCCAATAAGAAACAAGTCGGCAGTTTCAACAGGCAGACCATACCCAAGATATCAGAAACACACACTTCAAAAACAAACATTCTGAGCCTTCCTTGGAGGTCGTTTTACCTGATCTCAGAATAAAAGGACTAGCGATGACTTAACGCTTCAAATCTCCTCCAATGCTTTCATTCCCACCACAGGGCAGTTTTCTATCTAGATGTCTCTATTCCCTATACTATCAGCCCCTTGGGAGGTTTCAGCAAAACTGGAGAATTCTGGCAATGAAATAAATCTTTATTGAGTACCCACTATGAGTTAAGCCCCATGAAAACACTGGTGATATAATTTTGAGGAGAAACGGACCTGAACAGAGGTCCTCACCTAAAAACTAGAAGACAGGTACACTGCCCTAATTTGACTGTGTTTTTTGTAAGGCTTATTTATCATATTTCCTCTCATGAGAGCTTCCTAAATCGCATTTATTCCTTCTGCATTTGAATGGCATGCTCATCAAGTGCAGAACCATCTCCAGGCCACCAATGGTCACTCTCTGGGAGCGGCAGGCAGGACTGATGTTCAAGAAGTCAGTGAGGACCCCACCTGACACCCTGTCCTGTGTAGAAGAGGATTCTGAAGTTTACTTAGGGCACTTAAGGCACCTTGCAAACAGCGAGGATCAACTCGACAAGTAGGGAAACACAGGACTGATCTCAAAGCTGTATCAGTCTAGGTCACACAAAACCCAGAAGGAAATGCTTGTGGGAAAGGAAGCTTTAGCTAAAATATGTCAAGGACAGGTTAAATCAATAATAGTTTGCTAGAAAAATGCTTGCTTGTCCTCTGACTTTTTCTCTAAAACGGACAAACCTACAAAGGTCCCCTTGCATCGTCCACACACATTTGGGTAATAATCACTGCTGCCAATGTGACTCAGAGACTAAAGACTAGGGAAAAAGCAGTGAGTGGTCTTTTCTCAGGGGACCCCCGACTCAATGACCCACTCAACTTCCTGTCAGTTCTTTTCTCTGCCTATAACACACATTAATTTAATCCTGAAATTTTGATGAACGGTTTGGGAAGCAGATCCTGGGAAAGGTACAAGAAGGGATGGGAGTTTGGGGAGCCTGCTGAGGGGGGCTACTCAGAGTCACTGAAATTTGGTGAGGGAACACTCAGCATTCCCTTCCTTCCTCTCATAACTGCCACCTCTCGTAAAATGACCATTTATTGAATGCCAGGCACCTTTTACTCATAGCTCTTATTTTTATAATAACTATTTGAAGAATGTGTTACTCCTCTTTATAAATAAGGAAACCAAGGCTCAGAGAAAAGCAATCTGCCCAAGGTCTCAAAGCTGATAAACAATAGAACTGAAGTTCAAATCCAAGTATGTCTCTGCCACATCATCGCAAAGTATGCCACAGCTCCGGGGCTGATTAGGCTCTGGGCAGTGTGGCTGAGAGGTGGGTAGCCTGCGCCTGGGAATGACTTTGAATCTGATTGTTTGACCAGAGGCGCACTGTGGGGGAAGTGCTGCAGAGGCAGCACATCAGTGTGCATGGACAGTGATCCACTCTAGGGCCTTACACACGTCTGACTACCAGCCGCTCACCAGACATAAGTGTGTGAGCGTTGGAAAAGCGTTCTGTAGCGTTGGAAAAGCCCATAGTAATGAAACGAGTGAAATGTAACCCAGCAGTCAGACAGAACCAGGCATGCCTCCCTGCTTTGCCATTCACTATTTAACCTTGGTGAATCATTTCACCTAATAATACTTTTCTCATCTGTGAAATGGGGACTGACACCTGGGTTATTGCCAGATAACTGACAGGATTAACAGAGATGATGCATAAACTAAGCACCCAAGATCGCAGCTAATAAGGGCAAACACTGGCCCAAGACCAATTAGCAGTGGAGGAAGGATTTTGGACCTCAAGCCTCTGATTCCTGGGCTGATTCAACTTCCATTACATGTTGTCCTTAAGGGTGTGTGTAAACATTCCAGCTGAGTCTAAGGGTGCGTGTGAATATTCCAGCTAAGTCTCCTGCCTTCTGGTCCAGTTCTACAATGTTTCTGAACTGGCTTGAGCAATGCTCTAGCCAGTCCTGGAGCTGAAATAACAACTGCTGTTATTCTGCCCCAGGGGAAAGAAGCCTGAAAGATAAAAGAGATCGTTCAGGACAATAATTTTGACTGTCTTCAGCCTCAGTCCATGCTATGAGGTATTTTTTTTTTCAGGCCAATGACATCCATACCTCGCGGTCTAGTCTCTCACACTCCATCCAGTCTGCTAACCTAAAGCTCCTTCCCTTATCTACTCACTGGTTTTGGTCTAAGAGCAAATAAAGAACAAAGTTCAGGGCTACTCCCCACCTAATCAGATAGATTATTTGATATTCGGCAATACTCACTGGGAAATCCTTTCATTAGAGGGCTATCAGCTCAGATAATAAGACTAAGCAGGTCCAGCAAGGACAAGGCAAGGAAAGGTGGGATATACTGGGTTTCAGAGATCTGAGTAGGAACCTAACCCTGCCATCTTCACTACGGAGCCTGAGACAAGTCACTCCCTGCGTCTCAGTTCCCTTATGTGTAACACTGGATATAGTAGAGCCCACTTAGTAGTAAAAACTAAGTCAGGATCGAGATCACCAAGTCAGGAAGCAAAAGAGTTAGGATTTCAGTCCATGGCACCCCACTCTACAGCAGGGTTCCTCAACATTGGCACTGTCAGCATTGGGACAGATCACTCTTTATTGTGGGAGCTGTGCAGTGCACTGAAGGATCTTTAACCACATCCCTAGTGTCTACCCACTAGAGGCCAGTAGTACCCCACGCCCCAGCTGTGACAATCAAAAATATCTCCAGGTTGCCAAATGCCCCTGGGGGGGCAACATCACCCCGATTAGGAACCACTGCCTCAGAACCTGACACAGAACCAAATGCTCCATACATAGGAGTTCCCCTTGTCTCTCCCTGGCCCAAACACTTCATTCACAGGGCCGCTGCCTCTCTGAGCTGTTGGACTTTATGTAGGATTAATTCAACCTACTTACTTAACTGATGAGGAAAATAAGGCCTGAGATCATGTTCCACTCATTCCCTGGCGGTCTCACATACCATCTGCTATCTCTGCTTGGAGAGACAGACACACGGAGCTTAGGTAGAGGACCCTGAATAGCTTCCTGCTTCATCCCCCCTTGGAACACTCTCTTCTCCCTTCAACCCTCCCAGTCTCAGCAGCCCTGGTTTCACAGGGATCATGAAAGGGGATCTTTGATTCACGAGTGAGGGAGATTCAACCTCTCACTGAGAAAGCCCGGCCTCTTCAGGATTTGGAATCTGTTGCCGAAGCCCCTGAACGCCTCACACACTCATGGTTTCATCCATCACTTCCAGGTCCCGGAGTCCCCAGAACCCTCTTTGTTTCCCCTGCAGACTTCCATTCCTTTAGCGGCCCATAACACCAACTCACACAGCTATTCAGAGTACTTTAGCTCTATAGCCCAGTTATGACACCCCCACCCTTTCATTCCATCCACCCCAAATCCAGTTGCCAACCCTCTTACAGCTCAAGTCTTTAGGGCTCCGTAGTGCACCCCTCACCAATTCTTCACTCCCATGACCCAAATCCCTGACACAGATCCTTTCATCTGTTTTCAAATCTGTGCGGCCTTTAACCCTGCATTCCAGTTTAACTCCTCAATCCCACACCTCGGACTTCTGCCCCCCTTTAATCTGATCCTCCGGTCCGTCAGGCACTGAGCCACCCCCAAACCTTGTGCCCTCCTCTTTACCCACCCCCACCTACACCATGTGTTGCCATCCAACCTTCACCAGCTCTTTCCTTGCAAATGAGGCACTCGTTCCCACTGATTGCTCCAAGAACTCGTCCCCCTCAGTTTTCCCCAGATCCCATCTACAAAATGCTTCCTCCTCATCAGTCAGGAGAGTCTCTAACCCTGCTCCCTCTGTTGCCAGATCTTGCAGCCCCAGAGCCTTAGCACCCCAGACACTCTCAAATCTCCTTAGATTCTGCACCCCAAATATCATCAGGACTCCCAGGTTTCCTTCATATTTCCGAGATCCTGCACCCTGACCCCTCAGAGGCCTGCATATCCCCTCCCATCGGCCAGATGCTACACCGCGTCTCTCCTTGGAGCCCCCACATTACTGCGGACCTCCCAACCTGCTGCACCGCAAAGCCTCTCAGAGCCACCTGCTCCCCGCCCAGCGAAGCACGTCCTCTGAGCGCCTGGGTCCCAACCAGTCCCTCCCTAGCCAGCCCCCTCACGGCCCCACCCCCACCCTGGTCTTGCCCCTCAGATTCGGCCCCATACTCTGCCATTCAGGCGTGGGACGGCCGCTACACAACCTCCACAGCCTGCCGCTCACCCGTGGCCCGTGACTCCAGCGGTGGTCTGCGATCCTGAGATCCTCCTTCCCGCCCCCTCCGTGACCGCCAGCGGCTCCAACGCGTCAACTGCCTCCAGCCCACCCACCCGCTGCCCTCTGCGCATGCGCAGCAGCCATGCCCTTGGCCAGCGCCAATTTGCAGAGCGAGCTGTCTCTCACCGGAACCCGCTTCCTGAGGCATGCTGGGGCTTGTAGTCTGTCAGACCTGAGTACTCCGAGCCCCAGCAAGCAGGTAGGGGGCAAACTCTCAGCTGAGAGCTGTGGACCTTGGCAACACATAATTGAGCTTTCTGTCTCCGTTGTAGTGATAATGAAATTGAGGCCAAAGGGAACTGCCTACGTTCACTCAGAGAGTCGGGAATTAAACCCTACTCCAGTCTGTGTCTTAACCGCTTTGCTAAACCATGACCTCCGGGAGTGGTCCTCAAAGCCATGGCTCAGAGGATGGCCTCTCTGAACCTCAGCTTTCCATCCTGAGAAATGGGCCGAGGAAAGAACACAAGTTCCTCCCTGGGGCAAGGACAGAGCCTGGACTCGCTTAAAAGGTAGTGATTCTGGACCCCTACTTTTCCTAGCGATATGCTGAAGCCTAAAGACAAGTTTATCTGATGAACAAATTGTTTTTTGGAAGGAGTTTTTTGCCTACTCACTTAGGAAGCACCCTCAGCAGACGTAATTATGGGAACACACTCTGTAGGTCCTGTCCCTGCAGATTGAAGCTGCCCACATCTAGCTTTGGGGTAGCAGGGAAAGGGTGGGGTCTTGCCAAGTGGGAGGTGGCTTGGCCTATTGGCTAGGGAGGACCCCAGGCACCTTAGTTTGGGGCCAGTTACTGGTTTCTGTAGGTGGCTGTATAGTTTAGCTTAGGAGCAGGAAGGGGGTTGACGTAGAATGGGCTGGACTGGAAATGCTATCTAGGTGTAGGACCTTGCACAATGACAAAACAACAGACAAAAACAGTAACAAAGATGCTCTCTTCGAGCACTTAGTATCTGGCTGTAGACGAACATTTCACATGGGCTGCTCACTTAATCCTTGTTAAGACCCTATGAGACCAGCAATTGATGCCCAGGTGATTAAATGACAAAGCCACATGTTAATAAGTATAAAGCCCAGATTGGAAGCCAATTCTACCTGAGAATCCAACCTCTTAACCTTGTGTAATCTCCCTGCCAATGTTTCTATGTCTAAATGGAAATGAAGTTTGCTGTAAGGACTAAAATTATTAATATATTGTGATTTGCATTTAATTAATGATATATATATATAATCATAAACATATATATTATAATTAGCTTTTATAGTCTTTGAGCTGATGGTCCCAGAAGCCCCAGCTCCCAGAATTTCAGATAGTGGGGGAATGGAGAGCCTGGGTTGGTATATTTCATGGTCCCCTTTGAGCAGGCCTAGGGGCCCTGTATACCCGGATTGGCAGAGAGCTCCGGCCCTCTCTGAGTCTTCAAGAATAGGCTTGCAAAACCCAGGGCCAGCCAGGTTTTGACCAGACAGGCCAGGAGTGTCCTGAAGAGGGAGCTCAGTCAGGGACTGATAGGCCCTGGGGCAAGTTTTGCTTGAAATCAGCCTAGATAATGGATGCAGACAGAACTTTGCAGGGCCAGGAGAGCAGAGGTGCTTGCTTTGTCTACTTGTCTGGGCTCCTGAGAACTCCAGGGTGCTCTCTGCATGCTCATCAAGTACCAGGACTTGTAATTTGGTGATTTCTCACAAAGCACTGACCTGATCAGGCTTGAATTCTCCACTTCCTTGCAGTCTTCACCACTGGGCTGTAGCAATCTCTGAAGGGCAACCCCCATTTGTTGTCATGTCTGTTAGCACAGTACCCAGAGTTGCTGAGTGAGTCAGACTCAGAAATGTGACCTTAGACACATCACATCCCTTGTTTGACCTAGACTCATTCTAGCTGCAGAACAGCCCAGTGGAATCGGATGGGTAAGAGCCAACCATTGTTGGCACGCCAGCAAGACACCAGGTACCTCATAGATACTGTTGCAAGTCAGAAATAATCCCCTCGACAAATGATTTAAATAGAGATCCGTAGCTCCTCTGAGAAAAAGGCTGCCGAGGTTCAGCACGATTAACTAGCTTACTTGCAGTTGCCTCCTGGGAAGTATAGAGCTGGAGTACAAACCCAGGCCAGTCAGGCCTGTGGCATGCTCTGAACCAGCACCTCAAGACTACCCGCATTTTTCAACACCAGCTCTCCTTTTTTCTGGGAGTAGGATGTGCTGGTCAGACTCAAAAGAGAGAAGAGACGGCACTGCTTAGGAAGTCAAGGAATATGGGTCACACTGTAGTTGGCATGATGACCACAGGGCGTGATCCTGCCAAGGCAAAGGCACTCAGAGGAGCTGTTGTGAGCAGCATCACCAGAGAGCAGCCGGGATTGTCCCCTGCCCTGGTTTTCTGCCATGTTGGAGACTTGGTGTGGCCTGTGTCACCAGAATGGCAAGTAGCCACTCCAGACAGGGCCCTGGGGCACTTCTAGCAACCCACAGTGTCAGGTGAGGGAGATGGGAGAGTTGCTGTCAATTAGGCTCTCCCCGGCCTTGAGACCCTACTTATACCCTCTCCTCCGACCAGATAGGGAGTTTGCACCCTGTTTGTTGAAAACACAGTTACCAGCCCAAAGTCTCAGGTTAGGGCTGGTGATGTTTTCATACTGACGTTATTACCCCCGCCACTGAGAGGAGCTAGTGGTTCTCCTGCTAGTCTGGGGGTGCAGCTCCAGCGTGCCTTTACGCAAGAAGAACAACAGTGGCGGGTCTTCCTGACAGCTTTCTTTTCTCATAAAAAATACTTGGACTATCTTTCTTTTTAATATTCAGATTTCTTACCACCTAATTATCGTGCTGACTGCAAAAATCTCCCAGTGAAATACACACGCCGAAGGAAAACACACTCATTTGAATTGTGTGATTTTGCATACCTTGGTACAATATTAGCATTCCTCATGCACAGAAACATTTTAAAAATGTTCTTTGTGGAGCACTTTAAATACACACATACCTCAGAGATACTGTGGTTCCAGTTGCAGATCTCTGCACTAAAGCGAGTACCAGGACAAAGCAAGCCACGGGAATTTTTTGGTTTCCCAACTAGTCTGTTCAGGGCACACTAGCATTATCTAAAAAGATGTGTGTACCTTAATTAAAAAAATACTTCATTGCTAATGATGCTAACCATCGCCTAAGCCTTCAGCAAGTCATTATTACAACAGTAACATCAAAGATCATTGATCGCAGGTCATCATAACAAATATAATGTAAAAGCTTGAAATAGTGCAAGAATTACCAAAATGTGACACAGAGACATGCGGTAAGCAAATGCTTTTGGAAAAATGGTACCCATCGGCTTGCTTCCAGTCGGGGTTGCAATGAACTTTTAACTTTCGAAGGAGCACAGCAGCTGCGGAGCACAGGGTGGGGCACCACAGAATGCAGTGTGCCTGTACGCTCTCTGTGCAGGATTTCAGTTCAATGGCTTTGCATTAACATGCAAACCACCCGAGTCAGTTACTTAGCACTGTCATAAGCAAGTATCACACACTGGTGGCTTAAAATATGAGCGATTTACTCTGTCGTAGGTTTGGACGCTAGAAGTCTGAAATCAAGGGCTGAATTTGGCCATGCTTGCTCTGAAATCTCTAGGGGAGGGTCCTCCCTTTCCTCTTTTAACTTGTGGTGGCTCCAGGCATTCCTTGGCTTGTAGTAGCACAATTCCAAGGTGTGGCCCTGTCTTCATGCGGTCATCATATTATCCCTCTGTGCATGTGTGTGTCTATTCTTATAAGGATACCAGTCTTATTTGATTAAGTATGACCTTTGTATTACCTAATTAAAACTTCAGTATGACTTCATCTAACTACTTGCATCTACAATGACCCTGTTTCCCAATAAAGGTACATTCTGATATACTGGGGGTTAAGATTTCAATATGTATTCTGGAGGGACATACTTCAACCAGTAACATCACCCTATGAGCTAAGTGTTGTTTTCTCCATTTACAATGAAAATCTCTAGTTTAAGCTCTCTTTTGTTCTCTTTAGAGTGGGGATAACACCTAGCTAAGTCACAAGGTTTGAAGGAGCAAAATAAGATGCTGGATTTTAAGCACTTTCATTTTAGCCTGTTGCCTAGCATGTATTAATGTTCATTGCAATTATTAGTATTATTATTATTAAGTTCGTTCAGTAAGTCCAACATTGTGTAACAGAAAAGGTGAGGCCTGGAGTCAGACCTGGTCAAACTCCAGTCCCACCCACCTGCAAGATTCTTTTGGAGAGGAGATGAGAAGATAATTTGAAGTAATACTTGGTAACTTGTTGGGAGACAAGTTATGTACCCTTGGACAACTGATTTAGCGTCTCTGAACTTTCCACCTCTGCAAAACGGGAATAATAATGGCTGGCTACCACATAGGGGGGCTGTAAATGTTAGATGAGTTAATAGAGCTAAACTCTTTTTAGAGTTTTTACAATGCTGCCTAGTAAAGTGGTCTATGAATGTTAGCTACTATTATGTTATTATTACTCTTCTCAACACAATATCATCTCTCTCTTCCCTTATTAGCAACAGAATTCTGAGGAGGAAGTGGAATCTCTTGCTTATAGAATGTGGAGGGGGGAAAAGTAAAATTCTAATTCATCCTAAGCAATTTTATCTGAGTGTAGAAGTTTATAATTGCTAGAATTTTCATGAAATAATATAAACTTATATCTGTCTACCTGTATGACTTACCTATCATTACATAAAGTTTGAAAGTGACGTACCTTTCTTATCTTACGGTTTCTCTGAGTCAGGAATCTGAATACAGCTGAGCTAGATCCTCTGCCTCGCAGTCTGTCACTGGACCGCAACCCAGTTGCTGGCCAGGGCTGGATTCTCATTCGAAGGTTCGACTGGGGAAGGATTGGCTTGCAAGATCACGTATGTAGTTGTGGTCTGGATTCAGTTCTTTAAGGGTTGCTGGATGCAGGGGCCTCCGTCCCACGATGGCTTGGGGTGGAGACTGTCCTCAGTTCCTTGCCACGTGAGTCTCTCCATGACAGCTTGTTTCATCAAAGCCACCAAGACAGAGTCTGTGAACAAGGCAGAAGTCACAGTCTTTTGTGACCCAGTTGCAGGAGGGACATCCCCTCAATGTGGCTTTATTCTGTTGTTTGACAGCAAGTTACTCAAGTGAGGGTTAGGGTTGGGTTTTTGTTTACAGTCACAGGTAGGGTTAGAGTTCACTTTAAGGTTAGGGTTTGGTTTGTACTAGGGTTCAGGTTGCATTATGGTAAGGGCTACTTTTAGATTTAGGGTTAGGATTAAGGTAAGGGCTAGGTTAGGTTTAGGGTTAGGTTTTGAGCTAATCTGGTGGGAGAAAAAGCTAGTTACTCAAGTGGAAGCGATTGTGACAGGTGGTGCCTATCAAGAAGTGAGATTCCCGTGTCAGGGGCTCCCTCCCTCCCTCTTATCCCCTCCCCTCCCCCCCTCCCCTCCCCTCCCCTCCCCTCCCCTCCCCTCATTACTCCCTCCCTCAGTTCCTCTTCTTTTATTCCTGACCTCTAGTTCTTATTCTGTGTGTGTATGTATGTACAAACGTACATATTCATCTGTCTGTCTGTCTGTTACTGGTCTACTTTCTGCCGAAACTCTGACTCTAACCTCCGAGTGCCATGCCCGAGTGCATTTCTCAGTCTAGCCTAAATCTGGTACCTGATCAATGTTCGACAGATGTTTGAACTCAATTTAAATCTACAGCATGAAAGAGCATTTCAAGAGAGTCAGCTTTATGCCCCATGTAATATAACATTATACCACTTATCTTTAGATAAATATAAACACAAAGCTCCCCTTTAACCTGTTCATACATTTCTGATGATCTAACAAGTGTTTTTCTAGTAAACATAAATTTTTATATTTTATTTATGTACCATGGGAAAAAATGTTTGAAGAGTTTTTCTGGCCTTTGTAAGTTGTCAAACTGACCACACTGTTAAGTTGACAAGCTGCCTTGGAACATTTAACCATCACAATGAGATCACGAAAATGCCCTTGTGCAGGGAGACTTTTTGGTCTGTTGTCGTCATTTTGTCTTGTTTTTTTTTATTTCCTTGTGCTTACATGGAAACAGACAATTCAAAATTTTGAAACTTTATTTAATATCACATATATTTGTGTGCATTACCCAGACCCAATTTGTAATGGTTTGAACTAGTGTGGATGCTCAAAGGTCAGCAGTCACCAAATACTGGCTGAGGAAGTACTTGGCAAACGCTAGTAGCATTGAAGACTTGCCCAAAAAACATTCCCTGTGTAGTGCTACCAACTTCAGCTCAACTCAGTGCTCTATACAGCCTGCTGGGAAATATCCCATGGGCCTTATTTCCTCCAAGTCCCACCTCTCAACCCCAGTCCAGACTTCCGGTCCTCTGGGCTCCAGGATTTCAGCCAGCTTTCTCTTCATGGTGGCTGCCATTGCTCCCTCCATCCCCCAGTATCTGTAGGACTGGCTGGCAGCCGACAGAGAGACAGTCTTTTTCTCCCATCCCATCCGATCCCCATTTCTACCACACACATTCTCATGTCACTGCTATTCATTAGTCTAGTTTATTTGTCTACCAACAGGAAAATTTTACTGCTGTTTAAGAGTTTTAAAGCATAATACAAGTGAAAATGCACTTAGAAGAAAGATCCAAAACAGTACATAATGTAGATGTGGGAAATCCCTCTTCATTCTACTTCCCAGCAATAGTTGCCTTTGGAGATTTTACAGGATTCTTCTGGCAGCCCTCTTTTGTCAGCATTTCGAGAAAAGTGCGCACACATGGAGAGAAAGTGGTGGAGGGACTCCCTGTGTGCTCATTGCCCTGCAATGCTTGTTGTCAATATTTTGCCAACTTTGCTTCAGCTATCCCTCACCTCCCATTCGTTTTTTTGTTGCTGGAGTCTTTTAAAGCAAATCCCAGATAGCATATCCTTCTGTAAATGTTATGATATCTCAGTATGTATCTAACAGATAATTATTTTTTAACGATTTCAACATCATCATTATATCTAGCAGTTCATATTCAAATTTCCTTTATTGCTTCAAAGTAACTTTCTATCGTAGGTGTGCTTAAATAAGGATCAAGACACATGCTGTACTAGGACCTCTTTAATTGGTAATTATTACACCTGTAATTTTGCTGGTATTTATTAAAGACATTGACTTCTTGTTTTTTAGAATTTTTTGCACCAACAGATTAGCTGATTGCTTTCTGTTGGTGTTTTTTTTTTTAAGACTTTATTTATTTATCTTTAGAGGGGAAGGGAAGGAGAGAGGGAGAGAAATATCAATATATGGTTGCCTCTCGTGTGTCCCCTGCCAGGAACTGGCCTGCAACCCAGGCATGTGCCCTGACTAGGAATCGAACCGCAATCCTTTGGTTCACAGGCCCACGCTCAATCCACTGAGCTACACCAGCCAGGGCTGTTGGTGTTTTTTAACTTGTTCTTCTCTCCCAGGGACTCATCACTTTGTTTGTGTTGTAGTGGACCCCTTTGATAGAGTGATGAAGACAATAGACCCCCCCCTTTTCAGAATAATCTTTTTAAGTGCATAGAATTAAATACATGGGTACTACATGGAAAAGAAATTATATCAAGATATACTTATCAAGCCCTGGCTGGTGTAGCTTAGTGGATTGAGCACGGGCCTGCGAACCACACGATCGCGGTTCGATTCCCAGTCAGGGCACATGCCCGGGTTGCAGGCCAGTTCAGAGCAGCGGACTCACGAGAGGCAACCATACACTGATATTTATCTCCCTCTCTCCTTCTCTTCCCCTCTAAAGATAAATAAATAAAAATTAAAAAAAGATACACTTATCAAAATATAAAAAAAATTTGGAGTAGTATATGGGCTCCTTAGTTCACGGCAAGATTTAGTGGAGTCTCAGAGTTGTAATTTCTAAGGGTTGGACCTAAATAATTAATATATTTGTAACAACTCTAATGTGATGGAAATATGTGAGAATTTGTGTCAAAGTCACAGGAAGCACTACACTCCTATAGTTCATTGCCTCCATTTCCAATGTAAGGAAATGCTACACTGCATGTAGAGGACACTGAAAATAAAGATGTGTTTTTCTCTACTCAAGTTCCCAGACCCTTGAATTCTATCCGTGGGCCCCAGCTGAAGGAGGCAGGCTGCGCCGTGCCTTCCTATGGCATCCCACAAAAGCACTGGCGTTTGGGTGACTGCTTTCAGTCATGTTAAGATTATGCTGCTGGGAGTGTGAGCCACTGATTAGAAATATGCTCATCAGCCTTCCTCTTAATGGTTTTGGGATTCATTGATGGTCTCTGTCTGGCTCTAGTCTGTTAGATTACAAAATAGTAATTTTCTTTTTTTTAAATATATTTTATTGATTATGCCATTATAGTGGTCCCATTTCCCCCCTTTATCCCCCTGTACCCTGCACACCCCTCCCCCCCATTTCCCCCCTTTAGTTCATGTCCATGTGTCACAAGTTCTTTAGCTTCTACATTTCCCACACTATTCTTGCCCTCTCCCCTATTTTCTACCTACCGTCTATGCTACTCATTCTCTGTACCTTCTCCCCCCTTCTCCTCCTCCCACTCCCCTGTTGCTAACTGTCCTTGTGATCTCCGTTTCTGTTTCTGCTCCTGATCTAGCTTAGTTCCCTTTTGTTTTAGGTGCAGTTGTTAATAACTGTGAGTTTGCTGTCCTTTCACTGTTTGTATTTTTATCTTCTTTTTCTTAGATAAGTCCCTTTAGCATTTCATATAATAAGGGCTTGGTGATGATGAACTCCTTGAACTTGACCTTATCTGAGAAGCACTTTATCTGCCCTTCCATTCTAAATGAAAGCTTTGCTGGATAGAGCAATCTTGAATGTAGGTCCTTGCCTTTCATGACTTGGAATACTTCTTTCCAGCCCCTTCTTGCCTGTAAGGTCTCTTTTGAGAAATCAGCTGACAGTCTGATGGGAACTCCTTTGTAGGTGACTGTCCCCTTATCTCTTGCTGCTTCTAGGATTCTCTCCTTCATTTTAATCTTGGCTAATGTAATTATGATGTGCCTTGGTGTGTTCCTTCTTGGGTCCAACTTCTTTGGCACTCTCTGAGCTTCCTGGATTTCCTGGAAGTCTATTTCCTTTGCCAGATTGAGGAAGTTCTCCTTTATTATTTGTTCAAATAAGTTTTCCACTTGTTGCTCTTCCTCTTCCCCTTCTGGTACCCCTATAATTAAGATGATGGAATGTTTAAAGATGTCCTGGAGGTTCCTAAGCCTCTCCTCATGTTTTTGAATCCTTGTTTCTTCATTGTTTTCTGTTTGTTTGTTTCTTTCTTCCTTCTGGTCCACTCCATTGATTTTAGTCCCAATTTTGTTTTCATCACTGTTGGTTCCCTGTGAATTTTCCTTCATTTCACTTAGCATAGCCTTCATTTTTTCATCTAATTTGTGACTAAAATCAACCAGTTCTGTGAGCACCTGATCACCAGTATTTTGAACTGTGCATCTGATAAGTTGGCTATTTCTTTGTCACTTAGAAGTATTGGCTTTGGGGCTTTGAGCTGTTCTTCTGCTTGAGCCATAATGTTTTGGTTTGTTCACGTCTGTTATGTATGAGGGGCGAAAGCTTAGGTGTTCATGGGAGTGGGTCAACGTAGTCGCTGGGTTGTAACTGGGGGCAGGGTCAGAGAGGGGGCAGGGTCAGAGAGGGAGCAATGGTGCTTGTTCCATGGTCTCTCTGATTTCAGTCCCCTCTGCTGCCTCCCACAAGCAAATTGGGCCCTTCTGGTTCTGGTCCCTGGGTGGGTGGGCTTGTGTATGTTCTAGGACCCAGTGGGTCTCTCCAATGAACTCTTCTGTGAAGCTGGGAGCCTCTCCTGGCACCTCAACCCCTGAGAGTTCTTCCAATTGGTGCTTTTAGGCTTTAATTCCCAGCGCTGGGGCCCTGGTTTGTGGCATCTGTGTCACTGCTCACTCCTTTGCCTGGTTTATCTGTGTGTGAATGTGTGACCGCCGTCAGCCAGCCACCTTGTGCCCTCACTGGGTCTGCCCGTTGCCACCCGACGCCTGGGATCTGCCAACCACTGCCTGTGTGCCTGGGTCAGTCTGGCAGCCACCACTTTTTCCTGCCGTGACCCCTTCTCCACTGGCTGCCGACTCCGCCCCTCTTACCTGTCTGGATGAATGGTTTGTTGCTGTCGTACAGTTCAATTTTCTGTCTGTTCTGGTTGTGTTTTTGTTTGTAAATCTTTGTTGTCCTTAAACTTGGTTGTGCGAGCAGGTACAGTATTTCCACCTATGCCTCCATCTTGGCCGGTAGTCTATAGTTTTCTAATTCTGTCACTCCTCCCACCTTTATAAACTGCAATTGTTCCATGAATAAAAATATGGTTACCCTGAAATTCAGTTCATCTGATAAAAGATCAACAATTATTTGATTCTTTTATACATTTTCAGATGACTGAGCTGGTTTCTAGCCATCCCCAGTGGTGACCAAGGAGCTTGGTATATTCGCTTTTCGGTTTTGATTTGAAGAACATTATGCATTACAGGAAATTTATTTATTTGCTCTATTTCAATCAATTACAGTCATTATCCGCTTTGATGTTCCATTTGTTCAATGTCAGGCCAGTGGGAGCCCCCCTAACCTGGCTTCTATGTCCTTTCAAAATGACCACATTACTCTCTGGCAGCTGTCTCGCTTTTTGACACAGCAAGATATCCCAGGCTCAGCTTGTACCATACCTATATGGCTTCCAGACTCGCGGCAAGGAAGTTTTCCAAGAATCTTTTGTTCTTCTCAGTGGGAAGTGATATTTAAAAACAAGAGTCTGGGGATTAAGGATATTTATTACTATTAGGTTGCCATTACTAGTAGGCCTTTTTCGTGGACACAGCTATAAAAGGCTTATTTTTTAAAAGAGAAAAATGGATTATAAGTTTATGTGATTTCTGTTTGAAATGTCAGTGTGCAGAATATTTCCTCTTTGACTGTATACCTGGATTGGTTGCCTTTTATACTGACAATCCTAGCCCCTGACGGCAGTAATGTGGTGTTTGGTTTTGCTGTAGCCCACGATATATGCAGAATAGTTTAAACATAAACGATATCATTGTTAGAACTAGTGAGAAGTCCATTGCTTCTACTCTAAGATTTATTTTCAGGTTATTTTTTCTTTGGAATATTTCTTAATAGGCATGTGAAATCAAAATACTCCATTTTAAAATCTCTCAAAATAATTATTTTTCTCTGTGTGGTTACATAGCATTTGTGGGGTTTTTTTTTCAGTTTCAATGTAATTTGTAGAGATTGTTTTATATTTCTTCCATGATTTAAGAAATGCATATAATAACTCTTTGTAGTTCTGAAGCTTAAACTTATAAAACACAATACATTAAAAATCTCTGACTTCTCTCCTTGCCACCTTGACCCTGTTTTCTTGCTCCCTTTGTGGGTCATCATTTGTATTTGTTTTAGTTCATTGTTTCAGTGGGTTTTTTAGTGAAAAATTATATCTGTCTATCTATCTGTTTAATCTGTATACTGGTGCATGTTATTCATGTCGTATATATTCATATAATATGGGCATATTTATATTCCTTCTTTCTTACACAAAAGAAAGCTCTATAAGTGTTTCTGCACCTTGGTTTTTCCATTTAACAAAACATACCTGTGGTTACTCCATACCCCATGGAAAGACTGTGCTAATTCCTTTTAAAGTACGTGAACTCCACTGTGTGGCTGCACCATCGTGTTTGACCAACTCCCTGCTGATTATCCATATTCTGATTTTTCGGGGTTTGATTACTAGTCACTATAATGGGCAGAAGTAACAGAAATTGCACATTCAATGTCCAGAATTTATAACTGCCTAGACCTGAATCTCTGGTACTAGAGCAATTTCAGCAACTTAGGATACGGTGGAAAAGTGTTTACAAGTAAAACACGTTAAGGGGAAAGTTCAGCTCTCCTGGGCCCCCGGTTCCACTTCTGTGAGTTTCCATTTCCTCGTCTTTAAAATGCAGTAATGAAACCAACCCTCACTGTTGTTAGGGTTGATACAGACCAAAGGAGATGTAGTCTGCAAAGCAATGTGCATATGAAGTCATAGCTACTAGTATCAATCGTACCAATTTCCTCAGCAATGAGACAGGGAGTCCCTGGTGGGTCTTCATCCTTTATTTTCATTTTTAATTTAATTTAATTTGGTTTTTTGATGGGTGGGCTCATTCATCTCTTTCCCTGACCTAGTGGCACAGCCACGAGGAAAATGGAAGCTAAAGGGAGCAGTAACTCAGCTTGAATTTGTTTTCCCAAAGTATTGCTTGTTAGGTGACATTTTAATCTGGGTTGTTGTTAAGATTCTGGTGGAAATAGGTGCTAGTGTGGCAGCCAGCGAGACTGGAGTCCCCCTGGAGTCCGCCTAGTGATCAGAGGGTTCACACCAAGTGACCCCACCCCCGGTTCACACCCTCCTCAGTGTTTGAGCCAACCTCCCACTCGCCCCAGGGCGGCCTCATAAGGCCTATTGTCTGCTCTCCTGCCAAACGGTCCTGTTCTAGCAGGACGATCTGGGAATTTCCATGTGAAGGAAGTCATTAGCATCTCAGAGGCTTCCGCTTGCTCATCCATGTCCAGAAATGATTCCTTCGGCCCTTCCTCCTTGACCCCTAGCCTGAGAAGCTACTGAAAGAGGGAGAAAGGAACTGAGGAGGACCTGATCTTGGAATCCTTCCTTTAAGGGGATAAATTTTGAGCACACTTTTTAGGAGCAGAGGAATGGGATCTCAGGGAGTAGAAGGCGAGCTTCCTATTCATCAAGATTCTGTGCTCCACTGGGCAGAAAAAGGGCTTTGGGGTCAGCCCCTGAATGCCTGGTATAGCCTTTGGCTGCAGTCCGTCACCTCACAGAACCTCAGTTTCCTCGGCTGTAGAATACAGTTGTAAAAATGCTAATGTTCCTCATCCAAATCACGATTACGAGGACTCATGAGATCCCTAATGTCGTGTGCTTGGCAAAGAAGAATAGAAGCTCAGGGAATCTGGATTTCCTTTCTGCCCTCTCCTTTTGTCATGGACTTGCCCCACCTTATCTGAAAAATAAAACTAGGTGGTCGTAACACTGGTCACAGGAAGAACTGAAATTCCTTGGGTGGTACGGCATACATTATTTTAAATTCTAACAGCAACCCTGCATTTGGGGGGATGTTGTCCTTATTTTATCCATAGAAGAGCAGAGGCTCTGAGAGAGAGAGAGAGGAAGTCTCTCAAGTTTGTCCATGGTCAGGTTCAGAGCCTTGGCTAGCCCATCGTCACCATCTGTATGATTTAGGGAATGGTGCTCTGTCCCTTGGATTCAACTCTGTGGGCACAAGCTCAGCTGGTGGGGCTGCCTGAGGCTGGTTTCAGTTTTCACTTATCCTCCTGCTTTGTCAAGGTAATGCAGTGCCCAACCCTCACAGCTGTACCGAGAGACCCCGGGTGCCTGCATAGAAATTCAAACCCAGATCTGCCTCCCATTCAGATCTCATCCTTTCCACTGCTGCCTGGGAGGTCATCTCCTCCTAGTACCTTCAGGATCCTGCTCCACCGATGGTCTCATCTCTGCCTTATCTCCAGCGCCTTCCCTCTCCTTCTCTTCTGGCTTCTCCTTCCTAGCTGATACACTCAATCAGATTTGTACTCTTGGGTTACCACCACTAGAACTGGAGCATAATTTCACTACTAGGATCCCCCTCCTGTGCCTAGCTCCACCCAGGCCCTGAATCTGCCTTTCTAAGCAAATGCTTGTTCAGAGGCCTTGTACTTTCCACTAGACTTCCTTGTGTGAGAGCCCAGCCTTTACAGTCTTCCCTGCTGTCCTCAGTGCACACACAGCAAGTTGTTTTGCACACAGTAATCGTTCTCCAGCACTGAAGAACCAACGAATTTTTCCCAAGAGCAATCCTCTTAAGCAGGCACTAGAGGGCAGCAGGAGATCACGCATGGTCTTCTTTTAAGCCTCCCATTAAGGGCCAAAGCCTACATTGTCTCTAGAGGTAGGAGGATATGCTAAGCTTCACCGCTGACTGAAGAGCCAGGGGCATTAAAAAAAGAAGTGGGAGAGGGGAGGGAAGCTAAGCACATCTTAGTCTGTGGGATTAACCACATCTTTGGGACACTTTTGGGTCCTCTGGGATTCTTCACTGTGTCTCTTACTTTCTTTAGGACAAATAACAGCAGAACCACGTGGATATTTTTGTACTTAAAAAAAAGTATATTTTTATATAATTATATTAATATTGAACAAGCAAACAAAAGATATCAGCCACTTCTGGGCTACGGATCAGCGTCCAGGAGTCCCTGGCCCACAAAAAGTATGACCATCCTCAGAGACATAACTGCTTCTTCAGAGACATAACTGCTTCCTCAACACCTTCACTTGAAACAGGTGTTTTCCTCTCAAGTGCCTTCCCTGTCACAGTGAGCCTCGGATCCTTCATGTGTAAAAGGGGGCTGCGACCTTCACTCTGCGGGACGATAGGAAGGACCGTACACGCCCCAGGTGTAAATCAGCCAGGGCTGCACTTCACATTTGATGCTTGTTGAATCCACCAACTGCGAGAACAAATGTCAGAGACTTTCAGGGTTCCAAAGGTGTTACTTTATTGGCCAAGTTTAACCTGCGCAGGGGTGAACTCTCAAAGTGTCCAGCGACACAGTGCCCACAAGGGCTGCAAACGAGAGTCACACGCAGCGCTTACAGCCAAGTCCTTATATAGAGGCAAGCAAGCAAGCATTACACAGATGATGTGGCAGTTAGCTATTGGCTTACAGCCCCCGCGGGCGGGAACAGGGTGGGGTCTGTCTCAACTGAAAGGAAAATTTTGAAACTAAACAGATGGCAATCAACTTACAGGATGTTTGCTAGGGACACAGGCTCCTTGGGGCTGAGACTATTTTCTTGTTCCCAACAATGCTCAGAGCAGTTTGATGAGGGCTGAGCGTCCCCACTTTACAAATGAGGAAAGCGAGATTGGAGCAGTAGGGTGACTTGTCCAGGTCCTCAAATCAGATCATCCAACTCAAGAGCTTTGGATATAAGTGTCCAGTTCTGCCCTTGTTCTGCTGTGTTCCACTCTGTAGGAAGCAGATGTTCAAGGAGAAATTCCTGACGGCGTGGTTAAAGCACCAGCTCTGAGGGGATGTTTACAGTTTCAGACGGGCAGGTGAACTGAAGAATCCTGGGGCGGTGGCCAAGAGCTGGACCGAACGGCCTCTGATGAGGCTCTTGACAACCTAGAATTTGGAACTAAATCGCTGCATGGGTTTTGTTTCTTACTGATCCTCCAAACATTCCAAGATTTAGGTACTAACATTACGGACATTTACAGAGGAGGAAATGGAGCCTCGGGGAGGTTAAGCAGCTTGTCCAAGGTCACCCAGCTGGAAATTGAAGAGCCAGAATTCAAATCCAAGCAAGTTACTGTACTGTAGTTGCCCTTCTGCAATTAGGTTCATCACTCGGATATTTATGGAAGAAGCTGTGAATTCGGTTAGATTAGGAGATCAGTTAGTTGTCTTAGAAACTGGGCGGTTTTATAGACCTGTCTTCTTTTTAGTCTCTACTACGGTTTCCCCTTTCATTCCTCAAATATGCACACCATGCACAGACTCAGACATATACACCTCATCAGAAGCCTCTCAAGCCTGCCCAGTAGTTCCTGGGACGGAGAGTTCATCTACCCACCTGGTTGGTTGGTTGATTTTAACATCTCCACCCAGTAGGGGGCAGGCTTGAGTACCTCAGAGAAGGCATCCAAATAGCATAAAATGCGTAACTCTGGGTCTAAGCCTGATGCTTAGGATGAGAACTACAGTTCCTCAGTGGGAAGCCGTCTAGATATAACAGAACTGTCCCATAATGGAAGTCAGGATGTAATGAGGTCTGCATCATTAGCAGTGTCCGGAAGAAGTTGGAGGATGATTTGGTGGTGGATGATGCATTAGATGGAAATTTTGACTAGGTGACTTTAAAGTGCTTGAGTACTCATGAGATCCTGTAGCCCATGGAAAGAGGTGGGGAGCCTGGAGGCGTTGTAGGGGGCGTGGCAGGAGTAGGCAAGGTCTGAGTATTTGCAAAAGAGAAGACTTCTTGTGGAGGGTTGAGAATTAGTGCTGCACAATAGAAGGAGCAGTAGAACCAGGTATAAAACACTAGACTAGGTATTAGCTGTGTGGCCTTGGACAGATGACCTTCCCTCTCTGAGCTGCCACTTGTACATCAATAAAGTAAAGTTAGACCATCTGCCTTTGGGGCTGTAGTGATATATTGACATAATGGGTTTGAAGTCTGGTAAGTGTTAGACAAATGCAAGACGTCAATGCAAGATGTAAACTTAATATACATCCATCTATTCAGTTATTCAGATACTGACCTGCAAACTGTCTACTCTACATCAGAGAGTGAACTCTTGCTCTGGGGATGCAAATGCTCGTTGAACCAGCATGGTCCATGCCCTGGCTGCTGTGGCTCAGTGGATTAAGCACTGGCCTATGAACCAAAAGGTTGCTGGTTTGATTCCCAGTCAGGGCACATACCTGGGTTGTAGGCCAGGTCTTTATTTGAGGGCTTGCAGAAGACAACCACACATTGATGTTTTCCTTCCTCTCTTTCTCCCCTCCTCTCCTCTCTCTAAAAAATAAATGGATAAAATCCTTAAAACAAAATCCAGCGGAGTCCTCACTCTTATGGAGCTCACAGTTTAGTTGTGGAGACAGATACTAATTTAACTAGCACATTAATTAAAATTAAATATATGGTAAGCCCTATAATGATGATGATGGTGTAAATGTTTCGGGTAATGATACAAGTTGAGAATAATCAAAATATAGTTTATGAATATGTAATGTTCAAAAGTTCAGGCACACCCTAGAGATATGGCGGGTTCAGTTCCAGACCACTGCAGTGAAGGGAATATTTCAATAAAGGGAGTCACACAACTTTTTGTATTTTCCCAGTGAATATAAAAGTTACCTTATACTATAGCCTATTAAGTGTGCAATAGCATTATGTCTAAATAATTTTTTTGCCTTCATTCGAAAATAATTCATTACGACAAACACGACGACCATCCCCTGAGCTTGCAGTGAGTGATCATCGTTTTGCTGGTGGAGGGTCTCGCCTTCAGTGTGGGAGAAGCACAGGATCTGAAAAGCCTAATAAAGGGAAGTCCAATCAAACGGGGTTTGCTGTGGATGTGTGAGTCCCCACACTCCTTGCAGTGTGTTCAGTGGGGTAGTATTCCCCTGCTCCTAGAGGAAAATTGTAGCAGGGGACATCTAATCTATTATCACTCTCATGGAACGGACAGTGTTAGAGGCGTTGTTAAGTTGCTAACACAGTTTCACATCAGGATTTAGGATGTCCCGTCCAAAATTTTAATCAGAGTTCTACATCTGACAAGTCGAATCTCCTTTCCCTCCCCAGCGGGGGCCTTAAGAGGTGGAACGAGATTGGCCTTTTTTCTGTATGTCTGTCTGCCTTGCGCTCCTCTGTCCTCTCCCTCCAAGATCAAAGCAGGAGAGAGAAGTGGCAAGGATTAGCAAGGTCACCTTTGCCCTGGGACCCTGGTACCTAGCTCTGTGTTTTCTGGTCCTGACAGATTTTTTAAGTCAGCCCTTATTCTGGGGGCTTTTTAGTGCTCCCTATTGCCAGGGGCTTCTCCCGATACCTGTGATTTCTTTTCGGCTGGCTGCTGCTGACCCCTCTCTAACTTCCGTCTCTCTGGCCATCCAGCCCTTGGCAATCCTCACTGCGTGGGACCCTCAACCCTTTAGAATTCTTTAGGCAAACTCAGAACAGTTCCAGGACAACTCTTTCTTCTATGGGTTCCATATCTGTTTCAGAGAAAATACTAATGCATTTTTCACCTTGGCAACCTCTGGACTGGGGGCTAATTCCCCTGCAGCCCCTCCTGTTCTGCAACCACAGCCCACTAGAACTTTTGCAGGTGGAGTGAGACCCTAGCCCACTATCTTCCCAGTTGCCAAGGACACACAGTAAATTCTCCAAGAGGTGCTCTTTGGGTCCCTTCTCAAAAAGCTCCGGATTAGAAGGTAGCATGTTCTGCTGTTCCCACCTGGGGGTGTCAGGAACTCTAACCATCAGGTAATAATGGCTTTCTGCAAAGTCAATCTTCCCTGAATCCTCCCTGTCTGCTCTCTGACCTTGTTTTATTTCCTTGTTCAGGCTGGGGTTCCTAGAATAATGAAACAAGTTAGGATTCATCTCCTTTGTAAATTCTGCATCTATGGGCTTGGCCTTGGTACTTCACTTCTATTCTCTCTTGGTGTCTCAATAGAAATGTTGATGTTAACATCCTGTTGCAACAGCAGTAATAGTAATTGTAACAGCAGTAATAACAGCTAAACCCATTGAGTGCTTCACCTGTGCCAGGCACCGTATTTAATCCTCACAATCACGCTTTCAGCTTGGTACTATTATTTATGGTTGGCAGACACACCGTGCTGAACTTTGACCGTTGGGCTGAGAAGTTCGGGCTGCACCGCACACAGGGGCAGGCCCCGTCGGTGGCACTTCAGGTGGCTCCTTTCCCTTTGCTAAGGACGTTGGTGTGAGTCCTTGAATCAGGCCTCAGCGCCATCGCTTCCCTCCAACAGGAGTCTGTAACCCCACCTCAGAAATGATCCCATTTCAGCAATTCCTGGGAGGCCATTGCTGGCACAGAGGCCATTCTTCATGGTAGAAAAGTCTCCGCCTCTCTCTCCCACCCTGAATGTTTCTAATTTGAGCCCCTCTGGTCCCGGTGGAGCCTTTAAATGCTTCAAGTACAAGCCTACTGCCCAGCAAGCCTGTCTGACTCGGGAGGCAGTGCCCTGAGCTGCTGCTGAATATTGAACAAACATTCGCACGACTTTGGCTCTCCCAGAAGCCCTCAGTCTGAGGCCTTTGTTTTGTTTTCCGGATGAGGGCGAGTGGTGCCATCACCTCCTGCCGAAAAGCCCTGGCTGCCCTCCCAACAAGGAGTTGTCACTTCGACTGAGGCTTTTTTTTTTTTTTTTGGTGGCAACAAAATAATACCCAGCAGGAATTTGGGAGGAGAAAAAAGAGAGTTCAGCTGGCAGGTTCTCAAATGAATGGGCTGTAGTGTCATTGGAACTGAATTGGGCTTGAAACCAGACATGATCCTATTTTGGAAGCATTGTTCAGAGGGATGGGAAATGTGAACAGAGGATAAGTCTCTTCAAAAATGCTCTTTATCCTTGCCTGTTAAAAGCAGCCTGTTTTAACTGAACTCTCCCATCCCCTCAATGGCAAGGACCTGTGTGAAAACCTGGAGGGAGTCAAAACAACAGGCAAGTTGGTCCAGCTCTTCATCTGTTACCGTTCCTATTGAGAGAGCTAATTTTGCTTTGGGAAGAGGTTACTGGATTAGGAGCCATCAATTATCGATGGTGAAATTCACAGATCTTGGCTCTTAGACTCATCAGTGCTTTGATGAGAGCCCAATGATCATGATAGGTAGATATATTACAGAGTCAACAAATATTTATTGAAAGTATCATTGAACACCAACTGTGTGCCAGGTACTGTGTAAAGTGGTCATGAAAATCAGCAAGATTCATACGGTCTTCACCCTTCCGGAAGTGTCAGTCTGGAGACAGAAATAGGTGATAGAACAGGTGCTATGAAGCTCTTTCGTGTAAAACCCTAATAAAGATTGGTGGCATGGGGGTGGAGCTTAGGGAAGTCTTTGCTGAGGAATTGCACTTGAACTAAGATCTGAAGGATGAGCGGGAGTTCGCCGGGAGAAGCAAGGAGAGAGGGGTGGCATGGGGAAAAGCATTCTGTGCGGAGGAGAGAGAGCATTTGCCGAGGCTGAGAAAGAAAGGCGCAGGGTATGTGCAAGGAACTGAAGTGGGAGAATTAGGAAGAACAAGATAAGAGATTTGATTGGAGAGGCAGACAGGTTGTCTGGATCCCGCATTACCTGTAGGCCATCTTAAGGCTTTTGGTCTTCATCCTAAGAGCAGTGATTTGCCATGGAAGAGTTTTAAGCAGGAGAAGAATATAGGTTTCACCTTTTTTAAAAAAAACTTCAGCCACAGAGCGAGGTTGGATCAGAAGGAATTAGCTTTAGCAGTTGTAATGTCTACAGAGGAGTAGTTAATGGAGTGGCTAATGGTCTTCCCTATTGCAGCTTCCATCCAGATCATAACTCAGGCATGACACACTCTTTGCGAAGAGAATCATTGTTAATAAGCGTGCACAGGACTCAGAGGTAAATTGTTTCTCCGTTTAGGTATTGGGTTCCTTACTTGTTCGGTCATGGAGCTGGACCAGACGATGCCCAAGTGCCCGTCCTTTGTAAAAGCAGCCCCTAAGTTTGAGTGTAAATTCTGTACTGCTACTTCAGTGCAGTTTTCAGCCCGGACTCTGGGCTTCTAACCCCACTTGTTTACCCGACAGATTGAAAAAGCTGACAATTTATTAGACGAAAGCAGACCAGCAAAGATGTATAGCTTCTTTTGTTGTATTTTTTTACTCTTTTTAAAAATTATTGTTCAAGTACAGTTTTGTGTCTTTCACTCCCGTCCCAGCCGCCACCCCCCCCCCCCAGTGCTCCCCACCTGTTGTTAAATGGGTAGTTATATCTTTAACCCAAAGGCCAGGAGTATTTGTTTGACCCAGGGGATTTCTCACTCCCAGCACCACGTTGCATTCTTTCTCTGTTAAATTATGTGCCTATAGCAAGTGCTAGGAGAGGCTGCCCATCTGTGTTTTAAAATAAGAGATAAAAACAAAGGTGAATTGATTATCAGTCTGGGGTCATGTGCTGAAGGAATCACTCACTGTGTGACCTTGGAAAGTCACTCTCCTTCTTTGGGACACAATTTCCTCTTGTTTAAAGTGGGAGGATTGTACTAGATTAGCACTTTTTTCAAAGGTGTGCTTTTCAATAGTTTTTGAAAGATGTTTTATGTCCCACTTTATTCTCCTTGGAGACGCACAATCTAAGTGTATTGATGGTCTAATTAATTCCAAAGTCTTCGCTTCAATACATCCATCATTAAAGTAAAAACTTTAATGTGGCTCTCAGTCTGAGATTCCCTTTTCCCATCTATAAACAAAGCTGAGAGCAGAGGTTTCCAAACTTTTTCTGCAAAGGATCAGATAATAAATATTTTAGGCGTGGGGCCATGCGGGCTTTGTTGTAATCACTCAATTCTGCCATTGTATCCATACACAATAAAAAGAATGAGCCATGGGTGGCATAGTTCAGTGGATTGAGCGCGGGCCTGTGAACCAAACAACCACAGTTCGATTCCCAGTCAGAGCACATGCCTGGGTTGCAGGCCAATTCCCAGCAGGGGATGCACGAGAGGCAACCATACATTGATATTTCTCTCCTTCTCTCCTTCCCCTCCCCTCTAAAGATAAATAAATAAAATCTTTTTAAAAAAGAATGAGAGTGGCTATGTTCCAATAAAACTTTATTTACACAAACAGGCAGCGGGCTGGATTTGACCCATGGGCCATAGTTTACTGACCTCTAGGTCAGAGTGTGTGCTAACTGCTTCCTAATGTCCTTGTAGCTCTAATATGCCCTCCCCCTTCTCTCCTGGATGGTATTCACTCCCAAGTTTGAAGTCGTTATTCTCCAAAACTATCCCTCTGGTCTTCCAAAGTCATCGTCTTCTTTCAATGTGTCTGTGTGTAAGTCTGTCTCCGTCTCCCCAGCTGCTGAGAGGCCTTCTTCACAGCTTTGTTTTGTTTGTCTTAGTAACTACCCATCTTTAATCCCTCTGAAGGATTGGCTAGCTGGAATACGCCTTGTCTTCCTCCCCCGGAGCCTTTGATCTGATGTTCATAAGCATTTGCTGACAGCCAGACAGAAAAGGGGGAGCCCAGATCCCAGGCCTGAGGGCCCAGAGAATAATGAATGAAGGCTGCATTTATTTGTATCTCTAATTGGCAAGCCCATTTCCAATTCAGCTGCGTGTCACTGCAAGCCCAGAACAAGAGAAGGAGACCACCCTTCTGTTTCTGCCAGGCCTTGGTGCCCAGGGACCCAGGCTCCACCGAGGCAGGAGCTGGCCTTGGTGTTACCAGGCTTAGAAGAAGCTGCCATCTGTAGCTCTGCCCCTTGGTGCAGGGCTCCCTCTGCTTTGCCATTCAGACTGTGCCTTGCACAACTTTGAAGATAACATTCACATAATCCAGAACTTGAATAGAACCCTCTGGGTTGTACAAATCACTTTGCTTCCTCAAGCTTTTGGATATAGCCACTGAGCGCTCTCCTCTATGGACATCTTATGTAGAAGGCCAGTCTATTAAAGAGAGAAAAGTGGAATTGCTCTGCCTGAAGTTGGGATGTGGGTTTAGAGTTCTGCCTGCTTGGTTTTCCTCTTGCCCCTGTCAAGTAGCTGCTCAGATACCTTCAGGGATCCCTAGAATTCCTCCGAAGAATTCTGGAGCTTTTAGACTTGATCACAAATGTCACGGTAGCCATTCAGAGTGCTATACTCTCCCCTCTTTCAGGAAGTCTCAAAGACATGCTTAGCACTACGCTAGGCACCGAAGATGAGGAGGGGACAGGACAGGGAGACATGGCCCCAGGTCTCCAAGACCTGATTACGTTTGGGGTTTGAGAGGTGAGCAGAAAATGGGAAGAGCCAGTGAGTGTCACAAGATAAGGTCTCACAAGTGGAAATACTTATTCAGAGACTTCCTGGGGAGGGTCACACTGGAATGGAGCATGGGTGGATGGTAGAGATTTGGAGGGGCAAAGAGCGGGCAGGGTGAGCAAAGGCACAGACTTGGGAGATGCTAAGTGTATGGATCCAGGGAGACAGAGCAGAAGGGGGCGTGTGTAAATCAGATCTCAGTGTGCGTGTGAAGAAGGCAGGAAAGGGCTTTGAACGAGGGGACAGATGAGTACAGAAGGAAAGGGGGAGTGATGGCTTTTCCAGACAGGCCCACCTCCTGCTACCACATTTATTACTCATAACTGTTGCAGCTGGTGTTATCAATCCCATTTTACAGAATTCGTTACTACAGGCTTTTGAAGATTTTTCCGAGGTCAATGGCTATTATCAAGTAGCGTTGAGATTTAAACTGAAATCCACTTGACTCTAAAGCTTGTGTTCTCCTATTATATGAGACTTCGTGAAAAATATAGGACTGGAAATGATTCATAAAAGAAAGGTAGAGATTCTGTAAATTGACAGTAGACAGGAAGGATTTCTGGCTGGGAAAAATAGCCGTGCATATTAACATCTTGCAAGGTCCTTGGAGAATCCTCTAGTCCGCCTACCATCATTACATATGGAGAAAGTGAGGCCCGAAGAGAGCAATGGGTTGGGGGACATTTAATGTAAACAATAGAAAAGGACTCCGTTCTGGTCTCTGAACCCTCAGGCCAGTGCTCTTAATAAAGCATCACGAACAAACCACTCTACCATTTTTTCCTTTGCAGTTGCTACCAGCTACCAGCACATCAGACTCTATGGGTTCGAGAGTCCGACCTTTTGAACAATACTGAATGTATCTCTCCCTCCCCAGAGACCACGGAGTTGGGCAGCAAGAAGGAGCTCAAGTCCATGCCCTTCATCACCTACCTCTCAGGTCTGCTGACGGCCCAGATGCTGTCGGATGACCAGCTCATCTCAGGTGTGGAGATCCGCTGTGAGGAGAAGGGCCGCTGCCCATCCACCTGCCACCTTTGCCGCCGACCGGGCAAGGAGCAGCTGAGCCCCACACCGGTGCTGCTGGAAATCAACCGTGTGGTCCCCCTGTACACCCTCATCCAAGACAACGGCACCAAGGAGGTGAGCCCCCGACACAGTCACTGAGTCAGATCTCAGTACCAACCTACCTACCTCCTGCCCCTTGGGCCCTTTGTTGGGACTGTTGGCCTCATCGTCATCATCACCTTGATGACTAGCATTTATCAATGCCTTACCATGTTTTATGTACACACGTAGCTTGGTAACACAAGCTGCTATGACCGGCAAACTCTCAAATCTCAATGGCTTAATACAATCGAGTTTATTTCTTGTTTGTGCAGAGTCCCAAATAGAGGGTTTTTGGGGGGATGAATAGCTTTCCTCTGAGAAGTAGTGCAGGGATCCAACCTGTTCCATCTTGTGCCACAACAGTCTGATGTTCCCACATTTGAGATGGAAAAAGAAAGGACATGGGGGGGTGCCCGGGAGTGGTTTAAATGGGGCGAGGCTGAAAGTGGCAAATAGCGCTTTGGCTCCCATCCCACTGGCTAGAGCTCGGCTGTCGGTCACACCTGTCTGCAGGGAAAGGCAGACGTGTTCCCTCTGCGTATCTAGGAGAAGAAGCTGTGAGTTTGGTGAAAAACCGGCGGTGTCTGCCTCCGTACCATACTTGGATTATCTTATTTAATTCACCCTTCAAAGCTATGCTTTCCTTATACATATTGGGTGGATTCAAATGGAATTGCAGGCACTGGGTCACCTTTTACTTGTAAAAATGGCAATTCCATGTGGTTCATTTTAATGTCAGACCTGCTCTACAGGTGGGGAAACCTCAGAGATCTTTAGTGACCTCCTGAAAGTTGGTTTGCGCTAGCGACAACAGGCTTAATTGTAAAATTATGCCTGCTCTTTTTCCTCTGTCTGTGTCTCTCACTTTGAATGACAGCACGTCAGGGCTTGGCGGGACTATACACGTGATCTGGTTCACTGGTTTGCAAATTCATGTTCATGGCACACTTTTCCAAGTGCAGCCTTCAGGAACCCCCATCCGTAAAACCAGGTACAGTGATGTCGCTCCTTCAGTGAGGAAGGTGACCAGGGCATCTCTACTTGGTCCCCACTCTGCCCTCTGCAGAAACTCCTTGACAGCCCTGGACCCCAAAGGAGAGTCTGGCAGTTGCGTCTCTCCCATAGCATCCCACTGGGCTGAGTAAGTGCCAGAGGGTGGCGAGGGAGCAGCTAGGTAGGGCTTTACAGAGGACACCGAGGTGATGAGAATGAGGAAGAGCATCAGGTAGACTACCTGAGGCAGAAAAGAACATGGTCCGTGCAAAGACTGAGATTCCCCTCGGCTAAGACAAAGATACAGAAGGAAGGCAGAGATGAGGCCAGTGGGGTAAGGAGGAGCCTGGTCACTTAGGCTACTGTAAGCTAGACCATGGAGTTTGGACCTGTCTGGGGGACCTCGAGGTGCTGAAGATGCATGGTCAGTAGGAGGCTGATAGGGTTAGATGTGCGTGGTGTAAGGAGCCCTCTGGAGACAATCCAGACAACAATCCAGAAGATCATCAATGGAATGGAGTTATGGTGTGGAGTAGGCATACAATGGAATACTCTACAACAGCCAAAATGCATGAACTGTAGTGACAATATGAGATGAATGAACATAATATTAAATGAAGGAAACAAGTCCCAAAGATACATTTTAAACAGCGTGATACCCTTCCTACTATTTTAATTTAAAAAAAGATACATGTACACTCCTACTACACAACCTTTTAGAAATAAATACAGGTGCAATAAACCATTTAAAGATGGAATCAAGGAAATGATGGCCATCAGACTCAGGGTGATGGTAATCTGGAGTCAGGGGAGGCAGGCTGATGTCAGGAGGGAGTTCTTGTTACCTTTAAGTAGTCAAGTCCCTGGCTGGAGTTTTGGGTGGTGGATTTGTGGAGGTTTATTCGAATATTAAAACTAGCTAGTTAACTAACCAACACTAAATTGAGATTACATAAAATGTAACCACATGCAGTGCAACAATGAGCATGAGTCATGAACCAAGCATCGCAAGGAATCTACTGCCGTGCACCAGAGGTCCCCAAAGTAATGCCAACAGAAATGCCACATATGCATCTATGAGGACTGTCTAGAAAAAGGCCAGCCGTTGTTAATGTAATGAGAATGGTTGGAATGACATGGATGTAACCTGGCAGCCAAGGAGAGTGGACTACAACACACACGCACAAACAATGAGGACCTCACTGTACTAGGCAGTGGGGGTGGTAGACGCTGTTGGGCGAGCAGGTGGACTGTGTGGCCATCACATCAAAGTGGCTGAGCAAGTAGAGCGACGATAGACATCTAATTTTGTGTTCAGCTTGGACATTCCTCCGCGGAAACTGTCCAAATGATTCAGAAGGCTGCAACTATGGGCAACAGGTGACTGGCAGCTCCAACACGATCGTGCGCCCACTCAGCATCACGTCTTCTGCAGCTTTCTGGGGAAACATCAAATCACCCAGGTGCCTCAGCCTGGATTCGGTGCCCTGCAACTTCTGGTTTTTCCCAAAACTAAAGTCACCTTTGAAAGGAAAGAGATTCAGACTGTCGGTGAAATTCAGGAGGATACGATGAGGCCGCTAACGGCAATGGGAAGAACCGTGTGAGGTCTCAAGGTGCCTACTTTGACGGGGACTGAGGTGTCATTGTCCTATGCACAGTGCTTCTTGTATCTTCTTCAGCAAATCTGTTTTCCGTATTACATGGCTGGATACCTTCTAGACAGATGTTGTGTCTCCACAACCTCAGGGGGAGAGCATACTGTGGCAACGTGAGATTGGAAGCAGGGAGACCTGTGGGTGCTGCCGAAACTTCCAGGAAATGCCAAGGTTGGTCAGACCATCGCGTGTGCAGTTGAAAACCGCAGCGTGTCGGTAGCTGTGCAGGTCTGAACTCTCCCGAATCAGCTGCCGAGGTGAGTGAGGCTACTAATGGCCCCATGCGCTGCTCTGGGAGCTTTCCCCAACAACCGCCGTTCTGGGCCGCGCTCTCTTCATCTGTTACCTGGCACCATACAAGCCCAGTCCCGGGAATTTTGTGATGTGCTCTTGGCACATATGTGGTGGCAGAGGAGTGGTTGTTCTTTGCTTAGTCGTCAGTTCACCCCATGTCTGAGGAGTGCCAGCTTCCCTGAGCATTATTAATACTCAACTCTGGAGATTCAGGGAGGTCTTCCTGAGGTCCATTCGTGATGTGTTCTCAGAACGGGTGTGGAAAGTGGCCACTAGGTGTCACTGTTCTCCTTACGGGAGCTCTGGAACCCTTGGAGCCTAGTTATTGATTTATTAATTCAGTAACTCTTTTTGAGCACCTACTGTATGCAGGCACTATGTTACACACCCTGAGAAATGAAGAATATGACAAGGAGACATGTCTTTATCTTCATGGGGTTTACGGAATTGTGGAGGAGACAGATGTTAATGAAACAATCATACACTAAGAAAAGGCCAGGGCCACGGTTTGAAAGTGTGTCGCTGGGGCCCTGTGGGGTCAGGGAAGGCTTCCCAGAGGAAGTGACATTGAAACTGAGTCTTTAGTGGCCGGGTGCATAAAGCGAATGTGGAGGACAGAGTTTGGGAGAGGGGGAGAAATCTGAACACAGGCCAGGTTGAAGGCTTAGTTCCTGCAAAGGCCTGAAGACTAGGCAAACACAGCCCATTTCCCTGAGGAATGAGTGACGACAGTGTGGCAAGGGCTGAGACTGAGGGACAGCTCCATAGGCAATGCTGCGCCAAGGCGACAGGACCGGACATGGCAGAGCTGTGCAGGCTGCCGTGGCAAGGAGCTTGTCCCTGGGGAGGGGAGCCCTGGAGGAGTTCAGGAAGACAGACTTGGGTGCTGATTCTCAGCTCCAAGGGCTGCTCCTCTTAGTCATCAGAAATGTTAGAGCTGGTTGGCTGGGGCAGGCTTTCTCCGAGTCTCCACTTTCTTCACCCCCAACCTCAAACCCCAAGACAGGACTATTTCAAATTTCATAGCAGCCTGCGGGATGTGGTGTCTTAGGCATTTCCCTGGGAGCAGGCCGTGGTGGGAGTGGGTGGGACCGCTCTTTTGCAGTCTGGAAATGGTCCTGAAGGAGGGTGCTATGGCTGCTGAGGGGGGTTGGTATGATGTGAGGGTGGCTGCTTTCATCGTCTCCATCACTTGTTTTCTTATCTCTTCCTAAAACCCCACCACTCCTTCACCCCTGGTTTCTCCATCTCTGCAGCGGGAGGCAGGGCCATATGCATTAGATGCGCACAAAGGCCTGGACTCCTACGTGGAGTCACAGCAAGGCTGGTGCAAGTCCTTTTCGTTTCTGGCCTCTCTTTTCCTACCTGAAAAAAACCGGATGAGTGGGTTCCTTTCAGAGCTTCTTGCAAGAGACTTTAAATGGAATCAGATGGTGGCTCTACATTCCTCCTAAGTTGGGGTGGGATCCTGCCTCAGTCCCCTTTTCACTGCGTGATGCCGAATGGCCTCCCCAGACCTCAGTTTCCACATCTGTAAAATGTGGTTTCATGATCCCTGCTTCACGGGAATCACACAAGACAATGAATGTATAGTGCCTGGCTCACAGCGTGTAATGGGCGACATTTTTGTATAACGATCAAATATATTGTTGGTCTAAACTGGCCCCTTCCTTTTTCTGTACTACCTTTGGTACCTCCTTTCCTCGGTGGTACTCGATACCTTTGCAGGTGCCCAAAGTGCTAAAGTGGGAGCTGTGTTTTGTGTGGGAGAAATCATTGGTTAACCCAAAAGGGAGACTCCCAAAGGGAGGGAAGTTAGGAACATTTCCCCACTTTAGAAACATTGCTACAGCTTATGCTCTGTAGGTGAGGAGTTAAACACAAGTCCAACCATTTTCTTCTGCCATAGCCCTTCCAAAGCAGGATGGGACGGCTCTGCTTGTGAGAACTCCCAACATCTTGAGTCATTTGAGGTGCTGAGTCAGCTCCTGAGTCCCATTTTATGACGGAGTCAGGACTATCAAAAAGGGGTTAGGGCTGGCCTGGAGTCTGTGGGGCAGTTCTGGCCTCCGAGGCTGCACCAGGGCCAGGATGTGCTGTGGAGAGCCTTGGGTCCACTGGACACTTGCTCCTTCGGTGGTTGGATATCCTTGGGCCCATCTCTGAGAATGCATGGGAAAGGAAGATGCCATCTGTCCGAGCTGGAAAGGAACCCATCATTAAACTTCATGTCGTGGTTTTGAACAAGCAAAACAGGAAAAAATGTCTTTATGATTAAAGGGTTTGATTAATATGTAACTCTCCTCCCTCCACCTGTTAAATGACCCATACACAGCCCAAAGCCACAGAGCTTGGCTGAGCCTAACTAGTAGTTAATGTGGCAGACTCTGTGTGGCTGTTAATTTAGCCTTTGGGTGAAGGAGAGGAGACTCCAAATGGTGGAGACAGAACAGTGTCGCGGTGAAGAGCCAGGCAGAGCTGGATCTGAATTCCATCTCTGCCACCGACTGCCTGGGTGACCTTACTTTTGCTCATGTGTAAAAAGTAGACATGATAGTATCTATCCCTCTCCATTTTGGGGGGTAAGTGTTTTCTGTGGAAGATCTAGAGAACTGGGACATGTGGGCTGCAACCTCAATTTGTACATGACATTGGACATGAATGCTTCTGCCACTTTGGTCTCTGTTTCTTTATCTGTATGATCAGTACTGGTTAACTTTACCCACATTCCCCTCAGGCCTTGTGATTGGATCAGATCTGACTTCTACCCTGAAAATAAGGAAAATGTTGAGGTTGGAAGAAGCATCCTGGGGCCTGCAACTTCTTTTTCACTCAGAGATCTTGCCAGTGTGACTCCTTCAGTTAATATTGGGAAGAGAAAGGCAGGCTTATTGGGTGCTCTGTCCTAATAATGTCAGAGCATTTATGGGTAGAGTGGGGTATTAAAATTGCAACCTGTTTATTTTCCAGACCAACCTCTTTTTTTCACAAAGTGTAAAACTGAGGCTTAGAGATGAATAATGACTTGTCCAGGTCACATGGCCAAGTCTGAATTCAAAGTGGTCAGGCATGGTTTCTGACCTTGGGAATATTATCTGTCCAAGGCTCAGTTTCCTCATCCTTGAGATGGGTACTGCCAACTTCCCCACAGGACTCATGTGGAAAAAGTTAGGTGCCGTTTGCTATTGTTTTGCAGACTCTACAATACTCTATAGATCTGAATAATTCTTTTCTAGAGCTTGGGTCCTCTGACTTTTGATAATGTGAGGGTTTGGGGTGTTTTTTTTTTCCTTTTTTCCATTCTGCCCAAGGGATAGCCGTGTGTAATTTTGGTCTTGTTGTGGTTGTTTAACCTCCCAGCAGATCCCCCCTCTCTGCCAGAAGGAGTTGTTTCCTCTAGTTACACTTCTTGGCTCAAACTAAGAAGAGGATTCCAAATGACTGCTCTTCGACAAGAAATTAGCAGCCAAGATTATGTCCCTCCTTGCACACCGTCGTTATGACCGCCACCACTGTCATTGTCACCACCATCACCACCATCACCTCCATCACCTCCATCACCTCGCACTGGCTGCGTGGTGTGTGCCAGATCCGATGCTAGGGTGTGGGCTACGGAGGGGAGTGAAATATAGATTGTGCCTTCCAGGAGCCCATAGTTGAGTGGATGAGGGAGAAGAGCCGCATAAGTAACTGTAATTACTTGCATATGCTACATGAATGCATGATTTATTTTCAACAATACAATAGACATTCCAACAGTGTTAGCAAAGAGGGAGAAAGAAACTCGGAGAGGGAGAATCTGGACAAGATTCTTGGGGCAGGGAAGG
The DNA here is from genome assembly GCF_014824575.4 of Sturnira hondurensis. Lineage (NCBI taxonomy): Eukaryota > Metazoa > Chordata > Mammalia > Chiroptera > Phyllostomidae > Sturnira > Sturnira hondurensis. The sequence continues at coordinate 2,875,858 of NW_028083079.1, read as the reverse complement.
TGGATGTGGCAGACAGTGGAATAGCTTCAGGCAAGTCTGCTGCTGATAAAGATAAAACCATCTATTAGAATCACATTATCTGCAAAAAAATGGTGCCAGGGGCTTTACTGCTTTGTCTCATGTAATCTTTTGGCAACTTTAGAGGGAGGTACTGTTATTATCCCTGTGTACTAGATGAGGAGACTGAGCCTCAGAGAGGCTGGAACCCAACCCTGTAAAATTCCAAAGCTCATCTAGGCCGAAGCCGGACCATGAACCTTCTACCTGTTTTTACAAATAAAGTGGGTGCAGTGTAGCCACACGCATCCCTTTGCAGATCATCTGTGGCTGCTTTCCCGCAACAGTGGCAGGTGGAGCAGTAGCCACAGAAGACAGTAGAATGTGCTCAGCCAGAAATGGTTACTGTCTAAGTCCTGTACAACGAATGTGTGGCAAACCTTGGTCTAGACCGAGGCATCTTAGAAAAGGAGGGGGGAAAAAAAGAAAAGGAGAGGAAAGTTATGTCAAATACTACGTGCCAAACAGAGAAGACTAAAACTCAGCGATTATTTGTAGGGCTTTTATTATTAAATACGTTAGGTGAACAGTGGTTAATGACACTAGATCAATTTGGGGGATATAACTTTATAGCACTGCATTTGTGTACTCCGTTATGTGCTTACCACCCGAAGTCCAGTCTCCTTCAGGCACTTTACATCTGACCTCCCTTACTGACCCTCTTCGCCGTTGCCGGACCACCCTTTCCCACTGGTAACCACGCTGTTGTCTTACCCGACAGTTTGTTGTGTTTGTTGCTTTCTGCTGTATATCCCGCACGTGTGTGAAATGGTGCCGAAGCCCAACTGCTACTGAGTACCGACTGTGTCGCTGGCGCTTTAAAGTGCCTCCCGCGTGTTAACATGTGTCCTCTCCTCTGCCCTGCGGCCACACATGTGAAGCACACACTGTTATGGCCGTCCCGCAAATTCAGAAGCAAAAACATGAGGCCTTGAAGAGATAAATCATTTGTCTGAGATCGCATAGCTAGTGACCTATGGGGACAGAACTCGAACCCAGATGTCTGTGTCTTGTGACAGGCCTGAGAGATTTGGGACCCATAGAACTGGAGAAGTGGCGTGCCGAGAGCTGCACTGTGGGTCAGTCTGAATGCTGTGCTGGAGGATCTGGGTGCCGTGTAAACGATGAGGAGCGTTTCAAGATTTGGGGGCAAAGGAAAGTTGTGGCTAGGTGTGAGTTTTAGGCTAACAGCCGCAGCAACAGTTGAAGGGGGAATTACAGGGACCGGGGCTGCTTTTTTGGCAAAGGTTATGCATTTGGGCTCTTCAGATCCCTGATTTTAGAAGGCCTTTGGATCTCCATTCCCAGAAAGTTCTTACAGAAATAGTTCTTGTAATGTTATTATAATTTTTTTCTGAAAAAAAGAGAAAGGGCATCTGCACATTTGCTAAATGTTCTTGACACACAGGACATAGAACAGTAAGACAAGGAGCCAGTAAGTTGCCAGTGTCCCCTGCAGAAGTGAAATGGGAAAAGCCAGCATTCTTGCTGCCTGTCACCTATCAGACCCAATAAGCAGAGACAGGGATTGAATCTTATGGGTGCTTTATGCAGATGGCCGGTGATCTGAGAAGACGGCGGGTTGTACACCCTAACAGACAGTCTCAAATTCCATTTTAAACAACCCCATTTATAAGGAGAAGAGAGTGTAGGTAAGGGCTTTGGAATTAGGTAAGGAAAAAAGTTAATCAGATAAAAGCTGTAGCATTCTTGTGTCATGGGTGGAGGTCTTTGGGCTGTGGACATCTCCAAAGGCTCAGGTATACTCTTGGTTGTTTGCAGGCCTCCTGGGGCGCAAAGGTGGAACTATTTATGGTCTCCTGGAGTCCGTGTGGGTCATATTTTCAGTTCCTGGAACAATAGCTTTTTACACGCAACCATTACTAAGCTTATTAGCTATTACCTAAACTAAAAGTTTCCAACTCTTGAGTCCCCCATCAGAAGTCCACATATGTGATGCCTGGGAGACTCAATTCAAATAATTTTAATAAATATTTACTAAGGGTCTCCTATGGGCCAGGCCCTGTTCTGGCCATTTGGGATACATTAGGGAGCAAAACAGGCCTATATTTCGACCATCTGGACGCTTCATTTGTACCGGAGTACGTGTGGGACGCATAAACAGTCAGACTAGTAAATGATACAGTGTAGTATATTAGAAAGTGAGGATGGGGGGAGGAAAGCAGAACAAGAGAAGTCAGGAGTTCCTGGTGCAGTGGTGGAAACTTGGATCTCAGAGTGTCTCAAAGTCCGTGAGGATCACTTGGGATGGGGATGGGTAAGCATTTGTTAAGAATGCAGATTCTTGGCTTTCTCTGACTGAGTCTTTCTCTGGGGGATGAGTCTGGACTCTCCGTCCTCACAAGCTTCCCCGATGAGTCTGATGAACACTGGGCTTGGGAAGCACTACCCAAAATCATCGTTCACGTATCTGTGGTCTTTCTCATTCCGAAATTCCTTCAGGGATTTCCTCGCTTAGGGATTAAAAGGAGTCAAGTACTTCTTATTATCTAGCATAAATCTTCTCTGCTGTCGTGGGTCACTTCCTCTTCGTCTCCCTTGCATTCTGAGAAGGAGGTGAAGTGGTCAGGAACCGGACTGTCAGGCAACCCTTGGCAAGAGGGAAGATCAAAGAAAAGATGGGGGAAATAATCCCCGTATTACTCAACATGCTCACGGTCAATTACAAAAGAGGAACTTAGGGCTTGGCTTGCCTACTTAGCGGAACTGGAAAACATAGCTCTTTCGTGAGGCCAGAAGACTACCAGATTCGATAGGATAATACAAGACATACAGACTTAGCAAATACACACATTTTGCGTGTCAGAGATTAGAGAGTTTATGGGGGCTGGGTTTCCACCACATGAGACATGGAACTCAGAAAATGCAATAAAAAAAGAGAACTGCAGAATGTCTTTCCCATGTATTTAAAAAAATAAACTAAGGTTTCTATTTTATTTTATTGTATTTATTTTTCACTGTTGACACTGTTTCAGATGTCCCCCCTTTCCCCCCCTTCCCCCCCGACCCATCCCCTGCCCCAGCCTCCGCCCTCACTGCATGGCTGTGTCCATAGGCCATGCATGTATGTTCTGTGGCTAATCTCTCCCAATCTCCCCAACCACCTCCCCTCTGAGGTCTGTCCCTCTGTTCTACGTATCCATGCCTCTGGTTTTATGTTGTTCTTTGCTTTATTTTGTTTATTAGATTCCACATGCTTTAAAAATAACAACCAGTTACTGAACACTTCACTCGTACATACCAGGAGCTCAGCTCAGGTTCTTTGTATACTTAGCTCCCCAAACCCTGTCACCAGCCCTGCGTGGTGGGTTCTGTTGTTAACCTTCTTTTCCCACTAGGGGACCCGAGGTGCGGAGAAGTCAGGTCACTTTGCCCCAAGGTCCTTCAGCTAGGAACGGGCAGAGCCAGGGCTGGGCCTGGACACCTGAGCTTTTTCTCACTTTGCTGCTCTCTCTCCCCTAGCTACTGCCCTTCATTCTTTTCGAATGAAGTGCAATAAATGGAAGTCTCGCGCATGCCAGTGGTACCACCACTGTATTATATGACCTTCTCCACCTACCATCTTTGTTTCTTTACTTAATGGCCACAATTTTTTTTAAAAAAAAAACATTGACCAGCTCTGCTCTCTGAACTGATTCGCCCTCATTTATTCCAGTATTGGCCCCTTGCATCCCATGGAAATGTAATGGCTTCTCTCCATTGGTCAAACATGTCTTTTAATAGTGTTTTCTATCTCAGTTCTTTTTTTTAAAGAGTTTATTTATTTATTTTTAGAGAGAATGGAAGAGAGGGAGAGAAACATAGATGTGTGTGAGGGATACATCCATTGGTTGCCTCTCATAGACCCCCAACTGGGGACGCAGCCTGCAACCCAGGCATGTTCCCTGACCAGAAATCGAACCGGTGACCTTTTGGTTCGAAGATCAGCCCTCAGCTCACTGAGGCACACCAGCCAGGGCTCTACCTCAGTTCTTTGTAATCCTGAAACCATTAAGACACCTTTGATACCTCTCATATCTTCCTGTCTACACCCGAATCCCCAACACTACAGCCCATTAATAAATCCTATAGATTTTTCTTCTTAAGAATTTCTCAGATATGTTCACTTTTACCTGGTCTGGTCCAAGTCTTGCTTGGACTATTGCTGAAGCCTCCTAACTGGCTAAGCAATGAACCTTGCTCCCTCTAACCCAGCCTTTTCCTGGTAGCCAGAGTGACATGTTCAAAACTAAAACTTGTGCATATCACTTTCCTGATTAAAATCCTTAACTGGCTGCCAATTGCTCTTAGGGTGAAGACTAAGGTATTTCCCATGACCTAAAAGGAGCTCCCTGGATTGGACCTTCCAACTCCTTAAAAGTCATCTTGTGCCCCTCCTGGTTGTCTGTGTTCTAGTCATGGTGATCTTGCAGTTTCTGGAAACAGTGCCTTTTGTCGTTCCAAAGAACCTTTGCACATGCTGTTTCCTCTGCGTGGAATGGTTTTACTCCTCCGCTGACTTCTGTCCCCTGAGCTAGCTGCTGCCCACCTACCAGATTGCTGAGACATCTGGATTTGATTAGGCCCCCCTTTGGCTTGTTTACTTACTTTCTTGACTTTTTGTCTTTCTTCCATAGCAGTTATGATAGTTCCTAATTATGTTTTTGTGCCTTGTAATTGTTTGATTGATGTCTGTCTCCTCTTTCTCCTCCCCCACATTTTATGGTTTTCATTAATGATGGCAACTGTGCCTCTGAGGAAGAAAGAGCAGGTAAGCTCAGGAATGCAGGCACTGGACAGGCATCTAGTCCAACTCTCGTGTACATCTTGATTCCTTTCTACCACACCTTGCAAAGGTTCTGGAGCCTGTGTTTGAACATTCTCGGTAACAGCTTGCTCAGTGACCCCTGGCATCCTGCTTCCCTCACTTCTAGAATATCCTTCCTTATATTGAGTCAAAATATTTTCCTATTCACTAGAGGGTAAACTCCATTAGACCACGGTCTGGACAAACTTTAGCTCAGCATTGCAGCAACGGCTTTTAGGATAGTGCCTGATCCATAGTAGACATTCAAGAAATACATCGTTGACAATAAATGAATAGATGAGTGAAAAACAGGTTAGTTGCCAATTTGCTCGGGTGTACTCACCTATTGTGTTCACGTATACTGGCTCCCTTCATTCTCTCCGCAGGCCTATGAAGGTTTCAGTGCTTATTTTACAGACAGGGAAACTGAGGCTCAGAAAGGGTAGGTACCACCCTCTGAAGCCCCACTGGGCTAACAAATGTCCAAGCCAGGGCTGGAATTTCTTTTCCCGCTGTCCCCACAACCACTCATTTATCACACAGCCATCATGTATCCGAGGGTGTCCTGCAAAGACTGGCCCAGCCAGGGCAGTGTTGGGTTTCCGGGAACAGAGGGAGCTGCAGACCCATCCCTGTTGGAGCTTAGCCCTGCTCACAGCAGGCTCCCCTTGGGTCATTAGGCAGCTTCAGTCTGCAGGGGTGCTAAAGGCCTAGAGAATATTCACAAACAACCCAGCTCCCTCTGTCTATTTCTCTCTAAGCTAAGAAGGGAGAAAACGGTGTTCCATATGTGCTTCACAATCCACCAGGCAGATGCAGCGAGAGCAGGAAGCCTTTATACCACTACACAGCCGGTCAGTGTGTGCAGAGAGCCCTCCCTGCTCGTCAGAGTCCCGTCACTCCTAGCATTTTGGAGCAGCGTGGGTCCAGACCACGCTGGTGGACCCATGCGCAGGTCCTGAGAGGAAAAAAATCCTTGAGAAATGGGGCTTCTCCCTGGACTAGGTGTTTCCTTTCATTTTTAGCTTCATCCCGAAACGTTCCCATTTTGGGAGAGCACTGTTAAATCCCTGGATCTTCTGCTACCCAACCCCAAAACAACTGAGTGTAGGAAAGTATGACATATATGAAGGTAGAGAAAATAGTGTAATGAACTTATACCTACCACTTTCTAGTTTAATGGGGATCAACTCACACCTGCTCTTACCTCAAACATTATATAATTTTATAAGTAAATGTACAAGTTTGTATTTTTAAAAGATAAGAACTAAAAAAAAAAATCCTCAATACCTTTACCATGTTCTCCAAAGTAACAATTTTTCTAGACCATACTTTGTAAGAGCCCGAGTCTGAATATTCCCAATCAACCACTTGCTTGGTGGCCCCTAAGCAGGCTGATCTCACTACTAGAACATCCTTCGTTTATCCTGAGTCAGATATTTTCCTTTACACTTTCTATCCTTTCAGTGTTTAGTTCTGTCCAGCAACACTACATGGAAACAGTCTTACCTGTGGATGTAGAGAAAGAGCACGTGTTTTGGAACCTGAGAAATGAGGGTTCAAATGACCAGATTTGGCAAGAGATTTCTGTGTGCCTTTGGGCACATTCCTTCAGTTTTTCAGTTTCTGTTTTTTCGTCAGTAAAATGTGATTAATAATACCTACCTTTTAGAACTGTTTTTCAAACTAACGAAGATAATCTGCACAAGGCGCTTAGTAACAATACTTGGCACACAGAAGCAGCTCGGTAAGAGGTAGTTCTCTCCCCTGGTTCTAAGTGATAGTCTCTTCGTTACTTGAAGACACATTAGGTCTCCTTGGACTTTTCTTCTGGGAAACAGCCCCAGTTCCCTCCATAGGTTTTCATCTCGTGAGTTCGATTCTTATCGCAGATGGCCTCTTACCCCAGCCATCCCGATTATCCCCACTTCTGAAGGAACTCCAGTGTGCTGTGTTCTCCATAATGATGTGTGAGGTAGGATACTACCGAGTTTCTGTTAGTTTAAATGGACTACGTGTGAAGAGCACTTAGCAATGCCTAGTATGATTAAAAACTTGATCAGTATTAACTGCAGTCTGTTTCCTCTTCCTCATCTTTTTTATCTTTCCTCTCCTTTTCTTTCATCCTTTTCTCTTCTGCTTCTGCTCTTGCTTCTAATGAAAGCATCCAGCACAGAGTAGGTATACAATAAATATAATTGCCTTACCCTCAGGCATCCATTGATTAAAAAACAAAAAGGGTAGTTAGTACATAGAAATGAAGAAAGGAATAATTACTCAACGACAAAGAATCTTGTTTCTGACAGCTGGTTCTAAGGATGTATTTCCCCCCATTGGAATGATATTAAAAATAATAATAATAATTATTATTATTATCAGAGATGTGTCCAGAATTACTTTTGTCTATTAATATTATAAGTAACAACTTTTATGTTCATCAGTTTGATTCCATCTGAAGAATACCCAAGCTCACAACTTTGTCAATTAATCATTTATAAATCAAATATAGATATATGTGGATTCATATATAGAACTGGCATTATTTTAGATACTTTAGAAATGATCCTTATAGCATTCCTTAATGATGAAGATGTTACTATATCCCCATTTGACACATATGGAAAGTGAAATATAAAGGGTCAAAGTCACTGCTGTCTGTTTGCTTGGTGATAGCACTAAGATTGAATCCAGGGATTTGGTTCCAAAGATCATGCGCTTAACCTCTAGGCTGTGCCCTCCCTCCAGCCTATGTGACATCCTTTCCTGGGTTATGGGATCTAGACTTCTCATGTCCCACTTGCTGTGGTAGAAGTATAGCTGCAATGAACCTGAAAGTGGGAATCTCCCTTTTCACAACCTCCTCAACCAAATAAATAAGGCTCCTTTTCAAAGGTAAAGATAGCTCCGTCTGAGTCTCAACTAAGCCCGTCCCCCTCCTGTCCTCTGACCTTTCTTTCTCTGCCCCCACTCATAGGCCAGACCATAGGAGCCACACCAGCTGGAGAGACTAGACTGCCGCCCTCAGGTGCTTCTTAAGGGAAAACTAGTGGACTGGGAATAGGAGGTCACTAGTGGCCACAGAAGGGAAATTCTGCACAGCCCTTCATTCAGGAACTCACCATTAACTTAAGTTAACATTTAGTAACATAAGCTCCACAATCTTGGACAAATCCTCCACTTGAAACCTTCCCACCCGCCTCTCATCTCCAGATGTTCGTACCATGGGGAGAGGAGTTGCTATCTCTCAGAGGACAACAGGCCTTAAAAGACAGGTCTTGTCTGTTGGATGGGGCTGGGATCCTTGTCTCAAGGCTTCCCTTAGGAAAAGTGTATGAGTTCTGTCCAGGTTTTCTCTCTCAGCATGGAGTGGGCCAGAAACAACGCCTCGTAGAAGACAGGCTGTGAAAGGAGGGGCCATCCTCTGAAGAACTTGGATTCATGCGGGACTAAGAAGCCCTTGGCAGTTCAAGGTCACAGGGCAAGATGCCTTGGGAAGATGACTCACAGTTAGATGGATGAAGCTACTGATATGGCTGTGTCTTCTCCCAGGAGTTATAACTGATGTTTCCTATTGCTCATAATTGGTCTGCTATTCATCACTTTCATAATTGCTATCAGCTCAATGACAGGCAGGACAAATGGTCTGGAGATAGTTTGGAACAATGTAAGCGCAATCTATTGCTCTGATGACTGAGCAGGTCTACTAGGATAACATAGATTGGACATCCAAAGAGCTTCCAGTCTTTTATTCCTCAGAGTTTACCACTCATCCATGCAACACTTATTCATGCAACAAATAGTTATGAAATATCTACTTTGGGTTTGGCCTTGTGCAAGGAGCTTATGATACAATAAGGCGAAGAACTCCCAGTGCAATGGAGAGAAGGAACTTCCAAGGAAATAATTCAGCAAAATATTATAGTTCCCTCAAAAACGTGTTGCCCAAGATGCAGCGGGACCTTCAATTCTGCTGGGAAGTCAGAAAAGAGTTTCCAAAAGTGATTGCAGTTGTAGTGTATCTTAAGGAATGAGTATGATTTGATCAAAGGCAGAATGCAGGAAAGACATTCTAAGCCAAGGGAGACCACATGCAAAGACACGGTGGCATAAAAGTTTGTTTCCCGTCTGGTCCATGACAAGTGGTTCAGTGTAGCTGGTATGTAGGACTGAGGCAGACTGTGCCGGTGGAGTATGAGGCCAGAGAGATTGTTTAGTACCACTGCATGAAGAGCTTTCTGTACTAGGCTAAGAAGTAGAACGTTTATACGTATACTAGTCAAAGCTTTTAAGTGGTAAAAAACAGAAACTCACTGAAACTTTCTAAGAAAAAAAAGAGGGAGAAACTATTATAATGATGCATGGATTTCTCATGTAACTCAAGGGCATAGCACATGGCCAAACTACCAGCGTGCAGGAAGCTGTTCTTATCGGTGATCCTGAGTCCGCTGCCTCTGTTCCTCCCTGCACTTAAGTCTGTGCCTCTTCCTCTTCCTCCTGCCCCTCTCCATCTCTCTTTCTTTCTCCCTTTCTCCCCCTTTCTGGTCTCCATTCAGGGAGTTCAACATGATAAGCCCACCTTAGCCAAGTCCAGCTTTCTATCTCATACCAGTTGAATCACTCAGAGATGCCAATTAACACGTAAATCTAAATTTCCAGAAAAACAAACAAACCCCTACTGGTCCAGTTTGAGGCAAATAGTCGATTGTAATTCATGGGGTTCACTACCCTTGGCCAAAGAAATGTTATTTGGTTCGAATATGACCACCAAGCTGTCCCTTATGTCTGATACTAGGAAGATATCTATTACCATGCTATAGTTTGTTTTTTTTTTCATTCTCTAACTGGAGTTCCCTAACCTGGGGCAAAACACTCAAAGCCACACAATAAAGAGATTAGGAGTCTTGAAAATGATAATCCATAAGAATCACCTGGGAGTATATTAAATCACAGATTCCGGAATATCTCTCCTAGGATTTCAATTCAGTGGGTCTGAGTTTTGCCTGGGAACCAGAATTTTTAACAAGTGTTTCAAGTCATTAATGAGGCAAGAGGCCCAGAGAATCACATTAGGAGAAACATTTAGGGGGAAATCGATTGTTTTAATATTAAAAACCAACCCAAGTCCATGGTAGAGTGGAATATGCAATTTGCATAAATATTTAAGAAAGAGACTTTGAAGAGATTTTGCGCTTGTCCATTCTCACATTTGGGATGCTTTGTACAAAATGCTTAAAACCCCTTTGTATTTTGCTAGAGGATGTTGGAGTTTTTTAAGTCAAGAGTGTTGGCTCTTAGGTTTTCCTGGGCTGTTCTCAGGGGTGGAGTTAGCAACTAGGAGGAGCATGACAAGGTTAAGCGTGCAGGATTACCCTGAGGCTCTGGGCGGAGAAGAAATCTTCCGTGCCAAGGGCGACATGGGGTGAAGGAGCAGAGAGAGATACAACAAAATTACGATTCTCAATGTTAATTAACTTATGATGGACCCATTGATTAATCAATTACTGGGCCCATACTCTATGTCAGGCAGTAGGAATTGAATAGTAAATGAAGCAGACAGAGCCCCACCCTCAATTTGTACACAGTCTATTAGGAGAGACAGAGGAGCAGTGAAATACACAATAACATACAACATAGTAAAATAAGTTGTACTGTAATGAAAGGTGGGGGAAGATATGTTATGAAGGAAGGCACCTGTCCTGGCTTTAGAAGGTTAGGGAGGGCACTCTACAGCCAACCTAGCTGAAAGCCGATGGCTTAGTCACTGGGGAAATTATTGAGTGGGGGAGGAGATTCCAAGGAGAGGAAACAGCATGTAAAAGGGTAGAGGTGACAAAGCATGGCTAGAGAAGAGAGCATTAAAAGGGTGTTGGCCAGAGGTGATGCTGGAGGGAGAAGCAGAGGCCAGAGATTTGGGGGTCCTGACATTAACGCAGAGGCATTGAAATGACTCATAGCCATCCCGGGAGACGTGGCAGAATTCTGTGCCCAGATAGGCCCAGGTCTGCATGGGAACCCAGGGTCTCGTTTGAAGCCAGAGCAGGCACCTGCGTTGGCTGCCTGGGTAAGATTCAGCAGAAGTTGGGCAGCATCAGTGGGAGCTCCATGCACTTCTTGCACACATGGTGTTGCCGGAAGGTCGGGGTCTCTGACCTAAGAACATTCAACACCCTTATTTTCCAGATGAGATAACCAAGTCCCTGAGAGGAAGGCTGAGTTGGCCAGCATTGCACAATGACTGGCAGAGCTGGCATGAGCTCTCTTTCCTGAGTAGCTCTTGGCTGGCAGAGGACCGTGCGTCCAGTCTAGAATCTGGATCAATGCACCCTGGAGAAAACTCTGCAGAGTGTCAGATCCTCAGGTGCCATGTGGGGGTAAAATTCCAGGGACAAGTACTCTGGTATATTTGGGAAATGCTGCGTTTTATACATAACCTTCTTAGGGCTTCCTGGTGACCATTAGCATATAAATGGCTCCGAAAGTTGTACAAGGAGCAATCTATTTTGGTTTTGTTTTATACCATCTTCTACCTTTATTTGACCACAGAGACAACCTTCCCCACCCTACCCCCAATTTTTTTAACTCAAATCAGTTACTATCCCATTGACCTCCTGTCTCTGGAAACATGCTTTGCAGTGTTCTGGGATATAAGGACTTGGGACTGAGCAGAACGAGGTTAACTGGGCACCCTTTCTCCTCCTGAGAATATGTCATGTACCTCAACTCCTACCTGTCTTTGTCATGTAGGCAAAATGACCAGGGCAGAGAAGAGGATTCAGCCTTCAGCCTTGGGCAGAGAAGAGGATTCTAACCCAGACTTGTGTTAGAGCACTAACTCCAAATTATCATAGATTCGTGACATAGTTCAAGTCCGTGGATCACACGAGTGCCAAGCTTTTCTAAATTTTAACTTTTTCAAACACTGCAGGGAGGCAATGCAACCTAATATACAGGCTTCTTATGAAGATTAAATTAGCTCGTAGTGGTGAAGCTTTAGGCTTTGGAATTTGAAGTTTTTGAGTTCAAATTTTGCTCTGCCAGATGCTGGCTATGTGGCATAAGAAAGGACCCCAAACTCACTGGGGGCCCAGTCTCATCCTCTGTGTAAAGGGAGTGTGAGGAGTACCCAGTGTTGCTGTGGAAATGAGTTGACGCTCTTCACGGTGCACATTGAGCCTTGTGTCTGGCATATATGTATGCTAAAAAATGCTCATGTTATTGTTAATGCATTAAAACCTAGTACTTTGTCTTCTACGTGAGATGGATGAGAGCTGAAATGTGCGGTGAACTGATGAGAAAAGTAGCTCCTTGCCTGAGGATCATCTGGTGTCTGAACATCTTGTGAAACAGACAGCTGACAGAGCTCCGTGCAGGAGCGTCTCAGTGAGTTGTGTGTTTACTTCTCTAATATGTTTTCATTAGCAGAGGTAAGTGTGGCAAGAGCGGGGGTTTGGCTGGCTCTTCATGTCTTCCCCCCATCGTCCAGATTAATAAGTCGTTCTGTCAGGCTCTCATCATTCCGGGTAGAATGGTTTGAAAAGCCAAGTTCATCCTGACAGAGGAAATTAGGTGTCGTGATTTATAGAGCCATAGATTAAGCTGCACAATTTCTCATATGGGAAATGGGTCCTTGCCAGTTAGTATTCTTAGGTGTATGGCCTTGTGATCGGGGTTGGAGGGGGTCTGACTCTGAGGCTGAAAATGGGGCATGGGGCAAGGAAGGTCAAGGGACAGAGCTTGGGCTTGGAGTTAGAGACCCTTCCATGTGTTATATCTGGGGGACCCTGAGCCAGTATGGTCTGTTCTCTGACCCTGCACTTGTTCATCTGTGACTGTGGACAGCAAGAGTTGCTGCTGCACAGGTTTCTAAGAGGCTCATAGGAGCTAATAGATGCCCTCGCACCAGGCCTAGAGTAAGGAGGTGCTAATAAGTGTCTCATAGCTTCACGCCACTCCTCCCTCCCTTCAAAACCATCAGTGGCATGCTTGTCATTTGTGTGACCTCCTCTACAGAGAGAGTGTTGGCTGGCAATTAAAAAGGCTTAATTTTTTTTAGAGCAGTTTTAGGCTTTATTTTTGAGAATAGTCTTAGGTTCCAGGCAAGACTGAGTTTATTTGTTTACTTTTAAATTTTTGCACTAAAGTATAATTGGCACATGGTAGTACATTAGTTTCAAATGCATAACATAGTGTTTTGACGGCTTTATACCTTATTAAGGTTTAGGATGTGAAATAGATAAAAGAAGAAAGAAAGGGGGTGGGAAGAGAGAGAGAGAGAGAGACTGCTCCCTGAGTTAGAAAGAAAGGGGGGTGGGGAGAGAGAGAGAGAGAGAGAGAGACTGCTCCCTGAGTTAGAAGCCACTACTGTCCACTATCTCCTGACCGCCACTGATGCTCCAAAGAGATCAAAGTGGTCAACCCTGTTTATTTAAAAAAAATCTGACTGTTAAGGATCACATTCTTATATACCCTCTGCACTGCCCCCACCAAACACACACCCCGACCCTCTGCCGTCAACATCCCACCCCAGAGTTCGTTACAATTGGCGATGCTGCACTGACACATCTTTATCCCTCAAAGTCCGTGGTTTACTTGAGGGTTCACTCTAGGTGTGCATTCTGTAAGCTTTGGCACATGCATAAGGACGTGTATATGCACCATGATGGTATCATGCAGAATAGTTTAATCACCCTAAAATCCTTTGTGTCCCACCTGTTCATCCCTCCCTTCCACCCCTTGCTGGGCAGGGATTTTTGAAGGATGCCAGGAGGGAAAATTATGGGCAGCTTTGAGAAAAAGCAAAATCTAGGACACATCAGAAAGTGATCAGAACCAGCAATGCTCTGGACTGAATGTCCAATTTGAAGAAATTACGGGTGCCGGTGAGGGACTTACTGAGGTCACACAGCAAGTTAGTCAGAAAATGTTTGAGTGCCCTGGGATTTTCCTGTGTCAGTCCCTCTACTCTTTTCATGCTCTCTATCTTCCTCTTCTGGGATTTTATTCACTCCTCTGGCTTCAAGTATATTGAACCATGTGCAATTGCTGACATTTGACCTATAAAAATGCCAGTTAACTATGGCATTTCCAATGGTCCATTCCCGTGGGCACAGTGAAGCACCCAATGCATGCTGAAGGCGGGGGGAATCAGCAGTGTAAGGTACATTTTGTGAAAAAGAATTGTCTCCATCAGAGTGTTTATTGGGAGGTTTTGTATTTCAGAGCAGAGCATCAGCTCTAGAGCCAGATCAAATCTGGAGCCTGGGTTCAAATCCTGGTGGTACCACTTACTACAAACGTAAAATGGACATCATAACCATACCCACTTCACAGGTTGTTGGGGAAATGAAATGAGTTAATGTATGTAAAGTACTTTGGGTCGTCGTCAGGAGTGGACCCACAAAGCACGGAGAGAACGGTGCCTGGCTTGCAGTGAGCACCCAGAGTGGCCACTTCTTCTGCCTCTGCCTGAGCTCTGCTGTGCTGCCCTCTTCACATCCTGGCCCCTCAGTCCCAGTCCCTCCTGACAGATCAAACGTGCAGTTAGACACTATTACTGGTACCCTCCAGTTAGCGAGACTGTTGCTCATGATGCGAGTGGCTACGAGAATGGGCCTCAGGATCTAATGACCTGAGTTCAAGTTCTTGGGCTTCCACTTTTCTTTTTTTTAAGAATAAAGCTTATAAACCCTGGCTGGCATAGCTCAGTGGATTGAGCACGGGCCTGTGAACCACACGATCGTGGTTCGATTCCCAGTCAGGGCACATGCCTGGGTTGCAGGCCAGTTCCCAGCAGGGGATGCACGAAAGGCAGCCATACATTGATATTTCTCTCCTTCTCTCTTTCCCTTCTCCTCTAAAGATAGATAAATAAAATCTTTAAAAACTTTATATTTAAAAAGGAAGAATAAAGCTTATTTATTTTTCTTAATTTTATTTATTTATTTTTAGAGAGAAGGGAAGGGGAAGGAAAAAGAGAGGGAGAGAAATAGTGTGTGACTCTCACGTGGCCCCCACTGAAGACCTGGTCCACAACCCAGGCATTTGTCATGACTGGGAATCGAACTGGCAACCCTTTGGTTTGTAGCCCATGCTCAGTCCACTGAGCTACACCAGCCAGGGCTGTTCTTCCACTTTTTAACTGGGTGACTTTGAGCAGGCTTTTTTTTTTACCCTTGGAACCTCAGTTTCCACATCTGTAGAATGGGAATGGTTCAGCAGAACCTGACTCATAAGGCTATTGGCAGGATTTAATGACATAATGTGTATTAGCATGCTTAGCACACCCTCAGTAAATGTNATCTGGAGCCTGGGTTCAAATCCTGGTGGTACCACTTACTACAAACGTAAAATGGACATCATAACCATACCCACTTCACAGGTTGTTGGGGAAATGAAATGAGTTAATGTATGTAAAGTACTTTGGGGTCGTTGTCAGGAGTGGACCCGCAAAGCACGGAGAGAACGGTGCCTGGCTTGCAGTGAGCACCCAGAGTGGCCACTTCTTCTGCCTCTGCCTGAACTCTGCTGTGCTGCCCTCTTCGCATCCTGGTCCTTTGGTCCCAGTCCCTCCTGACAGATCAAACGTGCAGTTAGACACTATTACTGGTACCCTCCAGTTAGCGAGACTGTTGCTCATGATGCAAGTGGCTACGAGAATGGGCCTCAGGATCTAATGACCTGAGTTCAGGTTCTTGGGCTTCCACTTTTCTTTTTTTTTAAGAATAAAGCTTATAAACCCTGGCTGGCATAGCTCAGTGGATTGAGCACGGGCCTGCGAACCACACGATTGTGGTTCGATTCCCAGTCAGGGCACATGCCTGGGTTGCAGGCCAGTTCCCAGCAGGGGATGCACGAAAGGCAGCCATACATCGATATTTCTCTCCTTCTCTCTTTCCCTTCTCCTCTAAAGATAGATAAATAAAATCTTTAAAAACTTTATATTTAAAAAAGAAGAATAAAGCTTATTTATTTTTCTTAATATTATTTATTTATTTTTAGAGAGAAGGGAAGGGGAAGGAAAAAGAGAGGGAGAGAAATAGTGTGTGACTCTCACGTGGCCCCCACTGGAGACCTGGTCCACAACCCAGGCATTTGTCATGACTGGGAATCGAACTGGCAACCCTTTGGTTTGTAGCCCATGCTCAGTCCACTGAGCTATACCAGCCAGGGCTGTTCTTCCACTTTTTAACTGGGTGACTTTGAGCAGGCTTTTTTTTTACCCTTGGAACCTCAGTTTCCACATCTGTAGAATGGAAATGGTTTCAGCAGAACCTGACTCATAAGGCTATTGGCAGGATTTAATGACATAATGTGTATTAGCATGCTTAGCACACCCTCAGTAAATGTTGTTATCATGTGTGTTTCCTCTGCAACAGCACAGCAGATTAGTGGCTTAAAGCCAGTCCAAAGGTAGGCGGCCTCATGCAGTGAATGTTAGTTGGTATGGAAATCTTGGTTGGTTTCTGCCAGATTCTTGTGGTGTAAACATGGACACAAGTCCCTTCCCCTCTTTGAGCTTCTTCTTTTGCAAAGTTGCAGGGGGCAGGATTTGCCTTTCAGGACTCTTCTAGATCTGAAATGACAGGAACCTGTAATGACGAGTATGCATTTATGTGCTTCAGAGCTCCCCGTCTCCTGGGATATGCATGAACTTGAGGTTCTTACTATTCTTTGCTCAGCTTCCCCTCGGTTGCCACATCCTCCAAGCAACCTTTTAGCATTGGTCAGACGTGAATAACCTGCTGTTCCAGGCATTTGTTGCTATATAATCCTCCCAACCCCAACTCCATGAAAACAGCCGTGATTATCTTATTATTTTCTCTGTCATTCTTGGGGCTGACTTGACTGAGTAGGCTGAGCTGGGCAGTTCTTACTCAGCTCTCTCACGTGGTTGCAAGTCAGTGGGGTGGCTTTGGCTGGAGCCATCGCAAAGGCTTCCCCGTTCACATGTCCAGCAGATGACCACTGGCTAGGACCTCAGCGGGGTCTGTTGGCTGGGATACCTGCTTGTGGTCTCTCCATGTGGCCTGGACTTTCTCACAGCGTGGTGTTTGGGTTCAAAGAACAAGCATCCCAAGAGACACGTGGAGGCTGCCAGTGTCCTAAGGTCTGGACCCAGAAATTAAAGTGGCAACATTTGGGGGTTTTTTGTTGTTGTTGTTGTTGTTCAAGCAATTAGAGAGCCCAGACTCAAGGGGAGGGAACCTAGATTTTACCTCATGATGAAAGACATGTCAAAGATATTTAGGGTTATGTTTTAAGGTCACCACACTTGCCTGTCTGCTCTGTTTGGGGAAAAAGAAAACTTACGTCAATTAACATTACCTACTTCCCTCCCCAGATGTGTTCTCATACTGCTGCTTAATTATGCAGGCATTAGTTTGTAACGAGATGACCAGGTACAATCTCCTGATTGTTAGGGCACATTGGTGTTTGATATTCCATTCCCAAAGAATGGGGGCTCCAGTCCCTGGTCTCCACCTCCTGTAACCACCAGGGAAATGAGTGACTGGCACCTCCTGCCGTCATCACTACAGGCTATGCTGATGACTGAATGGCAGATGGCCCAGGTAGGTCCTGTCCCAGAGGTTTAGGCTGGACTGTGTCTGCCTCCGCAAAGCACTGCTACAATGTCAGACAGACCAGAACCATCTTGACATCAGTCCTTCCTGTACTCATCAATCCCAGTTCCTCCTGACCAATCAAACGTGGTCATCATGGGCTTAGGAATTAGTCTCCCTACAAAGCTAGGATGTCAACCACTTCCTTCCCCTCCATCTCTCTCTAGTATCGTAGGAGGTTCTTATTTTAGACTTTCAAACACTTTCTTAGCAAAAACTATCAACCCACTCTCCGAGCAATAATCTCAAACGTCTTCAAAAGGGATTCCACTTCTATACCCTACCCCAAACCCCATTTCAATGGCTTCATGGAAATTTAGTCTTTTTGTGGTGGCCAATTGCTTTTTTGTCATCACTTTTGCTAGATGAGAGAAACAAAGCACGCGTATAAGCTTAACCCCTGGCAGAGCATCCTGTTATTTGTGTCTGGAATTCAACACATATTTTTGGGACCCTACTATGTGTTGGCTCTTGCCTGCAGCTGGGGACATGGAGATAAAGCAATATGGTACCCTGGCCTAAAACAGTTCACAGTATGATTAGCAAGAAGGGCCCATCAATAAGCAAATGGCAAGGAAATGCGAAATGTGCAAAAAATGAAATGAGAGGAGGGAGACACGAAACCTCCCAAGTGTGGCTGGGTCCTGGTGGACAAGTTTTCTGGAGTTCGGCAAGGAGAAACAAGTGGAGAGTAGTCATTTTAGACTGGAGGCAGAGCATGACAAAAGGCTTGGTATGAAACAATGCTTTACTATAAGAAGATAGTATGTCTGGATCAGAGTGGGCACAGCAAGGAGAAGACAGAAGATGCGCCACGTGAATGAACAATGAAGGACTTTGAAGGTCAGGTGAAGAGTTGGAGGGATTGTTCAGGCGGTGGTGGAACTTTCACAGGGGCCCGAGCACAGGGGTGGAATAAGCAAGCAATCGTGTTTTAGGAAGCTGGGAAAGGGGGCACTGGAGCTGGAAGGCCAGCCCAGAGGCTGTGACAATTGCCTAGAAGAGAGGCGTTGCTGACCTGTACCAGGGAAACAGCTGTGGGACCAGGGAAGAGAACTTGTTTGGGGGACATGTTATGAGAAAAGGGAGGAGCCCAGGCTGACCCTCCGTTTTTTGGCTTGAGGCACCAAACTGATGGGTGTGCTGTTTCCTGATGTTGGAGATGCAAGTAATTTGGGGGAAGAAGAGGAGCTCACACACACATTCTCTTGGCTTTTAATCATTGATATATTGGTTTCCTTCATTCGCATTCTTTGTGAACTTTTAGTTCAATTCAGCAAATACTGACTGACTAGTTGTCTGCTGGGTACTGTGTTAGGCACTAAAAGGGAGCCAGAGGTGAAAAAAGGTAGTAGTTATTTTGTCTCTAGAGGGCTTTTCACCTCCATTGCAATGGGTTGGGCAGCCGTAACACCAGTTTTGTGGAGCTAATAAAATCCTTTAAGCTGTGAGTGAGGACTTCGGGCCATCATTTTGGTCAGACAGACCCAGAACCATCTTGATATCAACAATAACTGACTTGGTGTCAACCCTGAGTATAACTTTTAGTGTAAAAAATACACTTAGGGTAAACATAAAGTATGAAATTTAATTCATGACATTCTATATAGGTGGTCCCAAGTACCTTAATGAAATATGGAATATCTACTTATAGTTTAAGATTCCTAAGACATTGTCAAAATTCTTGGGGCCAGAAGAGCCACTTCCTTTCTATCTCCCAGCCTCTTGTGTATATTACTTCATAGCACTTGAACCATATTAATTGTAATTGTGTTTGTCTTCACCATTAAACGCTGAGTCCTTTGAAGTCAGCAACTGGGGCTTTTCATCTCCTTTCTTAGAATTTAGACAGCACGTGGTTTGCAGTGAATGTTTATTAAACTTAATTAAATCTTCAAAAATATGTCTTCTGTGTCCTCATTTTGCAGATGGAGACATTGAGGCCTAAAGAGAGGAATAATTTATCCAAGTTCAAATACGAAAGTAACAATAGAGTGAAAAATAAATCCTAGTTTATTTTGATTGCTTAACATTTTTGTGGCTGTTTTCTCCTCCTGCCCAGCTTGGTTTGCTAGCTAATTAGCCAGAAGTTGGAAGCCTTTACAAGTAGTGGAAATGCAAACCTTCTTTGTTATGAAAACCAATGGCCATGCAAATATAGCCCTTAGCCCTGTATTAAGCACAGGATTTGTTTCCTAACTCCCTTTACTTACTCAAAAGCCAGGAGTCAACAATGCCTCCAGTGTAAGGTTTCATCTCCCTCAGAGAACACACACAGACGCACACACAAACAACACATAAGCACATGATTCCAGCAGAGCAGCTGAAAAGGATGTTTTGGATGAAATCTTGGCATTTATTGTTCCTGTGCGACCTGGAAAAGTCAAAAGTGCCAGGAATCAGATGGACTTCAGTTCAAGTTCTCACTCCTCCATGCTCATCTGCGAATGGACATGACTCCCATCTCAAAGGATAATTTTGAGGATTAAAAGGAGGAAGAGTCGTTTCATCACACAAAGTTGCTCTATGACCTTGGACCAGCCATGGAGTCTTTCTGAGCCACTGTATCTGCATTGGTAGAATGCATAAGATTAGATGATTTACAGAACCCTTGAAACTGGAACATTCTATGATTGTTTTCCCCTGAGAGCTAATTGGATTCAGAATGGAGTGTTGCAAGGACCGAAGACGTAAAGAAGGAGTGTTCTTTCGCTGACACAGTGCTGGCTTCTGCTGCCTTGCTGAGGCTCCCCGTTTGATGTAGGCCTTTTATCAGGGTGTGTTTGTGTTCTGTCCAGGGTTTGCCTGGCCATCGCACCAGTCCCCTTGCTGTTCCTCAAGACTTGGGAAAGAGCCAGTGGATGTGGAGACTCACAGACAGGATTTCTTCCCAAGAGCCGCTTGGATGGTGAAACTCACGAAGTCCAGAGAGATTTTCTGTTTTGTTTTCCACAAGCTCAAATGACTCTTGATTACAGAACACACATACACACACATGCAAAACCCCCAAACACATACACAAACAAAACAGGATGTTCTCTCTCCTCCCCTTGCCGGAGTCTAAGGCAATCATTTAGCATCTGCGTCACTTTCACCGATGGCCCTGGATTGCACCATTATGGTAATTAAGCCCTTCCTGCTGGCTGGAGATGTTAGAGAATCCTGAATCATGAGCAGTTGTGCATGTTAATTTCAGCAAGGGGGAACCTGCAAACGGAGGGAGAAAACAGTCTGTCAGTCACCATGACTTCATGCCATCCCATCTGGTTTCTGTGCTCAGAAGAATGCCCACTCTGATGCTGGTAGGAGAACAGATATCTGTTCCCAGCATAGGTTCTGACTTGCAGTAGGAACAGTGCTATTAACTATATGCCAGACCCTGGCGCGCATACTTGGTATGCAAACGTGAGGTAGGGTATATTGATAAAAGTTGTTGTTTATCTTAAATTCAAATTTAACCGGGCATCCTATTTTTTTTCCCAAAAAAAATTTTTTTAAGATTTTTTATTTATTTATCGTTAGAGGGGAAAGGAAGGAGAGCATGAGGGAAGGAGAGAAATATCAATGGATGGTTGCTTCTCGTGGGGTCCCCTGCTAGGAACTGGCCTGCAACCCAGGCATGTGCCCTGACTGGGAATTGAACCGAGATCGTGTGGTTCGCAGGCCCACGCTCAATCCACTGAGCTACACCAGCCAGGGCTGGGCATCCTATTTTCATTTACTAAATCTGGCATTCCTACTTGGGGTTAATCCACTGGCCCGTAGGGTTAAATACAAAAGGTCTGAGCGTGGAACTCAGAGATCTGGCCTGGGATTCTGCTTCCACCATGTACTTGCTGTGTGCTCTGGAGAAAATTGCTCCATTGTGCTGATTCCTGGTTCTCTCAACTGTAAAGGAGGCTCATAATATCTGTATCTCAGTACTGTTGGGAGGATGACATTTCGTAATGCCTTTAAAGCACCTTAGTCTGTAATTGGGTGTTCTGGGAGCATTCACTTTGATTATAGTTCTCTTTATTTGTTTGGGTTACTACTCTTAATTCAAGAGAAACTAAATTATTTGTTCACCCTGAGGAGAGGAGAGGGGAAGAGCATATGGCAGGAGTAATCGGAGACTCCCCATCATTGGCGTGGGGAGAGAGGTGAAGGGGGTCACCCAGCAGCATTCTTGTACACACCTTCTCCTTCCAGATCTGTGTTCTGGGTAGCTGAGGAGGCAGACCCCAACTCGCTTTATTCAAACATGCTGCATTGCAGTCTTCGGAACAATGTGGAATGGAAAAACTGACACCTGCGTGACCAGGTGTCCTTGGTGATAGGCAGTGTAGAACTTTTATTTAGAAAGTGTACAGAAAGTACAAATAAAAGGTAAGAAAGGAAGCACATGGTTTGTTACCTGGCAAAGGTGTGAGATCAGCATTCTCTGGATGATGCCCTGTGCTTCCAAAAGGAGCTGTGAAACACTCGGAGTGCCCAGGGCCTTGAAACAGGGTGACTCAGATGAAGCACATCTGAGCCTGGGCCTCCTGGTTAGTGTTTCCGTGTCCATTCATCTATTCAGTGAATATTGACCGAATGACTTCGTTCTGTCCTGTGAGAACACTGACGGGAATTAGGCGTGGCCCCTGACCTTGGCAGGACCAGAATGGGTTGGGTGACGCAAACAAGGGCGTTGCTGGGTGGGTGCGGTCTAGTGTGTTATGGTGGCCAGGAGAGGAGCAGGGTCCCTGAAGAAAACCAAAGTGGGGTCCCCAGAAAAAGGAATGTACCACTTTAGACCCAAACAGTGAGTTGTAGGAGTACAAGGNTCTGTCCTGTGAGAACACTGACGGGAATTAGGCGTGGCCCCTGACCTTGGCAGGACCAGAATGGGTTGGGTGACGCAAACAAGGGCGTTGCTGGGTGGGTGTGGTCTAGTGTGTTATGGTGGCCAGGAGAGGAGCAGGGTCCCTGAAGAAAGCCAAAGTGGGGTCCCCAGAAAAAGAAATGTACCACTTTAGACCCAAACAGTGAGTTGTAGGAGTACAAGGAGCTGGGAAAGAGGTTGGGGGCGGGGGGGATTGGGCAAAATTCCAACAGAGAGAAAAGAATGTTCCAACAAAAGGTCATGAAGCATATTGCAATTAAATAGAACATTAATCATCATTGAGAACAAGGGTCATCAAACTATGACACTCAAGCCAAGTTCAGCCAGTTGCCTGTCTTTGTAAATAAAGCTTTATCAGAACCCAATCATGCCCATTTTTTTTTAAAGTATTGCTTTTGTTGCATTTGTACTGCAAAAGCACAGTTAAGTAGCTGTGGCGGAGGCTACCTAGCCACATAGCCAAAAATATTTAGTGGCTGGCCCTTTGCGGAAACAATTTGCTGCCTTCTGATTTAGAGCATACTTTACGTGAGCAGGAATTCACTGCTGGTGCAAATATCAGTGGTTGAAGGAAGGTAGATGGTGGCGTGCAGAGGACTGTCAGAGGAGTGGTGACCCATGAGCCTGGGCATGTGCTTGGGAACCAGAGCAGGGAGTTGTGACTTTATCCTGATGGCCATGGGGAACCTCTGAAGGTTTCTAAGCAGGGAGGTCAGACTTCTACACCAAGCAGTGTAGCAAGATGTTTAAGAAGACAGGGTCTGGAGCCAGACAGTCTTGGATCAGATCCCAGCACTTTTCTTATTAGCTTTGAACCTCAGGCAAGTTACTTACCTCCTTTGTGACTCAGTTTTCCAATTTGCAGAATGTGAAATGATAACAATGATAATTACACTGATATAGAACTATTGTGTGTGGTGGTGAAGATGAAATGAGTGAAGGCAGGTGCAGTGCCAGGCCCAGAGGAGGTTCTCAGTGGGTGCTGTTACTGTCCTGGCTCAGTGATCGTTCTGGCTTGTTGGGTAGAGAATGGCTCAGAATGGGAAGATCTGGTGGAAGAGTGCTGGGTAGGGATTTAGATGCCAGATAGTGTCCTGCGCCTAGGAAGGACTGATTGCTCTTAAATTTTGCCCAGCTACTATCACAGCCACTGGCATCTTCACTTCCAGTCTCTTGCCCATGGTCGTCATCATTTCTTCTGTCCTCTTCCATTGCAGGCCTTCAAGAGTGCACTGATGAGCTCCTACTGGTGTTCAGGAAAAGGGGACGTGATCGATGACTGGTGCAGGTGTGACCTCAGCGCCTTTGATGCCAGTGGGCTCCCCAACTGCAGCCCCCTCCCCCAGCCGGTGTACGTATGTATGGCCCCCCCTCCTTTGGCCACCCCCTTCCATGGATTCACACTCCTGTCCTGCTAGTCCAGGCTGTGACTTGCTTCTGTTCTCAGGGTGTGTCAAGAGTTTACTGTGGTCTCTGGGCCCTGCCTCTTTCTTTAAGAAAGCTGGGAACTTTGGTGGGACAGCAACCGGCTCAAAGGGAGACACCGATACTTCAGCATTGTGCTGTTGTAATGATGTCACTTGGTGCATCATTACTTCCTTGACTCTTCCATTCAGCCAAGGTTCCCATGGCACTGACTGCTGCTTTGTCCGGTGTTGGACACTGGGGCTACTGAGATCAAGAAGGTATAGAACCTTCTTTAAGAAACTTTGCTTTACTCATTCATTCCATGAATAATTTTTGAACACCTGCTGTATGTTGGACACTAGGGAATTCATCAATAAATGACTCAGGCACAGTCTGTGAACTTAGGGAGCTGACTGTTTAGTAAGGGGGACAGGTGTCAAAGCCAAAACAGGAAAATAATATACAGTTAAAAAATTAAGTTATAAAAACAAAGAGGGGCTAATGAAGGGAGTCGTGTGGGGCTGCTTTAGTCAGAGGGGAGGGAGGTCATCGGGGAAGCTTGGATGGGGGACACGAGTTTCATTTTGGGAAAAGGCAGAGCAATGTGAGTGTCTGATGCAGGAAGTCCACCCTGAGGAAGTCGAACCTGCTGACCTTCTCAAAGGTCAGCATCAGTGCAGGATGGCGACTGAGAGGCAGAGTGGTGCAAGGAACATACATGAGCTGAGCAGGAGCTGATATTGGGGAACCAGAGTCCCATAAGGCCCCTTGGACGGGTGAAAAGAATGACATTAAAGAGATAGTGTGGTGTATTGGCAAGGCAGAAGGAAACTGGACTGAGGACAGGCAAAATTCCCATCGTGGTTCTGTACCTGACTAGCTGTGTGACTTGGTGCACATCATTTCCCTTTGCTGGGCCTTACTCCCCCCATCTGTCAGGTGGGGGAATTACACTCCCCCCTCTCTCAGGAGCCTTCCAGTTTTAACCTTTAATTATTCTGTTATTTTATTTTATTATTTTTCGCTTCATAAAAGGATTTACCAGAATTCCTGCCCTCTGTGAGGGAATATTGATTTCAGAATATTAAAGAGTTATTGGATGTATTGGAGAATTTAAAATGGCCAAGGGATTGAAAGCTTCTGTGTTTGAAGGCACTGCCAATTGAATTGACAAGGAGGCATCATTGAGAATATAGTTTAAATAAATAGAAAACTAATAAACTTTCCCTAAGCCCATTTTGTGTGCTTGGATTAATTGACTGGATTCCAAATTGACTCTCAAAGGAAGCTCTTCTTAGTACCATCTTATGCACCAGGAAATGGGGATTGCAAGGGCTCTAACAACCTCCCAAGTTTGTACAAGGTGGTGGTGTTGTGGGTGAATCAGGGGTTGAACCCAGGCTGAATCCCATGCTTTTAATCTTGACGCATGCAGACTCTTTTGGGGCTCAGCCCATTTCAGCTGACAAACAAACACCCTTCCCTGTCACTCCCTCCAGGCTGCGGCTGTCCCCAATGGTGGAGCCCTCCAGCACCGTGGTCTCCCTGGAGTGGGTGGATGTTCAGCCAGCTATTGGGACCAAGGTGTCTGATTATATTCTGCAGCACAAGAAAGTGGATGAATACACAGACACAGACCTCTACACAGGTAAGGAGAAAGCTCATGATTTTCCCCAGTCTCAGGATAATGGGACAAAGGAGGGAAACTGGGGATTTCTCATGCCTCTGGAGACTGGGTGTCATCTGACCTGAGAAGGCATCAGGAGGTTTCATCGTTTGGTGATTGTCACCTGGCACCCACACCTGCGTGCTTTTCGGTATGATTTCAGAAGGGAAAGATAGCAAATTGTGTTTGGAAAGAACTGATTCTCGGAGTTGGATCCTCAAAGTCATATATCAAATAGTTAGTTCAGAAGGGGACTTGACCTTTTCTGTAAATATATTATCTCTGGGACTGACATAAAGCAATTCAAGGAATTGCCTTCTCTAGTGAGAGTGCCGAGGTCACTGTCTTAAGTGCTGGGGAGGAGGAATTTGGAAAGGATTCAGACGTGCAGGAGCAGATGAGTGAAGTGGCCTTGGGAGTGTTACATTTGGTTGTAACCGAGAGCGCTCTCTAAGTTCTTCTAAGTGTTGGACACAGCTGAGAAGCTCTCATCCTGGAGGTTGGGTCTGCCCAGGCAGGTCTGCCTCTAGGGCAAGTTGGGGGCCTGGGTCCATGGGAGCTGGTCTTGTAGCTGGAGCCATGAGGATGGGGTTGGTGTTCAGGTGTCCATGGGTGCTGGCCGGGTGCTAAGTTGGGTCAAAAGCCTGGGTCTGTGGTAGTTAGCCTGATGTTAGGCCCAGCCAAAAGCCGAGGCTCAGGATTTATGGGCGCTGAGTAGCAGACTGGGCCATAGGGGCCACCTGAGGCCATGGGAGCTGGAAGGTACCAGTGGAGGTTGGGGCCTGTGTTTGTGGGAGTCTGCTGGGAGCCTGGTGCCCTGGGAGCTTCTGGGGCTGCGAGAGTCAGCAGCCCCTGGGGTGAGGCAGGGACTTGGGTTCACAGGAGCCTTGCCCATGGAGGAGTCACCTACAGCCATGGGGGTCAGCCTGGTGCTGGGGTGGGCTGCTCTGGGGTCTTTGGTGAAGTTGGGTGATCACTTCTCTCTCTTTCTTTCACAGGGAGGGTTTCTCTCTCTGCACTGGGCTGCCCAAGCTTGGGAGAGAGGTTATGGGAGTAATGTGAATTTCTCTTTCCTACCCTCCTCGAATTTTCTTATTTGTTGACTTTACCTGGATGCTATACCCCTTCCCCTGGAAACCTTAGTTCTCATGAAAGTATTTTGGGCGTGTATAGTTCAAGTGGATCTTTCTGGGGCGTGGTGGGATGGTTAGAGAAGGTGGGGAGTGGGGATGAGTGTTAGAAATGTCTATGCTGCCGGTTTGCTGATGTCCCCCTCTGAATGGCTGAGTCCCAATCTCGTGTCGTGATCCAATAAATGAGTCCCAGAAATATGTGACTGTCCCAAATTCCCACAGCCAGCAGGTGGCAGAGCCGGGCTTCCCAACCGGGCCCATTGCCCTCCCAGCTCCTTCTTCAGATAACGCCCCGCTGAAAGTGGGGGACTAAATGCTAGTGTGCCGAGGGGCTTTTGCTCTGTGTTGTTTTAATTAGAAATGTTTATTTAATTTTCTGTGTCCGTGGACATAATTGGAAGGAAATAAGAAAGATTAGGACAGAAATCAATGGAATAAAAAACAATGGAGAAAACAGATGAAACCAAAGCTGATTCTTTGAGAATATAAATTACATAACCCTTTAGCCATATTGATCAGAAAAAGAGAGAGATGAGATAAAAATACTAATATCAAGAATAAGAGAATGATATCACCATAAATTCCAGAATAGAAAATAATAAAAAGTCATAAACAATGTTTTGCCAGTGAATTTTATAACTTACATGAAATGAACAAGTTCCTTGAAATCCACAAGCTACCAAAGATCAACTCAATAACAAATAGATAACCTGAATAACCCCATAGATATTAGAGAATTAAAGTAGTAGTTAACATCTTTAAGAAAAGCTCCAAGCCCAGAATTACAGATGGTCCCCAATTTATGATGTTCAACTTACACTTTTTCAACTTTACAATGATGTAAAAATGATATGTATAATGAATTACATAAAATATCCATCATTTTATTATACATAGGCTTTGTGTTAGAAGATTTTGCCTAGGTGTAGGCTAATAGAAGTGTTCTGAGCTTGTTGAAGGTAACACACCCCACGTATGTACAGGGGATCGGTGCAGGGAGGCAGTGCCCCTGCTTCCCGCAGCTGCCTCTCATCACTGGGAGGAGGGGGCTCGACAGGAAGAAGAGGCCCCGTGTTGCCCCAGACCGGAAAGGCGGAAATGGCTTTGTTGGGGAGGGGGTAAAGAACCTGCCCTGATTCCTGCCACCTACACACTGTCCATGCCCTGAGTGGGGTAACGTGGGCTCTGTTATTAGATGTATAAACATTTAGAATTGTTTTATCCACTTGACGAATGGATCCCTTTATCATCCTGAAATGGTTACCTGTATTCCTGTGATATTTTTTGCTCTAAAATCTACTTTGTTTGATGTTTATATAAATACTCCAGCTTCCTTCTGACTATTGTTAGAATGGTCTACCATTTCTCCTTCTTTTACTTTTATATCATTAATGACATTACACTTAAAACGTGTTTCTTGTAAGACAGCATATAGTTGGGTCTTTTCTTTAAAAATTCAATCTGACATTGTTATCTGTAAATTGGTGTATTTAGACCATTTTAGACCACTTATATTTATAGTTATTTTTTTAAAGGACACATTTAAAAAAATATTTTGTTTATTTATTTATTTATTTTAGAGAGAGGGGAAGGGAAGGAGAAAGAGTGGGAGAGAAACATCAATGTGGGGTTGGTTGCCTCTCATGTGTCCCCTACAGGGGACCTGGCCTGCAACCCAGGCATGTACCCTGACTGGGAATCGAACCAGCGACGCTTTGCTTCACAGGCCCATGCTCAATCCACTGAGCTACACCAGCTAGGGTCAGACCATTTATGTTTATATTAAATATATTTATATTTAATATGGTGTTGTGGTAAGGTTTAAATGTATCATCTCCGCTCTTTGTTTTCTATTGTTCCATCTTTCTTTGTTCTTTCTTTTTTTTTTAATCTTTTGGATTGAGTAGTTTTATGATTCCATTTTATGTCCTTTGTTGGTTTATAAGCTGTAAGCACCCTTTGTTATTTTAGTGGTTACTTTAGGTGTACATGATATGTAGCACATCGCAGTGTGCCTTCGAGTGCTGTTGCACAGCTTTCATATACGTTGTAGGAACCTTATTATAGTGTACTTTGTTTTCTCCCCTCCCAAGCCTTTTTGCTCCGTTGTACATTTAACTGGTGTTTATGTTACACATTCCATAATTCATTGTTATTATTTTTCCATACATAGTAAATTGTCTTATAAATATATTCACATAATAAGGAAATAATTTTATATATTTATTAATGTAGTTACCATTTTTGCTACTCTTTATTTATTTCCTTCTATATTTTTATAGATCTGTATTTTCATTTATTTTATATATCTGGTTTTATTGTCCTTCTGCTTGAACATTGTCTTTTACTATTTCTTTTATTTCAGGTCTGTTAGTGATAAATTATTCCTGCTTTCTCTTTGTACTATAGTGTTGCTGGGTACAGAATTCTTAATTGACAGACTAAAAAAAATAATTTTAAAGGGTTGCTCCTCTGTTTTGTTATTTGCATTTTCCCAATGAGAAATCTGCCTATATTCCTATCTTGGTTTATCTGGTTGCTTCTAAGACTTTCTCCTTATTAGTGGTGCTGAGCAAATTTACCATGTATTGTACATTGAGCTTCTTGGATCTGTGAGTGAGTTTACAATTTCTTCACATTTGGAAAATTTGGAGCCATTATTTTTTTAAATGTTTTTTTCTCTGTTCTTCCTTTTTCTCCTTTAGTGACTCCAATCGCATATGTAGTTAGCCACATGAAGTTGACCTTTTTCATTTACAAAACTTCTTTCTTCTCTTTGTTTCATTTTAGATTGTTTCTAGTGCTACATCTTCAATACCATCCTCAAAGTCTAATCAATTGTTCATCTCATCTAGTGAATAAAATTTTTTTAAAAATCTGGACTTTGTAATTTTCACCTTTAATTCAGTTTGTGTCTTCTTATTATATGGCATATTTTAACATGTTCAGCATATGGAAAAGAGTTATAACTGGGGTAATGTTTGCTCATCCTAACATCTGTGTCAGTTTTGGATCAGTTTAAATGAATTGATTTCTCTCCTCATCATGGGTTGCATTTTCCTGCTTCTTTGTGTGCTAGGTGATTTTTGATTGAATGCCAGACATCGTGATTTTTGTCTTGTTGGTTGCTGAATATTTTTAGTCCTATAAATAAATATAGGGTGGGGCAAAAATAGGTTTACAGTTGTTTGTATGGAAAATAATAATATAAGAAAGAACTCTGTGTTTTACATACTCATAACTGTGACCCTACTTTTCCCCACCCTGTATTTTTGAACTCTGTTCTGGGAAACATTTACTTGGAAACAGTTTGATTTTTTGGATCTTGCTTTTAAGATTCGTTAGGTAGAACTGAACCAGAGCAATGTTTAGTCTAGGGCTAATTATTCCTACTACCGAGGCCAGACTCTTCTATGTCCTCTATACAATGGCCCACAAATTATGAGATTTTTCAGTGTTGCTGGTAGGAACAAACACTAATTCTGGCCCATGTATGAGCACTGGCACTGTTCCACCGAATCTTCCTAAATTGGTAGGAAGATTCGTCTATCACAGTTCTGCTGAATGTGGTTAGGGGACCGACCCTCCACAGATCTCTTTAATTTCCTCTCTGTACAGCTTTCTCCTCTTCCTTGCTGTACCCTAGAAACTCTAGTCACTTGGGTCTCTGGGACTGAAAACTCTGTCTTCTCAGTTAAGGGAATCTACCAGGCACCCTTCTCTCTATACATTTACCTGGAAACTCTCTAAAGAGAGTAATTTGAGGAGATTTTAGGGCTCGCACAATGTGTTTTTTATCATTGAGGATCTCTGTCTTTGCTGCTTGATTTCCAGTTTGAAAACTTGTTTTATGTACATTTCTTTTATTTGTAAAGAGTTTCTTAATGTTTTAGACAGTAGGGTAAATCATTCTAGTCCCTGTTTCTCCATCTAGTCCAGAAATGGAAATCCAAGATTCATCTTTTCCATAGTCCAAAAACCACTTGCTCTGACCCAAGAGTTTCTTTCTTTTTTTTTTTTAACATAGGTAACACTTGCTTTTTTTAGTTAGTTGGCCTGGAGTCACCTCACATAGACATTACCCCTTCTTTCCTGCTGCCATTCAGAAGTTTGAAGGTAATGACACAGTATTTGCTCCATCTTGAAAGGTTCTTCTAGCCCTTCCATCTGCAACTTGACATTCATTCTCCCCACTCCCTGGTATTTCAGTGGGCAATTGTCTTGAAGGAAATAAGATACTGACTTTTGTGTCTTTGTAACTTGGGATCTTCCCACTGTGCCCAATATGCGTGGATGTTCAATGTTCCCTGAATTGAATTTTATATGGGTAGACATGTACATGTCTTAACTTTTCAATTCTGACATTAATTCCTTGCGTGCTGTCATGTCTTATGTAGTTTTAGAGACTACCTGCGTACATAGTAGGCCTTCTAAAATGGCATGATCATTTGATGCTGTAGGTGGAAAAGGAAGCAAAAAACTCATTTCTTTGCCTCAATGCCACCCTTCCAACATCTCAACCACCTGGAAACTGAACCTGGCCGAAAATGGAAAATTTCAGCTCATTCGATTGAGTTTTTTCTTGGAGTGTATAAGCCTAATGAAGGACTATGGACTTGAGAAAACCTGGCTTCTGCTTTCAGTTTTCACCATATCTCACTGAGAAATCTAGGGCCAGTCAACATCCTTTCCAGACCTCTGTGTCTCTCCCTGTGGAATGGGGCAAATACCACCTACTTCACAAGCCACCTTGAAAGTCGAATGTAGCGCAGTTCTTGACACATAGTAGTTACTAATAAATTTTAATTGCTTCTCATTTTCATGAGTTAAAAAGAGGAAAAGGAGAGTTACATGTTAGGAAGAAAACACCAAAACGAAGCTGAAGACTTGTTTTGGCTAGAGAATTAGGATTACTCACACGTTTGGCCAGGTGAGGCCAGAACAGGGAAATGTGGCCTTTCTCCTGTGATCTCTCTGGGTTTTTGCTGGCAGCCGAATGCAGCACTGGAATTGTTTATTTATTTGTGAGCTCACGCGTGCGTGTGCACAGATATTCATGCCTACACAGTTCTCTTTCTCTCCCTCATACACACATACACACACACACACACAGGCACACTTTATGGCTACCATCTGTTCAACACCCCTTTGAACTAGCTGCCGAAATGCTTAGGCTGTCTCCTTGTGTACGTCCCCTGCCTGCAACCCCATTTTGTTTCCTTCAGAGAAGCCATGGCTTCGTTGGTTCTGTGACCCTACTGGGAAATTGAAGCGTGAGTACCCTCCTGTTCCATTTGTTTGGAGCAGAATGAGGCTTGTGTCAAGGGGTGTCTAAATTCCCTGTGTGCTAATCTGGCATCAGTATTAAAAACAGAGAGTTGGTTCTTTTGTGTGGCCTCATCAGAGCAGTTGGCATGGATTTCAGCCTCTTGGGCAGGGGTAGATGCAGGAAGGTGGGAATAAGAAGGGGGCTGAGGCACAGCGGATTTAATGACTCCAAATCTCCTGTTTGACCTACAGGGGAAAAGGCTGAGGAAGGGGAGGGACTTGTCCAGACAGTACACACATGATGACTGAGTGGGAGAGTAGGACTAGAAGAGGGGCTCTGGTTTCTTGGCCCACTCTCCCCACTAGGTCCAAACTTCTCTCTACCAGTCCTATTACCTCTCATGTGGTTTGCTGTGGTTGAGAATAAACTGAGAGGCAGATGGCAATTAGGGGACAGGATGGGATATAGAGCCACCTGATGCCACCTAAAGGGCTCTGACCTAGTAAGGAATGTAGCCTTTCAGACCCCATGCTTCTTTGTCATCACCGCTTTTATAGATGCCAGGTTCTGAGAACCCCTAAAGCTCAGAATAGAAGGACCTTCAAGTTTCATGACTCCACATC
The DNA here is from genome assembly GCF_014824575.4 of Sturnira hondurensis. Classification (NCBI taxonomy): domain Eukaryota; kingdom Metazoa; phylum Chordata; class Mammalia; order Chiroptera; family Phyllostomidae; genus Sturnira; species Sturnira hondurensis. Next base: position 2,843,409 of record NW_028083079.1, on the reverse strand, counting down.
TCCTGTTTGACCTATGGAGAAAAAGGCTGAGGAAGCAGAAGGACAGGGGCTCAGTTTCCTCCTTGGAGGGATCAGAAGAATGAAGACAGGAAGAGGAAGGGTCTTAGCCAACGTCATCATCTCCCACTGCACTCCTCTGCATTTTCTTCATCCTCTACTGGATTTTTCTTAACCTTCTAAAAATCAGAGATTTCTTTCTCTCATCACAGGATTCCAAGCTTTAGCTTGTTTGGTTCAGGGATGGGAGGCCAGCTGGCTCAGCTGGCCTCCCCACCGTCTCCCCGCCCTCCTCACGAAAGGCAGCAGCATCTGGGGCTGGTCAGTGCCCCTCTCTGTCCTGGCATCTGGGAGCCGGATGGTCTGCTCCCCAGATGATCAGCACCAGGCTCTTCTGCTGCCAGTTTTCAGCTCCTGTCTCTCTTCCTCCCTCTACCCTTTCCTGACTTCCCACCACCTCCTTCTTTTTATTTCTTTGTGTGTCTCTTTGTATCTTCCTCTCTGTCTCTTCTTTTGTCTTTCTCACTCCATGTCACCTTCTGCCCATGTCACAGCCTATCTGTTCTTGTTTTTATCTTTCCAGGCTGGCTCAGGTATAAGTTGCTCGTGTCGACTCATTTAGAGCTAGGTCACGAGTCATGTCCAGAATGATCAGAGGACATCTCTAACTGCCCCCATCCCCATTTTATATCCTCTTTCTCCTTGTTTCCATTAAGTCTAATTTACAACTGAAAAGACACCCCCAGCAGGACCACCATCCCATCTAGCACCTTTGACTGAAGATCTTCTCAAGTGAAGGGTAGTAGTTATGGAAGTGAATTTGTGTGGGGAATAATTTAAGGGGAGGGACAGCAACACCGTGCTTCCCCCAGGAGCAGAGGGGATGGGTGGTGGCCACAGTGGCTGTGAGGGACCAGTGACCTGGGAGCTGTGCGTGAAACCCTGTGGAAATTATGCACAGCTCCTCAAGCAGCACAGGCCATGGCTGAACCCTACACTTTGTCTAAGGAGCTGGAGGGGCCCTCACCCGCCTGCTGTCTGCCTGTGCTGGACCAGCTTGAGGGAGGTGATGTCATTGGAGACTGGGCCCCACTCCCTCAGCCAGAGTGGAGGCGGGGTGGTGAGGAAAATATGTTTTACAGGGTGAGGTACAAACCGACATGACTGCAAACATCTGGAACTGATCTTAGGTCCTCAGAAAATGTTTCTGTCACTCCAGCTGCTCCTCGGGTGAGAGGCTTCTAGACGCAGGGACCTCCAAAGGGAAAAAGGCACTTGGAGGGTCTTAATTCTCCCCCTTCCCCCATGCCACCCAACCTGCCCTCTCTATCACAGAGTATTTTTTTATTACCATTCACAAAGCATAGTCATTCATGCCATTAATGTGTATGGAGCTCTTACTATGGTCCTGACACTGCAGAACATGCTGGGAAGGCCTGGTAACAAGACAGGCATGATTCCTGTCCTCATGGAGCTTGTGGTCCAGTAGGAGAGAGATGTGACTCTGCAAGGAATGACTCTATAGCATGATAGGTTTTTGAGCTAATTCGGATGCTGTAAGAGCACAGCATAGGGTTTCCTAACTCAGTCTATTGGGGTCAGTAAAGGCTACTTAGAGGAAGTGAGGTGACTAATTGAGATTCTGGTCCCTGTAATTAATCATACTGATCAAGCCCTCATGCTCAAGACCACCAGCCTCCATGTGGAGCTCACCCCTTTGGCTGAAAACAACAACAACAACAACAACTGCTCTTCAGGTCTCACTTCCTTTGTGCTGCTACCTGTTGCCATGCATGACCTTAGAGGCAGATGCCCATTACAGATGCCAAGAGAAGGAAAGTTCCCTTTTCCTCTGCATCCTCCAGAACCTCCTTCAAGGCCAGGGAAGAATTACAGTAGGCGAGTGCCTGCCTTCCAGCCAAAGACTTTGTCAGTGCTAAATGCATCCTGCTTTATGTTCACGAAACTCAGTCATTCCTCAAAAAGAAATTACAATCCAGACTTTATCGAATCTTGCCTCAATTGAAACTGATTGTCTAAGTACCTAAACTATTGGTTTGGAGCTTTCTCTCCATCTGTGCCTTTGTCATCACAACAGACGAGTTCAAGTGCACCTGGAGGCCTTGTCCAACAGTCCACTCTCTCATTTCCTCACTCTGCTCATCTCCAGGGGACTTTACTTCACTTCCCCTCAGCCACCAATCCCAGGTCACACCCTGGACTTGGTCCTCATGATGTTGTCCCATCAAAAAACTATTAGTTAGTCCCAATGTCTCATTCTGTGATCAAAATCTTTTATCCTGCCAGTTGTATGGATCTCCCACTCCTGCCGTGCATATTTTGATTCAATAGGACTTCCAGTGCTTGGTATCACCACCCAGTATGTGGTGTTTTGTTACGGCGGCCCAAGTGGACTAAGACAACACTGTGGAGTCCTTGCTTCATATTTTAATCACCGTTAATGGCCTCCTGATCTCCCTTGCCTTCCTGCCCTTCCGTTGCCCAGACACTTGGGTGCATGCTCCTCTCCATCTTCTCCTGTGCCAGGGAGTCAACTGCAGAAACGCACGCAGCTGAGAGCACTGGACACCAATAGATCACCCGTCAAATAGGCTTTCCCAGTAATCCTATTAGGCTTACCAATTTACTTTCTTTTTCATTGCCATTAAACTCCTAAAACCCCATCCTTCCTTCTTTCTCAGCAGATAGCCTTGTCTTATCATTCACTGGAAAGTGGTACAAGAGTAGTTCAACTTCATTATGTAACTATTTTAAATCTGTATGCGTTTGTATGCACACTCTTTCCCTTCCCTTCTGATGTTAAGTAGGTGGTGCCCTTCCTTCTCCATAACATTAAATCCCGTTTTGCACTGTTTTGTATACCTTCCTAAATTCTCCGGAAACTTTGCCTATCAGTTATCTTCCTACATTGTATACATTTAATCTCTCCTTCTTTATTAGATTATTTTTATCATCATTTAAATATGTTTATAAGTATTCCTTTTTAAAACAAAGAAAAAACATTGCATCTCCCTCCACCATAATGATTTCTCTTCTTTATAAACACACTTTCAAAAGTCAAGTCTTCAGTGGCTGACTTCATTTCTTCGTTTTCTGTTCATTCCTCAGCTTATTTCACTGTCTCCTGCTCCCACCAAGTTACTAACATTTTATCTCCATAAACACCTGTGACCTCCAGTGACTTTTTGGGTTAGAAACGTACATGATACCTTCAGGCATTCTTCAGGGCTGACCATTCTCTTCTGAACCCTTTGCTTCTCTTGGCTTCTTTGACACCACACTCCCCTGGTTTACCATCTGCCTCTCCAGCTGGGTTGGGTCTTTTGATCCATTTGTTAACGCTTAAAGCTCCTTAGATGTTAGTCTGGTACCTTCTTCCTTTTTTCTCCATGTAAACTCTCTTTGTTTGCCACCATATCTACTTCCATGGTAGCAGTCAATATATTCTTTTCCCTGACATTTATATTTCCGCTTCATTTTTCCCAGCTCTCCACCCACATCCATCCGACTATAGTCACGTACAATCTGATGTCTCATAAGCAATTCAAACTCAGCACATCCAAAACTAAACTTGTTACCATCTCCCCGTAAACATGCTTCTATCCAAGTGTTTATTTACTCCCTCTATGACTGGTACTACTATAAATTCTGTTCCTTGGAGCAAAACCTGCAAGGTTTATTAGCTTTTTTCTCTTTTTGATCCTCCTATTCAATTCATAACCAAGTTATTTTGCTTTGATTTCCACTATCCCTTCTTTTTCAGTGTTATTAAGATATAACTGACATACAACATTGTCTCGTAAATCTACTCCTTTATTTCTATTCTCATTTGTTTAGTCTAAGCCAGCATTCATCTCTGGCAATCACCTTGTAATTAGTTTTCAATCAGCCACTTTTTCCCTCTTTCCATTCTCAGTTCTAAAGCCACAGTTACCCTTCAAAATATAACTTTTGATTATATCCAGTGCCTGGAATACCTTGGATGCTCAATAAACATTTGATGAATATATATCTGACTTATAAGTATCCCTTGCCTAATTTAAACCCCTGGGGAGCTTTTTATAAATCTTCTAACTAAATGGAAAAAATTGACATGGCCTACAAAGTTATGAATTATTGTCATTGCCTTCTTTTCTGTCCTTTTATCTATTCTTGATATCACCAATCTTCTCTGGTATGTGGGTCTATAAACTCAGGTCTCAGCTCAGATGTCACTTATCTGAATCTTAGATTAGATTTGGCCTCTCATTGATCATGTAAATTTATAGCATTTGACACTCACTCGGTAGCACTTACTGCAGTTCTGACGAATGCACTTGGATTTGGGGGGGGTGGATGGGTATAGCATTTGCTGGGCTCACTAAAATATTAGCCCCTCCAAGCTGGAGTTGGGTTCATCCTTTTCATCACTCTATCCCCAGTGCCTAGCAGAATGCCAGGTGTGTAGTAGGGAATGACATGAAGTGTGAGCAGGAACTGGTGAGATGCAGTGAGGGCTGGGGGGGGGTGGTGAGCGTGGAGAGTATGTCCGGTAGAGGGATGAGCATAAGCAGTGGCCTTACGGAATAAAAGGGCAGTGTGGCTGCAGGAAAGGACTGTGGGAGGGCGGAGGTTATGATGATGTTTAAGGAATGCTGAAGTTGAAAACTTTTATCACCCTGGCTGCTCTATTAAAGATTAATTGAAGGACCTTTGAACCTATTATCTCACTTTATTCACAAATTAATCCTTCTAAGTAGGAGATAATTATCATCTCCATTTTACAGATGAGGGAGTTGAAGGGCAGTTTTGTGAAGTGTTTGGTTGAAGGTCACACTTCGAAGAAGAGTGGGGTCATAAATTGAATTTGGGTCCCCTGACTCTTTAATGCACATCATTTTCCATTCTGTATTGTCAGTGTAATGCCAGCCAGTGGCAAGAAGCTCTCAGATTTGGGAATCTAGAATGGCCGAGTGGTCTTTTCTGCAGAACTTCGATTCGCTAAGAAAGGATTCTGTGCAGCATCATGGCTTAGGCTGGCTAGCCCCGTCTGTAGTCTGAGGTCCAGTCTGTAGACCAAGGTCCAGCTTCCATTGCCCAGCTGGACGGATGGCCGACAAAGGGCTAAGCAGAAGCATCAAAGAGACAGGCGCAAGGTGAAAAGTGAAGATGAGAAAAGGAGCACAGCTCCTCCCGTCCCTCTGTATCTGTGGAATTGGGGTGGGGTTGGTTTCAGGACCCCCACAGATACCAAAATCGCCAATACTCAAGCCCCTATGTAAAATGGTGTAGTATACACATATAGCCCATGTACATCCTCCCATATACTTGAAATCATTTCTAGATTACGTATACCTAATACAATGCACATGCTATGCAAATCTTTATTACACTGTAGCGTTGAGAGAATAAAGAGAAAAAGCCTGTGCATGTTCAGCAGACATGGCCCTCGTAGGCCTAACTGTAGAGTACATGCCAGCAACAACATGACATTATTTCCCCAGTATTTTCAGTCTGTGGTTGGTTACCTCTGCAGATGCAGAAACCATGGATACACAGGACCAATTATACAGCCATCAGGTCCCTTCCTGCTCCCTCGGCTGTGGAAGGTGAGAGGGAAGTAGGATTTCCCTCTAGGACATTTGTGATTGACTTTTAAAAAATCTTTGTAAGTTACTTCTCCCTCATACCTTGAATCTGCCCTCTTTTACTTCTCCACAAGGGTACTCTCGATATTTCCAATGTAACTTTTTTCACCAGGTTTCCCTGTCTCTAGTTCTGCCTCTCTATTTAGTTTCCCTCATTCTGCCAGAATCTTATATGTCTGTACCAGTGTCTCTCAAAACACATGTCCCATATGTGAATGTATTAGGGGGCCAAAATGAGAAATAACCACCGACACTTCCCAGCATTACTGTGAACAGTAAATGAAACAATGCATGGTGTATGTGGGATCCCCGGCAGGCACTTGGGAGACATACAGTAATCCTGCATCCTTTTTCCTTTGTCCTTACCGTCCTCTTTGAAAACAGACACAATTACTTATCTGTAAGAATTGCCCTTAAGCTACAGGTAGCAAACCAGTGGCTATATCGTATATTTAATTTTTTAACAAGTTGCAGTAATTTGAAATGTGGACTATTTTTACATGAAATTCTGGATTCCTGGCTGAAAAAGATTAGGTTCTAGCAATCTCAAACTCACACCCCCAGAGGGAAGTAGTAGGTAGCAGAGATGAGCAGCAGCTACCCACTTTAGAGAACATCTGTGAGCTCTAGTTTGTCATAGTTCTTCTGTTCCAGGTTGTCTGACATCCAACTCACTGCATTAATTTGCGTTACCTGCTTCACCCCTGTAGATATTTGAGCTATGTGACATCTCTAACCTTGGCCAGGGTCCAAGAACACCCTTCTTTGAGAGTTTTTGTATTAGCCATATCTTGGGCTATCTTCGTCTGCTGTTTGCTCATAACAAGGGCAGAGGTGTTGAGCTGACTGTTGAATAATAACACAAATGTCTTTTTAAAAAATTGCTTTCATTTTTTAGTGTTTGCTCTGTTCCCCTCAAGACTTCTAGCTCTGTGAGCATATATCTCTCTGGTTCATCACTGTATTTGTTTGTACATTCCCTCCTAGCAGAGTTTGGTGCACAGCAGAAGGCTGATGGGTAGCCACTAACGGGGTGCACTGAATGAACCCAGTAGTGGTGGAGTGATAAGCTCATTTAATCCTACAGTAACTCGGTGATGAAGTCACTGTTGATATTCTCACTTTCACAAAAGCAGAAACTGAGGCTCAAAAGTAGCCCACTAGGTCACATACTTCCAGACTCTTAAAATAGCATATTACACGATCCTTACAGATCAGTTAAGCTAGCCCCCTCAATTCATATGAAGAACCTGAATCTCAGAAGTCAAGTCACTACCCCTCATTCTCCTGGTGAGTAAGATTGGGCTAGCATATAGGCAGGAGCTCCTGGCTGCCAGCCCAGCATCAGTTCCCATACCCTGTGCCCTTAGGAGTGTCCAGGTTGGATCTCTCCACAAATCCCACTCCCAGTCTTCAAAACCTTCCTGGAATGAACTTTCCTCTCCTTGAGTCATCCTCTCCTGCCTCCCAACGGGGAGATTCTGGGTACGTCCCCGGAGTCATTGGAGAGCAGATCAAGGAGTTGTGTTTACCAGACCTCAGACTCCGCAGGGATAATTCAATTGCCCTGCCCTGATCTGGCCACACCTAGCCCACTAGGAAAAGGTAAGAGTGGAATGCCCTGGAAAGAGGGAATTTGGGTATAACCAACAATGAACAAAAACCAGCTTAGGAGAGAACAGGCATGGGCCCCACTGCCACTGCCCTTTAATCCACAATGACCAGGTTGCTCTCCAGCTCTTCTTCGAAGACCACTGACCCATTTTAAAAGCCTCAGGCATGCAGGTCACTGATGATGCGCGGGTGCTTTCCACCACATCCAAGGGTTCACTTCATGATTGCAAAGGGTCTTTCAGAATCACAGGAAATCTGGAAGAACCATGGAGTTCACGGATAAACCTCTACCCCTGGCCCCCCCAACCCCTCACCCTTCACTTAATCACTGGTGAGGAAATAAGACTCAGAAAAGTGACTCGACTTAGGTCACTCCAAGTTCACAAATATGATTCTGCAGGTCCTAGGAGACACATCAAGAGTCCTGGAATAGTTCCTGCCCTCAGTACTGACAATTCAAGTGCCAGAGAGTTTGGTCACAAAACCAATGGATTCGGGTTCACTCACACATTATTTCAGACCTCTCCTGGGCAGCAGTCATCCTCTGGAGGAATCGAGTTCTGGGGAGATTAACCTCCGAGAAAGTAGTGTGTCATTTTCAAAGTCCAGAAAGATGAAAGCCATACCTTCTAGTAGGCGAGAGACTAAATTTCTCTCACCATCCTTGAGAGACATTTTCTTTATATTTGGAAGAAACAATACAACCCAAGCTGTTTCTCTTTTTGAGCGGCCTTTTGGGAAGCTGACTACAGCAACACCGAAGGGTGGTAACTGCACTAGCCTCTGGGACGTCCTCAGACACACCTGGCTGCTTACTCCACACCTACTTCCCTCTGGTAGAATTTTCCACCCTCAAGCGTTGGGATTACGAGCTCCTTCAGGGCATTTGGTTTCTTCACCTGCTGTTATCTTCACTTAGAAGCCTCCCTGACCCCCATCCGTGTAAGGTCGCGTCTCTGNTTTGGAAGAAACAATACAACCCAAGCTGTTTCCCTTTTTGAGCGGCCTTTTGGGAAGCTGACTACAGCAACACCGAAGGGCGGTAACTGCACTAGCCTCTGGGACGTCCTCAGACACACCTGGCTGCTTACTCCACACCTACTTCCCTCTGGTAGAATTTTCCACCCTCAAGCGTTGGGATTACGAGCTCCTTCAGGGCATTTGGTTTCTTCACCTGCTGTTATCTTCACTTAGAAGCCTCCCTGACCCCCATCCGTGTAAGGTCGCGTCTCTGCCACTCCTCATCACATCCTCCAGTATAACTGCCCTCACATCACGTATCATTCTCTGAAATAACATCCTTTATGTATGTTTTTGCCTGTTTATGTTTTGTTCTCCCACTCTTGAATGCAGGCTCTATAGAAATGAGGAAGGCCCTCATCTGTCTCTCTGTGCTATATCCCAAGTACCAAAAATATGGATTATAGGCGTCCCCCCACCCTCATCCATGGTTTCACTTTCCGTGGTTTCTGTTACCTGTGGTCAACTGAGGTCCAAAAATACTAAAGGGGAAATTCCAGAAATAAACAAGTCATAGGTTTTAAGTTTTGCATTGTCCTGAGTAATGGATGAAATCTCCAGATGTCCAGCTCTGTCCCACCTGAGACGTGACTCTTCCCTTTGTCAAGTGTCCCCAGGCTGTGTGCGCGCTGCCCTCCCACCAGTCACAGAGTAGCTGTCTCGGTTATCAGATCCACCGCCGCTGTGTCCCAGTGCTCGTGTGCAAGCCGTCCTTATTCTGCTTCAGAGCGGCCCCAGTGCCCTAGCATATTGACGCTGGCAGTTCAGCTATGACACAGTTGTAAAGTGCTTTCTTTAAGTGAAAACATGAACGTTCTTGACTTAATGAGGCAGTTATTGTATATCATCACAAGAAGGGCAAGTACAATACAGTGATGTGTTCTGAGAGACAGACCACATTCAAATAACTTTTATTATGTTACATTGTTAGAATTGTTTGACTGTACTATTAGTTATTGTTGTTAATCTCTGACTGTGCCTAATTTATAAATTCAACTTCATCATAGGTATGTATATATGGGGGAAAACATAATATATAAGGTTCAGTACTGTCCAAGGTTTCCAGCATCCACTAGGAGTCTTGCGATGTATCCCGTGTGGAGCAGGGGACACAGCCCCCTGCTATTGTCAAAGGTTCTGAAACCTGGCCGTGAACCCACAAGTGAAGAAGCCAATCTAAAGAGCCAAAGTGCACCTGAAGCAAGAGGAGTAGTACTTGTTGATTGCCTGTTCCATACCAGGCACTTCTCGGACATTGCAGAAAAAGTGCGAAGCTAATTAAAGGGAGAGCAAAGAGAACCATTGTTTATTGAGCACTCATTTACCAGGTGCTTCTGTACAATATTTAATCATCAGTATGATTCTGAAAAGCAGCTGTCATTGTCTTCATTTTACAGACGGGAAAGCTGAGGTTTAGAGGGGCAGAGTCACTTTCCCAGGGACGTGTAGTTATTAAGTGACAGAGTCAGGATTTGAAGCCAATTATTTCTCACTCAGAAGTCCAGGCTCCCTACCCTCACTTCTGATGGCTTCCAAGGAATTCCTAAAGGGAAAAGGATTATTTTTGTTTAATGAAAGAGAGGAGAATATAATGAAAAATAAATCAAATTTTAAGGGGTGTTTTTGACTGGGAGCATGGGGGGAGCTGGGGCTTGTTTTCAAGGCAGGAATCACAGGGAAACTTAAGCTCTGAGCCACTGGGGTCACATCCTGGGCCAGGGACTGCACGTCTCTATGTTCCATGCATTGGGTACAGATGTGCTGTCATCATGTGCGTGATGAATCACACCTGAGCGAGGTCAGCTCTGGCTGTTCTGCAGCAGCTGAACTTCTCAGGGGACTGGCAGGCCCGCAGCAGAGGGAGGCCTGTTGGACGAATCTGCTCAACTGGCTGAACCTGAAGTGACGGAACGAAATCCAAGGTCAGTGAGAGTGGACTCTCCGAACGTTTCTCACCTAGAGTCAGCTATGTGTGGAATGTTTGCACAACCGTCTCGATGATTGTGTAGTTTATAAGTTGAGACTAGTGGCCTGTGTCATTTCTAAGTCATTTCGAGCTGATAAACAATCACAGACTATCTCTTCTGTGCCAGAGTTGGTTCGGGCCCAGGGGAAATGCCAGAGGCAGTTACCTGAATTATCTAACTACAATTAAAAGTAGAGGACGGGTGTTCATCCTGTCTTTGGTTTTTGTTTTGTTTCTCAAGTTGATGAATGTAAAACAGAGCCTGAGCAAGAATTGGGAGCGGGTAGTTTACACGGTAGGCACACACAGGAAACAGTTGTGAGGGAGCTTGCGCAGTGACACCTGGAGAGAAAGCCGACGCTGGGGTTGTGCTCACAAGGTCCTTCCTGGGCTAACACGGGCTGGATTCCACTGGCACCGTCTGCGAAGGAGACAAGTGCCTCCAGCATTATTGCCTGAGTGTGAGAAGCTGGAGTGTGTCCACTCTGGCTCCCTACACTTCTGGGCTCTGCTTGCCCGTGTGAGCTGAGAGCTCCCATGGCATCAGGGGAGGCCCCAGGACTGAAAGCAGAGACGTACCTGGCGTGTGCTGGAGGTGGAGGTTGCTGGAACAGCACAGTGTGAGCCTCGTCTCATGCTGGCACTGTCCACTGCAATCGAGGCTGAAATCAGAAACTAGGTATGTGCGGCCACCCCAAGGGTTCCCTTACGTACTCATTAGAAAATGTGTGCAGTACACGGAACGACTTACAACACATGCCAAGCACATTGCTGTGTTCTTGGAAACTAATGGAGAACATGATAAATACTATCCCTTCTCTCGTAGAGCATTCATTCTAGGGAGAGAGAAATGAAAAATAGACAACTACGTGACAATCTAGTGGAAAGGAAATATGACTGCAGAGATATAAAAACTTACAATGGAAGAAAGATTAGTTCGAGTTGGGGAAGTGGTGACCAGGGAGGCCTTTTTGAAGAAAATGGCCTTTGACCTCAGCCTGGAAGGATGAAAAGAGTTTCATTAGCAGAAAGGAGTAAGAGGAAAGTCAGACAGAGGAAAGAGCATCCACCAAGAAGGCCATGAAGACAGAAGAGGAAAGTGCCTGGAGGAACATAACACAAGAGAGACTGGAGTTTGTGGTCAAGTGGACCAGAGTCTTGAATGCCAGAATAAGGTATTTTGGACCTGTTCTCTGGGCCATGGAGAGTCACAGAGCGTATTTATAGGCTTAGGCTGTGATTAGAGCCTACCTTCACATCCTGAATGTGGCTAAATGCAAGTGAGGATCATGGCTGGTTGCAGCACAGAGCGGGCCCCGCCAGTCCTGGCTTATACAGAGCCTTGGCAACAGAACAGAGGCTCTGATTTAGACAAGTGGGATCAAGGTAAAGATATAAAGCAGGTTAGCTCCCTCCAGACATTCTCTGCCTTTGACGTCCACATGCAGAATGGCATTAGCATTCTATTCCGCCAAGCAGGACAGTTTGATAATTTTTAATTAATGTGTGGCCCAGTGAGTTTCCTCAGCCTTCATCCATCAAACACTGCATCATGCCTTCAACAGCGGCCCACACCCAGTGCCTCGGAAGCCCATATATCATGGTCGAGGCAGGGAAGCAGATTCCCTTTTATCTCCCTTGCAAGAGCGCAGATGTTTGGAATGTCAGTAAGTGTACCCAGCCTTCTCTGGGGTTCAGGCACAGCGTCTCCCTGGATGACCTCTTTGGAATCCTCATTCCCCATGCATTCCTGGCAGACACGCTCTCCTTTTGTTCCTTTAGAGCTGCCTCTGCCTCACTCCTCCAACCCATGTGTCATGGGCAACACATTTATGTGGCCACATCTGCCTTGTCTCAGCTGCTCAGGCCATGTGCACGGCAGATTAATTGGTGTCTGAAAACATTTTATACCTGAGTATCCTGATGCATGGCTTATCTTTAGGCTTCAGCCCCATCTCTGCTTTTTCACCTGAGGCAGGGAAGCGACATTAGGGAAGGCTGGGTTGCAGGAGTCCCTGTGTGATCTTGGGATTCTCTGTGGACCTCAGTTTTTCTCTCTCCAAAATGAGGTGGTTGAAACTGATCACCTCTGAGGTCTCTCTGTCCTTAACGCTTTACGATTTCGAGCCTCTAGGATATTAAATGCATATACTATTCTCTCTCCTTTCATTCATTTTTGGCAGAGCACCTTTATTTTTTGAAATTCCTATGGAAATGTGACATTCGTGCACAAAAGGACAGTGACCCTAAGTTTGTGTCTTGATGAATTTTCACAAAGTGAACACAGCTCCCTAACAGAACCCAGCTCAAGAGTCAGACAGGACGTCGCCTGCGTCCCAGGAGCTCACCCTGTGCTCCCATCCAGGCACAGCCCCTTCCTCACGGGTAAATCACTATCCTGGCTTCTATTAATGGAGACTAATTTTACCTGTTTTTAAACTCTATGGAAAAAAGAAATTATAAGATGGTACACATTCTGTTGTGCCTGAGTTCTTTTGTTCACCATGTTGTGACGTGCTTTCACATGGTAAGAGAGAGGTGTCACTTTCTATTGTTATTCTTCCTCTGGTTCTAAGGGAAGCTCCCATTAAAAAAGGTGGCAGCAGTTTTTGTATCTAGAGACAGCAAGTTAGCTTAGAGCTGAGCCTTTTTGTCTGAGAAAGTTCTCATGCATGACCTCTCTTCGATATGTAAAGGTAAGGTCAGTAGGTAACCATTGATTGTTCTGGGCGAAGAATTTAATAGGGGTGTTTTGTGGCTTGAGAAAGGCGCCCCCCCCCCAACTTAGTTATATACAGCTGAAGGGTAGCAGCTATGAAAATCTGATGGTAAATCCAGGAGCTGCTGGAAACAAATGGGTCGAACCTCCCTATCGCCTTTCCTTTGTGAAGTACAGAGCCTCTCGGGTGGTTTAAGATTGTGCCAGGTGTAGGGGACTCAGCACGAGGGAGGAAGAAGTTTGAGAGTGTCTCAGGCTCAAAGCCACAGTCTGCATGACCGCCTTGGCGCAGTGGGAATGACTGAGCATGAGCAGTGAAATGTAATCTGCAGCCTTGCGAGCCTACACGTGGGCCTCTTGTGGCTGAAAGAGTGGGATTGTCTGCCCTTGGAGAACCACGGTGGTCTGGGTAAGGCAACATTCCAAAGCCGCCTCCTCCACCGTGACCTGGCAGAGCGCCATCCACAACGCCTGTTTTCCATAGTGATGTCGTGTGGCAGTGACAGGGATGACAGGCAGAGAATTGGAAAGAGGGCCCTTTGAGACCTGAGGTAATTCTCCCTTCTGTCTCCGCAAAGCACTGGGAAACCTTGACTGAGAAAACTCTGGAATGCTTTCACAGCCCGAAGGGAGAGGACTCAGCAGTGCATGCATATGGGACGAAGAGAGCAATCATTCCAACATGAAAAGGAATGTTTGCAGTTCAGGTCGATGGGTTTGTCTACAGATTATACATGAATTCATTCAACAATTACTGGGTTTCTGTTAACTGTATGTTCAGTACCTGGCACTGCAATCTGTTCCTTCCTTCAGCCTCCTTCCATTCTTTCTGTCTTTCTTAGTGTAACTACTATGGTGACCAATGATTAGAAGGCTCCTTGTGGCTGAACCCCTTTCCATGTGGTTGATGATGAAGCATTTAGTGGGGAGAGTTATCTTCATGGGAGAAATTAAACACGGGATAGATATTTGCGAATTATTTGGATCATTTTATCACTGTGGAAATCTGTTGCCTTCCCTCACATCTACTTCCCTGAATCAATTCTCTAGATCTATTTTCCCACTGGAAGAAAACAAGAAAATTGTTCTACTAGTTCATGCATAAACACAGATTGTATAGGACTGTGTTTCCCAGATCCCAAAGGATCAACCTCTTTTCCTTTATTTATCCTGCCCAAGTCTCTATGATATGGGCCAGCCTCCTATGAAAAATAGAGAACCCAGCTATTGTTCAAAAACATTGAGGTATAATAAAATATCCATTTAAGATCTGTGCATTTTGTTGTACTTAAATGAGGTTCTTCAAGTAACAACAAAAAAAAAATGCCAGTGTGAGATGTTGGAGAAGAAAACTACCATTTACTGACCCTTTGGCATAATAAAAGTCAATAGTACCGATGAAATGGGAAGTGTATTGCCCATTTTATTACTGAAATGCTAAGCAGCATATCCAAGGCAAGCGGTGTCCAGTTTTCACCCATGGTCATTTCCAAGCAGTTATAACTGGCCTTTCCTTCTCTATGAGGTGTTTCCCGATTCCCACCCCTGGACACATCACAGTTCTGGCTTCTGGGATATTTTTGCTTCAGAAATCCTGGCACAGGCACCACCTCATCCGTTGCGTCCACCTCCACTGTTTCAACTTGGTGAATAAACAGAGACTTTTCGGTTCCCCAGGCTGTCAGTTGGCCCTGTTTTACAAGTTCTAAATTTGCTGCTAAAGTGTTTTACAAGATACAACCAAACAAAAGCAGGTCTTTTTTCAGAAGGTCACAGTTTTGGAAGGGCCTCTTTGGGTTTTAACACTACAGCTGGGCATTAATTTTTATCTTAAGCAGAGTTGAATTTTTCCTCTGGGTTATTGAGATGGGTTTTCAATGACCAGTGTCATTTGGGATCCTGGAAAGCACAGGGTGGATATTTTTGGCCTGATTTAGGCCCAGTGCCTCATTCTTCAGTTGACTCAGGTTTCTGGGTGGAGTTTCAGTTTAGTAGTAAGACTCTGGACCCAGGACAACAGTCTGGACAATTTCCCCTCAGGTCACTCTAATGACAATTAAAAAAAATATATTAGTAACCTTTTCACAGGGAAGAGGTAGAGCTTCAAATTCTTGTCTGTGTGGAAGTACAGTCACTTTAATATGAGAACACAAAAAGACAGAGATGCCTGAATGCTTCTCTACACAGGCTGAGCAAGGCATGGGTATCTCTTGCCTTTGGGTAATGCCTTCTACTTTATAAAACCCTGTTCATCTGTCTCATCAACGACTTTCAACTGTCCTATAATTTGGAGTGTCCTTGGACTCATTTTTCAGATCTGAAAATGGAAACTCAGAGAGGGAAAGTGATTTAACTAAAAACAGGTAGCTAGTAAGAGGTGCGGGGGTACTAAGCAGTTACTGCCACCCAGCCACCCTGCAAGGATTTGAGGTTCCAGTAGTCAATTCTTTCAGTAACTCCTAGATGCTCATATCATCCTTCTCACTGTAAAAATGGGAAAACCGAAACCTGGGCATGGTAATGTGGGTGGTCCAAAATTAATTAAATGGCTCAGTCTCTAGCAGACATTATCCCAGATTATCTAAACTTGAGTCTATACTAATGCCCCTCTGAGTAACCCTCCACATTAAGAAAATAGTTCCCTTCAAAGCTGACCTAACATCTAGTTGTTCTTTAATTGTATTGCTTTTGAACATGGCCTGCTGAGTTTGGGAAGGCAGGGTTTACCAGCTGGGACTTGGTGGCTTCTGGTAGACAAACAAGTGTTGACGAATTAGCAGAATCTTTAACTTGAGATCATGGCTCCTTTTTAAACTTAATGATTTTTTAAAAGATTTTATTTGTTTCTAGAGAGAGGGAGAGGAACATCTACTGGTTGCCTCTCACACACCCCTAGCTAGGGACTTGGCCTGCAACCCAGGCATGTGCCCTGACTGGGAATTGAACCTGCTACCTTCCAGTTCACAGGCCAGAGGCACTCAATCCACCTAGCCACACCAGCCAGGGATAGACTCAAACACTGTTATTCATAAAGTTCTCTGTCTTGAAAGCAGTCCTTAATTAGCCAAAGTCTGAAGGCCTTAGAGTGATTGCTAACATTTACTGCATATGTTTGCATGTGGGACGTGTCCTAAGAACGTCAACTATACTTTCTCAAGTCCTTACAGCAATTCTATGAGCTATAAATTCCTATTCCCTTTTTAAAACACTTTTTAAAAACATTTATTTATTTAATTATTGTTCAAGTACACTTTTCTGTCTTCTACTCCCTTCCCAGCCCATGCCCCCCCCACAGTGCTCCCCACCTCCCTCCCCTTTCCATTCCCCTGAATTTTTGTCCATGTGTCCTTTATACTTGTTCCTGTATCTTATTCCCTTTTTAAAGAAGAGGGTACTGGTGCTCAGTCAGGTGAAGTCACTTGTCCAAAGCAGAGGGTATTCGAACAAGGCCTGGCAGAGTCTCTGCACTTTCTGGGTGAGCCAAATTGTCTTTCTGTTACTGAACTGAGATGTAGGAAGGGACTTTAACTATTATCCCACTTCCTTTTAAGGATGTGCAAATTAAGGCCCAAAGAGGAAATGGGTTGTTCATTAAGAGGCATTTTTCCCATACTCTGCATTAGTCTAGTGAGTAGGCATGAACATTGGCACTTTCAGATTCCCTGGGCCTCAGTATAAAGGTCCCTGATGCCAGGCCTGTGGTCCAGGGAAGAACCAGAGCACACCTAGAGCTTACGCTGCGGTTCAGGGCAAGGGGAGAAGAGCCACCCTTGGCCTCACCTCTCTCTTACAACCAGGACCTCCCCTTCAGCATTGTGTGGGGGACTGGAACATGAAAATTTGGAGGAGACATTCAATTGAAATTTCCCTGGAAAATTCCTTGTAATGAACAACCCACCCATCTCTCCATGCTCCTCTCCTCTCCTCTCCTTCCTGAGTGAGACATAATCCTAGCAATTGGCTTATGTCACATCACTTTGTCTGGAGAGGATAAAAATTTCCCTCCTCTTAATTAAGTGTTTGAGCCATTGTGACCTCACAGATCTAATCTTGAGATGCAGTTGGGTTACATTTGGCTATTGAGACATAATAGGAAATAGTGTTTTTGGAGAGTTTGGGTTAGAGAGAGTGATTGAATCTCTATCTTGGTTACAGGCCTTGCTCTGGGGCAGGCTAGGGTTTCTCCCACGCAGATGGGCTCCGCTAGCTCGGGAAGAACCCACCCAGTGACTGTCTCTGAAGTAAATGCCTGCACAGCAAAGGCTGGGTGGACTGTGTCTGCCCTCAGCTATGCACTGGTTTTCCCTGAGGCCATATCTTCCTGGCCATTCCAGTCGCCCGGTTTATGAATGGGTGTGGTAGAGCAGGAGTTCCAGACAGCAGATTCTCTTTGGTTCTAACTTCAATTAAGCTACCAATGTTCTCTGCATCCTTTGGAAAGCCGCCTCTTCTTTTTTTTCAGGCTGTTTTCCCATCTGACAAAAAAGAGAGAAAAAAAAAAGGGGAGGCGTGAAAGGAGGGGTAAGAATCTATGTCTGCCACAGTTCTCCTTTTGAATAAAGCGTCTAGGGCTCACTGCGGATGATTCAGTCTACCCAACACATGTTCTGAATGTCTGCAGTTTGCTAAGCACTGGGCTAAGTGCTGGGATTTCAGGGGTGAAGCAGACTAGGCAAGAACTCAGCCTTCTTGAAATTCATAGTTGACTAGGGGAGCCAGACAATAAGCAATTGACTTTAAGCACAGTGACTTCTGTGGAGGGGGAGCGTGGCATTGTATGGTAGCATATAGCACAAAGTTTGAACCTATTCTTGAAGAACTATTTTTGAAATAAAGTCAAAATGTATTTATGGAACCCCGAACTCAGTAGGACAGATCTCAGTAGGACAGACCCTTCTTAGTGGGACAGATCACATTGCTAAAAGATCAACTGATTGTCCAGTGCATCCAAGGAGAATGGTATCATGGTAGGTTTACTGTGCTGTGAGCATCAGAGGGGTTTGGAGACCCCGCATGTCGTGGAGCTGGACCACTAAAAGCTTAGGCGAATACCTCACTCTGTGTTTATGTGCTAATTTGATTAATATCTGTACGCTCCAGGAGAGCAGGGCCCAAGTCTTTGTCACTCCACATTGCATTCCGATATTCTAGTACAGTGTCTGGCACATGCTTAATACTTAACAAATGTTGTTGAATGAATGCCGTCGAGCGGAGACGAGACAGGAGCCAGATCACAGAGGGATTAGAGAACAGGCTAAGCTGTTTGGACTTCATCCTGTAGGCAAAGGGGAGCCTTGGAAGCCTTTTGAGGAGGATCAGAAACATGATCAGAGTGGCGCTTTGGAAAGGAAGATGACTTTCTAAACCCCCGATCGTGGTTTTCTGTGGCTTTGGCCGATCTGTGAGCTTCCTGGTGGTTCTTTTCTCATGCTTTCTTGTGTTTAGCACAGTTCCGCACACAGCGTAAGTACTCAGGGAATGTTTGTAGCGTGCACGGATGGGTAAATGAACAAACAAAGGCACACAACAACCAAAACAGCTGGGCAGACGGAGAGTGTCGGGTCAAAGACAGGCTTGGAATTAGTGATGTGAACTTGAAAATCTCAGTTCTCTCATTTATTTGCCATGAGAAGATGCAAAGGAGACTCCTGGACCCTTCTGTCACTCTCTGCATAGTTTGTAACAAAGCCTTGCAAATCCCAGAGCTGCCAGAGCCCACCTAAAGCAGCTAGTATAACCTCTTCATTCTATAGATGTGAGGATCAAGCCCTGGACAGTGGGAGGGGTTGATCCCAGTTTCCACCACAAGTTAGAAGCCGAGCTGGGACATAGCCCAAGTCCCCTGGTTCATTTCTCTTCATTCACACCTGGACAGTGCAATTATTCCTGAAATTGGCTTTATGATTTCCAGTATTCTACAGGTAGAATGGAGCCTTACGCCCTTAAACGTTCACAAAATCAAATGAAATTATCCCTTCAGTTTGCCTAGTACATGGTTTTGAGCATTCCATTTCTTTACCCAAAAGGTGTGATGAATTTATTTGGGGGTGTTTTTCTTTTCTTTTTCTTTTCTCTCTCCTCCCCCAGGGAGATGAATAGTCAGACGGGATGGGATTAGCAAAGATAAAGATAAGATTCTAGGGAGAGGCCCATCTTGCTGGGTCCTGTATTGTATCAATAAATTTAAACTCCCCTAGGGCTCCTGGGCCCAGGTTGTGGAAGGATCCAGAATAAAAGAGGAGAGTGGGTGAAGGAAGATGATCATCCCTGAGTTGTCACACAATGTCAGAGCAAGGACGTGCTCAGACACCATCTCACTCCGCCTTTCCTTTTTGCACAGAAATGGGGCAAGATTGGCTCATGCCGGGTGGTGTCAGTGCAAAGATAAAATCAGCTGAACCTGGTCCAGACACAGAAGATGAAGGTGGATGAGGATCAAAAACATTATGTACATGGAGGGGGATGCGCTTCCCTGGGAAGTGGGCCCGATTAAGGTAGAAGATCCTGAGTTCAGCTTTGGATATGGTGAATCTGAGGTACCTGGAAACTTTCAGATAAAGATGTAGCAAGACACTGGACATGAAGACAGGCACCAAGGGAGAAGGTGTGACCTGGCAATAGAACTTTGAGAGTTAATCAGATGAAAGGTGAAACAATTCCTGTGGAAACACCGTCCTGATAAAGTCAATTGATGGGAAAAAGTGGGCTTGGGTCTGAGTCTCCAGTGACCCCAGCAACAAACTTCTAAGTAGATGAGCCCGAACCTGCGAAAGAGGCTAAGAAGGAGCAACCCCACAGGACAAAGGGGCTGGGGAGATTGGGCAGCCCGGAAAAGGGAGGCTCGGGAGTGAGGAAGTGGTGAACAAGTGAAGACTCAAGTTGCCCAGAGTCACCGTAGTCGTCAGTGGCAAATCCCAAACTTGAACCCAGGTCTGTGATTCCAATAGCCACGCCCCTTCCAAAAATGCTAGATTGTGACCCAGCTGTGAGACCAACCGGGTAGTAAAATGTCCCTGATCGCAAGCAGAACTGTCCTCCCCTTCCTGAGTCTGGCTCCCTAGACCCCAAATGCCCTCAGAACAGAGTGAGGCTTAACGGAAGGAAGGAAGGTCAACCAGAACTTGAAACTGACTCGGAGAGCACTAAGGTTCCTTTCTGCCAAACTTGCTCCCCACCCCCATCCCCAGGGACAGGAGTCCAACAAAACTTCAATTCACTTGTAATTGCTCCACTCCCAGAATTAGAAGGATTTTTTTTGTTGTTATTGGTCTCCTTCTAACACCCTCAACTGATGCCTTTACAAAACTGTTATTTTAGGGCTGTTTGGACTTGTTTTCTACATAGCTCTTGTTTTCTATTATTTCTGTCTTTTTCCAGGGTTCAGACTAATTAAAGGAAGTGTAAATCACACCTCGTTTGCACAAAATACCTTTCATGAGGTCTGGAAGCAATTTAGCTTCTGTTTGCCAAAGATCTTTAGGAAAGAAGAAAAAAAAATCCCCTTGGTTTAAAAAAGATTAATTTCTTGGTGCCAAAAAAACCCATTAAGTACACCTCCCATTTCTGGGATCTTTTATCGTTCTCATGTGAAAATGGCAGCCTGGGGGTGGGGGGAAGGAGAGGAATACCAGGCTGGCTCAAAATTACTTCTGGCCCTCCCATGCCACCAGCTCAGCTATCCTGCAGCAAATAGCAGCTTTAGAACACAGCCTGGTCTCGCAGGGCACCCAGAGGGAAGGGGGGATCTGTCACTGGCTATCTTCTGCTCCCCTACCTCTGTCCAGTCAATCTCCAATTGGTGTTCTTCCCAAGGCCATGATGGGTCCTTGACCTGGGATGAAGCTTTGATCAGTGAGACTCTGGAGAAGAGGGCAGAGTTGTCCCCTTGGGCTCCCTCTTGCTGCCTGTATCAAATACCGACTTCTCTATTTAAGTTCCCATCTGCCCTCAATCCTGCCTCTTCATCCTGCCTATGTCCACCTTTGCTCTAAGAACTGCCCCTGCATTGCCTCTGAGGTGTTAACATCCTAGAATGTGGAAGCATGAGGGGCCGCTCATTGCCTTCCAACATTTCATTTTATGGATGGTGGCACTTAGGGGTGTGGTTTATATGCAGGCCTGCAGCTGGGGCCCAACAGAGCCAGGGTTAGACCTTGGGCCCGACTCTCGGTCCAGTGCCCTTACCACTCCTCCCTAAAGATGACTCGCAAACAGTGCAGTTTCGGACAGCAGGTGGCAGCAGGGAAAGATGTAGGCTCGGATGGGGTGTGCTCTGTCCATCTCATTGCACCCCGATGATGCTGGCATCTGCCTCCTTCTCTTAAAACCAGTCATGGGGAGAGAAAGAGATGAGCGAGGCTGACTGGGAAGGTAGATGCGGTGGAACACGGAAGGGAGAGAAAAGCTTCCGATTAGAGTCGGTGTTCAAACCTTAGCTCCTTCTGTTTCACCTTCCTGGGCGTCAGTTACCCCAACGATAAAACAGGGATAACAGTGCTGCTCTCCTGCGATTGCCGGGACAATTGAAGGAGCTCATGGGTATAACAGACCCGTATCTGAGGATCAATAATTGGAGGCTGTGGTTTTTCCAGGTGCCTGCCTTCTTAAGGGCGAATCGAAAACTTCTATGTGGCTACTTCTTGGCCTCCTCTTCCTCCACATATGGAATTTACTTCGTGAGAAAATCAGTAAATAATAATACAAAAATATTTGGGACTTGTTCAAGCATGGCATTTTCAGGCTGCCTTTCTGCTGATCTGAACCTTCGGTCATTCTTCTGAAGGGGGGAAGTCTTCCTGGGCAAAAAGAACTTTATCCAAAAACGTATTACAGACTTTATTTCCTCAGTCAGTATTGTTTCCATTTGAAAAGCCCAACACTACAGAAAAAGAAAAAAGTTGGGGCGGAGGGAGGCTGTGAGGAAGAAGAAGCAATGGTCGTCTCGGGGATTGGCGTTAGAGAGGAAGAGAAACCCAGGTTTTGGGTTCAAATGTGGCCTCTGCTACTTCCTACTCACGTGATTTTACATGCAATTGCTTTGTTTTGTTTTTCTTGCTTTTCTAAACTTGCAATTTCATCATTTCAAAACAAACAAGGAACATAAAAGGCATACCTGGAGAATGAAAAATGTATTCACACTGTTATAGTACAAGTGAGTAAGAGAATTTTAGAAGAGAAAATGGATGTAATTCCTTACAGGCCCCTCAGAATCAGAGGGCCAGAGAGTTCAAGCCCCAGCGCTAACAATGAGCAGGGCTTACCCTTCTGAGCCTCAGTTTCGCAATCAGAGAATGATCTTGTTCCTGTCATCTCCTCATACTGCTCCTTAGCCTCAGGCCCTGTCCTGACCATTGGTCTCCTGGGTTATTGTAATACTTTTCTAACTGCTCTCCTCGTCTTCATCCATCCTTCCCCTGTGTGTCAGCCTTCTGAGTTTTACTTTTCAGTCGGGGGAAGATTCAAAAACCCATCATAATTCTTTTTTGCCATCAGAATACAGCCCTCGTTTCTTGGTGTGGTGTTTAAGATTCTCTAAAATCACACCCCTTCTTATCTCTCCAGCCTCATTTCTCCTCACTTCCCTGGTTCCGGGGGGGGGGGGGGACTCCCTTACCTCTGGCCCCTGTACACCACAGTCCCTCTACTAAATTGCTCTGCTTACCCACCCCTCGTCCAGAGACCCGTTTCAACTAAGACGGTCTTAAGAGCTTGTCCCTAATTATTGGACTGATGGCTTAGATGGAGTGATAACCTCTCCAAGCTCCAAAGTGCCCTTCCATAAAATGGGGATGTTCATCTCCTCTCCAGAGCTGAAAAAGGAATTTTACCCTGACACAGCCAGCATAACTGACCTGGTTCAGCACGTGGTATAGGCTGAGGACTTTTCACGGGGTTAGCCCTCCTCTTTTTTATTTTCATCACCTGGCCCCCTAGAAAAGGCTTTACATTCAGCCTGTGTTCTCGCAAGCCTAGAGCCCAACCCAAACCTGTCCTGTGTCTCTCACAGGGTTGCGAGTTAGTTCCTCGGGAGTCCTCGTGGTTCTGTGCTTGGATTCTGACTTGAAATAGCAGCTTTATCGCTTGGATGCGTCCCCCCATGCCTTATCTGTAAAATGGGAACAATAACAGCACCTATCTCAGGAGGCCGTTGTTAGGACTAAGTAAGAACATGCACACATAGCACTCTGTGGGGAGTGCTCCTGGCACCTAGAAAGAACGAGATAAATGTTGCTGTTATTGCTGTCATTATCCCTACTGCCTGGCCCAGAGAAGATACGATGATTGTTGAAAAGATGAAAGTGCTTTTTAAGCATGGGGGAGTGTGGGGTTAGTTTTCTGATGGTTTTCGAAGGAGAGTCGGGAACAGATCTAGGGTGGGGCCTGCTTTGTGTGATATTGGGATCAGGCCAGGGCACTCCTTCCCCTGCCCCCCCAGGGTCTACTCTCTCCCCCTTTTGTTTGAGACTTGGGAAGGGGAAATGCCCAAATGTGCGGCGTGGGGCAGGCACAGGCGTATGTGCACAGAACCAAGGACACCGCTCCTGCCAGTGTGCCCTAATCCTGCCCCGAAGCATTTCCTGCACTCCTGCCCCAGCCTGGCATCCTCTCACGACCCTGCAGCCCCACCGACCAGCAGGGCCACCCCCCTCTAACCTGGCCTCTTATGGGAGTACGCTAAATCACCTTGCCTTCTCTGGGTCTGACTGGAAGCTCTTTTTTTTTTTGGCTAAACTACCATGGGCCCAGGTGGCAGACCACCCTGAGTTTGAATTCCAGCTGTGCTCCTTACCAGATGGGTAATCAGGCCCAATGACTCACTGTCCCGGAGCCGCAGTTGCCTTGCCTATGAAACAGGGGTATTAAGCCTCATTCACAAGACTGTCAGGAGGGTTAGGTGGAAAAATGTAGGTAGTATGCCTCATCAGCACCTGCCATCAAGTCAATGCTTCTTATGGGGATTAGTTCCCCTTCCTCTTCTCCTCGTCTGCACTTGCGTCCCAGGCACAGCTCTGCACCAGCCTCCTGGATCTAGGATGAGTTCGTTTCTTATAACTGGGAGTGTTCAGGGTGGGGTCAGCCAGCACCCAAATATGGACAGAGGGGTCAGGCCCAGTGACCTGTAGGGTTCTTCTAAGCTTATGGTTCTGCTACTCTGTAAAATACTTCCTAAGTAGGGACAGTCGGTGTGCTCTTCTCTGCCCAAGGGGCTCAGTGGGGAACTGAGCACTCACACCCTCCCACTGAGCATCTGCACACAGGCCCCTATAGAGGGGAGGCACTCAGGGAGTGTTTTTCGGAGGAAAAGATTAAGGAATTAGTGTACAGGACCGTCTGCATGAGCCAGTCTCCCTGAGCTTTCTACTGTGGACTCTCTTACTCAACGCCTTTCCTATAGGAGCCGCGTTAGGAAATCCAGTTAGAAGTGTTTTCTCAGCCTAAGACTTCGAGACCAGCCTTGTATTCACTGAACACGTTTTTATTGATCACCTTCAATGCATCGGGCCAGGTGCCTAGTGGGGATATGCCGGCTGCTTTCTTGCCTTTTCTCTGCCAATCTGTAAATCAAGACTCAGTGAAACCTACAGAATGCGGGGTGCTTTGGCTCATGCCATTTCCCCAGCCTCATCTCCCAGCACTCCTGTGGGGGGGCCCTCGACTCAGCCACACCAGCCCTGTAACCCCTTTTCACCTTTCCAGACTTTGTTACCCTTCTGAGGTTTTTTTTTTTTTTGCATTATAGTTTCTAGAATGCTTTGGTCTTTTAAACTGTTTCACTTTGGAAGACAAAGGGAAAAAAACCAGCTTGGCTGCTGTGGCTCGGTGGATCGAGTGCCAGTCTGTGAACCAAAAGGTCACCAGTTCAATTCCCTGTCAGGGCACATGCCTGGATTGCAGACCAGGTCCCCATTTAGGGGCATGTGAGAGGCAACAGATCAATGTATCTCTCACACATCAATGTTTCTCTCCCTCTCTTTCTTCCTCCCTTCCCCCTTTCTCTCTATGAACAAACAAATAAATAACTATCTTTAAAAAAGTAAAACAGCCAAGAAGGAGAGTAATATTGTTTTAAGAAATGCAGTATCTGGGTTGTGGCAATTTAGAGGGGAGAATGGGGTGTCTCCACCAAGCAGGAGGAATTCAGAGTAGAGTCTTGAAGGTGAGGATAGGACTTGGATGAGAGGAAGGAAGGAGGGCATTCCAGATGCAAGTGCAAAGGCATAATGATTGGAACTTGTACACCGTGCCCAAGGACACAGAGATAAATGTAGTGTACCTGGAGTAGATGTTTGAGAGACCAAGCCTTGAGTCTTAACTTGAGGTCACATGTACAGGGCCTCGAATGCCAGGCTGGAACACTTGACTCTTATCCTGTACCATGTGGAGACTACCAAAGTTTGATGTGTGAGGATGAGTACCATTGGGCCTGTGCCAGAGATAGAAAAACAGAAAGCTTGCTCAGATGTGTTACTTCTGAAAAAAATGTATTTTATTAATTATGCCATTACAGTTTTCCCATTTCCCCCCTTCACCCTCCTCCACCCTGCACACCCTTCCCCCCGATTTCCCCCCTTTAGTTCATGTCCATGTGTCACAGTTCTTTAGCTTCTACATTTCCCACACTACTCTTGCCTTCCCCCTGTCTGTTTTCTACCTACCATTTATGCTACTTATTCTCTGTACCTTCTCCCCTCTTCTCCTCCTCCCACTCCCCTGTTGCTAACCCTCCATGTGATTTTCATTTCTATGGTTCCACTCCTGATCTAGCTGTCCTCTTAGTTTGCGTTTGTTTTAGGTGCGGTTGTTAATAACTGTGAGTTTGCTGTCCTTTCACTGTTTATATTTTTATCTTCTTTTTCTTAGATAAGTCCCTTTAACATTTCATATAATAATGGCTTGGTGATGATGAACTCCTTTAACTTGACCTTATCTGAGAAGCACTTTATCTGCCCTTCCATTCTAAATGAAAGCTTTGCTGGATAGAGCAATCTTGGCTGTAGGTCTTTGGATTTCATGACTTGGAATACTTCTTTCCAGCCCCTTCTTGCCTGTAAGGTCTCTTTTGAGAAGTCATCTGACAGTCTGATGGGAACTGCTTTGTAGGTGACTGTCCCCTTATCTCTTGCTGCTTCTAGAATTCTCTCCTTCATTTTAATCTTGGGTTATGTAATTATGATGTGCCTTGGTGTGTTCCTCCTTGGGTCCACCTTCTTTGGGACTCTCTGAGCTTCCTGGACTTCCTGGAAGTCTATTTCCTTTGCCAGACTGGGGAGTTCTCCTTTATTATTTGTTCACATAAGTTTTCCACTTTTGCTCTTCCTCTTCCCCTTCTCGCACCCCTATAATCTGGATGTTGGAATTTTAAAGATGTCCTGGAGGTTCCTAAGCCTCTCCTCATTTTTTTGAATTCTTGTTTCTTCATTCTTTTCTGTTTGGTTGTTTCTTTCTTCTTTCTGGTCCACTCCCTTGATTTGAGTCCCAGTTTCCTTTCCATCACTGTTGGATCTCTGTGCATTTTCCTTCATTTTACTTTGTGTAGCCTTCATTTTTTTCATCTAATTTGAGACCAAAATCAACCAGTTCTGTGAGCATCCTGATCACCAGTGTTTTGAACTGTGCATCTGATAGGTTGGCTATCTCTTGGTTGCTTAAAGTATTGGCTCTGGGGCTTTGATTTGTTCTTCTGCTTGAGCCATACTTTTTTTGTCTCATTGTATCTGTAACATATGAGGGGTGAAGCCTTCGATGTTCACCAGGACGGGGCAACCTAGTCACTGGGTTGTGATGCTGTACGTGGGGGTGGGGTCCAAAAGGGAACAATGCACTTGCTCTGCTCTCTCTCGGATTTCAGTCCCCTCTGCCACTTCCCATAAGTAAATTGGGCCCTTCTGTTGCTGGTTCCCGGGTGGGTGGGTTTTTGTACGTTCCAGGACTCTGTGGGTCTCTCCAACAAACTCTCCTGTGAGTCTAGGAGTCTCTCCTGGCACCTCAACCCCCACAAGTTTTTTCGATCAGTGCTTTTAGGCTTTTTCCCCCGGTGCTGGGGCCCTGAGTTGCACGGTCTCACTGCCCATTTGTCCCTGGTTTATCTGCATGTGAATGTGTGTCCACGGTCAGCCAACCACCTTGTGTGCCTCACTGGGTTGGGTCTGCTCGTTTCCTTCCTGCGCCCGGGTCTGCCAACCACTGCTGTTTCCTGCCTCAACCCCTCTCCACAGGCTGCCAACTCCGCCCCTCTCACGGTCAGTATCAATGGTTCGTTGTTGGACTTGCATACAGTTGAATTTTCTGTCTGTTCTGGTTGTGTTTTTTGTTTCTAAATCTTTGTTGTCCTTAAATTTGGTTGTGGGAGGGGGCACAGTGTTTCCCCCTATGCCTCCATCTTAGCCGGAAGTCCTCTGAGGTATTATTTTTGATGAGTATGAGAACTTCTGCAGATTTTCTTGGCTGTCTTCAAAGGAGCAGGTGAGCCACACCCTGTTTATAGAAACAGGCAGCATTTTAGCATTGGCTTTGGCTTCTTGGAAGGAGACAGGGCCAATTCCTTTTTCAAGAGGGGACTAGGTTTGTTGTCTTCCTCTGCCTTTCCAGCAGACTAAATCCAGGCACGTGTTCACAAGCACCCTCTGCCGGGACTGGTGAGCTGTTTACTCAGCTTATCTCAAAGGCAGGCAGCTTTCTCTCTGCATAGCTGCGGTAAGCTCCCCCTCAGGGCTGAGAGCACACTTGGGGTGGGGTTGGGTGGAATGGGAGACAAAGGGAACAGTTCCGAGCAGACCTGAGGCCCCGGGCTGGCCTTTGAGTACGCTGCTTAGTGCATGTGTGTAAGAGAGTCTTCTAGTCCAGAAGGACCTCGTCCCCCCTCCCCACGTCTAACTCACGCGTTGGAAAACCAGGGCCCCTAGACTGCCTGCCTATTTTATAAATAAGATGTTGTAGAAACACAACTACATGTTGTTTATGGCTGTTTTTATGCTACAATGGGAATGTCAAGTACTTAGAACAGAGACTGTATGGCTCATACACAGAAAATATCTACAACCTGGACTTTTACATTAAACAGTCACTGGCGCCTGAACTAACTAAGTCTTCTCCATCCTTCAGAGTGTAGTTTAAATTCGCCTCCTCCAGGAAGCTTTCCCACCTTCCCAGTTCTGGTGTTTTTTTTTAATTATTTATTTTGAGAGAGAAGGGAAGGGAGGGAGAAAGCAAGAGGGAGAACCATTGATGTGCTAGAGAAACATGTATTGGTTGCCTGTTGCACATCCCCCACCAGGGACCTGGCCAGCAAATCAGGCATGTGCCCTGACCTGGAATTGAACTGGCGAACTTCTGGTTTGAGGGATGATGCCCAACCAACTGAGCCATACCAATCGGGGCTCAATGAGTGTTCTTACCTACTTTTTATGTGTGATTCTGCTTATTACCTCACTAAGTTTCAGTGCCATATTTTTCCTCTTTCATGTGTATTTTTATTATATTTTATTGATTCTGCTATTTACAGTTGCCCTGATTTTACCCCCTTCACCACCCCTCCACTCAGCACCCCCCACACTGTGGTTCAAGTCCATGGGTCGTGCATATAAGTTCTTTGGCTACTCCATTTCCCACGCTGTACTTTACATCCCCAGGGCTATTCTGTAACCACCGATTTGCATTTCTTAATCCCCTCACCTCTTCACCCAATTCCTTCATACCTCCCTCCCATCTGGCAACCATCAAAATGCTCTCTGTATCCATGACTTTATCTCTATTCTTCTTATTTGCTTAGTTTGTTTTATAGATTCAGTTGTTGACAGGCATATATTTATTGCTATTTTATTCATGGTTTTGATCTTTTTAAAAAATAATTCTTTTAAACATTTCATATAATAATGGTTTGGTGATGATGAACTCCTTTAGTTTTCTTCTTGTCTGTTTTTTCATGACTTTGGATATTTCTTGCCAATCCTTTCTAGCCTACAAAGTTTCTTTTGAGAAATCACCTGACAGTCTTATGGGAACTCCCCTATAGGCAACTAACTTTTTTCTCTTGCTGCTTTTAAGATTTCCTCTTTATCTTTAACCTTTGGCATTTTAATTATGATGTGTCTTGGAGTGGGTCTCTTTGTATCCATCTTGTTTGGGACTCTGTGCTTCTGAACTTGCATGTCTATTTCCTTCACCACATAAGGAAGTTTTCTTTATTTTTTTAATAGATTTCCAATTTCTTGCTCTTTCTCTTCTTCTGGCAGCCCTATGATGTAACTATTGGACTTCTTGAAATTGTTCTAGAGGCTGCTTACACTATCTTTGTTTTTTTCTATTCTTTTTTCTTCTTGTTGTTCGGATTGGTTGGTTTTTGCTTCCTTGTATTCCAAATCATTGATTTGATTCTCAGCTTCACCCACTCTACTGTTGTTTCACTGTAAATTGTTTTTAATTTCAATTAGTGTATCCTTTGATTCTGACTGGATGTTTTTTTATGCTGCTGAGGTCCTTACTAAATTCTTTGAGCAGCCTTATAACCAGTGTTTTGAACTCAGCATCTGATAGATTGTTATCTCCATTTAATTTAGCTCTTTTTCTTGAGTTTTGATCTGTTCTTTCATTTGGGCCATGTTTCTTTGTCTCCTCATTTTGGCAGCCTCCCTGTGTTTGTTTCTACATATTAGGTAGAGCTGATTTGACTCCATGTCTTGGGAGTGCGGCCTAATGTCATAGGTATCTTGTAGGGTCCAGTGGCACAGCCTCCACTATAACCCAAGCTGGGTATTCAACGTGCACCCTTCATGTTAGTTGAATACACCCTCCTCTTGTAGTTGAGCCTTGGTTGTTGTTGACAGATCAATAGGAGGGATTTACCCAGGCCAGTCTGCTGCAAGGATTGGCTGTGACCACTTACCACCAGCCTCTGCCCTCCATGGAGAATCAGCTGTTTAAGGGCAAGGTGGTAGTGCTCAGACGCACTCTGTAGTTGTCCACTGGGTGCGCTGGCCCTGGGGTGTCCCAGTTGTTGCAGGTCAAGTTCAGCTCCCACCTGTGTTTTGATTGGGGCTACCCTGGCCAGTGCTATAGAGCAATCTGAGATGGTTGCTACTTGTGCTGAGCTTGGAGATTCCCAGGTGAGGCCAAGCTGTGAGTCTAGGCTGGCTGCTGCTAGTGCTGGGCCTTGGGCTCACTGAGGCCAGCTGCTGCTTGTTTTATAGGATTGAGGAAGTTGTGAGGCATGTGCGAGACCAGCCATACGTATGGAAAAGCAGCTTGAGTGGGCCCATATGTTGGGTGGGGTGGAGTCTGAGAATCTCCAAGGCAGGTCAAATGGTTTTAGCCAGGTTGATGGAGTCTCAGATATGGCACAAGCTTGTTGGCTCTGTGGGAGGAAGGCCCAGAAAAGGGACAGTGGCCTCTTCTTGCCTTGATGCCACTTTAGTTCTTCTCTGTATGCCACTGGTGGCTTTCAAGCTACTACCTTGGTGATGGAGTTGAGAGGGAGTGAGTCTGAGTAGGTGAGTCCATGTGTGGGTTCTTTAACATGAACTGCTTTGGGCTCCATAAGTTTGTTCCACTGACTCAATCTCCACTGCCTTTTGTAGCCAGAAGTTGTTGGGACTTGTCTTCCTGGCATTGGAACCCTGGGCTGGGGGGTCTGATGTGGGGCTGGGGCTCCTTGCCTCTGAGATATCCCACCCAAGTTTTTATCCACCATGTGTGGGTGAAGGACCAGCCTGTTCTGTGCCTGAATCTGCTCCCCTTCTCCCAGTCTGGGTGGATGTGGTTTCTTTCATTCCATAAGGAAATTAGGTTGACTTCCATTCAACTTGATTTCTGCTGGTTCTGAGTGATGGTTGTTCTGTGTTTTAGTTGTAATTTTGATGTGATTGTGCGAAGAGGTGAGCCATGTCTGCCTATACCGCCATCTTGGCTGGAGATTCCTCATGTGAATTTTATTTTTATTTTATATTTTTTAAGATTTTATTTATTTTTAGAGAGAGGGGAAGGGAGGGAGAAAGAAAGGGAGAGAAACATCAATGGGTGGTTGCTTCTCATGCGCCCCCTACTGGGGACCTTGGGCTTGCAACCCAAGCATGTGCCCTGACTGGGAATCGAACCCTTTGGTTCACAGGCCCTCACTCAATCCACTGAGCTACACCAGCCAGGGTCCTCGTGAGAATTTTAAAAGGTCCTCTACCACAGCTCCTGTGGTCAGGAACCCCATTTTAAACTTTCTCTCAAGTCATGCTGAGTGGTAGTGAGCAAAGTAGAATGTGTGTGTGTTGGAGAGAGACATGCTTGGTGTCAAGTCTTGCTCTGTCGCTGACCAAAACGTCATGCATGTGAGATGAGTCACCTCACCCCCCGAGCCTTTCTTTTCCTCTGTATGTAGCATTTTCACATAGCACCTCTCTGTCCTTGTTATTGTAGGACCCAAAGAGGTGAATGGAAACAAACACACAAAGGGAGAACAAAACACCTGACTGTTGTGAGCAATAGGAATTGAATGGTACTTGTCTTCTATTACTTGGGATCTTGCCTTGTCCAGGTGTTTAAATGTTCTCTTACAAATTCGTGGGAGAGAAAACAATCTATTATTCATGTCCTTCAAGAAATACTGGGTGCAGTCTCTCCCCTTCTCAGAAATGTATGACATATCATCATGTTAAAGACTCTGAGACATCCTGTGAGAAACAAGTGTGTTTAACTTTATTTAACCTTGTATTTTAAAAATTCATTTGGCCACACCTTGAACTAACTAGTAATTGCCTCACGAGAGCTGATGTTCTGAAAAAGCTCACTTTAGACCTACTGGGCCAGGGGGTCCCTAGTGGCCCCTGCAGCTCCGTCATACCAAGTTTACTGAAACAGCCATTGGTTATCAACCTATTTTTAATCACCCACAGGAGGAATGCAATGAAAATCTACTCTTTTTTTAGCATAAAATAGTGCCACTTAGGCCTGTTTGTTCTATAAGTCAAGAAACAGTAAACTGCCTGCCCCCCCAAACTCATGGATATTTGCCACGGAGACTTTTGGAGAGTTCTGCATTTGGGGGCAACTCTTGGAATCGCAAAGCCAGGGCATTGCAAGTGCTGGGTGCATCCAGGACTGTTCCCTTTTCTTCCACTAAGTGAAACTCTCTCACGAGGGTGCCTTTGACTTCCATATGTTAACCCACTGGAGACTTGGTGGGCATTTTGCACGGCTGACCCCTCCCTCTGAACTGGAACCCTTGGGTCTCAACCTTGGGTTCCTGTTGCAAAGGGAAAATGGAAGCCTATGGGAATTATGTCAGGGGAGCCGGGGGAGCATGAAGTCATAGGGAAACGTGGGTTTGAGATTCTGACTTGTTCGAATATAAATGGGGAGTGGCCATTAAGCAAGGTCCAACACAGGTTGGCAGTCTCATTTCAGTGGGGCTGGGCCCCGAGTAGTGGTCAGGGAAGTATTCCTTACCATCTATTCAGGATGTATCTGCTGTGTATGGTGTGTCTCAGTGCACTTAATAACCCCCTCTTTCGTTCTCAAAAGCTTCTCACTTTGAATGAGAAACTACTTGGTCACTTCCCTTTCTAAGGCCCTTTGCTAACCAAGCTGGAAGTCTCAAGGGGGATGTGGATAGGAAGAGGAAGCCCCAGTTGTGAGGGCTGCTCATGGTGCACGTGGCCAACAGAGGGCGCTCCCACACCACACAACATCGGCAGGCCCAGGAAGAAGGCGGCCAGCTGACCTTTCTCCAGGCTGTTCCTCGGTTGCCAGAGCAGCAGAGGTGTCAGCTGAGAACGGTCACAGCCTAGGGAGGAGAGGGGAAGGCGGGAGGCTGGGGCACCCGAAGGGGAGGAAGAGCTGGCAGGGGAAACACAGACAAACATTTTACAGAGACACAGGAAGCAGACAGCGTATGCACATTGTACCTGCAAACACCGCAAACGCAGTCCACCCAACATGGACACAGTATACAACTAAGAGGTTTTTTTTTTTTTAAAAAAAATCACAGGATGGGGAACTACAACACACATGTCATCCACTGCATACAGATACACACGACACAGTCAGCTCGCCCAGCTAAGCAACGACAAAGACAACACGCAGACACGCACACATCAGTAAACACACCAGCCCACGGGGGCATTCCAGCCATGTACAGTGTACAAAGGCAGATAACAAAGACACACATGGTAAGCACACAGGCATGCACAGTGGACCCAGGACACATGCAGAGTCACCCAGGTGCAGGGTCGCACACCACACACAACAGACGCCTCCGGAGGCAAATCGAAGGAAGCAGCAGGAGCACAGTCTGAGCCAGCGCTCCACAAGCATATACAAAGGCATATGTTACGTGCACGTGCAAAGGCATACGCCACATTGGTCTACCCAGCAAACAGTCACACATAACACTTTAGACATCATCTATTCGCACACCACATACCACACAATGCTCACACTCACTGTGTGGGCACAGGTCCACACGCATCCAAAGCACTTGGAATTCAGTACATGTTTCTCAGAGAGAAAAGAGAAGGAGGCCAGGAATGGGGTGGGAGAAGAGAAAGGAGGTTGAAAAATGGAAAAGAGCACAGGGAAACAAAGGAGAAAGAGGAAGAGCCCCGGGTAGGAGCCTGGGGACTAAATCAACTGGCCCCATCTCCTCTCTCTGGTTTCAGGTGGCGCCCTTGGGGAGGCCACACAGATTTGGTGGCAATAGATGGGGCAATGGTGACACCAGGGAAGTGAGCCAGCAGCCTGAGTCCGGGGCTTGGGCCTCTGTTTCAGCAGGGACCACAGTTCCCTCTCCATGGGTCCCTGCACCTCTCATCCCTCCCCAGCACCAGCCGGGCTCTATCTCATTTCACCCTGCCCTGTGAGTGGCTTATGGTCCACAGTCGGACTCTCCCCAGGCAGCAGTATCGAAAGAAACATCCCCGAACTCTTAGGATATATTTTTTCCCCTTTTAAAGTGTACTTGTTTTTAAAATAAAAAGGATCACTTGAGTGATCCTAAGAAGGATGTCACTCCAAAGGACACAGGACAGGTCAGGATGGTAAAGAAATGGGCAAAGCTCACTTATTATGTGACTAAGCAAATAAAACTCACTTCCTGGAATCGCAGAATTTCCGGTGGAGCAGATTCAGATCCACAAACCTTGCTGAGCAACCGTCCTGGTCCAGACCCATGCTGGGTGCTGGGATATGGACGTAAGAGACTCAAAACCCACCTTCCAGAATATACAGTCTAACGAGAGAATAGGAATATAGAATGCCAAGCTTACAAAATGAGAGGCGAGGGGTTATGTAAACACAGGGGTGGACGAAAGTAGGCTACTACTAATAATAATTAATACAACAATTCAGAAATAATAATAAACTCTGTTTCATGTACTTGCCACTGTAAACCTACTTCTGCCCACCTTGGTGTAAAGAATTTGGTTCGTTTTGTATCGGTAAAGAAAGAGGGGCCGAAGGAGCGAACATTAATTGAAAGCATACAACATGTAGTCCGTCGAGTACTGTCTATTCATTATCTGGGTTAAAGTTCATAATGCAAACTCTGGAACACAGGGGTTAAAAGCTCCAAGGCTGTCAATGAAGAAACCGAGGCTGAAAATGCAAAGCCACCTTTCCAAGGTAGCTCTGTTAGAAGTCCAGATTCAAACCAAGCAGTTTGACTTCAAAGCCCCCTGTCTTTTCTGCTACATGGTAGTCATTAAGTATTTCCTTTGGCTTTTCAGATCTTGAGCAAGAGCCAACAGAAAGGGGAGAGATTCACTGCAAATGCACCCTGGGCTGGGGGGCATGCTTTGGAATCCCCCTGCCAAAGAGAAAACTTCAGGCTGTGAAGGTGCTGGTCACTTCCCAGGGGCCAATGCTCCCCAGTCTCTGGGCCTGGCGTCAGATCCCAGTGAGGTCCCATGTCCTTGCGCAGCTCAGCCCTCAGCTCCACTGTCATGCTGCCTCGTGTGGGAGCTGGGGGTCAGGGACACGTCTCTGGTTTCTTGGGTTTCTTACGTGTGATAGATCAAGAAAAGAAGAAATGGCAGGAAAACAGGTGGGCCCAAATGAGGATCGAGGCCAAACAGTTCTGTCTTCCCGTTCCTGTGGCCTGAAGCACATCTTCTTTTTCTGTGTCACCGACTGTCCCTTGTGGGTTATTAGATAAGGGCAGAGGTGGAAGGAGCATTTGAGGTCACCTGGGCATCTTACAGGCAGGAAAGCTGAGGTCCAGTAACATGCCTTGAATTATGGCTGTTAGGTTTTAATAAGCACATTAGTTACTATTAATTAAATACTAAAGATTGTGCCAGGAACTGTGCAAAGTGCTTTGCATGTGTTACCAAACGTTCACAGTGCTCATGTAAGGCAGGCACAATACGTGTCGTTTTCACATGTAGGGGACCCAAGGCTCAGAGACGTGCAGTGGCTTGCCATGGGTGGCACAGCTCATCAATGAGATCATTAAGATGCAAACCCAGCCTGTTTGACTCTCAGCAATCACTCCTCACTGCCCTGGGCTGTGGCCTCCCTGAACAACCTAAGGACTAGAGCAGGGGCCATTGCTCCGATTTAGAGAGAACTCAGAGAAGAGGAATATCTTCAATGTCACAGAGGCAGTTACCACCACCCAGAGGCCCTGACTTCTCATCAGCTTCCGTTCCTGCTGCTCCCTGGACCCAGTGTGGCTCTGTCACTTCTTTTTCTGAGTCAGTAAAGCAGGTAATGCCAGAGTCAAAAAGGCCTCCCCTTACCTAGAAAGGGTGCTTTTGGAGTCGTAGGTAGTGGTATTTCTCCATATTGGGCATCTTTAGCATGTCACCCCGTTGCTAACTGTGGTCCAGTTGGTTCCTATGTGAAGGGGAACCCTCTACCTCTCGAACCCTTGAATCTCCCCCGGCTCAGGTTGGTCAAGTTCTTGTTCCAACTGAGGTGACATTAGTTCTCTTTATTTCAAATCTGGCTCTGTCTGTATGTGCGATACTTGGCCCTCGACTCAGAGGAACCAGACTCAGGCTGGTGAAATACCCTACCGAGAATCTCCCCACAAAAAACTATCTGTATTGAGAATGGAGGGCAGTGTGGTGAAGCCAGGAGGCCATTGTGTTCAGATATCATTGTTTATTCTGGTGGGATCTGTCTCTTACTCAGCAAGGGGGTTTACGCCGGAATCGTCCAGCTGTGTCTGTCGCGATTTGGCCACAGTCTCAGAATCCCAGAATGAGGAGGTCAATGGCTGCTTTTGTTCTAAAATAAATTTAATTGTCTCCTTTTCTCTCCTTGGTCTTGGATCTTCCTTAGCATAAAACACCTCCCCAACTCCTCCTATGCGATGAGTTCACTGTGGCCTTATCCACGGGTGCAGCGCTGGGCTGAAATTCCAAGCATCCTTATACCTGTAACAGGGAAGGCACCCACATTTCCCATTAGGCGCTTCCTAACCTCTGTCCCCATTTGGGAAGGAGAAGTGAAAAAGAGCCTTTCCCGCCTTTGGGGACCTCATCTGAGTTATTAATGGCATCTAGAGCAAGATGCTTACTTAGATCTTGGTCAAGAGACAAAGTGCCTGAATTATAGTTTTAGCTCCACCATTTGTTAGTAGTTTAATTCCATCTTTAAAATGGAATGATAAGCCCTGGCTGGTGAGGCTCAGTGGATTGAGCACCGGCCTGCGAATCAAAGGGTCACCAGTTCCATTCCAAGTCAAGGCACATGCCTGGGTTGTGGGCCAGGTCCCCAGGAGGGGGTGTGCTAGAGGCAACCACACACTGATGTTTCTCTCCCTCTCTCCCTCCCTTCCCTCTCTAAAAATAAATAAATAAATAAAAATCTTTTAAAAATGTAAGATGGGATGACAATGATACCTCATGGGGTTCTTGGGAGATACAGTATAAAACAACATCTCACTGAATGCTAGCGACTGCCTTTGAAGCCTCTTTCATTATCACTATCACTATTATTATTATTATTAAAGGTGCAGCCTCTCTGAGACTTAGTTTCCACATCTTCAACAGGGAGACCATAATTCTCACCTTGGTGTCTGGGGTATGAAATGAGAAAGTGCTTAGCATAGACGTGGTAGAGAGCAAAGGCTCAATAACTAGTAACAATGCTCTTTATTCCCTCCCTCCTCCGCTCCTCCCTCCCTTCCTTGCTTCCTTCTTTTCTTGAGATAGCCCCCATAGCACCGTCTTTCATTCAGGTGTTACCATTTCTATGCAAACCACCTCTTATTGGTCTTGCTATTTTTTGCCTTTACACCAATCCATCCTCCACATCACAGCCGGAAAGTTCACCCAAGGCCATTTTGGTATCAGGTCTTTTCTATAGCAAATGACCACTCTCACGTAGCAGAGCCTATATTTCTAGGAACTCAAGAGCCCCCGCCCCCCTCCTGGACCCACGGAGAAGCCACTGACGCACAAAGTGTCCGGCCCAGTGACCTGGCAGAGACTTCCTGGGACAGGGTGAGTGCAGGGCACCCACGTGAGAAGAGCACTCAAGAGGGAAGCAGACAGGGAGGGCTGTCAGAAGATGCCTAGCAGACAGACAGACAGACACCAAGGCTTGCAGCCTCATGCAGATTTGCTAGAGCCAGTTTGCACAGGTTCCTGAGGGCAACTGTGCACCCTCTTCCTAGTGCCATGCTCAGTGATGTCACCTGGGTGGTGTAAACTTGGAAGTGGGATTGTGGTGGAAGTGTTCACATCACGGAAGCCATCCAGTGCTACAAATCAGCCCCGCCCTCCCCCCTGTTGTCCCCAGAGAGCCAGTTGTTAAACATTTGCCAGCACTCCAGTGACCCTCAGTCTCATCAGCTGTTCACGAGTCATGTGAGCTCTTTGGCCCGTGGTTCCCTGGTAGCTACATTGAGGACAATGTGGGAGTTGGCTTCCTCTGAGGCAGATGCTGAGATGGGATGAAAGATTCAAGGATGTTGTTAGGGGAGACGCCTATGTGAGAGAAGCTGTGGGGTGTGTGAAGGCTGGGAGATCCATCAGACTGTGGTGCACATCTTCTCCTGAGTGAAGGAGAGCGAGAAAGAGGGTTTAAGGGAAGTTGGCAGAGCCATTGAGAAGTCCTCAAGACGGTCTTCCCTCTGAGGAGTCCTGTGCCTCCGGGGATTGAGCCTGCCTCCTTATCCCTACTGAGCCCAGGCACTGGCTGGGAGTCACCCCTAGGAAGCACGTCCACTGTGTGCACAGGTGGGGATGGAATCCGGAGCACTCAGATCAGGGGTCTTGGCTGTTGGAGCCCCTAGAGCTGGATTCCAAGATGTATTCTCATGGCCAGAGATAACACATCAAATTCCACTGGATGTATCACATCCAGATCACATCATACACCTTAAAAAAAATATTTTCCAAGCACCCAAATTGGTGCCAAATACTGTGCTGAGACCAGGGGATGAAGAGAGGTTTGAAACATGCTCTTTGACCTTGGGGGACCCATGCAACGGAGACTGACAAGTAAATGAACACATTCAGGGTCATGTGAAAAGTAACAGGATGGGGAAGAAGCCTGTCAGTAAAGACTGTGTAGAAAATTAAGTGCTTTGATGATCCTCGACTGAGTCCAGTATTGGTAGAATGAGAATTCTAGACAGAAAAGTTTTCAAAGAGCAGAGAAGATTCAAGGGCTTAAGACTGGTTCAACATTGTTTCAACATAAGACATAAGAATGGAATTAGTGAGAAATGACCCTGAGGAAGGAATAAAAACCAGACAAGGCTAAGGAACAGGATACGTTTATTTATTTTATAGACCAAAGGTAAGTAAGGAGAATTGCAGACTTTTCTTTGAATGCCCATTTTAGCATGATCACTGGCCGCAGCGTGGAGGGTGGACTGGATGAGTGAGACAGGAGGCAGGCGGTCAGAGCAGAAGCGAAGCCCATGTGGGAGGGAGATGGCGGGGACAGTGAGCAGGAGAAGGAAATCCAACCGAGTGGCATATACGAGACAGTTTCCACGAGGAGAAGACTGTTGGATTTGAAAGAATAGGAGGGTGTAGAGTCTATGATGGTGTCCAAGAAGCTAGCTTGTATCATGCATACTTGTAATCAAGTGTTTCTGCAGATGGTCTAGAATCTAGATCACAGTTTTTGAACTTGAGCTCATAACATATTAGTGGGTCATTAAATGAATTGACTGGATTATGGCCAACATTTGAAAAAAATAAATAGACCAGAATAGATAAGATTCTATTACATGTAGCCAGGGTAAGTGTTATTTTATAAAATTTGTTTCATTTATATGTACCTGTGCGTGTATACGAGGTTGGAATGTAAAATATAGGAATCACAGTAAAAAGAAACATTGAGAGATGCTTTCTTAGGCTATGAACTCTTGTAGGTCAGGTATTATATCTTACAAATCTTAACAGAAGGAATCAGAGAATTGAAGGAGGTCTTTGGTCCCAACTGACTTAGAAGTTTTGTGCCTTTCAAGATCCCCCTCTCTGCCTCTTTCAGCTGGAAGGTGATGCTTGGAGAAGTTAAGTGATTTCTCCAAGATGAGATAATTCTCATAATATCCTTTACAATACCTGGTTTGAGTAAGAGAATGAGTGGATCAATGTAGGCATTTTATGAATGAATACAGATTATAAATGAATGTAATAGCAAGACCCGAATAAGTGAATGAATGAATAGATGAATTTATGAATGAATAATTAAATGGCTCTATGACTGTGAAAAACTATGTGGACAAATTCACAAAGGAAGAAAAGAAAGGCGAGAGGGAAAAAGGCAAGTAGGGAGGGAGGGAGGAAAGTCTCAAATCCCCTCACAAACACTGAGTCTGTAGACTCCCAGCCAAGGAGTGAAGGATTTCTGAATGACCCCAGGCAGGGGACCGAAGCCAGTTGGAATTAATCCTGTGGTCAGCACAGAGATCGGCCAGACTTGACCAAGTGATGACGGCCTTGCAGTAGACTTTGTTACGCGCCCGTTTCTAGGGTGAGCTATTAACTGGCAGAGCATGGGGGTAGTCAGGCGCCTGATGTCAGGGGATGAATGAGGTGTTTGGGATGGGGAGAGATGGGCTCTTTTCCCCAGCTCTGGTCTGCTGAGTCATCCCCGGCGTTGAGGGCTGCCGTGACATTCTTTATCAGTCCCATGACTAGGAGCCAACGAGTTCCTTGCACTCTGGGGCCACCACACAGAGCTGTACATGTAGTTCAGGGGAGAAGTGCATTAAGGTGAAGAGCAAGAACCCAGAGAGCCACCTGAGATCACTAAAAGTTAACCAAGCCTAAGCCAATTTTAACCATTTGAATCAGATCTCAGTTTGGATCTGAGCTCCTCTATTTATTCACTGGGTAGTTCATGTTACCTTCTGAGCTTCAGTTTCCTCACTTATGAAGTGGGCATAGTATTGATCAAGTTTCTACGATCCCTGTGCTTTGCAAAGACTTTATGCTAGATAAATGTTTATTCTTTTCCTCCTTGCTTTGTCCTTCAAATTTCCCGCACATTTTATTCTCTCGTTAATTCAGTAATTCACTAAATACCTCTTGAGTGCTCATTGTGTGCCAGGCACCCAGTGCTGGGGACACAAGACTGAAACAGAGGGACAAAAGTCCTTGATTTTATGGAGCCAGCATTCTGGAGGGTGGGGCAGAGTGTTGTGTGACTCCAGGGACAGCACTTACATAGCGCTGAAGGATACCTCTGGTAGTAGGAGGAAACAGATTAAAAAACAAACACACAAACAGAAAAAAAAATTTGAACAAAAACCTGAAGGAGATGAGGGTCCTGGGGAAAGAGTGTCCTTAGTAGGGGGAAGAGCAAGTGCAAAGGCCCTGCAGTATGAGTGCGTCTGCTGTGTTTGCAGGACGGCAAGGGAACCGTTGTCCGTGTTGCTCTCATTCACGTTCATTTCTGCTCTGCTGGGGGGATGCTTAGTTAGGCTGCAGGCCCAGCTCTTTCTCCTTGGGCCCCTGGGCTGCTCTGGACAGTCTGCTTCCACTGTCCTCAACCTGCAGAATAGAGATCCTTGAAGTCAAGATTCGTGCCTCTCCGAGTCACCTCCGAGAGAATGGGCACTGAATGGCTATTTACCAAATGCATTATTAAGTGAACAAGTGAGCCTTCTGAACCCCGCTTCTCACGTCTGCCTTGTCAGTGCCTCCTCATTCCTCCATGCTTCTAGGTCCTACATAAGACTGTATTCTCTAAGAATCACTCTTTAACTTAACAAGGTCACACTTCCATCTTCTTGACCTGAACTCTGAATTCTTTACAGAAGAACATGAGTCCTGTGGGATTCTAATGTGTGAGCCATGGAACACAAAAACGAGTTCTGAGATTAATTAACTTGGGAAGTTTTTGACTAATGGAGTTTAAGTGGGTTTCTTTATTCAGTGATTTCTCAGAGACTTTGGTATGGTAAAGGGCATTGTGAATCTCAGAGAGGGTTTCCGACAGAATGTTTTCTAAATGTCTTTGACTACCATGCACCTTTTCCCAAAGGAGCGATCAGTAGGCGCCTACTCTGGGAAATGCAGTGTTGAAACTCCGCAGGGACTCTCCCAGCTTTTGGAATACTCTTTGGTTTAACCTCAGCTCACCAATGGCATTCCAGCTGCATGGCCCAAGGCAGTACCTTGGCTTTGGTTTCTACCTCCTGCTTGCCTGCTGAGAAAAAGGCTGCTTGTGAAGAGAAATGACCTCAGACTTTAAAATTTTGCTGGCCAGTAGGGAACCCCTAATGCAACAGAAAGACTCACAATTATGAGACTTGAGAGAAAGCCAGGGGAATGCAAAGGGGACACCCTTGACCCAGGGCATGGAAGAAGAGGGCATGGCTTTTTCCTTCTTACCCTCCATAGCTACCTTCTCACACAGTCTCAACAGTGGGAGCTTGGCAGGTCAGTTGATGCTGTGAAAATTGAATTAGTGGTGCTATGTAATGGATGCAGCTTGATACCCAGAGGGATGGGATCTTTATCTTCGCTCCCTCGTGCTTGTGGGAGGCGCCAACAGGTCCCTCCAGATTTTGACAAGGACGCTGTTAGTTTCTCTCCGTCTCGTTTTGTATGTGTCTCCAAGTCATTCTTTGTTTCTGTTTTTCCCTTTGGTGGTCTCCTTTGTCTCATAAAGTTGGAGTGACGTTTTCTGATCTGGAACCTGATGATCCAGCTAAACTTTAAGATGTGCAAGTTGATAACTGGGGCAGGAGAGAGATGAGGAAAATGCAACTGATTGTGCCTCAGCTTGTTTTGTTTTACTTCAGTTCAGTGTAAGGCAATGGGCATTTCTCGAACTTCTCCCAGGGCTCCCATAGTAGACAGCCGCCATGAGAACTTTCCAGCCTGCTAGGGAGACTCACACTGAAAGGTGAACCAATGCATTGTGATGCTCACTGGATTAGAGGGTCGAAGGTGAGAGGAGTCCCAGGTGAGAAGGGTCCAAGGGTTTGTGCTCATGGGATGGCTTGAAGCAGGGACTCATTTTTTTTAAAGAGCGTTTCTCTCTAGACTTATTTCCCCCAACTCTGGCAGCCTCATTTTTGCAAATAGCTCAGGGTTCACCAACGCTCGTCTCTGCCCAGCCCTCCTAGCACAAGCATGGATGGCTCTTTCCTCCAGTGGTTCCTGTGAAATGCCGTTTGTGATGCTGAGCTGAAGTCACTCTCACTTCTTCTGAGTAGCTTTCTTATTATGTGCCTTCCATTTGGCCCCAAATATTCATATTTATTAAGTTCTGTGCCTCAAAAACAATCTAAATTTTCGTCAGTGGATCTATGATAAAATTGTGTGTGTGTGTGTGTGGTTTAAATATTATTCAGCCATCAAAAATAAGGGAATTCTGTTTTTTTGTGACAACATGGATGGACCTTGAGGGCATTATATGAAGTGAAATAAGTCGGACAGAGAATGACACATATTGTGGGTTCTCACTTAGATGTGAACTCAAAGAAACAGAGAAGAATGGTGGTCGTCAGGGGCTGTGGTTGAAAGAAATGGGACCATGTGAGTTAAAAAGTTCCAATGTCCAGATAAAATAACTAAGTTCTGGGGACCCAATGGACACCATGATGACTGTTGTTAACAGTGCCGTATTATATGCTGGCAAGATTTTTACGAGTGTAGACCTTAAAACTTATCACCACACACACAAGAGGCCATTATAAGATGAGGTGGGGGTGTTAACTAACTTTACCATGGTAATTTTTCACAACCTCTATTAATACGTGTATCAAGTCATCATGTTTTACACCTTAAACTCATACAGGTTATATGTCAATAATATTTTAATAAACCTAGTGGGGGGGGAGAAATAATCAGTAATTAGCCCCAAGAAACCAAAAGTTGTACAAGAAAATAAATGTTATAATAGTATACCCCTGGCTTAACATGAGAGAAAACTATGCTCTAACATAGTATGTATTTATATCTTCACTTACTCAAAAAATATTCATTGAATGGTCCCTGTGCCCCCAAAACATTCTGTAGAGTTTGGAGGTATCTGTGTCAATAAGCAAAGGCCTAGAGGAAGGCAAACACATTAACTGAATTATAAAGTTGATTAAGGTACAGTAGTACCCCACCCCCAGGCACACAGGTCTGCTTTCTGTGGTTTCAGTTACCTGTAGTCAATCACAGATCAAAAATATTTAATGGAAAATTCTAGAAATAAACAATTCATAAATTTAAGTGTGTGCCATTCTGCGTAGTGTGATGAGATCTTGGGCCATCTAGCTCTGTCCTGATGGGATGCAACCCGTCCCTCGTCCAGTGTATTCCTGCTGTAGACTCTGCCTGCCAATCAGTCCCTTAGTAGCTGTCTCAGTGATCAGATTGACTATTGCGGTATCACGGCACTTATATTCAAGTTGCCCTTATTTTATTCCATAATGGCCGAAGAGCCAAGAGTAGTGATGCCAGAAATTTGGATATGCCAAAGAGAACCTGTGAAGTGCTTCCTTTGAGTGGAAAGGTTTGCCTGCATAAAGACAAACACAGTATTCCATAGGGCCTGATACTATCTGTGGTTTCAGCATCCACTGGGGGTCTTGAAACATATCCCCCATGGATAAAGGGGGCTGCTTTATAAGGAAAAGTATTTCTGAAAAAGAAACTCTCATGTGCTAAGGACTTGAGACTGTAGTGAAGCTGGAATGATGTAATCACACCAAAAATTACCGTGACGGCAGGGAAAATGAGGGGGACGAGGAAGGATGGGGAGGTTCAGAGCACCTGGGTCTGTTGTTAGGTCTTCCAGTGTTTATGCTGAATAGAAGGGAGCTATGGAGAAGAGCTGGGTGCTCCATATGGTGCTAGACTCCTTTTTTAAGAAAATTACTTCTTCATGACCAGAAAAATGTCTGGCATGAAGGTACTCAAAAAATGTTTATTGAAGGAGTGAATGAGTTAGTGAATTAGTGATATGAACAGATTCTATTTTACAAATATCACTGTGCTGTTCTGTGGAGAATGAATTGGAAAAAGGTAAGAGAGAGAATGTACATAAGCCAAAGAAACTTGTAATTCATGTGTAATTGCAGCCCATTTTGGACCTCACTGGTCTGTAGCAATCTATATCGTACAGTGACTAAGAGTGAGGTCAATGGAATCAGACAACCCTGGGTTCAAATCTCAGCCCTGCTACCTATTAAGTAGCATAGGCTTAAGTGTGTTAATTTCAGCAATTCTTTCTTTATCAATAAAATAGGGACAATAATACTAACTACTTGTTTGATTATTATGAAGATTAAATTTCTTAAAAGAATATAAA
The DNA here is from genome assembly GCF_014824575.4 of Sturnira hondurensis. Lineage (NCBI taxonomy): Eukaryota > Metazoa > Chordata > Mammalia > Chiroptera > Phyllostomidae > Sturnira > Sturnira hondurensis. The sequence goes on along the minus strand of NW_028083079.1, from coordinate 2,798,738 downwards.
AAGTGCCGGGCACCCAGTAATAGAGTAAGAAAAACAGAATAGTGTAGAGACCAAGAATGCAGGTTCTTAAGTCAGACCAAGGTTCAAATCATGATTCTGTTACTAGCTGTGTAACCAGGAACAACTTCCTTAAGTTCCCTGCAGCTCAACCCCCATTCCATATCCAAAATTCCACAAATTAGGTGTGTTTATGGACTTAGATTTTTTTTTTTATTTTTAGGAAGGTACTGTAGTGCACATACAATATATGGGCTCTTGGACAGTGCCTTCCAATAGTCAAACGTTTTTTCTGCAGCGATACATCTACTTACACAACACTCAGTGGAGTTAAAGAAAAACAAAGACCACAGAAAGCTCACAGTGGCGTGAGATCAGAATTTGCTGCTAATTAAACTGTGAGAAAATCTGGCTGTGTGCTCCGTCCCGATTCTCTGCACCAGTGGCATAGAAGCTGGTATAGAGATATATTTATTCATCATGCACCAGTTGAATTTCCTCTCCTTAAATTATGTTCTCGTCTCTCTGGTCTGATGAGATTCCCAAGGTGTCAGCCTTCTGAATTGGTCCGTCGGATGGAGTAAGGTTAGGGCAAAGAATTTATACTGGAGCAAAGGCCCAGTGTGGAATTTCCACGGGTTCTTGTGAGGGCAGCGTTTTACAGTTGGGGGAGGAGCCACGGAGGTCTCCTACAGCCCCCCAGGGCTTGGCCTTCCACGGGGCGCATGCGCCTTTGTCACCAGCTGGTAAGGAAGAAGTCAGTGTAGGTGGAGGGAGAAGTGTTTCCTCTACTCCCCAAATGTCACCTCCACAAAGGCAACACTCTATTGTGTGTTCATGTTGTTCATTTTGTTGATTGGTCTGTTTAAGCATAAGAGGACAGGCCCACATGGGGGTGGGAGGGGGGTGGGCACTTTGTAAAGTATACGATTGTCTAACCACTATGCTGTATACCCGCAACTAATGCTAAAAATACTGACTGTAAACTGTTTGAAAAAATAACTTTAAGAAGAGTTATTGGCCCATAGTAGATAATAAATAATTATTAAATGAATAAAAAAGTGAATATGAATGAGCATTTGTTAAATACATACCAGATACCAGGCGATTTTACATAATTTTTCCAATCTTCTTAGGAATCTTATATAGTAGGTAATGTTTTCATCTGTTTTACATCTGAGCAAACTGAGGCTCAGACAAGCTTCCAACAGCAGGATCCACATCTTGGCCTCAGCACTGGCTCTTTCTTCTGTGCCCCAACATACCAGCTGCCTAGTGAGAGATAGGTTAACCTGGTATCTGGCCACCTTTCAGCCAGAGCAGACCAGGGTGGGGCAGGTGGATTCAGGATGGAGATGGATGCTGAGCTGGGTGGTCTGAGAGAGTCCTGCCCAGTCAGAACCCGTGGCTCAACCGAGTGGAGCAGGTATGACTTTCTCAGACCTAATATCCCTGGGCAGCTTGGGTTCACTTCCTTGAGCTGAATGTCCTAGGCCAAAGCAAGGCCAAGTCATTGGCCAGTGACTGTGGGCTCTGATCCTGCAGAGAAGTGGTCCGTGTCTTGCCATAAGCTTTCTTGCACCACAGAAGGGGAGGAGGGAACCTTGTTATGTAATTCAGGCTCAGCCCTCACTAACTGCATGACTTTAGGCAAGTCACATTTTGCTTTTCTCGCCAATACAGTTAAAAAATGGTGGCCATGTTTCCCTTGCAAGGAAAGAGTCAGAGAGAGAATCAGTAGAGAGAGTCAGAGACAGCAGATGCAGAGTGTGCAGCACAGTCTCTGCTACGTGACTAAGCCTTCCTGTGTGGTAGCTGCCACTACTGTTGCTGTGCATGTTGTTGTTTTATCTGAAGGCCTCCGCTGGTTTACTGCATCATGGGCTGAATTTGGGACCAAGAGGAGTGGGGACCGTGTGGTGACAATACTCTGAGAGCCCTGTGAGGATGGGGACATTGTCCTCCATCCCAGTCTCCATCACATAGGATGAGGATCATGGTGAGGGCCCAGTGCTCACCTACTGAAAGGCTGATGAGTGGCAGACTGGACATGAACATTCTATTTCTGTGCTTATAGCTCTGTAATGGGACCTTGGCAAAACCAAAAACCCAGCAGTGTATATTCAATCGTGGTTTCTTGCAACATGGGCAGTGCTTGAAACTAATGCAAGTGTAGAGCTGATAAGGAACTAAAGAACAAAGTGAAAGGGATGTGTGTGTGTGTGTGTGTGTGTGTGAGAGATGGTGTTTTATTTATCTGTGTTGTCACTGTGCTTCTTTCATCCTGGGGGCTTGTAATTGCTCAGAGACATAAAAATATTACACTTGTTTATATGTACTTAGAAAAAAAGCATGGGAAACACACACTGAGATGCCAACAGTGGTTATTTTGAAGTGGAGTGATTGCAGGTAATTTTTCCCCCTCTTTGCTTACATACACTTTCCACTATCCCAGTGCAGGCCCACGTATTACTTAGGTAGTTTATGGAGAAATATAAAGGGACTCAGCCTGAGATCTTCCAAATTATAGTTCTTTCACTTCCTCACCAACCCGTGTTTTCTTTAAGGACAGTTTCCAAGGGGCAAGGCCCTGTCTGAATTAAGGGCAAGAGGGCACAGAGAAAACAACCATGGCCATCTGTGCCTAGACATGTAGGAAGCAGCAAAAAGGGGAAAGACAATATTATTTATGGGCTCCTGTTACTTGCTACCCACCATGCTGAGTGCCTCTTATGTAATTCACCCCCAAATACTGCAAAGTTAGATATCACACTTCCCATTTCACAGAATGAGAGACTGAGACTTAGAGAAATTAAGTCAGTCCCCACCCACCCCAACACACATCACATACCCAGGAAATAGTAGTTGTGTAGACTGAGAACACCGGGCCTTTAACCATTACACTGCTGCCTGGCACCACCCTTCATGGCACCCAGTGGTGCCAATATTAACATATCTCTTCATCTGTATTTTCTGTACATATTTATACATATATATATTATGTATACACTATAGCTATAATGTGCACATATACATACATGTATGTACATACACACTGATGACTTCAGCTCTCTGGTGCTTACAGGAAAACAAATGGGTAAAGTAGAAAAAATTATCTCAACATGTAAATATGGTCATAGGTATATACTTTCTTATGACCCAGAGTTACTGGGTTAAACTTGGGGAGACTGTGTCTGGGACTGGGGCGCAGTTCTAGAAAGCCAAGGCTGGAAGGAATCTTGTTGGTCATTTAATAGTTATCGACCTCTTTCTTACTCTCCTTCTTTCCCCTCCCTCCCTCTCTTTCTCTTCTCCTCTCTCACCCTCCTTTTTCTTCTCTTCCTTCTTCTTTTAATACCAGCAGAATGCATCGTCAAACAATTTAGAAAAGTGAGCGGCTGAGGGACCCAGGCTGAAGCCTCCTTTTCAGCACTTGCAGGTGCTCCTAAAGGGCCCTATGACTAAAACACCGTGCATGTAGGCATGTAGGCATGTAGGCCTCCACCCTTGTCACCGATGAGGCAACTCAAGACCAGGGATGCAAAGATACTTCTCCAAGTCTCCCAGAAACTTCTTAGCAGAGGTGAGGTGGGATTCAAGCACTCATCTAAGAACTCTCTTCACACTTTACTGTAATTATTCATTCCAGTTTTCTATATTTGCTGATGGAAAGTAAGGACCTGGAGGGCAAAGACAGCATCAGGACAGTTCTCCACTGTCCTTTCGCACCTGGTCCGAGTCACACACCTGGTAGGTGTTGAATAGAGTGTTGCTGAGTGGAGGAGCAGACGGATGAACTCAGTCGATTCTTTCTGCCCAGCCAGGGGCTGCCATGCTGTGAGTTTATGATGTATCCACAGAACCAGCAGAACTAGCAGCCCCTAACTCAAGATGCTAATTATCCTGAATAATCATTGACTCCTGCCCCCGCCCCCCGAACCTGCCCAACTCACACCCCCTGTCCTCCCTGAGGCCTTTCCTTAGTCCACAGCCAGGAGCCCCTGTCATTTGGCCATCAGGGTCACAGTCGAATTTTTGTTCTGTTTTGTAATTCAGTTGACTCCATTTATTGTTCAGTGAGTATTGAATCCGTGGAGACAAGTGTCTCCCTCCCGCCCCTCCTCCCCATCCAGAGCTGGGGACTTCTTCCTCCCTGGTGCCTGCAGAGCACAGGGCAGTAGCTGTCCTGGAGGTCTTGGGCAAGACCAGAAGTCTGGGTGAGCACTGATGGTCTGGGGGATCAGGGCAGGAGCCAGAGTATACTGAATGAAGAGAGGAAAGCCTACTCATCCCTCCTAAACTCTGCCGTTTGGGTTGTCCTGGTTTCACCCTCTTGATCTGCTCTGTTTCAGGCCGGGGCGGGAAGGAGGAGGCCGCAGAAGAAGGGGCCCGCATCGGGGCCCTGACTAGCTTTGGCGCAGAGATTCCAGCTGCACATGAGTGGGCCGGCCTGCGCAGCTGGCCTCGCCTCCCTTCTTGGCCAGGGAGCAGAGAGGCCCAGGCTGGGGAGCTTGGAGAAGTCACAGGGCCTCAGCCTCTTGCTGGGGTGGCCGCTGGGCAGCTGTGGGCTGTTTTCTGTGGCCTCCCCAGTTAAGGGGCACTAACGTTTCCCCGAGCTTCTGTAGAGCTGCTTCTCATCTTTATAGGCAACTGGTTGAGGAGAATAAATACTCCCGAACATCTGGGTATCACTTTATACAAGTTAGTTTTCCTGGAAACCAAGACCTGGTTTCCCTGAAAACCAAAGTGTATTTGATCCCCTTAAGAACATTCTGGCTGGCAGTCTCAGTGTTTGAAGAGCTAACCCTGAAATGTCAGAGCTCCCTTCCCTGACGGACCCTGCCATTTCTTCAGGCGTGGTTTCTCCCAGCCCGCGTTCAAGCACCAGCCTCACAATTCTGTCTTACCTGGATTATTATTAACTTCATGTGTTCTTCTTGAAATCAACTCATTTCTTTTTCATTATTTTTATTTTCAGTTAAATCAATGACTTCAAAGGCAAATTTATATCACTGCCAGTAAATGGGAAACCAGGATTACTTGCCATAATAGACAACAGCTCTAAAAATTAATACAATAGAAACAAAACAATTTTCTATAATTTCAGACGGATGCTGTTGCCTCTGGAAGGCTCAGAGCCAGAGTTTGGTTTCATCTCTTTGAAAAGAGGGAAGGTTGGCAACTGTGACAGAATTTGTCAAGAATATCAGCACTAAGCCAAGGCATTCTCATGACTGAATTTGAAGGACTGAAAGAAAACTAGAACATTCTTTTTTGTTCCATTAAATGATTTAATTCTTATGTGTCCCACATTTTGGCAAACACTGTGTAACTCAATAGAAAGGTTTTTTACCAAGGACTGGACCCTGGTCACACTGTAAGTCTGTGCAGTGGTGGGATCAGACCCAGGACACTAGACTCCAGAGAAGGTTCCCCCCTGCCCCTTAAGTGTGACCACACATCAGCCAGCCTTTTTGCAGGAAACACCTCACTTTTCAGGACTGGGGTCTGATCCAGTAAAGATTTTGTCAGAAAAAAAGATTGCATTATTTTTTTTGTACCACGACACTCTGTGTCTCTGATTTTTCTAAGACAGATATTCGAGTTTCAGTGTTCCAGATACCACTTCCTGTTTTTATACCCCACGTAAGAAGTGCCTTTGAATTAAGTGACTATTATAGTGATACCACAATCTGGACAAAATTGTAAAAATTTAAAGGCAAAACAGTCACAAGCATGCTGAGCTTTGGCTATTAATAGTTTAATCATTCATTCAGTGCTTAGTTAGCCACTTACACCTTGACTTACAACCACCTGCCACTAGTGGAAGGCCCTTTGGAGTCCGATATCATGCTTGTCCATGGCTTTTGCTCAAAGCCAAACAATCCAGGGGCAGGCTCACCCCAAATTTGACTCTCCCAGGTTTTGTAAGAGAGGGAAAAGAGGCCGTAACTGTTGTTGAGTGCCCACAATGTGCCCAGGGCTGTGCTGGGTAGGTGCTGTTACTGGGACCTCACACTCCGTCTGGCTCCCAAGCCAGCACTCTTCCCACTGCCTCTCGGAGCTGCGAGCTCACCAGCATCGTGAGAGCACACAATTGTAGTCGCACGTGGTCTCTAGTCCATCTCAGGGCCTAACACGGTGCCCTACCCAGAGCTGCTGCTGAGTGAATAGCTGCTGAGGTTAATAGTGATTGACAGATGGGGAAGCTGAGGGCCAGAAGGGAAAAGCAAAGGGAGATAAGCACTGACCCCTGGCCCAGTGCTGTCTGAACTCCACAACCTCACCAAAGGCTCCTTGCAGGTAAATGCTCTGAACCTCTAAAGTCGCATCATTTTATTTACTTTTTTAATTTGGGAGCTAGAATGAAGTGAGGTGAGACTGGCTATTGATCAGACTTGTTTTGGAGTGAAAGACAGACTCTCTGGCCCCTTCCCTAGTGGGTCTGCAAGATTTACAAGTATCTTCCTCAAACAGGCAGACTGTTAGAAAAAGGAAATTTTAAAAAATGAAATGCATAAGCAAAGAGAGGGAGAAAAACACCTGCTCTTCTAGAAGAGGTTTGCCCGAGCTGGACTCAGACATCTCTCAAGACTCTCAGCCAGGGGCGTCCCTTAACTCTGTCACCCTGGGACACGTTCTCTGACGCCGCCTCCGTCTTCTCTGTGCTGGGCCCGATGCCTACTTTCCCACTGGCCCCCTCCCTGACAGAAACTGTTCCTTTCTCTTCATAGCATGAATAATTCTGTGATTTCCAAATGAAGCTCTAAAAGCTCACCAGGAGCCCTTGGCCATCCTACAGAGGTTGGAAATCTCATTTGCTATGCCCGTAGCAGTTTGGACCAGAGTGGCCGGACCCACACCTGGTCTAAGGGCATGCCGAGTTTCAGGGCGCCAGGCCTGGGACCTGCATCTTTCCTCTGACTGCCAGACTGGGTTTATCACCCCAGCACACACAGCAAAGCCACTTAGCTTGAGGAAGACTGATGCAACAATTAGGAACCAAGGGTTCAAGTCCCAGTTCTTCTATAGCTGCTGTGTGAGCTCCACCAAGTCTCCTGCTCTCTCTGGTTCTCAAAATAAGGAGTTTGGACTAAATTAGTAGTTTACAAAACTGTGTTATTAGAACCCGAGGGAGCCTACAAGGCACCCCAGGAGCCATCAAAATAGACAAATTAGACTAGTCTCTATGTCCATACACCAGCTGCTATTAGCAAAGTGTCTTATCTCTGCCTGCTGAGTTTTTCTCATGAGATTCTATTAGGAATAAGTGGTTCTCTGTTTAAATAAAAGGATTTGAGAAATGCATGTTTTCCTAGATCACTTCCAGCTGAGACAAACACCCACACCCCCCATACATGCACATCCAAAAGCAGACACACAAACACAGGTACACACAATATTCCCTAAGAAAATACATGAAAATGAACAAAACATATTATTTTCCTAGTCGTATGCCTGTTTTAGATGATAGATTAACTGACACATGGGAAGGACGTTGACTAAAAAATGCTTTTCTCACTTACCACGCCTTCACACATTCCATGAGGAAAGAATCTTAGAATCTTTGGTGTTACAAGAGTCCAGTGAGCCAAGTTTGGGAGGACAGGAAGCAAAGTGTTCATGGATGCTTTATTTTTCTGAAACTTATTACAACCAAGGATATGTCTACAAATACATATACATATATGTGTACATGCATGTATGTGTATGCATGTGTAGTTGTATATGTGTATTGTGTGTGTATATATATTGCATATGGCAGACTACTTGGAAATCTGTCAGCTTTATCATTATAGATACAGCTACAAACTTGGTTAGACATCATCATTGGCTTTTCTCTGTCTCTCCTCATTCTCCACAGCTCTTCCTGTTTTCTGAGAGTCCGAGATAGGAAGGTCCTGCTCCCTTGAACCCCAGCCTGACTTCTTACCCCTTGTTTTCTAGTCTTCAGCCTCATTGAGCTGCAGTGGCCCAGAGGGCAAGGAGATCTAAACTAGAGTGACAGCAGTGAGGATGGAGCGGGAGGGATGCTGCAAGTTAGAATCTATGGGAAAGTGGAGATGGTGATGGGGTGCGTATGTGTGTTTGTGTGTGTGTTATGCATATATGTATGGTGTGTGTTCGCTGTATACATGTTCGTGCCACATGTGTTGTGTGTATATGTGTGTGGTAGGTGTGTTTGTGCATGCATATGGCGTGTGGTGCATGTGTGTTGTGTGTATGTGGCAAACATTTATGTGTTTGTGCATGTGGGTGGGTGGCGGGTGCTGTGTGTACGTGTGCCGTGTGTGGTATGTGTACGTGTGTGTGTATATGTGGTACATGTTTGTGTGTGTTTATGGTGTGTGTTTGCTGTATGTATATGTGTGGTAGGTATACGTGTGTGTGTGTGATATATGTGTGTGGGGGGGTTGTATGGTGTGTATGTGCTATGTGTGTGTGTGCTGGAGGGTTGCTGGAGAAGAATGAATGGGCAGAGTGGATATAGACTCTGAAGTTGGAGCCAGGACCACTAACTGTGTGGCTAGAACCACTAACTATGGGGCCAATTTTCCAAATGAAAACTAATGGAGGAGAAGAAGCAATTCTGCAGGGAAGCAATGATACATTGTATCATTTAATGATACATTAAATGATAAAACTGAGTCCTAGAAGAGTCCAGGGGTGGGGCTTCAAGGATCTGAGCCCCATGAGAGGGGCAGGCCTCATAGAAGTAGAAGGGTGCCATGGGCCTCTCAGAAACTACTCCCCAGTCTAAGGCCCAGAGGCAACAGGACAGGAGGAAATGATGAGCCAGGGCAGAAGAAAGGGAAGGGGGTACACCCATTGATTCACTCAGTAGTCTCAGTAAAAGGTAATGCTGAGGAAGGAGAAGACGGGATTGGGAGGAGGAGAGAGGACTTAGATCAGGGAATAGGCCAAAGCATTGTGCAATGTGTGGTCCATTTACATCACAGTCACCAGGGGGGACATTTTAATAATGCAAATTACTGGGTTGACCTTAAAGCTACTGAATCAGAATTTCTGGGAATCATTATTTTTTATATATTCCCCAAGTGATTCCATGTCTACTAACCTTTGAGAGTCACCATGGTTGACAGTTCCTTTGGGATGATGAAAGCAAATAAACCTTTTCCCAAAGGGTCCTGCAGGCCCCGCAGAGTGCCCCTTCTCTCCCCACCCCACATCCTGGCTTCCTGTGAGAGGCACAGCAGGCAGGCTTCCCCCCAGCGTGTTCTCCTTCCCTTAGGCCCACAAGTGGGTCCCCTTGTGCCCCAAGGCTGACATGTGCTCACAGTGGAGCCAAGCTTGTATCTCTTCCTGCAGGCACAGAGCCCTGGAACAAGAGCAGTCACCTAAAGGTCAGGAGGATCCCAGTTCTAATGAACCCCAGCCTTGGCCCCAGCTACTCTACACCAGACGGGGTCATTCTCCCATTTTACAGACACAGCGCTATGAGGAGGAGGAAAGGAGATCTTGAGTGTGAAATTACTTCGGAACTGCCAGCCTCGGTTTCCCCATTGGGGAAAGAGCGTTAACAGCACCCTTGCAGCTGCAGCCTTGCAGCTTCACTCTTGTTTTTCCCTTCCTTCTCTCCTGATCTCCACCTCACTCACACTGCTGGAGGCGATACCACAGCCACCCTAGAAGGTGAGACTCAACATCCTTCTTGTAGGTGGGGGTGCTGTGCCTTACAGCACAAAGACAGCAGGTGGTTCGGCCTTGATTAAAACTCAGGTCTGTCCGGAGTCCACAGCTCGTGCCCAGAGACATCGTATAGTTGTAAATCCAGTCACCCCGAAACTTTCGATTATGTGGTCTGTTGCAAAAGCCCAGGGTGCTCAGTGTTGCAGAGGACGGTCAGGATACTTATGTGGAATTATAGAAGGTGAAGGGAATGATTCTGACTAAGAAGAGCTGAGAGGGCCATTTGGAAGGAGTAAGACTCACCCAGGGATGTTCTGTGTGAGATTTTTCAGCTAAGGAGCAAAGGTGGGAGGCCCCCACTCGGGGGGAAGTAAATGGATTTACAGATAGTATGAAAAGCATGGGTGGTGGGGGGTGGAGAGGAAGGAGCTATTACAGGGGCAGATGTGGCCTCGAATGCCATGCTAGGTAGGTTGTGGGGAAAGGCACAGTGTGCATTAAATAGGAGCCTGGAGGCAGGAAACCATAAGCTTGTTTCAGAGTGGCCCAGCTGGTAAGCATGGAGGGAGGACAGGGTTTCCCACCCCATCTACTCCCCACCCTTCCCTGGAATCCTTTCGTAAAGGTTGTAGGGCCCCTCTGCTAGGATCACCTTGCAAAAGAACATCCATCCTGCCTGCTGCCTGGATTGAGCAAGAGGCCGGAAGCTGGCTGAGGAGGCAGCAGCTGTAAGTCAGACTGCCCCCATGCAGGCCCCCACCTGGGCCTAGGCCCCAGCTGGGGTGGGAGCTCTTGCCCAGGTTACACTGGCCAAGTAAGTGTTGTGCAGCCCAGATTGGCTCCAGGCTGCCCTGGCTCATGGGAACGATCCAAGTGGTCTGTGCCCTTGTTGTGGCTTTTCTTTGTCTATTTCTTTCTCCTCAATATACCCCTTTTTTCTCCCTTACCTCCTAATTTTTTTTTCCTTTTACTTACTTCTCTTTGTCTTCCTTTTTATAATCTGCCCTTGTCTGCTTTTCCTTCTTCATTGATTTTCAGCTTCTCTCTCTCCCTCCTTTGAATCCTTTTCTTGTCTACATCTTGTTATTTGTAATGTGACTCAGGAGACCCAGGTTTAGACCAGGCTACCAGTGACTCACGAGAAGACTTTAGACTCCCCCCTTCTCCCTGGGCCTCAGCTTGCCTGTGCGTCCAGTGAGGAGGTCTGAGGCAAAGAGCCATCAGGATTTCTCTTTCTACAGGTCTCTGCTTCTACTCCTTTACCTCTATTGCAGAATCACTAAATGACCAAGTCTACAAGGCTCTCAGAATTCATTTAGGGTCATGGATCTAGCCCCTGGCTGGCTGTGGGAATCAACTATCAAGCTTCTAAAACTTGCTATTGCCCAGACCATAGATCAGAGCCATCCGAGGAGAATTTGTGGGAGTGGGACTCAGGCGTCATTTCTTTCAAGTTCCCCTGGTGATTTTCTTGTGCAGCCAGGGTGGGGAATTACTGATTTAGAAGCTGCCCTAGCAAAAAAAAAAAGGAAGAAGCAGACACTGACGTTTGGTAAAGGTGGAGGAAATGAGGCCCTGAGTGGGGAAAGGAACATGTCCAGGGTCACAGGGTGCGTTAGTGCAGACAGAGCCAGAACCAGGATGCCGCCATTAAGCAAATGTCACTGCCTGCAGTGGGGCCAGGCAGGGGAGCAGCCTCTGACCCTGCCAGAGCCTGGCTGAGAGGCAGGGCCCCGCCACGGCCCCATTAAGCCAGGCATGCCTTACGGGAATCGCTTCTGGCTCCAGCTTAGAAAACAAACATAGCGCTTTGGTTTTCTTTGGCTGTATCCCGAGGTGGGGGAGCTAGGAGGAGAGCACCTGAGGACGCAGGTTGGCTGCTCTTTTCCCAGTCGGACTGGGGCTGCCAGATGGGGAGGACTGGAGACAGGTGGGCAGGGCCACTTGGAAGGGGTAAGCAGGGGAGTGCATGTCTCTAGCAGCTGCCAGTGGGCTGCCGGAGAATGCATCCCACACAGGAGATGAGGCCTGAGGGGGGAATGGGGACTTGCAGCCTGAGCTACAGTTAAACCTTGTACCTGGACCTACCCCCAAGCATAAACTCTCAGGTGGACACAAGCCTCACTCCCTTCGTCCCCGACAATGGTTATAGTGGAAGGAGACCTTGGTTGGGTTCTTCATTGTAGATGCTGTTTATTGAGAGCTCTCTACATGCCAGGAATTATGATAAATTCTTTATACTTTATATATAACTTTTATGTGGACTCGTCACACAGCTCACGGGCTAGGGATGATTAGTTGGCCCACCTCACCTGGGAAGAAACAGGACCGAAGAGATGAAGTCCACTGGTCCAGGTATATGGCCCTGCAGGTACATAGTAGATGCTGAACTCAAGCTCAGCCTCTCAGCCACTGTGTGGTACGCTTTTGCATGGATCGATAGACCTGGGTTTGATCTCCACGCCTCTAATGACAGGCCAACTGTCCTTAGACAAATTAATTGACCTCCCTGGGCCTCAGTTTTCTCCTGTAAGTTAATGCTTGTTCTGCCTATTTCACATGACTGGTGTGAGGATCTAATGACAGTTGGATAGAAAGAGGTTAGTAAACAACAGAGAAATATACAAGGTGAGAGATTATTGCTATTATCGCCAAACACAGCTGTGTCTACATGCAGGGAACCACCATCACACAGACACCTGTCCACACTTGTGACCTTGGCCGTCTCTGGCAACCTCTTTGATTTCCCAGGACTCAGGTGGAGGAGGAAAAAGGGAGGCGGGCAATGAAAAGAACCTGTTTATAAAACACTTCATATCCCTCAGATGAAAGCTTCTAGATAAATATCATGGCACCACATAAATAAAACCTAAATGCAATAATATTATTCCTGTCCTCTCCAGCCAGCATGGCTGCAGATGTTCTCATTGAAGCTAAGGGTGGCTGGGTGAAGTCCAAAGAGCAAGGGCTTCTCAGTTGGAGTGGCTGGAGTTCAACTCCTGCTCCGTCCATGGACTGGAGGCTGGTGACTTAGCCTCTCTGAATCTCAGTTTTGTCACCAGAAAGCTGGGAATAAAACACATCTAATACATGGTTGCTACAAACAACTCAACAACCTCCTGTGCATATCGCTGTTGTAGAACTCACCACACAAGATACTATTTACCTCTCGAGATGCCTGTCTTCCCCGTTCTTCTGTCAAGTTCCAAGAGGCGGTAACTGCTTTGTTTTGATGTGATGTGACATAGTCAGTCAACATCAACTCCTGTTCTTTAGTTCTCACAAAGTTACTCCATCTTTGTACTCCAAACAAGTTCATACCCACACCTATCTCCAATTCAATATGTTCCTCTATTAGAACAGAGTGTGAAGCTCAGCACTCCTGACTTCTTGAGATGTTCGGGCTGTGCTGCTTGGCACTTTCCTGATGGGCAAGCCAGCTTGCATCTCTGAGACCCAGGTGCTCCATCTCTGAAATGGGGACAATGTCCCTCCTACACACCTAAGTCCTTGCTAGGAGGACCAAATATGATCCTACCAGTGAAAATACTTTGCACATTGTAAAGGTTTTGGAGCACAGAAGTGGAACGTTACATGTCATGGGAACTTATCATCTGTCAGGCTGATAGATTTGGCAGTGTCATTTCTGCTAGGCTCTGGGCACCCCTACCCCTGGAGTCCTTTCCCGCCATCATCCAAGACTCAGTATCTTCAGCACTTTGGGCTGGAAGACTCAGGCATCAGCCCTGCCCCTGCTGTTCCCAAGTCATTCTCATCTGTGTCTCCTTGCTGACTTCCCCCATCTGCCACGGTCCTGGAATCTGAAACACGGCTCACCTACAAAGCCAGGAAACCAGAAGTTCTGCCTAACATCCTACCCTGGATTTCAACCTCTGGAAAACGAAGAGGTTTCTGGCAACAGCTATGAGCACTCACACTGTGAGCACGTCTCACCTCTCAAGGACAGAACAGGGACTCAGACAGATTTCAGTGGCTTTTCTGAGGCTGCTCAGTAATAAGGTCTGTTTGGTGATAGAGTTGTGTCTTTATCTCTTCATCCCCACCACCTAGCACAGGGCCAGGCCTGCTCCCAGTGTTCAGAAAATGTTGGCTGAATGCATTCTGACACTGGCTACATGTGAATTTGCTTTAAATGTTTTTCCTGCTAAAAATTGGGGATTTTGAAATTGGATTTTAAGAAAGATTTCATTTGTTTATAAAAATCCTGAAACCATGATTTTCAAATACGTTCCTCAGAGCTTAAGGGATCTGTGGTGAGACCTCGGGCACAGCAAGCTGCGCAGCACGATAGTGGAGGTGGGGAGGGGAGAGGTGTCGGGCACAACCTGATGGCCCTGCTGCCATGTGTTCCTATGGTGGTTATGTCTGTAAGTTGTTCCTACTGCTTCGAAGTGTTTGAAAAATGACTGGCGTAAGAGGATGAAAAGGAGCTGGAATATCCCAGAGGAGGTGCTGGGTATAGCATGGTAGGAGGTGTGGGAAGTTCTGTGTAACATCCTATTGTGGAAGACTCACTCACCAACTCGGGTAGTAGCACTTCCGACAGAAATCTTTAGGCACTTGTGCAGGAACACGTGTGAACCTTACAGACTCTCACTGGCAGCCAGCCACAGTGAGAGGTCGAAACTCCAGGCCCTCTCAAACTCTCTCTTTCTTTGAGGGTAGCCCAGGGCCCCAAGCAGGCAGCCCCCTAGGCCAGTTGGCACATCTGGAAGGTTGGCCCAACTCTGGGCCAGGAGCTGCTAGGGCAGTCCAAGAACGTGGCTGTCCCGGAGGCTGCAGAGGAGCGGGGCCCATCCATGTTTGTTCAGGTACACGGGGAGCTGGGGGCTGGGCCAGGAGCAGCACATGGGCACGCCCACCAAGGGTTTCCTGGCTTAGACTCCAAAACAAGCTGGGGAGGATGTTTCTGCCCTGGGAAGAGAGATGGGGGATCCTTCTGAGGCCTTTTTATGCTTCATGACTTTTAATGTCCCTAAGACAGCCACACACAAAAAAAGTCTCTCAGCTTCATCTTCTTTGCCGTATTTCCCACTGATCTGGCTCCTGGAAAATTGCTGTTTTATTTGTTCCTGTGGTCCAGAGGCCTGGCACCCAGGGCCTAATCCAAAGTGTGACCTTTGGCGTCAAAAGTATTAGAGGTCTGTGAGCCCCTATGGTGTTCCAGGGCGAACTTCTAATACTCCTCAAAAAGCTGATCAACTGAACAACCCCAGACCAAACCTGCGTAACTATCACAACTGTGGTGTCAGAAGTACAGGAAGTCTACGTAAGTAGAGGAGCCTAAATTATCCTTTCCTTTATTTCTGGGATGTGTAAATATAGCAAATCGCCCATAAAAGTGGAAAAAGAACAGGTGAGCCCTTTCAGGGAAAGACCTATTACTCTCATGTCTAAGATACCCGTATTCTCTATCAATGACAGTTTGTGTCGATAAATGGTGTCTGTGTGTGTGTGTGTGTGTGTGTGTGTGTGTGTGTGTGTGTGTGTGTGAGTGTGAGTGAGTGAAAGGGATGCAGTCATAGGTGACTAACTTGGTTAGACATGGTGGGCCTCTGGTGTCCTCCCCATCACTGTCTAGGGACACTCCATTTCTCATTCATCTTTCTCACTTCAGCCCAGACAGGGCACATTCTTTGGTATGGTTGCCTCAGTGCATGTTGCAGGGTTGATTCATCAGAGAATACTAGAGTGTCAGCCAGAAAGTGCCCTTGGAGAGTTTTGAGAGCAACCACCTTAATTTACAAACAAGGTCCTCTTTGGAAGCTTCTTCCCAAGTGCTTCTGCAGGGAATTTGATGTCACTAACCCACTCCCCATACTCTCTGTTAGAACTGGACACTGTTGTATCTTAATGGGGGAGACCATAGTGGAGGGATCAGTCAATCATGCACTCCAGGTCACATTGGCTTTGCAAGGGGCAGTGACAAAGTCTGAACTCCACATCCTCATCAGTGCTTTTCCACTGGGCCCTGTGGTTCAGCAGAAGGTACCAAGAGGAATCTCAGAAGCATCATCTTGACGTCACAGATAGTTCTGCGGCCAGCGGGTTCGTCAGCGGGTCCCACCAAGGAGCTGGGAAGCTTCTATCAGCTCCAAATTCACACGAGAGAGAAAAACAAAATTCCATCATAATGTTGACCATCTGTGGACGAGGAGGATTTTTCAAGAGAGGCCCCTGGAAAGGGGGGTGAGGAAAATAAAGACTTGTCTTAAGGGAACATGATTGGAAAGGGATCACTGATTCAGCTAAGCAACATAGGATATGGCACAGCGGTATGTTAGTCTATCTTGCTGAGCAATTTTAAGCTCCTTTGTTTTTCATCTTATTTTATTGTGTTAAGAAGAGTTCAACTGAGCTTTCCTCTCTTAGCAAATCTTTAAGTGTACACAAGACAGTGTAGTTAACTATAGGTACTTGTTGGACAGCAGATCTCTAGACCTTATTCATCAAGTTAAGACTTCAGGCCTATGTATCAGTAACTCCCCATTTCCCCTTCCCCAGCCCCTGGGAAGCCACCATTCCACTCTCTGTTTCCATGAGTTTGACTCTCTTGGACATCTTACATAAGTAGAACCGTGCAATACCTGTTCTTCTGTGACTGCTTGTTTCATTTAGCATAATGTCCTCCAGGTTCATCCATGTTGTCACGTTGCAGAATTTCTTTCTTTTTGAAGACTGAATAATGCATCATTGTATATATATTCCACATTTTCTTTATCCATTCATCTGGCGAGAGACATTTAGGTTGTTTCGGTCTCTTGGCCATTGTGAATCAAAACCACAGTGAGGTATCAACTCCTCCATGTTAGAATGGATATTATCAAAAGGACAAAAGACAGTAAGTGTGGGCCAGGATGTGGAGAAATGGGGACCCTTGTACACTGTTGGTGGGAAAGTTAAATGGTATATCCACTGTGGAAAATACTATGGAGATTCCTCAAAAAGATTAAAAATAAATCTACCATATGATCCAACAGTCTCACTTCAGGATATTGAAGAAATAGTCAGTGCTCCTATGTTCCCTTAAGCTTCTTTTTCCTTTAGGACAATCTGTTTCCAAACCGTGTCATAATTAACTAAAGAGTGTATCAGTCTTCTTTTATGGTATTTTCTGGAAACCCATGAGTATGAAGAGGTCCCCTCATTTCCTTCACATCTTTCTTATGTACAAAAAAAAAATCGAAGGGGATGATCCTTAGGATGCATATTTAGTTGAACTGATAGTCCATCTAAATTAGTTCCAAAAAAGCAATATTACTGTTCAGCACAGATACTACTAACTATATGACACGTTTTTTGGACATTCAAAAGGTAAACATGAAGGTTATTTCAAAAAGAATCCTCTTAAAACTGTTCTTTGATGAATGGGACTGGTGGTGGTCTTTCAGATCTTCAAAACGTTACCTATCTTTTTCCAGAATCGGAAACCTGGCTTTATTCATGTTTTTCTAAGCTATTCTTACAGCTGACAATAAACTTACATTTTTCCAATGATCTCTAGCCTAAAATAACAAATGTATTAACTTGAAATGATCTCATTTTAAAACAACTTATTAAATTGAAGTGATAGGACTTATCATGCCCTCTTATAGACAACGGATCTTAGAGGATCCACCTTCTAAACCACTAAAAGTCTATGTCACCTTTTTACTTTATTAAAAATCATATGATAATGTGTATTGGACTCTGTTATAGTTTCTTTTATAATGTAAATTAGTGAAACTTTCTTTTAATTTTAAGGCTATTTTTATTCACAAGTTTTGAAAAATGTACATTTTTACATGTGTTACGTGTGCAAAGTTAGAGTTACAAGAGCGATAAATACCCAAAAGGTGACAATGGAACATTTAGACAGAACATTCACAAGCCTTGTCCCACACTACTACTTAAAGATACTGTCTATTTAAAAGTGTAGTAGCCAAAGAAAGATCACAAACATTGACTTTAAGGTCCTTAAAATATTGAAAGGGAAGAAGAAACTAAAGTATGCAGCATTAGCTCAGGTTCTGAGTGAAAAAGACTTTGCCACAGATGTGCTTCATGATTTTTTCACTGGTTAATTAAAACTCTAAAAAAATGAAGGAGAGTATAAATTTGTCCATCTAAGCTAGCACTGTCCCTTGAAAAAGATGAAAGGATCACCAACCTTTTCTATCTTAAAAACTAGTGGTTGTTTCCATCCCTCTGCTCCCACACCTCTTGAAAAAGCAAAAACCCAGAGGACATCCAGTACAGTCATCCCAAGGTATCCATCAGTACAGACACAACCATCAGAGGCTTCACTGCTTGGTACACATCAGCCCCAACACAACATCTTCATGCCTGTAACCCAGATGTTTTAGCTCTGTGGTTGGTTGAATCCATCAGTGTGGAGCCTGTGGATACGGAAGGTCTAAATCTTAGCAGGGGTGAGCCCAGCAAATATCTTGCAAGGAGAGGATGTGTCAGTCACTACAGTTGCTGTACTCCTTTGGCTGAGTCCTTTAACATTCTCTTTCCTACCAGTAAAAACCATCTTGTAATTCAAATTAGTTAGATCTTAGAAACAAAACATTTTAAACCTGTATCTCTCTTTCAACTGGATATTTATATGGATTTGTGTCCCTGTTTTCTATAGGCCGCATTCTGAACATTCGCATAGAAATCCAATATGGTTGTTTCAGCCGAAAAGGGACACTTTAGCAATCATTTTGTTAAAAATAATATCCTGGTCATCGAGCTATGCAGAGGCACCACTTGTATAACAATTCATTTAAAAACCTTAGTGTAAAGTCAGGGGAAAAGGGGAAGGACTCACATGAACAAGTATAAAGGACACATGGACAATAACTAAGGTGGGGGGCAGAAATGGGAGGGAGGTGGGGAGTACTTGGGGGGGAGGGCTGGGAATATAAGACAGAAAACTGTACTTGAACAAGAATTAAATTTAAAAAAAAAAACCTTAGTGTAAAGTATGGTAACAAAATACTATCCTAACACTGGAGATGAGATGCAACAGAGAAGGAGTCAAGCATTAGTAATTTTTGCACATCACCCAAGTGCATTTGATCTCGTAGAGGGTGTTTTGAGATGTTCAAGGAGAAGACAGAAGGGGTAGAGAAAGCTTGGGGAGAAAAGATGGAAACAGCACAATAACTATTTTGCTTTAATGGAGTAAATGTAATGACGCCGAAGAATGGAAAGGTGACATCAATGTGCCCTTTTCTTGTGCCCAGCCTCTTCCTTTGTTACACCAGATTCAACAATCACACTATGTCTGCTCTGCTGCCACAGAAACACGTTTCTCATATTCTCGCTTGTTCTCCTGGTCCAGCGGAGCCGCCTGGCTGCTGGCTGGACTTTTGGGTTTGGGCTCGTCCAACAGAGACTGTGTGGATGTTAAAAAGTAAGACACCTCCTAAGCTGGACTCCCACAGTTCAGTATGTCCAGACATCTACTACCATCTGCATAGACATTCAGATGAAGCATCTTAGAGACAAGTCCAATTGTAGGTTGTTAATTTGTGTATTCCTCAGTGAATTTTATGGGGTTGGCCAGAAAGTCTGTATATTTTTTTCTGTAAGTAAGACATATTGTTCATTTTCACCAATAAATTGATTGACCCAGTAACATTTGAGTATGTTAGCTATCTCCCACGTGATATGGTGTTGATTATTCTCAATTAATGTCTCAATTTGAATGCTACCAACTTCAACTAGTCTACCTGACCATGGAGCATTGTCCAGTAGAAATCTCCAGCATAAAACTTTGCAAACCACTTGGACACATTTGGTCAGTCACAGCACCTTCTCCATACACTGAACAAATCTTTTATTGCATTTCAACTGCATTTTTACCTTTCTTAAAGTAATAAAGCATAATATGCCAAAAATGTTGGTTATGTTCTCCCATCTTCAATATTAATATGGCTACACAAAAATTTACCCATTTTGATCATTTTTTTAAATGCACTGATATGACAGCTATTATAGTACTATCTAACAAAATTGTTTCGAATGAAGTTAAAGACTACTATGCACTACTACAGCTGTCATACTGAAAAAACCAAATGAATTTTTTGGCCAACCCAATATTATAAGTTTAAATGTTCCACTCTCAAACAAGATCCTTTCAGGACCCCAAATGACTGCATCGCAAACCATTATGTTGTTCTTAGACTGAACCTCGCTGACTCTGGCTGGAGGATCCTCCTGTAGCCTCTTGAAGTCCTGCACAAGATACCACTGAGACAGAGTAGACCTCTGGCAAGGGACCTCCCCAAATGGAATTTTTTTCTGGATGGTGGGCCCCTTGTAGTACAGGCTTCCCCCTGCTAGATGAGTGAGCCGGGAACCCATCTCTATCAGCGTACTAGTTGGCATTGTTGTGAGAGGCTGCATTCAGCTTCAGTGAATTTTTAAAAAACTCAATGTGTTTGCCAATTTCATGATGGGTAATTAACCAGCACACCTGCCCACACCAGGCAGAGTGTGCTGCAGTTTTTGACCAAAAATAGCATGGACCCCTGTGTCCCACTCTCCCTATTCACCAGATCTTGAGCCCCGGTTGACTTTTTCTTTTTTTTTCCCCCTGGATAAAAAAGTCCTCAAAGGGAAACATTTTGCTGGTATGGAATTGAAACAAAAAATGGCAGAAGCACTAAGAGGCATCAAAATCAACGAGTTCAAAAACTGTTTTGAGCAGAGGAAAAAAGTCTCCGATAGGTGTACTCCATCAAGTAGAGAGTTCTTTGAAGGTAACTGAAGTTTAAACATGTAAAAATAAATACACAGCTTTTGATAAATATCAGTTTTGGGGGGTCCCCCCCTTGTATCTTGAGCTGAGTTAGGGGTGGGCCATACACTGAGATATTAGGTTCCATCAGAAGGTAAGGAGGTGGAGGAGACTGAAGAAGACAAAGAGGCCAGGGAAAAGGCATCCAGAGGCACCATACTGCCCCTCTGAAATTGAGGGTCTAATAAAACTCTCTGCCCTAGACCAGTGGCTCAGTTGGTTGGAGCATCGTCCCATGTGCCAAAAGGTTGCAGGCTGATCCCTGGTCAGGACACATGGCTGCGTTGTGAGTTGGATCCTGGTCGGAGTGTAACTGATCAATGTTTTTCTTTCACATTGATGTTTCCTTCTCTTTCTCTCTCTCAAATCAATAAACATATCATCAGGTGAGGATTAAAAACTTTCTTTAAGGCAAATTATAAATGTGTTACCAAAAGACAGCTTATTTTAGAAAAAATGTTTATAAAAGATTTACTTGTAAGGATGTTCATAACAAGGAAATAAAAGAAAATCATTATCACTATTGAAAAAAGCTATTTACAAAATATTACATGGAATGTCTTAATT
The DNA here is from genome assembly GCF_014824575.4 of Sturnira hondurensis. Classification (NCBI taxonomy): domain Eukaryota; kingdom Metazoa; phylum Chordata; class Mammalia; order Chiroptera; family Phyllostomidae; genus Sturnira; species Sturnira hondurensis. The sequence goes on along the minus strand of NW_028083079.1, from coordinate 2,777,725 downwards.
AAAGCTCTTCTGGCTATAGGGGTGTGGGTATCTTTATTGAGAAGGAGAAATCTCATAAATCAAGAAGACTCAGGAACAGGGGAGTTACTAGGCACCACAGGTGCTATGCTGTCAGTCTTTTGGAGGCCCATCACCTCTTGCCTCTGCTTATGGAAGAAAGCCACTGCCTCAGGCCAGTGTTTCAGCCAGACACCTCTCTTCATAGTCTGTTGGTATAGCCAGGTTTAATTTCCCGGAGAAAAAATATGATTGGGCCACCTTGGGTTACTTAGGAAAACCAAGGCTAAAACCATATAGGGCCAGGTATGTTGGGACCAGCATTGGAAGTAGAGTTATGGGATGGGCAGGACGGGTAGACCATGCACTGTCTCATCTCTTATAGAGTTCATGGGCATGTGCAAATGTGTGCATGTACACTGTGTATTTATTCAAGCAGCAATGAATGTAAGTACATATCTAAATGCTGTCACATTATTATAAGGTTCTTTTTGTGTGTGTTAGGTTGGGCAAATTTATATTTATATCTTTTCTCTTAATTTTTTTGTAATAAACAATTTATTTTTTACATGAAGAACAACATCTAAATTATGTTTAGTAGAATTAATTATCATGATGGAAAAGGGTATTGCACATTTATTATAGAATGGGAATGCAGAAACAGGAACAAATCACTCAGAATTGTACCATTATGAGACGATCAGAATTTTTGGCACATTCCCTTCCCAGACAATGCATATTCTTTATATAATAGAGAACATAAATTTTTTCTACCTTTTGAATAATATGGTAAAAGGCCAAATCTTTCTTTATAGTATTACAAACACTTTAGTGTCTGTTTAGTCCAGGTTTTATTTATCATTTCTCCAGTGTTAACCCTTATAATTTCTCACTTACTTTAGAGACTTCTAAAGTAAACATGAGCCTTTGTATTTTAGACACAAATAACCTTTCATGAAGTCTGGTGACTAAAAGAAATTCTGGAACCTACTAAAAAGGATTTACTTCTCTGATGGAGCTTAGAAGCCAGTCTCTTCTTCTGTTGTGTTTCTTTATTTTTAAACTCTTATCTCCTTCTGAGGTCCCTCTGAGGTTAGCACTGTAGATGTCCTGGTTGATGCCCTGTACAGGGTTCATCAGGAAGTCACCTACAGGCTGGACAGTTACACCCCATGGAGAACTCATCCAGGGGCCAATGCTGTTGCCCAAGCAGCTGCGTGTGGTGGCGAACACAGTCTGACCAGAGCCCCAGAATTCTCCCTCTTATTGTGCCTTTCACTCTCAGGTCTCTGGGGATCTGGGATCCAGAGAGGAGTAAGCAATGAAATCTACAGGTAATCAAGGGAAAGGTGTAAGAGATCGTTTTTACTTTTCTCTTTCAGGGCATTTCTTTTTTTTTTTTAAAGATTTTATTTTTTTTATTTATCTTTAGAGGGGAAGGAGAGAGGGAGAGAAACATCAATGTATGGTTGCCTTTCCTGCGTCCCCTGCTGGTAGTTGGCCTGCAAGGAACCGACCTGCAACCCAGGCATATGCCCTGACTGGGAATCGAACCACGATCCTCTGGTTCTCAGGCCCACACTCAATCCACTGAGCTACACCAGCCAGGGCCAAGAGCATTTCTTTCAGTAGAAGATGTAGACAGATGTGACATTTTCCTCTTTTCCTTATTTTTCAAGCCTGTGATCTGGTGTAGGATCTAATGAATGGTGAATTTCACACTGGACATGAATAGAAATTTCAATTAGAACTGGAATATCTGAGAGCCAAGAACATCCTTAGAAATAAAGCTACTCTAGAAATACAAAACCTTAGGAATGGAGAAGGAAAGGGGCATTTCACAGCTAGTCACTGACTGGAAAAACCAGCCTGAAGTAGCTGAGACTCATACTGTATTTCATCACATCGAGATGCCATCTATTTTAAGAGCTACTTTATTTTAAGTGCCATTAAGGAAGAAAAGAAAATCTGCCAACCAAACTATAACCCAAGACTTTCTTACCAATTAAATCTTTAGGTTTATTGAAATAGTTCTTTTATTCTGATTACATTTTTATAATACATCATTCTTGTGATATAAAAGTAAAATAAATCTTCACGTATTATAAAACTCTTTCACATCCAGCTTCTGCCTTTTCTGAATCACTTTTGACTAAGGGTCATTGAATTTTGGGTTTTTCCATATGTCATTGTCTTCTTTACTAGCCAGAGGATTGGCTATGCTGTATTTCTTTGTTCCCTTATAGATTTTTTTAAACAGCCTTATTGAGATATGATGTACATACCATAAAATTTGCCTGTTTAAAGTGTACAATTTAATAGTTTTTAGTACAGTCATAGAGTTGTAACTGTCACCACAATTAATTTTAGGATATTTTTAACAACCTCAAAATAAACTCCGTCCCCATCAGCATCCATCCACTCTCTTATTCCTCTCATTTCCCCAATCTTAAACAGACAGCAGTTGACTTTCTGTCTCTATGGATTTGCCTATTCTGGATATTTCATACAAATGGAATCTTATAATATGTGGTGTTTTGTAACTGTTTTTTTTTTTACTTAGCACAATATTTTCAAGCTTCATTCATGTTATAGTATATATTAATACATCACTCATTTTTATTACTGCATTTTAAAAAATAACCCCATTATTATCTCTGGAATTTGTCTTCAAATTTTAATGCTGATACTTTTCTGATCTTACTAGCAGCTTTCAGGGAAGGATGTCAGACAGCATTTGGGACTCATGTTCCTTTTACAATTAGTTCTTGAGTGGTTCGTGTCCTGACACATCAAGGGTTGTCTGTACCTAGTTGACCCACCAGGAATGACATCCAAGTTTTCACACAGGTGCACACAGTGGTATCTGCCACCTGGATGACAGAAACTATTTGTACCTCATCATCACTTGTAGGACACATGTGAATTTCAGATATATTGAAAGTGTGTGTTTTATGAATAATAAAGCATGGAATATATCTTCAGTATTTTCCTTAGATCAGTGTGAAGTGAGTTTACTCTGAGCTCCAGCAGACAGAGAGGCTTGGGCACGCAGACCAGGCATTGGGGAGATAGGTGAAGTCACAACTCAAACACAGAGACACAGCGTGAGTGCCCTCCAGGTGCATGGTTCTCTGTCCTTGGGCACCAGAATCACTTGGAGAGCATTTTTCAAGATGAACTCACAAGTCAGAAGTCACAACCCTGAAGATCCCAAAGCAGAATCTTTTTCTCTCTCTCCTTCCTCTGTTTCTCCCTCCCTCCCTCCCTCCCTCCCTCTCTTCCTTTCTTTTTCTTAGATGCTAATTCATGGCTGGGACCACAGTGCTGGCTCATGCCTGACAGATAAGCCAGAGGCATCCTAGTCATCAACCAGTGAGGTCAGTAGTGACTTTGGAGCATATAGATCTTAATTCCAGTCCTCATATGACCACTTAGGAGCACCGTGATTGTAGGTAAATTACTAAGCCCCTCTGAGCCCCAGTTTTATCCTCTGTAAAATGACCGTAGCCCAGAAGTGTGGTTGTGATAAGGCTGTGGAATCACACAGGAGAGTGCCTCCTGTTGACCCAAGACACTTCTCCCAGTCCCAGCTGCCCTGGCTCTGGCTTTCTCTGGCCTAGATCATGATCTCCACCCCTCAGTACCTATGACTTGAAATTGAATCTTTTGATTCTATCTTATTAAGCCATTTCCCCCGTGGCAACTCCTCCCATTCTGTGACAGTCAGATAGTCAAAGGAGTTCTCTGCTCTTACCATCTGCTGTGGACACTGTTTCCAGTGCCTGAACTGTCTTTAAAACTGTTCTCTGAGACAGTTCACTGCTGGGTTTTCTGGCCTCTGAGAATTCTAAGGCAGTGGGGTTCCATCAAAGTTAAATTATTCACTACCCCCCAGGGCTTCCTTCTTTGTTTGCAGTTCCTAATGTCCCCACCACACATGCACATTACACATGCCACTCTGTCTCACATGATATCCATAGGGGTCCCAGGCAGAGAGAAAATCTGCAGTTGCTCAAAATATGATAGAACTGTCCAATGAACATGGAGTTGACAATGTAAATGTATGAAACCAAATTTTCAGTTCTTTTTTTTTCACCATTGTGTAAACACAGAGAAATTTCAGTGAACAAAGAGGCCAGATAAAAGGAAAAGGCACCTATGGGCAAGCAGAGGGGCCCTGAGCCATGTGTCAGACAGAACTTGACAATAGTGGTTGTATTTTGTTGTTGTGTTTCAGGCCATGGCTTTGCATTTGGGACATAAACACCAATGAAAGGTGGTTCTGTTTTGGAGATTATAGTCTAGTAGCCAAGCAGAGGAGGACATGGACAAATGCAATGCAGCATGGTATGTGTTTTCATGGGAGAGAGTGTAGGAAGAAGTAGGAACAAAGAAAGACTCCACTCCTCACCCAGAGCAGAGGATGAGGTGGGGGCGAGAAGGTGTCTCTGCTTACATTAATACATAGTTATTGAACAAGGACTGTACTCTGTCTTCACTTTTTATCTGGGCATGATTTCCTGCTTTTATGAATGAAATAAAAATAGGTATGCAATCATTCATATCTATAGTGGCTGTTGCATGCCATGTACTGCCCTAGGTGCTGGGTGTTGAATGGACAAAAGAGAAAAGGTCCCCATCCCTGGGGGTGGGGCTTGTCAAATGCAGCAGAGAGAGAAAGCGACGTGCATACGTGGACAAGGCATGTTGTGACAGGTTCCATTGGGGAAAATTAGATGTTACGAAAAAAATATCAAGAGAACCCTAATGGAGCTGATGGAGAAGGGGTCATTCTCATGTTGAAAGAAGTCTTCTGTTTCTTCACTCTTATTTAACGCATTTATTTTCTTAGTGTATACACTTAGCAGACACTTTCTATTCACTTATGCTGGGTCAGAATTGGATCTGAGACTCTGTAATGTAAGTATCAGACTGGGCTTACCAGGAAATGAAAAACCCAGGTAGGGAGGCTTACTAAAAAGTCATAGTGACACATTTATCTTGTTCCAAACTTAAAATTTACTTCCATATCTCTTGTCATATGTGTTACTCACACCAGCCCCATATAACAAGTATACAAAGGTCTCTCTGGAAGAAGTCCAGCCATTGTTAATATGAAGAGAATGGTTTGCATGACATCCATGTAACCCGGGAGCCAAGGAGAGTGGACTGGATTGCACATGCTGAACAATGATGACTCTACTAGTCAGTGGGGACAGTAGACCCCATGGATTGAGCAGATATACTGTGTGGCCATCACATTCCAAATGACTAGGCGAGTCGAGCAACAGATCTGCATCAGATTTTGTGTTAAGCTTGAACGTCCCTCTGAGGAAACTATTCACATAATTCACAAGGCTTTCAGAGGTGATGCAAAGAAGGCAGCACAAATAAAAGTGCAGCACAAATACTTCAAAGGGGGTTGAGAATCTGTTGAAAGTGATCCACGTTCTGGAGGGTCTTCAACAGGCAGAACACCTGACAATGTTGAACGTGTACGGGCTGCAAACAAAGACCAGCCACGGACGGTGCAAGAACTAGAAGCTGATCCGGGGATTCCAAAACGACTGTGTCTGAGATTTTGACATAGGATCTTGGCATGAAACATGTCCTGGCAAAATTCGTTTCATGGCTTCTGCTACCAGAGCAGAAGGAAAGTAATACTGCAGTTGCTAATGACTTATTCAAACTGCTACCAACAAACCAGATTTCCCCAAGAGGGTCATAACTGTTGGTTAATGGTGGGTCTATGGCTATGATCCTGATACAAAGGCCCAGTCATCCCAGTGGAAGTTGCCTGGTTCTCCATGCCCGAAGAAGGTGTGACAAAATTGCAGCAAGACCAAACCCATGTTAGCTGCATTTTTTTTTTAATTGGGATGTTGTTGTTCATCATGAGTACTCCTCTCCAGGCCAAACAATTAATAAGGAGTACACCTCAATGTTACTCATCAGTTGAGAGATGCAATATGTTAAAAACAGCTACAGCTATGGGCAACTGGTGATTGGCAGCTTCATCATGACAATGCACACACTCGTGCATTATGTCTTATGCAGAGTTTTTGGCAAAACATCAAATCATCCAGGTGCCTCAGCACCCCTAAAGCCAAGATTTGATGCCCTGCAACTTCTGTTTTTTCCCAAAACTTAAATGACCCTTGAAAGGGAAGCGATTTCCCATTGTCGATGAGATTCAGTATAATTCGATGGGGCAGCTGAGGGCGATTCCAACAGAGGATTTGGAGGAGTGTTTTGAACAGCGGAAGAGACACTGAGAGAACTGTGTGAGGTCCCAAGGTGCCGACTTTGAAGGGGGCTGAGGGGTCATTGTCCTGTGTACAATGTTTCTTGTATTTTGTATCTTCTTCAATAGATGTCTTTATTTTTCATATTACATGGCTAGATCATTTCTGGATAGGCCTCGTATAATTATTTCTCTCATACTACAGATAAGGAAGGAAGGGCTTTAATAGTTTTCCACAATATGGCACACATGCCTGTAGAAGGTGCATCTACACAAACTTGAGCCTTCTGATGCCTTGTCCTTTGTATGAATGAAATTATTGCCTAGTAACTGGTCAACTATGGATTACAGAAGAGGAAATGCAGAGGCTGTTGATGGGGTTTTGGATCAAAAGGAGCTCCCTAGAGAAGGTGACATTGAGCTGGGCCTTGTAAGTGAACAGGATTTCAGTAAGAGGGACTATGCTGGTGACAGGCAAGCGGGTAGGACACCAAGCAGAGGCAACAAAAGCCAAGTTGTTAAATTGTGAGCTCCATTTGAGGATGAATCCGGATGGGATGGTTTGTGGAGAGAGTGGGTCAGGAATAGTGGTTGGGTCTTTGTTGTTTAGGGTGTTCCTAAAGAACTTTGATCTTTTTCCAAGGCCCATGGTGAATAATTAAGGACATTTCAGCAGGAAAATTGTATAGGAAGAGCTCTTCTTAATGGCTGGCATCCTAAGCAGGATAAAGGAAAAAGAAATGAGAAAGCTTCCTTGGCCCATGGAAAATTCTCAGCTCTTCCTTCTGCCACTGCTGTTGAATGCAGGTGGCCTGCTTCAATAAATCTACTGTGCTTACTGCCCTGGGCTAACATTATCACTGAAATCCAAGGGCCAATGGGAGAGATGAGATGAGTAGTTTTCGTATATGGGTTCTGATCTGATGTTTGATTTATTAACATGTTACAATGGCCATAGAGGCCAGAAAACATCGGTGGTATTTAGTCTGTCAGGCTGGACAAGGGTGGCAAAGATGCGGAAACCCTACCCCCCCCCCCCCAGGCTGGGAAGCTACCTGCCCCCGTGCTGTGCCACTTCCTTCTCCGTCACACCTTCCGCCTCCTCCCTGCCCTCCATCAGGAGGGCCCCACCCAGGGGCATGATCTGTACCCCATATTGTCCACATGTGTTGCAATCATTGCTCTCTCCTAGTTCTCTTTATCTTGGAGCTCATGCCATTTCAAATAGGTTTTTGGAGCAGAGTTGCCTGGGCAGCTTTGAGGCCGAAGCAGGCGCATCTCCACAGTAAGGCCTGGGACCTTGGCCATGGAGCCCCGAGACGTGCGCACCCACTTTCATGTAGGGACTTGCATCCTAACAGACTGGACAGTTACTGTCCGCTCTTCAAAACTGTACAGGGCCTGACAGCTTTCAAAGTGATTCTGCAAACATTCTTCTCCTTTAAGCTCAGAAAAACCCCAAAGAAGTAGGAGTTTTCATGCCTGCTTGACAGATAAAGACACTGAACCTCAGAGAGTCCAAGGGTCATTCAACTAATACGGCAGGAAATCTGGGACTGGAACTGATGTCATCATGCTCTAAACATAGAGCTCTTTCCATGACACCATGCTGCCTTGCAGAGCCCAGTGCCAGGCGGCGAGGGAGAGGTGTTTCTGGCACCTCAGCATGGAAGGGAACTCTGACCGCATTTTCCCATGGAAACATGTTCACCCGCGGTGGTTAAGATCAATGGCTCAAATAGTAAAGCCCTGTGTTTCAGCAGTGCCCTTGCCTGCCAGTCACCTTAGTTACATTTCACATAGTGCCTACCAGGCAGGACGATAACAAAATAAAAAGATGCTTTTTCTTCTCGGGTGAAGAAGAATGCAGACGTTTGCAGAAGTCACCCCAAAATGGGAACCTCACTCTTTCTCCCACAGGGAATCACTTTTCTTTCCTCCAGGCTGTGCAATATATTAGAGATATTCTGTCAATGAAGCGGGGGCGGGAGGGGGGGGCGGGGGGCAGCATCCGAAATGGTTCAAGTTTAGAGTGAACAGACTTCAGTCCAAATCTAAGCATCTAAGCTATGTGATTTTTTTTTTCAAAGCATTTTGGCTTTTCTCTCCTTGCTGAAAACCCAGCTAGCACTGGCCAAAAATATATTCCTTGCGTATGCTGCCCCCAAGACAATGTTTTCCTCGTGGAACTCAGCCCTGACTTTCTGCCTGCCCTGTGGAGGGCTGGTTCTCGTTATAGGAGGCTTTTGAAACAGCAAAGTAATAATTTGTGAAGTAAGGCCCATGAACTGCTCGGTTTAGCAAATTAGGACTTTAGAAAATAATATCTGAAGCAGGCGTCAAAGGCCTGCTTGAAAAGGAAGGGCCATGTCTCCCCAAGTCAAATCTGCCAGCTGCCTCATCTGAACCTCTTCTCTGCCCCCGGCCTCACATGTGTTCATTCTCAGAGCCTCCCTGAAGAATCGTAACTGTCAACATCATAAGCCTCCTATTATGTAGGGTCTACTTTGGACCAAGGGCCATTAGGATCTTTCAATGTAATTATTGCCTTGAAATTTAAAGCTGAGGAAGGGGGTGCTCAGAGAAGTTCAGTAACCCACCTGAGAGCACCGTGCTGTTTTTTCTCTGCTATGCCGTCCCAGAAGGCTGCGTCTGCTCTGCTGGTATCTCTGAAGCAAAAAAAAATAAGCCTTCTTTTGAAAGTGAGATGTCCTAGAATTCATGAGTTTGTTTTTTCTTATCCACTATTAGTACCTGTACCAGCACACCAAAAATATCACGGTATAGTAGAGAGATGTCAGGATTTAATGGAAGACAGACCTGCGTTAGCTCAGGAATTTACTTGCTGTATGACAGACAAGTCATTCAGCCTCAGTTTCCACATCTGTGTGATGGGAGCCATCCTCCCCCACCCATCATCCCTGTCTTGTCTACCTCATTCTCTCTCCTGTACTTCCTCCTCCCTCATCCTATTTATAGTCATAATACTCCTTCTCACAGTGCTGTTATGGATATTGAATGACGGGGTAACTGTGAGAAGCCTATAAAGTCTGTGATGATTTGATGGCATTGATCAGAACAATAGTTAGTTCCTTTTTGGTCTTGGTAGCAGCCACCTCCAGGCAGGCTGTGAAGGCAGGAGCCTCGTTCTGTTTTCTCACTCAATCCCCGTCCCTGGGTCCCAGGCTCCACTCCGTGAGTCCGCGGGGGTCGGCAGCAGGAGCCTGGGATCCCGGCCTTTACTCCCACGTGACACACGTGAAGGATGAAGTTAATGCAAGCCTTGTTGCCATAGATGTTTCCAGGTGCCTGACTGCCTGCTGTAGTTCCACGTCCTTTTCTCCTGCCCAAGAAGTGCCACTTAGATGCAAATAAGTATGAGGCACAGTATTATAAGATTGTCTATATCACTTGTTCTCAAAATGGGGTCCTCAAAGCAGGAACAGCACCAGTTATCTGGGAACTTGTTAGAAATCTAAATTCTCCAGCCCCATCACAAACCTGACTGAATTTGTAAAATGGGAGATGGGGCCTCGCCATCTGTGTTTAAACCAGAACCTCATCCTAGGTTGGCGTGGACACCGTATCCATGGTATTATGGATGAGACATGAGACAAAGTCACATAGACTACCGAGTCCTGGGGAGGAAAAGGGATGGCATGGCTACTCCCTCAAGGGGGGAGTGCCTCGGAGCAGCCTGGCCACTCTTGCAAGGGGAGAGTGTGCTGACCCTTGCCCAGACAGACTTTTGCTGGGTTCAGTTAGCACAGGTAAAGTTTATTAATCATTGTCCGGCAGTAAGGATCAAACAAGAGATAGCGTACAAAGAACTATACGGGCCTATTCTGAGTTAGGGTCTATTAGCTAAAAGGCTACAAAACTATGGGAAACAAACTCATTTTCTGCTTGAAAATTTTCATTTCCTTTATCACTTAATTGAGAGCATTCTTAGCAAGGCAGTTTCCACAGCGTTTTATATATTCTTTCTTAGGCCTGATCACCTGGGGAGCCCTCCCTTCCCAGCACAGGGCTACACTGCCCTTTGTCATTGTTTTAGGCTTAAGTCAGGCGGAGGAAGTAAGGCAGCCAAGAGATTAGGAGACTTCTCGATAATAGAATGAGGACTCAGGCTATGTCATAGCCAGGGGGTGAGGGTTGGGTTCATCACCCCTTTTTGCTGTAGCCCTCAAGTCCTTCCCTGGGGCCTCCACGTGATCGTGCCTGTCTTAGGCCATTCCCCCCTTGGGGAATCTTACCCATCATTGGCTAACTGATCAAGCGTTGGAGGCCAGTTATGGATGAAGTAAAAGGAGCAGAGGCAGCACCCCTGCCAGGGAGATGAGCTCTGTCTCCTTAGTGGCTTATGGTCCAAAGGTCGCTCTCTCAGCCTTAGCCATGGGGGGCGGTTACAGCTTCTGAAACCAAGCAGGTTGGTTCCTAACACTAGGTGACTTGATGCATGAGAAAATTTGAGAACCATTGATGTAGATCAGTGATTTTCAACCTGTGTTCCATAGCACATTGGTATGCTGCAAGAGGCACACTGGTGTGCTGTAAGAATTTTTAAAACATGCAGTACCTGACTATTTAATCAGAGGCACTGACCTCTTTTCCCTTAGACTATCAAATGAAAAGACAAGAACAGCCAGCACAATGATAGCTGTCTGGTGTGAAGGACAGATAATCAAAATTATACCTATTTTTTTTTGACCAGATTAGCAAAAAAAATTATTATTTTTGGGTGTCTGGCATAATTTTAGTAATTAGTTTATGTGTGCCAGGAGATGAAAAAGGTTGAAAATTGCTGGTCTAGATTATCTGAAAGCCAAACATTCTGAAATATTTTATCATTATTATTGGCGACTAATAATTTCTGATACCTGATGCAGCGGGTCACAGCACCATAAGTAAGAATGGCACGGAGTCACAGAGCAAGCGGCACATAAGAGCCACCAGGAGGAGTCGGGTGGCCTTTGGCTGCAAGTAATAGTCACTTCAGTTCAAATCAGCTTTAACAATAAGAAAATGTATTAGCTTGTGTTGACCGAACTCCAGAGATGGGGTGGACTCAAAGGCAGCACTTCAGAGTTCTAGCTCTGGGTCTATGTCGCGCCCTGTTTTCTGTCCCCAGTTATGTGTCAGCTCCTCCCTCGGGCTGGCAGTGAGATGGTTGCCCAGTGCTGGTCACCAGATGGCTGCAAAGCTTCCAAACATTGTATTCAGACGTGTCCATGAGAAGAAATGGAGTCTCTCTCTATTTCCCTCTTATGAGAGAGAGGAGACCTTTCTCAGAAGGCCTCTCTCACACTTCCCCCTCGCCTGACTCTGGTGTCCACCACCAAAGCACCATTGCCAGACAACCATCAGCTTACAGTGCCAGCTTCACTGCTTTCAGAGGGGTCGACCACTCATCAAAATCTGGGTTCTGTCACCAGAAATAAAGGGGAATATCCAAGATTCATTTTGATGTCCAAATGGGAACTGTAAAAATTCAGCTTACCAGCAAATGGGTTTAAAATGGCAGAGGTAGAGGAGCGGTGGGGTGGGCATGGTGCTTCAGAGGCTGAGCCCCGTGCTCTCCCTGCCTGGAAGAGAGTACCTGGGGGATCTCCTCGACTCTGTCTTACTCAAGTCTTCCACACTGCCTCTTCCTGGTGACATGTTGTTTTCCTCCCAGAGCTTCCCTCTCTAGAAGCACCTCCTTCTTTGGTCTCCAATCATTCCCTTATCTCTCATGGGTGGAGATGCTGAAGAAAGGTCACTGGACAGGAAGTGCGTGGAGCTGGCTCCAGATTCTAGATCCTTCATGACAACCCTTACGTCTCACCCTTCTTGCTGTGGCAGCTCAATCCCCCTTTCTGGTCCTCAGCTCTCCCAATCTATAAAGTGAAAGTAAAACCATCTGCCCAGAAGTATTGCTGCAAGAATCAAGAGAAAGGAAGAGAAGGAAAGGCCCTTGAGAACTGTAAAGTGCTCTACCATAGGCAAGGGTGTTGGGGATGACTTCATGATCAGGGATTCCCAATGGGGGTCTTTGGCCTGCAGGGGCACACACACATGCACACGCACACAGACATACATCTCTCGGGCATTTGACTGATCCTGTTGAAAGGATACATTAAAAAAGATTGGAGTTCTGGAAGAGCAGGTAGCGAAGATGGTGACCTTGACAATGCGACCCATGTACAAGTGGGTGATACCTGCCCCACTGAACTCACCTGACACCGTGGGTCCTCATAGAAGCTCTCAGGAGGCTCTGCTACCATCTGTGTTGTGTAGGTGAGAAAACTGGGATGGAGGAAAGCTGTGAAACGTGCCCGGGTTTATATGCTAATGAGGTCCCTGCGAACTGAGGTGCAACATGGGATGGGAAAGTGGTAGCGATGGGCATGAGTGAGCTTGATGCCTGAAGATTGAGTTTGCAGATGGACAGAAAGAACCTATCAGACAAATACATAAGGCTGGACAAAAATACCTCTGTGGGAAGGGACCAAGAATAGGAAGAAGAGGGGAGGGACTCTGGCCTGGGAATTTATTCATTCATGTATTCATTTATTCTAAAAGTCTTGAATATCTTCTAAGTGCCAGCACTGTGGTAGGCCCTGGGAGTATTGTGGTCCATTGGGGGGAGTCTTGGAGGGGAAATTTTCCTACCGTTGACATGTTCGTTAGCATTTCAGTTCCGTGGAAAAGTCTGCCTTGGTTCTAATAAGACTCTGCTTTGATCCTGTTCTGTGACCTCAGACAAGTAACTTTCTTTTTTGTGCCTGTTTCTCTGTCTGGGAAGCAGAAGATTCACTTTAAAAATTTCTAAGGCCTTGGCTCTGCTGCTAAGGACATCAGGTGACAGCACCCCAACTCTGCATTTGAGGCGGACAAATTGTTAAGAGCCTGGATTGCTCTCGGTTCTGATCCCAACACTGTTGTTCATCTCTGCGAGTTTGGACATGGTCATTGACCTTGTACCTCCATTTCTTCAAGTGCAAAATGAGCACAATAATTCCAACTTCAAATGTTTCAGTGGTGATTAAAGAGACGTAGCACCAAGCATAGTGCCCAGCCTATACCATGTATACCCACCGGGGGCCATGTTTCTCTTAACACCATCTTCCCGGATCAATCTCCAGGGTTCCTCTGGGTCCAAGAGTTATTTTAAAAGCTGGGAGAAATGGCATCGAGGGAGGGCAGGTGAGTCACAGAGGAAGTCAGAGCACAGCCTAAATTCAATGCCAGGTCCCTTCCTCTCACTGACCTTAGAGTCAGTGAGTCTGATCTGAGAGTCAGTGAATCTCTCCCTCCCCTGCGGGACTTGGCTGTCCCAGGATGCCAGTGGAAACCTCAGGGCAATGAAGTAAGCCCTCACCACTTTATAGAGTGGAGATTGCTCTAAAAGGGTAATTGGACTTCTCCTGCCTGACTCTCTGGAGCCTTGCGATGGCAATCCCTTCCTGCCTTCTTCCCACCTTCTCTCAACTTGACACCAGCCCTTCCCTCCTTTTGGTTGTTTGGCTGGTCTCGAACGGGGGTGCTCTGCTGCCCCCTCACAGCCCAGGGCCAGTGCTCTGGTTTGTGTATAGGATGGCATTGGCAAGCCTGTGTCCGGGTGGAGAACACGTCCAGAAATCCCTCCTAACATCTCCATGCCCTGTGGCTTCTCACCTACACAACAGAACCCCAGGTGACACCCACTGCCCCCTGTATACTTGGAAGTGAATGGCTTCATAATTGGAAATACACCGTGGTGGGATGGAAAGAACTTTAGATCTGAGTCTGATAGCTCACATTGCCAGTGTTTCTTACCAGTGGAAGGACTTTGGAGTTATTTCTTTAACTCCCCAGGCCTCAGTTGGTTCATGTGTAAAATAGGAACCAATGAGAGGGCCAGCCTTCTAGTCTCTTGGTGTTTTGTGTGGAATTATGAGTCAGGTCATTCGATATGTACTTACTGAGCATCTACTACACACAACACCCTACTCTAGAAGTTGAAGAGACAGCCCTGAACAAACCCGAATCTCTCCTACTCATGGAGCTTATGTTCCATTGTACCCCAGGGTGGGGTAGAATGGTAAAAAACAAAATAGATATACAATGAAAGATCAAACAGTAATATGAGCTCAAGAGGAAGAAAAAAGCAAGTATAAGAATAAAGGTTGGGGGACTGTAATTTTATTTAATTCTTAAAGATTATATTTATTTATTTTTAGAGAGAGGAGAAGGGAGGGAGAGAGAGAGAGAAACATTGATTGGTTGGCTCTGGTACATGCCCCAACCAGGTACTGAACCCACAACCCAGGCATGTGCCTTGACCAGGAATTGATCTGGTGACCTTTCACTTTTGCATCATGATTCCCAACCCACTGAGCCAACAGATGAGGTGGGTCAGGGTGAGGCGGGGCTGAGGGGGATGCCATTTTAGTTGGGGTGATCAGGGAGTGCCTCTCTGATAACTTGACTTCAGAGTCATTGAAATGGGGTCAGCAAGGCGAGAGCCCTAGGGGCCCTAGCTGCAGGGGTGGTGGGGCCCTGGATCACTTAGGTCCTGCAGACCATGGTGAGGAGTGAATGCATGTGAAGTGCTGTGTGCACTGCAAAGTTCTAGCCCAATGTGAGCATCCTTGGCCAGTAGTCACTTCTTGCACTGGAAACAACATATTTTATGCACAGAGGGTGAGCATTGGGCTGGTTTACATCACCTTAAGTCTTGACAACATTCCAGCAGAGTGGGAATGCTGATTCCCCTTTCCACAAAGAATGCTGAAGGCAGGATGTCCAAAGACAGTGCTTTGCCAGTTGTGGCAGATTCCTGGCTTCGATTATGTTTTCCCTTGCTCCCTCTCCCCTTTTTTTCAATTTTGATGACTATCCGTATTTGTTTTCATCCACTGGGCAGCCCATGAGAGAGAGCTGGGAGCAGGGAGGTACACTAAGTACCAGGTTAAAACTCAGCTGCCGTTACCATAGGGTCCCCAGAGCGAAGACTTCATGAATAGCTCATCCAGGTGGCCCCATTCATCAGCAGCCTCAGTATGGCTAAAGGAATGAATAGACTCTAGACCTGAGTAAACACACAAAACGAGAAGTCAGAGAGCTGCTTTTGCTTTCATTTTTTGGCTGGTGCTTCCTGTGATGCGACTTGAGTCAAATCACTTCCCCCAGCTGGATACTGATGCCCTGTACACAAGGTGGGGTCTGGTGAGCTGGGATGGTGCGTCATGAGGATGTAAAGCATTGCATTTGTCTTCAGAGGATGGCAAGGCATCTCTGACCTCTGCCCTTTCCTAATAAAACTCAAATCTCAGCTTCACAATTAGTTGCGTGACCTTGGGCAAGTTACTGCCCTTCCATGAGCCTTGGTGTCTTCATCTGTAAATGTGGGGAGATAGTTCCTAGAGTTCTTGTGAAGCTGGAATATGATAAACCATGCGAAATACTGGGTGCATTACATAAGGGATTGTGAATGCTCGAGTAGTAATAATAATTATAGTAATAACAGTTATTATTAATACTGTTATTAGTTGAGAAAGTAAGGCCAAAATGTAAGCAGTAGTTAGAGTTACAGCCCACTTTCAAGGGTTACTGTAGCATCAGACATAATTAGGTACTTAATAAACACCAGTTATTATTATATTCCTGTTCTACTTTAAGTAAAATGGGTTGTCTTAGACCCCAGCAATCCAGGTGGCTGCTTCTCTCCTCTGGCTTCCCCTCCCCTATGTCTCACCCTCCTCTCTGCCATGACCTTGGCTGATGCCCCTTCCAGGAAGGCCACACGCACAGGTTATGCAATGCAGAGTGTTGCCACATCCCATAGCTCACCCTTCCAATCATAGATGTCATCAATGTGTCTTCATCAGTGTGATTAGGCATCATGTTCTAATTAATCAGAATGTCTAATCTGCACAAAAATGCCATGCAGGCTAGCAGGACCTCTCTAAGCTTCAGGCTTCCAATCTGCAAAAGGAAAGTTTGAACAGATGATGCCTCAGGCTCCCCTTGACTTTGGTCCTTGCAGGTTTGGCTGTGGGCACTGCCTCACCTGTGGTCATGAAATCAGTCTAGGTGACCTTGGACAGGGGAACTGTGATATGGGCTGTGACCCCTTGGAGTCCTGGGGGTCCCTGGAGCCTCTGCATTATACGCAGGTACCCATAAAGTGGAGGTGATAATCCTACCCTCCTACCTTCCAGGGTTATTGTGTGGATCAAATGAGAGAGAGTTCTTTGTAAACGTGAATGAGCTGTACAGTTTAAAGGGATTAGTTATGTATACACAGACACTTGCACGTGCACTGGTGTGTGTTTATGTGTGTATATATAAGTATATATGTGTAAATATACATACATATATATTTTATATATTATATATGTAGAGCTGTAAACTCTCAGGACTATGTATGAATTAGAAACTTATAAACCATGTTTACTCATTCAGTGTAACCTAATACGTGTATTAAACAGTAGGAAAAACTGACCAGCCAAATTTTCCAAGTTTAAAAACCCTTTTATAGCTTTCATTGTGGATTGAAGAGAGACCTTGTTTCCCCTTCTCTGTTTAAAGGAAAATTTTAATATAAACAGGGAAGCCAGGGAGTCATTTTGCTAGAGAGTGAAAAAAAATCCATGTATGTGTGTGGGAGGGGTGGAGAAGGGGATTTGGGTGAAAATGGTCACAAAACTCACCCTGGTCAAATGCTCAAGGACATTCATTTTTGGTGGAGGCCCTTCTGGCCTCTGAGCATCTCTAGAAAGTTCCCTCTCCCTGTGGGATTTGAGACCCCAAGGATCTCCAGCCAGGCTGTGGGCATATGGGGCCTTCAGCTGCCTCGGTTTGGGGTTCAAAGCTGAGGAGGGAAGAGAGCAGCATCTACACTTTGGGCTCAGGGTCTGTCCAGGGCACTAGGTAAGGCCATGCAGAATGAATGAGAAGAATGAGAGCCCTGGGGAGAGCCAAGGCGTGTGCAGGGCCAGCCAAGCATCGTCCTCTGTTCTTCACCTTGCGGGGGCGGGTCTTGGTGGCCAGCCCTCTTGTGCTGTACATCTATCTGCTTCTATCTCTCCTCTTTGTATTTTTTAAAAGATTTTCTTTATGTATTTTTAGAGAGAGGGGAAGAGAAGGAGAAAGAGGGGGAGAGAAATATCAGTGTCTGGTTGTCTCCCACACCCCCTCTACTGGGGACCTGGCTCACAACCCAGGCCTGTGCCCTAGACTGGGAATTGAACAGGTGACCCTTTGGTTTGCAGGCCCACGCTCAATCCACTGAGCTGCACCAGCCAGGGCTTCTCTTTCTGTTTTTGTCTTGCTGTTGTCCATTCTCTTTGGGGATGATATCCTTCCTTCCTTCCTTTCTCCCTTCCTTCTAACTTCCTGTCTTCCTGTTTCTCTTGATCTCGGTTTCCTTCTGTCTCTGTTTCTCTCTGTTTTAATCTCTATCTGTACCTATCTCTCTCTCTGCCTCTCTCTCCTCCTTTGCCTCCTTCTCTTCCTGTTCCTTTCTATTGTTGTCTGTTCCTACTTCAATCCCTCCGTCTCTGAGTATTTCCTGGCTGTACTTCTCTCTCTCTGTCTCATTTGGAAATCTACCTCTCTTTGCCACCTCTCAGATCCCACCTCCTTCTCGGTGATTCACCTCAGCCTGGTGGAATGGTGTTGCTTGCACGACCAGCAAACCTGACTCATCTTTGCCAACCTTCTCTCCAGCCTGCTATAGGGCCTGGGCACAGAGATGGAATGAGGAGAGGGTACGCATTTGTGTGTGTGTGCGCGCATGTGCCAGTGTGGAGTGCAAGTGGGTGAGGGCAATGGAATGACCTCAGGGTCTCATTCCAACCCTCTCTGGTGCCTTGATGGGACCCTCAGAAGCTGCCTTTGAAGGGCCCTGGTCAGATTTGGGTTTGAAGCTTGGTCCCACCCCAGCGAGGAAGAAAAAAAGACAAATGGAGGCCCCTTATCTGCTGAAGATGTCTCAGCTATCTGCTAACTGCAGGCTTTGAGGTTTATATTTAGAAAAGGGAGGGAAGCTGTGGACATTCAGCAGTTTTTAATATCTGGGCAGCCCTGGTTTGGGAGGAGCAAGAGGTGCTAAATTCACAGGATAATCCACTTTTCCTCCATTTCTCCTCTGTGTTGAATTTCTCCTCTCTACTTACCCTATACAGATGTTTCATGAGTTGTTATTTTTCATAACAGTAATAATATCAATAAAGCTGCTATTTATTGAGTGTTTCACCATGGGCCAAGCACCGTGATAAGTACTGCATGCATTATCTAAGTTAATTCTCAATACGATTCCATCAGTTACATTCAGATGGACATTTTCATGTCCACTGTGCAGATGAGGAAAGTGCTCTAGAGAGATTAAGCAACTTGCTTAGAAGAGTCTTTTAGCAAAGCCAGGATTTAAACCCAGGACTGAGCACAGTATTGTCTTTGATACTTCTTTTCTCCGCAAATGGTATTTGACACTGGCGTCTTAATAAATGTAATTATCTAACTCAGTAAATGTGCGGAGGGCTCAGGAAGGTGAGTGACTCATCAGGCCCTTCAAGGGGTGGCTATCAGGCTGTTCTGGTCATGGCTGTGCTCTGAGCCTGAGTGAGGACACAGGAGCACATGGTACAGCTGCTACAACCCCAAATTAGGAGGCAGGGCATACAGACTCTGGCCAAGGTACCTCTTCAGGCGGACACGTACCTTTCCTGAGCTCCCGTTTCTCCTGTAACATGGGAATTTGCACCCCCACCTCATCCTGCCTACCTCACCAAGCACTTACGAAGCTTAACTATGATGAAAAGGTGAGGGCATGCATTATCCACTGTAAAAGGTTTTATAAAAGGAGAGGGCTTAGGAAGCGAAAGGCAATCCTCATTGTAAAAAGAGGATTTGGGCAGCCAGCGTGGGTGCCGAGGTGACTCGGCAGAGATATTAGCGGGGCAGGAGTGCCAGGGTTGGGCAGAGAACAGTTCTGGAAGCTTCAGTCCCAGGGAGCCAGCTGTACGTTTCTGCGCGTTTAGCCTCTCCTTGCCCCAACACTCTTCTCCTTTCCTGTGATGCAGAAATTCCTCTGTGTCACACGTGGGTGGGCTTCTGTGCCTTTACCCTGGCGAAAGGTTCATCCCCACGCTTTGTGTGCGTCCTGGTGTGTGGTTAGGTCTAAACACCCACAATACATACCTCCGTTCCTTGCAAAGCATGGCCTCCTCTCCCTACGTCTAACTCCAGAAGCACCCATCTGACATTGTCCCCATCTCATCCGCTCTCTGTGGGTTTCCCTGAACAACCTCTATTCCCATATGCATCATGCTTTCCAGATTATAAAGTACTTTTATAGTTTTATGGACTTAATTTAATTCACTCCTCCTGGCCCCCTTGTAGAGTAATACAGACATCCTCACGTTAGAGACAGGAGACGGAGGCCCATCGAGACAAAAGCAATTAGGAAGTGCATGTTGGGAAAAAAACCCACAGCCTCTGGAATTGGATCACCCTGGGTTCAAGGCCTAGCTTTGCTGTGGAGTAGCTGTGTGGTTGGGCAACCTGCCTTGACGCTCTGAGCCTCTTCTTGTCTTCTTAACAAACTGAGAATAATCAACCCAGCTCTGCAACATTATATGCTGTTTCATCACATCTGTGGTCAGAGGGGCTGCTGGGGCCCACCACCAGCACACGCGGTGCCTGCCGTTTCGCACAGAGTGGGAGATGTTCAACGGGGCTCAGCCCAGAGAAAGTTGGAAGTATTCAAGGAACTGAGGCTCCGAGGAGAAGCACATTTTGTACAGTTGGTTCTTTCCACTTCATAATAGGGTAACACCTAGGATTGAGATTTTTAACAAGAAAAGAAAGAAAAGGAAGCCCTCCATGGATGAGGGCTGTGCCAATAGTTGACACACACTGTGGTCCTCAGAGTGATGGTCAGGGGGTGGGCCTTGGCTCTCCTCCTCCTCCTCCTCCTCCTCCTCCTCCTCCTCCTCCTCCTCCCTTTCTGCAATCCGGTCCCCAGGTCAGCTCTCCTCACACATGTTAGCAATACCCTCTCCTTCTCTGGCCAAATGTATTAGCATCATTTATCCTCCGGACGGTGGGGATGATGAGGGCTTTTAATGCCCCGGATTAATCCACCTATAGGAAAGGGCAGACTCCATTAGCCAAGTACATGTGACTCCTGAGGTTAATACTATTAAATTCGGTATTAATAATAAGTGGCAGGACTCTGCTGGGCCACTCATAAAAGCAGTCAGTCACTACGATTCTGCCTTGCTCAGCTGTGAGCCCCACAGGGAAGGAAGGCGCTTTGTGCTGTGTCTGCAGTGGGTAGTTTTTCCCCTGGTACCTACTGGGTATTCAATAACTGTTGGTGAACTGTTTCCACAGTGGGGTTAACAGGTCTGTCCTAGGCTTCAGTGAGGAAGGTTCACCGATTGCTTTTTCTGTAAGTTCCTTAAAGGCACAGATTGGGTTTTTGTAGCAGACCCCTCAGAGGCCAGGCCATACCCTCTTGGCCCATGGCCATGTCAGGCACTGGTGTGGTGGGCAGGTCTGTCTACAGCCAGACTCACCTTGTGCTGCCAGTGACATCAAATGCATGCTTCCAGCTTCTGCCCATGGCCTTGCACAGACTGAGCGGGCATCCTCTGGCTATGCACAAGCACAGCTGAAAAACACAGTGTGGGAAAATTTACCCTGCTGGGGAGGCTGTCAGCCTATGGTCACGAGGAATTGGGATGAATGCATTAGCTCTCCAACTTTTGGCTAGACAATTGTGGGAGACATCTCATTCACGTCTTAGGAGGTCCCTGTGGAACAGAGCCCCCTCACTCACACGAGCAAACTTAATGATATACCCCCTATATTGACTTTTCTTTTCCCCTATTTCATCCTTCCCTTTTCCCATGCCTGCTTCTTAGAATTGCTTCCCCAACAGACCGTCGGCACCCGAGCCCGTCTCACAGGCTCTGCTTCCCAGGGATCAGGGACTAAGACATTCTTCTTCGTGTTGTTCCGAGACATCAGCTCGGGTTATAGTACACACTAAATACATACACTCCCTGGAAAAATATTTATGGAGAACCTTCTATGTACAGGCGCCATGGTGAGGGAGCAAAGTCCCTTTCTCATGGGGCTTACAGTGGGACACACAGATGGTATTTTAATGCATCAATATAAGAACAGATAAGTTTAATGAAAAGACATGAAGTAGGGAACAAGGACACAGGGTGATTAGATGAGATCAAGGAGGTGGCATTTAAGCAGTGATCTAGGTGAGGAGAGGGGGTGAGCTCTGCAGAGACCTGAGGGGCAGCTCCCTAGGTGTAGAGCCCCGGAGCAGAAACGGGCTTGGCCTGCTGGGGAGGGGTGGGGGGAGGAGTGCCAGCATGGCTGCTGTGAGCGAGCAGAGAAGGGAGCACGCGCAATGAGGTCAGCAGTTGGGGCCACAGAAAGCTGGGCATTGGAAATACTCAGTGATTTCTGCTCAATAATGGACTCTTTGTGTCCCTTGCCCTGGGTAGTGTTTTATGATGGGAAAGGCTCGGGTTCTGGAGTCTGACAGCTCTGAATTTGAAGTCAGCCTTGTTATT
The DNA here is from genome assembly GCF_014824575.4 of Sturnira hondurensis. NCBI lineage: Eukaryota > Metazoa > Chordata > Mammalia > Chiroptera > Phyllostomidae > Sturnira > Sturnira hondurensis. The sequence goes on along the minus strand of NW_028083079.1, from coordinate 2,755,909 downwards.
TAGATGGAGTGTGACCTTGGGCAACTTGCTTAAGACCTGTGAACATGTTTTTTTTTTTTTTTCTTCAAGTATAAAGTGGTAATCATAAAATTGACCTCATGGAATTTATATCTGGTAGGATTTCTGTTTGCAAGGAATAGAAAACAAATGGAAACTAGCTTTGGCAGAAAAGGGAAAATATTAACACATATATTTGAAATATCTATGGATATATTTGGCTTCAGACACATAGATCCAAGCCTTCAAGTGATGTCATCAGGACCTGGTCCCTGACCCAAGAGTTAGTCTAATTGATCAGGCCTTGGTCACTTGCTTATTTCTTTGTCTTCTGGTGTGGAGTATCAGGCCACTGATTACACGTCCATCTCTAGAGGAGGGAGGAGGCCTTAGTGACACGTAAGTCATATTGACTAAAATCGGGGGAGAGATGTCTCTCCAGTAGAAAACTAGGGTGCTCTTATATTAGTAAAAGGAGACATGAGTTTTTAGGGCAGGTCAGACCAACAGATGTCTACTTAAGGACTGGTGCAACAATGAGCCATAAGTCCCTTAGCACAATGCCTGGCACATAGGATCTCTCAGCAGACATTTGCTAGACCACCATTGCCCTTCTTGGAGGACTTCTTTCTGTGACAGCCCCTTCTCTCCTGTGCCATGTGAGTCCTATCCACTTTTGAAAGAGGTCACACCAGAGGCAGCCTGCCTCTCCTAAAAGCATACTAATGTCAGGTGCTGGTGTTAGGGAGATGGGGGTGGGAGCCATGAGACCTCAGCCAGTGAAGTTCATTTTCCAGAATTCCACAAATATCTGCACGGCCAGCCTTATGCTGGGTACTGGTGCCACACAGGTGCCAAAAACACAACTCCTGCCCAAAGCACTTCCCTGTCTGCAGGCCAGTGTGCATTCGCGAAATCACAGACTTTATCTCTCAGATATTCTGGTTCTAGCCTTTACTCTGTCATTTTCTAGGAGGCTTTTGTTAGGCAATTTGCTTAACCTACCTCGAACCTAAGCTCAATTAACTTAATTCATTAGGTTGTATTGAATGTTATTAATCAATGGGGCTGTTTTGAACGTTTAACCAAGACAATGTGAGTAAAAATGCCTGACACTTTTCATGCTATCTAAGAACTAAATAAACATTTCCTTTTTTTCTCCTTCCTCCCTCCCTTCCTTTCTTCTCCCCTCCTTTTAAAACTTGCTTTCTTTGGGGGGGAAAAAGGAAGTTTTAGGGAGTTAGGTATCATTCAATGTATCCCAAAGCAGCCGAGTCTGACCACCAAAAAATTATGAGACAAACTGATGGGATGTGATGGGGAGAGGTGGCAGCGTGTGGGGGCACTGACATGGTAAGACACCCATGTAACACGGATGCGCATGCATTATTTATTCCCAGCTCAATTCTCCAGTGACTTCCTACTTTACAGAGGAAGACACAGTCCCTGAGAGTTTAATTATCCATCCCTAGATAATATAGTTCGTAAGTGGTGGAGCCTGCTGTAAAACCAGGTCTCCTCTGGCCTTCAAACCCACTCCCTTTGCCCTACCTCGCATGGCCATCAGGCCGTCAGGATAAGGCAAGTACCATCACACACGGATTTTCTCAAATTAATACAGCATCATGTTTTGGATGAAAAGAATCCACTGCAGCTGATAGGGCCTCAAGTATAAGGCCCCCCCAAGAAGCATTCTGTCACTGACAAGGTCTTAGAATGCATTTCTCCATTTGTCCATGTAGAAAAAAAAAAAGCTGGGAAAATATAGCACCCTGCTTCTCCCTGTGCACCCAGCAAGGAGCAGCTGCAGGCTAGGGAGGGGCCAGCCCAGGGCGGCCTCTAAATCCCCTTGGCGTTTCCTGAAAAGAGCGTGGAGTCCCGAGTGGGGACCTTGCTCCCCACCTGGGCTAAATAACTCACTGCTCCCGCCCCTTCCATTTTGGAATTTCTTTGCTGCTTTTCTCCCAACCTGGTTTCAATTTGCTCTTGTGGCCAGCTTTGACTGTGACCTCAATCAGAGGGAGAGGGAGAGGGTGAGGGGAGAAAGAGAGCAGCGAGAGGGAAAACCGAGGAGGAAGAGGGTTGAGGGAGTGATGAAAGGGGTGGGACGGAGCGTGGAGGCAGGGGGCGGGGCCTGTGGAAAAATTGCGCTGCGCTGTCTTGGGTTGGTTCTGAAGCCTCAGCAGAATCGTGATTGACCCTTTCTGTGGATCGTAATGAGAGCAAGGCTCGAGTCTGAGTGGATAAAGAAATGTGTGGGGGTCTGGCCCAAGCCCACTCGGGTTACAGCCCCAGAAGAGCCATAATGGGGAACAGGCACATTCCTGTACAGCGACTCCCAACTCCCTATCTGTTTTCAAGGAAAGAAAAACAGAAAAAGAATGTTAGAGTCTTGGACAGGCATGGGTGAGGCGGCGGCGGCAGCCTGGGTCTGGGAGGGTTCGGCCATGACAACATACCATGGAGGAGGGGACAGAGGTAGCCAGGCCAAGGGTCCTGGTGGAAGGCACGTGGAGCTCAGAGGCAAAAGAGCTGGTTATTATATGGACTCTGCCCCAAGTGGCTTCGAAGCCCACTGGGGGTACAACATTCCTGAACTTCTGTATTTCTATCAGGGAATGTGGCAGGACTTTAGGACTCAAACATTTCAAGCAGTAAAACTTTTAAGCCAAGCGCTTTATGTTTTAAGTGATTTTTCCCCAACCTAAATAAAACATGGGCCATCAGTATATAAAACAGATTAAACTGGAGTTAATCCAGTTGAACGTCAGTGTGGGTATAGAGGAGACAGACTTAGCCACCGCCCCCACATTTGCCTTTCCTTCTCACCCCCCGAGTTTAAGATATTCTAATTTGCACACCACTGTTAGACTGTATTACATACTGCAAACCAGCTGAACACCTTCCGTCGTGTGTCTCTCCTGGGCTTTTTATTGTTCCCGCAGATTCCCAGTTTCAGAAGGCAGCAGGGTGGAACTGTGCGCCTAGCACGCTGCCTGGCACACCGTGAATGCCCAGGACATGGAGCTCATGCTCATGCCGAGTGAAGTTGGTCAGGAACTAAGGAGCAAGGGCTCCCGGGACAGCTTTGGAGGCTCTTCAGTTCTTGGCAATGTTACCACATATGTTGGCTGCTATGAATTATTCGATAGGATATAGGAATTAAGAGATCAAGGTTTGTTCCAAATCTGCCTCCCGTTTTGTGGATAGCCATGGGCAGGCCACTTGTCTTCCCTGGGCTTTAATTTTTGTCACCTGGAAAAGGAGCAGGTTGGATAAAAAATGTCCAGGGGTCCTTAATCTCTCTCTTGGGTTATGACAACAATAGTAACAAAAACAGTAATGACGGTTGAGATGGTTTCTGCACTCTTGCAATATGCCAGACCTTGTGCTAGTTGGTTTTCTAACAATATCCTATTATTATACCCATTTTACATATGAGAAAATAGAAACAAGAGAAGACGAGGCAAGCTGTGAGGGGGGGTGGACCAGGAGTTAATCTTAGGCAGCGTAAATTCAGTCCAGCCTGTTAACCACTGCACTGTATTACTGTTCCTTCAATGGTACTGCTGCCAGATGCGGAGTGTGTTATACTGTGGGACCATAAGACATGTGTTGAATTGTGCTGAACTGCATTTGTGCATAGAAACGCCCCAGGCCTTTCTTACCCCCCCCCCTCCTCTAAGTGAGGAAGGACAGTGAGGGGTTGCTTCAGTCACCTGCCTCCATCTAAGTTGCATTTAAGCCTTCTGGAAGAGAGTGCCAAGAAAAGCAATATTACAGTTTACTTTATGGGTCAGTTCTTGTATTTAACAACCCTTCCTGTTGTCAGATTACAAGCTGTAGAAGGTCAGGGACCATTTCTTTTATTGTTTCATTCCTCAAGCCCATAGAGCTAAGACAGTGGCATGAATTCAATGGCAAATTGAACAGAACTGAGAAAGCTTGCTTTCTAACACTGCCCCTAGTTAAACTTTCTCTAGGAGGCAGCATAGCATAAAAGAAAAGGGATGGCTTTGTGGTTAGGATGATAAGGGTTCGAGTCTCAGCTCTGTCCCTTCCTGAATTTGCGAGCGTAACCTCAGCTTTACAGTGGAGATACTCAAATTTAACTCATGAGGGATCAAATACGGTGAGGATTAAATGGGAAAAAAAAGGTTGCTACTAAATACCAGTTTTCTTGTTTCTAATTCTTTTCATTCAAAAGTCTTTACATACAGATGATTCCAAGTAGAACCAGGACCTAAATATGTCCTTGGCATGACTAGTTGGGTACTTCCTATTCACCAGTTTCTTCACCAGAACTAACCCTGCAAACCTTAGAACTGCATGCCAATATTTATGGGTCATTTGTCCATGGTCAAAACTGCTCTGAAATGTATGGAAGTATCTGGAAAGCTATGCCCATTTGAAAATGAACATCAGCCATCTTTTGGCTTGAAGACAATTAATATAGGCCACAGTCTACTAAGTTCCCTCCTAAGGGGCCAGCTTTTTCACTGGCTCTCTGGAAACAAATTGAGATGTAGACGGACATGGATCCAAGCTCAAAGAAAACAAAAGCAAGCAGCCAGACTTGGGATCCTCAGAAACCAAGAGTAAAAAGCTCTCAATCCACTCAGTGAATAATTCCATGTCCTGCATCATCCACTCCCATTTTTTTCACCCCCTGCCTTGCTTTGGTACCTGTTGGAAGAGACACATGGTTGGTTTATGATTTTGCTATGAAAGAGGCTGACATAAGGGGCCTAGAGAAGAAATAGGGTTGCCAGAATATGTGATAAAAAAAAGAGTTTCATTTACCTCTTTATTTTCTACCAAGACCTCTGGTTTGGGACAAAGATTTTCTTCCTAGACTCAGCTTTTCTTTCTAGACTCCAAAGTCATAAAGGAGTTATTGGTCCCTTGTTACAGAAAGGAAAACTGAGACTTTAAGAGGTTAAGGGATTTGCAATAAATAGTGGAAATAGAATTCAGTCCCAAGTCTGCCTGGCAACAGCAGCTGAACTTGCATGTCAGTGACAGCCTGATCCAGACACTCGCTCTAGCATCTACATACCAAGGCCACGCACTGTACGTTGTCTTTTAAGACGTGGAAAACAAAAAACGCTACCCGGCAGATCTGTTGTATTGGACCACCGGGACCGATATGTTACAGAACAATGTCGTCCACCTGAATCCCAGGCCCATCCAGACACTTCAGTCAGACAGGTGTTACATGATTCATTCACTTGTGAGTGGCGAGTGAGGTTGTCTTTGAAAGACTCACAGGAGGCAATCTACATATTCCGCCCCCCCTCTTCCCTGGGAGAGAAGTGCCACGTGGCTTCTCTGGGTCTCAGGCTTCTCAGACACTGTCCCTTGATGGTTCCATTAAAGCAGATTGCCCTTAAGCCCAGGCAGAGAAGACAGAGTTGAATAGACGTCCTTCTCTTGTTTGTTACTGAGGAAAAAAGCGAGCAGAGAGTGGGAAGCCCTCTCTATCAGGCGGGAAGCAGAACAAGGACTCAGCTCTTGGGAGGCCTCCTGTCGTTTTGTACTGTGTGGTAGAAAATACCACACATGCCTGCTTGGCTCCAAAATCGTCCAATTTTAGAATTGGAAGGGAACGCAGAGGCCATTCAGTCTGACTCACTGACTCTATTTTTAAGTAAATTTTATTGATTTTTTTCCCTTTGTTACAAAAGCAACACATGTTCTTTGTAGATAATTAAAAAAAATAGAGATAAGCAAAAATAAAAGAGAAAAAGTACCCATTATCTCACTTGCCAGACAAAGCTATTATTATGCATTTGCTATATTTTTCCTTCTCTTTCTAACTGGATACACTTGTAAAATTTCCACCCCAAATTAGATTATTCTGTATTAGTGTAACTTGTTTGTAAACTTAATATATCATGAATATCCTTTCATATAACTCATATTATTCCACAATATTACTTTTAGGGGCTACCAAATATTCCATTGCATCACTGAACTACTATTGATATTGCTGTTTCTATATTGTTGGACATTTAATTTCTAACTTCTTGCTAGTTTGCTTTTCCTCATAACTTAATCTTCACGCACATCTACATTTTTATTTTCTTTTTCAAAAATCCTAATGGTTACTCTAGCACCTCCACATTACAGAGGAAAACACTATGGGTCAGAGATGGGAATTTAGTTGCCTGAAGCTATATAGCGAATTCTTAACAGAGCTACGATGAGATCTCAGGATCCCAAATATTCAGTCCTTCTTTCTAGTCTTTATCAAATATTCCGCATTACTTCTGTTTCTAGTAAACTTCAGCTGCTTTCTAAAATCTGATGACTAGGTGACTTACAAATCACGGTGTCCAGGACACTTGTTCTGCTACAGTCCCTTTCTGTCCCATGCCTCTTCCTTGCTAATCGGTCATGGAGTTCTTGCCTCCTTAGCCGGGCCAGGTCTCTGTCCACCACAGCACAGCACTCCATAAATTTACAGCCAGTGCATTGGAGCGACCACGTGACGTGAAACCTATCTTACATTCCTAGTCTAACTCTTTCATTGTACAGGAAATGCAATTCCAAAAAGGAAGGAACTTACAGAAAGCAATTTTTCACTCTAGCCTTTTCATGCATTTCGATTACCCAATAGTTTACCTCGATTGAGCCTTGATAAAATATTGTAAATGTAGGTGTGAGTATCCTCACTTTACAGTTGAGAAAGTTCGGGCATAAATTTGAACAGAGAGCCACAGGACTTTGTACTAATCTGTGTCATTTTCATATCTTGTGCTTATTCCGTGCACTAATTTTCCTAATAATAGTAGGCAGACATTTGATGGGACTGGACAATGGCAAGAATATCCGCTCACCAAGGCCTGAGCTGGGGAGCTTATCTTTCTCTATCTCCTTCCAGGAGAGTTCCTGAGTTTTGCCGATGACTTACTCTCTGGCCTGGGTACATCGTGTGTGGCAGCCGGTCGAAGCCATGGAGAGGTCCCTGAAATCAGTATCTACTCCGTCATCTTCAAGTGTCTGGAGCCCGACGGCCTCTACAAGTAAGACGTGCTGGGTGTATGTGAAGTGTGAAGCATGCTAGGTGTATGGTTTTATGTCTGGGAGGCAAGGCATGAATGGTTTGTCCAGGTCAATCAAACGTCTGATAGGCCAGCCTGTGTGTGCACCTTGAGGTGCTAAGCTTTAAAAATGTCCACCGGAGAAGGGTGGCCATAATGAGTCACAGAATCATGCATAGTGAGTGCTGAAGGGCTCTTGGAGGCCAGAAACTGAAAATCATTCCTCCTACTGATGAAGAATCTGTTTCCCAAAGATGGAGAATGGCAAGTTAGCAAGGAAGTCTGTGATCAGTGTGCCTGCCTTGTGTCGTTTTTTTTTTTCAGTTCTCTATGGTATCTCCTCTGAAAAATATTGTATTAGCATATCTAAAGTATATACGCATGACATATATACACATATACACTCATATACACAATACATTTATACACACACATATACATACAGATATATTTTTAGCAACAGGTCCAGCCAGACCCTCAGAAATAGCAGCATTATTACTCCTTTGTAGAGAATAGAGTCTTTGCATCCAGACTTCTGGAGGTGAAAAAGGATGTCATTCTGAGGTTCATATGCTCATCTTAGAGGGAAAAGGCACTTACTTTTTTGTTTCCCATCTCAATGAGCATTGCCACATGTGGCTGCAGCCATCACGAGCTATAATACGAAGTTCTAGAAACCAGTTCGAGAAACCAGTTTTCTTCACGTGCCCTAATTATGAAACCATAGGCACCTCTCCTGACAACCTAGAAAGCTGCCTCATTAACAAGGCGAGCATTATCACGTATCCGTCTACCCAGTCATTCATCCCACCATCTACCCCTTTCTTCCTTTTATCCGTCCGTTTATCCCATCCATCTATCATACCTTTTATACTCCATCATTCTTTCACTTATTTGTTCATCAGCTCCTTCATTCATTTACATTTTTATTGACTCACCCACTACTCATTTACTTACTCAGCAGACATATTTTGAGGATTTCCAGTGTCTCGGTACGGTGCCAAGAAATGCCAATGTGAATGTGATTAAGACAAAGGTTCTAGACTCAGATAACTTGTAACCTAATTATGGTAAGAAACACCACAGATTGTATATTCAAATCCGGCTTTGACATTTTTAGATAAATGACCTTTAGATAAGTTGCTATGGCCCTATGAACTTGAGTTAAAAAGAAATAATAAATCTGAGGTTGCAGTGTTGCAGGAAAATAAACAAGAAACATCCTAGCACAGTATCTGAGGATGCGCCCAATAAATATTAGTCCCTCCACCACCTGTGAATCCCCCTTACCTCCAAAACACTCTCTCTTCACTCCTGGAAGACCACGACTTTTCTAAAGACCATGATGTGCCAAACTCAGGAATATCACTGTGAGCTGAAAACTGGGCCTCTAACTCTGATGCTGCCACTGACTGTCTCAGAGATGTGGGGGCCTGAGTTTTATTTTATGCAGAATGACAAAAATCAATTAGAGGCAGGCACAGAATCGCCAAGGTGCAGTAGGCTATCAGACCTACTTCAGTGGGACATCTGGGTAGACTTCACAGAGGAGGTGACATTTGCTTCAGTGCTGAGTCAGGATCCAGATCTTGAGAGTGTGTGGGACTCTATAGCTTCTTATAGAGTAAATGCTGATACCATCCACGGGGGCCTTTGGATCACTGCTTCTATGAAAAACAAGTATGGGACTAGATTAAGACCTACAAACTCCTCTCCAACTATAAAAACTAGGATCAGATATAGAAAATAGCAGTTTTGAAAGATTTCCTGATGGTGGGCTTCTGGTTCCTCTGTCCCTTATTAAAGGCATGGACTGGAGGCAGATAGAACCCAGAGATCTGGGTTCGAACCTCTGCCCTGCATTCTATCAGCTGTGTAATGCTGAGTAAGCTTCTCAACTTTCTGAGCCTCCATTTGCTCCTCTTTGAGCAGGTAGATAACACTGTGGCCAGCTCCCTTGGACCACAAGGGCTTTTGATGAGATAATGCACGAAAGCTTGGTGATGAGCTCCCAGTAGGAGCATATGGATTAGCTGTTATTACTGTTGCTCCTTGTTGTGGTAATAATTCATTTCAACTCCCTCCCCCTCCATTCTCCAATGGCTGGGAGAGACAGTATTTAGCAGAGAGGGACAGAGCACTGGCATGTAGTTCCTGGAACTGAGACCCAAGTGGAAGCCCTTTCTCTGGGTGACATTGTGGGGACTTGGCTTTAGGTAGCCTGGGATCCTACAGACACATTTTGTAGAAAGCAGTGAAATATTTTATGGCACCCCAAAGGCAATTAACACTGAGAACCGACAAATCACCTGCCATCCTTTAAAAATGAGGAGCATTCTTTCTTCCCCTCTTCTTTTTCTCACTGACTGGCACCCCCTACCCTCTTCCCACTTCTTGAAGTAGGATCATACTTTCTTTTTCTGCCCTGGCAATGTGCTTGTGATGAGCGTGTCATGCCTGACTCTGAATACTTCCTTCTTTTGGAGATTGATTGGATTAATGGCCCTGGGACCTGGGCCACTCTGACAAGGAGCCAAGGTATTGTTTGGACCCATCTCTTATCCCACTGGCGGCTGTCCTCCCCTGAAGTCTGACCAGCTTGGTCTCGAGTTTAAAATAGTTTCGGTGTCCGTTCTTGGGGTTTCTCATGTTTTGCTTGCTTGTTCCTTACCAAAATTAGTTTTATTCCTCTTGAGCCAAAAGGGTGAGGGTTAGGAAAGAGCACAGGCTTCGAAGACAAGCTGAGCTGGGGGCAAATCCTGATTCTTTCTCCTTCTCCCAACCTGCCCTGGGGAAAGTAATTTTCCACTGTTCTATGCAGTAGTTGCTTCTTCTGCTAAAAGAGGACCGACTGGTGATTGTTCTTATCTCATAAGGTTATAGGGAAGAGCTTTACGTGAAAAACTCCGCCAATGGTTTACTAGGTTGCCTGTCCTACAGGAGGCCTGTGGGAAGTTAATGACTTTCATCCTCTTTCTGTTCATTCTTCTTGACTTAATTGCTGGTTATCTTTCTTCCAATGGCAGTCCTAAAGGAGCATTATCCTATGAGACAGGTTGAGGCCCCACTGTCCCTGGAAAGAATGCTCATCTAGGATCGTTTGGGAAGAAGTAGGATGAAAAGATAGCATGGGTCCAGACCCCTGAGATTTCATTAAGGACAGGTGGGCACCAAAACCCTTCATCCACACCCCTAGGGAATGTGATGGAACGATTCGGGGCACAGGTGTGGTGGACCCGTCTCTCAAGCAGGAAGTCTGGGTTCATATCCCAGTCGCACCACTTGTGCCTCTGAGGCCTTGGACTAAATATTCCTTTCCTTGCTTTGCAATTTCAGCATCTCCAAAATGCAGGTGTGAGAGAGAGACCCCAGCTTGAGAGTTCTTAGAATGCATACTTTTGCCATCAGATTTGTTCTCCTTTGCTCTCTTCTCCTCCTCCTGGGCTCCAACCTTTCCAGCTTTTCTACTGTTTTCACTTTGGTTTTGCCCTCCTGTGACTTTCTGCACCACTGCCTGTCTCTGGTTGCCTTTCATTCCCGCTCCGTGTGTTTTCTGCACAGCACACTGTCTCTGTCTGCCTGACGTTCTCCCTGTCATTCCTTCCTTGCCTTTCTGTTCGTCTCTCAGTTTGTTTCTGAGTGTCTCAGTTTCTCAGCGATTTCTTCTCTGAGTTTTGTTCTCTTGTGCTCTCTCTCTCTCTCTGAATCTGGCCCCTCTCCATCCCTACTGCCTCTCTCCACCCCACCTATAAAGGCAAATTGCTTTTGCAGCCCGTCCATCCGTGCAATTTTACAGAGTGCCACAGGGTTGAAACCAACTGGAAGAGTGAAAGTCAAGGCTGATTTTCTGTCCTAAGCTCACCCTGGTGTAACAAAGCAGGAACACGAGCACTTTGGCCCTGTTTAAGTTGAATTTTCTTATTTGTCTCATTTTTTTTTGCTTTTGAATGAAAACAAACAAAGAACAACAGAGGGAGAGGGTCCACAGCAGGTCTGACAGTGTGGCAGCCCCCACACCCTTGGACTGTTGACATCTGACTGTGACCCTGAGAAGGAATCTCTCCTCGGCACAGATGAGCGGGGCCGGGCCGGGCATTTGTGGTTCCTGCCCTCGCCTGGCCAGAGGCCTAGACACCCTTGTTGTTGCCGCTTCCCAATTTCCTATTACCCGAGGTAATTAGCCTCTGTCTTGTCTTGGCTGCCTTGCCTTTCTCTCATCGTGGATGACTGCCAAAGGGTCCTGAGCAAACACACTGTGGCAGCCAGGCCTGATTCCTGGGGTGGGGGGCTCATTCCCACACATTCAGAGGCTTGCCCCAGGCCTACCCTCACCTCGCTGGCCTCAGCTCTATGAAAGGAATGCCAAGGGAGCCTGGGTACTGCAGCCGCATGCCAATACCTGTGGTGGGACCGGAGGCTCAAGGCAGATGCACCTTTTTAGCAGGGGTGGATGGAGTTGGAGGAATGGGGTGAACAGCATATCAAGGCCCTGGAGATGGGAAGGCATTGTGAAGAAAGAGCCTGGGGTCAAGGGTTAGGGGTCAGGCAACAGTGCCTACCCTTGTTCCCAGTGAGACCTGGCCCCAGTTCCGCCCCTTCCTCTGGCCTTGGTGTCCTTGTCTGTGAAACAGAAACGTTAAACTGTGAGCGCTAAGACTTGCACACAGAGGTAGGGATGCAGACTCCACAGCAAAGTCCTGAGTCCCCGCGCCCCAGTCCTTCCTGGATAATAATAACAGTCGTGATCATCGATTTCTCGAACCCTCACGACATGCCAGGAAACGTGTGGCATGTGTTACATGTGCTACCTCACTACATCTTCACCTTAACTACGGATGTTGTGGCATCATCAACATCATCTTCATCATCATTGTCATCTCCCATTTCAGAAACGAGAAACTAGGGCTTCACAGAGCAAGCATTTTGCTCGAAGTTACATGACAAGAAGAGACAGAGCTGAGATCTACACCCAAGCTGACCCTTACACCCCGCCTCCGCTCCCCTCCCCCTCCCCCTACAAGCTGTCTCTGTCCTGTGTGCTCACATGGGAGGAGTTGTTAGAAGTGCCTGGTAAGGGATGAATGAAGACCGGAAGAGGGCCTTCTCGCTGTAAGCGACCCTGTTTGCAATGGGAAGAAAAGGTAACTTTAGGGACAGGAAGTCCCCGACTGGAGCCTGCGGATCTGCAGGGAAGCTAGTGCACGCCTCACCTTCCTCATCTATAAAGTGAAACGAACCAGTCGCGTCCTCAAAAGGGAAATAATTAATTACACTCCAGCAAGTTGTTACAAAGATCAAGCTGGAGAGTACCCGAGAGTGGGGTTGACTTCTTCATCAGGTCATGAGCCCATGGAGGGTTATGGTGATCACTCTGTCTGTCAGAGACCAGCGCCAGGAAGGCAAGAAATGTTTAGATCAACATGCCCCTCCCCCACTCCCCACCGCACATACATATTGTTTAATTGAGCCTTTGAAATCAGACCTCAGCTCCAACATCCACCCACTGTGTGGCCTTGGATGAATTTCTTAACCTGCCTGAGTTTCAGTTTTTTCCTCTGTAAAATGGAATCATACCTGACCTTATTTTATAAGACTGGGAGGCTTCAAAGTTCTGAAACGTTGAAAAGAGCACAAGATAGTGTCTAACTGGTCGTCCGTACTTCGTAAATGGTGGGAGGAGCAGTAACCGCTGTCAGGACCCTCCGTGGTTACACCCTTTACCTAAGCGATCGTGTCTGGGGCTGCCGCTGTGGACGGTGGTGTGCTCACAGCGTCGCAGTGGGGCAGCACATCAAGCCCTGCGGTCCTGGCAAGTGCAAGGCAGTTACAGCCTGAGTCTGTGCAAGCCCCCTGCTCCTCCCAGGGGTGTCCTCCCAGTGCCGTTTCTGAGGTGCCCAGGATCCCTGGCTCTCATCTGAGTAGCTACATCTGCTGAGTAGCTTCCCAAACTGCCATGTGTTTCTGCAAATAAGTCCAGGCTCCTGGCCCAAAGCTGCTGTTCCAAAAGCCCAGGGGCCTTGGAGGCATGGATAGAGCGTCGCTGGGTTCCTCATCACCCCCAGGATACCCCGCTCTCGCCCAGGCACAGCCTGGGCAGCACAGTGCAGAAGCAGCCAGGGCCGCCACCATGGATCTTATCATTATATATCAGATGAAATCTCAAAGTTTCCCTTTATTTACATTCCTACCCTACCCTCTTCATTTCTTCTCTTCGAGCCAAGAATCATCACAGAATTTACTGGAAACAGCATGAAAGTCATCAGGAGCCCTCCAGGGCTGGGTTTTTGCAAATGCTTGCCCAGATGATGGGAGGCTGAGATCTTCGCATTATGCTGCCTTTGGCCCGAAGTAGCTATGTGGCCTTGGGCAAGGAGTGTCCCCTTAGAAGGCCTCCAGTTCTCCATTTGTGGAAGAGGGGTGGAATGGGACCATCCCAAAGGGCTGGTTCATGATTGCAGAGTCTGTGCATCTCAAGAGATAATGGAAGAAAGAAGATGGACTCAGGCCCCTGGCAGTGACAGAGAGAAAGGTTGCCTTGGGTGGAAGAGCTTCATTCAGCACGAAGCACACTACTTATCCCCTCCACAGTTTCAGTGACCCCTGTCTGCTGGGTGAGCCTCCTGAGCCAAGTCCCTGATATCACCGGACCAGCTTCGGAAGACACTTTCAGCTCCCAGGAGAGAGGAGATGTGCTCAGAGGAAGCCTTCTGTGCTGACCAGGGATCCTGGGCTGCAGCCTCTGGGTCCATGTGAGCTGAGGCTGAGGCCGAGGTTGATCCAGGACACAGCAGGGAGAGGAGCCAGCATGGGCCTGACGATTCCTGCCCTGCTCCCCGCTGGCTCTTTCTTCGCCCCTGTGAAACCTCCTCAGTCCCATTTCTCTTCAGTGCTCCCTCCCTGTCTTTTCTCCTTCCTTCCTTCCTTCCTTCCTTCCTTCCTTCCTTCCTTCCTTCCTTCCTTCCTTTCTTCCTTCCTTCCTTCCTTCCTCCACTCCCATTTTTCAACATCTTCCTTTTATTTTCCCTTTTGTTATTGTTTCTGTCTTGAGTCTTTCCTCTTTTTTCCCTCTCTTCCTTCCCCTTTACTTCCTTGTCCTCCGTCTTGTGCTTGGATGCCTCCTCTCTCTGTGTCACTCTGAATTCTATCTGTCTGGGGTCCACCTGCTCTCTTTGCATCTGCCTCTGTCTCCTTGTCTTATCACTTCATCCCTTCTCAGTCTCTGTCTTGCTGGGTCCCTGGACCTTTCTTCTTCCATCCTCCTGTGCATTTTTACTCCCCTTGTTCCCCTCTTTCACCCCAGCTTAAGTACAAAGGTCTGGGTATATAATCTGGCTCTGGGGGGAATAGCCGTTGGGTGTGGCCAAGGGTCCTGGAGCTTGGCAGGGGCCTCTGATGTCCCCAAATCCTGGTGAAATGTGCATTTTCCCCAGCTATGGTGCCCTGTCTTATTGGTCAGGGGGTGAGGCTAAAGGGGGCAGCCTAGCCACTTAAGACTCAATTCCATCTAGCATCAGGTCATACTGACCTCTCCAAAGTGCACAGTTGGGGCCCTAGAGAGGGGAAGAGCTGTCCTCAAGCCAGAAGCAAACACAGCTGTGCGTCCCAAGCCAAGAGAGACTCGTAGAGGAAAAATAACCCTGTTTTTCAGCCGACAGACAGTGAGGCTCCTGAACCTGCTGGGGACTCTCAGGCGGGCTGTTCCTTTCCTCAGACTGCGTCAGGATTTCATCCAGGAATGGGACGCCAGCCAGGGTTCCGGAGGGACAGGGCACAGACTGCTCATGTGAACTCGTGCAGAGTGGAGGGATGGGAGCTGAGGCCACTCTGGAGAGCTAAGCCTTGAATGCCGGGTAGAGGAGCCGGACTTGATCATGCAGGCAATGGGGAGCCAGCAAAAGCTTTTGAGGATGAGCGGCCTGTGTTAAATCTGGGTTTTATGGTGGCACCTCTACCATTAGGCTGGGTCTTCACACCTCTGAGGAGCCCATGAATGGTGCCCTTCCCATGGGCGTCAGGCATATGCTGGGCCCACGTGGAGCAGTGTGGGCTCAGCACAGCTCTGGGAACACCAGGAACGGCTTTTCCTATTCTTAGTTAACTGACTGCGGTGCAGAGTGCTCAGGACAAGGACATACTGGGTGGGCATCTACCATGTGCCTCCCACTAGGTGCTTGGGGTTTGGGACTAATGAATAAAGGGGGGTGAATGGGGATGGAAGGAGACTTGACTTAGGGTGGTGAGCACACAGTACTGATATATTATAGATGTATTTGGTATGTGATAGAATTGGATGCCTGAAACCTACGTAATTTTATTAACCAATGTCACCCCAATAGATTCAATAAAAAGGGAACGAATGATGCCAGACAAGGTATCTGCCCCATGCTGCTCACAGCCCAGGCAGGGAGGCAAAAGAGACCAGGCAGGTATAGGATGGTTCACTTCATGCTCTGATGGGGAAGTCAGGGGCTGGGGCAACATCAAGGAAGGGCTGCTAACCCAGCCAGGTCTGCTGCAAAGTCTTCCCGAGGGAATTGGAGGAGGGGGTTTGGCTGTGGTAAACTAGATTGGGAGCAATGAATACTGAGCTCCAGCTAACCATTAATATGGGAGAATGTAGACCCAGTGTTGAAAATTTTTCCAAGCCATAAGTCTAGGTGTTTTGGTGAAATCTCCTAATGAGTACTTTCTGGCCACAAGTGTAAAATTGGTCCCAGAAGCCAATGTTGGAGTTCACAATTAGCCTATCTGTCATTAATTTAGAATCTATAATCTAGATCAACTCTGTCAGTGTATAGATGAGGAAGCCGAAGCTCCAAGAGTCCCAGAGGCTTCATAGTCAGGACAGAGCCAGGATTAGCACACTGGGGTCCTGGCACTCAAATCCAGGGCTCTTACCAGCAGGCCTGGACCCCCACCTTCTACCTTAGGTCACCTCATTAGGGGAAAAGAACAGAAACCGCTCAGCATGTGGAGGGTTCCCGAGTGGAGTCACAAGCCACACTAGTCTCTGTCCCCAGCTTTGCTGCCTATCCACCAGGAGCCATGGACAAAGAGTTTTCGCTTTCTGAGGTTCAGTCGCCCTCTCTAACTTTTCTCTGAATCCACTGTCTTAGCGGCGGGTCCCTCACTGCACACTGAGCGGCTGCCACCTACCCACTCCTAGCTCCCACTTTGACCTGTGAAAGAGACGGTTGCTGTTAGGAGACTGATGTTAGTAGACTGATGACTTGAAGTCGTCACTGGGAAGGTGTTAGCAGACGGTGGGGAACCACTATCACTGGTATGTAGCAACTCAGAGGCAAGACAGAGTCCGTATTTCTGGTACTTTCTCCCGCTCTGTTTTCCTTTCTCCCAAGGGCAGACTCCCCCATGTACCAAGACCCCCTCTGCCTTCGCATTTGAATCACAGCACTGTAGAGTTTGAGGCCGCAGGCATGACTGACCCAAACCTTCTATCTTTATAGAAACTGAAGCTCAGGGAGGGCACAGGGCCCGCCCAAGGCACTCAGGGAACCAGTGTCCAGATCTGGGCTGGACCAGGGTCCTGGCTCCACTCCAGCCGGCCTACAGTTCTCTTATCCTAGAGCTAATCATACAGGTGCCCTCATCTTGGGTGAGGTGTCTGAGAGCCTAAGAGGCTAGGGTTTTTAGTCACACTGTCCTGGAATCGATTCAAACTTCAGACACTTTCTGGATGTAAAAGATACTTACTCTCCCTGGGTCTCTGCCTTCAGATCTGTAAGGTGAAGATCCTGGTACTTCCTCTATGAGAGTTGATTGTGAAACGAACACGGAGAAAGTAGCTGACACAAGCAGAGCTCCCAGGCATAACATGTCCAGCACACAGTAGGTACTCAATATCAAGAACATACCAAGTACATGTGTTGCCTTAGTAGGTCTTCATCAGGGATGACCATGAAGGGAACTCATGCCTACTGTTCCACTGCTCATGTTTCTCTGTTCTCTCCAAGCATCTCCCAGGAGCCCTTTGGACCTGAGATGTGGCAAATTCGGGATTGTTTTCCTTAAGTATTTAACATAGGAAGAGGTGCCGCCCTTCCTTCTTTTGTTCTTAGACTTTCTTTGAACCCATCTCTAATCTAGTTCTCATGACCATAGAGAACTAAGATTGTCAGTCATTGGAGTGGTTCCAGTTTTAAAAACCACGTTTTAGAAATCCGTGAATCCCTATCACATGGCCTGGTTTCTGTAGGTACTCAGTCCAGCAAACACCGAAGGTCAGTAATAGGTACTGCAGGTTGGATGGATGGGGCCAGTCCTTCACGTAAACACGGGGAGCTGTTGGCTGAGGACCTAACACTGACGTGCCCCTGCCTGCCTCTCACAATTACGATGGACCGTTTATCAAGCTGTACTACCTGCCAGGTAGTGTGTCGAGATTTTTATGTCCACTAACACACTGAACCTTCACAATATGGTACCCTCTAAGGTAGATATTGCACTATAGTATCCCCGTTTTTGTATATAAAGAAACAGACAGAAAAGCTAACTGACTTACCCAAGGTCACCGGTCAGTAAATGGCAGAACCAGGAGTCTAACACAAGATACCCGGCTCTAGAATCCACACTTGTGTATTCTTATGCATTCCTCGCACAGGCAGTGAGTGGCGTGGCTAAACTTTGAAATCTTATGGCTCAGATTGAAGGAATTGTGCCCAGTGTTGGGGGTAAACTTGTAAGCAGCTAACTATCCCGGAGTACAGGGTAACTTGCCCCATAATGAAGGTATGGGAGTTCTGAGGGGACTCTAATCTCTAACAGCCAGTGTAACCTGGGGGAGGTACAAATGCTGGGTCTGGGAGAATGGATAACACGGACCTTTTAGGATCAGGGAATTTGCTGCATCCCAGGTAGAGGCAACAGCTGAAGTAAGGAGCAGGAGGTGGGAAGGTGAAGGGATGTGTAAGGGAACAGCAGAAAGCCCAGGAAATATGTAGTCAATGAGGATGGGGAAGCAGGACTTGCAAGGTGCTGTGTAACACAGACCAACAAACTATTAATTCCTTTTGAGCAGCAGCGAACAAGGCGAAGTCTGGGTTTTAGAATGATCTCTGTGGTGCACGGGTTAGAGTCAGGAGACGTAGGGGGCTGATAAAATAATCCTGGTAAGAGGTAAGGAATCTGCAATTGGAACAACAGCAGAGGGGAGCATAGAGGAGGAAGTGGCCAAAGAGAGTCAGAGGATGTGTGGTCACAGGATGTTGTGCTCACAGTTTTCTTTGGGATCTATCAAACGACAACCAATCTGGTTTCAGGTCATGACTGCCACTTAGTAGTTGGGTAACCATTTGTGGGGGGAGGGGGGAAAACAAACAACCTAACTTTTGAGACCAAGCCTCTTCCTGCATCCCAAAAATGGGAATAATAAGTTCTACTCCAGTGCATGTGAAAATTTTAAAAAGTATTCTATATGTCAGTTTCTGGCACCTAGTAGGTCCTTTATTGCTATCAGTTTCCTCCCATCCTCTCCATGTGCTCCAGTCTTACTGCAGTCAGCATTCATATTCATCCTCTCCCTCCACCCCCTTACTGCCCAACTTCCCTCTCTTGTCCCTCTTTCCCCAGGATGCCAGAAATGAAATAACATTCTTCTCGTGTTTGTTCTAAAGCTCCTGGCAGCCTTCCCATAGACCCCTGGCTGGGTCAGCACTCATTTGCATTAGCATGTGTGAGGCCAGCATGAAGGGGAGGGAGAGGCCCTGTTTTCAGGGAGTTTCATCAGGCATCCGTGCCAGAAAAAGGAGAAGTTACTATTTCTTTCTGGGAAACATTCACAGATTCATACCGGCAAGGAAGGCTGGGGAGCTGTCTCGCTTGTGGAGAGGTTAGTGGGGGGATGAGCCGTGTGCCTGACTCCCACGACCTCCTCCCACTCCTCTCCTCCTTATCGCAGGCCTGCCCCCAGAAATCGCTCCTTCAATGTATGGATTCATTTCAGACCGTGAATAGATTGTTCTTAATCCTATCTATGGCTTGTAACAGGGAGAGAGAACGCAGAGGCAAGGAAGGCACTCAGAAAGTGCAGGCTAAATAAGCAGCAATTTTTCTGGCTTCAAGATGGATGTTAAATCAACAAAAGCATCTTTTAAAAGAGAAAAAAAAGGCAGAGGTGATCCCTAGAGGGTTTTTAAAAAATTTGTTTGTTTTTGCTTTAATCTTGTGGATTTTTTAAATAATACGCTGTCTTGGAGTTATACTTTCTTCCAGGAATCTCAGTAACCTTGTCCAAATCCAGATACCCACTGGCGGGCCAAAGGGAGTCCCCTGGAGGCATCTCGGGAGCACCACTGGCACCATGAAATGGGACACAGGAGTGTGCTATTTACAGAGAGGCAAGCCGAGTTGCCTGGTATTTTACGAGACAACCTCCCATAACTTTCCGTTATTCTTTTTCAGTTCCTAGCCCAGCCATGTCCTCTTCAGGCAAGACTTTTGCCTTCTCCCTCCTAATAGTATCCATATAAATACTTGAGGGGAAAAACAAAAGAATCATGATAGGAATGGCTGTTACTTAGAGAGTTTTTCATATGCTAGGCCCTATTTTAAATGCTTTACACACATCAACCCCTCCTTCCTTTCAATAGTCCATTGACAACAGTGTTTTATTGTCCCCATTTTACAGATGAGAAAACCGAAGCCCAGAGAAGTTGAGAAATTTGCCTAATGTCATGCACTTAGTCAGTGGCAGAGCCAGGGTTTAAATTCAGGCAGGCTGGCTCCGGAGCCCAAGGTCCATGACCATTAACTGGCCCAGGCTCTGCAGAAGTCGCCTTGGCGTGTAAGGAGCCTACCACACTCCTGGTCTCGTGTTCTCACCCACCACAAGGCCTTGGTGCATGCTGTGTCATTTCTTCATCCTCCAGTTCTCAGCCTGAATGCTGCTTTTTCAGATCAGCCCCCCCAGAACCCATCATCTAAATTATGTCCCCATCCCTTCCCATTATTATGATGACTAAACTTTGCAATGGCCTATTTAGTCTATGCTTAAGTAGACCCGATGGTCTGTGAGGGTGAGGATGGTATCTCTTTTATTTATCTCTTTATATTCAACCATACACATGCAGAAGGCACTCAGTACATATTTATTGGATAAACAGATTCATCATAGCTCTTATCCCATGAGACAATTTATGTTCACGCCTAACTGTAGAGAAAAAGAAAGGCCCACAAAGTTTCATAACTTGGGGAGAGTCACTGAGACAGTAAACGGCAAAACTACTATTTGAGAGCAGGTCTTTTTGGACCTCAGAGCCCATGCTTGGAGCCTCTGCACTGTATTTCCTGCTGCAAAGCCTAGGGTAGGGGGCCAATAGGAGGTATAAGACATGGTGTCTGTCCTATAGAGCTTCCAGTTTTACTGGGAGGGGCAGGTGTATACACAGACTACAACACCAGAAGCCAGTTAAAATTAGTGAACTGATTCTACACCATCATACAGATCAGCTGTGGGAAAGGTGGGGGGAACAGGGTGTTTTGGAAAGCCAAGAATGACCTTCCCCGGCCTTTCTTTACTTATCCAGCGCACACTTATTTCTTAAGGGAGTGCTCCAAGGTAGCATCCTCTTGTAAACATTGGTGCTTATTCATTCCTTTTGTTTTAGAGGGTTTGCCCCTTTCTCAGTATGGCTTTGCAGTACCTTCCAGGGACCCAGAGGTAGACAGGACATCGTCCCTGCCACCCTGGAGTTCACGATAAAATGTGTCCCTAGATATGGGAGCCCAGTGGAGGGAATGCCTCTCAGCCCAGTGAAAGCTGTCCAGAAAGGGAGACATTTTAGTGGAGTTTTAGAGGATGGACGGGATCAGTAAGATAAAGATGGGGAGGGGAGGGGAAATGGTTTTCCAGGAAGAGGGAGCCACAGGGGCCAGGTGAGAGATCCCTGGTTGCATAAGCAGGCAGTGGTCGAGGTTTTGTTGGCTGGTCACTAAGTTGAGCTGCAGAGCCAAGCAAGGGACAAGAGTCCATTATAGTCCTGTAAACAATAACAGTTGCCTTTTGGGACAAGAGCCCACTGCAGTCCTGTGAATGATAATTACCTCCCCCAACCAGTTCTTAAGCACTTAGAAACATTAAATGTATGGCTAAACAATACTTTTTTAATCTTCACAACAACTTTCCAAAGCATTTTCTGAAGGATGTGTGAGTCTGGACTCTTGGGTATAAGTGACGGAAACTCAAATCACAATTGCTACAGGAAAAAATGGAATTTATCCAACACGTGTGCTGGTTTCAGCCCCAGCAGAATCCAGGAGCTGAGATAATGTGCTAAGAACTCTGTCTCTCTATCTCTCTGCTCAACTTTGCTCTGTGTCAGCTATATTCTAGGGTCAGTTTTTCTCAGAGGGGGAGATGAGTATGGACCTTGGCAGCCACAGGCTGGGATGGCCCTTCATACCTGTGATCTCAGAGAGAGTCATATACCCTTTTCCTAACATCCCTGTCAATCCCAGGAAAGTAATCTGGTTGCCTGGGTCCTGAGATGTCACCACTTCTGTGGTGAGAGGTGAGTACAGAGGGACAGTGCTACCTAAATCACAGTGAGAAGTGGAGAAATGGTTCTTAAGTGGATATGGGAACCATGCTTCCAGGAAAAGGAGTAAGAAAGGCTAGGTAAGGGAAACAAACAAAAAGTGTTGTCCTCAGAGTCTTACGACCTTCACTGCACAGGTGAGGACACAGAGGCTCACAGAGATGGAGCACGGAGCGGGGTCCATCACCCTGGATCCTTACCCACTGTACTGTCCTGCCGCACCTCACAGTCCATGTTCCATGTCAGGAAGGAGGAAAGCCCCACAGCTCACAAGAATGGACTGGGCAAGGAGGGTCACAGAGAGAGTGGGCTGGTGTGAATCCGAAGCAGGGTGCTGCAGGGAACTGCCCCGCAGTCCCAGCCCCACATTCAGGCCTCGGAAAGCATTTACTGAACCGGCCGTGTGGAGGCTCGTTGGTGGAGAGGGGAGGGCGTGCAGGCAGGTGGTCTCACTGAGAAGCTGGAGAGCAGGAAGGTCTCAGTGCTGCCTCACTCCTTGGCCCCATCCAAACCCCACAGCAGTTTTTTTCTGCCAGAGGGACAGTTTTGTCTTCAAAGTCAAGGTGAATGCGTCCAAGGAGGCCTCAACCAAGCAGTTGATGAAGTGCCAGCTCTATTCTGCTGCCACTATGTGTCTGTCCTTGATTAACAGACCCCTCCCAACCCTCCCTGCAGACATCTAATTCTCTGAATGTAAAACATGCACAATAAACCCTGCTTTGTCTTGCTTTCAAGGTTATGTTCGTAATAAGCTCTGTGAAGTGTAAATTGATTGGCGTCAGGGATGCGTTCATTTGTTTTGCTTTAATCATGAAAAGGAAAATAAAATGCAGAAAGTATGGAGACAGCACAATAAGCCACCATGTGCCCACCATGCAGGATTATAATACATGTCAGGACTCTGTCACATGTGCTTCAGAGCTTTCTTTTCTCCTGACGCAAGTTCAAACCAAACATGCACTTGAAGCCCTTACCCATCTCATTCTGCTTGCCTCTGCCTCCCAAGACACAATCACTGTCTTAAATTTGCATCAGTCTAGTCCAAGAGCAAAGTGATTTTGTATTTGCTTATTTATGTGTTTGCTTGCTTTTTTGGTTTTTAAATTCCACCATCATTCCTAGTCTCGCATGTTAGCGATTAAAAGTACGGCTGCTTCCAGCTGACACTTGCAGTTTTTGATATTTATTATTAATATTTATTTAATTTCTGTAACGACCACATATTTCAAAGCCAGGCACAGAAAGTCCCCCTGGGTCTTATCTCTCTTGGGAACCTCTCCATCCCCCCACATTTTATGTCAGTACCTGTAAGAATACAAATAAATATTTTAATAATGTATTTTTCCAATCTCCTGCTTACGCAAAGTCTTACGTCACTGAGCGTTTGTCCAGCCGTGGCGAGGTCTTATCAGGGCTGGATGCCCCAACCATGCCCAGCCAGCCCGTTGTCCTTACTCTCGTAACTCAAGGTTTCTAAGGCCAATGTGTCCAGTCGACCAGAGAGGCTTATCTTCCTGGAGCAAAGGGAGCCAGATGGCAGCATGGCTCTGAGATACTAGACAGAGGCTATGTGGGGTCACTAGAGTTCACAGTGGCGATCAGACCTGCTGGCTGGAGCAAGAGGGGCTGGATGGTGGCGAGTGTGCAGCCCTGGTCGTGGAGGCTGGCAGACCATGGCTCAAATCTTATACTCTGCTGCACCTCAGCAGGTATCCTTCTAGAGTACCTGCCAGGCTCTGAGCCTGATTCTGCAGCCTGCAGATGGGGTCGGGAGAGGCACCTCCCTTGCAAGCTCCTTGGGAAAACAGGTCGGGCATGTAGCATCTGTATGCTTGACACTTAGCAGACATGGTAGCTGATTGGAAGAAGTGGTAAGCTGGGTTCGGTGGGCAAGCAGAGAACAGGACAGTGTAGCCCAGAGAGCAAGTATTGGAGGAGTGAGAGGAGAAATAAAAATTCAAAACACAGCGAAAATTGCCCGATAGAAAGGCTCTCTGGGGAACCCACTGACAGCCCATGCTAAGTGGAGTGGAGGCAAGGTGACACTTTTGGGGAGGGGCGCTCCACTCTCAGCACTGTGCTGAGTCCTCGCTGTGAACCTGTTCACTGTGCTCAATGTCTATACAGCATACCTCAGAGGCAGGGGGTCTGGGTTCAAAGCCTGAATTTGCTCTGGACTTACTCTGTGACCTAGAACAAGTTGATTGCCCTCTCTGAGCCTTAGTTAAATGAAGGGTTAGATGAGCTCCTTGACAGGACTATGCTGGTGCCAGTTTCTCACCTTGTGAGGATGCTTTGGGTTCTCTGTAGGGACTCAGCGCTGGCATGTACAAGGCTCTCCTCGAAGCTCTCTAGGCAGCTGCTTCCAGCTGCTCTGCGGTCCTCTCCCTCTGTTGGGAGTCCTAGCACAGTGTGTTTCATTGTCACCCACCTTTCATCGGAGAGTCGATCTTTAACTTGTACTATTTGCGCCACCTAACTTGACCTCCATTGCCTCGGCCTTCCCAAGTTGGTGAGGGGAAGAGCTCCCAGCTCTCACCTAAGGAAAGACTTCACCAACTCCCTTATACTGCTCTGACCACTTTCACCAGCACCTAACTTTGTCTCCTGTCTTGTTCACCATTCATTCACGTGGATGTGTCTTACTTGCCAGGTGTCTCTTGGGTTAGTATCGGAGTGTGGTTAACTCACAGTGGGGGTGCTGCATAACACAGAGAATACAGACCTGGGGTCAGGCAGGCTCTGGGATTGGAGCCTCCTCTGCAACTGACTGCCCATGTGATTCAGGGATCTCATTTCATTTGTCTGAGACTCTATTTCATATCTGTAAATATAGATGAATATAGATAATATGCTCTACAACCTAAAATTGTTGGAAAGAATAAATTAGGTAATACATAGCCAATGATTGGCAAAGATGTTATGTGTGTATGAGGTAGATATATCTTGGCTAGTTAAGTAACTCAGGAGCCCCTTGAGAGGCAGGGGTGTGTTTTATTTCTTTTGAATCTCTTCTCGCATAGTGCCCACTGGTGCAGAGGGTTGCTGGACTGCGCCTGCTTTTACAACGGCTGCAGCCAAGGCACTTGGGTGCACATAGACCTCCAGAAATGCTGTACAGTGTGCAAACAGCTGTTTGAACAGAGACAGAGGGACTGGGCTTCCTAAGTCTCTGAGCTTCTGAAAACTGTAATCCTCCTTCTCCTCCTCTTTCTCCAGCCCCTCCAGTCCCCAGCTTTCCAATGCTGAGTGTGGGTAAAAGAATCTACCTTGCCCTGAGCAGTACACATGTTACTTCTTACATCCTACCCCCAGTCCACACACATCCACACACATGCATGCATGCCTGTACACATGCACAGACACATGGACGTTTACATCTGTATCTTCATTTACTCTGTAAATAATTGTTGAAGACTTACCCTGTGAGCCAGTACAGCTTTTGCCACTGTGGATCTATCAGGGAAGAAAACAGAGTGTGTCTGTGTTACTATGAATTTTATGTTCAAGTGAGAATGACAGACATATCGATAACCATGCCAAGCAGGAACATTCCATAATGTATTTGAAGATCGTAAGTATTTCGAACAAAATGTAGAGCTGGGTAAAGGGTAGTCTGATGCACTGCTAGGTGTAGCAGTTGGGCTGTCATTGAAATGTAAAAGGGAACCTTCCTGGAGAGTAAGCATTGGCACAAAGATTTGGAGGAGGCGAGGAAAAGAACTGGACAGAGAACCTTTCAGACAGAGAAAGGAGCCCACCCAGGTCTTTGGGAGTGTGCTAAAGGTTCAAGGTGAAGCCACGCTGGATCGAAAACAGGTTTTTTGTTTTGTTTTGTTTTGTTTTTTTGCTTGTTTGTTTGTCAAAGAGAGAGAAAATTCAGATGAGGGTCATTAAAGCCAGTAATTCTTAGCATCGATGGAGCTGTTACCATCCATCAAGAATTTGTCTAAGGGCGTATTCTCTACTCTGAGGAATCCTAACAGGCCCTGTGAGTCTGGAACTGTGTTTATTTTATTGACAAGGAAACTGAGCCTGGAGGAGGGAAAGTACTCACCCGGCGTCACATAGTCCATAAGCAACAGAGATGGAATTTAAACTCAGATGACATTTAAACACAGAACTTTTCCCCTAAGCTCAGACTCCTACCTTTACAAATAAATCAAATGTATAACCACCCACTTCGGGTTTCATTAAGGTCCTCTGTTTTCCCTTTAAGTAACCCTTTCTGCTTATATGAGCAAGTCAGGGATAAGGAGTGGGGCACAGGGTGTTTGTTCAAACTCAGAATTTGAAAAGCAACAGATACAAGGGACACAGGCACCAAATTCCTGCCATGACCACCTTAGGGAGGCAGGATCCTTCTAAACTGACATCATATATTTTTTATAGAGCTTTTTATTTATTTATTTTAGATCTGATTCACAGACCATGAAATTCACCCTTAAATTCACCCCTTTAAAGTATACAATTTAGTGGATTTGAGGATATTCACAAAGTTGTGAGACCATCACAGCTAATTCCAGGACATTTTAATCATCTGAAAAAGGAACTTGATGCCCATTGCCAGTTACTCCCATTGCCCCTCACTCCCATTGCCCGTCACTCCCATTGCCCCTCACTCCCATTGCCTGTCACTCCCGTTGCCCCCACCTTACAGTCCGGCAACCACTAACCTCTTTCTGTCCCTAGGAAGTTGCCCATTGTGGACATTTTATATTAATGAAGTCGTACAATGTATGGATGGTCTTTTTAGTCTGGGTCCTTTCACTTAGCAGAATGTTTTCAAGGTTCAGTTGTATTGTTGTGCTTTTTATGGTTGAATAACATTCAATTGTATGAAAATTCAACACATTTTCTTCATCCATTCATCACTTGATGGACAGTAGAGTTGCTTTCCACTCTTTGGCCATTAAAAATAATGCAGCTATGAAAATTTGTGTAGAGATTTTTCTGTGGACATGTTTTCTGGTTTGGCTTTGCTTTTTCAAGATTTTTAAAAAGATTTTATTTATTTTTTTGTAAAGAAGGGAAGGGAGGGAGAGAGGGAGAGAAGCATCAATGTGTGAGAGAAGCATCAGTTGGTTGCCTCTTGCATGTGCCCCAACCTGGGGTGCGGGGTGGCCTGGCCTGCAACTGACGCATGTGCCCTGACTGGGAATCAAACTGGCAACCTTTCAGTTTGTGGGATGATGGCCAACCCACTGAGCCACACCAGTCAGGGCTATAGACATATGTTTTCAATTCTCTTTGGCATATACCTAGGAATGGAATTTTTAAAGAAGATGTTCTTTCCCCATTGGGTTTTCTTGGCACTCTTGTTGAAAATCAGTTCATTGTAAATGAGTGAGATCATTTCTGGACTCTCAGTTTTACTCCATTGATCTATATCTATCCTATATCAATATCAGACAGTATTGATTACTGCAATTTTGTAGTACTTTTTGAAATCAGGATGCATGAGTCTTCCAACCTAGTTTTCTTTTTCGAGATAATTTTGGAGTAGCTTGTCAACTTCTTGCAAAAAACACCCCCTCCAAAAGCCCAAGAATTTTGATAGGAATTATGTGAATCTATAAATATATTTGAGATTATTTTAATTTTAATGATGCTAAGTTTTCCAGTCCATGAACATTTATTTAGGTCTTCTTTGATTTCTTTTAATGATGTTTTGTAGTTTCTAGTGTATATGTCTTACACTAAATTTTGTGTCTAAGTGATTGATTCATTTTGATGCTACAGTAAATGGAATTATTTTTAAATTTTATTTCCCGTGGTTTATTGCTAGTATATTGTAACACAATTGACTTTTGCATATTAATCTTTTAACAAGTAACCTTACTGGACTTGTTTTTTTTAAAGATCTATTTTTGAGAATTCCTTTGTTTATCTATTTTATCTATATAACAGATCATGTCATCTGCAAATAGAGATAATCTTATATTTTCCTTTACTATTTGGATGACTTTACTTTCTCCTTTTTGCTTAACTGCCCTGCCTAGAACCTTCAGGACAATGTTGAATAGAAATAGGGAAAGTGGACATCCTCGTCTTGCTCCTGATTTTACAAGCAAGCTTACAGCCTTTACCTTTGAGTGTGGTATTAGCCATGGGTTTTCCACAGATGCCCTTTATCAAGTGTGGGAAGGACTCTTTCTTTATAGTTTGTTGAGTGTTTTTATCATGAAAAGGTGTTGAGTTTTGCGAAAGCTTTTTCTTTGTTCATAGAGATGATCATACAATTTTTGTTTCTTATTTTATTAGTACAATGTATTATTCTGGTGGCTTTCATATGCTGAATCTTGCTTTCATGGGATAAATCCCACTTGGTCATAGCACAGAATTTTTATATGTTACTGGATTCTGTTCATATCTTGTATCTATATTATAAGAGATATTGGACTTTCCTTATGGTGTCCTCGTCTGTTTTTGATATCTGAGTAATACTGGCTCACATAATTTTATATTTTTGAAAGATTTTGTAAAAGATTGGTATTAACTGGTGTCCACATTTGGTAGAGTCACTGGTAAAGTCATTTGGTGACCCCACTGTTTTATAGGAAAAGAACGCAAGGTGCATGGGGAAAACTCCCCCCAAGCTCATAGTGTTGACCAGGAGCAAAGCCAGGGCAGCCCAGGGTTCACAGCCAGTAGTTCACAGTGCACATTGTCTTTAATTCTTCTACTACTACTGAAAACAGGTGTTGTGTCAAAATGTAACAGATGAAGAAACTGAGGCTCAGAGACCTGCAATGACTTGCCTATGTACCCAGTGGCTGAGCTGAAGCTCTAACGAAACCTTTAGAAAACAATGGCCTTATTGCTCATAGCACCTGGCAGGAGCATTGCCTTTGCCCAGGTGGTTGATTCTCAAGAAGCGTTGTTCCCATTGTATCTTACTTGGGTACCATGAATAAGCAAGACAAGCAAGATAACATTTGCTCTATGAAGCGCTGTTATAGGTGTTTTCTGTATTCTTTCTTACAACAATCTCTTCAGACAGGTATTGTTGATTTCATTTTACAGATAAGGAAACTGAGGCCCTCAAAGATGGTAGGAGTAGGAAATAGAGACCTGATACAAATTGAGCCCTACAGACTCCAAGTGCAGGGCTTGTCCTTGCTCCTTAACCCTGTCCCTCTACCCACAGGAAAGCGCAGCTCACACATGAGATGGAGGCTGAGCTTAGCTTGAACTAAATAAGAACCCTCCTGCCAGAAGTGTTCCCTAACTTAATGCCCAAGAGTGAATCCAAGTTGGTGGCCTCTGCTTGGCCTACTCCCTCTGGACTTGGCTTTGGCAGAATGCAGTCTCAAAAGGCACCATATGAGGAGAAAAAGACTTTAGATGTGTGAAGGGGAGCCATGTCAGTGTTAAAAAAGGGTGACTGGTGATGGTGTTCCTGTACTAAGCACTCTTTCTTGTCAAAAGTTGGGAACCTGGAGTTCATCCTCTTAATAAACTAACCTCCTCTGAACTGTGACTCAAGACCCAGTTGGGACCTATGAATACCTAACAATTCTATCTATTTAGAAACTTACTGGGCTTTTAGTTAGGAGACCTATGCTGGTGCCTGGCTGAGCTGTATCTCTGCAGTCTTTGGAAAGTCAATTCAAATTTCCATGGCTCACTTGCCTCCTTGTAAAATGGATTTAATAATACATACCGTTAGGCATTTGTAAAGAGAACAGAAGATGACTGTATGAAAGCTCCCAGCACTGTGTCTGATATGGAATGGGTGTCCAGGAAAAGGGCATGGAATCTCTAAGGTACTTTCACATCCATAGTCACCGTTTGGTCTTCACAGCATCCCTGTGGGGTTATCGATAGGCACTTGAGGCACAGGGAAATCGAACAGTCTGGCCAAAGCCACGTAGCTCATTAACAACCAGGTTAACCCCACAGATCATGCCCTCCCTCTCAATCCAACATACTTCCAAGGTATGCTTCCCTGCAACACATTTCTGCAACTGAAGTCATTTAAAAATTACTGATTTTTATCTTAGTTTCAGAGAGTCTGTCTACTATACAATAAAGATATAAGAAAAAGTCCACAACTTTAATTAAAGATCCCCAAAATGCAAGTTGAAGTAGAATAATCAAGCATTTGTGCTTAATTCCTTCCTTGACTTGAAACCATAAAATTAGTCTGTGTCTGCTTCACCCTAAAACAACCTATCAAAAGATGAATACCCTCCAACTAAGAACTATGGTCAGTTCACTCGGACCATG
Organism: Sturnira hondurensis; assembly: GCF_014824575.4. NCBI lineage: Eukaryota > Metazoa > Chordata > Mammalia > Chiroptera > Phyllostomidae > Sturnira > Sturnira hondurensis. The sequence goes on along the minus strand of NW_028083079.1, from coordinate 2,726,079 downwards.
CATTCCACTTGTCATTCATTCCACTCCCGGAAAATGAAGAGGAGGAGAAGGGGGAAGGGGGGGAGGGCTGAGAAGAAAAAGAAGGACAAGGACAAGAACTGCCGTGAAGCCAAGTCAAGTGCCAATCTGAATCTTTCCTTCAATAAGGCACCCTTACTGAAGGAAAACGTGACTGTACTTGACAGATGAATGAATGAGCTCGGGTTGTTTGCATAGTATTTGCATATTCAAATCCCTTGACATAGTCACTCCTCGAATGCTTTTTTGGGTAGGGAGGGTAAGGATTGTCACCATTTTTTAAATAGGAAAACATGAGATTCTTGTAGGTGGTTGACATTCCCAAGGGGTACAGCTGATAGGAGATCCAGGTGGCCTGCCTGTCCAAGGCTTAGTCTGGTATTTTGAAGAAAAAAGAAAGGACACACCTGATGCCAGCTTGGGTAGAGACAAGAATAAATCTTTATCGGTGTGCTCATAGCATTGTATCCCATTTCCTGTTCACCTGGCCATCTCCCTACTCTTCTGTGAGCGCCCTGAAAGCAAGGACCTCACTCATTCTCCATGAGTGTATATCCCCTGCTGAGCAGGGTGCTGGGCACCTAGCAGGTGCTCTGTTGGTACAGACACACACAGAGCAAAGCTGCTGTGAGACCCACTGACTCCTCAGTCAGGTGTCAGAGATAAATACGCCCCGCTGTAATTATAAATCCATTTATATTTATTTCACTTTAAAAGGCAGTACTGCAATCACCCATTTCAGAGTTCTGGTGTTCTTGGCACTGTGAACTTTAGAGCAACGCTCACATCCCACTGAATCTCGGGGACCTGGCAGGCAGGGCAGTGGCTGTCCAGCACTGATTCTGGGTCGTTGTTCTCTTTGCCTGAGCTTCGCACCAACAGCAGTTTCACACGTGGCGCCCCCTCTGAGCTCTCTTTGCTGCCACCCCCTCCCCGATTCTTTACCTGTTAGCTCATGAACTTGGAGGGGTTGAGGGGAGTGCCAGTGAGGGGAGCTGATGTCTAGGGTCCAACCAGACCGCCTCACTTCTATCCCAGGAAGAACTTCCCAATCATGCCTCAGAGTGGGTGGTTTTCCAAATAGAAACCAGGACTCTCCAGTCCTTAATACCATGGCGGTCTCTCTGCTGGAATTCACTATTTATGTTGGTAGAGAGCATGGGTTGTCAGTCCTGGTTGGGAGATGAGAAGTTTGGTTTTGGGTGCTGGGCGCAGGGGTGGGGGTGGGGGCGGTACCTGTGGAATGGGGCAGGGATCCATAGCAACCCCTGGCTGCCCGTCCTCACATCTCACTTTGATGCTCCTGGATGAAAGCAGAACAGGTATTTTGCCTGGTGATGAGCATCCAGCTGGGGAGAACTTCGCGCATCTGAATTCTGGCAGTTGGTGCATACCATCTTGCCCAGGGCCCTCATTTCACGTGCCTGGGGCAGAGCACAGCTGTACTTGCCCAAGGCCATGCTGCTTGTTCAATGTCTGAACCTGAACTGGACTTCAGATATCCACCAGGCACTTCTGGCATAAAGCCTGGAGACAAAAGAGCTTAGTGACCTTGGAGAGTCACCTGAACTCACCTAGCCTGTGTGTGAAACAGGAATGATTTCTGCCCCGGGATCGAATAAAATACTGTGTGCAAATGGTTTTATGCTGAGCACCATCAAGGCTCTAGATCAGGGTCAACAAACTTTCTCTAAAAGCCCAGCTAGTAAATATTTTAGGCCTTGTGGGGTGTAGGGTCTCTGATGCAGTTACTGAACCCTGCCGCTGCAGTGTGAAAGCATCCGCAGACAAGACGTTTTAAGTAAATGAGGGTGGCAGTGGTCCATTCAAACATTATTTACAAAAACAGGCAGCAGACCAGATTGGGCCCATGGGCCATAGTTTGCTGACCCCTGCTCTAGGTGTGTGGAAGTTGTTACAGTTACTGTTGGTGACATAACAAATGACCTTAAAATGTAGTGTTTTAAACTACCCTTTGATTATGCTGATAGATTTTGTGGGTCGAGGATTAAGACAGGCCACAGCAGGTTGGATTGTCTTTGCTCCATGACACCTGGGGCCTCAGTTTCAGGGATTTAAATGTCCGGGGTGACTTGACTACTTGGGCTGAAAGTCCCTTAAGGCTCCTTTACGCATCCATCCAGAGCCTGGGCTGGGACAGCCTGAGGCCCAGGACTGCTGAGGTGCCTGCAGTGGCTTGTCCACGTGGCCTGGCTTCATCACACCAGGATGTCTTGCATGAGGCTCGGGGCTCTAGGTGAGAGTGTTTCAGTGAACAAGGTGGAAGTTGCATAACCTTTTATGACCCAGACTCCAAAGTCACCCAGAGTCTCTTCCACTGTGCTCTGTTAGTCAAAGTGCTCATGAACCTGCCCACATTCAAGGTGAAGGAACATAGAACCTCAATGGCAGCAACATCAAAGAATTCGTGGAAAGGGGGGGGGGGCTCATTTTAAAACCATTACAAAAGAGATTAACAATTTAAACACATACACACACCTACTGAGTAGTGGTGAAAGCTTACTTAACCATTCACCTTGTGCCAGGTACTGTTTTAAGTACTTTACTCCTCCCATATCTTTTTGAAGGTGGTAGTAGTATCATCACAGTTTAAAGATAAGAAACAGTGAAGAACAGAGAGATGAAGTAACTTGACCAATATCACAAAGATTGTAGGTTGTAGACTCAACATTTGAACTTGGGGAGTTAGGCTTCAGACTGTTCTAACCACACCCACCACACCCTGCTTCATTGTGGTTGTGGAATGAGAATGCTCTTTCTACTCGCTGAGCAGAGCTGGATTAAGACGCTGAGTCTGTGGACTGCCAGGTGTCTAGTAAGTTTTCCTGCTGACAATCAATTACAAACATTATTACCCACCTGCTTGGGGTCCAGACAGTTCTGTATACCACCATGGGTAGTCAATGGGAGGAAGGATGATACTTAATTATGTTCATAAGAAAGCTAACGTATAGGTGGGGGGCATTGAGTTCTGATTTAATTCTCACAACCCCATGAGATGGAACCTCTGTTTCCTCTTTACAGATAAGGAAACCAAGGCCCCTGGTTAAGGGCCTTCTTGCCTAGTAGCTCATGGAATTGATATTCAAACCCAGTGAAGTCTGATATGTAAGCCCATGTTCTTTGCCATACACGCCAATAGAGAAAGTTCTGGAATGGATAACACTGTCTCTACCAGAAGGACAAATCCCCAGTCTCTAGAAGAATATCAGATCTAGCCTATCCCTCAGAAGTGGCCTTGGTTTAGTTCTCTCATTGTGAGGACAAGCGACTGAGACCCAGGGAAGGGCAGTTAGGTGCCCCTGACCTTCCACCTGCTCAGACCCAGAGCTGGGGCTGCCACATGGTGCTGGGAGTGGCAGGGAGCGGAGTGATGGTAGTTGGAGGTGGGGGTGGGGGGATGGTGGGCAGTGAACTAAGGGGAAGTTGTTTGCCAAAGTTTTGTGGAGGGAAGGGGCGTTTTACAAGACCAGGGCTTCTGGCCTGGAAACATCTGTTTCCCTTCAAATCAGCAAGGAGACTTTTGCCTCCCCAGAATGCCTAAATCATGTGGCGGCTAGGGAAGAACAGGCGTTGGCCTGGAGACTTCAAACGCATTCTCCCGTACTCTTGGGGACCTGGTCCTGACTGGAGCCTCTGGGGCTCTGTCCCTGCTCTTACCCCCTGTCAGATTCGTGAGAAGCTCTCACCGCCAATTAACTTCTCAGTTTCATTCTCTCACCCCTGCTGCGAGGGGGTCTGGGGTCTTGGATGGGACCCACAACAGCTTCCTCTCCACCCAGCCTCCTCTGATCTCCACTAGGACAACTTAGCGTGGGGGGCGGGGAGTCAGAGCCCTGGGTTGTGGCATCATAATAATACTATCGAGGACACAACCCAAAGCAGTCTCTCGTGGAGTGCCAGTGCATGTGCCAGGCAGCGTGGTGAGCACTTCCACACCACATTTTATTTATTCTAAAAATGACCATATGCAATGGGACTTAACGTTATGATTTCCATTTTACAGGTGAGTATGTTGAGGCAAGGCCTCACAACACACGGCGAGTCGGAATTTAAAATGAAATCACCCGAGTCCAAAGCCATATTTTCAGTTATTTCATTCTTCTGCCTCCTGTAATGACCCTTAGTCTAATCACATTTTATTTTACAGATGGAAAAACTGATCTCCAACTCATAGTTGATTGAATCATTCACTCAGTCTGTCATTCATTCTGGAAAGTATTTGCTGGGCTCCTCATGATTTTGGTAGCTGAGTACCAGATGTAGGTGGAGAGAGATGGATAGAGCCATATTCTGGTCCTGAAGACACTCACTTACTCATGGGGGCAACAGAGAGGTATAGGGCACTGACCTACCTGGGTGACGTGTGCTGTACCAGGGTATCTTGCAGGGAGAGAGAGGCTTTCCAGAGGAGAAGAAGGGGGGCCCAGACAGAGGGTGCAGCACGCACAAAGGCAAAGAGGTGGAATCCACGTTTTGGAAGCATTAGCACCTGGGTGTGGTCCTATTGGGAAACAGAGTTGGGAGCAGATTGGTAGACAAGGCTGGATCTGTGGCCAGAGTTCATGTGCAACTCAGTGATAGATGACATACTATTCAGTGAATGAACATCTAGACCCAGCATTCAGGGTCCCTGGTAAGAAATTTGAACTTTGTCCTGAGGATGATGGAGAACCATTAAAAAATACTTTGCCTTTGAATAGTCAATCCCAAGGCACTCCCCACATGTTGAAATCTCAATACACAAGGACCATATTGCTTTAGGCAGCCAGGATCTAAGTGCACAGTCTGTGGAAAAACTGGGGCAAAGATATAGCTTTTCAGTCGCCTTAGCCAGTGCTCTTTTCCTTGAAAGAAGGTCAGAGGAAAAAATAGCAAGCATTTGAGCCGGGAGCTCCAGGTTCCTAATAGCGAATCCCACTCCATCTGTGAAGCATCTCTTGTAATAAAAGTGCCCCCCAGGTGCAGTGGGACCAAGGTCAGCCAGCTGTGCCTGAAGCAGGGTAGTGCGGAGAAGCAGCCCAAGGAAGAGTCAAAAATCTAGTCATTGTCTTTACTCTGAATTTATTGGTGATGGGTCCTTGCTCATCTTTGTTCCCTTCAGGCCTCAGTTTGCCCATGTAACATGGGGGTGTGGAGTGTGGTGATTGCTCAGGAGTTCTAGTTCAAATTTCAGTGGAGTACAGCCTGCCTCAGTGGTCAGAAGAAAATAAAAGAAGTGAGCAGAAGGTAGCTGATGCCGTCCCGGAGGAACACAGAGATCTGACTGTGCCCTCTCTCAGTCCCTATCTCTCCCCACTTTTACTCTGCTCCAAGGGCATGTACATGGGTCTGTCTCTCCATCTCTCCCTCTCCCTTCCTCTCTTTCTTCTCCACGTCAGGGGCTGCTGTGCTGTTCCCCTCACAAAGAGCCCTCTGCAGGCCCTGCCTGGTCCCCTAACAGCTTTCAGATGTGTCCCTGGAACAGTTCTACAATTACAGCTGAGACAGGCAGAAAGCGTATGGCCTTGTGACTTTTGACCCAGGCCTGTGAGGTTGACATCTTCCTCTTTCTCCTCCCCTCCGCCCCCACCGGCAGGGTGGCCTGAGGCCTCCTCCATCCTGAGGACTCCGCTGACACATTTGGTTACTCTCCTAACACAAGTAGAAGTTCCTTTCGGCGAGCAGAGATTGCACCAGGCCCAATAACGATCATTATGTCACTGAGTCCCAATCCCCAATTTGGGAGATATAGATAATTTCACCCTATTTGACAGGTGCAGAGACTGAGGCTCAGAGAAGGTGAAGTGGCTTCCCAAAGAATGCTCAGCCAGCAACTGGGGAAAACAAGGACTCTACCCCGGTTTTATACCTCCAAAACCTAAGACTACTTCTTCCCAGAGTACCGTTATTCATGCTGCCTAGCTAAGCAGAGAGGTGACCCTGGACCCTCTCGTGGAGGAAATGTATTGCAGGAGTGCCATGGAAACTTAAGCAGCCAATAGGAAAGCAGTGTTAGAAGTCCACCTCCTCGTGTTTTGAGGCTCATTCACACATTCCATTCACTCCAGCCTTTTATGTTTCCCTCCGTTGAAATGCATCCTCTTCTCTTCCACTCCAAGGAAATAATTTTCTAACACGTACTGCTGTACAAATAAGTGCTCTTATGTGGTCTTTATAAAAATCTGCACCTTCCAAGCCACTTCTCGTGTGTCACTCCATGGAATCCTTGAGACACAGCCCATGCACTGTCTTCCAGTTGTTCCCATATTGTTGATGCAGAAACTGAAATAGAGAAATGAGAGGTGATATGCTCGAGTTCATTCATTTACTCCTGTATTTACGGAGTGCCTGCCAGGTACATAGTACTGGGTTGTATGCCGGGGCGACAGCGCTACCAAGCTAAAGTATACACGCGTTGGGAGCTCCAGGCTGAGGGTTGCATCCTGCCTCCTCCACTTTTTAGATGGGTTGTTGTATGGGTGGAAAATGCTTATACAGTACTGTCCTTACCTCCGTACTTGGCCACTCGCTTAGTCTCGTATCCTGGAGTTTCCTTGTGATCTTGCTTTCACTCCCCCTGCAAGACTTCCCACTCTGAATTTGCCTTATACAGCACTTTCACACCCATGCACGCTGACCTGTGAGGTGGGCAGCAGCCTAAGTGTCACAGTACCTGATGCTATAGACATCCTGGAAAAGTGGGGGCACGTCTTCTACCTAGAATAACTCTGAGACTCCCTCTCATGGCCCACAAGGTGTCCACTGCTTTCCCACATCATGTCGTGTTGCCACGTCCATACCAGCTGCCCAGTCCTCCGGCAGTCTGGGATCCTTCTCTCCTCAGGGCCTTTGCACCTACTGCCGACCCTGCCTGGAAGGCTCTTGCCGGAGGCCTTCCTCCGGTAAGCCAGTTCCTGATTATTCAGTTTTCAGCTCAGACCTTTTCTCTACAGCAAGGCCCTTGTGGACAAACCTGTCTAAAGCACCCACATTACCCTCCATAGTAGTCTTCTTCCCCTTATTCTGTTATATTACTTCTCACATTTACAATTATGCCATATTTTGTTTACTTTTTTATTCTCTTGATAAAAGCACGGGCTTTGAATCTCCTGCTCTTTATAACTTGAGCCCCTAAAATAATTCCTGGTACAATGCTAACCCTCAGTAAGTATTTGTGAACTAAGTGAATGGAATAATATGAGTATGCCCAGCTATCCAGGATAGCATTGGGTTTCACTTCTGAAGTGTGAGACTGGGATGGCTCTGTTCCTTAATAACTCTAAGTCCATGGAAAGATACAGAATCCAAGTCTCAGTTTCCTCATTGGTGAAATGTAGGTGATAATAATCCCTGCCTTCTAGGCTTGCTTACTTGTAAATGAACAGATTAAGTGCAAAGGGCCCAGGAGGCAGTTGGTGCTCAGTAAATGCTTCATAATTATCTCTTTTTTCCCCAGAATCATTTCTCTGATAGCCTTTGTTTTCTTGATCACACCCGTGCTATGATTTTTTTTTGTTCCTCCTTGCATTGATTGCCCAGGGCTTCTCTGAAGTCACAGCCCAGTGTTCTGTTTTCTTGCTGTGCCATATAGGTTCACTCTGTATGCTGTGGATACACGAGGGAGGCACTCGGAGCTCAGCACAGTGACCCTGAGGACAGCCTGTCCGCTGGTAGATGACAACAAGGCAGAAGGTAGGTGACCCATTTCTTCACTTCCCAGGTGACTCCCGTATTATCTCTAAGTTCTATATCCACCAGTCCCTAACCACCAGCCCTTTCCACCGCCCACACATATTAGCATTGGGAGGAGAAAGTGATGGAACCAAGGGAGGAGGAACACAAAGCTAAATTAATCAATATCATGAAGGAAACCCCCCCAAACCAACAATATCTTTGCCAGTGGACAGACTTGCTCCTCTTTTATAGAATGTGTCTGTGTTTTGATTTAGAGTGAAGAAATGGCAGAGGGCCAGAGCCCCTTGACTGTGTCCAGACTCTCAGTCTAAACTTCTTAGAGACCAATTACTTCTGTTCATTCCAGTCTGTGCTGGGAGCTGGCGAATCAGTGGCACCTAGAAGACCACCTCACCTGCCACACCCATGCACCCATCCCAGCACCCAATTTCCCATCTAGCCCAAGGGTGGCCTCAGAATTCTCAGCCTAGAGCTGCAATGAGCAACTGTGAGTCAGAGTTAGCATTCAAGATTAAACCTTTTTGCTGTTCCTGGTCCCTGGGGATGTAAATATCAGGCAAAAAACCTGACAAAAAGAACCAACCAATCCGCTCTACGATACACTTCATTCTTGGGCAATGTGTAGATGCAGTCTCTCCATCAGGACTGACAAAGATATGATAGTAGCTCACAGGTCCTGGTGGTTCACTTGAAGTTGAGCAAAGTACTTCCTAAGAGCCCTGGGACAAGATTGCAGAAGAGACACGGTCCCCACCTTTCAGGAGTTCACATTCCAGAGGAAGAGAGACATTTCTGCAAAAGGCTTGGTAACAAATGTTTTGTGTACAAGCAGACAAGAGGAAATGGTAAGCTATTCAGTCTCAAAGGCAAAGGGGTTTGAGATGTTTTCCTGATAATTTTATTGTATCATCACTATTTAAAAATAGTACATTCACATCGTTTAAAAAATAGGAAAAATAAAAATCAGAGCAGAAAATAATGCAAAGTAAATGCTCCTCTCACCCTGAATCCAAATCCCCCATATTCTGCTAGAGGTGACTGTTGTCAGCAAAGACTTGGTGACATATATCACTTTTGATTAGAGTCTTCAAATGCGAAATGGTGTGCTTTCTACCCGGAGAGCGGCCCATGATGAATTGAAGCTACATTAATTAGTAGGAGTAGCTGAAGGAGTATGAATGGTCATGAATGGCAAGCAGAAGAGTCTGGATTTTCTTTGAAAGAGTTTTGAATGGAGACCTGCAGACCTGATCAGAGGAATGTGTTGGGGAAATGACAGAGGGAAGACGGAAGGAGACTGTGAGATGAGCTCAACGGTTTACGTGAGGCTCCGTACTTGTTTGAAACTGTGCATTAAATCATGGGCACAAAACTTACATTAACAAGTAGGCTTGCAATTATGAGCAGTGATTTTGTGCAAGGCCCTGTGACAAGTACAATGCTTTGTATCAAGATTTGAAGTGAATCCTCCCAGTGCCTCTCGGAGAAGATGTTGTTGTCATCAGCTGATAGGAAAATGGAACACAGCTAGTTAAGGACGTATTCAGGATAGAATGAAGGTTTGTCTGCTCCCAAAGACCACACATGCACAGACAGGCCTCTCTTGTCGCCAGGCATGTTTCTACTCCCCCTTTTGCCTGCTGTCCGGTGATCTGTGTCTGCACTCTTCCCCCTCAGAGGTAGCCGACAAGATCTACAATCTCTACAATGGCTACACAAGTGGCAAGGAGCAGCAGACCGCCTACAACATGCTGATGGAGGTCTCGGCCTCAATGCTGTTCCGAGTCCAGCACCACTACAACTCTCACTATGAGAAGTTTGGTGACTTCGTCTGGAGGAGTGAGGATGAGCTGGGGCCCAGGTATGAGCGCATGAGTGTGTCTAGAGGGGTAAATTCTTCCTGGTTTCGTGTGACTTCACTGGACTCTTCCCCCCATAGGCTGCGAATGGGCTTTATCAAACAAATAGGGGTCACAGTCACCTTAGTCCTGTCGGGACTAGGTAGACATGAGACAGGGGCAGGGAGAAAGAATCTTGAAATTTTAGCTTCCTGGCCTCCTGGAATGTGAGATAAGAGAGAAGCATCAGTGCTCTTTTGATTAATCAATCACTCCGCTTGCCCAACTTCTACCTCCAGCCTTAGAGATGGGACTCATTGGCTCTTCGAGGGGCTGAGTCCTCACCGAGAGAAGGGAGAAGCACAGTTGGCAGGGTTGTGGCCCCTAATCCAGGGCTCTTTCCACTCCTCCATAAGAACCTGAGTTTTTCTGGGATGAAGTCCAACAGAGACCATGACTAAAGTTAACGTGTTTTAAGGCATGATTTTTGTCACTAGCAGTTACTATGTCAATGACTATTCTACGTGCTATTCAAATGTATTACTAAGACACAGGTGAAGGGCCTGACTGGGCAGCTCAGTTGGTTAGGGCATCATCCTGACATGCTAAGGTTGCAGGTCCAATCCCCGGTCAGGGCACATACAAAGAAGCAACCAATGAATGCATAAATAGGTGGAACAATAAATTGATGTTTCTTTCTCTCTCCCTGCCCCCCCCCCCAAAAAAAAAGACACAATTGCCATCTTCTGCAGCTTAACAAAGCAGCAGATGAAATTGTGGCTACATTTCATGCCGTGCACCTAACAACATCATTCATTCATTCATTCACTCACTTTTCAGTACATACTTGTTAGCATGTCTTACATGTTGGTTGTTGACCATGCAATGGTAAAAAGGCAGAAGCGATCCCAACCTATTCATAGCTTACTGTTGCAGGTAATTAAACAACTCATAGCAAAGAATATAGTGATTAAGTGTCATGATAGCAAAATAATAAGGGCCCTTTTGGGTAGAAGAGGCATGGGTACCTGGTCTAGGTAACCCAGTAAAGGCTCCTTCCCAAGGACTGAGGCTCTGAGACCTAAAGGGTGAGCTGGGGTCAGGCAAGTGGAGGGAGCAGGGGGTTGGAGAGCTTGGTCCAATCCCCTTGGGGCAGAGGGGCTCCCTGGGAGATGCTCTAAAGAGATAAAGTTACGTTAGAGCAGGGTTTTTCTCTCAAGTTTTGATCCTTTGCCTGCCACAAATGTGATTTTTGCCCTGTTACCTTACCATATGTATTTTACACATAGGGTATGTATATACCATTTAACCTCAATAGAAAATTAAACCTAAACATTGAATACAGTGGGAAAAAAGCAAAAATAATGTTCCATCCCAGAAGAACCCAAGGTCCTCCCTTTACGAAGGAGATTAGCAAGTGTTAGAGAAGTACTGAAGACACAGTCCCAAAGAGGGACTTTTAAAAAGTAATCTGGAGGAGGGGAAGAAAGTGAAAAATGGACCCCAGCTGCTCTTCCCAGTGTGATTCACTGCTGTTTAACCCGGGGTCTACGATCACCTTGAGTGCCACCTCAAGTCCCTCCCCGCCCCATGGGAGCTCCTTCTGCACTTCGATAAACGCCATGTGCACAGGGATGGGATGACATTCCCAGTGGTTGGAGCAGTGTGTATGAGAGCAGGAGTAGTAAAAGGAAAGAAGGGGGGGGGTCAGCAGGGGCCAGTTCCGAATGCCAGCTAAGTGGGGTTCAAGAGTTTGGATTCTCTCCCTGGGTTAATGGGAAGCTTTCCAAGTGTTGTTCATGGTGGGGGTGGGGGTGGTGATGTGATTAGATCTTCAAGGGAGAAGATCCCTCAGCCTGCATTTGGAAGCAGGGACTAGGGAAGTCCAGACAGGAGGGAGGCAGTGTGGCCCTAGAGGCTGCTGCAATAACAGCCCGGGAGAGACAGTGTGGTGCTCTAGGCCAGGATAACATCAGTGGTGTTCGAGAGAATTGTATGAATTCCTGAAATACGTAATGGGCAACATTTGTGCTTTAAAAAGCTTTCCAATTACCCTCTAAGCAGGAAAATGTAGGGCATCCTCCCCATTTCATAGGTGATAAGGGATCGGAGTCCCCATGGGGTTCAATGAGCTGCCAAGAGTGGCATGATTTTTTTTTTTTATGGAACCTGGATCTGTCCTGAGCTCTCACCCTGAGTCCTCACAGCAATTGCAATAACCTTCCAAGAATTTGAGGCCCACAAGGGAAGAGATGAGAGCTCAGTCGGGGGGTAAAAAGGATCTCTCCCTGGATTGGGCCTTATCTGTTCTGTTGGGTCCCGGACTATAACTTCCTCCCTTCTATATGAAAAGAAGGTTCTTCAGATCATTGCTGACAGAGGGCAGATGGGCAGGCACAGGGGAAAGCTGCTGTGTGAACCTGGGCTGCCATCTTGCCTGGGGACAGATGACGGCAATCCACTTCATGGGGTTGTCCTGAGGGCACAGGAAGTTTGGGTGGAAGCTAAACCAGAGCCCCACTCCTGACCTCGTCTCCACAGCCTTCTGGGATCCTTTGTGACCTGCCAGGATCTAAGTTTTCCGGGAAGGGCCCGTGGCTGCCCACAGAGGCAGGACAGCTCACTCGGCAATGCACTGCGATAGCGTGCTAACCTTCGGCCAGACAGTCAGCAGCCACTGCCTGCCAACTGCCCCCAGGGTCACACAGCTCCCTCCTCCTTTGGTCTGACGTCCCTCCAACGTTGCACACTAGCATGTCAACAGGAATCAAGGCAGGTGTATCCTCAACCATCTGGGCACTGCTCATAAACTTGCTGTGCAGTCTTGGGCTCTGGCTCGCACTGGCCCTCAGTCTCCTAAAGTAGGAGCCCATTACTAAGTTGAGCTAGTTCAGTGGTACTTACTATTTTTGTTTTGTCCATGGAAAATTTATTTTCTAAATAAATCTTTTGCAGAACCCCAGGTCTAAGCTAGAATGGCATCTCCTTCAAATATTCTTAATACTTCTACTCGTTCACTCTATAACACCCTCATGTTATAATTTTCTGCATTGTACCTATTAGTTTTAGTATCCTATATTGCATATATCTTTACTTATATCCTAGCTTTCTTCCCCACTGTAATGTCAGTTTGTGTAGCTAGTGATCTTTTATGTCCTAGTGATCCTTGTAAGTAGGTGCTAAGTCATCACTTGTTCAATGATTGGGTAATGGGATGAGTGGATGCATGGACTAGATGACCACAGAGTTGTTCTGCTGTTAGCTGGAGAGGGTGGTTTGGAGCCCTCCCTGCTTGGTGGGTCTTTTCTTCGACTCCTCACTGATACGAAGAGTCCTATTGGCTTCTCTGAGCTGTCAAAGATCTATAGATCACAGTTGCAAACAACTGAATTTCATGAATTCTAAGGTATTTGTAGCTCAAAAATAGCCTTCAAAAATGCATTTTTCCTTGCAAATAATAAGAGACTTGAAAAGACCTCACTTTATTGATTCATTGATTCATTTATGTGCTGACTGTGTGTCAGATTCTGCGCTGTGGAATGGAATAGACAACCTCTGCCTTTACAAGGCTCAGCATCTAGTGAGGAAAAGCTGGGAAGCCAAGGAACCAGAGAGTCCCGAAGGTCCTGGAGACCAAAGAACAGGCTCCATGAGTGTCCTTTCCCCTCCAGCCCAGCACATCCTATTTCTCAGGGACCTAGAGTGCAGGGTCATAAGAGTGTTTCCCAGGAGCATTCTGAAGGCTGATAGCATGGGGTGAGCTCTGGTAGGATTCTCTTGGTCTATAATCACCAAGCACCCCTGGAACTGGGGTCACATACCCCCATAAAATTTTTAATGACAAAAGGGCATCTCTTACCTGTGCCTAATAAATCTATCAGGCTAGTGTCCTCCAGAGCCTGGTTCCCGTGTCAACTACAGGTTACTTCAGACAGCTGCTCAGAGAAGACATGCTGATACCCAGCTGTCCCAGGCATACGGTTCCTATTAGGAGACTTGAAAAACTGAGCTCATAGGTGGCCAGGGACCAGAATTTGCTCCAGTCTGAATATCCTTGACCACCCTTGGGCCTCTTAATTCTCTCTCAGTTAGATTTGACTACAGTGGCAGAGTAGGGAGAAGAGAATAAGTAGTTGAAGAGGTTTTGTTTTGGTGGAATTGATTCCTCTAGACTATGACCTCAGCTCCACTTGCCTCCAAGGCAGACATTGCTAATAGATCACAGAAATCATCACAGGCTTGGGTCAGCCTGGGATCTTTCTCAACATAGCCAGATAAGACGCATTTCTCCTCTGAGGAGCTGGCGCAATCTATGAGCATAGTTGCTGTGTCCTTAAGTGAAAACAATCAAGTCTGCGATGTCACTATGCACTCCTTTAGCCCAAGATTGTATTAGCCCCTTCCTTCAATATTTTGGATTATTCCTCCTGGAATTTCTAGGACATTTGGGAACAAGAGCAAACCTGACCTCCAAAGCCATATTCCTTTAATCTCAGATACACTTTTAATTTTTTTCTGCATATTTTGACATTCCTGAAATCAGGATGGATTGTGCACAGTCAATCATTCAATGTATTTTTCTATTTTCCTGACAGAAATAGCATCTACTACAATCTAAGACATCTTAGAATAGATGAATACAAACAGTGTACACAGTGACTTTGAACAGGTGTCCCACAGATCAGAGTCCCATTGATAATATAGCAAAATTGGTTATTATCTTGACTTCTCCATGAGTCCCCAAATGAGATAGTTTGAGGTTATTTGAGACTCAAGTCACTTTACCATCAGTTTAGGAATGAATTCTTGGGAAGGTCACATGGCTTCTTGTGACAGAATGAGAAGACAAAGCCAAATGTAGATATTTTCACCAGTAGCCTTACAAATCACATTTCAAACCTGGTGTTGAGAATGTATATTCAGGGGCAATAAATACTGGTTTTCTGTTTAGGGGGTGTGGTCTGAGGTTAGATTTGATGTGGATTTACTCTGAAAGTAAGCCTAGCGAACTACTGGGAAGCCATAAAACCACGGTTTCACTGCACACTTTATCACACCAGCTGCAAAATATACTTGTGTGGAAGCATGTTTTCTAAGAGGAAATACCTTTTTGTATTTTATTCTAAAAGCAATTCTTGCTCAATCTGTAAGATTCCAATGATACAGATGTATGTGAAATGTGAAGTGAAAATTTTTTCACCCGTGAACCCTACGCTTCCAACCCAGAGACAAAAAATGCTAACGGTATACACGTACCTTTGTGAATACAAATGTGGGTATGACATGGACATGCACGTGAACGGGGAACCTGATACAGGCTTAAGGATGTGGCTACCTCTGCCTAACCACAGCTCCATTTCCATCAGCTCTGTTATGTTTAACAAATATGTCTTCTACGTTTGTTATCTGTTTACACTTAACAGTGCAAGTCGAAGTCTTTTCTTGCAGGTGCATATGTAAGTATGTTGTCTTTTTGAAAGGCCCATTAGCCATGGAGTTATATGAATTTATCTCTGTCATCAGAGACAGCATCTTCTTTGCTGTCCTAAACATATCTGTATACATATTTCGCCCGCTTTCCTAATTATTTCTCTAGGTCTACGTGATGTTCTTGTGACATTTAGTTCCCTTTTCCAACCCTGACTAGAGAATTGCTATGCTTTGAAAGCTAAGGACTGAAAATGTCCTTTGTTCAAGGCAGTGCACCCTTGTTCACGTGTTTTTCTTACACAGTCAGGATCTGGACACCCGGGGAACTGTACGCTGCCGTACTCGGCCTAAGAAGCAAGTGGGAACCTGCGTCTCACTCGTTCTAACATACTGCATCCTATGATGTATGCACAAATAAGGGAGAATGTACCATGAGTCCCAGTAGAAAAATAAACAAAATGCTTCAGCAACATAGGGAATACATGACTTACAGCTTCTGGGAAGATCTGGGAGACCTTCATTTTAGCATGACACTGATGCATGCATAGACCTCAGTGAGTGCAGTTCCCTCATCTGAGGAACTGAGTTCTTTGGCAGATGAGTCACGCCAGGGTCTGCTGTGAAGTGTTCATCAGATGCTCGGCAGATGGTATTTGCCTACGAATCAAGCCCCTCATTTGTTATAGATTAAAAACAAACAAACAAGCAATCTATTCCAACGTCCACTACCATTAGCCTCTGCCATGGTCTGAATGTTTGTGTCTCCCCCAGATTTGTATGTTGAAGGCGAATCTCCAATTCAGTGGTGTTAGGGAGTGGGGCCTTTGGGAAATGATTAGATCATGAGGGTAAATCCCTCATGAAAGGGATTAGGGCTCCCATAAAAGGTACCTCAGGAAGAGCCTTTGCCCCTTCCGCCACGTGAGGGCTCAGAGAGGAAGTGCCATCAGTGTCTGCAGGCGCCATGTGCCTAGACTTCTAGCCTCCAGGGTTGTAAGAACAAGTTTCTGTTTTTTTAACAGCCACCCATTCTGTGGTGTCTTGTTATAGTAGCCTGAATAGACTAAGACAAACTCCTTTCTAAAAGGTAATTGGATTTGCTCATCTCCAGTGAGGCAGAGATGAAGGATTCATTATACATTTAGAGGACTGCAAGTTTTGAGTTCTTTTTGTTATATTGAGTCAAAATTTGCCTTCTGTCAATTTTAAAATGGCCCTGTGGGTAAAACTTGGGTGCCCTGCAGCATAGATCTGATACCCTATTCCCTCACCCTGTTAACCCTGGTCAAATCGTTTAACCAGCCTGGGGCTCACTTTTACCATCTGAAGACTGGGGATAAAGTACACACTCTAGAATTGTGGTGAGAATTGTGTTATAGTTGATGTTGCAGAGGTTTTTAGCACATAGAAGATACTCAATCAATTGTAGCCATTATCATCACTGACTCATTTTTCCCACCACTCGACTTTAGTTACTGTAACAACAAAACCATTTGCCTAAATCCCCCTATCAGTGGACACATTCCACTTGCTTTCAGCATTTGAGACAACCTTCAGAATCATGGTCTGGCTACAATTTGAATATATCCCTCTTACCAGAATTGACCAGGGTTCTTTGGATGACCAGGACAGCATACATGAAGTCATCACTTCCCTTAATCTGCCCTCTCCACTTCTGGAGATGGTGTTCCAAGTTTTAGCAGCCACATCATGCCCTCAATCCTCATTAAGCTTGAGGTCAGCTATCACAGAGACTTTTAAGCTCAACTCAAGGAGGCTGGGAGGAGGGAAAGGGGCCAACAGGAATGTTTCCTTACTGCCTCTTCTCCACCTCTCCACTCCAAGCCCCCTTACAAATTAGGTCTCTTTGCGATAACTGTGTCAACAACAGATTGGGTAATAGTCCTGGGAATAGAATAGTTGGTCAAAGGTTCTACAATTCCTGGGGAAGTGGCATCGTATCCCAGCCCCTGACTCTTTCCCAAGCCAGCCCCATCTCAATCCTGCCAGCTGATACAACCAATAAATTAATGTGTGGTGGCCCTCCTTCACCTCTTGCTTCCTATCCCAGAGGGCTTGAGCTCTGTCTGCAAGGAGAAAGAGATCACTTTCAGTATTTGAGAAATGTGGCCACTCTGACCCATGACCTCTACCTCCAGGGAAGGCTTGGAGCATGCCTGGCCTTTCCTTTATGGATCTCTGTTGCCCACAGCTTATTACCCAGAACCGTTGCCTTTAGTATCTCACTCCCCCGTCCTCCTCTACAGCTTTTGAGCACTTCTACCCCTTCTCTCCATGGATGTATCCTCTGAACTCTTCTGTCTTGGTGGCCTGAATGCAAACCAATGTGCTGTGGCATTGCTTATGGTGGAGAGAGAGCAGAGGTCAGTTAAGCAAAATGATATTGGAGTAGTGCCTATTATGTACAGACTCTTGTGCCGGATGCCTGTCTATGCCAGTCATTTCATTGTTGCCTAACATCCCCACAGGAGAAGCATCTCTGTCCCAATTTACAAATGAAGAAGCTGAGGCTCATTGAAGAGCAGTGACTTGTACTAATCAGGTGCTGTCTCTTCTCAGGTGCTACCCTGAACCATGGCTAGCTAGCATTTAGGGGGAGCTAACCAAGTTACCCAGGCTCTCTTATCCTCTCCCAAATACTGTTATTATCCCCCCTTTCCTGACATGGTCACTAAAAGTTCGTGGCAATGAAGAACTTGCTCATGATCCACATGTCTAAGTAGTAGAGCTAAGATTTGAATCTGGGGCTTCAAAGCCAAATATTTCATTTCAACTCTATCTATCGTCTCACTCTGGAGGGGCTAACCCCATGCCTTTCTATCTACCTGAAAAAAATGTGTAATCATTGAAGGCCTAGCTTAGATATTTCACCATCTAGGAAGACTTCTCTGAGCCCCTAAACTAGTGATTAGGTGCCCATTTTAGATATTCTCATAGCACCTAGCATGTTCTTCAACCCAGCACTCTGCCCCTATTTTAGAAGCTGTTACTATTTTGGTCTGGCTGTCTCTTACCACTGACTTATAAAGATGCTCAAGGCTCACACCAGTACAAATGATGCTGGTGGTGGCAGACATGGCAATGATGGTGGTGAGATTTTCTAATACATATAAGGGGCTTACTATGTGCCAAACAGTTTCCTAAGAGTCTTACACATATTACTGAATCATCGCTATAACTCTATGAGGTAGGAGGTGTCATTCCCTTTTATAAATGAGGAAACAAAGAACAAGGACTTTTGTAAAAGCACAGAGAGAAAAGGCAAACCAGCACCCCTAAGAACAATGACACCTGGATGTGTTCCCCACCTTGTTCTGGCAGCCTGCCTTACTCTCCCACAATTCAATTCTCCTCAAAGCAGCCAGGAATGTTTTTTTTTTAATAGATTTTCTTTTAGTTCTTTTTAAAAATGAAAGTATTTTATTGATTATGCCATTGCAGTTGTCCCATTTCCCTCTCTTAATTCCCCTCCACCCTGCACACCCCCTCCCCACCACATTCTCCCCCTTTAGTTCATGTCCATGTGTCTTAAATTCTTTAGCTTCTACATTTCCTACCCTACTCTTGCCCTCCCCCTGTCTATTTTCTTCCCACCGTCTATGCTACTTATTCTCTGTACCTTCTCCCCTTCTCCTCCTCCCAATCCCTGTTGCCTACCTTCCATGTGATCTCCATTTTTGTGGTTCTGCTCCTGATCTAGCTGTCCTCTTAGTTTGCTTTTGTTTTAGGTGTGGTTGTTAATAACTGTGAGTTTTCTGTCCTTTCACTGTTCATATTTCTTATCTTCTTTTTCTTAGGTAAGTCCCTTTAACATTTCATATAATAAGGACTTGGTGATGATGAATTCCTTGAACTTGACCTTATCTGAGAAGCACTTTATCTGTCCTTCCACTCTAAATAAAAGCTTTGCTGGATAGAGCAATCTTGGATGTAGGTTCTTGCCTTTCATGACTTGGAATACTTCTTCCCAGCCCCGTCTTGCCTCCAAGGTCTCTTTAGAGAAATCAGCTGACAGTCTGATGGGAACTTTTTGGTAGGTGACTCTCCCCTTATCTCTTGCTGATTCTAGAATTCTCTCCTTCATTTTAATCTTGGGTTATGTAGTTATGATGTGCCTTGGTGTGTTCCTCCCTTAGTCCACCTTCTTTGGGACTCTCTGAGCTTCCTGGACTTCCTGGAAGTCTATTTCCTTTGTCAGATTAAGGAAGTTCTCCTTTATTATTTGTTCAAATAAGTTTTCCACTTGTTGCTCTTCCTCTTCCCCTTCTGGTACCCCTATAATTTGGATGTTGGAACATTTAAAGGTGTCCTGGAGGTTCCAAGCCTCTCCTCATTTTTTTGAATTCTTGTATCTTTATTCTTTTCTGTTTGTTTGTTTCTTTCTTCCTTCTGGTCCACTTCCTTGATCTGAGTCCCAGTTTTCTTCCCTTCTCTATCGGTTCCCTGTGCATTTCCCTTCATTTCATTTAATGTAGCCTTCATTTTTTCATCTAATTTGCAAAAAAAAACAAAAAAAAAAAACCAGTTCTGTGAGCATCCTGATTACCAGTGTTTGAATTGTGCGTCTGATGGGTTGGGTATCTCTTAATCGCTTAAAAGTATTGGCTCTGGGGCTTTGATTTGTTCTTTCATTTGAGTTACAACTTTTTGGTCTTGTTGCATATATTACGCATGAGGGGCAGAGCCTTAGGTGTTCACCAGGGCGGAGCAACCCTGGTCACTGGGTTGTGACGCTGTATGTGGGGGTGGGGTCAGAGGGAGCAATGGCGCTTGCTCTGCTCCCTCTTGGATTTCAGTTCCCTCTGCTGCTTCCCACAAGCAAATTGGGCCCTTCTGGTGCTGGTTCCCGGGTGGGTGGGTTTTTGTACATTCTAGGACCCTGTGGGTCTCTCTAACGAACTCTCCTGTGAGTCTGGGAGTCTCTCCCAGCACCTTAACCCCAACAAATGTTTCCAATCAGTGTCTTTAGGGTTTATTTCCCAGTGCTGGGGCCCTGGGCTGTGTGGTCTGTCTTGCTTCTGTTTTTTGCCTAGTTTATCTGTGAGCTAATGTGCGTCCACAGTCAGCCAACCACCTTGCTTGCCTCACTGGGTCTGCTCGTTTTCTCCCTGTGCCCCAGGTCAGCCAGCCACAGCTTTTTCCTACCACAACCCCTCTCTGCTGGCCACCGACTCTGCCCCTGCCCCTCTTACTGGTCTGGAAGTTCATTGTCTGTACTTCCATACAGGTCAATTTTCTGTCTGTTGTGGTTGTGTTTTTGTTTCTAAATCTTTGTTGTCCTTAAATTTGGTTCTGTGGGAAGGCACAGTATTTCCACCTATGCCTCCATCTTGGCTGGAAGTTTTCCAGGAATGTTTTTAAACACTGTGGCTCTGAACCTCTTACTCTGCTGCTCGACACCCTTCAGTAACTTCCCTGCTTGCCCTGAGACAATACCCATATACAACATTAATTGAGGGCTTGTTATTGATTGATTTGTGCTTCTTTTTTTATTGTGTAGACCACCCTTGGTGATGGATATGCTTATTATTTGTATCGTATAGGCAAGGAAACTGAGGCAAAACTGGTTAAATAATTTCACCTATATCACAGAACTAGTAAGTGGCTGAGCAGGGATTAGAACCCAAGCAGTCGGGCTCCAGGGCCTGTACGATGAACCATTACTTTATACACCAAAGGCACTTGTTGGGTTTCCCACTGTGTCTTCACTAGCATGCCAGATTCCAGCTGTAAGTTTTCAGAATAAGTTCTAAGCAATTCCTCATGCCTATGCCTCGAACTATGCCTCTTGTTATGTCTTAGCCCTCTTCATTACCTGACTACTCCTTTTATGAAACTCAACACAAACTCCCCACCTACTAAGGTGTCTTCTTGGATCTCCCTAATCCTACCTAGGCACAGTCCTTTCTTTTCCACAGATCCTGTGCCTCCGTAAATCACTGTTTCTGCCACTTGTGTTGTGACTTTTAATTTGTCTGTCTTCCCCACTGGATGGGGAGCTCAGCCATATAATAAATGCTCAATAAATGAGTAGCCAAAGACTTTATCCCCTCAGACTTCACAGCAATCCTATTTCTCAAGAGAAGAAGCAGGCTCAGAGGCGTTCAGTAAGTTTCCCAAGGACGCGGAGCTGTTAAGGAACAGGGCAAGAGCTCCAGTGAGGAGGGGTGAGGAGTGAACTCCTCAGGCTGCTCCCCTAGAGGTGCCTGCCAGAAGGAGTGAGGACTGTGGGCAGCGCAGCTACTCGAGTGCAATTATGAAGCTATGAATTCTTGGCACCTCGGGAAATATTCCACCCGAGTGGTGAACCATACAAAGAGGACTTTTTGAAAGGCGCCTCGTAAATTGTGCCCACAAAAACCTACACACGTAAGCCCAGCCCTTTTCCAGCCGCCATGCAGGTGCCTGACACAGTCTCCCAGTTGTGGGGTCTGTCGTTATAAAACGTCCCACCTCCTGGGGTCTCAGGGGCACAGAGAGGACAGCAGGAGGGAGCCTGTTATTTAGCCTCTTGGGATTCCTGAGCATCTAGAAGGTGATCGGATGGAAAGAAAAGTGGATTCCACAGGAGGCAGGCACATGTACAGGGAGGGGTATGGCCAAGGAAAAGGACATTTCTTTCCGTCTCTAAACCTATTTCCACATCTTTAATGAGAGCAAGTCAGACTGGCTCCTTGGTTCTCAACCGGGAGTTCCCTGGCCATCTGGTGGGCAGAGGTCTGGGGATGCTGCTAGATGTCCTATGACACAGCCTCCACAGCAAAGACTATTCCTGCCTTTGATAAACCTAGACGACGTAATCTCGAAGATCTTTGCCGGCTTTAATTTTCTATGCAGCCATGACCTCTCCTTGGGGACCCTCACTCGGTGCCGGATGAAGTAAATGATGATCGCCATAGTGCAGAGTGATTCTTGCTTAGACTACTATTCACTGTGACCTTGATCCTGAGACATCATCGTAACTATTCTTTATAACAGTAGCTGCCATTTATCAGATGCTTACTCTGTGCCAGGCTTCGGGCATGTCTCATAGTTAGTCTCACAGTCAATGTAAGAAGGTGGGACCGCCATCCCTGTTGTAGAGAAGAGAAAAATGAGATACAGAGAAGTTCCGATTTGGGGACATGTGCACTAGGCTTTGATGTAAGATTCCCAAATTTCCTGACCGTGAGAAAAGAATGTGAGGGAATTAGAGAAGCCTGAGAGCACAGTTAAAGAGGGACTTGTGGGTTTTCAAGGCCTAGATTCAAACACCCAACTCCAATGGTCACCTTGATGTTTGACCTTGGCTGAGTAATGTCATTTCTCTGAGCCTTCAGGCTTCACAATTATTAAGTGTTAATGCAAAGAACAGTATATTCAGGGCTGTTGTAAAGATTAAATAAAAAATGTTAAATGTATATTAAGCGCTTAATTTCTAGCACGTGACATCAGTGTATTTTGGTTATTATAGTTGTTGTTTATTATTATAACAATTTCCACTGGGTAAAATTCCCAAAGCTGATGGTGTTATGCCTCCTAGGACCCTCCTCTGTTAGTAGTAAAAATGTTAGGTCAAAGGTTATCCTTCTTTTCCATTTTTGAGACATTGCTCAGTTGGAGAGGATAAGGTGATTTTTCAAAAATGATTTTCGAATAAGTGTTTGAAGTACCACGCTCACATCAGGCAGAGATAAAAAATTGCTGGGACAGTAAGCTGTAATTTGTCTGTTGCTCTGTCTTCAACCCTCAAAGGCTTCACCCGCCACCCCCCCCTTGACCAGGCCCCTTGATCAGGACTTCTCCTGCTACTGTTTCCTCCTCCCTTTCAGGAAGGCCCACCTGATCCTGCGGCGGCTGGAGAGGGTGAGCAGCCACTGTTCCAGCCTCCTGCGGAGCGCCTACATCCAGAGCCGCGTGGACACCGTGCCCTACCTTTTCTGCCGCAGCGAGGAAGTCCGGCCTGCGGGTATGGTGTGGTACAGCATCCTCAAGGACACCAAAATCACGTGCGAGGAGAAGATGGTGTCCCTGGCCCGAAACACGTATGGGGAGTCCAAGGGCCGGTGAGGGAGGGCACCACCCTCCATGAGCACAGAGACTCTCCGTGGGAGGGGGAGCAGTACTCTCGTGGATCCTGGGGTCTGGGTGGGCTGGGGGCAGCTGAGGATGCGCTTGGCAATGAGGCTTGCCGGCAAGGCCAAAGCAAACTCTCTTGTGGATAGGCGACAGAGAACTTCGCAACCACTGGAATTATCCATGTCACTCTATCTTTTATTTTTTTCTAAGATATGATTTGACTCTATCAAAGTCTCTCCGTTTTAAACATTTTCTTATGGATGGTGGTCAGTTCTGAGGCGGGAGCTTTCAGGTGGAGACCAAGCGGCCTTTCTTCTTCTTCCTTCCTGCTGCCACTCAGCTTCCTTCCAGCCATGGACCCCGAGAGGAGACCTGTGGAGAGACAATCAGACCTCTTCAGCATCTGGAAGAAGGCCTCATGGATTGTTGCAGTGAGGAAGCTTGGGTCTTTAGAACTTTTTTTCCCAGATGGTATTGAGTTTGCAGGACCCCTGCCTCTTCCTGCTACCCGGGGGTCTGCTCAGAGTCCCTGCAGGACTTTCCATGCATTAAAAACTCCTATTGTCTCTCTTTCTGCTTGGGTAGTGTTTCTTACCAATGGGGGACCTCTGTTTACTCCCTCAACAAATACATGTTGATTGTATGTTATATGCCAAGCATGGGCATGGAACGAAAGACAAAGAAGCTCCCTGCTCTTGGGGAACTTATCATCCAGTGGAAGTAGAGAAGTGATCTGGTGATTTCAGGCAAGGATATGGGAAAGATAGAGGTTCTTTGAACTCACTATTGGGTCATTAGAAAAAGTGGAGGGTCCTGAAATGCTGTTTTGAAAAAATGATACCTACGCTCAAAGGATGGGGAGGAAAAATCCAGACAGAGGGAAGAAGCCTGGGATTTGCTCCAGTCAGCTGGAGCACCATGAGCAAAAGCCCAGAGAGAGGAGAAAACATAACTTATTCAAGGGCTGAAAGCATTTTCATTGAGAATAGAGATTAAAGTAGGAAGCATCAAGGGGTGAGGAGCTAGGCAAGGCTTCAGAAGCCTTGAATAAAAAGTTTGACAGTATTTGAAGTAACAACCACCACAGAACATTCATAAGAGTGAAATAGCCTATTTGCTCTTTATGAAAAAAAAGAAGAAAGAAAGAAAAACATTCCTGCTATAGGGTGGAGGTTGGAGTGGACAAAGCCCCAGAGAATGACTTATCATTTTCCAGGTAAGGTGATGACAGTTTGGATCCTGTAGTCATGGTGGACACAGTACACCTTTGAAATCTTGTAAATGACACTTGAACTGCTTCCAGTGTGTTACTTGGGAGGAGTACAAAGAGGCATTATAGATTTCTAACATCTTGACATTAGCTCAGAGAAGCTGGCAGCTAGAGGAAGTGGGATGTAGGTTTTACCATGCAAGGATGACACCTGTTACGGAGAAGAGTTGGGCACTGCAGGGGTTCAGAGAGACAAAGATGCTGAGTATCAGTAAATTATAAGTAGCTAAACTATGCTTACTTCTCAATATTAATGAGTGCTGATGAGATCAACAGATCCCTTCCTGTAAATCTACATGTCGAGGTTATTTCCACACCCCCAACCCTGGACTTTAATCCACGTGGAGAACCAAAGCAGAAGGAGGCTGTTCCAAATGACTCGGGTGCCTGGAGATATGCTCAACTTCCAACAACCTAAGCACAAAGGTGGTCTTTCAAGAAGTTGTGTGATTATTGGAATGACATTGCTGAAAGTATATAGGTGGAGTTCAGATGAATAAATTCTTCCCACAGTGTTGATGACTGTTCAGAGAGGAACCAACATCTTACCCGCTCCCCCCCCCACGCCCCCTGCAAAAGTAATACTTACCATTCATTGTGTACTTGCCTGTCTTTGTCAACTGCATGTTTCACTTATGGTATAAAAGAATACTATAGACTGGGTGACTTTTAAACCATTTTGTTTCTCATAGTTCTGGAGGTTGGGAAGTCCAAGATCAAGGCGTCAACAGATTTGGCGTCTGGTGAGCAACCTCTTCTTACTTCACAGGTGGCAGTCTTCTCCCTGTGTCCTCACATGGTGAAAGAAAGGGAAAAGGGAAAAGGGAACTCTCTGAGTCTTCCTTTCTAAGGGCCCTAATCCCATTCACAATGGCCCCACCCCCACAACCTAATCACCTCCCAGAGGCCCCGCCTCCAAGTACCATTACATTGGGCATTAGGTTTCAAAATATAAATTCAGGGTGGACACAGGCCACACGGCAAACCCTGTTCTAAATTCCTCTTGTATATGCACTTTCTTAAATCGTAGGTCCCGAGCCTTTGCCGAGTCTCCTCCTTGCTGTAGCTTTCCATTGTCTTGACCCAACCTGAAGAAAAAGTTAGCGCAACTGTTGCAGAAAATTAAACTTCCCAATGTGCTGGGGCTGTGGTCTGAACCTGGTTAAGTCTGAATCTGACTGCTGCCATTCACCAGCTATTACTTTGGGTGAGTAAGCTGATGTCTGAACGTCAGTTTTGTTGTCAACAAAATGGGGTCAGTGGTAGTCCAACCTGATGGATTTTTGTGAGACCTAAGCAAGAGAGTAACTCTAGTGCATCCAACACACTATAGAGTATTTTTTTCCTCCCAAGAGAGACAATAGGCATAAGGCTATGAATCTTGGGATGATAACTAGGAAATTTTGCCTGAAAAAAGGTTTACAGAAGTCTTATTAAGAGATAGAATGAGTAACTAACAACCTTGACGTGTATGAATTGTAACTTGTATAAAAAATTTAACTCACAGAGGTGGCCATGATGATGGAACTTAACCCAAAAGCAAAAACTCTAAGGAGAAGTCCGTGGTTTTCTTTGAGGCTCTCAACAGACAGCTGTGGACTCTGGATAGTTGCTCAGTTGGCCAACTTAGCTGGCCCCTGAGAATATCTGCAGTCAGGCTGTCGCCAGCCTGGCCTTCTGTCCACATTCCTCTCTGGTTTCAGTCTTTGTTTCCTGACACTGTGGAGCCTATCACCCTTACCAGCCACCATAATGCTCTCCAGAGTGAGATTCCAGAAGCCTGACTATACAGGTGTGTGTGTGTGTTTGCCCTGCCATGACAAGAAAGGAGGTTAGACCGTTAAGCCAATATTTGTTAAGATGTTTCATTGGAAAAATCAAAATAAAAAATATTGAAGTATGAATGAGGCTGCTGGGTCCAGCACCCACCCTGGCCTCTGCATGGCCACATGGATTTGTGTGCTGCCACGGAAAATGCCAGGGGAGCTCATGTCCCACTATGCTGGCAGAGAAGGGACTTGTTGTGTGGGCTCCACCATTGAGTAAAGAAGTTGTGAACACACAGAGGTTTGTATTGGGGTGCCCAGGAAATCTCCCCCAGATAACTCCCATATACTCTATGGTTAAAGAGTGTCTTCTTTGGGTAGACTTTACGGTAAAGAGTGAACTGCATACATACATGCTGATAACTACCATATATGGTGTCCTCATCACATCAACAGTTCTACATACATATGTCATTTAACCATGTACAAAACAGTCACGTGCTGTTATGACTACCATTTTACAGTGAAAGGAACTGAGGTTTAGGCAGGTTGAATAATCTGTCCCCAATCTTATAGCTACAACAGTAAACACTGATATTGAGATACTGAGATCTAAATTTGGGCAGACTAATATTTTGAATTGGTGAGCACTAGGCTTACTACCTTCTTAGGCAAATGCATGCAATGCCACATTCTTCGTCTTAAGTCAGAAGCTAAGTCCTTCTAGTGCTCAGCCTATATCCGAGTACTAATTTCTGGGTTTGGTTTAGTGAGATGAACAGGAACCAGACCCTTTCCTTAAGGAACTCCCTGAACTTAGCTAACTGAATACAGTGTGATAACATCAGACATTTTTGAGTCATGCCAACATGGGCTTAAATATTGGCTGTGCAATTTTTAGTGAAAAAGGGCAAGCACAACATGGTCTTGCTAAAAGGAGGCTCGGGTTCGCTGACATTAAATTGTCCTCCTGTGGCCTCACTTTCTTCACCTACAAAGGGGATAAATACACAACTCAAAGGACTATTGGGAAGATTAAATTAAGTAATAGATAAAGTTAATATTATATATATATTTAAATTGTCATTGGGTGCTTGAAAAGAAAAGTTCTCAATAAATAGTTATTACAATGGCTTATTTATACGAGAAAGGATGGGTACAATTAACTCTGCCATTGGAAGGCAGGCCTCAGGAAAGCCTTCACAGTCAAAGGATGTTCAGTTAGTGGAACTATAGGGAAAGGGCATTATGAGTAGAGAGACCGACATATTGGTCTGAGGGATGGTGAGTAAGTGGTGTGGGCTAAGACACAGAGGCTGTGTTTGGAGAGCTTGGCAGAAGCATACCATGCTGGCCATTGAAAAGCATTGAACTGAACACAGGTATGTTACATGGGCAGAAGAGCAGTTTGAAAAGACTCTACTGGCTGCAGGTAGGAGAGTGGGGAGAAGGGAGAGAGCCAGTGGCATGGAGACTACGTAGGATAGGATAGGATAGGATAGGATAGGATAGGATACTAGATAAGTATTGTTAAAGAGGGAGGTGATGCCTGAGCCAGAATCATTGCAGTGGTGAGGCTGGATCTGAGTGGTATCAAGAATGTTGAGTCACCAGGACTTACTAACTTCCCTTTGCCCTCTAGTGTCTGAATGCTAGAGTAGACAGAACCAGTTGGGGCATGAAGTAGATGATAAATCAAATGGCTCAGTGGACAGGGTATGCATAAGGCACAATTTACATCATGCAAGTACAGTAACTGGAACATATTAGAACTAAAAATATCACTTTACTTAATGTGGAAATCATGCATGGACCTGTGTATCACTATGCACCAGTATGTTATGGCTTCCAAATGCAGGCATGTGAACCATACTGATGGGCTATGTAAAGCCAGTGTAGAATATTATGGAAGAATGAGATACCAGACTTATGGGAAGAGTGTTGAATTCTCCCTCCTCCTCATCTCCTCCCTTTTCTTATTTTTTCTTCCTTCCCCTCCTCCTCCATCATTATCATCATCGTCGTCACCATCATCACCACCACCACCACCATCACCACCACCATATCCTCACCTAATTACCATGACCATTTAATTGATTGCTTGCTTACCATATGCCAGATTCTTTAGCTATGTAATATTTTACACTCCTCAAAACAACTCTGTGATACATAAATTATGATTCCCACTTTATAGATCAGGCAATTAAATCCTGCATGTTTTAAGAAACTCCCTGGCCTTACACAGCTAGGAAGTGGCAGAACCAAAATTTCAGCCCAGGTGTCATCTATGCTCTGTTGCCTCCTGAGGTGAGGAGCCCTGGGGTCTAGACCTGCCTCTGTAGCAGAGTGGCTGGATGGCCTTGAGCAAGCCATTTACCTTTTGTGGGTCCTGGTTCTTCATATGTCTCCACCACATGGGGAAGATGCATGCGCCATGGCCATGCAGGATTATATTAGACAGTGACTCATATACAAGGAATATTTGCCACCTCTCTCCCTTTTATCTTCACCACCTCCCTTTGAAGTTGACAAAGGCAGAGTGAATGTCTCCACTCGGCCAGTCCAGAGTGGGCTAAGACCCGAGCGAGGCCGGAGCAGAGCCTGCACCCCCAGCCAACTCTACTGCCCCAGAGGCAACCCCAGTCTCACACGCATGGCCGTACAAGCCACTGGTTGCTAAAGGTCCAGGAGCCTTGGACAAGTGGTCTTTCCATGTCTCGCTATTCTCTTCTGCCAACTGGGGAAAATAGTAACACCCCTGGAAAGGTTTTAGTGAAAATGAAATGGGTCGGCATATCAGATACTTAGAACAGTGCCTGGCGCATAACAAGTAAGTGTTAGTTGCTGTTATTCTTGTACTCAGCACCCTATCCTGTAGCCGCACTGAGAAATCTCAAAGAGTGCCCTCACATGCGCTCCCTTGTAGCCTCGGCATGTGCTGCTCCCTCTGCTGGAGTTGCCCTTCCAGCCCGGCCGACTCAGCTGAAATGTTCACTGGCCCCCTGAGACCTTATGTCACTCCCAGAAGTTGGTAACTCTTTCCTCTGAGGTCTTAGAGTGGTGACTCCTTGCCTCCTTCTAGCATTCTTCTCACTGAATAGCATTGTCCTGTTAGGACCATGAACAACACAAGGTCGTGGACTGGGTAAGATTCTCTGTATTCATTGGACTTAGGTCATAATAAACTTAGCTCATCCAGTAAAATTGAGCTTGATGCATAGAATGAGGGGACCCTGAGGGAGGATCCCCAGGAAGCACATGCAGGCCTAGGATCCCTTGAGAAGAGTGGCCCTTCCCGTGTACATCATCAGTGCAGCATACCAGGGGGCTGGAAAGAATGCCGTGGCCAGTCCACGGGCTTTATGTGGGGGTGTGCCTTTTAACTGGCCTCTTCCTGTAAAACAGCCAGACCCCAAAAGGCGCTCACTGTCTGTCTCCCTTTGGAAACTTTGCTGCATGTATTTGTACATGTTACAGCTGAAGCCAAGGTGATCCTGTTTTATAGGAGTTGGCAGCGGTGGAGGGCGAGGGGCTACAGGTGTGCTCTGGTGGACAAGTATGTGTGTGCGCACATGTGTGCTTGTTAGAGAAAGAAAGAGACCGTCAGAGGCAGAGACAGAGTCCAGGAGAGATGAGGAGGCTGGGCAAGAAGCTATTAGTTCTGGGACCAGTGAGCCCCACAAGTGGGAAGTTAAGATTCAGATTCCGGACCCGGCTCTGGCCCTCACAGGCTGTGGGATCCTGGGCCAATTTCTGCCTCATGTTTCTCTCAGTATCTTTTCATAAACATATTGGCTATACTAGAACATCACTGAAGAATCCTTCCGCTTGAATATTCCAAGATTTCCAAGCCCTCAGGGGCCCACAACTGGAAGCAAAGCAAGTACACAACTCTATCAATTTGTAGAGGACATCGAGGTTTCCAAAGCAAACTCCCAGAAGAAAGTTTGCTTTGTGATATTCATACCTTGCCCATTGAGTTCTCGTTAACCCTTTAGGTGTCTCTTGTCCCCTAATATGTAAACTTCTGGGCTGGGCCATGTTTAATGTCTGCCCAAGACAGGTCAAAGCATACCCCAGGTGGTCAGAAAACATGTGCTGATGTGGTTCTACCTAGGCTCCAAACCACTGTTATTTGATCAGTCTACTGATCGTGAACAAGGGAAGCTGAGGCTGGATTAGGATTTACCCAGGGGCTCCGGCACAGGCCTTTGGACTTCCTTCTTCTGACTCGCGGAGCAGTCCCCTTCGCCAAAGGTCCATGTATAGGATTGCCTAAGGGGGCTAAAAGACCGTCTGTATAGGAACTGGAAAAAACATGCCCAAATGGAAGGCCTGAGCATTCTTTCCCTTGGCCAAACAGGCGAGTGTCTTGGGATTCAGATTAGAATGACGAACTTTGATAACAATAAGAGGAATAATTGCCATTTGCCAAGCACTTTGCAAGGCTGGGGTCTCTGCCAAGCACGCCACTTGCAGTATCTCATTTAGTTGCCACTCGTACCCCATAATGGTCAAGACTCCATTTTACAGAATGAGTCTTGAGGCACCAGGATGTTAGGTGATGAGCCTGGAGTCACACCATTTGTACCACCTAAGATATAGTTCTAACTCAAGATACAGTGATGCTATAGCTCTGTTCTTCTAACCATGGCAGAAGCCAGGGCTCCCACTTTAGACAAAGGAAGGCTGAGGGCCAGAAGGAAAAGAACCTGTCCAAGGTCAAGGTCGTGCGGCTGGCAGAACCAATAGTGGAACATTCGCTGATTTTATCTCCAGTGCTTTCCTGACCTCTCAGTAACCTCAGGCCCATCCCCTCTCTTGACGTCTGGGCAGGTAGGGAGGGGCAGAGAAGAAAGCCTTACCTCTGTTCAGTAAGCAAGACCCGTGCCAAGTCAGGCCAGCCTCCCCAGGTGGTTCTGTAGTACAAATACCAGCCTGGTTGCAGCTCACTAGTTTTTATGATCAGGGATGACGTAGTTTCTTCACTCACTTGCAGGCTATTCAACTCCACAGTCAGCGAACAGCCTTCCTGGGGCAGCACAAGAAAGAGGCATGTGTTTCAGAGGGGCTGTCTGCGGGGAACAGCGAGGCTGGCCTTGCCTCATCGGAAAATAAAAACATGACCGATTAGCTGTGTGGCCTTGGGCAAATGTCTTCTGTTGGGAACCTGAGCTCCCGTGACATGCAATTTGGAGACTTGAACTGAAACATCCGAATGGTTTGAAAGCTTGGGGGAAATACAGATTTCTAAGCCCCCTCACTGAGATTTCAATGTCTTTGGGAGAAGCCCCGGCATCTGTCTCCTTGCATGTTTCCCAGGTGACTTGGATGCACGTCATGTGTAAGAACTGCAGATCTAGATGTTCTCCAGGAGCGTTTCCAACAAGACCACAGAGAGTTCGTGAGTGTACGCAGAGACTCTACCAAGCCTGCTCTCCTCGCCAGACACACAGAGCCGAGGGGACGCACTCCTCTGTGGGCATTCAAGAGAACGGAATGGAGAGACCAGATTTGTCTTCATATAAAAGCTGTTGTGTGTGGGTGAGCTGGTGAGCTTTCCATGAACAGACAAGTACAAATTGAGGGTCAGCCAAGTTGAAGCTCAGGTCCCTGTGGCAAGGAACAAATTAACTACAGAAAGAACTGTTCAGGGATAGAGTAATTCTGAGGAATGATTACCAGTCTTTGGAGCCCGTCAAACTTGGATTTCAGTTCCAGCTTCCCCACGCATGGGAACTTTACAGACCTGAATTCAATTCTTCCGTGCGAAAAGTAGGAATCACCGGATTCATCTGCTTCCCTGGGACATTGTAGGGAAGACATTATAAATAACTAAGAAAGGGCCTGGCATAGATAGAGCCTGGCACACAGTAGATGCTTGTGGTTTGCTTTCTCTAAAGTTTTCACTTGTTCATTCCTTTGACATCACTGTCAGTTCCAGGAAAACCTAACTTCGGGGAGAAAGGTCTTCTCACCCAACCACATATTCTCTTACGTAAGATACCAGAGCTTGTGCTAAAAACAAAATCAGTAAACACTCACAGAACAAAGGATGCAGAAGTTTTAGTGGTTGGCTGGGGCATTGGAATGGGCCAGAGATGAGAACTTTATGCGCTTGTTCTTTTGAAGTCCGAAGTGAAGCTTAGGCCCAGTTGAGGATGGGCCAAGCTCAGGGCTCATTTTGCACCTCTGTAATTGGGTTAGTGGTATCTGGGCTTGTTTAATCTGCTTGTCTCAATGTCAGTTGGATCTATCAGTAACAGAGCACACTGCAGCCCTCAACGCTGGACAAAAACAACACATTTCTGGGCAGCAGTGACACAGGCGAGGGTGGTACTGGGTTCCATAGCCTCTTCATTATCCCAATCACTGCACAGCTCAGTGTCAAGTTTAAGCCTCCAATGTTGTGCCCCTGTTCTCACCCAGTCACTTTTTGTCTCATGTCTTACACCCGAGTAATGCTAAGTTGCTCAAAAGTCCCCACCCATTGCTTATTTTTCTAGACTTCCCTAACTTTGCTCATTCTGCTTTCATGAGCACACATACCCTTGGTATCTTTTTTCTTCTGCCTAACCAACTCTGTTAGGCCATTGCAATGTCTTTTTTTTTTTGGCTACTGAGCAATAGTTATTGCTTCTCAGCCAAAAAACACCCTATTTTCTTGGAAGAAGTGGGTGGAGAGCCGATTGGGGATGGTGTTGGTGGAACTTAAATCAAAGTCTTTTAATCTGCCATTGAAGATGATTCTTCTCATCACCCAGGCATATGACCTTCTTGTGCCAACCAGTCTCACTCCCAGGACTCAGAGTCTTAAGCAGAGTGAGGCAGGAAAGGAGCTTCTGGGGGTGTGTTGGCTGTAGGTTCAGGAGGAGATATCTTAGCTGTTCTTGCTGCGGAGCCTCTATAACAGTCTTGCTTTCTAGCTCCTTCAAGTCTTCTTCTCCATCCTTCTCTCACAGGTTGAAATCTATGGGCCAGGCTCCCCAAATGCTTGCCATAAGTTCTCTTTCTGCCAATCATGTTGCTGCTGCTTGCAACCTATGAATCCTGGCACAGGTAGTCAACCATGACTCGAGAGTGATGGGGGGTTTTGGAAGCTTTCCTTCAACTCTCAGATAGCAGGCTCACTTAGTCATTCATGTTAGTCCCATGGAGGACTTACTATGTGCTTGGTCCAGGGATGGAGTCAGGTAACACAAAGACTAGGTACCTGCCCTCTCTTCTGAGATCCCAAGTGTCTATGTTAGAGGCCTAACAGAGCATGTCAGGAAGCTCTGGGTCTGGAACTGTCTCCTGCTAAAGCTGTGTGGTCACCACAATGAGTGCTCCATTCATCTCTGGGCCTCCAGGACCCAGCACAGTGCCTGGTACATGTTTAATGTTAAGTAAGAGTGTTTTGAACAGAATGGACTTACTCTGCAGGACTCCCTACAAATCTGCCTCAGCCTTAAATCCACAACTGCTTTGAGGACTAACCTAGTGTTGTATTTGGGAAAGCAGAAAGGAAAAAAATGGTTGGGGGAAAAATCGCAATGGATGTGTGCTTCAATTCAATGAAGCATTCTTTTGCTGTTGGCCGAATTTTAAAAAATCACATTCTAGCAGTAGCCGTGTCCCACTAAAGGCTTCGGTGACTAAATGGAAAGATTTCATCTAGGGGTGCTAGTAAAAATCTTGGTGAAAGGGATTCCCATTCCCTCCCTCTCTCCATACTGCGTCTTTTCCCATAAGAAGGCTTAATGGACCCTCAGTGCAATTCTGACATGATGGAAACTGAAAAGAGATGGAGTTTCCACACTGGGCAGAGAACAGAGGAATGTTATTCTTCTTGCTCCAATCCTGGAACCAGCAGGCTGCCCCTGGGTGGGAGGAGGGGCTGTGCAGGAGGGGACAGGGCAGTGGAGGTTGGATGATGGAATGCCAGGCCTCCAGATGTCTGCTCCTTGCAGATGTGTCTGCGAGGGCTTGGCCCACACATCTGGGAGATAATCATCACTGTGGCTCACATCTGGAAAGTACTTTACAGGCTATGAAGTTCTCTCACTGGTATCTCTAATCTGATGCCCACAGCAAAGTGGGCAGAACAGATTCCACTGTCCTCATCAGACCAGTTAGGCTCCCCAAAGTGTCACAAGTCCTTGCTCAGGCAGCAAAGTCAATAGAAATAGCAATGAAAATAATCAAAACCAGAACCTATGAAGCACTCGCTGTGGGCCAGGCACTGGTCTGGCATGTTGCATATACAGCATTAGTCATTGAACCTACATGGCATTTCTATAAGAGGGGTGTTTTTATCCCCACTTTAAAGATAAGAAAAGCAAGTCACACAAGGGTCTAGCAATGTGCTCAGGATTCCAGAGAGAGCCTGTGGCAAAGCCAGGACCTAAGCCCTGGCAGTTTGTGCCCCAAATCTGTCCGTCACTATTATTTCATGCCTGCCCATCAAAACTGGGAATCTAAGCAGGTTTGACTCCTAATTTCATTTCACTGTTTTATAGCTTTGTATACAAATAAAAGCGTGATTCTGGTAGGAGACTTTCGTTCATTCACTTAGACATCTGCTGGGTGACTACAATATGCCTGGCACTCAGTGGGGCCACAGATTTAAGGGAGAGCAGTCTTACTGCTCCACTCTATTTGGCTTAAGTGCCTTGAGCGCCGTGACCATTCTGGCTCCAGCTCCTGAAACAGTGCATGGTACGTGTTGTGCACTTGCTAGATAAGTACTGAATGCATGCACTGCTGCAACTCTTGAGCAGTTCACAGTCCAGAGGACAAAGACTTATAAGTGGACATATATTTGTATTGCCCATTAAAGTAATTATTAAATGTCTATTGGAGAGTGTTGAGAGCTGCAAGTGTGGTCTGGAGATGGAATGGATGAGCAAGAGGGTGGGAGTTTTCTGGCAGAAGATTGAGACCCAGGGCATGGAGAGGCAGTGTGGGTGGAGCATCAACAGAGAAGGCTGGACAGGTAAGCAGGGATGTGTGAAGAGTTGGGGGCTGTCTTATTATAGGGCAGGGGTCTCAGGCTTTCTTTAGGGGGTCATATATAAAAATAGGCTCTATGGACTACATGGTCTCGGTCACAACTACTCACCTATGCTTTACAAAAGCAGCCATAGATGCTATGTAAGTGGAAGAACCTAGCTATGTTCCTATAGTTTTATTTACAGAAATAGGCAGTGGGTCAGGTTTGGCCTGTGGGCTGCCATTTGCCAGGCCCTGTTGTAGGGTGTTGGGTGCCACTGATGCAGTGGGATCAGATTACCTCCCTTCTTGACTCATTCCTTAAAGGTGTACTGAACACTTACCATGTTCCTGGGAGAGGAGCAGTTTCTTCACTCCTGTTGCTTACAGTCTGTAGCTGCAGGAAGGGTCAATTATAGGGGCCTGACAAACCCTGTGATGGATGAAAATGAGGGGTCATGAGGTCACAGAGAGGAACCCTAACCCCAATTTGGAAGCTGAACACATGCCACACAACTCCAAGGAAACAATATGTGAACTCTGGCCCAAAGGATGAATAAGAGTAAATGGAGTGGGTAATGATGGAGGGCTTGCCAGGTTGGAAGGTCTCAAAGGAATCGAAGGCACAGGTTGTGACAGGAAGAGATACAGGAATTGAGACCAAATGTTAAGCGTCTGCTGGGACAGTACCACCCAGTAGCAATATAGTGTGAGTGACAAATGTAACTTAACATTTTCTAGTACCCACATTTGAAAACTGAAAGAGGAGTGAAATGATATTTAGTAATATGTTTTACTGAACCCTAAATATTCAAAACACTATCTTTTCAACATGGGATCAAGATGAACAATTGTTAATGAAATTTTTTTACATTATTTTTTGGTACAAAGTCTTTGCAAACCAGTGTGTATTTTCACATATAGCCCATCTCAATTCAGACCACGTGGCAAGTGCTCAGTGCCTGTGTGTGGCTAGTGGTCACGCTGCATTGGACAGGGCCCGGCTAGTCCATTCAGAGCCACGTGAGCCATCAGCAGAGTCAGGGCTGCAGCTTAAGTGTGGGGGGATTTTTATGGATCATTCTGGTATTAGGAGAGCCTGTTGTCTTCAAGTTCATGGCTTCTTTCTGCCAATCACCCTGGGATAGGAAACTCAAAGAGGAAAACCAAAAAGCAGGGAGAAGGGAGAGGGGCCAGCTTTGCCCGGGGAAGAAGAAAGTCTACGGCTTTGCCATAAAAGCTATGAAAATCAAAATGAACAGAACTAATTTTCTAACTGACTTAGGTGGCAGTTGTGAGGTCAGATGACCAGGTAATCCTGGTTAGGTGGTGGGGAAGAGTAAGCCCGGGCCTTCCAGTAATTGCCAGCTGTGGACTAATGCAACCAGAGATCCTCTAGGGAGGGCAGGTCCATTGAGGAAGCCACCTCACTTTCCTTGCCACAAATTGGAGGTTCAGCCTGCAGAAGCCGTCTCAGCCTGAGGCAGAGCATTTGGCACTTTCTCACCTCTGAGCCTGCCCTATCTTCCCACTGCAACTCGATAGACCTCCTGGGTGAGTGAGCTCATCTTACTGACACCAACCCCTGCTCAGGCGCTCAGCTGTCCTGTTCGTCCGGTTCCCCACCTGGCATCAGAACTTCAAACATCACTTTCCACTCAATTAACCAAACTCTTATCCATATTTGACTCTGTTTATCCAAACACAGGCAAAGGGGATGTGCTAAATGTTGGAATTACTGATTTTTTTAAATCATATTTTTCTATGTTTAACGACATGGCTAAGCCCTAGCTTTGGGGCTCCTTCTTTAATGAATAAATGAAAAAGATTCACAGTTGACATGATTTTTATGTTGGCAGACTTTACCAAAATGCTGAACAATTTTGTTCCCGTAATTGGTTTAGTTACAGCCTGGAGTTTATATCACTAATTGGATCAGCATGTGTTTTCTTCACAAATGATACTTAACTCAGACTCTGTCCAAATTTGTTCATATCTTTGTCAAACAATCACAGAAGACCTACTGTGAGCCTAGTGATACTGGTTGAGTGAAAAGCAGCTTCTGTGTGTTTTTGAGGAATGGAAGCAGTAAACAAACAATGAATATAGTAGGTTAAGGCAATTTTGGAAAAAAATGGGGGCTGGCTGGGATTCACAGGCCTGCCAGACATGGCTGGGCCTGGAAGAGGCTTCGAGGGGCATGATTAGGCCTAGCTATCTGTGAGGATTCAGCATAAGATTGCCTGGGTTCAAATTCAGACTTCATCTCTTACTGGTCATATGACCTGGGGAAAGTTACTGAAAATTTCATGCCTCAGTTTCCCCACTTATCAAATGAGAATACTGATGAATTATATCTGTTTATTCCAGTGGGCTATTGTGTGTATCAAGTATTAAATGCTTGCAAAGGAGTTTGTTATGTAGTTTGTCATACCAGGCACATAGCAAGCCTACGATCAATGAAAGTTGTAGTAATAATTATTACTATGCCTACCTAAGCTGAGACCTAAAGAAGGAGTAGGCATGAGTTTGCATAGGTAAGCGAGGGTGTTCCAGGTAAAGGGCAGGGCTTGACCTGGAAGCTCCGCACTAAGAGGACGTGGAATACCATGGTAACCAAAGTTCAGTTCAGTTTATCTGGATCACAGAGTAGTGGGGGGCTTAGGTGGTGGTGAGAATCATAGCAAAAAATAAGTCTAGCCAGGTGGGCAGAACCCACAGTGCAGGGTGTAGGCAGGCTAAAACAGGGCAGCTGGTTCCTTGAGAACTGAGCCTGTTTACACATCTCAGGCTCTGAAGAGAACTTAAATTTACAGGTGAACAGAGCCCCAACAACGGCTGCTTTGTATGTATTAACATGAGTTACAGGGAAACTGCAGACATTTGAGATGAAAGCATTTGGCAGGGAGCTTTGTGGAAAATAGTTTAAAAATATCAACACCAAGAAAAACTTGTAACAACTAGACAGAAAGCCAGTCCCCTAGTGGAAGAGAAATGTCAAGTTTGGGTTCAGGTCTTGGACAGCGCACTGAACGTCTGGAAACTAGGTTCTCTCTGGATCCTTGGAAAGAGGTTTTGAAATTGGTTCCTGGGAATTGTTCCTTCCTGGCCTGTGCTGGCAGAGAGAGGGTGTGTGCATGTGTGTGTGTGCGCACGTGCCTGCATGCACACACAGATTAATGGATGGATAGACGTGTCTCTTTGAGGGACTGGACAAAATGGGACGCGTGGTCACTTTTCTTCCAACACATGGTCTATGCTATGTTGATATGTGTTTAATCCTCGAAAGGAATGTGTTCTATATAGTGCAGGGCATCTAGGAGAATGAGCTTTCCCTTTTCCGTGCAAAGTGCAGACAGGATCCTGGTAGGAGCTCCAGGGGAGGACCCCACCTTCTAGAACTTGTCAATGGCTATCTCCAGTCTGCTCCTTCATACATTTGAAGGAAGACGAGGAAATGAGGGAGGTACTATAGAATCCTTCAAGTTGATGGACCTGAAGTTTTCTCAGCCAACTCCTCTTCCTTCTCTTTTCCAAAGCCTTCTGTTCTTCAGGACTCATCTTAAGAGCTCCCTCCTCTAAGCAGCCTTCTGGGTTATTCTCTGACCCCACTTCCTCTGATTGTTCATGTGTAGACAATGTTCTGTCCTTACCTAACTGCTTGCAGTTCTCTGAATTCATCACCGTGTATTCTTCCACCAGCATTCTCTTATCTAGGCTGTACCCTCTGCCCAGAGCATGTGTCTCTCTCTCTCTCTTTTTGAGCTGGCTGACTCCTACTCATGTTCAGAATTCCATTTGATCATCCCATTCTTATCCTCAAGCCTGAGTCCCTCTCAGGCTTGACATCTGACATTAGAATTCAAGATTATGTTTACTCGGTTGTGTCTTTAGCAATAGCCAGGAAACTCCCTGAAGGCAGGGGCCATGTCGTGCTTATTTTTTCTGTTTAGGGTGCCCATCACCTAGCATACATAGTAGGTGTGTGAATACATGGGTTTTTGAGGGACTGGCATCTGTGGTCCTCAGAGTATGGGCCCCTGATCAGTAGCAACCATATCTTGTGGAAAGTTTCCAGAGAAGCAAATTCTTGGGCCCTACTCCAAAACTACTGAATCAGAAACTTTGGAGGGAAGCCAAAAAATCTTCACAAGCCTTTGAAGGGATTCTGATGCATGCTAAAGTTTGAACTCCACTGATCTAGAAAAAAGCAGGATGAGGGGGTGGGGAGGGGAGGTGATGGGCCACTATGATAACGCCACAGTTCCTAAGAGGTTCTGCTGATGGCACAGCATCAACAGAACTCAAGGACATCGCAAGCTATGGAGAAACAGTTCTTCACTCTGTTAGGAGGTGAATCCTGGAGATTCGGTGGGCAGTTTTCTGTGGATTTAAACTGTGAAAAGGACTCATTCAACTGTCCTTAGCTGTCATGACACATGTCCTCAACCTTCAGTTCTATTTTTTTATGGAAAAAAGTGAATTGCTATGGGTTTGATCTGACTTCCTCATGACCTTTATATCTTTTGATGCCTCTTCTTTGGTCCCTAAACACCCTGGACTGTCCAGGTGTCCATAGCGAGTATGTGGATTCTGAAGTAAATCACACCACCTCTTTCTCCCCTAGTCCTTGATTCCGAACCAATCTCTGATGCTCTCCTACCACTTTCTACAACTCGCTTGACCCACTGTTTGTTTCCCATTGTTGCCCATCATCCGCAGCTTCCTTCTCACTTGAGCCACTGCTCCAGCCTCAGTACCTCCTGGTTCTCCCTTGAAACCCTTACTCCACACGAAGGACTCTACCTCAAACTTAAAGGTTGTTCCCGACATCCCTCTCTCTGAAAATATCCATGTCTGTCCATCACCCACTGACTAGTGGGTGAACACATTAGCACCATAGCATAGCCCACAAATCTCCGCCCATCCCCATTAACCTGGCCATCCTAGACCATGGTGGTTTAACTTCCTATAGTCAGTATCCACATCTTTTTCCCTGTGAGACTTTTCTGGTGGCCTGAGCCCATTCTTCCTGCCAGCATGAGATAGAAATGTTCTGGAGGAGAATATTGCCCTTTGGGAAATCCCTCATTGGGAGAAAATGGGTAAAGACGCCAACTCCCTAGCTTCTCAGGTGGGGTAATGCTGAGGAGTGTGCATCCCATGGGTTCAGAGTTCCCAGGGGGATTAAGCTGCAGTGGTTCCCAGGAGTTACATGCTTGCTTCCACATCCTCTTTTGGCTACCTCGCCATCCTTGCTTTACACCCCCTGTCCTCTACTGATAGCCTCTGGGATTGTCATCCAGATACACTACTTGCACTTGAATCCTTGCCTCAATGTTTGCTTCTGAAAGAACCCAACCTGACACACACATATACAAAGCTCCTAGTAATTTGGCATCGAAACACTTTTCTGGAATTAGCTGGCACCTTTCTTCTTTGTGGTTCCTGATTTGTTCTTATCCCCAATCTAGATTCCAGTGGCCTGAACACTGGCCATTCTGCAAACAAGCCACATCCTATTTCAACCTCTTGGTCTTTACACATTCTGTCATCTGGGCGTGCAATACTTGTAATTTTCCCTCTGGGATGGTGTTTCCCAGTGACAATGCTGCAGGACAGTGACCTAGTTTCTTGTCTCTTCAGTTGGGTGGTAAACTCTGTGAAGGGCTGTGACTGTGACTATCCTAGCCACCACTCTTACCAGTGCTTAGTCTAACACATTGCAAACAGTAATGCTCAATAAATGATTGTTCAGCATGTAATTGAATAAGCAGATATATTTAAAAGTTAACAAATGTATCTTGTGAAGTATTAATAGGCAGGTGTATGGGAGGAACTATGATTCCAACAAAGTGACACCCAGATATTGTTCAAGGGTGACATTGGTCACCATCTATGCAGCCTCTGGGAAGATTTAGGCCTGGCTGAGGAAGCTTAATGAAGGAAATGAAAGCACTCAGCTAGGCAGGTAGCCCAGGCCATCCTTTGAACAGTGCAGCCTCAGAGCAGTATGGGGATAAGAAACTCCCTATTCCCAGGGGTGAATCGTGGCTGGGCTACATGTCAAAAAGAGAGAGAACAGAAAATGTCAAAAAATTGTAGGCCTTGGCTGCATCATTTTATCTCTGGGCATGGAACCCAGGCTTCCCAGAGCTCACAGTTCATTTCCTCCCATCAAGACATGGGTCGGGGAGAGCCCGGATCCCAGGCAGCCCCTGGACAAGCCAGTCAGCAGTGTTACTCTCTCTTCTACTCAGGGACTCTGAGCAAGGGACAAGGTCAGGCTCTGACTGAGTATCTGTCAGTTCCCCATCTGTAGACTAGAATAGATCGGTACTTTTTTACATGTGCACTCTTTAGAACCCTAAAGCTCTGGGTAGTTGTGGCTGGGATGATCCTTGGTTACAAAAGATAAAGATGGGTCAACTAAGAGGGTCTCTCATCTCCTTTTTTTAAATTAGATTTGATGGACATTTTAATGTATTATTGCCCTTGAAGAATGGCGAAAGTGTCTGGAATCTTGGACTGACCAGATTACATCTGGGATGGCCTCCTAGAAATATGAAGCCCAGGGAAGAGAAAGTCAGACATCAAAGTGGGCATTATTACTGCATGGAAGCTTGCTGGGTGAAGCAGATTAAAAACTGGTCTACTCTATAGGGTTAGATGAGGTTTCAAGGACATGAGCCTCCTTATTTTACTTCCCACTTCTCTGTGGCATTTACTACAGATCTACCATGGGACTCAATTTGAGACCAATAGACCCAGGCCAGCACATTTCATCTCATCTTGGCCATCATTATCCCCACTGACCAGATAAGGAATCATGAGGCTCAGAGGTGATGTGGGGGGTCCACAGCCACAGTGCTATAAAGCAGAAGAGCAGAACAGCAGGGCTGCATTGAAGAATACTCCTTATTCTTCCTCTCCCCACCCTTTGTATGGTCAAGTTGTGTGATGTTTTCAGTTATTATTGCTAATTTGGGGGGAAATGTGGGTGCCAATTCCTTCTGCTGAACTGAAGTAGGGTCTTACTCTAATTTCAGTTGCTCTAGAAAAAACATCTTCTTTCTAATGGAGCATTTTTGCCAATGAATCTTTTTTTAAAGCTTTTATATTGGCATATAATCTATGTGCAGAAAATATGTGCATTTATAATAAGTGCTTCAAGAATGTTCATAAACGGATCCAACTTGTGTAACCAGAACTTAAATTGAGAAACAGGATATTCCCAGTATTCCAGAAGCCCTCTTCTTGCTCTCTCCCAGTGACAGCCCTGGCTGCCTCTCAGAAAGGTCCCACTGTCCTGACTTTGACCAGCACAAGCACCCCCATTACTATCATTATTGTTACTATTCATGTGTAGATTTATTTCAGATTATCACTCAAAGAAGTCATTTGGGTG
The DNA here is from genome assembly GCF_014824575.4 of Sturnira hondurensis. Taxonomy (NCBI): domain Eukaryota; kingdom Metazoa; phylum Chordata; class Mammalia; order Chiroptera; family Phyllostomidae; genus Sturnira; species Sturnira hondurensis. The sequence goes on along the minus strand of NW_028083079.1, from coordinate 2,683,599 downwards.
AAATTCACATAACAAAATTAACCACTTTACTGTGAACAGTTCAGTGGCATTTGATATATTCACAATTTTGTACAAACACTTTTACCTAGTTTTGAAACAATTTCATTGCACTGTAGTAAAACCCCTTACCCTGTAATTAGCTTCTCCCCGTTTCCCCTTCCCCAAGTCCCTGGCAACCATTAATCTGTATTGTGTTTGTGTGGATTTATCCATTCTGGATACTTCATATAAATGGAATCATATGATATATAACCTTTTATGTTTGTCTTCTTTCACTTAGCATAATGTTTTAGAGGTTTATCTACTTTGATATATATATATATATATATATAAATACTTTATTATTTTTTATGGCTGAATATCATCCCTCTGAGTATACCACGATTTGTTTATTCATTCATCTGTCTGTGGGCATTTAAGCTGTTTTACCTTTTGGCTATTGTGAATAGTGCTTCTATAAACATGTGTGTACATGTACTTATTTGAATATCTGTTTGGGGGTATATATCTTGGAGTAGAATTATAGAATTATGTGGTAATTATATGTATAACTTTTTGAGGAACCAACTGTTTTCCACAGTGGCTGAACCATTTTCTTTCCCACCAGCAATGTACAAGGGTTGCAATTTCTTCACGTCTTCACAAACGCTTGTTATTTTCAATTTTTAAATAATTTATATTCATCTTTTGTCTTTGACCTTTAGAGAAGCACCTATTCAGATTATCTGCCTATTTTTATTGAATTCCTTTGTAATTTTGTAATAGTTCTTTATATATTCTTGATAAATGATTTGGTAATATTTCCTTCAATTTCTTGATAATGCCCTTTGATGCACAAATGTTTTTAATTTTGATGCAGTCTAAATTTTTTGTCATTGCTTATTCTTTTGGTGTCCTATCTAAGAATCCATCACCAAATCCAAGGCTGTAAGGATTTATTCCTATGTTTTATCTAAGAATTGTTTGGTTTTACCTTGTAGTTTTAGGTCATTGACCCATTTTGAGTTAATTTGAATACATGGTGTGAGGTAGGGGTCCAAGTTCATTCTTTTGCTTGTAGATATCCAGTTGTCTCAGCACCATTAATGGTGATTTGCATATTTTTGTACTTCATAAAATGGCAATTACATAGTAGACACTTTTTGTGTCTTGCTTTTTTATGCTTATCATGACAGAACCACGGAGGGGTCGGCAGGAACATTAGTTGATATTACACATGCGATAAAAACACCTGTGCTTTCATATTTTTGTCATAGCTGATCTTAGAAAATAGATAAATGTCCCCATCCCCAAATTTTATCACTTAAAAGGAAATCTGACAAGAACCCTTCTTTCTGTTCTAGTTTTTTGTAAACCCAAAACGCTCTAAAAAAAATAAAGTCTATAAATTTGAAAAAAAGGAAATACAAAATCAGTCACGAGCACTGGTGTACAAGGATTTTCTAGACTCCCAGAGTGGTACACACTACAGATCCTTTCATCCAATCTCACCATTTAATAGATGGAAAATAATCCTCTGCCCAAGCACTGTTACCACGTCCATCCAAAGAGCCGCCATTGCTTCCCCGGACTACACAATGTCTTCTGACTCCCTACATCTGCTCCTACCTCCCTCAGTTTTCTCCTTCACAATGCCATCTAAGGGGTCTTTTCCCAACCACAAATCTGATCATGTAAAATTCTTTCTAGAAAAAACATCTAATAGCTCCCCATTGCTGTTAGGATAATGCCTGGAATCCTCAATATGGCTCATCCTCTCATTGGTCCACTGTTACCCTCTCTATACACTTTCTCAGTTCATTGGCCTTTTATTCAGTTTCTTGAGAGTGCCGTGTTGGTTTCTTACTTAGGATGCTGCACCTGTTGGTCCCACTTACTGAACCTATCACTTTTTTTTTTTCACATTGCTGACTCCATCTTAGAAAAGATGGGTGGCTTGCCCTAGGTCACAAGGAGCAGATGGTACTTGAATCTGGTTCCCCTGATTCGTATCTTAGACCTCATTCCTTTAGAGGGCTTAAAACATTGACTCCAAAAAGCAAGGCTTCTCCACAGCTGAAGGCTAGAGAGGCTCTGCTTTTTGTCCTGGGTTCCCATGGCTGCCACTGGAGTCCCAGTGCCAGCGTAGCATGAGAGAATGCTGCCTCTATCTTTTGTTTTGTTTTGTTCTAATATGACTTTAAAACCACTTTTATGATTAGACAAACTCTGAACCTCGGTTAACAAATATAAAATAGATATATTGCTGAGTGTTTCTGTCTGTTTTAAAGTGAGAAGTCATTTTACCATTAGGCAGATTCAGTAACTAAAGGCCAGTGAACTTTCCCATTCCTGTGTATGTGTCTGTGTGTGCATGGATAGGACACTAGATCTCTTATCTTCCAGGAGAAATAGCCTTGCCCCAGGACTCTCTGTCTCTGCAGACAAAACCAACAAGTACAAGAAGTCGTATTAAGAAATTTTCACTTACTCTTTCTATTCGGGAAATAGGTACCTCTTTTCATGAAGCTCTTCTTGAAATTTAATTTCAGTCTTCATGGTGAACTCAATAGGCCTGAATACAATTTGAATCATTTATTTTGCTTTGGAAATGACCAGTTATCTGGCAGAATTTAGCAATGACCTTTCTTTTATTTTAGTATTTTAGTTAGTGTCCTCCCTCATGTCTCTCCGTGGGTTGTGTTTGTAAAGAGCCCAAAAAACTCTTTGGTAGTTTTTGATAGGTCGTTCTTGACTTCCCTACCCATGCCCTGCTATGTCATTCACACTGATATCCTTGTGCTGTCCTTTTGTGCAGATTTCAGCATTACAAATGTCACCTTTTGACCTGCCCTATGGCCATACTGCCTGCCAACAGCTCCCAGGCCCAGTGCCAGGAACTTGACCATGGCAAGGCCTGTGTTAGTGAATGCTTTAGTGCATTCATTTGTAAATGCCCTTGTAAAGGCATTAGTTAGTAAAAAATAAGCAGATATCATAAAAAACTAATACATTATTAATACTTGTCATAGTCAGCCCTGCCTCATAACGATCGTAGCAAGATTGGCATAATGTCTGTCGTGGTTCTAATAACTTCGCATATTTACCTTACTCTCGCAACAGACTCATGACGTGGGTACTTTTATTATTTCCATTTTACAGATGGGGAAACTAATTCTTAAAGCAGCTAAATAACTTTCCAAAGATTATATAGCTACTAAATAATGATAAGATTCAAAAAAAAGAGTTTCAACAGGCAGCTAGGAAACAGCAAAACTTGCCTCAGCTGCAGGTTCATTTGATGAACTGGATGACAGAGTGTCCCAAAATGAAGGGAGAAAATGAGAACAACGAACATGCGAGAAGTATATTATTGAAGACAGCATTCAGAAGTGCAGACATGGCTGGAGGTGATATTTGTTTAGCTCCCGGAAAACTGAACTTTCTTATAATATGTAAGAATGTTTTTCAGTGTTTGCATATGCCAAAAGTAGATGCTCTCTGGGAACTGTTTATACAGAAGATCGGCTGCATATTGGAATCAGCCTCATGCTGCCACTGATTTCATTCTAGGTCTTGGGTTTTCTTCCATATTAGTGTGTATACAGGAGAGTCCATTATATTTCCACAGCAGACAAAAAACACACCACTACATACTGAAGCATACAAGCTATTATATATTTTCATAATATAGAACTTTAAGGTATAATAATCAACAGTGGCAAAATATTTCTGTCTTTGACATTAGTTTTTTTTTCTTTTTTTTTTTTTTTCCGTGAGATCCAACCTGTAATTGAGACCAGAGAAAACAGTATGGAAAAACAAATTCATGAGAACAGGATAAAAATATCATGAACAGCAAAATATGTCTGAGTATTTAAAACTGTATAGAAAAAATAAATTAGATGAACAATTGTGTAAATATAAATTAAAAAAGATGACATTCTTAATAAATAAAGTTTACTATTTACATTTTTATATATTGCTAAAAGACTTAACTTAGATCCATAAAAATACATAAACAGGAAAAAAAACCAAAATAGGAGCAGCAAATTTATGCGTGTGAGGTACAGAAAAAGGATTGGAATTATGTTTTGGTTTTTAGATTTTTTTTTTCCTTTTTCATAGTAGGCCAGTAGAATTCTCATGAGAACAGATTTTAAGCACTTCAGTGGAGAGTTATTTTTTTTGGTAGTTTCCAGAAGGTGCCAAACAGATTTCAGCATCATAATAATTAGAAATACCCATAATAATTATAACAATAATAAAAAGATATAATGTGATACATAAATATGGAAGAGCAGTTTGTAATATGAATACATTTTCTCTAGACGAGATCACAGTTTTATTTTGTAAATATTACATTTAAGTATATATATACACACATATATGTACAACTATATATACATGTGCATATATATGTAAAATTATATTTATATATAATATCTTTATATAGATAGATATCTATGGACAGGTTATTGATTATAGAGACCCAAAAAAGCAACTCAATAATTGTTCAAAATCCTCCTCACTGACTGCTGGTGTATAGTTTAAGAAGCCCAAGTTGTTCGCACTCAGAAAGCCAGATCTTTTCGCGGAAACACTCAGTGTTGAATTTTAAGTCTGAGGAGGAGAGATTTTAGGGGCTCCCTTCCTCTGTAAAGTTGGGAATGGCCTGGAAGTACTGAATAGATGTCAGTAAACTGACTTCTACTTTACAGGAAGTAATTGGCTTTTAGTCCAGTTATAGAACCAGTAAAGGCCAGAATAAGAGGGAAAAGTCCAATGTACCTAAGAATGAAATATTCCCCAGTACAAGCCTCTCTCTGAACGTGGATGGTCATCCAGGAGCTCCTGTGTCACTCCCTGAACTATCATATGAGTACTCGCTGTCTTTCCTCAGGGTCGATGGCCAGTGCCTTCTTGGATGGGAACCTGAGGCCTTGGTGCCCAGCCTCGGCTCCCCCAGATTGCTGCCGCCCACTTAAAACCTCAGGGCCTCACAACTCCCTGGCCTCCCCTTGTGAGGTAGGTTAAGTAGTATTATCCCCATTTTGCAGCTGGAGAAACTGAGGCCAATGAAGAGGCAATCTGATGACTTGTTGAAGATCCCTAAGCAAACTGGTGCCTGGAGTCAAGATTTCGAGGTTCTTACTCCAGGGAGAGAATTCCTGTCTTGGCTGTTAAACATTTCCGTTAAAGCTCAAACAACTGGTAGGAATTTGGCAAAACCTGAAAGATTTTCAAAAGAGCAGGCTCTTATTCATGTGCTATTTCATTTTTATGTTTGTTGTTTGCTTGGTTTATTCGTTGTTTTGATTCTCAAAACCCATGGGAATTACATGCAGCAGCCTTGTAGGAAAGTGGATGGTGCAGTGTGGTTCTAAGTGCAGTCTTATAAAGCCAAGTGCTCTACTGGTAGGTACACACATGTTATAATGTGAAAAGCACAACACACTATGTCCCCTTAGTATCTGGTAAAACCAATTGCAAGCCCTCCCACTCCCTAATAACATGGATTGCCACCAAACAAGCAGACAAAACACTTCCCCAGCAACCACTACACGTTAATGGGACGATGTCTGATTTCCTGGACCTACCACAATGTACCTAACATAACAGACAGCAGTATAAAATCCCACACTACGTCTCCTGCTACGGAAATCGTTACGCTTGTGTCTACCTACTCAGTCTGTAGAATAAACAATTTCCTTTAGGAAGCACAAAAATATTTTTTAAAAAAAGTATTATTTTTAATCATGCATATTTATTTCCTGTTAATCTCCTTATCTTTTGTGAATTTCTATCTGTACAGTTTTGTCACCATCAATTTTTTTTTATTTTTGTACTTGAAGTAGTTCCAGAAAAAAAAACACACAAATCTTCGAAACTGGTAACTTGAAAGTATGGTTAGCCTGCCTTCCTTCCTTCCTTTTGTCTTTCCTTCCTAACACAGGTAAGACCTATAACAAATGGACAGTTACAACCAAGTTAAATCAAACCTGGAAGGGAGGTAGCTGAAATCTGTCTCAAAGAATTATTTTCAACAAATAGCATTTAAGCACTGGCCAAGGTGGGACTAGGACCAAGAGAATTGTCTAGGCAGTGACTCAACATGCTGAAGCCAAGACTAGCAGCTGACACCCTCCATCTTCAAAGCCCTACAGTTTATGACCACTGATCTCTCCCTTCCGTAACGTCTGATCAGCCAACCAAATAGACTTCTCCAGGACTGTCTTCCCTGGGAGGGGGTTGGCACAGAAGTCAGGTGTGGGGGTCATGCAAGTCCTCTGGGCAGGCTGTCAGGGTTGTGGCTGAAACAGGTTTCCTAAGAGAGAGCTTAGAGGACTGTCTACCTCATCTTTTCATTCTTGCTACTAACAGGCTAATCCTTCACGCCCAGAACCCTCAAGCACTGAACTGTTTCCTTGTGAGTATTCCATTGCCCTAAACAGGAGATGACAGGAAGGATGAGACAATGAGTTTGTTCCCAGAAAGAAAATGAAACTGGGTATTAGTGTACTGCACAAATAAAAGCAGATTCAGTCCTACTGAGGTTTGAAATGGGCTATTAATTACACTTTCCATACGGGCACAAGGCTGGCCATAGGTCCAGTAGCTTCTCGTCTCACAGCCTTGGCAAATAATATAAATTTGTAACATGTCTGAATGATGACGATAAGGAGACTGGGTGGGTGTCTGCTCAGAGGGCCCAACTCAATCTGTGAATCTGAAGACAGAAGTCAGCCTTCTGGAAACTTTGCTCATCTGGAGAATGTGGGAGAGGCAAGGGTGAGAGTGAAGGAAGAAAGAGGCTGAAAGTCAGTTTAAGAGAAACTGGCGAGGTTCTTCTGTGGTTCCTGCAACCCCACCATTAGTAATGTTGTCTTCAGGTCTCCAAGGCTGTTTGTGTTCCTTACTGTTGTAATAAAGCAACAGGGAGGGCTGTCAGAGTTACCTGTCGTAGTTCCTATCTTCTTACTAGCACCACTCAGCTGGAGTAAGAGAGGGGATTTAAGAGTTGGGAAGAGTTCTTAGACACTGGAGAAGGGTACAAAATGCAATAAATGCTTCTATTATCATTCTTATTTTGCTAACAATTGGCCCTGGTAATTATAGAAAAAAATGTCTTGAATAAAAACATGAATTTGTAAGGAAGAAACAAGGAATTCGAGCCTGGCCTGAACAAGGGTGGTAGTCTCTCCATGCTGGAACTCCATCTCCAAGTTTGTAACATAGTACAAGCCACACAAATCTCTGCACTGCGTCCTTATTTGTGGGCACCTGTGCAAAAAGCACCGTGAGAGTTTTTTTTTTAATATAATAGACCACAGATGGCCAATAAATGTCTTCTCAAGTGTTCCTGATCAGCAGGTAATTGCTGTTGGGAGTGATATAGTAAGAAGCTTTCGGAAGCTAGTTTTGGTCCCCGCAGGAAGAAGGGCTATACGTGACCAACAAAACCTGCTTTGGAAGCAGGGATGAGGAGGGTCCAGCACACATGCCTAGTGTTTTCCATTCCTGTGCTAGACTTCGTTTTTGTTAGTTGTCTTCTCTAGGCTTGAGATGACTTGATTTATAGCAATCTTTATGTCATACAACTAGTTTAGACTCCCAGCGCCTCGCTTTCTTAGTTCCAGGTCTCAGAAGTTATATCCAACTTAACCACTCTCTCCACCTCACTCTGTATTAATCTCTCCCAATATTAATCTAAAGGAGTGGATGGTAACGGGCTAAAAAGAGGCAAAGAGGGCCCCAAACAGGTGGAGGCTTCCCCATTTGTTTGGCTAACTTACTCCGAACTTTGGAGGCTGAATGTGGGAGAGAGGGAAGGGTTGCCCAGCCACAGGTGTGGGTGGGAGCGCTAGCAGATGGGAGACTGTAGGAAACATGATGGCCATGTGGGGTTGTTGGGGAGTGAGGGTGAGCACACTTGGACGTCCCTCTGATGGGCCTCTGGAACACACACTGTCTAGATCCTATCCAAGATGATTCTCTGCCCAGAAGTACAGCTACTCGGGGCCACAGTGAGGTCCTCGGGACCAAAGGCTGCTTTAGCCTGGAGGGGCAGGAAGGCTTGGTCAAGCATAATAGCTCAGGAGTCCCCTCCACTCTAACAGTCCCCGGATGGCCCCAACATCACAGAAATTTAACACTGTTCCACTCGGTTATAAAATCTAACACTGGCTTAGACATTGTGGACTATCAGTGAGAGATCCAGCATCTTAAGTCCCTCAACTCCCTGCCAGGGTGAGAAGCCCAATGATAGGGGACTTAACTTCTCACCATGTGGCCAATGAGGCTTTTTTCTCTTGCTGAAGGGCTAGGAACTAAGGAGCTGTGGGGAAATGTGGGTCACGTTTAAGGCAGACTGTTTGGTTGTATGGGGGTTTTCCTAACCTAGTCCTACAATTTTGGGGTACTCAATGTATAGGATAGAGCAGCAGGAAAAGTAGCAGCAAATGTGGTCCCAAGGCAAGATTTGGGGAATGGGTGGGTTCTGGAGGGATATTGGCCTCAAGCCTCAAGCAGGGGGCTCTTATAATACCTTGATATTGCAATCCTAAGCCATTTCCAGCTTGGCCTCAAACCCTGGAGTTGGGGTAAATCCCTCATGGCAGCGGAAAAATTGGGGGGCGGGGCTTGGTATACTTTGGACTCTTTACCTTTTCCTGGGTCCTACTTTCCTAGAAGGTCAGTGATCAGAGACCATTTCATTTCTGATCCCAAAGGACCACACCACTGTGCACGCCCTACATATTCCAAGCCTCAAGGTGTGAACTATGTTAGCATCTCAACACTTGGTCTTAGCAGTTTCTGCAAGCTTCTTTCTCCCAAGGACAGTGTTAGCTAAGAGCTTGGGAAAGGAAAGATTGACTTTGTTCTATTCTCTCTCTGCTCAGTCTCCAAAACTGCCCTCACACAGATGCTTGTATGGGTGTGTAGGCATGCATGTGTACTAGCCACAGATGTGCACACTCCTAGATAAGAGAACATGTTTCTTGCTGTGGTCGTATGACAACTGGTTAGAATTTTAGGAGGCTCTGGGACTGCACGCACTATATGTAATCCATCTAAGACTCTGGGATAGGATTCCATGCCATTATTCAACATGGCGAGACTTGGTTCATGCGCCCCCACTATGAGTCCTTCCTGGGTGAAATTAAAGGCAGACCGGTTGGGTGCTAAGGATCCCTGGTGTGGAGAGGCCATTCCGTTGAGCAGCTGACTGTGTGAAATCAATACCAAAAGGATGCGGGTCCTGGCGGTGGGAATTCTTTGACAACTCCTTGTCTTTCCTTAGCCATGGCTGTATCCCCAGAGGTCTTTCCGGCTGTGTTCTCGGGCTTGGGGGTCTCGACAAGCACAGTCACCTTTTAGGTCACAGGACATAGGGAAGGGAGTGACCTGCAAAAAACAAGAGAGAAGAGGTGAACCAGATGGTTGTGTCTGAGGCAATAATTTTCAGAGAGGCAGGGTAGGGTAGGGAACAAGAGCTGGATGGGGGGAGAGCAGCGTCAAGTTCAAGTCATGGATTTGCTTCTTTCTAGCCCTATGACACAGCTGGCAAACGCAAGCCCTGCAGGCCAAATCTAGCCCTCTACCTTGTTTTATCTGGCCCGGCACCTTGTTTCTACCCGGTGGCAGCACTGAGCTCTCACTTAACTGTTAAGGAGTAGTTACATTTATACAGTCCTAAAGTTACATTCAGCCTCTTGAAGGTAACCATGAGGCTGATGTGACCCCTGGTAAAAATGAGTGTGACACCCCTGCCCTATGATAACTTTACCAAGATCACCATGGTTGTTATCATAGCAGCTTTCATTCTCAGTGGCATTTATTATGGTCAGGCAATATGCCAAACATTTTCCAAATAGGGAAGCATCAACCCTTGACAACTCCGTAAGACAGGTATGAAAACAATCACCTTGCTTGTACAGATGGAGAAACGGGCTCAGAAAGGGGCAGGCATTTGCCCAAAGCAATAAATGTCAAATCTTGTATTTAAAGAAGGATGAGCCATGTCTCCCTAACCCGCAGGTTCCTAGCTGTAGAACAGATATGGTAAGACCGACCTTGCACTGTAAACTCTTGGGCCAAATGACGTCATGGGTGAAATACCGTCATGCGCTATCCCAGAGTTGGTTCACAGGGTGGTACAGTGCAATATCTGACCGGTGGCATAAGTGAAATAAAGGATATGAAAATGTTCTTTAAGAAAACATAATTCTCTGCACATATTGGTAGTTTTGATTTTGGGGAGGCAATGATAAAAACAAAAGCACATCTCAGCAAGCTCAGAGCTGGGGGGGCCAGAAATCCTGGTGGGGAATATTTCACCTAGAGATTTGGCATAAAATTTGAAGGATCTAGGGAACAGATTTTATTACAAGAAAAAGTGAATATCATATAATGCGATTTGCTATATGTATATACTATAAAAGCTGGGAAAAATAAAAAATAAAAATTTATATTAAAAAAGGGAGTGGCTTGGGTATCAGTTCCCACTCCATCCCTTCACATGCCCTGTAACCTTGGGCCACCTTTCCTTCCTAGAAATAGAGAAAGAGCCCAGCAGTGAATGTCTCCCCAATGCAGCCAGTGATCTGTCTTTCCAAAGAGCGCAGTGCAGTCCCTGCCTGAGCCCAGGCTGGGCTAGTGCAGGCCAAGTGGATTTCACCTCATTGCATCATGACATTTGCATATCACTTTCCCCAGAGGGTCCCCCATCTACACAGATGGATTTAATGACCTCATTCACCTCCTGCCTGGGTCTCCAAGTGCTCACAGAGCCTCGGAGAGCATCTTTTTCTCTGTAGCTTGTGGACTCATTCTCTCCTGTATCTAATTCTTTTCTCTCTGCCTCTTTGCCAGCCCACCCTCCCTCCCTCCCTCCCTCCCTTTTTCCTTCCCTGCTTCCTCCCAACTTCTCCCCCCCCCTCCTGCAATTATGCAGTAATTTAAAATGTAGGAATGAACAGGAAAACTGAAGTATAAGCCTCAGAAGCACTGTCACCTCACTAAGATATGACCTGGAACATGTGATGACTTCTGAGACTTAGTTAACTCAATCATTAAATGGGAATAGTGAAAGCGTACATGTCCTTGAGGTTGTGATGAGGGATGAGTGAAGCTAGCAATGCAAAACACCTAGAGCACAGTGCTTGACACGTGCTCAGAGCTCAACCACATACACATCCATATGCATATACAGACAGGGTCCGGCACAAATACCACATCTTGTTTATGAGCTGGTAATCGGTACCAAATGTTTTATTACAAAATCATAAGCATGTAATTCTGTAACNGCCAGTGATCTGTCTTTCCAAAGAGCGCAGTGCAGTCCCTGCCTGAGCCCAGGCTGGGCTAGTGCAGGCCAAGTGGATTTCACCTCATTGCATCATGACATTTGCATATCACTTTCCCCAGAGGGTCCCCCATCTACACAGATGGATTTAATGACCTCATTCACCTCCTGCCTGGGTCTCCAAGTGCTCACAGAGCCTCGGAGAGCATCTTTCTCTCTGTAGCTTGTGGACTCATTCTCTCTCCTGTATCTAATTCTTTTCTCTCTGCCTCTTTGCCAGCCCTCCCTCCCTCCCTCCCTCCCTTCCTCCCTCCCTTTTTCCTTCCCTGCTTCCTCCCAACTTCTCCCCCCCTCCTGCAATTATGCAGTAATTTAAAATGTAGGAATGAACAGGAAAACTGAAGTATAAGCCTCAGAAGCTCTGTCACCTCACTAAGGTATGACCTGGAACATGTGATGACTTCTGAGACTTAGTTAACTCAATCATTAAATGGGAATAGTGAAAGCGTACATGTCCTTGAGGTTGTGATGAGGGATGAGTGAAGCTAGCAATGCAAAACACCTAGAGCACAGTGCTTGACACGTGCTCAGAGCTCAACCACATACACATCCATATGCATATATAGACAGGGTCCGGCACAAATACCACATCTTGTTTATGAGCTGGTAATCGGTACCAAATGTTTTATTACAAAATCATAAGCATAACAATATCGCACTCAAGCACACCATATGACATTGTAGGTGAAATGTTTAAATTGCTGTCCATCTCATGTGAGACGTTCAGGTTCCTACCAAGCACATCAAACAGCGTTACTTCTGCCAGAGCCTGCGTTTCCTCCTCTCTCTCACTCAGTGAGACAGAGACCACATTGGTCTTGGGCATTGTTATTTCCCAAGGCCCAATGCATAGAACAAAGGAATGTGTGTTCATTGCTCCCTCTCCCTGACTCCCACTGCACTCGAGGCCAGCACATCCCTTTGTTTCTCTGTTCAACTGAAATGCATGGGTGCCCGCTGCCTGCTGGGTAAGCTCCTCACAGCGGCTGCAGTGCCTGTCTTTCTCCTACAACTACCTGCTGTTCTCTGCGTAGCACATTGTCTTCCCAGCCCCCATGTCTTTGTGGAGGTTGTGCCTTCCAATCTAGAATATTCTCCCACAACCTCTTCACCTCCAAGAGAAGCACAGGATGTTACAATTGGAAAAGACACAGAGAAAACTCTCCAGTCCAAGTGGGGAAACTGAGGGCACAGCCAAGTCCCAATGAAGCAAGTGAGGTTGAGTGGGGACAGTACCATCCTGGGAGCTAAAGGCCTGGGTTGGCATCCTCCCTTGCCTCACGCTTGTTGCACAATTGGGGGAAAATCCCTTCACCACCATAGCCTTGAGTTTCTATATCTATAAAAGTGTGATTTTAAAAAATACTGTTTTTTATGTGGTTGTGAGGATCAAAGAAAAAGAAATACACAAAAAGCCTGAGCCCATGGCCTAACACTCAGCAGATGCTTAATGCTTAAATACACATGCGCTGAATCAAATTTCCCACCAGCTCCTCTCTCACCATCCGTGACATCTTTCCTGCCTATTGTCCGCTCTCTCCCACCTCCCAGACTTGGGCCACCTCTTTCTCCTCAACTCACCCATCCCTTTATCTGTGCCCTTCTCCTGCCCTTGCCCACATCCTAACATACAATGATCCAGTTACCTCTCATGTTTTCTACACAATTCTCTCTGTAACTCTTTCCCATTGGGCTCCATGACCCATTAGGGACAGTTTCACATCTGATTCATTGCTCATCCTTCTTGCTGCATCTCACACAAGCAAAAATTCAACAAATTCTACATCTTAAAATACGACCCAAGGTCCTTACCCAAGTTCAAAGCCTTTCAGGATGTGATCTCCACATGCTTCTTAGACCTTACCTGGCCCTCTCCTTCCCCTTACTCCCTGTGACTTTTTTATATATTGACTGGTTCCTCAAATACTGAGTGCTTTCCTACTTCTAAGTCTTTCTCCACGCATGTTCCTTCACCCTGCTGATCATTGCTGGCCAGCTCCTCTTCGTTCTTCGGGTTTTATCTCAAGTATCACCTCCTCCCTGACTCGCCTGAACAAGGATACCATCACCTTCATCTCCTCTCACAGCACTCTATTTTGATGCCTTGTTCTGAATCACTTCTGCACTTGCATGCCAGTTCAGTCTAGGGCGGGCAGACCGTGTCTGCCTTTGAATACTAAGTCTTTATATACTAAGAACAGGTGTTCAATGAACCCAGGAATGGAGGAACAAATGAATGACAGATATCCAGCTAGAACACAAATCAGGAAGCTTCTGCTCTCGCATTCACTTGCTGGGCGACTTTGTACAAGTTCCTTCCCTTCTCTGAGCTTCAGTTTCCCAATCTGTATGTTGTTTTTTTTTAAATTTGTATTTTAAAAATATTTTATTTATTTATTTTTAGAGAGTGGAGAAGGAGAGAGAAAGACAGTGACAAAAATATCAATGTATGGCTGCCTCTCACTTGCCACCCACTGGGGATCTGGCCCAGAACACAGGCATGTTCCCTGACGGAATTAAACCCGCGACTGTTTGGTTCATAGGCTGGCACTCAATCCCCTGAATCGCACCAGCAGGGGTTGTTTTTTAAAATATATATCTTTCATTCATTAATTATGCTATTACAAGTGTCCCATTTTTTTTCTCCCCTTTATTCTACGCTGCCCTGCACTCCCTCTCCCACCTCAGTCCGTGTCCATGGGTCGTACATATAAGTTCTTTGGCTTCTCCATTTTCTACACTATGCTTAACCTCTCCCTATTTTGTACCTACCAATTTATGCTTCTTATTCCCTATACCTTTTCCCCCAATTCTCCTTCCTCCCCCTCCCTGCTGATAACCCCCCATGTGATCTCCATGCCTGTGATTCTCTTCTGGTTCTATTTGTTTGCTTAGTTTTTTTTTAAGGTTCAGTTGTTGATATAAGTTATGAGTTTGTTTTCATTTTACTGTTCATATTTTTGATCATCTTCTTTTTCTTAGATCAGTGCCTTTAACATTTCATATAATAAGGGCTTGGTGATGATGAACTCCTTTAACTTGACCTTATCTGGGAAGCACTTTATCTGCCCTTCTAACTGATAGCTTTGCTGGATAGAGTAATTTTGGATGTGTGTCCCTTGCCTTTCTTGACTTTTGAATACTTCTTCCCAGCACCTTCTTGCCTGTAAGGTTTCTTTTGAGAAATCAACTGACAGTCTTACGGGAACTCTTTTGTAGGTAACTGTCTCCTTTTCTCTTGCTGCTTTTAAGATTCTCTCTTTATCTTTAATCTTGGCTAATGAAAATTATGATGTTCCTTGATGTGTGCTCCCTTCGGTCCAACTTCTTTGGGACTCTCTGAGCTTCCTGGACTTTCTGGGAATCTATTCCCTTTGCTGGATTGGGGAAGTTGTTTTTTCAAATAAGTTTTCAATTTTTTGCTCTTCTTCTTCCCCTTCTGGCAGCCCTATGATTCAGATGTTGGAATGTTTAAAGTTGTCCTGGAGGTTCCTAAGCCTCTCCTCATTGTTCTGAATTCTTGTGTCTTCATTCTGTTCTGATTGAATGTTTATTTCTTCCTTCTGCTCCAAATCATTGTTTTGAGTCCCAGTTTCCCTCCCTTCACTGTTGGTTCCCTGTATATTTTTCTTTATTTTACTTTGCGTAGCCTTCACTTTTTTCTCTATTTTGTGACCATATCCAACTAATTCTGTGAGCACCCTGATTACCAGTGTTTTAAACTCTGCATCTGATAAGTTGGCTATCTCTTCATCACTTAGTTCTACTTTTGGAGCTTTGATCTCTTCTTTCATTTGTGCCATATTTTTATGTCTCGGTATGCCTGTTATGTTGTAAGGGGCTGAGCCTTAGGGATTCCCCAGAGTAGGGCAATCCATGTTGCTGCATTGTTGCACTGTATGTTGAGAGCCACTTGCTTGGCTCTCAGCTGGCTTTCAATCACTTTCCCCACTATCTGCAAGCAAATTGGGCCCTTCTATACTAATTCCCAAGTGGGTGAGCTTGTGTGTGATCTAGGACCCCATGCATCTCTCCAACAAACTCTCTTGTGAGGCTGTGAGTTTCTCCCACCACCACAACCCCCTCAAGTATTTACAGCCAGAGGTTTTGAGGCTTTATTTCCCTGTGCTAGAACCCTGGGTTGCATGGTCTATCTCACTCCCCAGTTGTTCTTCCTGGTTTATCCGCATGTGAATGTGGGAGCCCCCTGGTCCACCAGCCACTGCCTTGCTGCACGTCCTCTCTGCCCCAGATGCTTGTCTCCACTCCTACCCGTCTGCCTGGGTAAATGTTCCTTCTTTGACTCCTTGGTTGTTGGACTTCCATACAGTTCAATTTTCTGGCAGTTCTGGTTATTTTTTGCTTTTAAATTTGTTGTTGTCCTTCTTTTGGTTGTGCGAGGAGGCAAAGTGTATCTACCTATGCCTCCATCTTGGCCAAAAGTTCCTCAATCTGTATGTTAAGATTGATTTTACTGGTCTGTACTTTTCCAGCTGCCTGGAAGTCCTTGTCTGTCTGAGAAAGACAGACGGCAACCCCCTGGCCAGAAAGGACCTACAAATGCATATTCTCTACAAACCTTGCCTTGCATGTTCCCCTTTCTGTCATTCCCAGTTCCACCAGCTTCTCCAAAATCATCAGTTGCCAAGGTGGCCCTGCCTCCAGTTAATTTCTCAGGCTGGTCTGGCCACCCTGGCTACGTGGCTGTGAGTGACCGTTCTCTCTCCTTCCTGGGTCAACCCAGGCCACTCTAGCATTTTCCCAAACAAATGTGTTGGGCACCAAAGGGGAGGAACCCCAAGCAGAATACAACAAAGTCTAGAACATTTGATCTTAGGAGGCAGATCTGTAGCCAAAACAGCTACTTGTTTCCACCACACACTTGAAAATGCAGCTACATTCACTGAGCCCTCACAAGGAGCATGGGGGCAGATAAGCCTGAGTTTGGGTTAGGCTCCACACAAGCACTGTGTGACTGATGGCAAGTCCTTGGTCACTGTGGACTTCATGTCCCCATCTGTATGACAAGGGTCTTCATAAAGACCTCACAGGGTTCTGAGAAGGAGTCAATGAAATAATGTTGCCTCCAAACCTGCTTACAGAGTGTCCAGTACAGAGGACGTGCCCAGTGTCTTGTTCCCTCCTCTCTTCTGTGGGAACTGCCTGTCCTGAGCTCTCCTTTCTCCACAATCATCCTCTGGATCAAGGCCCCATAGCTGAGCAGAAGAGGGTGGCGATGGCCAGCTCCATCTACTCTCCCAGGGGTTCCTGGGTCTGATGTGGAAGAGACTGGGGCAACCTATTTGTGCAGGTTAATAGCAGTGAGCACCACTTTACATGCACACACATGCATGCACACACATATACATGCTAGCATTTCCCGAGGGCCTTCCACGGGTGCATGATTTCCATGTGCCAATGTGTTCACTTTGCACAGCTCGCGAGGCTATTGTTATTAGTTCTCCATCCTGCAGATGACAAAATAGAGGCTTCAGTGTGTTCAACACAAAACATATTCCCTGAGCTTCACTACCAGTCCACGGCTAGATGATGCCAGATTCTGAACCCCACTCCAAGCACTGAGAGTTTTCAGCAAGTGAGGGTAAGGGCAAGGCACCTTCTCCCCACCTGGCCGGGCTGACCGCTGCTTTGTCTAATGTCCGATAGCCTTTTCTCCCTTACTATGTCTCTGCATCATCGTACTCACCTCCCCCAACACCCTTAATAAGGCAGCTATTCTTATTATCTTGTTTCACATCTTGGAGGAAACTAAGATGCAAAAAGGTGAGTCGCTGGGCTGGCAGGTAGCCTGGGATCTGCATCCCTATTTGTGACCATTCCTCCATACTGTGCCCCCAAACAGCAGGCAGAGTGGGAACCAGGGTCCCCTTTTCACGGAGAAGGAAACTAAAGCATCCTGATCAAGTCAGCTCTTGGCAGAAATCCCAGATTCTCTGACTCCCCAAGTCGCTTGCCACCTTCTCCCCCACAGGGCCTCCCAAGGAAACCTACCACCCACAGCACAAGCACTTGTGGTAGCCAGTTTACATTTGGCACTCCCAGCACCATGTGGCTAGGCTGTCCCATAAATGGCTTGGCCACCCACTCTGGGATTCTGTCAACAAGCCTAGGTCAACGACTAAAGGCCAGGATTCTCTTTTTTTTCCCTCTGGTCTGAGGACATTGTCCAGGCTTGGGGGTTTCTTCCTCTGGGTGAGCTGCCCAGGCTAACACCTCCATCCACGTGTGGGAGCGGTTTAGGAACACAGCCCAAGCAAATGCACCACAAGGCTCTGGCTGCAGTTCTCCTCTGAGGCTAGGAGACAGGCAGGATCTGAATTCTGACTCAGACTCAGCGGGGAGGTCACAAGCAGAGAGTGTGTAGTGGAGGGACCAAGAGGCTCCCTGTGCTGAAGGTCAGAAAGCTTTGACTGTCCGCTGCCCACCGTGGGTCCCTGGGCAAATCACTTGGCCACTGTGAGTGTCAGGGCATTCATAGTGTTGATGGAAAGATTTAATGAGACCAAGTAGACTGAGGTGTGATGTTCAGTATGAGGACTCCCCTGCAAGCTCCTTGGAGGTGGGGTGGATCCGTGCCTGGCAGAGGGCATGGAACAGTCAGTGAATGTGGAGGTTTGTTTAAGTGTGAGTAAGCGGAGGATAAAATGGAGGAAAGGGATAAAGTGCAGAAAAGCACCACCGTAGACCAAAAGGAGACTTGGGTTTGATTTCTTTCCCTCTCGCTGACTTAGTGTATGCTGTCAAACAGGTGGCTTCCCTTTGGGGGACTTCCATGTCTCTATCTGTAAAATGGAGAAAATAACAATCATGCTACATGGGTGTATTTGGGATAAAGTACAAAATTCAAGTAAAGCATTTAGCACAGTGTAAGGCATATACTAGGTGCTCAGTTGTTGGCGATGATAATGGTGATGGTGACCTTCGTACGGTGGCGGCCATGATGATGTGGGGATAATGATGGTGGTGATGATGGGACTGACAGTGGTTATGATGCTACATACTCTTCTGGGTGGAAGAGTCTGATTTCTTCACAGGAACAGGCTGCAACGAGTGCCTCATTCATTCACATGAAAAAGTCAAATGAGGAAATCATAACATCCCAGCAGCCAGTGATTTATGGACAAGGAGGAATTTATCTAATCTGTTTAGCCATTTGCCCGTTACCTTTGCTAACCTTCCAAGTTAAGCACATCTATTACCTCTTCCAGGAAGCCTTCTAGGACCTTCCAGGCTGGCTCAGTGCTTAAAATCATGGAATATCCTATTGCTCTCTGGATAAAATTCAAATTCCCTGGCTTAACTTCTAAAAGCCTTTCTCATCCCTCTAAGCTCAGCTCTTACCTCCTTCCTCTCTTGCACTGGGCTCTGGCCACGCTCAGGGAATCACAGTTTCCTCAGTGCTCTCACCCGCATCTGGGTGCATGCACAGACGGGACCTCTGTCGGAAACAACCTTCTCTCTCTCATCCTTTGCCTGGTCATCGCCCTCCTTCCCTGACCTGGGAAAGACCTACTACACCTTTCATGCCTCACCTCTGTTATGGCCCTCTCTAGAAGCTTACTGACTCTCTTCACTTGCTGTGTCTCTGCTAGCACTTACTCTACTCTAAATGCCTGGCTACCAGTCCTCAAGACATGAACTCAGCATGACCGAAACCAGGTCTGTCTTGCTCGTGGCCTAGCACAGTATTATCCCACAGCATCAGGACCTGGGATTCTTCAGGGAACAAGTTAGGATGCATGTCCTTGCCCCTCTGAAATTTCCATTTTAGCAGCAAGAAGGGTAGGGGTTGGCAACTAATAAATAATACATACATGTCATAGTCTATGCCAAAGTGAGAAGTGTTGTGGAGGAAGAAAGAAGTGGAAGTCAGGGCAAATGGGTGTGGGAGTACCAGGGGAGCTATAAGGTGGGAGGTCAGGGTGGGGCTCATTGAAAGCATGACACTTGGACAAAGACTTGGAGGAGGGAAGGGAGTGAGTTATAAGGATGAATGGAGAAGAATGTTCTCAGCCAAAGGAACAGCCAGTGACAAAAACTGGAAGACAGGAGAATGCCTGGCCTGTGCAAGGAGGTCAGAGGGCTGGGGCGAAGTGAAGAGGGGGTGCCAATAGTGCAGGGTGAGGTCAGAGAGAGGATGGGTGTGGGCAGTGCATAGGGCCTTACAGGCCCCTGGGAGAACTGGTTTTACTCTGAGTAAAAAGAGGAGACACTGCATGGCTTGGCCCAGAGGTGTGATACCACCTGACTCTGTTTTAGAAGGATTGTTCTGGTTGCTAGGTCAAGATGTTAAAGCCATTGGTGGACATCCCTAGCTCTGACACCCAACATCCAGCTCTTTATCTTGGCCACTCTGCTAAGGAGGCTGCTTTCTATCTAATGATTTTGATTATCTTCCCATGTCTTATGAGAATTAGAATCCAATCCTCCTGAAACCAATGGCTACATCTGGGCATAACATTTTATTTTCACTTAGATTTAGCAAATAAATATGGCAACCTCACACTTAATGTCATCATTTGGGCATGCCATCCTGTGATAAGACATGTTTCTGGGGTTGACAACTTCTTACTCTCTCCTGGCCCCAGCCCTGAGTAGCCCTCAAATTTTTGCTCAATGACCACCGCACGCAGGAGTCCATGTAGAGAGTCCCGAGACATGAATCTAATCTGAAGATCAAGAAATAAAAATCCTGGGTGAACCTGGCCTGCCCAAGGTCGGAGAGCTAAGTCACAGAGCTAGGCCTGCACCCTGCTTCCCAGATGTCTTCCAGAGTCAGTCCCCTGCAGCTGCCTGAAACATGACCGTAACTGTTGTTCCAGGCCACCACACCTCAGCACGTGTGGGTAGACTGAATGTGTAAAGGTGACTGTCCCCTCCGCTGTTACAGCCCCAACACAGGCTTACTGAGAATGGCTCCGGTTTGAAAGGAATACTTTTTGTTGCTGTGATTGTGAGGGGAAACTGCTGAAGCAACCATTCTGGAAATCTGCTCTGAACTGGAGACTCCTCAAGGCTCCAGCAGGAAAATAATAAACCGACATGCTGGGAGGCTGAGTCCTGCCCCTTCCTGTCTGCCTTGCGCTGCAGACAGGTGTCTGGGTGAGAAACTGGTCACCCCTGTCAGACGGAGTTTCCTGCACTGTCTTGCTCTTGTCTGTCAGCCGGGCCCAGGTCACACAAGGCAGATGTGGGAAACAGCTGGTGTCTGCAGACAAACAAGGGGAGGAAGGATAGAGGGAGTAGACAGACATCATTCTGGGCCAAGTGACTGGGAGGCCCCAGCCCTGGGGACTGGGAAGAGGTTTAGGTGGAGAGTTGGCAAGAAGGAAGTCTGGGAGAAGGTGCTGAGCACTTAACCCTGGGCCTGAAGTTCATACCCAGGACTGCAGCAGCCCAGGAGGACTAGGAAGCAAGAGGCCCACCCACCAGGGGAAGGGCAAGGGGCAAGCCACGGCAACGCGATGTGCAGAGCCGGGGTTAAAGGCAGGTGCTGTGTGGCTTGGAGTCATGGGTTTGCATCTCAGCTTGACCGCTTACTGGCTGTGTGACCTTAACCCTCTAAGCGTCAGTTGGATCACGTATAAAACTCGGATACAAAGACAACACCTACAACAGGGCTACCGTGCTAATGAAATGAAATGACATGTGTGGAAGCAGTTAGCACCGTGCTTGGCAAATAGCAAGCTCTCAATAAAGAGTAGCTGCATTATTTGTTTGGAGTCACGAAAGGCTAAATGCTAACATAGCTCTGTCACCTCATGCAAAGGATCCTACCCCTCCGGACCTCAGCTGTCTACTTTGCTGGGTGGTTCTGGAGTCTAAGTGAGATGTTCGGCACAGAGATCCCAGCCCACGGCCAAGCACATATAAGGGCTCAAGTAATGGAATTACTGTGCACTGGGAGGCACATGAAGCACATCTGCCCTGTCCATGGGTTTCTGAGTGTCGGTCTGGGTGCTTCTAGTCCGGGAATGTCCCATGATATGTGTCTGGAGCCAGCAGCACAGGTGGCAGCAGCAGGTAAAGGCCAGGGGATGAGAGGGAGGCATCTGGCCCCTCTCCTGCCCACAGAGGCTTCCTGCCGTGGAAACTGGAGACGGAAACCAGGACATTTTTCTGCTCTGGGGAAACTCCTGTCTGGGGCGTCAGGGATGACTGGCAAGGCTGGGAACCTCAGCTACTCCCAACCCTGTCTTTGCTGCTGGGAAAAGCTGCTTTCTCTCTCGCCAAGGGGAGGGGTCCCACGCCCAAGGTTCCTTGGCAGTCTGGGTTGACAGTGAACTGTCTCCAACTGGAACTGAGAAGGTCATGCCCGGGTGCTCTGAGGACAAGGTCCTATCCCCACCTGCTTTCCTCTTTTGGGACTCAGCCCCATGGCGGAGAAAGAGCTGGGCCTGTGAGTCAGACAGAACTGGCTTGGGATGTGAGCCTCGGCTCTCGCTGCCCAGAAAACTCAGGCAAGCCCCGTAGGTACCCGAGCCAAAACTGGTTCACCTGTGCAATGGGGAGAATAGCAACCTGTAGGGCTGAAACGAGGATGAAATGAGATCATGGAGGACAGGCATCTGACAGGGTCTGGCACAGACAGCAGCTCACTTGGGGGTGTTTCATATTCTCACGTATTTTCTCCCCCTATCGCCTCTATAAACCAGTCTACTGCAGGGAGTAGTCGAATGTTTACAAGAGAAACTAGGAAGGTTTTAAGAAGTTGGAGTTCATGTAGAAATTAAACTGCGAAAAGAAGAATGACTTTAATTTGAGACACCGCTTCTTCTCCAGAAGAAAGACTTCTAGGAATCTCAAATCTGGAGAAAACCCCAAACACTTCCCAACAGCTAGGAGCTAAGGCCAAGCCGCAGGCACCAAAAGAGAGGCCCATAGGCTCCAATCCATCCGGCGCACGGTTCTGACAACTCTCTGCATCCTGCCACACCACCGTCTCCCTTCCCCTGGAAAACTCCCACTCACAGTCACTTCTTTGGGGAAGCTTTCTCTGACTTTCACGCCATTCTGTAAGAGCCTGCACCTGTCCTTCACTGCCTCTTCCACAGTGATAATTCAATCACAACTGTGTACCTCACTGCTTCATGTATGGTGACCCTCATAAGTCATGCACTTCACAAGGCCCCAGCCTTGCTTGCCGCACGCACATGGCCTGGGCCGGTGCTAGGCTCCCGGTCGTGCTCAGTGAACATGCTTCTTGTTCCGAGAAGCAAGCTTGGACATCTGCATTCTGTGGTCTTGGCTATCAGGAAAAACAACTTAAAGTGGGAGAAGGGAATCTTTTCAACACAGAGAAAGCCAAAATGACATTTATGACATGGGCCGAAATGAGAAGAAAGAGGACTAGTAAGCATATTCGGAACTGGCAAAGACGTGCCTCTGGGTCTCTTAGTGAAGAAGCAACTCTCATCTCAGGGCCCTGAGCCTGAAATTGCTGCAGCGGATCTCATTACAGAAACACTCCAATGGCCATTTCGGGTGTGTGTGTGTATCTCCATCACTGATACCTACGATCTAATGACTTTTCAGCTCAGATATCTACTAACTGATGAGTATAAAAACAGGAACAATTTCCCATTCACTTATTCATCACAAGAATACTTCTCAACTCAGGTTGCTCAGGACGACCACCTCTTTCTCAGCTCTTAGCTGGGGCCTCAAACTCTGGTTCCAGCTCTGGTCGGGAGGAAAGTGGATATGGCCACCCTTCTGTGAGTGGCTCACATGCATGTCAGCCACACGTTTTAGTTTTACTACAAACACTCGAATTGTTCCTGTTGCATCCTGATGCACAAAGGAAGAAAACCACAACCAGGACTTCAACCCTAATTCTATAGGTGTGAAAAACAAAAAGATTATAAAATGCTCAACAGCCATGACTGACCTTGTTGGGAATGTCCCCTCTTCTCTCTTCCCCTGGACTTTAGGCATAACCCCTCAAAGTGCGTGTCCTCGGTAGGATTTGACACTCCAGCCTCCTGCCCTGGCACTTCCCCTGGCTACCTCCCCACTCCTTGCCCTCATCCCTCAAGTTCCAGCACCCAATGCTGATCCTTCTGCAGAGCCTTCTCCAACCTCTTGCCTGAGCCCTCGCAGCACTCCGTCCTTCCCTTCTAAAAGTACGAACCACACTTCTATTTGTCTAAGCTTTGAGGGTCAGGGACCACATCTGCAAAAATTGTCTATGAGCCTCCAAACGTCGCTCAGGGCCTAAGCACATGACATTAGCTCAACTAGTGGCTAAAAGAATAAAAAACACAATACAATACCATACAATACGATACAATACAGCTTGTGGGCTAGTGTTGGCACAATCAGGACAATGGGTTGTCCAACCGGTAGGGGTGACCCTGGCCCAGTAAGCTGGAGAGGCCTGCAACAGGGCCGCCAGGGGAGAGGGGCGCTGCCTACCTTTTTGGTCTTCACCGTGGATGTGCAGCAATCCCCACCGTCGTAGTTGCAGAAGGCTCTGTTGTTGATGGCATCACAGTAATTGTCTCCGATGAAGGGCTACGTAGGAGAAGAAGGGCAGGAAGGAAAGGTGCCTTGTTAGCCGCCTGGAGTGAGTGGGGCACGGCCTCACCGATCATTTAGCTATCTCTCAGCTTCTCACAAACTTCTTTCTACCTGGCTTCAGGTCCCAACACCCCCTTGAACGAGAGTCTTATCTAGCCAAGATTTTCCCAACTAGTGTGTGCTAACCCTGGCAGACACACTTCCGCACACTGGGGAATGCAAAGCCACTGGGTAGACCACTTATATCTTCCTGAAGCGGGGGAAGAAATGATAAGAAAAAGTGAGTCCCCTTGCCCCACTTCTCTTGGTAGTAGGTAATAAAATATAATGTATACTAAGAGATATGCAAATATATTAGGAAGCCAAATGGGAACTGCCCAAGAATTACAAAGATCCAATGTTAGGATTCGTAGGAATCTGGCACAGTGGTCTGTGCATGACTGTGGACCTCCTCCTCTCTCACACAGGAGTGCGGACGTGCCACTGTCACATGCCTTACGTGTCCATTTCCTTCCTTTGTTCTCTGACACCATGTGAGGGGGGCTGTCGCCAGTCTCATTTCACACACAAGGACTCTGAGAGTCGGAGTGGGAAAGGGCACTGGCCAAGATCATGCAGGCAGTGGCAGAGGGTGCCTGAAATCTGAGTTGGCCCCTTGCTCTCCTCTCTGCCCTTCTAGGCTCTGTCACGTGCTGCTTTATTTCTTTTCTTCCTCTGTTCCTCTAACTCTGTGATGCTCCAAAGAGGAGGAAAAGATGATGGGGTTAAATCATCACTAATTTGAACCCAAAGCCATCTGAGGGGAAAGTCAGGAGTCTCTGCAACCTCCCAGCCCCACCCTACCCCCACCCCACCCCACCCCCATCCCCAAGCACTTGTGTCTCCCCATCCGCACACTTAGCACACTGTCTTATATGGCCTGTGGTTGTGCCCTCGCTCCTCAGAGTCATGGGCATCCAGTTCATCTTTGTCTCCAAATCGCCTAGTTTAATGCTGGGCACAACTTTGGATCTTAGAGGTATTTTTGCAATGGAATGTAATTGTATTGGCATAGCAAGAAGGCAGTTGTCAGTGGTTTAAAGAAACATGGGTTCAAGACTTTCAATTTCAGCCAGCTGGGTGGTTATTTGGTGGTTTTGTCTAAGTGGAGCCATCTTCTCTGAGCCTTAGGGCTCCCAGTACTGAACAGGCAGGGTTAGTCCAGATTTCTCAAAGCAGTGAGCATCACCTTCCTCCCATCAAAGGCAATATTGTGCGACCCTTCAACATACAGAAAGCGTATGAGAGTGAAACCCCCACGATAAAAGTTCGGGTTGGAGTCTCCAATGCTCAGGGACTCATTGATGGGAAAGATGTCATCTGTTGGCTAAGGCCCTTGCATCCCAGCACAACTCCTGTGATTTAGTGGTCTCTCCTGCCTCGCCTGGCTTCTCCATCCCATCCCAAGCTCACAGGAGTCCATCCTAGACAGCATCCCTGGCTTTTGCATCTCTGCTACAAGTTCATAGTCTTTGTGCCCCATCCCATGGTGCCTGGTTCCATTTTATCACTGCCTTGTCAGGGTCTAAAAAAGATCATAAAGCTTGTGAGTATAGAGCTCCACCAAAATGGACCCCATACTCAAGTGTATGTGTATGTGTGTGTGCACATGCACTTGGCTGTGAGCAGAGGTGTGACTGCCTTGTGACCGACATAAGAAACACATGACTCCATTTACATTAGAGTGGCACACACATCGGACACATGATAAGCCCTTTGCTCTTCTCTGTGCCTTGGGAGATCTGTCTGTGGACTCAGTTCTTTTATGTTCTTCCTCATATCACACATAAGCAAATTAATCAATGAAACCAAATGTCCCTTCCTTAGAATGAAAGGGGCTGGCATGCAAAAGGAGTGTCTCAGGAGTATCTCAGAAAGAGACAAAAATGAATGAAATGGTTCTGTTTTTCAATTTGGCCCTTGAAAACGTTTCCAGTCGTGTCATTAGCTATACTCCTCTATGTGCTTTTCCTATAGCCACAGCTCCATCCATCCATCCATCCATCCGCCCATCTTCTATTCAACCCTGTTCATTGAATGACTACTTGTTGTTACACATGTGCTAAAGCAAAAAAAAACCTAACAGAAAGTCAGTATGCACAGCGATCCTACTCCCCTAAACCTCACACGCTAGTGAGGAGGGAGACTTTCATTAAATAATCACATATCTAATCGGCCAATTTCAACTCTGATAAGAGCTAGGAAAGAACGTACGTGATACTGTTTGAATAAAAGGCGGAAAAATTTGACCTAATCAGGGAGCTTCATGAAGGCGTCCCCGAGGAAAGGATGGTTCAGCTGAGACCCTAAGATGAGTGGGAATTAATTAGAGGTGAAGACAGGAGAATTTCCAGAGAAAGGGGCACATGAAAAGATATACTACTTAAAGATTTCTCCTGTCTTTTGTAATTCTCATGTTGCTACTCCTAATAACGTAAGCAAGTGATTCCTCAAACTCTAGCTCAAATATTACCCCTCTAACAGGCTTTCCTTAATATCCCCAAGATGTTCTGTGCTCCCATGGTTTCTTTCCTGAACTTCTTTGGTTATAATCTCTGTATGTATTTTAGAATGTTCTCCTTAATTGTCTCTTTCCTTTACTATATTGTGAGTTCCTTATGGGCAGGGATGTGTGCCACCCATTTTTATACCCTAGATTTCCCAGTAAAATGCCTGTCAATTAAAGCAACACTGTATCAAATAGACGTTCCTTAAATGTTTATTTAGCCAAACGATGGTTGATGGATGGATAAGTGGATAAGTGGATGCATGGATAGATGGGGGGCAAGAATGACTCAGGGGGAGCATAGTTACTGTTTTCACTTAACTAAGATAATTTTATTCTTAGAACCTAGTGTCGAGTCAGCCACATAATAGGCACTCAGTGAAGCTGTGATGAATGAGCGAATGACCACTTGGGACACAGTTTGGGGTAGAGGGCTGGGGGCTCAGGGTACCAAACCCTTTCTGGATCTTGGCTAACTCTAGACACTCCAGATTGATGGCCCCTCCCTAGACCTAGCATTTGTGTCTCTTCTAAGCATACTTTTTGGCCCCAGACAAGAGACAAACTATTAGCTCTAAGCTAAGGAAGAAAGGAGACGAGGGACACCTGCAAGGGCAAAGGTGATAAGCATCACTGGCAGGGCTCAGAGCCTGTAGGTGAGGGTCTCTCAGGCCCCACTGCTGAGTCAAAGGAGGGATCGAATTCCGCTGTCACACTGGTTGCACAGACTGCCAACTCAGCAGAATGAGTGCCCAGGTAACCCAACCTTCCTTTTCCCGAAATGCTGGACTAATCCACAGAGACAGGAGGAAGCAACAGCCACATGGCCTTGGCCTTGGCCTTGATTTTCCTGTTCCTGGCTGACTCTTGGAAGGATGGGGTTCTTAAAGATTTTAGTGTTAAGTGCTCTGAGAAGATGCCATAGAAGGTCCCTAACCAATACATAGAAAAAAAGGGTGTGGCTGAGGGACTGTCTTGTGACACTTAAAGCCAGGGGACTGTTCGTGAGCAGTGGAGAAGAAAGGCACCTGCCTGGGAGTCAGGAGACCTGGATTCATGCTTTGGCTCCATGTCTACTATTCTGTGCCACCTAGGGCCAGTCCATCTCCCATCTAGGGCCAGGCCCACAATTCCCATTCTAGACCGCAAGTGAATAGGATGAGATCCCACTGAGAACTCTTCCAGTTTGGGCACTCTATCAAGTTTTAGACCAACCACTGTCTAGGTCTCAGTTTTTGCATCTTTAAAATAAAAGGTCAGGTTTAGATGACCTGGAAGAGCATTTCTGGCTCTGACCTTCTAAGAAACTCATCAAATACAAAGTTTTCTAGAACCTAGTCTAGTCTTTTTCACCCGAATTTTCCTGAGTGGGCTTGGGAGAACCACAGAGATCTGGACATTGGCCTGGGTAGGATTTGAGGTCTCCTTTTCACTGCCAGCTAAGAACCACAGGGACTCGGGGGTACACATAAATGTCTTTCAATTTTATGAAAAGCACCCCCTTAAGAACAGAGGTGGCATTCCAAGTACCCCCCTGCCAGCTGGTCACTGCTACATAGACCCAGCTCCATAATGCCAAGTTCCAGGGCATGGCTGTGAAGTCAGAGAGCTGACAGGTCAGGGGGCATCTTCCACTCTCAGCTCAATGGCTGGGTCTCAGCTGTCTACGTGACTTCTGGGGTTGAAGAGCATGTGAACAGCAAGCACATGGCAGAGGAAGTGATCTCTCTGTAAGGTGCTCATCGGCAAAGTGGGAACTGAAAAGACCTGGCTCGTGTGGTTCCGTGACACTTCAATGTGATAATGCTGGTAAAATTCCTGGCATAGCACAGATGCTAAATCAATAGGGCCTGCTTCCCACGCTCACTCACGAATGCGAGATGCTGCTGAGCCCAGGCTGAAGAAGCAGGAAAACCTATCTTGGAATCCTGATTCTGTTACCCACTACACGTGTTTTTGAGTAAGTTTGCTGATATCTCTGTGCCTTAGTTCCACCATCTATAAAACAGGACTGCTGACTCCTGCCCCACAAGTCTATTGAAAGGGCATTTACAGCATTTGGCAGGTGAAGTGAGTGGCAGCCATGATGAACAGAATGCTAACAATACTAACAGCAGGAGCATTTCCAGGAACTCACCTCGCAGCCTTTGACACAGTGGATCAGGGCAGGGTGAGGGTACCACTTGAGACCAGCCGTGCAGACAACTCTCTGTGGAGACAGGGAGGGAGATCAGATGGGTTTAATTGGGGGGGGGGGCAGCCATCTCTTTGTTGGCACCATATTCAACCACCCCCCCTCTTTTGGAGCTTCCGAGTTCTGACTCCACTTTAGCATTTAGGTGCAGGATTTGCCCAGGTACTTGCAATAACATATTAAAATTCTGTATTTCCCTGGCAGGAATAAGGGCTGAGAAGAAGCAGATGGAGGGATGGAGACAGGATCAGAAAGGCCCTTCTGAAAATTTGTTTCTGATTTTTGACTCAGGGACAGAGTTGAGGATAAGGTGGGAGGAAGGAGAGAGAGAGAGAGAGAGAGTTCATGTGTGTGTTGATGTATGTGTGCATACGTGCCCGCATGTGTGGAGATACATGTGTGTTGCATGTGTGCCTGGTGTGTGAACGCATGCATGTGTCTGCAGCAGGAAGGTGGGAGAATGGTGTGGAGCACAGAGCATGGTAACACTGAGGACCACTTTCCCAGGATCACTGTGGGAACATACTAACGAGGCACATTCTTTGGTGCCACCTTGGATCTAATGAACCCACATCTCTGTGGTTCAAGGCCTGGGACCCTACATGATTCTAATCCCAATGCCATTTGAGAGCTGGAGGATGAATGAACTAACCTTTGATTCAGAATCTGTGGAGCCAGAGAGCCCTCCCAGCCTCCACCTGCGGCCATGCCACATGGTCCAGCTCGCACCTCCCTGAGGTGGCCCCCACTGTTCTACCTGCGCCCTGTGACTTCGTTCTTGCTGCTCTCCTCCGCTGAACTGCTTTTTCCATCTTTTCACCTGGAGAATCTTCAGTTATGTTTGGAATTTCTTCTCAAGACTTCCTTCTCTGTAGCATTCCCCTTCCCCAGTCTCAGGTAGAGCTTCTAGTTAGGTATATATGTATTTATCTATAGCTTCTCTTAATAATAATAAATGCTGTTATGATAATGGCAACTAAAATGTATTGGATGCATTCATGGTGCTAATTGCTTTATGCATTGTCTTGTTTATTTCTTGCCGTGCAGTGAGGTGGGCATTAATATCAGGTCATAAGGACAATAAATCCCCCAAACTACACAGCTGATAAGTGGAAAAACCACGATTTGAAACCTAGCAATTGTTTTGGAAAAGATTTAAGGCTGCTCGTAACATCTAGCACGATGACAATTTTTAAAGTAGATAAAAAAAAGATCACTAAAACTAAGAATATGAAAGCATCAGGAATGGGGCCAAGGTAACCATCCTAGAAACTCTCTTATTTCTTCTACCATACCTGCCTGGCTTTTCATGCCAGATTACAAAGATTTCTTTTAAAAAGCAAACTAATAAAATAAAAATGACCTGGAGGCAAACGCTTAGATTTGCAATGACAAGTAGCTGGGTCACGGGCCAGCCACAGAAGTCTATATGATCAGGGCTTATTCGCCAGGCTGAGGGCCAGTTGGTTAATTTTAATTAAGACATAAACAGTCACATAGGCCAGAGTGTGGAAAATCCATGTGATCAGCTCATTCTCTCCCTGAGGGCAGACCTATATGGGACCCAAAGGGTAATTAAGTTTTGGGGTGAACTTGGAACAAAGGGACTCACACGGCTCTGAGATCTGGCTAAGACTAGGTTGGGTGCCTTTCTTCTCTGCCCCACTGCATCTTGGTTCATCTGTGCCTAGAATGGTGCCTGGCACATGGAGGCTGTGCCATAAATATTTATGTTGTGAACGAATGAATGGACGCATCTCAAGATAGAGATTTTTATCAATGGGCTATATTTTCTTGTCCTCCTTTCTTTTAGAGCATCAGAAGAACCTTAACTATGCCTAGCACAGTGTCTAGTTTAGAGAAACGGTTTAGTGTATACTGAATTAAAGATCTTAGACAATCTACCTTGAAAATCTGCGAAACAGTCTTGAAAGGTGAAACCCACTCTCTCGCCCCCTACTGCCACTATTGACATGTTGAGCTTCTCCCAATAGACACACACGAGGTGACAAATGGGGAAGACCTTGGGTGCCAAGGCAGGACAGGGGTGGTTACAAGTCTGACTTAACATTGCTTTGCAGTTTCCACTCTGAGATTTGGTTCTCTTATCTGTTAAATGGGTCCTGAAAATGTCATACTGTTCTTGTGATGATGCATTGAAATAAATGATATGGAAATGGTTAACCGAAGGACTGACTACTTCAGGTTCCTGAAGGCAGAGCCTGGGTTTTAGACATCTCTGTCTTTCTCCAGAACCAGGCATGGAGCACAGCAAACACATGCATGTTGACCAAATGAAGGAACGTGAGTACCGCAGTGTTCCCTACTCCCAGCTCAGCTACTTTCTTGCCCGCTGCTTCCCAGCCACGAGACATTCTCTGGGAAATTTTAACCAGACGTTCATTTCTGGGACTGAGAGTCTGTTCTCAGCCAAAATTCAAGGATGTCGGAGGGGTACTTGGTAATGGTTCAAGCAGCAGAAAACGGCAGGTTTAGGATCCACTAGGGATTTGATGCCCATCCCTCCCCTGTTTATTTGGGAGCTAACTTAATCCATCTGTAGGAGGGTCTTGGTGTGGTTGTACACGTTTCTGTCAGTTGAGGTTTACCTGACGTGAGTTCAGAAAAAGGACTTTTATACTATCTGCATGAGCCTATTTATCTTTCCACGGTGTTTGGATTTTCCACTATTCCTCAGGGCTGCACGCCCCACCTGTCTCACTACAGGGCCCCTCTGTGTGCGAGGAGAACTGGGAAAGGGGACGAGCAACAGGAGATGAAGGAAAGGCTAGGCTGTTTATACCACAAGTCGGGGGGTCGTGATGGGGCCCCTCAAATGTCAGCCTCGTTCCTCTGTGGGCCCTCTAGCCGTGCCAGAGTCCCTTCAGACCAGGTTTTGGAAGACGGCTTTCATTTCCTGCGTTGGTGATAGGAAGGACGCATCGCTTGCCTAGCTCCGGTGACTACCAGCATCAGCGCCACCACCATCATCGCCATTACCATCCTCACTGCTGACCACACCAGCACCACCACCCCATCATCAACACCACCAGAGCTACCGCCACCACCTACACCACCACCACCACCATCATCATCTTCATCACCACCAACCCATCATATCATCATCTATATCCTTATCAACACAACATCCTCTATTAAGCAAATATTATGGCCCAAGCCCTGAACTCCGAACTGTCATCTGTTTATTCCTTATCAAAATTATGAGACAGGTACCAGTTTTGACTTTGGTTTACCCTGGAGGAAACCGAAGCTCAGAGACGTAGAAGAGCCTGCCCCAAACCATGCACACAGGCAAGCACAACCATCATCTATCTGCTTTTCATGTCTATAGCTTAAACTCCACATTCTACTTCAAATTCCCCTAGCTCCTGAAGCTGTAAATAGAAAATGGCTTACTCTTTTTGACTGATGGAAAGACCAAGGATCAAAGGGGTGGCAAGGCTCTGAGACACATCTGGGAGAAGGTGGGGTGTCTAAAGGCGAGTTCCAGAAAAGATGGGGCCCAGGCAGAACCAGCCGTATAAGAAGCGATGCTAAAAGAGGCCCCTCACCCTGAGGCACAGATCTGACACCCTCCTGATGTTTTCTAAGATGAGCTGTCATTTCTCCTTGACTTTCTCCTTGGTTTATGGGACCTTCTGTGAGTGAATTGTATCACTTAACTTTTTAAAACAAATTAAGAAACACTTATTTTTGCTTTTCGTTATCAGTAACTGAGCTTCTGGCTTTCTTGTGGGTAAGCTTTTTGAGAGCTGAGGCGTTTTCCACCCTGTATCTCTTGTACTAGAAGAACACCTGCCATTTCAAATGAGGTGCACAATGAATAGTTTCGAATGAGTGAATGAACTAACAAGCAGGTGAGTGAACATAGGATTGTGCCCACGACTGGATTCTGGACGTGTCTCTCCATCTATGGGCTTCCCCTCCTGGGCACAGGGTGTCCCCTTCCACCTCTGACTTGTAGACACTTAGCAGGGTTTTTCGTGGTGCAGCCTTCCCGTCAAGGAATGAATTCTGCATCCTTTGTCTACGAGTGTTGCTTGTGTTTGTGATTTATAATGTGTAAGGCGGTTGCCCTGCAGGATAAATGCAGGAGAATTAGCCCTGGGTTCAAATTCTGATTGGACCACATTTGTGATGTGAATTGGGCATTGACAGCTTCTCAGAACTTTGGCTTCTTCATCTATAAAATGGCGATAATATTTATCTCATTGGAGCATGAGAGACAAAAATGCCTACATATCATAGGTATTCGATAAATGCTGATTCCTTTTTCTCCCCTTAATTCCATCTCTCTTTCCCTTCCTCTTTCCTGCTTCCACCCCTCTTTCAGAAGCCATTCTGTAATCCAAGGTCCCACCTACCTAGAGGACTTATAAGCCTTTCAGGTGTGGGCAGCATTTTCTATTGGGAAACTCTCCCAGCACCCCTGAGCAAGAGGAAGCGCAAAGCAGACAGGAGGTGCTCCTGAGGAGCTGGGGGGAGATAGCCTGAGTCCTGAAGTCTAGATGCCCGGGGCCAGAAGAGTCTATCTCATTCAAAGGTTGTAAGCCAATAGCTTCCAGGCTACACAACCCACGGAAATGTTTGGTTTGGCACATGAAGTCTTTAACAGAAGTCAACATTAGTTGCCAATATTAAGAAAAATGAGAGATTCCATTTTTTTTAAAACTCCAGATTTCTTGTACTCAAGGAAAAATAAAAGGAAAATCTGGCTACCCTAATCGCATGTTTCCACCCTCTCACACTTGCCTGGAACCAGCCACTTTGGAAGCAGCCTGTGTCCTCAGTTTGCCACAGTCCCCACCATTCCCTATAGTCTCTCCACTACTCAGCCTGAGGGCATCTCAATCTCTCCTTGACTTTGTATTGTATTGCCTTATTTATGAGACTGGAAAAAATTTCTCTGTAACCCTATCAAAGTGCATGTGTTGGGAGGGAGGCTTCCATGGGGGTGTACTTTAAAAAAAATAGAGGGATAGAGCATTTTGTTCTTAATGAAAGTAAAGCTAAAATATTTTAGTACACCTGAAACTAATGTAATCTTGTATGTTAATTATGTTATAAATTAAATAATCAAAATCAATAGAGATTGCCTTGGTGGAGGGGGCATCGCCTGGTCTGGAGAGGGAAGGACTCTGGAGAACTGGAAATGACCCCAAACTGGTGTGGGAGCTGGTTTCATGAGTGGACACAAACACAAACATTTACCAAGTCTTGTGCTTAAGATGACCATGTAAATTACAGCAAAATTAGAAGTAAAGAATCTCAACCTCAACTGAAAAGTCTTATTTAGTTGGGTAGTATGTACGTGAGTGTTTCTTGTATTTTTCTCTAGGTCTTCCTGCAATACCTGTAGTAAATACTACTGCTTCTATGAATGATATACCTAGGTATTTAACATTTAAAAAAATGACGTGTTTGGCCTGCTTCAGCCATTCAAGCCCACCTGGCTGGTTCCTGCAGATGTTTACGTTTGTGACTCTTGATCTCAGCCTCTCTCTCATTTCACAGATGGAGAAACTGGCCTAAAAAGTGATAGGATTCTCCAAGGACAAACAGCAAGAAGGTTCCTGGGCTTGACCTAGAACCTTGGTCCTGTCACTCAGCAACCGGAAATGTTTAGTGAGCATCTACTGTGTGCTAGGCACTGAGGGGCGTACCATGTACATAAGATAACCATGGGGCTGCCTTTACAAAGTCCACCATTGTAGTGTACTAGTTACAACAAATGATCTCAGTGGTGATGCTGTACTCATCTAAGTAGTCATTGTTCTTCCCATATGTGCTAGTAGGTGTAAAAAGTTTAAAACAGAGCCTGTTGTGTGATGGGCACCAGTGGGGGCTACAGCCAGCTTGCATGGGCTCACAGGAGGCAATAGTGTTTCTTCCTAACACTGTTTGCAGTGACAGCAACTTGGAAAACTTGGCATCCTCCACGGTGGGAATATTTACACCATAGTAAGTGGCAAATGCTACAGATCAGAGTTCACTTTTAGGGGGAGAGCCGGTCACTAACCATTTACCAGCAGATCCCTGGTGAGCAGTCAGTAAATGTTTTTGCCTCTATTATTATCATTGTACATTTGAGAGAGGCTCCTTGGGTAGCCAGAGTAAACTACAGCATTAGACTGAGCTGGGGCCCTCTCCAGTTCCTCTTAGGCATGAGGCTTCCATCGCTGAGACTCCGCTTCCCCCACTGAAAAGACAAAGAGACTGACACCCACCTCCTAGGGTGTATGTGCACATGTGTGTGGTGGGGGTGTGGGTGCAAATAAAGGATGGAAAATGCCTGGCCCAGTGCCGATTCACAGTAGGCATCCATGAACTGTCAGGTCTGGCCTCTCACTTCTTACCCTGGGACAAAGGTGACAGGGGTGGGAGCAGAGCCTTGCCCCCACTGCCTACCTTGCACTGGCCCTCACAGGCAGACCAGCAGAAGGCACGGCTACCCAGGGCCTGCTTCAGCCCGGTGGCGCCCACACCAGCAGCTCTATTTCTGTAGCTCGCCCCACACAAGGGGCAAGTGTGCAGCCGAGGCCAGCTTTTCTGCTGTATTCCTGGAAATCATCAATCTCTGCCCTTCGCCCTCCTCCCTTTTTCTACCACATTTTTTTCCTCCTGGATAATGAGGCCTCCGGAGACTGGTGAAGGTCTGAACCTCGTTATGGCTCTCTCTGTAGGCCGGCATCAATAAAGGCCGGCAGACCAGGGAACTGGGTGGGGGTTGGGGCGGGCAGGCAGCGGGTGGGCAACTGGGGAGGGGGGCTCACAGGCTTTCAAATCCCTGGATTTATTTCACAGTGAATTATAACTGAACTCTTTAGTGCCCAGGGCTCACAGAGGAGAAAGGGTGGGAATTCACCCACGGGTGGGGGGGCTGTTGCACAAAAAAGCCGGAGGGGAAGCTGGGCCAGGGGAGTGTGGTCTAGATCAGGCAAAGGAGCCCTTCAGTACTGGGTACAACGCGGTCCCCTGGATCTACCCTGGGAGAAGTCAGGGTAGGAGAGAGAGAGGGAAGCAGGGCAGGCAAGGAGCTATGACCATGAGGATCCTGGCTCTGCCTCCTGTGGGGTTCTGGCCTGGTCCCCTCCTCTATGCTCCTCGGTTTCTCCATCTGCAGAATGAGGGGCTTGGGCTTGGTGATGGCCGACAGCTTCAGGATTTGGAAGGAAGGGCTCTGTGCCTGTTGCTGGCTTTGCACAGGCCATTGGCATTCGCCGGGGCATTCAGTGAGAATCTATGTGGGACTCTGGGTTAGGGATGGGAAAGGCATATTGAGGGGAGAAAACGGGTGAAGGAGTGTGAGCTTAGAGAAACAGGGGCTGTCTGGTGATTGTGTGGGAATGTCATAGGCAGAGAGAGAGAGGAAGGAGACGGAGGGGGTGCTCATGGAGGGTAAAAAGTGGGTGGGAGAGGCAGAGCAAGGTGACAGCCCTATCAGGAGAGGGAAGAGAGAACAGTGCAAACAGAGGCGGGAAAAGGAGATGAAGTTGGAGATGGGGCAGAGAGCAGCAGCAGACGAAAAAGAGGAAGGAGAAAGGAGGGGAGACTGCTGGGGAGAATGCCGGGGCAGAGAGTGGCCAGGTCCAGCGCCAGGTGCGTCGGCCTGGAGTGCTGAGTAAGCCCCGCAATCATGCCCTCGGCTCATGTGAGAAACAGGACACCCAGTATCGGGTTCTGCACGGCTATCCAGGGCGTGATCTGTGGCAGGCGGGCAGACAGCGAGGCCTCCTGGCACCCCAGGCAGAAAGGCTGGGCTGGAGCCACAGCTGAACCTCGCCCTACATCGCCTGCCTCCTTCTCCCACTTTCTCCGGGGTAGGGAGCCAGCGCTCAGAACTGGTACATGTGGCCCGGGATGCGTGTTGCTGTGGAGGACGAGAGCAGGCTCCCACTTCAGTGCTGGGGGCCCCTGACTGATCACATGAAGGAAAGCGGGAGTGGCCAGCCCCAAAGACGAACTGGGCAATGACACTGGCTGCCAGGAGGCCAGGCTTCCACGGTCTGGCCGGGCCAGCCAGCCTGGCACCTGGAGCAGCTCAGGGCACTTGGGCATAGGCTTCGGTTTGAGTTCTCGCTCCTGAAATTTCAGTGCCCACAAGTTGAGAACACAGACAGTGCTGCCCGCCCTGCCCCAGAAAACCATTCTGGGGGTTAAATGCAGTCTTGCGTGCTAAGTGCTGAGCACATGAACATAGTAGGTGCTTCATAAACAATAGGTGTTACTAGTTCCCCATATCACACAATAATTGCCTTCTACCAAATGAGTAAACCACGGGGAAAGATACTAGACATCTAGGCTGTGGAATACGGAAGGCCTTCCAAGAGCTTATCTAGTACTACAGACGCCCAATAGCACCATTCTCATGAGCTCGGGCTTTCCAGATGGACAGACAGACACAGGTGTGTGACCTGACTCTGTGCTTTCTGCTTATATGTTCATGTCTCAGTTTCCTCATCTGTAGACTAGAAACGTTAGTCCTCATTCCCAGGCTGTTGCAGGATTCAGTGGGACAGTGAGGAACAGGTTCTTAGCAAAGGGCCAGAAAGAGGAAAAGTATTAAATACTTAAGGACTGGAGAAATGATTGGGAGCAAGTCCCCACCCACAGGTAGGTGTGAAAATTTGGTATCGTAACATATGTAAAGTGGTTAACGCAGGACCAGGCCATGGTAAATGTTCAACACGGTCATTTTCCTCCCCTCAGCCCCAGGCAGGCAGCCCCTGTCACTTACCTCCACCCGGGTGGGGTTCAGCCAGTGAGGGATGTCTCGTACGGTCACATTCACTGGCAGGATGATGGCCTCGCTGTTGTGGTCCAGGCATGAGGTGGCACACTCGGACCCTGAAGG
Source organism: Sturnira hondurensis (assembly GCF_014824575.4). NCBI lineage: Eukaryota > Metazoa > Chordata > Mammalia > Chiroptera > Phyllostomidae > Sturnira > Sturnira hondurensis. Next base: position 2,646,095 of record NW_028083079.1, on the reverse strand, counting down.
AAGCAGAGTGGGAGGTGGCGGTTCAGCCCCCAGTCTCCTGGTGCTCACTGGCTGCTCTCACGTGGTGTGGGCCCTGCCACTCCCTGGTCCCCAGTGGACTGGGCTGCCCCTCTTGAGAACAGTGGGAGGGAGTGAACTCTCCAGTAGGGCTGCCTCTGGTCTCCCTGACTGTTCTCTTGTCTCCAACCCAGCTGGCACCCACCGCTTATCGGCCCTGGGCCTCATTCGGTTTATTTCTCTGCCACTTGAAAACCTTTCCAAGGTTCCCCACATCCAGGACAAAGTCCAGTCCCCTTTCCCTGGCATTCAGGGCCTCGCATGATCTGGTCAACCTCATTTCCCACGAAACGCCTTTATGCGTGCTTTGGTTAGGCCGACTGGCCTGCGCTTGCTCGGTTTTCCCTCTCAGCCTCACACTTCCTTGCCTCTGTCTTCCTGCTCTTGTTCTCGCCTCCTGAATCATCCCGCCGTCTTCCCTCTCACAGATAAATCCCACTGGCTATGAGGCCCGGTTCAACCCCTCCAGGAAACCTGCCCTGCTGTGTGCAGCTCAGGGAGGGTGGTGTTCAGCACTGGTGAGTCTCGCTCCAGCGTGGACCCGGCCACCTGGTGCCTCCTCGCCACGGTTACGGTGCTGCCCCAGCAGGGCAGGGGTGCGGTAGCTTCCTCTCTGGGCCCAACCTGTGCCTGACACGCAGGGACTGCTCAGTAAGCCCCAGGCGGTGAATGGTGATGGCATGAATGCAACTCCAGCTTCTCAGCCCTGGGCTTTCTCTCGGCACAGAGCTTGCATTCGTTTCCTCCTCTGGGCCTTCCAGACCTTCCCACTCTCCTTCAGCTTGTGCATCACTACTGACCCTCCCATCCCACTCAGAGAAGACCTGCATGCTTTCCTGATGGGCCGAAGCCCCCTCACAGGCCCCCATGACAAGTTTGGCACATTACCCCTTCCCATGGGCCTGGTGACTGTTACATTGTAGCAACAGCTCTCTTCCCCCTGCCCTGTAAACTCCATGAGTCAGCACTCTCTGTGGTCCCCATTCTACGCCCAAAGCCTGGCACTGTGCAGAGCTGATGGCAAGCACTCAGTATTTGTGAGCTGGATGAAAGGATGTTGAGTGAGTGAGTGAGTGAGTGCAGAGAGGGGGAGGAAAAGACTGAGTGAATGAACGACACAGGCTGTGAATGAGGAATAGGCGTTTGGGTACCTTACGAAGGAGGAAGTGAGGATGAAAATGGAAGAGCAAATGAATACATGACTGCTGCATGGAGAGTAATACAAAGAACTGCAAACACGAGTCACGTAACGAGCTGATGAAGGCGTGCATGACCAGTGGGGACAGGGCTGGTACACAGAGCCCTCAGTCCAGGGACTTCCTGAAGACAGCTCACTTTTGAGCTGTGGGTCAGCAAGTGGACTATAAGTTGGCTCATTCGTTCTCTGCCCTGACACTGCACATCCCCAAGTCTCCTGAAACATCAATCCTGTCCACGGGATGTCCCCAGGACTGCAGAGGGTGCTCATGAATGTGAGCAAAGCCCCGAGGGGTCAGAGCCCTCGGGGAGGGTGGTCACTGACTGGCCTTAGTGCCGAGACCACCCTTGCACACTGACTGGCTCACAGGAGACGGGCGACTCTTTTCTTTAAAAAAGCATTTTATTTTATGAGCCATTCCCAATGTTCCTTTCCAAATTGTGCGTATGGATGTGTACACGTGTCTGTACAGGGTGGGGCAAAAGGAGGTTTGCAGTTGTTCCTATGGAAAATAATATAATAATTAATAATAACACAAGAATAAAGGCATTATTACTCATAACTATAAACCTACTTTCTGCCCTACCTTGTATATATACACATGCACACACATATACACATGCATATGTACTTGTACACACACACACTTATCATGCATACCCAGTGTCCTTCCAGTTGCCAGTCTGTCATCTTCTTCCGTCTCAGAGGCTCACCTACACTGAAGATGGGGGAGGGAGGGCGGCGGGTGTGGGGCAGTGTCTAGAACCTCTTCACTTTAAGCACAGACCCTGGGCCCAGAACGGGGAGATTCCTGCCTTGCCTGGTGGTTTCCATGTGTTGCTCATTGTCCTGCAAATCTAGCCCAGTGAAACAGGTGTCATCACACCTCTTTGACCGGTGAGAGAGCTATGGGCCCACAGCTCAGGTTCCAGAGCTGGTGAGGAGGGGGCCATGGATTAGAACCCTGGATCTCCGCCTTCCCAGCCCAGCGATGGGAATGATGGAGGCTCACCGAGGAAGAGAAGGGAAGCCAGCAGTGGAAGGGGACAGGGATGGGTGAAGGGCCAGAGGAGGAGAAAGAAGCCGGGGAGGCACAAAAAGACAGAGATGAGTGATGAGAACACAGGGGGGAATTTGCTAAGCAGTGGGGGGAGCTGAGTGCTGTGTGTTTGTCCTGAGACCGTTTGAAGGGAGTTTTAGGGAGCAATGATAAAATGATTCTGAAAAAAGAAGAGGCAGCCTCTGAGAAACAGACAAAAGCTGAATTATCCCAAGAGGGGAAAGGAAGGGAAAGTCTGGCCAGTGCGGGAGCTGTTGTGCTGCCCTCCCTCCACAGCAGCCCTGTCTCCGTTCCTGGCTCCGCACCCCTCCCCCACTCCTGGGCAGCTCTGGGCTTCAGGACCAGGCTGCTGTGTTGTGATAGATGAGCCCTAATTGGCATCATTACAGAGCAGTGACCTCACTAGGCCCCCACCACCTCTCCTTCTCCAGGAGCAGGGAGGGTGGAAGCGTTGGTGGCATTAGCAACTTCCCAGGGGCTCCCAACTGCCCCAGAAGCCTCCCTGTCCTGTTGGGGAGGGGCCCAAAGAAGCTGCTCCGGACGGCCCAGATATGCCCTCCAGCGCCACCCCCACCAAGTCCAACACGTACTTTGCCCCTGTTTATAGGACTTTGAGCACATCCCTGTTCTTGGGGAGGTGGACCCTCCCCAGGGAGGGACGTAGCCTGGGAGGGACGTCCCGGAGGCCTTTGGAGGTGAGGAGGGAGAGGGAACTGTGAGTCCAGAGGGAAACTCACTTCCCCTTTCCCTTCTCCCTCAGTGTCCCCTGTCGCCTTTTCTCTCTGAGCTCTGCCACACGCCCCGCCCTGGGTTACCATATTCATAAATGAAGCACCTACATGGCAGTGTGAGCAAGCGTGGCAGGGGAGGGGAAGGACAGCCAGGCTCCAGTGCCATGCAAACTTCTTTCCCTTTCTGCTTTGACCATGAAGAAGCTCAGTGGGTAAAAGCATGTACTGCCACACCTCTGCCCACCTGTAGAGCCAAGTAGTATGGCTCACCTGAGTGTGACTGGGACGTGGGAATGTGGTGCATGTACAAAGTGGGCACAGGATGTATTTATGCACATGTGTGAGCTATGTTTGCCTTCTGTCCATCTTTCTGTGTGTTTGACATGTCTTGGGGCATAAAATGTGTCTGTACCTATGACACATGCAGTCATGTGTCACACGGGAGTGTGTGCTATGTGTAGCCATGTGTGCATGTGTTTGTGTGGCATTTGGCTGCTGTGTGCATGCGAGGCATGAGTTTGCTGAATGATGTGTGTCTGGGTCTACATTTCATTATTAAACATTTGTGCTTGTGTTTATTGATGAGTGTGCGGATATATTTGAATGCGTCAGTGGGTGTAGACATAAAGAAAGTCCATTTTCATAGGTTTTTAAAAATAGAAGTAAGTTCATTAGTGTTTTTCTGCCAGGGCTGCTTAAAGCTAGTCATGAGTGCGATTGGATATTCCCCTGCACGTCCCGACTAGGTTGGGGGTAGAGACCCCATCACAGACATACACGCCCAGAGCTACGCACACCCATCAGCAACAATGGAGAGAAACGCTGGCCTGGGGAAGGAGCAGCCAGCTGGACTCGCTGTTGCTGCACCTGTTGCCCCAACCTTCTAGAATGTCTGTATTGGTGGGCCCTAGGAGATCCCAGCCCTCTGCAACCCTCCTGGCAGGGTCCTTTGAACTGGTGGCTCTGCAGGATCTTAAAGTACCTTCTGAACATCACAGAGGGCACCGCGCACTAGGGCGTTTCCTGACCCTCGCAGAAAGAGCAGACCCTCTGGGCTAAAGGCCAGAGGGAGTGCTGATTTCTACTCAAAGTTTAGGTGAAGAACTTGTGTGCTCTGAGGCTGTGTGTTCCCACCTCCGAGAGGAGTGGTGAGGCTCCACCCACCACCACGCTCCAACCACGGGCCTCGTGTCTGGAGAGGAAGTGGAGACTCATTTTGCTGGGTGCAGAACACGCCGGCTCCGTGTGACTGGCGGCGAGCGAGTGCACAGATAACCTTCTGCTCCAGACATGCCTGGTGATTGTCCCATAAATCACTCTGGCCATGAGAAAGGACATTCAATTCCCTGGGCTTTTCATCATGGTCAATTAGGGAATCAGCCCAAAAGGTCAGCACCACTGTCCTCGGCTGAGGTTAGACTCACTGCTTGCCCACTTCCTCAGAAAGCCTTGGAGCCTGTGATTAAGGCATCTGTCCAGGCTCTGGGTTTCAACCAGGCAAGGCCCTGGCATCGACCCCCAGCTTGTCTCCCCTCGCTGTGAGCATTTTGCAAACTGGCCTATCACCACACTGATGGCGTTTTGAAACTGCTATTTATTTATCCTTATTTTGGAGGCAACTGAGACACCACGGAAAGGACTCAGGCTTTGCAGCATGTCCTGTTAGCCCTTCAAGTCTCAATGTTCTCCGTTGTTGAAGGTTATTGAGAAGGGGAGATACAATGCCTCTAAAGTGCTTGCTGCAGGGCCTGACCCACAGTAGGTCCTCGTGAATGATTAGTGTTATGCAAATTTTACGATGGATAATAAAGGCAGCCACACTGTGCCACTTTTGCTTTCTTAGATCCCTCCCCTTGCCACCTGGTCCTTTTTGTCTGGAATATCATTTCTTGCCCAAGAAGCTCTTTTAAATCCCTGTATAAGGGTCCCTTCCTCTGAGAGGCTTTTTGTGTCCCCTGGTGCACGGATCAGACTGTTCCAGAGTGTACATAGTGTGTCTATGTACATTCACCCCACCCCCACTGCTTCGAAAACATCCGTGCCCTTGACTCTCTCTGGAAGGCACAGTCTGGTCCCATCCATCTCAGTTTTCCCGGTGCCTCACACAGGACCTCACATAGTAGAGATTCTCAACTACCCAGCCAGGCCCTAGCCCTGGGTTCCTGGAAGGTCTTGCCCTCCCGCGCTGACCCCATGCACCCATCCTACCTATGGTATAGCCTTCGGGACACTGTAGTTTGAGGTTGCCGTTGAGCTGGCTCGGGACCGAGCACTGGCCTTGCATCTCTGGGCAGATGTGGAAGGAGCCACTCCAGGTGCCATCTTTCCGGCAGTGGATGACATTGGTCCCACGTCCCTGAATACCACAGAAACACAGTCAGGACCGAGAGACGCCCCCCATCCTCAACCCAAGCTTCTCAAAATTAAAAGAAAACCATTTCTCATCTCCCCAGTGTTCTGAAGGCATTGCAAAACAATTTCTTAACACGGGTGGAAACCCAATCACCCTAAATCGGAGGCATTGGTATTATGTCCACTTTACAGAAGGGGAGTCTGAGGGGGCACTCAGTGTGGAAAGAAACTGGCTCAAAGCTCACCAGAGAGCCTAACTCCCAGGTTCCCTAAGTCCTATCTTAGTGTTCTTTCAGAGATTTCAATCAAAGAGATCCATTTTGTTGGTTGTTTTTTTTTTAACTGAGGAGGTAGGGGCCCCAATGCGCCCCAGGTCGTGCAGTGGAGAGAGCACGGGTCCTGCAGCTGTTCGGGAGGAGGCAGGTACACACCAAAGCTTGCTTCCTCTCAGCCAGTGAGAACGCAGGCCAGGCCAGGCCTCTGCCCTGTGCTAACTCAGCAGCCTGGGCCTGGCTGAGAAGCTTTCTCTTCCTGAGCATTCCCTTTCTCTCCTCCCCTTCCCTTCTTTTCTTCAGCATCATTCCATCCTATCCCATCCTGTTCCATCCCATCCCATTCCATTAATAATGGCCCCAAGAGGGTGGTGTGGGGACACTGCTCTCCATGCCTCCATTCTCGAAAGTAAGCAATGCACAGTCCCTCCGTCCTCTGCCATGTGGCCAAGTGAGGCCTGCAGACACGGCCCTTTCTGCAAACCCCCTTTCAGTGTCTAAGGTCCTAACGGGAGTCCGGCTCTGCAGAAATCTCAGGACTGCCTCTGCATCCAAGGACCATTTCTTGGTGCCCATTCTGTGCCCAGCTCTGTGGAGTTCAAAAGGAAAGTGAGCCAGTATCTGTCTCTGGGAGCCAGGACAGAGCCAAGAGTGAAAGACAGTCCTGGGAGCAGCCAGCCACGTCACTGCGACTGTGCTCAGTGATGGCACTGTGAGTACATGGGGACAGCTACCAGTTGGGAAAGGGGGAGCAGGGAAGCTTCACAGAGGGGTTGATGTAAAGAAGTGAGTTTTCTGTAAATGCATAAAATCCTAGGTAGAACAGGGACAGGAGGACATTTCTAGAAGGCCAAAGGGCATGTGCAAATGCAAGGAAGTACAGTAAGCAGCAGAGAGTCCCCAAGCCCCATCGGTCTTGTGACTCAGGGGAACAAATGGGGGAGGCTAAGCTGGTAAGACCAACAGGGTGTGGGGCCACCTTACATTTGGATTCTACCCCTCAGGAATGGAGAACCATCAGAGTTTCTGCACAGGGTGACTATCTACCTGAGAATACGCTGTTTATTCTTTCCTTCTTTCAAGCTTGTGATAAAGAGAGAAAGTGCATGAGGCCAGGGGAATTGACCACCCTCCACAAGTGCAACAACCTGTAGAATGGCTGGCATGCCCCTCAGCTTCCATTGAAACCCCTGTGTCTGGCCCCCAGGGTCCCTCCCCTCCCCCCTAAGCCTTAATTCTGTCTCTTCCTGCTTCTTGCTCCCTACAGCATCAGCACCAACCTTGACTTCAGTTTAAATTGCCTGCATTCTCGAATGGAGTATAAGCTGGTTCACTCAGCCCTGTTTCTGTGGTGCTCACTGCCCCTTCTGCCCACTGTTTCCTGTTCCTGGCCCCGCCCATACACATTATCCCCTGGCACAAGCCATCCTGTCCTCATCAGCCCCAACTCTGCAGAGTGCACTACCTTAAGGTCTCTGGCAGGTGTTGCTTCTTTGGATCATCTGTTTCCACCTGGAGGATGAGCTCCTCAGGGCCCAGGAAGGTGCCCTATTCACATAGGTGCCCTGTTATGGAGCCCCGGGACCTTCTGCAATGTCCAATAGGTTCTAGCCACTCCATTCATTCACTCATCATTCAATAGATATTTCTATTCGTTTAAGAACTTTGTTTAACAAAAGGTGAGATGAATAGGCAGAGAGACATGGAATGCATTTGGTTAATAAATAAAGATAAATGAATGCATGGATGAGGAAATAAAGGAATAGGTGAGTTAAATGAAGAAGTGAGCAGATGAGGGAATGAATGAATGACTGCATGCATGAGAAAATGAATAAACTTGAAAGGCCTGAGGCAGGCCAAAGCTTCCCGGTCTGGGAAAACAGCTGCAAGGAGACAGGATTCAGAAAAGAAAGAGGGCCCCGCTCTGGGCCTCTCCAGAACCACCAATTGTAGCGGAAACCTCTGTGTCCATGAGTGAAGGATGGCCCATTCTGAGCACACAGCCACAGGATGACTTCAGCGTCCACTTTGAGATGTTCTGTGTGAGCTCAGGGAAAGTTTAAGAGGCTTCATGTGGCTTCAGAGAGCCCCAACTCTCCCTCCCAGAGCCCCAGGCCCCATGATTCTGCTGGGCCCCCAGGGGAGTAGGAAATTGACCCCAATTTCCTGTAGCCTTGGCCCAAAGCTATGATGCATTTGGCCTCCAGCCCCTGAAGGGCTGCAGATCTCAGCACTAAGGGGGCCAGAGCTGGCTGGGGAGCTTGGGCTGCAGCAGAAAATAGATTAGAACTAGCTGGAATCTGCCCGGGGATTTTCAAAGTGGGAGGGCTCCACCCTAAAAGGTGGGAGCAGGAAGGCACTGATCTTGCTACCTCCAGTCTCTCTCCCTGTCCTGCCCAGCTGCTCTGGAACTTTATGCTTTTGACTAATTCTGCTTTAAAGACTCCTTTTGCTAAGCTGCCTCACCGTCCCAAACAAGGCCTGTTCACAGGCTAGCTGTCAGGATCCCTTGGTGGAACCCAGACACTGAATCCAGCCCCACCTCTTGCTATGTGCGTGGCCTTCCTTCTGGTCTTGTGGTCAGTCTGCCTCACCAGCATGCTTCTCTTGCTCCCCACCACCACTCCTTTGCTGTGCCCTCTGCACAGCAGATTTTCTGGAGCCTCTCTGAATTTTCAAACCCTCCTTTGGGACTACATCTTGGTGCACTCAGCACTTGCCTACCACTTGGTGAAGATCCTCAGAGTAGACCCTTGATGTTGAATCTAGTTGGATCACAGAAGACCTGACATTGAGCATCCTGTCTGGGAAGCCCAGAGGCTGCTGTCAGGGAGCCTGCCAGTGTACCTGGCTCTGAATGCACAATTTTGCACAATGAGATGAAATCTTTGACAAGAGGGCTGAGCATCCCTCAGCAAAACAATATGCCTCTCTGGGCCCAGGTATCCATCTGCAAAAAAAGTATACTGTGCTCTCTCGAACTGTCTTTAGCTACACAGGTCTACAAAGGGCTGAAGGCTTATAATAATCACATAATGAAATAGGTTATTGTGTGCCAGCTGCTTTCCACACACTTGAAAATCCTTTTAACAGCCCTGGCTGGTGTGGCTCAGTGAATTGAGCACTGGATTGTGAAGAAAAGGGTCGCCAGTTCAATTCCCAGTCAGGGAACATGCCTTGGTTGCTGGCCAGGTCCCCAGTAGGGGGCGCATGAGAGGCAACCACAGATTGACGTTTCTCTTCCTCTCTCCCTTCCCCTCTCTCTAAAAATAAATAAAATCTTTTAAAAATCCTTCTAACAATGTAGTCGAGTAGAAATTATGTCTCTTTTACAAATTTGGAAACTAAGGCTCAGCTAGAAGGTAAAAAAGTAAGTTTTGAAATGCTGCTATTGTAATGGTTAAGAGTATGGCCTTAAGCCAAACTGCCTGGGGCCAAACTTCCTCTCTACAACATCCTCTCCATGTCCCTTAACTTCTCTATGCCTCAGTTTCCTCGACTGTTCAACGGGCATGGTGTCCACTACCTGAGAGTCACGGTGAAGATCGTGTCAATTAGCTTATGGGAAGCATTAGAGCTTAACACACACACACTGGGCTTGTTCAGAGAGAGCAAAGGCTCTTGGCCACTCTGCGCACTTTCTCTGAGGGTAACTTCAGAATCAACCCAACCAGCACCCACGTGTGAGAGAGATGGGGGAGGGGAGAGGAGATGAGGGCAGACAGAGGAACCAGGAAGTGCGGTGCAGGACTGACACAGTGGAGCTCTGGAGGCAGCCTGACCCGAGAAGAGCAATCTCAGTTCTATCACGCTGTGTAACTCAGGACAAGCCTCTTGACCTCACTCAGTCACAGCTTCCTCATCTGTAAAATGGGACCGTAATGCCAGCCGCTGTGGGGCTTAAACAAAGTCGTCTCTGTAAAGCACTCAGCCCGGCAACTGGCGTGGAGTAAATGCCCAATAAATCGCAGCTGTTGTTAATTATTTGCCTGTTCCCAGTCAATGCCCTCACATGCATGTGCTTCCTCCAAGTTAGGTTCAGAATGAGCAGAAAAATGTGGCTTGTGTGCAGAGTTAGTTAAAAGAGCGCTGGTAACTTGCTGCATGCCTTGGGGTAAGTCCCTTCCCCTCTTTGGGCTCCAGTGGTAGCACTTGTAAAATTCGTGGGTTGCACCGGCAGACGTCTGAGACCCTGCCCACTGCTAACACCACATGAGTCTGTGATATTTCTGACTTCCTCTAGGAAGCCCTGGGTGCTTGGGCAAGCACTTGCTGACCTTGGAGCTGGACATGGCCCCTGCTTGCTGAGGCACTGTGCATGAGAGCTATACTGTGTCCACAGCAGAACCCATATAGGCAGGACCAGCTGCATGCCACCAGGGGCAGAAGGGCTTTTGCAGCCATCCTCTGCGATCCCTGTAAGGGATGGAGTGCATATTGATTCCACTCCCATTCTCCCTCTCTTGCTCCTGTCGAGGTGCCGAAACCCACCACTAAGTGCCTGGCTTCGTGCACAAAGCACCTTCAGCCTTTTCCTCTCCTGCTGCAGCCTCTGTGCACGCATCTCACACTGACCTTGTCCCCATCCCGAGGTGGCCCACACCCACAAGCCCCCACGGTACTTCTTACACGAACTGAGACTGAATTATCACCTCAGACAGCTCAGCAGCATCTGAGCTCAATTAAGGCTGAGACAATTAGCACCTCTCCCCAGTCACCTGGGGATGACCCCTGCCTTTGCTGCCCACCTGCCCTGGAAATGCAGTGGGAAGCACAGGGCTGTGCATCGGTTCACACTGCTCACTAACTTGCAACTGTGGGCAAGCACTTAGCCTCCTGAACCTTCCTTCCTCATCTGTAAAATGGGCGTATAGTTTCTTTTCCAAAGGTTTACAGCGAATTGTCAAAATAAGAGAAAGTCTGCAACACCAGTTTGGCTTTCATGAAACACTTAAAAATAAAAAAAGCTGTTCTTATTAAAGTTCTTTGTCTCGGTTTACAAGGATAATGCTATAAATTCTAGAGCTGAACTGTCCAATAGGGTAGCCACTATACAAGTGTGGCTGTTGGCATTTAAATTCAAGCTACTTAAAATGGAATAAAACATCATATTTTGGTGCTTACTCTAGCCACATTTTAAGTGCTCCACAGACACATGTGGCTATTGGCCCCCACATTGCATAGCACAGATATGGAACATGTTATTAACCCACCAAGTTCTAGCAGGCAGCGACAGTCCAGAGCAGGGGTGTCAAACTCATTTTCCCCGGGAGCCACATCACCCTCGTGGTTGCCTTTAAAGGGCTGAATGTAATTTTAGGACTGTATAAATGTAACTACTCAATAGTTAAGTGAGAGCTTGGTGCTGCCACCAGGTAGAAACAAGGTGCCGGGCTGGATAAAACAAGGTGGAGGGCCGGATTCAGCCCGGGGGCCTTGTGTTTGCCCCCTGCAGTCTAGAGACAGTATGTGTTCTGCAGGTTTATTTGAGCAAGAGGTCTGGTTTCCCTATGGTTCATACGGATCTTCCCTCCCCACACCCTGGCCTCATGTAAGATGGATGCCCCCTTCTCTGACTTTCTGGGGCTAACTTTCAAGCCACTGCCCTTGTGTTTTGGTTTTGTAGGAGCCCGCAGGGAGCACTGGGGATGATCCCCACTAGAAGTGACCTTGCAGGCAGGCTAGTTCATTGGTGTCTTCCCCGGGGCTGCCATGAATGGGGGCACAGGCTGTGTGCCGTACAATCCCTGGGGTCCTTGGAGGCCCACGCTACCTTCATTAGCTCATTTAATCCTCACAAAATATGAAGGAGGTGGTATTATCATCAACCCGCCCCCCCCCCCATTTTATATATGAGGAAACTGAAGCTTAAAGAGTTAAAAAACTTGCCCCAGTTTTCCAGCTAGTCAGTGGTGGAGCCAGGATTCGAACTCAGACACCAGACCCAGCATCATCCTGGCTCCCAAGGAACCCATAAAGCGGAGGTTTTATTTGCTAATTTGCTTTTAGTGGTGGTGGGAGACAGAAAGCGAACCTCCCCTGCCACAGCCCCATCCTCCCTGCCAGATCTGGGACTTGTTAGGAAGGCAAAGAATTCCTGCTCCGTACAAGCTCTTCGATTCAAGATGCTCCGGGCTGTAGGTTTCTGCGTGTTTACAGGCAGTGAGAGGGGATCTGAGGTGAATACTAGATTTGGCTCTCAGTCCCCTGGTCTGAGGGTAGAGGAAATTCATTTGCAGTACAAACTAGAAACATCAATTGTATCAGGAGCCCATTTGGCACGCGTTCCCTCGTTCTTTGAGCCGACAAGCAATACCCTGCTCCTCTGCGTCTCGCCTCTCCACCAGTTGCCAAACAGAACTGCTTGAGTCGTCTGATAAATTTGCATTTTCCTCTCCTTTAAATACAAACTGGCCATGAAAGGTACTTGGCAAGCCCCAGGCAGGCTGGGTTTCAGTTTGATATCACGACCATGGCCAGAATATTATTTGGCTCAGTAGTCGGGGTAACTGTTAGCAACAGTTTTATGTAAGGGAGTGTGAGGGAAGTTGATCGGCCTGTGTGAGGCTGTGGTAATCTCCGGCCTCCGCTTGTTCCAGGGCTGGCTCTGGCTTCCCTGGCTGTCAAGGATGGGAATGGCTCGGGGACACAGACTTCCACGAGCGCACACTACCACGGCCTTTCAGGTACTGCCTGTTGGATTCAGTCTGTCCACAGCTGCGAGACCCAGGGCCTGATTGCGACTCCGTGGACCCCAGCTGTATCACCGTGGATGGCTGAATGACTTCTCTGAATCTCAGTGTTTTGAACTGGAAAGTGAGAAGACTGGCCTGGGTGTTTACTGCAGCTCTTTGCGCGGCCCTGTCGTTTCCTGAGCCCCTACTAGGTGCCCTGGTACTGTCCCCAGTGCTGGAAACACAGGGACGAGTAAAGACGTGGTCAAGGATTTCACAGCCTGGGACAGGGGGAGGGGTTGGGGGAGGAGAGAAAGGAGAGAGAGGAGACATAAAATGAACTTCAGTGCACTGTGTCCAGTGCTGTGCAGGGGGACCCTGAGGAAGGGCACTGAGCCCAATAATGGAAGGGACATCAGGAAGGGGTTCATGGAGGAAGGGATACAGCTGGAAAAGGTGAGTGACTGCAGAGGTGAGATCAATCATCTGGGGACACAGGAAAGGTCTTGAATGCCACCCCGAGGAGTGGGGATTTCATGCTGGTTCACCGGGGCTTTAGCAAGGAAGCTGACTGGTGCTCTTAACAAACCACTCTGGCTGAAGTGTGGACATTACAGTAGAGCGAGTCCAGGGCTTCGAGGGAGGGAGATGATCAGGAAGTTGCTTGGTGGCCTCAATTAGAGTGTTGGCATTGGGGACAGAGGCGAACTTCGGATGTCTTGGAGGAAGAATGAGTAGGACCCAGGAACTGCTTGGAGGAGGTGAGGGTGGTGGTTGGGCAGTGTCTGGTATTCGGTAGCCAATAAGGAAGAGTAATAAGGACTGACTGCGGGTACATCCTACCCTGGGGCCCAGCAGGCACAACTTGGGCCTCACCTGGATGAAGATGCTCACACACCTGGCCGACATGGAGTTTGCAGTTCAACCCTCAAGGGTTGGGTCTGTCAAAGAGGAGTTCCTTTGGAGTGGTGGCTTCTTTGGAGCCAGCTTGGCCCCTCATTTCCTTTCCCATTATTGATTCCTTACATGTCTTACTGGTTTGTGTGTGGCGGAGGGGGTGGGTATGTGTAAGGTTTAAGGAAAATTAGGTCACAGAACTCCAGCAGAGGCAGGCAAGAGTACTAGGCTTTCTCTCTGTTACTATTTGGATTGAGAAAAAGTTCAGTCCCTGCTACCTCCTTCTCTTCTCTCTTTTCCCATAGTTTTCAACAAAACTGTACCGCCAGTCTAATATGGTCCCCTTTGTCTTTATGCTTGAGGAGCCAACTAATGTCTGAAGACAGTGGTAGTCTTGTGACGTTAAATACTTCAGGGATTAATACTGTGGTGATGGTGGCAGAAAGTTGGCCTTGGTCACTCCTATCACATAACTTAACTTTGACCAGATTTATACACTGGGATTTCATATATGATGTCCTTCATAATAAAGGCTCCAACCCTGAAATATTTTTTAAGCTAAGAATCTCTGAACAAATAAAATCTGGCATCACAGGGAAGAAAACAAGGCCCAGAGAGGTTACAAAGAAAGATCATCAGGATCTGGCTTCTCAACTTCTGCACTGGTGATTCTGCTACCATACATGTCTGGCATCTGATGTCTGCCAGACCATACATGTCTGGCATGTCTGGATCTGACATGTCTAGCAAGTCTCCTGGAGGAAGTGGTTCCTAAAACATAGGCTGGTCTTTGGTAAGCGGACAGGAGATGTACCAAAGTATTGATCTCAAGTTCAAGGAGTCTTACCTGGGCAGCCTCACTGTCTTCACACTTGATCCTACACTCGCTGTTGAACCGAAAGCCATCCGTGCACTGGTAGAGCCCGTGGAATTTTGGTGGAGGTGGGTCACAGGTCACAGGAACACAAGCTACGTCCTGCCAGCTGCCATCTTGGGTACACTGAGTCTTAAAGGCCCGTCTTCAGAGAAGAGATAAAAGGAGAGACATCTCAAGGACCAGAGGCGGGGCTAGATCCGCGCTCTACCAAGACACCCAGGCTTCTCTAAAGCTAGCAGGCCTCTCATTTCCCTCTTCCATTCCTGGTCCCCTACCCGTCCTGTTGGGTAGGGGTGCATGCGGAAGGATTAAGGAAAATTCGTTCATAGAATTCCTTCACCAGGGGCAAGCAAGAGTTTCAGACAGTGTGGTGCTTACATGTGAACTGAAATAAAACCTGAGCTAGACAAGTCCTTGTCTTCCCCCTTCTTTCCAGAGTGCTCTGATTGGCGCCGACACGGATGATACTAACACCTACCGTTCACTGAGCAATTACTGGGTGCCAGGCACTTGGCAAGCACTTCACATATGCATCTTCACTTTACCCTTCACAATAATGCTGTGTGGAACTGTTAACATCACCTTTGTCTTGTTGAAAAATGGAGAGCCAGAGAAGTGAAGTCACTTGCATGAGGTAACACAGCCGGTGGGCAGTTACTAACAATGTCCTTTAAGATTCCCACGGCCCAGAATAGGGTTTGTGTCCAGCAGAGAAATGAGCGCTTCTTCCTACTCAGAGAACTAGACCCTGCTCCACTGCTCCCCAGGACCTGCAAATCTGTGTTTTCAGCCCCACTTACTTCTTTGACTTCCGAGAGGAGCCGGGCACATGGTATCCAGGTTTGCACTTGTACTTGCAGAAAGAGCCCACCTTGTGCTTGTTCTCTCGGCACCGGGTGGTCTGGAGGTCTGCATTGGGCACCGGGGGCGGAGCTAGGCACATGAGCTCGCACGTGGCCTCTGGGAAGGACCACAGCCCATCCTCCATACAGGTCAGGAAGCTGTTATTGCCTGGAAACAACAGACAGGTGGGCTTAGCCGGCAGCATTCGCTAATAACCAAGTGAACTCACGGGCTGCCTGGACTCAAGCCAGCCTGAAAAAACAGAGGATCTTCCTGGTATAATTCCAGACCCTTCCACTTACAACCTGGGAACCTAGGGAGATCAAGACAGATGCCACGAAGAAGAGGAGATGCAGCTTGGAGAGTGATTTATCCCACGTATACAGTGAATTAAAGTTCAAGGCTCCCAACTACTGCTCCTAAACCTCTTTACTCAATAGGAAGGAGACCTCATAGGCCTCCTTGCTTTGCCAGGTGTACATCTGAGCCCGGGGATGCAAGCCCTTGCCTTCTAATAATTGACAGAGAAGCTCCTACGTGTATCTACTGAGAGATCTGAGGCTGCACCTCGCTGGGCCCTACTCCCCTTATTTACTCTAGAGCCCATTATGCCTGGAAGGGCCGGCAATGTGCTATCTGAAGGTCTGACTTTCTTGTCAGTCCCCAGGGTTTGTGAAGCTTTGCCAAAGCAGCCGAGAGAGCAGCACGCCCCCCGTAGCCCATGCCAGCTTGGACAGCGTGCTGATGGCTGTCGGGAAGCTGGCCTGACGGGGGAACGTTGCACATAAAAATGAAACTCGGGGAGTGAGGCTTTTCCCTGCCAGGTCGTATATTATCCACACAGCCTTCCCCCAGCCTCCTCGAGACAATGAGAGATGGACCTACAACTTGGGTTTCTCAATCAAACTCTCCTCTTCTGGGTGATCACTGAATGGTGTTGACAGCCAGGGCTGGAAGCATGAGGGGGGACCTGGGATTTGGAGACTGGAGGGTTTGATTTGAGGGCTGGAGGGGTGGAGGGATGGGATGGAGCTGACGGTTACTATGTACTGAGTGCTTTGATGTGCATTCTTGTGAATGAGAGAGGAGAATCTTGTGATGAGAATCTCGTGCTTTCTCACAGCTGTGCTCATGGTGTGACGCTTTGTATTTGGAAATAGAGACTCAGAGAGGAAGTGACTTGACCAAGTTCTCATAGTTAATAAAAGGCAAAACTGAAGTTTAAAGCCAACATTGTGTAACTGTAAGGCAGTTATTATTTTCAGTGGGAAGTTGGCTCTGTATGCTCAGCAGAGCCCTTGTTATCTATTCTGAGAGGCAACCCCAATAGCCTATCTATAGAAAGAAGGCAATTGCTCCTGCCTTTCTTTTTTCGCTTTCTAAAGATTTTATTACCTTGTTTTTAGAGAGGGGGAAGGAAGGGAGAAAGGGAGGAAGAGAAAAATAAATATGAGAGAGAAACATGAGTCAGTTGTTTCTTGCATGCCCCCAGTGGGGGACCAGGCCCTCAACCCAGGCAGTGCTTTAACCAGGAATCGAACTGGTGACCTTTCACTTTGTGGGATGATGCCTGACCCACTGAGGCACACCCTTCAGGGCTCTCCTGCCTTTCATGGTGATGAGAAGACACAATGAAACTACCATATTTTTTGGACTATAAGACACACCCACCCAATTTGGGAGGAAAAGGGGGGGTGCATCTTATAGTCCAAAAGTACCTTACCTGGCTCGCTAGGGGTGGGGGCAGGAGGTGGTGGAGCAGAGTCACAGGTTAGTAAATATTTTACCACATTTTTTGCTTCAAAATTTTTTTCCCATTTTCTCCTCTAAAACCTAGGTGCATCTTATGATCCTAAAAATACGGTGCATTAATGATAAGTGTCCAGAAAAGTGCTGCCAATTCCTTATTCGCTTCTTTCACACCCTCTATGCCTGCTGGCCTTCCTTCCCCTCCTGCCTCCTAACCTTTTCCCAACATTAGTAGAACTGAAAGGACCACGCGAGTTGCACAGAAGGTTCCATTTATTCAACGAGCATCTACGTAGCGTTTACTATATACCCACTACCATTTTATATCTTGGGACAAAGCAGTAGACAAAACTCAAAAAAAAAAAAAAAAAAAGAAACCTCAAACCCTCTTGGAAACCTCTTGGAGCTTATATTCCCATTGGATGGGGAGGAACACAACAAATTATAGCAAGAAGTAAAGTATTTAGTGTTCCAAAAGGTGGTAAGTACTATGGAGAGGAATAAAGCAGGAAAAAGGAGGGAGCACTGTGCAATGTCATGTCAGCTCCCCCGCTTCTCCTACCCCTCCCCGCCTTCCCATCATTGTCAGTGTGATTCATCTGGTGAGCCCAAGGCAATTTAGTGTCTGTAAACTCCCAGAGGGTCATGCATTGATAAACTGGGATACTGCAAAAACAAACTGCAGCTATTTCTACAGCACGTCAAAGGCGTAAAGGGTGTGGAAGGGTGATTCACTCGGCTTCCACAGAAGCAAAGGCTTCCAGAACACCAGTGACTATGAGCTGCTTTCTGCATTGCCTCTGTGATTGGGACAGAGGTGTGGGTTGCCCTGTCATAGCAAAAGGTGCAGGGGAAGAGGAGGTATAAGAGACCTGGGGAGAACACCCCCCTCTAAATTTCCCAAGAAGGATGAAACATCTGTGGAAAAAGTGCCGGGACTCTAACACGCACCCTCTATCTGCTCTGCAAATCCTAAATGGGGAAGTGAAAGTTGCGGTTCCTTTGTGGCAAGATAACACAACAATTGCAAAATGTTCCTCCAGAGATAGAAAAAACAACACACACAAAAAAGCAAACCAGAATATCAGTCCTGGGAGAGGGTAAACAGGCATTGACCCTGTGCCACAGTCCGGAGAACCACACGGAAGCAGGAAAGCAGGGACTGGAGATTCAGGACCATGGACACGCTCTCGCCCCACATCAGATGAAACCGGGAGACGCAGGCACGGAACTGCACAGAATCTGCACATCCATGCCCGGCTGCAGCCACTGGCTACTGTGCATGTGGCTTTGAAGACACATGATGTCCATTCCCTGACCACATTCCCTTGGCCCTGACCTCCATACCCTGAAGGATGTTTACAGCAGCTGCAGCCCCTGTCTATGCGAGAGGCCCTTTGTCCTGATCATGGGTACACATTCCTCCTGCACACAGGGCACGTTCAACAGTCCCGAGGAGTTGGTGACCCTGTAAGTAACCCTCAACCAGCGACGGAATTGGTGGATGCACATGCCAGTTTCCAGAGCTGCGGTAACTGAGGAATATTCTACCCTAGTTCCTCAAAGCTCTGGTTGCCCACAGCGGTGACCGGCTTTAGAAGAGACCCTTGAAGGGAGGTCACTTCCACGCCTCCCTTTCTCGTCGCCCTACCTGAGTCTTCTAGGGGAACATGAGGCGGAGCCCTGGGTGAAGGCATTTCTGAGTCCGGGGTTTCTTGTGGAGCGGAACAGTGCTGATGTCAGAGTCCTGCTTCCAAAAAGTTGTGTGACCCTGACCTTTGTCCACCTTTCAGAGTCAAGAAAGGAAAACTTGCTCAGCCTATCTACAAATGTGCCGAAGGAAATTCCACTCTCCACCGAGTATTACAATAATTATACACTGTCAAAAGAGATGTGCCCGTCTGTATTATTTTACTTATAAGATTATACAGAAGGCCAAATCTCTCTGGGATTGCCTTTAAGATTAAAATTAACCTAGAACAGAACACAAGGAGGAACGTGCCAGGAGACCTGAGGTCTGGTTTTCCTTGTATCCCTACCTAGTGTTGGCACTGCCCACATCCTAACGGCAGGGAATGCAATCTCGTCATTCTTTTACTTCTAGAATGAGGACTAGTGCCAAGCACATAGTAGGCCCACAACATGCATTTGTTACGTGTATGAAGTATTGTGAGTATGTCTGTGACCTTGAACAAGCCGACTAACATCTCTGGCCCTAAATCAAAGCTGGCCTTGAGTTCTTATCTAGCTCTAACATTTTAGAATGTGAAAGGCTATATACTGGCCACTGTATTGTTCTGAGAAAACAAAATTGCAGCTACCAAGGACAAATAAACACTGAGGAGGCTGCATTAGCCGAAGGCGAGTGCTGGTGAACTTGGGAAGAGATTGTTCTATTTTTCTTGGTAAGAAACAGAAGTCGCAGTAGAAGAAGAGGAAGAAGGCAAAGAGCAAAGAAGTGGTTTGGACCTTATGACATCCTAGACTCTGCTATCTCCAAAATACTAGGGCGATAAGATAAAACATTCTTTTGGAGGTTGTCGGGAAATTCCCCTTAGGAGGTGGTCCTGTTTGTGGGAAGATGCCTAATGAAACCCCTAGGATTAAGCTGAAGCCTCCAGGCCCTGGCTGTCTGCTTCTGGAAAAAAACAAAAACAAAAAAACAACCAAAAACGAATGGGTCTCTGCCAGAGAGAGGAGAAAGAATTTGAAGTTCCTAAAGGGAGGGAGGTTGTGGCAGGATTCTGAAGGGAGAAGTTAAGGGGTGAATAAAAGAGCCGAGGGTAGGCGAGATGGTTAATTGCTGGGCACTGTTGGATGTGGCCAGTCTCCCAGCCAGCTCAGGCCCTGTCTTGAGAACGTGCTCGATGGTGTTGGGTATCTTTTGGAAACTAGTGATGAACAGACTAATCTGAGGTTAGAGAGGCAAAGCTGAGATAGAAAAAGCAACAAGAGCCATAATAGAAAGCAAGTCTTTTAAAAATATCTTTGTCAGATGTGGGCATGCCTATTTTAGATACCCTACTCCAGAGTCAATTTCAAGTGCATCCAACACAGTTGAGTTGAGGTGATGTAAGTAATGTTGCAGTTTAGGCCATTCCATTAGACATTTATGATTCTGATGTGTGTGTTTTTTTTAACTTGGGATTATCCTTTCCCTTGTGCATTTTTTGTAGGTTCTGTCTGTGCTTATAGTATTTATTTGATAAAGAACATTGGCATAAGTGATTCTAAGGCTATAAATTCTCAGGATATTTCGCATATGTCTCGAAGAAGGCTTGGAATGTAAGTGAAATTCAAGAAAAAAAATCACCTGGAATGTAAGAGGTAAGTGGGCTTGTGGTGCTACCTGTGTTATACCAGGTTCCCAGGGCCTGCACTTGACTGCATGTCGTGAGACAAAGAGGCCAGGAGAGCAGCCCCTGTACCAGGCTTCACAAGGGTGCCTGTCGGAGGTGTGTATTTACTAGGCACAGTCTCTCTCCCCCTGGGGTTTTACATATGCCGTCTCTTTGAATCCGCAACCTGGCCCTTTAGTGGGCACTCCTAAATCTACTTTACAAGTGAGGGTACTGAGGTGCAGAGATGCAGAGTTGCTCACTCAGGTGGAAGCTAAGAGCATTTACCTTCATACCACTGCTAACTTGCTCTGTGATTTTGCACAGATTCCATCCTCCTCCTCACAGGACCTCAGTTTCACCTTCTTTCCAATAACTGTTATTCCTGCTCAGCTGTAGAGCCCTTCGGATCCTGACATTGTAAGATACCCGGGCTAGCCTCTCACTCATTTCCAAAACACGGCCTCTTCTTCACTATGCTGTGTATGAGATGGTATCTCATACATGTTCTAATGGTCCTAGTACCTCGCCCAGAAGATGCCAGTAAACACTCTCTACCCAAGGCCAGTCTTCTCTCCCCAGCCAGCCTTTCTGAAAGAGTAGCAGCTGGCTTTGGAGAAAGTAAGACCCGGGCTCCGATATGAATCCCACCACTCATAACGTTGCCTTGGACAATTTCCTCCTCTGTGACAATGGAAATGATAATACTTACCGCTTACTAAGGGCCCTAATCATATCCGCAGAACTAGTACATCAATCCAAATGTTACTCTTTTAATCTTTTCCTCCCCCTGTCCCTCCTTACTTTCTTCTCTCCCTTTCTTCTTGCAAAATTCACAAGATTTTGGAGGGGATTCCATCGCCATACTTACCTGCACACTAAGTTTTCCTTAGCTGTCCAGCAGGGAAGTTTAATTGGTATTCCCAAAGTACAATTAGTGGAAGGAAATCAGGAGCACATAAAAAACCCATCCAACCCTTGGCGTCTGAGGCCCAGAAGGAGAGTCTGCAAGCCACCCCTGGGCTTCCCACACAGGACACAGGGCGAGCCTGGTCAAAGGGCCCTCTGTACCTTTCAGCTGCGCTGGGTGACGACACTGGAAGGAGCACGTGCTGCCGAAGGTGGTGCCCTCAAGGCAGGAAAAGGAGGCAGCATAGATGTGATACTGGTCTGGGATGCCACAGTCCACAGGCTCACATGCCACCTGTTTGTTCCACTTGCCCTCGGTGCAGGTCACTGTGACGCTGGGTCCCATCTAGAAGGCAGTGGCAGGTACAGTGAGTGATGGCAGACTGCATCCCAGATATGGGGAAACACCCTACTCCCCCAGGCTACAGCTCAGAGTCTTGTCAGGGCACCAGGAGACCAATGCTTAGTGTTTAACTTTAGCTCATGTCTAATCCTAACAACTGTATGAATTAGCCACTTCTGTTCCCATTTTATAAGTGCAAAACTGAGGCTCAGAGCCATTAAGTGAATATCCTCAAGTTACGCAGGTGGAAAGACGATAAGCGGGAAAGGGCTATGCTCCTAACTGCTACCTAGTTCTCCAGGTCATCATTTCCACTGTGTTGATGAGACTCTTGAGACTCAAGGCACTTGGGGCAGGATGGCTGCTTTGACAAAGCAGCCTCTGGAACACGCACACGTTAGGACACTGTCTGTCACTCTTGTCTTCCTCTGGCTCTGGAGGGGGTTCCAGGGAACCTGTTGTGGCATCTGGCAGACGGATGTTTTTCCTCTGGGCAAGTTCCTTTCCTTATTTCAGTTTTCTCTTTGCCACTGAATGCAAGGATTGTTTTAGGAGCCACTCCCTCATCTAAAATTTGATGGTTTGATAGTTGAGACAGGTAGATGTGGAGAAGAGACAGGCTGGGAAAAGTCACAGGTGGACCGTGATTTGAGCCAAACTAGAAGACGGAAGGGTGAGGCCATGCCACAGAGCCAAGGGAGGGACCGTCATCCGCAGCCCTGGGGGCTTCCACTCAAGAAGGAAGCTGCCAAATCCCAGGGGATTAGGGGTGCCAAATGTTAATCTGGGATATTAAAACCAAAGGACGCTTTTCTCTCGTAAGCACACATCAAAGAGAGCAGGGGTCCCTCACTGCCAAAACAACCTAGTTGTTTCCACAGGAGTTCAGATGGTCTGTGTCTGACACACGGAAGTCGGTGGCTAAGATAAGCGATCGGGAGCTCCCAGGTCTATACAAATAGGTGTTCCCAGCAACAAGGAACATGTCCTGTGTTATATGGCATGACGGGGCAGTCTGCCAGCAGGCCCTGGGAGAGGCTGCACGCAGTGACAGAGATCTGCATCCTCAAATCCAGGCTTCCCTGCCACTGTGCCCCAGTCCCCACACCCATCTGAGCCCTTGAGCAATGTCTGGCTGAACCTACATTCCCCTGTAGCTCAAATCCACTCCCTGCCGCTCCCCTCCTGCAAGACACATGGCTCTTCCTTGACCTCTCCTGATGGCCTCCTGAGGGCTCTGCTTGCAGCCAGTCTTACTGTCAGACTCTAAGCCACACCCAAGTGGGCAGCCAGAAGGACCTTTGTCAACCATGTTCAGACCGTGTCCCTTCCTTCAACAGCTCCCTCTCGACCTAAAGATAAGCCCCAAACTTCCCGACCAAGCTACCAGGGCCTGGTACCAGTGGACCCTGCTTGCCCCTCCAGCCTCATTGCCTAGGGAGGCTCAGGAAAAAGCAGAATCCGTCTGCGTCATGCTTATTCTCCCCCGTGGGCTTCCACACACCATTCCCGCCAGGGCCCAGGACACACACTTCTTCCCTCGCCCCAACACACACCCCTTCACCTGTCTATCTAATTCTCAGTTTCCACGTCGCTTCTTCCAGGCCGCTTTCCTTGAACCCTCTTGTGTTTCCAACAACATCCGGTCACAGCTTGTTGTGATTCATTCAACTCGTCTGCCCCCAGTATGTCACTAAGCGCCTTGTAAGGAGGAACTAGATGTATCTTAACGACATTTCCCCCCGTCTAGCATCTAGTTTAGCCTCTGGTTCCCACTGAACAGATGTTTTTTGAAGAGTGAATAAATGAATGAACGAACACCTCATAGACACCTCATAGCTCACCTGTTTCTAAAGCGGCCCATTCAGTTGTAGTGGAGTTTTCACTGTAAAGGTTTCATTCAAACCGCTCAGCCCCTGGTCCTCCAGAGACCCTCTGACACAGGTAGCGTGGAACACTACTGTGTAAGGAATGATTCCCATGCACACTCCAAGTTGATGATCGACTCATCCAATCAGCACATAGCTGTGGCGTCTCTACTATGTGGTAGCACTATTTTAAATGCTGGAGGTCCAGCAGAGAATGTGCTTAGCACCCAGTCAACCTTTCTGGGCTCCAGAGGGGCCATGAGCCCAGAACCCGCACGCACCTGGCTCTTGATAAGCTCGTCGTCACGCCGTATCTGGAGTACATAGCCCGTCCTGCAGCTCGCGGTGCACTGCGTGCCGTGGGAGTGGTCACTGCTGGAGCAGTTGAGGAAGGCGTTCTCCACGGCCAGCTTCGGGCAGTCAGTGGCCTCACATGCGAAGTGCACGCAGCTGAGGAGGGAAGAAACAAGAGGGTAAGAGGGAGTTTTCCTGCAGGGCCTCGGCACTCCAGCTGGAAGACAGAGGATAATAGCTTCTGGCTCTAAAATTTCGGGAGGTGGAGACTGAGGAGAGGAAGGGGACACTGAGGGAAGGAAGGGGAGCTGGCTCGGGCGAGGAAGACTCTGGAGGCAGTGATCAAAGTTTATTGTTAAGAGCACAAGTTATAAAAACAGACAGAGCAGGGTTCAAATCCCTGGAAGCTTTATAAGTTATTATGCTTCGAACTTTAAAGAGCCGCAGTTTCTCCATCTGTGAAATGGAGATCATTATGATTGCAGTAAGTATTCCCTGTGTTTCTTCTCTGCCACACACAGAGTTGAATAAAAGCATCTTTATGTTTTATGATAGTGCTGACTTCCGAGGGTTGCTGTGAAGATTAAATTGGATGGTTCAGGAAAAGCACAGAGCAGAATTCCTGGCACAGAAAAGCACTCACTAAATGGTAGCTAGTGCTATAAATAAATCTGTGCTCTACTACCTACAAGCTGTATAACTTTGAGCAAGGTACATCACCTCTGTGAGCTTCAGTATATTCTCAAACTCGGCCAACCCACAGGGCCATGTTGCTCAACGTGGGTGTCGGATGGAGCAGTCTTTTATAAACTGTAAAGTAATTTATGAATTGCTAGGAAAGCTGTGCAGAGATGATGCCTTGCATCTTGCTGCATCTGCTGTTCCTATCTTTCTGCCAATTCAAATTCCACTCATGCTTCCAGTCCCCAGTACGTGTACATTTCTACAGGACACTTTATAGGACACCTGTGACCCCAAGTGAGCCTCCTCAAGATCACTCTGTTCTCCTTTCTTTAACGCTAGCATGTCTTGCTTCGCGCACTGAAAGCACAGGTCCTGGGTGCCGAGCAGAGCCAGAGTGCATGCTGATCCTCAGGACACAAACGGAAATGAGATGGCATCCCTATGCCTGGTGACCTTTCCCCTTAGTATTATAGTTACAACCATGCTCAGTAACATTAATGACTATTCACAGAGTATATACACAAGCTCACACCATCCTCACAACAACCCTATGAGCTAAGTGTTACTCATTTTACAGTTGGAAAAATTGGGGACCAATAAGATTAAGTTACTTCAGCTCCCACCCAGATGTGTGGCTCCAAAGTCCTTGCAGCTAACCTCTCCCCACACCTGGACCAGCATTTCCCTGAGGGCAGAGGCAATGCCCATTTCACTGTGGCACCGTTGGCAGTGGCAATAAAGATGCCTCACACGTAGCAGACGTTTCCTACCCAGAAGGTGTGATGATGGTGGTGGTGTCTTGCAATAAATAGCTCCTCAGCATTCCATAGAGGTTGACATGTTGGGTCCTAACACCAAAAGCTTTGAGGGGTCATTTTTCTCTCACTATTGATTACCTGTCTGACTCTGGCTGCCCCAAGGCCTGGCATATAGTAGGCACAGGGAGATGATTTGAATTCAGAGCCTCAAGGCTTTCATTTTCCTGTCTTTATCTAGGAGACAGGGAGCAATTGGTGGTCATGCCAGTTTGAGTAGAAATTCCCCATTTTTTTCCTTTTTGCCAGTTTCAGGATACACTCCTGAGGGTTGTACCAGAACACAGTTGCTCGCCACCCTATACCACTGCCTGCTCAGAAGTATGGAGAGAAATAAAGTGGGGTGAAGGAGGGGAGAAGCTAAAGTCTCCAAAACATATCACAAACAAATTCACCTTTGTGTGCCAGTCCACATTTTAAAAGACCTGGGAAAGAGCAAGTGTTTGATTCAGGCCTCAGACGTCGTGCTGATGGGGCTGTGCACTCCCCAACGAACCCCCTCCCAAGATGCAGGGCTGGCGGGATTCCCCGCACTTGCCGAGGTACCTGAGCCTCCGCCTGCCCTCCTGCCCTGACAGCCTGGGAGCTGCACCACGTGGAGGCCTCCAAGAGACTAACTGCTGAGCCAACACAGGGGCTTTGACACCAAACAATGCATCTGTTCACGTTGTGTAAGTGCTGGGGGGAAAGAGCCACCTGGTTCCAATTTAAATAGATTTACTCTGTGAGCTACCAGCTTCCAAGCTGGTCTTCTGACCTATGTGTTCCAGACTGGCCATTCTCTCTTTGCACTCCCAGGATGTCCCAGGCTTATATCTGATGATGACCCAGGGGACTCTGGGAGCCCTGTCAAATGACAAGCAATCTGGGCTTCTCTGAGCTGTGGGGCCAATAAGGAAAGAGCAGCCCCCCCAAAAAATTCCATGCATATTAATGTTCTTCTTTGCAGGAAAAGGATAAACTGGAAAACTCGATTTTCTAGAATGGAAAAGGGCATGGGGCTTAGCAATTGGGCAAATCTGGGCTCCAGCCCCGGTTCTGCCATTCCTCAGTTGCTGCACCTTGGAAAGTTAGTTGTGTCACACCCTGAGCCCCCGTTTCCTCATCTCTCATGTGGAGACAACAAAATGACGTATCTCTTAAGACTGTCAACAGGGTGACATGTCTGCCACTCACCCACCTATCCAACAGACCTTGCCTGGGGGCCCTGCTGCATACAAGACCCTGTTCTAACATTGAGGACACAGCAGGGGAAGAGATAGGTCAGAATCCTGTCACCTGTGTATTTGAGGAAGGACATGTGCCAAAGAAAAACTAATGCATAAGCCTGTTTTAGACAGTAAGGCCCCTAAAACAAAGTAGAATTATAGAGGGTGACTGTTGGGTGGGGGGACAGGGCAGGGCACTTGTATAAAGGGGTTAAGAGGAGCCTCCATGAGGAGGGAATGGAGTGATCAGTCATATGAGGGTTTGGGACCCAGGGGACCCCAGGCAGAGCAAAGGGCATGTGCAAAGGTCCAGGACAAGATGGACCTCAGCATGTTTGTAGGATAGAAAGACCAATGCATGAGAAATGCTTTGGAAACTGAAGTTCCATGACAAAGTGGCCTCTCCACTCTGGCCCTTTCTGCTATAGAAGGAAAATATTTCCTGAGTCAGCTGACCACAAAGGTTCCATGGCCACAGATTGAAGCAGCATCTTCTTAATGAGACAGGCCAGCGTTCTTTATTGCAGGACGCCTCAGAACCTTGAATGTCCTAGAGCACATTGTGGGTTTCCAGAAGAGGCCAAAGTGTGCATCATTTTCAAAACTCTGATAACCTTTTTTCATGGGACATTTCTTAGGACTAGTGCCTCCCAGAACACGTTCTGGTGGGGGCGGTGAGGCACCCCTGCTTTCCTGCGCATCTGTCTGCACCTGGTTTGCAGGCTCGAACACAGGAAGAAAAGGGGGAGAGAGGTAACAGTGCTGGCCGCTGGCCTCTGTGTTTCATCCACGTCGTCTTGTTTGTATTCTCGCGGTGACTCCTGGGGGGAGGATTATTATTCCCATCTTCAAGAAGAGGAGCCTGGAAATAAGTGAGTGGAAATTGCTTGTCCAAAGGTACTGTGTGCATACAGAATTCGTGTGGATCTGCCTGCCTGTCCCCAAAGTCCCTGTGCCTCCCTCTGCTTTCCTGCTAGTTGAAAGGGTCATGTGAACACACTGTCTAAAAATGATAAACATTACCCCAACTTCCCCTCCCAAATAACTCCCTGACACAGCCCTGTCATTTCTGAGACACAAAAACAAAAATTAAAACAAGGAAAACAAAACAAAAGCAAAGCCTCTGGCTTAAAAAAAAATAGGTAGGGGGAAGAATGTAATACCAGTGATGGACAGTCAATAAAAATCATTTTGAAAGGAAAAATAAAGCTACTTCTCAGAAGGAAGGAATGTGGCTGATCAGAGGGCTGATGGAAGAACAGAGGAAACTTACTGATGAAATTCTCACATCGGGGCAAAGGTAGAGAATCCCTTCCCCTCTTCCCCAGATGCAGAGATGAGTGGATCCTAACAAATTCTCTCATCTTACGGACATTTTTACTTACTTACTTACAGACTCACGTTCCCTATAGAGGTCAAACCTTAGGTGATCTGACAGCCAAGCCCCCAACTGCTAGCCCCCCACCGCTTGGTGTGGCCCCAATCACGCATCACTGAGGAGGCCTGGGTCCTGCTGAAACCAGGACAGAGAAGGCCAACAGCGAGGGGGCAGGCGAGGGCTTCTCTCCTGGCTCTGTGCCCTTGACTCCTGGCTTAACTCCTGCGCCCTGCCACTTAGCTGCAATTATGCCGTGGGGAAGTGGAGATAATGACAGGCAGGTTGTTTAGAAATCATTCTGGGCTGATCAGATGGGGACAGAGACACAAAAACAAAAACAAACAGAAAAAGCAACCCCCCAGCAGGCATGACACTGGAAGGAGTGAAGGGGAAGAAACGCTCTTGGCACCAATGCCATGGTACCACCTGGCAAGGGAGACCCATAAAGAGTTACCATGGCAGGCCTCCTTTTATTGCCCAGAAATGAGATGGCCAAGCAAGTGATCCTAGAAGGCTCTTCCACCCTGGGATTCTGGAAGCCAGCAATGCAGTGGGTCAGAGGAGAGATTCTGCGGACAACGTGAAGGGCAAGCTGAGTTGGGAGTGCCCGTCGGCGGGGGCATGCCCAGCCAAAGCAGCAGCTTGCTGCCGTCCCAGGCTGCCGGCTGGGACTGAGGGCCTGTGGCCTAGGCTGGCTATGGGACAGTCGTGCCGAAACCTATGATGAAGAGGAAAGGTCTTTGCCCTAGAAGTCCGGAAAACTGGACTCACCTGCTGGTTCTGCCCCTAACTGGCCGTGTGACTTTGGGGAACTCAATTCTCTTGTCTGGACCTTAGGTTTCCTATCCCAAAATGGGACAGCAGCACCAGAGAATCTCTTGGAGTCCCCCAGCTTCCAGGGATCACAGTTTTATGTCACAAAACAGAGGTTTGTCATTTCAGAAGTCTTTGGAATGAGAAAAAATAGACTCGGTAATTCTGGACTGGGAGAGCAGGACCGCTGATGGGGGCGGGAGCTGGACAGCATTTTGGAGAAGAGTCCGGTATGATCCAGCACAGCTGAAGATACACATATGTTAGGCACCATGCTTCCATCTGCAGGGATAAACCCCTAGGCCGGTGACCCCTGGCAGATGTGCTGAGAGGTGCTGATCCCTTGGTAGGCTGGGAAAGTTGGGTGAGCATGTAGACAGAATATTCTTATATACAGAATGTATATAAGAATGTATATTCTTATATACATTCACCTAGAAGGCTGCTCTACACAGAGGCTCCTTTCCAGGCATAGACTCTAGGAACTCCTGACTCCAACCTGTGTGCACCCTCCACCCTGCTCCAACCCCAAAGTCCACCCTGGCTGGAAGGAGTTAATCTGACCGTGGGAAGAATTTCTTTTCTCTTCATGTTGGCCTTCCAAAAAGTTAGTTCCCTCTCAAAACTGCCTCTCCCCAGATGGGCTGGCACAGAAAGGGTAGGGAGAGTTTGAGGCAGAGGAAGAATGAATGCAAAAAGTAAAAGGGGCAGGAACAGGGGCAGGAACAGGAGCAGGACGGGGAGGGNGGAGGGGAGGGGAGGGGAGGGGAGGGAGGAAGGTAAGAAACTTACTTGTCTAGGCACATGGCCTACTGAATTTTATTATAAACTGCTCAATCTCTGCTTAGAACCATAAGTACAGAGAGAGGTGGTGGTGGTGGGTGTGGCACGCGTGTGTGTATGAAACAGACTCACTAGAACCTCCATTCATGGCTGCTGCACTTCTCATTGAAAAAGCCTCAGTCCCTTTGCCACCACCATCACTCCGCACGTCCACCCCATCTTTCCTCCTTTCCCTAAGTCTGTGTGGAGCTGGGGTTTGGCCAGAATTCCACAACTAGACCTCTCGTTTGAAACCTGATCCTGTTTTCTCCGACCTCTGAATTTGCTCCCGGGACTGCATGGGGGTGGGGGGGGGGTGCTGGGGGCCTTTGAATCGACCTCAGAACACACCACCTACATTGATCTGCAGTGGTGATACCCTGCAGCAGACCACTGGGTATCACACTGCTCAGGGGAAGAGAAAGGGAAGGAGGAGGGGAAAAGGGGTGAAAGAGGAGACAGGGGAGGGAGGGAGAGGAGGGACAGCAAGAAGAGAAAGCAAGAAGGAACAGATGGGGAGGGAGGAGAGGATGGGGTGTGGGTGGGAGGGGACAGGAAGGGAAGAAACAGGGCCTTTGACTACCTAGGAAACAGCAGGGAGCAACGTGGGATGTTTCTACTCCAAACTGAAATCTATAAAAAGTGATGCTAGTTACCTCCATGGTTTTAGAATGAAGGAAAACACCCCATGGCTTTTTACGGTGGTTGTTTATTTTCTTTTCTCTCCTCCTCGTTTGTTTGTTTTCATGCATTTGCACATTTGCACAGTCCTGCTATTTGGGTAAATACCTCTTCAGCTCCCCAGGAGCAGCTGCTGTGCACCCCCACCCCTGGCATTCCAGGGGGTGGCGGGTCCTCTATTCGCCCAGCCTCAGCCCTGGGGCCTCAGCCTGTCCCAGCCAGGCCCAGCTAAGGGCCAAGCCCGAAGAGGCCCTCAGGGTTGTGTCTTCAGCACTTGACTGTTTCGGCGACTAAACGCTCAGACTCACGGGCAAGCAGCTGTGAAAAGCCCTTTTCTCTCCCAGATGGATGTTCCTGGCTCTGGTGTGCAGAGCGTGGCTTTTAGGGGCTGACAAAACAGGGTTTCACCTCTGACGGCCTAGATGGACTCCACTCAGTCATTCTGTCCATACCTTCCAGGGCAGGTATGACAATGCAATGAGACAATAAAATAGTAACTGTCAGTCCCATCCCCTTCCCTCTCGCCCCTCCTAGCTCTCGGAAAATCACAGGCTGTTAGAACTGGAAAGAACCACAGAAGACATCCAATCCGTTACCTGATTCACAGTCCTCTGACCCACCAGAGACAGGACAACGCTTTGCCCCGGTTCAGTGTTCTCCCACAAGTCGACTGATGCGTTTCTGAGGTTAAACATTTCTCATTGTTTACTTCAGGCCCAGGAACTATTAATTAGGAATTCAAAGAAGTCAGTGCTGGCCTCAGTCCACTTGTGGATGGTGCGGGTATCTGGGTAAGGGAGGAAGCCACTGTGGCAAAAGCTGATGGATTTGTATTTTCCATCCACATTGTTTCTCTGGGTTCTGAGAATTAACTTATTTTTATAGTCTGGAGAGCCAGGCATGAAAGAGCCCTCTTAGGGCGAAATACAACAATGAGTGATATTTCAGGAGCTCTTTGGCCTCCAAATGGTTGCAACAGACTTTGCACAACAGAAGCTAGAGACAGTGGGTGCAAAGCAATGTGGGTTTTGCAACTACCTTGCGTGTGCTCAGTGGTAGCAGGGGCGTGGGAAAGGCCCGTGCCCCACTCCCACCCTTTCCTCTCCTCGCTCCCAGGTAGACAGGGCAGGGCTGCATGGCCTTTCAGAGGGCCTCACTCCTGGGGGTGCCCACTGAGATCCCACCCCTCCTCTCTCCCTCTAGGTCTCATTAAATGAACACGAGAGATGCTGTATCACTCTGGACCAGTTCCCCACTTTTGAAACCCTGGAATGGTAGAGGGTACAGATGTTTGGGCACTTTTAAGTACCAGAAAATCTCTGAAGATTCTTCCAGCTCTCACTCAGAGAGCTCCATGCAGAATTCTGGGTGAAAATTTCCAGCATCACATGGAGGTAGATGTCCTCTATCAGTGCATTATCTTTGCATGGTGCCTCACGGTTTCCAAGAGCACCTTCGCCTGCAGTGCACCCTTTAACGCTCACAGCCACCCCACGGCGTAGATAGCATCACCTGTTTACTCCGAATAGAAAACCGTGACTTAGAAAAGGGAAGCGACGTACTCATGGACACACAGGAAGGGGTAGGTTCAGAGCCAGGAAGAGGATCACTGGAGCTCCTGTTCCGTGCAGGGAACACCTTCCCCTCCTGGCCCTGAACTAGGCTCACTAACAGACGACCCGTCAAGAGTGCGAAGGAGCTGAAGTTGTGCAGCTAAAAGACAGGCTCCCAGACCACAGCAGGGATCTCCTGCGCTGGCCTTGGAGGACACACAGAGATTTCACCTGTCATTACAAGACGCAGTGAACTGGGATGAGACAAACCACAGGCCCCCTGCCCGGCATTTCAGAAGGTTACGCTCCCCCTCTGTGCCTCTTAGGAAGCACAGTATTCTAGCACCTCAGAGCTGAAATCGAGCTAGTCCACCTGTCCTTTCTTTGCTCCAATGAGGATGTTGAGGCCCAGAGAGAGAAAGTGGTGTCTCCAGGGTCCCTCTGCAAGCCACTGTCCGCTCTGGGACCACAAGGCAGGTGAGGAAGGTTCTCTTTCCACCACCCATCCCTGCTGCCCTTCCTCAACCCTGGAATTCAGGCCCAAAGCAGGGCCAACCAGCATGCAGAGGATGGAGAAGGGACACACACACACACAGATTTCTACAGCCGTGCACATGGCGGCCACATTCCAGAGTTCCTTCATCTCCGCTTGGCCACAGAGAGTGGCCCAGGGCGAGCAGACCCAGGGTGCCTTACCTCTGCTCCACAGAGCTGTAGGTCTCGCCTCTCTGGCAGCTGCTCAGGGTGACGGGGTCAAAGCTGTCGAAGGAGCGGAGGGCCACCCCCGAGACGGCGACCAGGGGTGAACTGAAGCTCACGTGTACCGCCTGGCTGTGGTAGAAGGGCTGGCTGAGGTCATGGACCACAGGGATAATCAGGGGATTGTTCCTGCAGCTCAGGACATGGAGGCCTGTCAGGGGAGACAGAGGGCCGGGGGGGCCAGGCTCATTACTCAAGGCCAGTCACGCCCTCCCCCACGGGCCCTTCCCGAAGCCCCCAGACCCTTTCATGTCACTGCACAAAAGCACCATTGGGTGGCCGGTGGGGATTTCGAGTTTGATTGAAAGTTTCTTTGTCTGCCTTTTTTTCTTGGTTTCAAATCTTTCCAACCCCTTGCCTCCCTGCCCCCTAAGCTTTCCCTTCACCTAGCGCCCAGGGCCCCTCTCCTCCCCCAAAGGGCCACCCCTCAGCCAAGCCTCACTGGCCCTCTCCTCCCTCCCACATTGCGCTAAGACTTGACGGTCTCAGTTGCCAGCTTTCAGGCTGCCTTCCCAGAAATAATTCACAGCACCAGGCCTTTCTGGGAGGGGGAGAGGGACTCCTCTCATTTTTAACCTAGGAATTTGGGAGCATCCCTATTGTTAGGTAAGGGCCTCTGTGGCCATTCTGTGGTCCCCAGACTAGAATCCTGAGTAGGAAGTGGCTGTCCAGAGGGACACCAATCAGCCAAATCCAAATAGAATCCAAGCTCGCCTCACTCATAATCCCTCAGTTCTTTCTAGAATGGGGAGCAGGCACCCAGCCTTCAGGGTGGAAGGGAAAAGGCAGGGAGAAGCAGTCCATCCAGAAGGAGAGGGAAGGGAGCGAGGGGTGGGGATGGTGTGATGGGTAGGGATGAAGGGGGTGAACCGACGCTGGCTTGGGTGGTGGTGGAACTCGATTCCGTTCTCACTTTAGCCACTTCCTTCTCACGTGACTCCAGCAAACCCTGACACTCAGTTTCTCTGCCTACAAAACGGGACACTCCTGACCACACCCAGGCAGGCCCGCTGGGCTGGGATGTGAAGCTCCGGCTCTAGCGGCCCCTGTCTGTGGTCTGCTCTCAGAGCTGGGAAACTTCCCCTGCGGTTGTGGGGACGCTGAGGACAGAAGATGAGCAGCCGGTGGCGAGGGACCGGGACACGTGGAAGTCTCAGATGCGAAGGAACAGGATCTAAAGAGCCCCCCCTGGAACCCGACTCTCCCCACCGTGCTGAGGAACCTCCGCTCGGAGCCTGGCTGTGGTGCGCTCTGCCAGGAAGGCTACGAAAATATTTGCTTCCCACTTAGGGAAATTCACCAGGAATCCAGATAAGTCCAGAGGGGTTTTCTTTCTCTTCCTTATTAGTATGTTCCCCCGTGCCTTTAAAGCTAACTAAATAAGTAAACATAAAAACAAAACACAAAAGCCCTCACTGCTCCCTTGGCTTCCGCTTGACCCTGGAATGACCCCTGGCCGGCTAGCTTCCTAGGGGTCTTTGAAATGAGCTCCCTGCGGACCGATGTGGGCACAGCTTTGAAGCCAGGTCTTTGGGGCTGGCCTGGAATTCCAACCCCCTGGAATGGCTGTACTGGAAACGTGGGAGCGGCAACAGCACTTCCCCAGTGCCAGGTCTTGTGCTGGGCACAGATCTCAACAGTCTCAGGGCAGATCTTATTTAACACGTTGCTTGACTGTAAAATGGCACCATTGTCTCCCATGAGCATCAGAGGGAACGCAGAACTCTCAACGAGGCACTGAGTCGCGGAGAACATTGCTCGCATCCTCCAGGTGAGGGAGCGGGGGCGGGGGGAACAGGATTCAAACCTTGGCCATCAGCTCTGCAGTTAGGTCTCCTTCCTCTGTCCCATGGCTCACGTGGGTATGCAGAGGCGGCGGGGTGGCACAAATAACAGCTCTAGCCCTTGTTCTGGGGCAGATGACTTCTTGCCTGTCTTACCACTCCTGGATCAGACCTTTTCTTGTTCTTACTCCCATGGAAAATTCTGGAGCTCACGCTAGACACACAGCCAGCACTCTGGGGGTATTCGCTGGCACCTCTGGCTATAGGGTAGGGAGCTAGTGCAGTACGACCCAGGGTCTCTTCGCGTCTCAGGTGCTGATATGTATGCATGGTGGAAAATAGCCTTTGCTCGGTCTCCCTTCCAGCATCTTTGGAAGATCAAATGGGATGCTGAGGGTAAAGGTGTCTGGCAGGAGGGAGGGAGTGAAGGGAGGACTTTCACATGGACCCCTCATCCCTGTACCTCTCAGATTCAGGCCCCTCTAGTTACACAAACACAACCTGATCTGAAAGCAATCTGAATGCCAGCTAGAGAACAAGGAAGAGGGAAGGGGAAGGAAGAGTTCATGCTCAGTGGACCCTCACAACCACGCATGGGCAAATGTGAAACCAGGTGCCAAGAGCAAGTCAGGCCCGAGGGGACATGCTCACCTAGATCGTGGCTCTGATCTTTAATATCAAGCAGTTGGACGCTGATGGTTTCCTGCCTTTGGTCCCCATAATAGGTCCCATCAGTCACCAGGTGGACAATGACAGCTGCAGCAACCATTGGCTGAGAAAAGTATGCCTGAAATGCACATGACAGAAGAGGGTCACTGATGCCCTCTGTCCTGTGGTAGGACAGCAGCCACAGGGCAGGGGTTTAGGGGAGAATCCTGTTTCAGGAAGTAGATTACTCATCATGGCTCCATGAAGGGAACAGGGGGGCAGCGATACTTCACAGTGAAGAGCACAAGCTCTGAGATCAGAAACTGTTCCAATCTTGGCTCTGCTCCTTCTGAGATGCTCCTGTGGATGTTCAGGGTGGCTGTGCCACCCTGGGCCTACGTTTCCTCACCTCTGTGCGTCAAGTAAAGAGCTGTATCACAGGGTGACTGGTATTCTCAGTAAGGCAGTGGGAGTAAAGGGTCTGGCCCATACTAAAACCACAAACAAGGGTACTGTTATCATTTGCCGCTTCTCCATGCCTACCGCTGTACTAGGCACCAAGGAGCCGAAGCTAAATAAGACATAATAAGACATGGCCCTTGTATTACCGCAGACTATGAAGTTCAACGTAGGTCAGTGGCATGAAAATCAAAATTCAGTACAATCCACAGTCCTTAGGAAGATGGGCTCATACACAACTATATAATACCATGGGACAGGCGTCATTCACCAGATGACCAAACATGTCATCTGGATGACCAGGACTAGAAGGGAGGGAATAGTCATTTTTTCCTAGGGGGATCACTAAAGACTTCAGGGAAGAGAAGACAATTTTAAAAGGTCTTGAACAATAAACAGGAGGTTTCAGGCAGAGAAGGGTATCCAAACTCTACCCAAACAAGAATGACTAGGGGTGTTTCACACGCAAATAAGGGGTTTCCATTTCAGGAGGCATCCCCACTGTTAAAATGTGTTGTTCCCTGTCCTTACAATGAGGACCCTCAGTGGGCAGACAAACCGTCTTGAGAAAGGGCCATGGGAGGCAGTGCTTCTTGGGCACCCCTGGAGATTCTGAGGCTCTGAAAGCTTTGGCTTACCCGGAGCCAGAAAGTGGTCTGAGTCAGCTGGGAGTATGGGTAGCTGATGGTGCAAGGGTACCAGGCGTGCTGGGAAATGCCCTCACTGAGATCGATCACCTTGGTTCGACACACCTGGGGAAAGATAAAGAAAAACAAGTGTTGTGGAGGGTCTCCGAGGCTGAATTAAATTCAACTTGATAAACCTTTGCTATCTATGTATTTTGTCCTTGGCACGGCAGGAAGAAACAGGGGATGGAGAGACAGGAGTCTATTACAGGAGCCCACATTCTCATGTAGAGGAGGAAATCCTCAATGCTGTCGAGGAAAGACCAGATAACATATTTTGGTGGTAGAGCTGACAGAGTTTGTCTTTGGGGGACAAATCTTAGAGAAGTTGTTATTTGAGTTGGGTCTGGAAGAATAGGGTAGAGGATAAGGGAAGGGCTTTGCAGACAGAGGGAACAGAAGCAGAGGCTCAGAGGAAAGCAGAAATCCAGAATGGTTAAGTCGTGATAGGCTGCCTGGTATTATTAGACCTTGGGGAAAGTGGCAGAAAAGGCAGGCGGGGGGTTGGGTGGGTGGGTGGGGGTTAAACCTCATAGACTCTTACATACCAAGTAGACCACTTTAGAATAAATCTGTAAATTGTTCTTGGGGTCACATGAATGACACAGCAAGACTATGACAGTATGAGCATTGGCTTCTCCCAAAGAAAATCAGCTCCATCACTTCCTATAAATACATGTAAACATACATGCACAAACACATACACACATATTCATTCTCAATGATACTCTCAGTGGTGTTAAAAGAAACGCAAAGCATACATAGACAAGTAGGATTCTTCAAACATAGGGGGTTTGTGTTGTATCCAAATGCCCTTTCATTCGCTGGTTCATTCATTTGTTCAAATAATATTTATTTTATTGAGTAACTGCTGTTTGCCAAGCACTGTGAGATAAGACGGTAGACAGGACAGATGGTGAGGAGCTTAGAGAGACAACGTGTGCAGATTTTCATCAAGTAATCGCATATGCATGCGTAACTGTAATTGCAGAACAGAAAAGGGCTCTGATGGGAAAGTATAGGAAGAGCCGAGTCGCTCTTGTGATTGGTCAGAACATTAGTAGGAGGTCATCCCACATTAGTGCTTTTCCTCTGAGCTCTAATGTGGCTCCTCCCTGTGAATTTGGGCTTGTTTTTCCACATCTACAGGTCTCAGTCCACTCATCTAAAGAGAGGCTGACCTACCGAGGATTGAAATACTCAAGGATCAAGAATATCCATTCCATCAGTATCTATAATAGCAAAAGATTGGAAATAGTTTATATGTTCACCCGTTGGGGAAGAAATGCATAAAACACAACAACATATTTACATGATGGGACCCTGTAAGAATATTACTTATTACTTAAGAGCACCGAATGAGATTCATATACAGGGATGATATGAACAATATTTAACATCTGTTTGGTATGGGTCCTGGCCAGACAAAGTGCAGCCCTGATTGTGAGTTCATAGACATCGACGTGGAGAGATTGCAAAAGCATAACACTGAGTGGATTACAAAGA
Organism: Sturnira hondurensis; assembly: GCF_014824575.4. Lineage (NCBI taxonomy): Eukaryota > Metazoa > Chordata > Mammalia > Chiroptera > Phyllostomidae > Sturnira > Sturnira hondurensis. The sequence continues at coordinate 2,608,837 of NW_028083079.1, read as the reverse complement.
CCAAGACCTAGTGGATAGGCACATTTCAGTGTCATTTATTTAAAAAAAATCACACAGAGCAAGACTATACCCAAGGATTCATATAGATAAGAGAAGAAGAATTCACAATGAAGTGGAAAAGTTACACATCAAACTCACTAACCAAAGTCGAGATAAAATACTTGACTGCATTGTAATCTACAACCGCAAGCACTGATGCTTCTTAAAGCAATAACCTTTGGTTCTAGAGTAATTTTTTTCTACATAAAGTTACAAAGATAACACTGGGAGTTCCCTATGCCCTTCATCTAGTTTCCCTCAATGTTGACATTTGCATCACTTTATTCTTGAAATCTCAAAGGAAGACAGTTGCGTTTACCAACTTTGGGGAATCACACACTGTCACCCAAGAGCTCTGCACTGGGGAGCTGGCTTTGGAAGAAGGCCTGGTTCTGGTCCAAGCTCTGTCAAAACTTGATGTGTAATGATGGACTAGTTATCTCACCCGTCTGGACCTTGGGTTCATCTTTCCCATTTGAATGTTGGATTGTATCATAGGTTTTCAAGGTATCACTTAAGAATTCCTAGGGTCCCTTGGAGCTGTCAGCCTGGAGGTCAGGACGGGGGGGAAATCTGCTTAGTTTCTGCTCCACTGTTTCAACCAGAGCATCATCAGAGCATCGTCTGTTTTAGATATTGAGCTGCCTTGTCAATTGAACAAAAGAGCTTCACTGCTTTAAAAATGTTGAAAAGCATTGAAATGTGTCCATTGCCAAAGTTTCCCTCCACCTCCCGAGACATCGGTGGGTCCCAGAAATACAGTATTGTTTTCCTGAACGCCACAGGTAACTTCTTAAGGAAAGTGAAGGTCCCAAGAATCAACCATCTCATTGGCCAGGGATTAGGTGAGGGCTTCACGTATGCAGATCTCTAGAAGACCAACACCCAGGAGACTACGGGTAAAGCACAGTCACATTATGGGCTGGAAGATGTTTTCAAGTTTATTTATGTTTCTCAAAAACAACTGGGACCGAGCTTTGGCAGATCTGCTGGTGGATTGTGTTACATTTTACAACAGTGCAAGCCTTTGCATAAACTATCTGTGGCATTTTGAAATCCAGGCCAGCAATTCGACATGTATCCTTGTGGAATTCTTTCCCCTCGTGTTCTTAGCTGCCTGTCTCCCAGCAGAGTGTGGTGGGGCACATCTCTGCAGGGCTGGGGTGGCCTGGGGCGGGGGGCTCACCTCCGCAGCTAAAGTGTTCGTGGTTAGAGAAGTCTCCAACATGAACAAAAGCCCTCTTACCGCTTAAATACAATTTCCTCTTATCTCATCAGCCCTATCAGCACGAGACGGGGCTTTAGAAGAACACGCTGCTGTTGTTTTATTCGCCTAGTTTCCTATTTAGTTTTTGTGTTTGCTTCAGGCTGGCCGGGACCCTGACCAGGGACAGTCAAGCAGATCAGCGAGGAACAAACAAATCCAGCCGAACCTTTGACCAAAGCCCCAGTTGATCTCAAAACCATCTAAGCTCCTGGGGAGGTGGGGGGGCTGCAGGGGAGCAGACTGTCCTAAGCCTCCTGCTTTTATAGACCTTGCACGGATTTGCTCAGTCAGTAGCCACTTCTTGAAGGTACATGGCACAAGGGGCTCTGGAGCCCTGGGAGAAAAAGAGGCTCACCCATGGCCTTAAGGTTGTTCACCAAGGATGCAAGAGTGAACCCGAGGCAACTAATTCCATGGGGATGCTCAGTTTTCATCCACCCCTCTTTTTGCACCTTACAAAACAGCAAACCCAACCCCATAAAGCACGCTAAAACCAGGTACATTATACTGAAGAGCCCATGGAAGAACAAGCAGGAGAGTTACATCACGCACCCCACGCGGCCTCAAGGTCCCCCAGCTGCACCCCAAGTTTCTCTCCACTCATTGCCTCCCTTCCTCCAGTTTCTTCAGTGTCACTCGCTCCATGACCTTCCCGGTCTCTCCCGACCTTGTCTCCCTCCCAATCCGCACCTCTTTGAAAACTCATGTAGAGCCATTCTGCTTTCCCTTCGATTCTCTGCTCTTGGGCGCACAAACCTTTCCGGTGGTTCCAAGGGCTCCACCCAGCCCCCCAGGCCCGGAGATGTCAGGGGGTTGAACATTTTTATCTTCTTTGTCACACTGATATAAACAAGATCTGATCCCTCCCTTTACATCACTCGCTGTCTTAGGGGTACACAGCAAGGGGGTCCGAGAAACACTTGCAGCACCTAGGCTCCAGGTGCCCCTAGAGAGATGAAGAGGAGGGTTTGTGCTGGCTACCTTTCTGCATCACCTATTTCCACGTTCATAGCAGTATCAGTCACAATCGCCAACGTGTAGAAACATCATAACGGCCCACCCACAGATACACTGATAAACGAGATGTGGTATATGCATACAAGGGAGTATGACCCAGCCTCAGAAAGAAGGAAATCCTGCCAGTTAAGGCAATGGAAATTCACCTTGAGGACGTTATACTGAGTAAAATAAGGCGGTCACAAAATGGCAAAGATTACATGACTTCCCTTATATGAAGTATCTAAAACAGTCAAATTCAGAGAGTCAAAGAATGGAACGGTAGCGGCCAGGGGCTGGGGGAGGCGGGAAAGGGAGTTGCTAATCAATGGGCATAAAGTTTCAATTAAAGAAATTGATAAAGTTCTAGAGAGCTGCTGTACAACATTGTACCTATAGTCGACAACAGTCTATTATAAAGACTTCAGAGGGTACATCTCTTGTTATGGGTTTTATCACAATAAAATGAAATAAAACAAATATTTTCCGTGATCAAGATACTCATGTTCATGAACTGAATGAACACATTAATAAATACATGATCTAGTGAAGGGGGAAGGGACACTTATGTAACACAGCTAGGCAAGGAGTGGATGTGGTTGAGTGGGGCAAGCACCCTCGCTTAGGTGAGGTCTTGTCAGGTTTGGAGGGGGGATGACCCAGCATCTTCCTGCCTATTTCATGGACAGAACTCAGCTTCACTTAGAGACAGCCCAGTTTGCCTTTGAACCATTCCTCCCAACAGCCAGGGGGAGATGCCTGGCTGCACTTTCTCCTACTCTTTCTGGGAACTTGAAAACAGGTTCTGTTCTGGGACGATTCCACTTTCAGTGGTCAAGGGAGGTAGGTGTTTCGCACAGTATAACACAGGAAGTAAGCGGCAAAATTCTTATGAAAATACAAAATGTGAAGCCCTATCCTCACCTCTGTTTTGCACCCCGTCAACCCTACCTTGGTTGGGTAGAACCATCTCTAGTGAGAGTCCTCCCTCTTCCCCTGAGAATTTATGGCACAAACAGCAGACAGGAATGTGGTACCGAGGCCTCTCTCTTCTCCAAGAAACTCAGCCCTAGGTCACTGATGGAGGCTGAGCAGGTCAGGGCCTCTTATCTCCATTTTGGCTCCTGTGGGAGCCAAGGGGCGAGCAACACCTCCCCTCTTGGCCTTGAAGGAGGCCTCTTATCTTGAGCACCTCCCTTAGGTCCTCCCCTCCACCATGTTCAGAGATGCCTGCTTACTTCAATGACCACTCATGAGAAAGAGAAGGCCTGGGTCACCCCTAGCTGTGCCACTTATTAGCTGCACACCAATTTTGCCAACTGTGAAATGCAGTGCTTGTATTAAATAATCTCTAAGTGCCCCGGCTACTTAAGGGCACCCACAGTAATCGTGTCCACCAAGGGTCTCATGATCACAGTATCATTTAATTCTCATAATCAGTCTGTGAGGTTGAAATCATCATCCCATTTTTGTGATGAGGGAATGAGGCACAGAGGCTTAAAATAACTCTCTCAAGGTCATGTCTCCAGCTGTGGATGAAACTTGATCCCTATGATTTCACGTCCTGTGGACTCCATCACCAAGTACCACGATTGTTGCTTGCCTCGGTCAAAACACCCGCTTCCTCTGATGGAGAAGAAAGCACCAATTACCACTCTGTGGGCCGCCAGTCATTCCACACATAATAAGCAACTTCCCAAAGTGAAAAACCAATCCTATCACCCTGCTACTATTTACCATTCCCTCCATGGCTTCCCCTGGACCGCAGGATGGACAGTTTCCTAGACGCAGCCATTTCAGCACGTCTCTGCCTTCGCCGCCAGCTGTTTCCCTGCACAAGCCACACTCAGGTGTCCATGCATGTACACAGCGGTGCCCCCTCCTCACTGGACCACTCTTTCTTCCACATGCCACAGACTCTGCGCCACGCTGTGTACGCCCTGACTTCTCCCTGCACCAGCCTATGCCCCTCCACTGCTCAGGGCTGACCATTTCGTGAAACATGGCGACACTTCAAAACCAGTTGCACATACCCCTCCTCCCCTGAAAGCCTTTGCACACCCCCAGGCAGAATTCACTGCTCTCTTTTATGTGTCCATGTAGCTCTTTCTATATACGTCAGTTCCAGCACTTGTCAAGTTGGATTATGGCTCTTTAGAGTCCAGTCGTATCCCTTTAAACTCTGAAGACTTCCAAGGTGAGAACCATGTTTTGTTTATCTTCCAATAATCCTAGCACATCGCCCAGCCCATGGAACACAGCAGTTGCTCAGGGAACAGGAGGAACGACAGCAGAGTGAGCAGCATGTATTGAGTCTAGCTGGGCTCTGACTGAAGGACTCTTTTTTTTTTTTTTAAGATTTTATTTATTTATCTTTAGAGGGGAAGGGGAGGAGAGAGGGAGAGAAATATCAATGTATGGTTGCCTCTGGTGTGTCCCCTGCCGGGAACTGGCCTGCAACCCAGGCATGTGCCCTGACTGGGAATCGAACCGCGATCATGTGGTTCGCAGGCTCTTGCTCAATCCACTGAGCTACACCAGCCAGGGCCTTGAAAGACTCTTTATGCACTCGGCCATGCAGTCCTCACAGCAATGCTGTGAGGTAGGTACTATCATGATACCCACTTTATATTAGATAAGGCAATTTGCCTAAGGTCACACAACTAATTAGTAGAACCAGGATTCAAATCCAAGTACAAACTCCAGGGCTCGCCTCCGTATCTCCAAGGGCTGTTATGGAGGATGGACTTGGGATTTCCCCTTGTGGCTGTCCCCTGGGCTCCTGAGCAGAAGTAGCTTCAGCAGACCAAAGCAGGCCCTCATCGGTCTGCCCTGGGCAGGGCGATGTGGCCACAAGAGCCCTGAATGGCCAGGGCAGGGGTCTGCCTCCCAAAAATGACCCAATTACTGACTTCTGACCCTCAGCCTTCCCACCTCTAGGGGAGAGAGCGAGATGAATCTCCCAAGGGCTTTTCAGTTCCGACTGTCTGCCAGCTTTTGGTTTCCAGCCTCTTCCCAGTGACTGCGCTGGAGAAAGGGTTGACTCTGCCATGAAGTGTGATCCTGCTGTCAGCCTCTGTGTCGACTCATGAGTCCCAGGTCTCTGATACTCTGAGGTGGGAGGCTACTTTCACAGCCACCTTTTCTGTCTGAGACACCAGGAGGCATAGCAAACGCTGACTGCATCCATTCCAGCCACGGATTTTCTGTTTTGTTTTCTTTTTCCTTTCTTCTTGTATGTGCTGCAAAAGAGCTGGAATATTTGCCCAGAGCTTTGAGAGCACTGGATGTTTGAGCTGGGCGAGTCCTCAGAGATGCAATTCCAGCCAAGGAATCTGATAGATAGATGGGGACAGAGCCCAGAGGGGACAGACCATCTTCAAGATAAGCTGAAAGCTCCTCCAGGATGGGCCAGGGTGTCTGGTGGTGCCTGGGGGTGCCCAGGATGACAGCAGGAGAGGCCTCTGGGGCCCCAGGACTTGGGGACTCTTGTCCACTCCATGTACCGCCAGCCACTACCTCCAGCACCCGCCTCCTCCAAACCCCCTCCTTTGCTGAAGACTGCTTTCAATTAGAGGAGTTAACGATGTCTTGCTTTCAAAGGGTTTTTTAAATCCAGTTTATCTTCCACCCACACACGATGTACACAAAGGCGGGGAGATGGAGGGAGAACGGGGAAGCGGGGGTTCTGGTATTTTCTCACACAGGGGAGATGCCATGAGGTTTCTATTGAATTTCGCTTTTCCAGATTTACATGCCCTTTTGTCAATCACAGGAGGGAGGAAGTGCTTGTCAAACCTCTAGCCCATCCTCTCCAATTTCCTCTTTCAACCCAAAGGGACTTGGGTATGGGCCTCAAAGAAAAAAAGAGGAAAGGGAATAGGGAGGGGCGAGTGTGGGGATTCATGCTGACAGTAACAATACACATAAACGCACCACTCAGGCACGCGCGCGCGCACACACGCACCAGGCAGTGTTTCCCAATATTTCTCCTTAGGCTGCATTTTAACCTCCAGCTTGCAGGTCCAAGGCCAAGTTATATTCCAAAGAATTGCAAGGCGGCAAGAGAGGCAGAGTTGCTGAGTATGATAACTACAGGAGGGAAAGCCTGCTAGAAGGCAGCCGGCAGGCCCTGGCTGTAAAGAGCCTTGGGAGAGAGGCATGTAGAGTGGCCCAGGTAAAATAAAGCCCCTTTTGTCAAGCTAGAATATGTTGCTCCCTCCTTAGCACTCCTGTAGGGGAACGAAAGGGCACCTAGTCTTAAAGATGGCCTACCAGTGAGGGTGCTTCCCACAAAGGACCTCATCTGGTCCTCAGAAGCCCCTTGAGGAGGAAACATTTTTGTCCCCACGTTAGAGATAAGGAGTCTGAGGTTTGGAAGGTGTTGGTAGTTCCCCCATGGGTTAGGAGTCAGGGCCAAGTGGTCTGACTCCAACGTCCATTGTCTTCCCATCCCCTGGCTGGACTTCCTTGGCCATACCCTTTGTGAAATGTGCCTGTCTCGGGGCTTCTCGTAGGTCCACCTGTCTCTGTGCATGAGCTTCAAGGACGTGTGGCCTCAGCACTGCCCCTCCCCCATCTCTTGCCCAGGACAGATGTCATTAATTAAACAGTACCTGCTCTTTCCAGGAGTGTAGACCTCTGAATCCATCTCGACAAAAGGCTACCATGAGCCATTCATGATTGGTCAGGGCTGACCCGGGAAGTGAGCCTATTTGCAATTCTTGAACTTGGCTGAGAAGAAGGATGGGATCTTGTTTGTTACATCTTCGGTATTAACAGCAGAGGAAGGCCTGAAGTAGGCACTGAGCAAATATTAGCTGAGTAAAAAAAAATGAACTAACAACAATAACAATAATGTTATTGATCCTTTGCTGTAGATTAGGCTTTCTAACAAGTACTTCAGGTGCCTTATCTCAAATAACGCATGAATGAACACATGCGACCCAAGGGCTCCAATTCCAGGTTCAGAGCCTCTCCACCAGGCTGAGGAGTCCTGGAGTCCTCTCCCACCTGGGTTCTTCTTCCCCCCACCCTGACCTCTTTCCTATGTCCCTTATTCCAAATTGACCTCCTGGAACCTAGAAAACTTAGAGGGTAACTGGGGACTTAAAAATACAGAACACAACACACATACACACACCCCTTCAATCCCCTTCTCCAATGTCCTTTTTACACACTTGATCACAATGGAGAGAAAGAAGAGAATCAGACAGAGAGAGACAGAGGGAGATAGAGACGGATCGCAGGCTTTCTTACACCGCCATTAGAAACAATTATCACTTTCCCCAGGCCTCCAGAGCAGCTTTCCTCTTTGATGCCTGCCTTAAAGAGATGGAGGGAGGGGCGGGGGAGGAGTGGATTGCCTTTCTTTCAATTTCAGGATTTATTATTTGGCAGGCACTGACAATCAAGTCAAGAAGCATTTCCTGCTCACAGGGCCCGGTGTGTGGAGAAGAGAAGGCCTCCTTCCTTCCACCCACGGTCCTGGAAATAGCAGCAGACCTCAGGGCCTCTACCCAGGAGACAGTTCCAGATAAGATAGCTTGGCATCCGATGCCCTCCAGCCTTGGACCTCAGCTGGGGTGATTGGCACCTCATTTCCTTCTGGGGTCTGTCCCTAACACACTTTTACACTCCTAAGGGGTGTAACACCCTCCAAGCCTGTACCTTCCCGCAGGTCTGGAATCCTGTGATCAGGGGTGCATACTCTTGGCCTGATCAAACCATCACACAGAAAGAGCCTAGGCTTTCAAAGGGAACGGAGCAAAGGAATCACTACAGACATCACGGTTCTACTGCACATGAACATTCGTACAGGAGGAGAAACAAGTCCTTAGAAGAGAGAGGATCTGGAATCACAGAACTGATTCTTGGGGACTGCCAGTGCAATTGCTTAATTTCACAGACAAAGGGTCTGGATTTCTAGGGGACAGAATTCAGACATCCCAACCCTCTTCAAAGGAAAAAGCCAATGCGAGAGGCCTGACAGAGCACCCACGATAGGTGGCAAACCCACGTTCTCTGAGCCATCGTTTCAACCCGCAATCATCACCAGCAACTGTGTGCCAAGTGCAGATCCGCATACCCTTGTGAGCCGGGGGCGGGGGCGGAGGGTACGCCAAAGCCAAACCTGTCAGGAGAGCTCAAACCTGGGTCTGTCGCCTGCCTGTGTCACTCCAGTCTGTCTGCTCTTCTACAGGGGAGGAAACGGAGGCCCCCACAATGCAAACAGTGATCATGAGGATGATGACAAGCACCCAGCTGCTTTCTCCTCCACTAACTCTCGTGAAGGGGAGATTTCATGTCACCCAATTCCAGATGGGGAAACTGAGGCCAGGAGAGGGGAAGAACTAATCACCATTTGCAGTGGTGGCAATCATTAAAATAATGACACTGGTCACCAGTTTACACCGTAGGAAATGCTAGTTCCCACAACTCGACCCCATGGGGTCAGCAATGTCTCCCTATCTTCCAGAGAGGAGACCCAGAGACCTGTTTGGAGGAGGCACTAGGCGGGGGGCTCGCGCTGCCCCAGCTAGTAAATCCTGCAACAAGGGAGAGTGATTAGTGTCGGATGTGGCGGCGGGCTTTTGTGCTGCTGACAGCTCCTCCCTGGAAAGGCCGGGCAGGGCTCATTTCACATGGGCCCTCCGCAGGCCTGCTCCAGTCTCTGTAATTATGCCATTCACTAGTCACCCAGGCCCGCCTCTGAACTCCTGACCCAGCAGTGAAAGACTTGGGATCTCATTACTAATCTCTTAAGCCACCTAGTTCTTCAAAATACACCCATTTAAGTTGGAGGCCAAGGCTTTGGGGGTGGGAGCGGGGAGAGAGGGAAAGTCCAGCGCGGGGACTTCTCATGACATGGCCATGTTCCTTCTCTGGGGCCTGGGGCCCAAGTCACAGGGCCGCTGGCCTGGTTTTTGGCTCAGAGTAGGGCAGACCTTGCCAGAGGTCCGTTGCTCTGCTTAGAGACGAGGAGGCCTTTGAAGAGGGAAGGGCATCTGGGCCCACCTGTTTGTAATTTCAGGGGTGCGGGCAGGGGATGAGGCCTGTGTTTGTTTTAATTATTATTATTGTTGTTGAAAAGGGAGGAAAAAATGAGCAGAAACTGCTAACATCTGGAGGCTGCTGTCCAGTTTACGTAATCTCCTGCAGCAGAAGAGGAACACGGGATCCCCAGCCAGATGGTCTGTGGGTGACTTCATGGCAGACGTGCCTTCTCCAGCAGTAAGAGGCTGACGGGGTTAGGACAGTGGGCTGTGGGACCTTCTCAAAATTCTTAAGGGGTGAGAGGCCGAGGTTTGGGGGCTTCCAGAGATTTCTCTTTGTTTTTGAAAGACCCAGATGATTTTTCCCAGAAAAAGCCCCAATTTTTCTCTTATTCATTAACTCATCCATTCAGTCATTCAATCTACATTTACATAGCACTTATTATGTGTTAGATTCTTTATTCTCCATGATCTACATGAGAAAATGGATCCCAGAGGGGAAAAAGGCAGGAAAGATAGAAATCCCTTCTCCTGAAGAGCTCCCAGATGAACAGAGGGGGTGGGGTAGAGGGTCAAAGATCAGGAGCAAACACTGACGGAACAACTTGGAGGTAGGTTTTGTGCTTGAGGGGCATGGGGGAAGAGCTACCTAGGTAATCTATACCCGAGGGCCAGGTCTGAAACACAGAGTCTCAACGTCAAGCTGGCTCTGGAGAGCAGGGGCTAGAGGGGAAAAAAAGGCAAGAGAAGGGGGAAACAGGGCCACAGATGACCCACGACAAACCCAGCTTCCAAGATGATGTCAAGAGCAGAGGCATGAAGGATAAAGTTTGAGGCGTGGAATCTTGCTGCACACAGATTTCTGGGCCCATTGTTTTGTTTTACTTTAACACATCGCTAACTTTCTGCGTCTCCAAATCTCTTTTTTAAACATTGATATTGAAAGCAATGAATGAAATCTTATGAATTCTAGATCAGGATGGAAAAGCCACGTAGATCAGACCAGATGGGAAGGCGGCTGTTAGTTCAACCGCATGATTCACTCAACTCCAGATCGGAACCCAGAAATACGGCCGGCGTTGCATGAAAATCCTGAGGCACTGCCAGCCTGAAGCATTGCGATTTTTATTTCAGAGCCCAGAGGCACTGCCAGTTCTAGAGAAGTGTGCTGAGCACTGAAACACTTCCAGTTCTAGACCAGAATACTGAGACAGGATGATTCTAGAGCAGGAAAAGGAAATCGTCTGCTGTAAATCCAGTGCTCCACAACTGCCTGAGTAGCGACTAGACATCCAAGACCAAGACCACAAGTCCAGTTAGTTCAAACCCATACATGCCCTCTCTACAGGCTCCAGAGTGGAACTGGGATATATAGTCAAATGTGGAGTGAAGCTCTGAAATTTGGAAATCACTCAGCTTCGTAATACTCACATTAAAGCAGATGTCTTAGCCTCCAGCCTTCTTCTGGGCTGTTCCCTGGGAGCCCTGAGATGTTCATGGGTTAATCAAGAAGGCAGTCACCATGTGCAAACTTTGTGCCTGGTCACCGAAACCCTTGGGTAGAAATAGCTAAGCAGCAGTTAATGGCAGTTTGACCAGGCTAGCGTATTGAAGAAAGGTCAGAGGAGTGATTTTTCACTTAAAAACATCTTGTATTAAAACAACAAGGCTTTCCCAAGTTCATAAAACAAGGGTTTTTGTTTTGTTTTGTTTTGTTTTTCCTCCCTTTCCCTGCTTCCTCATTTTGTCCAGCTTTCCTAATTAAGATCTCTGTGTTCTGAAATGTGTCCAAGACACGTGAGTAGGAGTCACTTTACCTGCAGGGAGCCCCACTCAATGCCAGGGTGGCCACACAGCATGCACGGTCCCTGGGTCCTCACTGTAGGTCACAGGGTCTCTGATCCACACCTGTAACTTTGGGGAGCAAACACTGAGAAACCACTGAGTGATCAGCTCCCGCCTCTTTACTTCTGAAGAGCAGGCAGTACTCTTGCCAGAGCCGCCTCCGGCTCCATTTACGCAAAGCACTGACACATGCAAGGAACGAAAGGACAACAATTGCTGATGCTTTTAACAGTGTCCTGCTGGCCTTCCAGCTCAAATGAGGACTCTGATTCTTAAGGACAAGAGTGACCTTTCTCTCTGGCCCGCCCTCTAGAACTCAGAAGTAGGGGCAGTGACCACATATGCAAACCGGGGCTTTGCCTGCAAAATACCCAATGGACACAGCTGACTGACGCGTTCACCACCTCATCAGCAGATTCCTGCGAGGGACAGAGACCTTCCAGAGTGATGCTTTTCCCCAGCGGCGCCCTTGGCCCAGGCAGCCCACATCTGCACAAGAGCAGGGTGTTGAAGCAGCTGTGCTGAGATGAGGTCCCTGGGAACAACTGTATCCTGATCTGGGATCCACAATGTGAACTCTTCTATGATCCCTACACCTGCAATTCCCTGAACCTTCCTTTGAGCAGCGGAAGTCACCCACATTTCATAGTCAAAGGGATGCGGGCTGGAATCTAAGCTTCTGCCATCTACTATCGGTATGACCTTGAAACCTTCACGAAGCCTAAATTCTCCCACTGCGAATGAGATAGATGATGACATTACTCTGGAAGGCGGCATAGAAGCAGAACTGCCCTCGCACACGCAGGGACTCAGACCCCACCCCGCACACTAGACACATGCAATGAACATTTGTCTCCTTCGTCCTTTCCTACTTCTTTCTTCCTGGCTCTAGAGGAAGACACCCCTGGATTCAAATCCTAGATATCCCTTCTCCATCCCTGGGTCAGCTGCAGACCCACCCTTTGTGAGTCTTGATTTATTCCTCTGTAAACCAGTGAACCTGAGTTGCTACCTCATAGAGTAGCTAGCAGGTGTGAATGTGCTAAAACACTGTGAAACTCTGGGTAGAGCTGTAAAGTAATTACTCGGATAGCAGGCCATTCCTATCGCTCCTGTCCTCATGATCAACTCTTGTTATTACAATGATGTTATTGTTATTACTGTCATTTGTTATGTTCAGTCATCCCTTTTTCTCTCTCAAAGGCCTATCCTCCTCTTATCCTTCCTTCTTTTCTCCTTTTGTGCTTTCAAACCCTCCTCAGGGGGGCCTCCCCTTGGGAGACCTCTCTGAGGGTGACCCACACTCTCAAGCTAGAAAGACAGCCTGCCAGGTTTCTGCCAACCTCTGTCGGAGTCTAGACATGGACATCACCCAGACCCCAATCTTTCCCGAAAGAATAAGAGGCAAAGGGGTAGAGCCTTTATCCCGGGGCCCAGCTTTCAGAAGCTGGTTCCTACTTTCTGTGCCACAGTGTCAGCAGAGCGAAGTGCCGGCCTCGTCCTAACTACTTATCATGTGCCCACTCTGTGCCAGACCCTGTCCTTGATCTTGGAGTACAAGGCAGTGAACACAGGAAAACAACAACAAAGCCCCTGTCTTAGGACAGCTAACATCCTGGAGTGGCGGGGGACCACAGAAGCCCCAGTAGCAGGACGGGCTTTCAGGACGCCCTTTCCCCATGACCTCACACTGTGGCACGTGCCTCATCGGTAACGTAGGGATAAACCAGGGGACCTAAGAAGGTCCTGCTCACTGTAATGTAGCCTGCCACGTAAGGGGATCACTTGGAGATACTGATTTGTCTGTTGAAGCCAATCATAAAAGAGACATCACCAGCAGACACGGTTGCCAACAGCGTCATCCGAAGAATCCATGAACAGTCTCTGAGTGTTCTGCTGGTAGCCAACCCTGTGTGAGGTCCTGGACACACCTAAACGAATAAGGAGCCCAGATCCTCAGCTGTCACAGGCCATTTGGTATGAAAAACTACAGGCAAGGGCAAATGCCAACTCAAGGGAAGTTTACGCTCTGGGCCACTGGGTGACTTCGGAAGGGAGATGCGCTGTCAAAGGCGTGAGGGTGGCGCACAGGCTGGGGCGGTGGGGGCAGACCACAGGGAATGGGTGCCATATGGGCTGGACCTGAAGGTCAGCTAAGAGAGGTGGAGAAGCTGTAATAACCGTGTACGGTTTCAGGTGGGCACTGGGTGTATCACGGGAACACTTTGTAAAGTATATGACTGTCTGACAACGATGCTGTACACCTGGAACTAACACAAAATAATACTGAAGGCAAAATACACACACACTTTTGGTTAAATTTTTAAAACTATTGTAAAGAAAAAAAAAGGTAGAGAAGTGAATGATGGATGTTCCAGGCAGGAGAAGTGGAAACCTGAAGGCTTGTCCAAGGACTGCAAGTCGACCCATCTGCCTGGGGTACATCCGTAAGGCCACACACAGGCTGTGAATGAAAGCTGGTACGGGTCAAGCAAGGCCCTGTCTGCAAAGGCTATTAGACGTCACAGGCCATGAGAAACAATACAGAAAGCTTCACAGGTGAGAGATCACTGAAACCAATATTTATTGTGAATTTCAGAAAATGTATTCTAAAGGCAAAAAATCATCCCCCGAGCATATATGCACACTTAAAAGATTTAAGACATCATCTCACCCAAGATTAATGTGTCCTATCTCACCTGGGAGAGAGAGAAATATTATTTTACAAAGTGTTGAGAGAGTTGGCATGGTGTACTAGAAAGCGTGTGGACTAGGGGGCTAAAATAACTGGATTGGCTGCTGTTGCACCTCTTGGAGTAGGGGACCCTTTATGAGCCTTGGCTTCTCCCTCTGTGAAACAGGAACACGATTCCTCCCGCGTAGGTTTGGTATAAGGACTGAATGAACTTGGATACCAGGGACTGTCCACCAAGCACTGTTTCAAGTGCTTTCTGTGTGCTACTGGCTGGAATCCCCACAGTCACCACTTGATCTTCCTGTTTTACAGGTGAGGAAACTGAGGCCTGGAGAGGCTCAGTCAGTTGCCTGGGATCTCCCCAAAGTGGCGGCATTGGGATGTGATACACTCCTCCTGTCTGACAGGGAGCCCACGACCCCCATGTGGTTATTTAAATTCAAATGAATTAAAAGCTCAGTTCCTCAGCCCTGAATGGGTAGCTTGGTCGGTTAGAACATCATCCCAATATGCCAAGGTTGTGCATTCGATCCCTTGTCAGGGTACACATGGGAATCAACCATGAATAAGAGGAATGACAAATCCGTGTTTCTCTCTCTCCTTTCCTCTCTCTCTCTAAAATCAATTTTAGAAAGTTTAGTGCCTCAGTTTCTTGAGCAACATTTCATGGGTCCAACATAACAGGCGGCCAGAGGCTACTCCACAGGACAGTGCAGGTTCAGAACACGTCTGTTATCACCGGAAGTTCTACTGCACAGCTGACGCGGAGCCTGAGCCCTTATTGATACAGTACTGCCTTCTCTGGAACATTCAACTCCCACCCACGGCTCTTCCATGCATGGCAGTTTGTCCCCTTCCTCGAATCGCATTGCACTGACACTCGCTCCCTGGACCACAAGGACACCTTTGATGTGCCTGTCGGCTCCCACTTCTCTGCAAAAGGAACGTGCACAAATGTATCTAAGGGTCTCCTGGCACTTGGGTCTAGCTGAAGAATTAGGAGAGTTGGAAGAAACCCATTGCTGGGATAGCAGAGAGGGCTGAAGGCCCACTCTGGCCTGGTTCTGTAGCGATCCCATCCAGGCTAATTTCAAAAGTCAAGAGATGGGGAGAGAGTGCATATAGAGGGCTTAAAACACACACACACACACACACACACACACACACAAAATTGTATGCATAGCCAACCCAACTCCCCTCAGAACCCCATCCTTTGGGCCTGGCTTGAGAACGTTTACTTGCAGACTCAGAGAAATGAGCATGTGGTTCTGGAGACAGAACTCAACACTGCACAGCAGCCGGCTCAGCAAGCCCGACTGACTCCTGCTTCCTAAGGGCCTCCCAGCCTCAGAGAGTGAACGCTGTTTACATTTTTTACATGTTTCTTGGGTACAGAACATGAAACTAAATTATACAGCAAAGGCCATGCTGGCTACATACCAGTGCCTCCACTTAAAACAACAATAATTTAAAAAAGAGAAGAGAAGCAAAGGAAAGAATGAAGAAGGGTCCTAAGGGACTGGCAGGACGGGATGAAGGGGTCTGGTCCTGGACCTTCAAGAGGAGGAGAAGAAGACGTGGAGAGCAAAGACAGTACGATGGCAGTCGGTCAGGCATGCGGAAGAGGGAAGACACAGCCAAGGAATCTTCCCAGAGGGCCCTGGAGCGGGCTGCCAGGGCTGGGGCTGCTCCCCGCGGGGGGACAGGGAAGCAGCCCCAAACCGCAAACCCTGGCTTGTTCTTGGGCTGCACAACAGGAGTCCGGGGGCGAGAGGGCGGTGGGGGCCATCCGCGCTCCACGTGGCCCCTCTCCCACTCCAGCAACGCATTTTTGCTGCATGATGAGGAATGCTAGGCCCCGCCTTTTATTTAGGCTCTCCCTCCCCCGGATGGACATCCCTCTAAGGTTAACTCCATTTGTCCATGTAGGACAGCAGGTGGCCGACATCTGTCTTTTCTTATTAGAGGACCTATATGTCAGTGGCCCCTTTCCTCCATGCACATGACAGACGGCTGGAGGGCAGTGGTTGAATTATTCATCTCAACCTTCACCCACTGCTGAAAGCAATGCTTTGGATATACTGACTCTGAATCCAAACATCAACAACTATCTCATAACAGACAGGAGAGGAAGAGGTTTAGGGAAGTTGTCAAATTTTAATTAAGTGAAGTAAGGCCGAGCGACCCTCAAAGTCTCTCTCTGCTTAGATTTCTGTGACCAAAAGAGTGTTCCTTAAAAAGAATAATACAGCCCTGGCTGGCATAGCGCAGTAGATTGAGCACAGGCCTAAGAATCAGAGGGTCACTGGTTCGATTCCCAGTCAGGGCACATGCCTGAGTTGCAGGCCAGCTCCCCAGTGGAGGGGCACGTGAGAAGCAACCACACATTGATATTTCTATCCCTCTGTTTCTCCTTCCCTTCTCCTCTCTCTAAAAATAACTACAATCTTTAAAAAAACTCAACTATTAATATCAAATAATAATAATAATACAAATAAAAGTAAACTAACTTAATCATTGCTAATTGGATCACTCAGTTGCTAAAACATCATCGGCAGAAAGAAGCGTTTCTTAAAAAAAAACTTCTCATCTGCTGCTACTGGGACGAAAATGACATTTCTGGCTCAGCTGTCCCAGCCTTGCCCAAAGTAAAGAGCTAGGAAGTAGTGGACCCTAGAACTGAGAACAGGTTGATCTGATCCTCAATCTTATTTTTTTCTTTGAAAGTTTCATCCCTCAAAGTTTTCAAGGTCAGTGGATGAATGAGGGAGAGAGGAAACATGAGAGAGCCAGGAGGAGAGTCTGATGCTGGGATTCTGAAAAAATTGATAGGTTTAAAATCCCTCTCCCAACCCAGGCTCCCTGACAAGTTGAAGGCAGTTAGAGTGACCCAGGGGCCCCTTTCTGATATAGGCACTATTGTTTTTCACTGTCCTGGAGGGATTTTGGGGTGCTCCACACCAGGAAGACAGGCTGTAATGGGCCGTGGGACTTTCTGTTCTGTCTCCTTAGATGACTTGCACATGTGCTCTGGAAACAAATTTCAGAAACCACCAGGAGAAAGCGGATCCCTTGGGGATTTGAGAAAACTGCTTGGAATCTTCTCTGGCATTTCAGCGTGTTCCCTTCGCCTCTCCTTTCTGCACCGAGGGCAGATGCCGTCCCATTGCACCAGTGAGAAGAGCTGCATTGCTTTGCCGAAGATACTTGTGGGGAAGGGACAACCCTCGCAAGTAACCTCAGCACTGGGTGCTGAATCCAAGATTTCTCTCTGCCCTGTGCAAATAATGCCATCCAGAGCACTGGAGAATTGCTTACCCATGCAAGATTTCTGAGCGAGGCTTTGTCAATGTAATACCGGTGGTGTGGTAAAAGGAAAGTAAGTGGAAGACCAAGCTTCACAGGTGAGATGATGCATCTCCTTGAGATGCATCTGCTTCTTCATTAGGAGAGAGGGGAAGTAAAACTTCTCAGTCCTCTAAGGGGCCTCCAACTGCTCCGGCTGGCAGACAGGGGGTGTTCCCTAGATGCCTTCCCTGTTCTTCAAATGAGTGTCAGATCCTCTTAGCCCTCGGCTTAAAAGCTCCGAAACCTCCCCATCACATGCAGGAGACAGTCTAAATTTCAAGCATCTGAAGGATGTCTCCATTTATCTGTCTAGCTCATGTCTCTAGACTTTCTCCTGTTTTGTAGTGGCCATTTTTTTAATGTCTGTCTGTCTGTCTCTCCATTTCTGCTCCCCCATCTCTCTTTTTTTCTGTTTCTGTATCTCTTGTGTTTCTTTTTCTCTGTGTCTCTCTCTTTCTGCCTCTCCCCTCTCTGCTCACTTCTTTCTCTGTTTCTCTCTGCCCCTCATCTCTCTTTCTTTCACTGTGTCTGTGTTTTTCTGTTTCTTTCTTTCTTTCTGTCTGTCTGTCTCTCCCCTTGACTTTGCTCTTCCATCCACACTCCTCTCCTGTCCCCTAATTTATCCTTCTAGTCCCAGCTTGGCAACCCCTCCCACAGGAAATATCTCCCCATCCTCCTTTAGGCTCCTCTGTCCCCTCACTGACTGCATCGTTAAGTGCTTCTGGGAGGATTTCTTACCCTTGCACCCAGAGAACCTAGTGGGTATCTGCTCCCTTCCTCTGGACACAAGGATGAAGATGATAGATAAACAGTCCTGCTCTTCTGGCTCAGACTTGGTGGCCATCAAGGAGGACATACACATTGACATCTTCAGATTCCCTGGGCATAGCACATGGCTTGTGACAAACCTGTAAACTGAACAGAATTTCCTCTTCCCTCTACAATGGTCTTCTGTGTGCTTTTCTCCCCTTTCCTCCCATACCCTAGAAATAATCAGGCATGCATGCAAAATCTAAGAACGCTTTCTTACACTCAGGGGTTGACAACTTGAAACATTTCCTATGTTTCTTCCACATTTCCACACACTTGTTTTAAGTGCCTTTCTGAGGAGGCCAACACTTACCCTGAAAGAATGAGGGCTTGCAGGTGGAGACCTAGACAGCATGAGTGGGGAGATACTGGAGAGATCTGAGAGGGGGGTGTCCCACTTTCCTGGTGCCCCCTGAATGCACACTCCACACAAAAAGCAGTGAAGGACGGCAGCAGCCCCAGCCTCCACCCCCACGTCAGTCACTGAAGCGGGCGGAGCTACCGGGTCCAGCCCATCAGCCCTGTGTGAGCACAGGGGCCTGTATCCTGACTCTATCCCTGGGAGGCTAAGCCCCACAGCTAGTCATTCAGCTCAGAGACTTACCGTCCTCATCTATCAAGTGAGAATAGCGACTCCTAGTTTTGCAGCCATTTTTGGAGGATTCAAAAAATAAATTGATGCAGAGCCTGGAGGAAGTTGGTAAATGTTACTTTATCATTTGTCCAGGACCTTGTAAGAGTGAGCAAAGGACTTTTCCATCCCTGCACGCTGGCTCTCACCCCGGCTGGCCAAGTGAGCTGATAGCAATGTGGCTTCTTCCTCTGGGTAACTCCCTCTGAACCTCACACTCTCGGGTCTGGGCTGGGATTTCTGGACGGACACACCCTTCTGTGAAACAGTAAGCTCTATGAGAGCAGCAAAAAGGCCAGAACGTCTCTTCAGTTTCTCAGAATGCCTGGCACAGTCCTGAGTCCGTAGGAAACATTTGCTAACACAACTGGGTTTAACTCAACCAAATGTTGACCGAGTTTCTGTACTGTGGGGGTCACGGCGGCCAGCTGTGGGGTAAGGGTGTGGAAGGGAGCCTACCGTAAATGACAGAGGGAATTAATCTCGGCATTGCCCAATAAGTGGGAAACAAAACACCCAGTGGTAAGTGGGTTTTTTTTCTGATTTACTTCCTTAATCTCCATCAGGTAGGTGCTGTCCTTCCCTCTTTCCAGAGGAGGACACTTAGCTTCCCAGAGTACACACTTGCTCAAGATGCCCAAGTAATAAAAGAAGCTAGGAGAGCCAAGCCCCACCCACAGGGCTTCACCCATCTGCGTCCATGATCTCTACCTGCTCACATATCTCAGTGTAAAATTCAAATACATGTCTGTTTGATCAGATGAATAAATAAATTAAGGCAAAACTGCTGACACAAGACAAGTTATGATTTGTATTCTACTAAAGGCACAATGTATTATAGACAGGCCAAGAAACGGGTAAAGCGACTCAAAATGAAGAGTCAAAGAACAGATGTGCCCACCAACAGGCTGATGCAATATCAGCTCAGAGACTCAATTACAAAGGAAGTAGAGATGCCTCGGTCTCTAATGTAGGAATGTCCTGCACAGTCACCAGCTCAGCTAAATAACTCCTGTTGGGGAGCTTTCTCTGTCTCAAGGCCCTCCATCCTGCAGTGGACAGTTCTCATCTTTAGAAAGGTTTTCTGTACATTGCTCCTGAAACTACTGGAAATGCTTAGTCTAAGTTTTACTGTTAAAGGATTAACTAAATAAATTGGTTGGTTGACTGAAGGTCCCTAATTCTTGGGAGAGCACTGCACATTCCTCATAGTCTTAGTGGTTCCATAGCTTCCTGGGGACATCACAGGAGGAGGGAGGTAGCGCTAGGAGAAGAGGAAATGGGCTTTGGTGGGAATGCTGGGGGTTGGGAGAAGGATGAGGGAGTGTCTGCATTTCATTTGGCAGCTCCTGGTGTAAAGGGCCAGAGAAATCTGAAATGTGGAGCCGAGAGACAACAAGATGAGATCTTTGTAAAGCCACATTTAAACCAGTCCATTTCTGAGGCTCCCAGACGAGAGAAAGTGTGATTCTTTGAGTTCATTTCCATTTCTGTTCTACCTCAGGGAATTCCTGAATTCCTCTGGGCCAGGAAGGTACATGGCCAAAATATCCAAAGAATGTCTCTTATTATAGGGTGTTCAGCCCAGTTTGCACAAGTGGGAAGTTTGGAAACTTCTGCTAACATTTAGTCACACCCCCAAATGGTACACAAGTCCTATACCCAATTGTGTACCAGTTGGATATGGGACTAAATGTTCAGGGCGGAGTAACTTGGCCCTAACCAAATCTGCAGATTTGCTGGAAGAGAATGGATGAGGAACGACGGAAACTGTAAGAAGTGGAGGGCCCTTAGAAAATACAAAAGGAAGTCTGAATGGGTTTTCTAGACTTCTACAGCACAGGGAGTGGCGCTGTTCTGCAGCGGCCACGTGGGAACCTGCCCACGGACTCTGACGGGGCTGCTCCTCTCCACGGACGTCTCACGCCGCAGTCTTGTGCACCCACAAGGTCAGAGGTTGGGTCTTTCACTTTTTTGGTTTCTTCCATCGACTCTGGCACAGAACTAGGCACAGAACTCCAACAGGCACCTGCACGTATCATTTCTACAGCATCGGGGAGAGACAGCATGGGACAAAACTGGTTTGTAAAGAGAAAGTGGGGGCTGTTGTTCTTTCGTCACTGCCCAAGTTCACGGAAGTCCTAGTAATCACGAGGGGCCCAGGCAACAGGACCACCTAGTCAGGGGATGGAAGCAGCCCGAACGCAAAGACATGGGCAGTGACCACGCATCTGGTAGAGGAGGATTCAGGTCCAGCATGGGGTCTGCACAGGGACACCAGCATTACAATCTGTCCGTTTACCAGGGGTATTTTTTCCCAGGGATATTTTCTCCCAGTGGTATTTTCCAGGAATTCAGTTACTTCCGACTTTTGAACAGGACCACATATTCCTGAGCGTCCACTGTCATCTTCTACAAGATCAGTCTAATCCCAGATTTTCCACTTATGGGCTGTGTGACCTCGAGGACGCCGCTCTACCTTCCAGTTTCCTCAAGGCAGGTAATCATTCTTAGCTTGAAGAAGTGACCAGGGGATTGGCTATAAGATGTATCTGAGTGTTCAGCGTGGGGGATGGAGGATCTGGGTAACCACTGGGTCCCTACCCTCACTTTCTTGTCTCTGCTTTGGTTCCCCCTCTCTGCAACAGTGATCCTACAGGGCTTATTCCTGTAGGAATGTGTATGTGTATGTACATGTGTGTGCATGTGTAAAACAGATGGAGACAGAGAGAGAGCAAGAAAGGAGGAGGAGGAATAGGGTTTAATTGTGTCGGGGGAAGGTGTGTCTAAGTACCTCCCAATTCCTTCTCTCAAGCCATGATCCTCTTCACTGGGGTCCGTGACAGGGTGAAAATGAACCCCTAGCTTCCTCGTATCATTGCCCAAGGGAATGAGGGCCACGGTGGTACTTTGTCCTTCTTGGCTCTGTTTGTCGGAAGGGAGCTTGTTTCCACTCCAAAAAGAGCCTCACTTACAGCTACACAGGCTGTGTGTACAGGTGTGTACCTGTGTGTGTGTGTGCATGGTGGGGATGCAGAGTGTGAATGATTTCTGGGCATTTGTTTTCCGATGGGGACTTCGGGAGACTGTTCAGCAGCCCTCCAGGCTGCCCTGCCTGGCCCTGCACCCAGCCTGCACACACACGTCCCCTCCCCGACCCTGTATTCTCTACTCTCCAGCGAGTTGATCTCATTATGGCAAATTTAGTTACAGCTGAAGTCTCCTTGTAACAGAAATTATGTCCAAGCCCAGAGTAATGGAACCTAGTCGATTTCATTAAAATAAAATTGGTTGCAATGAATAATTCAATAGGGTGATTTTGTTTCCTCATCTCTTCTTTGTAGTATTCATAATGATTTTTTTAAATTGGATTTTTGTT